>NC_082696.1:77160318-79791933 GCF_949987515.2 Delphinus delphis | reverse complement strand
AATAGAGCTTCAGACCCTCTGAAGAAGCTCCTTAGTAAATAAAAGTGTAACTTTTCACCCTCATGTGAGTTGAGCTTTGTGGATTGCTGGAACCACTGCACGTCCTGTTCTGGGGTCTTTTCTTCTTGTGGAACTTGCTCTCTGCATCCTAACTGGGGGATGTGGGGTAACAACTGGTATTTAGAATTGCTTGCCTATGCATTTTATGTTGTGCTGACACTCCAGAAAAAAGTCCGTGTAAGCCTGAAATGGCCATGACGGGAGGAACCATGGTGACCTTAAATACCACATGCATGTCTATCCTTTAACAAGTAATTAAAAAAAAAAAACTCTATTTTTAAGCCGCAATAGAAGCAATTCACTGCACCTCTGCTTGCAGCAACAGAAATGTCTAACAACCTAAGGTTTTGGTGGGAAATGTGTTTTACTTAAGTTCAAGTCACAACACCTAAGACTTTAGGTGAAGAGAGAAGGCGTAGGTTGAACTCAGCGGTAAATATTTAGCAATGGGTTTGGAGATGGTGAACTGGAGTCATAGGTTGGAATTCATACGTTGCTCTAGAACCCTCATTATTTTTGTTTCAAAAATATATTATGTATAGACATAAAAAGCAGAGTAGATGTTCAATTAAATACCATTTTCCGTATATTTTGTTCCTATAAACTCTCAAAAAAGGATTCTATTAAATCTTGTCAAGCAATTTGACACCTGCTCATATATTTATATTTTGTTTTACAAGATTAGCAATGCATCCAGGGATGTGAAATTACCATGTTTCATCTCATGATATAGAAACCAATCCTGTCTCAAAGGCAGAAAAGGGAGCAGTGTTGGAGCTTCATAGACCTGCGTGGGTCCCGCCTTTATCATGTTAGCTCTTTGCCCATTTGCAAGTCACTCTGTGACCCCCAGTTTTTCCATCTATAAAATAGGAACGATAGCACTTCTTAGAGCTGTTGTGAGAATGCAAAGCAAAAAAGGACACGTGTGTAGGTATGTGGTAGGCATGCATACACACACACGTCTAGACACGCACATACACACTAGTGGCTGGCATGTGTAGACGGCGCCATGTGGATGCCCAGTGAGAATAGCTGTTACCGTCATTCTCCTTCTCTCTCACTCACTCCCCGCTCCACTCCTTAACGTGCTGGTTTTTGATCTCTTTCCCTCCGACACCCTTACATCCTTAGCACATGCCATTTCATCGAAAAGCCTGGATTCTCTCACGTTTCACTCCTGAACCTCAGCATTTCTTGAATAACCCTCCTTTCCTCTTGTCTGAAACAAACTCTACTTGTTTCCACCTTCTCTTTCTTCAAAGCCTTGCTCGTCTCTCTCCAGCCTCTGCATTTTCACTTTCCTCCGTTTCCCCTCCTGTGATCCAGCCCTGCTGCCATGTTCCTCGGTTTTCCTCAGACAGAGTGGTTTCTTTGTCCCCCCTTGGGTCCACGCTTTCATATTGGTCATCGTTTGGCTGGTGGCAGGAACTGTTTTGTTATTGAGGGACTTTTAGCTTGTGTCAAAGGAGAAACAGCCCTGGGGCAAAATGATTAACCCCCAACAGGATGCACTGTTCCCGGCCCTGCAAGCTCGTGGCTTGGGAAGATCCGTGTAACATTCAGCTAGAAAGCCACTTATTTGCCTTTCAAATTGCTTTTTATATTTGTTCCATTTAGTTTGGGGCCACATAAGGCCCCCCTAAATTACTCACATTTCAGGTTGCAATTAAGAAGTCCTTTTAGTGCTTATGAATTGCATTAAGAAATGAAGCAAAATTTTAGTGAAATTGCAAGATCCATGAATTTTCTCAGGACTAGGGTAAAAACTGTACTATCCAACTTTCAAAGCAAGTATTTTCAAGTGTATTTTGTACAAGGAGTGCTGAAGTTTATTCTCATGATAATGACTTTTAAAGAGTAATAGATAGAAACTCATTATTTATCGTTGGAAAGGACTTGATCACACCTTGGTCCTCCCCACATAAATGAATTCTGTAGAGTTGAGTTCACGTGAGAAGGCAATCCAGATGGAATGAACAGTTTTAATATGTGTGGTCAGTCCTTTCTCCTATTCATTTTGAAATCGAAGTGACCGTCCAGGTTTCGGGATCTGCCTTAGGGGCTGATAAAGCATTAATCCAGAGCTCGATAAAATAAAATGCACATTAAAGACCTAAGCTGTACCTTTTTATGCTCTAAAATATGACATCTTCCCATTTTATTGTTTGGAAATAGAGGAGATATCCTGAATCAAAATAATTATACCTGTGAAAATCATTCTACTTGAGAAAAATTGTCAATCTGTATACAAGTTGAATAAATCACTCAATTAATGTACTTCCTGTGATCGGTATGGATTCTTGACTCTCACACACTTTAAATTACTTAATCGAATTTTATAGCACTGTTTTCAAAAGGATGAAGTGTTATTTCTTGGCTTCTGTCACTATGAAGAGTAATACAGATTAGGTATTTTAAATGTGCATTTTATTTAAAATACGTACTGAAAATGTTGAAAAGAGCAAAAACATGTGTCTGCTTTAAACAAGCATATATTTATATACATATATATATAGTCACATATAAAAATCGGTTTTTAATTATTGGTCCTTAATTCGGAAATTGGCTTCATAATAATTTTGAACACTATATTAAGATAGCTGTCAATGTATGGACAAGTATCTTTTCAGCTACTTTTA
Source organism: Delphinus delphis (assembly GCF_949987515.2). Lineage (NCBI taxonomy): Eukaryota > Metazoa > Chordata > Mammalia > Artiodactyla > Delphinidae > Delphinus > Delphinus delphis. The sequence continues at coordinate 79,789,231 of NC_082696.1, read as the reverse complement.
TACATCAGAGGACATATTTTTATCCCTATATCAGCCATCTGCATTTAGTCAGTTCAAAAATGAAGCATTACCCATCTTACTTCATCATTTTAATTTGTTGGTCTACTTAAATCAACCTTAGAAGACAGCTTCCCTTTGCTACCTATTTGGTATGGACTTCCCTGTTGCAGAGATAAATTATGAACATTGTAAAAGTACACACAGAACTCACCAGTGCATTGCTTCTTCTGGAAGGCAAGTGCTTGAAGTGTCCCTGAGTTCACTGTCCTGACTGTGTTCACTCATTCAAATCCAGATCTCTCTACTGAGCTCTTGTTCTCTGTGCTGCTGTGTTCTAGGCACCAGAGATACAGCTCAGTAAGAAACAAGAGACGGAAGTCTTTGCCCCTGTGGGACTTGAGAGGCTTGTTACACTGGAGGAGTCCAGACAGGCCCGCTCAGAACCACCAGGCGTGCACGTTCGCGATAACGCATCAGTTTGATGTGAGGTCCATTTCAGTAACTGTGTGATGGGTTTGCTCCTGGGTTTTAAAATCACTGTCTTGTAAGAGTAACCAGGTTTTCCTTGGACAGATGTGCTGGTATCAAAGTGGATGTGACCTGCTGACTGAAGATCTTTTCTGACCCTAATGTTTTAGGGTTCTCCCACCATGTCTTTCTAGAAGGGGATACGCAGCCCCGAGAGCGACTGATCAGCTAGTCCTTAGGGGAAAACATCCCGCTCGCTCCCGCTCGAGTGAGCACCCTAGTGTCAGAACACTGTGTTCTATGCACCACCTTGCCCCTGGAGGGTCGGCGCCACCTTCTCCGCTCCTGACAAGGTCGCTGTTCCGTGTCTGCCTCTGGGTCTTGGTGTGGTGTTGTACCTTCCTGAGCTCTTGACACTGTCGCTCATTATGACACCATAGTTCTTAATCCTTTCTTTGTGGCACTTAACCTCTCCACACCCTCCCTTACCTGCATCTACCTTCACTGTGCTGGTGGTATTCTCTTCTATACTTCCTGCCAACTAGCCATCATCGAAAATTAAATCTGCCTGTGTTATGTCCTTCCATCTGTTTGTGGCATATTCATATATATATATATTTTAAATTATGTGAAATTCTGTATAAGAAATTACCTGGAATTAAATGTGTACTTGCTTTAAAAAGTGTAAGAGGAATTAGAAAAAAAAAATTGAAAACTTTCATCTTTGTTCAGTAAAAGCTGAGAGTGTTTTAAAGTTCTTCAGTTAAAAAAAGAAAAGTTTGAATGCCAGCAGATGGAGGTCAGCTTACTTCCATACAATAGTGACGTATCTTCACGCTTCTTAAATTTGTATTTGTAGTTTTGATCTTTTCACCAGGATAGTTCATAGCATGTGCCCAAGGTTATTTTTATAAATATCTTTTCAGATTTTTCCTATTTAAACATAAAGTGCAAGGGAATGGTAATTTATAAAAGTCTGCAGCCAGAACTATTCTTATCACTTATATGGATTTAATTGTAGCAATATAGGCAACAGCCTTTCCTAAATCATTTACCCATGTTGTTAAGATTCATAGGCTGTGAGCAGATATACTAGGTCCAGCACTACCAAAAATGGATAACTTAACAGAAAGTCACAACTTCATAGAAAGTTAATGAAAAGAAGTACGTTCCCTTCTGCCCAGTTCAGGAATTCATTCTGCAGAACTCTACGTGGCAGACATTTCCCTGTCTCTTGTAGCCCCTTTTGGTAATATTCCTTTTACACACATCATAAAAAGGACTTGATTTTGCTTCCAAAGGCCCAGGTAGGGGTTTTACGTCTGTTTTAAGAGGAACAGTAGGAAGGAAGAGATCCTTGTCAGGCCCTTTGGGATTTCATCGTTTCGTTTGCCCTGCTTCTTCTCCCCACAGAGTGCACCGGCAGGCCAGCCCGACGCGGTCCCCGCCCGCAGACACAGCCTTTGGCAGCCCTCGGGGCAGGCAGCTCCCACAAGTGCCAGGGAGGAGCGGCAGTGCAGAACAAGGTATCCATAGAGAGAGCACTGACAAAATCTCGGATTTGAGAGCCACCTCTTTTTATACTCCTTCTATTGAAAGAATAGAATCTTGATGATACGTAGTGTGATGAATCCTAAGAAGTCAAGTGTCTTAGAGTTTTATTCCCGGCACCAAGTTATAACAGTTCGTGGCCTATGTGCTGTTTTTGCTGAGTGAGTGAATGAATGAATTTTAGATGGTCAATTAAAAGAACAGACTGCGCCCTAGAGGTACCTTTTCCAAAGGTGCAAAGGAAGAAAATAAAACTTTAAAAACCTCAGTACCATGTGGTATTTTATGTGTTAAAGGAAGACGTTTTTAACCTTGTTTTAAAAATGTTTTTAAATGAGGCAATCGTATTGAAGGCTTTGCTAGTGTTTTTTTTTTTTAATTTACCTGCAATACCTTGTATTTTTTATAGAAGTTTGATGGTGAAAAACTGGCTTAGAACACACATTTGAGTGTTTTTTATCAGTTAACATCACTTAAATTTCCCTTATTTTAAGCATGTACACATTGTGTTTTATCTTCCTAGAAAGAGAGATGTTGGGGGGTGGGCAGGTTTTAGTGGAAATTAAATTCACTAAGCTACCTGGCCTAAGAGGATTTAAATACCAGGTTAAAAGGGTCACTGTTTTCTTCATGTGACCCAAGGTGCTATCCCATTTCTCAGTAAGTGAAATGATCTGTTATCGGTAAATGTTATCACATAAATATTACCAGAGATTTGTTAAGCAGTTTAGTGAAATACTGTTTAATTGGGGGTTGTAATATGAACGCAGTGGACTTCTATTTAAATCATGTATTGAAACTCTTCATCCCTGTGAAACAACTGGAAGGTTAACATTTTGCATATTTTTCTCAACAGTGTTGGTTGTTTCTGATGTAAAACTTGTATATTTCCTTCTGTACTGAGGGTGCTGGGTATGTGTTTTACTCACGCAAAGAGCTTTACTGAATGTATCACCGAAGTGTTAGTGGTCTAAGAAGATAAATACATTGTTTCAAAAACTGATCAGGCAGAGTTTGTACACAGAGTACTTGGTTATAGAAAAATTAGTGTAGATTTGAGAAGTATCAGTATATTGACACAAAAATGCTGCTACAGTAAACTCTGGATTTGTATTATTTTTTAAAATCATATATCCTGTTGATATATCATACTTTAGTATTCAGGGTCATTATAAGGGTATTCATTTACTTAATCAGGAAAATATGAGGCTATGTGAAACTCTGACTTTCTTTTCTGAAATAACAATGAATTCTTTGGAATTCTCAGTTCATGTGTTTAACAGACTTTCTCTTATCTGGGAACATTTTGAGAAGATAATTCATAATTAATGTTATTAAGACTGTAATTAGCAGTAGCCTAGATGAAATTGTTTTAAAATTTATTTTTTTAAATGTGGTGTTTATTGAACTTATCCATTCATGAACTCCTGTTGCACAACTAAAAGAACTACAGGTTCTAGTGTTCCGCTACAAACTCAGTGTTACTGGCCATAGTGTGCCAAAGATTGATATCCAAAAAGTCATTTGTTTCTAAAATTCTTTGCATTTCCTCCAGTTGCTAAAACACTTCCGGTTCAAAAGTATGTAACGGTACTGCATATAACACTCATATAGTGAGATTATAGTTTTATTATTCTGTAGAAATAAGAATTGCTTCTACAAAGTCAGATGGATTGTGTGCTGGACTTTGGTTTTTATAAAAGCTCATGTTCTGTTGTTGATATCAGTCGACATTACTGTTTATGATATTCGTATTCACAGTTGTCTTTCAGAGAAATCACCAATTTGTAAAGATTGAATTGAGGTGGGAAGAAAGGAGTGACTGAGGATGAAATTGGTGGAGTTATTTTGATAGTTAATATCACAAGTACATTCCTAAACACTTGCTACTTGAGGTTCCTGAAGTTTATCATCTTAAGAGTCATATAGATACAACCTTTAAAATATGACAACAAACATGTATTATTGTAACTATGTATTCTTCTATAAGTAAAATGGATCTGGTTTACTGTGTGATAATACTATGTGCTTTGGGGTGTTTGGTAAATGATGATACTGTCCTCCTTCGTCTTATTATGGATCTATTTCAAGCTGAACAGTTTACATGACATCTTTGTGTGTCCTAGAATATGTTTTTAAAAGTAAACTTCTAATTTGCTTCATGGATTAGACCGAATTTAGCTGTTGTCTAATCCATTTGAGATGGATTTCATTGATGTTCTTAGGGCTGTGGAATCATGTCATGTTTTTCTTTCCATATTATATGTTAAAATTTACTTCTGTCTGCCATGAAGACTGGTGCAGAATGCAGCTTACTTGCAATCAGTGAAAGTTCTACCACACTTGACTTCTTTCCAGTTTTCTTTTATGTATATTTGTGTTTTTTTTTTTTAATTTTTAACAAAGGGTAATTTTCTTTTTTAAAAAAGATAACTGAGTTGATAAGCAGTTGTTGGTTAGGAGCAAACATTTCAAATGGTTTAGATTCCTGAATAGTGATACAACTTCCTGATGAACTTATAAAATAATTTTATTCATACACAGTTTCTGGTTACAATTATCTACATTATTTTGTTTAGGATCCATAGATTGTTTGCATGCTTCTTGTTTGGTTTTTTTTTTCTTGTAATTCAATTTTACTACTCTCTCCTTGTGCGATAAAACAATTTATATTATTTTAAAAGCTAACATATAATTTGAAAAGATACACTTAATTTTTGAAAAAGTATTTTAATGTTTCTTTTAAAAATTAGTAATGCTAGCCTATTTGCTACACGGAATCTGATTATGTTGAAGTATAGTTAGGGGAAAAGAAGAGGTGTGATAACAATGCAGATTTTGAGATAAAGTCGCTAAAAAGTAGCCTTAAAGTTTAGGTAACTCAAATGGTATGTGATAATTGAGAGCAAAAACTTTCAGGAAATTCCTCTGGGTATGTTCCAATGTTGTATTACAATGTAGCCCTTAGGTAGAGTGAGACTGAAAGCAACATAATTGGTTGCATAAAAATGTATGGTTTTCTGAAATCAACCAAGTGATTTTTGTGTGTGTGTGCAACCTAGTTGTCTTTTTTAAGAGGACGTATTTAAAGATCATTCATAAACTATAAACTAACACTTGATGTGCCAGTTATGTTTTATGCGTTCTGTTATTAATTCTGCTACCTAGAACTAATGGCACTCCCCTTCAAAATATCTAGATAGGCCATTATTTCTCAGTAAATGGTGCACCAACAAGGAGGCAGAGAAAGGCTTAAGAAATGTCTGAGAAATACAGTGTGCAAAGAACAATTTCACTTTGAGATATTTTAATATAATTACAGTAATTTGAGAAGGAAGAAAGGATTACTTAATTTAAAATATATTTTTTTCCAGGTGGAAAATGTTCCTGAATATTTTCCACAGTGAAGAGAAAATGCCTACTATCTAGCAAAAACATGGAATTTATTTTTTTATTATATGCTTTTTCAATTATCTGAAATGCTGTCATTTTTTAAATGAAAATGTTAGTTATGAACGTTAAATATGCTTTTAAGTACATTTACAATAAAAAGTCACAATGGATTAAGGTTAAAATGTCTTAGTAAAGCGAGTGCTGTAATACTTTGCAATTCTTCAAAGGCAAGAAAAAAATAACACAAGATATACTTTTCAAATGCCAAGTATACAATATTAATTCCCCAATGTTTCTGTTTTTATTTAAAATCTTTAAATTGTTGCATTCATTCTTTCTTTGATTGATTTTAGTACCATATTGGAGATTTCCTCATGGTTTCTCATTGCAGTTTACCATGTCACATTATATGTTACGTATTTTTGTTATTCATGCCGTTGTGTTGATTCACATTTCCATGTCTAACTATAAATTTGCTGATTTCTTTCTTTTGTTTCCATCATTATGTGCATTTAATTCATTGAAGAACAAGAAAAATATAACTCATCCACAAAAGGTAAATATTAATGTAACTTTTTTAACAATTTAATATTGTTCCTTTTCTCTCATAGTATATGAGTAATCTAACTGTATTTATTGAAATAATGAGCCAAACTATTTAACAGATAGCTTTTTCCATGCAGTGATTTGGAAAGGCATTTGGTATTAACCGTTTTGTATGGTGAGCAGTTCACATCAAAGAGGAGAAGATTAAAATTAAGAGTATTTTTGCTTCAAAATGTATTTATCCACACTGACAACTAGAAAACGATTCTCTTTGGAAAAGAATAGCATATTTGTGATATGTTTTTGTTTATTTGCATTCCCCTGCTCTCATAGATAAAGGGTTTAAGTCGTACCTTCTGTGGTGCAAAGGAATAGAAAATCCTTGGGTTTTCCTTCGAAATAGCAGTAACCTTATGGCGTATTTGGCCCGCTGCAGTCATGCATCTGGGAAGTAGCTGCCGGGATGCTACTCCTCTTGGCCTCAGGAGGGTTAGAACACCCATCAGTTCTTTCTTCCTGAGGGACACAGGAGGGAAACCGTTCAGCCTGCTGTGTCGGCACCTTGCTGACCTGCCTTGTGGTCCTTGGGATCACATTTGATGTTTGGTTTTTGGACTTGAGTCCCACGTAGATGCAGACCTCCTCCGACTGTCTTGGGCCACCCTATTTGGTGTTACTGTTGGCTTGATCATTAAATATTTGAATAGGAGTTTTCAGCTTAATGAAATAATATTAACAATATTAAAAAGTTATATAATGCTACATAATTTAATAAAAGTATTTACTCAATGTTTATAGATTCGTGATTGAATTAATTTGTTGCCCATAGTAACCCTCAGAGTTAGTCCTGAGAGGGCCATCATCCTTATTTTATGAAAGGTAAAACTCAGATTGAGAGACATTAAGAGACTTACCCATTCATACTGGTGATGTGACCTAGACTGCAAGCCCAGGGCTCTTGCTTTGGACCTCCTTCCTCTATACTTTAGTGCATCCTATTTTAATAGGCACAAATCCCAAACATATATCCCTAACTCCGAGTAGATTGAGGTATGTGTTACGTCTCTCAGTGTCATAGATTGAAAATGGGAGATAATATTCAATTACTTATCTCAGTTTGAATTTATAAACATATATTTATATTCCGGCACATAATACATATTCTGGCAAAGTGTCTGACATACTAGGCAATAAATAGATATTAATAAAAATCAAATGTTATTCAGTGAGATCCAGATGCTTTGGTCCCTAGGTTTTACATAGATTTCCGGCTATCTTGCATTTTTAACTCAGGTATCAGAAACACAAATTTAGGTTAAGTAGTACAAAAATGGCCAATACATTGGTACTTATATTCAGAAGAACTTATTTAGATTTGCAAGATAAATTTTAGTTTGCTGAAAGCATTAAATTTTATGTTGGAGATGGGTCATGAGCTCATTCATTTAGCCAAAAGGAAGAGAAATGTAATAATTCTTCATCTGGAGAGCTCTTCCTTCTATATTATTACTAACCAAAAGCTATAATTTGCTAATCAAAACAAAACAAAATTCATGGGTTGTAGGACCTCGGGTGTTCGAAGCGTGCCCCTTTACAGCCTCGCTACACAGCGCATCAGGTCGTTGCGTTTTAACAAGGTCACTGTGTCCTGGCTGAGATGTGTCATCACTGTACCAAGTCTGCCTTGGACACAGGGTGTGGATAAGCTTCAACGGGATGCACCCCAGGGCTGAAAACCACCAAAGAGGCGCATCCCCAAATGCCGCCGGGAAGGCAGAGAGCAGCCCAGGATGCTGTACCTTCCCCCTTGGGATTTAAGGGAGCACAGCTTAGCAGGAAAAGCTTGGGAAGCCAGGAAAAGACAGACGCAAATTCAAGAGATTTCTTTAGAGTCCAATTTTAGACTCACCTGCCCCATAGGAAAGAAAACGTTTTATTTTGCATAGAACCCCTGCTGCTGTGAGCTGATCTTTTCTGGGGTCGCTCATATTGGAGAATTGAGTTATCTTGAGTGTTCCCTGGGTGATGGGGCCTGGCCCAGCCATGCTGAGCTAACGGCACAGGCCGCCGACCCCTAGGGAGAGTTGGTTTTTGATGAATTGAAGACGAACTTGTAAGATGTTCCCAGTTCGTTGAGGCTTACGAGGTTTCACAAGATGCAAGATTTTCAGTGTTAAAACCAGGACAGCTCTGGGCGAACTGGGAAGGTTGGTGCCCCTCACTGTAGGGAACCACTATATAATTGTACAGCATGTTTTGCAAAGCCCTTCCAGCGAGGTATAAAATACCGTGAACATTTTTAACGGTAGATGGAATTTCTAGGGCACTTCCTCTATGTCAGTGACTTGACTGAGCATGTCAGGTATTCATCTCATATTTGTACAACCACCTGAGACATAACTCTTCATATCCTCATTTGCCAACGGAGGAGAGCTGAAGCTCAGAGAGATGCGAAACCTGGTCCTGTGTCAGTCTTCATTTGGGAAGCGGTAGGACAGGGAACCGGGCTCGAGCCTCACTCCAGAGACCTCGTTCTGAACCACTCTGATAGGCAGCCTCTCCCACATTCGGCATTGACCGAGCACCCACTGTGCATCAATACCACGTAATTATGGTAATAACCTGGGCACAGCCCTAAGGAAGGTGTGATGACTCCCTTTATAGAAAGAGGGCACGGGGGTTACGAGGTTGCCCACAGTAGCGAAGCTGCTATAGGACAGAGCTGGACAGTGACCCCACGGCCCGTGTTCTGTCCCCTGCCTCATGTCACTGTCACATCTTACACTCACAGCACCAGGAGGCCCTCTTAGGGGCCCTACCTCCCCCGGTGACCTGATTTGGGGCCGCGCATCTGAATCTTCCAATCCCTGGCGTGCTCTTCAGGTGAAGCTTGCGCCTTGAGAACAGGAAGCCAGTGTATTTGGACAAAGATAACACAAATTTGGGGCTGAAAAGTTAACTGAGGAAATAGAAATGTTCCTAGCAGGTTATTTACCCTTTACCTCCCCCCTTTATGTTGGAAACTAATAGACCCTATCTTTTTAGGATTCACAGACTGTTTTATAGGCATATTTGAAATCATTCATTCTAAAAGTAAGCCAATTTTTCCCTCTCTGCTACATTTCTTGGACAGTTTTAAAGAGCCCATGAATGTAGTTTGGGGGCATCGAAATAATGATATAAGAAGATCAAAACAGAACCAGAAATTAAATGACTTCAAGGTGAGAAAAAATGTTATTATCATAATAAATTTCTAATTTATATGCCTTTAAGATAGTATTTCTTAAGTGCATTAACTTTTTGCCTTTTGGAGGCAATTTGGAATCATAACAAAACGCATTATACTGCCTTTTCTACAAATATGAATTCCCTTTATCATAAAAAATGTGTAATTTACACACACAGAGAATGAAAGGCAGAGTTCAAGTGACTAAACGGTTTAAACAGGAATAAAGAGCAAATAGCATCTGTTGCGTTTTGTTTTCCTGTTTTCGCTAATAAAATATATAATAATTATTGCAACCAGGCCACTTAAGAGTTATCTCTAGTCAACTGAATTTTTAAACTTCTATTAAACAAGTGCTCAAATATATTACCTATATCTGCTTTTTGAAATGTTGACAAGAGCAGTTTGAATGTTAAGTCATGCAAAATGTAATTTTTATGGAGCTATCAGCATGAACCTTAATTAGGTGTAATTCATATTAAAAAGTAAAAATCATTTTAATAATTTTCTGTTACATTATTTATTGTTTAAGTAGTTGCACCCTTAGTAGTATACCATGGTTATGAAACACGTTATAGGAAAATACTATGCAACTTGACTTTTGCCAAAATAAGTAAACTAATTTGTATGTATATTCTTTACAGGCAGCATTTTTTTAACTGTCATTAGGTAGAAAAGGATTCCAACTTTATTCACATTTTTCTTAGATGCATACTGAGTAGGTGCATATGACCCAGGTGATTCATTTGTTGTTATTGTGCATTAAGATTTCAAGTTCCTTAACCTTCTAGGGCTTTGCTTTTCCTGAACACTTACTATGAATATTCATGAATGTTTATTCATAAATATTTAGAGCTCCATTAGTAAAAGTGTCTAATTGATCCATTTCTCTTTTTGTCACAAACCCAGAACTATGGTTGTCATTCTAGCCTTCCCTTTAAACTTTAGGGACGTAGTAAAGCAACCCATGTAAAACAGTTCCAAATTCTCGGTTTTGACCCTTTTTTTCCATTCCGCTGATTCAAATGTGAATATTTATAATAGTAGTAAAGACTTTTAAAACTTCAAAGTATTTAACACTTAAATCAGCCAATGGTCAAATTGTCAGATATGCCCCCTTGAGGGAGAACATCGTTGCCCCTTCCTCCCTGGGGTCTGTGGGTCGTGCAGGAGAGGATGCTGAGAAAAGGCTGATATCTAGCCATGAACAGACTCTTTGATTTTTCTCCTCTAAAGCTGTACATTTCCCCTAAATATCGTACATTTTTTTTGCAAGCTTTAAAATTTGTAAACACTTTTTACAGAAAAGAAGGGAAGAGACATTGAATTTAGTAGTTATGCCACATTGAGCCTTTCAAGATAGATTCTGTGGCCATCAGCATAATTGGAATAATGAAAAATGATGGATAAACATATTAGAGATACAGGGGATAAACAACACGACTCCTTGGGGAGTGAGTCTGTTATTCCCCGAGAAACCTTAATTCCATGGACTACTCTGCATGCTGAGTATGTTCTAAGCAGTGCCTCGTAAGGAGGACGGTGCTCTCTTTCAAGACAGAAATACATTTAAAAACTGTTTACTACATCTGTAACTCTATTTCTGCTTTGTAGATAAGTTCATTTGTACCCTTTTTTTAGATTCCACATATAAGCGTTATCACGTGACATTTGACTCTCTCTGTCTGACTACTCAGTGTGACAATCTCTAGGTCCATCCATGTTGCTGCATATGCCATTATTTCGGGGAGGGATAAATTAGGAGAGTGGGATTGACATATACAAACTACTATACGTAAGATAACTAACAAAGACCTACTACTGTATAACACAGGGAACTCTACTCAATACTCTGTAATGGCCTATATGGGAAAAGAATCTTTAAAAAAAGTGGATATATGTATATGTATAACTGATTCACTTTGCTGTACACTTGAAACTAACACATTGTAAATACTCCAATAAAAATTCTAAAAAATTAATCAAAACAAAAATAAAAGCAAGAGGGATGAGACTGAAAAAAATCATGTGCCTAAAACCAGAGAGATGTTACAATGTAGATGTAAACAGAAGGATTTTAAAGCCAATTTTTAATGCCTCTGTTCTGTTTAGAAACACCATGAGCAAAAGTTTTGTTTTAAAAAAAGACATTTTGTTCAAAGACATGATATAGGAAAATAATAAATAGGACAAAACATAAAACTCTTTAAAAACTTTTAAAAATAAAAAGCTGTTTAACTCTGTGTAACACAAAAGGGCAAGGTAAAATGACAGATTTTCATCTGACTCCCTTATCTGTCCAGTATCTGATTAATATTTTCAGTGTTACTCTGGGACTTGGCAACTTTGACACTGAAAGTGAGATCTGGGTCTGGAAATCCTGAGCTTTGTTTCAGGTAGTGGAGTGAAAATCAGCTAAAACAAGAGACAGCCTTGGGGTTTGGGCTGCAGCAAGATTTGAGTGATGATACAGACAAATTACCTATTTCCCCTATGTCAATATTCCATTTCAATTACCTATACTAAAACACAGGCTGTTTTCTTTAAAAATCCTTAAAGGCAATGTGGTTATTCACTAAATGTGTTACTTACTTGTGTTTTATGTTTCTCATACTGGATAGATGTTATATTTTATTTTATTGTTTATGTAACTGTAGCATAATCCTTAACATTCAAGAGAATCATGCAGGGGTGCAAGGGAAACAGTTTTGCACATTTCTACCCTTGCAAATTGAAATGCATTTTATTCTAGGAAAATGACCCATTTCTGGCATTTCTGTATAGTCAAAATATTTTAAACATTTAATCTTTATTTATACATACTGTATATGTCAGGGGAAAGGAGGTGGTGTGTAAGTATTCTATCAAAGTTGCTTATTATACTCATATGACTCCAAAGATAAGGATGAACATGAAAGGACTACATTATCTTTTAACTGGAAAAAAAAAAGATAGAAAATAACAAAAAATATAACCAGTAAATTTTTCCCCTTAACTTCCATGGTTTTGGTAAATTGGCAAATAAAAAAAAAGTAAAAATGGTGGAAATCAGTTAATTGACTACAAGAGAGTAAGTCATTGTAGTTTTCCATTTTTTGAAAATGTGAAAAAAATATCAATACCCTATTGAACTAATACAGAGTCATAGACTGCAACCGCGGGAAGTTACTCTAAGTTACTTTCTCTTCCCTTTACAAATGAAAACTCCGTAATGGACAGATTTCAGGACTGATCAAGGCCACGGTGACGGATGCTGATGCCACTAAGGTTGTCATCTCTGCCGAACTTTCCCAGTCCTGAGTTCCGACCATTTCACTCCATTGCTTCCAGATGTATGGAAAGTGTTCACACATCTTAACAATTTGTATTCCTCTAAAGTCTAGAAGGCTGTGTGTAGAGACTAGCATTGCAGTCTTGAATTTTCAAATATAAAAACATCTTTCTTTCTCTTCAGGCTGTGCATAGCTTATAATGATTACAGATGCAGTCAGCTAAATTTTTTCATCTTTTATTACTTTATAATTTTCACGTTTCCTATTGTTTATTGTATTTGAGTGCCCACTAGTACTGATTTTTGACAATAAAATGCTTCGGAGAAGGGGTTTTATCTGTGCTGTCAGTAACTGAGACATTGCAAGTGCTTCCTCCATCTGTTTAATTCTACCTGACAGCTTTCAGTTGTGTAGTCATTTATCATCGCTCTTTCTGAGACACGCACTGGACCAAGGTCGGGGCTTGACTGTCCAAACTCGCATTGTATCAGTAACAGCAAGGAAGCAGAGGCGTTAAGTTTTCTATCATAAAGTGTGACAGCACTTTGTAGTTAACTAGATGAGCTTAGTTATCCTGTGCAAATGTTACCATGTTTCACCTTTGACACATGAACTAGCTAACCTTGTTAGAAAATAAAATACTCATAATCTTTTTACTTCAATATATTTAATAATATAGAAATTTTCATTATTCCTATTCTCTTTTACACTATTTCACCTGGAACACTTGAAAATACAGGCTTAACAATATATTACATGGATTATCTTTTTTGCCTATAAACACAAGCATTTGAAATTTCAAATTCATGTTAATTTCTAGATGCATAGGGAGAAATGTGAAAGATTTAAGGACTTTGAAGAGCAGAGCATATATATTTTTATGTATATTTATATATTGTAAATAATTGTATTTATATAATTATAAATTTGTGAATAATATTTAAACCACATTTATGAAAATTTAATGTTTAACATATTATCAAATTACACAGAATCATAATATTCACAATATTTTAAAGCAAGTCATGAATGTCTGCTAAGTCAAAGGAGTTTCCCAGAAAATCACATTTCTCTTTGGAAAAGGTGGTACTACAGAAACTTTTCAGTGGTGGGTTAAGGAAGATTTATTCATGATTCTTAAGCTATCTTTTTTTTTTTTTTTTTTAAGTCACAGGCCTATTTAATAATCTTATGAAAGGGATAGATCTAGAAAAATGCATACAGACACAAACACAATATTTGCAAATGACTTCAGCTACTTCAGTTTCACCAAAGATCATCTATGATACTAGAATTCATAGCAAAACATAAGGCATGAAAAGAGAAGTAATTATTTTAATGTCTTTATTTTTAATAATACCTAAGACTTTCCATTAGAAAACTCTAATAAATTACTTTTTAAATTGTATTTACTTTTCTCACCTTGCATGCTGCAATCAGTTATTCTCGTTGAGTTTAGAAGACAAGAAATTATTTCATAATTGTTTTAGCTTAACCTCTAAAAAAAGTTCTAGTTTTATACTTTCTTACTTGTAATGTTGAGCTGATATTTGATATATGTACATTCATTGGATAAAAATACCAGAGTTTAAAAATAACAGTGGATATAGAGTAAAGTTGATCTAAAGAAAACAGATTAAGTTCAATACATATCTTTTAGGTAAATTAATATTTGCTTTTTAAAAAGCACAATTTATTCAACATCAAACACATCAGTCAGCTTGTAGAAAGCCCAGTGAAAAGTTCCAGCTCTTAAAAAAAAGCTTCTGTATGAAATTACAATGTTAATTACACCCTAGGGGCTAGGAGAAATGAATTAGGTTACTATCACTCTAGGGGCAATTATAACTGAAATAGCTGTACTATATGTAAGCTATATTTTCATTAAAAGACTAAGTGAAATTACATGATAATTATATTTGTCATAGAAAATGAGAGGGGTTATTTCACTCTCTAGTATGTAGCAGTGTTTGAAATTTAAAAAAAACAAAGAAAACCCAGAAGTCCCCGAATTTAAAATCTTTTTAAAAAGGAATAGTAACTGACACTTCAGTGGTTTTGTGGGTCTCCAAGGCTAGCAGTATTCAAAATGCTCCTAAAATGTGAGTTTAATGCTAGGATTTGTGGAAGAATTAGAAAATATTTTATTTCGTGTTTTAATTTTGCTATTGGTATTAAAATTGTTAATATAGAAATTTTAAATGATCAGTAATCATTCTTTTCAAATTAAGATATTTGAGCTCTCTGGGCTGTGGTTAATTTTACTTTTAGTGAGATACTTAACAGATAATCATATTCCAAGGATTCAATTAATTTCTAATCATTACCAAATATCTGTTATTCTCTCTATAAATCATGTACCTTAATCATCATGTCTTCTGGTTCAAACTTGTGACAAATATTCTATTTTAACTCATAAATTTTTCTTACTATTTAGATTGACACACCCATAATCCAGTAACGATGTCAATTTATTCCACAATATACAGTTGAAAAAGAAAATGCAAAATAAGAAAAATCTGTAGAAAAGTTAAAGAACTGCCAAATTAACACTGAAGCCTCTTCATTGATGTTTACGAAAAACAATTTTACTGAAACATGATCACGTGTATAAACAATTATTTTAGAATACACACGAGTGTACACATAATCAGGAAATAATGAGAAATGGTTTTTTTAATGTTAATTATATGTAATTATCTGGCTTTTGATATGAGTAGGTCAATGATAAGCTGTTTGCATTTTGCTTCTGATCTTGGAATCCGAGAGCAAACAGTGAGGACATAACAAACTACCTTTTTGCTGGCGAGTCAAGGGGTCTAGGCATGACTTTGAAAAAAAACTAATTTGGAGATTTCCTTTCTTTGACAGATTAGAAGAGGTCAAATTTCACTTGTTTAGGAACAGAGATAGTACATTAATCGTTTTTGGAAGGTCAAAGCGAAGTCATTTAAAACCATTTTAGGGATTTGGTTTGTTGTTGGTATTTTTTAAAGTCTTTAAAAAGCCTGCTACTGCTGCCATTTTCCTTTGGTATTGGCCTTGGTCCTGTCTGTTCTGCCTCTGCTTCCATACCCAGTGAGTTTACTCTGAAAGCAGAATGACAGCTGTCGCCACCACCAGCAGGTCTTCTTGAGAGCGATACAACACACAGAGCAGCCTTGTCCAAGAGTAAAAAAAAAAAAAAAAAAAAAAAAAGACCACATTTAATAAAGGGAAAAAAAGAAATGAAACGAGTAAGAAAGAAAGGAAATCGCATTTACCTTTGTAAACTTTACAAAAGCCTGCAGAATTGCTAGTCTGGATGCAGTTGGTTTTAGAAAAGAATAAAAACAAAGTATAACGGAAAGTATCTAGCTTTTGACAAAACAATCTGCCTGGAGAGTCTTCCAGGTTCATTAGATGGAAAGCCGTCCTTAATTCTTGGAGGTGAAAATCGTGGTCTTCTCTAAGGGGCATCTGGAACCCACAGGTACTTTGCTAATCACACACCGCCTTGAAAAGAATCTGAATTCTCTTGCTTAATTTTGTCATGGCTTCTTGGCCACCAGCTGCTGCATCCCTCAGGCTCACCCTAGGAATTCAGTGTCCCCATATCTTTTCTTAATAAGCTTTTTTCCCAAGCCCAGGGGGGAAAAAATATAGGATTCATTTCAGTTAGGCTACCACTGTGTTCTTATGATTTAGTTTCGAGTTTTGCAAAGTAAAGATTTAAAATCAACCATATCATAAGCTAAGTAATTCTATTTAAAGCAATGAGGTGTTGTCCTGGCAAAGGTTAAATCACCAGAACTGCTTCGAGCTGCTCCAGGCGGTACATCTTGGGAAATAATCTTTTCAGTGTCAAGTAACTGACCCCTAAGAATTACATGATGCTAAACGTAAAGGTCACAAAGCTATGGGCTAATCAACGTCAAAAATTTCTTTAAATTAATATCATTGCTGAGAAGATTAAGCTAACACCATTTAAATCTGCTTTTATCACAAATAGAGATTACTTGGAATTGCTTTAAGCTTTAATCGTAGAGTACAGCTGATTACAGTTCATTTGACTTCCTCAAAGCTCGAAGCAGGTGACCCAGGAGCTACCACGTCACAGGCAGATGGCAGAAAGAAGACACATGTACATTTTTCTCATTGGGTATACAGTCTTCTATAAATACAACTCACATTTTTCAATAACTTGTCTCAATTCCTAATTCTCTTGAGTAGCATTTTGCTTTATATTACTTATTATGACTCCTTATATATTGTCAAGTAATTAATACATTTCTGAACTGCTTTTCTCAAGATCTCTATTGAACCATCCTTTAGTCATAATAGTCATCACTTACGGTCTCAAGTCAACATTTTCAAAGCAAGTGTGCGTGATTGCTTCATCCACATAACTGTGACATTAGGGATTGATAATCGTCTAATTTACTGAATTTAAACAAAGCTCAACATCTAACAGCTTGGTGTGAAAATTACAAGCAAAACATTTACCCACACATTTCACAGCATGTATTTATCTCCTGGGCTATGAGCCTGTATTTGAACACACAGTAAAAGCTACATATTTACTGAATTTTTATAACAAGTGTCAGTGCCTTTTATCAGGGATCACAGGCCATGTTTAATCACTGCAATGGAAAAAATGTGTCAACAAGTGTCTTTATAAACTCCTTGTAAGACAGGAAGTCAGCACTCACCTCAATTAGATGTATCAAAATGTCCACTCTCCTTTAAATCACAGGGCCTCTGAGCAGAAGCCCCAGTACATGAATTACAAAACAGTATGGGTTGTGGTCAGATACAGGTGTATATACACAACTTAAAAATAAATTGTAGCACTTGTTGCAGAGATTGGCAAGAGATAAGTTGTGAAACATAAACGTAGGTCTCACAACGCAGGTATACGCACACGACTGTATTCTTCAGTCTTCATTTGTAAGAATGTAAAAATTAAAGGCAGGGTTTTAAAGCCAAGCTGCTTGTGATGGATTCTGACTTAAAATAGCTCATACTTTATTGAAGGCTGTAATTCTTCCCATCTAAACAATCACTCCTGTTACTTAGGAGATGATAAAGGCGTAACTGGAATACACATGTTTATTTACAAATTTAACTTAAAGAGCTGAAGTTCTATATCACATTTTCAAAAAGTATGAATTTCATTTATGTTTTCTTCAGAGATAGAAAACAAATCTTTTCTCTTAGCAAGTCCGTTTTTAAGAATGGCAAATATTCATGAAAAGCGGCTGGTAGAAATGAAGGATTTAATAAGAATGCCTCAGAAAAGCAGGCGCTCTTCCATTACAAGAGTTTTTAAGTGACTCCTGCAGCTGAGGGTGTCACATGGTGTGCATGCATGTAGATAAACACGTGTATCTCTGTGTGATGTGTTCTATCTAGATGTACAGGCAACAACCAGTTCATTCAACAGGAAGCATATTTTCACAATTAAATTCGGTTTCACTTAATGACTCATGAATGGAACTGAGATTATTTCATATCCGGTAAAGACATAGGATCCTTAGCTTTTGTTACTAACCGTTGTGTCCCCCATTCTGTGCGATTTGAGTCACGTTCCTCTTTAGAGCGACAGTTGCTAGCGTTGTATCTTCTGCCTTTTATTTGTTAATCGTGTGATTTCGAAATTTTATTTGGTTGAAGTCGTATCAAAAGCATTGCAATCTTAAACCATTCGGTTCCTCAGAGGTGCTTCGGTGTTTTAATAGACTCCCGTTGTGTGTTTTTGCAGCAAGCTTAGTAGTGGAGGAGCGAACGAGACAGATGAAAATGAAAGTGCATCGATTTAAGCAGACAACAGGGTCTGGTTCTAGTCGAGAACTTGATCGCGAACAATACTCCAAGGTAAAACCAGTAACCAACCAATAGTTCCCCTGGTAAAAAAGTACATTATGGGTAGCAGGTAGGACCAGTGAGCACCAGGTTACAGGAGAGAGGTTATCCTTCAGGTGATGCTCTTGCATCATAACCTCTCTCCTCTTGATATTTTCACAAGATATGTTTAGTAACATATTGTCTATTAACCTGGATTAAATGTTTTATTTAAAAAGAAAATGAAAATACTTGATGTGAAAGTCACTTGATGATCGATTGTCGTGGTCAAATTCACATAAATAAGCAAGATATGTGAAGCCATTTTAAGCCATTTTATTGCTTGAATATCACTTAATATTGTATTTTAAATACTAAGATACAGATTTATACTCTTAAATACTATTTGAGGTTGATATTCTTATGGAGATTTCTTAGTGAATAACAGAAATTATGTGATGTGAGATTTCTTATTGATCTGTCTTTAGTGAGAAAAATAACTGATTTCAAAGTCTCAGAAACTGAGATCCACCCAATTTCAAGTGAATAAAAATTTAATTTATATTTCAATATTATTTTGTATGGAGGCAATAAGGAGTTTATAAACTGCTAACTAGCATCTGATAATTTTGATCAACATGTGCATAGAATTTTATACTTCATGAAGCAATTTTAAATTTATTATCTGCTTTATTTAAAAACCTTTTTTTTAGAATACTACAAAAGTGGCAGCAGCCACTACAGGAAAACCCGTGTTTTAATCTGATGTCAAGAATACTTTTGGAAGTAATGACCTTTTCGAAATTCAAAATTAAATAAAACGTTGTTAGCTTGTTATATGAACCTAGAAAAACCTACTCATTTTTAAATATTGGAGGTTGTTCATTATATAGCCAGATATTCAGGGACTAACACAAAAATATGGAGGTGGTGACAAAATCTGATTTGTCACCAGCCCACCATAGAGCCATATGTGCTGGATGCCATCTTATCACTTTATATCTTAGTTTAGTTGCAGAAGGGTTGCAACTGGACAACGTCCAAGGTCGCTGTGATTCAGCGGGGCTCAACTCCCAAGGAGTCTGAAACAGTATTTTAAAAAGTAAAATCAGTAAAGAAAAGAAAAAATCAGTAAGCAAAATATCTTGATGTTGCAGAGTTGCTGATTCCAGCTCCACATAGTTTTTCCTCCAGTTTGTTCTTTATGATATTATTACTTCATCTGCTATTTGTCTGTCTTTATGGATATCATCATCATTTTTGCTTGCTTTTACCACAAATGCAGTAAGAATTAGGAAGCAGCATAAGTTAGGTTTGCTTCCTCCACTGTCGCATGTTCTTATTTAGAAACGATCTTTAAAGCTGGAAATGTTTTCTTAATTTCTTAGCATTATGTCAAAGGACGAGGTCAAATAGAACAGTAGGGATAGGCAGAGCCAGTGCAGGAAACAAGAAAGAGATTAAATAAAGAATCAGCGTAAAAAGACTGAACGCCTTTTCTGAACTAGGCCTCACATCATTAATCCATTGATCAAAAACAAAATAAAAAATAAACTATAAAATGAAGTCCCCTAGAAGTCTAAATCACCACTAACACATATTCATAATGAAATCAAAAGTAGGTGTATCGGGCTCCCCTGGTGGCGCAGTGGTTGAGAGCCCGTCTGCCGATGCAGGGGACACGGGTTCGTGCCCCGGTCCAGGAAGATCCCACGTGCCGTGGAGCAGTTGGGCCCGTGAGCCATGGCCGCTGAGCCTGCGCGTCCGGAGCCTGTGCTCCGCAACGGGAGAGGCCACGACAGTGAGAGGCCCGTGTACCGCCAAAAAAAAAAAAAAAAGGTTTATCTTGGTCGGGAAATTCCAATTCTCTGATGGGTAGAAATTTAGAACTTGAAAATACCTCAAAATGATCTTCAATTCCACCTCTCTTATTTACCAGATTCATGAAAACTGAGGCCCCCTCAGAAGAAAGGAGGTGCTTTCCCAACATTAACAAAGACTTTCTAGGGAGTGGTGAGCCCACCAACTCCTGATCTGGAACTTAGATGCCCTTCGTTCCTCTTCTGACATCAATGAAATGTACACATGACTCCAGTTTGATTCAGAGATTCTTCTATGGCTTTTGATTTGCATGCAGTTAAATTATCATATTCTATCATTCCTTCCTTATTTGCACAGACATTCTTTTCCTTTTCCTCTCTCATTGCATTTAAATATTAAAAAACCCATTACTTTCAAATACATTACTATTGCTCTTATTGCATACATTGATACTACTATATTACATAAATAAAATTATTATAAATTATATTGATAAGTGTGAGATCAAAGATATGGTATCTTTACAGACATAAGACTATAGGACAGGAAAAAAATATAAGATAACAAATAATTAGCTTATTTTTAATTTTATATGTTAAGTAAAAGGTAAGTACTCTCTGCAATTCTAAGATTCCTAATGAATGCTTACAATAAAAATTTTAAATAGTTTCCAGTAGCAATTCCAGTTAAACCTCTCGCATTTTTTTCTTTCTTAAATTTAGCCTTTTACCTCAACCTTTTTACAATTTACTTTACAAAGATCTATTTTTATTGATATAGTTGAGAACCAGTATTTTCATAAATTTAATGTACATTAAATTTTGAACTTTATTCCTTTATTGACTTATTTTTAGTGTTTTAATCCATTTGGCATTTTGGATGAAGCAATGCACCTTAGTTGAAATTCTGCCAGATTAGAAATTGGTTAACAGCTTTCAAAATATTTATAACCAAACACCAACAGAACTAGATTTTCTTCAGGGCAAAGAATTACCAGACACATGTAGTATAATTCCTGAGATGTTTCAAACGTGACATCTCCTTTAAAGTATTAAATGAACCTAATTCCATCCCGAGTAAGGAATTAGCACTAACTTAGCTTTTGAGAAAACACAAAACTTCGTGTCTCTGAAATGTGACACTGTGCTAATTGTTCACTGATGTTAGACAGAGTCGCATGCCATGGTGATGGAGTAAAGTTCATAACTGGAGAGTGAGTTTGCACGTAGGCCTCACATTTTAAAGAGTACTTGTGTTTCTGTAACCCAAGAACAGCAAGAAGGATTGACGTTTGACGTGATGGTTTTTGTAGGCAGCTACCAAGAGTTTATTATTACTTATGAAAATAGCAGCCCTGTTATGAGAGCTTCCCCTCACATCAAGGACAAATTTCCCTGCTATGTGATCAGTGTATATTTCTCCTGAGGAGGCTACATTTCTCAAAATATAATTAACGTATTTCTATTAAAATATTTAATTGTTAAATAGGAAATTTAAAGAATCATGCTTGATGAAAAGTCAAAGTGATTATTTAAACTTTTAACAGATTTTGAAAATAAGTAGATGTAGTAGTATAAAGTGAGTATAAAAGCCTTTCCGTTCCTTCAAATAACCAATGTGAAGAAAACTGTGACATGGTGTCAGAATGGTGGGTTATTCTTTACTCCAATATAAAAGATTTTTAATATGACAATCTTTTAAAATCCCTTGTTTTATCTCGTGGCTGGAATCTTTTAAAATCCCTTGTTTTATCTCGTGGCTGGAATAGCAAAAGTCTATAGACAGGAGAAGAAGACATGATTTATAGAAACGGAGGATTTGCTTAGTTGGAGAAATAATTCCATGCACACTCACATGATCTTATGTTATAGTCTACACTGCTTATTATTGGCATTTGTCAAATAAGGGGAGAATTTGTGCTGGGGTCACGCCATGCCAGAAAACCTCTTACAGCTGGGCAAATTTTTATTGTATTAGAAACCAATTCATTCATATTCTCTCATGGACAAGCTGTCATTTCAATGTTTGGAGACATTATCATAATCACATAACATATTTACGTAGCAAAATAGTTTCAGAAACAAGTCATATAGGAAATATGTTTGTGCCCCAGTAACAGAATTAAATTCAGATTCCACTATGTGAGCCTACTTTTTACATCTATTCTGTAAATAAAAAACAGTTCTTATTGAAATGAATCCTGTCAGTCAGCACCACGCTATCAGATAGGAAAGAAGTTAGTGCTAAAACATTATCATGTTACTTTATCATAAATCATATTAATTTTAAATCATACATGAAGTTATATAAATAGCTCAGTTCTGAACATAATAGCATATATGCATGTCCTTTTGGATTATAATGAAGCACATGGCTTTCAAAAACAGATCATGCAATTATGAAAAAATTCTTTGGAAAGATAATTTTTTAGATACTCTATGAATTTGAAATTGTTTTCATGCTTGATGTGAAATTCTTTGCCCAAAACGTACACGTGAGAGATGAAAAATTAAAACTAACATTTAAATACCCTAGGCCTGAGCTACTAACACTTGAAGGATTATTAAATAAACATGATCCTTTCTCTAGAAGTTTTTAAAAAGTATTATTGTCTTATAGTTCTTTTTGTATATACAGATCTACAATTTAGCATCATTTTATTTAGTACTCTTTAGCAAGACAATTGTTTATACAAATTTTTAGAAATAGAGTGTTCGGATTATTTTAGATATATTAAAACTCATTTGATATGGAACTGAGAGGATGGGTGAGTTTTTCTACAAGTTTAGCAAACATTTGATATTTTCACACCTTAGGACATAAATGCTTGATAAGAAACTTAAATACCCAATGTTTTGTCATGTGTCCCTTTAGTTATGTGTTCTTTTATTTTATATAAGAAGTTATATTATCTTACCTTCCAGTACCTAACAATAGAAAATCAAGTATATATTTGTTATTTTAAAGTTGTAGATACTTATATAACCTTCCTATTTATTATGATTAAAACACACATAGAAAAATAAAAATAGAGACTGTATAAAGCTCTTCACTGTGTGATTCTTTGCACTAAGAGTGAAGTAGAAAAAAAGAGTAGATTAACTGCTTTGAAACCTTCACAAGTTTTCATCTTTCACCTAATGCTTTCTAAGACCTCAGGTAATGAATACTAGAGACAAATATAAAGACACATTTAAATATGAGATATAGTGTATCTCGAAATTTTAATAGGAATCCATTTTTTACTTTCAGCACTTAGTTGATAGTTTAAACCTGAAAATAACTAATTAAGCCATAATAGCAAGAAAGTCAAAGTCCCGTCTTTACCTCCTTCTCTACAATGTCTTTGGCACAATCCTTCTGCTCTCATGTCAGTGCTTTTTTGCAGAGAGATGTGTTTTTTGGTTACATTTGAAAGAATGTGATGTCTTAGCATAGGGAAAGTGTGTAGGTAAATTGAATATAAGTTTTAGACTCAGGAAGCACAGACAGATGGAAGCAGTCTACCCCATGGATAGAGTAGAAGGTGAGTGGAATCTGTAGGCAACGATGAAAACCCAGGCAAGGGAAGATGAACTGATGTACTAGAAAAAATAAACAATACCATTCTGAGGTCTTAAGTATGTGCAAATCATTTATTCAATGCATTTTCCACCCAAGCATTGACACTCTCGTTTTACGATTCAGTCCTTATAAACCACTCCTTACCATTCAAAGGGGGCCGGTTTGTGATACTGGAACCCATGTATCATGCTAGCGTTTGGGTCCTTTTAGACTCTACACCTATGTTTACGAAAGTGCACTTTTGCTTGATGTGGGCTGAGTAGCCGTTAGCCTAACCATGTGTGTCTCTGTTTGCCAGCCTCCGATGACAGAGCTCACGCTCTCTTGTTTTCCGTCCTTAGTATAACGTACATACAGATCAGTACCGAAGCTGCGACAGCGTCTCCGCCAGATCCTCAGACAGTGACGTCAGTGACGTGTCTGCCATCTCCAGGACCAGTAGCACCAGCTTCCTGTCCGAGCAATCTGAGCGGCCCAGGGGCAGGACCAGGTGAGTGGATGCCACTGTGTGTACAAACCGGGTAAAAATGCACCGCGCTTCCTGAGTGTTGTCACTCAA
The DNA here is from genome assembly GCF_949987515.2 of Delphinus delphis. NCBI lineage: Eukaryota > Metazoa > Chordata > Mammalia > Artiodactyla > Delphinidae > Delphinus > Delphinus delphis. Next base: position 79,765,008 of record NC_082696.1, on the reverse strand, counting down.
ACAGAGCTTAGGTCAAGTAGCAGAAACATTTCATTGAAACTACTGGGACTAGAGTGAGTTCGGCGTTGATTCACTGTTGTGTAACGTTGCCTGGACTCTTTGGTACTTACTATAAGATGGGGCTGTAACCAGAGTCATATTTTAGAGATTGCTCTAAAATTCCTCCTAAAGTGATTAAATCCACAAAGCATTCTTTAGTCCAGTGTCAGAAAGCTCTCTCTGTAAAGGGCCCCATAGTAAATATTTCAGGCTCTGCAGGACAATCTCTGTCTCGACGCTCTACATTGCCCCTGAGGTGCAGAAGCTCTGCAAACAAGTGAACATAGCCCTATTCCAATAAAGTTTCATTTACAGAACAACAGAGAGCGGGCTGCATTTTCCCCTAGGCTGTAGTTTGTTGATCATGCCTTCAATCACATAGCAGCTGGTCCGCCTTCAGGTGGATGTGATAACAAAATACACACCCCTCTTCTACAGTAGGGGAGTTGTAAGAAGTTTGCATGAAGTTTGTTTAAATCACCGACAGTTATCTTGATTCTCACAAGACAAATAACCCTGCCGAAAGGGAAAAGACTTCAGGAATCTGGCGCCATTTTCAGTACAGCAGACTCAGTATGGACAAGGCATGTTTTTTGTTCTTAAGTAGTTTCCAGAAGTAGAAGTTTCAGTGAAGGCACTTTGGGGTTGATGAGAGGACCAAGAAATATAAATGTTCAAAACAGGAGCAACTATCTTCCTAATATTCCAAAAGCCTTTTATGATCACACGTTTTGATGATGTATCCTGAGGCATTCCGTCTTCCTGGATTTCTCTGCACCTAGCTCACATGTTGAAGCAAATTGAGACCAATTATCTTACTGTTAATTAACAGTGCCACACTGAGATTCTGCAGGAGCAATTCCAATCGATCAAGACATTAAGAGAACGTTTTATCTCTATTTTGAATATTCTCAGCATCTGGTCCTAATAGGATATTAAGTTCTCTAAAATTTAAGAAAGAATGAAAAGAGCTGAGGAATGTAACCGTATTGAGCTGCTAGGATAGAGGGGTAAAAACGATTATAATCAATTCCTTTCTATTGAAATATTATTAAGATATTATGTTTCAAAACCTATTCGGTTTAGCAAGAATACTGATAAATAGGGCTTCAACAAAGACTTTTTTCACTTTTAGTCGCTAAAAACAATTTACTCAATAACTACAAAACCGTAAATCTTGAAGTAATTTTATGTTCACAATAGAGCCACGTACCCTGAGTCCTATGCTGTAAAGAATGACTAATTCACAGAATTCATGTTACCAACCAACTGTGAGCATAATATGTGGGTCCACTGTCATTCTCTTGAAATTTCAGGAGAATAGGTTCTTCAGGGAAAATTTGGCCGTATGATTTTTGAGGAAGAAAGCAAAGAACAGAGAAATTGTAGGGGCCTCAACAACAAGGAACTATGATTTCATACAAAGGAAGAGAAAGAACTTCATGGTAGTGATTGGAGCCAAGGTTACTCTGTGGGAAAATGCTAGTTTATCAGATAACACTCACTATAACTAGATCATGACAAGAAGCAGAAGATAGAGGATTTTTTGCCTCCTTGATTCATATAACTTTTATTACGTATTGAAGGTGGTGGGGATGGAGTAGACCCAGGAAGGGTGCAAATAAATTTCTTAATGACAAATCTGTTTTCTGAGGCCATTTCCCTGTTTCCGGCTTCCCTTTCCCTTCTCTGTGGTTTAGAGCACATTTGAGCTCAGTTATTTTTACGTAAGTGGATTATGTAAATGCAGTCAGTTAAGCGAATGGCTAAACAAGTTTCCCCTGAAGCTAATGTGAAGAAGTATTTTCCCGTAGTCCCGTACTTTAGATCAGGAATTCTTCATATGCGGTGCATGTTTGATTTCTTAGAACACTTAGGAGGAGCAAAGAGGGTAAGATGAGCTATGGGAGGGGCAGGTCTTCCTTCTTACATCTTTTCATGTATGTTCTTCCCCCTAAATATCCTCACAGGCGCACGGACACACATGTACACCCCGCCAACACACACACGCGCACACACACACACACACAGAGTTACTTTGGGTCCACCATCAGCCCTATGGTAAAAACCTGAGAGGAGGGTTTGTGATGAAAAATAAAAATGACATCAAAAAGTTGCAGGCTGTTCAGCTTTAAATATTCCCAATTCTTATAACACTATGAGTAATGATTTTTCTCAATATAGTACTGCTTTGCATTTCTGTGGGGTTTTTTTAGTAACTAACACCTGCATAGGTTTTAAAATTTTATTTATTCAAGTTCATGGATAAAACGTGAAAAATGTGATCAATATAATAATAGATGTATTTACATTTCATAATAGGTACCAGCAAACTTTTGAGTTCCTATCAAGCGTAAAGGCTATTATTTTCCAAGACTTCGTGAAAGTATAATATCTAGGCCGCATACTCAAGGAGATTATAATCTGTTTAAGAGTTTGAAACCTGTTTTTATATCCTGATTCCCTGCACAGCTGACCCTTGAACAATGGTTAGGATAGAATCGGGACTCAAACCCTAGTTCTTTTGATTCCACATATTGCGATCTCTAACTGAACACAAAATTTTCCCCACACTTAGTTTATTTAAAGGTCTATGGACTGAAAATATAAGTACTATATTTATTGAAAAAATCCCCCTGTAAGTGGATCCATGCAGTTCAAACCCGTGTTGTTCAGGGGTATATGTCTTCACTCACATCTTCCCATGACACAGGAAGTGTTTTACTATGCATTGCCTTGGATGGGTTTTCATCTGGAAGTCATTAGAAGGATTTAGAAGACACCGTAGCATCCCCTGAAGACAGTGCTCAGTACGTAAAAGTCAGCCAAGTGTCCACTGTCCTGAAGGACCATAGGGAGAAACCACTGACTTGATCCTACCAGTATCATACAGAACCGTAGTGTGTAAAGTACCACGTGTGGTTTTGACGCCTTCTATCCAAGTATGCTATGAACCAAGAAGATGTCAAGATAAGCACATCTGAAATGAGCAGTGGTCTGCACAGTATGATATATAGGCCAGCGTTTCCCAAACACTGCTTGCTACACTTTCCTGTTAACGATTCATAGTACACCCTATTGTTCTTGACATTTTGAGACGTTCTCTCTTGTAACAACTTGTTTATCTTTGCTTATTCCAGCGCATACCAAAGTTATTTCATTCTGGAATGCCTATTTCACAGGGACATCCATGAATGTGTTGCATAGTTTTTGAGTGAAGTTTGGGAAATTCTGTTTTAGATAATCAGCACCCTTCTCCCTAAGAGATAAAAGGCTGTACGGAAAGCTTTAAAAAGCCTGTTTGGGGGACGAATAAAATTAAGCACTTATCAGATGTGTATAGGTTGAAAAATACAAATATATTTGGATGGTCTATCTCTAAAAGATCATTTTCAGAATATTAGGAACTCATGGGCCATATTCTGAATCTTTTGTGTTTGAGATAATGATTAGGCAAAAAATACCTTGACCATTTGGGGATGGACCAGCTAGACCATGTGTTTCTGTGTGAATTGAAAAAGGGCATCTCTCCCCGCAGATGCATGCTAAATGCTTCATTCAAAATAGCCTAAAACATACTTCATGTTTTCAAAGTTTCTGTCTACAGGGAACTATAGTAGAAAAACATACACTATAATGTTTATATTAGGGTAATTAACCTTTTGTAGATATAAAGAATTAAAAGTTATTCTAAAATTGTTGTCACGGATTAAAACTACTTAAAATCTCAGTAATTTCTAGGATGATTCTTACAGGACAAAATCAACACTTAATACTTCAAAATAATAAACATCAATAAAGATTTGAAGTTCCTACTTTTTCAGACTTGTTCTGCACGTGAGCTACAATTTTAATTTCGTATTGGCTTAAATATTCCTCGAAGAATGTTTTCTTATCCAACCACAAAACATGCAAAGTATATTAGTAGAGGTGGCATAATTGATGATAAAAATGCACGTATACTAGAAGCCCAGAAGGAATATGTTGAGTTTTTGAGTGCTCTATGTCTTTTTAACATCAAAGAAGATGTTCACCTCAAAAAGAGGCTGAATTTTCATGACATAGCTCTGATTTTTTTTTTCATCTTTATCATATAACCATTTCTTTCCAGGCAGACAAATTTCAGATGTTTTATACAAAATCAAGCTATAAAAGCAAATGCAAGCGTAATCCTATAATTGCTCTCAGATGTTATACAGTTTTAGAAGTTCTGTCAAAAGCAACAATTTCCCAGCAGCATTCACGTTTGTGACAAAGGTTTGCCTTGATCTGTAACGTTGCCTTTCTATATCTAAGTGGATTTTGATGCAAATAGTTTTTGGTCTTTTTATCATCTCCTTTTGAAAGAATATTTTCAAAAGCAGTTATCTTTTTCTACATTCGTAGTTTGAAAGACTTGAGAGCTTTTTAAGAGGAGTTGTCTTCTATACACAAACATTAATCTTGCAAGTGTAAATTTACTCAAATCTGGCCGGTGATGTCACTAGGTGTAATAATTAGCATATACTGAAGGAAATACGCTAATATTTATTGGGGGATTTTAAAACATTGTAGGTTAAATTATTTGATATTTTAAATTGTGATAGAGAATGAGTGCCTAGGTTAATATCTTCCAGAAAATCAATCTTATTATTGCAATTATGCTTGAAAAATATTACAGAAGATCCCTTTATTTCACGATACTTCTTCAACTCAGCAAGGGAATACGGGATACCATGTAAAAAGAATCTGGATTTTCTGTGATGGCATTTGAAAAATACTTAACTGCAAAATCATCTGAGCAATTAACAGCTCAGAATACTAAAGGAAGCTTTCATTTTATGTACTTATTCATTGTTATGCCTACTGACATTGAATACGGTCAGGAGTGCCCAAGAGGGAATTCTTAGAGCTAGCCACACACTTTCGCATGCTCGCCTGGTGTACTATAGAAAAACAAAGTCTACTGAGATCTACAAAAGTACTAAAAAGAAAGGAAAATGACATGGAGATTTGATGGGGAGGAGAGAACAAACTGGAACACAGTGAAAGATGCTGGATACTGAATATCCGAGAAAGGAAATATATTTTGGCGATCTTCTAGTGGCTTCTTTTATGGCATGTCTTCGTTTTAATTGTCCAAGACTGATGAGTGGACCATTATTATTTCCTGTGACTAGATTAAAGCTGTAGAGAGGTGGAAAGACTGTGCCATGTGCCCTTTAAAAGCTCTCTACCTTTATGGTAAAATTACTAAACCATACTCATTAATATACCTTATGACTGAATGTGCCACGCATCTGAACTGTTATACCGCACCACATCCGTAACATAAACAAAATACTCTTGACTTATGACTGTAAGTCACACGACAGTCCTTAGAGTAGCCAGTTAGAGCTCTCGGGGCAGGTGAGTAGATTCTCCTGGTGAGGGCGTGCCTTGCAAACCTTTAAGACAGTTTAAGGGGAAGCTGCGCTGGTCCAGTTTGAACAGCTCCAGCCTGCTTTGTTCTTACTGTTCTACTCTGTCAATTCATTTTAGATTTACTAAGATGTGTTTACTTAAATTCTGGGAAGGTCAGCAGAGTATTAGGGAAATGCTTCCTGTATAATAAACAATAAAAATGGTCAGTTATAATAAAGTTTTCAAAATTGAATAGAAACCCAGGATATCTTATGAAGATGGGAGTTATTTGTTGAAATGATCACTTGTAATTAGATCTTAGAGACAATGTCTGTCAATTGGGAAAAAATAACTACTCTACACCTGGAGTTGTAAAGTACGTCGTGACTTTTTGTTATTTGTAGAAATCTATCTCCCTGTAGCTTTATTTCTTCTCTTAGGATTAAATTAGATCATTTTTAACATTTAAAAGATTTTAAAGAGCACGTTCAATGGAAATTGTAGATGATGATAATTAGAAACTTTTCTTTAATGAGAAAAATAAGTCTTAGTGTGTGTTTGGAAGAGGGTGTAAAAACGTATCTTAGTCAAGCTGAAATAAAATCTTTGAAAGCTCAAAAACAAACCATATTAATAACTTTACTTGTAATACGTTAGTCTATTTGTGATATTGTCTATTTATGATATTGTCTAAATCATAACTGATTGTGTACAGTGAGTATAACTTTCCAATTTGATTTAATTATCCTAAAAGAAGTTACACATTTAATTTACTATTCCGTTGTTAAATAAAATAAGAACATAATTCTCCCGCTTAATTATTATTTTCCCCACAATATACAAGAAATTATCGATAACTTATGTACTGCTAACAGCACATCTTCAGTGTAATAGATTATTAGAAAGGTATAAAGTTTATACATCTTTTAAGTGCAAGGAAAATAACATAGGTGATAAATCCTAAAGTGAATTGACAATATTAAAGCAGCTTTCAAATACAACCAATTTATTCCCTAGGAATAGTTTTCAAAGAGAAAATAATTTCAACTTTGGGCTTCCGGTTCCTGTTCACGGTACAGGATATGTTTGTAGCTGTGATCTTGGCTTTCGACACAGAGGCCAGGAGCAGTGCATTCACTCTGGGGCTATGACCGATGTCCAGAAGTACCAGCTTTGGATTCAGGCTAGGCTCGGGTGTAAGAGACCCACTCCTTTGCTAAGACACTGACTGACTCTGCTTCAGTGCTCTGTAGTTTCCACAGCATATGAGGGCTTCCTCAAGGGCCACTTACGCCACCCTTTTGTCTTTGATGTGCTCTAATTACCACATAGACCAGCTACGTGAAGGATGCTCTGTGCTCTATTAGCGATCAAATAGCAGGGTGACTGTTTTGAGAGGCCGTCAAATTGTTACTATATTTTTATGCCAAGACATATAAAATGGGAATTTTCTAACAGATTCTTAAGTTTCTATTTATCTTCTGTGTTTATGTGTTTATATCTGCATGTTGGAGAACTGACTGCTGATTATAAAGCTGGCAGTATTATGTGGATGGGTAGCTAACAGTTTTAATGGTCACCAAGCATGAACTCTGGTTATCAACGTTAAATACCGGTGCTTCAGGAAAATCTTCATATTTCTGTGGTTGAAATGGATACGATATCCTTTCACTCAAAACCAGTGCTTCCGAAACTTCACCTATTTCACGTGTCACTTTCATATTTTGCCATGACTGCGTAACACATGGATACAGCACACAATATCATGAGTGCTGTAACAGCTCAGGAGTGTAACAGTTAATAATCTCATTTTATAAATAAAATAAAATGAAGCAACCTATTAACTTTACTTGGCAGTAGGCAGTAGAGCCAGAATTGAGAGCCCTGTGATTTAACCTCTTTATTTTTATGTAGTGAATCTCTTTATCTCTAATAATAGTTTTTTGCTTTAAAGTCTATTTTGTCTTACACGACAAATTGTAAACTAGTGTCCAGTCTAACTTTTCACATCCTTTTATTTTTTAATCTTTCTCTTAAAGGGTATGAGTTATGTGTGAGTTATATCTCTTGTAACCATCATAGAACTGGATTTAGATTTTCTTTTTTCCTTCTCGCTTGACAATCTGTATCATTTAATTGGCTAACTAATGCATTTACATTTATTTTGATTTCTTACGTATTTGGAATTCTTTCTACTATCTTGTTTTATGTTTTCAATATTTATTATTCTATTTTTTCCTCTTTCCTGATTGGTTTTGAATCAAATTGTTTTTATTTCATTTCTTTCTCTATTATTCTGGAAATTATATTATTTCTATGATTTTAGTGCCTAATTTAGTGTTTCGAGAATATATATTTCGTTAAGTAATAAATCTAAAAGTTAAAATTACTTCTACTCCCCCCAGAGGAAAAAAAATGACTCTATACACTTTAGCTCCTTTACCATCCCTCCACCATTTGCATATTTTTTGTCCAGTGTTTTAATTATATATTGTTTTCTTTCTCCCATTATTGTATGTTATTTTTATAAATGCTTTAGAGTAACCCACATACTTTCTAGTTTCTTTGCTAACCATTTTTCTTGCATCTTAGATCTTCATTTGGGAAGCATTCTCCATCTTCCTGAAATATATGCATTGTATTTTTTTAATTGTTTGTTTATTTATTTATGCAAATCAATGCCACCAGTGAAGATCCCTTAGGACTTAGACCCAGACCCACATTGTCCCTTGTTCTCCATGGGTCTTGGTTCATGCAGGGATTTCAGTTCTAAGTCCCCTCTGACCCTGGACTCAAGGCTCTAAATTTCTCATCTGCAGAACCTCCCAAGACATTCATAACTCACTTAGCAATCTGTTTTCAGTCCCTTCTTGGTCTTTAGGCCACGGGGATTTTCCTTTCTTTCCTGTGAACATAGGTTGTATTTTAACAGGTATTTGCTGTCATTTTCCCATCATTTCTAGGTATTGGGGAGGGAAAGGATGTTTCAGAATATCTCATCTACCACTTTGCTAGAAATAGTAGTTCATATTTAATGTGCTACTATTTTCTTAATTTTTTAAAAATTTACTCACTTAAAAGGATAATATTTAAAGCAAAATAAATAAATAAATAATGGTAGCAAGAAGAACTGTGGCCCTAGGGACCTTATACCAGGTTAGAGGGAAAATGCCAGGGCAGGGAAAAGAGAATTGCATCTTGAACTGGTGGTGAGATCTGAGGCACGGGAGGACAAGTGATGGGGGTGGACGGAGCGGGAGGTGAAGGAAGAAAGGAACGAATGAACCAAGGGAAGAAAGGAGGGAGGGAGGAAGGAAAGAGGGAGCTCCAGCAGAGAAAGGCCCCTTGAATGGTGAGGAGAAACGGAAGCTGGGAACGGATAAATGACATGGGGGCAAAGGTAGATTACAGCCCAGAGGCAGGCAGAGATTCTTGGGGGGGGGTGGAATTTAATGAGGGAGCCCAGGTGGGCCATAGATTAAGGGAGCAATTAGTGATCCTGGAATAAAGAGGTCCTTAGAGGGTGCTTTGGACTCAGATGCCAATCTTCGGTTCAGTCTGCTGTGGCCAAGGTGACAGGACACCAAGCACGTAAAGCTGGGCACAACGGATGCCGGGGGCCCCTTTATTCAAACGGTGGCAGTGGACCTGGGGAGCATGGCCAGTGCAGGATGCTGACAGGCAAACAAACAAACAAATCAAAACAACAAAAAAACCCAACCCTTTAATATCAGGCCTTCACATTCTGTAGATTGATACAAAACCATTTTGCTACACCTAGAAGAATGACCACTGCACCACAGTTATCAGAATTTCATGGACAGTAAGGTAATGGGCTTGGAATAATAACATGGACAGCTACTGTTTATTTTACAGTTGAAGGTAGTTTACAGAGATGATTCCCCATCGTCCAACAAAGTAGATGTTTCTGTTTATTTTATAAATGAGAAAATGAGATATCTGAGATTTGAAGAAATTGTCCAGGGCCATAAATAGCAAATAATGATGCTGTCAATAGAATCTAGGTCTTTCTTATCGTAAAGCTCATAGATTTGCTGTTGTTATTTTTCTTTTTCACTCTGCACACCTATCTTTAAAAACTAGTGAAGTTTTTAAAGGCAGAAATAAAAAAAAGTAAATTCAATGCTAAAATGACATCAGTGATAAGACCTGTGAAGCCCAGGGCATATTTAGAAAGTTTCCCATCCCAACAGCCATATGGACAGACGCAAAATCTGAAAGTGCTAGAGCTTTGGCTCTTCAGAAGGGTTTGGTCCAATAGTACCCCTCCCTCTGAGGTCCCTATTCTGCAGTGAGTGATGCTGAGAAACCCCAGATGTAAGTGTGTGAGTTTGTGCAGGTGTCCAGTTGTTTTCATAGGCTCTAGGAAATACTGAAGTGAGCCTTCCCCGCTCCAAACGCCTGACGGCCGTGAGAAATCACATAGACTTCATTCCATCCAGAGCCCAGCCAGTCGAGGCTACCCCGCCCTTTGTCAGCTGCATCCCGTGTGACCCAGGACAGAAGCCTGGTAACAGCCACTGAGATCCTCGGTCTGAAGTGCAAATTTAAGGTGTGGAGAAAACCTTGCTGGAAACGGGGACGGGAAGCCGATGGGGACGGCAGGTCATCCAGATCTTATATGTTTATGGTCGGAGTAGACGTGTATAAAGAGGTGTTATGTATGACAACTGAGAACAGCCCTGAGAAGGAGGCCTTATCCAGATTCAAGAATTCTCTGAAAGGCTGTGTTTTACAGACCCTTAGGAAAGATCACTCTTCTGGGCAGAGTTCTCTATGGCCTTTGGCTGCCTGTCATCCTGCATCTTCGTTGTTGCCCCCTTTAGAGTGGGACAGGGTTGACGGACCCTCTAGTGTCAGGCTCTGCTCAGAGTGGATGGAAACGTGCCCACAGAACCTACCATGTCATTATGAAACCAGGATTCGGAAGGGAACGCCGATCGGTCATTATCGATCAAATCACTGCAAAGAGATTTACCCTTATTTTCAAAACACTGGCAGGTATTATTTCCTTCTAAAACTTTTAACTAAATCTGCCCAAAATACGTTGCTGTATCTGTGCATAAATTCTTGATTGGATTTTATCAAAACGTATAAAAGATAAAGCTATAAAAGACTCTTACTATTTACATTTACTTTAGTAATATAAAATACATGCTAAATGTCTAATTTTAGTGATATGTTTCCCACATATTAAATAATAAAAATGATTTAGTTGTAGTATCACACTTACAGCATTAGTTTAGTCTGTAGTTAGTTATATCTTTTATGTGAATTAAGTTTCTAGTTCCAGAAAGCTGTCAGGTGTGAATCTCAGATATGAAGAAGGACATTGGGGAACGTAGCCAGATCAAGTGTGAGGAAGTTGAGGCATGCAAGAGGGTGTGGAAAAGGGAAAATTAATATGATTAGTTAGTAGGAAATAAAGTAGGAAATAGATTATATATGCAGAAGTAAATAAAGAACTGAAAATATATGCTGCCACTATCTATCATCTATCTATCTGTCTATCACTTGTCATCTATATATATCTATCGTCTAGCATCTATCATCTAGCTATTATCTGTCTATCTCTCTATCTTCTATCTATATATCTAGCTATCAGTCTATCTATCTATATCTGCTTTGATACTATCACTAACCAACACTGAGACCTTCACCAAGTACACAGCTTCTGTAGAACTTAAGTTATTTTCCTATTTAGTTATTCATTCACTCATTCACCCATTCACCAGTCATTTACTGGGTGCCTATTATATGGAGGTAGGATAGTTGATACCTACTGTATGGTGTGGAGCAAACCAGACATGATCCCTAGCTCTGTGGTTTTAAGTGAATCTTTATATATATATATATTTTATTATGTGTATAGTCATCTGAAAAATGAGAATCATACCTGCCACTCCTGCCTCACAGGACTATGTGAGAATAAAACGATAGTGTATGTCAGATGCTCTGGAAGAGTAGTTATGCTGTATGATTATAACTCAGTTACTGCATACAAGATGCGAAGGATTAAGTGAGTTACTTTGTACTTTTCAGAGTTCTCCTTACGTGTCTCACAGGCCAGATGACTACCTAGGGTGTGACACAACACCTTTCAAAATCTGGATTTTGATTGTTAATATTCAATTTTTCCACTTGGTTGTGATTTATGATGAGCTGGATGAATGTGTGTTGGCCCGGAGAAGTTCCATTTCATTAACACGGAGCTTTTTGGAGTCCTGCCCTTGGACTGTTGGTGTTCTAAGGAACATTGCTGTCTGCAGATTGCCATGTACATGTTTGAAACAGGAGAAGAACTAAAGGGTGAAGAGGAGACTTAGATTGCAGGGCTCAGGGCTTTATCCTTCCACGAGAGCAGTTTTACTAGTATTTGTTTTATTAATTCAAGACCTATGAAATATATTATTAAAAAATAAAGAGGAAGTATTGCTGCCCTAAAAGCATATTGTAAACCAAATGTGGCACAATAAATTCTGGTGCTATGATCTGCAGGAAAAAAATGAAAATATGAGATCTGGTACTAATTCTTTAGCTACTAAGTATTTTGAATTCAGATAATACCATAATTTGGCCAATGGTTTGTGTATTGTGTTGCAAGTCTTCGGTGCAATACATTAAGAAAAAAACTCCATTTCAAAGAAGAGGAAAACTTGCAGACTCTTTGGTCTGTATTGAGCTTAGTTGCTCTATTTTCCTACTGTACACTTTGTTTATGAATCATACACTTGAGGTATGAAGTAGAAGAAGTACTTGGGATTGCTTTGGAGCACATTAGCTTTACACAGTATGATACAAACTATCTCAAGGAATATATTTTATTTTCAAACTCATTGCTTCAGCGTGCATAGCTAACAGGCTTGTAGCTGCTACTCTTGGTAACTGTTACTTTTAAAACAATATGGTAAAAACTTTAAAGGCTTTTTTACTTTATCACTATTTTAAGAAAATAATCATTTAGAGCTACAGTTCTTTACTCATTTTTAAATATGATTACATTGATTTCACCTAGGCCATCTTGAAGCATAGACACAATAACCAAATTTGTGTAAATCAACACTCGCCGAATGAATACATAGTACATACCCAGTGCAGTAAATCAAAAACCCTAGACCTTGAAGAGTTCTCAAAAAGCCTTACATGCTAGTTTCCTATAATTAGTGGAAATGTTTTCTAAGTTGTCTGAATCATCCAACATAATTAGTGGTCTTCTTTGCTCCTTTGTAAACTAAGACAACAGTTACGTCAAGAAATCACTTGTGTGTGCCTGTCTTCAGCTTCATGAATTTATAATTTTGTGACTCATTTATACTATTTTATGGTTCAGAAATAATATGAGATTTTTTATATATGTTTTACTGAAGTATAGTTGATTTGCAATGTGTCAAGTGTACAGCAAAGTGATTCAGTTGTACATATATATATATGTATATATACACATATATATATATACACACACACATATATATATATTCTTTTCAGATTCTTTTCCATTATAGCTTATTACAAGATATTGAGTATAGTTCCCTGGGCTATACAGTAGGTCCTTGTTGGTTATCTATTTTACATATAGTAGTGTGTATATGTTAATCCCAAACTCCTAATTTATCCCTCCCCCACCCCCTTTCCCCTTTGGTAACCATAAGTTTGTTTTCTATGTCTGTGAGTCTGTTTCTGTTTCGTAAATAAGTTTGTTTGTATCATTTTTTAGATTCCACATATAAGTGATACCATATGATATTTGTCTTCCTCTGTCTTACTTACTTCACTTAGTATGATAATCTCTAGTTGCATCCATGTTGCTGCAAATGGCACAATTTCGTTCCTTTTTGTGGCTGAGTAATACTCCATTGTATATATTTATCACGTCTTCTTTATCCATTCCTCTGTTGATAGACATTTAGGCTGCTTCCATGTCTTGGCTATTGTAAATAGTGCTGCCGTGAACATTGGGGTGCACGTGTCTTTTCGAATTACGGTTTTCCCCGGACATATGGCCAGGAGTGGGATAGCTGGGTCACATGGTAATTCTATTTTCGTTTTTTGAGGAACCTCCATACTGTTCTCCATAGTGGATGTACCAGTTTACATTCCCACCAACAATATAGAAGGGTTCCCTTTTGAGAGATGACTTTCTAATGTTTCACTATTTACTGAATATTGTACACCAGCTTTTGTTCAACTGTGTGTGTGTGTGTGTGTGTGTGTGTGTGTGTGTGTGTGTGCGCGCATATATATTTAACTGAATTTATGGTAGACTGGAAATACACAGATATATGTTTAACTCATCATTTGGTCCCTAAGGTCCCTAAACACTAAGGTCCCTAAACATTTCTTAGAACACATAATAAACAAATTTATTTAATATAGTTTAATATTAAATTAAATTATATTTAATTAATATAATTAAATTAATTAAATATAATTAAATTAATAGTATTTAGTATTTAAACAGTGTAATTACATTTTTTCTACCCCATTATCCACTTAGTTCCCAAGTCAAAAGCTGGAAGCCACCGTAGTTTTAACTCTCCGCAATCCTCCTCCTAATGCTTTGTTTCTCAATCTTTGAACCATTATCAACCCCCAAGGAGACTTTTGGATGCTCTTTCCCTAAAGCCCTCCCCACAGGACATTTTAACCTCACAGGTACTCTGTGTTTGTACACTGTGGCCCCTTGGAGGACCACAACCATAGTATTAACTGAGATGTCTTTATCCCTCTCACCTCCACCAAGAGCCAGTGATCACCTCTGGAAGCTTATTACTCACATTGAGAATTTGTGTTCAAATCAGTCATCAATTGTATTGATTTTACTTCCTACATAGAACTCATGATCACAGACTGAAGATTACAGAGGACAGTTGTTTTTATTCCTCTCTGGTTGCCAACTGAAAATGACCCAGACTTTGTAAGAAAAAGACTGAAAATTTCATCTACTATGAAACTAGGAGACAACTACATCCTTAAATTATAAACTATAGAAAAAAGCCTTCAAATTCAGTGAAATCTGGACTAAAATGAGGAGAAATACCAAGACTGACTTATTCAGCAACTGAATATAATGTAGAGTTCTCCAAAATAAATGGTACAGCCTTAAAAAGCCCAATTAAAAATGCGCACCTAGGATCTGTGAGAACTAGGGAAAGTTCTAGACCTGGGGCATCCTGAAACAATGTTTCGTACCTCAGAGGAGCAGCTGACGTCTGCTCAGAGGAGAAGACTCACTGGTCTGCCAGGTTGCCTGGGAGCTGTAAATAGGAATCAATTTGGACAACACCACTCAGTGTAGTTTGCAGAGAAATAAATTGCTATAGCACAATCATAACACGTACATCTTCATTACTAATCATGTGGAGATTTGGATAACATCACTGGTCTGGATGATTTTAATCTTATCTGAAAATAAGCAATAAGATGACACAGCCTTTCCAGCTGTGGGTGTGACAGGATAGCTTGTATCAGATGATCCCGCCTGTAAACCTACAAAAGCTAAACAAGAAGAAACAAACAAATAAAAAACTGTTTGGCGGCACTTGGAAGCAACATAGCAGACAAAGAAACTGGAGGGATTGCAACCCTTGAAAGAAGGAAAGAACACGAAGTGATGCCACATGTACCCCTTTTTCTATGGAGGGACTTTGCAACCCGGTGACACAGATACTGGAGCAAAGCAAAAAGCAGCATCTTCCCGGGCTGAGGAGACAGATGTCACAGTTCAGGAACTGACAGAGAAGCTGGAAACTGTGAGTGGAGGGTCCCAAAATTTGCTACAGATGCCCCTCATTTGATGACTGCTGAGCTGTGCATGCACAGAAATTAACCGAGAAATTAACCAAACAGCAGCAGCTGGAAGATGAACTTCTGAGCAGACCTTCCAGCAGCTGCCCGGTGCTGGGAGAGGTCCATCCCCTTCAAGTGCGTGGGAAACACTTTGGTGTCCTGGACAAATTCCAGAAGGACCAAACTGGGAATAAGCGTCACACAGTACGAGTAAGGGCAGACCTTCAAGCCCAGCTCTGAACAGGAACAGGATTAATTCTCTCTGCCAACCAAAAGCAATTTCACCCTTGTTGGAGGAAAATAATATCATCCAGAGCCTCTGTAGGTAGGTTTTCACCCACAACGTCTGGCATCTAATTTAAATTTACAAGGCAAGCTAAAACTTTTAATAGAAAGAGGACCAACCAACTAAAAACTAACAATAGAGTTATCAAAGAAGGACCTTAAAATATCCATGATTAATATGTTCTGGCAAACAAAGGAGAATGGATGCTTTCAGCAGACACCTGGAATCCATTTTTATAAATTGAGCAATAATTCTAAAACTAAAAAATAAAAACCCTAACAACACATTTAATAGGTGGGTTTAATTAATTAATTAATGGCATATTAGAAACAGCAGAACAGAGAATTAGTGAGCTGGTCAGTGGAAAGTATATAAATTGACACAAGAGAAAGAAGAGAAGTTTCAGGAGAACAGGACAGATCTGAGATGTGATGGAAAGGTCTGAGTGTGTAACTGAGTCCCAGAAGGAGAGGAAGTGCAGAAACAATCCTTGAATCCTGAAGGGCTGGCTGAGAACTTTCCAACTTTATAAATCCAACGACCTTTTAAATTCTGAAAATATATGAAGAGAAAAACAAATCTAGCAATATCATGATCAGAGTACTGAACAGTAAAGAAAAAAAGTTTTCTTAAAAGAATCCTAGGGGGAAAAAAAGAGATTATCTTCAGGGAAGCAGCAGTAAGATTTTGGCTGAAATTTCAACAGATGTTATCAAAGCCCCAAACCAATGGAATGACCAAAGGAAAGAATGCTGCAAGAAAAAATAAAAACATCCAACCCACTGTTTATGCTTAGTACATGTTACCCAGCAAAAATAACCTTCAGACAGTGCACGGATACATGAATGAAACAGCTAAGAACTCATCACCAGCGGACCTGCTCTTTATGTTGGGAGAAAATGCCCCCAGTTGGAAGCTCTAAGCTGGAAGAAGGAATAGAGAACACCAGGGAGAGTTAGTAATAATAACAGTAACAACAACAACATACTGGGGAGAGTTAGTAATAATAACAGTAACAATAACAACATAGGGGGAGAGATAGTAATAATAACAGTAATAACAACAACAACCAGGGAGAGTTAGTAATAATAATAGTAACAACAACAGTACCCAGTGGTAGTTAAGACGTGTACAAGTAACACCTATAAAATACCTACGTGAAAGGTGGGAGGGGAGCAAAGGAATCAAGCTGCTATAAAGTTTGTGCATTATTCTAAAAGTAGTAACATTTCTAACTTAAGGAAAATTCTGATAAGGTAAATACTTCAATCTTGAGAGTAGCCGCTAACAAATACTAGAAGAACGCACAACTCAGACCCTAATAGTGGAGGAAAATATGCCTAACTAATCTAGCTCGGTAAAAAGGAGAGGTGAAAGGACAAACGGATGTGATCGTTAAAAATAAACAGCCAATGTCGACTTGACTCTGGCCGTATCAGTAATTGCCTCAAACATAAACGGACTAAATGCTTATTACCAATATCATGGAATGAAAACAGGAGATATCAGTGCAGGTGACCAAAT
This sequence comes from Delphinus delphis, assembly GCF_949987515.2. Taxonomy (NCBI): domain Eukaryota; kingdom Metazoa; phylum Chordata; class Mammalia; order Artiodactyla; family Delphinidae; genus Delphinus; species Delphinus delphis. The sequence goes on along the minus strand of NC_082696.1, from coordinate 79,747,970 downwards.
ATTTAAATGACATGAACAATTTTATGCAGATAAGTTTTATACCTGAGATCAAGTCAGCGAACTGACCAACAGGCCAGATCTGGCCCACCGCCTGCTTTTGTGAATAAAGGTTTATTAGGACACATCTGTGCCCATTTGTTGATATATCATCTGTGGCTCTTTTCCCACTACAAGAACAAAGGTGAGACTGTTTGGCCCACAAAGCCTAAAATATTTCCCTAACCCTGACTTAGATGAAATCTACAAATTCCTTGAAAAGCACAGCTTACTAAAACTAACATAAGAAGGAATAAAAACACGGAGCAGCCCTGTGATTAAAGATGATCCTATAATTGTTTTAAACCTCCCCACAAGGAAAACTGCTGACCCAGGTGGATTCACTGGTAAGTTTTTCCAAAAATTCAAAGAATAAGTGCTCTTAATCATACCCGATATTTCCAGAGAGTAAAGAGGAGAAATACTTCCAAACTCTCTCTGTGAGTCAAGCCTCTACTTGATAAATTTGGTAAGGAGAAGACAGGAAAGTTATAGGCCAAAATCTCTCGTTCAATTAGACAAAAGGCCTCCAGCAAAATTTTAGCCAATTGAATCCAGATAGAGAAAGAGATCACTTTGTAAAATTCCATCTGTGAGCTTTTGGGACATTTTTGAACATCGGGGGTCTGTTCGACCCCCTGTGGGTTGGGACCCAGCCAGGCTGGATATGATCTCGGGCACCACGGGCCAGTGTTGCCTGCAGTGTCTGGTTAAAGGGAGTCTTCTGATCTGTGTCACAGAGCGATCTATCTGTCGGTCTGTCTGTCTCTATCCATCTCTATGAGACAGAGAAATTTTGAGAGAGAGAATGAGAATACATTATGAAGACAATAGTTTTGTTCTGTAAGTGAGAGACTGGCTTAACATTATGTAATTCATTGTAGAAGGAAAGAAAGAGATCCTCTGATCCTCTCATCATCACAGAAGACACAGAAAAAATTTTAATAAAGTTCATGACACATATATGATAAAATATGTTAGTGAACTAAAAAGAGAATTTTCTTAAAATGTTAAAGGTAATCTACCATAACCTAACAACAAGCATCATACTTCATAGGGAAAGAGTGAACACTTGCCCCTGAGTTCACTGAAGCCACTTTCACAACCTCTGCTCAACGTTACTTGGATGGTCCTAGCCGGTGTTGGACCTGGCAGAGTGGCAATATAGCAAAGAAAAGTAAATAAAAGCAATAAGGATTATACATGAAGAATGTAAACTGTCATTATTCACAGTCTATATGATTGCACATATAAAAAACTCAGAAGAATCTGCCACAAAATTATTAGAATTAATAAGCGAATTTAGCAATCACTAGATGCAAGGTCAGTATATGAAAATCAGTTGTATTTTTATGTACCAGCAACAAACATTAGGACATGAAATTTATAAAATACACCAATACAATATAATCAGAAACATGAAATACCTAGGAATAAATCTAGTGCCTAATTAAACTAAGTAGGTAAATGAATTAGAAATAAACTAAATAAGTAGGAATAAATTAACAATATATAAGTCCCCAATATGAAGAGTACTTACAGCCTCATACATAAAGCCACAGTTGTGTGCAGGTGAAATTCAATAAGAATTACACAGGGACAAGTACTTCTGAAGGTCTGGCCATTTGAAGGAATCGAATATAAATAGTGGTCTAACTCGAGCGCATCCCCTTGGTTCTAAGTGATGCCTGCTATCAAAATAGTTGCACTAGACGTGCTTAGGAAATTTGATGCCATCTTGGTTATCGGTCAACAGGCCCAGAATTTTAACTCCTGGAAATTATGAGCTAGATTCCTGGGGATGATCTCTTGATCAGCAAGTTCCTTTTGTATTGACCATTTGTGATTAGTAACTTGTATATTGATCCAAACTAAAGTGTAGGACTCAAATGATTTGAGTCGACTTCTAGCATTTTTTGTAAACGGTGTAGTGAATGTATGTGTATTACAACCATCTTTTAATACGCCTTAAATTACTCGTCCCTTTTTAGGCTTACTGTGGAGTCATGATAGGCCTCTATGTTCTTTTGGTGTGTTGAAGATATAGAAATTGATTATAATTGTTTTTAAGCTAAATTTGTCCCTAATTTAAGAGTGGGAATCATCTTTACATAGTACCTCCTAGGCCTTTCCTGAACACATCCTAACTTTCTGAAGATGAGAAGATATTTCAGGCCCGTATTTTTTCATCCTATTCCAAAATTTCATGCCAGCCACCTTACATTAGAATAAGGAACCAAAATCTGGCAACTAAAGGTGCAGTTTTTTTTTTGTTTTTTTTTGGTTTTTTTTGTGGTACGCGGGCCTCTCACTGTTGTGGCCTCTCCCATTGCGGAGCACAGGCTCCGGACGCGCAGGCTTAGCGGCCATGGCTCACGGGACGAGCCGCTCCGTGGCATGTGGGATCTTCCCCGACCGGGGCACGAACCCGTGTCCCCTGCATCGGCCGGTGGACTCTCAACCACTGCGCCACCAGGGAAGCCCAAGGTGCAGATCTGATTGCTTATATGATTGATCCCTTGCATGTCTCTGGGTAATACAAAGTCTTTTTTGTCTATTTTAGGGAACATGAGCTCATGATGTTTCAATATTATTTTATCAATCTTTAAAAAAAATTCTTGTTTGAAATGAGTTTCTACATTGTCTATTACCATCATTTCATTGATTCTACAATGCACACTGGTCTGTACTTTATCATATATGAAATCCGTATGTATTTTACAATTGATGGCATGACATGGTTTAATTAGCAGCATTTTTCTTTCTTAAAAATCCATAAAATAATCCTGTATCTTGCTACTGATGACATAATTGATTTGATTCAGTGCATATAGATTGTCCTCCCACCTTTGCCATATTACGGTGAATTTCGTCACACCAAGTCATATGTGTAATTTATAATCGGACCAAAGCAATATCACCACCAGGCTTTCCTTGCAGTACCTACCAGTATGAGGTCCCCCAAATTCTGCTAAAGTTCAGGATATGACCTTCTTCATTACCTGTAGTTCTAGGACCCTGTAAGCCATGGAACAAATACTAGACCAGTTCTCTGTGAAGCCTTTGTAGGTGTGCAGTCTGCGTATGAAGTACAACTCTTGTTCCTTAATGGTAAGCTGGCCATCCCTGATTAAATAAAATTTGTTCTCAGCTAAATATTTAAGATCAATTAGTCATTTTAACAGAAAACTAAATTCTAATCTTGCATTAATGTAATATTTTTCAGTAAACGACTCATAGACCTTCCCTATTATATTATGAATATTTCCATCAAATAGAGATCGTTAGTCAAAGTTCTATTTTTTTGCTCTTTAGACTTACTGTTTAAAACTACAATAAACCAGGTAAATAATTCACTTTTCCTCAAACCTTTGACAATTTAATGTATTCACCCAAGTTTTGTCTTTTACTCTCCTCATTCATATTCCAGTATTTTACTGTAAGAAACAACTTCCTTCTTTTCCTTTGATAAATAAAAACACATCTACTACCTTGACTATGTCACATATTTTTGTCACTTTTTTCTAGTTTAGAATGAACCATCCATATTAATTGCAACTTTTAACCTAAGCTTCTGTTTTGTAGAGAAAACTTGGAGGTAGATAATGGAGCATAACAGGCTGTCTGTCATAGGCAAGCAATGAAGCAGCCTAGCAAGTTACAGCAGACATAATAAAACATCCTACAAACAACCCAATCAAAAAGTGAGCAGGGGCTTCCCTGGTGGCGCAGTGGTTGAGAGTCCGCCTGCTGAGTCAGGGGACATGGGTTCGTGCCCCGGTCCGGGAAGATCCCACATGCTGCAGAGCAGCTGGGCCCGTGAGCCATGGCCGCTGAGCCTGCACTTCCGGAGCCTGTGCTCCACAACGGGAGAGGCCACAACAGTGAGAGGCCCGCGTACCGCAAAAAAAAAAAAAAAAAGTGAGCAGAAGACCTAAATATACATTTCTCCAAAGGAGACATACAGACATACGGATGTCCAAGAGGCACGTGAAAAGATGCTCCGCAATAATTATTTGCTAATTATTAGAGAAATGCAAATCAAAACCGCAATGAGGTACCTCCTCACACCGGTCAGAATGGCCATCATTTTAAAATCTACACATAATAAATGCTGGAGAGGGTGTGGGGCAGAGGAAACCCTCCTGCACTGTTGGTGGGAATGTAAATTGGTGCAGCCACTGTGGAGAACAGTATGGAGGTTCCCTAAAAAACTAAAAATAGAACTACCATATGACCCAGCATTCCCACTACTGGGCATATACCCTGAGAAAACCATAATTCAAAATGATACATTCACCCCAGTGTTCATTGCAGGACTATTTACAGTAGCCAAGACATGGAAGCAACCTGAATGCCCATCCATAGACAGATGAATGGATAAAGAAGATGTGGTATATATACACAATGGAATATTACTCAGCCATAAAAAAGAATGAAATAATGCCACTTGCAGCAACATGGATAGACCCAGAGATGATCATACTAAGTGAAGTAAGTCAGACAGAGAAAGACAAATATCATGTGATATCACTTCTATGTGGAATCTAAAAAAAAAAGATACAAATGAAACATTTGCAAAACAGAAATAGACCCACAGACCTAGAAAACAAACTTATGGTTACCAAAGGGGAAAGGGCAGGGGAGAGATAAATTAGGAGTTTGGGATTAACATATACACACTACTATATATAAAATAGATAAACAACAAGGACCTACTGTGTAGCACAGGGAGCTGTATTCAATGTCTTATAATAACCTATCATGGAAAAGAATCTGAAAAAGAATATATATGTACATATATATGTACAACTGAATCATTTTACTGTATACCTGAAACATGGTAGATTAACTATACTTCAATTTAAAAAACTTAAAAATAACTCAATAAATAAAAATAAAACATCCTTACAACCCACAGTATCCTATAAAGTTGCAAAGATGAAGAGAAAGCTTTGCATCGTTCAGAGGCAAATCCACTGTATAACTAATTAATCACCTGGATTACGTTTAAGCTGACACTCCAACCAACTTCATTACTGTTGATATCAGAGTCTTTTCTGAACTATAGGTCAATTTATTTATTATGTAATTCTACATTTTCACAATCTTAAATGCTCCTGGAAGAAATGTTAGCCTATCCAATAAGTAAAATCAATATAGAAAATATAGGAATTTCAGATTCACTCGTCTGCTCATGAGAAAACCAACCTAAATCTTAAACAATAAAATAAAATTTTGTGCTCGTATTACATACTACACTGATAAAATCCGGAATGAGACATAATGCTGTCTTTTAAAAATTTGAGTTATAATTCACATACCATAAAATTCACTCTGTTCGATTGTACAGTTCAGTGGTTTTTAGCATATTCACAATTAGTTATGCAACCATCACTGCTGTGTAATTCGAGAACATTTTTATCTTCCCCCATAGAAACCTATAACCCTTTGCATCACGCCCCTCCCCCCTCCTCTAGCCCCTGGTGACCACTAATCCACACTTGTCTCTGGATCTGATATTTTATTTAAATGGAATTATACAGTATGCAGCCTTGGGTATCTGGCTTTTTTCATGGAGTATAATGTTTTCAACTTCATCCATGTTTGTAACATGAATCATTCATTTTTATACGTGATAATATTCTATCGTGTGGATGAAGCACATTTTGTCTCCATTCATCAGTTGATGGGCACTTGGGTTGTTTCCTCCTTTTAACTGTTATGAATAATGCTGATCTGAACGTTCCTGTGTAAGTGTTTGTATGGATATATGTCTTCAATTCTGTTGAGGACGTACCTAGGAATGGAATTACTGAGTAGTGCGGCGAGCCGTTTCTGGCCGGCAGAATAACGAGCCGCCACACGCAAGATTCTTCTCGTATCACACTTTATTGGAGCACAGCTTGGTTGAAGAAAGATGGAAGGAAGACCCCGCAATCCTATAGCAGTCTGCTTATATAGGGATTAAGAACATGTGTCGCTCTGTGATTGGCTTTCGCCGATGGTGCGATTTGTGAGCCAGCATCGGATAGGTCGCTACTTTACGCAAGCGCAGTGGCCACAGGAAGGATGACTCAGCTTATTTCAGCTTCCTGCCGCGTAGCAGTTAGCTGACCGCGCCCTACATCTCCCCCTTTTTTATTTATTAGCCAGAAGTGCCTGAGTGAGCAGGACCCTATCTCGATGTGCCCTAATGCGCACACGACAGACCAACCAGAGACACAGCATAATCCCAAATACACAGCAGACTCCAAAGATTCCTACCCCCACCCACTCCCCAAAGGAGGAAAAGGCAGAAGAGAGCCAAGAGGCAAAATCTCCAAAGGCAACGGGCTCCAGCCCGGCAGCACTCAGTTGCACAATTTGAATAATCCTTTGTGGAATTCCAACTAATACAAAGACTTCGATTAAGAATCATCAGGAACATCCAGCTCAGCATCTTCTCTGAAGTTTTCTTCAACAATTCTCGTCAGTCTTGATGGCACCCAGATCGGATCTTGATCCTGTGGGGAGACACAAAGAGATCCCCTGGATCGAGTAATAACACGATCCGGGCCCTTCCATTGATTGGACAACACATCTTTCCACATCACTTTGCCATAATTTTTATGGTTTGTTGCCACATGGCGTTCAGCAGAGGTTTCTTTATCATTATTTAAATGTAAAAAATTTATGGTAAATAAGGCAAATGAAAGTCTCTGTCTAGGGGTACAGTTCTCTGCGATTCCCCCTTTTTGTTTTATTAAGAGTTCTTTAAGCTGATCTGCCTCATTGACAAACCCTGTCGTTCACAATAGGCTTTCATTAGTTTACTAAGTGGTGTATGCCTCTTAATCTTAAACTGCACCACAGAACCATCCTGCCCCGCCACCTTCAAATTAATATGATCGTTGTTCTCAGTCTTGACTCCTTCCTTGGGCTTTTCGTCGGCCATGGCCTTGTGGATTATAGGGCAAGCCTGTAATATGAATCACCTGCATTTTTTGACAAAAAAGAGCAAAGCTTTTGGAAGTATAGGCTGGGCCATTATCAGTCTTAATCTTAGCAGGTTTGCCCCACGCTGCCCAAGCTTCAAGGCAGTGGGTAATAACATTTTGAACCTTTTCTCCAAAAAGAGACGTGGCATGTACCACTCCAGAACAGGTATCCACTGAAACATGTACATATTGGAGCGTTCCAAAGGAGGAAACATGGGTAACATCCATTTGCCATAATTCATTTGGAAGAATGCCTCTGGGGTTAACCCCAGTCTTTTGGGTAGGCAAAAATTGGGCGCAAGCAGAACAACTCTTCACAATATTCCTAGCCAAAGCTCTGGTAATGTTAAATTTTTTTCTTAAGACTGTAGATGACACATGATATAGCTTATGAAACTCTTGAGCCTGTGTCGTAGAGTCTAGCGCTGTTAGAGCGCGTGTGGCCAGATCAACTTGTTCATTAGCTTTAGCCATGGGGCCGGGTAACAAAGAATGAGCCCGAATATGGGTAATATAAAAGGGATGTTGACGATGTAATATTTGACATCTTATTCCTGTCAACAAGGAAGCTACAGTGCTAGATGTTTTAACAAAAGAAATAACTTCTAAGTGCTTAACAGCATTCACCACATATAAGGAATCAGAAATTAAATTAAAAGGCTCTTGAAAGCGTTTAAAAACTTCCAAGACTACTTGACATTCAACCACTTGAGGAGCATCAGGTCGACATTCAATGATCACTGGTTGTTTTCCTTGGACCATATAAGCTCCTTTTCCCGTTTTAGACCCGTCTGTATAAATGGTCAAAGCATTAAACAGTGGCTGATCTACAGTAATTCTTGGGAATACAACAGATTGTTGAGTCACAAACTTCAAAAGTTCACTCTTTGGCAAATGATTATCAATAATACCAGAAAATATACATATAAGTATGGACCACTCGGAAGTAGCTGCTGCTAGCACTTCTACTTGATCTTTCGTATATGGGACTACAAGCCTTTCGGGCGTTCTTGCAAAAGAGGAAACACATTGCTTAATACCCAATAAGGCGACCTCGGCAACCATAGATGGGTAATGTGACAAAGTTCTCATTCCCATAGATTTGGTGTGAATCCACAATAAAGGTCCACTTTGCCAAAGAACACCAGTTGGAAACCCCAAGGTAGGAAGAATACACATCCAAACAGGTTGAGAATCATCACAGCGTTCTAATTGTGCATTTGTAATAGCTTGTTCTACCTTTTGAAGTGCCTGATGGGCTTCTGGGGTCAATTGGCGTGGGGAATTAAGATCAGGATTTCCCTCTAATACGCTAAACAAAGGTTTTAGATCCAAGCGAGTTAAACTTAAATATGGCCGAATCCAATTCACATCTCCAAGCAACCTCCGAAAATCATTCAATGCTTCTAAGCAATTAGTCCCAATCTCAATTTCTTGAGGTACTATCTTATTCCCATGTACAGCAGCTCCTAAAAAATTTACAACATCTCCCTTCTGTATTCCCTCGGGAGCAAGAAACAATCCCCCATTCCCTAAATATTTAATCAAAACGCCTAAGGCCTGTTCAAGCAACTCCATACAAGGGGCTTTATCTCGACTATTCAAAGGAATAGAAAAGAAACAATCTTTACGCCATTTCCCTAATTTTTTCTTAATAACAAAAATCGGAGTATTCCAGGGTGACTGGGAGGGTTCTAAATGCCCTAATTGTAGCTGCTCATCCACTAGTTTGGATGCCGCCTCCAGCTTTTCCTTTGACAAAGGCCACTGAGGTACCCACACAGGTGTTGTGGTCCTCCATGTAATCATAAACTCAGTGACCCTTGAGAAAAACCCAAGCCTCGGCGGTTTAAATTTCCGCGGGCTTCTATAGGGGCGGTCATGCCTTATAACTTACGTCTTATCCCTCTATTAGATATCAGGGGCGGAAGCTCTAGCCTCCGCAGGATTAAAATATGGTGGGCTAGCGAGTGGCGGCATGTACCAATGCTCATACCGCTCTTGTTCATATGTCGCGGCCGCTCCTTCTAAATCTTCCTCCTCTCTAGGATGTAATTCATCTTGAAACAAATATAATTCCTTAAACTCATCTAGGATTGGATATAATCCTGGCACCGTTTCTTGCTTTTCCTTTTGTTTTCTTTTTTCTCTTTTCATAATTTCAGGCCTGTCTACCGTAGTCCCTGTTTGTTCATTCTCTGATGCGCTATCTTGACACATACTAAGAGCCTTGCGTCCTCGTTGAATAATTTCTTCACATTTTCCTTCCTTTAGGCAAGAAAGTATCATGCTCCACAAGGGGAGAGCGCCTCGAGAAAGTTCTCCCCTTGTGTTACACTCCTCTAGGTCTTTTCCGAGTTTTTCCCATGACGGAACAGTCAAGCTGCCTGATACCCCAAACCACGGCGCGGCACTTTCGATATCTTGTAGCAGCCTACTTATGGTTTTATGAGAGAGCTTTAGCCCTCGGTCCCTTAAAAGGGCTTGAATAGGCTCATGAAAATCAGTTGTAGGCTCCGTGGACGAACTATTCCCAAAAATGCTTGACTTATCTATCGGCCAGGGAAGACACACTCGATCGGGCTGGTGGCACCGTAGCCACAAGCAAACGAAAAACATGAGAAACACTAAAAGGACAAAAGCGAAAGTAAAAACTTCAGGCTTCAAACCCCCGAAAAACATACCTGACTGGACTACTCACCGACGGTTACCACTCCGTGTGTCGAGTTCTGAATCGGTCCTCCATGCAGGGCGCGAAGTTCCCGGGTTTCGGCACCACTTGCGGCGAGCCGTTTCTGGCCGGCAGAATAACGAGCCGCCACACGCAAGATTCTTCTCGTATCACACTTTATTGGAGCACAGCTTGGTTGAAGAAAGATGGAAGGAAGACCCCGCAATCCTATAGCAGTCTGCTTATATAGGGATTAAGAACATGTGTCGCTCTGTGATTGGCTTTCGCCGATGGTGCGATTTGTGAGCCAGCATCGGATAGGTCGCTACTTTACGCAAGCGCAGTGGCCACAGGAAGGATGACTCAGCTTATTTCAGCTTCCTGCCGCGTAGCAGTTAGCTGACCGCGCCCTACAGAGTAGTACGGCAACTCTAGTTTAATTTAACTATGTTTATGTTTAACTAAATTGCCAAACTCTTTCCAAAGCAGCTACATAATTTTACACTCCCACCAGCAGTGTATGGAGGGTCCAATTTCTTCAGAGTCTCATCAGCACTTGTAGGCATCTCTTTCTTACTGTAGCTCTCCTGTGCATGTGAAGTGGCCTCTCATCGTGGTTTTCATAAAGGTTTTTAAGCCAAATTTATCAAACTAGTTTGATATCTCAAAGGATTCACTTTGATTGTGGATTTAGATTCTTATATTAAAATTCTTTTGAGTTAGCCATTTCTTGAAAATGGATTTTTCTTGAAAGACAAGCATATTCAAAGTATTAGAAGTTCAGTTTCTTTTTTTCTCTGGGAATTCTTTAGTTAACTGTATGAGAATTATGTAAGTACTCATTGGTCTACATAGATCAATCAGAACGGGAGCTCTGTTCAGTTAATATCTGTCTGCCCAAACCACTATCTCTAGGGTGCAGAGAAAGTAAGAGAGTTTTTCACCAATTGAAAAGACTGTTTTTTCTTATAAATTTATTTATTTTATTCATTTTTATTTTTGGCCGTGTTGGGTCTTTGTTGCTGTGCGCGGGCTTTCTCTAGTTGCGGCGAGCGGGGGCTACTCTTCGTTGTGGTGCGCAGGCTTCTCATGGTGGTGGCTTCTCTTGTTGTGGAGCACAGGCTCTAGGCGTGCGGGCTTCAGTAGTTGTGGCATGCAGCCTCAGTAGTTGTGGCGCACGGACTTAGTTGCTCCACAGCATGTGGGATTTTCCCGGACCAGGGCTTGAACTCGTGTCCCTTGCATTGGCAGGCAGATTCTTAACCACTGTGCCACCAGGGAAGTCCCGAAAAGACTATTTTTTAAACACAAAGAGAACTAGCAGTTTCAGTTTTATCAACTTTGACATAGACAGAAATTGACACAGAAACCTAACCCTAGAGTTTAAAGGGCTGTTCTTTAGTGTGGACAAGACATTTTCTTAAATGATGTGAACTTTTGTAACATGCCAACGACCAGACATGCAAAAAGCCAAACAAAGAAGATTTTCTGTCATCTGTCACCCAGCTCTCAATTCATCCCTGAGGTCTGCCATCCAACAGATTTCATCCGTAGACGGATTCCCTATTGTTGCTGCTACTGGTGAGGAATGTATTATCCATCACAAACAGAGCAGAAGAAGAGACAGATTTACCAAGACCCAGAACCAGCAGCAAACAAAACAAAACCAGAGTCAAAAAAAGAAAACAGAGACTGAAAGTAATGTTCTGTTGCCTCTTGATATTAAATCCAGGAGCGAGGAAAAGGCATCCTTGGGCTCAGAGCCTTCATGGGGCACCCTGCTCAGAGGTCCAGCAGAAGTCCATCTGGGCATTTTGATGGGACCTCCAACACTCTCAAAGCAAAATTCTCAAAATTAAAACAAAATTGTTAGAAAAACAGATAGGAAATGTCAAAGTTTTAACTCATTAGTGAGAACACTGACAGGGTGACAAGCTGGTTCCTAAGGTGATGTACATATAGACATACATATATAGTCATTGAAAAAAAAAAAAGGGAATGCTGAAACATTATTCAGTTCGATTCAAAACTGGATAATGTTCTCTAGATCAGTAAAACCCTAACCTTGAGGTTATCCTCACTACTAGATAGTGGTTATTTGCTCCTTATCAGTTATCTTCAAGTTAACATCTAACTTTTACAGAGTTATAAAATTTTGGGACCGTAATTATTATAAGAGTAAATAATAAGTCAAAAAATGTTCCATTCCCCCAGAGAGTCAAATGCCCTTAGGCCTTTAGAGAGCTTATTAGTTAATCCTTAAACATGGCAGTAACATGTAAGGCCATTTTTTTCTTAATCTCATTTCCAAGTTTAGATATTTTTTTTCTAAACAGAAAGGAGGCAGTTACTACTCTGAGCAACTGGGTGATTGGAGTGTCTTTAATGTGATACGGAAGTTTAGACAAGGAGCAGTTTTTTCCTTGGGTTGAGCACATTTTTGAGAGCCTTAGCAGTTCACAAGTAGGTACGTAAATCTAGAGTTGAGGGCTGAGACAAGGTGGAGAGAAGCCCTGGGAATCAGCAGCACATAGAAGGATGTAAAGCTTGGGACCAGACGACACATCGAGGGAGCAGGTCTCATGTGGGGAATAGAGGTCAGGGTTGGGAGGGTTGAAGAGCTGCAGTGTTTAGTGGTGAAAAAGAATAAATGTCCAGGACTTCCCTGGTGGCGCAGTGGTTGAGAGTCTGCCTGCCGATGCAGGGGACGGGGGTTCGTGCCCCGGTCCGGGAGGATCCCACATGCCGTGGAGCGGCTGGGCCCGTGAGCCATGGCCGCTGGGCCTGCACGTCCGGAGCCTGTGCTCCGCAACGGGAGAGGCCGCAACGGTGAGAGGCCTGCATACCGCAAAAAAAAAAAAAAAAAAAAAAAGAATAAATGTCCGGCCAGGAGGCACTAGGTGGGAAAATCTATGAGAATAAAGCATCTCGATCAAAAGAATCAAACGCTTTGTTACATGCATGGTGTATTGAGAGGTCAAGAAGGTAAAGACTGAGAAACCACAGGATTTTGCTACATGGAATAATTGGTGACTCTGATGAAAGGAAAAGGCTATTGGGTGAAGCGGCAGGGACAAAGCCCGCTTCCGTTTAGTCCAGAAGAGAATAGAGAGGGAGGACGTACAAACAACTCAGGTTCTTCAGCAAAAGGTCAGTAGCTAGGAGAGGGGGTGTCAAAGAAGGAAGGTGGGTTTTTCATTTGTTTGGTCTTTAAAGGTGGGTTATATCACAGTCTATTTGTATAGTGAGAATTCACTTTTTTTAACTTCATCAGTTCACAGCAATGGGAGGGATGCTACAAACATTAGTGATGCTTAAGGTGCGTGCTGATATAAACCGTCCAGATCTTAACGTAACCGATACAAACTGTATCAGAGGGCCGGGAGACAGCAGTCATGACTCTACAGAGACCCTGAATAGCTTTATAAGGCGGAAAGCCTTACAGTGCATCTTGAAGGATTCAAGCACATCTAAATGACAGGAATAGTCTTCCAGGCAATTGAAGCAGAACAAATAGAAGGCTAAGAAATAGGAGAGTAGAAGTAGATTTGTGCTAAGACTATGACCTTCACATTGATTTAATTAATCTGGGTGGTTAGACCCCCCTGCAAACCTCTCCCCGCAGTTAGGTAACAGAAGAATGGAAAATGCCCTAACACGTTCCACTTAAAATATGGTGTTCTAGATTCTTCAGGAAGCCATGCACTGTCCTCAGATTACATAAGAATACTTCTGAGCATCTAAACAAAATATTTTATTTTTTGAGGAAAAATTGTGTCTTATTCACAAAACTTTTTTTAACATAACTTCTTAATTCACCCCCTGCAAATGGTAATCATTTGCTGTATAGATTTCTCTAATTTTTTTCAGAAATTTTATTTGTTGACATTGTAGAACATTTCATGGCTGTAGTTAAGTATCCATGAAAAAATTTGTGAATCTTCTAGCTCATCTTGGATACATTTTCATAGTAGAACTATTATAGAAAACATTTCCCTGTTCTTTCAAACTTCTCTATAACCTAAACAACACTGTCTAAAATTCCACAATAGTTTTTTTTGTGTGCAGTGATTTTTAAAATACAGATTAAGAGTTGTGATGTAATTCTGTTTTCACGGGAATATTGTGGAGAAAACAGTGCATGTTAGTTTATCCATACTTTACTGTAAAGGTAAAAACAAGATCACCGGAGAGAGGTTTTCAATAACCACTGTGGTGAGTGTGCTAAGGAGATGAAAAACTCGCAGGTGTTTGATTGAAGATGGATATTATGATGGTGAAATTGACCAAATCCTGTCATTTCTGTATAGCCTTCAGCAGAATTGCGCTAGTAAAATAGTAGAAAAAGCAGATACTAAGAGTAGACTTAAGGAGGGTGGCAGAGTTAGGAAATACATTCAAATGAATAGGTGAGAACACGAAAGCAATTGACCGTAATATTTATCCAGAAAGAAAGTCCACTAAAGTTGCGAATATAAACCCCACAGGAATCAGTGTTGAATTGGTCGTCTGTAAAACTGTCATCATTACCGTTTGGAAAAGGAGACTGCATAAAACGCATAGCAAGATTACTAGGCTTGCAAATGGCTTTAAAAACTTTTGAGTTAATGAAAAGATGATTAGAATAAATTGAAAGACTATGAATACCTTATTATTGTCAGGTGAATGTTGACGTGGACCAATTCAAGAAACGCAGCTAGGGATTAAACATTCCAAATTCTTCCTGTCAAATCAGGTCCCAGTTTCCATTCACTGTCCCTGAAGGGATCCTGAGGTCCAAAATGTCCTGTCTTTTCCATGGATTCTGAGCCGCTGCACCAATTTTCCTTTCTGCTGAAGCACTCATTGTGTAGATGGCCACAAACATGTTACGTGATGCTAAGACTTTCTGTTTTACTGTTTCTAATCATATTAGGGTTTATTCTGATTTGCATATGAAATGTCATCACTTAAAGAAGCTATATTCAGTAATATATTTCATTTTTCCAAAGAAGAAATATAGAAAATCAAGATGGTGGTAAAGGTCATGTGAGCCAGTTTTTGCAAATATTTTGAGGATGCATAAAATTCAGAGGGTCATTTCAGAGAGATCAAACAGGTCTTTATTGGACCAAGAAAGGGATAGTCTAAATGGATACTATAACTGCATATGCAGAGCAATTAAAAAGACTGGAAGAATCCTACCATCCCTGGCCGCCTCCCCAGTTGCCTGCCCTACCTGTAACTCTGACTCACAGACACTCATGTACTTTGGCAAATAGAGAGGATATTTTCCCTCAACCTTCTACGGTACCTGAAACTCTCAACAGTAATTTATTCATTTGGGAGAGAAGTACCGTGATCTATTCAGATAACCTGATGCAATCTCAGAACATAGATAAGTAAGTTTTGCAGAAGAGAACAACAAAAAAAGGAACATCTGGACCCAGAGCCTGTGAGTTCGGAGAGCTGAAAGTTGAAAATGAGAGGAAACTTACGTGGAGGCGATGGGGCAGGAGGTGGTGAGGAAGGAGGAAGGAGAAGCAGGGCTTGTCTCCTGAACAGCATTTCCGAGACTCACTCATCCTCGGATAGCAAAAGACACGCCTCTTAGCTGGAATCCCAAAGAGAAACCAGAACAAACACTGGTTTCATTTTTTAAACCTTGTCGTGTGGCAAATTAAGAGTATCTGTTTTGAACAATATTTTTTCCTCAGAAATGTATATGGACTTTTCTCACTGATTGAACTATTTTAGCTTTTCTCTGAAAGTAACAGAGGAATTATTTACAACATTGGTCAGTAACACCTCCCCATCTGTAGCCTCGGTTGCCTTTCTTTTTACTATCTTCAAAGAGTTTATAGATGATGCCTTGAAATGCTCTTGTTTCAAGGCACATCTGGTAAATAAATACTGGGGGGGCTTCCCTGGTGGCGCAGTGGTTGAGAGTCCGCCTGCCGATGCAGGGGACACGGGTTCGTGCCCCGGTCCGGGAGGATCCCACGTGCCGCGGAGCGGCTGGGCCCGTGAGCCATGGCCGCTGAGCCTGCGCGTCCGGAGCCTGTGCTCCGCAACGGGAGAGGCCACAGCAGTGAGAGGCCCGCGTACCGCACAAAGAAATAAATAGATAAATAAATACTGGGGGCGGTGATGTGACCTTAGAATATTCATAGCTGTAGGACTACCACTCAGCCGGGTTTTCCCTCTAAAATTTTGCCCGGATTATTTCAAAATAAGTTAGATTTAAAGTTCTGATTATGCTGACCTGTAATTTATGGATGCATATATGTTTTTACTTTGTAAATATAGTTCATTTACCCCTAAAATGCAAGGCAGACGGATGGGGACTTCAGGAAGAGCCATCACCAAGAGCACGAGCGTGAGTGGAGAGATGTACACACTGGAGCATAATGATGGCAGTCAGTCGGACACGGCTGTGGGCACTGTTGGAACAGGTGGGAAGAAAAGGAGGTCCAGCCTGAGTGCCAAAGTGGTTGCCATCGTGACTCGAAGGAGCAGAAGCACGTCCCAGCTAAGCCAAACAGGTGAGTGAAGTGAATTCAACGTACACATCTCAAGTTCTCGCTGGAGAGACAAATGTCAACCTTCATGCTATGGCTCGGGATGGGATCGTACCGTGTACGGATTCTCCTTGCCAAAGAACGTTTGTTTCTCTGTTTCTGGAAACCTGTTCCATGTGTGGGTTTTTTTGTGTTTTTTTTCTGTACAGCTGTCTAACAAGGTATCATTTGTCAATCCCTGAAGTGGTCAGGTATTTCGTGAAAAAAAATAAATAAATAAAGCCATGTTTACAAATATGCAAGGAAATGCAAAGAAATCTTAAAGAACCAAATTGGTTGAAATACAAGAAAAGCAACAGGATTCTCCTTTTCAAAATATTCCATAATACAGTGACTTCTAATTTAGGCTATCTCCATATTGTTTTAGAAAAGAAGGTCAGTTGTGCAACTTGAAATACAGTCTTCAGGGGGCTGTGTGAATGTAATAATTGAACTGTGACTGTTCTATTTTCAATGCAAGTAAAAACCCAGCAGTTATTTTTACTTTACAAAAATGGGTCAGTGGATTCATGCAAAGAATAATGTCAATACAAATTTGAGTTTCAGACATTTCTACTGCTTGTAAATCTTAAAAGCTTTATATCCTCAGGGTATATAGAAAAAAGCAAACAGAAAGGAGGATGATTATTTGTGTATTATCAAATACAAAAAACTGCCTAAAATTATATAACATTTGATCATACATGTTAGATAATTCATTACTAGGCTTAGCACTACGGAAAACTGAAGGTAAGTAAAATATTGAACTGATTTAAATTGTCAGCACCTGTTTCTCTTGCCATAATCTTAGTTCCGTTTATTGTTCCTTAAGAGCGAAAGTCTTGGCACAAAATTTACTTAGACTAAAAGACTTCCATGAAATTCTTTTGATAGTTAACTTGGCATCCTGGAAAGTACTTTTTTTTTTTGAATTTTACAATTTTATTTTTTTATACAGCAGGTTCTTATTAGTCATCCATTTTATCCATGTTAGTGTATACACGTCAATCCCAATCTCCCAGTTCATCCCACCACCACCACCACCCCGCCGCTTTCCCGCTTGGTGTCCGTACATTTGTTCTCTACATCTGTGTCTCTATTTCTGCCCTGCAAACCGGTTCATCTTTTATATGCGTTAATATACGATATTTGTTTTTCTCTTTCTGACTTACTTCACTCTGTATGACAGTCTCTAGATCCATCCACGTCTCTACAAATGACCCAATTTCATTCCTTTTTATGGCCGAGTAATATTCCATTGTATACGTGTACCACATCTTCTTTATCCGTTCATCTGTCGATGGGCATTTAGGTTGCTTCCATGACCTGGCTATTGTAAATAGTGCTGCAATGAACGTTGGGGTACACGTGTCTTTTTGAATTATGGTTTTCTCAGGGTATATGCCCAGTAGTGGGGTTGCTGGATCATATGGTAATTCTATTTTTAGTTTTTTAAGGAACCTCTGTACTGTTCTCCGTAGTGGCTGTATCAATTTACGTTCCCACCAACAGTGCAAGAGGGTTCCCTTTTCTCCACACCCTCTCCAGCATTTGTTGTTTGTAGATTTTCTGATGATGCCCATTCTAACTGGTGTGAGGTGATACCTCATTGTAGTTTTGGTTTGCATTTCTCTAATAATTAGTGATGTTGAGCAGCTTTTCATGTGCTTCTTGGCCATCGGTGTGTCTTCTTTGGAGAAATGTCTATTTAGGTCTTCTGCCCATTTTTTGATTGCATTGTTTGTTTCTTTAATATTGAGCTGCATGATCTGTTTATATATTTTGGAGATTAATCCTTTGTCCGTTGATTCATTTGCAAATATTTTCTCCCATTCTGAGGGTTGTCTTTTCATCTTGTCTGTAGTTTCCTTTGCTTTGCAAAAGCTTTTAAGTTGCATTAGGTCCCATTTGTTTATTTTTCTTTTTATTTCCATTACTCTAGGAGGTGGATCAAAAAAGATCTTACTGTGATTTATGTCAAAGAGTGTTCTTCCTATGTTTTCCTCTTCCTATGTTTTCTTCTTCCTATGTTTTATAGTGTCCAGTCTTACATTTAGGTCTTCAATCTATTTTGAGTTTATTTTTGTGTATGGTGTTAGGGAGTGTTCTAATGTCATTCTTTTACATGTAGCTGTCCAGTTTTCCCAGCACCACTTACTGAAGAGAAATACAGTCTTCAGGGGGCTGTGTGAATGTAATAATTGAACTGTGACTGTTCTACTGAAAGTATGTATTTTAAATTATACCTTCTACTGGACAAAGTGACAAATAAATTAGAGATAGGGAATTTTGAGCCATTCAAAAATTGAACTAGTGCACACAGCTGTTTATCAAAACAGAGGTTTGTCTCTCTGAAAATCACAGGATTAGAATGGCCCTCGATTAGCGAGCATTTCTGGTGGTAATTCCTCTCCGCCATCCCATGGGGATGAGCTGTTCATTGTGAAGGGGAATCATTTGTCTTCCTTGGGCTCAGGTTTCTTCCTTAGGAGTAGGAGTTGTTTTTCATTTCTTTTACTTGTTTTGTTTTTGACGGTGGTGCTTCTGGGTTTGTAATGTTCGTGCAATACATGATGCTTTCCAGTGTGGGGTGTGGATGGACTTTCACCACCAGATTTCAGATTACTTTATCCCTTGGATGATATGGAAATTCTCTTTGATGTCCTTTTAGGGAGCCAGGGTTTCCTGCAGGTTCGGGGATGGCTTATCTTCTTCCCCAGCCTCCACAGTCTGTCTCTTCTTATTTTCCCTGATAGTTCGTTCCCCCTCTCTCTTTCCCTGGTTGAGTAGAATTACATTTTCCTAGAGTAAAGCACAGCAATAATTAAACGTAAGAACTATACCTGAGGCACAGCTTTGTAGTAATAGATTCAAATGATTGTCATTGAAACACTCGGCCCCTTTGCTTTGTTAGTTTAAATTTTATTCCAGTTACAGGCATTGCTGAATTTCAAATAATACCTACCTTCCCAAAAGTTGCATTGTTAGTAACGTGCATGGAATGACCCCACTTTCAAAGATTAGTTTGCAATGTACAGGAGCGAAAAGGATTACGAAGCCGAGGTAACAAAATAGTTCTAGCCCAACGTGACTCAAGGAATAAACTCTGACTTTCTCTCTGGGGCTCGGCTTACCTGTTTACTGGGTGGATTGGACTGAAAGTCGTCCTCTGAACTTCCCAGGTATAAGAGTTTACGTTTCTCTTTCTACATCATAATTGTACCTTTTATTTGATAACCTGTTTTCTCATTCTTCTTGATCTTCCCAAAGCAAGTGACCAGTGGTGACAAACCTCAGTTATCACTGCTCTTTATTTCACTGGATGCACTGGTTTTTCTCCCTATTCCTTCTTCTACAAGTGATTTTTTTCCCCCTTTATCAATGATTATATGTCCTCTCTCCTGTGAAGAGACACGAAAGTTCAGAATTCTCATTCTAAGAAATCTTGTTTTTTTATTACTTCAGCTTTTGCATGTGATCATCAAATCTGTATTCCAATTCGTCCTCACCCAAGAAATATTCCTTGATTTTAATTTCCTATAAGAGAGCCTCTTGGATGGCCTACCTTAAACAAGCGTAGCCCTGTCACAAATCTGAATTTCCAGCCCTTCCTTTCAGTATTACCACAGTTTTTATAGTTACAAACCTTAGAAGAGTTTTCTACTTAAAAAATTTTTCACTCAACTCTCTCTTCCCCAGGTCCATCATCCCAGAGAAAACTATGTGATATTTGTCCAATTTTAAGGAACACTAATATAATTTATTTAAATGTCTTTAGTGTGAAGTGAATCCATTAATCGCAGACTGGTGAGGCTTTTCAGGGGGCCTTCTAAATGCATGGATAATTAAGACAGATTTTTTAACATTTAGTTTATTGGAGTATAGTTGATTTACAATGTTGTGTTAATTTCTGCTGTACAGCAAAATGATTGTTTTTATATATGTATGTATATTATCTATTCTTTTTCATATTCTTTTCCATTTGGTTTATCACAGGATATTGAATATAGTTCCCTGTGCTATACAGTAGGACCTTGTTTTTTATCCATCTTATATATAATAGTTTGCGTCTTCTAGCCCCAAACTTCCAATCCATCCCTCCCCCACCCTCCCCTTGGCAATCACGCATCTGTTCTCTGTGTCTGACTCTGTTCCTTTTTTTTGTAGGTAAGTTCGTTTGTGTCATAGTTTAGATTCCACATGTAAGTGATATCGTATGGCATTTTTCTTGCTCTGACTTACGTCACTTAGCGTGATCATCTCTAAGTCCCACCATGTTGCTGCAAATGGCATTATTTCATTCTCTTTTATGGCTGGGTAATATTCCATTGTGTATATGTGCCACACCTGCTTTATCCATTTAACTGGGACAGATTTTCTAATGGTGTCAATTAATCAAAGATTGGGAAGAGGCAAACAGCATTGCTTATCTATTAAAACAAGCTGGGTGTTCTATGGAATAGCATGTATTATGTTTAATGTAAATTTTACTTGTGCTTAATGTAAAAGAAGACTTTAACTAAAGGCTTCTCCAGCGGTGAGTCTCCAATCCACCCCATGCACCCTGGATTACGGGCTCTGTCTCCCCTGCCACACAGATGATAGATAATCAGGAAAACAAAAAGCATTTAGAAATCATGCTTAACCCGCTCTGTTTAGAATGGGAGATTTCAAGCACATCGTTTTTCTGTTTTTGTTTTCACGTAGCCACGAGTTTGCTCACGGAGTATATTTGATTCTTTGTTCAAAATAATAAGTAAAATTTATTTCCAAAACTTGAAAAGCATAGTAAACTGTATATACAGATATATTTATATAGTAAATTACATATGTGACATATAAATGTATAAAATTTACCTTTTCTATGTAATTTGTTGTGTGCTTCAATATATTTACTGTGCTTTTCAATTATATATAATTATTTATGTGGAATATTCCAAGTATAAATAACATTCATATTTTAAAGTTACCTTTACCACAGTATTTATTCATAATGAAAGTAGGAATAAATTTGTTAATATATTTTTTAACTAGGAGAGTGACAGAAACAGGAAAGTTTCCAAAAATGCTACTGCTGGTAAATGGCTTCAAGCAGTCAAGCACGTAACTCAAAACCTGTTCAGTACACAGCTACTGAATTAGATTGAAAAGGGCATGAGGTATGGAAGGAAAGGGACATTTTAAGAAAAAGCTCCTGATCCAGGAGCTTCTTGGGACTGAATGAAGCTCTGAGTAAACGTAGGGCCAGGCTTTAGGATGTGAGGGAAGTCTTAGCCTTTGTAGGTTTAGATGCCCGGCCTGTATAGTGTGAGGTTTGCCTCACTATGAATGAAGGCTTTACTGAGAACAATCACCCCTACATACACCCTTGTAATTACCTACAAGTAAAGATAATTATGATAATAAGTATCATAAGAATGACAAGTATTCATTTAGTCTAAGTGACTAAAACCAATAGATTTGCATTTCTAGAGCTGTTTCCATGTACCCCTAAGTTATACGTGTACACGTTTGTGTGTATAACTTCCCTCCATGATTGATCACAAAAAAATCGTGATTAGAACTTTCAGCTTTTTTGAAGAAAACACCTATAAATGTAAAAACATCATTAGCACTATAGACTAGAAATTAACTTCATTTACTTTATCTCATATTGTTGAAGAACTCTATCTCCAGGATTATACCAGGGACAGTGGGTGTTTCAAAATTAGAAGTATCATCCCCGATGGAAGGAAATCATTCACACTTGACATAAACAAGAATCCAAGAACTAAATAAGAAAATGTAAAGCCAAATGCCAAACATAATAAAACCCGGTGTACCAAAGGAAGTGGGAAGACAAATGGGTCAAAGGTCTAAATTTCCCAGGATAAGAACACATGCAGAATTGAGAGCTAACCGTAGCCTAACCAATTAATAGAATCATTATTTATTGTATCATTAACAGCTGATGATACTTTGTTAAGTAGATTCATATCATTTTTTCCTACATACTGGCAGGATTTGGGTAGTTATGCACTGATTAAATTATGGAAAATGTTGCAGGACTCTGTTATACTGTCAAATAATTAAGAGTCAATTATCATGTACTAAGAACATACTAAAAAATCACTTCTAAAAAAAAACATACTAAAAAAATCTTTCTTTAAGAATAGATATTTTGTGCCTTTCCAACATTTCCCTCCATCCACATCTCTTTTTTCCCTGTCCAAATCACTTGAAAATGATTCAGAGTCCCTCTGAGTAGAGGAATCTGAGTCTATATATAAAAATACCTTCCAGCCATGTTACCTTTCTGGTATATTCTTCCTCTTGCCCTGTGTTACACCAGGGTGTGTGGAGCAGGGCCCAGGTCCCTACAGGCTCCACCGGCTCCTGAGGCCCGGCTAAGCCTTCTTCTGCCCTCCTGATACGGCACATATAGCAGCATCTGTTCTAGGGTTTAGACATTTACAAAAGACTGAAGATTTACTGGTGCCTTCCCGCTGCCCTGTTTTCCTGCAGGAATCCCTGAATCAGGGAAACATAAAATAATTTTGTGGAAATTATTAAGAGGCTAATAATTGTGTGGAAAGGAGAAAAACACAAGTAGGTATTTCCATAAATTTTCAACCCAGCCTATGAGCACAGTTTGGCTCAAGCAAAGGTGTATGAAAGGACTGTCATGGGAAACACATTTAGGAAAAAAGGTTGGGGCCAGGTCTTAAAAGCCCTGTAAGGGACTCTGCTCAGTGTTTGATGGAGAACTTTTAGTGGAGAGGATAGAAAAAAGGAAGCTGTGTTCCCAGAAGCTCAAGTGGAAGCAAGATGTGCAAAATCGGCGAGGAAGCAGAAAGGTCAGGGTGAGGCTAATGGATGAAATGAAAAACCGTGACGTGGGTGGAGAAGGAACCATGGAGGTGGACGTGAATGAGCTTATTCGCGAAAGGGGGCGGGGCCTGAGTGAAGAGAGGACAAGGTGAGATGCCCAGCAATTCAGGAATAACTGGTGAGGGAATGGGAGGGCGGAGTGCGGGATCCAGGGAAAGAGGGAGTGAGCAGAGAGGCGCAGAAACAGATCCTAGAGGGGAAAGGATTTCCCAGAGTGGCTGCTTAATCCACAGAAAGACGGAAGAGGCCAGGGAGTGGAACAAAATCGCCGGATTTGGGGCCAGAAGGGTTGCCCCTGACATCAGTCTGCCTGGAGCGGTGAGGAAGGATGGGTGTGCCTCAGTGTGCAACGACCCACCAGGGGTGGAGCCAGTTCCTCTCTCCATTCGGTCCTCATTCCACCTTGGACCATCCTCTCAGAGACTTGGGATGGGACTCTTGTCCTGAGTGGGAGCCCAAGAGGATGGGGCTGGAGGGTCTACAGTGGGATAGAGCAAGGGCTCCCCCGCCACCTTATTCAGATGGATGGGGCTGGGAAGATACCTAGACGGGCAGCTGTTATGAACGTGTCTTCAGAAAGCATTCAAAGGAAAGAGCTCAATGTGAACAGTCTGTCTTTCATTCATTCTACCAGCATTTCTTAAGTATTTTTCATGTACCAGACTCTGTAATTGAGGAGGTGTTAGGAGTAAATAAGGGGTGGGGCTGTGTGTGCGCACTTGTGTGTCTCAGAACAAAGGGGATCTGAGTGTTCTTCCGGGAGGAAAAAGCACCTCTAGGTGAAGAGATGGAAAGATACAAGATACAATACAAAGAAGTTTAAGGAGCGGAGCAAAATCCCAAAGAGGAAAGGAGTTAACTTAAGGACGCTAGGTTATTCTTGGAGAGAGGGAAAGACGGTTCTTTCCCTGAGTTGATAGAAAAGAGGAAATGTTGAGATCCAGAGGCACATTGCAGTGGTGTCCTGGAGCCGAGGGAGCGCGTGTCAGGGCGATGCAGATGGGGAGAGAGGATGCAGGATGAGGAAGAATGTCGTAAGACATCCACTGGTGTGGGTGAAAGTACAGCCGAGCCACGCCCACGTGCCACCTGAGTTTGGACGATGCAAAATCTCTGAAAGTAGCTTTAGGAACACCTACCGGGGTCAGTGTCAACCCTGCAGGTGTCTGGTTCATCTTGGCCGTTCTTATGTCTTTCACGTCATTCCCCAAGTTTCTGCATCTCCAAGTCCTCCCAGCAGTTCTGAGATCATCGTGGAGTCTTTGAGATCATGGATTCTGAGATGAGATTTGGTTAGATCTAGACTCTTGGGCTCATGTTGGAAGTTCACCTGTCTGGAGCTGCCGTCTACTCCTTACTTTGACTCTTTGCATTGTGAAATTTAGTCTCCTTGTAGGAAATGAAAGCCCTGCCTGTTCTCTTATCTATTGTTATTCCCCCTTCCCAGGGCTTCCCTGGGGGTGCAGTGATTGGGAGTCCACCTGCCGATGCAGGGGACGCGGGTTCGTGCCCCGGTCCGGGAAGATCCCACATGCCGCAGAGCGGCTGGGCCTGTGAGCCATGGCCGCTGAGCCTGCGCGTCCGGAGCCTGTGCTCCGCAATGGGAGAGGCCACAACAGTGAGAGGCCCGCGTACAGCAAAAAAAAAAAAAAAGGGAGGACTTCTGTTATTCCCCCTTCCCAAGGCAGCCACTCTTACTCAGAATATGGGTCTTAAAGACATCTTTTTTTTTGCTTTGGCAATTTATCTCAAGGAAATTAATTATTTCATTTTAATCATGGGGATGAAACATTTCGGAAGGGCCATAGAGTGTTGAAAACTATATAGACAGAGTTCATGATCCTACAAGATGATATAGGCAAAAACATAAGCATTCTAAGGAGTTTTAGCTAGACTTATGTGTATTTGATTTCAAAATAGCTTAATAAGAGTTAATGAATTTCCAAGGCATATCTCTAACTTTTCAAGATGAAATCACAAATAGAAACTAACAAAAATGCCCTTGTTCCACTGTCAAGAAAAGAATAATATATATAAAGCTCTGACTGTAACCCACTTCTACCTAAAGGGATAGTGCTTGAATAAGCTAATGTTCCCATGAGTTCAAGACATTATTTTTAAATTTACATTGTCCTTAGGCAATAATCGTTTCAAGAAAATGTCCAAGATTTTAAATCCTCTTCTGCTGATCTTTTTTCAGTCTTCTCCTCAAAGTCTCACAGTTAAGGCAAGTCAGAAAATAAACCAAGTGAGCGCCAGCTTGGACCTCGTACTTTCTTTACCTTGAGAAAATGATTGTCTTAATTTGCCTTAGGACTTGTTTTTAATCTTTCCAACCAATCCAATTTACCAAAATGTTCTATATATTTTAAATCTAGTGTTTCTTTGTGCAGGCTCTCTGCCTGTTCCTTTGCACAAGTAATTATACAGCTGGTGGGAAGGGGGGTTACAGTGATCTTTTTGAACATTCTAAGAAAAGTTTTCTTGGCTCCGTTGATTTTAACAATGGAAGCAAAAAATTTTTACAAAGGATGGGCGCCCCCCAAACATTGCAGAAACTAAAAGCTCCTGTGGATGAAAATCTTCTGAAATTGAAATTCCTTGTCTGTGCCTCATTTATTTGATTCATTTAATAGCACAAGGAAAACATTCTGAGGAACATCTTGTTTCATGTTCTTTGTTTCCTGAACGCACAATTGTGGTACCAGAAGTGATTCTCGAGTCTGCAAAACCATCAAATGAATGTAAGCACGGGTTCTTTTATTTACCATTGCTGTCTGGCTTAGGAATTCACTACTGTTAATAGAGATTTAATGCAGCTAAAGTAACTCATCTGCTCAAGAGATGCCCTAATAAGGATTAGTATTTTCAAACATACGCCAGCTGCTCTATTTTTGTTCTTTTCCTTGCTGTGAACTATAAATTTTGAAAGTGGCTACTATGTGGATAGACTTTTAGTTTGGTTTGGCGGAAAAAAAATGTATTTGAGTGGAATTAATTTTTATAATTAATTTGGATTTTAGGATTTGGAGGAAGAAAGGAAACACATCTATTAAGTGACTTCAAAGCACAATGCTGAGTATTCAGATAATTATATATGGTGATAATTCTTGTTAACTGTACTAAGGTAATGTTTAAGCATGAGATCGATTTCAGAACGGGTGTTATAGAACATGTCAGGTAGCTTAAATGTGACAAGAAATGTGTCTGATTATTCTTCCAGCAGATGACCAATTTCAGTGCATCCTCATTTAATGCAGACTGGTTTTCAGTAAAGACTTTTTGGTTGATTTCTTTTACTAATGATTTTGCCAGAGTTTTAAACACAGAAGAGTAAAAAGAAGTTCCATCAGACTCCTGCAATACCACCGCTTATTGCAAATTCACTGGGAAAATATTAGTATATTATTAGCTAATCTTTTTATGCATTGTTCCTATTAATATTGATAAAACCATCAACAATCAAAACTATTATTTATTAATCACCATCTGCCTGCTGGTGTTTTAATTATTTTGCATGTATTAATTTCTCTAGCTCTCAAAACGCAGCCCTGAGACACTATTATGAATATTATTGTCATTTTACAGGTTCCATGACTCGTCTGAGAACACACAACCCTTAGAAGTCAAGTAGAACTTATGTTTGTAACCACTTCACTGTAATCTCATTCAACTGCGTGGACACACAGAGAGCTACCTTTCTTAGGTAGCTTTTTAAAAACCATCGGAGGTTCATAATATTCCATTTTGCTCTATGATCATGCCTTTGTTTTACTTTTAAAAAGCATGTGTATAGGACGACCCCTTAGGACATCATTGCAGAAGGCTTGTCCGGAGTGGATTTGGAAAAAGGTGGATGAGTATAAAAGGAATCACAGTGTTTTGCATCCAGGGGTCATGGGGAGGGGATTTCAGAGATAAGAGTGTGTGGTGTTGCCCTTTCCTGAGAGAGCGATTGCCGGGAAAGGACGTTAATTTGTCACTTCTGGCCAGGTTGCCGTGGGGACAGTGGTTGGAAAGTGTTTTTAGGCAATTAGGTATCATCAGCCTATACATGGCAACTGGGGTCAGTGAACTTGCTTAGGAAGGAGGTGCAGAACATAAGGAAAGAAGATCTGCAAAACAAACAGTGGAGGGTTTTTTTAGCCTCAGCTTCCCAACTATGAAATGGAATAATAAACCGTACCGACCTCAGAAGATTGTGAGGATTAAATGAACACGTGTGGTAATAGGTTAGCAAAGGACCTGGCCTATAAGAAGGGCTCAGTAATAATCATTAGTGATTTCAATTCATTAATTAATCTGAGAAACCAAATAAAAAAGCAGTAGGTAAAGAAGAGTTGTAGTGGCATCGCTCGTAGGGCGGTGAGTTCTGACTGGCGCTTCCGAAGCTCCCCCTGGCAGGTCCCCCTCTGAGGACCCGGTGAGGTCGTCAGCCCCGCCTCAGGGAACTGCACAGGGTCACCCACAGCACACTGTGCACACCCTGAGGTATCCCAGCCGCGCGGGCCTGACCCGCAAGGCCTGCTCCAAGATCTCTTCTCTCTGCCTTGTCACGTAGCCTTTTCTCTAGGAGGCCTGGGGTCAGCAAACTCTGGCCCAAAGCCTGTTGTTTTTTTAATGGCCCTTGAGCTAAGCATGATTTTTACATTGTTTCAAATGATTGGAAAAAATCATAATATTTTGGGACCCATGCAAATGATATGAAATTCAATGTTGGTGTCCATAAATGCAGTTTTATTGAAAAACTTCCAGGCTCATTCGTGTATGTGTGGTCCGTGGCTGCTTTGTTGCTACAAAGGCAGAAACCGTATGGCCCGCACGGCCCAAAATATTAACCCGCTGGTCCTTTAAAGAGAAAGTTTCATGACTCTTATGCAGGCCCAAGAATTTGGTGCCTGCAGTACAGAATGCGGCTGGTTCTATTAGAGAACAAAGTTCATTCCTGTAGCTCACTAAACACTTGCCCTGCATCTCAGAGGCAGTGGTTAATTTACAGTACTACCAGGAATTTTGATTTTTTTCCTTACAGAGTTTTTTTCCTGTAGAGTTTACATTTGTACCATGGACCCATCAATAACATCTCTCATTAGACAAAATGAGTCTCCCAAATGAAGGCGTATCCCCCCCCCCAAGGATAAGAATCTTCAGCTCTTCGGCCTTGCCCTAAAAAGTGATCCCTGACTTAGCTGCTGACACAAAGTAATAAAAGCACTTTCCCTCAAAAGCACTTCATTTTCCCAGTTGGGAGCTCAGGGACTTTTTTATTTCACTGGTGATTACATGCCCAAAGCGCAAAGCCTGGCCTGGGCACACAAAGATTGTCTGAAGTGAATGAAACTTTGGAAAGAGTTTTCTGTGTTCTGTCTCTTTCCTCACAAGCTGCTGAGTCCCCCTCACACTCCAGTCTGAATTATGCCCACCCAGTTTCCCCAAACTGTTCTTGCCAAGGTCACGGAAAGGCCACAGGCCTGAATTTGATTTGGAGGAAATTTAACTTACAGTATAGGTCACAGGTATTCTGCAGGCATAAACCACGGAGATGTGTATAATAGAAAAATATTGGTAAAGATGTTTATTTTTTATTTGACATGAGCAAATGATTCTCTCCCATGTGTCACTTCATTTCTGGCAATGCTCCAGCCAGACTTCCTTTCCTTGAGATCATAAAATACACCTTAAAGCCTCCTTATTTGCCCCGTTACAGGTGCTAGAAAGTTCTTTTATTTTTCGAATTAATTTTTCTTGGAGTATAGTTGATTTACAGTGTTGTGTTAGTTTCTGCTGTACAGCAAAGTGAATCAGTTACACATGTACATACATCCACTCTTTTTTAGATTCTTTTCCCATGTAAGTTATTACAGAGTATTGAGTAGAGTTCCCTGTGCTATACAGTAGGTCCTTGTTGGTTATCTATTTTATATATAGTAGTGTGTGTGTCAATCCCAGTCTCCTAATTTATCCCTCCCCTCTTTCCGCCCCTGGTATCCATAAGTTTGTTTTCTACGTCTGTAACTCTATTTCTGTCTTGTAAATAAGTTCATTTGTACCATTTTTTTAGCCTGTCAAAATCCTTCTCTGCCTTAAAGCCCTACCCACATCCCAACTTCCTATCAGGGCTAAAAGTTATCTCTGAACTCCTGTAAGACTTCTTTGGTTCTCCTGTGGTGCTGTTTAAATACTTTCTGCCCCATAAGTGTCTGTGGAAGTCTCATTGCAAGATGAACTTCAGCGCTACCCCAGGGCAGTAATCATGCAGCAGGTATGTTTTGCTCCCACACAGCCTGATGCCTTTAAGGCAGGAGGATCTTAGTAGACGTTTATTGGATGGACGTGATGTTTGCTCAGTTACAACATCATGCTCAGATGGTGACTAATTGATCCTTTAGCATTGCAGCAATTTTTCTTCTATGTTGGGTTTTGTTATTTTTAGGAAATCCATACATCTCTTTTTTAATAAGTAGAAGTGATTTTTCTATTATTTTCCCACCTCCGTTTCCCTTTCTTTCTCTTCTTGGCTTATACATCACTTCGGAAGCACCTAGACGTAGATCCGGATACATTTTACTGGGTAATTCCACCTTTTTGCTTTTAAGTTTTAATCCTTCTATAAACAACAACAGATAATTATCATTTGAAGGTTTTGAGACAGTAAATGAATTGTTGTGATGGTAACTTCTTTACCTTTACAGTAAAAGTCAAATAAAGTACCATTTTATTAGAAAATTACCAAGAGACAAAAATTTGCATTGATGATTTATAATGATGCTACAGTTTTCAACACCCTCTCGTGTATATCACTTCATTTAATAAAGGTCTGACCATTAACCTTGTGAAAATACTTAGGTAAGAAATACAAAGATGTCCATTTTTTTAGAAATCTATCTTTTAATGGGGATGGAAACAGAGGATCTTTCTGCATATAATGGACATACCATAACTACGTTGCAAGTCAGCTAGTGAATTCTTACGTGGAAAATAAAACTTCTAATATTGAGCCAGTACATTGCGATATTATAAAATCATTTACATTGTAAGGATTCTTTTCCTTTAACTAAAGAATGTGTACACGCGAGGATTAGTCATGGTTGTAGTGAGGCTTAACAGACTTTATACTCTAGGACCGCATGAGAAATGACAGTCAGTATTCCAGATTCAGACTCATTACCCTGGGATGTTTTTGTAAATGGAAATAGCACATTTCTTTAGCTCTTAATTGGAAACTCTAAAACCTCTGATGATTTATCAAATAGTAAGTAAATAATCATATTATACTTAGGAAAGTTTCAAATGAAAAAGGTTATAAATTCTACATAATAACTAAGTAAACTTGTATTTATACATAAACATAGCTGCATTGAAACACTTTGCTATTATCTAATGAAGTAGAGGTATATTAATTGGGAAATACAAGCAAATTGAGGAAGATGGTAATGTAATATTTTTATCACTCTGAATTTGAATGTGTAAGAAAGACTCCTTGATCTGCCTCTCTGCATTCTGGAAACTGAAAATCGGTGCAAAGCCGCTAACAAGGGAGTGTTCTTGAGATGAAAACCTATTGATTAGAAGCCACAGGAAAATACATCCAAGAGTATTTGATTGACTTTAGGTGAGTCAACCTGCTGTTAAAACTGCCAATCTTATTTACAACTTCTACCTCAAGAAATACACCTAAACAATTATTCAGTTGTTTTTTGAAGGAAAATAAAGAAAACAAAAGAAAGGGGGGGAGGGAAAGAAGGAAGGAGAGAGGGAGGGAGGGAGGGAAAGAAGGAAGGAAGGAAGGAAGGGAGGAAAGAAGGGAGGAGGAGAGAGAGAAAAAGAAAAGTCATTTTAAGAAAGATTACATAAAATTTCATGGAGATTCTTAGGTCTTCAGCAAATCACTGACCAATTGACGTGTATATTGGAGACTTACAGCAAGATCAGAGTAGGAAAATTTTACCTCCAAAGTAAAAATTTACTTTGAATTTTTCAGCTTTCTATAATGCTTAATAATAATTCTGTCTACTCATGGATTGTTCTTGATTGTTTCTTTCAAAGTAAACACCCAAAAGCATTATGTTTTTGTGGGGAAAACCCATCTACTCGCATAGATTATGTGAATAATTTTGAAAATTTAGTCCCAATTTTGTATACAGAAACATGAAAGAATAAAGGCTGAATTCAAATATATTTTAAAGTTGCATTAAATGCATTGACCAGGATGATACAGCATTTTTCCCAGAGATGCCTGAGTTTAGTCTAAGTGCAACTGCAAGTATTGATTTTCTTTTCAAGGTGTATGTGGCCTGAATCCTGGGTCCCTTGGTGAGAGTGCCTGCGTCCGAGTAATAATAAGTCGGTGATCACCGGGGTCTG
This sequence comes from Delphinus delphis, assembly GCF_949987515.2. Taxonomy (NCBI): domain Eukaryota; kingdom Metazoa; phylum Chordata; class Mammalia; order Artiodactyla; family Delphinidae; genus Delphinus; species Delphinus delphis. Next base: position 79,716,510 of record NC_082696.1, on the reverse strand, counting down.
ATGACTCCCTCTGCTTCCCCAGACCCCTGCCTGGGCTTTTCAATTCATATTCCGCATGTCCTAGATTCTTTGGCCCAGATAGCACCGTCTGAGCCAGAGTGCACATCTTTTCACTCTGTAAACGGCTTCTTAATGCTATTCAAAGTAATGCCAGTTGCTTTATTCTTTTGTTCTGCTTTTATATTTTTAGAGTTGTCGCTCATTGCATCCCCTTTAGCTAAGCATTTGAGAAAAGCCTCTACCCTTTAGAACTCTGCACTGAGTATTCTTCCTGGTCCACAAGAAGGGGAAAGCACTTTCCTTGCCCTTGAGTTGTTTACAAGTTCATTCACTGGTGTATCAACAGGCAAAGGACAGCCCATCTTATAAAACTTTACAGTTTATAAAGCCTTTCATACTTAGCATCTCATGAGTGCAAAATTACTGAAAGTTTTTAAACTAAGAGCCTGATCATATGAGGAAAGATCAGAAATGCATTCATTGAAGAAGGATTCCTGAAGAAAATGAGTTTTACAGTGAAAAGTAATATAAATATAGGCTCTTCATCCCTCAAGGTTTCCACAAGATTTAATACATTCTTAATAATTTTTCTTTCTTTCCATCCAGAAAATAATTGTGAGAATTAAATACCACTGCAAGGAGCATAAATATTTTGAATTTTACATACATATCACCTGAAATTTTAATTTGTACAAGAGTCTGTTTTTAGCGGCATACCATCCCAGCAGTTGTCTTGTTCATTCTTAGTTATGTCATACTCACATCCCCAGGGTAAGAAGAAGCCATCATTTTTGTTTTAAGCTTTACCTTTTTTTCCACCATTAAACCTTTAGGTCAGTAGTGCCTGAAACCAGCAATCGCTCCCCAGTGAATTTAAGTAGCGACCGTTTTGATTCCCCCTCAGCACTGGTGGTACTGCTGGGTGATGCTAAATACTTCATTCACTCCACAGATATCTATCACGAGATTATCAATAGCTAATACAAATGGTAATACTTGTCCAGACCATGTCCTGTGACTGGCCCTATGTAAAGGACCTGATGTGCATTGCCATGTTGAACTCTCTCAACAGTCCTGGGAGGTTGCTATGACATAGTATGGTGACTATCTCTGGATTTTCAAGGACAAAATAAAGGCTGAGAGAAGTGAAGTCACTTGCCCGAAGTCACACAGCTAGTAAGTGGCAGAGAGGATGTGAATCTTTGTGCCCAGGGCCTCAGTCTTTGCTGTGAGCTGGAGCCTCAGTCCTTGAGGCTCCAAGGAAACCTGATGCCCAAGGTGATGGTATTAGGAGGTGGAGCTTTGGGGAGGTTATTAGGTCATAAGGGTGGAGCCCTCGTGAGTGAGATTAGTGACCATATAACAGAGACCCCCAAAGACTCACAGCCCCTTCCCCTGTGAGAAGACAGTTGTCTTCAAGGAAGTGGGCCCTCATCAGAGACCAGATCTGCCAGCACCTTGATCTTGGACTTCCCAGACTCCAGAATTGTGAGAAACAAACATCTGTTGTTTGGACACTTCGTTGATGGTATTTTTGCTGTAGAATCCTGAATGGACTACAGTCGTCCTTAACCACCATACGATGTGGTCTGGGTATTTTAAAGGGGTTAGTGAAGTGTTTAATTATCTACACATACCCAGAATACCCAGTGTCAACAGTTAGCATTTTTGTCATTTCTGTATAAGTTTATATAAGCGGAAAAATATTTCATTCAGATTTCATTTTCCTTTATAGGGAGAAAACTGTAAAACTATAAAATCCACACTATTTTACACACTGAGACTAAAGCTATAGCGTGCCACTATTTTTGCTTCTTCGGCGATATGTATTACTTTGCTCTTAGTCCCTTTTTACTCATGAGGAAAGGGAAACGTAGGTTATGTAACGTGCCCAAGGTCACGCTGGTAAGGGCAGAACTGGACTTGAACACAGCAGTGGGGCAGGCATCCGTGCTCTAGGTGGGGCTTGTGGTCGGACTTCCCCCAGAAAGGGACAGTGTCAGCCAGCTGTGTGGCGGACGATCCACCAGCGACCTGATGGGCTCATTTCGCTAATACCGTCTTCAGACCCGCCGAAGAGTTTTGTTCATTTCACGAAAACGCGTTTGCTGGGCATCTGTGGGCTTACTAAATTCTACTAGATTTTTCTGTGGGGAAGGGAGAATATGAAGAAGGGATCATACCTCAAATTATATAATCTCTCAAAACAGTGAGTCATATTCAGAATGGTGCTGGCTTTTCTCTGGATGGTGTCAGTCCTTTCTGAGCACTGGGTGGGGCGGGGGAGATATGTGAAGAAGAAAAGATTTCCTTGGGGGCGCTGGGAGGGAGCTGGCAAAGGGAAGTGAAGGGAGACAGGAGTTTGCAGACTGTCCTGTCTGAGCTGTGCCCTGGGGTCCTGTCTGAGCTGTGTGCAGTCAGGCTCCAGCAGAAGAGACGAGCTGCTATGGGGCAAGGGTGTGGCCATAAGGCATCAGGGCATCGTCTACAAGGTCCCCTAACAGAGTAAGTCAAGGACAAGACCATTGTGTTGGGACAAGAGGGGAGAGTGCCATAAGCAAGTCATTCGTACCTTGAGGAATGCCTCTGCGTGCTTACTGGAAAGCTGGATTCATTTGTTCTGTTCACTCAACTGATCCATTTATCCACAAGGATAAGCCTCATAGATATTAGTAAAGGCTGAATTTATTGGATACTGAACTATGGCTCATTCTAGCATTTAAACCAGGTACCATTCTTACCACCATTTTCTAGATAAGGAACCCCAAGCTCAGGAAGATTAAATAATTTGCCCAGGGTCACATAGCCAATAACTGGTCCATTAGGATGCTAACGTTTATATTCTTAGCCCTCGTACTGTGCTGTCATCCTCAAAGAACTGGATATCTTAGTTAACATACTTCTACTTGCTATAAAAATTGACCCTAAAACGTGTAAAGCCTCAAATTCAGTAAAATGCTGTTTATTGTTCATTCAACAGCGTGAGCAGGTGCTCGTAGCTGACACCACTCTCCTCCACACAGTGGCTCAGGTACCCAGGTCCTCACATCTCATGCTGTTGTGTCGTCTGAATCCAAATAGCAGAAGGATGAAAGCAGATGGAGGAAGTACGTCTGTTCTTAAAAGCCTCGCCCTAGAATGGCCACACGTCATGAACCACATGGCCATGCCTGCCTGCTAGGGGATGGGCCCTGGGAAATAGGATTCTGTCTGAACAGCCCTTTGCATCAGTTTTATACAGTGGAAGGGGATGGACAGCTAGCTGGCTCTCACACACGGGCCTTCAAATATCTTCCATTGTAATTAGTTAAAGCACTTGAGAGTTTAATTTTTTTTAAGCAGAGTCTGGAAATATTGGTGCTTTCTTATGTTATCGTAAGATTCATGCACAGCCGGTGTGATCCAGTAGCCTCTTGATCCCAGCTTCAAAGCCTGTCAAACTCCAAAACTGGCCCCAGGGTTTCTGTTCATTCCTCAGTTTCAAGTTTTCTTGGCCTCTTCTGACTCTTGGAATCTGGCTTCCTCTGTCCCATTTTACATAGACCACTGTGTGAAGCTCAGCCTTTTCTTCCTTTTTTTTTAAATTTTATTTTTTTCTTGGAGTATAGTCAATTTACAATGTTGTGTTAGTTTCAGATGTATAGCACAGTGATTCAAATAAATATGTGTGTGTGTGTGTGTGTGTGTATTCTGTATATCTGAATATATGTATATATTCTTTTTCATATTCTTTCCCCATATAGGTTTTTACAAAATAGTGAGTATAGTCCCCTGTGCTCTACAGTAGGTCCTTGCTGGTTATCTATTTTATATATAGTAGTGTGTATATGTTAATCCCCTTTCTTTGCTTTTTCAAACTAAACAAACGGAAAACCGGCACTTGCCAACATGCATGAGTTCGGCAGTGTGTGGTGAACATGTTATCGGGGGCAGGGATTGGAAGAGAGGTGATGATGGGAAGTGGTCAGACAGATCACTGGACACACATGTCTTGGTCTTCTCTCTCTCAGCTCTGCTCCTGCATTATTTCTTCTGGAACCTGTCAATATCTCTAAACAACAAGCATGTGCATTTATGTATCACTCTTCCAAGTTACTTCATCAATATCTGTTTAATCTTTATAACAGGCCTATGAGGTGGGCTCTGTTATCATCTTTCCTATTTCCCAGTGCGGACACTGCAGTACAGAGTAAATGGCTGAGCTGGGGCTTGAACCCCGAACAGTTCGGCTGTAACATCTGCCCTCTTGGCCACGAGGTTATTCTGCCTCTCAACAGGGACAGCGTTTTCACTAAGGAACACTCTGGTGCGAGCTCTTAAGGTCGAACTCTGTTTTGTTAAATTTGTTTCTGTTATGAAGCTGCTGAGTTTTAATCCAGCTCTTAAGTACTTGCTGTGGTTAATATAATTGTAAGGACCACATTAGCACTTCCTACACTTTAGCCAAAAAGGAAACTGTGTTATGTGAGCCAGCATTGGGTATTCTTAGCTTTGTTCCTTACGCGCTCTGTAACCCGTGCTCAGTGTTAGTTCTGAAGAGTGAGAATTGCTATTGATCGTTTTAACTATAGGGGTAATTTTCCTAGTATTCTTTTGCAGATTAGAATAAAGATTTTGACGGGTTGGCTTCGTCTGTGCACCTTGTGTATGTACCCCCGTAAAGCATGCAGCCACATCCCAGCGGACTTGGCAACCTCTTTTGTTCTTTAGACCTTTTTTGGGCTTGTCACACAGTCAAGGACCAGAAGTAAGTCCAGACTCCATCCAAGGTCTTTGATGCAACTACCTTGTGCATAGCTACTTTGTGCATAGAACCCAGCTACCGATTTTGGCTTTCATTCTTTTTTCTGAAAATCCGTTTTTTTGAGCTCGGTTTCATGTTCAAACGTTAAACATCTAAGGACAGCTTATAAACCTACGTGGCCAAATAGGAGGAAGAAAACTATTATGGGTTGTAACTGTGCCCCCAAAGTACGACCATCGAGTCCTAAGGTAGTACAATATGGAGAGAAGAAGGAATACTTGCACTTTGTAAGCTTAGCTAAAGTTTCCTTTTAAAGTTTTAAATGACAGTTATGGGTCACTTTATAATTTTGACAGAATGCAGATACAAGGGTAAGGAAGAATGAGATTATTTTCTAGTCAATCTGTGTTGGATTTTGTGCCCTTTATAAAGTTTACACAGTTCTGTACTTATAAACAGATCCTCTAAGGATTACAGTTTACATGTCCTTTTTTGAACATTAGTTTATTATAGAGAATTTCACTTGATAGAGCTCTTACAATTAAGCCCTGATGCCTCAAAACAAGAGAATATATGTATTCACACTCAAAGTACATTAAGCAAAAATAACCTGTAAAGCAATGCCATTATAATTGAATGGGACTTGAAAAGATTTTTTAATTCTTAAAAGTATTGTCCCTTGATTGTTTCTCTTTCCTTTATATGCAAGAGCCTAATTCTGTCTCTCTTCTTTTGTGTGCGTGAAGATGCCTGAAACCACCATTCTCATGAGCAGTTTGTTTTTCACACTGATAAACAGTGCTGCAGTGATGTTCTGGGTTAGAGAACGCCATGTCAAAAGACACTGGATATTTCCACTTTTAGATTGCATGACATTTTAGTGAATATAAATGTCTACCATCTATGCTTTGCCAGTAGTTGATTGCTATGGTTAGATGAATCTTCGGGCTGTTCATAATTTTCTATATCTCAAGTTCTATACCCAATATTTATATCCATTTTTCCTCCCCCCTCACAAAAATTGAGTCATAATGAGCATGACCTCATGTTTGCTGATACAACACAGTTTTTTAATTCAAGTAGAATTGGTTTACAATGTTGTATTAATTTCTGCTGTACAGCACAGTGATTCAGTCATACACATGTATACATTTTTTTATATTCTCTTCCATTATGGTTTATCACAGGATATTGAATATAGTTCCCTGTGCTATACGGTAGGACCTTGTTGTTTATCAATCCTATATACAATAGTTTGCATCTGCTAATCCCAGACTCCCAGTCCAACCCTCCCCCACCCCTCTCCCCCTTGGCAACCACAAGTCTGTTCTCTGTGTCTGTGAGTATGTTTTAAACATACTCACATTTTATAGATAGGTTCGTTTGTGTCATATTTGAGCTTCCACATATAAGTGATATCGTATGATATTTCTCTTTCTCTGTCTGACTTACTTCACTTAGTATGAAAACCTCTAGGTCCATCCATGTTGCTGCAGCTGGCATTATTTCATTATTTTTCATTGCTGAGTAATATTCCATTGTATATATAAACCACATCTTTTTTAATTAATTAAATTTATTTATTTATTTTTGACTGCATTGGGTTTTCATTGCTGCACCCATGCTTTCTCTAGTTGCAGCAAGTGGGGGCTACTCTTTGTTGCAGTGCACGGGCTTCTCATTGCAGTGGCTTCTCTTGTTGCAGAGCGCAGGCTCTAGGCACACGGGCTGCAGTAGTTGTGGCTTGAGGGCTCTAGAACGCAGGCTCAGTAGTTGTGGCGTACGGGCTTAGTTGCTCCGTGGCATGTGGGATCTTCCAGGACCAGGGCTCAAACCCGTGTCCCCTGCATTGGCAGGCGGATTTTTAACCAGTGAGCCACCAGGGAAGTCCCTCAACCACATCTTCTTTATCCATTCATCTGTCAATGGACATTTAGGTTGTCCCATGTCTTGGCTATTGTAAATAGTGCTGCAATGAACATTGGGTTGAGTGTATCTTTTCAAATTATAGTTTTGTCCGGATATATGCCCAGGAGTGGGATTGCTGGATCATATGGTAGCTCTGTTTTTAGTTTTAAAACACACTTTTGACATTCTTATTGTGCACATAATAACTCCTGGTTGTTTCCCAGAAGATTAGATCGATGTGTACTAGATGGTTCTTAGTCTCAACACGCATAAAGGAGATTGGATATCATCACTGACCTAAGTCTTCCTCGTAATCTGGAAGGTGATCCCAGCCCAGGGTATTAAGCTGCCCTGTGATACCCCAGAGATGGGTCGACATTCTCCATCCAGTGAGTTGTCATGTTGATATCTAAGATATGTCCATTTTATGCTGATTCCAGACCCTACCGCTATCTTCAGGACATAATTCTTTCCTATCTGTGGAATGCATGAACTGAGGACTACTTTAACTCCAAATCACTGAGCTCCAAGAAGATTTGAAATTCTATCACTTGCTTTCTGGAATTTGGGAATGTGCTGCTAGGGCAGATAAAGAGATGGTCCACATTTCTCTAACTCTTCCCCTGAAACACCTCTAGAGGCAAAGGAAAGCCCATGGAGACCAGAGCCTGAAACGGCAGGAAGGAAGATTTTTGAAGTCTTGAGTTTTAGCTTAAAAATTCATGAGACTTTAGCCTTCCATTGACTACATACTCATGTATATTTTACTATAAAAATTACCCAAAGCTTCTAGCAAATGTGGAAGAGCATTCTTCTCTAAATTCCATGCTTATTCCTTGCCTTCAGATATCCTCTAAAACACTGCTTACATTCCCCGGGATCACTAGCCAGGATCTGAAGGCCAGATGTCCATACCTGGATGTTAAACAGCAGAGGTTTTCAGTGCAGTCCATGGCTGCAGAGCAAAGCACAACTAACTGGACAGCAGGGGTGACAAGCTGGAGACCTCATCTAGCACCGCAATCTGATGGTCAGAGCTAACAGTAATTCACCCTGAGCCAGTTTGGCCTGTAGCCTAAGGACTACAGATCTTTTCCACAGATCTTCCTGAGAAAAGACTTCTATTTGCCCTCCTGGTTCTAAGCAAGTCTCAAAGACTTTCATCCAAACCTCCTTTACTTGAGTTTTAAGCGTATGTACTATTCAACACTTAGCATTTCCGTAAACCTGGAACTAAATATGCTAATAACTGTCCCAGGTATAATGCCATGGAATCCCACAGTCATTCCGCTAAAGGTTTTGTTGATTTTTTTCCTAAGCACAAAAATATATTGAGTCAGATTATTTGCAGAGATTGGGAAAAGAAAAAAGCAAACCGTTGGTGGTTTTTTCCCTTCGTGGCTCACTCTTGTGCAGCCCTAACCTTCACACATCATTCATTGACTCCCCCAAATGCAGCCACTTCTGGTTGGAGAGATGCATTTGCAAGGGGTCACCCCCTTGGGTAACAGCACAGCAAGTTACCAAAGCAGGAGCTGGATCTGCGCAACTACAGGAACGTAATTTGTCCGTCATAGAAATGAGTGAAGTTAGGGTTAGGGTTAGGAAAAAAAGTGCTAATACTGATGAAAAGAAGCATAGGCTTCAGAAAATATAATAATTCAACACAGTATAATTAAAGACGGTGTCTGATAGGTGAGGTGGATTGATGAAAGTGGTGGAGGGATGTTTACAGTTCTGGGGCAACAGTCATTGTCTCACAAACACTCCCCTGAGTGTTTCTAATGCAAAGTAACGTTGTATGTTGGCATGAGAACCAAAAGAAATACTTAGAAGGGGCTGCTGAGATCCCACAATTTCTGATTAGCCCAGGCTGCTTTGCTAAATTCAGGAGAAATTCTTGTTTGCAAAATATTAAACTTATCTAGAGATTATATGGGGACAGATAAAGGAAACATTATTTAAATGTAATTTCCTGCGATATGAACACAGAAGAAGGGGCCGTTAAGTTTGCGAGGGAAAAGTATAGGTTTTGGGCTTCCCTGGTGGTGCAGTGGTTGGGAGTCCGCCTGCCGATGCAGGGGACGCGGGTTCGTGCCCCGGTCTGGGAAGATCCCACATGCTGCGGAGTGGCTGGGCCTGTGAGCCATGGCCGCTGAGCCTGCGCGTCCGGAGCCTGTGCTCCGCAACGGGAGAGGCCACAACAGTGAGAGGCCCGCATACCGCAAAAAAAAAGAAAAGAAAAGCATAGGTTTTGAAATACTTAAGTTCTAATGAAAGGAAAATGTTAGGATAAAAAGATGGAGAGGGAATGTCCTTAATAGAGCTTGGTTCTGGAGAAGGCAGGAGGGGGCAGCGTCTAATCAGACAAGAGGAGAGACCCTTTGCCTTGTGGGAGGAGAGAAGGAGGGAAAAGGTAGATGTGGAGGTGGAGAGGCCCATGACTTTCTGGTCCATCATGCTTCTCGTACACACCTGCCTGTGTGCTGTCTACATAGATGTGTCTTCAGATAACACGATAACTGCCTCTCAGGGTGGATAACTCAGCCTCGGCCATTAATACCAGACCAGATGGTACATCTTCAGTGTAATATGTCACTTAAGGCATTTAAGAAGCCACCTAAGTCAGGATCCCCACCTCCCATTCATCTGTGTTCTGTGAGCCTCGTCTCAGTAGAAAACAATTCACCTTATTTTTGTAAATAATGACCTTTCCAAATATTACCTGGACAGTTAGGCACATCTTCAATGGCCCCCCTTAATAATGAGCGTTTCAAGTAGTAACATAAATGGCAAAGTGTATTACATTAACGTTTAGCACCCATGGGGTCACCAAAACCTTTCGAGGACACGGAAGTTAATCATTATATTTTGACTTGCATTTCTTCTAATTCATGTGTGAAATAACAAAGGTTACCCGTCTAGGTGACAAGAATTTTCCTTCAAGGGTCATGTGAAATACATAATGCTCATGAGACATTAATTACAAAGGCAAAGTACTTCCCAAGGTTGGGTTTCAAATATATGTTCTTGTGTTTTTAAAGTAATCTTTTTCCCACAGGTACATATCTGAAAAATTATTGTTAAAAATCATGAAAATGACCAAACATTAAAAAAAATAATAATTAGTTTTACCCAACTTTCTGGAAGCATCTTGTATTTTCTGTATTCAGCCTTACATGAGAGACTTTTAAGGTGCAATCATTTTCATGGACTTTTAACAGAAGCTGTATAAAATTTATCGGGTAGGCATGTTAGCTTTAATGGGGGTGTCTTGGCGAAAACAGAAAAATCTACACATCAGAGTTTTGTTGACTCTTCAAATTCAAATGTTACAGTCCTTCCAGATTCCTAAGCAGTGGGTTAGCGTTCCTACTCACTCACTGACCTGCTTTCCTGCATTTCACCCCGCCCCTCACCATACCTTCAAAGCAGCAAGTAGCATCTAGCCTTCCTAATATTCTAATTGTTGTCAAATAATGGGTTAGAAACACCCTTTCAATAATCGCAATTAATGCTAATTTGAAGTTCCCTTTTGTGTAAGGTTCATTTATGTTATATTTTATCACCTAACTTCTGACCAGAGCACTGTCTTTATCTTCCTGACGAAATAGGCTTCCTGTTAAAAACTGTTCTCAAGCATATACGGAAATGTTACTAGTCAAAGTCCTTATTTGTGAGAAAACACAGAGGGTTGGCAGTACAATGTTATTCCATGTAAAAATCCATAAATACCAAGTTATTATTAATATAATAGCTACTTGCCTTTTAGGTATCAGATCCTGCCCTAGGTAGTTTACATATATCATTTCTACTTCTTCCAGAAAACCAAGCTGTTTCCGCTTTACACAAGAGAAAACTTAAACAACTTACCAACAATTATAGCAGTGGTAGTGTTAGGATTTAAATGTAGGTTTGTGTAGTCTTAAGAGGAAAATGTGTGTGTGTGTGTGTGTGTATGTGTGTGTGTGTGTGTGTGTGTGTGTGTATCTAGAGATACGAGAAAAGGCAGTGTTTTTTTGTGTGTGTACAGTTTTTCTTAGGTACTGAATAAACCCATAAAATGGGTTCTTATCGCAAATGACTCTATTTCCTGTAGGTGTGAACTTAATAGCATGTATAGTAGATTATGTTTCCTGGCCTTAGAAATCCTCATCAATGGTAGTTTTTTTCAAAATTATTTGGAAACCTCCTATAATTATTTTCAGGATTTGGATCATGAGATCATCTTATAAATGAAAGAAAAATTTAGGGAGGTCTCTTTTGCAGAGTAGTAACACTGGTAGGGGCAGTGTATTCATTTCTTTTTGCTGCTGTAACAAATGACCACAGATTCGTGGCTTAAAACAACAGAAGTATATTATCTTGCGGTTCTGGAGGTCAGAAGTCCAAAATGAGTCAAGTTGTGGGCAGGGCTGGGTTCCTTCTGGAGGCTCCAGGGGAGAATCCACTTCCTTGCCACCCAGAACCAGAGGGCTGCTGTCACTCCTTCACTCGCAGCCCTCTTCCATCTTTAAAGTCATCACGTCACTCTTACTCTGACCTGCATCTCTCTTCCTCTCCTAAGGACCCTTAGGATTATACTCCCCTCCACCCTGAAGATCCAGGATAAACTCCTTATTTTAAGGTCAGTTGATTAGCAAACAATTCTATCTGCAACCATAATTCCTCCTTGCCAGGTAGTGTAGCATATGTTCTAGAGATTAGGACGCAAACATCTTTTGGGGGATGAGGGGAGCATTATTCCGCTTACCATAGGCATATTTAGATTTTGTAGGGTCTGAAGATAATGGAAAGCCTTTTTAAGAAAAAAAATGAGCAAACAAAATTACAAATGCAAATTGGACACTAAAGCACCTACTTATGTATAATGAGAAAAAAAAGTGACGCCACATACAGACTTTTTAAAAAAGCAAACGGCATAAATATGTACCAAATTTAACCCACACTAATTTTATCCTCAGTTATGTTATATATCCATATATCAAACAAAACAGCTGCATGATAAAAATTCCTCATTCAAAACTTCCATTTGTTTGGGGTAAATTAAAAAATAAATAGGTAGTTGCCAAATTTATGTCTTCCAAGTTGGGTTTCTAACCAATTTTTTATTCATTTTTATTCGTGTCATTTTTTTCCCATCAGTTTAATTGTCCAATTCCTCATGTTCTGAGAGAGATGACACAAAGAATATGGAATTTGGGGCCAGAAGACCTTGCATCACTGGTTTGTTTATTCGTTCGTTCAGAATATATTTATTCAGTATCTACCGTGTGGCAGGCACTGTGCTGAACTCAGAGAATGCATCATAAGCAGAATAGATCCCTCAGGATCTTACAGTGTAACAGAGAGACAGACACAGAAGGTCATCTCAAGCACGTTAGGTGTTAGGAAGGGTTGTAGGGCCCCGGGAGAGCCCTGCAAGGGGGGCTGACCTGGGCTGGAGGCAGTGAGGTTTCCTCCAGGACCTGAGGGACGAGATGGGTGGTCCAGGCAGTGGGTGGGGGGGGGGGGGGCGGGCAGAGCAGAGGAAGGAGATTTCAGCAAAAGAAATATTATGGGTAAAGACCTGCGATGGGAAAGCTGATGGGGATTTTGAGGAGGTGAAAGGTCAGGAGCCTATAGTCTAGGGAGAAAGGGAGAGAGTGGTGTGAGACCCTTCCTGAGAGCAGGTTGGGGCCAGGTCCGATGGGGCCTCGGGACCACGCTTACGATCTTGGTTTCGTCTTAAATGCAGCAGGATACCATGGAAGGGTTTTAAACAAAGATGGGGAACGATCTGATTAGCGGATTGAAAGCTTTTCCTGTTTATTTGGAGCATGGGACCAGGAAGGGGGAAAAGGCAGAGTAGATGCAAGAATATGAGTTAAGATAAAGGCAAGTATTTGGATTTGAAATAAAAACTTATTAACTAGCCCCTCCTCTTCGAAGGGATTCTGATATATATATGCCTTTTCATTGACAGTGACTCCCTCTTTTAAGAAGTTACTCATTAAGCACTATTTAAGACACACAAAAAAGGTAGAAAGCGTATGATTGGTTGCTTTTATGCTGAGAGACACATTTACACTTGCTTTCTTTGACCAGGTGTTTGCATTTGATTTCTAATTGTATAATGAACACAGTTTCCTTAAATACAGGCATTTGAGGCATCAAGGAACTGCTTAAGGGGATAACTGGGGAGTTAGAAAGTTCCTTAAATGGCGCTAGGCCTTCTTTAGCTGATTGTAAAGGTTATCTGATTTAGGGCTTGCTGTCGGTGTGGGGCAGAGGCTCGTCATACAGCCCTCCCCCGCCCCACCCCCGCGTTCCGGTGAGACTTGCGGTCACAGGGGCTCCCGGCACCTCCGCACCAGCTTCCAAGGAAACGCACCTTCTCATCAGGCGTTGACTTCTCCCCTCCAGGCGTCTCCCCTCCTGGTTGCAGCCTGGCTGCAGGCCAACCCCTGTCCCTGTTCCTACGAATATACCTCAATTCTGGAGCCCCTATTTTTTTGCCCTAAGATTGCCAGAGCCGTCGTTTATGTTTTCTGTGTGGTCTGTGCATATCTTTAACTTTGTCTCACTCTAGTTTCCCTTCTGATCTAGTTTCTACTTCTGTTTGCTAACATTAGGACAAGGAAACAGACCGTGGGCATATAGTTCTCGGTGGACGGAAGTATACTTATACCTTTAGAAACAGTCAGGATGGGCAGCCGTACAAGAACGTCCACACTGTGAAAGAGGATGAATACCTGAAGGAGACTGTGCCGTATGTGCATTTGTCACACGCTGTCTGTGGAAAGCTTGTCCTTCGTGGTTTACGTCAAGTAAAACTTACGTTATTCTAATGGTTATAAAATACTGATCAATCGGCTAAGAAAAAAATGTCCACATTTTTCAAACATCGGCTAAACCACATATCTCTCCGGCCTTGAAAAATAAAGTAAGCTTCTCTTTGGCAGCCGTGCAGGTTGGGCTTCCCTGAAGGCGGACCCTGATACAAAGGTTTGAGTGCAGGTAGTTTATTGAGGTGATCCCAGGGCAACGAGACGGGAAAAGGAAGTCAGTATAAGGTGTGTTATTTGGTAGATGAGTGCCCTAAGCAACGGGGGCTCCATCCCATTGGGATTCTATGGGAGACAGCATAGCGGCGTCTCCCCGAGGGAGAAGCTGGCATTTGTCCAGCAAGTCCCACTCAACATCAACAAGGCGCTGCTTCCAGGGTCCTCAGCTTCCTGGCACTTGAGGCCTCTTTTCCACATGGGGGTCCCACAGTCAGAGCCCCTGCAGAGAGTCACGGGTCCTGCAGGGAGAAGGCATCCTTGCAGACGGGAACAGGGAGGGCCAAGGGGCCGGGGGCAAGGCTCCCACAGCACCTGCTCCTGTGGCTTCCTCCCGGGGTCTCCCCCCAGGGTTGCAGGAAGGGCGCCCGGCCTGTGGGTTCCTGCGGCACCAGCACAGGCAGAGGTGGGCAGCTGTACCAGCCGCAAGCTCGGTGAGGTCACCTCCCCTGGTCCTGGTTCGCCCAGACATGCAGGTCTGCTCATGGAGGCCCCTCCTCTTCCTCCGCTCTCCGTGCCTTCCGTTCTCCGTTGGGGCTCAGGCCCGACTTCACTCTTGACCTTCCGGCTTTGTCCAGAACATTCCACACAGGCAAGCCTCCCCCTCTGTCAGCCCCCTCCACGTGCCGCCGTGATGCATGCTGAGTTTTCAGTAAGGCTCGTGCCCACCCATTTCCAAACCCCTTTGGTTACTTTTCTCTGTAGTCCTCATGTTGGCTCTCACAGGGAACGCATCTTATTAAAGAGATCCTCCAAACAGACGCGTTGCGCTGTCAAAAGTCGAATGACTTCCTATCATTCCTTTGAGGGCAGCTGCACTTGATCAGAGGGATGGAAGTCTCATGGCGGGATCTCAGGGGGTCACGCGGGGGCTGCCATCCCCACCCCGTTAAGAACATCCAAAGGAAAGAAAATAGCAGCCTGAGGGCTTCCACGCTGGTCGTGAAAGACTGCCCACGTGCCATTTTATATGTGAAAGCTCGCTTATAATCTTGTCCCTTTTCCGTTACTCTGGCCCCAAGACAACTGCTTCAGTTGTGCCGACAGAAGTGCACAAATGTTTCCTCGTGCAAGAGACCCAGGTACATACCTCAGGGCCCGGGAGGCAGACGCACAGAGCCGTCAGGCTAGACTCTTGAGTTCCGCGGGCTTCCCTTCTTCGCCGTTTCCATCCCTTGTAACTTGAACGACCGTGTGAATGAAATTCCAGAATATCACGTGGCACTGGTTTCAGGCAGGGTTAGTTGAATTTAACTTGTTGTTGCTCTACTTCTTACATATGTATGTGGACTATGTAATTTATCATCCAGGCTAGAATATCTTTGAGAGTGAAAAGGGAACGTTAATAATACGCTACAACAGCAGGCGTGAACCAGGACTGTCCTGAGTTACCGGCAAGTATGATCACCCGACGACCTCTCACCTATTCATGCTCATTTTGGAAGCAAGGAGGGACCATAGGAAAAAACACGGTCGGGGTGAAAAACAAAACAGGCGGCTACATACAGTCCATTTCATATTTATTACTCATAACATACAATAAACTTTTTGCCTACTAAGTAGTGTTAAGATATTATAGGAATTATATAATTGGGGCCACTGCCTGTAACAACAGCATTTTAAAAATGTTTTTGTTTGGTTATTTTTGACAACTTACTCCTCATTCCGAAATGGTTCTGCTAAAAAAAAAAAAAAAATCATATTTTTCAAATAAAGGTTTTTTTTCCTACCCCAAGAAACCAAACATGATGGTGGTAAAATGGTTCTGTTCCTGCCATTTTTCCTTCCTCATGAACAAGGCTTAAGGGGCCACGTAGGTTTAAAGCATGGGAGGCTTAGCTGGAATTTGCTTTTGTTCGGAGGTTTGGTTTCGCCGGCGGTGGTAGTTTTCCCATATACTAACTGCTACCGAAGTCCAGAGCCCGAGTTCTCATACTTGTAAAATACAGCAACCCCAGCAATACCGGCCAGTTATGACGAGGGTTAATGCAAACGTCTGTAAAGCACTGAGCATCGGGCCCCGTGTGTAAAAACATGCTCAGCAGAAGTCGGGCCCTTTTCCTTTTCTGAGCTTTACCGTCTCCCTTGCCCTGGCGCTGTCTCCTGGCAGGGGGATGGGCTGCAGAGGAAGCAAAGGAAACCTCTGAGTGCATCTGGAAGGGGATGATTTTGACAGCTTTAGTGTATCACACATGTATTACAAGTGCGGGAACAGGGCAAGACACCCATGTGAGACCTTCCTCTTGCCCCTGCAAAAGCGCTTTCAAGAGGTCTACCCTGGAAATCATCTGTTAGCCCTGAGCTTAACTTCTCCAGTATTTCTTACATAACCAGGGAAGCAACACGCTATTTCATAAAGTAAGCAACAGATCTTCATTTCATTTGACTTAAATATGTCTTCATTATATAGTTTGCTTAAAATTTTGTGACTGCGTAGCAGCCTTCCCGTTGTGACAATTTAGCAGTTTTTCAAATTTATGAGATGACGCATAGCAAGTTTACTGAGTGATTTTTCACTTCGTGGTCGTATAATATAATAGGTTCTGGAAAAAACACTCTTGGCAGAAGCAATTTAATCATCCTGTGTGTGTGTGAGAGGGAGGGGCGGGGGTGGGGAAGGAGAGACAGAGAGAGAGACAGAGAGAAAGTAGAGCTTCCCAGAGCTCCGATCTTCCTTCCCAAGGCAGCACAAGTTACTTAAACGAAGTCAGAGCTTCTTTGGCTTCAGTTTTCCTCTGAGAACAACTTAATGCTGATTCTTCATTTTTTCAAGATACACGAGGTAAGTGTGTGTTCTGTATCTGAATTTACTAAGTTCTAAGAGGAGTTTGTTAGTTAATGTACAGCATCTCAGAAAACTAAAACCAAAAGCCAAATTCCTGTTTGTCTGAAGCTTTCAAAACCGTGTGAACAGTTTGCAAACAAAGGTAGTAGTATACTTGAGATTACTAACAATTGAATGAAAAAGAAAAAGCGTGAAAATGGTGTGGCGGATGAAGTACTTATAGAAGGATGTTGCTACTATAGGTATATGTATAAAACTGTAAGGTCCAAATATGATAAACTTTAAACCTAGGCTTACAGGATTTTCAAGCTGGATTTAAAATTGGGCGGTGCTTCAACTCAAACATACCTCTTCGTGTTATCACAAAATTATCTTTAAAGCAATTTCATTTGTGTTTAAAATTGCATCAGCTGTTCTGCCCTTTTACACACAATTAAATACTACTTTTATATGGACATTTATTTTTTGGAAATTTACAAGTATATTTTCATTACCTTTGGAAATTATATATCATATAAGGCTCCAAAAATTTTGCCTTTCATGTGTTCTAGTCAGGCAAGGACCAGAGAAATGTAACTTGTTTGTGGGAATAACTTCTGATGACTCTTACCAACTGTGTTATTTAAGATAGTTTGTACTTTTTGTCCTAAGACTACCTATTTATGAAGTTCGTTCTCAGCAGTATTTCAGAGAAACTAAGTAAATTCTCAGATAATAAGTATGTTTTAACTAGCTTTAGATTAGAAAAAAACATACATGTTGAGAATGTAAAGAACTTTCAAAAATAGCCTCATTTTGTGCTTTCAGATAATTCACGTGGAGAATTATAGTATGGTAATTTTTTTTCCTAATTCATTTTCTTATTCACTCATATGCTGATGTCACAAAAGGTCTGGCTGAAATTGCAAGTATAGTATTGTCATCATGAGAGCTGCGTCAAAGCCATTCTGAGAACCCTCTGGAAAAGGGCAGTCTTATTTATATATATTCAAAAACAGTCCTGTTCTCCAAAGACTAAGCGTATAATCTGTGTGGTGAAATCAACACTTGTAACTTTCTTTCTTCCTTCTTTCTAAAAAAAAAAACCAAAAGAAAACATAAAAAATCATAATCTGATGGAGGACGCTTGCATATGAAGGATTTTATACCTTAGCAAAGAAAAGTCTTCGCCACAGTGTTTCTGTTTTGTTTACATGTTTATTTTATATTCTGAGTAACACATGGGACTAATTCCTAATTTTAGTTCCAATTAACACTTAACTTCAGAAGCAGGGCTTGTCCATGGAAAGAAGGCATAAATATGCTTAGGATGGCTGTAATATGTCGTAAGTTATATCTTTCCCTCCCCTAATTCCCAATTTAGTTGAAGTCATTTGTCTCAAAAGGAATCTTAACATCTGTTTGATTTCACACCATCCTCACCTTTAAGCAACTGAGTGGAACATCTTCTTGTTTCTTATCTCTGCTTATTATTAATGGGCAGCAAGACATTGTTTTTCTACCCAAGTAAAAAAGTGTATTTTTTTTCTTCACACTTTAAACTTGGTGTAAGACCAACAGTACAGAATCAGTGTGGTCTGGAATATTTCTTTATCTGATTGGCCAATTATTAGGAACCGCTCTGGGCTTCTGTGAAGGTGTGTAGTCAATGCTCTGAGCTTTAGTTTCTAAGATTCAGTCAGCAATTCACTCGTTAAACATTTTTGCAAGAAAGCCGTGTCTCACAAAGCACTCTGACCAGGAGAATGCTGAGGGGAGAGATTTGGATAAAAAATGACCTGTAAATGAAGGATTTTATTAAAAGTCCATCACATTCATCTAAGTGTTTTCATAGAGCAATTCATAGTCAATTACCAATTAACTTCTAAGGAACCCATTAATCCAGGAATCGAAAGAGCAGTGTCACTGCAACTTAGGCTGGTCTGACCTGGTTGTAGACGGAGATGCTTGAGGCTGAATTAAAGGGCTGGCAGGGGAAGCCGGCAGGGCGAGGGGTGTACCCCAGGTACGTGGGGCTGTGAGAAGCTTGGAGGCAGGAAATGTCAGCTCATAAATCAGGAACAGGCTGGAAGCAGCCTGGCTGGAGCAGAAGGTTGCCATCAGGGAATCAAGAGAGGCAAATACGGCAGAGCTGGTGGGGATAAAACATGGGAACACGGGCCAGTAACATGGGAGCCGGAGACTGACATCTTTATGAAAGTTAGTCTGCTGTGGTTGTACAAACCCAACTGAAATGACAAGAATCTCAACATGACGAGATTAACTGAAGCAAGATGGAAGGAACAGGTAGGGGTGATAGAAGGTAACACTAGCAAAGATAACCACGTTGGATCTTGGAAAAACGGCAGTCCCTTTAGCAGAAATGGGAAATCAGTAGAGAAGACCACTAGGGATCTGTAAACTTCTACCAGTCAGGGTTGAACCGGAGCAGCAAAATCTGTTGGAGACATATATTAAGAGATTTATTACCAGGAATTGGTATATAGTATGTGATCGTGGGGCACGTCTGAAATCCACAGGGCAGCCCCAGGAAGGGCAGGGTGGCCATGGGCCCTGGCTGAAGCTATGGCCCACACATGGGGCATCTCCATCAGGGCAGCCTCACTTCTGCTCTCAAAGCCTTTAAATCACCCAGATTATCTGAAATGGTCTCCCTTATACAAGTCAACTGATTATGGACTCTAATCACACCTACGAGATACCTTCACAGCAACACCTACATGTGTGTTGGATCGAACGACCAGGGACTATAGCCTAGCCAAGGTGACACATCATAAAAGCAACAGAAACTTCCAACATGTTATGAACTCCAAGAGGCTGGTAGGATTCCTTAGGTGAAAATGGGCAGAAATATATTGGAAATTCAGGAGAGATGCTGAGATTGGAGAAATCACGACAGGAGTTACCCACATAGGGATGATATATCCATGTCAGTCAAGAGAGTTCGGGAGCTCCTTGGAGGAGGCTGGAAACTTCCACATCAAAGATGAATTCTTGGGAGAAACCATTTTTAAGGGGCAAAAGAAAGAAGAGATGACTAAAAGATACAAAAAAAAAAAAAAAAGGTGAGATTAAGAGCTAGGAAGAGAACCATAGTAGCACATGGCCTTGGCTGTCCATCTCTTTGCTATACTTTATTACTAATTTCCCAAGGTTTCCAGTGAGTCAGGGAACACTGTAGTTCCCTGATTTCGGCCTGTATTGGGGGATCTTGCTGCCAGAGATCCAAACAGAATTTGCACTGAGAAAAGGCCAGTGTTTTTTACTGTGAACTTTGAAAGTACAGTTTTGAAATAAGATAAAACATTCCGGATGGTAGGTATTACAGACATAACGAATCAGGTGCATATTCCAGACAATGAAGAATTAGAGGCACAGCTGTTCTGATACTTAGTGGAGAGGCTTCCGGGGGACCCTCACCCCACAGTCCTGAATACCTTGTGCCTTGCTGATCTGTCCAGCAGTTTCTTTAACCTTCAATGTACAGCTCAGGCATCTCCTCCTCTGTGGGAAGTTCCTTAACTCACCTCGAAAGGGATGTTAAGTCTGTCCTTTGTCCTGTCACTCACGTGGGCATAATTACACGTCTTATCCTGCTGAATTAGAATCGCTGGTATGTCTTCCTCCCCCACCAGATGGCAAGCTCCCTTCAGTTTTGAGTCCACAGTCCGATAAGGATGCCATTTAAGTGTCAACATATATTTGGGAAATGAAGGGTGGCCAGGTATGCACGTATATGAGAGAACAGTGTGTAGAAGGCAGACAGTTCGTGGAAGGAGAAACTTTGAGAGTCCCATGGTTTAAAGAGCAAAATTAAAGAGAAGAAGAGGAGAGAAAGTGAAAGGCAGGGATGCTGCCAAGGTGAGGGAGGGGCACCATGGTCCCCAGAAGAGGAGGACAAGGGCGTTGGCAGAGATCAGGATGGAGTCGGAAGAGAGGAAGGGTAGGAGAAATCAGTCTTCCCAGGAAAGTGGAAGACAAATGGATGTGAGGGAAAATGTGCCTTCTTCTGACTAAGAAGAGGGCATTTTTCCTGATGTGAAAAACTTGAAATTTTTAAGCTATATTGGTCAATTTAACTTTGATCTAAAACAGTTAAAGAGCTTGTAACAATGAAAGCTGCTGGTCCTTTCCTTGTCTTTTCCTGTGTGTGTGTGTGTGTGTGTGTGTGTGTGTGTGCGCGTGATCTGAGGGTCTAGTAGTTCTTACACATTTTGATATGTGTAAGAACTACTTTTTGATATTGATACATTTTGATACATTTTGATATTTCACCTGCGTTTCCCCCCAGCCATATGCTCTCCTACTGTCGGTTACAAATCCTAGTAAGTCAAAACATGGTTCCCTCATCAACAAATTGAAAATATTTTGCAAATAGTGGAATTCTTTGTGAATATAATTATTATGCCCTAGGTTGCAAGAAAACCAGAAAAATGGCTTTCCGTTTCAACATTGTATTGCAGTGCCCTTGGAGGAAAATATAAAGGTTGAAGAGAAGTATCTCATTCAACAATTGAAATTGCTGGTCTCTGTTTCCACGGTATTTAACTTTTACAAAATCAGACGTCATTTCTCATCAGAATTGTTTGTTTATTTGTGAGATAATTGTCTTCACCGCTGCCTTCCAAAGTTTCATCTTTTTCAATTTTTTTTTGTTTTTGCCTTTAACTTAGCAAAAAGTAGATGAAGTTTTCAAATCTATAAAAGTGGTGTTTTTCTCAGATTGATTTAGAACTTGACTTCTTATTCTGTTTCAAAAAATGTGAATTTGCTGGTTTGCAGAGAAATACAGCTGAAATCAACTTACCAAGCATTTAGGGTACCAGGGACATACAGTACTTCTCTCCTTTTGTACTTCTTTAGAGGTAATTTCAAGAAGCATTATTGAGAGCCTTTTACTATAGTATTTCAGAATTAGATTTGCAAGCAAAATCCTCTCAGAACTGCAGAACGGAGAGCCATCTCTCTGGACCTTGTCTAATCTGCAGTGATTGGGTTCCTGTTCACTATATACGGCTGCACCCAGGTGGCACCATCTGTTAGGTAACAATTTATTGTAGCACAGATGTTGAAGTCTCTAGAGGTTGGACTTGGCCTGTTAAAGGGTGAATAAATGGAGTGTGACAGTGTCTGCTCTTTCTGAAACAAACAATCCACTCATTGTCTCGCTGCTTTCATGATGAAACTTTTTCTTTCTTTGCAAAATGGGAATTGAAGTTTTATCTACAGTAAAGGCCAGACAGAGAGAGTTTGCAGCAGAAGATTCAGGCTCTAATCTTCACTGTGGCATTAGAAGCTGTGTGACCCCAGCGAAGGATTACTCACCGTACCTTGGATTCTTTGAACAAAGAGTTTAGATGAGATCACGTATTTTTAAAGTGCCGGTGCTAAGTTTCAGGTCTATTCTGTTCTAAAATGGACCCGTTTAATCCACCTGTCGTACCCATTTCAGGATTTCAGCTCAGTGTTTATTTTTAGTATTCTTTTAGTCCTCATTTCTGTGGACTGAAAATAAATAAGTATTGCCAAAAAGAAATTATTGTACTGCTTTCATATCACATAAGCCTCAAGATATATTAAGAAAAATATTTAATATTCTTATAAATTTACTTCTGCTCTAGTGAAAAAATGTCAGGCTTGCTTTCAGTTACATCAGGGTGTTTTCCTTCTGGAAAAGAGTTACAGCTCTACAATCTTGGCCATGTCTATCTGCTCCCACCTGACGAGGTGTAATGTCTCAGTCGATTTGAGCTACTATAATAAAAACACTGTAGACTGGGTGGCTTGCAAACGACAGAAACTTACTTCTCACAGCTCTGGAGGCTGGAAGTCCATGGTCAGGGCACCAGCATTGTCTGCTTCCTGGTTCATAGATGGCCATCTTTTTGCTGTAACCTCACACGGTAGAAGGAGCAATCAGGCATTTGGGGGTCTCTGTTGTAAGGGCACTGACCCCATTCATGAGGGCTGCACCTTCATGACCTAATCCCCCCCCAAAAGCCCCATCTTCAAGTCCCACCACACTGTAGGTTTCAATATATGAACTGGGGAGCTGGGAGACACTTTCAGTCTATATATGCAGCTAAACCAAAATCAAACGTTTTTATCGTTACCACCTAATGCTTCTCTAACTCGTTAAACTATCAGGACCGTCATCATTTTACAACCAAGTTAAGGACAATGCTTTGAGAATAATAAGCAATATCAGGAAACATGAGAGGCAAATAGGAATTGACTTTGTTAAGGATGTCAAATTAGTGTCAATAATATGTGTATAACTCCTATCCCTCATTTGGTTAACATTTTCACTCAACGCTTAGATGTCCGCTGAGGCACATTTGTTATTTGCCCACAGAATCTTATTTTCTAAGTTTTTTTTTTTTTTTTTTTATTCTTGGCCGCATCAGGTCTTATTTGCGGCACGCAGGCTTCTCTCTAATGGTGGCGCACAGGCTCCAGAGCACATGGGCTCTGCAGTTTGCGGCTCGCAGGCTCTCTAGTGGAGGCGCACGAGCTCAGTAGTTGTGGCGCACAGGCTCTCTAGTTGAGGTGTGCAGAGTCGGTAGTTGCGGCACGCGTGCCTAGTTGCTCCGCGGCACGTGGGATCTTAGTTCCCTGACCAGGGTTCAAACCCGCGTCCCCTGCACTGCGAGGTGGATTCTTTACCACTGGACCACCAGGGAAGTCCCACCCACAGAATCTTTAAATACAGCTTGACATAGTTCAGTTAACTCCTTATATGCCTTAAGAGATAGGCAACACCATAGTGTAGATTGGTGAGCCTTGGTCACCAGAGTTTCCTGTCATCAGCACACATTTTAGGCTTTTATCCTATTGTATGTTTCAAGTTCTTGTTCACCTAATTTTCTAAAGATGGATGGTAGAAGGGTAAAAATTAAAGACCCCAAATTTTTAATATTCTGATTTACCAATTTTTCTATCCAACAAGCATTTTCTTTTTATTTCCTAAGGGTTTTCTCTTGCTCTTTGGATGTGCAACTTTATGTTTTATTTAACACTTATACTTTTTCTAATTGAAGTATAGTTGATTTACAGTGTTGTGTTAATTTCTGCTGTACAGCAAAGTGATTCAGTTATACACATATATTATACATTCTTTTCCATGTTCTTTTCCATTATGGTTTATCACAGGCTATTGAATATAGTTCCCTGTGCTATACAGTAGGACCTTGTTGTTTATCCATCCTATATGTAATGGTTTGCATCTGCTAATCCCAACCTCCCAATCCCTCCCTCCCCCACCCCCCTCCCCCTTGGCAACCACAAGTCTGTTCTCTACATCTGTGAGTCTGTTTCTGTTTTGTAGATAGGTTCATTTGTGTCGTATTTTAGATTCCACACATAAGTGATATCATATGGTATTTATTTAACACATTTTAACCACAGTCAGTAGAGAATCCGCCAGCCAGCAGGTTCTCAACCGGCCCACGTTGACCCTTTTGTACATAAGCGATGTCCCTGTCACTCATGGACTCTCTCCATCACTGGGGCACAGCCAGCCCCCAAATTACTCCCAAGACCTGTGTGGCCAGGCCTCCAATTACCACTGTTTACTTAACTTGCCCATTTTGCCGCTTGTTTTGTTCATCCTCTTGGGCATGGTTTGATCTCCGTGCCAGCCTGAAATGAAATTGTCAGAGCGCTTTGCTTTACAGAGACCAGCTGCTCAGAATCCGCCGTGCTGATGGCCACCCTCACTCTTGTGGTCTCTTTTGCCCCAGGAAAAGTGGTCTCTCTTCTCTGTCTCCCTCTGCCCTCTCCCACTGAATAATTCACTCTCCTCTTTCCACTTAGAATCTGCAATTGTTCTCCTGAATCAACTTAACTCCTTCTATGCGTACTAGTAATCTTGATATATTTTCCCTCCTCTTAAAGCATAAATTACCTTTCTGATCACTCAGTAAATAGATATAACTACTTTTTAAAAAAATGTTATGCCCATCCTCTAGAACAGGCGTTAGAAATTAAGCTGATGAACTAATTTGTACAGTCAGATATAGTTAGTAAACAGAAATCCAAATAAGCCTCCAATTATGATATAACAAACTGAAGTGAAACATTTCCAGATGATAATATTTGGGGAGATTCCAGCCACCTTCAGCAGTTCTTACTTTCTCCAGCTGATTTTGCTTCTCCTGCAATGGCACACGCAATCACCATTGTTTGTATGCAGGTCTCCGTGGTAGTGGGATAAGGTCTGGGTAGGATAGGGCAGTGAGTACGGGTCGTTTTATAGCTAAGTTACCACCTGTGTGAGATTTCTGCACCGTTTTCTGTCTGCTGACCCCCTGGAAGTTTGCCAGTGAACATGTTTGTAATCTTTGCTACTGAATTGAAAGTATCCCATGGACCAGTGAAGTTCTGAATGTCCTTATTAATAAAACGAAAACTGGATTATTTTTAAAAGCTACCAATAGGAAAGAGGTCTCTCTGACAACCTGTGTTTCTTACCTCTTAATTTTATAAATGCGAAAGAAAAGAGAGGGCTGTTAGCGCCTCTGAATTAACTTTCTCCTGAAAATTTTAGGGTTAAAAAAAAAGACAACAATTTCCAAATTTATAGCTTCAAAAAGATTGATCCCAGTGCCTCCGTTTTCTTTGGATTCTCTGCTTAATCAAATCTTAGCAAATAACGCTTTCACATACCATTAAAACTCCGTAGAGAAATAGCCAAGTATATGAGGATCGTAAACCAGACATCACAGTATGTGCCAGCACATCCCGTTTTATTCTGCGAAGTATAAATTCTGCTGCCCTGCTCTTACGCCACCCGTTTCCGTGAGGAATGTTCCCTCTGGGTCTATAGTGTCCCAACATTGTGGAGATCACCAACCAGAGGGACAGAGCGGCGAGTCTTCAGAGAGATGCACACCCAGTGATTACTATCTGTAGTAACTGTTGTGATGCACCTCTCCTCCTTACTTCCCCCCTCCCAAGTTTCCTGAACTGATGGGATGGAAAACCTTGAAAGAGAACAGGATGCTGTGACTCCCACAGACCTCGCCTGGGGGTTTATCATCAAAATTTATCGGAAGTGTTCCAGAGTCTGATCAAAACTCTATATAAAAATACTCAGCAGGGGCTTCCCTGGTGGCGCAGTGGTTGAAAATCTGCCTGCCAATGCAGGGGACATGGGTTCGAGCCCTGGTCTGGGAAGATCCCACATGCTGCGGAGCAACTGGGCCCATGAGCCACAACTGCTGAGCCTGCGCGTCTGGAGCCTGTGCTCTGCAACAAAAGAAGCCGTGATAGTGAGAGGCCCGCGCACCACGATGAAGAGTGGCCCCCGCTTGCCACAACTAGAGAAAGCCCTCACACAGAAAAGAAGACCCAACACAGCCAAAAATAAATTAATTAATTAATTTAAAAAAAAACTCACTCACTTTAAAATAGAAAAAAAATACCCAGCAGATTTTTTTCTAATCATAATCCTTCACATGAATCAAAGAAAGGTTTTCCTTGTATTATGAAGCGTGAGACAGTTTTATCCGTGAGAGACTCTAGGCTTGGGCCTGATCAAGAAACAGAAGCCCACATACCCTAAGTCACTTAAAAATTGTAAACCAAGCTAACAAAGTGCTCAATAAAAGGTCTTTTAGTTTCCTACTGACAAAAAGATCTTTGTAATGACCAAGGAGGTCAAGTTTCAATTTAGAATTCTGACTGTGCAGAGTTCTGGGCTTGGCCGTGGCTCATCTCCTGCTGGGACCTCCACCCACCCCTTCTGTTCCCACCCGTTGGCCCTGCCGTGCACCCACCTGGACTTTGAGGCATCCACATTGGTGGTGCTGTCCATCCTTAGGAGGCTGGACCCCAGAAAGATACATGGGCTGGCCCCAGATGTGGGCTCGGGGCCATCTGGGTAGGAAATTCTAGGCTCCCAAGGATCTGGAGGCTTAGTGTAGAAGGGGGCACGTGGGCAGGTGGGTGGGCACATCCTCTTGATCCCCGAGGAGGGAAAGACTCCATCCTCTGTGTGAAGGAGCAGGGCCATAGGAGGGACTGAGTGGGACCCTGGGAAGCACAAATGGAGGATTTAAGGGTCCTACTGAGATGACCTTTTCTTAGTGCCTAGAATATCATAGGTTGCACTTAACTGTACTGATTAACTCATTTTGTAATTTGATCTTTGTCAAAGTTTGTTGGATATGCAGACCCTTTATATCCATCCCATCTGGTAGGAAATCACGGCTTGTGCCCCTGCGATAAATGTGCGTAACTAAGAAGGTGGGAGGAAACCACAGATTCCTCTTCACGTGAACTTTGCCTTTAAGAGCTAGTTAAACCCATTTTATTCTGTC
Organism: Delphinus delphis; assembly: GCF_949987515.2. NCBI lineage: Eukaryota > Metazoa > Chordata > Mammalia > Artiodactyla > Delphinidae > Delphinus > Delphinus delphis. The sequence continues at coordinate 79,689,708 of NC_082696.1, read as the reverse complement.
CCGTTTCTCTGGACAGTATTCATTCCTTCCTTTCAGTAATTGTCTTGTAAGTTGTTCTGAGTTTATATGTCCCTCCGTCTGTACAGAGATGCACAGACACATGTGCTGCCTGATTTTCCGCTGTGGGTTGGGAAGGTCGTAAGCCTGAACACAATTAATTCCTGCTCTGTGGCCGGTTCAAGCTACACAGAGTCCCCAGATAAGAAACTACCCAATTGGCCCATCACCCACTATTTAGGGTGCCTGATGCTCCGACCTTGAGTCAACCTGGGGCCCTCTCTATCAATGGTGACTGGTTACATAGGACAAGTCTCCCCGAGATCAGCTGTACCCCTGGCTCAGACTCTCTCAAGAATTCCCACCTGTCTCTTTAAGTTGCCCCGCTGGGTCTCTGAAATTCCTGAAAAGAATCTCAAATGTGCCACGTAGCCCATATTTCAAATCAGACCATCCAGATGTTGATGAAAATCCATCCAATTGGTTGGAAGGAACGTGGTGAGAAGCTGGGAACCTACTTTGTTTTATACAATATAGAAAAAAATTTACTCATGTCCTTTGTGATCTCAAACTCTCTTTTCTGCCCTTAGTAACTAGTGCAGTGAGGTCATTGCCACACTATAATTAGGAACGTCGTTTGCACATGTTTGTTTCAGAATATTAAGCTACTAGGAAAGGACCCCTCTATGTATTGTATCCTGCAGAGTACCTGACACAATGATGATATTAACATTATTTATTGCTAGATTCTCCCCCTCGAACCCCACATTCTCTGAAACAACACAGAGAAGAAAATTCTCTACTAACGCTCTTGTTAGAAGAGGAGCCTTATTTGTCTAAATAGGAGACTGTCAAGGGTCGATTCAGTAATTCAAGTCTCAGATCTAAAGTTAGAGAATTGAGCATACTCTTCACAAAACTACTATTTTATCTTTGTTTAAATCCACACTGATTTTATTTAGAATACTATGTACTGTGGTACAGGATAGGCTGCTGTAATAAGACACCTACAAATAGAGTGGCTTAATCAAGACCCTCATGTAATAGTGCCGGTGCACCATCCCATCTGGGGCTGGCCCGGGCTCTGCCAGCTTCAACACATGCTCCCATACTGACTTTCAAAGTGGCTGCTGCAGCTCCTACCATCATATCCCCATGGAGAGGGGAGAAGGGAAGGGAAATGTGGCCAGGCCTTAGCTGGGAGGATGGGGGAAGTTCTATCACTGGAGAGAAGGGTAAGGATGGATACTTGGGGCATGAAGAGTCTCTGTGACATGTTGCCACTTACTTATGCTTCATTCTAAAGAGCATTTGAGTTAAATATGTGAAAGATACAGAAAGCTGTGCTTTGAGTTGAACACGGGGAATTAGAGTCATTCAGCTTGGAGACCTAATCTATGCCAAATACCTTGAGGTCTTACAGGGTAAGAGTAGGTAACTTCAATAGTGCTGGGAACCGACCCTAGAGCTTTACCTGATCGTCTCATTTACTGCCCAAGACAATCCCCCCATTTCATGGAGGAGGAAAGGGAGACACCAAGAGACTAAGTAAGCCGCCTACAGGCTCAGAACTAATACGGGGTGGGGCTGGGACCTGAATCCAGATGGTCTGACTCCAGAGCTGCCCCTCAAACCGTTTCCGATCCAGCCAATGTGGAGTGTATTAGGCTGCCTTTGGAAACTGGAAGAGAGGAAAGATTCCCTGAATAGTAGTCCCTTGAGTTTAAACTTTTGTTTTTTTGAGGAAAAACCTGAAACATGCAATAAAACATTTGCTTTTTACTAGGTTTCAGCCTGAAGTATTGTTGTATTTTTACAGTCAGGATGGCAGACAGTTAAGTAGCTATTCTAGATTTACACGCAATAAGTGAAATCCAGCTTCAATTAAAGTGTTAATTTAGAACAAAGAAGAGTTAAAAAATGGATTTGATCTAAATGTGATGTATTTTACTCCTGGGCAAATAAATCTGAGGCTTTATTTTCTAAGTATCAAATTGGTTTTTTTTTGGTTTGGTTTGGTTTTGGTATTTTTTGTCTAGGAGGACTTTTACTGTATTTGCTCATTCTTTGTTTTTAATTTTTATTTTATATTGGAGTATAGTTGATTTATGTTGTGTTATTTCAGGTGTACAGCGAATTGATTCAGTTATATGTATACATATATCTCTATTCTGTTTCAGATTCTTTTCCCATTTAGGTTGTTACAGAATATTGAGTAGAGTTCCCTGTGCTATACAGTAGGTCCTTGTTGGTTATCTATTTTATACACAGTAGTGTGTACAAGTCCATCCCAACCTCCTAATTTATCGCTCCCCACCTTTCCCCTTTGGTAACCATAAGTTTGCTTTCTATGACTGTGGGTCTATTTCTGTTTTGTATATAAGTTCATTTGTATCGTTTTTTTAGATTCCACGCTTAAGTGATACCATATGGTACTTGTCTTTCTCTGTCTGACTTATTCACTTAATATGATCATCTCTAGGTCCATCCGTGTCGCTGTAAATGGCATTATTTCATTCTCTTTTATGGCTGGGTAGTATTCCATTGTGTACATGTGCCACATCTGCTTTATCCATTCATCTGTCGATGGACATTTAGATTGTTTCCATGTCTTGGCTATTGTACATAGTTCTGCAATGAACATAGGGACGCCTGTATCTTTCTAAATTATAGTTTTATGTGAATGTATGCCCAGGAGTGAGATTGCTGGATCATATGGTAGCTCTATTTTCAGTTTTTTAAGGAACGTCCATAATGTTCTCCATAGGGGCTGTACCAATTTACCTTCCCACCAGCAGTGTAGGAGGGTTCCCTTTTCTCCACATCCTCTCCATCGTTTATTGTTTATAGACTTTTTGATGATGGCCATTCTGACTGGTGTGAGGTGATACCTCATTGTAGTTTTGTTTTTTTGTGTTTTTTTTGCGGTACGTGGGCCTCTCACTGCTGTGGCCTCTCCCGTTGCGGAGCACAGGCTCCGGACGTGCAGGCTCAGTGGCCATGGCTCACGGGCCCAGCCGCTCCGCGGCATGTGGGATCTTCCTGGACCGGGGCACGAACCCGTGTCCCCTGCATTGGCAGGTGGACTCTCAACCACTGTGCCACCAGGGAAGCCCCTCAGTGTAGTTTTGATTTGCATTTCTCTAATAACTAGTGAGTGACGTTGAGCATCTTTTCAGGTGCTTCTTGGCCATCTGTATGTCTCCTTTGGAGAAATGTCTATTTAGATCTTCTGCGCATTTTTTGGTTGGGTTGTTTGTTTGATATTGAGCTGCATGACCTGTTGGTATATTTTGGAGATTAATCCCTCGTCAGTCGCAAATAAATTTGAGGCCTTATTTTCTGAACTTTGAGTTGTTAATAAGCAATTTAGGCATATCCATGTAATACTTCAGACCAGGGGCCCCCAAGCCCCGGGCCATGGACCAGTACCGGTCCACGGCCTGGTAGGGACCGGACCGCACAGCAGGAGGTCAGCAGTGGGCAGGCGAGAGAAGCTTCATCTGCTGCTCCCCATGGCTCCCCATCGCTGCCAGTACCACCTGAACCAACCCCAACCCCCGTGGAAAAATTGTCTTCCATGAAACCGGTCCCTGGTGCCGAAAAGGTCAGGGACCACTGCTTCAGATCCCTTTTTAATCAAGACAAGCTGCAATAAGTCCATCCCAGTATTGGGGGCTTAATTTCGTCCTCAGACAAATTAGGTGATTATTTATCGCCAGGCGCTTTAACTTGTATTTAAATCATCACATTTATCGAACAAGATGACCTTATACAGTATCCACTCCCTAGATGTATTGGTTTGCTCGGGCTGCCATAATGAAATACCACAGACTGGGTGGTTCAAATAACAGAAATTTATACTCTCACGGTTCTAGGGGCTGGACGTCCAGGATCAAGGTGCGGTGTCCCCTGAGGCCTCTCTCCTCAGTTTGCAGGTGGCCACCGTCTTGCTGCCTTTGGGCATCGTGGCCTCTCTGTGCGTCCTGATCTCTCCTTGTAAGGACACCAGTCACGTGGGATTACGGCCTCCTTAGGGGGCTGATTTTAACTTAATCACCTCTTTGAAGGTCGTATCTCCAAACACAGTCATCCTGTAAGGAGCTGAGGGTTAGGACTTCAACCTATGAATTGGGGGCAGGGTTGGGAAGTGGGATGCAGTTCAGTCCAGGCCACAGACACACTTTGGGAAAATGGAGGCTGTGACGCCAAGTGGTTTGCAGCAGTGAGGTGTCCAGCACGTGAATGCCCCTCCCTGACGCTTCTAGCCAGAACAGGATGGGGAGCAGGTGGTGTGTTTCTGTGACTGTCCACCTCTTTACCTAAATATTTGGGGGCAGCCTTATTAAATTTAATATGCAGATTATTTAAAAGCCCATCTTGGACTTGGTGTTGCTCACGTTTTCACCAGCTGGGCAAGAGGAAAGGCTGAGGTCGCAGTAGCGAATGTTTTCCTGGAAAGCTCAGTATGGTGAGTGGAGTAAGCAGGTCTGACGGCAGGTGTTCTGGGCAGTCAGAACGATGCGGGCTTCTCACCAGAGAACAGCTGTTAGCCACAGGTGGGCTGGAAAGCAAAGGTCAGTGATCAGCACGGACCAGCCCCTTTTCTAAAGCCATATCTGCAGAGAACTTAAGGTGTGTGGCGGCAAAGGAAACACCTTGCCTCTTTCGGGTTATGGGAATGGAATAAGGGAGCTTGGCTACATCACTGGGAAAGACTGGAAGAATTCTGAAAATCTCATCAAGGGCACTTATTCCATCCATCTCACAAAAAGATTCTGAACCATCCTATTTTTAGCTTTTTGAGCACTGTGTATCTTTCATTATAAACCTCTTTGGAAAATGGGAAGAGGAAAGAGAAACAGTAGACGTTATGGCTTGTAGCATTAAACGGGAGAATGAATGAGGGAAACCATAAAAGTCCAAGAACCCTCTTGCGATGTTCTAAAAATATTCTTCGGACCTATGAAACTTTTACAAGTTGTACTTATCTTGCATGGGATGAAATATCATCAAGAACCTTGGCCCAGCACAAAAGGAACATTTTTGTTTGTTTGTTTAAAAATTACCCAAAAACCCTACCATGGCACTGTGGGAACCGACTGCCTAATAAAACTTTCCGACTATGTGGACACGGAAAGCATCTGACACCAACAGAATTGCTGGGTCTTTTCTTGTAAAGAATGGTCTCTGGAGATCTGTGGTGTGTTGTGCATAATACAAAGTACACACAGCTGTGTGTGGTTAATGCTGGCACTGGGAGGACCAAGACCTCGAGGTCAATAAGAATCCGTACTAATATAACATCACTACTCATATAACAGCCGCCCCAATGGTACCTAACCATGCATCCCGAGAGCATCAGGTCAGAGGCCACGTGAGGGCCTCCCGGGCCGCACCCACCGCTCACTGAACTCGGGTCAACCTGTAAATGCATCCCTCTCAAGGACCTTTACATATGCTGCTCTCTTGGCCTGAAATATAAATCCCCCTTCACCATCGGCGTGGAGTTAAACTTTCCTTTGAAAATCCCTTGGATTCCAACCCGCGGTGTCTCAGGGAGTCCAGTCCTGTCAGTTGGATTGTTTTGCTGCTGCTTTGTTTGCACAGCAGATGAAGTAGTTGGTTTGTGTTTAGGCAGCCGATTTTAGAGCTCATCATAAACTCTGGAATTCTCCCCAGGAACTGAAATCAAGCGAAGGAAGAGAACGTCTGCATTTCTCACCTCCTGATTCTGCTCGGTTATGTGCTCATCCAGTGGCAGAGCAAGCCGCAGACACCCCTCACTGTTTAAACTGTTCTCTTTCTTGCCCTCTCCTCCTCTCTCTGTATTATTGGGTTTACCTAAGGTAAATACCTAAAGCCAAACAGATATAAAATAAATCCTCCGTGTTGCACTTACACTGAATCACAATTAAACATGTACTTGCCAGTCGCTCCTACGAGGCCGCGAGCTGCTTGGAATCAGGGCCTCTTTCCTCTCCACGTTTATATACACAGCACTGGCCCGAAGTGCTCAGGAAACGGTTCCTTGAATCAGTCAATAAAGGAGTGAATGAACAAAACATCAGATTATCCACAACTTTTCTGTTAAAAATAACTGAATTTTGTCACTGTACGTATAAAAAAGTAAATCTTATCGCTGACCTCATTTGTTACTTTCAGGGTCACCAGAAAGGGGCACTTACTCTGTAGGTTTCTCTGTGTGACTTGACAGGACATTATTACTTTTATCTTTTGGACTCCAGTTGTTTAATCCATTAGGTGGTATTCTTTTACTGACTCTTCCAGTTGATGGATGGAATTGACTATTCGTTTGGCATTAGAGACCGCTCTGACTGAAAGATGATTTATCGGACATGATCTATCTTTATCCACCTCTCCAACCAATAATATTAGACCCGGAACTGTTGTGTTTCATCCTGGGCATTTGTCGATTCCCCCCTGCATAGAAACAAGCTCTGATACCACACGACTTAAAAAATAGACAACCTGCTCTCATCCTATGTGACTCTCCAGATACTGTCTCTCAATGACTGCAAACCTTTTGGAAACGGGCCAGGCGCTGCTCTGCAGTCTCATCTCTCGCCCTGTCTTCTAATTGATGCTTCCCCTCAGGCCCCCAGGCCCCCTCGAAATCAGTGATACCCATGGAGGCAGGCACCGTCATCGTGTCTGTGTGTCTGCTCCGTACTGAAGTTCTAAGTAGTAATCGAGCCTTAATGATTTTACTTCCTGTAACACTTCACTCTTCTGATTTGCGCACCGCGACACGTACCTCTTTTTCTCCAAACCTTAAAAGGTCTTCCCTTGGAGACCCCTTAGCAGCCTTGATTTTCTTCTAGACCTTTAAATGTGGATGTACCCCGGGCTCCGCTGCGCTGCCTCCCTGTTAAACACTGGCACCTCAGGTCTTTATCCCACCTGCATGCCCATGCCGGTGCGTCCTGTCTGTCTGCTGCCTCCCAACCTCTCCAGCCTTGAGCTGACTCTCGTGCCTGGACTTGTACATCTTCTTCCTGCTTTACTCTCCGCGCCGCTATCTCGGGGACCCCCCCCCCTCGCCGAACGTCCACCTGAGAACTCAGAATTTCGACCCCCTACAACGAGTTCCTCTCCCTTTCCAGTAAGTGGCACCGTCATCCAACTAGTTATCCTAACCGAAAACCTAGACGCTCGTGATTGTTCCAGTTTTCCTGGACCAGAGCGCGCTCGGACTGTCAGCTCCACCGCAGGACAAGCTCAAAGCCCCTCCTCGCGTATCACTGCGGCTCCCCCAGCCGCGACCGCGACCGCCGTGTTCTCTCTCCTTAGGTAGGAAAGCTTCCCCGTCCCCTGCTTCTTCCACTCCTACTCTTGCAGTTCATTCCCACACAGCAGCTCGAGAGGCCCTTGGAGAAGGGAGATCAGACCGTGACCCTCGCCTTGGTTTCCCGTCACGGTCAGCGCAGAGTCCCCGCGGCCGCCCACGGGGCTGCTCCGCCAGCCTCTTCCCCGCCAGCCTCTCCCCGCGCACGTCTCAGACCCGCCAGGGGAGGTCAGGCCCTCCTCAGGGTCCGCCTCTTACTCCTCTGCCTGGAATATCCTTCCTTCAGACCCTTGCACGGCGACCTCCTTTTCTACAAGTGGCCTCCCCCGCCCAGCTGATCAAAAGGAATTCACTGGACTGAGACCGGCTCTTCTTTATTTTTTTATGATGATTACCAGTATCTAAAATTATCATTTTTAAAACGATAATTTATATTATTAAGTTATATTAATTTATGCTATCTTTATTTTTTAATTGAAGTATAGTTGCTTTACAATATCATGTCAGTTTCAGGTGTACAGCAGAGTGATTCAGTTATACATATACCTATCTATCTATATACCTATTTATTCTTTTTCAGATTCTTTTCCATGATAGGTTATTACAAGATACTGAGTAGAGTTCCCTGTGCTATACAGTAGGTCCTTGGTGTTTATCTATTTTATATATAGTAGTGTGTATATGTTACTCCCAAACTCCTGATTTATCCCTCCCCCTTCCCCCTTTGGCAACCCTAAGTTTGCTTTCTATGTCTGTGAGTCTATTTTTGTTTTGTAAATGAGTTCATTTGTATCTTTTTTGTCAGAGTCCACATGTAAGTGATGTCATGTGATATTTGTCGAAAATTATCATGTTACCCGACCTGTTTCAGTTATTTATGGTATGTGATATCCTGTCTTCTTACTGGCGTAGCTCCAACACCTAGAACGATGCCTGTTAGATTATAGGCCCTTGGTGCTTAATGAGCATTTATAGAATGAATTAATAAGTCAATCAGTTGTTTCTAAATGTAGCATCTCTAAATATGAAAAGGGAGAGTTCATATATAAATAGGACACATTTTGGAACATTCTGTGAGAGAAAATCGGCTCTTCTAAAGCATGTGTAAAATACTTACCCCCAATAATTGGATTTTACTAATTTTTGTGTGTTTGTGAATGTACAAGTTTTCTAATCCTTTTGTTCTTTGTATAGTACTTAGGACAGAAGTTTCAGGTCAAAGGTTTCATGACATCATTTGAGAGCAAACTTCATGTCTTTATCTGGTTAATGATTCTTCAGTGGATACAAGTAATTATTAAATACTGGTGGTATCTTGAACAGACATAACAGTATTTTCTAATATTTAATGGTTTAATACATTATATTGGTATTATATTATAATTATATATTATATTTATAATATAATATAATATAATATATATAATATATAATATAATATTATATATTATATTATAATACATTATATTGGTATTAAAAATGACATATGTAACATATTTAATGGTTTAATACATTATATTGGTATTAAAAATGACATGTGTAACATATTATATATGCTATAATTATAGGGAGATGAATACAAATAATTATATACACTTGTATAGAATATATGTGATTCTAACAATGTTTTCAGATGAACTTGTAAGCCCTTATGAAAATGTATACATGAAAATATCTGTGTAGCTAAACTATTGCTCTGTTTGTAAAATTAATCAGATCAGACGCTGTGTTTTCCTAAACTGTGGTATAATGGAATGATCACAAGACTGTGGTTCAGAACATCAGGTTTCTCATCCAGCTTCTGGGCTAACGAGGGGCATGCTGAACAAGCCTTTGTTCCCACTAGAATGTAAGCTCCATCAGGCAGAGGTTCGTGTCGGTTGTGATCACTGCTGTATCACCAGCGTCCAGAAAAGGCAAGGACCAGTGCAAGTGCTGGACAGATATTTGCTGCATGAATTATACTTCTCCAAACGTACAGTTTCCACATCTATATAACAATGTTCCTTCCAGCCCTTACATTCCGGATAATAAGAGAGCCCTTGGAATATAAATCAGACAGATTCATGGCTGGAATTGTTTCCCCAGCTGTTACCCGGGCCTTCTACAATTGTCTAGTGCATCAGAGCTCTTGTGATGCATATCTACTAACATGAGTAAGACGAGAGGTAACGGCCCATGATTGCCATCTTCAGAAGGACTAAAACAAAAACGTTAAAATGAAAAACTATTACTCAAATCCACAAAATTAAATAAGTGTAAAAGAAAGTTCAGTAACCAACCTCTTAAATGATGGTTTTGCAAAGTGTGTAGCACTTACATTTTGAAAGCTATGAAGGTTTAAAACTGCTGTAAGGATTCGGGAACACCCTGTAGATACACCTTTCTTTGAGAAAACTTGATATCGCCATTAAAAATACAAATTGATAAAGAACTCTTCACTTTTAAATTTTTTCTTTTCATTCATTGAACACGTATGTCATGACAACCACGTGTAACAGGTGTTAGGAAATGCAGGAGAGGCCAGGCTCTGACAGCCTCTCCCCATCATCTGGATGGCCAGGCACACAGAGCCTCCTGGCCGGACTCAGAACCAGCACCGGAAACACTGCAGAGGAAACCTGAGGACTGGGGGCTGCTGACCAGACAGCGGCCCCTCCTGACCATCGTCACTCAGCCTCCCCAGTACAGCCACCAGGACCAACCCAGCCGTGGGGGCCACCATCCAGTCCCTTCACGTCCTCCAGACCGATGCTTGATGAGACCTTGACCCCCTTTTTAATAAAACCATTGCTGCTCTGCCCCCGACACTCTCCATCCCCCTTCTCCTGCCTATTTTTATCTGTAGCACAGATTACCAGGCTTATTACGTATATTTGTTGATTTGATCATTGCCTTGCTTGTATACACACACGTATGTAAGCTCCATGACGGCAGAAAATCTGTTACTCATCAGTATATACCCAGCGCCTAGAACAGTGTGGGACACCTGGTTGGTACTTAGTAAATATTTGTTGGATGGATGGATGCATGGATGGGTAAATAAATGAACAACTGAATGAACAGATACTCTAACCTGAACCCCTTGCAGCTGATTCTCTTAACTGTTTCTCTCCAGTTTTCAGTATTCCCCCACCATATAGATTTAAAATGTGCCCTCATTTTTCTAGCTATCAACCTCATGATTTTCCATAGAATTTGGTGTTCTGCCCTCGTTTATTGCCTCAGGCTGCCTGGGGTAAACATTTTTCACGATTCTAGTTGGCTCACTTGGGCAATACGCCCTGGGAGCTTGCCCCTTCCCCTCAGGTGGGGTGCGGCCAATATGCACGCAGGGATGGAATATTGCTCTACACGGTGACTTCATACAGGAGCTACATGTAAGAAGGAGGCACAGGATACACATAAACAAACACCCAGACTAAGCTAAACAGCACCCAGTGTGGCCAAAGGTGAAGTCCCTGCCTCGAGGAAGTGGACAAATTCTACAGTGACACGTCCAGTGAGCAACACAGAGACCAGAAAGAGGACAGGTGGAGAGTCCAGAGCCATAGGCGAGAAAATGGGTACGTCCATGGGAAGGTTGCTACAAGGTTTCTAAACGGCAAGTTAGAAACAGTTAATAAGATCAAACAGATTCCTACCCATTCACTAGCATTTCAACTTCTAAAAATTTGCTCTATAAAGACTCCTGTAACCACTGGAAACATCCCAAATGCTCATCAGTAAAGAGATGGTTTAATTGTGATGCCACATAACCAGACAATGAAACAGTACCATCTTTAAAAGAATGTAGACCTGTTTGTATTGTATAATTGTGTTTAGTGGGATGAGAAAATGCACTTTCTTATGAGAGCTGTGACTCATACCACTGTTCGAGATACTAAGGATAACGGTGAGGGATATTCCCCACGTCCCCCTCCTTGTAGAAATTAATTTCAAATTGGTGAAACAACAACAAACAAACAAATGAAGCTTTACTAGCAGACGGAGCAGCGTCATGAAAAAATATAAAGTGTGGCAAGGGGATAAAGAATGATGAGGATAAGAAAAAGCCTCCCTGAGGAGGTGATGTTGGAGCAGAGCCCTGAATAAACAAGAAAATCAGAAGGACAGACTCAGGGCAAAGCGCCCAGAAGCAGCATGCTTGGGGTGTCCAAGCAAATGCAAGGAAGGCAGCGTTGAGGGAAGGACAGTGACCACGTGGGATGGGGGGAGGGAAGGTCTGAGAGGCAACCAGGGACCCGATCATATGCATTTTGGAGCCATGATAACAGTTTGGACTTTCTTTTAATTTTGATTGATAAACCATCAGAAGATCTTGAGAAGGGAGTGACATGTTCCAATTTACGCAGCATGACTGTTATATAGAGAATATTCCACATTGAGTCCATAGGCTATAACCCACGACATCTTTTATTAGACAATTTACAAAAGTGTTGCAGTGGCCCAAAATGAGAGGAAAATGTTCAGTTTTCATACAGTTTATTTAGGAATGTTTTTAGGCATCTTCTTCACAGGGGTTTTATGAGGACTGAAAAGGTTATATGTATACACATATGTATGTATTTTATGGATGTGGTTATGTACATAGAGCATGTTTCATATATCATTCATGGGTATTAAATGATACTATGTGAAAATAAAATGGAAAGAAAACGAGAAATGCATATAGAATGTGTAGGTAGAAAAAGCATGGCAGGTTGTAAAAGTCTAACGGTTTGTCTAACCTTTCGATATTGCTCTAATCAAATAAATGTTTTAGAATTCCATATCCTTGCTATGAATAGTATACTGTCTCGTGCATTTCAAAGGGGCTCAAGAAAGTTGCTCTGAACTTAGAGTTTATCAAGGAAATAATCAGCCAGTATGATTCACAGTGCAAAAAGAGAGACAGCCCAAAACTGCTGTCAGAAGGCTACAGCTGGGGCGAAGGCCACGCATAGCTGCGAAGCCTGGAATTAAGATAGTACCTGTTCTGCCTGCATAGGTTACCTCTGTGTCATGTCAGATGAGATCGTCTGTGTTACGGTGTTGCAAAAATCTTTAAATAAGGTGCTGCTTTTTTTTTCTTTGTGAGGACTGGCAGTACCAACACAGCGGTATTTTTCACGCTGAGTTCCAAGTGCCTCTTCTCTTTTAAAGGACATGGTCCATTCATTTAGGTTTGTCCCTATGCAGTTGGAGCATCCCTGATTAGGAGAAACCTGTTAGGTTCCACAGAACAGTTCGTGCAAAATCCAGTTTTTCACTGAAGTTGACAACTTCAGCAGCAGTAATACAAGGAGTGCATTTTGCCTTATTGGTATACAGACAGTTGGTCTGCCTTCCGCTGCTCCCCCCTTGGCCAAAGCATCCTTTGGCAAAGAGATTTAATTAATCAGAGTATTCTCTTGGACACTACTTTTCTGCGTAGATTTTTAATTATATGCATAATTAACTATCGTACTTGCGGAATCAATCGATATTCAGGGGGAATCGTCTAAAACAAACTTAGAGTTTCTTTTACTCTCTCCTGTCAGAGTCAGGCCACAAGAAGTTAAAAAGCACCATCCAGAGAAGCACAGAGACGGGCATGGCAGCCGAGATGAGAAAGATGGTGAGGCAGCCGAGCCGGGAGTCTACGGACGGCAGCATCAACAGTTACAGCTCCGAGGGAAAGTAAGAGGCTTCTGCACACCCACGTGGCCCGGGGCCAAGGGTCCTGCAGTCACAGGGCAGTCAACAAGGCCGCCAGGGTGATCCTGCAGCTTCTTTATACAGCCAGGAGGTCAACCATCCATTTGAAAACAGCCTGACCTCTTTGGATAATACACACACACACACACACACACACACACACACACACACACACACACACACACACACACACACGGACACACCTCTGCCCCTGGTCACACAGACATTTCAAAGGGATGAAGAAATGGGCGGGTGAATGTGAATAAACGGACCATGACCGGATGTTTATTGTAGAAATGCCACATTGAATGGATTCTTTCATATGGGAAATTCATTGTCTGGCCCAGTTAGCAAAATCTGAGTTAAAACTTAGAGGTGTGGAACTAATTGCCCGTATTCCTACCTTTCTCCAAACTATTTTGGGCTCTAAGTTGTTGGAAGTCTAACGTTCTCATAATAGCAACTTCAAACTTCTTGTTTTTAAAACATCACAAATTCATTTTTACCTTAGGAAAAAAGGCCCAGGAGCTATCTGCTTCATTATTTTTCTGATTAAAGAATTTTAGTTAATCCTGAAATTAATTAATTTTGAAAAAATATAACTAGAATTTTGTTTTGGTTACTTGACATGATGTTTACCATTTCATCTAGATCTTGCACAAAACCTGCATTTTCCTATGCTTGAGAATTTTTCTGGTAAAATTGAACTTTTACTAAGGTGATAGATAACAAGTAATTCGTATCCTACGGTGGGTTACTTGGGGATTGACCATGTACAAGTTTTCCATAATTATTTATTACCATTCAAATATCTTTTACTAATTAATATTAACGATTTATTTTATTTTACTGGCATTTTTCTATTCTGTTCAGAAAATGAAGCACATTCTGCCAAGTTAATGTTCATGCTAGGCTTTCCCATTCCTAAAACTAGTGAATCCCTTTATCTGCTCCAATGAGTGATATGCGTCCTCCCAGCAAGATACAGCCAAGAACAAAAATCAGCAGGCATGATGTCATGTAGTTAAACTTGCTGACAAAGTACCAGTATTTGCTGAAGTATTATGAAGCAATCTACAACTAGAAAACCAGAGACACTATTTTCGGATATAAAAATGAACGAATCTAGATTGGGATTGACATATACACACTATTCTATATGCAATAGATAACTAATAAGGACCTACTGTATAGCACAGGGAACTCTACTCAATACTCTGTAATGGCCTATATGGGAAAAGAATCTTAAAAAGAGTGGATATACGTGTATGTATAACTGATCCACTTTGCTGTACACCTGAAACTAACACAACATTGTAAATCAACTCTACTCCAATAAAAATTTTAAAAAAGTAAAAATTAACAAACCTAATAATATTTACCATGAATAAGCCCTTAACCTCTCATAGATTTATTTTATAGTCTCTAGATGGGATAATAATTAAGACCCTAATTCCTTTGATTGTGAAGAAATAATATGTGTGAAAGCACACTGGAAACAATCAATCCTTATAGAAACCTGTTTATTCAAAAAAATACTTATTGAAGTCCAACTATGTAACAAGCCTGGTTCTTGTTACCCAGGAGATGTCAGTAAACAAGAGCACAGTCACTGCTCTGGGAGAGCCTGTAGCCTGGGGCTCCAAGCAGTCCTGGTGTTGTGAGAAATAGACCTACGTTAACCAATTCATTTCCATTTGAATTAAATAAAAATCTCAGGTAATATGAAATTTTAATTCTTTCAAAAATGAAGAAATTAAACATTTTGATTTGTAAATAAGAATTTGTACTATGCTATATTTATTCAAGAAATTATTAGCCATTTCTTAACATTTAGCATTAATGTTACTTAATGCTCATGAGCAATTATTTATGTATTAGTTCATGACATAAAATTTTGCACCTCGTATCTTACGTCAGTGATACATTTACATAGGGATTTGTATTTGTAAAGTGTGCAGAAAAATTACTACATTAAAAACTATGACTGAGCTCTCCTGAATAGAACATCAGGTCTTTTTTTAAACTTTTTATTTTTTATTGGAGTATAGTTGATTAACAATGTTGTGTTAGTTTCAGGTGAACTTAGGGAGGGAGGCAGGGGAGGGATAACTGGTAGTTTGGGATTGACATGTACACACTGCTATATTTAAAATGGATAACCAGCAAGGACCTACTGTATAGCACAGGGAACTCTGCTCAATACTATGTAACAACATCAGGTCTTAAATTGATAGTTTAGACCTTTTCGCAATCAGTGCTGGGCTTCATGGGCTTGGTTCAGAGGAAATGCAAAGAATCAGTAAGTAAACCGATTGCCTAAGTACTGTTTGATTCATGACCAGAACTCGTCATCTAATGGAAGCTAATGAAAAGAATTCTAGAAGATCTAATGTCTTGATTTTTGTCCTTTTGGTAATAGCTTAATATTTCCTGGAGTGAGACTAGGAGCGGATAGTCAATTCAGTGATTTTCTCGATGGACTGGGACCCGCCCAGCTTGTTGGCCGCCAAACCCTCGCCACCCCTGCAATGGGTAAGAATAATTTTTTTCTGTAGTTAAACTGATGTTTCATGCTTGATAAGATCATCTAAAGTAGCATAATAAAATAATAATATAATAAAGTAGCATAATAGTAATACAAGAGAGAAGCAACATTTTAGCTCAGGTGTTGCTGGTTTCAAATGACTATTCTAATTTCTAATGCATTTTTCTAACTTGAGATATGCAAAATGAATAAAGTTAGTCATTAATCTCTGAATTATCAAAATTCTGTTAAGACAGAGAGTCTACAGTAAGTCCAAATGTAGGAGGAGGGTAGAATTTTACACGGAAAAAACGATGGATTATTCAATCAAGGAGATTGGCATAAGTGTCTAGCTATGCAAAAAAATATTAATGAAATTACCTCCCTACTTCAGAACTTAAAAAAAATAACGCTTGGGGGGCTTCCCTGGTGGCGTGGTGGTTGAGAATCTGCCTGCCAGTGCAGGGGACACAGGTTCGAGCCCTGGTCTGGGAAGATTCCACATGCCGCAGAGCAGCTAAGCCCATGCACCACAACTACTGAGCCTGCGCTCTAGAGCCCGCAAGCCACAACTACCAAAGCCCGCGTGCCTACAGCCCGTGCTCTGCAACAAGAGAAGCCACCGCAATGAGAAGCCCGCGCACCGTAACGAGGAGTAGCCCCTGCTCGCCGCAACTAGAGAAAGCCCGCGCGCAGCAACGAAGACCCAACGCAGCCGAAAACAAATTAATTAATTTTTTTAAAAATTTGGACTCAATTGTAAAGGAGAAATGGGGTGTAGAAAGACACTGGAAAATACTGAAAATCGCTTAAATTAATGTTTCTATACTCTTGGAGTGGGAAAGAACTTCCAGACCAAAGCCAGATAAACGTCTACGAGCAAAATATGCCATATGTAAAGTTTAAAAAGATGATAAATGGAGAAAATTGTATGCAACATGTGAAATAGGTATTTCCTGAAGAACATGAGATTCCAGCTTGAAAGAACCCATAGAGTAGTCAGCAAAACGCATGAGAATAGGTCAACACAAAGACATCACCGTGAGATTTTACAGCACCAGAGGTTGACAGAACACCCCACAAGTTTCCTAAGAGGAAAAATAATTTTATGCAGACTATCAAAACTCTGCTTCTCATTGGACTCTTCAATAATAATACTGGGGGCTTCCCTGGTGGCGCAGTGGTTGAGAGTCCACCTGCCGATGCAGGGGACACGGTTCGTGACCCGGTCCGGGAAGATCCCCCATGCCGCGGAGCGGCTGGGCCCGTGAGCCATGGCCGCTGAGCCTGTGCGTCCGGAGCCTGTGCTCCTCAACGGGAGAGGCCACAGCAGTGAGAGGCCCACGTACCGCAAAAAAAAAAAAATAAATAATAATAATAATAATAATACTGGAATCCAGAAGATGAGCATGGCCTTCGAAATTCTGGGTAACAATTGATTTCCAATGGAGACTAAAATTGCCAGTCAAATCATCAAGTAAGTAGGAGGCTAGAATAAACACATATTCAGACAGGAATGGCCTCAAAACATTTTCCTTATACCCAACATTGCTCGGAAAGCTATTGGAGGATATACTTCAACACCATGAACTAAGTGAATGTACAAATTGTGAACGAAAAAAGAGGAATATGACATCCAGTAGATAAATGCTTCCACACAAGAGAGCAATGGGTGGGATACCCAGGACGTTAGTGAAGGAAAATGTAATAAAACAGCTGCAACGGGCTTTATAAGCAACCTGTCCAAGCTGTATCGATAGCATGTCAGATTCATAAGACAGAATCTATAGAACACCTGATATACTTGATTTTATGGAAGAGATAAACAACCAGGAGAGAGTAAGGGGTTGAATCAGTGATACATCCCTAAAAATGTCAGCAAGGGCTTTTTAAAAGACACTTAGTGAGTGTAGGAAAGAAGAAGAGAGTCTAAGAAATGAGAAGTAATCATGGTACTCCAGTTCACTCGGCTACAAATAATGTTGCCTAATCATAATATAAATATTAATATTGGGAGAAGAGGATGACAGAAAATGTCAAGTATATGGTGGGGGTAGGAAGCAGTGAGAGAGAGCAAAATTGGGGGTCAATAATGATATCTAAAACTGAAGAAAAAAGGAAAATATATGTACGGTATTTAGAGATAGGGATGCAAATGCCAAAAAGTAAAAAATAAATCAGTTAAAATACTGAGAATTTTGAAAACCGTGACCTTTGGAAGGCAAGAGGTTGAGAGAAAGGCCGGGAATATTTTATACTAATAACAAGTCTTAGAGAACAGTTTGACTCTTTAAACTATGTGTGTATGTGATTAAAACAAAAACAAAAACCCAAGAGTCCAGGAACTAAGGTCTGAAACAGAATTATTATAAACAATAAACGATAAGCTGATAAACAATTCAGACCCACAGCATTGATCAATGGACCAGGCAAGTAAAAGGAGTTCACAACTGAGAAAGTAGAGATGATTCAACCAACTAAAAACAATTTAGAGGGCTTCCCTGGTGGCGCAGTGGTTGAGAGTCCGCCTTCTGATGCAGCGGACGCCGGTTCGTGCCCCGGTCCGGGAAGATCCCACGTGCCGCGGAGCGGCTGGGCCCGTGAGCCATGGCCGCTGAGCCTGCGCATCAGGAGCCTGTGCTCCGCAACGGGAGAGGCCACAACAGTGAGAGGTCCGCGCAAAAAGCAAAAACAAAAAAAACAACAACTTAGAAATAATTATATTTAACGTTTTCGGGGATAAAGTATCGTATCGTTCAGAAAAAGTTGAGCATCTTATAAAAATAGGTAAAGGACATAAACAGGCAATACAAAAGAAGGAATAAAAATTGAAAATATTTAGAAATATGTTCAACCTCCCTAATAATCAAAGAAATTCTACTTATAACTTTTTGAATGTCAGATTGGCAAAAAGTAGGCATGTTGCTCATAACAGTATTAGTGGGCTGAGGGAAATGGGAAAGACAGATTCTTCTGGTCACAGTACAAACTGGTACAACCTTTCTAAAGGATGTTGGCAATATACATGGCATTTTTAAATGTCCATTCAATTAGACCTAACAATTTAAAATCTGGGAATTTATGCTCAAGAAATGCAAAAATGCTCAAGGGTGCAAAAATTCTTTATAAAGCTGTTCATTCTAATGCTGCTTATGATGACAGCAATGTAGATAACCTGTATTTCCATCCAGAGGGATCTGGTTAAATAGGTAATGACATGCCCATTCAGTGGTTCATACAGTCAATAAATTGAGGCTATATGGTCATGGTGGATAGACAGATAGATACATAGATACATAGATGCATAGATAGATACATAGATACATGTATAGTTAGAGAGATAGAGATGGATAGATTGACACATAGACATAGTGATAGAGAGATAAAGAAAGAAGGAAGGGAGGGAGGGAGGGAGGGAAGGAGGAAAGGAAGGGAAGAAGGAGGAAAGAATGAATGAACTTGTGAAATTGCTAGGATATTTACCAAAACATTAATGGAGGTTTTCTCTAGATAATGGAAACACAGATAATTGTACTTCTTATTAAGAAGTATTATATAATAGATGACATAAAGGATAAGAAATCTTATTAGAGTACAAGAATCACTTAAATGCTTCAGTATTGTTGCAGTTAAGTAATTTGTAAACCAGTATGAGACTCCCATAAGTTAGATCAGCACCAGAAAAATGAAGAGAAACATTTCAAAACCTGATTTGGAGGTAGGGAAAGAAAATGGTATAGGGGAGCTCAAAATATTAGTTATTTATGAAGATCATGAAATTTGGAGTCTCTTATGGACCTCTATTTTTTTAACTGCATGTGACTGCAAAGAAGCTGAAACATTTTGCTTCCTCCACTCACAGGTGATATACAAATTGGAATGGAGGATAAAAAAGGCCAATTAGAAGTTGAAGTGATTAGAGCACGAAGCCTCACGCAAAAGCCTGGATCCAAATCCACACCTGGTAAGGAGCGGTGTTGCCGTTTGGACAAGAGAGTCTCACATGGGCAAAACCTCAAAACATTGGCTGCATTTGAACTTCACATGCTCTATTTTTTCATTATCTGATTGATTAACAAGGCAGCTTTTCTATGTTCTTTCATTGTGGATCAAAGAAAAGTGGATCTCCGGAGCCTGTGCTCCGCGGCGGGAGGGGCCACAGCGGTGAGAGGCCCGCGTACCGCAAAAAAAAAAAAAAAAGGAACAACAAAGAAAAGCGGATCATAAAAGTGGATCTGGGTTTTCCTTGCACAGTTACTCTGTCAGGAAATATTAGGAAGAGTCTTGTTGTATTAAGACAAAGTTTAGTTATGATGGCTTCTTAGCTGTGTCAGTTATTTTTTTTTCTGCCCATTTATAAATGCGGGATAAAAATTCAGTTCTAATCACAAAAAGGATGAGCTTTTAGATATAAAATGTGCTTTAAGATATAAACCTGTTTTGTATTGCCAGCCATAAACCAAGTCAGTCAGAATCTTAGGATAACTTCGCATGCATTTACTTCAAAAGAGGAGAATGGCGTTAGTGGTAACATATGGGTTTTAAGGGATAGAATTTATGGAGCACTGAAAATTTTAAATGGTTTAAATAATCAATGGGAAACTTTCAACAAGCATCTCTATTTGTCTAAGGAAGCATTCTCTAATAAAAACAATTTAACTTGAAGGATTAACTTCTTATCTGTTAATGTTACCTTTGTTCAGCTCCATACGTCAAAGTGTATCTTTTGGAGAACGGGGCCTGCATAGCCAAAAAGAAGACAAGAATTGCACGAAAGACCCTTGACCCCTTGTATCAACAGTCCCTGGTTTTTGACGAAAGTCCACAGGGTAAAGTCCTTCAGGTCAGTCATAGCTGGTTTGACTTTTTGCACTGTAACGGGCCCATTATCCATATCAACATTGAAGAGCTGGTGCAACAGGAAGAGAATAAAGTCCAAATTGTTCATTTACAATATAAGTAATATATGCTCTCAAAATATCTTTTGGTTCTAATGGAAAACAAGATTTTAGTTTTCACTCTCCTTTTCTTCCTTCTCTCCATCCTCTCCTTTTACTTCTGCTCTATTTCCCATCCATTTCCTCTCCTAGGTAGATAGATAAATAGATGATAGATAGATAGATAGATAATTGATAGATAGATAATCAGGACAACCAATGCCGATACTAGTTTATTGAGTGAGACATGGGATTCAAAGAGGAAGAAAGGAAAGGACCAGAAAACGTTCAGGACGGGTTGAATGTCAGGTGTATTGTTAGGTGCTTCCTTTTCTAAATGTTCTGACTCCAATTATTCCCATTTTAACGATTATGTCTGAGGGTCACAGAGATTAAATAACTTGGCAAGGTTACTCAGTAAATTGAAACGGGAAGATTCACCATCCCTGCCTGTGGAAAGCAGTTGAGTGAGTTCATTTGGGAACCTCCACTGGGGATTAAAGGGTTGGAAACAGAACCTGGAGCAAGTGTAATGGAAATCTTACCTGACACCAAAAGGAGACAGAAGGTGGTAATTGTCAGTGAGGTCACTGACTTATTAACCTTCTGATCAAGCCAACATTGTCAGGCAAGTCCTCAAGGGCACCAGCTTACAATTATTGTTCAACTTGCCCCTTCACTAACAAGTCCATAATCTAAAAGAAGTTTAATGAGTATTCTCATCCTTTGCTCATACTCCGCCATCCACGCACGCCATGGTACAGGGCGTTGGGTTGTTTCGCCCTCCTAGCTTGCACACATTTTCATTTGTATATCTGTGTGACCCTGCACTTTGCTTACTAGATCGTAGTTGCTAAAGACGGTTTTGAATTTATATATACATAAACTTGCGTATTTATTTTTAACATGGTTTATGTAGACAATACACTCACTGACCAGGGAAACGTGATTTGCGTTCCATCACATCTAAAAATCCTGGTGAAGTGTCTCTCGGAGTACCTGAAGGATAGTACCTTTTTATTACTATACCTCCTTGGTCTTAGTTATATTCACTTCCCCCGCTTCCCTCACTGGCTCACTTTTACAGAATAGTTTGCTTTAAACTGTTCACACATGAAGGAGAGAAGCTCAGGCTTTACTGCAGTTGTCTGTCTCTGCAGGTGATTGTCTGGGGAGACTACGGCAGGATGGATCACAAATGCTTTATGGGCGTGGCCCAGATCTTGTTGGAGGAACTGGATCTTTCCAGCATGGTCATCGGCTGGTACAAGCTCTTCCCCCCGTCATCACTGGTTGAACCCACGCTCACCCCCCTGACCCGCCGGGCTTCCCAATCATCTCTGGAAAGTTCCACCGGCCCCCCCTGCATCCGGTCCTAATGAACTCACACCAGTAAGACTCTACCTTCAGGATAATAATCTGAACCGAGATATTTCATGATCGAAAGAATGGTTGGAGACAGACAATCAACTTGTGTTTTGCTGGTAGTCGTGTTTCAATAATACGTCCCTATCGTTGTTTAAAACCTGGCTTCACATGACAGAACAAGGCAGTTATCAAATACAGGAAGTCAACGTGCTAGTGAGAATCACTGATGCTTCTGACAAATGAGAGAGGGGAAACTGCAAATTCACACACACACACACACACACACACACACACACACACACATCCCAAATTGAACTGGAAACTCTCACTCTGTGAAAAGCTGTATTGTACCGGTTTTTTGCACAAACCACAAGCAGTGTTATTTCCCTGGGGTTGACAAGTTTTGTTTATTTGTGTGTCGTTTGTTGATTTCGTTTTCTTGATTTGTTTCGGTTTGGTTTTCACTGTATTTGTTATTTCCACTCATGTTTGGCTGTGTCATGACAGACAGGCCTAGTGATATTTACAGAGACCCTTCCTTTCTTTTTCCAAAAGCACCAAAAAAAAGGGCTGAAGCAGTCTCTGTAGCATCTCCTCAGAATGTGTACAACAAGACAAGATGAGGCCAATGCAGGGTTTCACTAGCTTTCGCTTTATGATCCTTCAAGGTTTTATGTGTAGAAACCCAGAAAACAAAACGTTATCTTCCAAAAACAAACAACCACAGCATCACTTTTTTTGAATGAAGCGCATATCTGTTTGCATTCTAAAACATTATTTATGTTTTCCACTGTTTCGCATGGAATACTTTTACAGAACCGAGCCTGCAGCTAGTGCTAGGAGCTAAACTAACAGCATCAGGGCACCTTGGAAACACTCCTGGTAATGCCTTTTCCTTCCTGACATCCAAAAAAAAAAAAAAAGACAAGTATATGCTCATGTGTACAAACCATATGTTTGACTTCCCAAAACGGTGAGTAGAAATGGACTTGAGCCTCAGACACTTTAAGCAATGCCCGGGCTCCTCAGCCATGTCTCAGTGTAGACACACCACCTGTCCCGGAAAGAGCATGGTATGGGCTGTTAATATTCCACTGGAAATTCCAGTCAAAATATTCTGCACTAAACGAATGTTTTTTATCCAATTTTAATTTACATTTCTTTGAGATCGATGCAAGCACAAAGCTTGATTTTTTTAATGCAAAGTATCTTACTTTTGGGGGGGGGGGGCGGGAAATGAAACAAAGTCCAATTTCAATTTGCATTTTCTTCATCTGAGTTTTTCTCGGCCTTGAATTCCCTTGTGACCTTCTGTATATGTGCTACCAACTGCAGGCTCTGCAGGTGCGTTGAGATCTTCTCCCTCCTTTTACGGGTCCCTCCACTTTTGTGATTTCACAGATAGAGCAGCATGACTTGGAACTGTTCAAAGCTGCATGCACGTTTTGTAAAAAAAAAAAAAAGAAAAGAAAAGAAAATAAAGAAAGAAAAAGCGAAGAAAAGAAACAAAAGGTTATTTAATAATGTATGTTAGTTCCACATAGGCCAGCTTGTATGTTGCATGTACTTGTACAGTTTGCTTGTTAATTACTCTACTGAAATAACCAAGAAATCTAAGCCATCCATTTTTTGTTATAGACATTTTACAGGTTTCAGCCAGACTCAGTATGTGAGTCGGGAGTGAAATGTCTATAGATGGACTTTATTTTTTACCCTCTGGAAAACGTGATGTAGTATGGACCAAATTCCTTCTAATAAATATTTTGGTGTAGACTCCTCCTGTGGGGCTGTAACACATGTAGACACTGTGTACACATAGATTTTAATCCATAGACATACTGCCTGCACCAAGTGAATTATTTATTATTTACACACGCCAGAACGACCTGCCCATCGTTCCCAGGGCACAGATTGACGACTGGTCACCATGCTGAGCAGGAAGGACTGAAGCATTGGTGTACTTCTACTAGATTCCGTTCTGTCTTAGTGGCCAACAATCAACTGATTCTAATTGGGTAGTATCTTTCTATTTTGACCACTTGTCTTAACACTCCCCTGTGCTTTTAAATGAACTTCCAACTCATGTATGTAAACATGTTTAATAAAATTTACTTTTCATGTCAGTCGGCAGCCATCTGTGTTCTGTGTTTTGCCAGATATTCATTGTGGGTTCTACGGGGCAAGACGGGGAGCCAGATCGCAGGAAGGGAGGTGGGGTTTGTCATCTGCTGGGGACACTTGACTTGTCACCACACCGTTTGTGTCTTAATCTCCGGCTCAATGGGTACTTTGCATCACGTACAAGTTTTCACTTTGTCAGCTTGTCTAAGTGAGCACGTGACTATACTTCTGAAAAGTGGCATTATTAAAAACAATAAATCTCAGTGAGAATCAAATGGAAGGTTGTTTTTCTGCTGCTGTTTAAGTGCGCTGTTGTCCAATTGCCGAATCATTTCAAGTACGATGCAACACGTCAAAAGCATTAATTCCTGCATCTCTCGTGGAAGTGTCTGGTTCCTCTTTCCGTCAGTTCCATCTGGACCCCTGACCGATTTGTAGAACTTTGCCTTAGAGTTGGTCAACTTAACCAACCAAGCAATTCATTAAATCGTCTTCAACAGAATCTTAGGGAAAAAAATATATCTTCAAAGATAATAGGTGAGTCTCCAGAAGTAATATGTTAAAGAAAAATTATTGACTTTCTTAATTTAATTTCATGATATTTTCTTTTCTTCCCCCCAAATGTGTTCCTATATGATGCTAAACCTGGCCTCTGTATACCTACACCTAATTAAATCTCAGAGACAGAGTTTTGAGTGAAAGAGGAAAGAATAGCTTTATTGCTTTGCCAGGCAAAGGGGGCCACAGTGTGCTAATGCCCTCAAAACTGTGTGTCCTGCCCTGGAGTGGGTAGTGAGTGCTCAAGGAGCAGGGCGTGGTCAGCTCATGGACATTCTTTTGATTGGTTGGTGGTGAGGTAATCGGGAGTCGGCATCATTAACCTTCTGGTTCCAACTGGTCTGGGGTCTACGTGCTTATGGGCAGCGTACAGTTAACTTCTCCCATCTGTTGGGGGTTTTGGTATCTGCAAAACAGCCCAAAGACATTGTTATGTATATCCCTTGAGGGGAACCAGGACCCTGCCCCAAGGCTGCACTATTGTTTCCTGACTACTCCTCCTGTGTCTCTGCATCCCCTCCCTTCCCTGATTAGCAACTGTTTGAACCTGCCCTTTGGAACTCAGGGAAGGTTCTGGAGGCTGAATGAAGCCTATTTCCTGTAATCAAGAAACGGGGGACACAGGAAGGCTTGTGTGCCCGGAAAGGCTTTTGTGCCTAGGGTCCTGCTCGGTTTCATATATTTCATCACCCTCACAACACTTGGTGATCACTGATTTCATGTTGCATTCCTGTAAAATAACTGTTGTGATCTAGTCGACACATTCTAGGAGACCTTAAGTTTTTATAGCCCACACGGGCTTTAACTTTGTAAAACAGGGTAAACACAACTAAATCGAAATCACATTTGAGGCAATCAGCTGCTTAAAATTTTTTAAACAGTTGACTGAATTTTACCCTTTCAAGTCCGCCATTTGCTTGGTCTAAAAGTCGTGGAGTTATCTGTGAGGCTGGGTCAACAAGAGACAAAAACAGTTTATCAGTTCATTGTACAACACACTGTCAGAGTGGAGCTGTTGAACGCACCAGCAGTCAGACGGCACAGGCTGGAGGCCGGCAGGGGCTGCCACCGAAAGAGAAGGCAGCTGAAGGTGGCTCGAGAATTCTTCTGTCTAGACAAGCACAGAAACAGAAACTGCTCTTCACGTCACACAGGTTTGCACGGCGTTATGATTTCAGGGCCTGCATGATGGAGAGGAAGTAACCGGAAGGACAGTCATTTTGCTAACTCCTCAGGGTTTCTTGCCGACTCTGACAACTTAATTTCTGGAAATCCCAGCCCGAGATATGTGATCTGATTTTACTTAACCAACAGTATTAAGGACTTTGTTGTGTGCTAGATATTAAGTAAGTACTTGGGATATAAAACTAAAAACAAAATGGATCCTTTCTTAAAGGACCCCCCTGTCTACTAAGAGTGATCATTACCTAAAGAAATAATTACAATGACATATATTTGATTTGCATACAAAGGGCTACGGGATTCCAGTTAATTCTCACAATAGCCCTATGAGTTAAGTATTCTTATGACCCCTATGTCACATAAAGGATCGGCAGCGTGGACCTGTAGCTAAGGTGCAGGTCCAAGTTTGCAGTGCGGGTCTAGTGATGGAGCTGGAATAGGCACCACGGTCTGCTGACTCAACACTCGGCATCCTTTCTGTGTTCTCACAGCTGAGCTCGACCTTCAAGAGCAGAGAGTCCACTAGATGGGAAAGGACGGCAACCCAAAGCATTCTCCCACCTCAAGGCGGGAGTAAAGGAATGAACAGAGGTGTCTTTGGCTGAGTCCCAGACCCATCCTTGGGTTCCAAGGCAACATTGTCTTGGGGACCCTCCCCAACTGTCCCCAGGCCCAATGCAGCGCCTGTACCCCTCAGTTCTGCATCAGTCACAGAAATCTGCGTCTTGGGGTTGGATTCAGGCCCATGGAGCTGTCGGGTCCTCCCAGACTCAGTCCACACACGCTCTAAGTTATTTGCTTCCAAAGGAGATTCCATGGTCATCAGCTACGTGTAGAGTGCCCTCTCTTCAGAGGCAGCCAGTGGTCATCTGTCCGCTGTGCAGCCCCCATGCCCAACCTGTGCTGCCACCCCGAGTCTCCTTGGGAACCTCTCAACAGGGCACAACAGACAAGTCTTCACATCTGTGAAAACCAGAAGAGAGCAAGTCCAGGCCACCATGTAATGACATTTTTAGTAATTGGTCCCATGCAGGTTACTCTAAGCTCATAGCTTGGGACAAAGTCTTAGGAGTCGTGTGTGCTTTGGTTTTAATTGCCACAAAGAGATGCTCTGGGGTCACTGGATCCAATTACTGCTCAAATTTTTTCCTTCATCCCATCAGCTCCCAAAATGTGAAATGTTAGCCCACACACACCCCCCATGGGTGTATGTCAGACGATCTCTGATAACATGGGTTAGTTCTTCACTACTAAGAGAACCCTTCACTACTATATAGACCCTCCAGTTTACCCCACCCTCCCTCCATCACCAAACTTCAAAAATGGTCTTTTCGGTCCTTCTTCCAATACCTCACCTTCTGCTCATTCATGACCCCAATGTAAGGCTGTCAGATCAAGATACAAGGTACCTACGTTAATTTGAATTTCATACAATGACTAATTAGAGCTAAATATCATTTTAAAATTAGTTTTTGTTTATCAGAAACTCAACGTCAACTCGGGGGGCTTCCCTGGTGGCGCAGTGGTTAAGAATCCGCCTGCCAATTCAGGGGACACGGGTTCGAGCCCTGGTCTAGGAAGATCCCACATGCTGTGGAGCAACTAAGCCTGTGCACCACAACTACAGAACCTGCGCCCTAGAGCCCACGAGCCACAACTACTGAGCCCACATGCCACAACTACTGAAGCCTGCGCGCCTAGAGCCCATGCTCCACAACAAGAGAAGCCACCACGATAAGAAGCCCGTGCACTGCAACGAAGAGTAGCCCCCGCTCACCGCAACTAGAGAAAGCCCACGCACAGCAACAAAGACCCAACACAGCCATAAATAAATAAATAAGTTTATTTTAAAAAGTCGACTTGGCATCCTATATTTTTTATTTGCTAAATCTGGCAAGTCTACCTCTATTGCTGGGTGGTTTGTGCCCCCACCACTTTGCTGAAATGCTCTCCTAAATGTTACCTAACCACAAACACATCCAACAGCCTTTCCTCAGGGTAGGTATTGACCCTCTCTGCATCTACTATTGAAGACCTCCTTCTTGGAAGGAAGTCTCATTGTCCTAGTTCTCCAACTTGAAGACTGGATTTTCTGTCCTATTTCTCCTTCCTCCTGAAAGGATCACACACTCAGACCTGCTGCCGTGTTTTTTCCAGCCCCTCACAGTAGAGAAGGATGAGAAGAAACATCTTTGGGCCACTGACTTGGGCTTGGCCAGATGACTTGCTTCTTTTTATAAAATTTATTTTATTGAAGTATAGTTGATTTACGCTGATGTGTTAATTTCTGCTGTATAACAAAGTGATATATATATATATGTATATATATACACACATACATAGTAGTTGTGGCTCACGGGCTCAGTAGTTGTGGTGCACGGGCTTAGTTGCTCTGCGGCATGTGGGATCTTCCCAGACCAGGGATCAAACCCGTGTCCCCTTCATTGGCAGGAGGATTCTTAACCAGTGTGCCACCAGGGAAATATATATATGTATATAACTGAATATATATATATGTATATATGCATTCTTTATTCTTTTCCAATATGGTTTGTCACAGGATATTGAATAGATTTCCCTGTGCTATACAGTAGGACCTTGTTGTTTATCTATTCCCTGTATAATAGTTTGCATCTGCTAATCCCAAACTCCCAATCCTTCCCTCCCCCGCTCCCCTCCCCACTGGAAACCACAAGTCTCTTCAATATGTCTGTAACTCTATTTCTGTTTTGTAAATAAGTTCATTTGCGTCATTTGTTAGATTCCACATATAAGTGATATCATATGATATTTGTCTTTCTCTGTCTGACTTACTTCACCTAGTATGATCATCTCTAGGTCCATCCATGTTGCTGCAAAGGGCATTATTTCATTATTTTTTATGGCTAAGCAATAGTCCATTGTATACATATATAACACATCTTCTTTATCCATTCTTCTGTTGAAGGACATGTAGGTTCCTTCTATGCAGATGACTTGCTCCTGTGTTAGTCGGTGAGTTAGTTGGTTAGTTCCCTAACAGGGAATGTTAGTGAGTGTGACACAGCTGAGGCCATTCTCCAAGGGAGGGGCTTTCTGCAGGTGGGCACTGCTCATTCAACCTGGTCCTTGAATAAAAGTCACGTGGAGCAGACCTGCACCCACCTCCCAGACTGAAACAGAGCTGCTCCCAGATCTGTGCACAATAAAAAGTGTTCTTGTCAGCCACAAAGATTTAGAGGTTGCTTGTTATGCAGCATTGTTACAGGAAAATCCATTACAGCATCCTTTGCTGGGTCCTCTTCATCAGCATTCACTATGTATAGCTATTGTGTTGGACGCTGAGTACGGCACAGAGTTGAACAAGACACAGATTCCGTAACAATCCTTGATGTTGTTTACTCCACAATAGAATGACTTTTTTTCTCTTTTTCTGCCCTCTTTCCAGGATCTAATATACTCCCAGATTTCAGTTACTGCCTCTGTGTTCATCTTAGCCCAGCCATTTCTACAGTTCACAGGTCTGATTTCCAGACTGTTTGCAGGATATCTTTTTTTTTTTTTTTTTTTTTTTTGGCTGCATTGGGTCTTCATTGCTGTGTGTGGGCTTTCTCTAGTTGTGGCGAGCAGGGACTACTCTTCGTTGTGGTGCACGGGCTTCTCACTGCGGTGGCTTCCCTTGTTGGGGAGCACAGGCTCTAGGCACGTGGGTTTCAGTAGTTGTGGCATGCAGGCTCAGTAGTTGTGGCATGAGTCTCAGTAGTTGTGGCTCACGGGCTCTAGAGCGCAGGCTCAGTAGTTGTGGCACACGGCTTAGTTGCTCTGTGGCATGTGGGATCTTCCCGGACCAGGGATCGAACCCGTGTCCTCTGCATTGGCAGGCACATTTTAACCACTGTGCCACCAGGGAAATCCCAGGGTATCTCCTTAATGACTCAGTATCACAAACTGAACACATCTCAAGCAAAAATGTGATCACATACCCCTAAAGCCATGTGATTTCTGTTGGCATCACCTTTCCCAGGTTTCTGATATTAGATTTAGTATTGATATTGATGGTACAGGGAGTGAGAAATAGTTAATGAATAAAGTCCACGAGGAGTTGGAAGAGGATGGGGTCCATGTACACCTTATACACGCAACAAATTTTTACTGAGCATTTTCCACCAGGTACCTTTCCAAGTAACCAACCACATGATGTTAAAGAAAATGAAACAGAGCCCTGACCTAAAGGAACCTATGGTCTAGGAGGGAACTAAGATAGTAATCAAATAATAGCTCACGTATAAAATGGCAAATTATAATTAATGCTATAAAGGAAAACTATATAAATATAAAAAACATAGGGCTTCCCTGGTGGCGCAGTGGTTGAGAGTCTGCCTGCCGATGCAGGGGACACAGGTTCGTGCCTCAGTCCGGGAAGATCCCACATGCCGCAGAGCGGTTGGGCCCGTGAGCCATGGCCGCTGAGCCTGCGCGTCCAGAGCCTGTGCTCCGCAACGGGAGAGGCCACAGCAGTGAGAGGCCCACGTACCACAAAAAAAATAAAATAAAATGGTATAAAAATATGAAATGGGTATCTTGCCCGTTCTTGTGGCTGGACTGTGAAGGTTTTCAAGGAGAAGCAAAGTTTCAGTTGAGACCCACACAGAGGGAGGAATGAGATGTTCTAGGCAGAGGAAATGTGTGCAGAAGTCAGAGACAGGAGAGAACCTGGCACATTCTGCGAATGGAAGGAGGCCCCTGTGAGCGAAATGCAGAGAAGAAGAAGCTGCCAGGTGGGCAGGGCAGGTCATGCAGAGTTCCCTTCAGCCTCATGGAAAACCCAGAGGGGTTTATAAGGCTTACCACAGAGCTGCCTTCATTAACAGCGTACGCTATCTGACCTCCTCCTTGGTGGTCGACACATTTAGGTAAATGTGTTAGTTGG
Source organism: Delphinus delphis (assembly GCF_949987515.2). NCBI lineage: Eukaryota > Metazoa > Chordata > Mammalia > Artiodactyla > Delphinidae > Delphinus > Delphinus delphis. The sequence goes on along the minus strand of NC_082696.1, from coordinate 79,659,121 downwards.
GGGAGGGTAGCTATGGTAAAGAGTGGACCCCAAATGTACAACAGAAATTGACCCCTTCCTGGCCAGAAATACTGGGAGAGTGAGCAGGTGACCACAGGGTTTGGGGACCCAGGTTGGTGGATGCCCAGGAATTGTGCACACGGGACCTTGAAGGCTCCCTGGAAACCGGCCCGCTGCACAATGTGAGTGGGAAAAGCCATGAGAGAGTGCATGAAGGTCCGAAGGGGCGCATGGCTTCCCATTCTATTCCATCCGCTAGAATTCGGTCACACGGCCTCACGCAATTGCAGGAGAGGCTGTGAGTGACGGGAAATAGAAGAGCAAGGGCTTTGATGAGCAGCTCAAGGGCTCTGTCCCAGGGAATGAGTGAATACACGGAGGTCAAAGCAGACTCTGTACCCACACTAGAGTCTGTGGGTTTGAGTTCTTTCCTTTTGGTTTCGGCAGCATGACTGGCCCACTTGACACAGTTGGAAGACATCCTGAGGACAGGACGACCATCCTATGACACATACGTCATCAGTTTGAGAAACACCCAGCTTGGGAATTACTGGTCCCAAGACATTCTCTCTTTCCTTCAACAGGATCCAAGCAACGGGATCCACATTTAACCAGGTGGTCAGTATTTTCAGCTGTTCTGGTAAGTTCTGTTCTTTAGGAATAAGCTTTCTTGGGCAAAGGCAGGTTGCTTGGGCCCAATGGGTACTGGGCCAAGCAGCACGTGAGGATGACCTAACCCACTGTAGACGGACCACTGCCCGGAACCAGCAGTCGGCTTGCTACCCTTCATGCAAACAGCATCCCAGTTGCCTCCTAACTGAGATGTCAAACAGGCTAAGGTCCTGGGTCAGAATGCTTTGGGATGGAATGATTGATAGAAAGCTGAAAAGACATATACCAAAAAAGGGGACCTGCAGACTCACATGAGTGAAAAGTCTACAGGTCGACCTGGTTTCCGGGACAGGCTGGAGTTAGTGTATAAGAGATACAGCAGAACCTGGTCTCCATCTTCTAATGGTGATTCCTCTCTGCTGGCCTCGTGCTCAGATAGGCACTTCCAAGGTACAGCAGCTGCTGGCGGGCCCAGACTCACAAATCATAGCTTAGCAACCTCAGAGGATAAAGCACATGGGATGGGATGTCTCCCCATCCTCCCAGCAAAATGCCAGGCTTGACCCTTGTGGACCAGCTTGAGTCATTGCCTGACACTGAACCAATATCTCTGGCCAAGGAGATGAAACACAGATGGACAGGCTTGCATCAGGAGTCCCACCCAGAATCCAGAGACTCTGACAGTCCAACAAACTACACGGTGCCCCGAGACCAACCCAGATACTATTTGAAGGAGAAGGATGCTGGAAAGTTCTGTCTGCTCTAGACCCATTTTCCTCTTCTCTCAAAACCTAGGGCAGTTGGGACAAGAGTTCTCAAGGCCAACCACAGCCAGTCACACCCACCTCTCTCTCCAAGGACACCCATCTTTCCCTATCTTCCAAATTAAGGAGTCCTTGTCTGGTACCTTGAATATTCTAAGATGCCCAGCTAGAATTTTGATGGATATGCTATTGTAAAAATATCAATAGCAATTGATTTATTTTTATTTATACAAGAACTTCTAAGACTAAGTTAATAATTTCCTTTGTTCCCACATCTGGGAATGCCTGAAACTGGGGAAGCTGCCCTCACCACCAAGTTGTATTAAGAGTGGAATAAATAAACACACTAAAGAACATATCTGTTCAATGGAATAATGACACCACCTGGAATGACACCACCAATTTCCAGGTTCATAACATTATTTTGGAGATTGAGGTAAGTAGTAAATATTAAATTCTTAGGGCCAAATCTGAATTCATAGTAAATAGCCAATAAATTTTAGCAGTTATAATTATTATGCATCCTTTCACCAAAGTCACCACTGTTTTCTTTCCCCAACCCTGGACCAGGCCGAGTCTGGACTTCTTTGAGATGCTGGATCTTGTTTCCTCTTCCTCTCCAGGTGCTTTATTCCTGCACTGATTTCCCAATCATATGTCTCCACAAGACACGGCCACAGCCTTTCTGACCAGCTTGTGTTTCATTATCTCTTCATTCCTCTAGATTTTCAAGTTCTATCAACACATAAAGTAAAATCCCACGAAACTGCACACCCAGATCACACGAACTTGTTCCTGCCATCGTGTTCACTCCACCATAAATTCACTAAGTTTTTCCCTAATGCTTTGCCTTTAGTTTTTATTAAATGTTAATTAAAAATTCTTCTCACATTGACTATGCATTTTTGTCAAAATATTTTCCAACACGTCACTCCGTATCTTTCTTTGGCAAATAGATGCGCAGGATATTTTTGTTTGTGTGTTCTACACTTCATCATCTTGTGTCTGCAGATTTTTCTTCTGTGGATTACGCTTCTTTCTACCACAGGTTTCTTAACCATGTGTATGCGTTGGACCCCTGCAGTGGCTGGTGAAGCTTAGTGATTGCCTCAGAATTATGTTAAACTCATTTAAAAAATACATAGACAATTAGAGGCAGGAAAAAAAGGCACAGTATTTTCTCACCCAGGTTCACAGACCTCCTGATTTCCTTCTGGGACACTGGAGGCATCATATAACCCATCATCGGGTCCCCGTTCGCCCCAGTGACCCAGAGCATCACAGGACAACTACACTCTCACATCACATAGTACAGCTCATGGCTAATATGTTGATTTTTTCTTTCTCTTTAGGCCTCATTCCAATAACGTTATAATGAAATGGCTGGTAAAACTCTTTGTAAATCCTTCTGCAATTACTCAAGGATAAAAACAATGACATGAACTAGTCCTTCAGTGACAGGCGCATTGAAAGTTCACAAAACAGAGATGGCAGAAGGAATGGGTGCAGGATGGCCGAGAATCGCATGTTCTCCTGGGTCACTGTTTCTCGGGCTGTGAAAACACCATCTCCCTTTTGATAAGCGAAACGTTCTCCTCCAACACTGCTGCAGTCACAACACTCCAGGGGCAGTAGACCCCGACAGAGCTCTTTCTTCAGTTGAGATAGTAAATTCTATACTTTTTTGTTGCCTCTAGCCAAGAGTTTTATTGCCTGCTGTTCTCTACCTTGTATTCCAAAAACAATACTTCTGCTTTGTTTGGTTTGCTTTTGCTTTTCCTTTATCTAATTGCATCGACACATCAAAGACGCTGCTTTAATTTCTCAAATGATGCATACCAGTAGGGAGATTTCTACACTGGACATGGAACAATCTGCTCATTAAAACTGCAGGGACAACCAAGATGAACCAATATTCCTATTTAAACATTGTCTGGAATTATTGCAAGTGTATAATTTTAGATTATAAACCGATTTAAACTCTATAAACCCACCACCACTATTTCTAGCAGGTGGCCTATTGGAGCCTTCTCCTGGGAGATTTCGTGTTCTTCGGATGCAGTGACGCCTGTGGTCAAATTCTCTCCCAATCTGTTCTTCTGTAACTGTGGAAATTCCCTGATGATGTAAAGCAACGTGTACCTGTCCAGAGAGAAAGAGGAGCTCTGAGAGCTAAAAGGGAAATTGAGGGGGAATTTCCTAGAAAGAGTGAGGATACAAAGAGGAACTTGCCCCTAGTAGCAGGGATTCCTGTCCCATTCCAGGAGAGAGCAGTAGCTCATCAGCGGTCAGACTAGCCCCAAAGTCAAAGGCGGGGCCCATTCACTGTTCAGTTCTCCTTTTCTCCTCTAATCTTAGAATTGAGTTGCTCAAAATCTTCTGACAGGTCACTGAGATTTAAAGGAAATGGTTCTGAAGAGGCTGTTCCCTGGATTATACAATACTTTCCCTTACTCTCCTTCTCTCTCCTCCAGTTTAATCATCTCCCAACTTCAGATTCAACTTTTAGAAGTCTGAGGTGGGGCCTCAGATTATGGATGTCTAACAAACTCCCAGGCAGGACCTGCTGGGTAATTTGAAAGGCTCAGTGCAAAATAAAAATGCAGGGACCCTTGTTAAAAAATCATTGAGAATTTCAAGATGGCGTCAGCAGCGGACTATGCCAATCACCAGGCCCTTCCAAGGGCAGGGCCCACGTGACTGCCCAGGTCCTCTCCCTCCTGCGAGGCCAGCCCCAACTCTCGATGTTGCAGGGGTAGGTGGAGCTCACTCTGAGGAGAAAGGTGTGAGAAAGCAGAACCTTGTGGTTGGCCATCCTTTCCAGGGGTAAAACTGGTCATGACTTTTCAGCCATTTAGATCTCTAATTCATTTGATTGAAATTGGTAAATAGATATCCCTGGAACAGTGCTGTAGGAATTCTCTCCTCCCCCCCACTTTGGAACACTCTCTCTCTCTCTCTCTCTCTCTCTCTCTCTCTCTCTCTCTCTTTTACTGAAGTATAGTTGATTTTCAATTTTGTGTTAATTACTGCTGTACAGCAAAGTGATTCAGTTATACATATACACTGTTTTCTTTATATTCTTTTCCATTATGGTTTATCCCAGGATATTGAATATAATTCCCTGTGCTGTACAGTAGGACCTTGTCGTTTATCCAGTCTATATATAATAGTTTACATCTGCTAATCCCAACCTCCCGATTCATCCCTCCCCCAACCCTTGGCAACCATAAGTCTGTTCTCTATGTCCGTGGAACACTCTCTCTTGACAAGAGCTTTTCATGTGATGTTCTAGAGTACGAAGGAACAGTCTCTGAGCTTGTCTGCAGGTATTGGTGGAAAAGGTAGAAGGCCCCAGAGCTTCACCCTTGCTCCAGCCGGAGCTCTGAGCTTTCACCTGCCTGGGAATCTCACTGTAGGCTGGAGGGGGAACTGGCACAGGTCCGTCAGGAAAGTTCCACTGTTGTGAAGTGAGGTGGGGGCCGAGAGAGAGATTCTTTTAATCTAATGGCAGCCACGCAGCAAGTATTTCTGAGCCAGGTAGATTCCATTTCCAAGGAAATCAGGCCATCAAAGCCCTAGTTGTTGGAGTGTTAAACAAGCACTCAAAAGTTCCAGCCGTTTAGGGAGAGGTGACTCTCAGTGCCAAATGTCACAGAAGACACAGAGCAGGCAGAGGAGGTATTAGCGAGGCTCTGACCCTCATCCTCTCCCCAGCCCAGGTGCCTGCCTGCTGGCTACCACTGCAGCAGGGGGCTGGTAAAGGATTGGAAAGGCAAACTAGTACCTCCAGGGGTATGTTTCACCTCCCGGGAGGCCTTGCGGTGTTTGTGAATTTCCACAGCCTTAATAACAGGCAAACAGATGTGTATTATATAGTTCTTCTCAGTATTCAGTTTCAGATAGCACCCTGTCCTCCTGGCTAAAAGCTCAAGGTTATAAACAAGGATTTCAGTCTCCAGTCCAGAGCCTCCACCCCTGCCCCTGGATCAGAGCCAGAGCCAGCCCAGTGGGTGTGCTGGAGCATCCCAGCCACACGATGGCAGTGGTACTGCACAGCTCAGGGAGGTCTCCAGGTTGGAGGCCCTCCTATGGTTACTTAAGACGCTGTGCGGGTCTCAGGAAGATTCGGACCAGGGCGAGCTAGAGCTTAAGGTTAAGGACAGAACCTGTGGGGAAACAGCCTTTTTGAAAGTATAAAAATATTGGAGAGTAAAAACATTTGCTGACAATAAACAGGCCCAAAGCTTTTCCCTGTTCATCTCCATCAAGAAGTAATCAAGACGCTGCACTCCTGAAACAAACACAATATTGTAAATCAGCTATACTTCAATTTTTAAAAATTATTGAAATAAAAGAGCCATGTTTCAATGGAACCAATTTAAAAAAAAAAAAAACAGAAGTAATCAAGAGGTCTTATTTTGTTGAATGAATTCTGGGTTTTGAGTCCCCTTCCCTGAGGGTACGGCAAGCTCGTTTTATATCTGCAAACGTGTCTGCACAGAGAATATCATTTCCATGTATCGAATTGTTAAGTTGTCCTGTCCCCAGGGTTGGGCCCACCATGGTCCCCGAGGTCACCATGTGGACCTCCAAGCTGAGGCCCAGAGCCTGGGACACCAGGACGGGGCAGCCCGGGGACAGGTCCCCAAGGCTGGACCACTTTGACCCTGGGGCTGTGCCTCGGCTTCCCAGGGAGACCCCAGCAGATTGCCACCACCTCCGTGGCTCAAAGTAACAAAAATGTATTGTTCTACAGTTCTGGAGGCCAGAACTCTGAAATCACAGTGTGGGCAGGGCCACGCTCCCCGCAAAGGCTCTAGAGGAGGCTCCGTCCTGCCCCTTCCTAATCCTGTGGCCTCTGGGTCCCCTTGACTCCTGACAGCATCACCCTGTCCTCTGCTTCCGTCTTCATGTGCCTTTCCTCCCAGGGTCCCTCTGCATCTTCTCCTTTTCTGTATCTTAGAAGGACACTCGTCACTAGACTTAGGGCCCACCCTAATCAGGATGGACCTCATCTGGAGACCCTGACCCACATTAAACCTACAAAAACTCTTCTTGTCTGAATCAGATCACCTTCTGAGGTTCCGGGCGGACTTTTATGTTGTGAGAAGGGTACAGCTTGCAACTCACTACAGCTTGGAGGCGGGTTATTCCCTGACATCTCTCAATTACCCTCACTAGAATTATGGAATTTCAGTCAAGCTGGACAGCAGCCAGTAAATACTGGGCCAAGGCAACAAACTTGACTGTGAGTTTGGGACTTTGAGGGATAAAGAAACCCCCCCCCCCCAGAGATGTCTCTGTGACCCCCCACTGTGATGTATGAAATACCTTCCTGGTAACCTAAGCCCACTTAGATTTAGAGCATTTCAATATTGTGTGTGTGTGTGTGTGTGTGTGTGTGTGTGTGTTTAATAGCAGCCAGAATACTGATTTTCTCATTTATATACAAATACTATAATAATGACCAACATAATAGCGACAAAAATATTCTATTTGGATTAGTCTTTTGTGGCAAAAAGGTGTGAAAATTTGTATCTGGAATCTCATTGGTTATGTGTCCCTGGGCAGAACAATTGAACTAATTCCACCTACGCTGCTACCTAAGAGGCACATACGTGAAAACGCTTTTTTGACAACACTGCAGGATGAAAAGCGAGCTTTCCTTTCTCGTCCACTTTCACAGCGTGAACAGGCACACGTGTGGTCATGTGAACGCAGACACGGAGGCTGAACTCTGGCTTCTGTGAGTCCAGCATCACCGGAGAACTTGCCAGAGACGCAGATCCTCCGGTGCCACCCCAGACTGATGACACCAGCACCGGCTGTTTAACAAGCTCCCTGGGCGATTCCTACAGACACGAGGGCTTTGGGAAGTCCTGCTCTAGATGGTCCCTGTGTGGTAAGTTGCATATACTACGACAGGGACCCTCAATCTTTTTCTCGCCATTAGGGGCTGGCTCTTTAAGGACACCCCAGTCATGAGCAGTGATGGGGGTCACCCTTGTCACTGACAATCCCCCTCAGCCAGAGCATGAACCGCAGCCATGACACCTGGCTTGGACATCAGTGCTTGGGTTCAGCTTTGATTACTGTGGAAGACCGATGGGGTACTGATGGAGAAACACAGAATATTCTATGATCTTCACCCCAGCACTTTAGTGTGACATTTTCACAGGCAACTGAAAGAGTAACTGCCAGGGTGTGTCAAGGGCATTGCTTGGTGTGCAAGGTGTGTCAAGGGCATTGATTAAAATAAAAAAAAAGGAGAGAAAATGAAAGAAAGAAAGAGAAAAAGAAAAAGAAAAAAGGAGAGAAAAAGAAAGAAAGAAAGAAAGAAAGGAAGGAAGAAAGAAAGAAAGGGAGGGAGGGAGAAGGAAAGGAAGGAGGAAGCAAAGAAAAGAAAAGGGAAGAGAAGAAAAGAAGAGGCCAAAAGAGCCCTTTGGAGAAGCCCTTATGGAACAATGTGAATAACCATGCTGTTCCTCTCAATAGGGTGAGGCCGGGCTCTGAAAGCATTCCTGCTCTGATGTGCTCAGATGGAAGGGGCTCTACAGACACAAAGTGCTGGCAGCTGCGCTGGCAGTGTTGCAGGAGAACGTGTCTCCAGGGTGGTCTCTTAGTCTCTCAAAGCAGAAAGCAAGCTCACACTCCCGCAGGGTTTCACTTGGTCCCACTGTGGCTTGGCGAGCTCTATGGCTGGACCCTGGTTGCCAAGGAAACTGCTGCAAGCGAGATGGGGCAGCCCAGGTTCTTGGTTGATGGGTTGAGCTGAGAACAGATTTCACGTAAAAGACATGTATTTCGAGTGACCCAGGGTGATAGCAAATTATGGCCAATGAAAGGGAATCGTGCCCATCTTCTGCCCCAGCAGACCTCATTAGGACAGGGAGGGAAGTAGCCTTCTCAGGAGCCATAAACAGGACAGAGAATCCTCAGGTCTGGACATACGTGCTCCATGGGGAGCCACCGTCTTAGCCAGACGTGAAGTCTTCCCATTCTTCCGCAGGCAAACCTGGGAACACACAGACGAGAGTAGCCTCAGATCACATCTTTGCCTTGTCTTGGCATGGTGCTCATGAAGGACCACAGAGACACTGTCTTGCCGTCTTCTTCTTTTGGAGGGGCTCAGGATTTGGATCCGCTTTTTTTTTTTTTTTTTTTTTGGTGGTACACGGGCCCTCACTGTTGTGGCCTCTCCTGTTGCGGAGCACAGGCTCCGGACGCACAGGCTCAGTGGCCATGGCTCACGGGCCCAGCCGCTCCGCGGCACGTGGGATCCTCCCAGACCGGGGCACGAACCCGTGTCCCCTGCATCGGCAGGCGGGCTCTCAACCACTGCGCCACCAGGGAAGCCCTGGATCCGCTCTTTATTTGTCTTGCTGACCGCACATCTGTGAGCTCTTCTTGACTGCCCCCAAATATAATTAGTTTTCCCTCTGTGCTCCCAAGTACAATATTCCAGCCTTCATGATCACATTTCACTGTAACTATTTTGGGTCGACTCCTTTGACCAGTCAAGTAATTTCCTGAAGGTCAAGGAGGATGCTTATTTCTCTATTCTGAGTGTCTGGCAGAGTGAGTTCTCAATCTTTATATGAATGAATTACCCTCTCTCAGTTTAGGCTGAGAATAGGGGCAGCAAGTACAGCTAAACAATGATGAGTTTTTCAGAAAACCTCAGTGAAGCAGAAACAAAACAATCATCATATGGAAGGCTTACTAGTTGCCAGGACTTTGTATCATTATTGCGTTGAATATTCATGTCCCCACCAATCCTGTAAGGTAGGTGTGGCTGCCTACACTTTTAGAAAAGGAAACAACCTCTGCGACTAAACAAGTAACTTAGATGTACATCCCAACTAGGCAATTCCTGAGCTGGGTTTGTACCCAGGTCCACCTAATGTAAAGCAGTATTCTCAGCCATTATGCCAGACTGTTCAGGGTCTCATGACAAGTCATTTGGGGCCTCTCAGATGGCCTTCTCCAGAGGGCAAGATGCAGACCGCAGGTGGTGGTGAAACCATCCTGGGTGAGAGGGCGTGAGCTCAGACTCAACTGAGAACAGGTGACGTGTGATCGCTAACCCAGCACCGTTACAGACAAGGCACAGTGGAGGGAAATCCACACTGCAGGAATCACTAACTTTGGAGTTATTGCAAGTGAACACTGTTCTTTAGATCCCCCACACCCAAACTGAGGGACCCAATATTCCTTTCCTAAAAGGATTACGGTGAGAATTACATTAGACGATACATGCAGATATGCTTAGTACAATTTACAACATATAATAGGTGCTCAACGAGTTATTTTTATCATCTTTATTATCAACACATCATACTAATTCTTGAGCTTACTTTTATTATAAAAAGTGGGGGTTTTAAAGGCTTAAAGCAATGGTCCCCAACCTTTTTGGCACCAGGGACCGGTTTCATGGAAAACAATTTTTCCACAGACTGGGGCGGGGGGTGCCTTCGGGATGATTCAAGTGCATTACATTTATTGTGCACCTTATTTCTATTATTATTACATTGTAATATATAATTAAATCATTATACAACTCGCCCTAATGCAGACAGGAGGCGGAGCTCAGGCGGAAATGCGAGCTATAGGGAGCGGCTGTAAATACAGATGACGCTTCGCTGGCTCGCCTGTCCACCACTCACCTCCTGCCAAGTGGCCCGGACCCCTGGCTTAAAGAGCTGCTCAATTTTGAGTGTCACTGGAGTATCATTTCAAAATCACCCCTCCTTTAAAATCTTACAGAAGCTGGAAAGGTGCTCCCCGAGAGAAGAGGAAGGGTTCTGCCTGGTGAGCCAGCATTCTCATCACAGCCTGCCAACAAATCACTGTGGGATTTGCATCAGTCCTTCAACATCCTTTCCACATCTGTAAAAGGAAGTGGTCAGTGGGAAGAATGATTTGAGGAAGTGCTCTGAAAGCTAAGAAGTACCGGGCTTCCTTGGTGGCGCAGTGGTTGAGAGTCCGCCTGCCGATGCAAGGGACACGGGTTCTTGCCTCTGTCTGGGAAGATCCCACATGCCACGGAGCGGCTGGGCCCGTGAGCCATGGCCGCTGAGCTTGCGCGTCCGGAGCCTGTGCTCCACAACGGGAGAGGCCACAACAGTGAGGGGCCCACGCACCGCGATGAAGAGTGGCCCCCGCTTGCCGCAACTAGAGAAAGTCCTCGCACAGAAAAAAAGACCCAACACAGACAAAAAATTAATTAATTAATTATTTTTAAAAAAGCTTTAAAAACAAACAAAACAAAACAAAAAAACTAAGAAGTACCACACAGAGGCTTTTAGTCCCTGTTCACCAGCTCAAATTCACAAAAAAACATTTCCGTTTTTCTTCCCTATTTAATGTGGACAGGTGGGAAAACCTGTCGGATCTCCTCACCCTTCCACGTGCACCGCCCCAGCTTGTCAGGGCCAGGAGAGGAGGAAAGCGTGCTTTCTTTGCACAAAACTCATTAAATAACAGCTTTTTTAAAGGACGCGGTCTTTGCTTTATATGTCTTGGTGGATTTGCTATTTCTGTAAATTCATTGTCACACACTAATCCATGTACCCCGTAAGTAGAAGACTCTGCACCAGGGAGAAGCCCTCTAAGTAATTTGATGGTCCAGACGCAGCCTCACCGGTCACTAGGCAACCACCAGCTGCCAATCAGCAGCCCCGCCGACTCCCGCGGCCCCGCCTCCTCCTTGGAGAAGGAGCCGCTTTGGTCCTTAGGACTTACGTGCTCACCGATGATGGACAGCTCCCCTTGCTAGCGTTCTTCAGCACCATCACTGTGCACTTTAATCGGGCGTATTGGTGACATCCCCAGAAAGCTAGTATTTTCTCCAACCCAGCGGTACGCGGGCCTCTCACTGTTGTGGCCTCTCCCGTTGCAGAGCACAGGCTCCGGACGCACAGGCTCAGCGGCCATGGCTCACGGGCCCAGCCGCTCCGCGGCATGTGGGATCTTCCCGGACCGGGGCACGAACCCGTGTCCCCTGCATTGGCAGGCGGACTCTCAACCACTGCGCCATCAGGGAAGCCCCATCCTGGGGGCTTCTTGACTGCCGCGGTTCCAGAGCTGGCAGGCCTTCACCCTATAGAGTTTATGCGATTACGTTTGCTTTGCTCCCAGTTTTGCTTGTTTGTTTGTTTGTTGCACACTGCAAAAAGATAATCTACTTACGGAAGAGTGATTTAAAGATATTACATTTTCTTTACAAACAGATGTAAGAACAGGGATTGTCCACTTTTAAAAAACTCTACATTTCAACTCTCCACTATTATTATTATCCATTGAATTTCCTGTATCAAAGGCAGGTCCCCCTTCTCCGCAGCCTGCATTTGACTCTGCAAACAAATTTCCATCCTTTCACCATCATCCCTGGTCGAGGCTCTCCTGAAAAGTCTCTGGGCACAAGCCATAGAAGGGCAGGTTTTCGGCCTGCAATTAAAACCAAAACTAGAGATACCTCCCCGCATCCTGGCCCCACCAAGACCCCCTCCCTGTGCAGCTGGAGCACCACCATGCCACAGCACGTCCTGCTGTGGTGACAGCAGTGGGGTTCCCGAGCCCAGACCCTGTTCCTCGGTGAGGGGCTGCTTGTCCGCAGAAGAGGGAGCACCTCACAGCCTGAGGGTTGCGAGGAAACCAGTGGAGCCTTCCGAGGCCCACGTGGGCATCTGCCTGTGTGCCTCCCACCCTCTGAAGGTACAGAGGAGACCCGAGAGGGCCAGTCGGTTCCTAGGTGGCCTGGCCCAGAGATGGAGGTGGGAATTTCCTGCTGGTTGGTTGATGGGACCCTGGTAAATAGATGAAGTTCAGCCCCAATATTCACTCACTTCACTCAGTTAATAACAGCCCTTTTCTTTGCAGTTTATCTGGTTATTCAGACTATAGCCCCGCTTGAGATTCCTGCTGCTTTTCCATGGATAATTCCAGCAAGGCTGCAGTTACAGGCAGTGCAGTTTGAACGTGCTCAGCGCACCCGGCTGTCTAGCTTTGAACCAAACACGCTCATCTTGGCTCAGTCAAAGGAGCCATAAGTGGAGACAGAAATGCAGTTGGAACTTTATATTTAGCATCGCATATGCTTAGGTCAAAAGCAGCCTTACAGAAAGCAGTGCCAGGAATCTGATTTAACTCCCTAAATGTGACTGAATCTGAAATTGCTAAAACTGGCAGGAACTCCTCGTTTTCTAGAGGAAGGAACGAGGGCTGGACAGGTGAAGTGATCTTCTCGAGCTCCTTCTTGGAGAAAGAGCCAGGACTATAGGACCAGCCATCCTGAAGCCCAGGCACAGCCCCCCTCCACTAGATCTCCCGGTTCAGACGCTTCACAGACCTTATCTCGTTTGAGCACATGCATGTTGTATTGATGTCTACACAGCAGTCTTAAGTGAAGATGGAAGCTTCCTGAACTGACTTTTTGATTCCCTTCCTCTGCCTCTGGAGAGATTCCATTTTGGGACCATTCTGGGAACGTGGAAATGCCAGGAGTCACATCTCCGTGTGCACAGAGGTAGCTTGGCTGCCATCCTTCTCCTCAGTACGGGCTCAGGGATTTAGAGTGATGTGAGCCAGCTCCGGGACCATTATTCAGTGACAGCCACACAAAGGAAAAAGACAAAAAGGACAGCGCATGAGAGAGGTTCGTTTTGGAAGTCTTTGTTGCACATTCCTGGCTTTTGTTGACACGCAGAGGGATGAAGACGGAATGATAGAAACATGACTAAGCCGGAAGCCTGCTGACCTCCACGGGTGCAGTTCCTGCGGGTCCCTGCGTCTCAGGGTGGGTCGGAAGTGGGCGGGACCCCCGGGGAGGCAGCCAGGCCAGCACACCTGCACAGACCTGCGCCCAGCGTGGTGGGAGCGTGGGAGCTCTGCACAGCCCGTGCCACGCTTGCGCAAGTCACCCACTCCCTCGGAACCCCTCTCCCAGGACGTGGGAGAGCTGAACCACATCAGCGGTTTTAAAACATTATGATTACTGTTTTTGCTATTATTATTATTGCTCTTTGTAGAAGCAGCAGCCTGTCTTCCAAGGAAAGCAAAAGCCTCATCTGTAAAAGGGATCTTGTCACAGGAGTGACTTTCTGGCTGTGGGTCCTCCCTGCTGGTCCCTGGAGCAGCCCCGCCCGCTCTGCGGGGCAGAGCCTGAGCAAAGGGCTGTCCTCTGAAGGGCTCCCGTTCCTCACCTTATTATTTCTGCTTCTGTGTAAATCTGTTCTCTGTGCCAAGTACCTTCTGACACGTCACCAGGAGGGCATCCAGACGGTCCCCAGAGTCAAAGTGAGCATTGCCATCCAGATGCCACTGAAAAGAAGACTCCCTGCCCCCAACCCAACTGGATGGTTTAAGAGCCATGGCTGAGAGGAAGAACTTAAGAAGATTTTGCTGTTGTTAGGTATAAAACGCCTCGGGATTTCTAAACAGCCATTTGCTGAAAGGCTACCCCTCTTAGTGACTACAAGATAGGAGGTACATGTAAGTTGACGTGACAGTCCCTTTTTTGTTTTTTTTGCGGTACGCGGGCCTCTCACTTTTGTGGCCTCTCCGGTGCGGAGCACAGGCTCAGCGGCCATGGCTCACGGGCCCAGCCGCTCCGCGGCATGTGGGATCCTCCCGGACCGGGGCACGAACCCGCGTCCCCTGCATCGGCAGGCTGACTCTCAACCACTGCACCACCAGGGAAGCCCGACAGTCCCTTTTTCAATAAGAGTGATGTCGAATACCTCAGTTCATCTCTGGTCATTCCTGGTACCCGAGTTTCCCTAGGTCCTGTATCTTCTGCTGGGACCTGAAATTTCCCTGGTAGATGCCAGTCCCCGGCATCTTCCCCTCCAGCCTTTTTATTCTTGTCTTCTTTTTCTGCATACGGTATGAAAAAAGTGGGGTCCTATATCATGAATATCATGATTTAATGTGACAAAGATTTTTCTCAGTTGTAATTGGTGCGGTAGTAATAGTGAGACTTCCCCAACCTCCATGGATTTCTCCCCATCTCAGTCTTTAAAATCTCGAATCCAGTAACTTGTCGATGCAAATTGTCAGCCATTTTCTGTAAATGCCCGCATCTTCCTCTCAGTGTCCTGCACCTCTGATGTTTATTACCCAAAATATGATTTTCACTGAATCCTAAGAGGCTTTACAAAACTACCACACATCACACTGTGTAATACATTTGTGTTTTTTTCCTGAAATGTCTTGGGTACCATTGCCTTAAAATAATCTCAAACGCAAGCCAGGAGGGCTCTAAGTGTGATTTCCCTGTTGTTTTAGAATCTTGGCTGAAGTTTCAGAAGGAAGCTGATAGGAGGGGTGTTAATTGCCTGCATATTCTAAGAGGAGATGCCAGAGCGTTTAGGCAAAATTTGCAAAGTGGTAATTCAAAACACAGTTTGGCCACCTTTAACCCAACACTCCACTTGTAGGGTATTTACCAAAAAAAAAAAGAGACTGTGAGAAGTTTAGGAGTGAAGATTTTCTCTGGGGAGAGTAACTAGAGTGCAGAGTGTCTTCTTTTGGGGTAAGAAAAGAGAGTTGGGTAGAGAGCTCCCAGGACCCGGTCCTGGGAGAAGCTGCACCCCGGGCCCCAGGCTGGTTTGTAAGAAGCAAAAAAATGCAGGCCCTCAGTCTCCAGTTCTTACAGATGCTGCCGTGCTTAGCTGGAGTGAGGGCCCGAAGGATGGGCATTTGACTCCTAGCTGAGGGGTCTGGGGTCTAGATCCCCTCCAGGCAGGGAGAACAGAGCCCTTGCAGAGTGAGCACTGATCCTATTCTGGGTTTCTCTCCAGCCCAGTGAATGCATAAAAATTAACTGATCCTGAGTCACATTGACAAAAACTCTGCTCTGAGGCTCCCTCCAGGA
Organism: Delphinus delphis; assembly: GCF_949987515.2. NCBI lineage: Eukaryota > Metazoa > Chordata > Mammalia > Artiodactyla > Delphinidae > Delphinus > Delphinus delphis. The sequence continues at coordinate 79,643,866 of NC_082696.1, read as the reverse complement.
CTGAGGCATCCCTGGCAGAAGGAGACTTGGGGCACAGAGTTAGAGGGGCTTGAAGGTGGGAAGGGTGTTGTAAAGGGCCAACCAGAAATGGACCGCATCACTCGTCTGGGAATTAGGGCTGAGGGGGGAGGTGGGCAGGGAGGATTGGGATACGCCCACCCTGTGGAGGGCACAACACTGGGTCACCACCCTCTCAGGTCCCTCAGCCTCTCACCAGCTCTCAGCACAGCCCTGGAACAGCGGGGAGCCACAGAAGGGAGGATTTAATGGAAACGGGAGAGAAACTGATCATGCCCCACTCTGCACCACAGATTTCTGAGCAAAAGTGAGAAGTTTTAATTGGGTGAGAGGTTGAAGTTTTGATATTAGACTGGACCAGAAGACTTTTTTTAAAACTTATGGAATGCTCAACTTCACTAATTATTAGAGAAATGCAAATTAAAACTACAGTGAGGTATCACCTCACACCAGTCAGAATGGCCACCATCAAAAAGCCTATGAACAACAAATGCTGGAGAGGGTGTGGAGAAAAGGGAACCCTCTTGCACTGTTGGTGGGAATGTAAATTGATACAGTCACTATGGAGGACAGTATGGAGTTCCTTAAAAAGCTAAAAATAAAAATAGCATAAGATCCAGCAATCCCATGCCTGGACGTATATCCAGAAAAAAACATAGTTCGAAAAGATACATGCACCCCAATGTTCATTGCAGCACTATTTACCATAGCCAAGACGTGGAAGCAACCTGAATGCCCATCAACAGACGAATGGATAAAGAAGTTGTGGTACATATATACAACGGAATATTACTCAGCCATAGAAAAGAATGAAATAGTGCCACTTGCAGCAACATGGATGGACTTAGAGATTATCATACTAAGTGAAGTGAATCAGACAGAGAAAGGGAAATATCATATGATATCGCTTATATGTGGAATCTAAAAGGAAATGATACAAATGAACTTATTTACAAAACAGAAATAGACCCACAGACAGAAAACAAACTTATGGTTACCAAAGGGGAAACAGAGGGGAGGAATAAATTAGGAGTTTGGGATTAACATATACACACTACCATATATAAAATAGATAAACAACAAGAACCTACTGTACAGCACAGGGAACTCTACTCAATATTTTGTAATAACCTGTAAGGAAAAAGAATAGATACATATGTACGTATAACTGAATCACTTTGCTGTACACCTGAAAATAACACAATATTGTAAATCAACTAGACTGCAATACAAATAATAAAAAGTAAACTAAAACTTATAGCAAATTTCAAACATACCCAAACAGAAAAGTATAATAAACTTTCACCCAGCACAAACGGCCATCATCTATTTATACCCGGCCCACACCTGTCTGCATATTAAGTTGAGCCAAACCGTGCGTGACTATTTTCACACCTAAACGCAGTGACTCCATTCTGATGTTTGACCCCTGATGGCTCCCAGGCCCACTCTTCCCTATCCAGCTTGTGCCCCAGCAGAAGCCAGTAAGGAAGCCTGGGTGCACATGTGTGATTGGACAGACTCTGTAGATCTTCTGGTCTCTTTCAGGTATTAATCAGCAGTCTTAGATTTAGTGCTCTGTGGCCATCCCATTAAGGGAGGGATTGATCCCACACTCAGCATTGGTTTGGGTGTCAAGACCGATGGTGCCACACTGGCACCCATGACCTCGGGTGACCTCAGCCTGCAGCGGCTTGAAGCAGGGTTTCAGTTCCCGGCCAGTGATTGAGGTCGGGTCGCAGCAGTGAGAGCACCGAATCCTGGCCACTAGACCTGTGGTCAGTGACAAGGCCCTGGCCCTATGGCTTTGCCAAAAAAGAATCTCCACAAAGACGGAAAGTAGTGAAACAAGAAAAAGAAGTACAGTACGTGCGGACAGACACACAGGCAGGTTCAGAGAGAGAGTCGCGACCTCGTGGCAGTTTGAATCACTTTTATGGAGCATTTCTTCCAGGTTTCCTTCGGCCAATCATTTTGATTTGTCTGGTTCTGAGTCCGTATTTGGTATAACTCAGGATCCTCCCATACGTGTGTGAGCCTCTCTTAGCCAAGACGGATTCTACTGAAGAGGCCTATGGGTAGCTTAGCATCACTCCCCTTTTGACCTCCAAGAAGCCTTTCTGCGCATGGGCAGTCGGGGAGGTCTCCTGACTTCGAGAATGAGGAATATGTGGTCTCTTATCTTCTATCTGGGCAGGGCCCAGCCTCCGCTCTCCATTGGTCCATGGGAACGAAATCCAACCATTTGCCCCAGGGGCCCATCTGTGTCCTGCCTCCCCCCAAGGCTGTGAAGAGGTTTATTTCTCACACGCTCACTCTGGGGAGAGCGTGGCAGCATCTGCTGTCCTGGAAGCGCCCAGCTACCTGAGGAACAAGTGTTTGGGTTTTGGCTGTAGCAGAGGTAGAGCCTGGGTGCGTGTCCCGCAGCCCACAGAGGCACCACACACCCAGGTATCACCTGGGGGTGCGCAGGGTTCCTGTGCTTCTCCTCCTGGCCGGCTGGGTCCTGAGCATGTGATCGGAGAGCTGAGAGTTGCTGCAGAAAGCAGTTCCTTCCAGCCCGCAGGGCTGTGCCAGGATGCAGAGGCCAGCGGTGGGATGGCACCTGGCCCAGGGCCGCTCTCACTGGGAATGCTAAATATACATCACAAGTTATAGCCCTTCACAGACGAGTTTCTAGGAATATTTTTGTTTTCTACTTTCATGACTGGTTCCTCCCTATGAACAGATGCTAGCCCTAACTGGCCCACAGGAGAATTAATTCAGCAAATCACCCAGCAACAACGTCAGACGTCTACCTCTGGCTTCTGCAGCTGGATAGGATCATTGTTTGCAATCCTAGGACTTTGGAATCAGCGCATCACCTGAGAAACTACTCAAAGTCCTGCTAGGTTTTGAAAGGAATACCACAAAATCTACTGGGGGAAATTGCTTCTCTCTGGATACTCAATGTACCGAAAATATCATAGGGCATAAACCTCTCAACCCCCAGTTTCCTTGTGGAATTTATCACTTCTCAACGACTAAGTGCCCGTTCTGATGGGGTAAAAACAATGGTGTCGGAGCCAGGTTACAAGAACGAATGGTGTGTATGACTCCCCAGCTCTGTGTTCAGTTAGATCACATTGGAAGCTTGAAATCAGCCGTGGTGGGAGTGTTTACACCACGGAAATTGGCAAATGCTACAAGTCGGGGCTTTTTATAGAGCATACCGTCAGTTAAGGTAGAATGAAGATGGGGAAGGAAAGGAAACTTTGAAGATTTTCCTAATATGTGGCAAAACCTGTATAACTTTTCAAGTAGAATGATTTGATTCTCATCTCTCTTTCCTTAGCTCTCACTCGACTTATTTCCCTGCTTCTTCCATTTATGAGAACAAAGTTATGCATTGCAAAGCAGCTTCCTAATTCCAGGTTGGTGGAGGCAGTATGACCTCTGTTTTAAGAGCTTGGGCTCTGATCAGAATTCTAGCTCTGCATCTCTCTAACTGTCTGACAGTGGGAAATTTCATTAAGCTCGAAAACCTCAGGCTGCTTTTCAGAAAATATGGGTAATAAGAGCTCTTATTTTATGGAGTTAGGATGGGAAATAAATAAGATAATGCCTGGCATATAGTGGGCATACATTAGATGTTTCTTTCGTAAATGTTGTATAAATACCTGTAAATCATTTTGTCAGTGCCTGGCATAAACTAAATGCTTCATAAATGTTAAATAATATAAAATCAATTTCAATAACTTAGAATTACTCTCATTATTCATTCATTCATTTTCTTAATCTTTTTTCATATACACACCGGCCTCTCAAAATGTTATGGCAAGATCCATTGTTGAAAATATTTTGACGAGTCATTCAAAGATGAAACGGTAGACATTTATTTCCCACCCAAACAAAAGTCCATTCAGTGCTCAGAGAAGCTGGAGGAATGGAGAGGCGAGCTCAGGGGTGGCAGGTGAGAGTTGGTGCACCCACCCAGGGCGGCTTGACATTCTGGGCGTACTGAGCATATTCTCAGGCAATAGTCATCAACCATCCCTTGGGCCTACAGCTTTATATATTTGGCAACATGACCTCTGAGCATGCTCATTGCAACACCCATTTTTATATTTGAATTTTAATTGTATCCAGACAAGCCACTAACAACTTTAGATCTTAAGGTGTTGGATTATCTTAGAGATTAAAAAAAAAAAAAAGATTTAACTAAAGAATACAACCCATTGCATATAAAATAACATTTTAAAAATCATGTTCCTATCTTTTGTTTTTCTAATAGACTTTGTTTTTCTGAGCAATTTTAGGCATACAGAAAAATTGAGCAGGTGTACAGAAAGTTCTCATGTGCCCCCTACCCCCTCACCTTTCTCAGGCTCACCTATTGGTAACGTCTTGCATTAGTGTGGTACGTTTGTTACAATTGATGAGCCAATATTGATACATTATTATTAAGTAAAGTCTGTAGTTTACATTAGGGTTCATTATTTGTGTTGTACATTCTAAGGGTTCTGACAAAAGTACAATGACATGTACCTACCTTTACAGTATCACACAAGAGTTTCACTGCCCTAAAAATGGTCTTTGCTTCACCTATTCATCCCTCCCTCCCTCCCTCCTTCCCTGTGAAGCCCTGGCAGTCAGTGGTCTTTTTACTGTCTCCACAGTTTTGCCTTTTCCAGAATGTCACAGAGCCGGAATCATACAGAATGCAGCCTTTTCAAACTGGCTTCTTTCACTTAACAATACGCATTTAAGGTTCCTCCTTGCCCTTTGGCGGTGTGATTGCTAGTTTTTTAAAAATAGCTGAAAAAAAAAAAAGAAAAAAATAGCTGAATAACATTCCATCATTCGAATGGACCCATGTGTTTATCCATTTACCTACTGAAACGCATATACCCATTGAAAGGCGTCTTTCAAATTTTGCCATGCTCATCTTTTAGAACTGAAATGCTAGGGTAAATGAAATGTCCTAAATTTCATTTGTTTACCTAATAGAACAGATTATTTGTTATTTCTTAATGTACAGGAGTGTGTAAAAGGAGTCATGAGTAGTCAAATAAACTGATATACAACTTTTCAGAAAAGAATGCAATCCAGCTTAAAATTGCATCATTTTAAATTTAAGTATCTATATATTTCCTTGAGTGTCTATCTTATCTGGTATTGAGGGTGGATTTATGCCTCCCTGTAAAACTTATTGGAGAGATTAATGGTAGCAATATCTGTTACAGAAAATAGAGACAATAACAGCTATTTGCTTTGGCTAAAAAGAAGGAATAATAGGAAGAAATTGCAAATTTACTGCACTAGCAGGCAGCTGTCAGAAGAAGCTATGCTTTCACGTAGCAGTGAGTCTTTAGAAGCTGATAAATCATATTTAGGGCAGAGAGCATTTTCATAAGGAAAAGTCACCAGAATGAATGAGAGTCTATCCACATTTTCTTTATCTATTCATCTGTCGATGAACATTTAGTTTGCTTCCATGACCTGGCTATTGTAAATAGTGCTGCAATGAACATTGGGGTGCATGTGTCTTTTTCAATTATGGTTTTCTTTGGCTATTTGCACAGTAGTGGGATTGCTGGGTCATACGGTAATTCTATTTTTAGTTTTTTAAAGAACCACCTTACTGTTCTCCATAGTGGCTGTATCAATTTACATTCCCACCAAAAGTGCAAGAGGGTTTCCTTTTCTCCACACCCTCCCCAGCATTTATTTTTTGTAGATTTTTTGTTGATGGCCATGCTGACTGGTGTGAGATGATACCTCATTGTAGTTTTGATTTGCATTTCTCTAATGATTAATGATGTTGAGCATTCTTTCATGTGTTTGTTGGCAATCTGTATCTCTTCTTTGGAGAAATGTCTATTTAGGTCTTCTGCCCACTTTTGGATTGGGTTGTTTGTTTTTTTGATATTGAGCTGCATGACCTGCTTATAAATTTTGGAGATTAATCCTTTGTCACTTGTTTCATTTGCAAATACTTTATCCCATTCTGAGGACTGTCTTTTCATCTTGTTTATGGTTTCCTTTGCTGTGCAAAAGCTTTTAAGTTTCATTAGGTGCCATTTGTTTATTTTTGTTTTTATTTCCATTTCTCTAGAAGATGGGTCAAAAAGGATCCTGTTCTGATTTATGTCATAGACTGTTCTGCCTATGTTTTCCTATAAGAGTTTTATAGTGTCTGGCCTTACATTTAGGGATTTAATCCATTTTGAGTTTATTTTTATGTGTGGTGTTAGGGAGTGTTCTAATTTCATTCTTTTACATTTAGCTGTCCAGTTTCCCCAGCACCACTTATTGAAGAGGTTGTCTTTTCTCCATTGTATATTCTTCCCTCCTTTATCAAAAATACAGTGACCATATGTGCGTGGGCTTATCTCTGGGCTTTCTTTCCTGTTCCATTGATCTATATTTCTGCTTTTGTGCCATTACCATACCATCTTGATTACTGTACCTTTGTAGTATAGTCTGAAGTCCAGGAGCCTGATTCCTCCAGCTCTGTATTTCTTTCTCAAGATTGCTTTGGCTATTCGGGATCTTTTGTGTTTCCATAAAAATTGTGAAATTTTTTGTTCTAGTACTCTGAAAAATGCCAGTGGTAGTTTGATAGGGATTGCATTGGATCTGTAGATTGCTTTGGGTAGTATAGGCATTTTCACAATGTTGATTCTTCCAATCCAAGAACATGGTATATCTCTCCATCTGTTTGTATCATCTTTAATTTCTTTCATCAGTGTCATAGTTTTCTGCATACAGGTCTTTTGTCTCGTTAGGAAGGTTTATTCCTAGGTATTTTATTCTTTTTGTTGCAATGGTAAATGAGAGTGTCTCCTTAATTTCTCTTTCAGAGTTTTCACCATTAGTGTATAGGAATGCAAGAGATTTCTATGCATTAATTTTGTATCCTACTACTTTACCAAATTCATTGATTAGCTCCAGTAGTTTTCTGGTAGCATCTTAAGGATTCTGTATGTATATTATCATGTCATCTGCAAACAGTGTGAGCTTTACTTATTCTTTTCCTATTGGGATTCCTTTTATTTCTTTTCCTTCTCTGATTGCTGTGGCTAAAACTTCCAAAAGTATGTTGAAAAATAGTGGTGAGAGTGGATATCCTTGTCTTGTTCCTGATCTTAGAGGAATTGGTTTCAGTTTTTCACCATTGAGTATGATGTTGGCTGTGGGGTTGTCACATATGGCCTTTATTATGTTGAGGTAGGTCCACTCTATGACCACTTTCTGGAGAGTTTTTTTCATAAATGGGTGTTGAATTTTGTCAAAAGCTTTTTCTGCATCTATTGAGATGATCATATGGTTTTTCTCCTTCAATTTGTTAATATGGTGTATCACATTGATTGATTTGTGTATATTGAAGAATCCTTGCATTACTGGGATAAACCCCTCTTGATCATGGTGTATGATCCTTTCAATCTGTTGTTGGATTCTGTTTGCTAGTATTTTGTTGAGGGTTTTTGCATCTGTATTCATCCTTGATATTGGTCTGTAATTTTCTTTTTTTGTAGTATCTTTTTCTGGTTTGGTGTCAGGATGATGGTGGACTCGGAGAATGATTTTGGGAGTGTTCCCTCCTCTGCAATTTTTGGGAAGAGTTTGAGAAGGATGGGTGTTAGCTCTTCTCTAAATGTTTTATAGAATTCACCTGTGAAGCCATATGGTCCTGGACTTCTGTTTTTTGGAAGATTTTTAATCACAGTTTCAATTTCATTACTTGTGATTGGTCTGTTCCTATTTTCTATTTCTTCCTAGTTCAGTCTTGGAAGGTTATACCTTTCTAAGAATTTGTCCATTTTTTCCAGGTTGTCCATCTTATTGGCATAGAATTGCTTGTAGTAGTCCCTTAGGATGCTTTGTATTTCTGCGCTGTCTGTTTTAACTTCTCCTTTTTCATTTCTAATTTTATTGATTTGAGTCCTCTCCCTCTTTTTCTTCATGAGTCTGGCTAAAGATTTATTGATCTTGTTTATCTTCTCAAAGGACCAGCTTCTAGTTTTATTGATCTTTGTTGTTATTTTCTTTGTTTCTATTTTATTTATTTCTGGTCTGATCTTTATGATTTCTTTCCTTCTACTAACTTTGGGTTTTTTTGTTCTTCTTTCTCTAATTGCTTTAGGTGTAAAGTTAGGTTGTTTATCTGAGATTTTTCTTGTTTGTTGAGGTAGGATTTTATTGCTATAAACTTCCCTCTTAGAACTGCTTTTGCTGCATCCCATAGGTTTTGGATCATCATGTTTTCATTGTCATTTGTCTCTAGGTATATTTTGATTTCCTCTTTGATTTCTTCAGTGATCTCTTGGTAATTTAGTAACGTATTGTTTAGCTTGCATGTGTTTGTGTTTTTTACGTTTTTTTCCCTGTAATTGATTTCTAATCTCACAGCGTCGTGGTCAGAAAAGCTGCTTGATATGATTTCAATATCCTTAAATTTACCAAGGTTTGAATTGTGACCCAGGATGTGATCTATCCTGGAGAATGTTCCACGTGCACTTGTGAAGAAAGTGTAATCTGCTGTTATTGGATGGAATGTCCTATAAATGTCATTTAAACTATCTGGTCTACTGTGTCATTTAAAGCTTGTGTTTCCTTATTAATTTTCTGTTTCAATGATCTGTCCATTGGTGTAAGTGAGGTGTTAAAGTCCCCCACTATTATTTTGTTACTGTCGATTTCCTCTTTTATAGCTGTTAGCAGTTGCCTTATGTATTGAGGTGCTCCTATGTTGGGTGCATATATATTTATAATTGTTATATCTTCTTCTTGGATTGATCCCTTGATCATCATGTAGTGTCCTTCCTTGTCTCTTGTAACATTCTTTATTTTAAAGTCTATTTTATCTGATATGAGTATTGCTACTCCAGCTTTCTTTTGATTTCCATTTGCATGGAATATATTTTTCCATCCCCTCACTTTCAGTCTGTATGTGTTCCTAGGTCTGAAGTGACTCTCTTATAGACAGCATATATATGGGTCTTCCTTTTGTATCCATTTAGTGAGCCTGTGTCTTTTGGTTGGAGCATTTAATCCATTCACATTTAAGGTCATTATCGGTATGTATGTTCCTAGTACCATTTTCTTTATTGTTTTGGGTTCGTTTTTGTAGGTTCTTTTCTTCTCTTGTGTTTCCCACTTAGAGAAGTTCCATTAGCATTTGTTTTAGAGCTGGTTTGGTGGTGCTGAATTCTCTTAGCTTTTGCTTGTCTGCAAAGCTTTTGATTTCTCTGTCGAATCTGAATGAGAGCCTTTCTGGGTAGAGTAATCTTGGTGTAGGTTTTTCCCTTTCATCACTTTAAATATATCATGACACTCCCTTCTGGCATGTAGAGTTTCTGCTGAGAAATCAGCTGTTAACCTTACAGGAGTTCCCTTGTACGTTATTTGTTGTTTTTACTTTGTTGTTTTTAATAATTTTTCTTTGTCTTTACTATCTGTCAGTTTGATTACTCTGTGTCTTGGTGTGGTTTTCCTGGTGTTTATCCTGCCTGGGACACTCCATGCTTCCTAGACTTGGGTGGCTATTTCCTTTCCCATGTTAGGGAAGTTTTCGACTATAATCTCTTCATATATTTTTTCTGGTCCTTCCTCTCTCTCTTCTCCTTCTGGGATCCTTATAATGTGAATGTTGGTGCATTTAATGTTGTCCCAGAGGCCTCTTAGGCTGTTTTCATTTCTTTTCATTCTTTTTTCTTTATTCTGTTCCATGACAGTGAATTCCACCATTCTATCTTCAGGTCACTTATCTGTTCTGCCTCAGTTATTCTGCTATTGATTCCTTCTAGTGTATTTTTCATTTCAGTTATTGTATTGTTCATGTCTGTTGTTTGTTCTTTAATTCTTCTAGGTGTTTATTCTTTAATACTTCCAAATCTCTTTTAAACATTTCTTGCTTCTTCTTGATCTTTGCCTCTATTCTTTTTATGAGGTCCTGGATCATCTTCACTATCATTATTCTGAATTCTTTTTCTGGAAGGTTGCCTATCTCCACTTCATTTAGTTGGTTTTCTGGGGTTTTATCCTGTTCCTTCATCTGGTACATAGCCCTCTGCCTTTTCATTTTGTCTATCTTTCTGTGAATGTGGTTTTCATTCCACAGGCTGCAGGATTGTAATTCTTCTTGCTTCTGCTGTCTTCCCTCTGGTGGATGAGGCTATCTAAGAGTCTTGTGCAAGCTTCCTGATGGGAAGAACTGGTGGTGGGTAGAGCTGTGTGTTGCTCTGGTGGGCAGAGCTCAATAAAACTTTAATCTGCTTGTATGCTGATGGGTGGAGCTGAGTTCCCTCCCTGTTGCTTGTTTGGTCTGAGGTGACCCAGCACTGGAGCCTACCTGGCTCTTTGGTGGGGTTAATGGCAGACTCTGGGAGGGCTTATGGCAAGGAATACTTCCCAGAACTTCTTCTGCCAGTTTCCTTGTCCCCACGGTGAGCCACAGCTGGCCCCCAGCTCTGAAAGAGATCCTCCAACACTAACAGGTAGGTCAGTTTCAGTCTCCTATGGGGTCACTGCTCCTTCGCCCTGGGTCCTTATGTGCACACTACTTTGTGTGTGTCCTCCAAGAATGGAGTCTCTGTTTCCCCCAGTCCTGTCAAAGTCCTGCAATCCAATCCTGCTAACCTTCAAAGTCTGATTCTCTGGGAGTTCCTCCTCCCGTTGCCGGACTCCCAGGTTGGGAAGCCTGACGTGGGGCTCAGAACCTTCATTCCAGTGAGTGGACTTCTGTGGTATAATTGTTCTCTAGTCTGTGAGTCACCCACCCTTCGGTTATGGGATTTGATTTTATTGTGATTGCAACCCTCCTACCATCTCATTGTGGCTTCTCCATTGTCTTTGGATGTGGGGTATCTTTTTTGTTGAGTTCCAGTGTCTTCCTGTCAAAGATTGTTCAGCAGTTAGCTGTGATTCCGGTCCTCTCGCAAGAGGGAGTTGAATGGCATCATTCTTTCAAGAAATTTGTCCAAGAAGGACAGAGGTAGAATGGACTATATTACCTTGGTTTGTTTTTGCAACTAGTGAAAAAAGCAATACAAAAAAAAATTAGGAAAATACAGGGGCGTATTAAAAGAATAGATTAGCTACAGACTTCAGAAGACATGGACATGACCATTTCACTGGTGAGGAAGAGATCTTCATAAAAAACTAAAAAAGAAAATAATTGATGGCAAGTCTTTGAAGAAACCAGTAGTCGTAGTGAGGGATTTGTTCTAGAAAGAAAGAAAACACCCCTTTCTGTGACATGGGAAATGAGCAAGAAGGAAGTTGAGGGAACTTAGTTACTTTCACTAGCAAGTGGGGCCCAGGCCACCTTCCAGGAAAGACCAGGTGGGGGTTTGGAGAGAGTGGTAGGAAAAGGGAAAGTGATCTTTCTAAGGACAAGGAATCCAAAGCTACACAAAAGGCTCAGCTGAGATTGTAAATCATACATTTGTTGAAACTTTAATCTGAAAAGTTTTGAGATTTATTTTTTCTTATCTTCAGCAGGCTTCCCAAGCCTTCAAGCAGGAGGAGAAAAAGTAGATGGATGATTAATTCAGAACTGTGGCTTCACTTACGTGAGATAATAGAAAAAAATAATATATATATATATATATATATATATAATATCTGCCCCTTGTTCCTGACACAGAGATCCTGAGACCCTTGTAAATTCCTAACTGATAAGAACACTAAGAACATCTTTTGTTGCAATATTTGGTCTCCCCGGTTCCTGATGTAGGGTTCCCAAATCCTCTCTAATTTCTTGGGAGATACGAGTGTCTTTTATTCTAACGAGGTGAATCTGGGTGGGCTCCTAGATGGCTTCTGGACGGTGACCTGTCATCAGAAAGACCAAAGCCACGATTAGAAGCTTGGAAATTTTAGCCGCACCCCCCATCCTCCAGAGACAGGAGGGGGGGCTGGAAGTAGAGTTAATAACTGATCATACCTCCATGAGGAAGCCTCTGTAAAATCCCAATAAAATGGGGTGTTGGGAGCTTCCAAGTTGGCGACCAAACCCCTGTACCAGGAGGGTGATGCATCCCATCTCCACAGGGACAGAAGCTCCTGCACTGGGGACCATCCCAGACCTGGCCCTTTGTATCACTTCATTGGGCTGTTCAATTTTATCACGTCCTTTAAACTGGTAGATGTAAGTAAGTGTTTCCCTGAGTTCTATGAGCTCTTCTAGCAAATAATCTAATCCAAGGGGGAGGAGGTCATAGGAATCTCCAGTTTGTAGGGAAGTCGCAGTGGTGGGTAATCTGGGGACCTACTACTTGGGACTGGCATCTGAAGGGGGGCAGTGTTGAGGGACAGAGCTGTAACCGGTAGGACCTGCTGCTGCCTCCAGGTAGATGGTGTCAGGATTGAGTGAGATTTTTGGATACGCAGCTGGTGCCCCAACATCGCTAGGTGCACAGAAAAGACCCTACACTACACACCTGGCATCAGAAGTGCTGAGTGTGGCTGTCAGGAAGAAACACAACAGTAGTGGGGTTTCCTACACAACACACCGGGCAGACAGAAGCACACGTTGGTAAGACCTTCAGTCATTAGAAAGGACTCTTGAAATGGTCTGACCATAGCATATAAGCCATAAAGCGAAACCAATAAGGAATTGATCAATCAGAATTAGAGAGCAAACAAAGACCTAGAGGTTTAGTCAGTCAAAGGGCAGACATGGTGAAAGTAAATGAGACTGGGAGACAAGGAGGGTGTGGTTGCAGAGAGGAAGGTCACAGTTACTGTTTTTCATTTAATAATTCAAAGAAAATATTGATTCATAAGATAAAAGTAATTTGACTGAAAATGATCGTGTAACAGCTTCATCTATGGGATGGGATTTTTCCTTTGGAAATTGAATTCTTCCAGGTTAGGGCAGGAGTTGGGGGCGAAGATGTGAAAATCCTTGCAGTGTGTGTAGTCAAGTGATTACAGTGTCTGTGACCAGGGAGGTGGAGCTGCACAAAGTGCGCCTGGATATAATTCGTTTTTTTTAGAGCCATGTGGGAAAGCATGGATTCCAAAGAGGCAACTGAAAATAGCATAAATATCTTCAAGATGCTTTTAGGAGTGGGACAAGAAGAATACTGTTAAGAATACTGCTAAGTCAAAATGCCCTCCTAATAAATATAATACTTTCAAATATGCTACTTTTTATAACTCAGAAGTTTCATCTTTAAGATACTGTCAACATTTGGAAAACAGAATAATAAGTAAAACAAGTCCTTAAATTTAACTATGAGGGTAATGGAAGGCTTACTATCTTGTGAGGAATCAGACCTATTTGGTGCTAAATTAGGAGGCCATCCTCTTTGTGGACAGAAAAGTCATCAGTTCCTGTATTGTTAACATTTTACGTTAACAATAGAAAAAATACCCTTAAAACTCCAGAAGGGTTGCCACCTAAGTCTAGTGTACCTTTCCAAGTGATCTGGGGTTAGAGGCTGTTAAAAAAAACAAAAAGTAATGGAAGGCCCTCCAGAAACTATTAGTAAGAGCAGGTGGCTTTTTGCTTCCAGGAAGTCATCATTTCACTTGACAGTGTCCTTGACATGTTCTGTGAGCAGGGGCTTCGGGAAAGAATGACATTCTGGGCTTACAGGGCCAGCTCAAAACAGAACTTTTCTGGCCTCTGTTTCCAGTCAGGGAACAATTAACTAATGATTGCATTTATGAATGGTTATGTGTCATTATGAAATGTTCAAAATATTAGAGAATCCCTTGATAAATTGTCAAAATATTAGGAAGTCATTCTTCAGGAAAAAATTTAAAAACAGAAAATAACACCAAAATGCAAACAGAGGTTATCTCTGGGTTGAGGGGTTGCAGGTGCTCTTTTCTGTAGCTTCTAAATTCTCTCTCTTGTATAGAGGTAATGAACCCCGATCAACAGGTTCACTTCTGATGATTGACAACTTCTGATGCTAAATGTGGAGCATTCCTTTTGTAATCGGAAGGAAGCAATAAATGCTACTGAAACAAATAATAAAAATAAAAGATGAATTATGTACGCAGAAAGTTGTTTCTAAGTTGCTAGATACAAAATTTGGAAAAATGCCCAAAAGAGAAAAATTTCTAATATTGGCGTTTTTCATCGGATTTGGAAAAATGAAATTATGTTAAAGAGAGCTCAAGGTTAGGTGTTTGGTCACCCCCTTACGGTCCCTTCTTCTCCCCCCAGGACCAACCCCAGTTGCTCCCATCCTCCAGCCACCTAGACCCCTGCAGCACTGCGTGCATCACTTAACTTAGCACTTAAGAATTTTGTGATATTAAAGATAAACTGCTAATAAATCCACGCTTTCCTTTACAAAATACACACACAGATGTGCACGCAGTACCAAGGCTCTAGGTTCTTCTTGCTAATTGCCTGCTGACAGTTGTCTCCAGAACCCTGGCCAGTTTAGGGTTCTCTCTGGGTTGAGAAGAAACTGAAGTCTGGGTACATCAAAGGCTGACTGAACACCTGCCCCTGAGGAGTCACCCATCAGCAGAGTCAACTCACTCAAGAGTGGGGAAAAGCATCCTTTTTGAGAGAAGCCTGAAGACGTGCCACTCTTTCTGCCTGGAGATTGTGGCATTAAGATATTTAGAAAGAGAAAACTCTGGCTTTGACAGCACCAATTAGAACGTTTCAAGAGCTTGCTCGGAGAGTAGTCAATTTGTAGGATGGGGTCACTCTTCCCAGGGGACTTGCTGAAATGCTTCCTCTGCCCTGGGCCACCCAAATACTAATCCTGTATAGACATACTTTTAACAATTTGACATAAGAATTCATAGCTTTTTTTCATCCCAGAAGAACAGAGTGCCTTGCTGTTGTGTGCATATGTGTGTATGTTGTAAAGGAAAATTGTGGATTTGTTAAGCTTTCATCTTTAAAATCACTTTCCAACGCAGCAAGCAAGCCCTCATTGCTTGACAGGGACTCGGTATTTGGTTTTGTTGACCCAGGTAATGCGCAGAAAGGAGAATTAAAAACACTCTGAAGGTCTAGATTAATCTAGATCACCATGAAAGAAGAATATTTGATGGACAGTTTAAGAGAACAAAAGATGGTAGAAGGTACTTGACCTAAGAGGAACTTAGTTTGGAGACAGTGTTGTAGGGTAGAGAAGAGAAATTTCCCAACAGCTTGTTGGATCATAGGAGAGAGATGGGGAAAGAGACTTTGAGGTTATTTCCTGTGCGATATGAACAAAAACCCCTTGTGACAGTGGGTTCAGCCTCGGCAGTAGAGATGCACATTGCTTTTCAACTATTCTGGACTTCATACTTGTGTTTCTGTGACTGACACAGCATTGAACCTGTTGAACCTGGCTTTAAGGCTGCCTGTCTTTGTGCAGCTGACACCAAACCATCAACTGGGAAAGGTCTCCCAATAATCTGAATTACTAAACCTGAGCGAAGCTGTCACCCTACAGGTAACGAGTGTCCTCACTTCCACTGAGAAGCAATTTTCCAACCGGGAGTTTCACCACGTGTGACTTTCCAGGGCAAATGCAACGGTGGAGATTCCTAAGCAAACAGAAGGGATGACATAGAGGTGGAGGCATCCTGACAGAAGGAGACAGAGGGGAGAGCTCCTCCCTGCCTCACAGGCAACTGAGTGTTCCTGAACAGAGCAACTGCTTCCGAAGGCGCAGAAGGATGGAAAACAGGGAAAGTGCCGGCTTTCTGGGAAGGAACCAGGTTCTGCCTTGGTACAGTGAGTTCCACCCCTTAATTGTGCTTAATTGATCTTGATTCTCTCCTGCTGTCCTGCTGGCATCTTTCAATACTAACAGATAGTTAATTTCCACCTTTCATTTGGCTTTGTCCTTGGAAAAACTAGTTCACCCTTTCCCCTCATCTTTACTGGTGACCACTCAAGCCACGAGTGACACCGTCAGGTGCCCTCGTTCCTTGGCCCTGAGGGATGCGGTTCAGGAAGCAGCCCTTACAGTCTCCAACCCTGACCCCTAAATTACGTCCCTTCTTGCCCAGTCCCCCTACCACACAAAAGAAATCTGTGAATTTTTTACCTAAGTTAATTATTGACGTCCTGACCACAGATGAAGAGAGGATTCTTTTATTTCTCTACATCCAAATAAGTTATATAAAATTTTTTTCCTAAACTTCACCAACAGGGTTATACTTCTGTTTTTTTTTTTTTTTCAGAAGATATACTGTTCTGATAAGAGTACCAGGGAATCACCAAAGGTAAGTACTAGCAAGAAGGGAATTTGGGCAAAAGACCCTTCCTCGAGGCCCTCAGCCCTGTCTGACAGAGAGAGAAGATAAATATTTCTAAATAAGGGATAAAATCCAATGAAAGTCATTCCGGAAGAGCCCCATATGGTGCACAAGACAGGAGGCTTGTGTGCTGAGCGAGGCACATAGATTCTGGAAATCAAAAATGGAAGCCCCACAAAACAGGTCATCCCTCATAATCAGACTCCAAGACCACATTTCAATATGCATTGACGGCTCATAAGCATGTCTGTTAAAAGCGAATTCAATTCTCACCTCAGCATGGATCATATTTGTGCTGTAGCTAAACGGCTTGGTCTGAAGAGTGATGTCATGGAGCATATGTTATTCAATTATAACAGCGTCTTCTGATCTGAGCAAGAAATGAGATAGAGACGCACGTCTGAACTCACTTGGGAAGCATTTATATGCAACATTACTACCCTGTACAAAGGCAGCTAGCATTGTCACAGGGTTGTAAACAATAGGTTCAGAAGTAGGAAAATAAATTTTCTTGCTTCTTCCAGGGTACGGTTTTTCTAACTTGGTCCTATTGACATATGGGGCTAGATAATTCTCTTTTTTTAAAAAAAAAAGACTTGATTTTTTAGAGCAGTTTTGAGTTCACAGCAAAACTGATCAGAAAGTACAAAGAGTTCCCATTTACCCCTTCCCTGCCATAATTCTTTTTCTGTAGGGAGCTGACGTATGCATTGTAAAATGTTTAGCATGGTCCCTGGCCTCTGGCCTCTAGATGCCCGTAGTATCCCCCAAATGTGAAAAACACAAATGTCACTGGACATTGCCAAAGGTCTCCTGGTGGACAAATTCATCCTTGGTTGAAAACTACTGTTTCAGAGTTTGACCTTCCCCCTACAGGACAAATAGAAGCTAGATTCTGTCTTCAAGTGTCTTAAGAGGCATCATTTGAGCCTTGGTTGACTAAAACAGAAGAACGTGGCTAGATGTTTTATATTTATTTAATCTCTTCAGACAAAACAAACTGATTATAAATATTAGAGAAAGACAAGACAATTGGGTCAGGGAGAAATTATCGCAGGGAGGAGACCAGAGATGAGACTGCCCGCAGGAGTCATCGTGCGTTTCTCCAGCCTTGCATATTCACATGTGTGATACACTTAAAAGAATTCTTAAAGAATTAGATTGGACTCGGGGTTCCAATTCACAGGAACAGAGCTCACAAGAGATTAGTAAACAGAGCAACCAGAACTATTTGTTAATTGGCAATGAGAAACATTCTGAAAAGAACGGAACATCACATTGGCTGTATCAGTCCCCTCCAGTAGCTTAGCTACAGTGGAAACTGAATTCCAGAGGGTGCCCAGTGAGCATGGAACCGAGACATGTAATCTGACAGTTTGAAGCCTCTGATGCCTGTCTCCACACGGGGACCCTCCCCCTGCCCGGGCAGTTCTGGGCAGGGGCACGTCTGAGTCAGTGCTCCCAAGGCTGATGGGCCAAGGAAACGTCAGAGAAGCGTGCTAAAACTCAGATCCATGGCTCCACTGCTAGAGATTACGATTTAGTGACACTGAGGTGGGGCCTGGTCACCAACGTTTTTAACAAGCGCCCCAGGTGCTTGAGAAACACTGAACTGTGGTCACCTTTGTAACTGCCCTTCTGTCTCTGCTTCCGTAGGATTCTGCCCAGTCGTGCCCTGGTCAGCACAGTCTTTCACCCTGTTGACACCTTCACAGGTTGCAGTAAAGACAGCCAGCCTGGAAAACTCTCTCTCTGTAGGTGACAATCAAAATTTCAGTACAAATCCCTTATTTCCTTACCGGTAACAGAGAGCAGCAGGTGGGGACAGCACAGCCTCAGCCCCAGGTGACACCTCACGAACTAAAAATTGTTGCCATAAAATATTGTGTTTTTGTTTGTTTGTTTTGCGGTACGTGGGCCTCTCACTGTTGTGGCCTCTCCCGTTGCGGAGCACAGGCTCCGGACGTACAGGCTCAGCGGCCATGGCTCACGGGCCCAGCCACTCTGTGGCATGTGGGATCCTCCCGGACCGGGGCATGAACCCATGTCCCCTGCATCGGCAGGCGGACTCCCAACCACTGCACCACCAGGGAAGCCCCATAAAATATTGTTGAAGGCAATTCACTTGAAGGAAGGACATTCCTCTCTCTTAAGCAGATTGAGACTTTTCTATTGTTGGTTTCAGGTTATTGGTTTTAGTGATATTACAAACGGGAGAGCAGATCTTACATGCTGGGTCGCGGGCATCTCCACTTCTCTCCCAGGCCCCCAGTTACTAAACAAAAAGCTCTGTTTCTCATATTAAAAACCCATCTGTTCATTCGCTCTAGAAACATTTATTGAATGTTTATGGCGGGGCAGCGGCAATTTTCAGGTTTCGAGACATAAAATGAGTTGTAGGCCTAGGACCAGGAGGGAGCAGAGAAGTGAGCACAGGGTCTCTGGGTGCCAGGAGGGAGTAAGACGTGGGTTAGGAGGTGGGGGGAGGGGCAGGGCTACTCAGAGCACGTGACAGCTGAGCCGAACGGAGAGGTGGAGAGACGCTCACAGCAGAGCAGGGAAAGACAGCACGCCAAGGAAGGAGAGGCCCCTGCGAGGACAAAGCTGAGTGAGGGAGCCCGGTGCTTCCTGGGACCCCCAGGTACTGGTTTGACTGGAGCATGGATGCACCAGGGATGTGGGATAGAATGGCGTGGGTAAGCAGAAGCCACCCATCAAGGACCTTGTACAGAATACTGAGGACGTTTGACTCTGTGTGACAGTGAGGACGCGAGTCCTTAGGTGCTTTTAAGCATAGGAAAAGGACATGATCCAGTTCATGTTTCAGAGCACTCTCCCTGTGGCCAGGAAGAGGTTTCGGAGTGAGACACTTGAGCGGGGTTGAAAGTTTGTCATGTGTCGGAGAGCACGGGCAAGGGGAAGACACAGGATCACCTAGGGGTGTTGAGCCTATTGCTGCAGGTTTTTAAAGTTTAAATGCTTTGAACAATCCATTTGTTTGGGGGACTTTTTCTGGCAGTGTGCAGAAGTCCAGTTGTATAACACAGAAAGATGGTGGGGGAATTAATTCACGGTTGTCACATGTGATTTTTGTTTAAATCGTGGGGGTGAGAATTTGTAGGTTTAAAGAAGAGATGTGGTAGAAGAGGTGATGGAAGGAAAGAAGGGGGAGGGTCTGATCTACGAGGGCTGCATGAATTTGAAGTTAAAATGCTGGGGAAATAGGCTGTGATAGAGGAGTACTGAAGAGCAACTCTGTACAGGCAGAACAATTCCAGCTGACAAGTCAAAACTGTGTATGACCTTCATGGGAAATCCACGCGGTAGGGACATTTTGGGGTAACTTCCTAATCCACTACTCACCGCCTTCCTTCTCCTACCCCTGAAGCTACAGTGAATAGGATGCAGGACCCTGTTTTCACAGTGCTCATACTGTGGAACCATCGACTAACTGGACCCATCAGTGTCTCACTCCTGAAGACGTAAAATCAGAGTGTCACAGTTTCGCTTGCACTCCAGTGCTGTGGTGTGTCGTCATCTTTGCCAGTATCATCTAGTTCAGCAGAGAGAGCTGATTGAGAGAGAGACAGAGAGAGTGAAAACAGAACTGACAGCCCTTATCGCCGCGAGACGGAAACTCCGTTTTTCCCAATGGCCCTCCAGTTCTCAGTCTATTTCCTTGGATGTCTTTTTTACAATTGGTTTTGTGAGCTGGTCCTGAATAATATCATTCCTTAAGAAAAAAAAGGCTCACCCACACTCATAAATTAAGCAGTTCCTATCTAAACATTATTCACTCATGGGATTGGCTGAAGTGTTACCATTCAGTACAGGTTCAAGGGTCTGGGAATTCAGTCCCCCTCTGGACAGTCCCCTCCTAACAACAATTTTACCCTTTATGTAAAGGGCAGAGTGAAGCTTTAGCTGTCTATGTCACAGCCATCTACATCATCTGCTCCAGGACGTGGAGAAAAAATGAAAGAAAAGGTACAGAAAATAGAGAAAGAGTAGTCTCATATTCATTTAGAAAGGAATAGGAATTGGAACCATCTTTTTGAAGGACAGTTTGGCAACATCTGATAAACATTTCTTTTTTATTCTTTATTTTTTTATTTTAATTTTTTTTTGGGTTTGGGGGCCTCTCACTGTTGCGGCCTCTCCCGTTGCGGAGCACAGGCTCTGGACGCGCAGGCTCAGCGGCCATGGCTCACGGGCCTAGCCGCCTCGCGGCACGTGGGATCTTCCCGGACCCGGACACGAACCCCCGTCCCCTGCATTGGCAGGCAGACTCTCAACCACTGCGCCACCAGGGAAGCCCAGATGTGTGACTCTTTTATTTTGCAATGAGAAGCTTGTACATCTCAATCTCCTCACCCAATTCTTTCCTCCCCCTACCTGCCTCCTTTCCAGGAAAAAACTTTTGGTTCTCTGTATCTATAAATGTTTCTGTTTTGTTATATTTGTTCATTTGTTTTGTATTTTAGATTCCACATATAAGTGAAATAATACAGTGTTTGTCTTTCTCTGTCTGACTTATTTCACTTAGTATAATACCCTCTAGGTTCATCCATGTTTCCAAAGATAGCAAGATTTCATTCTATTTTTATGGCTGAATAATATTCCATTTTATATGTATATGTATAACTTCTTTATCTGTACATATCTGTTGATGGCCATTTAGGTTGCTTCTCTATCTTGGCTATTTTAAAGAATGCTGCAATGAACATAGGGGTGCATATATCTCTTCTAATTAATGTTTTCCTTCTCTTTGGATAAATACTCAGGATTGGAATTGCTGGACCTTGAGGTCATTCTTTTATAATTTTTGAGGACCCCCCCCCATACTGTTCTCCATAGTGGCTGCACCAATTTACATTCCCACTAACAGGGCACAGGGCTCCCTTTTCTCCACATCCTCACCAACGCTTGTTATTTCTTGTCTTTTTGGTAATAGTCCTACTGACAGTGGTGAGGTGATATCTCATTGTGGTTTTGATTTGCATTTCCCTGATGACTGGCAATGTTGAACATCTTTTCATGTGCCTATTGGCCATCTGTATGTCATCTTTGTAAAAACGTCTATTCAGGGGCTTCCCTGGTGGCCCAGTGGTTGAGAGTCTGCCTGCCGATGCAAGGGACACGGGTTCGTGCCCCGGTCCGGGAAGATCCCACATGCCGCAGAGCGGCTAGGCCCGTGAACCATGGCCGCTGAGCCTGCATGTCCGGAGCCTGTGCTCCGCAACGGGAGAGGCCACAACAGTGAGAGCCCTGCGTACCGCAAAAAAAAAAAGGAAGAAAAAGAAAAACGTCTATTCAGATCCTGTACCCATTTTTTAATCAGGTTTTTTCTTTTCTTGATGTTGAGCTTGCATGAATTCTTTGTATAACTTGGATATTAACCCTTTATCAGGTATACTGTTTACAAATATCTTCTCTCAGTAAGTGGCTTTTTCATTTTGTTGATAGTATCCTTTGCTGCACAAAAGCTTTCTAGGTTGATGTAGTCCTTTTTTCTTTTTTTTTGCTTTTGCTTCCCTTGCCTGAGGAGACACATGCAAAAAAATATTACTAAGATGAATGTCAAAGAGCTTACTACCAATGTTTTCTTCTACAAGTTTTATGGTTTTGGGTCTTACATTTAAGTCTTTAATTCACTTTGAATTTGTTTTTGTGCATGGTATGAGAGAGTAATCCAGTTTGATTCTTCTGCACTTAGCTCTTCACTTTTCCCAATAGTATTTATTGAAGAGACTGTCTTCCCCGTTATATATTCTTGCCTCCTTTGTCATAGATTAATTCTCATATAAGTGTGGATTCATTTCTAGAATCTTTATTCTGTTCCATTGATCTATGTGTCTCTTAGTGCAAGTACCATACGGTTTTGATTGCTGTATTTTGAAGTCATGGAGTGTGATGCCTCCAGCTTTGTTCTTTTTCAAGATTGTTTTGGCTAATTTAGTCTTTTTGGATTTCCTCAGTAAATTTGTTTTCTATGTAAATTTTAGAATTATTTGTTCTAGTTCTGTGGAAAATATCATTGATGTACTGATGGGGATTGCCTTTGGCAGTATGGTCATTTTAACAATATTGATTCTTCCAATCCATGAGCATGATATATCTTTCCAAATCTTTCTTTTGTCTTCAGTTTCTTTCATAAGTGTCTTATAGTTTTCCAATTATATGTCTTTGCCTCCTTATTTAGAGTTACTCCTAGGTATTGTATTCTATTTGATGCAATTGAAAATGGGATTGCTTCCTTAATTTCTCTTCCTGATAGTTCTTTGTTAGTGTATAGGAATACAACAGATTTCTGTATATTAATTTTGTATCCTTAAACTTCACAAAATTCACTGATGAATTCTAATACTTTTTTGATGGTGCCTTTAGAATCTGTGTATAGTATCATGTAATATGCAAATAGTGACAATTTTACTCCTGCTTTCCAATTTGGATTCCTTTTATTTCTTATTCTTGTCTGATTGCTGTGGTTAGGACTTCCAACACTACGTCAGTCTCCAAAGACTGAACCAGGAAGAAATAAAAAATATAAATGGATAAATTACCAGTAATAAAATTGAACCAGTAATAAAACAACTACCAATAAACAATGGTCCAGTACCAGGTGGCTTCACAGATGAATTGTACCAAATATTTAGAGAAGAGTTAACACCTATCCTTTTCAAACTATTCCAAAATATTTCAGAGAAAAGAATACTTCCAAACTCATTCTAAGAGGCCAGAATCACCCTGATACCAAAACAAGACAACGATATCACAAAAAAAGAAAATTACAAGACAATATCACTGATGAACATAGATGCAAAAATCCTCAGCAAAATATTAGCAAACTAAATTCAACAATACATTAAAAGGATCATACACCACGTGTGGACACAGGTGGGGAAGGGAAGGGTGGGATGAATTGGGAGATTAAGTTTGACATAAATAAACTACTATGTGTAAAATAGGAAAAAAAAAAAAAAAAGGATCATACACCATGATCAAGTGGGATTTATACCAGGGATGCAACAATGGTTCAATAGCCACACTCGATCAATGTGACACACAACGTTATCAAATTGAAGAATAAAAACCATATGTTCATCTCAGTAGATGCAGAAAAAGCTTTTGACAAAATTCAACATCTTTTTATGGTAAAAACTCTTCAGAAAGTGGGTGTAGAGGGAACATACCTCAACATAATAAAGGCCATGTATGACAAACCCACAGCTAACATCATACTCAATGGTGAAAAGCTGAAGGCATTTTCTCTAAGATCAGGAACAAGACAAGGATGTCCACTCTTGCCAC
The DNA here is from genome assembly GCF_949987515.2 of Delphinus delphis. Classification (NCBI taxonomy): domain Eukaryota; kingdom Metazoa; phylum Chordata; class Mammalia; order Artiodactyla; family Delphinidae; genus Delphinus; species Delphinus delphis. The sequence continues at coordinate 79,620,316 of NC_082696.1, read as the reverse complement.
TTTTATTCAACATAGTTTTGGAAGTCCTAGCCTCAGCAATCAGACAAGAAAAAGAGATAAAAACAATCTAAATTGGAAAAGAAGAAGTAAAACTGTCCCTGTTTGCAGATGATGATACTATACATAGAAAATCTTAAAGATGCCACCAGGAGACTACTAGAACTCATCAATGGATTCAGGAAAGTTGCAGGATACAAAATTAATATACAGAAAACTGTTGCATTTCTATATACTAACAACAAACTATCAGAAAGAGAAATTAAGGAAACAATCCCATTTACCCTTTCATCAAAAAGAATAAAACACATAGGAATAAACCTACCTAAAGAGGTAAAAGACCTGTACTCTGAAAACTATAAGATAGTAATGAAAGAAATTGAAGACAACACAAACATTTGGAAAGGTATACTGTGTTCTTGGATTGAAAGAATCAATATTGTTAAAGTGACCATATTGCCTAAGGCAATCTACAGATTCAATGCAATCCCTGACAAATTACCAATGGCATTTTTCACAGAACCAGAAAAAAATAATGTTAAAATTTTTATAGAAACACAAAAGACCCTGAATATCCAAAATGATATTAAGAAAGAAGAACAGAGCTGGAGGAATCATGTTCCCTGACTTCAGACTATACTACAAAGCTACAGTCATCAAAACATAGAGTACTGGCACAAAACCAGAAATATAGATCAATGGGACAGGATAGAAGGCTCAGAAATAAATCCATATACTTATGGTAAATTAATCTATGACAAAGGAGGCAAGAATATACAATAGAAAAAAAGACAGTCTCATCAATAAGTGGCGCTGGGAAAACTGGACAGCTACATGTAAAAGAATGAAATTAGGACATTCTCTAACACCATATACAAAAATAAACTCAAAATGGATTAAAGAACTAAATGTAAGACTGGAAACCATAAAACTCCTAGAGGAAACACAGGTAAGACACCATTTGACATATATCATAGAAATAATTTTTTTGGATCTGTCTCCTAAAGCAAAGGAAATAAAAGCAAAAACAAACAAATGAGACCTAATTAAACTTAAAAGCTTTTGTACAGCAAAGGAAACCATCAACAAAATGAAAGACAATCTACTGAATGGGAGAAAATATTTACAAATGACATGATTGTTAAGGGGTTAATATCCCAAATAAATAGCTAATACAACTCATCATCTAAAAAACCAAAAACCCAACTTAAAGAACAGGCAGAAGAACTTTATAGACATTTTTCCAAAAAGGACATGCAGATGGCCAACAGGCACATGAAAATATGCTCAACATCACTTATCACCAGGGAAATGCAAATCAAAACAACAGTGTCACACCTGTCGCAATGACTATTATCAAAAAGAACACAAATAACCATAACTGGCAAGGATGGAGAGAAAAGGGGACTCTTGTACACTGGTGGTGGGAATGTAAACTGGTGCAGACACTGTGGAAAACAGTATGGAGGTCTCTCAGAAAACTAAAAATAGAGCTACCATATGACCCAGCAATTCCATTTCGGGATATACATCTGAAAAAAGCAATAACTCTAATTCAGAAAGATACATGCACCCCAATGTTCACAGAGGCACTAGTTAAAATAGCCAAGATGTAGAAGCAACCCAAGTATCCACTGACAGATGAATGGATAAAGGAGATGTGGTACATATATACAATGGAATACTACTCAGCCATAAAAAGGATAAAATTTTGCCATTTGCAACAATGTGGACGGACCCGGGGGGTATTATGCTTAGTGAAATAAGTCAGAGATAGATAAATACTGTATGTTATCACTTATGAATGGAATCTAAAAAATAAAACAAATGAATGGGTATAACAAAACAGAAACAGAATCACAGACATAGAAAACAAACTAGTGGTTACCAGTGGTGAGAGGGATGGGGTGGGGCAAGATAGGGGTAGGGATTAAGAGGTACAAACTGGTATGTATAAAATAAATAAGCTATAAAGAGATACTGTACAACACAGAGAATGTAGCCAATATTTCATAATAAATTTAAATGGAGTATAATCTATAAAAATAGTGAATCACTCTGTTGCACGCCTGAAACTAATATAACTAATATAATATCAACTGTACTGCAATTAAAAAAAAAAGATTTTAAAAAAAGAAGTCTACAGTTTCTTTAGGTAGACCTGACTTAGGGCCACTAAATCTGATTTTTGACCAGTAGATACAGAGGGGTTTGTTCCATGTTTTTCTCCCACAGACATCTCTTGCAGGAAACAACTGGTAATTTGTTTTAAAAAATAATTTTCAGCTTTCTTATGTTTCATCTCATTTAGCACTAGTCTCACCTTGTACCTTCATTCTGACTTTACGCAAAACATACTGGACTTTACAATGAATGTGCTTGTCTAACCTGCACTGAATTTTTCACCATGTGGCCCTTTTCCAATCATGGCTTCACAATAAGAAGTCCTCAAAGCTTTTGCTTGAACAATGGCCAAACTCAAATCACTGATTTTCATCCTGAAACCATACACTAAACATCCTTCCTTCTTGGGCCCATATTTACAAAGAAATATAAATGTGTGAAGATCAATAGTTGTAATTCAGTTATTGTCAAAGATCAGTTCTTCTGTACTATTTTAAAGCACTGAGAATAGTTTTCTTTAATTTACTTTCCTGTCCAGATGAGTATTGCCTTTGTAAGTGGTCTCATAGGAAATGCATTTAGACTTAGTTCAAAGATGCATCCAATAATCAATAAGAACGTCAGTCCACAACTTTATAGTATAGATAAACTCCCTCAGTAAAATATATTTCCTCCTCTTTCATTCACTTTGCTCCTTCCCTGCTCTGCATTTCCAGGGGCCCCCTGGTGGCCTGAGGACACGAGAAGGGAGCTGTTGACCAGGCAGAGGTCAGGTCATCAAGTAAGTCTGGGGAAAGGGCCCTCTGAGGAGGTTTGACTACATCTCTGCTGGTTGCTAGACTGAGACTAAAATGTTAATTGTGATTTGGGGAAGGAGGCTTAGTTCACACTAATCCTTCCTGGATTTTCCAATTTCTCCACGTTCACAAAAATTAGTGTTTAAATGTCTTTTCTAAGAGAACTCAAATTTTGTTAAAAATTTAAAGAAATCAGGAGGCTTCTGGGTAAGGCAAGATCCAGAAAAATCAGACTATTTTAGCCAATAGCTCATACATTTTCATGATGTAACAAGATCATGAAAGTTCAGTGTTCTTACCCTAGGTTACCTTTTTTTTTTTTTTTTAACAGCAGGAAGTACTCATCAGCTAAGGAAGATGAGATTCTTATTTTCTCAGTTGGCCTTTGTACGAATCCATAAAAATGTACCCGTTTCTATGATTCCCATCTTATTCCCAACTCTTGCTTCTCCCTCTGTCTCTGTTCTCTATTTCCTCTGCCTGATCTTACTTAAACTGATATTATAGGCCTGCAGCCCCACACATCAAATTTCTTTATTCTCATGGAAACTTGAATTGGTGACTGTCAATTGCTCTCAGTCTTATTATAAGTGAAATTGATTCTGGATTTCTAAATTTCTCCTCCTACAAAGGGTGATCTTAGATCTCTAGTCTTTTATATGTTATTGCTCTGTCCGATGGCCTTTTTAAAGATTTGTAGACTTTTACAGTAAATCTCTTATTGCTCACTTAAATGTGATGGTTATGTGTTTAATCATTAATGGTTATATCAAGCAATCTCATATGTATGTAAGATACGTATGTCTTATATACATATTTAAAACACACAAACAAGCCATTCCACCCATGTTTGACTGTGTAGCTTAGAGGGTTTGTGTTTAGAGTTCAATATCCCAGCATCAAGCTAAACTGGAAATTCACAATCCTACTACTCTTCCTCCCTCTTCTATTAACTTGTGCTGCTTTTTAATTTTTTTTTAATTTCTCTGAGTTTCAGTTTCTCCCTCTGGGAAATCAAGGATATTCAACTAACTAGTTCACAATGTTCCTTCTAACTCCAAAATTCTTCTTACTTTGTTAATAAATCGGCATATTTTCCTTGATACAAACATCTTTAGAATCCCCACAGAGAACTAATCCAGAGGATGTGCTAATATTGTGATTCATTACCCAAGTCATTTCTCTAAGCACTGGTTTTCACATAGGCAGAATGAGATGATTTTTAGACCCATTTAAGGCCCATGATGCTGCTATACACATGACAGATTCTTGTTGCCATTTCCATTTAGGAATTTTTTTTTTTTACTAGAGACAAATTTATATGTTTTCTGTTGTCAGAAACTGAAAACTCCAGAACCCTAGCACATTTCTTGGCTATAAGAAAGCTTACACTCAGATTCATTGTCCAAATGTCACAGTATGCTCAATGCTGTGTCCAAAGAAAGCATCTATTCCCTTTCAAATGGATTTGTTCTCTGTTGTCCTCAAATGCCTTACTTGGATAGTTGTAATTCGAAGGTGTGAGCAGAACGCAAGACTTCAATTCACAGTAGAATCTTCAATTTCGTGCTGATACATTTTCAGGTTCTTGGTTACAAATTAACCGACTCTCTTCCCAGTCTCTTGGGACATTGGAAAAGTGGACAAATTATCCAGAGACTGTAGTGGTTTATGCAAGAATCACCTGCTCACCTGTGCACTAATGGAACTGCTTTGCATAAGCAGATCCTGTTCCCTGAGGCTACACAGTTTCCAATCTTCTATACCCCAGGGGACATTACCAGCGCTGCAGAAGTGCCTCTGTTCTCAGGCTGAGAACTACAGGTACTTGGTTCCTTTCTATCTCAAAGGACTTCCTTCTGGGCACAGGATTATGGTGTTTTCTCATCAAGCCATAGCAGCCACATACAAGGTTAATAGTGCCCTGAAGATGTACAGTGCACAACCTGTACAACTGTCAACAGCTGCCTTGTGGAGTTGTTGGGGAGAAAATATTTTCCTCTAACTCTAGGTCTGGCTGGTCTGAGGATTAATTTACATGAGATAGATTAACATATGTGTACATGGGAGAGACTCAGGAAGACTGAGCAACTGGCTAAAAAGTCTGAAACCCTCCCCTTAAATACCATCTTCAGCTAAAGACAAAAGAGGATGTTGCCGGGAGGGGTTTGGAATTTCAGAGGCAATTCACATGGAGATGGAAAAGCACATGTTTGCTGGGACAGCAGAGACCCTGGGACACAGAGTGGCCTCTGATCGCTAAGCCCCTCTGGTCCCCCCCACACACCCTATTCTTTGATGGCATCTCCATCCCAGGTGATGGTACCTCCATCCCAGGTGATAGCACTATTCCTTTATCCAAATTCTTCCTGTAGCTAAGGGGTAGGTAAAGAGAAATTTACTGAGTCTTCCGTTTCTTAAAAATAATCAGCCTAAATTAATCGTCATGCCCAAAAGACACATTTTGGGCTGCCAGATTCTGCTCCTCCACGGTCCTGCCTTTGAAACTTCTCCAAGAAGTCTCACAGTCCAGAAGCTGAGTTGGTAGATTGTTCCAGCTCATTAAACCAGTCTCATAGTCCTGACAATGAGTCAGCCCTGTTAAGTTCATTTCAGGAGGCTGTGAGGCAGGTGGTCTTCCAAAGTTTGGCCTATGAGGTGCAAGCAATTATGTTTTAATACGAGCCATTTCTATGGAGATGAAAGAAAAACAACAGTTATTGATCGGAGCAAATTATAACGCAGTGTCTGAGAGCTGCCAGTTGAGAACGTTTCTAGGTGTCAGCCTTGAAGCATCTGGAGATGGAGTGAGGACAGAAAGTGACAATCTGACAGATTTTCTTGGTTTGTAGTTTTAATGTCTCTGACGATGTCATCAGTGTGGAGGTAAGCTTTCTGAGTGGCTTACACAGCAATAGGCCCAAAGACTGTCTAACGTGGGCTATTGTGGTGATCGCTCTTAAGTTTGTATCAAGTTGTTCAGCTCCAGTTTTGAGGGCTTCAGGGGAAGGAAGCTTTAGTTTTCAACGATTCCAAATCGAAAGTGGGAGAAAAGTTGGAAACGTTAGTTTGGAGAGCTATAGCTAAATATTTTAGGAAAATAGAAAAATTCAGGGTTCAGTCCAGTTTACAGGTGGAAAAGCAAAACCTCAAAGAAAATTAACAGAACTAAAATCTAGTATCTATGATTGTGTATTATAGTTTCCACTGAAATACAATTTTTCCCTGTAAAAGTACACTTATTTTTACCAAAGATAGCCAAATTAAGGCTAATTTGTTTGCCAAATAAGTGTAGTTTCAGTAAAATTGGCCTGATTATTTGCATAAGGCCAGCAAGAATAGTGATTGACCTTAAAGGCTTTTTAAAATCTGCTTTGCTGGAACTTTTCATAAGGAACCTCCAGATTGAATTTTAAATGTCTCTTGAGGCCAGGAAGCCAAAGCAAAGACTTACCATCAGACTTGCCTGTAATAACTATAGATTTAGGTGAATTCCTCTCTTCTTGAGATCCTCCCAAATATCCTGAGGTTTCTGCACCTACCAGGAAGTGACCTTCCTTACTCACCTGGTAGGGCTGCTGGGAACCCTGTAAGCAATGTACCTGCCTGTTTTTCCAAGGGGCAATATTGCTCCCTAAGGTCAATCTTATTTCCTTAAAGCTGTCTGGTCATATCTGAGTCTATGCACATCCTCAAATATGACATTCCAGTCAAAGCCTTGGTAATGTAACCAATGTTTGCAACTGTGTTCTGTTACAAGAACAAATTCTTAGCGAACTTATGTAAATAGCTATATGGCCATGAAAATAATAATACATACTAAGAGTTTCCAAATACTGGAGGGATCAGGTAGGGAGAAAAAGATAAATGTTTCAGTTCTGCTTACAAAGGTATAATTTACCAAATTGCTGTAGGTCATAGTCTAAGAGGAAAGATTTCCTTATATCTGGAAAATAAGGATTAAAAAGTAATATTTCAGCCAAAAGTCATAAAAATTAATATCATATTCATCAATTCATTCAGTCCCATGTACAATAATTAATTCTTGTTGATCTTGATTTTTTTTTCTTGGCTGGACCACGTGGCTTGTGGGATCTTGGTTCCCTGACCAGGGATGGAACCCAAGCCCTCAGCAGTGAAAGTGCAGAGCATTAACTACTGGACTGCCAGGGAATTTCTGATCTTCATCTTTTGTTAGCAGTTTATGAAGCCAACAGTTTTTTCATTAGAGTTCTGTAATTTCTTACCCAGTTCAGTGGTATAATCTGAAAGTTATCAGAAACCTATATTTATCAAAAAGTCTTTTCTGTGAATCTTCTTGAAGATAAACATTTTTGCAAAAGCATGAGATTAAAACAGTAACTGTCTATAAATGACAAAGACTTAAAATGGCCTGGTTAAAGATCTGATTCATTATAATACAATTGACCTGGAAATTTGTTATTTCCGTGACACACAGCATTATAAGATAATAACTAGAATTATGACTGATAACATTATACTAAGACATACCCGCATTTTATGAATTTTATATAATTTCCAGAGCATTTATATTAAAAACATTTACCCATACAATATAGCCCAGGAAGGTTTATCATTATTCATTTGACAATGCTTACCATGTAATTTAATACACCAAATAAGCCTAATTTGATTAATAATGCTCTTTTATAAGGAAAGAAAACATATCTTTTCAAGTGTTCTAGGGGCTGTCTGGAAAATCCCAAACTTAGTTCCAGGTCAATAAGACTTCATTTAAAATTTGATTTGGGGGAAGTTTGTCAAAAATACCAAAAAGGTCTTAAAACACTTGGTCAAATAAGAACATAGGTCACTGAAAAACAATTTACCCAAAACGTCAAAGACTTCACAGGCAAATACAGAAGGTTTAATAGTTGTAAAAAGCCATAGCTCTTTCAATATTGAAAAGGTTCAGTTTAAGCATTCAAAGACCTGATAAAAACAACATAGGAAATTATTTTGATCAAACATAATCGCTCCCTGATGTTTTTAGGCAGACTACTAAAGGTAGAGAAAAACCTTTTACTATTTCTTTACAAGCACAGATTTCTGTCTTTTTAACAGAGAGAAAACCAAATTCTAATTTTGCACCAACTTACTTTGATATTAAAATTCATTCACTTAAATTCCTTTCGATCTTAACCAGCTTAAGCATGCATAAAACACTTTTCTCAAGGTTTCTTTTTGACGAAACTTCTACAACATTCTATTTCCATTTTAGTGCATCCCTTGTCCTTTTCTTTTTTTCCCATTCTTGAAATAACCAGCCTTATTTTAGGCAAGATCATTTTCATTTCCCTCAACAAAATTGTATCTCCATTTCTCATATCTTTCTTACCCAAAAATACAACTTACTTTTCTTACATACAGAGATGTCTTTCATATAATTTTCAGTAACTTTAATCACATATATTAATTATAAATCTTAACCCCTAGAAACCTTAACTAAGAAGTAAACAACTGTGAAATGTCTTTTACATTAGCATTTTATGGCTTGGCAAATTTACAAATACATTTTATAATTCTAGAGACATAGACTACTTCATACTATAATCTTTCAATAAAGCACAAGACATGTTTACTAATAAACCCAAATTTACCTTTACTTTGTAATAGGAAGCTAAAAGCAGATATACCTATGTTTAGTAATTGATCTTTCACCATTATGTTTTATTGGGAAATCATCTAGACATTCAATAAATTTACTTTATAATTTAACTCATCATAGCAAAACTTTAAGGTTTCTAGTAACCAAAAATATTTCGACAGCTATTTTTAAGAACACATAAACCATAACGTATAATAAACATTTATAAGTTTACCTAAAACCCTTTTATCGTATATCTATTTGCTCTTAACAATTGTTTATATAACCTATGAAAACTTCATGAGACATTAGACAAAGTCAACCATCATCTCCAGCTATTTCTTCTTCTTTTGTTGGCAAATTTTTGTAACAGATTACATGACTTTTAGTAAACTTAGATAGAATAAAAGTATTATACTTAATGCTGATAATTAAAGACTTTGTTTTAATTAAACTGAAAACCTTAAACTTGCTATTATTTATTAAAGATTACTCCTAGACCACATGGACTTGAAAAACATTTGGGTTACTGTCTATGATACTTCTGAGACTTAGAAATATTTATTTCATAAGCACTCTTTTTAAGCCAATTAAATTGAGTTACTTTACAAAGTGATTTTTGTCAGTTCTGTCTGAAGGTAGAAAAAGGCCCTATGCGTAATGTACGCAGACATACATACAGATGCAATCAGAGATTTCATAGCTTTCATTTTAAGACCTTAGTCATGAATCAGGTATAAATATAACACCTATGTTATATAAAAGTCACTAGTTTATAAATAGTGGTTGGAATAAATTTAGTTTATCTGCTCAGATGGCCAAGGCTCTTTACTTTTGTGGAAAAAAACTTTTAAGATTTTATTTGTCCTTGACAAATAATCTTAAGGAAGCTGTAGGCTAGATTTTGGGCAAGGGAGATTTTCCAGTAGTCTGTCCTTTTTTAAAGGCATCTTTCCCTCCAATTTTTTCCCCCTGGTGTCAGGTTCTCCCAATTGTGTTAGCTGGGCTCAGCCTCAGGAGACAGTGGGCTGTGTTTACATTTCTGATTTTGTAGATATTTGCAAGACAAAGACAGTTGTTTTTAATTCCCCAAAGAACTGGGCTGCTGCCTAAGTGATATCAAAAGTCTGTTTGCCCATCCAACTACATTTCCTTTAATATGCTTCTTTGTATCAGGGAGAAAGATTTCCAACTAAAATTGCAAACTGAAAGATTTCTATGTTCTAGAACTTCGGGGTTCAATTATCACACCTAAAAAAAATCTGCGGGAGGCATTCAACAATGGCCCTTTGTTCAAGAGCACAATTCAATAGACCAATTCCCCCCAGGGGGCAAAAAGCCTCCACCATCTCCCCTATTAGGCCTTGACTATCAGTCCCACATTCCGGGGGCTCAGGCAACCCTACTGGCTCCCCTTGGCAAGTTCAGTTAACATTGCCTGAAGGGCAGACTCCTGCACCCTGTTTGACAATTCCAGGAAGGGGGAACATTCCCAGTGACACACAATGTCCAATCCCTACAGTACAGTCAGGCAAAAGAGACACAACCACTTTACAAAAAGCGTGTTCAAATCCACCAGATTTCCTCCAAGCTTGCACCTCAATTTCATTACCTCTAACCAGGACCCTAGGAACAAGCCTCAGTCTTACATACTGAGAAGGGGGAGCATTCCCAGCCAGACACAACCCCTAGGCCCACAAAATACTCAGGCAACACTGACCTAACCTTTTCACACAACACCTGCACAAACATTCCAACCTCTGTCATCCTCTCAACCCTTGCACTTTTCATTTTCTCAATCTAACTGCAGCCCAAGCCAGGGCCCCGCCAGTGGGTTTTGGTACCACAGCTCATGTGGCTTCTGCCTCAAGCACTCCTGGAAATTCCCCCTCTTTACCCTTCAGCCATTTAACCCCCTCCTGTGAGAGAGGGCTTGGGTCCCCAGGGAGGGGTGGGGCCAAGGGACCCTTCTGTCAACTTTATCGTAATCCATTGGTCTCACTGCTGCTTCAAGCAAATTCCGGCCATGTTTCTCATTGCAATTTTTGCCTTCAGGCTTTTAAAATTTCTCCAAACTGGGGTAAATAGAGTGGACATTTTAGGGGCCCTTTCATGTTGGGGAACACTGGGGCCCTTTCGGCCCACCCAAACTTAGGTAGTACTGTATTAAAACCTTTGTTTTTACCCCATCAATGTCCACTTCATTCATCCCATGTCTTATTAACCAACTAAATATTTCCACCTGTAGAGAAGAGTCCTGTGGCTCTTCCTTTCCTGATTCCTCTTTGTTCCACCTTTCAATACTCGCTTTATTTACCTTATTTCTTAATAAATTTTAAATTTCTTAAAAAATTTCCACCTGTTGGGAAGAGTCCCTTGACTTTCCCCTTGGCTTCTTCCCATTCTCTTGTTAGTTAACCTTTATTAGCATCTGTAAGACCCATGAGGGGAAGCAAACTTGATAATGTTCCCCAAACCATTCTTTAAATTAAGCAAGTTCTTCAGACTAGCTGTTCTATTTCTTTGTAGCCACCTTTTAATTTAGTCTTTCCATAAGTACCAATAAAACAGCTGTTTAGCCTGAGAGTTCTCTAAAAATTTACCAATTTAGAAGTTTTTCCAATTCAAAGGACCCATTGTCTGGCCATTGGTGAGGATGGTAATAGTGAATCAAACCAATAAGATTTTTTATGGCTTAACCAAGGATGCAAGAGGTATTTCACAAGAGAGTGCAAGGGATGCAGTCCTCACAAGATCCAGAAAGGTAACTTCCCCGAATAGCCTAAGAAAGCAAAGACCCTTGTTGCCCAGGCGTTAAGGATGGTGTAGTGCCAGCACTAACAATGCAGGGAAGGTTGAGATGACAAAGGCCCTTTAGGGACCGCTTATGACAAACTACGCCGAGCGCCGGCACAGCTCAGGTTGTTACCTGTGTTTCAGACCGACTGGCTACAGCTGCTTAGACTCCCAGCCTACTTGACTGACTGCCAAGTGCCCGCTGGAACACACACCTTTCTGATGGCAGAGACCACAGAGAATATCCTCCCTGGTCACAGAGTCAAGCTCTCGGGACATGAGACAAGACAAATGACACAACAGACAGAGACAAAGAAAAACAGTGACCATCTCTGGGAGTAAAGGGATCACTAAGTCCACCAAATTTACCAGAGTTGCTAAGTCCAAGGAACCGCCTCCACAAATACTTTCTCCTGCTAAATCTAAATTTAGAAAAGAGAAGAGAAGGGAGGCTTTTGTCGGTCGTCCCAGGATCTCTGAGCCGCAGCAGCTTCAGGGCGAATACTGTGCAGCCAGGAAAGTTGAATTCTGCCAGCTGTGCCAACTGTTGGGGATGAAGACTTTCCCTCTGCCCTTCTGGGTTCTTCTCTCTGGTCTAAGGATTAAATTGACATGAGACAGATGAACAGGAGAAAATCAAACAAGAGTTTGATAACAGGTATACACGGGAGAATCCCAGGAAAACTGAGTAATCCCCCCAAATGGGCGAAACCCTCCCGTTAAACACCGTCTTCAGCTAAAGATAAAGGAGGATGTTGCGGGTGCTAGTTTGGGACTCAGAGGGGAGAAGGGCAGTTCACACGGGGATGGGGAAGCGGGTGTGTCCTGGGCTAGGAGAGACAAGGGACAGAGTGGACTCTGGTCTTCAGGTCTACTGAGTCTGTCTCCCGACGCCTGGCCCTTATTCCTTGGAGACATTTCTGATGACAGCTCTATTCTGGGAACAGTGCCTTTATCTAAATTCTTTGAGGCAATTAAGGTGTACATTATAAAAAACCAAAACCACAACTTCCTGAGTCTTCTGGTTCTTAAAGATGATCACCCTAAATTACTCCTCACGCTAAAGAGACGCTTCGGGGGGCAGATTTTGCACTCTACAGGTTGCTTCTCATAATCTGCTTCAGGAGAGCTCTTTTTGCTTCCCTCTTGTAGCTTTGATCAGTCCTGCACTAGTCAGACTCCAATGAATGTTCAGAGGTCTGTCTGTAACTAAGGAAACTCTTGATGTCTTTCAAAAATCACACAACAGATACCATTCCCTGAAAATAGTAACCACTTCATTTAGAACTACTGTCATTCCTGTATCTCTTATGAACACAGCAGCTAAAGAGAACAGCAACAATAAACTAGTGATGGTGACTTTTGAGAAACAGTTAAGAAAAAAAGAGATGTGTCAGCTTAAACTCAAAAATGTATTCAGGCACTGTTGATGTTTAAAATAGTTGTCTAAAATAAGTGTTATTCATTAAGTACTAGAAAAGTAGATATGGGTCCATTTTTTTCTACTGGAATTTCGTTTAGTTTGGACTTCTAATTAAGCTGTGAAAAAGTCTCCAAGAAAGACGTAGGGATATCCATCTGATGCTTGCTAAAAAAGCAAACGAGACCTAAGAAGTTTTCAGACTCATAGGTGCTTCACCTCCAAGTCCTACAACAAGGGCTAAACTCGCGGGCTGTAAATAGCATTTGCTCAAATCTTTCAGGTTTTGAAAGTGCTTTTATTCTCTGCATTTATTTGTTTATATTTGCTATGTTCCAGTTTTAGGGAGAAGGGGTGCCCTATCACAGATCATGTTGACACTCGTCGGAGGTGGTCCCAGGCTGTCCACATCTACTTTCCTTCTCTACTGCATCCAAACCTAAAGATGGTCAGCTGCTGTTGAAAACAGTGTCACAGCATACGAGGGTATCAAACAACCACACATCATTTAATCGTCTGGATTTAATAATTCTTTAACAGGCAGCAGTTTAAAAAAATAATTGCACGATTTAGAAAGAATTTCAATAGTAAGAGAATAAGAGAAGTTTTTAGCGGACCCCTGAGTTATTCATTACTTCCCAACTTCTTTCCTTAGAAAATAAAAATCTCGTAATGTTGTGTGAATATAGCAAAGAGACCCACAACCTCTTATTGAAACTAGTTCACAGAAAACCTGAATTGAAAAAGGTAGATGAGGTACTAGCTTATTTCTTGAAGTTTGTCTGAGAATCTCATAGAAATTTTCCCCATACACAGAGTTTGTAGCTTTCCCATTCCTGAAGAATACCCAGTGTCGACTAAAAAATTGTTCACAAACTAAGTTGAGAGTAATGTTTTATTGGGCGGGAATTCCTAGGACTTCAAGCCTGGGAGGCAGCATCTCAAGTAACCCTGAGAGAACTGCCCCAAGGAGGTAAGGTAAACACTGTTAATTAAAGAAAACCAGACCTCTCAAGTTAAGGAATTTAGGGGTTTTCTGTGTATGGGAAGATGCAAGAGTCTGGGCTCACTGAAATCATTCCCTTGATATGCACCTCAGCTACCTGGGGCCAGTATCCTGTGCTTTCACATCCTGAGTTTCCTCAGGGCTCACCGTTGGGAGTGGCTGCAGTCTGATGGCTGCTAGATGGCAGGTATTCTTTCCTTCCTGAGTTTCTTTAGGCCTCACACATTCACGTCGGGGGGGCTGCAATCGCTGATGACCGTGACGTCCTTGGTTTACTGATATGGCAGGAAATATTCCACTCCTCCCCAGCCTTCTCTACTCCTGGAGACACTCCCAGCATGCAAAATACACCTGCTTTCTGAGGAATTGCCCTATCCCCCTCACAAAAAGACCCACATTCGGCATTGCACCCTGCCTGGGTTTGTATCCTCACCCTCTCTCTGCCCTTCCACCTGCTTTAGTTGTCTTTACAGCACTTATCACTGCCTGACAAGATTTTAACTATTTCTTTCTTACCTGTCTTCCGAAGGAGAATGCAGACTCCAAGAGAGCATGGATTTTTGACTGCTTGGTCTGTTGCCATAAAGTGCACACTTAGAGCCGTGCGGGGTACAGAGAAGTCACTCGATAAATACTTTTGGAATAAATGTATCAATACATTTTGGCAAATTCCACTAGCGAATTGTCTCTTATTCCGTTTTATGATATATCTAGGAAGAATCAGAATGCTAGCTGAGATTGGGACTGACATACATACACTAATATGTATAAAATGGATAACTAATAAGAACCTTAATCATAGGTAAGGATGTATAGGAAAAAGCATAGAATATATGGGGTTCAGTACTGTCTATGGTTTCAGACATCCACTGGGGGTCTAGGAACGTACCCCTCCAAGGATAAGGGGGACGACTGTATGCCTGCTGTACACATGGGAGATACTCAGGAGAACCAAGTAACTCTGAAATGGCCCAAGCCCTCAATTAAATAGCACCACTAGCTAAAGACCAAAGAAGATGTGCAATGGGGGGCAGTTATGGGAGGTAACCAGGGAAAATGCTGTAAACAAGAGTGCGGTTGTTATGGGGATTTCAGTCCTTGCCTTCTGTCTTGATAAAAGTTTCTAGAGCCAACCTTCTCTTCCTGGTACAGAGAGAGAGACACCCTTACAAAGAGAGATTTCCCTTACCAATGTGAATGCCTCTTACAAAAGGGTAACTTTTACTTAGTTGTCAGAGCTTCTCCTGTGTCTGCAGTTTCTTAAAAAATAACCAGCTTAAAATAATCCTAACGTGAAAGAGACACAACTGAGTGACATATTCTGCTCCCCTTCAAGGTTAAATTTCTCTATATACATATATATATATTTTTTATTGAACTATATTTGATTTGTAATGTGTTAGTTTCTAGTGTACAGCAAAGTGATTCTGTATTATATATACCTATATATACTTTTTCATATTCTTTTCCATTATAGTTTATTATAAGATATTGATTATAGTTCCCTGTACTATACAGTAGGACCTTGTTTTTTATCTATTTTATGTATAGTGATTTGTATCTGCTAATCCCAAACTCTTAATTTACCCCTCCTCCCCCTTTCCTCTTTGGTAACCATAAGTTTGTTTTCTATGTCTGTGGGTCTGTTTCTGTTTTGTAAATAACTTCATTTGTATCATTTTTTTTTTAGATTCCACATATAAGTGATCTACTGTGATATTTGTCTTTCTCTGTCTTACTTCACTTAGTATGATAATCTCTAGGTCCATCCATGTTTGCTGCAAATGGCATTATTTCATTCTTTTCTATGGCTGAGTAGTATTCTGTTGTATATATGTACCACATCTTCTTTATGCATTCATCTGTCAATGGACATTTAGGTTGTTTCCATGTCTTGGCTATTGTAAGCAGTGCTGCCTAGGGGTGCATGTGTCATCTTGAATTAAGGTTTTCACCAGATATATGCCCAGGAGTGGGATTGCTGGATCATATGGTAGCTCTATTTTTAGTTTTTTGAGGAACCTCCATACTGTTTTCCACAGTGGCTGCACCAATTTACATTCCCACCAACAGTGTAGAAGGGTTCCATTTTCTCCACACGCTCTCCAGTGTTCATTGTTTGTAGACCTTTTGATCATGGCCATTCTATGCCCAGCTCTTGTTTTGTAAGGTTTTATAGGAACATATCCATGCCCATCACTTAGAAGGGGGTAGATAAAATTGTCATTATATGCAGATAACATGATATTATAGATAGAAAACCCCAAAGACTCCACACAAAAATTACAAGAACTGATAAACGAATTCAGCAAGGTAGCAGGATACAAGATTAACATACGGAAATCTGTTGCATTTCATTACACTAACAATAAAATATCAGAAAGAGAAAGTAAGAAAAAAATGCCTTTTAAAATCACATCTAAAAATATAAAATATTTAGGAATAAACTTGACCAGTGAGCTGAAAGACTTATACACTGAGAACTATAAAACATCGATAAAGGGAATTGAAGATAATTTAAAGAAGTGGAAAGATATCCCATGCTCTTGGATTGGAAGAATTAATACTGTTAAAATGGCCATACTAACAAAAGCAATCTACAGAGTTAATGCAATCCCTATCAAATTACCCATGACATTTTTCACAGAACATTTCACAGAACATTTTCACAGAGCAAATAATCCTAAAATTTATATGGAGCCATAAAATACCCAGAATTGCCAAAGCAATCTTGAGGAAAAAGAACAAAACTGAAAGCATAACCCTCTCAGACTACAGTCATTAAAACAGTGTAGTACTGGAACAAAAACAGACATATGGATCAATGCAACAGAATAGAGAACACAGAAATAAACACACCCACCTATGGTCAATTAATCTTTGACAAAGGAGGCAAGAATATACACTGGACAAAAGACAGTGTCTTCAGCAAGTGGTGCTGGAAAAGCTGGACAGCTGCATGTAAGTCAATGAAATTAGAACACTCCCTAACACCATACACAAAAACAAACTCCAAATGGCTTAAAGACTTAAACATAAGATATGATACCATAAAAGTCCTAGAAGAGAACATAGGCAAAACATTCTCTGATATAAACCGTACCAATGTTTTCTTAGGTCAGTCTCCCAAGGCAATAGAAATAAAAGCAAAAAACATGGGACCTAATCAAACTTACAAGCTTTTACACAGCAAAGGAAACCAAAAACAAAATGAAAAGACAACCTATCTATCTATCTATCTATCTATCTCTACTTTTAAGGATAGTGCTTTTTGTATTTTCTTTAAGAAATTATTCTCTAAAGTCATGAAGATATTGTTCTATATTATTTTGTGAAAGCTATTTTGTTTTCATATTTATCATATATCATATATCTATAGATAGATCGATCTATCATATATCTACAATTTTTCGTGAATAATATAAGGTAGAGGGTCCAATATTTTTCCCATATAAATCCAATTGTTCCGACACCACTTATTGAAAATGTTGTCATTTCCAAGTGCTCTGAAGTGCCACTTTTATCATAAATCACGTGATCATATGTTTATGGGTCTGTTTCCAGGCTCTTTATTATATTCCATTCCTCTTTTATCTATCCTTATGCCAATTCCACACTTTTTTAATTGCTCTAGTTACTTAGTTCTGAATTGCTAGAACTGGGGTGGGGAGGGCGTGTCTAAGCATTGAGGAACCTGAAGCTTATACAGTTTTCTGCTTGTCTACTAGAAAAAAATCTAAAATTAGGCACGGACGTAAATGAGAAAATAAACCACAACAAATTATAAACTTTTAATAGCTGGCAAATACCATAAACATCATGAAATCCAAAACCACTTAAGAGGTCTTTCTCTATATTTTTGGCTCCATATTCTTTTTTTGTGTGTGTGTGGTACGCGGGCCTTTCACTGTTGTGGCCTCTCCCATCGCGGAGCACAGGTTCCGGACGCGCAGGCTCAGCGGCCATGGCTCATGGGCCTAGTCGCTCCGCGGCATGTGGGATCTTCCCGGACCGGGCACGAACCCGTGTCCCCTGCATCGTCAGGCAGACTCTCAACCACTGCGCCACCAGGGAAGCCCCAAAATTTATTTTTTATTTTCATGAATTTAGGAAAGTTTTCAACTCATTGTTACTTAAAAAGTAAATATTTTAGAATTTTTGTCAAATTTCAAAAACGTCCACCAAAATTTTTACATCTGGGTTACAGATATACTCACCATTTGTATACTGCTACAAGTTTGTGCCCTACAAGTGGAGGAACTTTGGTCATTTCTGCTTTGCGTGGTCCCCATAAAAAATGTATAGTGAACTTATGATTATACCCTGCATTGTCAGGTATATGCCTGAAACAAAAGAACTTCCGTTTCAATTTAATCATCAACGAGAACTGAATTCTCTTCTTCATGTTTTACACGTGTGTCATTGGGAAACTTTCCCACAGAGTAGCTTCAGGCACCACTTTTTCCATCTGATTTCTCCTCCTCCACCCACCAGGTATCACGAGACAAGCCATGCTGTGATGTAGCCCCCGGTCTCACGCCTTCAGGTCACATCACTGACCAGTTAGCACAGGGGCCTTCAGTGCATTCCTAGAAGCCGTTCTCCAGCTGAAGGCTAGCCCTTAAGTAACTACATATGGAAGTCACAGAGAGGTACAAACATATGCCACTACACTAATTTTAAATAGATCCCCAGCTTAACTCTTCTCATTCAAACCCCTCAAATGCCACAGCAAAGCCAGCCCACATGAGTAGGTGTATAATGGAGGTTAATCTAGAGAGAAAAGACCTAGCAGTTAACCGTCTCTGGTTAAGTTACCTTACTTACGCATTTGACAGAGACATGTAATCATGTGCACGCAGTGTTAGGACAGCTCCAGGGGTCCTGAAAGTGGACAGTGTAGGCTCCATGGTAAATCTGCCTCTGACCATACCTTTATAATAGGAGTTAGGAGCCGTTAGAACCTGTTCTTCCACTTTGTTCTGCAGAATCTTTGTGTTACCCTTGACCTCTGCATTTTTGTATGAATTTAAATTCACTTTCTCTTGTTCCACAGAGATCTGTGTTGGGATTTGGATGAAGATTGCACTGAATTTATAAATCAATGTTGGAAGAGCTGACATCTTTACAATATTAAGTTCCCTGATTGATGCACGTAATATATATCTCCATTTATTTCAGTCTTAAAATTTCACTTAAGTGTGTATGAATTTCTACAAAGAGGTCTTACACATAGCTTCCCAATTTCATTAATAGTTCATAATATTTTTGTTAGAGCCATTTGGGCTTGAAGTTTTCTTTAAGGTAAAAAAATTTTTTATTACTATTTCTTTAATAGTTGTAGGGTTTTGGTTTTTCGGGTTTTGTTTTTTTGTGTGTGTCAGTTTTGGCAAGTTATATAAATTTTATTATCTTTTAACAGGACCAACTTTTGTCTCTCTTGATTCCCTCCGTTGTATGATTAGTTTATATTTCATGAATTTCCGCTCTTATCTTTTTTTCCCTCTTTTACTTTCCTTGGTTTAATTTGCTTTTCTTTCGACAACGTCTTGAGATGGTTGCTTACTTCACCTATTTTCATCATTTCTTTTCTAATAAATGTATTTTAAATAAAATATCCTCTAGGTAATGATTTACCAGGATTTCACAAGCTATGAAATCTTATATTTTCATCGTTCAATTTGAAATATGATTTATCTATTCTGCTTTCTTCTTTGAACCATACATTATTTTCATGATTATTTCTTGAATTTCTAAGCGTACGGATATGTCCTAGTTTCATGGTTGTCTTCCATTTCTAACATAATTGCCTTATGATGAGAAAACACAGTCTGTAATATTTCAATACTTTAATGTGTTGAGACATACTTATAGCTAATATATGGTTAATTTTAGAGCCAATATATGGCTAATTTTTCTAAATATCAGTACGTGCTAGAAAAGACTGTGATTTCTGCAGTCAGTCGTATAAAGTACCATGTAATACTAGCAAAGCAAAAAACATCAAGTTACCCAAACAGAATTAGCAATTTCTCTTGTTCTTCCTTTGCTCTCTACATTCCTAGAATTTTTTAAAGCAGCTGTCGTGAGATAGCATAGAAATGGCCAATTGTGTTTGCATATGAGTTTTCCAGCATTGCTCTGCTGAGAGACACACAGCAGTGTGGTTATGCACAATTTTTGTTTTATTTTTTTTCCCATAAGCCAAGAGACAGCATATTTTTAGAGTTTCAATGTCAGTAAATAAATGATGCACCTGGGAAAGAAAAGTTTGCTGTTAGTAACACACCTACTAATCTAAAATGAATAACTTACACGTTCAATGCGGTTCCTTAGAAAGAAGTCTCAAAGGGTAATATTTGAGATCACTAATTTTTTTAACCCGGGAATTCGTTTTTAGCTTAACACTCTTGTGAACAGAGTCAGTTTTACTTTTCACCTAACGTTCTAAAGAATCTTTTATAGGAAAAGTCATTTCATTGTGTATTAATAACATACATAGAATACAGTATTATCAAAACACTGGGGATGCCATATTAAAGGCAAGAAGATGAGACACCAAAGCCCCCAAACACTGAATTTCCTGTGAATTTACGTAACCAGAAATGCCTAAGACCAGCTCCCATGACGGTGATTGATGTCCAGAGAGCAACAAGCATAGTGACAGGATATGTCTTGTGCATCTTGTTTTATGTTGCCCAAGCTCAGGTAGGAATCCCTGAAAGCAGCGGCTCCATGTTTTATTGTTTTCTATTATTTTGAATGAAAGGGCTGGAACAATATCCCCTGAGGATGGTGGTAGTAATCGGAGAGTGGGAATAAGGAAGCTGAGTGGAAAGACTCTTCCTATCCCTTCCCCGGTGGCTGTGCGACCTTGAACAGGAGACAACTTTGTAGCCTCGTGTTTCTCATCTGTAAAGTTGGAAAAATCAGACAAACGTTGCAAGTTGCTGCAGAGAGTTATGTGTGAGCACTTCCGCACGTGACTATACGATGTACGCAGTCCTGTGTGCGTAGCGCTCTGAAGAGGGGATCGTTTCTGTGATTATTAGATTCGTATTAGCTTCTGGGTGGGGCGCAGAACCTGCCACATACGGGAGGACTTACTGGTATTAGGAGACAAATGGATCGAGGCTTTCAAATGCAGGCCTGAATCCTTAGGGCTGTTTCCCAAAAGCAACAATGTCCACTTAAATCTTTGGAAATGCGACTAGATGAAGCGCTTTTCAGACGACCAGGTCCACTCCAAGACACGAGTGGCTTTTACACAGAAAATAACAGGATAAGGAAAACAATATCCAAAGCCTCCTGGCAGATATCATCCTTTTCCGCTATGATTCATTTTACTGCAGGTACAGACGTCTCGGTGTCATTGTGTGGTCTGGTTCCTTTTAGACATCCTTTCCGATGGAAAGGAAAATGATCGTTTAGGTCTTCTCGGACAGAAAAATGCAGCTAACTTCTTTATGAGTCTATTTTGTTCAACTCTTTTATTTATGATTCTATTTTGTAAGTGTATTTTTTTAAACTTTGTTCCGGAAAAATTTAAATATGGTTCTCCTTGACAGAAGGATTTGAGAAGGGAGTGCTTTCTGAATGCCACCAAGTAATTAATCGTGTTACTTAGGAAAAGTCACCAAGTTGCCTCTCTCTGACATTCTACCATAGAAAAATGATTCATTTCATTGGCATATAGAAAGACGTTGAATGCTAGAGCTGAACACATTTTACATGTATAACAACAGTTAATAAAATTTATTAAATTTTCAAAAATTAAATATAAAAAAGAAAAACGGATAACAATAATTTGTTTCTTCTTGAGGCAAAAAGAGGCAAAAAGACAAGGTTAATACAGTCATAATAGTAGCTGATAATTATTGATCACTACCTATGAGCCAATTACTAATCCAAGTACCCCACATGTAATTAATTATGTTTAACCCTCATTATAACCTCATATAGAATGGTCCCCATTGTCAGATGAGGAAAGGGGGGCACAGAGAGGTTAAGTAACTTGCCTAAAGTCACAGAACTAGTAAGTGGGATATTCAAACGCACGCAGCCTGTCTCCGGAGCCCAGAGAACTTTGCTGCTTTTCCAGTGAAATGACAGCTATCAGTTCTAATGCCCAATACCAGACATTTAGTGCATCCGCAGAGATGCAAAACTTTCAGTGTTGGAATCTCTCTCTGCTAAAGTTTGTTTAAGTATGGTCTGCTCCTCGCGGCTTGGCTAAAGCTACGTGTAGGCTTACTTTTCTCTTCTGACAAGTAAACCTGGCTCTTGGTAAACATCATGACGCAGAGGGTAAACTTCAGTGTGGTCCATCCTCTGCGTTCTAAGGCTTTATTTCACATACTTTCTCGTAAGCTTTTTTCCTGCACATTTTGGTTCAAACTGACTTGCCCACCTCTCAGCCCCCTGTCCATGTACCTGGAATCACCACAAAGCCAGGGCCCGCTGGGCTTCTGTTACTGAAGCCGGTTTGTCTTACGTGAAAATGCTGAGATGCTGAGGTTTGCAACAGAGAGAGGGTTTATTCACAAGGTCGCCGGGGGAAGGAGACAGGAGAACAAGTCTCAGGGTCGCCTCCCCAAGGCAAGGGGCTGGGGCATTTACGGGGTAACCAATAAAGAAGCAGGGCCTCCCGGGCGTGGGGAGCACGGGGGGGGGGGGGAGGGCATTGGAAAAAGGTGCAGTAATCATCGTTCTGCCTCAGGCGTTAACTAAGCTACAGGCCTCTCCACGATCAAAAATGCAGGTGCTTAGCGTGATCTGCAGGGGGCTTTCCGGCCCTCAGATGTCAAAGGGCCACCGCAGCAGACACTCACGCCGGCCCGATCGGAGGGTCGGGTGGTCCCATCCAGTCGTAACCAGCTCAGCTTGAACTGGGCGCCCCTAACTCCAAGCTCCTAGAAAACACCTGGGGCTAACATATTATTTAGGGTCCATGCCCCTTGGAGGACACGCAGATCCTAAAGCCGCCCGGATCAGTGATCTCACTAATCATTACGCAGGGATTCCCTACGCCCGCAGAAGCATCGCGCTTCAGCTGAAAACGGCGGGCACACGCGCCCGCCAAGCCGGGCAGAGGTGAAATGGATGCCACCTCACTTGAGTTTCGCTTCTGTCCCATCTCACATTCTGCTGTCAGCGTGACCTCTGTTGAGAAGCAGGCAGCTTTATCGATTTCCATTTTCCTATCACAGAAAAGGAATATATCCCTTCCTTCCCGGGCCTCCTTTAGCGGATTCTGCCCTGACCTGCACCCTTGGCCTTGCATCTCTAGTTGGGCTAGGGTACCGCCCAGCACAGTTTTGCCTTTGCTTGTGCATTTATTTCAGTAAATATTTCATGAGCAGCTACTACGTACCAGGTGTAGAGCAAGCCCCTTGTCAGGAATGACTGCCTCTCCGGGTCTATCCTCACCCATACTTCAAACTCCACTTATTCCATCCTTCCCACTAACACTGCCTGGATTTTCCAGGACTCACGCTTCTTTATGAATTTAACTGTCTCCTCGATTAGGAAATAGCTAGATGCTCATAGGCTTTAGACCTCTGCATCCTTCCAAAGGACTTAACATGGTGCTAGGTAGATGCTAAGTGAGCAAAAAGTGCTTGTTAACAGAGGAACTTCAGTGAAGCCTTAGCCTTATTACAACTTCAATCCAGTGAAGGTCTCCAGCCGTTGCTTAGAGCATGCCGGTGGCTTGTTCGGAAACGGATGAATTATTGTTCCATCCATGCAGATGTAAGTGGGAGACGTGAAGTCTCTTTGCTCTTTAAAAACGTATGGTGTTGACGTGTGTCTGAGGACAGCGGTGGTGGGATGAGGGGAGAGAAAGAATGTACTTTTCATCTTACACAGCCCGGTCCAAATCCCTTGGTTTTCTACCTTAGCATCTTTCCACCAGCACGAAACGGTTTCAACACATCCTGGTTTCCATTTCCCTGCGTTTTCTAATCACAGTTTTGCGTGTTCTTTATGTCAGAGCTAGGAATTAACCCAGCCCTCTGACCCTTGCCTTATACCTCGAGATCGACTTTCTACAATTCTTATTTTATGCTGGCCCAATCTAGCACTGTCCACACGGTGTTTCCTTCACCTATTTTGCAACCTCTTTAGCCATTTCCAGCACATGATCATCATGAAAGGAGCCTGGCTTAACTCATTTAGTCAAAAGCCCACTTTATTCTTTTTACTTTGTAATTCAGTCCTCCGTGTGTCTTTTGCAGTACAATTGTGATGAATTTTCAATTGATTTTATATCTAATTTTATAACTGCCACTTCTACAACGTGGCAAGCTTTTTTCCCTTAACGTTAAAAACATCATTTCCGAAAGAAAGCTGTTCTGAAATCTGGCTTTTTCAGCAAACCGAACACCCACACGATAAAGACAGAATGACAGGAGTTAGAGGTGGAAAAGATGAATAAGGTCACCTTGCCTCATTTTTTAGCAAATACAGAGATGCGTGCACGGTGGTGCTTGAGTCTACATAACCTAGCATTTTAACTTTAGAAAATATTGCTGACGACCCTGCAGCCCCCCGCCCTTATACAGTCTCTTATCTATGGGTTTTGCTATTAGTTCCCATTTTCTTTGAAATCAATTTTTATCTTTGTGATAGAATGTAAGTCTGATCGAGTCCAAGTTTATTTTGCCTTTTAAATGATAATAATAACTTTATTTTTACCCCCTCCCCCATTTTCAGGAGTAGCATCCTCCTCACCTATGGAAACAGACCACCTCAAAACCTTAATCATTTAAAATCACAGCAATCTCTTCTTCTTATTTCTCATTGTTTGTCAGGGAAACTGGGCTCAGCTAGGGGGTCCTTGTCCCAGGAGCGGTATGCAGAAGCAAACACTTGGTGGTGGCAGCCGGCATCGTCTTAAAGGCTTTCTCACACACCTGGCTGTTGGCTGGAACCTTCGCTGGGCCTCCAGCCGGAATACCTACCTACACACGGTCCTATGGGGCGGCCTGGGCTTCCCTCCCAGTAGAGGCTGATCCCAAGGCAAACAGCCCAACACAACGGGGAGGCTGACTGCCCTTTATGGCTCAGCCTGTGAAGCATCATCTCACCAAACAGTCACAGAGGAGCACCCAGGTGTAAGGACAAGGTGAAGAGTGGAGCACGTGCAGAAATCAACCTGCCTCTGGATGAGGACGACGGGATGAGAGGTTTGGGTACCACCATCTCCTTCCATGAGCAGTTACACAATCAACTGCTAATTCTAAATACAAAGTGGATCTGAAACTGAGAAGGACCCTGGGGGGCTCCTGGGCACGGAAACCTTTCAAACAGTTGCTAATCAGGAAAGGGAAGGGATGCAGAGACAAAGGAGGAGCCACCAAGAAACAATAGTGCAGCCTTGGGGCAGGGTCCTGGTTCCCCAGCAAAGGATACACATAACAGTATCTTTGAGCTCTTCACAGAACTAAAACCCTCAGCAAACGGAAGATGAGCTACTTGATGAAGCATTCTTCATTCCAGAGAGAAGGTCATGGCTTGATAGACTCAAGACAGCAACCCCACCCTTGAACCACTGCTGTAAAACTCCTCACCAAATCCCCCCAGGTTGGGACACACAGTTCTTCAGTGCACAAGCCTGCTCTGTCCCCCTCTGCTTGGCAAAGCAATAAAATTATTCTTTTCTACTTCACCCAAAACTCTGTCTCTGAGATTCGATTCAGCACCGGTGCACAGAGGCCAAATTTTCGGCATCAGAGCGAGAATGAAAGGTTTTGGCTTAGATACCAATTTCAGCTTCTTTTCACACCAAACCACATGCAGTGCTTGTAACAGATCTTGCAATGAGCAGGGTACTTCACTCACTCTGTCTCAGTGTCCCCTGATCTCTGCCCCTAAGATAGTGGAAAAGATGAGAAGGAAGGGCTTGCTGTTTCCTAATCTGTACACCTGTCTCTGGTCAGTTGGTTCTCATCATATCTTCAGTGAGTCTGGGCTATTTCTCTACTCGTTGTGTGACCTTGAGTGACAGCTCACCTCCCTGCTTAAATTGCCCCCAAGTTCTCTTTCAATTCTAATGTTTGGGAATTCTAACTTATATTTGCAGGTCAAAATCTATTTTCATCTGCTAATTAAATATCATTACCAGTATCACCAGATAATTATCTTAATTCACGTGCATGTGCTTATTTTCTACCTTGAACCCCACGGAAAACCATGAAATCAATTCCTATCACATGCTCCCTTTTCACAAATAAAAGGATTATGTTTCTACTTGGAGTAGAGTTTATCTAAATGACACACATTATTTTTCCTCTCCCGTTATCCTAGAATTATGCATCAAGCCTCAGAAGTTTCTTTCCCGTGAAAATAATAATACTGCGCAAAGTGTCCTTACTAGGCTTGTTGAGAACCTCTTTCTTCATCGAACATGAATCTGTGGACATGACGAAGTGAAAAATCTGACACCCGTCAGAAGCATGGAACTCACTTGGGGATCTAGTGATGGGTGTGCAGGGTTTCTCACAGCACAGCAATCACCCTGTGGCTTTACAGGGAAACTCACAGCACAGCAGTCACCCTGTGGCTTTACAGCGAAACATGAAGCCCTAATCTCCAGAACGGCCGCTCAAGCTATTTGAACCAATGTCTGGCAGAGATGGCAAAGCACTGGTCTCCAGTGTCACTCATGGCTAATCTTTCATTACCTGGTGCAGTCACTCTGAATAAACTACATTGTTAAGTGTGGAGAACATCTTCTCTTCCCCCAACAATTATAGGTTTCGGAGCTTAATTCACACGTTCCTCCATTTGCTTCAAACATTTCTTTATCCTCCCGATCAAGTGATTTACTCTATCTTGCTGTTAAGGAGATGATGCGCGGCCACAATTTTCCCTTTACCGTTTGGCTTGAAACCACCAAGGCCTTCTCCCAACTTTTCCACCATAAACTCTT
This sequence comes from Delphinus delphis, assembly GCF_949987515.2. Lineage (NCBI taxonomy): Eukaryota > Metazoa > Chordata > Mammalia > Artiodactyla > Delphinidae > Delphinus > Delphinus delphis. The sequence continues at coordinate 79,593,634 of NC_082696.1, read as the reverse complement.
CCCTCTAACAAATTTTTCTATTTACTCCTATGTCTGAATCCAAATTACAGTCGTAGGTCAGTTCCTCTGTGAATGCCTCTGCTTGCATGCAGGGCTCTACTTAGAAGCCATGGACCAACATGGAACTAGATGTTGGGGACACGGCTCATCTTCCTTATCTCTGTTCTAGCAACAGTCTTGACTGTGCCCTCACTGACTCACGGGAGCCCCGCCACGGCTGGCTGAGGAGCTGTGCAGCCCGGGTTGAGGCCCAGGGCACTGTAGGGGCATCACCAGGAGACTGGAGAATGCAGACTGTCAAGTCTCTCCCTGAGCCACCCTGAGTCAGCTTCCGAGAGGGGGAACGTCAAGGGCTGTGCTGGCATCTCTCTCCATACCCCAGCACTCCCGGTGAGGACAACATTTCTAAAGGCAGCTTGAAATTAGGGGACAGAAATGATCGCCACAGCCTGTTGTCCACGTCAGTGTTTGGAAAATGGTGGAACCAACACCCCATCAGCGAATCCTGTTTACTTAATGACTCATCCGGAAATATCTGGCCAAGGAAAGAAGGGGAAGGGATACAGCTGTCCTGACCTGATCAATGAGCTGTACAGGGAGGCCCCCCCAGGGCAGGCGGACCCCCGGCTCCCCCCACTGCAGCCCTAACGCTACTCTTCCCCTTGCTGGAAAAAGTCCTTATTAAGCAGCCCGTTAGGGAATATACGGAGGTTCCTCTCTTCTTACCTATCTCTTAAAGCAAAAATGCTATTTTCAACATATAGGAAAAAAAGATCAAAAATTCATAAAAATCAGCTTGTTCTTATGCTTCTTTTCTGCCATCCCCTCAAAACCGTCTTTTTAAAAATAGCCAGTGAGAATCCATAAATGTAACTGGATTAAAGATATGTTCTTAAAATGTGCGGAGAATACTTAGAGTGTGAGGATATGCTGTCAAAAAGAAAAGAAATAGGCATGATTTCCCTAAGACACATGGTTAAAATAAAAACATGGAAAGAAAATTAGAGGAAAGACATACACACAGCCTATATTGATGCTAATAAAAACGAAAATCAAAAGCATATTGGAATACACAGATAGGTCTGGCTGATAGAGAATGGAAATGAAAGAGTATCTGAGCCTTGGGAGTTTGCATTGTTTCTTAAATGTGTGTGTACGTCAATACACATATGTATGGATACATATAGATGTGTGAGCATCTGTGTGTGAATATAAACATAATACATGTATAATTTTAAAATATTGAAATTGCAATCAATTGAAATCTAAAAAACAACGATACAAATGAACTTATTTACAAAACAGAAACAAACTCACAGACACAGAAAAACAAACTTACGGTTACCAAAGGGGAAAGGTGGTGGGGAGGGATAAATGAGGAGTTTGGGTTTAACATATACGCACTGCTATATATAAAATAGCTAATCAACAAGGACCTACCGCACCGCACAGGGAACTCTACTCAGTACTCTGTAATAACCTATGTGGGAAAAGAGTCTAAGAAGGAATAAATACATGTGTATGTATAACAGAATCTCTTTGCTGTACACCTGAAACTAACACAACATTGTAAAGCAACTCTACTCCAATATTAAATAAAAATTTTAAAACATATTGAAATTGAGTTGAAATTCTGATGTCTCTAATGTGACCTGAATTTTAAAGAACGGATATGGCATTGAGGTGGGACCGAAGCCAGTGGCCTCCTCCTCTTGGAGCTCTGGGGTGAAGCAGCCTACCTCCCACCACCCTGAGAGGCCCACCCAGGGTAACCTGCACCGGGGCTAATGAACACCTGTTCCTCAGGACCACAGATCCGGACTTGGCTTAGCTGGTGAGAGGCAGCCATGCTCGTGGCCAAACACACACACTCACAGACTGGAGCACACAAGCCAGTGATGTTGGTGGGTGATTCGGGGGGGAGGATAAACCCACACATCATAAAAAGTCACAGAGCACTACTCTTCCTGGTACTAAGAACATGTTGGGCAAGCTACAAGATGACGTGATTAAGTACGGTATACCTTTTACTCTTTATATATATATATATATATTTATTTATTTATTTTATTTATTTACTTTTGGCTGCATCGGGTCTTCGTTGCTACACGCAGGCTGTCTCTAGCTGTGGCGAGCGGGGGCTACTCTCCGTTGCAGTGCGCAGGCTTCTCATTGTGGTGGCTTCTCTTGTTGCAGAGCACGGGCTCTCAGCACGAGGGCTTCAGTAGTTGTGGCTCACGGGCTCGATAGTTGTAGCACGTGGGCTCAGTAGTTGTGGCTTGTGAGCTCTAGAGCGCAGGCTCAGTAGTTGTGGCACACGGGCTTAGTTGCTCTGCGGCATGTGGGATCTTCCCGGACCAGGGCTCGAACCCGCATCCCCTGCATTGACAGGCGGATTCTTAACCACTGCGCCACCTGGGAGCCCTACCCTTTACCCTTAAAATGTCAAATTTGCCCAAGTCTGTGTTCTTGAATGGGTCTGCATATTTCTGTTTGGATGTAAAACAGTGGGCTACTGGATGTCTCAATGCTTATGTTAGGGTGTGGGGTGGAGACCTTCTGACACGAGGTGATTAACCCAGAATGACAATTCTGATCACCCAGAAGTCAAATCAAAATTGACAAGATTTTATTAAATTTACTAAATAGTTGTACGTTTTGACCTCTGTCTACAAAATGATGTCCCATCAATTTTAAGATCCCAGCATCCTCTCTCGTGATGGCACACCGTCAGCCTCTTCAGAGGGTCCAACAGTGAGTCGTCAGCGTCTCCAGAAGGAGCCTGGCAGGAAAACAGCACTGGTCGGTTGGCTGCAGCTCTGGGTCAGCGGCTTCCAGCTGGTTCTCTGGCCCCGGCGCCCACACGTCCATCATTTTTGTCCATGAATTGTCCTGGAGACCCACAGGCATTGCTGACTGTGCTCGTGGTGAGGACACCATTGTACACACCAAAGCCTGATCTCTCTCCAGTTTCCCGAAGCTGCCGGTCTCGGGGTGTCGGAGTCACCTAGTTCTGTGAGGGAGGTGGACAAGAATGTGCTCACCTACCGTCTATCTTCCCATCCGCTGAGACGCAGCTCCCTGGAAACAGTTTCTGTCTGATGCCATTCTTTTCCCTCTGAAGAAAATGAATGTTTTTCTGCTCAGAGCCACAAAAGCAGTGCAATTTCCATTTCAGCTGTCGGCTTTCCCTTACCTTGGCCAAAACAGAACAAAGCAGCCTGACCCGCTCCACACCAAAAATTAAATAATAATAAAAAAAAGACAGCACTCTTTGATCTAAAAAAGTCTGGAGCAAAAGAGATTTCCAGTCTCTAGCTCCGATACAAAGTAACTGGAAGTTTTGAAATTACAGGGTTTGGGAATTTTTTTTTGTTTCATTTTCTACCAACCACCCACCTCCCCCACCGGAAGGTTCTTGGTTTAATTAAAGCTACTTACAAGGTAACGTGTACTTCTCTCCTCAGCAGCCTCTGATAACACATGGTCTTAAATGAAGACCTCAATCTTGGCAATGATGACGGTGAATTCTCAAATGATGATCCTTCCAAGGCTCTAGAAATCATGGCCCTTTGTTCTTACGTATGCTAAGTACCATGCCTGATGCTCTGAAACATGCAGACACCTATTCTCCATGGGCTTATAGCCTAGAAGAAAAGGGGGATGTATATTCACACGTGTGTGTATGTGTGTGTGTGTGTGTGTGTGTGTGTGTGTGTGTGTAATTCCAAGACAATCTGTGAATAACCATGATTATCTAAGGTAAGAAGAGCTCACCTTTGAGTTTTTAAGACAAATTTTTGGAAGAGTTGAGTTTCGACTTAGGAGTTGAAAGATGATGACGCATTGCCGGGCAGCTGTATAGGGGACCGGCGCTGTGGGCAGCCCCGCGTCCGTCGATGGTCAGAGGCACGGATGCAGCCAGGGTGAAAGGATGGAGAGAAGGAATGTGGTGAAGGTCAAAGGCAGGTAACTGGGGTCATCAAATTATGAGACATTGAGCATCTGACTGAGATGTTTGAACTTTGTTCTTATTTAAGTGAATGCTGTTGAATTTTTGGAGTAAAGGAATAATAGATAATACAATAAAGATTTGAGTTTTAAGGAAAATATAAAACCTATGAGCTTCAAAAGTAACTGGCAACCTTAAAGTAGAGAAAATGGGACAGGACAACAGTATAGCATTTATTCCAATGTTAAAAACAAGGGATCCGTACCAGAGACACACAGCCTCTGGGGATTGCCACACAACACCCAACAGTAATGAGTATTGATAGGAAATGTGGACCCAACCTCGCTTAGCTCAGGGTCAAATATCAATTTATTGCATTCTTGGGAAGAAAGCAAAGATGAATGTTGTGTTGAATTACAGGAAGTTCAATGAATCCCACTCAGAAAACAACTGCCTTCTTTTCTCCAAACAGTCTCATTGTTTATACTATAATAATAACAATCATGAACTGTGCTTGTAGGCTTCCGTATGGAATTGTCTTTAGATACCATTACCTTGAACCATACTATGGCAGTCTGGAAATATTTTCAAAATTGTTATCCCCTGGAATCTAGAAATATGCCTGATGACCGTTAACTGTGAGACCAGCTGAAGATGAAATGCATATTATTTTTTGCAGGGACGATTAGGCTAGCCATGCTGTAATCAAACTATCAGTCTTATATAGAGCCGCTCCTTTTCTGTGATGGTTTCATTATACGGCTAAGTCAGAAGGAAGATGCTATCAGTAAAAGGAAGAATCACTTCCTTTAAAATCAAAACCACTGGATGTGGGGATGCAGGAAGGGAGAAGTAGCTGATATATCCATAAGGAAAATGTCACTTCCTTACTGAATTATCGGGGCTATACTTAACTTCAGAAAGTTTAATTCCAAAGCCTCTTCATGATATTAATCTCTGGTTATAATCAGTAAACGTTGCTTAATGATAATTCAAGCAGTGGGCACTAGACATTCACATAGCTCAAGAGGTTGAAATGATTAAGGGTAGTTTCTTGATATTTTGCTGTTAGCACTCAGGGTTTTACTCGGTGTTCTTACAGCTTTTCCATGGGAAACAAACACATAGAGCTACAATGTTGTTTCACTGATGTCTCTGTAGAGCACACACTTTCTCTAATTGAAAGAAAGGTATTAGTAGCAGAGGTCAGCAAACTACAGCTCATGGACCAAAATTGGCCCGCTGCTGCCCGCTTATGTAAGGCCTACAACTAAGAATGGTTTTTATATTTTTTAAATGGTTGGTAAAAAATCAAAAGAAGAATAATATTCCATGACACGTAAAAATCATAAAACACTCAAATTTCAGTGTCCATAACTAAGGATTATTGGAACATAATCATGCCCGTTCATTTATGTGGCTGTTTTTAAGCTACAACAGCTGAGTTGAGAAGTTGAAACAGAGACCCCATGACCCACAATGGCAAAAATATTTATTATTTAGCCCTTTACAGAAAGAGTTAGCCGAACTCCAGTTTACGGCATTCCTGGAACAAAAATTTATATAAGAAAAATGGAAAGTCACTCTTTTGAAAGCCAACAAGTTTTTTTAAAAAAAATTGTAAGTATTTAACAAGAGAGTAAAAGTTGCCTTTAACAAGGTTTTGGTTTGTGGGACATCAGTGAGTTCTCACTCGAAGCTGAAAGGATGTGATTTTGAACGATGTGGAAAAATCCGGGGGGGGGGGCCAGTAAAATGATGCATGAAAGCACACAGTGTAGGCTTGAATCCCAGGGAGACTTGAGAAAACACAGCGAGCTACAGGAGGCTGGCCTGTTTGTGTTTCTTGCTGGGAGGCACGTGAAACCGAGTTATATATAGTGTCAGGCAGTGGCTAAATGCATGTTAGCTGCACAACCACCTTAGGAAAGAACCCGAACAGTTCTTAGGGGAAGGGAGGGGGGACAGAAAAGTCTCCCTTAAATGACCCAGAAGAGAAAAAAGCCAAAGTAAAAGGAGAACGTGATACATATTTGGAAACATGAGGGGGCGTGGCCAGCATCTAAGGGGAAAATTAACCAATTCTGAGGACCTAGCTGTCCCTCCAGAGGGTCACCGGCACAGCCAGGAGATGTTTGGGGGTTCCATCCTCTGATGGGGCGCCTAGGCCCTCTCCAGCACACACAGCTTGTGTTTCCAGGGCCTGTTCAAGGCATTTCTCTGACAGAACTGGGAGCGCTCCATCCAGATAAGGACCGATTAACCACTGGAGCTCAGCTGACAGCACCCACCCCCGCTTAGGAAGCAGGAGAGGAGAGAGAAGCAACCTTCTGAGGTGTCTGTGTTTATCTTCTGTTTCCTACAGATCAAGAAAACAGAACCAGGCTAAATGGCTTCAGGCCTCCACGGCAGGTTGTGGGATTTACTGACATCACAGCTCGAATCAAATGAGAAAATCCGGACGCAGGGCCTCCTGGGGCATCTAGAGCCGAGGACCTTCACTGGGAGCACATTTTAATAGACGTCACTAGGATGCATCTTCTTTAGGTCACAGGACCAGCTCCGTGCGTCTGGACTCAGGCCGCGGACGTCCGGACCACGCGTCCGAGCATCGCAGCTGGCGGCACAGAATCAGAACGCGCCACTTTGGGGGACAACTGTTGCTCTGGGGCAGGCATCATCTTATTACATCCTCGGCATGGCCACTGGCTGTGTAACTACCTTAGCTTTGTGGCTGTTTTGATTTGATTGCCCTAATTTTTCCTTCAGTTCATCGAATTTGAGCAGCTGCTCCAAGGTCCACTCAGCCTTTTCCTGCTTTCAGCTCTCTTTGCATAAAGCTCCTTGTTTCCCAAGCATTGAAATAAGAAGTCTTTTCCTTTTGCTAAAAGAAGTAAATCGTTCTTAACTAACTGGGTGAGTTGAATCTGATAGATTTGATCCTACACTTGCCCTGGGTTGATTCTACCGTTATTCTGAGGTCTTGCGCTAGTTTTGCGGCCGTTTCCGGTAATGGAACAGGCAACATAGCGTAATTCAGCAATTTGCTTTTAGCTGCCGGTTACCTTTTCTCCAAGTGTAACCCCTCAAGTCTTCATCTCTCGCACACAGGCTCAGTTAGGACCTTCACTTCAACTCAGAACGTCATTGCATGAACCAGTAATATTTTTAGCACTGTTGGAAAATTGACAATCACCACCTACAATGCAATGAAGATGAAGAAGAAAGCGATAATGGGAAATGAAGTAAGTGCTTTTCATTGCAATCAATGAAAAGTACTGAGAACGCCAGTGTGTCTGACACTTGCAAACGTGAAGTTTGCAGGGAATACAGAGGAAGATTCTTTATCTACTAGGAACATTATATGAAGTGTACACGTATAAAGTGCTGGAGATGTATCAACTTTATTTTAGAAACAACACATAGAGAAGAGAATTTTAAAATTAGCCCTCATTCTATTGCCTTGTAAACTCTAAAATAACACTTATCTAGAATCTACCACTTTAGCCAATGGATCAATACTGTGTTGATGGCTAAAAATGGAAGTACCTCTTTGTGGAAAAAGGAAATACAAGGTATTCAAAAGGAGTCATTACCAAATCTCTTCAACTAATCAATTGAAAGTGGCAGACAGTGAGATTGTGTGACGGTTCCAACAAATACAGAAGCAATGTCTAATGCGTGCTAATTGGTCTGTAAAATTATGACGGCTGACTGGTTATACGCAAGAACCCACAGGATTTGGAATAAAAGGGCCTGTGTGGTTTTGGACAAGTCACCTAAATTTCCCAAATCTTAGTTTACTAGGTTTTAAAAGCAGGTATAGAAATACTGGCCTCCAGAGTTTGAAAATGAGATAAATATGTACAAGGTATTTACATAAGATCAATTTGTAAACTGGGGAGCAATTACATGAAAGAGATTTTTGTTCAACAGACTTTCTTCTGTCTGATGCCAATGTTACTGACATTGGCAACACTTTTTGTTTCTTGAGCACCTGTTATATGCTAGGCCCTCTGCTAAGGGCTCATAGCACACTTTTTCTAATCTTTAAGACAACCTTGAAAAATTAAATATTATTATTACTACTCTGACTATAGGACACATTTTCTAGGACCTTAGATTCCATTTGTTGTACACATATACCTTCTTCACCTGCTGGGTTTAGATAAAGACCTAAATACTGAACCACCTCTTATTTACCTTTTTATTTTTTAATTGAAGTATAGTTGAATTACAACGTTGTGTTAATTCATGCTCATCTTTTAAAAACTAGCTTCCGTGTCATCATGCCCCCCACGATGGGCCTAAGACCCATCCTCTTCACTCCTTTAGTGGCAATTCTTCTCTCTGTGAAAGTTTCGACAATTTTACAGACAACGAACGTGAGGTACATAAGGGCTTCTGGGAGGGAGAAAGAGAAAATCTCAGTTTATACATATGACAAAAAAACAGTGATCTGGGCTTCCCTGGTGGCGCAGCGGTTGAGAGTCCGCCTGCCGATGCAGGGGACGCGGGCTTGTGCCCCAGTCCGGGAAGGTCCCACATGCCGCGGAGCGGCTGGGCCCGTGAGCCATGGCCGCTGAGCCTGTGCGTACGGAGCCTGTGCTCCGCAACGGGAGAGGCCACAACAGTGAGATGCCCGCGTACCTCGAAAAACAAACAAAAAAAAAGCAGTGATCTGAGGCTGGGTTAATGGTTAATTGTGGGTGTGAGGCTGAAAGAGGTTAATGATACTATTCATTAAGGGGAAAACACCTGTCCCTTTAAAACTTTACCTCTTCCACTGTATTTTCTATTTGCTTTAGAATTGCGAGAGCAAGTGCTTCCCTCAATGCTTTGCAGACTTAACTGTATAATTTTCTAGGTGAAAGGGACTCTTGCTGAATGACGGTGGAGGGATGAATGGAAGGAACGAGAGACAGTGACACGTCCCCTGTAGTGGTTCGGAAGCTGGGCTCAGGGCCCAGCTCCCAGGCCTGGCTTTGCCTCCACCCCCCGGTCCAGATGTCACACTGGCTCTGGGGCAAGCCTACCTGTGCCTCACACTGCAGGCTTGTTCGGGAATCAAGCAGATGCTTAGTGGCTCTGGATTAAAACCCTTGTGCGTGTGTGTTTCTTCTTAAAAAGAATAATAAGTTGTCAGCCTTCAAAGACACTATGAGATATGTGGGGAAAATAGGAAATTAGTGAATGAGAAAATGAATCTCAACACAGATGCTCTTATTCTCACGCTGATAAATTACAGAGAAATTTCCCTGGCACGGTTCTGCTAAGCCCAGATCAGCTCTTGTCATCGAGCCATCATTGAAGCAAGCAAGGCCCACTATGACCTTCATGGCCCCCAGTAGCTTCTGCCTTTGCCTTTGACCGCCCCTTGTTCCATGATATACAATATAAATATACATATAATTTTAGAACTGTGTCAGTAGAGAGGTAAATATGTTAATGCTATGTACTGAACATTGTATTGGCAATAAAAAGTCATTTTTCCTTCTGATTTTAAAAGAAATAAAAACACTTTCATGGTCTCTTAAAGGTCTGGTGGGCTCTAGGCACTGTCTGCTGTGCATAATGGGTAAGTAGGTCCTGATATAATTTCCTTTTTAAATGATGAATTTCTGTAACAGTGATCATAATGATAATTCTCTCTTTCTCTCTTTCTCTGTGTCTCTCTCTCAAGCTGCTGTTATCACATTTTGACACCAGGGTTACAATACCTTAATAAAAGTAATAGAGAATTTTCTTTCTAGTTCTATGTTTGGGAATGAATTAAAGGTTGTAGGAATCATCTTTTCTTCAAATTAAAACCTGTCTATAAAATTGAGCCTAAATGTTTGAAGAAGAGGACGTTATTAAGCAATTTATTTTTGATCCTTTTTGGTTTACTATTCTGTGTTTTTTCTTCTATGTAAGCCAATTTTCCTAGAAATTTTATCCATTGTACCAGTTTTTTTTTTAACATTCATCAGTCATTTATATATTTTATGTTCCCAAAACTTTTATCTGCTCTCAATCTGTGGTATTTGATAATTTTTATCCTTAAAGTTCATATGGTTTTCTTTCTCTTTTTCTTGATTTTCTGTGCCAAACAGCTGGCTATTTTAATCACTCTTTGAAGTAAAACCTTTGGGGTTTATTGATTAAATCTACGATTATGCCTTTTCCTAATTTTTATTTCTGCTTTTATCCTTATTATCCCTTTCCTCCCACTTTCCTTTGCTTTTATAAAAATAGTATCTTGGATTGAATACTTAGTTCATTTATTTTTATTCTTTATAAATTAATAATGAAATAATTTAAGTGATATATTTTCTTCTGATTTTAGTTTTGGCTACATGCTATAAGCTTTTTTTTTTTTAATTTATTTTGTTTATTTATTTTTGGCTGCATTGGGTCTTCGTTGCTTCACGCAGGCTTTCTCTAGTTGCAGTGAGCTGGGGCTACTCTTCATTGCGGTGCGCAGGCTTCTCATTGCGGTGGCTTCTCTTGTTGCGGAGCACGGGCTACAGGCATGAGGGCTTCAGTAGTTGTGGTGCATGGGCTCAGTAGTTGTGGCTTGCAGGGTCTAGAGTACGGCCTCAGTAGCTGTGGCACACGGGCTTCATTGCTCCATGGCATGTGGGATCTTCCTGGACCAGGGTTCGAACCTGTGTCCCCTGCAATGGAAGGTGGATTCTTAACCACTATGCCACTAGGGAAGCCCATGCTATAAGCTTTTGTACACAGTTTTTTCTTTGGTGATTTCTAAAAGGTCTTCTTCATTTTAATTTCCTCACAATCCAAGAATCGCTTAGCAGAATTCTTTTTTAAAAAAAATTCTAGCTGACTGTTTTTGTCATAGTAAAATCTTTTTAAAAAAAAATTTCTTTTTCAAAGAAGACATAAATATGGCCAACCAGCATATGAAAAGATGCTCAACATCATTAATCATCAGGGAAATACAAGTCAAAACCACAGTGAGATATTACTTCTCACCAAACAGAATGGCCATTATCAAAAGGACAAGAAATAACAAGTGTCCACGACGATGTGGAGAAAAGGGAACCCTCCTGCATTGTTTATGGGAATGTAAATTGATTGCTGCCCCTATAGAAAACAGTATAGAGATTCTTCAAAAAATTAAAAATAAAACTACCATACGACCCAGCAATTCCACTCCTGGCTGTATTGCCAAAGAAAAGGAAAACACTAGTTCAAAAAAATACATGCACCCACTACGTTCACGGCAGCATTATTTACAATTGCCAAGATATGGAAACAACCTAAATGTCCATCAAAAGATGAATGGATAAAAAAGATGTGGTATTTATGTACATTTACAATGGAATACTAGTCAGCCATAAAAGAAGAATGAAATCTTGCCATTTACAGCAACATGGATGGACTTTGAAGGTATTATGCTTAGTTAAGTAAGTCAGATAGAGAAAGATAAATACTGTATGATTTCACTTATATGTGGAATCTAAAAAACAAAACAAATGAAACTCACAGATACAGAGAACAGATTGGTGGTTGCTGGCCAAGGGTGAGGGTGGGCGTTGGGGGATGGGTGAAATGGGTGAAGGAGATCAAAAGACACAAACTTCCAGATATAAAATACACGGGAATGTAACGTACAGTGTGGTGACCATGGTCAATCATACTGTTGTACATATAATATTTGAAAGTTGCTCAGAGAGTAAGTATTAAATGTTTTGGCTTCCCTGGTGGTGCAGGGGTCAGGAATCCACCTGCCAATGCAGGGAACATGGGTTCAAGCCCTGGTCCAGGAAGATCCCACATGCAGCGGAGCAACTAAGCCCATGCACCACAACTACTGAGCCCATGAGCCACAACTACCTAGCCTGTGCTTTAGAGCCCACGAGCCACAACTACTGAGCCCATGAGCCACAACTACTGAGCCTGTGCTCTAGAGCCATGAGTCACAACTACTGACCCTGCATGCCACAAATACTGAGCCCATGTGTCACAGCTGCTGAGACTGAGTGCTGCAACTACTGAGCCCACCAGCCACAACTACTAAGCCTGTGTGCCACAACTACTGAGCCTGTGCTTTGGAGCCCATGAGCCACAACTACTGAGCCCACGTGCCACAACTACTGAGCCTGCACTCTAGAGCCCACCTGCCACAACTCCTGAAGCCCACAAGCTACAACTACTGAGCCCACATGCGACAACTACAGAGCTTGCACCCTAGAGCCCATGAGCTACAACTACTGAGCCCATGTGCCACAACTACTGAGCCTGAGTGCCACAACTACTGACCCCACCTGCCACAACTACTGAGCCTGTGAGCCACAACTACTGACCCCACCTGCCACAACTACTGAGCCTGTGAGCCACAGTTACTGAGCCTGCACACCTATAGCCTGTGCTCTGCAACAAGAGACGCCACCACAATGAGAAACCCATGCACCGCAACAAAGAGTAGCCCCCACTCGCTGCAGCTAGAGAAAGCCCGGGCACAGCAGCGAAGACCCAACACAGCCAAAAATAAATAGACAAATAAATGATTTTATTAAAAATAAAGTTCTTGGGCTTCTCTGGTGGCACAGTGATTGAGAGTCTGCCTGCCGATGCAGGGGACACGGGTTCGTGCCCTGGTCCGGGAGGATCCCACATGCCGCGGAGCGGCTGGGCCCGTGAGCCATGGCCGATGAGCCTGCACATCTGGAGCCTGTGCTCCACAATGGGAGAGACCGCAGCAGTGAGAGGCCTGTGTACTGCAAAAAAAACCAAAAAACAAAAATAAATTTCTCATCACAAGAAAGTAATATTTTTGTAACTTCGTATAATGACAGATGAAAACTAGACTTACTGTAGCAATCATATATACAAATGTCAAATCATTATGCTGTGCACTTGAAACTAATATAATGTTGTATGTCAGTTATGCTTCAATAAGTAAATTAATCAATAAATTTCCATTTTCGTTTCACCATGCTACAAATGTGGCCTGTACATTTTCTGCTTTAGAATTTACTCAGATTTTCTTCTGGACTAAGATTTTTTTTTTTCTTTTTTTTTCTTTTTTTCTTTTACTACCTCATTGTAGTTTTGGTTTGCATTTCTCTAATGATTAGTGATGTTGAGCATCCTTTCATACGTTTGTTGGCAATCTGTATATCTTCTTTGGAGAAATGTCTGTTTAGGTCTTCTGCCCATTTTTGGATTGGGTTGTTTGTTTTTTTGATATTGAGCTGCATGAGCTGCTTGTATATTTTGGAGATTAATCCTTTGTCAGTTGCTTTGTTTGCAAATATTTTCTCCCATTCTGAGGGTTGTTTTTTCATCTTATTTATGGTTTCCTTTGCTGTGCAAAATCTTTGAAGTTTCATTAGGTCACATTTGTTTATTTTTGTTTTTATTTCCATTTCTCTAGGTAGGCAGAAGACTCTATGACATAAATCACAGCAAGATCCTCTTTGACCCACCTCCTAGAGAAGTGGAGATACACTAAATTTAATTTGCTAAAATAATGCACAAAAAAGTTATCTTGATTCCTGAATTATTTTGGTGCTCCCTAAATTTTGCATCACTCTAATCCCGGCCCTAGCCAAACGAGTAAAATGCAAACTTCCTGGCATAAGTTACTAAGCTTCTCAAAGCTGGCCCCAATTTACCTTTCTTGTTCTCCCTTTTGTGACTCTTCCTTAATCTTTCAAAATTCTGCTGAAGCTAAACAGCTATTAGTTTTATAAATTTATTTTTAATTGAGGTATGATTAACGTACCATCAAATTAATCCTTTAAAAGTATAAATCAGATTTTTAGCATCTTCACAGATTTTTGCAACCATCACCACTCTACAATTCCAGACCATTTTCAGCACCCCAAAGAGAAACCCGAGAGCCATTAGCAGTCACTTTTCTTGGCAACCACTAATCTTTCTGTGCTATAGATTTGCCTATTAAACAGTTTTTCTTTTGGCAAGATAAGTTCATCCTTGCCTCTGCCTTCAGCTGGAATGTTCTTCCCCTTTGCTTCTTTTTTTTCCCCTAATTTGTGGAACCAAATCTTACTCATCTCTTAAGACCCATATTAGATCTTACTAACTACCATTCTCTCTATCCTTGCACGCACGGCCCTTTTCATGCATCGCTACCAGGACACCTGTAACATTGTTCCACCATCTGTTTGTCTTTACTCAGTGGGGAGTTCTTTGAAAGTAGACTTAAAATGTAAGAACAATTTGTTCAGTTTTGTGTTTTCATATTCCCAGCATCCGCTCTCCTATTAAAATATGCTCATTTTATTTTACTCCTTTGGAAAACTACTTCTCCCACTCAAATTATTTGCCTCTGACAGAGCTCTCTCCTCGGTACTTTTCTGCCCACTCATGTTGGATGTGCATGAATCATAGTGCCCTATTGTCTTGGCTTCTGTTATGGGTTCAGACTTTGGCTACATGACCTAATCAGAGCCAATCAGAACACTTCGTGGGAACTTTTCCATATTGGTGAGAAACAAGTCCTTTCTTTCCTCTTGGGTCAGATGCTATAGGGATGTGGCTTAGATGGTCACTGAGTGTAGAGGTAATGAGACTAGCTTAACCAAGAGAAGCTGAGATAAGAGATAGAGGGAAAGGAGAGCCCTGAAGGCATCATCCAAGTCCCTAGAGAGAGAGATTAATGTCCAAGGCCAGCTCCCCCTCTTTCCTTATATCAGGTGAGCTATTCAACTCCTTCAGATAAATACGGTATTATGCTAGTTAACTACACTATTTTCTTATTCGTTTTCTAGGTACTTAGTATAGGTTGGCTTCCACATAACAGATACTCAATAGGTGTTTGTTAATCCAATAGTTGATAATTTTACAGCTTCTTCTCTGTAGTTGTATGCATCTTACCTAGCTTGAGGCTCCAGCATCCGACAATTGATCCATTTCATACATTTTCCCCCTGTCTTCCCAAACCACAAATGTTTGGAGTCACCACTGGAAATGTGGCCCAAGATGGTACTTCTCCTACCAAGTTCATTCCCAGACTAGTTTACTGGGATTAAATTAGGGGGGACAAAATCATATATCTAGGGCCTATTCAAGATTTACCACCTGTCTGACATTTGGCATCTATCCTATCCTTTTCAACTATCCTTTGCTCAACTCATAACTTGAAAAGATAAGAAATGTCCTGGTGTGGAGATCAAGTATAACAGCCAGGAGCTAAATCAGACTCCACAATGGATCTGTTTCTTTGACTTTAACCTTTGCTTTTCGTTGCTTTTGTTATTATAATCATACCTAATGGCTTACCTCAGGGAACCCTGCCTGCCTGTGAATGGCTGCAAGAAAAAAGAAACTAACACATCCCCTCCCCGAGGCTGGCCATTCAGGAGATGTTTTGCAAGACTGATGGCCCTTTTATTTTACTTCCTCACCACCTCTCCCTCTCTGATTCTGTAAAAGAAACTGGCGTCCAGACCCCATAAGATGGTTTTTCAGAGACACGAGTCTGCCATCTTCTGGGTCTGCCGGCTTTCCAAATCAAGTGGTATTCCTTGTTTCAACACCTTGTCTCTGATTCATTGGCCTGTCATGCGGCGAGCAGGGTGAGCTTGGACTCGGTAACAAATCTGGCTTAGCCAGCCAGGAGTCTTGCTGTCGTGGCTAGCTGGCCCTGGTCAGGGAATATTGAACTAGTTCATTGAATTTGGTCTTGGTTTTGCGTGAGTCGATGCTAGAATTTGTTTGTGCCTTTTGTGTTGGAATTTCGCTGCATCTTTTGTATTTTGGTGTTATCAAACTTATAAAAACAGGAAATACTCCATCTATCCCGAAGGAGAGCCCTTTGCGGTGTATATTAAATGAGCAAAACATAGCTGTGAGCCTATGACTAAGAAAGACATGATATACTATTATAATAGCGTGTGGACCCAATATACGTTAGGATCAGAAGAACAATGGCCCCTGGATGGCTCACTCAATTATTATACGCCCTCGCAGTTAGAAGTGTTCTACTAAAGAGCAGAGAAAAGAGATGAGATTCCATATATGGGAGCATTTTACGCTATTGCATCAGGAGAAAAAGGAGTCGGAGGGCTGCCCCCTTACGGTGCAGCGGTCTGAAAGGAAACCCAAGGTGGAATCTGTTCTACAAGGGAAGAGGGAAAAAATGAGAGTAGGGACATGTTATTTCAAAACGTAACTCCCCTCCAACCTCTCCAGCTCCCCCAGTGGCCGAGCAGGCTGCCCCGGCAGCTGTTCCAACTGAGCCCCCCATGCGGCCATCATATTCATTGCCTCCTGTTTCCCCTACCCAAGGGGATCAAATAGAAGTTTCTATGGTAACCCCCGAGGCACAGGGACCTGGTTTAGTATCACCATCTAAGACCTGACAGGGCACCCAATTTGGACAGGAGTCACTTCTGAAGCAGGGCAATTTCTCTTGCCTCGATATCCTGTAAGAAGCCAGGGGACTCCCTTGGACTTGAGGCGTCTGATTCTGATTTCCCCACAGGAGCCCTGGGTAACATTGACTGAGGAACAAGTGGACTGATTTTCTAATAGATACGGGTAATCTTAAGAGGTTTGTAAATATTAAACAAAAGGGAGACAAAGTCATCCTAGGAGAAGCTTGCCCGTATCTTTTTTTTTTTTGCGGTACGCGGGCCTCTCACTGCTGTGGCCTCTCCCGTTGCGGAGCACAGGCTCCAGACGCGCAGGCTCAGTGGCCATGCCTCACGGGCCCAGCCGCTCTGCGGCATGTGGGATCTTCCCGGACAGGGGCACGAACCCATGTGCCCTGCATCGGCAGGCGGACTCTCAACCACTGCGCCACCAGGGAAGCCCCTTGCCCGTATCTTTGAGATACAAATGTCCTATCTGGTCTTCTCAGAAACCCTTACCTCTGCCATCTCTTTAAAACGCAAATTTTGAAAAAGGGAGTACAGTAATTTAAAACTTGACTTGTTTTCCATAATATTAGTAGAAAGGGTTTAGCCATCTAGACAAGTGAGCTTGATTTGTTCCATCTGCCAGAAACCCAACTTTAATCCAACCTCTTTTGTAAACGGATGGGTTTTTACATTGCTGTACCTGACTCAGGGCTGAAATTTTGAAATGAGAACTACAATGTCCCTCTGTGTGTTTGTATGTGTCTTTATCTTTGGATAACTTTGCAGAGGTTAATCTGTAAATGAGCTCTATTTCATTGGCTTAAAGAAAAGTAAGCACTTACTAACCAAACAATTCTAAATACACGAGAAATTAAGCTAAATGAGTTTCAGGTTCATGTGAACTGGGAAATATTTAATATTAAATTAATACCTGGTATTACTGTTTATGTTTGTTGCTCTAATTAATATTGACATGTCTTTAGAGCCATCAACATCTAGTACTTTCACTGCACCTAGGTTTAATAGAAGTTACATGAAATCTTGTTATATCTGTTGCAAACTTGTCAGCAAGAAAAATAACTTGATATGATGGAACTTTAAAGAAAATATAAATGAGATAAGAGTTTTTAGGTAAACTGTAAGAATAATTATGTTTTAAAAATCATCTAAAATAGTTTCTCCAGATTTTGGTAACTATTACTTGCCTCTTGGTTGTCACTAGAAATTAAGGTTTTTAAGAGTCGGGGATTCTAATTTAAATATATAATTAAAGCTACTGAAAATAATAAAACATTTCAGTATGGTAGAACGTGTGTTTTCAGTTAAGAAGGTATGAGGAATGAAATTACATTTTACTGAGAAAGTTTTGTACATGGTCAGGATTAACTAAATTTAGATTCAAGTTAACTAAGTAAATGGGTTTTGTTAAGTAAGCTAATAGGAGACTGGAATTTGATCTCTCTCTCTGTTAGAAGTGCTCCTTTTGATAACAGATTATATGAATTTCTGTGCCCTTAGGTGATCCGTATTTGTTTTCTTTTAACCATTTTGTGACTTTGGTTAAATGAATAAGTACTGTTTCACAGTGACCTATGATCCTGTTGTGTTTTAAAACCTTCTTGATAATTTTAACAAACTTCCCAAATATCAAAACCTGACTAGACCTTTTTAGCCTCCAGCTGATTCTGGGATGCTTGGAAGGAATATCTCTGAGACATCTCAGAGAGAGATGTCAAACTAAGTTTATCTGGTATGTTGAATTACTTCAAAAACATTGTCAAATAATTGGAGATGAAACTTAGATTATAGTGTATGGATAAATGTCATTTATATCGACATTCCAAAATTTATATGGAATCCCTAACATCTGATATGTCCTGATATGTTATCAATCATTATACTAGTTATTCTAAAATGTTATATTCAAGTTTCCTGCTAATTGCATTGTACTCAAATCTTTAAACATGCTATTTTAAGTTTCTTGTCCTGATGCTTTTACAAAATGAAGTCTTTTTCAAGAAGACTGATAAAAAGGAAATTTTTTAACAAATGTAAGTTTCTGATAGCCTTTAGGTGATATCACTGGAGTGGGTAACAAATGACAAAACTAATGGGAAATGTGATTATTTCATCCAGATCAACGGGAATTAATTACATGGGACTGAATGAACTGGTAAATATGATTTATAACTTAATGACTTTGGGAAATATATTAGCTTTAATCTTTGTTTTCCAGAAAAACCTTTTCTCATACGCTATAATCTGCAATAAGTTGATAAAGTATGCCTTTGTAAACAAAGATGAAACATCTATCTTTTTCTCTCTACTTCATCCTGCCAGAATTTGTTGTCTCCAGCTGGCTCTCCTGTGGACTTGATATTATTCTAATCATTGTTTTAGTTTGTTCTTTATTTCCAAATTGTTTGTGCTTTGTGTCTCCCTGCTGCACTATGTCTTTGTCAGTGTTAACTAGCTACCTTACTTATATCCTGTATATTTTATAAGACTGTTGTCTCTTGCAGTACCCAGTGTGTAACCAGGCCTACAATAAAACTTCTATGGCTAAACATCTTAAAGAAATAGATCACATTTATAACATAAAATCATCGTAATAATGTGATTCTAGGTATGGGAAGAAGCAACAAGGGAAAATGTCTCCTGGATCATAATTAGACAGAGGATCCAGAGAATCTTTAATTATCAATAGGGCTTAATATGAAAATTAGCACCTCGAGTGGCATGTCAAGAATTTTTGCGTGAACTGGTATGAGCCTCCCAGCGCCGTGGGACAAAATTTGGTCATGAATTGTCTCCCAAATATTGGTGAAATTCCTGACCAAGAGGAGAGTCATCAGGGATTGCAGCCCTCCAGTGTGAGCTGGTGAACCCTGAGGAAACTCAGGAAGGAGAAGAATACCTGCCATCTAGCAGCCATCAGACTGCAGCCACTCCCTATGGCAAGCCCTGAGGAAACTCAGGATGTGAAAATACAGGATACAGGCCCCAGATAGCTGAGGTGCCTATCAAAGGAATGATTGCAGTGAGCCCAGACTCTCGCATCTTCCCATACATGGAAAATCGCTAAATTCCTTAACTTGAGATGTGGTCTTCTGGGCTTGAAGCCCTCAAAATTCCTGATAACTCTCAACTTTTAGGTTGTGAATATGTTTAAGTCTACAGGTGTAAAGCAGACACTTCCAAAGAGGAACAAAAGACAAATCTCAACGTTTGGGACACTGACACCGACGGCAGACACTCCCAGAAGGATCCCTCTGATGGAGCAGTTAGAACATTGTCACCCCTCTTTCCACATGATTGTGGAATGGGCATTGACAGTGGGGAAGTGTAAGAGGGAAGCGCCAATTTTCATTGCTTTTGTTATTATAATCGTACATAATGGCCTGCCTCAGGGAACCCTGTCCACCTGTGAATGGCTGCAAGAAAGAAGAAATTAACACCGCCCCTCCCTGAGGCTGGTCATTCCAGGTGATATTTGCAAGACTGATGGCCCTTTTACATTACTTCCTTACCACCTCTTCCTCTCTGATTCTGTAAAAGAAACTGGCATCCAGACCCTGATAAGATGCTTTTTCGGAGACACTCGTCTGCCATCTTCTCGGTCTGCTGGCTTTCCAAATAAAGTCGTATTCCTTGCCCCGACGCCTTGTCTCCAAGATTCATTGGCCTGTCTTGCGGCGAGCAGAGCGAGCTTGGACTCGGTGACACAACCTCTGGAAAGACTTTCCTTCACATGCCTCCTGCATCAGCCTCGGGGGCTGTCGGATGCCCCATGGTGGATGTCAAGTTCCATGACAGTCTGGACTCTTCACCCAAGTTATTAGGTGGCTGGCACACTTCATTTTGCCTTTTGAGACTTTCAACTTGTTCACTTGAAAAATCAGCATTCTGATCAAATAAGGCCTAAGACGTCTTCTATCACTGGCATGCCATGATTGCATGAATCTTTGCCATTAAAGATGTTTCCTCAAAAGGAGTTTGGTTGTGTGACAGCTGTAAGACTCCAGCATTTCCAGTATCTGCAGATAAGGCCTGGTAATCATATCTGATGTTACAACATAGAGCATACACTCTGTCAGCATGTACCTCTTAAGAATTGTACTTTGTGTATCTTAAATATTACAACTAAGATACATTTCCAGATATAAAGATGTATACGTGGGTTGTGGCCCTAGACTTTGTTGTGGTCTAACTTTCATTTTTTTGGATGAAATTAAAAACACTTTGAATGGATAAAAGAAACTATTGTGTACATTATAGTAAAACAATATTGACTAGAAAAGAAATCTCCTTTTCCTGTAAATCTCCAGTTTGATATAAATAATTTGACCTCAAGAAAAATATTACTCCATAAGTTGACGGGAATACTTTTGGCAAATAAGAGGTTAAGATGGTGTATAAGGCACACATCAGCCTAGAATCATAATGCTGGTGAATATTTTTGTTGTGCTTTGTGGATTTCAACTTCCTCTCTCTACTGTTAATATTACAACTGGGCCTTGAGAGTTTCTCTCATCTCTGGAAGCAGAATTCACTTTTTCTCCTTCTTCTGATTATGATGGAAGAGTGATTTATGAAGAAATATATAAAAAGAAGAAAATATTTGTCCAAGTATGATGTCCCAGGCATTCTCTTATCAATCACCTCATCTCATTTTCACACAGTCTTTCTATCCGTATTATTATATAATGAAAGAAACTGAAGCTCAGAAAAGATAACAGGCTGATAAATGGGAGACAAAAAATTGAACTCTAGGTGTGTCTGACTTTACTGTATGTAACATATAATACGATTCTAGAAGGAAATAGTAAAATGTCCTTTCCTTGTAATTAGGAAAGTGTGAACAGTTTGTAATATGATTTATAGAACATTTAGAAACCAATACCAGCTTCAAAATTGATTGCAAATCAGTTTTTGTTTTTGTTTTTGCTTTTCACCCATAGTAACAGCTGCCATGCACTTACTGAGCTTCAGGCATTGTATAAAACATTATATGTGTATGACCTCATTCAATCCTTACAGAAACCCTGTGTAATAAGAACTATAATTATCACCGTTTCATAGATTTATATTTTAAGATTCTGAGAGGTTAAGTAATTTAATGTGCCCAAAGTGACCTGTTAGTAAGTGGAAGAAGTGAACTTGAACCTCAAGGGCTTCCTGACGTAAAATTCTAAGCTTAATCACTGGACTATAAAGTCAGGTACTAGGCCAAATGGAGAACTACTTCTATGCTGGCCTTCTGCTAATGCATTGAGTAACTTCTTATAATGATTTTATCTTCTCTTGGCCTTGGTTTTCTCCTCTGTAAGATTAGAAGGTAGAATGAGAACACTTTTTTAAAAAATAAATTTATTTTTGGCTGTGTTGGGTCTTCGTTACTACGCATGGGCTCTCTCTAGTTGCGGCGATTGGGGGCTACTCTTTGTTGCAGTGGGCGGGCTCAGTAGTTGTGGCTCATGGGCTCTAGAGTGCAGGCTCAGTAGTTGTGGTGCACGGGCTTAGTTGCTCCACGGCATGTTGGATCTTCCCGGACCAGGGCTCGAACCCGTGTCCCCTGCATTGGCAGGCAGATTCTTAACCACTGTGCCACAAGGGAAGTCCCTAGAATGAGAACATTTTAAGAATTTCTTCCTCTTTTCAACATACAATGAGTTTCCTTGGCCCAAAACAATTCTCAAATGTACAGAAATCAAGTTATCCAGGCTTCTTCCATCTGACTTTTTTTTTAATTAAAAAAAAAAAAAAAAGACTCAGCCTACCACCTCTGAACCTGAGCCCCATGTGAACTTTTGATTTGGGAAACACCATTGGTTTCACTCTACCTACGAAATAAATGCTGATAGAATACTTCTCTCTCTCTATGAGCTATCCTCCTGAGCACATTTAAGGTGGGGTGGGGCTGGTCGTGTGATGAATTGGGAGATTGGGATTGACATATATACACTAATATGTGTAAAATAGGTAACTAATAAGAACCTGCTGTATAAAAAAATAAACAAAATTAAATTTTAATAAAAAGGATTAGTATGAGAGAGTGTAATGGTTTCTAGAAGAAGGACTTTGTTTTTTTTTAATTAATTAATTTATTTTTGTAGTAGTATTCCATGGTATTAAATATACTACAATTTATTTACCTGTTCTACTGTTAATGAGTCTGTAGCTTATTTTTGGTTTTGTTTTGCTATTATGAATATACGTTTATCTGTTCCCTGGCACACACATGCCACATTTTCTCTAGCATTTATACACGGAAGTGGGATCATTGGATTTTAGGACATGCGCGTTTCAACTCTACTAAGCTAGTTTGGTACCATTGATAGCTTAAAGTTTTAAAATTAATTTATTATAAATATTTAACATCCTGGAGCATGAAAGAAGTCATAATCCTGTTGGACTGTAAAGTCTGGCTTACTGGCTGTACTTCCAACACAGCAAAAGAATACTGTGCTCAGTTAGACTTAAATGGCTTTAACCAAGATATTAGTAAAACCTACTCAAAGAGCAGGTTGTTACCTTCAGCTGGGCTACTGAAATAAGGAGAAATCGTCATTGCATAAAGACTAAAAGAAAATCAGCAGAGGAATCGATAAATGAAGAATACAGGAGACCATTCTGTTTCCAAAAAAATAACTTAGAAAGATGGGCAGTCTTGCTTCTTCTCTGTTACTATTGAGATATTTATGCTATTTCAGCCCCCTGAAGATGGTCAGCGTCCAGTGAATTCTAGATCAAGGAACACAAGCTTACAAACCGGGAACAGCAAGTAAAGCATCTACACTGAGTCTGCTTCCCCATCCTTCTTGCCTGTGCCTCAGCCTTCCCCTCCCCTGCCACTTCCTTCTATTCCCCTGTAGTCGTCATGGATTCCAGGGATAACTCGCGTCACGCTCCTGGTGAAACTCCCTGAGAATTACAGTGCACAAGGGAAATAGCGCAGAAGTTTCTAAGAAATTGACATCTTAAGGAGTATGTTCTTAGACACGTAAAAGGTAATACAGAGTTCACGTTCACTTCATGAGTTTAAACTTTTTTCCATTATGGAATCTCTTGGAAGTCATCCCAATGGCCCTCAGAAAGAAATGCCTGCATGTCTCTCTTCAGTAAGTGTTTCCGTCCTGGACAGATGCCATGAACCTTGGTGGGCACTGAGCTATTCCTAGTGAGTGGTGACTCATGTGCACAAATACCATTGTCGTGGGCTAAATAAAGGGTAAAGAGCATCTCACACACCTATGGACAGTGGCTAATCCAAGTATGTAGATAACATTGTGAGGAATGAAGGACAAAGGTATTTAACATCATACATTAATCCTACGTGGCTTTTTATCCTCTCAATCAATGGATATATAGATTTCAGCTATTATGGAAATGAGAAGACATTTTTGATATTAAAATTGTTTTTGAGATCTAAAAGTCTGGGAACTACTGCTGTGTAACATACATCTGCACCTCTAACATTATGTGTGTGCGCGCGTGTGTGTGTGTGTGTGTGTGTGTGTGCACATGCAAACTCACATGTACATATCTCTAGATATATTTTATAAAAATCCACATTGCCAGAGGATGGGAGGACATTAAGAAAAATTTTTCTGCAGAGATGTACCTTCCAGCCTTCTCTGAGACAGCATTTTAAATTATTAAACAGAATACTTAACATTTGTACTTGAATCTTGTTTGTAAACAGAACCATTAGAGTACGTCATCATTTAACAAGATTTCTCACACTGCAGATGGAACATAGCGTCCATTTGAGTTGCATCTTTGTAAACATTATTTGTAAATCACTAAATACTTAATAGAAAGAGGACCAAAAAGCTGATTTGCTTAAATATGAATCAGAAAATAAAATGAAGCAACAATTGAATAGCAGTAAGTATCTTTCCTTATTTATTGTCCAGGTTTTGAAAAACTGAGGTTCATTTTTTTTTTTAATTTTGCCAATTCAGTTTTGTTTTTCAAAGACACACAATTTCTTCCAGACCAGAGAGTAACTATTAGTAGCCCTGAATATACATGTGGGTGCATTGATTTTCTCTTGATTTGAGAAAAAATTTCCTTGAGTGGAAGAGACTGATCTTTCCTAATTAGTCTAAAAATGACACCCCTCCTTACAATTCAATTTTATAATTAAACTCTCCAAAGAAAATAAAAATAAAAAGAACGACTCCTCACATAGCTAAGACTCAGCATAAGGATTTCTCTTGCTAACGCCCCTCAAAGAACTAAATCACTAAACCGGCTTCTGACAGTGTTTTCATATTTAAAACAAAACATAAATGACAGTATTTTCATTACTGCTAATAATGCAAATATTGATGTCTAAATGTTTATACTCTGGAAAAATGTGAGACGAGAGCTTGACTGAATAAAACATGTGTTGATCACTGAAATAGATTTTTTTTTAACTTATAAAACAATCAGCATCTAATATCTTACGTGGGGTTGCGTCTTCTCCCCTGATGATGCTTAGGAGAGAGAGAAAGAGTAAAAAACAATGTGAAGCAAATACACCAAGGAAAATGATTAAAAAAATGATAAATTAAAAACTCATAATTAGATGACCACGAGGTGCCTACTCTTGCTTATATTTCTTCCCCACAGGTGATTCAATAAATAGCGTCCCTGAGAGCATTCATGTAAGCAGTGTCTTGGCACCAGGGAATGGTAAATTTGGAACTGACCCCTGCAGTTGGTCCTGGCAGCCTTGCTAAACTGAGCAGTTCTTTGGTGTGAGTTGATGCACAGGAGATCATGTGCAGGACAGATCATCCTTCATATCTGCTGTGCTTACAGATGTGAAAATATAGATACTGTAGAACATGAAGATGAATAACCCATGTGAAGTTCAAATCTATTCCTCCTTGAACAGAATTATTCCTTGCTTTTGCCCTTTGGTAGAAACTTTTCTCTTCCCACATGCAAACAAAATGTTGCCACGCAAAGACCTTGCTAATGAGAGTGAGTGCTTGCTGATGCTTGTTTGGAGAATGAGGGTGGCTTTTGTGGAAATGTCTGGAGTCCCTGGCAAGCCCTATCTGCTCATAAACAAGAGGCATCTACAAAGTCTGGTTCCTTGTAAAAGGATGGAACTGAGTCTTAGAGGGAACCACCCCAGAGGAGTTCATCTACTAGGAAAGACACAATTTCCTTTAGAGCAGACAGTTCCAGACAGTTAGCAATTATTTCTCATTTTGAGAGGACGATGGAAATCCATCTTTTCCTTCTAATGCTTGCACATTGCTTCCATGTTGCAGCAGGATCCCCTTGGCTACCAGATACCTACCTCACAAGAATTTTAGTCTTTCATCCACTAGAGTAAACCATTTTCTCCCCCAAAGCAAGAGGGTGTGTCTTTTTACACTTTCAAACTTTGCTTCTACCTTAAAGATCAACTTACTCAACCTGGATTTGATTAGGCATAAAACAGACTGAGAATGACAATACTTTGCTTCTACTTCCTAAAAAAATGCATAAACAAGCAAGCACAGGCCACTAGCAAACCATTCCTAATATTCCTTGGCATTTGAGGTGCTTTAGTTGTTTTTTTAAAATTAATTAATTTATTTATTTTTTGGCTGCATTTGGTCTTTGTTGCTATGCGTGGGTCTTTTCTAGTTGCGGCGAGTGGAGTTTACTCCTTGTTGTGGTGTGCAGGCTTCTCACTGCAGTTGCCTCTCTTGCTGCAGAGCACAGGCTCCAGGTACACAGGCTTCAGTAGTTGTGGCACACGGGCTCCACAGTTGTGGCTTACGGGCTCCAGAGTGCAGCCTCAGTAGTTGTGGCGCACAGGCTTAGTTGCTCCGTGGCATGTGGGATCTTCCCACACCAGGGCTCGAACCCATGCCCCCTGCACTGGCAGGCGGATTCCCTACCACTGCGCCACTAGGGAAGTCCGAGGTGTTTTAGTTTTGACTTCTTTAAATGCATGCGGATTCATGGCATTGTAATTTAGGATTTGTCTGAATGTAGTGTTGAATTGCGCCATCTGCACGGCTAATTTTAGGTACAAGTCACTTGGTTCAGCTGAATGGCCTGGAGTAAAGAATTCTCTAATTAAAATTGACTCATGTTATAGAGTACATAACTCTCATGCAATGATAAAAACTTTTTTTTCTTGGAAAAATAATTCTCCAAAGAAGCTATACCTAAAGTTACAGAAATTCTCCAAACCAAGGATGTGAAAGATCCAAGAAGTACCTTGCAAATATCAGAGGTCTCCTGAATGAATGAATATTTCATGTTTTCATGGTATAAATTCAGCTCCTGGTAGAAATTCTTGAAAGCACCAGTATTAGCACTCTGAGTTACAAGTGACAAACAAACAAACAAACAAACCACTTCATAAAGGATAAAAAAAACAAAGGGAATCCAATGCTTCACATGACTGAAGAGGTCGGGGAACAGGACGGTTTCAGGAATGTCTTGATGCCAACAAGACTCTTCCCTAGGTTCTTCCTCCCTGTGGATTCTTCCTCCATGTGGATTCTTCCTCCACGTGGATTCCTCTTCCATGTGGATTCTTCTTCCATGTGGATTCCTCTTCCATGTGGATTCTTCTTCCATGTGGATTCCTCTTCCATGTGGATTCTTCTTCCATGTGGATTCCTCTTCCATGTGGATTCTTCTTCCAGGTGGATACCTTTTCCATGGAAGTAAGATGTCTGCAGCATCTACAGCCTCATATCCTTCCAGCCTCAGGTCTAATGGAAAGATGACCTGTCCCTGTCTCAATATCCCAACTGAAAGTTACACTCTGTCTCATCACTGCCCATCCCTCTATCAATTACTGTGAGCAGGGGATTATGAGAACACAATGAACTGTTAGACTTGGGGCTCTGTCACCCTATGTTCCACTTTAGAGCTGAGGATGGAGGTCCATCTGGCCTAAAAGAATGAGGATGGGGGAAGAACCTTAAACTAAAACTAAAATTGGAGGCCCCTGCCATGAGGAGGATGGCCAATGGGGATGCAAGCCCCACCCTCCCAGAACCCTTTGCCATCAGCTCATCTCCTACTGTTCCTTACGCGTCAAGGATGTTTAAAAACGCAGGGACTTCCCTAGCAGTCCAGTGGTTAAGACTCTGAGCTCCCAATGTAGGGGGTGTGGGTTCCATCCCTGGTCAGGGAACTAGGGTCCCACATGCCACACAGCCAAAAATTAAAAAAAAAAAATCATAAGTGGGGGGATAATTTTATAAGCCTAATAATTAGTACTCTAACACAATGTTTAAATTGTTAATATAATTATTAATTATATTGTACTCAGTATTAGCTATTTCTTAAGTGGGTTCTTTATATTAACATGCACAAGTTCTTGCAATTTTCATCCAGAATGCAGAATTCAGATTTCATTTTAGTCAATCTGAGACAAAGGGTACAGTTAGGACATTTTACACATACATAGATGTAAACTAAGTCATTAAGCTCCTCCCTCCCTGCCAGGAAAGCATTTTCTGGTCCTGTGTTTAATTTGTTTTATTAAAGACCCCTCCAAAAAACAGGAAAAGCAAGCATTGATTAAAAACAACATGGCCTAGTAGTAGAGAATGCAGAAAAAGCATATTACTTGGTACAAACACTCCAAATAAAGTATAAAGACACTCATATTTAATATCATATTAAGTAGTAATTTTTCATGGCTGGAAGGACCACAGAGATCATTCAACCCTAAAACTTCTTAGTAAAGATGCTTTCTCAGTAAGCTAGTTGTCATTATTTTTCCCAGTTGGCAGGATGGCCAGGGAACATTCACATCAGCATATCCTGGGGCTGGTTCCATAAAGAACTCTCTGCTTCTCCAAGAGGACACCTGTGACCCCAGCTCAGCTGATTCCTTCCCAGGCTCCATTCATTCCAAGTGGCTTTGAGACCCTCCATTTTCCTAGCTCTGTGCCAGGTGCCGGGATACAAAGATGAATAGGATGACGGTGGCCCCTGACCACCTGGTGCTTCCAGCCCAGTGCAGGCGACAGACATTACTCATGTTATCACTCAAGTACATTCGTCAGTACAAAGTGTACTTCGTGTGATAAAGGGAAGTTTCAGCATCCTGTGATAGGGTCTCAGGGCCTGTCCAGCCCAGCCCAGAGACTTAGGGAATTTGCCTTTGAGCTGAGAGTAAGACAAGGATGAAAGTCTGGGCTGTACCACACGCTGAAGGCCCTCCCGTCTGGAACCCAGGGCACAGGGAAGGAAGTTCTGTAGGACCACATCATGCAGCAACGTGTAGACTGCAAGAATTTGTCTTTTTTTTTTTTTTAAAGAGAAAGGATATGTTTTATTTAAAACACCAACGATTTTCAGCCAAATAAATAGCTGAAGGAAAATTATGAAATACACTGCATATTATATTTAGCAATTTAGATTTAAAAATTTAAGATAATTAGAAGGATTTGAGTCTTTATTCTGAAGTTTTAAGCAAAGGGTGACAGAATCAGATTTGCATTTGGAAAATCACCCTGGCTAGTGTGCAGGGAACAGATTGGTGTCAAAATGATGGAGAACAGCGAGGAAGGTAGTAGGTCAGTCCAGGTGAGGGAGGACGATGGGGTGGTGGCCTGTTCTACTGGAGAGGAGAGGATCAGACAGATTTGAGAGAGATTTTGAATATAAAATTAAAAATACATGTTGGTTCTCACAGTTTGAAGAGTCACCGAATGCTGGGATGGTTTTTTTGCAGTGTGCTTTCTGAGAGGTCCAATAACCAAACCCAGTTTCCCTAATGAGACTGAGTGAAGATGGCCACATCCCTGAAGTTCTTCACCATGTGTGGACGCTCCAGGAGCAGAGGTGCTCACACTCTGTAACTTTCTGGTCACTGCAAAAGCCTTTGGATTCCCAGACCTGCTCATTCAAGTCACTTTGCTGCTGATTAACTCATAGACGTCTTCAAAATGTGAACGCATCCAAAAACCCAGGGTGCCTGTGTGTCTGAAGATCTTTTGAGTCATATCGTAGTTTCTAAATATCCGTTCCTTAAATCCTTGCACCAGCGTGGTCTGGAGGACTTTACAACCGAGCAAAGATAGCTGACCTCACATAACACGCTGTATGAGTATCGTTCCTTAAGTGGATACTGGGTCTTGAAATTAAACATTCACATTTAGACCAAAGTGATGCAGGCCTTCCATTCTTCCTCCACTTTCCCTTCCCCTCCCTGCTTCCAATGGTACCGGTGCTACCAGGAATCTTCCTGCAGGCTGTTTTCTCTTTTTCCAAAGCAGAGGTTCCCAAACCACTGATGCCGGTCCTGAGCTTTCCACCTTCAGGTCCAGATGCTCATATACTCGTTCAGCCAGGACATGTTCATCAGAGCCTATTCTATGCCAGCCCCTATTAAATATCTCCAAGAGAAGGTCCTCCAACAACTCTAATCCACATATCAGAAGTTAAATTGATCATCAGACCGCGCCAAATCTACCCCTTACTTGCGTTCACTGTCTCAGCGAAGGTTAACATAACCCACTTTGCTTTAGCTCTGCCAACGCCTACCCCTATCCCTCCCAACCTTCACAGCCCAGTCACCAAGTCCTCTTTCAGATCCATCCCCTTTCCTGCCATCCTTCCCTGTCAGGACCTCTGTCCCTACCCTTGTCATTCCTAGTATAATAAGCTCACACCAAATCTCCCACCGCCAATCAATGTTTCCAATGCAAGCCGTCTATTATAAAGACTGATCCTGTCACTTCTTGCCTGAAAGTCTCCAGGGCGATGTTTCCTCGTCTCCTTTAAGATAAAATCCTGGCATCCCCGTATAGCAAACAGGACCCTTAGGACTGTGCTCCTTCGCCCTTTGGCTGCATCCCAGCATCCCCCCGGCAGAGCAGTCATGACTGATTCCTCATTCTGCAATTTTACAACAAGGTCGAGTCCACGTACATGCTCTCTGTGCCTCCTGCTACTGCCCGTCACCCTCGTGGTCCTGTTCTAATATTACTTCTCTGCACAGGATCCTCGGGGTCAGGTCCACGTGTGCCCCTGTCATTCTACTTTGTCCATCAATTTACTAAGACACTCGGATCACCACTTACTCTGATCCTGTGTCCTGTCTCTCTCTGTTTCCCACTCAACCCAACCTTCTGGAGCACAGACCTCTGATCCCCTAGGACCGACCACCATACAGGCAACGCAGTAAGTGACCAACCAGCACTTGCTGAACCAGGACTGGCGATTGTAATAAACTTAAAAATGATCAAGTGCTTCTGTGTGCTCAGTGCTTTAGCAAGTTCAGGAGAAATGCACACACACCCGCTAAGGAAACAGAATTAGATCTTGAGTGAGACAAAGAACAGGTAAGTGTAAAAAACTCAACTATGGGACGCCCTGAACAAAATGACTTTCAAGATATCTTTTTACACAATCAATAGTAAAAATACATTTTATATCACAAATTCTCCCCATCCAATCATGCTTAATAAAGAAATTTAAAATTTTACAAATATAATACTTCCTCTCACTATATAGGATGTCTTCTGACATTTTTTCTGTAACTCTTTCATTTTGTAAATGTTGGCTCTAAGCCACTCCATTTATTTTATGACTCATTTTGGAAAATACTGCTGTAGTATATTTACCATATTTGATTTACACAGATTTCTATTCACCCAACTTCTGTAAATAATTAAGGCTGTATGTAAAAAGTAAATAAGTAATTTCTCTAATTTTTAGGGCTGCTTGAAACTCATCAATTTCCTTAACAGGAGATCCTCACTGCCAAAGCCACACTCCTTTTTTTCTTTTTTTCATGAGATTCATATTTGTTTATTTATTTATTTTTGGCTGTATTAGGTCTTCATTGCTGTGCGTGGGCTTTCTCTAGCTGTGGTGAGCGGGGGCTACTCTTCGTTGCGGTGTGTGGGCTTCTCACTGCAGTGGCTTCTCTTGTTGTGGAGCACGGGCTCTAGACACGAGGGCTTCAGTAGTTGTGGCTCGCGGGCTAAGAGCACAGGCTCAGTAGTTGTGGCGCGTGGGCTTAGTTGCTCTGCGTTATGTGGGATCTTCCCGGACCAGCGCTCGAACCCATGTCTCCTGCATTGGCAAGTGGTTTCTCAACCACTGTGCCACCAGGGAAGTCCTACACTACTTTTTAGTGACGGCAAATAGCTTGTGATGAGAATATTTGGAGATATTTCACACACATTGAACTCAATGGAAGCGGGCTGAGACTTGAAGCAGGATTTGCCATCACCAGGTTGACATTTTCTGTCTTCTAGGTGGATTATAAACATTTTGAACCGTATTTCCTATTGTGAAAAGCTCTCTGATTGTTCTCCTTTTCTATTAGTGTGATTTATTTTTTTATTTGTTTCTTAACATGATACTTTAATGTAAAATACGATTATGGGAGTTTTCTTGAAATGAAGATAGTGATAGGAATCAATTCAACATTGATAGGAAGAATCATTCCAGAATATTATTCTGTTTTTTTCCTATTTTTAGACAACACTATTACTCGGAATAAATGACATATAGCTCTCCTATCAGCATGGTATTTGGTGAGGAAAGTTGCAATGTTTCTTCTTTAATCTTAAGAAACACGTATCTGCCAACCATTATGTTGCCTTGTGAAAAGTAATAAATGTTACACTTCATATGTCAGCATTTCAGTTCCCAGTAAAGGAGAGTGTTCATTGTTTTCTAAATGAAAGAGCAAAAAATTGAGAAAGATAAAAAGATTTTGCCAGTGTTTCACTGTAGAAACCTTTTTCTCTTAAAAAAAACAACCTGTTACAAGAACTGTACCTGAAATGAGGATACTTGTCATTATATATATGCCTTCATGACTAAAATTGTGAATATTTTAAATTGAGACTTTGAAAAGCACACTTACATAAATAATTGTTTTGTTTTTAAATAACTTATATTTCAAAACAAGATTTAAGCTCTGTCGAGAAATTTGTCAAAATTAAATTTCTACCCTATCTTCCTGCTAAGTATAGTAGCACAGCTGCCATGAATTCAAAATCTGAATACAAAACTTTTTTTTTTTTTTGCGGTACGCGGTCTCTCACTGTTGTGGCCTCTCCCGTTGCGGAGCACAGGCCCCGGACGCGCAGGCTCAGCAGCCATGGCTCACGGGCCCAGCCGCTCCGCGGCACATGGGATCTTCCCGGACCGGGGCACGAACCCGTGTCCCCTGCATCGGCAGGCAGACTCTCAACCACTGCGCCACCAGGGTAGCCCTGAGTACACAACTTTTATAAGTGAGACTTAGAACACCATTTTCAACATATAGTATGGGGACCTCTCGATGTTTCGAGGCCATGTGTTTCCTCACTACATTTAGTGGTGATGCTATACCTCTGAAGGCTTGAGAGGAGGATAAAGAAGGAGGCTATGTGATTCCATGTTCATGTAGGTATTGTTCTCTTTCAGGTGAATTAGAATTGTTTACACAAAAAAAATGCCAAAACTATTTATTGGAAATTTTCCATGTTGTCTTGTGGACCATAGGAGGGCAGCGCTCTGCCCAGGGTGGGCAGCGTCCAAGCAGGAGTAGAGCCTGCAGAGGCCACTGTCCAATGAGGTGTAGTACCGAGTGGGGGAGGGGATGTCTGGAGTGCAGTGACGAGGATGCTGCCGCGGCACTGGAACCTGTAAGTGGCTGGGCAGGGGACGGCGGTGCTGACAGCCCGGGCAGAGTAAGGAGGGCACCGGTGCAGGGAGATGGGGTGGCAGCGGTGATGATCACGGGTCACACAGAGGAGTCTGATCCAGTGGAGACTATGTCAGGGCTGGTGAGAGCCAGGTTTCTCACTGTCAGAGGAGGGGGCACAAATATGGATAGGGAGAAGACGAGAATGAATCTTGCGGTGTGGCATCCAAATTGGAGATCTCGGCATGAAGTCGTGTTTTCCAACATAGGTGACATAGAAATAGACGCAGAGGTAAATGTGTGTGTATCAGGGTTCTCCAGAGAAACAGAAGCAGTAAGATGTTCGTGTGTGTGTGCATGTGTGTGTGTGCATGCGTGTGTGTGCGTGTGTGTGTGTGTGTGTGTGGTTTACAGTAAGAAACTGGCTCAGGTGATTATGGAGGCTGGCAGGTCTCAGGACCAGCGGTTGACCAGCTAGATCCTGGGAGAGCTGATGGTGTACTTCCCGTCTGGACATAGCAGGCTCAAGACTCAGGAAGAGCCGGGGTTTAGGTCTGAGTCCAAAGGCAGGAGAAACGGATGTCCCAGTTCAAAGGCAGTCAGACAGGAGGAGTTTCCCCTTGTTTGTGGGAAGGTCAGGGTTGTTCTCTTCAAGTCTTCAACTGATTAGACGAGGCACCCACATTGCAGAGGGCAACCTGCTTTCCTCAGGGCACTGCTTCACGGGTTAATCTCACCTGAAACACCCAACACCTTCACAGACACACCAGAATAATGTGTGACCAAGTGTCTGGGCACCCCATGTCCCGATCTCATTAACACGTGGAATTAACCATCACAGTGTGTGTGTGCTTGTGTGTCTGTGTTTAAAATACCTACCACCCAGATCTTGGTTACTAAATAGTATTCTCCCTTGAAAGAGCTCCTTGGAGAAATGACTGAATCCATGGCTGGGCAGGGAAAGCATAAGATAATCCTGGACCATCTTGCTGTGCTGTAAACAAGTGCTGGAGGAATAGCGAAGGCGCGTCAAAGGACACAGGGGCCAGCCTGAAAAGGCTCCCACTGGCCAAAACCAGGACGAAACAAGTAATAATAGCAACAGGCTATAACATCAAATAGAATAAGAATCCATGAGCCCATACTTACATAAATTAATTGAAAGTTTGTTGAGGCCACTCTCATACTTACATAATCTCAAAGTACATACACACTAAAGATGTAGTAATTACAAAGGGAAAATTGGTAATATCTCATGGCGAATCCTGGCAGACACCACTTTATACAAATGATTGACATTAATAGTCAATAGGACAAATCAACTCAAGGACGCAACGAGACAAATGTAATGCCACTTCTGGGGTGCTCCTGCAAGGCATAAAATGTGTATTCTGAATCTAATTATGAGGAAACACAAGACAACCCAAAATTCAGGGACATTCTACAAAATACCTGACCTTTATCTTTGAAAGTGCCAAGGTCATGAGGTCAAGGAAATACCGAGGATCTGTCCCAAATTGAAGGAGAGTAAAGGGATATGACAACTAGATGAGTAAAAGGATATGACAACTAGATGCAACATGTGATTCTGATCTGAATCCTTTTCTCGTAAAAGACATGGTTTGATAAAATGTAAATGAGATCTGAGATTATACAGGAGTGGTATATTTATATTAATTTCCTGATGTGGGTGGTGTGTAGTAACGTAAGGTAATGTCTTCATTTGTAAGACACACTCATTGAAGTACTTGGGGTGATGGAGCCCCAGGTCATCAACTTACTCTTTGCTCTGTTCTTGCAGCTTTTCCCCACGTTTGAAATTCTTTCAAAATTATATATATATATATATATATATATATATATATATATATATAATGGAACATTTTATTCCACCGGCAATCTGAAATATTGCTGGTTTCTTTGAGAATACAGTTCTTTGGCTATACTCCCTTAACCATTATGTCTGTTTACTTTGGAGCAAAAAGGCAGTAATTACTACAATCTCATCTTATAAATTACTAGTTATTATTTTTTAAATCTAAAACAAATTCTTGGGTTTGGATTTTCAGTATGCAAAACCTTATCGAGCTAGTCGTGGTACTTGAATACATGTAGTTGTGAGGGGACGGTCTCATCATTTTCCTCCTTGTGTTACCGAAAGTGGGGTCCTGCTGCTCGCCGCTCAAAAGCCAATAAAGAGGTAAAGATGGTGGAAAGGAAAGTTTGCTTTATTTTGGATAACAGCAACCGGGGGGTGGGGGGGGGCGGGCGCAGGGCAGATGCCCGTCCAAAGGCCGACTCCCCTCACTGACAGCCAGTGGTCAAGAGCTTTTATAGGCGGAGGGAGGGGGCCACATGCAGAAACAGCACAGGCAGCTCTGACCATCACCTTGAAATTGGTCATCGGTGGTCTGATCAGTGTCATCTTGATTGTTTTAAGCACAGTTAATCTTCAGTTCCAGGGTCAGTTTGTTCCCATTTCCTTGAGGCCAGTTCTCGGAATTGTGGCAGTTTGTGTCATGGCTCCAGTCTGGTCTTCATGTAGTTAACTTCTTCCACCCAGTGGGGCTTCCAGTATCCATAAGACAGCTCCCAGGATATGGCTCAGAATATTCTCGATAACCCTTGAGAAGGAACTAAAGGTCCTTGATTTTGCTTAATGACTAAACTTTATTATTTAGTCTTGTTGGACTGTTTCCCTTTGTTTCTGCATTTTCTCACTTCTCTGATTAAACTTATTCTTTGGCTAAAGTTTTTCCACAGAAAAAAGGCAGTCTGAGGGCATGGGAGGCAAGGACCATCAGGTCCTTCTCTGTTTCACTTGGATATCCCTCTTCTTTTTAGAAACTTTCCCACTGCCATTTCAGTGAAATTGCTTTAGCAGTTGTTCTCACCTATCTCTTTCTTTATTATTAAACTCTGAGGACACATCAGTCCTTGCTTGATGTCTCTGAAACTTTTATACCCTTGACCTCCATTTCCCTGAAACTCTCTTGTCACTGGCCTCTGTGACAGACCTCCCCAGCGCTGGCCTCTCCAGGAATTGCTTCTCCGTGGCATCCTTAGACTCCGTCCCTCCGATAGGCCCTGAAACGTCGATGCTCCTGAGACCTGTTCTCCTGTGTCATCTCATCCCGTAATGCACACCTTTCCTGACTGCCCCTTCAGTCTTGGTCACCACCGGCTTGCTGATGGGCTCGAGTCTCTCCTGAGGCCAGAGACCACGCCTGAGGATGACCTGAATGGCCCACTGCCTGCTGGACACGCCCACATTCTGTCCCGCGAGCATCTCACAGTCTTTACATCATTAACACCATCTCCCATCCCCCCCTTAAATCCCCTCCACCAGGCTTGCTGCTCTGTTTATCCCTCCTGCAGTCAATCACATCACCATCTACCTAGGGGCCGATCGGCCAAAAGGATCTTTTGTAACTTTCTTATTATTTATCAAATCCATCCGTTTCTTTCTCTCCCCTCCCACCATCTCAGTTCAGACCACCGCTATCTCTTCTCTGGATTACAGCCTGAGCTGGTGTCCTGCACAGAAGGTTGGTTTTTGCCCTCTTCCAATGTGCCTACATGGTGATGCCATGTATGCAAGTGACAGTACCATCCTGCCAGGAAAATCCTCTGATCACAATATCCTCTGTTGTCTTGCCATTGTCTTTGGGCAGAAATGTGAACTTCTTAGCAAGATGTGAGCGGTCCTTCCCAATCCAGTCACCACTCACCTCTTCAGCTTCATCTTTTCTCACCCTCACCCTCTCATCAACATTGTGCCCCTTGCTGCCCCATGACAAAGCCATACTTTACCCAGCTGCTGACTGGAACACGCTTCATGCCCCATTTGTTTTCTCCTTCATCGTCTGGTTCATTGTTGACCATAACCAAGAGGCCCCAGGTGCTTCCCAACAGCCCCTCAGCCACTGGTTCCATCCTCAGAGTCCCGTGATTGTCCCGTCTTTCGATCAAAACACTTATCGTACCGTATTACTATGTTCTGTCTTTACCCTCGTAACCACAGTCAAGCTTCAAATCCTTCCGTACCTTCGCACAACTCTCAGAGTGAAATCCACTTCTTTCCTCTGGTTCTCGTAACTTCCCATTATCTGACCCCTCTGCAAATGTCCCACGTCCCCAGTCCACTCCCTACCCCCTCTCCCCCCCACCCAGTGTCCTCACGTGCCGCTGGCCCATGTTCACTTGGAGGTTAGCTTGCGTCATTCGTACCGACCTTAAATGTCATCTCAGCAGAGAGGCTCCCCAGACCACCGTATCTGCAGCAGCCCCTGCATCATCCTCTGCACCATTTCAACTCTCGGCATTGTACCCATCACTGCTGTTTATTTATCTTCTTCATTAATCTGTTTATTTCTTACCTGTGTGCCCCCGGCCAGAAGGTCAACTCCATGAGAGTACACACCTTGTCTGCTTTGTTTCTGTACACGTTCCTAATGCCAAGAAAAATGCCTCAACAGATAATTAGTTGAACGAATGACTCCCGTATAGGACTACAGGCTTCTTGACGACAGACTCTATCATCAGTCTCTGATGTGACACCATCCTCGGCATATCAAAGGCAGGACTCTCACTAATTCATTCAACAGATACTTGGGTTACCTGTGGATCAAAGCTCTGTGCCACCGATGCAAGTGGGCAAAACACAGTCCAGTGACAAAAACTCATCGTCCGACGGGAGAGACCCCAATTATGCAATTGCAGCCCAGTTTTCCCAAGTTGTCCAGCCTTCCAGAATCACCCTTCACTTTGATCACATGATATAAAATCATTCAAAAGCCCATGCCAAGTGAAATCCAGCAAGCAGGCTGGTGTTGCTCAAAATCCACCAGGGGACAGGAGTGATTGGTTTCAGCAGTGCTTGGTCACCTCTTTGCTCTAATCCCTGCCCCATGTTCCACTCTCCACTTCCTACGGCTGCTGCCCTCTGTTCCCCGCAAGAGAATTTCCCTTCTTTCTTCCACCAAACACAAGCCTGCTGTACATTACTGATCTGTAATGAAGATTTGGGGATTTAAGGGGAAATTATAATTCAGAACAGAAAACGATCTACTATTAAATAGCAATTCCAAAACCTCACAGGCTTTTTTCCAACGAGAAAGCTCTCACTCATCTTGGTCTTTTTTTTCCTTAGTTCCCAGCCTGCCACTGTATTGCTAGACCCTATGTCCACCTACAAAGACCTTTCTCCCAGAAAATTCCCATTACTTTATTATCCAGAGCACTTAGCTTCCCCAGCATTGCACTTTTTCTCCTAAATAAGTCACCTAGGCCATCCACAGGGGGCCACGAATAGGTTTTCTTGAAGGAAAGAGCTGCCCACTCCCCTTGATGGGGGGTTGGCTCTGTTTAAACAGAGCGGAGCTATTACCTCCCACATTTTAGATAATGGACTTCTCTCAAAAATGCTTAAAATTACATTTAATTTGGGGTTAAACGTACTGCACGACTGACTCACTGACACTGTTCAGCATGAAGTCTTTAAGCCTTTCGGAAGAGTTGCCTTTCACGCGAATCTCTGCCACTTTGTACTCGTTGACTTGGAATTCTGACCAAAGTACAGACGTTTATCCCTATTCAGTTTCGTCTTATTATATTTGGCCCGTCGTTTCAAGCTGTCAAGATCTTCCAGGAGCTTGGTTCTGGCACGCAGCAAACTCACTCCCCTGCCAACTTTGTGTCAAATGCAACTTGCTGAACTACGTTCTCTGTCCTCTCAGAAGCCACCAGAAATGGCTGGTAGGCATGTGCTGTTCTGTTACAGGATTCCAAGAGCTAAAGAAGATGAAAATCACCAAATGAGTGAGACACATAAGGACAAATATCTTTAGATGGAGAGTGAAGATCTCACATTCAGGCGTGTGTCTCCCATTTCTCTAGATAATCCCATCACTACTCATCTTGAGGTGTAGGTTGTTCTGGGGGAGGGGACGAGACTGGGAGAGGGCAGCTGCCCTAAAACACGCTTTACTGCGGCAGGCAAGGCAGGGTGGTCTTGCACGGCTCTGGGGGGGAGCAGCCCCTGAAACTGTGCAGACTAGACTTCCCACCTGTCATCCCAGCCAAGGTCCCAGAGTGCGGAGAAACATTTAATTTACAGAAGGTGTCTTTACCAAAGTTTACCCCATCAGCCCGAGCTTGAGCTGTCAGATTACCACCTTCTTTTCTCTGCTGGCTGAAACCCCACCATTAAGCTCATTTCTCTAGGGATCCAAGACCACAGTTATTGAGGGAGAGTTCCAGGCACCAGAAATGATAATAGGGTCAACACACCTTTTTATTAAGAACCTAAACCAAAAAGGCCAGTTTATTCAATGCATTTTGCAATCTCCTGTGTCAGCCTCCGTATTATTTTCTTTGTCCTGCTTTTCCCATTTCCTTGCAGCTGGGTCCGTCAATGCCATCACTGCCAAAAAAGCCAGGTTTGAAACCAATTCTGGCTTAGTTAGGTGTGTTGGGATCCTCTTGGCCACCATGTATTCGTGCATGCAATTAACTTGCTCTGTCCAAACCCGCTGGGCCGTGCTTTCTGGGGGTCTGGGTCGCTACCCTGTGTCAAAATCTCTGTTGCCCTGGACAGACGCCTAGGTGACCCCGTAACTGCAAGCCACAGTGCCCCCTCTCCTTCCCCACACCCATCACTGTGACACCAGTGCTACTGAGCCTTGGAGGTTGTGTTCTCGGCTACAAAATTGTGTCTCTTCACCCATGCTGTTCTTATATAGCTGTTTACTGGGTTGAATACACACAAATTCTCTTTTACATTTTAAATAGTAGGTAATTCATAGTTATTTGATGAATGAGTGAAAGAGCAGTAGCCACTGGGGGTTCAACACTCAGGAAGCCGTGATTAAATTAACTGAGCGGTTAATGGTCCTCACAGTGTGTGAATACTTGGGAGCTGGACAGAGGACAGCTCTGCTGGCCGGGGATCTGCAGTTCAGTTATGCCTCACCAGCTCTAAGCATTGCTTCACTTAACAGTCTAGTTGGCAAAATCATGGTTGACAAGTTCAGTGCCTAGTGAATACAGGGAATTCAAAGAAAAATAACAAAAGCGAGTTTTGGATTGACATGTACACACTGCTATATTTAAAATGCATAACCAACAAGGACTTACTGTATAGCACAGGGAACTCTGCTCAATATTATGTAACAACCTAAATGGGAAAAGCATATGAAAAAGAATAGATACATGTGTATGTATAACTGAATCACTTTGCTGTCCGTCTGAAACTGTCACAACATTGTCAATCAACTATACTCCAATATAAAATTAAAAGTTTAAAAAATTCTTAAAATTAACAAAAATGTATTGTGTGTAGAAAACAAACTTATGGTTACCAAAGGGGATAGTGGAGGTTGGGGCTGAGGGAGGGGAGAGATAAATTAGGAGTTTGAGATTAGCCGCTACTCACTACTGTATATAAAATACATAAACAACAAGGTCCTACTGTATAGCACAGGGAACTATACCCAATATCTTGTAATAACCTATAATGGAAAAGAATCTGAAAAAATATACATATGTATAACTGAATCACTTTGCCATATTCTTGAAAGTAACACAACATTGTAAATTAACTATACCTCAATTTTAAAAATTTTAAATTAAAAGAAAACCAATAGGGCTTCCCTGGTGGCGCAGTGGTTGAGAGTCCGCCTACCGATGCAGGGGACACGGGTTCGTGCCCCGGTCCGGGAGGATCCCACATGCCGCAGAGCGGCTGGGCCCGTGAGCCATGGCCGCTGAGCCTGCGCATCCGGAGCCTGTGCTCCGCAACGGGAGAGGCCACAGCAGTGAGAGACCCGCGTACCACAAAAAAAGAAAAAAAAAATACAATAAATAAATATGACATCCCACTGGGGGAAAAAATGTACCATGTGTGCATTTGCACACACACACACACACACACACACACACACACACACGTAAATTCTTAAAGGGCAGTAGCTCCAGAACACGCCAAGTTCTTTGCCACTCCTCTTGCTCCAGTATCTCTCTTTTCAGTATACAGAAACAAGCAGCTAAGGTCAACTCTTATGTTAACTTTATGCAAGGCAAGTTGTATCCCTTCTTAATGTTTTAAAATTTGACCCAACGACTTAAAATGTTTTAAAATGTCTAAGATGTGATTAAAAACAGTGGTTTTATTTTTGCATTGGCACTTTCCTTGAAGTTGTTTTCACAAGTCCTATCTGCTCTTTCAATAACTGTATTTTTTTAATTAATTGAGTAAGTAATTTATTTATTTTTGGCTGAGTTTGGTCTTTGTTGCTGGGGGCGGGCTTTCTCTAGTTAAGGTGCGCGGGCTTCTCACTGCGGTGGCTT
The DNA here is from genome assembly GCF_949987515.2 of Delphinus delphis. NCBI lineage: Eukaryota > Metazoa > Chordata > Mammalia > Artiodactyla > Delphinidae > Delphinus > Delphinus delphis. The sequence continues at coordinate 79,552,380 of NC_082696.1, read as the reverse complement.
CTCTTGTTGCAGAGCACCGGCTCTAGGCGCGCGGGCTCAGTAGTTGTGGCGCGTGGGCTTCAGTAGTTGTATCACGTGGGCTCCAGAGCGCAAGCTCAGTAGTTGTGGCACACAGGCTTAGTTGCTCTGCAGCATGTGGGATCTTCCCAGACCAGGGCTCGAACCCGTGTCCTCTGCATTGGCAGGCAGATTCTTAACCACTGCATCACCAGGGAAGCCCCAATAAATGTATTTTAAGATGTTATTTGACATTACTATAGCCACTAGGAATACAGTAGTGAAAACATCCATAATTCCTACCTTCATACAGGTTATAAACTAGAGGGACAGGCAGAATAAACCTGCACCTAGGAAACATGTAGTTAAAGATACATTATATCTTATATCCAACAACTCCATTAAAATTTTATGAACCTGCTATTTAGAAAAAGAAGAGGGGATGGGTCATAAAGAGATGAGAGATTTTAGCAAATTTATGGAATTGATAAAAGAGGTGGAGAAGTATTAACTGGGAATTAGGTCAGAGGAACTCTCAAGCCTGGGATACACAGAGAAGCTTATAGCCTAAACTCATCTGTAATACAGAATTCAGGTGATGCTTAGGACTGAAAAATGCCACTTTAAAAGCATTTGAAAGTAAAGCAAAGTGAGCAAAGTTAGGCATGAGGCTAAAACCAGGAGGGAGAATAGAAAGTGTGTATGTGGACCAGGGACTGCACCACACACCCATCTCCCCAGCCTCCACATGAAGTACACTCAGAAGCAGGCTTCTATCCACTGAGCAAAAGGGAATTTCTCTAAAGAAGCTGAACAATACTATTAAAAACAGCTTATTTAAAAGAAATTTAGGGACTTCCCTGGTGGCGCAGTTGTTAAGAATCCGCCTGCCAATGCAGGGGACATGGGTTCCAGCCCTGGGCCGGGAAGATTCCACATGTCACGGAGCAACTAAGCCCGTGCGCCACAATTACTGAGCCTGTGCTCTAGAACCTGTGAGCCACAACTACTGAGTCCACATGCCACAACTATTGAAGCCCATGCACCTAAAGCCCATGCTCTGCAACAAGAGAAGCCACCACAATGAGATGCCCACTCGTCTCAACTAGAGAAAGCCTGTGCTCAGCACCAAAGACCCAACTCAGCCAAAAATAAATAAAATTAAAAAAAAAAGAAAAGAAACTTAATGTTGGGTTCCCACTCCCCTCTCCTGTCCCCCACTCCATCACTCTAAAGTGTTTGCCTGTCCACTAGCCCTGTCCACATACAGAGAGCTACCAATGAGCATTTTTACCAGCTTATTTGTAAAAAATAAACAACCAAGATGCACCAGAAGCCTGAAGAAAGCCTTCAATGTAAAAGAGTGACCAAAATAAACTAACATAAAAAACAACTTCAAAAAAAAGAGACAACAACAAAATGCTGCTAACTGTTATTCTGAGAGATGCATAAAGAAATCACATCCGCAAAACAAGAACAGGAAGTTACACAAGGAGCAACCAGAGAATTAAAATGAGCTCTCACCTAGGAAATACTTTGCTGCTCACAATGTCACAGGTGGATTGAAAGGTAAAGATGAGGAATTCTCCCAGAACATACAGCAAACAAACAAACAAACAAAAACCCTAAATACCTAAAACCAAAATAAAAACAAAAAAACATGGGACTGAAGATGTGAGAGACAACAGAAGCATGGAGAAACAATCAAGACAGTTCAAACACCTGATTAATAGAATAGAATCTCTAGAGATAAAGAGCAAAATAGACAAGAGAAACTACCAAATAAACACTGAAGACAAACCTCCAGGGTTAAAAGATGCAAAGTCTCCAGGTGAAAGAAGCCACTGAATAACCAGAGCTGTGAATTAAAATAGACCACATCGGGATTCCTCCATTCTCACGTTTTGGAGCACCAATTACAAGGTTTTAAAACCCTCCAGAAAGAAAAAGTCTGCCCACGTTCAAAAGAGAGAAACGTGAACATGAGCTTTTTTTGTTTAGTTTTGTTCTTTGTTTTCGTCAGCAACAGTGGCTACTGGAAGATATAGAAGCAATGTCCTGGGCACTCTGGGAGACAATTATTTTCAGCCTAGAGCTCTATAATATACAAGTCATATCAGACAGAATTTTTGTAAAATGTGAGGCATGTGAACAACAAGGAAAAGTCACCTTCCTAAACTGGCAGGTGAAGGAAGTCTGCAGACACCAGTTGTGCTCAGGATCAGAGGACAAGTGAAGAGAGAATCAGAAGGTGTAGGGTGAGTATGTAGGTCTGTGTGAAGATAACTCTGAGATGTCCAACTGTGTGGAAGAGTTAAATCGCCACAGCGCATCCAGAGAGCCTGCTCAGCTTGTAAATGTCAGGCAGGACTGTTTGCTGGCTTGTGCATGAAATCTTAAGTAATAAAAACAGATTAGGCAGTAATTTGCCAAAAACATATACCGTATGTATACACCATACATATAAATATGTATATATTTATACACATCATTTATTTGTACATCATTTTTATATATATGAACCATTTATAATATACATATTATAAATGTATGTATTATATATTTATAAGATATATACCCCATATAGATGTATTATATATGTATATAATATATGTATAATATATGATATATATGTACAGTATATATGTATAATATATGTGTATATATGTATATATATATAATATATATATACCCTATATATATATCATATTTTTTTCATGCATAGGAAAATTCTGGAAGGTTATACACTAAAATTTAAATATTAGTGTTCCTCTCTGGAGTGCTTTTTTTAACATCTGAATTTCTCCCCTCCCCCCCAAAATGAACATATATTATTTTATGATAAAAATATAAAGAAGCATTTGGTTGTTATCGTTTGATTCAAGTAACCTAAACCTGCTGTCTTTACTTCCTCATTTTTTTTTTATTTACTCCTAAACCCTCTGTAATCTAGCTTCTATCCCCAAGTCTTCATAGGAGTTACTGTCCACTGAGGAGAAAAATGTCTTCTGAGTAGCAAAGGATGCCTTTGTCATTATTATTCCACCTTGCTGTGCTATTTGATATTATTAATTCCTCTCCTTGTCTTTAACCTCTCTCTCCGTCTCCTTTTGATGTGGCATCAAAAGCCTGATATCAAGCTGCCAACCTCACGTGTCCACTTGGTTGTGTGGAACTGGATTTATCTCGGTTTTATATACCACTTTCCCAGCCCAGAAATCTCCTCTTCATTTCTCCCTTGACTCATGCTATGTGAGTTCCATCTAGGATTCCTGACTCCCTGGGGTTGGCGTCCTCTCATCATTTCTACCCCTGTTGCTCGTATAGATCCTTTGATCACTTACATCTCACCCACGTTATGCAGTAAGTTCTATGTGATCTCCCAGCCTCCTGTCTTGGGTCTCTCCCCACAAACACACACACTGCCACCAGAGGGATCTTCCTAAAATGCCAACCTTCCCTTTCATTCCCCTGCCTGCACTCATTTAATGTTTTCCAGTTGCCCTCAGTAAAAATCTTATCACATCAGAGGCTTTGGGGTTTGATCCTTTCTCTCCAGCAGAGACTCATAATTTTCCCCATTGCCTCCTAGACCCTAGATTTCTCTGTGAACACTTCTCCCCCAGAAAAGACCTCCTTCACCCGCTCCTTTATTCATCCTTCTGGAATCAGCTTGAGCACTTCCTCACGGAAGTCTTCCAGAATCCCCTCAGCTTGTAATCTTGTGTACTCCTAAGTTTCTTACATTAAATTGTGAAGTCTTAATAGAAGGACTACATTTTTCATTTCTATTAGATTGTAAGAAATTGTTGTATTTAGGTCATATATTTTCTAGGTCATATATTAACAATTTCATGTAGCGATACATTCTAGCCCTTAACATAATACCTGGCACTTAATGAATGTTAAATAATTTTTCTTTTAAATAATTTTTTGTTGAAAGAAAGAATGCATTTTACCAAGATTGTGTGTGGAGGAATTACTCTTGACGTCTGGGTTTCAGATTTATCCGCACAGTTTAGAAATTAAAAATAAATGTTTCATTGGTATAGTATAAGATCAAATATTTCCTATTTTAAGACCAGAAACTAAACTGTCATTATTTAAGTCAGAAAAGTATATTACATTAATGATTCCAGCTCTACTATTGTCTTTGAAACCCTATCACAAAATCTCCCTGACCCAAGAAAGAAATCAGTAGTTGGAACATGGGACATACTAAAAACCAAACTAAAATGCACTTAAGCTCTTAATATATAAATTACAAAGTATTTTTAAAGCATGAGTCACATGAAAAGACTTTTCATATGGAAAAGAGAAGTAGATTTACTATTGAATATTCTGACATTTGCCTCCCCGTGGGTAATTTTCAGTTAACAGTATGTGGTAAAATCAAACACTTTTTCAGACGTTCTTGGCTTACATGGATGTTTAAAAGAAGGCTTCCTGCTGAATTGGAAATGACAAAAATATTGATTGAACACAGTGAAATCAACTGGACCTTTTAGTGTTTTATCTGTTTGTTTGTTTCCTACTAACTTTTGAATGCGTTGACTGATTTTGATCAAATTTGCTGCACTTCAATTTTTTATTGTTAATTTACAACGTTGTGTTTGTTTCAGATATACAGCAAAGTGATTCAGCTATACATACACATATATATATATATATATATATATATTCTTTTTCAGATTCTCTTCCATTATAGGTTATTACAAGTTATTGAGTATAGTTCCTTGTGCTCTACAGTGAGTCCTTGTTGTTTACCTATTTCGTATAGTAGTGTGTGTATGTTAATCCCAAACTCCTAATTTATCTTCCCTCTTTCCCCTTTGGTAACCATAAATCTGTTTTCTATGTCTGTGAGTCTGTTTCTGTTTTGTAAATAAGTTCACTTGTATCATCTTTTAGATTCCACATATAAGTGATATATGATATTTGTCTTTCTCTGTCTGACTTACTTCACTTAGTATGATCATCTGTAGGTCCATCCATGTCACAGCAAATGGCATTATTTTATTCTTTTTAATGGATGGGTAATATCCCATTATATATATACCACATCTTCTTAGACAGATCATCTGTTTCTATGTCTTGGCTATTGTAAATAGTGCTGTTATGAACATTGGGGGACATGTATCTTTTTGAATTAGAGTTTTCTCCAGATTTATGCCCAGGAGTGGTCTTGCTAGATCATATGATAGCTCTATTTTTAGGGGTTTTTTTTTAAAGGAAATTCCATACTGTTTTCCACAGTGGCTACACTAATTTACATTCACACCAACAGCGTAGGAGGGTTCCCTTTTCTCCATACCCTCTCCAGCATTTATGATTTGTAGACTTTTTGATGATGGATATTCTGACTGGTGTGAGGTGATACCTCATTGTAGTTTTGATCTGAGTTTCTCTAATAATTAGTGATGTGGAGCATCTTTTCATGTGCCTGTTGGCCATCTGTATGTCTTCTTTGGAGAAGTGTCTACTTAGGTCTTCTGCTCATTTTTTGATTGGGTTGTTTTAACCAATTGTAATGAAATTTGAGTTGTTTCAAGATTTTGGCTACTAGAAATAAAGCTGCTGTAAACATTTGTTTAGAACTAAAGTTTTTTTGTGAACATACGTTCTCAGTTCTCTGGGATAAATGCTCAAGAGTGCAATTATTAGATCATAAAGTATATGCATGTTTAGTTTTGTAAGAAACTTGTCAAATTATTTTCCAAAATATCTGTACCATTTTTTATTCCCTCCAGCAATATATGAGTAATCCAGTTTCTCTACATCCTCATCCATATTTGGTGTTTTCACAGTACTATATTTTAGCCATTCTAATATTATATCTCATTATGGTTTTATCCATTAGGTGCCTGCAGGGTCTGAAGTGATATTGGTTTCATATCATGATATTGGTAATTTGTGTCCTTTTTGAAATATTTTTCTGGCTTGTTAATTTTATTGGTCTTTTCAGAGAATTGGCTTTCTGTTTCATCAATTTTCCGAATTTTTTTTTTGACTTTTAATTCCTTGGGAAGTCTGCTCTTGTTTAATTATTTCCTTCCTTATTCTTGCTTTGTGCTTATTTTTCTCTTATTTTTCTAGCTTCTTAATATAAAAACTTAAATTATTTATTTGAGACTGTTCTTATTTTCTAATGTAAGCATTTAATACTAGAAATTTGCATCTCAGCACTGTTTAGCTGTGTCCCACAAATTCTGATATGTTAGGTTTTTCTCATTTTTATTCAGGTCAGTGTATTTTTATTTCCTTTGGGACTTCCTCTTTGACCCAGTAATCATTTAGAAGTGTGCTGCTTAGTCTCTAAGAGTTTAGATATATTTCTGTTATATGTTATTGATTCTATTTTTATTCCATTATGGTCAGAGAATACATTTTGAATGTTTTTACTACTTTTAAATTTGATGAAGTTCATTTTATTACTCAGGATATGATGCATCATGGTAAATCTTCTGTGGGTTCTTGAAAGAATGTGAAATCTGCTGTTAGTGAAGTGTCTATAAATGTCAATTAAATTCTGTTGGATCATGGTGTTGTTGAGTTCTATATCCTTACTGATTTTCTCTCTAGTTGTTCTACCAATTGTTAAAAAGGGGGTGCTGAAGTCTCTAACTATAATTATAGATTTTTTCTTTTATTTCTATTATTTTTTACTTCACATATTTTTCAGCTCTGCTGTATGGTATATACACATTTAGGATTGCCAAGATTTTTTGGTAGATTTACACCTTTATTATGTAATGATTGTCTCTGTCCCCGGTGATTTTCATTGCTCTAAATTATACTTTATCTGATATTTATATAACCATTTACACTTTATTTTGATTGATGTTTGTGTATATCTTTTTCTGTTCTTTTACTTCCAACTTACTCATATTATTATATTTGAAGTGACTTTCTTGTAGATTGCATATAATTGTCATATTTTTCAATTCACTCTATCAACCTCTGTCTTTTAATTGATGTATTTGTGTCCTTTACATTTAATATGATTATTGATATTTTAGAACTGGAGTCTGGCATTTTCTTTTTTGTATTCTATTTTTTCTCTCTGTTTTTCATTTTTCTGTTTTTCTTTTGCTGCCTTCCTAAGGACTATTTTGAACATTCTTCAGATTATAATTTATCTATAGTATTTTGGAGTGTATTTATTTCTATAGATTTCCTAGTGATTTATGTAGATAATAAACCATGCATGCATAACTTATCAGTCTATTAGTGTCATCATTTTACCAGTTCTAATAAAGTACAAAAATCTTACCTCCCTTCTGTCCCTTTATCTTCCCCCATTTATAAAATATTTGTCTTAAATATTTTCTCTTTGTACATTATATACATGCAATGTTATAAGCTTTGCTTCAATCATAAAATATAATTTAGAAAGCTCAAGAGAAAAAGAAAGGTCTATTGGATTTTTACTCTTTCTGGTTTTCTTTTTTCCTTTGTTCCAAGATTCCTTCTTTTATCATTTCCTTTCTGTTTAGAAAAATATCATTTAACCCTTCTTTTAGATTAGGTTTGTTGGCAACAAATTCTGTTAGCTTTTATTCATCTGAGAATATCTTGATTTCCCTTTCATTCTTTTTTCTTTTTTTTTTGCGGTACGCGGGCCTCTCACTGTTGTGGCCTCTCCCGTTGTGGAACACTGGCTCCGGATGCGCAGGCTCAGCGGCCATGGCTCACAGGCCCAGCTGCTCCGTGGCATGTGGGATCTTCCCGGACCGGGGCATAAACCTGTGTCCCCTGCATCGGCAGGCAGACTCTCAACTACTGCGCCACCAGGGAAGCCCTCCCTTTCATTCTTGAAGTTTATTTTCACTGGATATATAATTCTGTGTTCCCATTTCTTTCTTTTAACAGTTGAGAAATATTGTCTCTCTTCCTATGGCTCCAAGGTTTCTGATGAGAAATTCACTGTTATTCAAATTGTTTTTTGCTTATAGGAAGTTTATTGTTTCTCTCTTGATGTCTTCTGGATTTTTTTGTTCTTTGTCTTTAGTTTTCAGTAGTTTGATTATGTGTCTTGGCATGGGTTTCATTGAGTTTGTCCTGTTTGGCATTTTCTCAGCTTCTTGAATCTGTGAGTTTATGTCCTTTGTCCAATTTGAGGTCATTTCATCCATTATTTATTTGAATACTTATAAATCCCACTCTCTTTGTCCTCTCCTTCTGGGACTCTGAGAGTACAAATGTCAGATCTTTTGTTACAGTTCCCACACATTTCTGAGATTTAGTTCATTTTTTTTCAGTCCATTTTCTCTCTGTTTCATATATCAGGAAATCTATGTTGTTCTGTGTTCAAGTTATTTCCCCTGTCATCTCCTTTCAGCTGTAAGCCCATCAACTTATATTTATTTGGTTACTGTGCCTTACAATTCTAAAATTTCTTTTTTTTTTTTTTTTTTTTTGCGATACGCGGGCCTCTCACTGTTGTGGCCTCTCCCGTTGTGGAGCACAGGCTCCGGATGCGCAGGCTCAGCGGCCATGGCTCACGGGCCCAGATGCTCTGCGGCACGTGGGATCCTCCTGGACCAGGGCACGAACCTGCGTCCCCTGCATCGGCAGGCAGACTCTCAACCACTGCGCCACCAGGGAAGCCCTAAAATTTCTATTTGGTTCTTTTTTATATCTTTTTTTTGTATGATTCCATTTATATGAAATATCCAAAATAGGCAAATTCATAGAGACAGAAAGTAGCTTAAATGTTGCCAAGAGCTGGGAAAAGGGAGAAATAGGTGTGACTAGAAATAGGCATTTTGGGGTGATGAAAATGTTCCAGAATTAGTGATGAAGGTTGTACAACTTTGTGAATACCACTGAAGTATATAATTTATAAGGGTGAATTTTATGTGAATTATATCTCAATTAAAATTGTTTTCAAAGAATGTGATTTTAACAATAATTAAATTATCTCCACTGAAGACAGAAAGGCAGCACAATGGAAAAAGCATTGAATCAGGTACCACATTTCTGCTACCAAGATCACTATGATGGCGAGTCAATCACTTAACATCTCTGGTCTTTAGTGAGAACTTGTTAAATAAGGAGTTGGATTCATAGATGATCTCTAAAGTCTCCTTCAGTTCCACAGCTCATTGTTTATAAGTCTATACAAAAACTTAGAATTTGTACAAAACCACAACAGAGATAAGATACATAATCGTATGCTCCTTATTATACTTCCAGTATGGATAATGCCCTACAGCCTGAGGGGTGAGAGCACATCTTTGGAGCAACCAGATGTCCAAGCTGAAAGCCCTGCCTGGCATCTTTTTTATATCTTGTATTTAATTTTTTTTTGCAGAGTCTATTTGTTGAGACTTCCTATTTTTCAGTTATTTCAAGCTTGTTGAAATATTTTTAGGATGGCTGGTTTAAAATCCTTGTCATACAGTTCTAGCCGTTGTTTCATCATCTTGGTGTTTTCATCTGTTGATTGTCTTTTCTCATTCAAGATAGGAATTTTCTATATCTAAGTATTACAGGTGATTTTGTATTGTATCTAGATACTTTGGTTACTATGTTATGAGACTCTGTAGATTATTTAAACCATCTGTTTTAGCAGGCCTCCTTTGACATCATGCCAATGGAAAAACGGAGGCACAGTTTCGTTACCGCCAACCGGGATTGTGTTTCCCACTTAGCCGCCACAGTTGACCCTCCAGGGAAGGATGCCTTGTTGTTATTGGGTGAGTGTGGGACTGCAGGCTCACCACTAGCTTCTACTGACATCATCCTGACCTGGGGGAGGAATGTCTCCCCCTGACATGGCCTCCACTGACACCATGAGCGTGGGGTGGGGTGGGCTTGTTAGCTTTGGGAAGGAAGGAAAGTTCTGGCTTCCCACTGCACCCTCACTGATTCTACCACAGAGGTGAAGGTGGTACAGCTTCACCAGGGTGGACATTTAGGCTCACCACTCTGCCTTTGCTGTCAGGGGGTGGTTCAGTCACAGTTTTGTCCATGGTGTTTGGCTGCACTAAGGACAGAGGTTATTGTCTGAAAGTTTTCTGTGTTTCTAGGCTTCCCCTTTTCTTATCCTTTGGCTTGAGAGAGTAGGGTTTTCTTAGGACTTTTTTTTTTTGTCTGCACCCATTGGTGTTCCCAGCACACAGTTAGGGTCGTGAGACAAAAAGAAAAGCCAGGGAACCTACTTGGCTTCTCTCCATCTTTCAGATTCATCCAGTGTTTGTTCAGTACATAATGTTAGGGTTTTAAACTTGACTTAGCAGGAGCAATATGGAGAAGTGCATTTACTCCACCTTGTCCTCAGAACTGGACCGAGTTTCTCTCAATATGGTTTTAAGTTGCATTTCTCTAATTGCTAATTATGTGTCTTACTTGACAGCTGCATATCCTCTTTGGTGAAATATCTGGTCATGTCTTCCATCCATTTTCTAATTGAATTATTTAGTTTTTTTTACTGTTAAATCCAGAGAATTCTTTGCATAATCTAGACACAAGTCCTTTGTAGATATGTGGTTTGAAAATATTATTTCCCAGCCTGTAACTTGACTTTTTAACCTCTTAACAGACTCTTTCACAGAGCAAAAGTTTTAAAATTTGATGAAGGTAATTTTTTTTTACCAGCTTTGAATACGGAGACTTTGTTCCTGCAACCACTTCTCTGAGAGCACTGCAACAATGGGAGGACTGTTAGCACCAGCGTGGGGCTCAGCCAGGGACCTCCAGTGCATTAGGCCATAAGTCTTTCCCTGTGGTTCCTGTGTACATGTTCTTGAAACACTTGCTCATAAAAGAATGAAGTAATGCCATTTGCAGTGATGTGGCTGGACCTAGAGATCGTCATATTGAGTGAAGTAAGTCAGACAGAGAAAGACAAATATCATATGATATCACTCATATGTAGAACCTAAAAAAGAATATGATATGGATGAACTTATTTACAAACAGATATAGAGTCACAGGTGTAGAAAACAAACATATGGGAAATGGGGGGAGGAATAAATTGGGAGACTGTGATTGACATATACACACGACTATATATAAAATAGATAACTAATAAGGACCTACTGTATAGCACAGGGAACTCTGCTCAATACTCTGTAATGGTCTATATGGGAAAAGAATCTAAAAAAGAGTGGATATGTGTATATGTACAACTGATTCACTTTGCTGTACACCTGAAACTAACACAACATTGTAAATCAACTATACTCCAATAAAAATTGAAAAAGAAATAGTTGCTCATATTAATATTTAATTATTTTATGTGCAAGATCATGAGCATGGGACTACAAGGGCAATATTTATTGAATAATCTATTATAGAAAAATTAAGAATTTTTAAATTATTCAATAGTTGATTGTCAAGTAATCCTTCTTTTCTCTACTGAATAATAGGTACTATCTACTGATAAATAATATAATCCCTTTTGGGGGTTATCTACCCTCTCTTGATAAGTGTAATTACACATTTTCTAGTAGTCACTTAAAAAAATTTTTTTAAGGTGAAATTAATTTTTAAGATATGTTTTACTTACCCATTTTAGGTTCTCAAGAGAGAATAACAAATTTGGTCTCATTGTCCCAGTCTGAGTAAAATTTTTCATGCCATTTAGAATTTTTCATGTCATTTAGCAGGCAACTGCTCCTCTATGATGTATCTGTCCTTAGGTCAGCTGTTACCTTTCAATCCAGCCACTGGAGAGGAAAATTTATTTCTGGGAAGGCTACACATTGCAAGATGTGTGACTCAGAACATATGCTTTTTTAAACCTAATGATACTTTCCATTGGAAATGGAGTTGTTAAGCTCAGATAAAGGGGAAATAAATCCATACGAATAGCTGTTATCTTTCAGGGTTCTACATTCCATCACTGAGGGAATGAATTGATAAGGACTGTGATGTCCACCCTGCCAATTGCTTTATTTTATCGGATCGGTATACTCCCAATGGATGGAGAAAGAAGGCATTGATGGATTTGAGAATATGATTGATCTTTATCTTTAGTTTCCAGTAGATGCATATTTTTTACTAATTGCTTTTCATGAGACTTCAAGCAAGGTATTTCCCATCACCAACTCTCCTTCTGTCATTATTATCGTGCTCTTTTGTGTTGCTGTTTTACTGGTGGATCCAGCATCTCTCTATATCCCAATGTTGAACAACAACAAAATCTGTATGTAAGATTCTACACGAAATAAATTTGCCTCCACAAGCCAAGATCAAACTGGCCTATCAGAACAATAACCATAATGTTTTCTTCATTTTACATCAGAAATTAAATTAGGATAAAAACCTAGAGGATGCTACCAAATTAAAATAGATTTGATTAATGGAAGTGTTTTATGGGGTTACAAAATCTATTTTATCCATTTTATGGAATTTGAAAATGAAACACAAGGTACAGTAGTGTCTCTGGGGATTATTATTGCTGTTTGTCTGCAGGGCTTCCTATTCATACTGGGTTTCTTCATCCCCAATGTCTGCAGACTAAGGTAGTCCACGTATACAACTGTCACACTTAAATATCAAATTTATTTAAGAATGATAATGAGATTAAGGCAATTATAAGAAATGTAACTTCTAAATACATGAATTTTAAACTTCATAGAAACATTTTGCTACTTATAATTAATTAGCTTATTTAGAAGGAAAGAAGTAGGTGAGGGAGATTAAGAGGTACAAACTTCCAGTTGCAAAACAAATAAGTGATGGGTATGAAATGTTCAGTGTGGGGAATATACTCAATAACTATGTAATTTCTTTGTATGGGACATATTGTAACTAAATTTATTGTGGTGATAATGTTGAAATGTATAGAAATACCAAATCACTATGTTATGTAACAGGAACTAACACAATGTTCTAGGTCAATTATACTTCAAAAACAAACAAATACACTCATAGAGAAAGAGTTCAGACGTATAGTTACCAGAGGTGGGAGGTGGCGGTGGGGGGTAATTGGATGAAGGCATCAAAAGGTACAAACTTCCAGTTATAAGATGAATAAGTACTAGGGATATAACGTACAACATAATAAGGATAATTAACACTGCTGTGTGTTATATATGAAAGTCATCAAGAGAGTAAACCCTAATAGTTCTCAAAACAAGAAAAAAGGTTTTTCTATCTTGTTTCTTTAATGTTTTATCTGTATGACATGATGGATGTTTACTAAATTTACTGCGATAATCATTTCATGTTGTATGTAAGTCATCATTCTCTTAAATGTATACAGTATTGTGTACATATACTACTGAGCACGAGTGGCACAACTATTGAAGGCTGCACGCTCTAGGGCCCTTGATCTGCAACAAGAGAAGCAACTGCAATGAGAAACTCAAGCACCACAATGAAGAGTAGCCCCAGCTCACCACAACTAGAAAACGCCCACGCACAGCAACGAAGACCCAACACAGCCAAAAATAAATAAATTAATTAATTAAAAAAATAAAACCAAAATGTTAAAAACAAAAAAAAGAAAGAAACTCTCAGGCCAGAAAGGAGTGGCAGGATATACTTAAAGTGATGAAAGAGAAAAGCCTACAACCAAGATTACTCTACACAGCAAGGACCTCATTCAGATTTTATGGAGAAATCAAAAGCTTTTCAGACAAGCAAAAGCTAAGAAAATTCAGCACCACCAAACCAGCTCTATAACAAATGCTAAAGAAACTTCTCTAAGCGGGAAACACAAGAGAAGAAAGATCCACAAAAAGAAACTCAATAACAATAACTTTGAATATAAATAGATTAAATGCCCCAACCAAAAGACACAGACTGGTTGAATGGATACAAAAACAAGATCCATATATATGCTGTCTACAAGAGACCCACTTCAGACCTAGGGACACATACAGACTGAAAGTGATGGGATAGAAAAAGATATTCCATGCAAACTGAAATCAAAAGAGAGCTGGAGTAGCAATACTCATATCAGATAAATTAGACTTTAAAATAGAGAATATTACAAGAGACAAGGAAGGACACTACATAATGATCAAGGGAACAATCCAAGAAGGAGATATAACAATTATAAATATATATGCACCCAGCATAGGAACACCTCAATACATAAGGCATATGCTAACAGCTATAAAAGAGGAAATTGACAATAACACGATAATAGTGGGGGTCTTTAACACCTCACTTACACCAATGGACAGATCATCCAGACAGCAAATTAATAAGGAAACACAAGCTTTAAATGACACAATAGACCAGATAGATTTAATTGATATTTATAGGACATGACATATGAAAACAGCAGATTATACTTTCTTCTCAAGTGCACACAGAACATTCTCCAGGATAGATCACCTCTTGGGTCACAAATCAAGCCTCGTATCAAGCATCTTTTATGACCACAATGCTATGAGATTGGAAATCAATGACAGGAAGAAAACTGTAAAAAACACAAATACATGAAGGCTAAACAGTGTGCTACTAAATTACCAAGGAATCACTGAAGAAATCAAAGAAGAAATTAAAAAAATACATAGAAACAAATGATAATGACAACACCATGACCCAAAACCTATGGAATGCAGCAAAAGCAGTTCTGAGAAGGAAGTCCATAGCAATTCAATCTCACCTCAGGAAACAAGAAAAATCTCAAATAAACAATCTAACCCTACACCTAAAGCAACTAGAGAAAGAAGAGCAAAGAAAATCCAAAGTCAGTAGAAGGAAAGATATTGTAAGTATCAGAGCAGAAATAAATGAAATAGAAATGAAGACAACAATAGCAAAGATCAGTAAAACTAAAAGTTGGTTCTTTGAGAAGATAAACAAAATTGATAAACCCTTAGCCAGACTCATCAGAAAAAGAGGGAGAGGATGCAAATCAACAAAATTAGAAATGAGAAAGGACAAATCACAACTGACATTGCAGAAATACAAAGGATTATAAGACACTACTACAAACAACTATAAGCCAATAAAATGGACAACAATGAAGACATGGACAAATTCTTGGAAAGTTACAATTTTCCAAGACTGTATCAGGAAGAATTCGAAAATATAAACAGACCTATCACAAGAAATGAAATTGAAACTGTAATTTAAAATCTTCCAACAAATAAAATTCCAGGACCAGATGGCTTTACAGGTGAATTTTACCAAACATTTAGTGAAGAGCTAACACCCATCCTTCTCAAACTTTTCCAAAGAATTGCAGAGGGAGGAACACTCCCAAATTTGTTCTACGAAGCCACCATCACACTGATACCAAAACCAGAAAAAGATATCACAAAAAAAGAAAATCACAGACCAATAACACTGATAAGCATAGAGGCAAAAATCCTAAACAAAATAGTAGCAAAAAGAAACCAACAACATATTCAAAGGATCATACACCATAATCAAGTGGGATTTACCCCAGGAATGCAAGGACCCTTCAATATATGCAAATCAATCAATGTATACAGCATATTAACAAATTAAGGAATAAAAACCATACGATCATCTTAATAGATGCAGAAAAAGCTTCTGACAAAATTCAACACCCATTTATGATAAAACCTCTCCAGAAAGTGGGCATAGAGGGGACCTACCTCAACATAATAAGACCATATATGACAAACCCACAGCCAACATCATTCTCAATGGTGAAACACTGAAAGCATTTCCTCTAAGATCAGGAACAAGACAAGGATGCCCGCTCTCACCACTATTATTCAACATAGTTTTGGAAGTCCTAGCCACGGCAATGAAAGAAGAAAAAGAAATAAAAGGAATCCAAATTGGAAAAGAAGAAGTAAAACTGTCACTGTTTCCAGATGACATGATACTATACATAGAGAATCCTAAAGATGTCACCAGAAAACTACTAGAGCTAATCAATGAATTGGGTAAAGTTGCAGGATACAAAATTAATGCACAGAAATCTCTTGCATCTTATACACCAATGATGAAAAATCTGAAAGAGAAATTAAGGAAACACTCCCATTTACCATTGCAACAAAAAGAATAAAATACCTAGGAATAAACCTACCTAGGGAGACAAAAGACCTGTATGCAGAAAACTATAAAACACTGATGAAAGAAAATAAAGATGATACCAACAGATGGAGAGATATACCATATTCTTGGACTGGAAGAATCAATATTGTGAAAATGACTATACTACCCAAAGCATTCTACAGATTCAGTGCAATCCCTACCGAACTACCAATGGCATTCTTCACAGAATTAGAACAAAGATTTTTACAATTTGTATGGAAACACAAAAGATCCCGAATAGCCAAAGCAATCTTGAGACAGAAATACGGAGCTGGAGGAATCAGGCTTCCTGACCTCAGACTACACTACAAAGCTACAGTAATCAAGACAATATGGTACTGGCACAAAAACAGAAATATAGATCATTAGTACAGGATAAAAAGCCCAGAAATAAACCCACGCACATATGGTCACCTAATTTACGACAAAGGAGGCAAGAACATACAATGGAGAAAAGACAGCTTCTTCAATAAGGGGTGCTGGGAAAACTGGACAGCTACATTTAAAAGAATGAAATTAGAACACTACCTATCACCATACACAAAAATACTCTTGGGGCTTCCCTGGTGGCGCAGCGGTTGAGAGTCTGCCTGCCGATGCAGCGGACACAGGTTCGTGCCCTGGTCCGGGAAGATCCCACGTGCCGCGGAGCGGCTGGGCCCGTGAGCCATGGCCACTGAACCTGCACGTCCGGAGCCTGTGCTCTGCAATGGGAGAGGCCACAACAGTGGGAGGCCCGCGTACTGCAAAAAAAAAAAAAAAAAAAAAAAAAAACTCTTAAAATAGATTAAAGACTTAACTGTAAGACCAGACTATAAAACTCTTAGAGGAAAACATAGGAGAAACACTCTTTGACATAAACCACAGGAAGGTCTTTTTGGACCCACCTCCTATAGTAATGAAAATAAAAACAAAAATAAACCAATGGGATCTAATTAAACTTAAAAGCTTTTGCACAGCAAGGAAACCATAAACAAGACAAAAAGACAACCCTCAGAATGGGAGAAAATATTTGCAAATGAAACAATGGACAATGGATTAATCTCCAAAATATACAAACAACTCATGGAGCTCAATATCAAAACAACAAACAACCCAATTAAAAAGTGGGTGGAAGACCTAAATAGACACTTCACCAAAGAAGACATAGAAATGGCCAAGAGGCACATGAAAAGCTGCTCAACATCACTAATCATTAGAGAAATGCAGATCAAAACTGCAATGAGGTATCACCTCACATCGGTCAGAATGGCCATTATCAAAAAATCTACAAACAATAAATGCTGGAGACGGTGTGGAGTAAAGGGAACCCTCTTGCACTGTTGGTGGTAGTGTAAGTTGCTACAGCCACTATGGAGAACAGTATGGAGGTTCCTTAAAAAACTAAAAATAGAACTACCATATGACCCAGCATTCCCACTACTGGGCATATACCCTGAGAAAACCACAATTCAAAAAGATACATGCAACCCAATGTTCACTGCAGTAGTATTTACAATAGCTAGGACATGGAAGCAACCTAAATGTCCATCAACAGAAGAATGGATAAAGAAGATGTGGCACATATATACAATGGAATATTACTCAGCCATAAAAAGAAATGAAATTGAGTTATTTGTAGTGAGGTAGATGGACTTAGATTCTTTCATACAGAGTGAAGAAAGTAGGAAAGAGAAAAACAAATACTGTACGCTAACACATATATATGAATCAAAAAAAAAAAAAGAAAGAAAAAGGTAATGATAATCCTAGTGGCAGGACAGGAATAAAGCCGCAGATGTAGAGAATGGACTTGAGGAAATGGGGGACAGGGGAGGGGGAAGCTGGGGAGAAGTGAGTGTAGCATAGACATATATACACTACCAAATGTAAAATAGATAGCTAGTGGGAAGCAGCCTCATAGCACAGGGAGATCAGCTCGGTGCTTTGTGTCCACCTAGAGGGGCAGGATAGGGAGGATGGGAGGGAGACGCAAGAGGGAGGGGATATGGGGATATGTGTATGCATATGGCTGATACACTTTGTTGTATGACAGAAACTAACATACTATTATGAAGCAATTATACTCCAATAAAGATGTATATAAAAAAACAGAATGGAGTAAAAAAAATTTTTAAAGTAAAACAAGTTAGGAATCAATTACTATTCTTAGTATTCCATGACAACAACAACAAAAAATGTTTTTAAAAAAATTTGGATGGATGGATATCAAGCTCCAAAGTAATATTCTGTGTGTAACTTAGTTAAATACAAATGCTTTTAAAACTTGCAGTTTTACTGTAAAAAAAAAAAAAAAAAGTGAATAAACACCAAAGTAACAAATAAACCCATTGGATAGAATGTCTCAAAAGCTACAAGTGGGAGTCCGAATTTAATGAAGTGATGAAAATGACTTCATAAGAGGGGGTATCAAAGAGTAAGAGGGATGCTCTTTCTTTTTAAAGAAATAATCTATGATTCTGAATTTACAAATAAGATGGTTAAAATTAAACCATAATTCATAATAATTAAGAATTAAACCATACCAGGAATACCCATCATCTTTAAATCAAATTATCAGCATTTGTAGGGGCAAATGAAAACTTAAATTGTAATGGGAAAAAGAGATTCTTCTTAAGATACTGATGATTATTATAGTCTGCAATCTTCTCTAAAATACTACATTTTTTTCTTAAACTAAGGCAATAAAAATTTCTTCCAAACTGCTTTTAAAATTAAAATACACTGTCAAGTTCTAATATAAGACCTGGCTGGCTTTGGAGTCCAAGGGGCATCACCATCATTGACCTTCTTTGAGCCAAGGGCACAGTGCCAGAAAAAATTCATAAAGGAGACATTTTTGAACAGAAGGCAAAGAAGGCACAACACATAACAGAATGTGGAAATGTGACGGCTAATTTTGTGTCAACGTGACTTGGCCAGACAGCTGTTTTAACATGGTTTCTGAGTATATCCATGATGGTATTAGCATTTGAATCGGTAACTGAGTAAAGCAGAGTGCCCCCTCCAATGTGGGTGGGCATCCTCCAGTCTGTTGAGGACCTGAATAGAACAGAAGGCAGAAGGAAGGAAATCCTTTCTCTCCTCCTGACCGCTGGAGCTGGGACCTCAATCTTCTCCTGCCCTTGGACCAGAAAGTATACCATTGGCTCTCCTCGTTCTCAGACCACAGACTCACACTGGAAATACCCATCACTGGCTTTCTGGGGTCTCCGTCT
Organism: Delphinus delphis; assembly: GCF_949987515.2. Classification (NCBI taxonomy): domain Eukaryota; kingdom Metazoa; phylum Chordata; class Mammalia; order Artiodactyla; family Delphinidae; genus Delphinus; species Delphinus delphis. The sequence continues at coordinate 79,533,184 of NC_082696.1, read as the reverse complement.
TGCAGACAGAAGACTGTGGGACTTGTCAGCTTCCATAATGGCAAATGCCAGTTCATTATAATAAATCAGTATCTCCTTCTCTCCTCTCTCTCTCTCTCTCTTTTCACACACACACTCACACATATATATCCTATTGGTTCTCTGGAGGACCCTGACTAATAAAATATCTATATAGCTTATAAAAAATTAATAACGACTATAATTAATGGTAACCATTAATATGGGACTTTTAGCTTCAAGGTCATTTCACAAAATCATTATATCTAAAGGATAATTTGATTCCTAAAGTAAAATCTTCTTTCTGTGAAATAATTTTCAACATACCCTCCAACGTCTAGTATATCTACTGAGCATGATTTTGGGGGCAGATTGTACCTCTGGTAATTCAAATGTTTCTCTCTCTGGTTGTGGCTTCAAACTGTGTCTGCTGAGCTGTTCGTAATGCTTTCTCCAAATTAGCAAGAGTTAGAAAAAGACAACAATCACCATGGATAGCGGGACTGACAGGACTTTCAGATTAAGATGGCTGAGTAAAGGCCCCTTTTCTTTAAAAATCACCCCAGAACAACATAAGGTGGCCACCGTGCTGGTTTGTCCAGGACTGAAAGGTCTCCTGAGGCACTGAACTCTTCGTTGCTGAATCTGGGGCAGCGAGAGCAAAGCAGAACGACTGATTAAAGCAATTATACTCCAATAAAGATGTTAAAAAAAAAAAAAAAAGAAAGCAACAACTGTCACCCCTACTCCCTCTGTGTGACGGGAGAAAGGAGGGAGAGACGGGGATGGACTCACAATGAGGAGACTGCTCAGACCCAGGTGGCTGCAGTGAGGTCATGGGAGAAGCAGGCTTCCCAGCAGAACCCCAGAAAGTGTCAGAATAAGGAACACCTGCGTCCCCAGAAAGCAGGTGTGGGAAAGGGGTTGAAAGCGCGAAAGAGCTGCCGTGTGTCCCCCGTCTCCTCCCGGCCATCAGACACTTCTTGTGACACTTGAACCGCTCTGAGCATCACGCACCTCCTTGCTCCAGCCGCTGTGAGGCATCGTCCACTCTACGTCAGCTCTGACCCACTTCAGGTGAGGGCAACCTCCCCGCGTCTCACCTTGTGCCAAAGCTCACATCCCTCACCTGCTGCCCTGGAGCCTCTCTGTGGACTCAGGGATGCAGGATGCTATGGGGGCTTGCTTGGTGCCCCCAACCTACGCAGACAGCCCAAACGGCAGGAAGGTTAAAAGAGTCAGGGAGGGGTAGAGATTGGGGTCACTTCTCTAATCAATAGGAGATTGAATAGGAAGCGGGGGTAAAGTCTCCCACCCGTCTCCACCTTGCCTGGATGGATGGCACTGAATCACAGTTTATGCAGCTGCAGACCCTGAACCAGAGGCTGGTCCCAGGAGACAGAGCATCAGTGGGTCACACGTCCTGTGGTCAGGTCACGGCAGCCCTCAAGCCCTGCCTTAAGCTCTGCTTTCTGGGCCCCCAAGCTTGCAGGCCACCCCAGCAGGAGGCAATGTTTCATTTTCTGGAGACAGTGAATCGAGAGGCTCTGGACCTGGAACCTTGAGGAACTGGGACAGAACCCGACCTCCAACTCACTGAAAGGAATATGGATCAAAAAGAATACAGAGTCGGGTCTGTTTTTTCAATGGGGACATCTCCAGTCTAAGTATGGAAGTGTTTCTAGTCTGGGAGCCAGTGACAGCAGAGGTCTGGGCCTCTCCCTACAGATGGGGGAGGGAGGGTCAACTCTTTCTAACTCAACGTCAAGGTCATCACCGGTAATTCTGGAAAGAGTTCTCTCAAGCTTCCCAGAGCTGAGATCATCTCTGCCGAAGTCTGGAGGGAAATCTGACAGACCTTCATTTGAAAGACGTGTTAAAGCTTGTCCGTCTCACCCGTGGTCAGAGAAAATGGTGACTTTCCAGAAAGTGAAATTTCTTATGTCCTGGTTTTTAAAAGGTGAACTAGAAATAAATGCCATAACGTATTTAAAAATAAATTAAACAGCGGCATGCAGGGCCCCCTGGATGCAACAGGTTGAGAGAATGAGGAACAAGGGGTCAGGATCGCGCAGCCCGGGCCACTGTGCCCCTAGGGGATCGTTTGGCCGCCAAGGGCCCGACCTCCCGCCTGAAGGACAGGACAGGACGGGCCGGGCCGCCCTTGGTGGGGAGCACAGCCTGCCCTCCGCCCTCCGCTGCTGCGCATCTCAGAGCGCATCCCCCGGGGCCGGGGCCAGGTAGGGGCGGGGGAACTCAGGCTGCAAGAACTCAGGCTGAGCTCACAGGCTCCCACTTCCACACACCTGGGAGCCCGGGGTCGGGGCTGATCAGGAGGCGGCATCCCCCCCGAAGGCCCCCGGGGAGCGTTTCCGTCAGCTCTGGACCCGTTGCCAGGGCAGCCCGCACGAGGTGGTGATGTGCATTAGCCAGGACCGCCCAGCTTCTCCGTCTTCACACACGAAGGTGTGCCCGGACCTCAGGACCAGGAGCCGCTTCTGAGTTGCTTCAAGACCTGAGCCCCCGCGAGGGCAGGGGGCAGGGGGCAGGGGGCGTGGAGCGCGGGAAATTAGGGAAGAATGGATAAATAAGGCCAGGCCTTTTGATAAAAGTAACCTGTCTCCCTCCGTATCCCATCCAGTGGAAGTGAGTAAAGTAGACGGTGGTCATCGATTCATACTTTTTGTTCGACACTCTTTCATCCCGCACGGGAGGTGCGTGCTGGCTTAGGAGGCCCGGAGTGTTCAGGGACCCGGTACCATCCGCTGCTTCGGTGGCTCCGAAGTAGATGTACAGGGACTCGACTGCCCGCCCTACATGTGGCAGGAAGCCCAGGGTCTCTCCAGTCTCAGCCAAAGGTCTCTACTCCCTGAACTGTCCCCAGATCCGGCGGCCTACGCAGACCAGAAGGAGGTCTGTCCAGCATCCTTCCTCAAGGATGTCCTCAAGACAAGAGCCCTCTAGGCTTTCAGGTGGCTGCTGCCCAGCCCTGTTGCTGCCACATACTGCATCAAACCCCTAAAACCCAAAAGATGCCCCTCCCTCTCGCCACGGAGCTTACTGTCTGGGGAGACACGTTCATTCTCCCTGAGGTAAGAAGGGAAAACCTTCCAGACCTAAGAGACAGTCTCTAGGGAGTCGCGAGTCCCAGGGGACTTCCCAGCTCGAAGCTGAGAAAAGCAACCCATGCCCCAGCAGTGAAAAAACAAACCCACGTTCAATCTTTTATCAGGTGATAAGTTACTTTTGTCTTTGCCTGGACTGCCGGCCACAGGCATTTTCCCCAGTGAATTTAACCAAAGACTTCATTTTCGGGCAAAACTGTGAATGTGAACGAGTTGTCCTGGCAATAGGCTTTTATCTTCCTAGGAACAGGTCAACAGAAGCATTTTGTGAGGGTGCATGTGCGTGCGGGGCACCGAAGGAGGTGCTGTGCGATGAGGAGATGGCAATGACTAACAGCAGCTAGAAAATATTTATGCAGAGGAATCTAGAGCCCTTGCGTCCTCTCCCCGGCACTTTCTTTAGCCTCTTGAAACAGTGGTAAAGGCAGTTAGGAAGAGGAAGCTATTAGTAACCAGGATATTGGAGAGCAGAACATGATGGAACGTGGCTTCTCAGAGGAATTGATTACTAACAAGCTTTAAGTTCTGTGCATTTCCGATAAGATTCCTAACACCCAAGCTTCTGTTCCACTTTATACGTAAGACATCTTGTGACGGCTTCACTTACCTCAGCAACCATACTTCATAAGAACCAGACAAGCTTTGGACTCAAAATATATCCCCCCTCTTAGAAGGGAGATTGCAAAGCTTGAATCATTTCCTATTAGTTCATTTCTGTCTCACTAAGTATTTCTCACTTATTCAGTTCTCTAAATTCTCAAGAAGCATTTTTATTTTTCCTCCCTCCTTTGGCTTTTCTTCCCATGTCAGTAAGAAATCCCACTCCCACACTTGTTCCCTTCTTTTCTGCGGGAGTAGAGAGCTCTAAAATTATTGCGTTGTGGCCGGCGGTGAGGTCTCTTCAACTTCTGATGAAACGCTGTTCGCAGAACTTAAGCCAGGGTCACAAAACATATAGTTTACAGACTCTTCCCTCATTTGCAAAGTTAACTTTTTACCTTTCAAAACTCTGTTCCAAGTTGACCGTAGCTACCAAGAGTCAAAGAATGTGTGGAGAGTGAGGGGAGAGCTCTGAGGTCTGGCCCAGAAAAGTATAGGAGTGTTTCACATGCTAAAATATCTGTATGTATTTAGAGAGATGTAACTGTGCATTGCAAATGTCAAAGAAAGTTTATTTACACAGAAGGATTGTGGTCACTCACTAGATCAAAATTAGGAGAATGATCATTGGCAAAATTACATGAAAGGGGCTCTTTCACCTCAAACAGAGTTTAGCAATTACCTTTTTGCAGGCTCTCCACTTGCAGGATCTCCCAGAAATTCAGGATGGGAGGGCTTAAACGGTCCCCAGATATAACCACATCCCTGAAAATTAGATCTTTCGGCCTATTTCTAACCACCTCTAACAATGGAAAACACCATTGCCAAACACTGCTTTTTTCCTTGGATTTGTGGGTTTCCTGGAGTAACTCAGTGCCTTTAAGTATAAACACATCAAATAAACACTACCCCCTCCTCATTATCTATAACGTTCCTCATAGTGAGCCAGTATTTTTATCCCTAAAACTTGGACCCGTGGGTTCCCGCTTTTCCTTCTTACATCACCCGGAAGAAATGGAATCCATCTCCTGTGTGCAAACAGTGTCCGCAAGGGCCACCCATCGTGGGTCCTCCCTCAAAGTCTTCATCTTGTTCTCCTACAACACGGGTTCTGATTTCTAGACGACTCGCTATTCCAGACACCTCCCACTGGACACCCCTCAGGAGGCTCTTGACCTCTCCTTGAACAGATGATTCCTGGTGAGGTCTAATCAACACAAAATCCAGCAAGACCCCTTAGACACTTTCTGTAAACCCGGCCTAAAGCCCCAGAGCTTTCTTAGCAAACACATCTGCTCGTCGTTCATTGAGCTCACAGTTGGCTAAGTCATGTGCCCTCTAACCTAGAAACGTGTTACTTGACTTCTGAACCCGAGCACATAACTTTGCATTTAGACCTCTTACATGTCTTTACGTTCTATTTAAACGTTCTAGCCTTTAAAGTTATTTTTGATTCCTGCTTCTTTAGCCAATGCATTATTTATTCTTCCTAATTTTTTAAATTTCTGAATTTGATTAATATGCCGTCAGAATATGCGTTTTTCTAAATCCATTTATTTAAACTGTTCCATAGAACAGGATGAAACAGAGTCTTTTGTCACGTCTCTACAGAAGTAAACCTGGATTGAGATCAGTCCAGTAAACTTTCCATTCTCTTTTGGACATAGCCACTCTGGCCTCACTATTCCAGCCTGGGCTTCTGAAATAACCACCCCTCTCCACCGTTTCCTTGAAACATGGGAAGGAATAGGAACTTTTATCAATGCTACCGAGTTTTTATAGACACATCATCTCTTCTCCCAGGCCCTCAAAGCCATACAGACCTACACCCTGCAGGACACAGCCAGGATGTTTATTAATTACGAGTAGCTGGATGCATACCTACGGGGATTCTTTTTGTTCCAGCATCCTTTGCATCCTGTATATATATCATCCCAGCTGCCCTATACTCTGTACAGAAACAAAAACAGATGCTACATGTGTTTGACCCTAAACCAAATTCTGTGAGGTCTAAAGGGACAAAGTTAGAATCAATGAGTCCAAGTTTCAGGGAGAAAGATATTGGCTCACTATGGGGAATGATCACAGATCAGTTTCCTGGCTGAGGGGAGTGGCTATTTGACATAGTCCTATTAAAAGGCACTGAGTTACTGCAGGGAAAGAGACACGGTTAAGCATCATCGCATTTCCTGTCTGCACCTATCACTCCCAGCATCTACGCCCTGCCCACGAAAACAAGCAAGGATCTTCATCCCAACTATTACCCTTCAAGCTGAGTGTGCAACCTGAATCCTTCAACACCAGGAATGCCCTCATACTCCAGACCTTTCTTTACTCCACACATCTCCGAACTGAGAGGATACAGCCCATGTCACGTGTTCTGCTAAAAGCTGAGCCCAGTACTAAGTCGACCTTATATATGCACTTGAGTTAAGGGGCGAATGTCGACAGTAATGAAAAAATCAGCTTGCCAATTAATATCTGCACTTTAACAAAAGGTGGCAATGCCTTCAACCGTATGGTATATGTTGTGGGTCCTTGGCAACACTGTCAAGAAAGCAGCCGTGTTCCTCCACTGACATGCAAATCAGCCCCTAAATCATTACCATCCCTGTGAAGCTGGAAATGCTGACCCACATGTGCACACTCCTCGCAAGTACGACTGATTACTATCTTTATTTCTATTTTACGTATTAATGAAAAGCCCCATTAACCTCCCCTAGTTAGAATTAAATAGATGATTTTATTTTAAAAGGGGGAGGGGGAAATTGGGAGATTGGGATTGACACATACACGCTACTATATATAAAATAGTTAACTAATAAGGACCTACTGTATAGCACAGGGAATTCTACTCAATACTCTGTAATGGTCTATATGGGAAAAGAATCTAAAAAAGAGTGGATATATGTATATGTATAACTGATTCATTAACACAATATTGTCAATCAACTATACTCCAGTAAAAATTAGTTTAAAAAAATAAAATAAGTTAGAAAATTAAAAAAATTAAAAATAAAGCCTGCCTGGTTAGTAAAGAGTTTTTACTCCAAAGTTCGGTTTTCTATATATTTAAAACATCTTCACAGTGAGAGGCCCGTGTACCGAAAAAAAAAAAAGAAAAAGAAAACAAAAAAATCTCAGAAAGATTTCAGAAGCAATACCCCAAAACCAAGTATACACAAAAACAATAGTAACAATACCAATGTCACCAAGGCATCGCAACAAGCGGACCAGAATGTCAGCTTTTGTTATAAAAGATCGCAAACATCCCCACCCCCGAAAGCTGTAGCCCATCTTCACATTCAGATGTAATCACGTTTTTAAAACTGTCACAACAACATCTGTTCCCACAAAACAATTTCCCAGATCTTGAGTGTTTTAGGATACTTTTCACCCATTTGAATTGGAATTAAGCTGGTTCTTACGTACGTAAACACAAATGCACATTTTTGGATTGCTTACAAGAGATTTCAGTCAAAAGTCCATTAATCTTTAAAAATTTTCTGGTGATCCCAGCAAGTTTAATAATAAAAGGGCTTGTTTTCAAGGGCTTCTTAAAGAAAAATTATCATTAAACGTGGATAGCATCACAGTGTCGTAAGGATTTAGAAGGGATTTTGAAAGTCATCTTGCACTGTTAACCCCATAGGTTTAAGCCAGAGCTAATCTCAGAGAGATGAGAAGTCTTCCCTTCTGTGGAGGCTGACAGGAAAGATTTCATAAGCAAGAGCTTCCGTGGTGTGACATAATCTCCGTTATTTAATAAAGGTCCTAGTCACTGACCTGGATCGTAGCAACACTTCCTTTCTGCCACCCCTCGTGCTGGCTGTCCTAGTGCCAGGGGCACGTGGGGAAGCGGCCCCCTCCACCCTCCAGGGTGCACTGGAGGCTCCCCTTGCCTGAGCGTGGATTCAGCAGGGATCCCAGGGAAAGACAGAAGAGATCGGTACAGCTTTGTGTCCCAGAAGATTGTATGCGGGAGCTCTGTAGTCTCAGATGAGCCCCTGAGTGTGTCTCGGGGTGCTGACCTCTGCTCCCGTAGCCATCTTGTGGGAGGACATAGCACGGATCATAGAATCGGACCCTGTGGGCTCCAATTATTAACTGGTTCCAATACCGGTTAACTCAGCAAGTCATATAAACTCTGTAAGTTTCTGTGTCCTCATTCAGAACCCGAGGATGATAAGCAGGTTGATGTGAGGCGTGAATCACAAGATGGATAAGACTTAACCCCTGAGTCACAGGCTAGGGGTTTAAGCTGGACCCTCAGACTCTAAATCCCAGGCTTTCCCCCTTACCATGCAATCTCCGTTACGTGTAACCTTGAACAGCACCAGGACGGGACAGAAGATAAAATAAATGGAGCGTCCCCGAGGAACCCTTAAACGAGTAGGTGAAATGCACCACTTATCAAGGACCAGCTTGGTCTAGTTCAGTCCTTCTAGTGTAATGCGGGCAAAGCATCACCTCACCCACCACATAGGAGGGGAGCCTAAACCTCCAATGATGTGACTTCTCTTCTGACCCGCACAGTCACCGGTGGGTCAGACAGGACAGGCCACTGTATCCTGGACACGGGTCCAGAGGAGATCCCCGAGCTACTAAATATGAAACTGGGACCCCACATCAAGTCTCTGGCTTCCAGGCTTCGAGCTCTTACAACTGCCTATTACCCACATTTCCTACCACAAATGATTGGCTTGAAGCCTCACCTTACTTTCGTCGTAGCCACAGTGATCTGTACAGAGTGGGCTGACCTCGCTCAGTAAAATGGGTTCATTGTGTTTCCCAGAGGAAGCAACACCATACAGAGCATCCCTGGGGAAAATCATTTCTCCATCCCAAAGGGAGGAAACCCTGCTGCTTTTCACGCCGCCCAGGAGTTTCCGCAGGTCCTGACTTGACTCAATTAACATTGGCCTTTGTGTTGATGGCGATGGATTTGGCTGACAGTTTCCCGGATGTGCAGCGCCAGCATCATCTGAGTCAGCATCCCGTACCACTGCGGTCTTGGCCCCAGCTAAGAATTACTGAAATAGTAATTATTCGGCTATGAGACTTTCAGTATAGCTGGTGGAGTCTAGATCACGCTGATCAATCTTTTTGCTTCTCTGTCTGTAGCTATCTGTCTTTACAGTACTGTGCCACCCTCAGGACTTTTTTTTATTACAAAAGAGTTGCCTATATAAAGATGTTGTAGGGCCTCCCTGGTGGCGCAGTGGTTGAGAGTCCGCCTCCCGGTGCAGGGGACACGGGTTCGTGCCCCGGTCCGGGAAGATCCCACATGCCGCGGAGCGCCTGGGCCCATGAGCCATGGCCGCTGAGCCTGCGCGTCCGGAGCCTGTGCTCCGCAATGGGAGAGACCACAACAGTGAGAGGCCCACGTACCGCAAAAAAAAAAAAAAAAAAAGATTTTGTAAACCTTGTAGAGGTGAATTTTGGTACAAAATCAGATTATCGTAGAGACGTATGTTAAGAACATTCACAAGTGCATTTATTAATATTTGATGCACTTAAAAAACCAGAGTGAGGGTGGGCGGAAGCATCTGTGGTGAGATGAACATATGTAGCAACTTTGTTCATTGCTTGTTTGAGACTGTTGATCTGTCAATATATACACGGGGTAATTACTCAACTTGCAAGTGTTCAATCTGAGGGATCTGCTAAGAGAACTACAGTAAAGCAAAATAAGTTAGCTAGTATCCAATAAGAGAAACTATGAAAATGTATGGAGAAAGATGTTCCCAACTCCGTTTATAGTTACCCTTGTTCAACCGTGGAAGAAACCATGGATATAAATTATTTTAGTCAACACGTAAGAAGTAGCAACAAGGGCATAAGGGAGAGATGATGTTTTCATTTCTTATGAAAAAGGCTTCTGATAAACTTTGATGCTAACCTCTAAATATTCCGTACACTGTGATGAGTTCTGCAAAGAAATGGAAAAAGCCATGAGAGTGCATTAAAAGCAGAATGAACGAGATATGGAAGCAAATGTTAGAAAGCAATCTGGGGCTTTTTTGGGGGAGGAAAAGTGATGTGTGTTTACTTAACATCACCTTTGCTTAACAAAACGCTGATATTGCAGCTGGCCTGAGGAATGCGCCTCCCTTGAAAGGCTGCATTTGGACTACAAGCTACCCAAGGTTTGGTTTTCAAATACAAACATAAACATACGCGGCAACAATCCATATTCCGCCAACATTATTATATCAAGTTTCACTTTACGCGTAGATATTTTTAGAAAAAACCTATTTCTTTTGCCAACACAGTATGGAGCGATTAGTTAATTACTTTTAAGCTTTAAGTGTTCACCCAAAATGTGTCCCTTGTGCAAAGTATGTAATTTTCTAATAGAATGTGTGGCTACTTTTCAAGATGCTCTATTAAGCCAATTCCTCATGAAAACGCTTATTGGCTCTTTCCTCTTCACAAGGGGGAGGCAGTTAGAAGTTTACCACCACCAGATGGCGTGGGAAATGTATGCCCAGGCTGGGTAATGCTACTCTGACATCAAAGGAAAGAAGAGTTTCTAGAAGACTCTCTGAAAGTGGAGGAAGTGCTCATTCCACTTGTTTTGTTTCTTTTATGCTGTTTTTAAATTGGAGTATAGGGGCTTCCCTGGTGGCGCCGTGGTTGAGAGCCCGCCTGACAATGCAGGGGACACGGGTTCGTGCCCCGGTCTGGGAAGATCCGGCGTGCCGTGGAGCGGCTGGGCCCGTGAGCCATGGCTGCTGAGCCTGCGCGTCCGGAGCCAGTGGTCCACAACGGGAGAGGCCACAACAGTGAGAGGCCCGCGTACCACACACACACACACAAACAGACACACACAAATATATATATATATAAATTGGAGTATAGATGATTTACAGTGTTGTGTTAGTTTCTGCTGTATAGCAAAGTGAATCAGTTAGACACATACATATATCCTCTCTTTTCTAGATTCTTTTCTGAGTGAAGTAAGTCAGACAGAGAAGGACAAATATTGTATTATATCACTTATATGTGGAATCTAAAAAAATGGTACAAATGAACTTATTTACAAAACAGAAATAGAGTCACAGGTGTAGAAAACAATCTTATCATAGAAAACCTGGGGGGAAAGGATAAACTGGGAGATTGGAATTGACATATACACACTACTATATATAATATAGATAATAAGGGCCTACTGTACAGCACAGGGAACTCTACTCAATACTCTGTAATGGCCTATATGGGAAAAGAATCTAAAAAAGAGTGGATATACGTATATGTATAATTGATTCACTTTGCCGTACACCTGAAACGAACACAACATTGTAAATCAACTATACTCCAATAAAAAAAAATTTTTAAGACATTTTAAGACATAGCTGCACCCCCATAGTCATAGCAGTACATATATATATATATATATATATATATACACACACACACACACACACACACACACACAAAATGAAATTTTATTCAGCCATAAAAAACTGAGAAACCATTTGTGACATGGATGGGCCTTAAAGGCTTATGCTAAGTGAAACAAGTCAGACAGAGAAAGAGAAATACTGTATGATCTCATTTACATATGAAATCTAAAACAAACAAAAACCTCTCTGATATGGGTCTTATACAGGACAGCGTGCGGAAGCCACGTTTACCAGATTACTGCCCCTAAGTGAGGGCGGCAGCCGTGGCTTTTCAGCGGCACGCATCAGCGCCACGCCATCTGTCCTCCACGTGGAGGGTCCCACGGCAGCTCACAGCCGTGCCCTACTTGCTGTTGAACCTGCTGACCTCCTGTGCCACAGCCAGAAATAAGGGAGGTTCCTCACTTCCGCTCCCAGCCGCGGGGCTTCTCTCCTCTGCAGCAGTGCTGTTCTGGCTCCCATGGTGGCCACAATGAGAGGCTCTGGGGACGCGACCCTGTGCCCCCCTGCCAGGGCTCTGCGGAGGCCCCTCCATCTCCACGTGTCACACTGCTGAGCGCTGGCTGCGTGCGGCCAGGCTGTCTTCCTCGGGTCGCTGACAGCTTGTGTGTGTCCCACGGGCTGGACCAGTGCTCTGGGGTAGAGTGTGGGCTTTGTCCCGGGGCTGCTCTGCTTCTCCTGGACGTAGGTTCCCATGCAATGCCTCCCCTCACGCTGTGGGAGTCATACCTCCTCTCTATTCCCAGGAGCTGGGGGGGACCCTCCTTCAACTCCGCCCTCAAAGTCTGAAGTTCCCATCCTGCCCCTGGAGATGATTTTCCATTACTCTAGGACTTCTTCCTACAGCTCAGCAGCATCATAATCTTAATTGTTTTTTATGTTTTTCTTGTGAATTTCTCTCTTTCATTGGAAACCTAACTAAGAGCCAGAAAGAAAAGTGAAGTTGATTCAGCACCCAAAGCATATAATACAGAAACAGAGCAGGACCCAATAATGGTCCTTGCCTCCCATGCCCTCCGCCTGCCTTTTGTCTGTGGAAAAACTTAAGCCAAAGAATAAGTGTAATCAGAGAAGTGAGAAAATGCAGAAGAAAAGGAAAACAGTCAAACTGGACAAAATAATGATAGTTTAGTCATTAAGCAAAGTCTGTGACCTTTAGTTCCTTCTCAAGGGCTATCGAGAATATTCTGAGCCATATCCTGGGAGCTGTCTTATGGATACTGGAAGCCCCACTGGGTGGAAGAAGTTAACTACATGAAGACCAGACTGGAGCCATGACACAAGCTGCCACAATTCCGAGAACTGGCCTCAAGGAAAGGGAACAAACTGACCCTGGAACTGAAGACTAACTGTGCTTAAAACAATCAAGATGACGCTGGTCAGACCATCGATGACCAATTTCAAGATGACGGTCAGAGCTGCCTGTGCTGTTTCTGCATGTGGCCCCCTCCCTCTGCCTGTGCACCCCTGAAACTCCCTTTTAAAAGCTCTTACTTGTCAAGGGGGGTGCGAGTCGGCCTCTGGACATGAGTCCACCCTCTCCCCCAGTTGCCAGCCTCCGAAATAAAACAAACTTTCTTTTCCACCGACCTTGCCTCTCGAGCACCGGCATTAGAGCAGGGCGCAGCCGGCGGGAAAGGAGCGAGGCCTGGGGATGAGGGGCACTTCTTTAGTGTTGACAGCAAAGGCTCCAGAGCCCAGCTTAGAAGTGCTGTCTCAGATTCGCTTGGGCCCCAGAACTCATGTCTATCTTCCCTCTGCTCGCACGTTCAACCGAGTGACTCAAAAATCCTCCGGAAGCTGCAGCACAGACATCCCCCTCTATATTATAAGTGTGAAGCAATTACTTCTCTTGATCTTGCTGAAGCCTCCCGTTGGTAGCCTGTGAGTGACTCAGTGTCCCTCAATATTCTGAATTTTAATGCTGTAGACAAGAGAAAGCTTTGTCAAGGTTCCTGAGTCTTCATCAGCTCTACTGCAGTGTACTGTGCTGACTTTGCTTATCGGCATGATCGGAGTTTGGGGTCCCTAGAGACTACGTCCCATGAAAATCACAATCGCCCTTTTCACCGCAGAATCACTGGTATGTTAGCTTAGCACCTGGCACCTAAGAGGCACTCGGTAAGTACTGAATGAATAAATGAAAGAATGCTTTTATTTGAAAAACCTGTATGTGTGAGTGAAGAAAGATGTAAAAGTACAATAAAATATTAAATATACTGCAATAATGATCTCTGCTGAGACCTGACTACACAGTAATGTGCACGCCAGACACCTCAGTTTATCGTGTTTCCCCCAATACCGATCCACTTCTGAGTCACACTTCCCTGAATGTCATCATGTTCCCCTGTCCTGACTCACTTAGGCTCTCTCCTTTGTGCTCCCTCAGTACCTTGGTCTTAAGGCTTATAGTACCCAGCATGTACTCTATTCACCCATTTACTTACCTGAATCCCTCACTGGTCTGTATCCGTCTAGAGGGCAGGGTGTCCTACCTGTGTCGTATTCATCACTGTATTTGCAGCCCCCAGAAGACTGCCTCACTGCCTAGTATCTTGCGGGCTCTCAATTAATATTTGTTGACTGACTAAATGAACACTTGATCGACTCAAGTCTTTCAGGGTTTTAGCCCCCATTGAATTTTCTTGACGTTTATACCTTATACTGAGAGAGATTAGTCAAAATCACATGTAAACAAAAATGTGTGAGGAAAAAGGTCTATCTTTCCAGTAGTTTTAGACTCTTTAAATCACCCCTAAAGCAGTGGGCGGTGGAGTTGAGCACGTGTGTTTGTGTGTGAAAAGGGAGGAGAGCAGGACAGAGAACCGGCCTGAGCACAGGGACTGCACTTTGCTCCCGGACTGCAGGTTGTCTCTCAGGGGTGACAGCTCAGCTTCTGCCCCGTGAGATGTCAGGTCCTGTCAAGTGAGAGGTAGACCAGAGTGTCCCCTGCTTTAATGACAGCCTGCACTCTCCCTCGGGAAGCGTGTCCCCCGGACGAGCCCTGGGTAAGATGGCTCTCCAGCTCTTCAAGTGTGCTCACAGGGTTTAGCTGTGTATGTTCTGAAAGAAAAATTCTCAATCCCCATAAAACTTACAAAGCAGCACTTCGATAGGAATTCTTTTTTTTAACTCTAACAGATTTTGTTTTCTACTACTTTATCACCTTTGTATTTTGCCTATGTGCTTGGAATTCCAGATGTCCTTTTGAGTTTAAAGACCATCCTTGGGAAAAAAGCTGATATCTCCATATGCCTAATGCCCTAAAACCCCTGCTGCTTGCAACTCAGCCAAACCATAGTCTGAAGCTTCTCCCAGAAGAGCTGCTAGGGCAGACTCAGAGAGAGCTCCGGAGAGCTGTCAAAATAGTGCAGTCATCTCATCTTGAGGTTCACTGAGGTGGTAAGCAAAAAAAAAGAAAAAAAGAAAAACCTGGACATGAAATTGCAAGGATGCCCCGTAATACCATGTTACAGAACAAGAAAGAGGATGGATAGACAAGAAGATGGAAGAAAGCAGGAGTTGGCAATTTTCTAAGTGAAGCAGCAGGTAGTTAAAGCTGAGGCTATAGAAATGGAGAGATCTCTGGAGGAGGATTTTGCTGTTTTCACTAACCACTAACATAGCTCAGGGCTTCATTACCCATCTCCAGCACCAGCTTATGAACCCGGAGATCCACATGGCTCCGTCTCAGAGCAATGGTTTTTTTGGGGGATTTTTGCGATACGCGGGTCTCTCACCGCTGTGGCCTCTCCTGTTGCAGAGCACAGGCTCCGGACGCGCAGGCTCAGCGGCCATGGCTCACGGGCCCAGCCGCTCCACAGCATGTGGGATCTTCCCGGACCGGGGCACAAACCCGCGTCCCCTGCATCGGCAGGCGGACTCTCAACCACTGCGCCACCAGGGAAGCCCCAATTTTAATTTTTATCCAAAGTCTTTACTCACATTTTTCTAAGACAATGACAAGGATCCAGATATATAGGGTTAAAGTAGCGTGCAGATCTTCCTCAGCTTGTGATGGGGTTATATCCTGATAAACCCATTGTAAGTTGAAAATATCATAAATTGAAATGCAGGCAATACATCTAACCTACTGAAGCATAGCTTAGCCTAGACTAGCTTAAATGTGCTCAGAACACCTACGTTAGCCTACAGTTGGGCAAAGATCATCTAACACAAAGCCCATTTTATAATGAACTGTTGAATATCTCATGTAATTTATTGAAGACCGTACTGAAAGTGAAAAACAGAATGGTTGTCTGGGTCTAGAATGGTTCTAAGTGTCTCAGTCATTTACCCTGTGATCACGTGGCTGATGGGAAGCTGCCCGGCATCACTAGAGAGTATGCACCACAAGCGCTGGCCCAGGAAAAGATCAAAATTCAAAGCTCAAAGTATGGTTTCCACTGAATGTGTATCGCTGTTACACAATCATGAAGTCGAAAAATCGTAAGTCAAACTGTGGTTAAGCAGGGACCATCCGTATTTAGATCCCACGTGTCCCCTGTGCTCTCCTGCACACCCTGCTGCACTGCTCCAGCTTCCCTCTTTAAATCCCCCCCAAATCCCTTTCCCTTTCCCTCTGTTCCCAGCCCCAGCCCACCTCTTGATCTTTGTAACCCTCTACTTTTCTTATCTCTCTATCTTCCCCTCCCTGTTAACTTTGTTATTTGTCACGTGATTCCAAAAAGCTGCTTGGGCATCTTCATATCATTTCTCAGGGACTGGAGGAAGGAGAGTCACTGGGGGGCAAAGCCAAAACTTCCCTTTGCAGGGAGATTGAAAAAGCAAGACTGGATTCAGAATTTTTGTCCTGTCATGACAACCCATCTCCCTGCCTTCAGTTTCTTCAGGGTTACGTGGTGCAGAAGGGGGAAGGGTGGTCAGGGAGAGGCAAGCTGAGGATTCCTCAGATGGCAGAGTAACCAAGCAGATGATGCTAACAGATGATGTAAGCATGGCCCCTGGTTCTCCAGTTCCCACCTGGGAGTGTAGACTAGAAGGATCCTGAATGCTTGGCTCTCGGTCCTGGAACTATTGGAACCCATCACACTTCCTTTGTCTTTGCAAGTGTGAGCTTACATACTTTCTTTAGTAACCATCGCATTTCCTTCACAGTGGGTGATGGGTAGACTTTCCTGGTTTGCTTTCCAACATCATTAGGTAAAGTACTCCTAGATACTCTGAATCCAGCCTTGGATTTTCACTGCCTGGGTTGTTGGTAAGAGTGAGACTAGTCCACGATGTTGGTACCTTTCTCCCTATTTTTGCCTTAACTTGAATCTGCATAGTGGTACGATCATCTATACCTTTGCATGTTGATCGTGTGTTGTGTATACGTGTGTGTGCATGTTTTAATCAGCATAAAAGTCTTGTAAATGTTTGCCTCAACAGTTTTTGATGATCACAGAACACTTCTGAGTTGAACCTCTCTCTTCGGAGACCAACACATTTGAACTTCAAAGCTGTAACTAGGCTTGCACCGCTCTCCAGCATGGGAGATTTGAAATCCTTGGACCCCTCGTTATCATTTCCAATGTCAAGTAAAAGTCTACACAGATACTTTAGACACATTCCCTGTACTCCTGAACATGTTATTAAGTTTTCTAAAGGTTGCAGACAGTTTTCTTTATGACCACCATAGTTTTTCACTGCAATCCTGGCATGTTTGTCAATAGGACACCAATTATTTTGGTGATTCCTATATTTCCAAAAACATCTTCTCTTCTATAAGGAAAACTTCTTCCCTCTGTGATGGTGTCTAAAATTTATGCTGTTCCCAGCTTGTCAACTTCAGGACTACACATCAGGTTGGGTTTGATGTGATGATCACTTTAGATTTTTCACCCTACCATGTTCACACAAGGTCTCTTATTAATTAACCCCAAATCTCAATCCAGGATTCTATGTATGGATTATTTGTAATAAACTTACCTTACATCAAATATTAAATATTCATTAGTTTTGTGAAGGCAATTGCTATGAAATGATATGTTTCTACAATTTGGGGGTAACACATACACAATTGTGGAAAACAAGAAACCAAAAAAAATCACATTAGAAAAAAAAGTCATCCTTAATAACACTAAGAACTTAAATAATGCTTATTATGCACCAGGAGTGTATTTATCAACTTACTTAGCTCTCACAAATATCCTAGGAAATAGATGTAGGCATTTGTATGGTCCTAAAAGAAAAACAGAAAAACAAAACAACTTATGTTTTGAAGAATCACACACTAAACATAACAGAATTTATTGGAAAAACAGTGTTCGGACAGTCAAAATTCATGTACCATAGCACTATGTACCATAACACATAAGAGAAACATTAATTGGTACGCTCAGCGATGACCCTGACAGCTGGAAAGGCAGTTTGGAGTGGCTGGAGGCTCTCTCTGGGGTGGGAAATGCTGCTGTGTGGGCACTGGCCATGCAGGTGAGCCTGTGGCCTTTAGAGTAGGCACAGGGGAAAGTGAAACCCACCAAGGGCCAAAGCCCATGCAAGACTGGAGCTGTACTGATGGCGTCAGCCTGGTGTTTTCTTTGTGAGTAGTTTTTTGGTTACTAATTCAATCTCTCTACTTTTTGTAGATTTATCCAATTTTTCTATTTCATTTGACTTAGAGATAGTTAGTGTCTTTTTGAATTTGTCTATTCCACTGAGGATGTCTAATTTTCTGCCATACAATTGTTCATAGACTTGTATTCCTTTATCATCCCTTTTATTCTGGAAGATTAGTAGTAAATTCCCTAGCTCATTCCTGATTTTAGTAATTTGATCTCTTTTTTCTTTGTCATCTTAGCTAAAGATGTGTTAATTTTTATGATCTTTTAAAAAACACAAGTTTTGGTTTTATTGATTTTGTCTATCTCGATTTCATTTATTTTCACTCTAATCTTTATTATTTTCTTCTTTGGGTTTGTTTGGGTTTAATTTGCTTTTCATTTTCTAGTTTCTTTCAGGAGAAAATTTTTATTGATTTGAGTTCTTTCTTCCTTTTAATATAGAGATATATAGCTATTAATTTACCTCTGCACACTGCTTTTTCTGCATCTCATAAGTTTTGAAGCCAATCCAGAAAAAGTGTTCTTTTTGTCCAGTACCTCTACTTGTCCAGCCAAAAGAGTAGCAGCTGGTATTTATCTTTTCCTTTAAAGGCTCAGGAGTTAGCAGCTTTAGAGATGAGGGCAGTCCTGACCATAAACCTGACTGCATTTTCACAGGACAGTAGAGTTAGGCTATCCCGTCCTGCCTTATATTCTGGTGCTTGCTTCTCTTCCTTACTAATAAATGCCCTTATGACACTTTTTTTCCAGAATAGGGCACTTTTGTCTGTATTAAAAACCTGTCAGGCAGATGTCCTTTCTCCTCAATGACTTTCTTATGTGTCTGGGAGCTCGTCTGCTGCCTCTTGGTCAGCAGAAGATGTTTCTCATGTTCTCTTGACATTTTTTAAACCAAACCTCTTCCTAAGATCATCAAACCATTCCCTGCTGACATTAAATCTCCAGCTTTAGTTCCTTCACCTTCCTTTTGCTTTAAGTTGTCATATAATGACCATGCTTTTTCTCAAATCATATTAGAGTCTACAGGTATGTCTTTCTTGTAGCAATTCTGCACTCACAGAAAAGCTGCATTTTCAATGAGAGATAAAAAGGTATTTGAAAAAAAGTGCAAACTTTTCACACCTGCCAGCATAGCTGCAGTGACAGCTTCACGAATTTCCTTTTCTTTTTTACACTGGTCCCTATGCTGAATTCATTTATTTTGAAATGGCGGCAACTGCGGCTGCAGACCTCAATCTACAGTCCATGTCAAGCAGTTCAACTTTTTCTTGTAATGTCGTGACTTTGCTTCTTGGGAGCCTGTCCAGCATCACTAGCAGCATTTCATATGGTCCCACGGTGTTATACCAGGTTCACGGTATTGCAATAAACACGATGAAAAATATGTAAGAACCATGAGAGATCACTTTTTACAGCAATACACAGTTTACTGGAGAGAGGAGCTGCTCAAGTTGAGATGACGAGCGTCACGTGGTGTTTTAAGCAGGAACTCGAAACACCTGAGCTCAGCACAACAGCAACAGGAGAGGTCAAGAAATTACGGCAGCAGCACAGTACGTACCACAGTTCACTTTATGCAGTTATGATTTAATACTGCGTCTTTACATTTGCCACATTTCTCTAGACTGAATGGTGCCATGGTACCATGTTCAGTCTGTGTTCGTGTGTGTACATTTTTATAAATTTTAACTTTTTATATAGATTTGTCTGTATTTTATGGTAGTAAATAATAAAATAGACTAGTACCTACATATATTTTACACATCCATGACATACCTAACATTTTCTTAATTTGTTTTGATATTTCTAGGTGACACAGTTTGTCTACAGGTTTTTACAAATTGTCAGAAATCTCCAAAAATTTTCCCAATATATTTATTGAAAAAAATCCAAATATTAAGTGGACTGGTGCAGTTCAAATCTGGGTTGTTCAAGGACCATTTAAAATTCAATATACAGGCAAATTGTTACATAGAGTAACATTTATAGGTGTGCACACAGTGGTTAGTATATAAACATATTTCCTTGTGTTGCCAAGCGGAACGGGCCTAGAGACAACATCACCCTGATACTCCCTTGGTGGGTTACATTTTCCCCTGTGCCTACTCTAAATGCCACAGGTTCACCTGCATGGCCAGTGCCCACACATCAGCATTTCCCACCCTGGAGAGAGCGCCCAGCCACTCCAAACTGCCTTTCCAGCTGTCAGAGTCATCGCTGAGCGTACCAATTAATGTTTCTCTTATGTGTTATGGTACAGAGTGCTATGGTACATGAATTTTGACTGTCCTAACACTGTTTTTCCCATAAATTATGTTATGTAAAGTAAAAAAAAAAAGGTAAAGCAGAAATCCAGTGAAGTAAACAGTCACGGAAGCCATGGATGCTCTGAGCATTTTTCAACCTTCAGTGACCTAGAAGTGAGCCCCACACGTGGTGCTGGTGGCGAGGGGGGTGAACTCACGAGGCAACACTTAGCGTGTGTGTAAGAGGGACATTGGGGTTAGACAACCTGTTACAGAGCCAGCGACACCTAGGCTTACAGGGTGAGCTACGTAAATAAACTTGCCTCCCAGAGATCTAGCTCTTGGTAGACAGGGGAAAAACTCCTTATGTGGGTTTGAAGACAAAATTCTCACTACTTATTTCTTTGAAAAAAAGAATTTAAAAAAAGAATTAAAAAAAAAAAAGAATTTAGTTTGAAGTGATCCTGAATTGGAGGATCCTTTTCATGTTTAACAAAAACAAACAAACCAAAAACTGAAAGTAAAGGAAGAGTAAACTGAAACTTTCCAGGAAAGAAAAACATTATATGCAGACCTCAATGGATAAAAAAAGTACCAACAAATAAGAACGCATGTTAAGAAAAAATGTACAAATAGATAAACAACAAAAACCAACTTAGGAGAAAAAAGAAATAATGGAACTATAAAATCAAGAATCAGAATGATTAGACACAAAAGATAAAATGAGCTTGTTTAGTATGTTTAGGGAAATTACATTTTCCAATAAAAGGATCCAGGATTCTATGGAGAAACTGCTGATTCTAGGACTAGGGCAGGGAATATACATATGATCCTGAAGTATCTTATAATGTCAGAATGTTAGGAAATCCTCAAAAAAAAAAAAAATAGGGGGACTACCCTTGTGGTCCAGTCATTAAGACTACATGCTTCCACTGCAGGGGGTGTGGGTTCGATCCCTGGTTGGGGAACTAAGATCCTGCATGCCATGCAGCATGGCCAAAAAAACCAAAATCCACCATGAGGATGGTGTCATGAGTTACATAGCGTTCCTCTAAAATTCATGCTCACACAAGACCTAAGAATGTAACCTAATTTGTAATCCAAAAATACTTAAGAAGGTCATACTGGAATAGTTTGGGCCCTAAGTACAATGACTGGTGTCCTTCCAAGAACAAAAGGTACAAAGAGACACGGAAAAGAAAAAGTTATATAAAGACAGAGACAAAATCGGGAGTGATGAGTCGACAAGCCAAGGCATGCCAAGGATTGCCAGCAACCATCAGTAGCTGGAAGAAACGAGGAGGATTGTTCCTTGCAGCCTTCAGAGGGAGCCGAAGCCTTAATTTCAAACCTCTTGCTTCCAGACTGTGAGAGAATACACTCTGTAGTTTCAAGCTCCCAAGTTTTTAGAACTTTCTTACAGCAGCTCTAGGAAACTAACACAGAAAGGACGTCAAAGAGGCACAGAGAACTGAAAGAAACCCAATGGCCTAAACTAGAATATTTACACAATGAAACAGTATTGGATTATAACACAAAGTCTAAAATATTCACAAGTCCACGCGAACATAAATAAGTGACTTAATAAATAAATACATGGGGAAAAGAGGCAAATCTTCCATGCAGAAGAATGTCAAACACTTTACCAGGAGCTGGAGCATGAGTCTCAATCCTTAATTAAATGCAAGCTATGCAAAATGGTCTTATTTCAAAGAGTACAGTACGAGGGAGTATAACTTTACAGTGGAAAATCTGATAAACACTGCTTCAGCCAAGTAATCAAGCTCAACATTAACAATCATTAGTCGTGTTTATAGCATGTACCCTTGATATGGTGTGAAGAAAATGATGTTTTAATTCTGTGGTCTTCCTCTCAAGAACACATAGATCCAAGTCAAATCACGAGGAAAACATCAGACATATCCCGGTTGAGAGACGTTCCGCAAAATACCTGATCAGTACTGCTCAAAACTTTCACGGTCATCAAAAACAAGGAAAGTCTGAGAAAGAGTGATTTTTGTGCTTTCTTACCTCCCTCTTCTTTGGGGACTCTACTAGTGTGTGCATTAAAGCTACGTGATATTATTGCATAGGTCATTTTTCCTCTAATTTCTGCTCTGTTTCTCAGACTGTCATTTCTACTGCTCTAACTTCCAGTTTACTAACCCTATTTCTGCCATCTCTAATATGTTGTTAAGCTCAACAGTGAACCTTTTTTCCTATGTTGAACTTTTCAGGTAATGAATTTGCATTTGCTTCTTTTCTGTTTCCATCTCTCTGTGGAGATTTATTGTCTGTTCACTAGATTCCTCAGGGCTCTATTTTTCCTTTTGGTTCTTGAATAAGATTATTTTGAGTTCTTTAAAGTCGTCATCTCTAATTCTAACATCTGCACCATATTCGTCTTTTTCTATTGACTCCTTTCTCCCTTGACTATGAGCACATCTTCCTATTTCTTCACATACCTAATAATTTAAAAATTTTATACTGAACTTTGTGAAATACCTGTTGTAGAGATTGAATTCTATTGTTGGCTTCTGAAGAGTGTGGATTTTTTGTTTTAGGAGGCAGTTCACTCAGCTGGACTCACACTGCAGGTATCTGGAGTAGCTGAAACTGCAGCTTCTGGCTCTTTAGTTTCCTTGTGATCGCTCTCATGCTTGCATAATTCAGGTTCAGCCAAGGACTTGTATATGGCATCTTGTAGACTTTAGGGCTTCCACTCTGTAGACCCCTCCTTCCCAGCATGCACCCCGCCCCCTCACTCTTCAATCATTATGGCAGAACCTCACTTCATCCATTGATTCTTCAGGTCAGCAAGACAGTGGTTTCCTGTTTCAGTTCTAACTCCCTATCACTGTAGACTAGAAAAAAGCCATAAAAACGGGAATCTTTCCCAGATCTCTTTTTTGCAAAGATGATTCCCCTCAAGTTTCTACCTCCTAGTATCCTACTCCTGTGCCTTCAAATAATTGCTCTTTAAAGTAGCGTTTTGTACAGAGCTTATAATTGTGATCTGCAGTAGTGTCAGCCCAAATCATGATAAACCACCATTACCAGAAGCAGTACCTCTGCCTATTCATTTGTGATTCTTTCTTTTTTTGTTTTTGCGGTACACGGGCCTCTCACTGCTGTGGCCTCTCCCGTTGCGGAGCACAGGCTCCGGACGTGCAGGCTCATAGGCCATGGCTCACGTGCCCAGCCGCTCCGCAGCATGTGGGATCTTCCCGGACCGGGGCACGAACCCACGTCCCCTGCATTGGCAGGCGGACTCTCAACCATTGCGCCACCAGGGAAGCCCTGTGATGATTTCTTAAGGACATTTTTCTATTTTTATTTCCCTAAACATATTAAAAAAAACTCATTTTATCTTTTGTGCCTAATCATTCTGATTCTTGATTTTATAGTTCCATTATTTCTTTTTTCTCCTAAGTTGGTTTTTGTTGTTTATCTATTTGTACATTTTTTCTTAACATGGGTTCTTATTTGTTGGTACTTTTTTATCCATTGAGGTCTGCATTTAATGCTTTTCTTTCCTGGAAAATTTCAGTTTACTTTTCTTTTACTTTCAGTTTTTGGTTTGTTTTTGTTAAACATGAAAAGGATCCTCCAATTCAGGATCACTTCAAACTAAATTCTTTTTTATTTTTTCAAAGAAATAAGTAGTGAGAATTTTGTCTTCAAACCCACATAAGGAGTTTTTCCCCTGTCTACCAAGAGCCAGATCTCTGGGAGGCAAGTTTATTTACGTAGCTCACCCTGTAAGCCTGGGTGTCACACTTTAAGGATTCTGGCTCTGTAACAGGCTGTCTAACCCAAATGTCCCTCTTATACATGTGCTAAGCGTTGCCTCGTAAGTTCACCCCCCTCACCACCAGCACCATGTGTGGGGCTCACTTCTAGGTCACTGAGGGTTGAAAGATGCTCAGAGCATCCATGGCTTCTGTGACTGCTTACCTCACTGGCTTTCTGTTTTATTATTTGTTTGTTTTTACTTTTCCTTTACTTTCTGGCTCATTCAGCTGAGCGTTTAGAATGATGTATTTTTTTAAACCCAGAATTTCAAGTGTTTGGTAGCTGAAGGATTATTTTAGGATAATTAATATACAGGGATGTCAGAAAGAGAGGTTTTTATTCTAATTTTACTTTATTTTCTTTTTTTTACAGTAGGTTTTTGTTAGTTAACTATTTAAAATACAGCAGTGGGTACATGTCAATCCCAAACTCCATGGCAGTCCAGTGGTTAGGATTCCATGCTTCCACTGCAAGGGGGCACAGGTTAAATCCCTGGTCAGGGAGCTAAGATCCTACAGCCAAAAAGAAAAAAATAAAGAAAAAACACAATCCATAATACAAAACATCGACAATTTAGACTTTATTCTAATTTTAAATACATGCTATTTTGGAGTGCTTTATTTACATTTAATTTATTGACTTTTGTCTTTAATCCATGTGTTGACAATGCTGTGAAAGAAAAATTGATTCTGCACATCAGGTGGGTCTTTTGGGGACTTTTTCAGTCTAGTGGCTTGTACACCACATAGAGCAGAAATTTTGCACTTTTGATGATACATTTCTATAGTTTCCCAGGCTGATGCTGGGTTTCATGGTTTTTTTTCTTAAGTGATAAAATGTGGTTGTCACCTATAATCATGTTACTGACTTTCTTAGAACTATGTTAGTAATACTACCTGTCCACAAAAATTGATAAAATTAAGTAAGACTGTTAAGGGATTGAATTGTGTCTCATGAGCACTTCTGTTTCTAAGAATTTGTGAGTTTAGAGAGAGTTATGATCAGAAAAACATGATTCTTCTGCTTCACTTAAATGAAATTTGAGTAGTCATCTAATCCATTCATTTCAGTCAAGCAAAATGATCATAAAATTGTTTTTATAAATTAGAATATATTCTGTTTAAAGGTTTCCAAAGAAAACCACAATTTCTTAAATTTTGTTACAGTATTTATCATCTCTGACTCTAAAAGAAAGCTTCTTTCTTCTACAAGCATGGCCTCAATCCCATCTGTCCTAGCCTAGTCTGCTCCTTGGTTACCAAAGTTTTCTTCTGTCCTACCTGAAGAAAAACACCAAAGGTATTTGTAAATATTTAGGAAAAAGTGAGAATAATTCCCTTTCCTATCTTTGACCATTAAAAATCAAAATCATTGTAACTTTACAAGATAAGGATGGCACAGCTCTCTTGCTTCCTGCCACTCTCACAGAGGTTCCTCGTCACAGCAAAACCACCACACCTGCCCCACCTGGTCTTCCACATTTTTGAAGTAGCTTACTAAAATGTCTCTGAGAAAGAAAACAAGATAATCAAAATCCAGCATTTTCTCTAGTCTGTAAATGCTACGGCGTTCTTTTATTTCCCCGGGTGGTTATGTTTAACACAGTACTTGATTCCAGCTATTAAATCACTTTTCAGTTCATTCTCCACTAGGCAAGTTGATCCTGTTCTTTTCATCTCTCCTCACAGATTCAACTTTCTTATCCTTTAATCATGTCATTTGTTTTTCTCTGAAATCTCTTCAAGATATGATCTTCATGCTCATCTCAAGATGAGTCATCATCACTGTCGCTTTGCATCTCAAGAAATAATACACCCACCCCCCCCGCCCCCCCCCCCCACATCTGCGTGGAAACATCCCAGTTGATATAGACTGAAGTTGTAGATGTTGCTAGATCTTTTACTTATTTATTTATTTGGCTGCACGGGGTCTTACTTGTGGCACGCAGGATCTTTGTTGCTGCATGCAGGATTTTTAGTTGTGTCATGTGGGATCTAGTTCCCTGACCAGGCTAGTTCCCTGACCAGGTAGACCTTTTAATTGTAGGTTCACTTACACATTTATAAATGTTCCAAAACCAAAGTTTCTCTGATACCCAAAGCCTTGATGTTTAAGATAACACTAAAGTGGAAATAGAATCATAGGTTGAATCTAGAAATTTATAGTTGATAGACATATATATATATATATATATGTATAAATATAATTTTTCTAAGTTGTGCCATATACTTTTTTGGTGGTTAAATACACACCACATAAAATTTGCCATTTTAAGAGTAAAATTCTATGGTATTTATACATTCAAAATGTTGTACAACCGTTACCGCTATATAGTTCCAGACATTTTTATCACCCCCAAAGGAAACCTGGTACCAATTCAGCAGTCTCTCCCTTCTCCCAGCCCCTGGCTACCACTAATCTGCTTTCTGTCTCTACAAATTTGCCTTTTCTGGGTATCTCATATAAGTAAAATCGTATGTCCAGAATATGTAGCATTTTGTGTCTGGCTTCTTTCATTCAGCATCATGTTTTCAAGCTTCATTCATGTTGCAGAATGTATTACTATTCCACTCCTTTTATGACTGAATAATACTTCACTGTATGGATTTAACACAGTTTTTCATCAATTCATTAGTTGTTGACATTTAGTTTTTTCCACTTTTTGGCTATTACAAATAGTGCTGCCTTGAACATCCTTGTACAAGTGTTTGACCACATGTTCACATGTTTTAAACTCTTTGGGGAACTGATGGGTCATATGGCAATTCTCCGTTTAAGTTATTGAGGAACTTCCAAACTTTTCCAGAGCAGCTGCCCATTTTACATTCCCACAAGCAATCCACAAGTGTTTCAATTTCTCCTCATATGCATCACCACTTCTTATTTTCCATTTTTTAATCATGGCTAGCTTAGTAGATCTAAAATGCTTTCTCATTGGGAATTGGATTTGCATTTCCCTAATGACAATTGATGTAGAGCATCTTTCCAAATGTTGGCCATTTGTATATCCCTGCTAGAGGAATATCTATTCAAGTCCTTGGTCCATTTTTAAATTGGGTTCTTTGTCCTTTGTTGTTGGGTTGTAGGAGTTCTTTACATGTACTAGACACCAGACACTCATCAGATATATGATTTGCAATTATTTTCTGTCACACTGTGAGTTGCCTTTTCACCCTCTTCACAGTGTATTTTGATGCACAAAATGTTTTCTTTTTGATAAAGTCCAATTTCTCCATTTTGTTATTGTTATTGCTACTGCTTTGGGTGTCATATCTAAACATCTGTTACCAAGTCCAACAACACGATCAAGTCCTATTTTTCATTCTAAGAGTTTTATAGTGTTAGATCTTACACTTATAATTTTGATCCATCTCCTCCCTCTTGCATCTCCCTCCCACCCTCCCTATCCCAGACCTGTAGGTGGTCACATAGCACCAAGCTGATCTCCATGTGCTCTGTGCTGATCTCCCTGTGCTATGTGACTGCTTCCCACTAGCTATCTATTTTACATTTGGTAGTGTATATATATCCATGCCACTACCTCACATCATTCCCACTTATGCTTCCCCTCCCCAAGTCCTCATCTCCATTATCTATGTCTGCCTCTTTATTCCTGTCCTACCCCTAGGTTCATTCAGCACCATTTTTTTTAGATTCCATATATATGTGTTAGCATACAGTATTTGTTTTTCACTTTCTGACTTACTTCACTCTGTACGACAGACTCTAGGTCCATCCACCTCACTACAAATAACTCAATTTCGTTTCTTTTTTATGGCTGAGTGATATTCCATTGTATATATGTGCCACATCTTCTTTATCCATTCTTCTGTCGAGACACTTAGGATGCTACAATGTCCTGGCTATTGTAAATACTACTTCAGTGAACATTGGGGTGCATGTATCTTTTTGAATTATGGTTTTCTCAGGGTACATGTCCTACATGCCCAGTAGTGGGATTGCTGGGTCATATGGTAGCTCTATTTTTATTTTTTTAAGGAACCTTCACACTGTTGTCCATAGTGGCTGTATCAATTTACATTCCCACCAAAAGTGCAAGAGGGTTCCCTTTCTCCACACCTTCTCCAGCATTTATTGTTTGTAGATTTTTTGATGATGGCCATTCTGACTGGTGTGAGGTGATACCTCATTGTAGTTTTGATTTGCATTTCTCTAATGATTAGTGATGTTGAGCATTTTTTAATGTGTTTGTTGGCAATCTGTATATCTTCTTTGGAGAAATGTCTATTTAGGTCTTCTGCCCATTTTTGGATTAGCTGGTTTGCTTTTTTGATATTGAGCTGCATGAGGGGCTTGTAAATTTTGGAGATTACTCCTTTGTCAGTTTCATCATTTGCAAATATTTTCTCCCATTCTGAGGGCTGTCTTTTCATCTTGTTTATGGTTTCCTTTGCTGTGCAAAAGCTTTTAAGTTTCATTAGGTCCCATTTGTTTATTTATGTTTTTAATTCCATTTCTCTAGGAGGTGGATCAAAAAGGATCTTGCTGTGATTTATGTCATAGAGTGTTCTGCCTATGTTTTCCTTTAAGAGTTTTATAGTGTCTGGCCTTACATTTAAGTCTTTAATCCATTTTTAGTTTATTCTTGTGTATGGTGCTAGGGAGTGTTCTAATTTCATTCTTTTACATGTAGTTGTCCAGTTTCCCCAGCACCAATTACTGAAGAGGCTGTCTTTTCTCCATTGTATATTCTTACCTCCTTTGTCATAGATTAGGTGGCCATATGTGCGTGGATTTATCTCTGGGCTTTATATCCTTTTCCATTGATCTATATTTCTGTTTTTGTGCCAGTACCATACTGTCTTGATTACTGTAACTCTATAGTATAGTCTGAAGTCCGAGAGACTCATTCCTCCAGCTCCATATTTCTTTCCCAAGATTGCTTTAGCTATTCGGGGTCTTTTGTGTTTCCATACAAAATGTGAAATTTTTTGTTCTAATTCTGTGAAATCTCCCATTGATAGTTTGATAGGTATTGCATTGAATCTGTAGACCGCTTTGGATAGAATAGTCATTTTCACAATGTTGATTGTTCCAATCCAAGAACATGGTATATCTCTCCATCTGTTTGTATCAGCTTTAATTTCTTTCATCAGTGTCTTATAGTTTTCCGCATACAGAACTTTTGTCTCATTAGGTAAGTTTATTCCTAGGTATTTTATTCTTCTGTTGCAATGGTAAATGGGAGTGTTTCCTTAATTTCTTTTTCAGATTTTTCATCATTAGTATATAGGAATGCAAGAGATTTATGTGCATTCATTTTGTATCCTGCTACTTTACCAAATTCATTAAATAGCTCTAGTAGTTTTCTGGTAGCATCTTTAGGATTCTCTATGTATAGTATCCCATCATCTGCAAACACTGACAGCTTTACTTCTTCTTTTCTGATTTGGATTCCTTTTATTTCTTTTTTTTCTCTGATTGTTGTGGCTAAAACTTCAAAAACTATGTTGAATAATAGTGGTGAGAGTGGGCAACCTTGTCTTGTTCCTGATCTTAGTGGAAATGGTTTCAGTTTTTCACCATTGAGAATGATGTTGGCTGTGGGTTTGTCATACATGGCCTTTATTATGTTGAGGTAAGTTTCCTTTATGCCTACTTTCTGGAGGGTTTTTATCATAAATGGGTGTTGAATTTTGTCAAAAGCTTTTTCTGCATCTATTGAGATGATCATGTGGTTTTTCTCCTTCAATTTGTTAATATGGTTTATCACATTGATTGATTTGCGTATATTGAAGAATCCTTGTATTCCTGAGATAAACCCCACTTGATCATGGTGTATGATCTTTTTAATGTGCTTTTGGCTTCTGTTTGCTGGTATTTTGTTGAGGATTTCTGCATCTATGTTCATCAGTAATATTGGCCTGTAGTTTTGTTTCCTTGTGACATCTCTGTCTCTTTTTGTTATCAAGGTGATGGTGGCCTCGTAGAATGAGTTGGGGAGTGTTCCTCCCTCTGCTATATTTTGGAAGAGCTTCAGAAGGATTGCTGTTAGCTCTTTTCTAAATGTCTGATAGAATTCGACTGTGAAGCCATTTTGTCCTGGACTTTTGTTTGTTGGAAGATTTTTAATCACAGTCACAATTTCAGTGCTTGTGATTGGTCTATTTATATTTTCTATTTCTTCCTGGTTCAGTCTTGGAAGTTTATGCTTTGGTAAGAATTTGTGCAATTCTTCCAGGTTGTCGATTGTATTGGCATATAGTTGTT
The DNA here is from genome assembly GCF_949987515.2 of Delphinus delphis. Lineage (NCBI taxonomy): Eukaryota > Metazoa > Chordata > Mammalia > Artiodactyla > Delphinidae > Delphinus > Delphinus delphis. The sequence continues at coordinate 79,503,212 of NC_082696.1, read as the reverse complement.
TGTAGTAATCTCTCATGATCCTTTGTATTTCTGCAGTGTCAGTTGTTACTTCTCTTTCTTCATTTCTATTTCTACTGATTTGAGTCTTCACCCTTCTTGATGAGTCTGGCTAATGGTTTATCAATTTTGTTTATCTTCTCAAAGAACCAGCTTTTAGTTTTATTGATCTTTGCTATTGTTTCCTCCATTTCTTTTTCATTTATTTATGATCTGATTTTTATGATTTCTTTCCGTCTGCTAACTTTGGGGGTTTTTTGTTCTTCTTTCTCTTATTGCTTTAGGTATAAGGTTAGATTGTTTATTTGAGGTGTTTCTTGTTTCTTAAGATAGGATTGTATTGCTAAAAACTTCACACTTAGGACTGCTTTTGCTGCATCCCACAGGTTTTGGGTCATCATGTTTTCATTGTCACTTGTTTCTAGATAATTTTTGATTTCATGTTTGATTTCTTCAGTGATCTCTTGCTTATTAAGTTGTGTATTGTTTAGCCTCCATGTGTTTGTATTTTTTACAGATTTTTTCCTTTAATTGATATCTAGTCTCATAGCGTTGTGGTCGGAAAAGATACTTGATATGATTTCAATTTTCTTAAATTTACCAAGGCTTGATTTGTGAACCGAGATATAGTCTATCCTGGAGAATGTTCCATGAGCACTTGAGAAGAAAGTGTATCCTGTTGTTTTGGGGTGGAATGTCCTATAAATATCAATTAACTCCATCTTGTTTAATGTAGCATTTAAAGCTTGTGTTTCCTTATCTATTTTCATTTTGGATGATCTGTCCATTGGTGAAAGTGGGGTGTTAAAGTCCCCTACTATGATTGTGTTACTGTCGATTTCCCCTTTTATGGCTGTTATTATTTGCCTTATGTATTGAGGTGCTCCTATGTTGGGTGCATAAATAATTACAGTAGTTGTATCTTGTTCTTGGATTGATCCCTTGATCATTATGTAGTGTTCTTCTTTGTCTCATGTAATTGTTTTTATTTAAAGTCTATTTTGTCTGATGTGAACATTGCTACTCCAGCTTTCTTTTGATTTCCATTTGCATGTAATATCTTTTTCCATCTGTATGTATCCTTAGGTCTGAAGTGGGTCTCTTGTAGACAGCATATATATGGTCTTTGTTTTGTATCCATTCAGCCAGTCTATGTCTTTTGGTTGGAGCATTTAATCCATTTACATTTGACGTAATTATTGATGTGTATGTTCCTATTACCATTTTCTTAATTCTTTTGGGTTTGTTATTGTAGGTCTTTTCCTTCTCTTGTGTTTCCTGCCTAGAGAAGTTCCTTTAGCATTTGTTGTAATGCTGGTTTGGTGGTGCTGAATCCTCTTAGCTTTTGCTTGTCTGTAAAGGTTTTAATTTCTCTATCGAATCTGAATGAAATCCTTGCTGAGTAGAGTAACCTTGGTTGTAGGTTTTTCCCATTCATAACTTTAAATATGTCCTGCCACTCCCTTCTGGCTTGCAGAGATTCTGCTGAAAGATCAGCTGTTAACCTTAAGGGGATTCCCTTCTATGTTATTTGTTGTTTTTCCCTTGCTGTTTTTAATATTTTTCTCTGTTTTTAATTTTCTATAGTTTGATTAATATCTGTCTTGGCATGTTTCTCCTTGTATTTATCCTTTCTGGGACTCTCTTCACTTTCTGGACGTGATTAACTATTTCCTTTCCCATATTAGGGAAGTTTAAAACTATAATCTCTTCAAATATTTTCTCAGACACTTTCTTTTTCTCTTCCTCTGGGACCCCTATAATTCAAATGTTCATGCATTTAATGTTGTCCCAGAAGTCTCTGAGACTGTCCTCAATTCTTTTCATTCTTTTTTTCTTTATTCTGCTCTGTGGTAGTTATTTCCACTATTAAATTCCAGGTCACTTATCCATTCTTCTGCCTCAGTTATTCTGCTATTGATTCCTTCTAGAGAAGTTTTAATTTCATTTATTGTGTTGTTCATCATTGTTTACTTGCTCTTTAGTTCTTCTCATCCTTGTTAAATGTTTCTTGTATTTTCTCCATTCTATTTTCAAGATTTTGGATCATCTTTAGTATCATTATTCTGAATTCTTTTTCAGGTAGACTGCCTATTTCCTCTTCATTTGTTTAGTCTGGTGGGTTTTTACCTTACTCCTTCATCTGCTGCGTGTTTCTCTGTCTTCTCATTTTGCTTAACTTACTGTGATTGGGATCTCCTTTTCACAGGCTGCACGTTCGTAGTTCCTGTTGTTTTTGGTGTCTGCTTCCAGTGGCTAAGTTTGGTTCAGTGGGTTGTGTAGGCTTCCTGGTGGAGGGAACTAGTGCCTGTGTTCTGGTGGATGAGGCTGGATCCTGTCTCTCTGGTGAGCAGGTCCACCTCTGGTGGTGTGTTTTGGGGTGTGTTTTGGAGTGTCTGTGAGCTTATTATTTTAGGCAGCCTCTCTGTTAATGGGTGGGTTTGTGTTCCTTACTAGTTGTTTGGCATAGGGTGTCCAGGACTGGAACTTGCTGGTCGCTGAGTGGAGCTGGGTCTTAGCGTTGAGATGGAGATCTCTGGGAGAGCTTTCGCCATTTGATATTACACGGAGCTGGGAGGTCTCTTGTGGATCATGTCCTGAACTCAGCTCTCCCACCTCAGAGGCACAGGCCTGATACCAAGCCGAGCACCAAGACCCTGTCAGCCACACAGCTCAGAAGAAAAGGTAAAAAAAGAGAAAGAAAGAAAAAGAAAGAAAGAAAGAAAGGATGGAAGGAAAGAAGGAAGGAAGAAAGAAAGGAGAAAAGAAAAGAGAAACAAAGAAATAAAGACAAGAAAGTTATTAAAATAAAAAATATAAAAGAATTAAAAAGTAATAAAGAAAGAAGAGAAAAAAAAAAGGAAAGAATGAAGAGAGCAGCCAAACTAAAAAACAAATCCACCAATGATAACAAGTGCTAAAAACTATAGTAAAAAAAAAAGAAGAAGAAAAACGTCCTAAACTCAGTTCTCCCACCTCAGACGCACTGGCCTGACACCTGGCTGGAGCACCAAGACCCTGTCAGCCACACAGCTCAGAAGAAAGGGAGAAAAAAAAGAAAGAAGGAAATAAATAAAATAAAATAAAGATATTAAAATAAAAAATAATTATTAAAAATAAAAATTTAAAAAAAGAAAAGAAAAAAAAGAGAGCAACCAAACCAAAAAACAAATCCACCAATGATAACAAGCGTTAAAACTATATAAAAGAAACAAACAAAAAAACAGACAGACAGAACCTTAGGACAAATGTAAAAGCAAAGTTGTACATACAAAATCATACCAAGAAGGATACACATACAGACTCACCAAAAGAGAAAAAGGAAATATATATATATATATATATATATAAAAGGAAGAGAGCAATCAAATCAATAAACAAATTTACAAATGATAATAAACTCTAAATACTAAACTAAGATAAACAGAAAACCAGAAACAAATTAGATGCAGAAAGCAAACCCCAAGTCTAAAGTTGCTCCCAAAGTCCACCGCCTCAATTTTTGGATGAATTGTTGTCTACTCAGGTATTCCACAGATGCAGGTTCATCAAGTTGACTATGGAGATTCAATCCACTGCTCCTGAGGCTTCTGGGAGAAATTTCCCTTTCTCTTCTTTGTTCACACAGCTCCTGGGGTTCAGCTTTGGATTTGGCCCCGCCTCTGTGTGTAGGTCTCCTGAGGGCATCTGTTCTTTCCTCAGACAGGTCAGGGTTAAAGAAGTGGCTGATTAGGGGCCTCTGGCTCACTCAGGCTGTAGGAAGAGAGGGGTATGGAATGTGGGGCGATACTGCAGTGGCAGTGGCTGGGTTGACATTGCATCAGCCTGAGGCATGCTGTGTGTTCTTCTGGGGAAGTTGTCCCTGAATCATGGGACCCTGGCAGTGACGAGCTGCACAGGCTCCTGAGAGGGGAGGTGTGGATGTGACCTGTGCTTGCACACAGGCTTCTTGGTGGCTGCAGCTGCAGCCTTAGCGTTTCATGCCCATCTCTGGGGTCCACGCTGATAGCTGTGGTTTGCACCCATCTGTGGAGCTCGTTTAGGTGGTGTTCTGAATCTCCTCTCCTTGCCCCCCCCAAAACAATGGTCTCTTGACTCTTAGGCAGGTCCAGACATTTTCCTGACTCCCTCGCAGCTAGCCATGGTGCACTAGCCCCCTTCAGGCTGTGTTCACACAGCTAACTCCAGTCCTCTCCCTGGGATCTGACCTCTGAAGCCCGAGCCTCAGCTCCAGCCACCGCCTGCCCCAGTGGGTGAGCAGACAAGGCTCTCAGGCTGGTGAGTGCTGGTTGGCAGTGATGCTCTGTATGGGAATTTCTCCGCTTTGCCCTCTGCACCCCTGTTGCTACGCTCTCCTCTGTGGCTGGAAGCTTCCCTGCCGCCACCCTCATCTCTGCCAGTGAAGGGGCTTCCTAGTGTGTGGAAACTTTTCCTCCTTCACAGCTCCCTCCCATAGGTGCAGGTCCCTTCCCTATTCTTTTGGCTCTATTTTTTCTTTTTTCTTTTGCCCTACCCAGGTATGTGGGGAGTTTCTTGCCTTTTGGGAGGTCTGAGATCTTCTGCCAGTGTTCAGTAGGTGTTCTGTAGGAGTTGTTCCACATGTAGATGTATTTCTGATGCATTTGTGGGGAGGAAGGTCATCTCCACATATTACTCCTCCGCCATCTTGAAGGTTTCTGTTAATTTTTTATACGATGGGAGGTATGGATCCAATTTCATTCTTTTTCATGTGAATATCCAGTTTTCAAAAAATCAAGTCTATTCTCTCCCTCACTGAAAGATGTTTGCACCACTGGCCAAAGATGTGAGTGCTGATTTCTGAACTCTTTATTCTATTCCATTGATCCATATGTCTATCTTTATGCCAATACCAAACTCTTCTGATTACTGTAGTTTGTAATAAATATGGAAGTTGAGAAGTATGAGCCTTCCAACTTTATTTTTTTTTCAAGATTCATGTTCTCTGTGAAAAATTATAGTTTTACCTCTTCCTCTCTGAGCTGGATACCTTTTATTTCTTTTTATTGCCTAATTGTTTGGGCTAGAACTTGCAGTATACTGTTGAATAGAAGTAGTAAAATCAGGCATTCTTGTCTTATTCTTGATTCTATAGGGAATGCCATCAATCTTTCATCATTGAGTATGATGTTAGCTGCTTTTTCCAAAAATTCTCTTTATTATTTGGAATGTCTTTCTATTTTTGTTTGTGGTATATTTTACACATGAAATATTATTGGATTTTATCAAATGCTTTTCTGCAACAATTAACATTATCATGTTTTTTTTTCTTCATTCTATTAACATGATACATCCTATCTATTGGTTTTCATATGTTGAAGCATCTTCGCATTCCTGGGATAAATCTCATATGGACTTTGTATATAATACTTTCAATACACTGCTGAATTCAGGATGCTAGTATTTTGTGGAGGATTGTGCATCTATATTTGTAAGAGATATTGGTCTATAGTTTTCTTTTCTTGTAACGTTTTTGGCTTTGTTGTCAAAGGAATGCTGTCCTCATAGAATGATTTAGAAAGTGTTCCCTCCTCTTCTATTGTTTGGTATCATTTCCCTTGTTCTTTTTTTTTTACCCCCTGATCCTCAGACCAGATCATTTCAATTGTCCTATCTTCAAGTTCAGAGGTTCTTTCTTCTGCCTACTCAAATCTGGTGTTGATATTCTCCAGTGAATTTTTCATTTTAGCTCTTACACTTTTAGTTCCTGAGTTTACATTTGTTTTTTTTTTAATAATTTCTCTTTATTGGTATTCTCTATTTGATGGTACATCATTCTCTTGTTTTCCTTTAGGTTTTTTTTTTTTTTTTTTTTTTGCCCATTGTTACATTTAGCTCTTTGTCTAGTAAGTCCAATGTGTGGGCTTCCTCCAGGACAGTTTTTATTCATTTCGTTGCTTGTGTGTGTGTGTGTGTGTGTGTGTGTGTGTGTGTGTGTGTGTGTAAATAGACCACACTTTCCTTTCTTGCCTCATAACTTTTGCTAACACCTTGACATTTTAAATATTATTATGGGGTAACTTTGGAATTCAGATTCCCCGTTTCCCAGATTTTCTTGTTGCACTTTGTTGTGGGTTATAGTTGTTTGTTTAGTGACTTTTATAAACTATTTTTAGGAGACTAAATGCTTTGTTGAATGATCATTGGAGTCTCTAGATGCCTGGAGCAAAAAAAAAAAAAAAAAAAAAAAATTCCCAGTCTCAGCAGCTGGGCTCTATGAGTTTGTTGGGACATGTCTTCAATACTTAGTCAAGCTGTTTACAATTCTGCCTTGCCTTTATTTTCCTACTTGCATCGTCTTGACTGCCAGCCACAGGTAAAATCTTATGGTCTGCTCAAGTTTTCTCCAAGGTTTCCAACCCTGAGCATAAGCATGGTCCATTGATCTCAATGTGGCAAAGAAATTTCTGAAGACAAAAAAGAAATGCCATAAGGGAAATATTGATAAATCTACTTCCAGCTAACTATATCTATAAATTAGCCTTTGTGTATGAGTCTGAGATTTTTAACATAGATTGCACATCTCTCTATTATTAAACTTTCCATACAAATGAAAACTTATGGCCTGTACTGAAAATTATGGCCTGAAATAAAAAATAAAATTGCAGTATCAGAAAGGATAAATTCTAAATTTTCAGTACAGGCTTGGCCTAAGGTGAAGAAGAGTTGTACGTATCAAGCCAAAGAATGATATTATACACTTTCATAATGATTATTTTAGAAGCATAGCAATTTGGCACCAGACTAGACATTGACTGATGTACTAAATTTTAAAAGCAAGTAAGTGGATGAAATTAAAGTCTGTCATACAGAGTGAAGTAAGTCAGAAAGAGAAAAACAAATATCATATATTAAGCCATATATATGGAATCTAGAAAAATGGTAGTGATGAACATATTTGCAGGGCAGCAAAAGAGACACAGACGTAGAGAACGGACTTGTGGACATGGGGGGAAGGTGAGGGTGGAACAAATTGAGAGTAGTATTGCCATATATACATTACCATATGTAAAAGAGTTAGCTAGTGAGAAGTTGCTGAACAGGGAGCTCAGCTCAGTGCTCTGTGATGACCTAGAGGGGTGGTATGGGGGGTGGGACGGAGGCTCAAGAGGGAGGGGATATATGCACACATATAGCTGATTCACTTTGTTGTATAGCAGAAACTAACAATACATTGTAAAGCAAATATACTCAATTAAAAATAAATAAATAAATAAAGTAGGAGGTAGAATGAAAAAAATAAAATAAAATAGATAACCAACAAGGACCTACTGTATAGCAAAGGGAATTCTACTCAATATTCTGTAATAACCTATATGAGAAAAGAATCTGAAAAAAATGTGTATATATATATGTATAACTGAATCACTATGCTGTATACCTGAAACCAACACAACATTATAAATCAACTATACTCCAATAATATTAAAAATAAATAAATATATAAAACACTTGAAAAAAAAAAAGAGCAAATATGTCCACCCAGAGACACAAGGAAACTGGTGAGGATTATCTTGCTGACCTCAAGAAGGAAAAGAATTAGGCTTATATGTCACTAGCACAGTTTACTGCAGGAAGGACACACTTTTGTGCATCAGAAAGAAGAAATGAATATTATAATAGCCCCAGTGCAGAAGTGGGACCAAAGAAACAGAAAATGAGTACCATCAACATTCTAGCTATAACTCTCTTCAGCACACCTCTGATCACAGGGGTTTTGTTTTTGTTTTGTTTTGTTTCTGGCTTCTGGGTACAAAATTTAGAAATAAACATGATTTCTTTGCATCCTTGAGAACTAAGATCAGCGCTGGATAGTTTTCTAGAAAGTGTTTAAACTCACTTCCATAAAATTTGAAACAATTACGTAAAAATATTTTTTCTATACATTACCACAAACTTCTAGAAGCATCGCTGGCTTGTAAAAAGGCATAAAAAATATGCTTTTTATTGTCTTTCTTAATCTTAAATGAATTACTGGTTTAATTAAAACAAATTTTTAGAGCAAGACTCAAATCATCTATATAAAGCAATGTATTTCATGACCCCTAAGGATACCACATTACATTTGTGGTATTAACGTAACACTGTAAGAATGGCAATTAATATCAAATTAAATCCAAGATGGACACAGTAAATTCCCATTGACTTGAACTATTTCTTTAGATGTTTTTGAATGTGTCACCGCTGGAGATTTTCTGGCAATTATTGAAGAGGGCTGACACCTCGGAAGTTGAATCTCTTCCTCACATGTCTATACTGCTTTCCAATGATCTGAGTGTGATACAATTTTAACTGGAAGTCACAGGTGACAATGGAACAGAGCAGGACCCTATGGTCTTTGCCATCCATGTCCTCTGCCTGCCTTTTGTCTGTGGAAAAATTTTAGCCAAAGAATAAATTTAATCAGAGAAGTGAGAAAATACAGAAATAAAGGGAAACAGTCCAACAAGACCAAATAATAATATTTTAGTCATTAAGCCAAGTCAAGGACCTTTAGTTCTACTCAAGGGCTATAGAGAATATTCTGAGCCACATCCTGTGAGCTATCATATGGATACTGCAACCCCCACCAGGAGGAAGAAGTTAACTACATGATGACCAGACTGTAGCCATGACATAAGCTGCCACAATTCCAAGAATTGGCCTCGAGGAAATGGGAAGAAACCAACCCTGGAACTAAAAACTAACTGTACTTAAAACAATCAAGATGACGGTGGTCAAACCACCAATGACCAATTTCAAGATGACTGTCAGAGCTGCCTGTGCTGTTTCTGCATGTGGCCTCTCCCTCTTCCTATAAAAGCTCTTGCACATTGGTTGTCAGTGGGGGGAAGTTGGCCTTTGGACAGGAGTCTGCCCCGCCCCTGACCCCGGTTGCTGGCATCCAAAATAAAGCAAACTTTCCTTTCCACCAGCCTTGCCTCTTTATTGCCTTTAGAGTGGTGAGCAGCCAGACCCCTACTTTCAATAACAATGAGACTGAGGAGGAAGCTGGCTGAAGCAAACCAGACACCAACAGCTGTAAAATCAGAAACAAGATACCTTCACCAAGTGGCAACTGTCAGTGGTTACACAGGAATGCCACTTTTAAGGTGGAATTTTATTCAGGCCTAGTTTGAAAACCTCAGATTATTTAGCTATTCAACTGCTCAAGATGGTTAGTAACAAAGATACAATTACAAAGAGGTTACAACTTTGCAAAAGGTATTTTCCATTTGTTTTGTTTGTATATGTTTTCAACAAGTTTATTTTTGTTTGTTTTGCATTTGTCCTACGGCATTGAAAACAACAAGGGGCTCTTAAAACACTGTCACCCTGTGCTCAGCTCTCTACAGGAAGCCGTCTCTTCTCTCTGCCTGGACTCTAGTTTTCACCAGGATTCATTCGATGTGAGGAGGACCAGCAACTCTGGCTGAGGAGGGAGACTTCAAGAGTATTAGAAAACAACAACAGCAACAACATCCTAATGTCACAGATGCAGGATCAGGATGCAGAGCTTATAAAGGAACACCAGTACCCAGATAATATTGTGATCATCTATTTGATAGAGAAAGAAAATTAGTTCATTCAAATTCACTTTCACATAATCATAGAAGTCAGAGATCACTGAAGAATTCAAAGAGGAAATCAAAAAATACACAGAAATAAATGACAATGAAAACTCAATGACAAAAAAACCTATGGGATGCAGCAAAAGCAGTCCTAAGAGGGAAGTTTATAGCAATTCAATCCTACCTCAAGAAACAAGAAAAATCTCAAATAAACCACCTAACCTTACACCTAAAGCAATTACAGGAAGAAGAACAAACAAAACCAAAAGTTAGTAGAAGGAAAGAAATCATAAAGATCAGAGCAAAAATAAATGAAATAGAAATGAAGAAAACAACAGCAAAGATCAATAAAACAAAATACTGATTCTTTGAGAAAATAAACAAAATTGATAAACCTTTATCCAGAATCATCAAGAAAAATAAAAAGGGAGAGGGGTCAAATCAATAAAATTAGAAATGAAAAAGGAGAAATTACAAATGACAGTGCAGAAATACAAAGGCTTATAAGAGAGTACTACAAGAAACTATATGCCAATAAAATGGCTAACCTGGAGGAAATGGACAAATTCTTAGAAAGGTATCATCTTCCAAGACTGAACCAGGAAGAAATAGAAAATAAGAACAGACCAAACACAAGTAATGAAATTGAAACTGTGATTAAAAATCTTCCAACAACCAAAAGTCCAGGACCAGATGGCTTCACAGGTGAATCTATCACACATTTAGAGAAGAGCTAACACCCATCCTTCTCAAACTCTTCCAAAAATTTGCAGAGGAAGGACTACTTCTGGACTCATTCTTTGAGGCCACCATCACCCTGATACCAAAGCCAGACAAAGATATCACACAAAAAAATAAAATTACAGACCAATATCACTGATGAACATAGATGCCAAAATCCTCAGCAAAATACTAGCAAACAGAATACAGCAACACATTAAAAGGATCATACACAATGGTCAAGTGGGATTTATCCCAGGGATGCAAGGATTCTTCAACATAAGCAAATCAATCAATGTGATACACCATATTGACAAATTAAAAATAAAAATCATATAATCATGTCAATAGATGCAGAAAAAGCTTTTTACAAAATTCAACACCCATTTATGATAAAAGCTCTCCAGAACATGGGCATAGAGGGAACCTACTTCAACATAATAAAGGCCATATATAACAAACCCACAGCAAACATCATTCTCAGTGGTGAAAAACTGAAAGCATTTCCTCTAAGATCAGGAACAAGACAAGGATGTCCACTCTTGCTGCTATTATTCAACATAGTTTTGGAAGTCCTAGCCACAGCAACCAGAAAAGGAAAAGAAATAAAAAGAATCGAAATTGGAAAAGAAGAAATAAAATTGTCACTGTTTGCAGATGACATGATACTATGATACATATGCATCCTAAAGATGCCACCAGAAAACTACTAGAGGTAATCAGTGAATTTGGTAAAGTTGCAGAATACAAAATTAATGCACAGCATTCTCTTGCATTCCTATATACTAACAACGAAAGATCAGAAAGAGAAATTAAGGAAACAATCCCATTTACCATTACAACAAAAAGAATAAAATACCTAGGACTAAACCTATCCAATGAGGTAAACGACCTGTACACAGAAGCTATAAGACACTCTTGAAAGAAATCAAAGATGACACAAAGAGATCGAGAAATATACCATGATCTTGGATTGGAAGAATCAATATTGTGAAAATGACTATACTACCCAAAGCAATCTATGGATTTAATGCAATCTCTATCAAATTACCAATGGCATTTTTCACAGATTTAGAACAAAAATTTTACAATTTGTATGCAAACACAAAAGAACCCAAATAGCCAAAGCAATCTTGAGAAAGAAAAACGGAGCTGAAGGAATCAGGCTCCCTGACTTCAGACAATACTACAAAGCTACAGTAATCAAGACAATATGGTACTGGCACAAAAACAGAAATATAGATCAATGGAACAGGATAGAAAGCCCAGAGATAAACCCACACACCTATGGTCACCTAATCTATGACAAAGGAGGTAAGAATATACAATGGAGAAAAGACAGCCTCTTCAGTAAGTGGTGCTGGGAAAACTGGATAACTACATGTAAAAGAATGAAATTAGAACACTCCCTAACACCATACACAAAAATAAACTAAAAATGGATTAAAGAGTTAAATGTAAGGCCAGACACTATAAAACTCTTAGAGGAAAACATAGGCAGAACACTCTATGACATAAATCACAGCAAGATCCTTTTTGACCCACCTCCTAGAGAAATGGAAATAAAAACAAAAATTAAAAAATGGGACCTATTGAAACTTAAAAGCTTTTGCACAGCAAAGGAAACCATAAACAAGACAAAAAGACAACCCTCAGAATGGGAGAAAATATTTGCAAACAAAGCAATGGGCAAGGGATTAATCTCCAAAATATGCAAACAGCTCATGCAGCTAAATATCAAAAAAACAAACAACCCAATCAAAAAATGGGCAGAAGACCTAAATAGACATTTCTGCAAAGAAGACATACAGATGGCCAAGAGGCACATGAAAATCTGCTCAACATCGCTAATTACTAGAGAAATGCAGATGAAAACTACAATGAGGTATCACCTCACACCAGTTAGAATGGCCATCATCAAACCATCTACAAACAATAAATGCTGGAGAGGGTGTGGAGAAAAGGGAACCCTCGAACTGTTGGCAGGAATGTAAATTGAAACAACCACTATAGAGAATTGTATGGAGGTTCCTTAAAAAACTAAAAATAGAACTACCATATGACCCAGGAATCCCACTACTGGGCATATACCCTGAGAAAACCATAATTCAAAAAGACAACTACACCCCAATGTTCACTGCAACACTATTTACAATAGCCAGGTCATGGAAAAAAACTAAATGTCCATTGACAGATGAATGGATAAAGAAGTTTCAGTACATGTATACAATGGAACATTACTCAGCCATAAAAAGGAACGAAACTGTGTCCTTTGTAGAGGTGTGGATGGACCTAGAGTCTGTCATACAGAGTGTAATAAGTCAGAAAGAGAAAAACAAATATCGTAATTAACGCATATATGTGAAATCTAGAAAAATGGTACAGATGAACATATTTGCAGGGCAGGAATAGAGACGCAGATGGAGAAAATTGTTGTATGGACACAGTGGCAGAAGAGGGGGTGGGATGAATTGGGAGATTGGGATTGACATATATACATTACCATGTGTAAAACAGATAGCTAGTGGGAACCTGCTGTATAGCGCAGGGAGCTGTTTGGCGCTTTGTGATGACTAGATGCATGGGATGGGGGTTAAGAGGTTCAAGAAGGTGGGGATATATGTATACATATAGCTGATCACTTTGGTGTATAGCAGAAACTAACACAACATTGGAAAGCAACTATAACCCAATAATAATAATAATAATAAACCAGATCTGGTACTGTAAAGAAAAAAATCTATTTTTTGATGTTTTAGTACAGTAGCAGGGATTTTTCCCAATTTTTAAAATTTAAGGATAGTTGCTTCCAATGTTGTGTTAGTTTCAGGTGTACAGCAAAGTGATTCAGATGCATATACATATATCTATATATTCTTTTCCAGATTCTTTTCCCTTATACATTATTATAGGATACTGAGTATAGTTCCCTGTGCTATACAGTGGGTCCTTGTTGTTTATCTGTTTTATGTATAGTAGTGTGTATATTTTAATCCCAAACTCCTATTCTATCCCTCCTCCCACCTTTCCCTTTGGTTACCACAAATCTGTCCTCTGTTTGTGCATCTGTTTTTGTTTTGTTAATAAGTTCATTTTTATAATTTTTTTTGGACTCCACGTTTGTGATATCATATGATATTTGTCTTTGTCTGACTTACTTCACTTAATATAATAATCTCTAGGTCCACCCATGTTGCTGCAAATGGCATTATTTCACTCTTTTTTTACGGCTGAGTGGTATTCCATTGTATGTATACCACATCTTCTTTATCTGTTCATCTGTTGATGGACATTTAGGTTGTTTCCATGTCTTGGTCATTGTATGTAGTGATTCTGTGAGCATAGCAGTGCGTATATCTTTTCAAATTTCTAATTTCGGTTTTGAGAAAGAAAGAGAAAGTGAGCTACCTTAGAAAGACTCCCAGAAGCTAAGCTTAATTTTTGGCTCTGAAACAAGGGGTTGCAGGATATCACATGTGAGTTGGCAGCATTGCTCACTAGGTTTGGTGTGATGAGGGATTAGAGTGATACCAGGAACAACTATGAGAGGGTAAATTTAGTGGGATTAACTCCAAATGAGTTGGACAAAACTCATAAGAAATGACCGTGAGATGCTGTTAAAGGATGACCAATATCACTGGACCTTTCCTCCTGGTCTGTGGGAACAGAAATGAGTTGGATCTACTTAGAGCAAGTGAGTATGTATCCAGCTTTTGCAAACAATATTAGATGCCATAAACAGAAACTATAACTAAACACCATGGGGAAAGAACAGAAGTCCTATCACATAGCCGTCTTTTCAGCTACATTAGCACTCGGAATAAGAGACCAGAGAAACCAAGAGCTGAATGAACCTTAGTGATGTTCTGGATCATCACGTTCTGGGTTGCAGATAAGGAAACCGAGGTGCAGAGTGGCTGGTGAACCAAATTTATATGTGCGTGTGTGTACGCATGACAGCATATGCACACACGCGCGCGCACACACACACACACACACACACTCCTTGCCCTGATGCGAGCCCACAGTGTAGCCATCTTCAATCTGATAATCAAGCCCAGTGCAAAAGGTCTTTCAGCAGCAGCTTTGTTTTCCCATCCAACACTGACAAACACAGCAGGCTGGGCTTATTAACACATACAGAAAACAGCAATCTCTGTGAGAAAATGCATTGAAAATCCCCTGAAACGACCCACACAAAAACAACAGTGGTACTTACCTCAAAAGGGGTGGGGGTGAAGGGAGAAGAATCAGGGTGGTGGGCAGAGGCAATTTTAGCCTCATCTATAATGTTTTAAATTTAAAATCAAGTTTTAGAAATGGTGTTTTAGCAGACATATAAGTTAATCTTAGCATACCGACATATTCTTTTTGCTCTCTTAGATCTGTATTTTTTTAAATACTTAACATGGAGGACACACATCAGCATCTCCCCAATTCTAGTTGTATTATCCCAAATAACTATTTCTGAATAAGCATATCGAGTCAGTTATTTGCCCTGAAACTTTTCCCATAACCTCATGTGTATTTTCTTCTATCGAACTGATGGATTACTACATCACAAACCCCACAGAAGACAGATTTCCTTTCTGTGGTACCTACTTTCAAACCGGGCACCATATAATGGAAGTTATTGTCAATTAAAATTTTCTCTGAAACTTTTACGAACCACCAGGAAACTAAAATATTTATGAAGAAAAAGAGGAACAGAATTTCAGACATACAAAAATTTCATGAACATATGCTAGAAGTAGACAAACCTAAGATATTAAACCATTGCTCCATCTAATTTAAACAGGCCTCTTCTAATTTGATGGGAATCAGTCTCGTCTATAGAGGCTAGCTTCCAATGCTGTCATGTTTCCCAAATTTGGGGCTCGAGTTCACATTTACATTTGATAATTTTGATATTTTGGACATACTGTAGACATCACAATCTAATCTAACGTGCATAGGCATGTAACAGAAGTCAAGGTTTAGACCTGGTAAGAAGCTTCAAAATCTTCTAACGTAGCTTCTTCAGATGAGAAATAGAGAACCAGAATCGTGTGGTTATTGACTTATAATCGCTCAGCAAAGCAGTCCCCTGGTGGTGCAGTGGTTAAGAATCTGCCTGCCAATGCAGGGGACACGGGTTCGAGCCCTGGTCCGGGGAGATCCCACATGCCACAGAGCAACTAAGCCCCTGCACCACAACTACTAAGCCACATGCCACAACTACTGAAGCCTGCATGCCTAGAGCCCGTGCTCCGCAACATGAGAAGCCACTGCAATGAGAAGCCCGTGCACCCGCAATGAAGTGTAGTCCCTGCTCGCCGCGACTAGAGAAAGCCTTCCCAGGAGTCCATTAAGTGGTCTAAGGCACAGCTAAGCAGAAGCTTGCCTCTAATATAGAAATTTTAATATATTATTTTTCTGTTTAACTCACCTTGCTTTCTCTCAGTTAATATTCTGCATTGCTCAATGTTTCCAAACTACAGTTAAATCCCTAACACTGTTCCTTACAGACAGAGCAATATTAGAACAATTGGACTCTCGCCGATTCTCCCAACCACTTGTTTTGTAAAACTTTCTATTTTTTGCTCTCCTCCTGTGATTAAATCAAACCTAGGAAGTCCTACTGTGTAATTCCCCTTCATCTTGTATTGAAAAGTGCTCTCCCTCCTGAAATCTGATGGGCAACTGAAATTTTCAAACTGCCAAGAAACAGCATGGATTCTGGGGTTGGAAAGCAGACCACCTGTGTGCCAAACACCTGGGTGTAAAGACTGAAGTCTCAGGGCTTCCCTGGTGGCGCAGTGGATGAGAGTCCACCTGCCGATGCAGGGGACACGGGTTCGTGCCCCAGTTCGGGAAGATCCCACATGCCACGGAGCGGCTGGTCCCGTGAGCCATTGCCGCTGAGCCTGTGCGTCCGGAGCCTGTGCTCCGCAACGGGAGAGGCCACAACAGTGAGAGGCCTGCGTACCGCAAAAAAAAAAAAGAATGAAGTCTCTCATTATTGATTCAAAGCATGAATATAAACTGGAGAACTCTGGAATGTGACCAGACAATACATCAGAAGGTGCTAATAAACTAGAAACTTCTCACGGTGAAGCAGACGTTGCTTCAGATTCTCTTCATTGCCCTTCTTTCATCCTCTTATAGAGAGGGCTGTCAGATTTAGCAAATAAAAGCCCAAGATGTCCAGTCAAATTTGAATTTCAGAAAACTAAATAAATTTTTAGCGTATGTCCCATGCAATATTTGGAACATACATATATCAAAAAAATCTTTGCAGTTCTTCTGAAATTCAAATTTAACTTAGTGTCCTGTGTCTTTTATCTGGCAACCCTGTTCGTATGCAAAATACCTTTGTGGTATCTCTGAAAATAATCTGGCCTCTCCTATGAGTTAATATGTGATTTTCACCAATTGGGGGAAAAGAGATTTTCAGATATCAGGCTGAACTTCTGATAAACTTTGCCTCGAGACATAACCAGGGACATTTTCCAGGCCTGGTGTGTGGGGTAGTCCACGAGTGCACAAACGTTTTCTTCTAGTGTCAGACAGCAAATATTTTAGGCTTTACAGGACATAGTCTCTGTAGTGTGAAAGCCGTCACAGACAATACATTAACAAGTGAGTATGGCTGTGTGTCAATAAGACTATGTACAAAACAGGTGTCAGGCCAGATCTGACCCACAAGATTCAGTTTTCCAACGCATGTCACATTTGAACTGGCCCTTCGCCAATATTCCAGAGACGTTCAATTTAACTTACTGGAAAATCAGTCCCACTAATTGGATATAGCTAGACTCTCCCAAATCAGAAAAATAGCATGATTGTTAAGAGAAATGGAAATCAAACTTGTGCACATACACTCCGAAAATCTGTACTATATCCCACTGCTATTGGAGGGAGAGAAGAATGATCACAGGACCAGCTGGGTTTGAAATACTAATTAGAACTAATTAAGGTTAGCACCTTATACCACTACCCAGGTCATAATTGAAAGAGACACTGTCATTTAGCCAAAGTACTACTTTTTTAAAATGAAATTAAAGAAAATATTTAAAAATGGGGGTGATGGCTGGTAATTCAAAGACAGAAAATTTAAACAAGAGAAGTAGCACTGAAGAAGGCATCTTGTTCCAAGGGCAGCTGAAAGACAGACACATAACAGGATACGGCTGGAGGATAAACCAGGAGACATGGGTCTTGAGTAGTTTCCATGAGTCACTGCTCAGCCACAGAAACCAGAGAGGGGCAGACGGGTGCAAAAATGGAGACAAGGAAAGTGAATATGGCTGGGAGGAGGGGGACTGAAAGAGTCAAGGGGCAAGAGAGGGTGACGTGGAGTAATGGCTCGGAGAGATACCTTTCCTGGCGAGACTTGTGGAAAACAGAGACTCAGAGACTGGTTTTACTTGTGATCTCTTGCCAGCCGCTGCTTGTTTACAATCCAAGGGTTAAGTCAGACATGACGGTGTACCTGCCAATGACAGGAAAGCCTTTTTTCCAGTGTTTTGCTGTCCTAGGGTTCAGTCTTGTAAGAAAGACTCAGGCGTACGTTTAGAATCAATCATGCATGTGACAGCCAACCCTGTATTTCAGATCATCCCTGGGAACAAACGTTTCACTTGCTAAATTTGAGGCACAAAGAGATGCAAAGCAAATTGAGCGGAAAAGAGTCACTTTATTAAAAAAGTTTCTCTTTTCCTTTTC
Source organism: Delphinus delphis (assembly GCF_949987515.2). Taxonomy (NCBI): domain Eukaryota; kingdom Metazoa; phylum Chordata; class Mammalia; order Artiodactyla; family Delphinidae; genus Delphinus; species Delphinus delphis. Next base: position 79,485,219 of record NC_082696.1, on the reverse strand, counting down.
ATCAGCATCAAAGCCCGAATCAACCTGTCACCACAGTAACTGTGGAAATGACTGAAACAAAGTAAAGAGGTTATTGTCATTGAATCGCTATTCTCATAGCAATAGGAATAGATCGTGTACAACAGAGAGCAAAGAACAGAATGAATTATGCATAAACACAGCACGTATTCCGAGAGAACTCTGAGTCCAGCTGATGCGTGTGCAGGCCTGCCAACAAAGATACCCAGGAGTCAGGATATCAGAAGTGACAAATATTTTCACTTTGTTAAAACTGGCTAATCTGTGAAATGAAACTGTCCCTAAGTGAGAATGCTAAGTTAGAGAAAATGGTCTAGGATGGCTTCATGCTGCTGCCTGGTTATTATCACAAAAACAGCAAACTAATTTTAACAAGATACAGTAAGTCCCCTACGTGTGAACCTTCAAGTTGCGAACTTTCAAAGATGTAAACGTGCATTGGCATGTCCAATCATGTAAGTTAGTTCATGTGTCTGGTGTACATTGGCACGTGCCTGCGTCCTCTACAAATGGTTGTGCTTTTGTGTACTTTACTGTACTGTACAGTAGTACAGTATCTTTACTTCAAGCCCAGGATGTCCGGAAGGAAGTGTCAAAGCAGCGGTGATGTAGCTGGTACTGCTAAGGAGCATTAGGAATTGGAGGCCCACAGAAAGGACAAAGAGAGACAAGAGGAAGAAGAAACTGAAGAACCAAAGTGATTCACAACGCAGGAAATGGCAGGGGATTTTCTTTATTTGAGGAGGCACTGCTAGTTTTTGAGGCACAGGACCCAAACATAGAACGGTACACGAAGGTTGCAGCAGCCGTTCAGAATGCAATCCAGTGCTACCGTGTCATCTATAATGAGAAAAAAAGAGCTGCTACCCAGACATCACTGGATCATTTTTTCGAGAGGGTAGATAGAATTGAATCCAGCAAGGAACCAGAGCCTGTGCCGTCCGCGTCAGGCGTGAGTGAAAGTGCAGCCCGACCTCCGTCTCCTGTTGCTGACAGCCCTTCAGCTCTACCATCTCCCACCTCCTCTCCCTCCTCCAGTCAGTAACTCTTCTTGCCTGTTCACGCGATGCCAGCCCCTGTGTGCCAGCTGGTGTACTGGACTACTGTACCTTTCAAGGGACTGTAAGATTAAAAATGTTTTCTTTATTTTTTGTTTGTTTTCTTATGTATTACTTATGTGAAAAGCATTATAAACCTATTAGAGTACAGTACTATCTAGCCGATTGTGCTAGTTTGGTACCTACGCTAACTTTGTTGGACTTACGAACACATTGGACTTGTGAATGCACTCTGGGAACAGAACTCGCTCGTTTGCAGGGGACTTGCTGTAACGTACATACTCCGATCAAGTGAACTCAAAAAAAAAAATTCAGCTCCTATGTGAGTATTTTGCATTTGTCACAATGAGGTGTATAAGAAAGTCTTTATTCTGATAAAGTCACTAGATATCATCAAAGGCAAAATTTATCTTGCTGGAAGCATAATAAGTAATCTTTACTGAGCATTTTTAAATGCCAGGCACGGTGATAAGTGTTTTTATGTGTCTCACAACAACCCCGGGAAGAAGGCACTTTAGTATCTCTAGTTACATACGGAAAATTATGAGGGCCCGAAAGGCTAAGGAACTTCCTAAGGGACGCAGCTAAGACATGACAGGGCAGGTCCTGCACCCAGGCTGCCCCACCGGAGGCCGGGGTCTTGGTCACTTCTCTGCCCTGATGGGTTCTCTGCAACCCCGGACGAATAGCGGGTCACTCACCACAGTTGGCACAGCCAGGGTGGCCCTCATTCATTGCCATTGGTATCACCCAGGTTCTGTGCTAGGGGTTTCCCATTCGGGGTCACAAACATCGCTCATCTATTTGCTCAGGATGCTGGTTCCTGGATGGAGAGGTGATCTGCTCTGTCATCGACCACACTGGATTCCAGAGTCAATTTTGCTGATCTTACTGGCTGGGCAGAGGTGCCCTTGGGCCCTCTCCAGCCTGTGGGCAGCCTTCCAGAGGCCTGTTCTTTGGCTGTGAATATTCATTGAAGCCATTCTGGTTTCCTGATGGAATTGATCGTGGTACGGGGACTCCTTAGGGCTGTTCCATTTAAAGTCTAGACCGCAAAGTAACAGCAGTGACACCTGGGAGCTTGCTGGAAAGGCAGCTTCTCGGTGCCCTCCCACCCCCCGACTCAATCTGTCAGTAGCTCTGGAATCTGCATTTTACCAAGATCCCCAGGGGAGTCGTAAGCACATGAAAACTGGAGAAACACCAGCTTTGGGGGCTTCCTCTGGCCATCAATTTTCCTTCTATTCAGAAGATTCACGGCTCTGTGTCGGGAGATCTTCCAGGACCCCAGGCGCAGGGCAGCCACTCTCCATCCCAGTGAACCAGAGTTTCCCTGGCTAGAGAGAGTAGAGGGTAGCCACACTTGAAAATGCCTCTTCGTCACAGAAGTGTGTAAACTGTATGTTCTTCTGGGACTCTCAGTTCTCCTCAGATTCCCAACAAAATCAATGACACAGAAGCTTCCTCCTGGGATCAGACCTGCCAAAGCTCCGTGTTACTTCTTGGCTCTAATGTGCTTCCTGCATAAAAGAACTCAAAGCTTTGCAAACAATTTCATTTGTACTCTTTTTTTCATTAATTAATTAATTTATTTTTGCTGTGTTGGGTCTTTGTTTCTGTGCGAGGGCTTTCTCTAGTTGTGGCGAGCCGGGGCCACTCTTCATCGCAGTGCATGGGCCTCTCACTATCGCGGCCTCTCTTGTTGCGGAGCACAGGCTCCAGACGCGCAGGCTCAGTAGTTGTGGCGCACGGGCCCAATTGCTCCATGGCATGTGGGATCCTCCCAGACTGGGGCTCGAACCTGTGTCCCCTGCATTAGCAGGCAGGTTCTCAACCACTGCGCCCCCAGGGAAGCCCCTATACTCTTTTTTTTAGATTCCACATATAAGCAAAGCAAAGCAGGAACAGAGTCACAGATGTAGAAAACAAACATATGGTTACCAGGGGGTAAAGCAGGGGAGGGATAACTGGGAAGAATGGGATTGACATAAACACACTATTGTATACAAAATAGATAACTAAGTAAGAACCTACTGTATAGCACAGGGAATTCTACTCATTACTCTCTAATGACCTATATGGGAAAAGAATCTAAAAAAGAATGGATATATGTATATGTACAACTGATTCACTTTGCTGTACAGCAGAGACTAACCCAACATTGTAAATCAACTATACGCCAATCAAAAATAAAAATGAATACATTTTAAAAAATAAAATTAAAAAAAGGACTCAAAGCTGAGCCTGAAAGACCACGTAGAATTCAGTTCAGTGTAAGAGGGTGGGAGCCCTGGCAGCCAACAGTGAGATTTCAGTGACAGATCTCCCACCCATCCCTTTGCTTTATTCCTCACTGCCTCAGGGATCACCATTCCTGGATGTTTATTTAATATCCAAGAGATTAATTTTGACTAAGTGCCTAGTAGCAGAGTCTTATCCTGTCAAAAAGAATTTATTGTCTACTTAAAGGGATGCCTTGAGTGCATAGATTGCAGAAGGATAATACAAACAGAATCACCAATTAATTGTATTACAAGCTAGATGCAAGTTCTATTGAAACAGTCTGGAGGCCTTATTTATGAGGAAGCCCCAGCAAACAGCCCATGATAAAATACGAAAACTAAAGTTGAGTTTAATTGTCTAGAACAATGAAAATTGTTAGTGTAGATTTCCTTTAAAATTAATTTTCTTTCTATTTTTCATCTTGTACTAAAATTTTACCCCCATCCATCTCCACATCTCACTTTCTCCTTGTCTATCTTCATATCTGCCACCCTATCCTTGAAGTTTTTACATCTCTCTCCCTGTGATCAAACAACTTATTTTAGATCTGGCCAGAGTCCCTTCAGAAGGTTTCAATCTGCACTCCAATCACCCAGAATTTAAATTCATTCTGCATCCTGGACAAAGCAAGAGTGAGAGACTTGTAGAGACAGACATGACATGATGTGAAGACAGATGTCAACCAAGTGTGGGTTAAGGAAAGACAGATGTTGAGAGAGGGCAAAATTCAAGTGGGAGGGAGGTGAACCAATAAATACGTGAGCAGCCAATGGGTGATCAAGGAGAATAAAGACCTGCAAAAAGGACCACAGGGCTTTACAAGATCCAGATGGGAGACCCTCAACTAACAGTCTCGGTACCTGAAATTTAGCACTTATACTTACAGTCAACTTAATCATGTTATAAGTTAAACAGCATAATTATTTCACTTGTGAAAGCACTTGACTATTCCTTCAGGTAGAATGGTCAAAGTCATTGTTATGTCAAATTTTGAATTTAATATGTTTTTATTTTCTAATATGCTATTAACACCAGCAAAATTATTGCATATACTACACGTAGCTTTTCAAACAGCAAAAGTAAAGAAGTACTTTGGCAAATGGGGAGTATAGGATACATGGTCCATATGTAGTTTTCAGAAGCATCTTCTTCTTTTTTTTTTTTTTTTTTGCCATACGTGGGCCTCTCACTGTTGTGGCCTCTTCCGTTGCGGAGCAGAGGCTCCGGACTCGCAGGCTCAGCGGCCATGGCTCACGGGCCCAGCCGCTCTGTGGCATGTGGGATCCTCCTGGACCGGGGCACGAACCCGTGTCCCCTGCATTGGCAGGCGAACTCTCAACCACTGCGCCACCAGGGAAGCCCCAGAAGCATCTTCTTAACGGATGGGGGATCCAAACAGAAGCAGACCGTCGAGGGTGCAGTCGGCTCACTTGCTTAAAGGAATTTGCCATGGAAATCTCCATTTTGGCCACTGTGGGTATCTAAGCTTTTCTGATGTTTACCTCATTTTTTGAAAATGAAAATATACAAAGAAGCATAATTAATCTATTATTTAGGGATACTTACGTGGTAATAATATTCTTTAAAGGAAATATTTAATATTCTTTAAAGGAAATAAATAATATTCTTTAAAGGAAATAAATAATATTCTTTAAAGGAATTTTATGCTAAACATAAAATTCGGGATGAAAATTGCCTCCCAAAAAGGAAGGCAGTGGAAGGTCACTAAGGAAAACCACAGTGACCTTGGTAATGTTCTTGTTCTTAAACTGAGCGGTGAGTGTTCCTTGTACTACTAGCATCATACTTTATATGCTACATGTCTTCATATGCAGAGAACGTGACATAATAAAAATTTTAAAAATCATCCAGAAATTTTGTTTTGCTGCCTCATAAATCATAGAATGCCAATTCAGAAACACCCCAGTTATGAAAATTCATGTTTGAACACTAATTATGTGAGGGATTAAAGAAGGCTCATGCCTTGAAATGTTTTCCTAACTGAGTTGAAATCAGAGAAGACATCCCTCTGACAAAGACACCAAGCAAGGGACACCCGGCCCTTCTGTCTCCTGGTTGTTCGTGAGTGTAAAAATGACAGTTTTGGTTTTTTCCAGGAATAATTCTAGCAATTTTTTCCTAGAGAAACTATAAGCTTTTCAGATAGGTCGCATGGGTTTTCTTAAATACTATTCCAGCTATGTGTTTTGGTCGGAATAAATGCCCAGAAATGCCACGAGGGAGTTGAAGAACAAACTGAAATAAAGAATCTACTATAATTGTTTTTTAAATCTTTTGCCTTTTAAAAACTAAGTTTATGAGAATAATCAGAAAGTAATAAAGACTCGCTGAAGAGCACATTAGGTGTCTTAGGAAGCAAGATCCGGAAGGAGGAGGCGAATGTTTACCTCCTTGAATGACCAAGTCCTCTGAGCGCAGGCTCACTGTTAAGTGCTGGGCAATGGCTCTTCTCAGACTCTGCTGATGAAGCGGAAGTAAACTTCATCAGTGTAGCAGATTACATGAAAATGGAAAAACTAGCTAAGGAAATGTAGGATACAACCAGTATTCCAATGGTGGACCAAATCCAACACAGTATATTCAATAAGAGTCTACGTAAAGTCCAACACTTACGTTTTAAACATATAGTAAGAAAGTACACGTGGAAAGTTACCAAAAATGATTTTGATCTCTGTCTCCATTAATGGAATTAAAGTGTCCAAAGGAAATGGGGTGATCATTTCCTACTCTGAATGGGTCATTCGGAAATTTTGCATTCATTGCTGAGTGCTGCATCTTAATGTTGAAAAAAACAACCAGGGTAATGAGCTGCCTTGAACCAACCTTGTAAACAGAACAATGGCTATCCACACCAAAGATGAGAAGACAGGGGAAGGGAAGGCCAAAGTTCAACCATGTGTACATTTACTACAGGGACCCTCTTGAGAGTGAGAGTTACATTTGCACATTTTTATCTTTGAGGGCGAGGACGCGGCCAAAGAAAGGAAGAATTATCTGATACTTATCTTCCCTAGAGATAATTAAACTGGGTCAGAATGCTATCAAGGAGACTCAAATATCTGACGTGGGATTGTGTTAGATTGTTACTGAGTCCAAGCTCGCTCCGCTCACCACAGGACAGGCCAATGAATCGCAGAGGAGGTGTTGACTTTATTCGGAAAGCCAGCAGACTGAGAAGATGGCAGACTAGTGTCTCCAATACACAATCTTATGGGGGGGGGGGGTGTTTGGATGTCAGTTTCTTTTATCTCCTCCCCCCATCCCACAGAGAGGGGGGAGGAGATGAGGAAGTAAAGTAAAAGGGCCTTCAGTCTTGCAAATGATCACCTGGAATTATTTGGGGGAGGGGATGTGTTAGTTTCTTCTTTCTTGCAGCCTTCCACAGGCGGGCAGGGTTCCCTGAGGCAGGGGATTAGGTGTGATTATAATAACAAAAGCAACAAAAAGCGAAGGTTAAAGTCAAAGAAACAGATGCAACAGGAGTCAACCTGTTACAAGATTAATTTTAAGATTGCTTCCAAATCTAAACACTGTGTGTGTATGTGATTTTAAATGTATGTATTTTCCCAATTAATACAATTTTTCAAAGATTTAAAAAAATGTATTAGTACAATAAAAATTTGACATAAACCATAGCATAAAGGCAGAACTAAAGCCAGAATCAAGAGAGTCTAGAGGAACTGATGTTAAGAAAAAGATTAAACCAAAGAAACTTCAAACACGGTGACCAAGACAGCCTTCACGTTCCCCTCAGCTTGGAATTTTAGAGCAGGCATCTTCCTGACTCTAGGCCTTGACCTCCTTTTCTGAGAGCATTTATTTTAGAAAACTTGTAGTCCTGAATTCTTTCTCTGCCCCTTTGAGATGTAAATCTCCTCCCAACCTCTCCCCAGGTTTACTCCCTCAGAATGTAGGTAGTAAAGGACCTGGGAGTCACCCCTTTGAAATGTACTCATTAGGAAAGAGCCCTGACTGATTTCCCAGTCTCTGTGGGAAAATAGGAGCCTGACTTGAGGGGCACCAATTAGCAAATGCAGATGCCATAGTCACAGAGACGAACACTTGCAAACTCAGGAATAACTCAATGTTACACACACCCCGTTACTCAACCTCCCCGCTAACATCTTCCAGTGCTTTTCTACCAGCTCACCTGGCACTTAAAAAACACTCCTATGATATCACGTATGTGTGGAATCTAAAAAAAAATAATAATACAAATGAACTTATTTACAAAACAGAAGTAGAGTCATAGATGTAGAAAAAAACCTTAATGTTACCAGGGGATAAGGGGCGGGGGGATAAGTTAGGAGTTTGGGATTAACATATACACACTACTTTATATAAAATAGATAACCGGGCTTCCCTGGTGGCGCGGTGGTTGAGAGTCCGCCTGCCGATGCAGGGGACACGGGTTCGTGTCCCGGTCCGGGAAGATCCCACATGCCGTGGAGTGGCTGGGCCCATGAGCCATGGCCGCTGAGCCTGCACGTCCGGAGCCTCTGCTCCGTACCGGGAGAGGCCACAACACTGAGAGGCCCGTGTACCGAAAAAAAAAAAAAAAAAAAAAAAAAAAAAAAAAAATAGATAACCAACAAGAACCTACTGTATAGCAGGGAGAACTATACTCAATAATTTGTAATAACCTATAAAGGAAAAGAATCGGAGAAACAGTGGATACGGATATATATATATACATATATATGTATAACTGAATGACTTTGCTGTACACCAGGAACTAATACAACATTGTAAATCAACTATTTCAACAAAAAAAGAGAAAATGAGTACCAAATATCTCAGTCTAAATAAAAAATTATTTTTTAAAAAGAAAAAAAAACTCCTGCCTTTTGTTTCAGCAGAAATTAGTTCAGACTGAGTCTCCGCCACACTGAAATAGCCTTGAATAAAATCTTCCTTACCTGTTTCACTTGCTCCAGGACAAGTTTTGCTTTGACAGTGGCAGCCAAGGTAAGACCCAAGAGTAGGAAGCCAGGAAAGAAACCAGGGGCTGTGCAGGTACCATCATCCGGCGAACGTTTCCAATGCCTATCCACCCGCAGCCATGGCAAAGAATATAGTATTTATGGTCTCCCAGCACATACGGTGTGACCACAGGTGACTTTAATGCAGGGTAGAAAATGAACAGTGGCTTGAGATCCTATCAAGTTCTCTGAAGGAATCATAAATTTCTATGATTGGCACTGGAGACAAAAGGCCCAAGATGCATATGTAAACCTCCAGCAAGAACAAGAACAAAGCAAAAAGCCTTTGACCCAGCTAACGCTGGGGCAACAGCCAATGACCAGGCTTAAGCAGGAGCAGGGTTGCTGAGTAGATGATGTGCAAAGAATGGGAGAGCCTGCCTCTCCTCGTGTCTTGGTTATTATGTGGTCGCCAAGGGCTGTACTTTCTCTCTCTCTGTCTCTCGCATAAAGAGAAGAGCCTATATTTTGCGCATTGGTCAGTCATTCCATCGCTTAGACAAGCACACATCTGCTCTGGACTGGGCTCTACAGGAGGTCACAGAAGTAGTCCAGGTCCTGGCCCGGCCCCCAGAAGGACACCCAACATCCAGCTCCCTGGCCGGTTCCAGCCACAGCAGCAAGGACTTCAGAGTCGGGAAGAAGATGCCGTGGCACCCTCCACAGCTGTTCTTGTACTCAAATGCTCAGCAGCCTGGCTGCACTACACGAGATGATGTAAATACCGTGGAGAGAGAGAGAGCTGTCCCAGAGGGCCAGAGGAACCAGCGAGGTCTGCTGTGTGTGTTAATGATACAACAACAGCTGGTAATAGTACTGCGTGTCACTGCACCCTTCTTACACTCCAATGAGGAGGATACTATTGCTATTTCCACTTCTCTAAGGAAACTGAAGTTCCCACATTTAGTGAGGCTGACATTTAAACTAACGCTGATTCTAGAACCCATATTCTTATTAATGAATCCACTGGTTGTCAATTTTAGCTGAACATCAAAATCACCTGGAGTGCTATTTAAAATATCAATATCAAGGTCCCATCCCCAGAGATTCAGATTTAACTGGTTTGGCCTTAATTACTATTAAAAAACTTTAAATAAACCCTTCTGAAGGTGACTGCAATGCTGAGAACTGTGTCACTGAGCTATTCTGTTTCTCCTCCCGCCATTTCTGCGGTGGAAATAACAGCAGACATCGATGCCAGCAGAGACAAAGCTGGCTTTTCACCACGTCCCTGCTCTAACTCACCTCAGAGAGTGGGAATCCGGCCTCCACACTCGTGGTCCACCCAGACTGCACCTGCTAAGGTCACCTGTTAACTCCTACCTGACACATCCACGGTCCTTTTTCTTTTTTTTTTTTTTTGCGGTACGCGGGCCTCTCACTGTTTTGGTCTCTCCCGTTGCGGAGCACAGGCTCCGGACGCGCAGGCTCAACGGCCATGGCTCAAGGGCCCAGCCGCTCCGAGGCATGTGAGATCTTCCCGGGCCAGGGCACGAACCCGTGTCCCCTGCATCGGCAGGCAGACTCTCAACCCCTGCGCCACCAGGGAAGCCCATCCACCGCCCTTTTAGAGCTTATCTTCCTGCATCATTTGACACTGTGATTGGAGCATCGTGCTTGAAACTAGACCTCTTCCCCGTTTTGTAAAGCATGCTCTCTAACTGTCCTGCAGTGTCGGTGGATTTCCTTCTGCGGCTCACCCCTGTCCCCTTGGTGTTTCCCAGGGTCCCGTCTTGACCCTCTACCTTTCTCATTCGGCGGCTTTGCACTCTGCAGAGCTAGCTCGCCAACCCCGCCCCCGACATTATCAGCTATCCGCCCCCCGCAAGAATAACAAACTCATCCTTCCTGTCTCCAGACGGTCTGTGTCCTGGGCCTCAGTTCCCTACGTCCAGCTGCGCGTTCCAAACGTCTCCGCATGCTTCATTGCAGATCCAGGATGCTGGACCGTGGCGGGGTTACAGCCCAGGGGCCTGGGGTCTCTCATGTCGCACAGGGCCTGTTGTATGCCTCGTGCAGGGGCTGGGTGGGCACTCAGTCCGCAGCTCCGAGGGGGAGATAAACCCATCATGCCTTCCAAGCACACCTCTTTAGATCTGAGGGCATTGTTCTGCTGATAGTGAGGAAAGCTTACCAAGAATAGCATTTTAATAGAATGTTAAGGGAGCCGAAATCAAGAGAAGTGTATTCTGTCGGGTGTTTGCCTATTTCCAGGTACCAGGACTCAAGCCAAAGGAGAAATTGTTCAGACTCATGGTGATTTGCTATTTGTCACATTTCTTTATCCTGACTCTTTGTACTGCTGGCTAGAACAAGTATACTCAGGTTTTCATCCTTTTTTTTCCACTTCCGATATTTAAGTAAAGAAATATAATTTGTCTCCCAGTTACTTAATTATATAAAGTTGATGTATTTTTCTGTTTTTTCTCATTTCTGAGATCACTTTTGTTAAAACACGCTGCCTCGATAAAGACAAATTGTTAGTTCTATGTCTCAGTGTTTGATAAAGTAATGTTCATTCATTTTACCCTGTAAGGTAATAATACTCTGAAGAAATCACTTTATTACTGGTTATTTTAAAATTGTATAGCATTATTCTGAATACTTATGATACCGGCAATACTAGTGATAACAGTTAAGCTATTTTCTTTAATGAAATTTTTTTATAATGCCTATTACTATAGTGCCCATTTTAAATTTTTATCTCTAATACATGAGAACAGAAGAATATTATAGCATCCCATCCTTTATTTTACAAGAGCTACGATAGAGTAATAACTTAAAGGTACATACCTTGAGCCCCTGGTTCAATAGTCAAAGTCCAAATTTATATGAGTTACGAACCCAGAGGTGCTTGCTCCAAGTTAAGTGATAATTATCGGGGCAATGCTCCATTTCATTTGTAATAAAGTGCAAGTGCTATAAAGTCAAAAATCCAATTAGGAGGTTTGCATGTGTCGTCATTGCACTGCTGAACATATTAACTTTGTCAAATTAAAATAATCTCCCCAGTATTACACCTTTAAATCAATTTCTGTTATAATTTCCCTTTGCTCTCAGTTAATAAGCATACTGTGAATACTGGACCCAAAAGCATTCCATAGGTTCTCCCTTTTTGCTTCATGGATGTAACATAAAAAACATTATTTTCTCTGTGCTCCACATAAGACTTGGGGAAACTTGCCCATGAACACAGAGATCTTCAGGAATTATAATTTTTCATCTCTCACTTCAAGCATATCTCTAAACTGAAAACTTTAGATAAGATGGTTTATAGTCTAACTTGCATAGGAAAATGTGAATCAAGAATTGGAACCTATTGCCTTTTTTCATACTAATCTTTTTTATAGACAATTGACAGGAATAAAAAGTCAAGCAGTTTCCAGATACCACTCATGATATTCAGCTGGGTATGAAATAGATGAATTAAGGATGGATTTCACTTTCCTTCCAACATGGAACTAGGACCTACTCTGTAAAATAAAAAACCTCATGAGAAATGTGACTGGCTGGTGTATTTCTGAGTAATAGTTTTAGGGAGGAACAGGATTTACCTATGAAAGAGTAGCTTTGGTCAATCCCAGGAGTCAGGCATTTGACCGATGCCCACGTGGCCTTCCATGACAAAAAATTTGCACTGACCACCAGGGAGTCAGCCAGACACTTTTTCCTGCAGCCTGTGGACCACAGACATGCAGATTGAGACAGAAACGTCCTGGCTGCTGGCACATGTTCTCTTAGTTATCCAGCAGGAATACTCAGCCAGAATCGACAGTTTCTGACCTCCATTCCCCATCTCACATTTCCCCAGCAGGGCAATTCGCAGTTATTAACAGTGGAGAAATCTTAGTTTGATAGAGACTCCAAAAATTAAAAACAAGAAAATAACTTAATCAATGGGATCTTAAGGGTAGAGACCAGGAGTGTTTGTTTCTATGTGTGTAGGTTAGGATTTTGTAGTCACATGCCAAGAAAATGGGAAGTCGGAAGACAATCCTAGCAACTTCCCCGGTGGTCCAGGGGTAAAGAGTCCACCTTTCAATGCAGGGGACGCTGGTTCGATCCCTGGTTGGGGAACTAGGATCGCACATGCGGCGGGGGTGGCGGGCGGAGGGGTGGGGGGGGGGGCTGGGGGGGGTATGGGGACTAAGCCCCGGCACCACAACTACCGAGCCACGTACAGCAAACTACGGAGCCCACGCACCCCGGAGCCCACGCACCACAACTAGAGAGAAGCCTGCATGCCTCAACTAAGACCAAATGCAGCCAATATACACATAAATAAATAAATAAAGTCAACATTTAAAAAACAAAAACAAAAACAAAAGACTATCCTATAGCTCTAAGCTAAAGGAGTGAGATGCTCCTGGATTATGAAACTGAATTTCAGGGATTGCTAGCATCTTAGTTTTCACTGAGGGAAAAGAGGTATCTGGTGGTCTCCATCAGTTAAAAACACAGCAGCAAAGTCAGCACTCTGGAACCAGGTCTCTGCAGAGAGAGACGGAGCTTCCATGCTCAGCCCCTCCCTGTGTGCTTCCTTCTGGAAGTCAGGAACCAGGTAGGTCCGGGTGTCTTGATATTCTTTCTAGCACATCTCTTGTTCAAGGGAGACAGCATGCTGCAGTGGCTAAGAGCATGGATGAACTTTGGAATCAGACAGCATGGATCCCTTTCATAGCACATACTAACCAGGTGACCTCAGGATACTAACCAGGTGACCTCAGGAAGTTTATCCAACTTTACTAATCTTAATTGTTTTCCAACGATAGAATGGAAATAATAACGCCTAACTGTAAGAGCTGTTGACAGAACCAACTGGGATGTCTCGTGCAAAGGAAATATCGCCATGCTTACACTTAAGAAATACTCAAATGGCTGCTAGAGTGCAAGCATTTTTATATTCTTTGATGATTTTTGTACTCATTAGAAAGGGAGAGAAGAAATGAGTCCTTCTACCTGAACGTCCTGAGTTGTAGCTCCCTTTCTTCCAGTGCCAAGCATCTTTCTTGATTTATTTCTAATAATCAATTATACCATCTTGCAAGCTTGCAGATTTTTGTGAGTTGGCTCTCTTCATTTTTTCCCATTGCTTTCTGATATATTTTCTGTGGAATGAATTCCGTGGTCAAGGACCTCATCTGTAAAAGGTTTTCTAATTCTTTCAGAAGAACTACTAGCTTCCTCCCCTGTGTTCCCACTAAGAGCAGGGTATTTACTTGACTGTGTTTGGTTGGTTGTCCGTCTCTCTCCCTTGATACACAGAAGCTCCTCGAGGGCAGAGGCCGTGGCTACTTGTCCTTATTGAACTCAAGAGTGTGAAAAACAGCTTTAAAGTACATGCTTTGGGAAAACAAATACTGAGAATCATTCTGGCCAGCAATGTCATTTGGCATTTGAAGAGCCACCGGGGATGGGACAGCACAGTCAGACATTCTGTGAGATTTTCTACCATAAATGCCACCGTGAAAAGTGACCAGGCATTTGGGAGCCCCCGAGAGCATCATATTTGAAGCTATTTGAAGCAGCAGCTTAGGAGTGCTCTTTTAGGACTCATATCTGTTCTTGATACTTTGTTGTTCAAAGATTATACACAGCAGAATGTAAAATATCAGGAAACGGTCTCTTAATCCTTTGCGCTCTTACTTTTTTCTCTTAAAAAATAAGATTAAAATATCTTTACTCTTTAAATATAATTAACTACTTAAGACTTCAGCGATAATGGCAATATGTTCTTTGTTCCATTTATAAAATTCTCAAGACACAGGTATAAGTTAATTCAAAACTCAGCTTATATTTCTAAAATATAAGAAATAGGAAAACTGAATAATCACGTGAGGTCAGTGCCATTAGTGATAGCAAGTTGAGTATTAATTCACACTTGCAGGGTGTGCAAAAAATGTAACAAACTTTATCTTTTGTAAAACTCGTTTTTAAAAAATTATTGGTGACCTTGCCACTCAATCTAATAAACACTTTGTTTACATAAATGGGATTTGGGGGGAAATGTTAAGAAAATAAAATACAATTAAGCAAATCAAATAACTATTTCAGGAAAGGTATATGTCATCTCTTCAGGTTTAGAGAGGAAAGATCACTCTACTCTCAAATGCAGCCTCTTACCAATACAAAAGCAACATAATCATACTAATAGAGCAGGTAAATAGTTGAAAAAGGAGAAGTTAGGGGAGCCACTGATTTCTCCATCTTATCCAACTACAACTTTTATACAAAACTTTAAATGAACCTACAAAGCACATTCCAGATTAAAATAAAAACTGAATTTTTACCAAAATGTATTCCACTATGACATAACAGAGGTGGAGCAAAATGTATCATTTGTCGTTCTGAAGACTAAAGACTTCCAAGTACGTGAATGTTTAAATGCATTTTAACAGAAATAAAATTTCTGAAAATTATCATAAATTTTACTGTATTTAGAAGTACCTAACCAAGCCTCCTGTTAAAAACAAATAAATCAGTTGAAATATTTAGAGTGGAAATTTATACCCATTTCAGAGAAAATATCCTTATCTGCAATTCCTTGACCTGTGATTTCTTTCAAATTTATTGCAGGAAATTACATGCTTATCAGTCTAGTTTTTCTTCTTGAAAACAAAGACTGACTTTGGAAAATTTAGAAAAATTAATTCTAAGTATTTCCATGGTATCTAAAATTCAACTATGAAGCTATATTTCAAACTAGCTTATAACACAATGCCTTCAACAACATTTCAAAAAGTATAACTTTGTATTAAAAGTGCTATTTTGGCAACTTAAAAAATCTTTACAAGAACAATGAATAGAAAACAGTAACAAATATGGTAGACATTAATCCAAGGGTATCAATAATCATTTTAAAAGTCAATGATCTAAATACAACAATTAAAAGGCAGAAATTATCAGAGTGAATAAAAAAATAAAACTCAACAGTATGTTGTCTACAAGAAACCAAATTTAAGTATAAAGACACATATAAATTAAAAGGAAAGAGATAGAGAAAGATATACCATGCAAACAGTAATCAAAAGAAAGTGAGAGTACCCATATGAATTTCAGGCAGAGCAGACTTCATAACAGGGAAAGTCATCAAGGATAAAGAGAGCATTACATAATGATAAAGAGTGAATACTTCAAGAAAACGTAACAATCCTTTGTGTATATGCACTTAACAACAAAGCATCAAAATACATGAGGCAAAACTGCAAGGAAATAGACGAATCCACTGTTACAGCTGGAGACTTTTAACACTCCTCTCTCAGAAATGGATGGATTCAGAAGGCATAAAATCAGAAATAACATAGTTAACAGAACTATCAAGCAATCAGATAGTATAGACATCTATAGATGACTTCACCCAACAGCAGAATACATTCTTCTCAAGCTCACATAGAATATTTATCAAGGTAGACCACATTCTGGGCCATAAATCACACCTTACACACCTAAAAGAATGAAATTCTACAACATTTCAGACCACAGTAAATTAAGCTAGAAATCAATAACAGAAAGATAGCTGGAGAATCCCCAAATACTTAGAGATTAAAAACATATTTAAGGGCTTCCCTGGTGGCACAGTGGTTGAGAGTCCGCCTGCCAATGCAGGGTACACGGGTTCATGCCCCGGTCCGGGAAGATCCCACATGCCGTGGAGCGGCTGGGCCCGTGAGCCATGGCCGCTGAGCCTGTGCTCTGCAACGGGAGAGGCCACAGCAGTGAGAGGCCCATGTACCGCAAAATAAATAAATAAATAAAATAAAATAAAAAACATACTTAAAAATAACACATGGTTCAAAGGAGAAATATCAAGAGAAATTTAAAAATATCTTGAGCAAAATGAAAGTAAAAATCAACTTACCAAATTTGTTAAATGAAGTGAAGCACTTCCTTCAGAGGGAAATGTATAGCATTGAATACATGCAATAGGAAAAAAGAAAGACCTAAAATCAATAATCCAAGGTTCCACCTTAGGAAACTAGAAAAAGAAGAAATTAAATCCAAATTAAGCAAAAAAACAAAACAAAACAAAATAGTGCAGAAATCAATGAAATTGAAAACAAAGAAATCATTACATAAAATGAACAACAAAAAAGCTAGTTCTTTGGAAAGAGCAATAAAATTGATAAGCCTATAGCCAGACTGAGAAAAAAGAAGACAGAAATCATTTATATCAGACGTGAAAGAGTGAACAGCACTACAGATACCCTTGGCTTTAAAAAGATAACAAAGAGATGCTATGACCAACTCTATGCCCACAAATTTTACAACCTAGATGAAATGGACCAATTCCTTGAATGACACAATCTGCTAAAACACACAAGAAGAAACAGACAACCTGAATATACCTATTAAAGAAATTGGATCAATAACTAATAATCTTCTGAAACAAAAAGCACCAGGCCAAGAAGGGTTGAATGCTACTGCTGAATTCTACCAAACATTTCAGGAAGAAATTATACCAATTTTCTACAATCTCTTCCAGAAGATAGAAGCAGAGGGAATACTTCTTAACTCATTTCGTAAAACAAGCATTACCCTAATACCAAAAGCAGACAAGGACATTGCAAGTAAACTACAGACAAATCTCTCTCATGAACATAGATGTAAAAACTTCAACAAAATATTAGAAAATCAAATCAAACAATGTATTAAAAAAATGATACACCACAAGAAAGTGAGATTTATTCCAGGTATGCAAGGCTGGTTCAACATTCAAAAATCAGTTAATGTAACATGTAACGTCAACAGGCTAAAGAAGAAAAATTACATCATCATATTAATAGATGCAGAAAAAAACATTTGACAAAATCCAACACCCACCCATGATAAAAAGTCTCAGCAAATTAGGAATAGGGTGGAACCTCCTCAACTTGATAAAGAATATCTACAAAAAAAATCTACAAAAACCAGCTAACATTATGCTTATGGTGAGAAACCCAAAGCTTCCTCACTAAGGTCAGGGACATAGAAGGGATGTCCTCTCTCACCACTGCTTTTCAACATCATACTGAAAGTCCTAGCTAATATAGTAGGACAAGAAAAGGAAATAAAAAGTACATAGATTGGGAAGGAAGAAATAAAACCCTTTTTTAAAAAATGCAGATGGTATAACCATCCATGTACAACATCTGAAAGAATCAATGACAACAACAAAATCATGGAACTAATAAGCAATTATAGCAAGGTGGCAAGATACAAAGCAAATATACAAAAGTCAATCACTTTCCTATCTACCTCTAATGAACAGGGGGAATTTGAAATTAAAACACATTGCTATTTATATTAGCACTCAAAAAACTACCGAGGTATATTTCTAAAATATACAAGATCTATGTGAGGCAAACTACAAGGCTTAGAAGAAAGATGTCCAGGAAGAACTAAATAAATGGAGAGATACTCCATGTTCAGGGATAGAAAGCGAATGTTGTCAAGATGTCAGTTCTTCCCATCTTGATCTGTAGATGCACCAGAATCCCAGTTAAAATTCCAGCAAGTTATTTTGTGGATATTGACAAGCTGATTCTAAAGTGTATATGGAGAGTCAAAAGACAAACAATTGCCAACTCAGTACTGAAGGAGAAGAATCAGAGAACTGACACTACCCAACTTGAAGACTTACTATAAAGCTACAAAGATCATTAGCAAAAGAATAGACAAACAGATCAATGGAACAGAATGTAAAGCCCAGAAGTAGACTACCATAAATATAGTCAACTGATCTTTGACAGAGGAGCAAGGATGGTCTTTTCAACAAATGTATGTTGGAACAGCTGGACAATCACATGCAAAAAAAAAAAAAAAAAGAATGCAGACAGACGTTACATCTTTCACAAAAATTAACTCAAAATGAATAATAAATCTAAATTTAAAATGTACAACTTTAAAACTCTTAGAAGATAATATAAAAGAAAATTGAGGTGACCTTGAGTATGGCAATGAGTTATTACAGATAGAACAGCAAACGCACAATCCATGAGAGAAGAAACTGGTAAGTTAAACTTCATTAAAATTCAAACCAAAAACAACCACACAAGACATTTTTCAGTAAGTGACTGGATAAGTAAACTGTGGTGCATCTAGACAATGAAATATTACTTAGTACTAAAAAGTAATGAGTTATCAAGCCAAGAAAAGACAAGGGGAAACCTCTTTGCATATATTGCATATTCACTCTTTGCATATTCACTTAATGCATATATTAAGTGAAAGAAATCAATCTGAAAAGACTACATTCTGTAGGATTCTAAATGACATTCTGGAAAAGGCAAAACGATGGAGACAGCAAAAGGATTAGTGGCTGTGGAGGGATAAATGGGGGGAGAGAGGAATGAACAGGTAGAGTACAGAGGAATTGTAAGCAGTGAAACAATTCTGTATGACAGTGGATACATGTCATTATACGTTTGTCAAAACCCACAGAATGCACACCACCAAGAGTGAATCTAATATATACTATAAACTTTGGGTGATAATGAGGTGCCAGTGTAGGTTCATCAGTTGTGACAAGGGTACCACTGTGGTTCAGGATGTTGACAGTGGGGGCAGAGGGTATAAGGGACCTCTATGTACTTTCTGTTCATTTTGCTCTACCCTAAAACTGGACTAAAACACAAAGTTTATTAATTCAAAAAAATCTTTAAGTAACAATACCACTTATTCTCTGTAGACTAGTACTTAAGAATTGGAAATGTTATCAAAACAACTGTGGCAAAATTGAAAATAATGACTTTATTATATGTATACAAAATTGCTACTTATCATATAAGATGTGAACATTTTTTGTTCATGTTTCTCTTCCTCTAAATAATGTGCAGATTTTGTTATTCATGGACCATTGATAACTGTAAAATTGCTCTCTAGAGCTGCATATCTCACACTTATTTGATCCCAAAACTTTTTTTTTTTAAATTATGATGTATTGTCAGAACCCCCACAGGAACTCATTAATCTGTGAGCATTTCATATGTCTTCAGCACTGAAAATGTCACCATCATGTGGTAAAGGTCCAAGACTGGAAGGTGCTGCACAAGCAGAAGGTCAAGGTTGGTCTTCCAGCACCAGAAATATGTGGATGCTGCCTCTGCTTTAACACACTGGTCAAACAGCCTGTGTCAGGTGCTTTCTTTTTGACTTCTTAATACTCTTGTGAATTCTTCTTAGAGTTAGATTCCAGAAAAATTTTTCTAACATTTAAAAAAATGCAGCCAACACCAGCCCCAGGAAGACTGCTGTGCTGAAGCTTGCCATACCAGGACCCAGCCCACTGACCAGCAGGCCGGCACCAGCCACAGGAATGCCTGGGCCCCAGCCCTGCCCACCAGTGGACCAACACCAGCTTTGGGACACCCCAGACCTGGCAGCCAGCCATGTCAGGAACTGGCCCAATCCACCAGCAGGCTGACATTAGATCCATGACCCCCAGCCCACAAACCACCCACTCCAGAAACTGGCTCTGCCCACCAGTGGGCCAGCACTAGTCCTGGGACCCCCTGGTTTCCCACAGCTAGTATCTCACAGCTAGTATCTTCATGACCCGGCCCCACCCACCAGTGGCCAGCAGCCTCCTCACAAGGTAGGGCCTGGCAACCAACTGGACTGGGGGACAGCCACACCTACCGGACCACCCACATAGTCAGCCCACCACACAGAAGGACCCACACAGCTCACATAGGGGGCATCCCTGGAGCATACAGCTCTGGTGACCAGAGGGGAGTGCACTGCTGGCACATACAGGATGTCTCCTACATAAGGCCACTTCATCAAAGTAACCAAACTACCAGATACATAGAAATAAAAATTAGACAACAGAGGAATACGTTCAAAACTAAAGAATAAGATAAAACCCCAGATGAACTAAGTGAAGTGGATCTACCCAACAGAGAGTTCAAAGTAATGATCATAAAGATGTTCAAAGAACTTGGGAGAAGTATGGAGGAATAGAGTGAGAAGTTATAAGTCTTCAACAAAGAGTTAGAAAATTTAAAAAAACAACCAAGCAAAGATGAAGAATACAATAACTGAAATGAAAAATACACTAGAAAGAATCAACAGTAAACTAAATGATACTGTTTTCCAGTGAGCTGGAAAACAGAGTAGTGGAAATCACTACTGCAGAACAGGAAAAAGAATGAAAAAAAAATGAGGACTGTTTAAGACACTTCTGGGACAACATCAAGCACACTAATATTCACATTATAGTGGTCCCAGAAGGAGAAGAGAGAGAGAAAGGGGCAGAGAACATATTTGAAGACATAACAGCTGAAAACTTCCTTAACCTGGAAGAGGAAACAGTCACCTAAGTCCAGGAAGCACAGAGAATCCCAAACAGGATCAACCCAAAGAGGATCACACTAAGACATATTATAATTAACATGGCAAAAATTAACAATAAAGAGAGAATATTAAAAGCAGCAAGGGAAAAGTAACACAGTATGTACAAAGGGAACTTCCATAAGGTTATCAACGGAATTTTCAGCAGAAATCCTGCAGGCCAGAAGGGAGTGGCATGATATATTGATATTTAAAGTGATGAAAGGAAAAACCTACAACCAAGAATACTCTACCCGGCAAGGCTCTCATTCAGATTGGATGGAGAGATCAAAAGTTTTACAGACAAGCAAAAGCTAAAAGAGTTCAGCACCACCAAATCAGCTTTACAACAAATGCTAAAGGAACTTATCTAAGTGAAAAAGAGAAGTTCACAGCTAGAATGAAAATTACAAAAGTAAAAATCTCATTGGTAAAGGCAAATATACAGTAAAGGTAGTAAGTCAACCACATATAAAGCTAGTAGGGAGGGTAGAAGACAAAAGTGGTAAAATCATCTATATCCATAATATGTAGTTAAGGGATACAAAATCACAAAGATGTAAAATATGATGTCCAAAACAGTAAACATGGGGTAGGGGAGTAGAAATGCAGGGTTATTAAAATCCATTCAAACTTAGAGATCAGCAACTTAAAATAATCATAGATAGATATATACAGAGAGAAATAGATAGCCATGTACAGTGTGGGGAATATAGTCAATAACTATGTACTTTCATTGTATGGTGATATATTGTAACTAGACTTCTCTTGGCGATTATTTTGAAATGTTATAGAAATATCAAATCACTGTGCTGTACCAATAATTAACATAGTGCTGTAGGTCAATTAGACTTCAAAAGCAAAGGAACAAGCAAACTCATAGGAAAAGAGATCAGACTTGTCTGCCCCGGAGGCAGAGAGTGGAGGTGGGGGAATTGGATGAAGGTGGTCAAAAGGTACAAACTTCCAGTTATAAGATAAATAAGTACTAGAAATGTAATGTACAACAAAATAAATATAATTAACACTGCTGTATGTTATATATGAAAGTTGTTAGGATAGTAAATCCTAAGAGCTCTCATCACAAGAAAAGTGCTTTTCCTATTTCTTTAATTTTGTATCTATGTGAGATGATAGATGTTCACTAAACTTACTGTGATAATCATTTCATGATGTATGTAAGTCAAATCATTATGCTGTACATCTTGAACTTACACAGTGAATACTGACAGCATGTCAATTATACCTCAATAAAAGTGAAAGGAAAAAAAAACTGAACGCCTAGTGTATGAGAGGCCCTGTGTCCTGGGGTGTTCCAAGGAAAAAAATACATCTAAAAGGAAAGGTATTGTTAATATTTTTCCATAGAACACATAGAACTAGTCTTCTATGGAACAGGATTTGGAAAATTCTGTACTAGACAATTATAACCTTCGGCACGAAGAAGAAATATTCTATTGAAAGACCCTGAGTGAACAAACAGTATCTTCTTTCATCCTGACAAACGTCCGCAAGCATGTCTACAGAGGAGATTGCTAAGCTATAGGTTCATTTCTTCTTTTAACAGACACTGCTGGAAACAGGACGTATTATATTCCTTCAAAAGCAGGTGGTCTCCTGATAAACATATGCATGTTAGGGCTGGCAGAAACTATTAAACCTGTTGTTATGTAAGAAGCTTTTGGGCAGGAAAGAGCTCTCTTCAGCAGGCTCCCTTGTCTTGTCACTAACTTTAACCAGGCACCCCCATGCTCTACTCATCTCCTGCCCTAGTACACCTTTCAAATCTTTTGATCACACAATACCTTGCCTAACCTGTTGGTTCTTTCAGTAGAACAAAGAAGTAGAAATAAAGAATAAGTAATTAACAGGTGACCAGATCTCTTCCTTAGCTTCCTGTTCAGTAATCTTGGGAACAAACCGTGTGATCGAGATAGAATCTAAAGAAAGATCACAAGGAACCGACAAGCCTGTACACAAGCCTGCACACAGTGGTAGATGGTGACAACTCTGACCCCCCATCTCCATGATTAACTGAGATTACTTCCCCTTTTTTTCCCTTTAAAAATTTTCATAGCTGAGCAGAATTTTCAGAGTTGGTCTTGCGACATGAGTCCACCTTCTCCCCAGATTGCCAGCATTCTGATTAAAAGCAACATTCCATTCTACCAACATCTGCCTCTCTCTTGGGTATTGATTTTCGAGCAGTCGGACCTGAGTTCAGTAACACTTAAAGACAGAGAACCTTCAAGAAGTGATGAGTATTAAATTCTGTTTGTGCTACAGTCTGATAAATGGCACTCTCAGGGAACTACAACCTGATCAACCAATGATTTCCTTCCTCCCTCTATACGATCATCCTGGAGGGAGTAGTTTCTCCACAAAGAAATGAGACAAGAACGACTTCCCATCTCTCCTTTACAGAAGGTGTCATATTTATTTTCATCTGTATTATATGTAAAATTAATTTGATTCAAATTTTCAATCAGCAGCAAAAAAGCACAAAAAGGTTTCATGACTGCTAGTTTTAGAAGGTATGGATGACAGAAGCCAAGGGGAATAACCAAGTACCACGACCACAGGTCATCCACAGAGACAGGGTGTAGGTTCACCAAAATGACCGGCTTTGTCTATCCATACCACTGAAGGGTTGATTTTCTTAAAATGGAGTTTCAATTACTGAAAGAGAAGGACTAAAAAGTGATTTTCTTCCCATTGTATAATAAATACATTTCAAAACCCATTGCACCTTATGATTTTGGTATACATATGTGCTATTGATGTAAAAAAAGTTTATATAAAAGTTACTTGTGGACAAAAAAAATAATTTGCACTGTGGATACAAAAGAAATTACTCTATAATAGAGGTTATTTTAAAAAGCAAAACACTGACTCAGAAACTTGCTTGGTTTTTATTTTCCATTGAAGACATTAGCTTAGTTCAGTTTTAACCTATGGTTTAGCTGTGCATTACCGGGCATCTAAAGATATCATAACTTAATCCAATTCTTCAACAAATATCAGTTTGCTGAAGAAAAGTACGAGGTGGAGAATAAGCGTATAACTGCGACCCAAAAAAAATTCCACAGCACTGCTTCGGAGGAAATCAGAGAAGGAAGGAACAAAATGAAATCATGGACAACAGATATTGCTTTGCCATCTATTGTATGAATCACCCTTTTTCTTGGAATATAAAAATTACACACATTGTAGTTTACGTTTACAAAGTGAAAACAAATGAATGTGTTTCATCTGACAATTAAAAAGTAATGGCTATGAGAGCTCACATGTCAGAAAGTATCACAATATTCTGATTCATGAAGAGGTTCCATATGGCATTACTTCTGTGTTTATTTTGAATCCTGTAATTTCTTCTGAACGGAGAGGACAGTGTTTGGAACTTGCAGATCTAGTGTGTAACTTTCTCGGGAAGGGCTCTGTTCAGTTAGTATCTTACTTTTCAGGCAATTCTGTGACCCTGAAGAGCAATTTAAGGAAGACCTCTGCTTTGCTAAGTGTTCTTAGTGCCATCTGCTGCATGCTCCCGGCTACTGTAGGGCGGCCACTCAGGTTAATAGGAGTTAATGAATCTACAAAGTGCCGACATCATACTTATCAATTTACAATCCACGTGTGGAAAGAAAACACAAGCTAACAGCATTCTGACATGGAAAATTCTTCTGAAACTGTCTTAGAAATAGTTAACAACAATGATTAGCTTTGTGATTCTTACACTAAAACTACGGCTTTAATGTACTCTATGTTTTAGACTTTAATGTACTCCTCTGTTTCAAAAGTTTAGGTATAATAATTTCACCTAATACTTATCAGTAGTATCAGCTTCAGCTCTTCTAAAGCGATGCTATTATTCACAGGGACCTATACTCAATATCTTATAATAACCTGTAATGGAAAAGAATTTTTAAAAGAATATATAGAGAGATAGATAAATATATGTATAAAACGGAATCACTTTGCTGTACACCTTAAATTAACACAACACTGTAGATCAAGTATATTTCAATACAATTTCTAAGAAAATAAAGTGAAGCTATTATTATCTTTCAGCTTGCTCCTAGAAAGGTAAAAAATCTATTGTATTTGGAAGCAGCAAAGATCACTTAATGGCACTAAGAATACAGTTTAGTGGGAAATGTTTGTATTGTTTGTTTTTAATTAAAGGGCTTAGTTTTTAGCTAAGAAATAAAATAGGACAGATATAGAGAGACATAAAAAAATAGTTGAGCCCATTATTCTGAAGAGTATTGCCAAAGATCCGTATTGATAGCTAACGGTTATCTAAGCGGAGGGAAGAGTCGGCTCGTGATCAGATCACCTTGTATACAACAGGGAAAGTCACACCCAAGTGCACAGCCCTGAGACTCCTTAACCAACAACCCGTTTGGAAGCGCGGTCTGTAACTCCTCTGAAAACTGGTACATACCACGTCACTAATTATAAACCTTTGATATTTTATTTTCTTACTTAGGTTGCCTTTTCCTGAACAAAATTCATCACCGTGAGACATGCCGTGTGCTAGGGAGACTGCCAGGTAAGCCTGAGCTCCTGCAACAACTCCGGTTCCAGTCTGTCCCCTTCTTCTGACACCAGGGGTCCTGATGTCCTTCAGGTCCAGGGACATCTGCTGCCTGGAGCGGCTCCTTGATTTGGGGAATTCTTTTCCAGCCTCATCTTGCCTGGGGGGGGCCTTCTTTGCATCACTTGCGATGGGCTTAGTAAGTGGTACATTTCAACCAGATTTTCACACTTGCTGTGAAGAGCATCATGAAACACCCCCCGTTGAGATAATGGCACAGTTCAACCCGCAGTCTTCGAGTTTATTACCTAAATTTGTGGGTTTAAAATGCCCAGAGAGGATTGCAACAGTCTTTGTCTCTCAAACTAACTGTCCTCAACAGTTACGCTGTTACAATCCCTTGAGTTCATCTTTCCTTTTATTCCAGAGAATTATGCCTTTCCTCCACTCTGTCTAAAGACTGTCCTCAGCTGGTGAATAATGAATCCAAGGATCCTGTTTCCTGCAGTGTTGTAAGATCATAGCCTCCTAAAATGTACACAAGCCACTTCCTCTGCGTTGGAAATGAGGCAGACTGTGTGCGAATGCAAAGTGTTTAATTATGTATAAAACAAATCACAGTTGCAAAATAATAAAGAAATTAGAAGCATTAGGGTAAAAGGCTGCAAGGACAAATATGATCAAAAGCTTGGCAGGCAATAACAAATATATCACAAAAGTACTTAGATTGTGAGGACTCTTGAAAGAAAGTGTCAGTTTATTATTTCTAAAAGCCAGTAGACTGGGATTGATTGAAGTCTTCCTTAATCACTATGAAAATAAGGTAATACAGTACTTCGATTTTCTTTTTTAGTCCCTGAGAATTTTAAACGTTATTCTGTGTACAGTAGAGACGGAAGGTCACAATGTTTAAAGTGAGCCTAGGTGTATCCTTCCTAGGAATCTTTCTTACATGCACCCCAAGATGATTAGGAAAAGAGCACTTCTTGGCCTAGAACACCTAGAAGATCTGCTCTAAGACTCCCTGTTTAATAGTTAATAAAACCATGAGATAGGTACTGTTGTTCTGTCCGTCATAAATCTCCCTTTTTCGTGGTTCGTCCAGTACCCAAATTTTTGTGCTCTCCTGACACCTCTTCTGGATCTAAGGGATCTGAGAAACCCATTCTCTCTACACTATAGTGCCTTGATGTGTTTCCTTTCATGGGAGGTTATACATTATAAGAACCCACCATGCAGGCAGGCTAATTAACCTGCAAAATCCCCGCATGCGCAGAGTGAGACCGACCCCGACCGTAGCTGTGTGATGGGCCGGTTAGCTTATCTGTTATGGTTGGAAAGTGTTTGCTGCCCCTACGATTCATTCAGGTCTTTATTTGACATTATTTAACCCAGAATTGCTCAAGAGACAATAGTAGTGAAAATGGTGTTTGAACCCAAGTCCACTGGGGCTCCGAAATATATTCATTTTTCAGAGAACTACACCTACAAATATCAAGAGAGCTACGTAAAAATCAGGGTTAGACCCAGGGCATCTCGTGGGTTTCTGCCAATGACCTAGACTAACCAAGAATAAAACCCCAATATTTAGGTTTATATTTCCACCTTCAGTTTGATTTAATTCTTTAAAAATATCCCTTAACTCAGTCACCTGCCTTCTGTCCTGACATACTTACTTTCAGTCTGAATCAGGGTATATGTTATCCTAAAGCATTTTCTGTCAGCCTGTCTGGGCCGCACTTTTACACGAAATTCAGTCTTTCCTTCCTGCTTCTCCCCATTTGCCTTCCCTCTTGGACTAACAACCCACATCGTCCTCCACGCCAACTTCTCCCTCGTATTTCTTTTCTACCTTTCAGAAGAGAGACGTCTGAAGACATTCCACAGAAGACAGAAAAGGTCGAGAAATAAATGTAGTTAAACCAATGAAGTGAATATAAGATGACATTTGCAGGGGAATAGGTTGGGACAATGAAACGGAAAAGAAATTCAGGATTTCCTGTGTTGGAGGAATGGAGCTGAGCATCTCTAGGCAATAGTGACTCAAAACAAAAAGCCTCCTGAAAACCAAACTGCTTCTGAGAGAGCCTTTCTTAGTGTTTTATCAAGCATAAAATGTCCAATAGCTATCAGTAGAAATGTGGAAAGGCACTCCTGCAGCCTTCTTGAATTCATGCTGTGTTCAAAGCCTAGGAATTAAATGTCAGATCTACCCCATAACAAAAGCAGACCCTCAGGGGTCTCCAGGAATGAGACTCGAGCCCTCAGAAGACAGGTGGGCAACCTCGTCCAGCTCCGCCATGAGTCTGCCACGGGGTAAACACCCTTCCCACTGAAGAACGTTCACACAGTCCTGTGCCTTGGGTGAGATCATCTGCGTGCTTTTTCTCCTCTCTATTGTACTGGATCTTACTTTAGGATGGTATAACTGCTTTGCTTTCCTTTACCATTCATTTTTCTGATCGTAATGTTCCCTCTCTATGTTACAGAATACATTGGATCAGATTAATTTTCATCGTGTAAGAAGTAGCGTAGAAATATTCTTTCTGTTTTGTTTCATAATAACATTACACAATACAGTAGAACCACTTAAAAATGTAAGGAATGTTTCCCGATGTGCATGGCTGTAAAAGTCAGCATTCCTCCTCCTTCTACTGGAAAACGTAGAAAAGCAACCAAAACGTGAATCTATTTGTTAGTGAAACTAGGAGACAGATAAATTTCAGGCTCAACATACAAGTAAGGCTACAGAAAATTACTTCTACCAGCGGTGTATGAGAGCTCCAGTCCTTCTACCTGCGCAGCAACACCTGGCATCTTGGTGTGGTCAGGTTTTGTAATTTTCTCTCTCTGGATAGGTGTGTGGTTGTATTTTGCTGTGATCTTAATTTGTACATATCTAATGACCTGTGATGTTGAGCACCTTTTTATGTGCTTATTTGTCACCTGAATATTTTTGGTGAAGTGTCTGTTAAAAGATTCTACCCATTTTAAAATTGAGTTGTTTTTCTTTTATTGGGTTTTGAGAATTCAAACCTTGCCAATCTGTTGGTGAGCCCTGCGGGGGTAGTACTGTTATCTCATTATGATTTTAACCTACATTTCCCTGGTTGTAAATGAAGCCCAGCACTTTTTACAAAAGTTTATCGGCCTTTTGGACGACTTGTTTGGGCAAGTGCCTATTCATGTACTTCGCCCATTTTTTTTCTATTGGATCTTCTCCCTTTTATTGATTTGTATGAGCTCGTTGTATGTTATGAAGATGAGTCCTTTACCTGTCAGCAAATATTTCTTCCACTCTGGCTTGTCTTTTAGTCATTTTTATGGTACCTTTTGATGAGAAAATTTTGTAATTCTAAGATAGTCCTATTTTTTTATTTTTTCCATTTTGGCTGTGCTCTTTGTGTCTCATTTGAGAAACATTTCCCTTCCCAGATGCCATGAATATGTTATGCAAACATTTCCATCAACTTTATCATTGTGCCTCATCCACCTGTGAATGGTGTAAGTAGGGACCCACTTGCATATTTTCCCACCTAGATACCTATTACCACTTCCTGTACTGTTTATTTAAAAGATATGCTTTTGGAACTTCCTTAGTGGTACAGTGGTTAAGAATCCGCCGCCAATGCAGGGGACACGGGTTCGGGCCCTGGTCCAGGATGATCCCACAGGCCACAGAGCAACTAAGCCCATGAGCCACTACTACTGAGCCTGCACTCTAGAGCCTGCGAGCCACAAATACTGAAGCCCGTGCACCTAGAGCCTATGCTCCACAACAAAAGAAGCCACCGCAGTGAGAAGCATGTGCACCGCAACAAAGAGTAGCCCCTGCTCGCCGCAACTAGAGAAAGCCTGCACGCAGCAACGAAGACCCAACGCAGCCATAAATAAATAAATTAATTAATTAATTAATTTAATTAAATAAAAAATAAAAGATATGCTTTCCCACTGCTCTGCACTGCTTAATCCTGTTTCCAGGCTCTCTCTTCTGTCCCACTGGGCTATCTTAATTATTCCACACAGTCTTAATGTTACTAAGTCTTGATATCCCATTGAGATATCTGATACCTTGTCATGTTTCACAAACTATCACTTACCATTTTGACTGCTTTTTATTCCCTTGTGTATCTCAAATCTTTCACCCAGGGTCATTTTTATTCTTATGAAATACATCCTTTAGAATTTAGTATAGCCTTGTGGGTGTTGACCACTTCCAAATTTTGTTTATCTAAAAATGTCTCTATTTTATTTCACCTTCATTTCAGAGGATAACTTCACCAGCTGTCTATCTATCTTAAAATGTTGACGATATTATTCTACTGACCCCTAGCATCCTTGGTTGCATTAAGGAGTGAGCTGGTGGTCAAGCTGCTGGGCTCTTTCTCGGAGGTAATCTACCTTTTCTTTCTCCTGTTGTGTTTGCCTTAGGTATTCTGCATTTTCATGATCATGTATCCAGGTGTGTGCTTCCTTTTTTATTCAAATTTTATTGAGATAATTGTAGATTCACGTGCAGTTGTAAGAAATAATACAGAGAGATCTCACTGTGCACTTTTCCTAGTTTTCCCCAATGTTAAAATTTTATAAAACTATAGTATAACAACAAGCAAATTAACGTTTGTACAATCCTCTGATCATATTCATATCTCTCCAGTTTTACCTGTACTTGTTTGCATATGTGTGTGTGTTTAGTTTTATATAGCGGTATCACATACACAAGTCTGTGTTTCCCTTACCCTAGCCAAGGTAAAGAATAGTCCCAATACCGAAAGGATCCTTCATGTTGCCTTTTTATAACCACTCCCACCTCCCTCCACAGCCTCCTGGGTCTAGAGGGAAAAACTACAAAAATCAATTCCAACCCGAGTTATTTGAGATCTTCTCCATCTATGTTCTGTGTTTCTTAGTGTGTCCTATGCATTCTCCATCTCCTTGTTTCTTCATGCTGCAATCCGGATAATTTATTCCTAACCGGTCTTCTAGCACACTAATTTTCTTTTCAGCTATTTCTATTCAGTTGTGAAATCTTTCCACTGAATTCTTAATTTTAGTTACAGTTTTAGGATGAGAAGATTGATTTGGGTTTTATAAAATCAGTGTCTTTCTTAAAATAATTTTTATTTCTTCTGCCCGTTGTTTTTCTATAGTGTTAGTTTGTAACCATAAGTTGTCTTATAATACATGTCTGTTCATCTAAATATCTGAATTCATTATAATCTCTTTCTAACGTCTACTTTATTTTGCTGGTTCGAATTTACGATATTTTCTTTTCGGGGTGTCTGATCATTGTATCTGAAAAAAAAATAATTGCAGGAATAATTCAAGGTCTCAAAAGATTTCACTCACTTTCATCAGGGTGTTGGGGGCTTTACGAAAGTGTCCTCTGCAGAGCCTGCGGGTTCTGGTAAGGGCTCCTTTCTTTCTGGGTCACCCTTCCTCAGAGGGGATAGCTGTTTTCAGACTCTGCAGTTGGGTAGGAATTGATTTCTGAAGCCTGTCCTTTTGCCTCAGGAGGCTGCCAAAACCACAGCTCAGTTCCACAGCTGTTTCTTTCAATAGACAAATACCATCTGGGCAAAAGCAGCTTTTAGTTTTGAGCTTAACCCTCTGAATTTTCAGTTTCTCCTAGAGTTTGCCCAGGTAATTCTTCAATATCCTGTTAGCACTTTTATGCTTTTAGAAAAATTTTAAACATTTTACCCAGCTTTTTTTAGTTACCATTTCAGGATTTTGAGGGCCACCAGATATCATTAAAAAAATTTTTTTTTGAAATTTTGAGTCATGTTAATGTAATACCAATGTAGAAATTACACACGGGTGCACGCACACACGCGCGTGTGCACACACACACGCATTATGGAGAGATTCCAAAGATGCACTTGTAGGGGTAGAAAGCTTTGGGAGAACTTTATCACAGCTCTCCATGCCGTAATACTCTGTAAAATCAGCCACACAACCATGGAGTCTGTGTTTTGTTATTTACTTTTGAGGTTTTTTAAAAAAAGATGTACAGATTGCCAAAACATCTTGGCACAAATACAACTAAAACACAGAATGGAGCATGGGGGTAGGGGAGAGCAGACTTATTTTCCATATTAATCATAAAAGTTCGTTTACTACTGAAAGTTTTTCAGGCAGTCGAATTTAAAATAGTGTATCAGTTGTCTTATCTTTAGTTTAAAAACTGTGCCTTCCAGTTAACTAAGAGGAAAGTATCATGACTGGTACTGCTATATTCAGTTGTCTTCAGTTGCCTGGTGAGCTCTGGAAAAGTCACTATGAATATAAGAAAGTATGTATAAGAATATAAGCAAGAAAGCTTGTACCTTGATCTACGATTAAGTGAAGGCACATCTCTACAAGGCGGCAGCAACTTCAAAAAGCAATAGCTTAGTGCCTCTCAGGTATGGCTCCTTGGTGAGCCATTATGCCTTAAGCAAAGGGTTATAGATTATAAGCTCCCTGAAGACAGAAACAATTAAAATAACACAAATAGAGACATAAGGACCTACATAAAACTGAAATTAAAACACCCAAGAGTTCCTCTTTAATAACCTGTAAAATAAAACAACAGTGGTGGGTAGTTCATAATATTGACAGAAAACAGTAAGATGTTTTTCACGTAAAAAGAATTATAGTTTAAATTAAGACAAAAGATGATATGGAATGTCTGTAAGTCAATCCCATTTCAGATTGTCTATAAGTGCAGCCCCAGACAGCAAATTCACTTAGTGATTGAGCTGTGCTTTATCCTCCAGGTATTTTAACCCTCTTCTTACAGCAATCTGAAGAAGGCAGAGAACAGTGATGATTTGCGTGCTGTCATTGCCCTGCTGTTCATCCCTTCTCCCTGCCAAAATGGTTCTACACTGAGAAAACAAAGTTGAGAAGTTGCACCAGGGTTGACTTACTTAGAATCACATCTGCTCTGATAGGCCCTGGGATGTTCTCAGGTAACGTGAATGCCTTACAGGGAATGATTAGAAGAAGGTCTGCAGTTATCACATTACGAATGTGAGTTTGATGCACAGCACTTATTGAAGGTAGTCTTTTTCACGTATTTTCATTAAATATTGTGTAGATACCAAAAAAGAATAAAATACGTGTAAAGTACAAAAATAGCAATGCAACACTTGGACAAACACCTGTTTACCTGATATCGCTTTCTAGGTCTAAATGCTGGTCTCCAATCTCATCCCGTCTCCCGACCTCTCCGCTCTATCCCAAGTAACCATCACCATATTTTCTGCATCCTTCCTTTGCTTTTTAAAGTTGTCACCAAGTATATATACGCAAACGGCATACTGTTTACTTTAGTATCAATACTTCATATAAATGGAATTATCGAGTGTCTTGTTGAATTTGGCTTTTTTTGTTCCTGAGATTCATCCACGTTGGATATGGTTGTCAATTCACTTGTTTTCCTGTAGTTTACTAGTCCCTTGTACGAATATTCCACAATTTATTGATTCAGTCTACTATTGGGTTGTTTCCAGCTTTTTGCTGGTAACAAGCAGTGCTTCTAATAACGTTCTTGCCCACATTTCCTGGTAATCCGTGTGCACGTGGTTTTCAGGAATAGAGACGAGGGTGGAATGTATAGGTCCTGGGTATGGTGTATCTTCAACTCAGTTGGAAAACATCAAATAGTTTTGGTTTCAATGCACACCTCCTTCTACCACAGGGTCCTGCTGGCGCCATACTCAAGACCAAACATCGTGGTCTCACATTACAATTTTTTGCCAATCTAGTGGGTATGAATTGACTTCTCATTACAGTCTTAACTTCCATTTGCCTGAGTCTTAGTGAGGTTGAACATCTTATATTTTCTGGCTGCCTGTTTTTCTCAAGTGAAATGACTGTACTTTTTTCTCCTTTTTTTTCTTTTTGGCCCATTTTATTGGATTGTTTGTCTTTTTCCTGTTGATTTTTGTGGTTTCTTTATACGTCCTGAACTCTAATTCTTTGTCAGTTATATATATTGCAAGTATCTTCTGAATTTGGTTTGTCTTTTTAGTTAACTTATGGATATTTTGAGCAGAAGTTATTTAATGTATCCATTAATGCATTTGGGGCCTTGTTTTAGGAAGCCTTCCCTATTCTGTAAACGTAAAGATATTCTCCATCAGTACGACAACTGGAAATTATTTACGTGTTTCTGTTTAGGCCCAATTTTATTTTCACCATAGTTATCCCAATGCCTTTTCATTAAAAATCCATTTGTCTCCATTAATATAAAATGCCAACTTACCATCAATCAAGTTTATATATGTTTTATTTCTGTTTCTGGGCCCTCTCCTATTTTGTTCACTGGCTTGATTATTATAGTTTTATAATTATTCTTAACAATTTATCTCAGTGAGGCAAGTTTATTCTTTTCAGGGGTGTCTTAGCTATTTTGGACTTTTTGCCCTTCAATACAAATTTTAGAATCAGTTGGTTTGTTAAGTTCTATAACAATAAAATATACACAAACACAAACCAAAATTCGTCAGACGTTTTATTAGAATTGCGTTGAATTTACAGATTCACTAAAGGGAAAGTTTATTTTTTATGATGTTATATCTTCCACCCTATAAATATGGTGTTTCTTTCCATTTACTTAGGTCTTGCTTAATGCTGTTTGATTAGATTTTATAATTTTCTCAATGAATCTTTTGCACATTTTTTGATAATTCAGCCTTAAGTACTTAATTTTTATAATGTCACGGTAAAGGTTATATTTGTTTGATTCCATTTTCTAACTCTTTGTTGTTAATGTTTAGAGGTATGACTGAAGGTTTTCATTGCTATGTGTGTCCAACAATCTTGCTAAATTTACTCAGTGATTCTTTAGAGGATTCTAAACACACACACACACACACACACACACACACACACACACACCCCAAACAAAAAACAAACAAAAAAATTATACCATCTGTGAAAGCAAGAGATCCATTTTTTCTTTTTAAATTTTACATATTTTCTTGTCTTCCTTTGCTGTCCTGATAAAATGTAACTGTGGTGATAGAAGGAACCCTTTTCTCTGTCTTATCTTAAAAAGAATGCTTTCAAAGTTTTATCATTAGGTATTCTCTCCCCTGCTTTTGACAATACATCAAATTAGGAAAGTGTTTTGCTTTCACGTCTCAGTTCGATAAGCATTTTAACACAAAGCAATGTTTATCAAGTCCTTTATATCTTCAACCATTTATATCATTTTACATTTCTCCTTAATTTGTTAATATGGTATATTATTGAAGTTTATCTTCTGTTAAACCACCTTATATTTCTGAATCAACATAAATTTGTCAGATGTTAAGGTTTTAAAATCTATGTTCACAAGTTAGTTTGACCCATACTTTTCTTATAACGTCCAGGTTTTGAACTCAAGATCAGGAGAGCCACATGAAATGAACAGGGGATATTTCCTCTACTTTTATGCTTTAGAATAGTTTGTGTAAAGCTGGAATGAATTCAGCTGTTGAATGTTTGATGCAAATTAGAAATAAAATATTTGAGCCTTTTTGGGAAGGTACAGGGGAGGGGAGAGTTTTTAACTACTGATTCAACTTCTTAAGAGTGAAAATTCTATTTAGTTTTTGTCTCCCTATTTCTCTACAAGTTAAATTTATACTTTGAGAATTTGTTCACTTTATGTAATGTTTTACATTCATTAGAATAATATTTGAATATTAACTTATCATTCAAACTATACAGAGTATCTTGCTATACCCTTCCCCCCTTTTCATTGCTAATATTATTTTTTCACTTTTTTCTCCTTGCTTGTTAATTTTGTTATCTATTTCAAATAATCAATTTTGGGCTTTATTGATTCCCTCTATTGTATGTCTGTTTTCTTTCCATTGGTCCTCTATTATTTCCTGCCTATTTTTAGGAGGTGAATGCAGATTGTCTAATTTCTTAAGTTCATTTACTTTGAGGCTTTTCTATTTTCTAACATAATGACTTAAAGCTCTGTATGTCCTTCTAAGAACCACATCAGCTTCATCACGTTAGTTTGATATGCAGCATTTTCATTACCATTCGGTTCTCAGGACTTTCTAATTTTCATTATGAGTTCTTATTTGACCTATGATTTTTTAGAAATGTTAAATTTCCAGAAGTATGACTTTTGTCTTATCTTTTTGTTAATTATTTCTAACGTAGTCCCACTGTGGTCAGAGTATGTGTCCTGCGTAACCCCAGCCGTTTAAAGTTTGGTGAGTCTGGCTTTACAGCACAGTATGTGGTTAGTTTTGTGAAGGTTCTAAGTGCCCTTGAACAGATGAGCGTTTTGCAATTCACCCGTTAAGCTAAACTTGTTAATCATGTTATTCAGATCTTCTGTACACTCACTGATTTTATGTGCCTCATCTTTCAGTTACCAGATGAATGTGTTAAAATTTTCCAGTTCTGATAGTTGTATGTCTTTTCATCCTTTTCAGTTCATGCATATATAAAGACTGTATTATTAAGCAGATGTATACAGATTAAAATTCTTAAATCTTGCTGGTAAATTGAAACATTTCTCCACTTATAATTACCCTTTCATCTCAACTAATGTTTTTTGTCCTAAAATCTATTTTGTCTGACGTTTAAAGAGTTATAGCTTTCTTTCAACTACTGCTTGCCCAATGTATTTTTATTCTACCCTGCATTTTCAGACTGTATCCTGAAGTTTCAGGTGTGTCTTTTATTTTTTAATCAAGAGTAAAAATTCTTGTCTTTTAAATGGATCTTTAATTTTTTTATACTGTTATATTCCTGCAAATAAAATTAGGCAAAATGTAATAATACAAAAACTGAGGTCAATTTCCCCAGGCATCACTGAAACACTCTGAAACTCACTGTAACAAAGCACCAAAGATTTCTGCATTGTACAGAACATTTTAAACCCAATTTATCTAATTATTTAGTGCTTAATGATGTTAGTGAGTATGTTGTGTCTGCCGTGTGTTTATTCTGTGGAGTAGTGACGGCAAATTAACTTGACTTTCTATGCTTAATAATAAACATGCACTGTTACATAACTAAACAAAGAAATCATATGTTAAATATGGTAGGGATACTATCTAAATTGGATCTAGGTATTAGTGCCCCTAGGTAACCTACAGAAAGAAACAGAAGCTAAACCCTCAGGAAAATAACGTTAGCAAGAGATTAGACATTATCAGGAAAACAGCTGAGATACTTCTGCAAGAACAGAAAAGCCTCTTTCCTGAACATACACAGAACTTAACATTTTTGCTGATACATATGTGGCTATATCTTAGTTGGTTTTCATTTCAGATAGTACATTTTTGATAAAATATATGCAAGTCATTATTGCAAATACCTAACTACTGAGAGCTCAGACGTGAGGGATATTGATTTGTATTACTTCTACTGTCTTGTTTGGGTGATTTCTATTTGTCCCATCTTATCTGTTTCTTTTTTGTTTGTTCGTTTTACCTTTTAAAAATATTGACTGGATGGTTTTCCTCACTCATTTTCCTCACTGCAGATTTGAAAGTTAAACCTTCTACATCCATTCTTTTGTTGGTTATCTTAGCATTTCCAACCCGCCTACTTATCAAAAGCTGAAATTATAATTTTCACTCTTTCTAAACAATGACCTTAATTAAGCCTTTAAATCTAATGATGTCTTTCTGACTTACATGTAATTATTGAATATCATATCTCTACCGTTCTGAACCACAAAAGAAGTATTGTTTTGTGTTGTTTATGTTTATCCACATATTTACTACTTTCTTTGTCCTTTATTCCTCTTTACATCTTCCACGTGAAATTGGTTTCCTTTAGCCTGGAAGCCATCTTTTGAATTTTTTAAAGAGTGTATCTTTTGTGACAAACTCTCTCACTTTTCTTCATCTGGCAATACTTTTTTTCTTTCTTCAAAGTGATTTTTGCTCAGTATACAGTTCTAGATTGACAGATATTTTCTCTCATTCCGCTGTTTTCTGGCTTCCACTGTTGTTGCTGGGAGGTCAGTTTTCAGCCTGATTATACTTTCCTTTTCTCTGGTAGTTTTTAAGATTTTTCTTTTAGTCTATGGCCTTCTGTGCTTTGAGCTAGATAATCTATGTGTTCATTTATTTTGTATTTACCTTGGATTCATGACCCTATAGATTGCTATTTTTCATCAGACTGGCAAATCCCTCAGTCTTTTTCTTTCTAAATGTTACCAGTACCTCATTCTCTGTCCTCTATTTCTAGAACTCCAAATATTTGAATTATATTGGCATTTTTCACTCTATTCTACCTGTCTCTTTTTTGTGTTATATCTTCTCTTTTTCTCACTGTCCTACCGTAAGGATAAATTCCTCAGATCTATCATCTAGTTCATCATCATCTAGATAATCTCATAAAGTCTCTAATTTTCCATCAAACCTAGCCACTGGTTTATTTCAATATATATTTTTTTATGTCTGAAAGTTCTATGTATTCTTCTTCAAGTCTGCTTATTTAATTTTATAGCACTTTATATTTTAATCACCTTTTTTTTAATGTCTTTACTGGAGTATAATTGCTTTTTCATGTTGTGTTAGTTTCTGCTGTATAACAAAGTGAATCAGCTTTACATATACATATATCCCCATATCTCCTCCCTCTTGAGTCTCCCTCCCACCTTCCCTATCCCACCCCTCTAGGTGGTCACAAAGCACCGAGCTGATCTCCCTGTGCTATGTGACTGCTTCCCACTAGCTATCTATTTTACGTTTGGTAGTGTATATATGTCCATGCCACTCTCTCACTTTGTCCCAGCCTCCCATTCCCTCGCTGTGTCCTCAAGTCCGCTTTCTACATCTGTGTCTTTATTCCTGCCCTCCGACTAGGTTCATCAGTACTGTTTTTTTAGATTCCATATATTTACTTTAGCATACGGTATTTGTTTTTCTCTTTCTGACTTACCTCATTCTGTATGACAGACTCTAGGTTCATCCACCTCATTACAAATAACTCAATTTCGTTTCTTTTTATGGCTGAGTAATATTCCATTGTATATATGTGACACATCTTCTTTATCCATTCATCTGTCAATGGACACTTAGGTTGCTTCCGTGTCCTGGCTATTGTAAATAGAGCTGCAGTGAACATTGTGGTACATGACTCTTTGAATTATGGTTTTCTCAGGGTATATGCCCAGTAGTGGGATTGCTGGGTCATATGGTAGTTCTATTTTTAGATTTTTAAGGAACCTCCATACTGTTCTCCATAGTGGCTGTAACAATTTACATTCCCACCAACAGTGCAGGAGGGCTCCCTTTTCTCCACACCCTCTCCAGCATTTATTCTTTGTAGATTTTTGATGATGGCCACTCTGACCGGTGTGAGGTGATACCTCACTGTGGTTTTGATTTGCATTTCCCTAATGATTAGTGATGTTGAGCATCTTTTCATGTATTTGTTGGCAATCTGTATACCTTCTTTGGAGAAATGTCTATTTAGGTCTTCTGCCCGTCTTTGGATTGGGCTGTTTGTTTTTTTGATATTGAGCTATTTTATATTTTGGAGATTAATCCTTTGTCAGTTGCTTCATTTGCAAATATTTTTTCCCATTCTGAAGGTTGTCTTTTCATCTTGTTTATGGTTTCCTTTGTTGTTAATCACTTCTTTTTAAAAGCAAATATTCTAAAATGCTAAACACAGCCATTTTATGGTCTGTCTGATACATTCAATATCTCAATGTTTTGTCCGTTTGATTCAGCTGTTTGTTTACTCTTTTTTTTTTTAAATTTATTTATTTATTTTTGGCTGTGTTGGGTCTTCATTTCTGTGCGAGGGCTTTCTCTCGTTGCGGCGAGTGGGGGCCGCTCTTCATCGCGGTGCGTGGGCCTCTCACTGTCGCGGCCTCTCTTGTTGCGAAGCACAGGCTCCAGACGTGCAGGCTCAGTAGCTGTGGCTCATGGGCCCAGTTGCTCTGTGGCATGTGGGATCTTCCCAGGCCAGGGCTCAAACCTGTGTCCCCTGCATTAGCAGGCAGATTCTCAACCACTGCGCCACCAGGGAAGCCCTGTTTGTTTACTTTTATGGTGCTTGTCTGTGTTGTCCCCTTTTCTTGTGTGTTTGCAGTTTTGACGATAAGCCCTGTTTTTCGACATGATATCTGCAAGTATTCCTTGAGGCCTTGGTGGTGGGTAGTATGTTTGCATTCGGTTCTTCCAGACTCACGAGGCCACCTTTATACTGAAATACTGCTGACAGCCATTTTGAAC
Organism: Delphinus delphis; assembly: GCF_949987515.2. Taxonomy (NCBI): domain Eukaryota; kingdom Metazoa; phylum Chordata; class Mammalia; order Artiodactyla; family Delphinidae; genus Delphinus; species Delphinus delphis. Next base: position 79,445,807 of record NC_082696.1, on the reverse strand, counting down.
CACCCGGATGACAGGACTGCCGTCTGCAATGCTGTGTACTGGTTTGTTAAGGATTAATGGGAAAACCTTCTTTCCCACAAACCTAATGCCAGTTTCAAGACAGGTAATTTTCCTTCAATGTTCTTCCAATTCGCTTTGTAATTGAGGACTTAATGTGCTGCGGTTCTATGCAAGGAGAATCACCTAGGAGACCCCAACCTTGAGTAGGTTTGCTTCCTGACTTGACCTTCCCCCAACCTGACACTCTGTGAAACCTGAATTTCAAGTTCATTTAAATTTTACAAATATCTTCAGGGTGGTAGCTCCACTTACCTGTCAGAGTACACACTGTCATCAGGCTTTGGCCCTTGAGGGAGGCTGGATCAGGGTATATCTTCTTTCACCATGTCAGACACAGACATCAATAGCACGTTTCCTTATTAGTCCCGTTAGTGTACATATGAGTGTGTGTGTAAAAATATCTGTTCTCTACAGTTCATTAAAAAGTCAGTAATCATCTAACGCCTATGTCCGAGGGTAACAGTAAGGTATTTTTATTTATTTAACTAACATTTTTGATCACCTACCATTTTCATTTCGTGTTGTTTCCATTTTCATTGTCTCTCAAGAATATCTTTTCTGTGGAGCCTGGGACCCCTGACAGCACCATGTGGTGGTTTATCCTTCTGGAAAGAAGATGAAATAAAACTCAGTTTCTTGTGACCTTCCCTAGAAGACAGAGAATATAAAATGTCATCAAATTCTCTGTTAAGTCTTCCTTTCTCTCTGTTTTTTGTTTGCTTATCTTTGAAATTATGTTTGCTCGTGATTTATGTTTCTATAAAATACTAGAGACAAACAAGCACCTCAGTGTCCCAAAGGAGGTAAGAAACTTGTGTTTAGCTGTGACTAAAAGTGATAAAGGGAATGTGAAAACCCACCATTTTGGACCAATACCTCATTCTGGCTATGGAAGCACAGCCCATGGGGGTTTAGAATAAAAAGTTTAAAAAGAAAAAAGAAAGAACATAGAGCAGGAGGGAGAGACTAAGCCTGTTTAGATCCATGCACTTGAACGTTTTCATATATTTACTTCAGTTTGGGAGCAGCTAAACAACATATGAATCTGTATGACTGAGCAATGTTGGATTTGCTGGTTAACCATGTTCCTTTACAAGCAAAAAGTTTTTAATGAACAGATAAACATTTCAACATGTTGTAACTCTTAATATTTTTTCCTAAAGTACCTACTTTATTTCCCCTTAACAAACTAGAAGCATCCATAAGCTATCTAACATTGTCAGAGCACCAACAGGGTGCAGGGAAATTTGCATACGTTATATAATTTAATTCATCTACCAGCAACTCTTGTCTCCCATTTCGAAAGTGAGAAAAATGAGGAATGAGGAGATTAAATAATGTGTCTAAGTTTACTTGTATGTTAAATAAAGTATGATTTAAGCTAATCCAGTAAACCTCTGACTTTTCCAGTTTAATTCACAACAGAAAAAAATCTAGCACAAGTTAAATCATTTGTATTTAAACCAAATATTGGAACACCGTTCTAGGAGTGTTAAAGAAATAGGAATACTTTATAATTCAAATGTGAGGAAGTTTTATTTTTCTTAAAGGAATTACTTGCTCTTCCACAGTGAGGAAACGTAAGGAGCTTAGTAGATCAGTGAAGGTGGAAATAAAGCTAATCTTTTAGAGGATCTATGTACCCATGTGTTTGTAACCAACTTGTATATGCATATGTGTATACGTAAAAAAATAACTGCTACTTATAGAAAACATGTCTGATTAAGAAACGAGAGCCTAGAAACAAGCTTTGCCATAAAAAACAGGTAAATTTATTCATGAATAACATGACAGTAAGAAAAGGCATTGTCACTTCATTCCTTCTGATATTTTCCCATCTGACAGGTTTCTTTCTAACCCAGAGACCACTGTTATGCAAGAAAACTATTAGCCCCTATAATACATTCATATATTATTAACTGAAGTAAAGAAATATTGTCAATTTGATGTAGCTTTTCTAAGGCTATGATTACCACAAGCAATGTATGTGTTTTTATTAAATTTCTCAAAAAAAGAGATGCTGTAACCCACAATGGAAATACTTGCTTTAAAATGGCACTTAGACCAAATGTCCATGCTTGAATCGCTCATAAAATATCTCCAGGAAAGTGGTGAATGGTTAGCTGTAAACCATAGTTATTTTAATCTGCTTGTTCGCATTTTATCACCATCCTAACCTAAAGGGCTCTTGTATAAATTTATGTGAAATTAGAGAAATCTTGAATAAATCTGTGGCATCATTTGAATGATCTATACTCAAATGCAACCAAGAAAGAATGTCTCACAGAGTCCGCAAAACCCTGAACCAATTGGCCATTCATTTGTTCCACGGCTCTTTTTCTGTCTGTGGTAGAGGCAGAAAGATATGCTAATTTTTAGGTAAAAAGATAACTGTTGTTGCTCTAACCTTCTAGAATATTACTGAGCTAGACATGCTTATTTACCTATTGACTTTCTCTGGTATTGTAGACATTGAAATATTTTATTTTAAATGAGAAAATAGTTTTCCTGTGAATGTCTAGCATCATTTCCTCAGGTGCATACTAAAAACTAAAATTCTAAATATAGAACTATATGGTGCATAGAGCAACATATATTACCAGATGACAGCAAGAAACCCCCCCTTCCTCAGTGCCTTCAAAGGCTGGCTTAAAGGGTTTCTCTATAGTGAGGTTTCTCAACCTCAGCACTCTTGGCATTTGGGGAAGAATAACTCTGCTGTGGGGATTGTCCTGTGTGTTGTAGGTTATTTATCAGCATCCCTGGCCTCTACCCCTTGAACACCATAGCAACACCTCCCCACTGCCTCTCTCACCTGCCCTGTGCCCACCAAAAGTGTCTCTAGGTCTTGCAAATCCCCCTCAGGGGCAAAGTCACCACTGGTGTAAAAAATGCATAGAGGGGCTTCCCTGGTGGTGCAATGGTTCAGAATCCGCCTGCCAAGGCAGGGAACACGGGTTTGAGCCCTAGTCCGGGAAGATCCCACATGCCGCAGAGCAGTGAAGCCTATGCGCCACATGACTGAACCTCTGCTCTAGAGCCCGCCAGCCACAACTACTGAGCCCGTGAGCCACAAGTACTGAAGCCTGTGCACCTAGAGCCTGTGCTCCGCAACAAGAGAAGCCACCACAATGAGAAGCTCACACACCGCAACCAAGAGCAGCCCCTGCTCGCCGCAACTAGAGAAAGCCCGTGCACAGCTACAAAGACCCAGCGCAGCCAAAAATAAGTAAAATTTTAAAAAAGAGAATGCAAAGATGAATGCGTAATTAAAGAGCATATTCGCTGGTCTTGGATTATCAAGTTCAGATAATTTTTCTATCATTCTATGTTATATACAGTTTTAGATCATCTTTCTATCATTCCATGTTATGTATAAAACTCTGGCCTAAAAAGGGTTTAAAGCTTTTGAAAAATTACAGTACACTGCAGGCTGCATTACACAGAGATAATAAGTGTTCTAGTGTTTTCACACATGTAGGCACTCAGTTAAGAGTTGTTGCATGAACTGATGCGTGGATGAGTGAATAAATTCTCACTAAGAGAATGAGATGGGGGTCTTCTCTAAACTCAGGTATTACTAGTCATAACCCAGCTGACCAAGGCCAAGCTGAACACTGAGAGGCCCACCTAGGGGCCCTGGTGAGGAATTGTTCATTTAAGTCTCATGCCGTAGAGACACACAGTAGCAGACTATCATGTATGTGTGTGTGTGTGTGTATATATATATATATATATATGTGTGTGTGTGTGTGTATATATATATATATATATATATTTACTGCTATAGGTTCATTTTCAAAAGCTTAATCTGGACATTTGTGGGACAAGTTGCAGAGTAGAGGAACCTGAGCTCACCTCCTTTCATGAAAACACCAAAATCACACCTAACTGCTGAACAGCCATTGACAAAATAGACTAGAACCTACCAAAAAAATCTTCTACTTCCAAAGACAAAGAAAAAGTCAAGGAGACAGCAGGAGGGGTACATTCATGATACAAAAGTCTAAACTGATTAAGGAGGTTGCTTATGTTTACTACCTTGCTAAAAAGTTTTTTGTACTCATCAATGCATAGATGTTGAATTTTACTAAATTTTTAAAACATTTATTCTAGATGATAGTATGCTCTTTTTCTTTTTCTTTTTTTTTTTTTTTTTTTGCTGATGGAATAATTTACATGATCTCCTTTTTTTTTTTTTTTTTTTTTTTTGCGGTACGCGGGCGTCTCACTGTTGTGGCCTCTCCCGTTGCGGAGCACAGGCTCCGGATGCACAGGCTCCGGACGCGCAGGCTCAGCGGCTGTGGTCCATGGGCCCAGCCGCTCCGCAGCATGTGGGATCTTCCCGGACCGGGGCACGAACCCGTGTCCCCTGCATCGGTAGGCGGACTCTCAACCACTGTGCCACCAGGGAAGCCCCCAGAGGTTTTTTTTTGGTTTTTTTTTTTACATGATCTACTTTTTTTTTTAACCTTTTTTAATTGAAGTATAGTTGATGTACAATATTGTATGTTACAGGTGTACAATATAGTGATTCATAATTTTTAAAGTTTATACTACATTTATAGTTATTATAAAATATTTGCTATATTCCCTGTGTTGTACAACGTATCCTTGTAGCTTATTTATTTATTTAAATTTATTCATTTACTTATTTATTTGGCTGTTGGGTCTTCATTGCTGCGTGCAGGCTTTCTCTAGTTGTGGCAAGTGAGGGCTACTCTTGTTGCAGTGTGTGGGCTTCTCATTGCAGTGGCTTCTCTTACTATGGAGCACAGGCTCTAGACACACAGGCTGCAGTAGTTGTGGCTCGTGGACTCTAGAGCGCAGGCTCAGTAGTTGCAGCACACGGGCTTAGTTGCTCCGCAGCATGTGGGATCTTCCTGGACCAGGGCTGGAACCTGTGTCCCCTGCATTGGCAGGCGGATTCTTAACCACTGTGCCACCAGGGAAGTCCCTGTAGCTTATTTATTTTATACATAGTAGTTTGTATCTCTTAATATCCTACCCCTATCTTGCCCCTCCCCACTGATAACCATTAGTTTGTTCTCTATATCTGTGAGTCTGTTTCTTTTTTGTTATATTCACTAGTTTATTTTTTAGACTCTACATATAAGTGAGAGCATACAGTATTTGTCTTTCTCTGTCTGACTTATTTCATTTAGCATAATACCATCTAAGTCCATCCATGTTGCTGCAAATGGCAAAATTTCATTCTTTTTTATGGCTGAATAGTATTTCATTACAAATATATATATGTATATATATATATATAGTGTATATATACATAGTATACATATACATATATATACTATTTATATAGTATATATATATATATATATACACACACAATTGTAAATGGTGCTGCAATGAACATTGGGATTCATGTATCTTTTTGAATTAGTGTTTTCATTCTTTTCCGTTATATACCCAGGAGTGGAATTGCTGGATCATATGGTAGTTCTATTTTTAGTTTTGTGAGAAACCTCCATACTGTTTTCCACAGTGGCTGCACCAATTTACATTCCCACCAACAGTGTATGAGGGTTCCCTTTTCTCCATATCTTCACCAACATTTATTTGTGTTCTCTTTTTTGATGGCCATTCTGATAGGTATGAGGTGATATCTCATTGTGGTTTTGATTTGCATTTCCCTGATGATTAGCAATGTTGAGCTACTTTCAATGTGTCTGTTGGCCATGTGCATGGAGTCCTTGGAAAAATGTCTATTCATGTCTTCTGCCCATTTTTAATTGGGGTGTTTGTTTTTCTGATGCTGAGTTGTATGAGTTGTTTATATATGTTGGATATTTAGCCCTTATCAGTCATATCATTTGCAAATACTTTCTCCCATTCAGTAGGTTGTCTTTTCATTTTGCCGATGGTTTCCTTTGCTGTGCAAAAGCTTTTAAGTTTAATTAGGTCCCATTTGTTTATCTTTGCTTTTATTTCCTTTGCTTTAGGAGAAAGATCTGACTTAATTTTGAAGGCTAATACACCCTTGCATTTTTTAGTTTATCCCACTTGGTACTAATGTATGTATTTTTATATATGGCTATATTCATATAATAATATTTTTCTTAAAACATGTATATCTGTTTATGAAAGGGATGGTCTAAAATTTTATTTTAATAATCTGATGCAACTATGGTGTCGATTTTACACTGGATTCATAAAATAAATTGCAAAGTATTTTTTTAAAAATATGCCTTAAAGGAATGCTGTAGCCAAGACGACCCACAGGTTCCAGTGGGTGAGTGGGCAGGCAGCTGGCAATGCGGAGGTGGTAAACCGGTGACGGGATGCTTTTGAGACACAATGTCAAGACTTCAATTCCTGGAGAACAAAGCTGAAGTTTTCCCATGTCAGGGTATTAATCAAGAGTGAAAGGAATTTAAGTATAGAAATGACTATGATCCACTTATCAGAGTTGAAGCCCTGGGTGGGCCCATAATCTTCCCTGTAGTGCATAAGCAGATGGTTCTTGGTGGATTTATGTGCTGGTGGGCAATATTTTAAAGCACTGGATTGCAATTATATTAATACATATTTATATGTGTTTATATATACATACACTAAGCTACACACACACACACACACAGAGTGATACACACACACACACACACACACAGAGTGATACTGTTGAATTTATAATATCCAAACTCAACAATCTGTGTCATCAGGGTATTCCTAACTACAGCTTGAGAAATAAAATTGGTTGTTCCAGGGAAGACGAGGGACTTTCTGCTGCTCCCGTTACCCTCATACACTCAATACAAAACATCCTGAAGACAGGCTCCAGAGAACCCTTGTAAAATGCATTCCTTTAAGAATACAGTGCAGGGACTCACAATCTGGAATCCATAAACTCCAGGTTTTATGAATTGTTTCAGAGAGTCTGTGAACCGTAGAGGTTGTAAGCAAAATTATAGGTATGCTTTTCAGGCTTTTTCTGAGACTTCCACCAAATTCTCAAACCTCTCTCATCCAGAAAAACTTCAGAATCATAAATTCACAGATATTCTAGAGTGACGAATTCAACAGCTATCATCAGACATCTAAAATGTCACATATTTTGTAGAGTGAAAGAATTAAACACCCATCACCACTTGAATATTGCTATCAGAAGTATAATAATAGCCAAAGATAAGTATGTTAAAGGTTTCCTTTGTTTAATTATATCTAGTCACCTTTAATAAAGTATTATTAAATAAAAAAAATGAATGCATAACCTGGTATATTATCAGATGTGGCTGCTTTCATTTGCTTTTTTTTTTTTTTTTTTTTTTTTTGGCAGTACGCGGGCCTCTCACTGCTCTGGCCTCTCCCGTTGCAGAGCACAGGCTCCGGACGCACAGGCTCAGCGGCCATGGCTCACGGGACCAGCCGCTCCGCGGCATGTGGGATCTTCCCGGACCGGGGCACGAACCCGTGTCCCCCGCATCGGCAGGCGGACCTCCAACCACTGCGCCACCAGGGAAGCCCTCATTTGCTTTTAAACTTCACAAACAGTTCACTGAAAGCTGTCATCTGCAAAACTTAAAAGTTTCACTTCTGGGTTATCTCAAGTTTTACCCAGAAAAACGGTATCTTTTTACAAGTTCATGTTTCATTATTTTTATGTGTCTGTTAAATTTCTGTTAATGTTTAAAATTTCAGAAGCTAATGTTTCAGAAAATTCATTAGCTATTACTTTCAAATTGCGGGGTGAATCACGAACTGAACCTGAGGTAAGTCTTGCAGTGCACGATCATTAAGAGCAGTGGTCAGATTTACTGTCAGAGCCATGCTAAGGCCTTACATCAACTCTTTCATTTAACCCTCTCAAAAGCCCTGTGATGAGGATACAATTATCTCCACTTTCAACAGGAAAGAAATGAAGACAGAGAAATTCAGTAACTCAGCCAAGAACCAGGATCCCATAACTTAGAAGTTTTTTCTGACTCCCAAATCCTAACCAGTTTAAAAGTAACTTATTGGCCATACAACTAGATACAAAATAGATAAGCAACAAGGACCTACTGCATAGCACAGGGAACTATACTTGGTATTCTGTAATAACTATAATGGAAAAGAATCTGAAAAAGAATATATATATGACTGAGTCACTGTGCTGTACACCTGAAACTAACAAGACGTTTAAATCAACTACACTTCAATTTTAAAAATTCAAATAAACAAACAAATAAAAGTCCTTCCAGCCTCTCACCCACCAAAAAGTAATTTATTGCTAATTATTGGTCCACTTCTGATTCTCATCACCCAAAACAACATTGGGTCTTGTGGCCCCCAGTTTCTTCCTCATTTTAATCTTCTTATACAAATCAGGAAATATCTTCTTCCTTAAAACGACTGTCAACTTTGTCCCTCTTTTTCTCAAAATGCCTCAGTCTCACATAAATAACAAAACCAAAAATTTTGAAAAGGCACAAAGTAATAGTCCCTCTATTTCATTGACTTTTTATTGTATCTCATCAAAATTTTACACCATAATAGCAAAAACCATTCAAAAAAGAAAAAAAAAAACTAAAACAACTTGGTTGCAATCCCACTTTCCCTTCTGTTTCGCAGGACACTTGCCTCTCACACGAATTAGCTCTTTTTACTTTCAAGATTCCTACACAAGGTCCAGTCTCTTTGTACACTTGGATCCTAACCCTCTCCACAATCCAGAGCATCCCAGCCACTAAGCTGCAGAATTCAGGGTAGGTGGAACCTCAGGCCATCAGCTCTGGCTGTCCTTAGCCTCCCCCTACATCCCAGTGGGCAGTGACTCTTCCCATTTTGTAGCCACGACACAAAAAGTCAGCAAGCATGACCCTAAGTAGCCCAACAAACAGGAATTATCTTTAAAAATAATTTTAACAGCCTTTCTGTTAGTATAATTTTATCCAGAGGCCTCATATTAAAAAAGGGGAAAACAGGAGAGAGCGGGAAGATGGCGGAAGAGTAAGATGCGGAGATCACCTTCCTCCCCACAGATACACCAGAAATACATCTACACGTGGAACAACTCCTACAGAACACCTACTGAAGGCTGGCAGAAGACCTCAGACCTCCCAAAAGGCAAGAACCCCCCCTCAGTACCTGGGTAGGGCAAAATAAAAAAGAATAAACAGAGACAAAAGAATAGGGACTGTACCTGCACCAGTGGGAGGGAGCCGTGAAGGAGGAAAGGTTTCCACACACTAGGAGCCCTTTCGCGGGCGGAGACAGTGGGTGGCGGAGGGGGGAAGCTTCGGAGCCACGGAGGAGAGCACAGCAACCGGGGTGCGGAGGGCAAAGCGGAGAGATTCCCGCACAAAGGATCAGGGCCGACCGGCACTCACCAGCCCGAGAGGCTTGTCTGCTCACCCACCGGGGCGGGCGGGGCTGGGAGCTGAGGCTCGGGCTTCGGTCGGAGCGCAGGGAGAGGACGGGTTGGCGGCATGAACACAGCCTGCAGGGGGTTAGTGCACCACGGCTGGCCGGGAGGGAGTCCGACGAAAAGTCTGGAGCTGCCGAAGAGGCAAGAGGCTTTTTCTTCACTGTTTGTTTCCTGGTGTGCGAGGAGAGGGGATTAAGAACGCTGCTTAAAGGAGCTTCACAGACGGGCGCAAGCTGCGGCTAACAGCGTGGACCCCAGACACGGGCATGAGACGCTAAAGCTGCTGCTGCTGCCAACAAGAAGCCTGTGTGTGAGCACAGGTCACTCTCCACATCTCGCCTTCCGGGAGCCTGTGCAGCCCGCCACTGCCAGGGTCCCGGGATCCAGGGACAACTTCCCCAGGAGAACGCACGGTGCGCCTCAGGCTGGTACAACGTCATGCTGGCCTCTGCCGCCGCAGGCCCACCCCGCACTCCGTGCCCCTCCCTCTCCCCGGCCTGAGTGCGCCAGAGCCCCCGAATCAGCGGCGCCTTTAACCCCACCCTGTCTGAGCGAAGAACAGACGCCCTCTGGCGACCTACACGCAGAGGCGGGGCCAAATCCAAAGCTGAGCCCCTGGGAGCTGTGAGAACAAAGAAGAGAAAGGGAATCTCTTCCAGCAGCCTCAGAAGCAGCGGATTAAAGCTCCACAATCAACTTGATGTACCTGCATCTGTGGAATACATGAATAGACAACGAATCATCCCAAATTGAGGAGGTGGACTTTGAGAGCAAGATTTATGATTTTTTCCCCTTTTCCTCTTTTTCTGAGTGTGTATGTGTATGCTTCTGTGTGAGATTTTGTCTGTATAGCTTTGCTTTCACCGTGTGTCCTAGGGTTCTGTCCGTCCATTGTTCTTTTTTTTTTTACTTAAAAATTTTTTTTCTTAATAATTATTTTTTATTTTAATAACTTTATTTTATCTTTATTTTCTTTTCTTGTATCCTTTTTCTTTCTACTTTTTCTCCCTTTTATTCTGAGCCGTGTGGATGAAAGGCTCCTGGTGCTGCAGCCAGGAGTCAGTGCTGTGCCTCTGAGGTGGCAGAGCCAACTTCAGGACACTGGTACACAAGAGACCTCCCAGCTCCACGTAATATCAAATGGCGAAAATCTCCCAGAGATCTCCATCTCAACACCAACACCCAGCTTCACTCAATGACTAGCAAACTACAGTGCTGGACACCCTATGCCAAACAACTAGCAAGACAGGAACACAACCCCACCTATAAGCAGAGAGGCTGCCTAAAATCATGATAAGTCCACAGACACCCCAAAACACACCACCAGATGTGGACCTGCCCAGCAGAAAGACAAGATCCAGCTTCATCCACCAGAACACAGGCACTAGTCCCCTCCACCAGGAAGCCTACACAACCCACTGAACCAACCGTAGCCACTGGGGGCAGACACCAAAAATAACGGGAACTAAGAACCTGCAGCCTGCAAAAAGGTGACCCCAAACACAGTAAGATAAGTAAAATGAGAAGACAGAAAAACACACAGCAGATGAAGGAGCAAGATAAAAACCCACCAGACCTAACAAATGAAGAGGAAATAGGCAGTCTACCTGAAAAAGAATTCAGAGTAATGACAGTAAAGATGATCCAAAATCTTGGAAATAGAATAGAGAAAATGCAAGAAACATTTAATAAGAACCTAGAAGAACTAAAGAGGAAACAAGCAATGATGAACAACACAATAAATGAAATTAAAAATACTCTAGAAGGGATCAATAGCAGAATAACTGAGGCAGAAGAACGAATAAGTGACCTGGAAGATAAAATAGTGGAAATTACTACTGCAGAGCAGAATAAAGAAAAAAGAATGAAAGGAACTGAGGACAGTCTCAGAGACCTCTGGGACAACATTAAACGCACCAACATTCGAATTATAGGGGTTCCAGAAGAAGAAGAGAAAAAGAAAGGGACTGAGAAAATATTTGAAGAGATTATAGTTGAGAACATCCCTAATATGGGAAAGGAAATAGTTAATCAAGTCCAGGAAACACAGAGAGTCCCATACAGGATAAATCCAAGGAGAAACACGCAAAGACACATATTAATCAACCTATCAAAAATTAAATACAAAGAAAACATATTAAAAGCAGCAAGGGGAAAACAACAAATAACACACAAGGGAATCCCCATAAGGTTAAGAGCTGATCTTTCAGCAGAAACTCTGCAATCCAGAAGGGAGTTGCAGGACATATTTAAAATGATGAAGGAGAAAAACCTACAACCAAGATTACTCTACCCAGCAAGGATCTCATTCAGATTTGATGGAGAAATTAAAACCTTTACAGACAAGGAGAAGCTGAGAGAGTTCACCACCACCAAACCAGCTTTACAACAAATGCTAAAGTAACTTCTCTAGGAAAGAAACACAAGAGAAGGAAAAGACCTACAATAACAAACCCGAAACAATTAAGAAAATGGGAATAGGAACACACATATCGATAATTACCTTAAATGTAAATGGATTAATTGCTCCCACCAAAAGACACAGAGTGGCTGAATGGATACAAAAACAAGACCCATATATATGCTGTCTACAAGAAACCCACTTCAGACCTAGGGACACATACAGACTGAAAGTGAGGGGATGGAAAAAGATATTACATGCAAATGGAAATCAAAAGAAAGCTGGAGTAGCAATTCTCATATCAGACAAAATAGACTTTAAAATAAAGACTATTACAAGAGACAAAGAAGGACAGTACAGGATGATCAAGGGATTGATCCAAGAAGAAGATATAACAATTGTAAATATTTATGTACCCAACATAGGAGCACCTCAATACATAAGGCAAATACTAACAGCCATAAAAGGGGAAATTGACAGTAACACATTCATAGTAGGGGACTTTAACACCCCACTTTCACCAATGGACAGATCATCCAAAATGAAAATAAATAAGGAAACACAAGCTTTAAATGATACATTAAACAAGATGGACTTAATTTTTATAGGACATTCCATCCAAAAACAACAGAATACAAATTTTTCTCAAGTACTCATGGAACATTCTCCAGGATAGATCATATCTTGGGTCACAAATCAAGCCTTGGTAAGTTTAAGAAAATTGAAATCGTATCAAGTATCTTTTCCAACCACAACGCTATGAGACTAGATAGCAATTACAGGAAGAGATCTGTAAAAAATACAAACAAATGGAGGCTAAACAATACACTACTTAATAACCAAGTGATCACTGAAGAAATCAAAGAGGAAATCAAAAAATACCTAGAAACAAATGACAATGGAGACACGATGACCCAAAACCTATGGGATGCAGCAAAAGCAGTTCTAAGAGGGAAGTTTATAGCAATACAATCCTACCTTAAGAAAGAGGAAACATCTCAAATAAACAACCTAACCTTGCACCTAAAGCAGTTAGAGAAAGAACAAAATAACCCCAAAGTTAGCAGAAGGAAAGAAATCATAAAGATCAGATCAGAAATAAATGATAGAGAAATGAAGGAAACGATAGCAAAGATCAATAAAACTAAAAGCTGGTTCTTTGAGAAGATAAACAAAATTGATAAACCATTAGCCAGACTCATCAGAAAGAAAGGAGAAGACTCAAATTAATAGAATTAGAAATGAAAAAGGAGAAGTAACAACTGACACTGCAGAAATAAAAAAGATCATGAGAGATTACTATAAGCAACTCTATACCAATAAAATGGACAACTTGGAAGAAATGCACACATTCTTAGAAAAACACAACCTTCTGAGGCTGAACCAGGAAGAAATAGAAAATATAAACAGACCAATCACAAGCACTGAAATTGAGACTGTGATTAACAAACTCTTCCAATATATAACAGAGGGAGGAACACTCCCAAACTCATTCTACAAGGCCACCATCACCCTGATACCAAAACCAGACAAAGATGCCACAAAGAAAGAAAGCTCCAGGCCAATATCACTGATGAACATAGATGCAAAAATCCTTAACAAAATACTAGCAAACAGAATCCAACTGCACATTAAAAGGATCATACACCATGATCAAGTGGGGTTTATCCCAGGAATGCAAGTATTTTTCAATATATGCAAATCAATCAACGTGATACACCATATTAACAAATTGAAGGAGAAAAACCATATGATCATCTTAACAGATGCAGAGAAAGCTTTCGACAAAATTCAACACCCATTTATGATAAAAACCCTCCAGAAAGTAGGCATAGAGGGAACTTACCTCAACATAATAAAGGCCATATATGACAAACCCACAGTCAGCATCATTCTCAATGGTGAAAAACTGAAACCATTTCCACTAAGATCAGGAACAAGACAAGGCTGTCCACTCTCACCACTATTATTCAACATACTTTTGGAAGTTTTAGCCACAGCAATCAGAGAAGAAAGAGAAATAAAAGGAATCCAAATCAGAAAAGAAGAAGTAAAATTGTCACTGTTTGCAGATGACATGATATTATACATACAGAATCCTAAACATGTTACCAGAAAACTACTAGAGCTAATCAACGAAGTTTGTAAAGTGACAGGAAACAAAATTAATGCACAGAAATCTCTTGCATTCTTTTACACTAATGATGAAAAATCTGAAAGAGAAATTAAGGAAACACTCCCATTTACCACTGCAACAAAAAGAATAAAATACCTAGCAATAAATCTATGTAAGGAGACAAAAGACCTGTATGCAGAAAACTATAAAACACTGATGAAAGATGATACAAACAGATGGAGAGATATACCATGTTCTTGGATTGGAAGAATCAACATTGTGAAAATGTCTATACTACCCAAAGCAATCTACAAACTCAATGCAATCCCTATCAAACTACCACTGGCATTTTTCACAGAACTAGAACAAAAAATTTCACAATTTGTATGGAAACACAAAAGACCCCAAATAGTGAAAGCAATCTTGAGAAAGAAAAACAGAGCCGGAGGAATCAGGCTCCCTGACTTCAGGCTATACTACAAAGCTACAGTAACCAAGACAGTATGGTACTGGCACAAAAACAGAGACATAGATCAATGGAACCGGATATAACGCCCAGAGATAAACCTACGCACATACAGTCACCTCATTTTTTTTTTTTTTTTTTTGTGGTACGCGGGCCTCTCACTGCTGTGGCCTCTCCCGTTGCGGAGCACAGGCTCCAGACGTGCAGGCTCAGCGGCCATGGCTCACGGGCCCAGCCGCTCCGCGGCATGCGGGATCTTCCCGGACCAGGGCACGAACCCATGTCCCCTGCATCGGCAGGCGGACTCTCAACCACTGCGCCACCAGGGAAGCCCCAGTCACCTCATTTTTGATAAAGGAGACAAGAATATACAATGGAAAAAAGACAGCTTCTCCAATAAGTTGTGCTGGGAAAACTGGACAGCTACATGTAAAAGAATGAAATTAGAACACTCCCTAACACCATACACAAAAATAAACTCAAAATGGGTTAAAGACCCAAATGTAAGGCCAGACACTATAAAACTCTTAGAGGAAAATATAGGCAGAACACCCTATGACATAAATCAGAGCAAGATGCTTTTTGACCCACGTCTTAGATAAACAGAAATAAAAACAAAAATAAACAAATGGAACCTAATGAAACTTAAAAGCTTTTGCCCAGGAAAGGAAACCCTAAAGAAGACAAAAAGACAACCCTCAGAATGAGAGAAAATATTTGCAAATGAAGAAACTGACAAAGGATTCAGCTCCAAAATTTACAAGCAGCTCATGCAACTCAATATCGAAAACCAAACAACCCAATCCAAAAATGGTCAGAAGACCTAAATAGACATTTCTCCAAAGAACATATACAGATTGCCAATAAACACATGAAAGGATGCTCAACATCACTAATCATTAGAGAAATGCAAATGAAAACTGCAATGAGGTATCACCTCACACCAGTCAGAATGGCCATCTTCAAAAAAATCTACAAACAATAAATGCTGGAGAGGGTGTGGAGAAAAGGGAACCCTCCTGCACTTTTGGTAGGAATGTAAATTGATACAGCCACTATGGAGAACAGTATGGAGGTTCCTTAAAAATCTAAAAATAGAACTACCATATAACCCAGCAATCGCACTTCTGGGCATATACCCTGAGAAAACCATAATCCAAAAAGATACATGCAACCCAATGTTCACTGCAGTAGTATTTACAATAACCAGGACATGGAAGCAGCCTAAGTGTCCATCGATAGACGATTTGATAAAGAAGATGTGGCACATATGTACAATGGAATATTACTCAGCCATAAAAAGAAACGAAATTGAGTCATTTGTAGTGAGGTGGATAGACCTAGAGCCTGTCATATAGAGTAAAGTAAGTCAGAAAGAGAAAAACAAATACCGTATGCTAACACATATATATGGAATCTAAAAAAAAAAAAAATGGTTCTGAAGAACCCAGGGGCGGGACAGAGATAAAGACGCAGACGTAGAGAATGGACTTGAGGACACGGGGAGGGGGAAGGGTAAGCTGGAACGAAGTGATAGAGTGGCATGGACATATATACATTACCAAATGTAAAACAGATAGCTAGTGGGAAGCAGCCGCATAGCACAGGGAGATCAGCTGAGTGTTTTATGACCACCTAGAGGGGTGGGATAGGGAGGGTGGGAGGGAGACGCAGGAGGGAGGAGATATGGGGGTATATATATACGTATAGCTGATTCACTTTGTTAGAAAGCAGGAACTGACCCACCATTGTAAAGCAATTTTATTCCAATAAATATGTTTAAAAAAATAGAAGAGGGCTTCCCTTGTGGCACAGTGGTTGAGAGTCCTCCTGCCAATACAGGGGACATGGGTTCGTGCCCCAGTCCGGGAAGATCCCACATGCCGCAGAGTAGCTGGGCCCATGAGCCATGGCCGCTGGGCCTGCGCGTCCGGAGCCTGTGCTCCGCAACGGGAGAGGCCACAGCAGTGAGAGGCCCGCGTATCGCAAAAAAAAAAAAAATAGAAAAAAAGGGAGAAAAACAAATGTCTGGTTAAAACTCAAGGAACTTGGATGCCTGGACCCCTGTCATTTCCTGAGCTGTCTGAGAGATCCCAGGCATTCCCCATGGCCCTCGGCAGCATTGCCTGAAAACTGTGTAGAATATTTCACTGATATTAGAGATGCATGCATAGTTTTTCCTGAATGATCTGGTCGGTTCCACAGTCTTTCATTATAAATAAAATCAAAGAATAATGTACCATTTATCCAACATGCATCTTCCTTCCAGATAAAACTAAACATGAAAAATGTGTATGTGTTAAATTCAACTTTGGGGAAAATGTTAGAAATGAAAACGTGATAGTTTTTTTTTAAATTAAAAATGCTATAAAAGTACTGAGCAAAATCTGATGTTGTCCAAGTTGTCTGAGATCTCGCAGCTGGCAGTGAAATATTGTCAGTGTAATTGCAGCTCAGACTCAGACAGGGGACCTGTGAGCCTGGCTGCGACGGCCAGCCACTCAAGTGTCCTGAGTCAGCATCGTGTTATGTTATGTTCAGAACCTTCATCAAACCCAGAGCCTCTGCCTGCAGCGCCCTCTCTCCTCCCCTCCAGAATCATCGTCTTCACTACCTCACCTTTGAATTCCTTCCTGCCCACTCTGACTTGATTTTCTTTCTACAAGAAATTCTGCAAGAAAGCAAAACCCAGTAGCAACTCCTTCCAATGGCCTCCTGTGGCCAAATCCCAAATTCTTATTTCAACTGATCTCTGTTCAGCAGTTCCTTGTTGAAGCTTCTTTTGTGGCTGTCGAGGCAGTGGTCCTCGGTGGTCCTCAGTAATCATTCAGCCTCCTCTTCTCCTTCCTCCTTCCCAATCCTCAATGCTCAGGCTCCCACCTTCAGGCTGGGTCCTCATGCCTCTTCTTTTTTAAGCCAATCTATGTATTTTCCCAGGCAATCTGACCCCAACCCATCACTTTCATCATATATATGAAAGTATATATATATATATATATATATATATATATATATATATACACACACACACACACACACACACACACACACACACACACATATATGCTGGTGGTTATATCTTTTATATGTGTATATACATATATATGCAGTTGATTCTCAAATTTGAATCCTAGCTCCCCCTTGAGCCGAGAGCCGTATACCCACTGGACGTTTCCACTGGGCTGTCTCAGCAGGCCGGCCATGCTCAACGTGAAGTTGAACTCACCATCTTCCCCTTCCCCAGATGGCCGCGCCAGAGGGTCTCTCCTAGTTTACTCAGAGACTCAGGCCTGAAAACGGGAGGTTTTGCTCGACACCTGCCCAAGGATTGGCAGTCATCACCACTCTCCACAGACACAGCATCTCTGAATCCCAGCCTGGAACAGTGTGTGCCCCGGATGGGTGCTCAAGCCACGCTTTTTTTTTTTTTTTTTTTTTTTCATTAAGCTGAACTAATATCAAGTGCTTTTCTGCAAGTGGAAATAGGAGCAAGTAGAGTTTCTTGCTTTACATTCTTCAGTGGCTCCCTGCTCAAGTCAGAACAAAAGCCTGAATTCTTGCTGAGACCCTCAGCCATGAAGCCATAGTCCCACCTTCAGAAGTGCCCTGGGCTCCTTGAGAATCCAAGCACTTGCCATTCTCAATGTATGATCAGCTCTCAAGCCTTCACAGTTTTTCAAGTATTTTTTCTTTGAACACCCCACCCTGATGTCACCGAAATCCAGCTTTTCCTTAAGACTTAGCACAGCATTACATTCCTCAGGAAACGCTCTGCAGCTTCCCATAACGTCCTGTGCAAACCTCTGGGAACTCACCACGTCAGCATTACTTATTCATCTATCTCTCCCCCACCAGCCCAGGAACATAAGAATCAAGACGCTTTTTCCTCTCTGCACCCACTCCAACTAGCACAGCACTAATGATTAATGATTGCTTGCTGCAGAGATGAATAGGTTTAGGGAGATTCATAAAGGATGCTTTCTTATTTCCTCTTTGAAAAAGGTGATGGTAAAATGTGAGTGCCACTAGGGGGCACAGAATTATAACAGAATTTTCCCGTCCACTTGCTCAAAGGAGAGGTTTGCCTTCTGTATCAACCTCTTCACACAGTTTCTAAGTATATGTATCTTAGAAAGATCAAGTAACTGTATTCAAATTATTTCCAGAAAGAAGTGTTTAAGCAGTTGGCTTAAAGAAAAACAGTAGCGCTGCCGTACTAACGTCAGAAAAAAAAAAATGAAATTAGGCATAGCCAAGCACGATAAACAGGGTTTTGTGAATAAAACTGAAGGTAATGTTAGGAAAAAACTAAACATGTAAATACAATTCCAAGACATCGATACTACACGATTTGGGACTGTTTTAAAATGTTGAATCCAAAAAAAGACTATCTATGCGGGGAAGCCCTATTTCTGCAGGAAAAGTGAACAGGAATATTAAGTCTATTTCTGTGTTTAGAATAAAACCCCGAGTCCTGTTGTACAACAGCTACTAGAAACTTTCCAACACTTCTCTTCTGGTAAGAAAAACAGTCAAAATTATTAAGACAATAATAAGCTAAAGCTTTGTATTTCAAAAGTTAATATAGTTTCGTAGTTAAAAACCTGTTTTTTTTTTTTCTGTGGGTTTTGTTTGGTCCTGTTTTTGCATTAAATACCTGTAAGTTTGAATACAGACTCAACTGCTTATTAGTTCTTAAAAATTATTAACTTGTTCACACCTCAGTTTTTTCCCTATAAACTGGATACGATTGCAGTGCTCACCTAAGGGGCTGTTGTCAGAATCAAGTGAAATAATTCTTGGAAATCACAGGGCCTCGTGCACAGTAACCACGTGCTAAATATTTGCTATTATTTTGTTTTCACAATGGTGATTGACACATTATTTTAGTAATTCCTAGGAAAGTAAATTTTGATAGTTCCTGGGATGAAAATGGTGAGAATTTTTGAGCCCTTCCCACACTGTCTGGTCCCCGAGCAGCTTCTCTTCACACCTGCATCCACTCACACCTGTACCTTTTCTGCATCCCTGGGCAGAGGCTGTTCTGAAGGGGCCATCCCTCATCCACTGAAGGCAGGGCTGCTGTGTTAGAACCCCCACGTAGTCTGGCCAGGCTCTTACGATCTCTAATGTTGCCCTGGGTTCTCTAATTTCTACTTGTTGGTGAAACACATGGAGAATCTCAGCATCATGTCTCCTAGATGAGAATCCTCGATGGACTAAAAATGATATCCGTGGTACACAATGCTGATACATTTAAAATAATAAGAGGAAGTAAATGTATGTAGTGTATCAATGGTTATAATAAGATACCTGAGAAACACAATTATAGTTGCTATGCTTGTGGGTTTGGTGATGATCTGATAGGAGGGAAATAAAAGCTAAGGGAAAGGGTGGCATGGCTTAAAGGGCATTCCACTCAAGAGTTAGGGGACTTCGGTCCTTCCTCCAAAGGCCAACAGCCGAGTCTTGGACAAGTCGCTGAACAGCAGCCTACAGTGGATTTCCATTTCTTCATCAGCTAATGTCCCTTTTGCTCTAAGGTTTGAGGATTCTATTTGTCATTACCATCTGGTTGACCCAGCAACTCACAGTGGGTGAAAGTGCATTCATATCTCTAAAAAGTAGCACTTCCATCAGTCACTAGATGATCAGAACCATGACAATGACTTGATGGCAGGTGTGTTGAAGTGGTAGCACTGTGGCAGAGGGGGAACTGGCGGGGGGGCCCAGACAAGAAGGAAAGGGAGAGAGTCATGGGGTCACTGACATTCTGTGAAACCAGCTCTGCCTTAAAAGTCTTCCCTGGGCACGTCTAGCTCTTGTATAGAATTTTCCGTGTTACTATTTTAGAGTACCCTTCAGATGAAAAATATAATGGGATAGAAAACACATTGAAGTAAAATATTTCTAGGAACTATTTTCAGTTGAAACTATCTCCAGGTAGACTTCAGAGAATAAAAGTTTCCATGGTCATAAATTTCAGGCAGGTATCTTACAATGCGCTGAAAGCACTCCCATCTTCAAAGAATGGGGAGTGGACATCATTTCACATGCTCTATACTAGAAATAAACATTTGCTTTGAAAACGGTGGTCATCTTTTCCCCTTAACCTCTTTATAATGTTTAAATGTAATTATTATGGTTATAATATACACTACTATATTGTTTTACTCTTTGAGCTATATGCCACCCTCTCTTGTGATATTAGGTTTTAATATTTCAACAAAAAGAATGAAAGGCAGTTCCCTAGCAACATCTGTATTCAAAGGCACAAATAGAGAAAAAGCATGATCAAAACACTCTGTTTTCCCCACAGTTAATTCTTGCCTTTTGAGGGGAGTTAGCTGGCAGTGAAGAAGCCAGGTCCACACAAAGAATCCGGGGTGAGAGGCCGTGCAGCCTCACGTGGCCTTTCCTTCCGAGCACGCGCAGGCGGGGTGTTAGGCTTTGTGGCTGAACCCCTCTTTCCCAAGGTAGCAGGCAGAGTCAGTGAAATACAACCGTATGCTCTTTTGTACATGTTCTATTAAAGATGCGGAACCAGCACTGAGGTGGGGCGGGGAAGAAGGGATACTAAACTGGGAAGCGAGGTTGTTGGGTTCCTAGTAACCCTCACACCAACCACCTGTGAGCGCTTGGTCCGGTCGACTCTGGGGTGTCTGGTCCTTCCCACCTCTAAACCGCTGCCGATGACCACCTTTGATGCTGTTTTAAAGTTTCATGCATTTACTTCATCAACACCACGGCTTCACTAATATCATTGCCGCACCCCCGTCACCCCGCATCCCTGGGAGATCAGGCAACTGGCTCTTTTCCGAGAAACGTGTCCCGCCTTCCCGAACCTTCCTGCCTGCACGGTGGGCCCGGTGCACCCGTGAGATGGAAGGGACCTGACCTTCGTGGTGGGGCGGCGCAAAGTCTGCAAGAAGGAAAACCCGCTTGGTCAAGAGGACATGGTTTTCGTTCTCCTGCCTACAGGAAAGCCAAGATGTTCGCGTTTAAAGCGTGCACACGACTCCTTTTAGGCCTCTAGGGCTTTGACCCTGAAAGTCCCCGCGCAGAAACTCCGGGGAGGGGGTGGTGTGGTGTGTCTAAATATAGCGACGGCCAACTCCCCGCCCTCGGCCGGGTCCTCGCGCGGCTCGGGGACGACAGCCTTCGCTCCAGGATGCGCTCTGCCTCGACCTGAACATTGGGCCACCGGGCGTCCCCCTCGCCCCTCCACGCGCGCGGGTGGGAAGTGAATTAGGGGACCGGAGAGCGACTCCGGGGGCCGGAGCTCAGCAGTCAAGTGGCGCCGCCGCCAGCTGCACGGAGCGCCGCGGGGAAGTGTCCGCCGCCGCCGCCAGGCTTGGGGACAAGGCGGGATGGAAGCGGGGTCCCGCCGGCGGCGTGGAGCCGGCGAGAGGGCCGCGCGAGCCTCACAGCGACGACAATAAAAGGAAGGGCAAAGCGTAGAGGTGCCGCGGCTGCCGAAGGCAGACGGGAGCTGCCGTGGGTGTGCGCCCAGAGCGGGGCCGGCAGAGCATCTCCCTCCGAGGGGCGGCGACAGCCGCCACCGGACTCGCGCCTCGACTTTAGGCTTCTGAAAGGGAGAGGCACTTGGACGCACTACCTCGGAAGCGTCTGCTCTGGCTTTGTGGTGGAACCCCAGTTCTTCCTTCAGTTTAACTTGTGATCCTTTCCTTCCTATTTGGGGGGCGGGGGGGAGGGATTCCTCTCTGCTGGAAGAAGTTCCCAAGCCCGGCTTCCTTTCGGCGTCCCCAGCTGACTGCGAGGTTGAGCGGCTTACGGTTTTTGACGCGGGCTCGCTGAAGGCCAGAGGCGCAGCCAGGGACCCCGCGGCCTCCCTCCTCCTCGCGGGCTGGGGGCTTGGGGGCGGCAGGAGATCCAGCCACTCGTCCCTCGCGACGCGTCTCTCACCGCGTAAGTGGCGGCAGACCGGGGTGGGGAGGGGACCCCGCGAAGCCGGTGTCCTGAGGCTCTCCATCCTCCAGGATTTTCCCCCCAACCTCTGGGGCCGCCGCCGCCACTGCCGAGACTCGGCCGTTGTATGACTATCTCGGACATAAAGGAAAATTTCTTGACGGAGGGACCCGGTTTGTCCTCCCCTGCTTCGCGCGGCTGCCAGGCGCAGCTCGGGGCCGCTAGTTCACCGCGGAGGAGCCACTTTGGAGTTTTGACGCCCTCCCCACACTCCACCCCCGGGCTGGGAGGGATGTCCGGCTACTCTGGTCTGATGCCGGGATGGACAGTCACAGCCCGCCAGCCGGAGTGAGCGGCGGGGAGATGCCCGGTGCCCACCTCGCCGGCTCGGCGGCCGTGTCCTGCGGGTCAGCACCCTGAAAGCGGGGACCCGAGCGCCCCCGCCCGGAGCCTCGGCCCGCGCGCCCGGGGACTGGCTGGTACCTGGAGGGAAGGGCCGGGCAGTTCCCGCGCACACCCCTCGCGGAAGGACGGCGGGACCAGCCCGCGCGGCGGCGTAGCGGCGGGAGGGAACGGCGCCTGCCTCTCCCGTCCCTCCTCCGGGCACAAGGCAGGCCGCACCTTCCGGACACCTCCAAAGCGCCGGGAAGAACACGCCGAACTCGGCCTCCGAGAGGGGCTTCGGGGCCCGGCCCCCTCTGGCGTGGGGAGCCCGGGGCCGGGCGTGCGCGCGCGGGAGCTCCCGTTCCAGCCCCGGGGGCGCTTCACCAGGAGGGAGTATCCGCTACGGGAACTGAGGGGCCGGAGAAGCCCTCTTGGAGTGACGCCCCCGACACGTCCTGATTACGCATTCGAAGCTATAGGCTGCTCGACCCCGGGACTCCTCCGTCTCGTCCGCGCGCCTTTCCGCCCCCGCTGCTTCCCCTCCCCCGGCGCGCAGGTCGAGGGCCGCCGGGCGCCCCGTCCGCCGCCGCCGCCTCCTAGAAAGCGGCCGGCGCGCATGAGGCCGCGGCCCCCGCCGGCGGCGCCCCCCTCGCGGTGCCCGCGGTGATGCCATGCCCCGCCAGCACGCGGGCGGAGAGGAGGGCGGCGCCGCCGGGCTCTGGGTGAGGAGCGGTGCGGCGGCGGCGGCGGCGGCGGGCTGGGGGCGCGCGGGCTGCGGCATGAAGGATGTGGAGTCGGGCCGGGCCAGGGCGCTGCTGAACTCGGCGGCCGCCGGGGGCGACGGGCTGCTGCTGCTGGGCACCCGCGCGGCCGCGCTGGGCGGCGGCGGCGGCCTGCGGGAGAGCCGGCGGGGCAAGCAGGGCGCCCGGATGAGCCTGCTGGGGAAGCCGCTCTCCTACAGCAGCGGCCAGAGCTGCCGGCGCAACGTCAAGTACCGGCGGCTGCAGAACTACCTGTACAACGTGCTGGAGAGACCCCGCGGCTGGGCGTTCGTCTACCACGCTTTCGTGTAAGTACCCGCGCCCCCCGCCACCGCGGCGGCGGGGGCCCTCTTGCCTGGTCCCCCGGACGCCCGGCGCAGACACCCTGGCCGGGCGCGCGCATGCACACACACACACACACACACACACACACACATACACGTACACACGCGCGCGCACACGCGCACACACTCGCGTGCGCACACGTGGTAGCTTTTATTTCTTTGCACGTGTTTAGGGTCTTCCTCCTAGAGCCTGCCAGCTCCCTGAGCCCCACCTCTCTCGCCTCTGCGGACGGAGCCTTCCCGTCGGCGCTGAGCCACCCGGCCGCTCTGGGCGCCCGGGGGTAGAGCCGGGCAGGCGCGGGACCCCGGCTGCGCGGATAATTGGGAGAGATTAGGTCCCGAGATACGTCCACTCCAACCGTGGGGGGCGCCCGGGAGCTGGGCAAGGCTCAGGGAGGCGGGGCGCCCGCGTGAGGCTCGGGAGAGTGTGTTGGAAAGGTTAGGAGGTGATGGCGGGGTAGAGGCGGCGGGGAGAGGAGAGACGCAGGCCCGGGTCCTGGTCCCCGGGGCGGAGCTGGGGTGGGGGGGCTGCCGCTCGCGGCGGGGTGGTGGTGGGGAACAGCAGCTAGGTTTCCAGCGCGCCCGGAAACACGCCTCGCAGCTACCTCAACCGCCACTAACGGAAAGTCTGTCAGCGCACGTAGTGCTTCCTGCCACAGTGGTGGCCGAGGCCCAGAGGGGGCGAGCAGGGCCGGGCGAGGGGATGCTTCGCTCGGACGTAGTAGCCGAGGCTGGCGGGGAGCCCGGCGCGCAGGGGCGCGGGCCGAGGTGCAGGGCCGGCGCGCCGCCCGGGACGGGCTCAGGCAGTGGGTGAAGCAGGCAGTGGTGGCTTGGAGTCAGAGCGTGTGTGTTAAGGCTTCATCATCTAGCAGAGGATGCTTAATGAGAAAATGATTGGAAGCAAATGTTTATTTTTCCCTTAGGCATTTGAAATCTTTCAGTGCGTTTGAAGTTTACTACTATTTTTCCCACAATGACCATTCATTCAGTCTCCTGTTAGACTTAGGTTTATGTGGACATTTTAAGGTAGTTTTTATGCCGTTACGCCATCATCTTTTCTTCTTTTTCTCCTCTCTTTTTAGTTCCCCTTTTTTGCTTTTTTATGTTAAAATGAAATATAAAGACAGCAGCCATAGGAGGCCAGTAGAGAAAGTTTAAGGCACTCACTGACAGGTTCCTTGTTTCCTAGTAAAAAGATTTGCAACACGTGAATTAGGTATCTTTTAGAAATGAGGCGTGTCATCCAAACATAGCTCTCACCTGGGATGGAGGATTGGCTCCAGAAACATTTTTTGAAACAACATGGATGAAGTGGCTGGTTTGGTAAATAGGTGAGCCTGGAATTTGACCACGTAGGAGTCAGGAAATTGGTGGAGTCTACAATCTGTGTGACTCTGGTGTCTGGAAAATTTTACAGCCCCAGATTGATGTGAACTTGTAGCATGAGGTGGAATATTCCAGCCAGCTTTCCATCTTACAGTGTACACAAGGAGGACGTTGTGTAGCATCATGATTACATCAAAAGGTATAATGTGTGTAAGATTCACGTTGCCTCAGATGTGGTTATTGCAGTAAATGCTAGACTTAGAGAAACGCTACTGACACTTTTCACGTTCATGCCCTCTGAGTTGATATATAATGAATCCTATTACCTAATGAGCCTGAAAAATTATTCTGACCTGTCAGGATCCACTAAAACATTTAGCAATATGATTTGTGCTCAATTTGGCAGCAGAATATATACTGGATGGAAATTGGTTTTTTGTTTTTTTACACAAGAGTTTGCTCAGAACATTCATAGCTTTGATTTTACAATACGATGCTATTTAGCGGACTTTAATTTTTGGTAATTTATGTATTGTATATTCAGAAAGGGTGAGAGACAACTTTGGTTGGTGTTTGTGCTTTATATCTCCTAAGTGTTGCCCTTGAACATGAATGAGGACTTCTTGTAATGCAACGTTCTCTTTTCAATATGTTGGGGTCTAATAGGTTTTTCTGGCCTTACAGAATCTTAAATTTTTGACAAATCATTTTTGAAGAGGTTCAAGTTGGAATAATTCTCTACTCACCGGGCTTTATTGGTCAATCATTGTCTTTAGTGGTGGATACAAAATAAATTATGTGCTTGTCAATGCCACGTGCTGCGGTGAAGTTTTGCGTGACTGATTTCTAGAGCCTGAAACTGTAATGCTTGAGCGATCCGGTAGGGGTGCTAGACCCACATTAGCACAAAGACAGGAGCATCGGCACAACTACAGCTGATGCAGTAGCGGGGGACAGGCCATCTTTGGCAATTGCTACTTATGATTTTAAATAAGCTTTAGAGAAGCTGGATTTCACACGTTAAATTAATAAAGGAAAGTTACTTTGAGCTGTAAGTCTAACAAGACCATTAATAATAAAGGAAGTTGTAAGAAAACCATTTCTAAAGCAGTGTAACTAACTGATTCTTTGCCAGCCTGGGAATCCCCAAATCTTACTTTAATAACAGGTTTTGTAGCACATTAAGGCTCTTGCCAAGAACAAGTGCACTGTGATTAATGAGGTACTTCAGGGATGGATTTACTTGGTCGACCCACGTTTCCTTGCCAAGAAGCAAGAAAAGTATGTTTAAAGTTATGTTCCAGGTGACGAAACATTTCTGTTAAATATGCAAACCCCATGATTATAATGGTATTTTAATGGTATACAATGTGGTTTCAAGTGTTTGTGTCCCAGCCCACTGATGAGATGGCTGGCAAGAACAAGAGATGGCCTGCTGCAAATCCTTTCTTCCAATCTTTATAAATCGGTGGAAATTAGGAGAGTCTGTTCTCCTCCCGTTCTTTAGGATGTTCCCTGTTTTCAGCTGTCCTTCAGTTTAACGGAGGAGCTATTCACATAGGAGGTGACATACTTCTTTGAATGTTGTTTGTCCATTTTTAATCCCTCATCTTTTTCGGGAAAAGTGTAGAGTAAATGGTGGTAATAGAAAAACACACGATGGGCTCCATATATAAATTCGCGCCGATGGAACAAATGTGTTTCCGAGAAACAGCAAAGGCAACAGTGTGGCAGACACACGTAACTCGCCACTGTGTCCGGTGCATCTCTGCCAGGCATAATGCCATGGACCAGAATGTATATATGTTTTAAAGTAGAAGAAATCCTCCAGTCATCCAGGTTAGCAGCCCGGCAGTCATCCTTGATCCCTTCATTTTTCTCAGACTCGCTCCCGCTGTCCACCCAAATGATCGTTGAAGTCTGTGTGTTCACGCTATAAATATTTTTCAAATCCATTCCCTTCTCTCCTTTGCTACTGCTACCCTCCCTCTCTGCTTCTCCATCCATCCCCACTGGATTATTTATAATGGTCTCCGGCTTCTGTTCTCAGCCTTCCAGCTCTTTGCTCTGACACCACAGTGTTTTTCCCCAAATGCACATCTTATCATATCCCCTTGCCTCTAATCTTTCCATGACTCTCTACCATCTACTCATCTGTTCACTCATCCATCCATCTGCAAACATGTGAGTGTTCACGTGTGCTAATTCCCAAATTCATAAGGCGAAGGCCTCCACTCTCAAGAAGGGAAAAGACTCCAGTGCAAGCCTGTGAACAGGACTGAAACGCTGCTGTTATAGACGTGAGTACAGAGTCATGTGGGAAAAGAGAAGGAAGTGGAGGTGAGAGCACAAACGTCGGCACAGGCTTTCGAGAGGAAGAGAGGTATGAGCTGAGCTTTGACAAATGACTAAATTTTCAAGTGTAAAAGCAAGGAGGGGATGAGCAACCTTGGTGGAGAAAATAGCTTAGGTAAAGACACTGGCACTGGAATCAACATGGTAATTCTGGGTACTGTGAGTATCTGCAGTATGGGCACGACCCCAGGAAAAGAGGGTAGAGCAAAAGGCACATGTGCCTGACCTTGGGTGGCTTCAGACGCCGGCCATGGAATCTAGTCTTTATCCTGTAGCTGGTACTGGTCAGTGAATGGTGATAATCAAGAGGGATGATGTCATCAGACGCGTATTTTGGGTAGACGTGTCTTTCCTTAGTTCGGTGAATGGATTGAAGGGTGCCAGATGGGACCAGTGTGGCCTGTGAGGAGATGACAGCAACTGTCCAAGTTTTCCACTCCTTCTTGTATTCTTTTATCCATAAATTCGTGCCACGATGTCTGTCGACTGTCTCCTTTGTGCCATGGACTGTTCTGGAAAGGTGAGAGACGATTGCCTGAGGAGCTTAGGCAGTAACCGTAGGGACAAGACGGAGGGATTTAATTAGAGAGCAGTTACGTAGGTACCATGCAGATTGTTTTCACCAGTCCCACGTGCGGTGTGAGAGAGACGACCCTGAGCTGGGTGATTTGGGGAATGGAAGTACCATTCACTAACATACGGCACAAAGGGCGGGTGGCATGCTTTCAGGGAACATAATGAGTTCCGACTTGCACTTGTTCAGTTTGAAACGTTTGTCAGATGTTCAGGGAGAGAGCGTAAGTGGTAAACACACAATAGTGAACCAGGTACGCACGGTCTCTCTCCGTCGGGTCTTGGATCGGCAGCTAGAACCATGTCTGTCGCAAAGAGAGCAAAAATAAATAAAATGTATTTCAAAGAATGACTGCCTTTACAGATCGAGAGCAAAATCTAGATGTCTCGATTAGACATTCAGATTTGGAGGCTGCCAGCAGTTTTGTGCTGCTGAAAGCAATGAGTGGGACAAGTGAGGTAGCCCAGAGGTGCAGGGTGGGGTGAGAACGTGGCAGAGGACAGAGTGGGGATGCAGCTCTGTAAGAGATCACAGAAGGACCTGGGAAACCTCGACAGTGACCACAAGGCCACAGGGAAAAGCCAGGAGGCCTTCTCTTTATAAAAGCGAAGGCAGGAAGACGTGTGCAGGAAGGAGCTGCCGTCGGCATTTCCGGTGCTGCAGAAAGAACTAGAAGCGGTGTGTTAGGATTTCATTGGTTGGTGACGAAGGAGGTTCCCTGATGGCCTTTGCCGAAGCAGCAGCAGTGGGATGGTGTCGTGACTGGGATTTAAGTGGGTTGAGGATGGCTGAGAGCTGGGACGGAGGGGACAGGAGCGTAGATTAACTCCAGATTCCTTGGACCGGCTCAAAAGACCCCTCATGACGTGGCCTCTGCCATGTTTCCTGTCTCATCCCTAATACACTCCTGAGCCCCAGCCTTGCTGAGCCCCCCCATCCTGTATCTGCCGCCGGACACAGTATTTGCACACGCTCTTCTCTGGGGCTTTTCCCACCCCTTGCATTCTAGCTGCACAACTCCTACTGTCTCTTCAAAACACAATTCAAGGGTCGCCTCCTCTTGGGCACATCTCCCGCTGCCAGGATAATTTAGGTGCCTCTCATGTCAGCTCCCATGGGCCCCCGGGAACGACATAACCCTGGTGCTTGCCCCGCCTTACGGTCCTCGTGAGCCACTTGGTCTGTCTCTCCCACAGGAGGGTGAACTTCCTGTACAGAAATCCTCCTATTCATCTCTGAATCCCAAGCACCTAGCAAGGTGCCCTGTATGGAGCAGACCCTCCGTACATGCCTGCTGCACGAGTAGGTAAATCATTTTCCTTGGAAACCTTCCACACAGGAGTTGCAGAGTGAAGCAAAGCTGAAGGAATTACCAAGTCTTTTTGATTTGCTTAGAGGTAAGATACCGATGATTCATTTAGAAGAGGAGGGTATGGGCCCAGAAGCAGGAGATCTTTGCTTCCAACTTGCCCACTAATCCGCTTTGTGACTTGGAATAAGTTACTTCCCCCTCCTGGGTCTCCAAATCTTATCTGTGAAACAGGCACAGAGGTGTTTGTGATGCAGCCACAGTGATGGAGGCTAATGTGGAGGGTCTGAAATGGAATCGGAAGGGGAAGGAGTATTTGTAATTAGTGACCTGATCTCTTAATCCTTTCCCTTCCTCCGCCCCGAGCTGCAGGCCCACCTCCTAATTGTTCGCGTTAACTCCAAACTCCTGGGGGGCGGGGGTCAGTGGGCCACACATTAGTCAAGGGGGTCTTTCTAAGGAGTTAACCAGAGCACAGCACTCCCCTGTTGGACGAAGGATCTGCTGATCGCCGTCTCTACCCAGCTTCCTAGGGGCAGAGGCTGTCGTCTGGTTCTCTGCTGTATCACCAGCACCCAGCCCAGGGTCTGGCGTGTAGATGTTCCATGTGTGCAAACTGATTCACACCCCTCATCCCCCCAAATACACTGCTGGTTTCCTGGTGGAAGATGGAATGTGACCCTCTTGGCCATTTCCTGTGTCAGCACTCAAACAGATGTGATGACCAGCCTTATTATTTACATATATATTCTGTTCAGAGCTAAATCTCTGTCTATAGAAAGTGATGTCTGCATTTTATTTTCACTCCTTCAAAACCAATGATTTCCCTTAAATACAGACAGGCCTTCTACAAATTATACTGCTTTTTGCCCTGCTAGTCTAGGAACATAAAATGCTCCATATAAAACGCTCAAATCAATCTGTTTTCAGAAATTGAAGCAATGCTGTAGTATTTGAGGATCATATTCCAATTAGAAATGTTGAAAGTGTTAAAATCTTAGCACTGGGAACATTACGGCCTAAGAGAAATGACACATAAGAAAAAGATATTTCAAAATGGCATGAAGTCTTGATACAAGAACCACTATAAACAAGGAAGGTAGCCAGCCGTCTTTTGATAATAGCTTGTGAAGAAGAGGTGTCCGTTTTAATTTTTAATTGCAAATGGCTATTTTGGCGACTGAGAGCGCCAGCAGAGCGAGTCTTCGCCCAGCCCACTGCTGTGAAAGTGCTTGAAACGGCCCAATTGCTGGGCTGCCATAGCTTCTAGTTGTGTTTAACGACGGGTAGGTGTTTTCACTTCGATTTCCTTTTCCTTCAACCATTTCAAGGATGCTATTTGAAGTTTTATTTGGTTTCAACCTGGTAGACAGATTGGCTACACGACTGCATTGCTTCATAATTTCTAAAATTCTTTGATGGCTCTCAGAGTTTTAGGTGATCCTTTTGATACTCTGTTATCAGTCTGTGGAAGTAGTGAGTTTCCAAAATGTTACTGAGGTCATCTATTGATAAACTGAAAAATACTTTGTGCTTTTTCCATTTTATATATCTGTATTTCTCTCTCTATATATGCACACATGTATTCCATACCTACTGTGTCCTAGCACAGAACTTGTTAGTGCAAATATTTATGTTTACCTTATTTTTGCTCCTCTAAAAGTAAATAAGACATTTGACTAGAATGCAATTGAAAATAAAAAGATCATATGGAGATTATATCATAACTTGAAAGATATATTTAAATTTAACTGTGTATGAAGAAAACACTTTTGACAAACTTACTCATAGTCTTTGTTGCTTCCATTTATAGTACCTGTGAGGTAATTCTAGAAACTCAGTTCCATCTTCAGTCAGTGGCAGGATCATCTTTTATAATTATCATGTTATAATTTCTCTCTTTTTTTCTCAACCATCAATTCAGATGAATACTTGACAGTCATTGTGTGTACCACTGAATGTTCTAGGTGCTGGTGGTGCAAAATGGGGAACCATGCTGGACCATGACCTCAGGGAAAGGGCAATATGATTAGATTCGGATTCAGTTATCAACTTTACTGATTTCGTGACTGTGAGCAAGTTGCTTCCAATACCATCAACTTAACCTGTAAAACAGGAACAATAATATTACATCAGTGTATTGCGATATTTTATATGTATCTAATATGTATGCTTATAATCCCAGTGAGCACATGGTCATTATTGAAACAGGAGAGAGATACAGAGGCAATGTGATGGAGGGAGGGACAGCTCTGTCCAGGTCCAGGATACTCTCCTGTAGGTGCTGGGCAGTTTTTGAATTTGGTGGGTTTAGGCAGGTGGTAATGTCATTGAATTTACATTGTAGATTGTCCAGTCTGCCAGCTTTAGGAATGATGGCTTAAAGGGGACAAAGGAGGTGGGAGATCCATTTCAAAACTGTGATTTCAACTGAGGCAAGAAATAATTAGGACTAGGACGGGGGGCAGTGGTAGCAAAGATGGAGAAGAAAATATGGCCCTGGTGGTGCAGTGGTTAAGAATCTGCCTGCCAATGCAGGGGACACGGGTTCGAGCCCTGGTCCGGGAAGATCCCACATGCCGCGGAGCAACTAAGCCCGTGCGCCGCAACTACTTAGCCTGAGCTCTGGAGCCCGTGAGCCACAACTACTGAAGCCCCGGCGCCTAGAGCCCATGCTCTGCAACAAGAGAAGCCCGCGCACCACAACAAAGAGTAGCCCCCGCTCGCCGCAACTAGAGGAAGCCCACGTGCGGCAACGAAGACCCAACACAGCCAAAAATGAATAAATTAAATAAATAAATTTTAAAAAAAGAGAAAATATGGTGATAGAGTTGCAATGTATTAGAGGGGTCAACGTGGAAGATGAAGCAGAAGGATGGATTTGCTGTTTCCTGGTTCCTGGTTTGGGTGGTGGGCTATGTAGTGGGGGCCGTTAAATGAGATTGAGAATACAGGGGGGACAGCAGGCTGCAGGGGATGTTGGGGTGATAGATGAGTTTAGTCTGAAGATGCTGAGCCTTCGGTAACTGTGGGCTCCTCGCTATACACGTCTGGCAGTTGTGGATGAAGGTTTAAGAGACACGGAGGTACCGACAGCGCTTAAAATCACAAGGAGCGTGTGTAAAAGAGAGAGGGATGGAAACCTGGAGAATACTGACACGTAAGGGTGAGCAGAGAAAGGGGAATAAAATGGAGCAGACGGCGAGATGGAAGGAAACACTGGACAGAAGGATGGCCAGGAGATCGTGGAAACCAAGGGTACTGAGAGAGTTTCAAGAAATAGTCCACTGTGAAATATAGGCAGTGGTTACCACTGGATCTGACGGCAGCATGGGAGGCGGCAGTGAAGGAAGCGCTTAGGGCAGAAGCCAGGATGCTGTTCGCTGGGAAATGAATCGGAAGTGACGGGAGGAATTGGTGAGCGTGAGCCCTGTATTCAGTTAGTTTAGCGGGAATATTAACAAGAGAGACTGAACTCTAGCTTGAAGGAAACACAAGACTAAAGGGCAGAACAAGGGAGGGGAACTGGTAGGAAAGATGATTTATCATCAACGGTAGTCATTTTAATTATTGATTATATGCTGGACGTTGTTCTTAATGCCTTACACACGCTCAGTCTTTTAATCTCAGAACAGCCCTAAGAGGTGCTATTTAGGATCGTCATCTCCTGTGGACAGACCAGGATGCTGAGGCAGGGTGAGGGTCAGTGATCTGGCCATGGTCAGCCAGCCACCGACTTAATGGCAGGGCTTTGAACCGGGCAGGTTGGCTGGCAGCCCGCGTTCTTAACCACTGTAATCACCACTATTGTGGACGATGCCTGTGGGCCCAGGGCCCCTCCTATTACATGGATGGCATCATTTAAAAACGGCTTTGGGGGTGTGGGGTGGGATGAATTGGGAGATTGGAATTGCCGTATATACACTTGATACTATGTATAAAATAGATAACTAATAAGAAACTATGGAATTGACGTATATACACTATTGATACTATGTATAAAATAGATAACTAATAAGAAACTACTATACAGCACAGGGAACTCTACTCAGTGCTCTGTGGTGACCTAAATGGGAAGGAAATCCAAAAAAGAGGGGACATATGTATACATATAGCTGATTCACTTTGTTGTACAGCAGAAACAAACACAACATTGTAAAGCAACTGTACGCCAATAAAAGTTAATTTAAAAACATAAATAAAAATTTTAAAATGCTTTAGGGTGTGGTATAGCTCTTAGCAAAATAGCATATGCACAATAAATATTGTTGAAAAAAAATGAATGATGGTTAAAACCCCTTATAACTTAGTATCAGAGAATTACATGTAACTTAACAGTGTTAAGTACTATTAACAGTTTCTGTCTCCAAATTCTAACCAGCTCAAGTTTTAATTTTTCCATAAAGGTTCTCTTCATAGCTCTGGGTTATTTCCTTACTTTTATTTACCTCACAGAGCTTTTATTATTTGGACCATGTATTTTAGCCCTTAATTACATTCTTGCATTGCTTTCTAATTGGATCGTTTAACTAATTCTTCAAAAATAATTTCTGTCTAAAGAAACCAAAGCACCCTTTTTATTTGTATCTCCTATGGCATCAAGCCCAGATTTTTATCCTTTGTTTTTAATCAAAATTTACCTAGTCTATCGCTACCAGGGGGACTATTTGAATGCTATAACTTTTTAATTTTTTTCAAACAGGAATTTCCTTAAGATCTACTAGTTTAAATTGTGGAGCAACTTATATTGAGGACCCAAATTGCTATAATAACTTCTTAATAGCATTGCCTATAAACATTAAATTTTGAATTTATACTTTCACTGCAGAATGCCTAAGATTCATTTAAAATAGTAGCAGTTGCTTCATTTATGTTTCACAATGGCTGAATGTACCATAGAACCATTTGCTCCAAACTGATTTTACCAGATTTTCTTTCTTTAAACTAATAGAATACTCGTGTTTTCTTCACACTAACATAAATATCTTCCATTTAGTCTCCATGCTTCCTTCTCCCCTCCCCCATACACCTTTTTCCTGGATGTTTCTTCCTTTCTTTCTCTCAATTGTCCCATCATCTTTCCCCCTAACTAAACTATTCCTAGTTTTTTTTTCCTTCCTCTCTGGGCATGTATATTTCTGAAATGAGTTTTCTCTTTATTTCTTTTTACCAGGTTGTGTAATTTGATTTCTCTTCCTCTTAAAGCTGTCTGCTCTTAATCAGGAGATGGGCTGACCCTGTAATTGCTTACAGGCTGCAAGAGTGTCCTGCATCAGCAGACCGGGCCACCTAATGTACACATTGCTCTGCAGTAATTCACTGAGGCCTCCAGAAAGATGAGGGGTTAGAGAACCCTACTTTTCTGGGAGTTTTAGTTAGGCTCAGGTTTCTTAGGAAAAAAGAGAGTGAAGCCTTACAATTTCTCTGATGCTTTCTAATATCTACCTATTATTTCTGAAATCTGGGAGTACTCAGATATTCCGTGAATAACTTTTAAAAGATCATACTTTCCATTTTGGAAGTTGACTACTCTATATAGCTGAGAAAGAAATTATTTTTATTCCTGATGGAATTATTGTAGAAAAAAGCACATTGGAGAAGTCAATATGTCTGTCACTCAGAGTTAAATAGCAGGTAACTTAAAGTCATTCATCGCATGTCCATCAATAGATGGATGAAGGAGATGTGATACAAATATACGATGGAATATTACTCAGCCATAAAAAAGAACGAAATCTTGCCAGTTGTGACAACAAGGATGGACCTTGAGGACATTGTGTTGAGTGAAATAAGTCAGACAGAGAAAGACAAATACCACATGATCTCACTTGTATGTGGAATCTAAAAAGCAAAACAAGTGAACAAACAAAACAAAATAGAAACAGAGTTATAGATACAGAGAGCAAACTGGTGGTTGCCAGAGGGAGCAGGGGGTTGGGTAAAATAGATGAGGGGGGGTTAAAAGGGCACAAACCTTCAGTTATAAAATAAATCAGTCACAGGAATGTAATGTATGGGATGGAGAATATAGTCAATATATAGTCTATAACATGGTAATAATTCTGTCTGGTGACGGTTTCTAGACTCATCATGGTGCTTATTCCGTAATGTATTTGATTGTCAAATCGCCCTGCTGTACACCTGAAACTAACATAATATTGGATGTCAACTATACTTCCATAAAAAAATATTTATCATGTAGACTGTTTACAGTCGTTAGCAGATTCTTTTCTCAGTGAGCCAGGAAATAGATCTATAATTCGGCAACAGAGAGCTGCAGTTCTCCTGTTTAATTGGAGGTTAAAGCATGGACTCAAACTGCAAGCTGTCAGGGGAGTGCATAGGAGAGAGAAAACCACCTGTATTTTTTCCTAGTTGGAAATTTTTCCAAAGCATAGGCTTTGGGAAAGCTATTCCCACAATCTTTTATGGAATAGGTTCCAAGTTTAGGGCTCCCTTTTCTCTAAACCTGTTTCCCCTCATACCTGAACAAATCTGGATGGGATTGAGAATCTGGATGGGATTGAGAATTTGGGTTCTTCTCCCATGTTTGGGTCATCGAATACATTTCCCAGCTTTCTGAGTTGTACAGTTAAGACATGATTCTTCACTGTTTGTTCAATAACGTGACCTCATGCTATGTATAAGGACCTGAACTACACCAGAACTACAGAAACTGAACGGAAATAAGACACAGCCTATTCCTTCAAGGAATTTTTACTCCAGAAGGGTATGAGTTTACTGTTTACTGAGTTACAAAAACCACCTCTCTGAGTTGACAGGATGAAAGCAAAGGTTGGCCTTTCTCCAGAGACATTTAGCTACTGCTCCTATTAAAGGGATTTTCAGGGTAAAGTCTGATTACCGTACAGAGAACTGCTGACTGTCAGCTCTCTTGACCCCTTGGGAAACATGGAAGCTGGGTGCCCAGCTGCCCATGCAGGTGGGCATTCAGTTCAGTGCCTCCCACACAGAGACCAAACCCAGGAGTTCCCACTGATCACAGTAATTTCCAAAGAGCAGTAATTAAACTAGTTAAACTAAATGTTCTAGTTAATACAACATTCTGAGTATGTTTAATTTGCTCTCAAGTGTGTTTAAAAATAGAAAAGAAACCAGTGCTGCTTCATAGTACTTTGTTTGAGGATGTTATTTTTTTTCTCCCCAAAATGACTTACAAAAAATAATGCAAACCAAAAGTTTTTTCTTTTTCTAAATCAAATGAAATGCCTGTTTATCTTCAGTATATATGCTAAATTTATACTCTTGTTAGCTTTATTTTAGTACATGGCGGAAGATATTACCATGGGGCCTGGAATTCATTCATTCTTTCATTCATTCATTCACTATTTGAGTGCCCACCTCATGTCATGTCCTTGGAACCCTTTGGAAACACTCTTTCCCATTTGATCGACTTTCTCCAGGCATGTGGGAAATGGCTCTTTTTCTTCAACCAGAGAGTGGCTCTTCAGAGTGAAGATAAAGGCATTGAGTGTAAGAATGTATGTTCACTGCAGTCCTAAGGGTGCACTTGGCTATCTCCTTAAGACTACAACCTAACCTTCAGATGTATTTCTGAACTAGATGGGCAGTCAGGTGACAGAATTACACGGTGACATTAAACTGGTTTTAAATTGACCGGAGCCAGATGATTAGATCCTCTAGTTCTGCTCTGCTCCATCAAATGGAAAAGGCGAGGAAGTTGGATTCAATACAAATGACTTTGGGGGAACTCATTTATAACCTTCAAGATAAGATCACGTGGACCTTGACATCTGGAAGAAATGACAGTCACTCTGTTTAGGGGCAACATTATCTCCAAGCTTGAACATTCACATTGGCACCCAAGTTTTTTTCCGTAGAAGAAAATCAGATAAGTCCTTTAGATTCAGATCCACCAGAGAATAAATAGAAAGAGATGGTTGACAGTCAGCACAAAGGAACCAGCTAGGCACTGAGATGGCCCTGCAGACCTTCCAAAGGTAGGACAGGAGACACACGAGGAAAGGAAAAAGTAGGCAGGTCACATTTATGCCCATGGTGTTAACTTCTGCACGGTCACTCGGGCCACCAGTTTGGTGGGACCACGTTTCAGTTATTCTGTCTCTCAGTGGAAGGGACCGTAGTCATTCCACTGAAAGTGGAAGTTATCTTTAGCAGGAAAGATTCCTTTACATGGATCCAGAGCTTTTCCTCTAATGTTGGACCTGAGGAGTTACTTTACAAATGACTGTTCCCAAACTAGATGGGTCATGCTGTGGAGAGCTGTTTTTCAGAGCTCGTGGGTATGGAGTTTTATTCCAGGCTTTGGGGCAGGAAGTGGGTAATACAGATAAATTTATAGGTGGCACCAAAGGAGGTGGCTTAGACAACCATAAACAAGAATAGTTAAGAAACTATCACATTGTGCCGGAGAAAACAGAATACTCATCTAATTCAAGGGTAGGTACCGTAATTCACAGTTGTCATTAATGAGGGAGCATTCTTTTTTCCTCCAACAAAGGTGAAAGGCAATTACCCGAATTGTTTTCTGTTTGTCATTGGTCCAAAGTCCTTTTCCACGTTGCAGCCTTAATATAGATTTCCAAAGCACGTGACAATACACTGGAGAGACCTAGTCACGTTAAATCTATCGTGTGTGTGTTTTTCATACTTGCTCGCAGAGCCGCATATGAAGCTGGTGGTTACGCCAGAGTTAGTGTCTGGGGGGTGGGGTGCAGGGGGGTGCAGCGACACAGCACCATGAGGGCCTGGCCTGGAGCATCAGCCAGGGGACGGTGAAGGAGGGGAGGGCAGCAGAGAGTTCAGAGGGAGAACCAGAGTTCCTAGCCCTGGATCGGCGTTTGATAGACAGAGAGATGAAAGAATCAGAGTTTTCACGGTTTCAAGCCAATGTGACTGTGACTAAGCAAAGATGCTCAATTCTGTTTTAGGGAGAGACGGAATGCACAGGTGAGCATATAACCTATTTGAGCTTTGGGAGAGGGAGGAGAGGGTCATTAGTTAGTGATGTAGAGGTGCTGGTGACAAAAAAGCCGTTGGAGAAGAATGTAGGGAGAGAGGTTTAGGGAATACTGGCATTTGGGGAGAAAAGAGGAGAAAAGGGGCTTGTGAAAGAGACAGAGAAGAGAAGGACTCGAAACAGGGTAACACAGCATCCGCAGGGGGACCAAGTCTCAAAGAAGGAGTGCAATGGGCTGAGAGTATTATAAAGAAAAGAAATGAAGCTCTGAACATTGGGGTGTATATGTCTTGTCTTTTTTCCCTCCTTTTTTTTCAAATTAATTAATTAATTAATGTATTTATTTTTGGCTGCGTTGGGTCTTCGTTGCTGCGCACGGGCTTTCTCTAGTTGCAGCGAGCAGGGGCTACTCTTTGTTGCGGTGCGCGGGCTTCTCATTGCGGTGGCTTCTCTTGTTGTGGAACATGGACTCTAGATGCGTGGGCTTCAGTAGTTGTGGCACGCGGGCTCAGTAGTTGTGCCTCACGGGCTCTAGAGCGCAGGCTCAGTAGTTGTGGTGCACGGGCTTAGTTGCTCCTTGGCATGTGGGATCTTCCCGGACCAGGGCTCGAACCCATGTACCCTACACCGGCAGGCGGATTCTTAACCACCGCACCACCAGGGAAGCCCCATATATGTCTTTTCTAATTAGTGATTTCCTTTCCTTTGGATATACGCCCAGGAGTGGAATTGCTGGATCATATGGCAGCTCTATTTTTAGTTTTTTGAGGACCCTCCCTACTGTTCTCCATAGTGGCTGCACCAATTTACGTTCCCAGCAACAGTATAGGAGGGTTCCCTTTTCTCCACACCCTCGCCAACATTTATTATTTTGCTTGTCTTTTTGATGATGACCATTCTGACGGGTGTGAGGTGATATCTCGTGGTGGTTTCAGTTTGCATTTCTCTGATGGTTAGTGATGCTGAGCGTGTTTTCATGTGTCTGTTGGCCATCTGTATGTCTTCTTAGGAAACCTGTGTATTCAGGTCATCTGCCCATGTTTTAATTGGACTGTTTGTTTTTAGATATTGAATTATGTGAGCTCAGTATATACTTGGAATATTAACCCCTTATGAAACATATCATTTACAAATATCTTCTCCCGTTCAGTAGGTTGTCTTTTTGTTTTGTTGATGGTTTCCTTCACTATGCAAAAGCTTTTAAGTTTAATAGGTCCCATTTGGGTTTTTTTTTTTTTTTTTTTTTTTTTTTTGCTTTTTTGCTTTTGTTTCCCTTGCCTGAGGAGACAGATCCAAAAAAATATTGCTAAGACTTATGTCAAAGAGTGTACTGCCTATGTTTTCTTCTAGGAGTTTTATTGTTTCCTGTGTTACATTTAGAGAGGCATGGACATACATACACTACCAAACGTAAGGTAGATAGCTAGTGGGAAGCAGCCGCATAGCACAGGGAGATCAGCTCGGTGCTTTGTGACCGCCTGGAGGGGTGGGATAGGGAGGGTGGGAGGGAGGGAGATGCAAGAGGGAAGAGATATGGGGACATATGTATATATATAGCTGATTCACTTTGTTATAAAGCAGAAACTAACACACCAGTGTAAAGCAATTATACTCCAATAAAGATGTAAAAAAGAAAATAACCTAAGTGTTCATGAACAGGTGAATGGATAAAGAAAATGTGATACACACCCACACACCCACACACACTGGAATATTACTCAGCCATAAAAAAGAATGAAATTTTGCCATTTGCAACAACATGGATGGATATGGAGGGTATTATGCTTAGTGAACTAAGTCCAAGAAAGACAAATACATTGTTTTGACTTTCATGTGGTATCTAAAAAAAAAGAATGAATATAACAAAACAGAAACAAACTCATTGATATGAGAACAAATTAGTGGTTACCAGTGGGGAGAGGGCCAGGGGGGTGGGGGAAGGGCAAGAGATGGGCAAGAGATTAAGAGGTACAAACTACTGGGTATACAATAAGATTCAAAGATGTAACCTGCAGCACAGGGAATAGAGCCAATAGTTTACAATAACTTTACATTGAGTATCATCTATGAAAATATTGAATCACTGTGTTGCACACCTGAAACCATTGATAATTAACATTGTAAATCAACTATGCTTCAATCTAATTACAAAATGCTGCTGACAAAAGTTTCTTAATTTCTTGAGGAAAAAAAAGAGTAGCAATGAAGATGTAGATGTAAAAAGAGGCAGTGATGTAGACAAGCAGCATAGAGCAGGGGCGGCCAGAACCTGGAAAGGGGGGGCCACCTAGGAGGGGACAGGTCTGCAGCCCCATGTGCTCCGAGGACATCTGCGTCACAGGGAAGAAATTGCGTCCTGGGAAAAGGGCCAAAGTAACCCAGCAACCAGGCAATGTGGAGCACAGCAGTCAGCATTCAGAAGGCATCCCGCAGGTGTAAGGGATGTCCTGAAGGTGTATCCTGAGAGATGGGGGTGCCCAGAGAGCCTCTGTGAGCAGACAGGGAAGTCTGGTGTGGGAGCAGCCTTGCAGTCCAAAGAGAGACACGGGTAAGTGCAAGGCAGTTCCAAAGAGTCTGTGATACAGCGCCGGCGCTGGGAGAGGAAGGAGAAGACAGACTGGACTGCGTAACTGACAATCAAATTGCTGCAGAGAGCGGGGGAACGGGAGATTAGGGAGCGACAGAGTACAA
The DNA here is from genome assembly GCF_949987515.2 of Delphinus delphis. Lineage (NCBI taxonomy): Eukaryota > Metazoa > Chordata > Mammalia > Artiodactyla > Delphinidae > Delphinus > Delphinus delphis. The sequence goes on along the minus strand of NC_082696.1, from coordinate 79,404,762 downwards.
CCAAGCGCTTCTTTATTTCTCCAGGCAGTTGGATGACTGCACAAATATAAAAGCCTAGGGAAGGGCCCCCCAGGTGGAGAAAGGTGAAGGTGATTGAGAGGACCAAGACTCTGGAGGAAGAGAGCTAGGGATAGATGGTAAGTGAAGGTCTGGGATGGCGGCTTTGGGTGTGAGAAGCAAGCCCCAGGAGGTAGGTTAACAAGGTTTCTGGACAGCGACAAACGCCCTGATGCAGGTAGAAGGCTCTGCAGGTGACATTCTGAGGTCTCCCCGATGGTGGTGCACAGGCGAGATTTAAAAGGCGTGGGGACCCTGACTCAGATCTGACAGCCGCCTCCCAGGTAAAGGGAAGGAGGGATGCTCTGGAAGTGACATGGTGACCTTGGGCAAGTCCCCGGCTTCTTGGGGCCCAAACACCTGGTAAATGTGGAAATGTGCAGGTGTGAAAGCACCTTACTGTAACAGTAGGCACATGTAAAAACGTGTTTAATGAATAAATCAATGAACACATTACTTATTTTACAGTAGCATTGTATTTGGTGCTAGGATTCCATACCAAGAGATTTACTGTTGTCTCTAGAAGCTCTCTGCATTGGAACAAAAAGATCTTTCTATAATCTCTCTATTTTTGAATCTACAGAGAAAAGCACATTCTTAAGGCTTAAAGTTGGAAAGATTGTCAGGGACTACCGCTTTGACACATTTAGTAGTAGGTTCACAGAGCTGCAAGGACCTTTGGTGACCTATTCCTACACTGTCCTTTCTTAGCTGGGAAAACTGTGGCTACAGAAAAGTCAAGTGACTTGTTCCACATCAAACACTGCCAGGGGCAGCCCCGGTGGCCGGGCCTCCCGTCAGCCTTACTGAGATGACTTCGCGATCTGCCCTACGCGCCCTCTAGTGAAGGTTCTCTGAGGTTTTCATACGATGAGAAGTGGGGAGCGACAAATTAGGAGTTTGGGGTTAACATATACACACCACTATATATAAAATAGATAACCAACAAGGACCTACTGTACAGCACAGAGAACTTTACTCAGTATCTTGTAATAACCTGTAGGGGAAAAGAATCTAATAAAGAATATGTGTGGGGGGTGAGTGTGTGTGTCTGAAACTGAATTACTTGGCTGTACACCTGAAACTAACACAACATTGTAAAGCAAACATCAATAAAACGAAAACAAAAAAATAAGTAGTGACATTTCAAATCCTATTGTTTGTTCAACTCTTATATGAAGCATATTCTTTTTTCTTTTAATAAATTTATCTATTTTATTGTTGGCTGCGTTGGGTCTTCGTTGCTGCACGTGGGCTTTCTCTGGTTGTGTGAAGCATATTTTTTTTTAAACAGAGAACAGGAGTATTTATTTATTTTAAAATTTATTTATTTATTTATTTATTTATTTTGGGCTGTGTTGGGCCTTCGTTTCTGTGCGAGGGCTTTCTCTAGTTGTGGCAAGCAGGGGCCAGTCTTCATCGCGGTGCGCGGGCCTCTCACTATCACGGCTTCTTTTGTTGTGGAGCACAGGCTTCAGACGCGCAGGCTCAGTAATTGTGGCTCACGGACCCAGCCGCTCCGCGGCACGCGGGATCTTCCCAGACCAGGGCTCGAACCTGTGTCCCCTGCATTAGCAGGCAGATTCTCAACCACTGCGCCACCAGGGAAGCATATTCTTTTAAAAAGCAGTTTAGAACCTTTTCTCTCTGTATGTTAACAGAGAAAACATTCCTCTCTGTTACAAATTCCTAAAAGCCAGCAAAAGACATTATTTTTTATGACTTTTCTTTCTTCTGAAGGAGTCAAATTCTGAAGCAGGGGTCTCTTTAGGGGTTAAAACATATATTGACTTGCTTTTCAAAGGCTCCAATGAATGGAGAGAGCAAATAAGAAACAAAGTAGTATTTAGCACCTTAGTATTAATATTCAGTAAACCACAGTTGCAACACTGTGGTTTCTTTCCAGATAGGAAAATTTTGTGAGAGATAGCCCCAGAATTCGAGGGAGTGGGAGAAAGTACATGTAAACATTATATGAGGACCCAAAAGCCCCTCTTTCATTCTGTGTCTCTGTCTCTCTGTCTGTCTCTGTTTCTATCTCTGTCTCTGTCTCTCTCTCACAGACACAGACACAGACACACACACAGACAATCTAATTACACTTGATAAATTCACGAGGGGAAAGCAGATGTGTTCATCCAGAAATTCAGATGAGGTCACACATCTGTACATAGGTGCACCCAGCGCCCTGCTTGTATGCCCAGGAGGGCCTGGACCCGGACAGCCAGACCCAGGCAGGAGTAGCAGGGTGAGGTCACCCTCAGGAAAGGTCTGGAAATCCTTGCCCTGTCCATGGGGCGAGGCACATCTCCAGCTTTGCAAGCACCGTGTCTTCTTTTTTAATGTGAGTGGGTACAATTACGTTAAACTTGGTTTCCACCCTCCTGGTGTTTCTTTGTCCGTATCTAATATGCTTTTTATAGTTCATATTGTCATTAGAAAACGAATGGTTTCATTAGCGAATTATGAGGGAGAGGAATTTGGGTGGAGTTTAAATTGCTGGCTTAAAGATAGCCATTTTTGCATGAGTCACGTACCTACCTACCCTCACTGCAAGGTTGACGTGTCCTATTGGTGCTTCTTCAGACGTCTTTTTAGCTAAGAGAATTCTGAGGCAGAGAAGTGACTTGGAGAAAATGAAGGGCTCTCATTTAATTTTACAAACAATTCTTTATGCCCTAAGTTACTCCCGTGATCTTTGAATACCTAGGACATCCTTTCTCGGGCGTCAGACCCCCTCCCTAGTGGTTCTGATGCAGAGCTGCTTCATGGACCGCCCAGCACAGCCAGCGGGGCATGGGGGGTGGGGACAGATGGAGAGGCGGGTCCATTCTCCTTGACACATGGCTGTTGCTTTTTTCCTTAGAGAAGAGGGTTGCTTTGCCGCCACAAAGCAAAGAGCACTTTACAAAGGCCTCCATTTGTACACAAATGCAAAGCACTTACCCTGGCCCTCAAATAAAGGGACCCTGCAGTTAATAAACTCTGACCGTCTGTATGAAAGAAAGTCTGATCCTGTGACATTTGTGAGACATCCTCACTCGTCAAGCCCACAGGCCACATCCACACCCCAGGTAGTGTTGTCAGTCTTTTAAAAAACTTTGATGGCTCCTAAATACGGCCCCAGTAGTTACGCGCTTGTTACAGAGGCCAGAATTTTCTTTCATTCAGAGATCTGTGTCCTTTGCAAAGGTGTATGCGTAAGAATTTTCCCTGAAGCATTGTTTTGTTTTCAAAAAAGTACAGAAACAACTAGATAATCAATGACGGTAAACTTGTCCAAGGGAAAACTGTGCATCCTTTGAGGAGAAAGAAGGAAGTATGCATGACGTGGTTTCTAAAGTGAATTATTAGGTGAAAAAAATCAAGGTATAACACACCGTATGTAGTGTACACAAGATCCACTTTTGTAAATTAAAAACACACACACACACACACACACGGTAGATTCTCATTTTCCATGCTAGTTAGGGCCTATGAATTCGCTGCGAACACTGAATTAGCGAATACAGAATCATTGCTCCTAGCAGGAACAGGGGGATAGGCTCCTTGGAGTTTTTGGTCACATTTCCATCAACCGATCGATACATAACCTTGTTTTATGTGTGTTTCTGTTTAAAGACACATTATTTAAGATCCAGTGCATTCATTAACATTGATCTCATAGCCGATAGCACTGTAACTCCATCTGAATGAAGCTTACCTCACGTGTCTTTTCCCCTGGGAGTCACGTCACAGCTTTTTTGCACTTAACGCTGGACAGTGCTTCAGCGCTACAGTGGACCCATTTTAAACAGCAAAATCACACAAAGCACACAAATGCAAAAAATCATGACATTAAATAGACCCTGAGATGGACACTTGTTTACAATCTGAGCTGAAATCACAACGCGTACAATCGCCTTGTTCAGTGGCAGCTGGGAGCGTGGGCATTGGGAGGGAGACTAAGTTTTTGGCCCCCATTTGCGTGTCCGCAAATGACCGTGAATGCCCAGTGAGCATTGATGCTGGAGTTACAAATAACTTTCAGGGGCAGGCAGATCTGCAAACACAGAAAGTGTGAGTCATGAGAATCGGCAATATATGTATGCATACACACACCCCCATTTATGCGTGCGTACAAATAAAAGGATGAGAGCAGCTGCTCCCAGGAAGTGATCTGTTGAACAGGACGGGAGGTGCGCCTTCTAGGGTCACACTCTCTGGCCCACGTGATTTTTTACTGTGTCCGTAACCCATACCTCCTTCTTCTGTGTCTTCTTCCCTCCTGTCCCACTTCCGCCACTCCATTCTCTCAACGAGGAGTGTGTATTTTCTGAGGAGATCTACGGACAAGATCTTATTGGAGCCAAATTTATCATAATGAATACCCACTGAATCAGGCTCTTTGCAAAGTTGGTCAATATAATTTTGGAAATGAAGAGCGTTTTACAAATGCTGAGTGTGACACTCCGAATATGAGTCCTCTGCGTAATTTGTGTTACAGAATATTACCCATCTCCCTGCACCTTGGGAAGACTAGACTTCAGGGCACTTGAACTCGGCAAATACTCTTGCTTAAATTCTTACCTGGTTCTCAGAATGGACGCTTAATAAGTAGGAAACAACTTGACTAATATTAAGGATGTAATGGCAGCTATCAAGTTGTATGTGACACACATGTAGAAATTCCCTTCAAGTAGATTCCAGTTTCTGTCTCTCCCCCCAACCTCGTTGGTGGCAGAAGAGGTGACAAGTCCCCAGGTTTGGTCTCCACCTTCCCCAGGATGTCCAGAACTCAAGAGCATCCTTTTCTGGCTTGTCCCAGCTCCTGTGCTTGGTTTCTTGGATTATTTTTGAAGGCTTGCCATTCATAACTTGTAACTTTAGAAAAGAGAGAAAAGCTTTAATTTTGTCTAATGTTTCCTCCCTTGCATATATCACAGTGTTCTTTTCTTTTACCACCTATGGAAAGCCTGACTAGAAAGTAACCTCCCTGAAAGACTTTCTTCCTAATTAATAAGGAGATTTTCACTTTCCCCCAGGTACTTCCTGTGATTTATTGTAACACTGGTTAAAAGCATGCTGAAGCTGAGCTGACAATGGGTAAAGAAAAAGATGTATAAGGCATGCACACATCCAATTATATTTGGGGTTCATTAGTATTAATGGTCTCCCGTGGGCTGTTACCCTCTGTCCATCGTTAGTTTGTAACCTAAAGTCATTCAAATTTCTGTGTAATTGGATTTCTGCCAGATGGATCGATTCCATCCATCACTGTATTTCTTCTCAAACATTGAGAATACTATCTTTTAAAAATGTTTGTATGCCTACACACGTATATAATCAAAATGTATAAAAACACCCCTCTGTTTGAAAAAAAAAAGTTAACAGCCTTGTAAAGAACAACTTTGGCAACAAATGGTGAAGTTTATTTTAGAATAAACTTTGTTCATATGTGGACCTCTGAAAATCAAAATAGGAAGATTTATCCAGTGTTTATTTTTCTTACCAAATATGACAGTTACCCACAAGTAGAACAGGTTGTCGTTACTGCAGATCCTGTGTCTGTAAAACCACAGGTTTTTAGGAAGAAGCATTTGGGCACCTCGTGGTCTGCATCGTTTACAGCTGCATCTGTACCTAGGAGCCTTTGGTAAAATGAAATGGACCTTTTTGGATCAGAACCAGTGTGCTCCACTGGCCAAGGCTTTCTGGAGTTACTGAGGATGCTTCTGGCTGGGAACTCGCCGGGATCAAGTTCTCTGTGGTTGGTTTAGTGTCTTTGTCCTGTGAGTGTACATCGCAAGGTGATGCTGCCGTCCACGGTGAAGCGCGCACCCTCGGTGCTTTGCCCCATTTACATATCACCATCCAGCCATGTCGGTGAGCACTGATGTATCAGCCGCCATGACCTTGTACACCTGAGTCACATTTGAAGGGGTTCTTCTTGTTTACTAGCCCTATAGATCTATAAATGACTACAGATAAATGACTTAGACTCCTCCAATGCACACAACCAGCCAATTCTCTTCCTAAAAGCAGAGACCAGGTGCAGCACCAAAGCATCATCAGATGATGCCTTGGTGAGCATAGGCACAGGACAGTCAGATGCTGGTCCTGTCCTGTGGATCCAGGGACCATTGCCTGTTCCTATTCTGATTCTATATAAGGGATGTGGAGAGATGCCTCCCTCCTGAGACCACCATTCCTTAGGCCAGGGGTAGCACACCACAGGCCACATCCAGCCTCCTACCTGAATTTGTTTGTTTGTTTGTTTTTTTGTGGTACGCGGGCCTCTCACTGTTGTGGCCTCTCCCGTGGTGGAGCACAGGCTCCGGACGCGCAGGCTCAGCGGCCATGGCTCATGGGCCCAGCCGCTCCGCGGCATGTGGGATCTTCCCGGACCGGGGCACGAACCCGTGTCCCCTGCATCGGCAGGCAGACTCTCAACCACTGCGCCACCAGGGAAGCCCCTGAATTTTTTTTTTATTGGAGTATAATTGATTTACAATGTTGTGTTAATTACAGATGTACAGCAAAGTGATTCAGTTATACATGCATATATATCTATTTTTTTCAGATTCTTTTCCCGTATAGGTTATTACAAAATATTGAGTTTCCTGTGCTATACAATAGGTCCTTGTTGGTTATCTGTTTTATATACAGTAGTGTGTACATGTCAATCCCAAACTTCTAATTTATCTTTCCCCTTTCCCCTTTGGTAACCATAAGTTTGTTTTCTATGTCTGTGGGTTTAGTTCTGTTTTGTACCGTAAGTTCATTTGTATCTTTTTTTGTTCAGATTCCACCTATGAGTGATATTGTATGATATTTGCCTTTCTCTGTCTGGCTTACTTTACTTAGTATGATCATCTCTAGGTCCATTCACGTTGCTGCACGTGGCATTATTTCACTGTTTTTATTGCTGAGTAATATTCCATTGTGTATATGTACCACATCTTCTTTATCCATTCATCTGTCAATGGACATTTATTTTTAAATTTTTTTCTATAAGTGAATTATACGTGATTTTGTCTTTTTTAAAATTTATTTATTTTATTTTTTAAAATTTATTTTGGGCTGTTTTGGGTCTTTGTTGCTGCACGCGGGCTTTCTCTAGTTGCAGTGAGCAGGGGCTACTCTTCGTTGCAGTACGCGGGCTTCTCATTGCGGTGGCTTCTCTTGTTGTGGAGCACAGGCTATTGGCACGTGGGCTTCAGTAGTTGTGGCACTGGGCCTCAGTAGTTGTGGCTCGCCGATTCGAGAGTGCAGGCTCAGTAGTTGTGGCACACGGGCTTAGTTGCTCTGTGGCATGTGGCATCTTCCCTGACCAGGGCTCGAACCCGTGTCCCCTGCATTGGCAGGTGGATTCTTAACCACTGCGCCACCAGGGAAGCCCCTGTCAGTGGACATTTAGGTGGCTTCCATGTCCTGGCTATTGTAAATAGTGCTGCAATGAATACTGGGGTGCACGTATCTTTTCAAATTATGGTTTTCTCCAGGTATATGCCCAGGAGAGGGATCGCAGGATCATACGGTAGCTCTATTTTTAGTTTTTTAAGGAACCTCCATACTGTTCTTCATAGTGGCTGCACCAGTTTACATTCCCACCAACAGTGTAGGAGGGTTCCCTTTTCTCTGCACCTTCTCCAGCATTTATTATTTATAGACTTTTTGGTGATGGCCATTCTGACTGGTGTGAGATCTGACCTGCGACCCATCTTTACAAACAAAGTCTTATCGGGGCATCGTCGTGCACATTTGCCTGTGTATTGTCCATGACTGTTTTCTCTCTACATCAGCTGAGTTGAGTAGTCACAACAGTGACCTTATGGCCCACGAAACTGAAAACGTTTACACTCTGGCTTAGGCCAGAAAACCCTGTTTTCTATCACGTGTCCTTGCCTTGCTGTCAGGTGACTATGGAGACGGGGGATGAAAACAGACACATGGTGAGTCAGTTGTGAGTAGAGTTGAAATTGAAAGAATGCTCTTAGCTGGAGTTCAGGTCACAGCCAGGGGGAGTGCAAGGTGAAGGTATGGGGAAGCAGAAACCATGGGTTAAGGAAAAGAACATGGTCAGGAAACAGAGGGGTGTAGAACTGAGCCAGAGAAGGCAGAGATACCAGGAGATGAGAGAGGGAATGACTCTAGATCCCCGAGGCCGAGATTAGGTTGTTCTTCAAGCTCCCAGCGTCTCTGACAACTGTCCAGCCCATGCGTACAGGCACATAAGCCTCTTTGTCTCTGTATAAAGTCAAGGAGCTCTCCTTCCATTAAGAGAGGGACTAAAAGAGACCATTATGTGCTCATACAGCTCAACATAATAAAAACCCCAAATAACCCCATTAAAAAGTAGGCAGAAAAACTGAATAGACATTTTTCCAAATCGGGAATGCAGGTGGCCAGCAGGCAAAGGAAAAGATGCTCAGCATCACTAATCATTAGAGAAATGCAAATCAAAACTACCATGAGGTATCATCTCATACCTGTTAGAATGGCCATCATCAAAAAGTCTACAAATTACAAATGCTGGAGAGGGTGTGGAGAAAAGGGAACCCTCCTACACTGTTGATGGGAATGTAAACTGGTGCAGCCACTATGGAAATCAGTATGGAGGTCTCTCAAAAACTGAAAATAGAACTACCATATGACCCAGCAATTCTACTCCTGGGTATATATCCAAAAAAAAAAAAAATCCCACTAATTCGAAAAGATACATGCACCCCAATGTTCAGAGCAACATTATTTACAATAGCCAAGAAGTGGAAACGACCTAAGTGGCCATCCACAGATGAATGGATAAAGAAGACGTGCGATGTGTGTGTGTGTGTGTGTGTGTGTGTGTATATAAATGGAATACTACTCAGCCATAAAAAAGAAAGTGATTTTGCCATTTGCAACAATATGGATGGACTTAGGGGACATTGTACTTAGTGAAATAAGTCAGACAAAGACAAATACTGTGTGATATCACTCATATATGGAATCTAAAAAATTCAGCAAGCAAACTAGAGAATATAATAAATGGAAGCAGGTTCACAGACGTCGAGAACAAACTAATGGTCATCAATGGGGGGGGTGGGCAATATAGGAGTGGGGAGGGGCAAATACAAACCACTGGGTGTAAGACAGGCTCAAGGATGTATTGTACAACATGGGGAATAGAGCCAGTGTTTTAAAATAGCTATAAATGAAGTATAACCTTTGAAAATTGTTTGAGAATAAAAAATTTAGAAAAAGAGAGACCAGTGTGTGCTTGTCCATCATGAGGCAAATTTAATTCCCTTATTTCTCAGTTCCTATGCTAATAGATCCCCCCTTTAGGTCCCAGTATTGACAATAAACACCAGTAAGTTCGCTTGGGTGGAACAGTCGTGTGATGTAGTGGACGAGAACCGTGTTCACAGAAAACTGAAATGTAAAGTCGTCTGCAGTGAAGATACCTCACACCTCATGACATTAACATTTCCCCTTTCATTTCATCAGTTTAGTCATTCTGTAAATATTGAGGACCTACTAAACATAAAGAACCTGTGAATGACAGTTTGATGGTTGAGAACCTGATGTCACAAGACCCACTCCCAGGGAACGTAATTACACAACCCTGTAAGCAGATAGGGCTGGGTACACCGACAACCGCCATATGGGGAGATCAGTGGTGATTAAAGGTGATTGAGTCAGTGTATGTAGCAGACTCAGGACGCACTGACGCATGTGCCAGGCACCACAGGTACTGACCTGGGCGAGGCTGAGCCTTTGGCTTTGGAAGAACGGTCCTGCTGCCCGCAAGGAGGAGGAGTTGCTCCCTGCTTTAGAGACAGGGAAGCCGTCCTGCGGGTGAGCGTCCCTGGTGAGTCCATAAAGGGAGGAAAGGGTAAATCGTACAATAGGCTTCCATCCAGTAGCTGAAAGAAGTGAACTAGAGCTACATGGGTCAGTACTGATGGATCTCAAATCTAATGAGCGAAAAATAAGGTGCAAAACATTCCTACAGTATGAGACCAACTCTATGGTATTTGAAAATACGGAGAGATAAATTAGGAGTTTAGGATTAACGTACACACACTACTGAACATAAAGTAGATGACCAACAAGGACCTGCTGTATAGCACAGGGAACTAGAGTCAGTATTTTGTAATAACCATAAGGGAAAAGAATCAGAAAAAAACCCCCATGAAACCAATACTTATATATTGCTTAGCCTAGCATGCATATGTGGTGTGAATATATTTTTTAATGTTTAGAATTGATAGCTACCTGGATAGCTTGTAAATCTGGGGAAGGAAGGAGGGAAATGGCATTGAAGAGGCATATGCTGGGTTTCAACTATACCTGAACATTTTAATTCTCCTTTAAAAAAACAAACAGACAAAAAGAACAAGTCCTAACCATGAAGGAAATACAGTAAAACGGATGTTGGGAACCTGCACATTTATTTTATTAGTCTCAGACCTTTTCTTTTTGAAACATCTCAGAAGAGAAAAGGAGAAAAGCCCGAGTGTGTTTATAGCGAAAACGATTCCAAAGCAAGGAAGCCTGGATGGTTGCACTCAGGGCATCTCCCAGGCCAGGTGATGGAGATTAGGACCCAGTTTGAGCTGAGTTCCTCAGTTTTCTTATGTGCTGAATCGTACTAGTCGAGCGAGTGAAATTCGCTTTGTGATGGCGTGACGGCACCACGTCCTGTGGTCAGAGTTCATAAGTGAAGCCTGGAGGCGGCCGTGTTTGAGCCCAGGCCCTGTGCAGCCCGCAGGTGGGCAGCTGAGCACAGGCGGGCAGGGCACAGGGCTTCTGGGGACTCTGGCATGTACTAAGAGGCTAAGGTTCCAAACGTTTTGGGGCCAAGGCCTCTTCCAGATTATGAAAAAACTTATGAGCCATCTCCTTAGACAAACATGCACACGCGTGTACGTCCATAAACACATGATTGCATCCATTTCCAGACGCTCAGAGACCATGGCATCTGAGAACCTTGGTTAAGGACCTCATGGGTAGACACATTGCCTTGGATAAATTTGGTCAAATTCTCCAGCGAACACAACTGTGCTGCAGCTTCTGTGACGACACGGGACTCTGGACTGCAGACTCAGGAAAGGGTTTGTGCCACTAGGCGTTGACCTAGACGCCCTGCTAACCGCCTTGGAGCACAAATGACCCATGCTCTGATTGTTCTGTGATGATTCTTGAACGGTTCTTTAAAGAATGAAGCTACCAGGCATAGGAAATTCCTCAGCTTGTCTGTCACCTCGTATGCCACCTTGTGTGCAGTCATCTGGGTGGTATCATCCAGCCGAAGGATTGCATGGGAAAGCGAATTCAGATGACAAGCGTATTCTTGGCATCTAACTCTGACCACCAATGAAGAATGTGACTAAGGAATGACATTTTTAGTAAAAGGTCACAGACAGCGTGAACTTAACACATTTTTATTCACTAGGTGGCAAACAGAAATAAAATCTCAGAAACTGGGTTCATTGAATAAATATTGCAAGTGACGGATATATCCAAATATGATTAATACAAACAGTCTCTCATCCCAAGGGCTATGTTTTTTTTTCTGACTGTTACACATTTTAATTCATGATTTAAATACTTAATGACTCTTTTATAACATCCATTTCTCATTCTTCTGAAATAATATTTACATGATTGTTAGTTTGATTGGACAATTAAAATGCACTTAAGTGAGATATAAACTAAGTTTCTTTTTCTTGTCTTCTTTCTTAGACAATTCATCTAGTCATTGTTGTTCAAATACTTTAACCATTTTTTTCCTCTGAACTGGCTGACCAGCTACAGTATATAAAACCAATGACTCAAGTCATCTATTTTGAAATAACCAGTATAAACAGGTGCAGTCTGGTTACACCACATTTTAAACAACTGTCCAGCCAAATGAAATGCAAAAAGGAAAAAGAAAGGACTGCAAATACCTTGAAATGTGTGCTTCCAGCTGACTTTCAGAACAGGTCCACATTTATGTAGCTGTGTAAAAAGCAAGGAAAAGAAACCAGAAATTCCAGAATATTTTCAAACTGCCTTAGACATTTTGACACTGTACTATTTTTCTCTGCCAAGAGAATAAATGAGTGGTTTGCCCTCTGGGGGAAAAATCTATTTAAAAGAGAAAATATTTTAAATTCTTACTGTTACAGGGGAAAAAAACAGGAGTTCTTCGTAGTGGGGGGATGGTATATATGTGTTTGGGGGCACAGTGACATGTATTAATGTGGGGTCTTGTTTGCTTGTAGTTATTTTCTTTCTTCTTCCATTGATCACACATTTCTGTGATGAGTACTGGTCATAGGAATGTTCTGCCTTCACGTAGTTATGGTTTTAAGGAGGAACCCGAGGGAACAGCAGTGTGTTATGAGGGTGAAATAATCCCTCATAATCCCATGAGGAACAGAGGCCAAAGGCAGGACAGATTACGTTGTGAAGCATAGATTGTCCCTGGCGCGTGGAGGTGAAGGAAGAGGTGAGGCTTCTGCCTTCATAGAGCCTGTTTTCACACCTTTTGTCCGTATAGTTAATGGAGCTGCCCCCTCACTGTGCTATAATTACCTGATTACCCTTTAATCTGCTCTGTAAAGTTCTCCAGAGTTGGAACGGTATTAATTCATCTCTGTTTCCTAGTGATTAGCACAGGGCCAGGTGGCTGGTGGGTACAAAATGCATGCTATTTGTTTAATTGAATGAATGAAAGGATGGATGGATGTGTGCATGCATGGAAGGATGCTTTGTATTTAGAAAGAAATGTACTTGGGCTATGATTACTTCAGTGGAAAAGACAACACAGAAGAAAAAAATGCAATACATTGGGTGTGGTAGTACATAAAAATATTTTGACTTGGATTTTACAAATTATAAATTATTTCCCCCTATGCCTGGCCCTTCCACAATTTCACACTCATGCATACACCAGTATGCTTGTTAAATTGTTGGACTAAACTCTCCTTTGATTTTGAAGTATATTCCTTCATTGAGATGACAGTTTTTAACTAGTAAAGAAAGTTTTCCAATTAAAACCTGAATTTTCCCATGTGTACCTCAGTTATGTGAAAATAAACTGCTTGGTACATTGGAAAAAATCTTAATTCTGTTAAACTCTTTCAAATGGTATTACATACCAAAGCAGACACCTTTAAACTACCCATGGAGGAAAAATAAAATAGCTCTGGAGAAACAAGGACAGCAAGCAGACAGCTGGAATTTTGGGGAAATGTCTGCGGTATTTGGGTTTATTTTTAAGGGAAAGAAAAATTTTCCATCAAATTTTATAAGACAATAACATTAAAAAAAACTCATGCTCAATAAGAATCTTCATAATACTGGTGTAGAACTCAGATTATATTTTATTCATGAATTATAGGTTTTTTGGATGGAGGTGGATAGGGTAAGAAACAGGTTTTTATAAGCTTCTTCCATCCCCTTTAATTACCTTCTCATCCTACCTCAATGCATACACTCACATGGACACTCACATCATTTTATTTTCATTTTTCATGGGACCCATGTGTCCACACCACCACACCAGACATAAATCGGGCAGCATTCCAGATTTTCACCAGGGCATGAAAGGGAGATCACACAGAAAACATTCAGTAACGTGTAGGCAACTTGAAAAGTGCTTGAGACAGAAGCAAAAAACAAAGAAGGGACAAAGAGGCTTTCGAGTCTTGGGTCTTTTTTAGCTGATGTTTCAGAAGGTGAAGAAGTTTTAATGATGTGCTTCCTCAGCAGAGGGGGAGAATAACCCCTCTGAACCATTCTCTGTGCCTCGGAACCCCGCTCTGTTTTTCTCTGTCCTTCTCCTCTAACCGCCCACCACTCCCTCCTGCACGTCCCCACCGCTGCCAGCTCCAGAGCTCGTGGTCCCCTCAGCTGGAGCAGGATGGAGCTGAGCCCTGCCCTCTCCCCACCGGGTCTCAAGCGCGGCTTCAGGACGGGAAGAGGACTTGTCTACACTTGGGTCCTTCAGGCTTTCACTGATCCTGTCACAGCTCACCTCTCCCCTCACCCTGCCCATGGGAAGGCATGCTGATTAACATCAAAATTGCTGTATTCTATTACTCAGCCATAAAAAAGAATGAAATAATGCCATTTGCAGCAACATGGCTGGACCTAGAGATTATCATACTAAGTCAGACAGACATCACATGTTATCACTTGTATGTGGAATCTAAAATAGGACACAGGGCTTCCCTGGTGGCACAGTGGTTGAGAGTCCACCTGCCGATGCAGGGGACACGGGTTCATGACCCGGTCCGGGAGGATCCCACATGCCGCGGAGCGGCTGGGCCCGTGAGCCATGGCCACTGAGCCGGCACGTCCGGAGCCTGTCCTCCGCAACGGGAGAGGCCACAGCAGTGAGAGGCCCGCGTAATGAAAAATAAATAAATAAATAAAAATAAAAATAAAATAGGACACAAATGAACTTATCCATGAAACAGAAACAGACTCACTGACAGAGAACAGACTTGTGGTTGCCAAGGGGTGGAGCTGGGGGAGGGATAGACAGGGAGTTTGGGGTTAGCAGATGCAAACTATTCTATAGAATGGATAAACAACAAGGTCATACTATACAGCACAAGGGAACTATTGGGTTGACCCAAAGGTTCATTTGGGTTTTCCTATAAGATGTTATGAAAACCCAAACGAACTTTTTGGCCAACCCAATATACTCAATATCCTGTGATAAACCATAATGGAAAAGAACATGAAAAAGAATGAATGAATGCATAAATAAATAATTGCTGTATTCTGTTTCAACCCTGAAAAGAGGCTCTATGCTAGGGATAAAAGAGCACAGTCCTAGTCAGAAGGCAGAGTTCAGTTCCGCTTCCCAGGATACTCTGAGTAGATCTTAAAGGGGGAGACCTCCAGCCCCGGTTCCCTCATCTGTGAGTTGAGGATGGTCAGGAGGACCTCGCCCAGTGTCTTGTGGCTCCAGGAACCAGTGCCTGGTCCCGGTGTCCCTCCCTCTGTGCTGGTACCCAGAGCTCCCAGCCCCCTGGCACCAGTCACAGGCATCACAGGTGATAAGAATCAGGGCAGCAAGTGCCCACTGGCATTTGTTTATTCCACGGGAGTAGTTTTAATTCGCTTCAAAAGAGAACCTCTCCCTTGGGTTTTCTTTGGCGGCCACACTTTCTGAAATATCCATGTCTTCAAGCCTTTGTGTCAGTATTTGGTAACCAGCCTGCAGGTTGTCAGAATCACTGGGAAAAGCCATTTACTGTGTCTCTTAGATACACTGAATGAGTCTCCTGCTGCTTCAGTTGTTGCTTTAAGGGACTCCCTTGGTTTGAGTATATTATCAGTGTCTGTTTACATAATTTCATCTTCATCTCTAACCGTGAATTTGTTTCATAGATGTTCATTTCTTTCAGTACTGTTTAGCGAGGAGAAGATAGTGGATGGTACCCAAAAGAGGAGCTTAAAAAAATGCCTTTTTTGCATTTTTACTGTATTTTGGCAAGCTTTATCAACTCTATTATTTTATAGCTGTGGTCATTATACTGCTTATTAAAAATAGTTATTTGGAATTACTGCATTAATGTCAATCTCTGAATAACATATTTGCAAATATGGCATTTTATTTTGCCAGTGCAAATATGTATAAATAACAATTCCTGTTGCTAAGTGTGCATATGAAAAGGGTAAGCTGGGACAAAGTGAGAGAGTGGCATGGACATATATACACTACCAAAACAAAATAGATAGCTAGTGGGAAGCAGCTGCATAGCACAGAGAGATCAGCCACCTAGAGGGGTGGGGTGGTGGGGGGAGGAAGATGCAGAGGGAGGGGATATGGGGATATGTGTATGTGTATAGCTGACTCACTTTGTTATACAGCAGAAGCTAACGCACCACTGTAAAGCAATTATAGTCCAATAAAGATATTAAAAAAAAAGTAAAAAAAAAAAACCCAGTTGGTTCTCTTGCTAAAGATAATTATTTATCCAAGTCAAGTGACATTATCTTAATAATTTTCTCAAGACAACTATTTCCAAATGTTTATTAGAGAAAATGTTCTAGGAAAAATAAAATTATAGAGATGAACATATTTAACCATGTGTTGGAAACTTATATATACCTGGAAATCAGACGGTTTCATATACAATTACATGCACTTGTACTCGGTAAATATTTGAAAGACTGTTTTCTCATCTGTAAAATAGAGCTAATAGTAGCATCTTCTCATTGAGCAACTTTGAAAATGAATAAAAAGACTGTATATAGAGCTCCACTCAGTGCGAGGCAGGTGGTAAGTATTTAGTCAATGGTAGATATTACGATTGAATTCATGCCATAAACAAAGCCTAGAATAATGCCTTAGGGATATAACAATAGGATTAACCAATATTTTAGATAGGGGGAGAAAGGAAGACAATAAACAGAGATGACTCCATGTTTTGGGACCATGTAATATAAAAATAGGAATAGAAGGAAATGAGGGTCTGGGACTGGGAGAGAAGAGGAAATACTGAGTTGTGTTTGGGATCTGTTGAGTTGGAAGTGATAGAAGGTCACTGCAGTGAAGATGCACTGTCACCGTCTCACGGATTGGACCAGAACTTTTAGGTTGTTGTCATTTACTTGTTTTTCCAAGAGTTATATATTGGGAGCCAACTGTGTACTAGAGGCTGCACTTACAGGAGAAACCCGGGAGGGAAGTGTGTGAGTCTGTGAGTCAGTTTTCTGGGGGAGTGAGGGGTGAGGATGACTGTGCCAGGCGTGAAGAGTTGCTGGATGACAAACAGGGGAGCAGAAGTAAGTGGAGGGAACCTCCAAGGAAGCAGCGCAAGAGGCTGAAGATGCGTCGCGAGCCTTGGGTGAGGGGAGGAGAGGGCTTCCAAGAACGACGTGTTCAGGAGCCTTACTTCTATTGGCATCGAATATGGTTTTTAGAGTTTAGGATCATCCTTGTAAGTTACAGTGATAGAAAGTGAAGCTAAAGATAGACTATTCTTGGCTTGTATCTACCATATTTACAGATGAAGAGGATTGCACGTGTCTACGTTCTGTAGTATGAAATCATTGTTTTCATGAAAGTGAAGGTATTGAAGCAGCTGTTCAGCGAACAGTGAAGGATGTGCTTTTGCCTGAATCCTGAACGTGCGTTGCTCAAAGGCTCGAAAATGCTCAGTTCTGCAATCTTCTGCGTCGTTTGTAGTAAACCAGATCTGTTTCCGTTAAATAATGCTTTCCATCTTTTGTTACGTGTCATAGCACAGGTTTTCTTTTAAAGGAAAAAAAAAAAGAAACCCAGATGTTCTGTGGCTGTGTGCAAACAGAAGAAGAAAGTGGGGGAAAGGTCTTCAGAATCCACTGTGAGGGACTATGTCTGATGTCTACAGGCCAACACCCCATCACCAAAGGAGCACTCTGATCCTGCTGGGTTCAGCTCAAAGCAACAAATCTGTACTGACCACCCATTTCTGAGCAAACCACAAGCTCACAATCTTCAAGGGTGAGGAGACAATTATGTAAATAACCTTGACACATAGGAGAGCGTGTGGGTCACTATGAGACGTTTCCAAAGGACTGCAGGTTCTAAGGAGAAAAAGCCCACCTGGTTGAGGGCGAGGAAGAAAAGCCTCCTGGAGAAGGTGAATTCGAGGGAAGTGAAGAGCCAGGAACCATGTAAACAAGGAGTGGAGACAGGCTCGGTGCCCTGTGCTCCTGGGCGATGAGCGTCCTGTTGGCTGGAGGAGAAAGGACATAAAAGTGGCAGCGCTAGGAGATTGGGTTGAACAGACGGCGGGGGGCACTCCAAGTGCCAGTGTGCAGTGTGGGGAATTCCTGGCCCATTGTGGGGCAGTGAGGAGGCCTTGCTGGATCCTGAGCGGGGGAATGACGTTGCTGGAGCAGAGGTTTAAAGACTGACAGGTTGCAGTGCGTGCTGTGCTCTGCAGTGAAGACAGAGGGGCTGAAGGCAGCAGCTGGAACCTATGGTTGTAGCCTCACCGTCCGCAGAAGCCTGAACAGGATGGAAGGAAAAGGGAAGGCCCTCCACGGGGTATTCCGAGATGCAGGCCACTGGGAACATTTCCTGTGGGATTCCACAGAGCACACGTCTGCAGGGTTGTCTTCATTTTCCACTTTGCCCCCGGTTATTTGGTGCAGACAGAGCTGTGCTCTGATTTTGCACAGGGGAACCTTGGCTGTTGAAGACCTCTTTTGTTCTATATCAATGGGCTCTTCTCACCTTCTTGGGCCAGGAAAGTGGATCCTTAAGTTAAGTCAGTGGCTGCCTCTCGTCTGTGTGTCCTGGGTCCTCACATGGCCAAATTCCAGCAGGGGTTCAGGACCATAGAAGACAGTATGGTTGCCCCAGGAGCTTTAGAGATGCTTCTTCATTACCCTAGAAAGACAGCTGCTTCCCCTCGTCCACTGTGGCTTGGACATCGCATGTCTGCCCTCTGGGTTCAAGCCTCAGATACAGCTCTACCTGGTACTCCATCAGGAGCAACTGGTGTGCTTGAAAATGTATTGCTGTATTTATTTTTCATGAATCTCAGTCTCCTACTCAGTGAAGAGAATAATCTCTCTCAAAGAGCATTTTAGTTAGTGATATCATATTATTTATTCACCTATTATATCTTTGCAGTATTGAGATGTGTTTAATGCTACTTAAACTTCTAACACAAATAACTGTAAAACAAGAACCAGTGTGTAACTGAACCCATGTTTGGCTGCTTGCCACTCATAAGCCAACAGTTCAAGAGGCAAGTGTCAGTAGAGATGAAAGGTGCTTGAATCAGAAAAGCCGGCAGCCTGGGAGAAGGTGGACTCATGTCCTGAGACCAACTTTGAAGATTCTGCTCAGCAGTGACAGTTTGTAAAGGGAAAATGGGGGAAGAATTTCAATGAATCATGGAGGCAAGGGGTTGGGTTCTGCATTACTCTCCATTGTGTGCAGACTGGCTGACTCTTTTTCAGATGTTATCTTATCTGCGTGATCTGCCTGCAGGATTGCTAAGGGGGCTGTTAGGGGGTAGAGAACTAGCCATTCTTTAACTGCTTAATTCTTCATTCTTTCTTCTTTCAATCTAGAAAAAGAATCAACAGGTTAGACAAGGCATGGTGTACATTCAGGGGAGCGCAAGTCAGGAGTTAGTTTCAATCGCTTAGTGAGCTCATTCCTATAATTAGGTTCTTTTAAGGTTAGAGGGGAACGGAAATGAGCAAACAGAAAAGGGGCAAAAGAGCTGCTTTCAAACGATTAGGCAATTGTTCTTGGCCTTGCTTTTCTCATCCTTTCACCTAATGAAAAGCAAATTTAGTTTTCTTCATTTATGAATCAAATGAACATCCTAGACTCATCTTCCTGACCTTCGTGCCCCATGAGGGATTCGCCACCATGCACGGTGGAGAGCACGGGATTTCTCCTCACTGGGCTCCTCGCAGCTCCAGCTTTGACTTGTCATCGTTATTCCCAGTGACTGACTGGCTGAATGAATAATTGCTATAAGTTCTTAGGGACGACAGCCAGCTGCCCATTTGAATTGTGGAGAGTTATTTTGGTGTTTCAATCTTGTAACTAAGCCACGATTAGTGTTCCTTGGGTGAACAGTTGAGATCTGGTGACTGAACTCTTTTTCCTGAGTATCGGCCACTTCCTGTGTTCTTACTCAAATATGCACGTTTCCTGATAGATGTTTCTTAGAATTGTGATTTTTTTTTTTTTACAGCCGTCTGTGGCTTTGAAAGAGTGTGAGATTTCCAGACATATTTAACACCATCCAGACAATGCCACAGTGTGTCATGCACACAGCTTAGTGATTATTCAGATCACTTAAGGGTTAAAAAAAATTCCTATTGAGGGAAAAATTAGTTTACCTTGTGGTTAACTGTCCACTTGGGATTGCCTTCTTTCTCCTTGCCATCTCACATTTGAGTCTCAGTCCTAACAATATAATTTAATCAGCGGTGACTCCACATTGGAATCTTCAGCCCAGACCTCTTCTCCTGTTTATGTCGCTGTCTCCTTGGCCTCTCCACGTGGATGTGTGATGGGCACCGCTCCCTGAACATGTGCAAACCAGATTTCTGGTGGTCCTCATCCCAACCTGCACCTGCTGCATAAGCATTCCCATCCAGGTATCTCGCCACTTCAGACTCCGTCCTCATAATCACTCAGACAAAAGCAAAGAAGGACCCTCAGCAAACAAGCAAATAACCCCCTCCACGAACAACAAAACCCCAAATCAACAATTTTAACTCTCGTGACTCTTCTTTTCCTCAAGCCCCGGGCCCTGTCGATGAGACAGTCCTTCCCAGTGTCTCTGGTGCCACGGGCTTCATCCTCGAGCTGGGAGTTAATGCAGTGGCTGTTGGGGTACATTTTCCTCCTTCTGCTCCCGTCCCCTCCAGTCTGTTCTCAGCACCGGAGCTCAGGTGAACCTTTTAAAACCTGAGTTAGAGCGTGTGCTTCCTCTGTTGAAAACCCTCCAGTGACATCCCTGCCACGTTGTGCACACGATTGTAATAACCGAAGCTAATCTGTGTTGATCACGTCCTGTGTAGCCGGACCTGTGCGAAAGCATGCATGCCTGTTCTCACTTTATCCTGACCTCAATCTCTTATTATCACCACTGTCTTACCCGTGAGAAAACCGAGCTAAAGCAGGATGGAACCACTCTCTGAAGATCACTCGGATAGCGAGGGGGCGGAGCTCTGCTTTGCACTGAAGCAGTCAGATTCGGAGCACGGACACTAGAAAACAAAGCTCAGTCCTCTCATTCCTGGTAACCTCTTCGCGTGGCTGTGGCGTGGTTGTTATAAACAAGACTTATCTGATAATCCATTCTTATTGATGAAAAGCGCCAACAATAACATGTGACACATTTTGAAGGGTAACTTTGTGATGAAGTTTCTTATCTTAGCATCCTGTTTATTTAAGAAGTACTCAGCGGCACTCTCAGTCACCACCCAGTATTTCTCTTGACACTGATGGTGCCGGTGGTGTTGGTGTTTTGGTCTCTTGCTGAGCTACCCCTGCTGAGTTCTAACCTTTATATTGCAGTTTAGTCCTCATTGAAATTCTGCTATTAAGTTTGACTTTTTCACCATCCCTGTGTTTTTAAAATCATTGTTCATTAAGGTGAGAAGTGAGTGCAAGTGATGAATGCTGTTCTCAGAAAAATGCATGAATAAATTCCATTCTTTAATGGGTACTAGCAGGAACTAAAAGAAATGTAATTGTAGATAAAGAAGAATTTTAGTTCAGTTGGGTAGTGTTAGTGTTACTGTATCTTATCAGACTAATAATGATTGGAACCCAAATCATTATAACCTAAATATTGGCATATAATAAAAAGCACCGTTAAAAATTGGAGAGTCATTTTTTTGTGTGGGTGACAAAATTTTAGAATCACATCTGAATTTTTCCATGAAGTTTAAGCAAATGTAAATATCATCCACTATCCAGTTCTAATATATTTCTTCTTTTCCAGTATTTGTTAATGTAGCCATGTCTAAATGACCGTCCAAAGGAAGCTCATAATATGTAGTGAGACCTAACTCTCTTGCCAAGAACTAAGCCACTAATATGTTCTTCAGTCCCTATAGTTTTAGAAACGCTTAAAATTCTGCATAATTGATTAATATTTCTATTTAAATTATAATAGTCCCACATTGTGAATTTACTGAATTGAGTACAACATAAAATTGACATGATTATCCATCCTAATATACTTTCAAAACTTAATTTTCTTTAGTCTTACCGTGCAGGCTTATCAACTCATGTCGTGTGATCACTGGTGCTCAATTATAAAATCAAAATAATACACAGTGAATGCTTGCCTTGAGCTACTATTCCTAAATTGAGAATTACTCTTGGAAAAATACAAGTTAACCCACCAACCGTAATATTATCAAATTACCCTAACATAGTTCAAAGCACATGGATGATTTTTTTCCCATAGGAGTCAGTTTTTCTTTACATTCATTTCCCCTTTGTTTGGCTTTACGCTTTTGTTTTGATTCAGGCTGGGAAATCATTTTAATATTGTTCTGTATTCTTGATGACACATATACCATTTTGGATCACTAGTGTAGTGATCAGATGAGCTCTAGGGACAGAAAGGCTTGGGCTTAAAGTCTGGCCTGGTACTTAACGAGCTGTGTAGACTTTGGTATTTGGTCAAGTTATTTAATCTTCCTACTAGTACTCTTCATGGCTTCATGTCTGTAAGGCATGTAACAGACTGCTTGACACATACTCAGCCATTGTTTCTGGATTTCTCTCGTTGTGGGCTAGAATAAGCTTCATGAGATGAAGGGTGGGCTGCTCCTACATCATGGGTTTATTTGTAGCCATCACATCACAGCACCTAACCCTGTAGAAGGGCCACATTCAGACCTGTCTTCCAATTTCTCTCCTATTTTGCGAGCAACGTTTATTATCACTTCTTTCCTCTCGGCACGTTGACATCCTGAACCTTGTGGTGCAGCAGAGAAGAATTATAACCAATAGGCACGTTTGCTTTACTTGCAATTACTGTTTAATACTTTTCAATGATTAAAAGTGCCCCCCCCCCATGAAAAATAGATATTTATATTCCGGGAATAAGAGGAAAAGTCAATGAAATCATGTCCCTGCCCTGTGTAGAAATGTATCTGTAGTTTCTATTTTGTTCTTTATAGCCATTCAAGAAGGGTGGTGGCCACGTGATGACATAAGTAACTTTCATCTGGAATGTTTTTATTTATTGAAAGGCAGGTGTGGAGCAGCTACCAGGTAGATAACATTACACTAAGCCCATGAGAGACAAAAAAGAAATTAAAAATTAAATAATGTTCACAAATAATCACATTGAAACAAGTGAGTGATCAAAAACTCAGGTTACCTCCTGGGAAAGGAGGATTTTTTATACGTATACCTAACGGGGTATTTTTCTCTTACCCATAGAAAGGGCGCATGGTGTCATTTAGCAAACACAGTGTTTTGGGCAACTTAAGAACTGGCATGTGCTTCATCCTTTTAGATTGCCTTTTTATTGTTACTGTTTTGTCCAAACCACCCTAATGATTGGTCCAAGAAAAGTAAACAAGGCTGCTTTGACAGCTAAAACCCATAAAAGTGATGATCTAGAATCATTGCCAAACTTCCTCTGAACTTGGAAAGGCATAGAGAGTAATACTGGTGAGTTTTCGTGTTGCTCTTTTATGAACCTGCCAAGAGGAAAGATGAGATATTTTAAAGGTCTTCCGGGAACTCTTGCAGGTACAGTAGAGTTGCCTGATCATTAAAAGTCATGTTTCCAAGGAGGCTTAAAGTTTCATTTCATTAAGGTTTGTCATAAGATGTGAAGATCACCTACCGCGGTTATCGTCATACTT
The DNA here is from genome assembly GCF_949987515.2 of Delphinus delphis. Lineage (NCBI taxonomy): Eukaryota > Metazoa > Chordata > Mammalia > Artiodactyla > Delphinidae > Delphinus > Delphinus delphis. The sequence continues at coordinate 79,381,368 of NC_082696.1, read as the reverse complement.
GGTATTTAGCGTAACGCACTTCTGGAGGGACGTGCTTTCGGGTCAGGGGTTTCAAACTATTCTTTCTTCTGTGTAGAAATGAGGGCTCTGGGCGGTGCTGAGACTTCCCACCCGGAGCCTCTCTCCCCCTTCCTCTGCCCTCGTCCCCCCGTTCCCCATTCCAGGGTTTCTCGTCCACCCTCCTGGGCTGTCCCTTCTTCCGCAGTGGCTGCTCCGAGCGTGGAGGGGACTTTGACCCCCACCCAGACAGTAGGGGACAGTTTTAGGAAGGCGAGTCCACGGCCTTCAGGACCAGACACTTTGCTGACTTCAGTTCAAGCCCCACTCGTCCTATACTCCTCCCTTCAGGCTGGCCCTGAAGCTCCTGCCCGAACTCCTTCTCCTCCAAGCAGGTCCTTGGATGGCCCTCAGTAGTGAACAAGGCAGTGCAGTTTCTGTAGAATTCACTCCGTGGACATTTCTCCTCTGGTTTCAAAAGATCTAAGAGCATCCTCCTAGGAGGTCAGCCTTACATCATCACACCACAAAGTGGAATGAGAAGAAAGCCTCGTGCGTCGTCACCGCCCCTGACATTGGGGAAGCAGGGCAGGTGAGGGGTTGATCCAACAACGAGAAGCACATGGCAAGTAATGTTACACTTGTCCTCGTGTTACCTTGTATGGAGCTGACACAAAAGACCCAAATATATGTTGGTCTGGTACCTCACACTCTAGAATTCGTGGAAGAACACTTCTGATGTGGGGGAAAAAAAAGACAAAATGTCTACATTTTCCAAAGGGGTGTGTGTGTGTGTATATATATATATATAGAGAGAGAGAGAGAGAGAGAGAGAGAGAGAGAGAGGCGAGTTTATTGCAAAGCAAATGAACCTTGTTTCACAGTCCCTCACTCGCCCAGCCCCTTGCAAGCGTCTGAATTTAATTTCCCATTTTATATTTATAATTTTGCATTCCTTTTCTCTCAGAGAGAGATCTATCTTTGGACCCACCTTATGGTCCTGTGATAAATCCTACCTCATTCTTTAACGCAACCCTAGTCCAATGTGAAGAAACTCATTAAGAAATAAGCTCTGTGATTTGCTGAACAGCACAGTCTTGTCTCTGACACTCATAATCAGTGTCCTGAAATTGATGAAGTCTGGGGTTACCCTCCAGCAGCAGACTGAGCCGTCGGGCTCCCCCATCTCCGATGCCTTCAGCCACCTGCAGTGTTGGCCAGGGCTGGGGGTGGGACAGGAGTGCACGCTCTGAGGTCACACCCCTAGTTCCCTTACCCAACCTGAAGTTCTTAGGATGTCACATGTGTCTAAAATTAAGTGGAATTTCCTCAAAGTAATGTTCAGATTTGGGTTCTAAGGATGTAAGCCAAGAATAAGTCTGAAACCAGCCTACCACGTCGAAAAGATCTCAAATATAAGTTGCCGTGAAGAAATGAGAGTTCAGAGAAGTGAACTAATTCTGGGACTTTCCCACTAAGGTGCGGTGCTTTTAAAATGCATACTTCAGTTCGAAAATCAGGTTTTCTTGGGAATTCCCTAGCAGTACAGCGGTTACGACTCAGCGCCGAGTGTGTGGGTTCGATCTCTGGTTGGGAAACTAAGATTCTGCTAGCTGCCCGGCGTGGCCAAAAATAAAAAGAAAAGAAAAGAAAGCCTTCTTTCAAAGGTACATCTTTTTCAGCTTTTATGGGGTGAAATACAAAATGTATCCTATAAAAATACAGCTCATATTCATGAAATGCAGTGTTAGTAGATGTGTGGAAATCTGTGTGAGAGGCAAGGAGAATAAAATTAGAACTCAGGAATTGACAGGCTGAGAAAATAAAGGGATCACACCTTTGATTTAAGGCCATGAATCAAAATTGGAATACCGTGAATTAAGTAACTAAAAAAGAAATGAGGCTTGTTATTTAAAACTGTTACTTTCACTGTTACCATTAAATCTGTTTGTCGTTAATCTCACGAACCTCCCCTGAATTGCTAAAAGCGTGAAGTGGTTAGCAACATAGATATTTTATCAGTTAGGTAGACAGACTGTCGTTTACTCTATGCAAATATATTTTAGGATAAAAGCATCGTTTTTGAGAATAAAACAGAGCCTTTTAAAATATACAGCGAAGTCTTACCTATACATTTAAAAATGTTCCCCTTTTCACAAGATAGTATTCATATAGTACATATTGCAACCATTAAAATGTTCAATTCTAAGATTGTAATTTGGGGACAGAATCCACTTGTGTAGTCTAATGTTTGCAAATTACCAGAGTCTAAGGCTGTGTTGTCATCATTTAGATCCACCCAAGAATTGCCAAGAATTTCTGGAAGGAGAGTCAGTAGCATCTTCGTAAGCCTGGAATTAGCTCAGTGTGGATTATTCATTCACATTGTAGATTGGCCATTACATAAGACTCCACTTTCAGAATCAGAGCTCCTCTGAGGCCTTTAGAAGCGTGGCAACTCTGCCCAAAGCCATCAGGCGACTTCCTTCCTTTCCATTTCACTGTAGTTTTCATGGATAGCCCACCTTTTCAAATTTCCCCTTGTTTACCCTCATTGGTGCACATTATCAAGAGCTGTTTGTGGGAGGGTGGATACACCGAGCCAGGGCTTATGTATCCCCACCCCGTTGTCCTTGGGGTGACATCCCCAGGAGGCCATACCACTGGTGGATTATATCACGGGGAGCTATTTTCAGCCTGGCTGGAATTGTCTTCAGTCACTTAATGAACCACATAAAGATTTCAGTCATCATTTGGCTTCTGGTCATGAATGAAACCCCAAACCTGCCACCCACCTTCCAAATTCCTCACTGCTCTTGGCTTCTAATGACTTCATCTTTGTTTCCGTATCAAAATAAAAGGCAACAATTCCAAACCAGGAGTTCCGTAAATGGGGTCAGCCGTAGGAGTGCAATAAACAATTTTACAGCTTCTGAGATGATTGCACCTCATATACGTGGGAATCTTCAGTGATTTGATGAAATTATTTCTATGCTTTCAAAAATAAAATTAAATATCATCCATTTTTCAGAAGTTAATAACAATAAAGAAATAGAGCCATATATTATGAATCAAAGGCCTTTAAGGTCATTATTTAAAAATTCCACCTCTAAACTTGTATTTATTAATTTGATCAGTCTATAAAGAGAGTATAACAAATGAAATAAATTTACTTATTGATTTGTGGGGAAGCTAAGCCTTAACTTCTTGATATTATCAAGTCATGAGTGTCAATGTTGTAAAACAGAATCATTTAAAAATGAAGGAGAATTTAATATTTTTCACCAAATTTAATAGGCTGATAAGTGATTTACTCTTATTTTGAATCAATTTAGATACATAAGTTTAAATTTTATTTATGCCTTTAAAAATTATTTAATTTCTTTTTTTTTACATCTTTATTAGAGTATAATTGCTTTACAATGGTGTGTTAGTTTCTGCTTTATAACAAAGTGAATCAGTTATACATATACATGTTCCCATATCTCTTCCCTCTTGTGTCTACCTCCCTCCCACCCTCCCTATCTCACTCCACTGCTTGGTGGTCACAAAGCACCGAGCTGATCTCCCTGTGCTATGCGGCTGCTTCCCACCAACTATCTACCTTACATTTGGTAGTGTATATATGTTCATGCCTCTCTCTCGCTTTGTCACAGCTTACTCTTCCCCCTCCCCATATCCTCAAGTCCATTCTCTAGTAGGTCTGTGTCTTTATTCCTGTCTTACCCCTAGGTTCTTCATGACTTTTTTTTCTAAAATTCCATATATATGTGTTAGCATACGGTGTTTGTCTTTCTCTTTCTGACTTACTTCACTCTGTGTTACAGACTCTAGGTCTATCCACCTCATTACAAATAGCTCAATTTCGTTTCTTATAATATTCCATTGTATATATGTGCCACATCTTCTTTATCCATTCATCCAATGATGGACACTTAGGTTGTTTCCATCTCTGGGCTATTGTAAATAGAGCTGCAATGAACATTTTGGTACATTTTGGTACATGACTCTTTTTGAATTATGGTTTTCTCAGGGTATATGCCCAGCAGTGGGACTGCTGGGTCATATGGTAGTTCTATTTGTAGTTTTTTAAGGAACTTCCATACTGTTCGCCATAGTGGCTGTACCAATTCACATTCCCACCAGCAGTGCAAGAGTGTTCCCTTTTCTCCACACTGTCTCCAGCATTTATCGTTTCTAGATTTTTTGATGATGGCCATTCTGACCGCTGTGAGATGATATCACATTGTAGTTTTGATTTGCATTTCTCTAATGATTAATGATGTTGAGCATTCTTTCATGTGTTTGTTGGCATTCTGTATGTCTTCTTTGGAGAAATGTCTATTTAGGTCTTCTGCCCATTTTTGGATTGGGTTGTTTGTTTTTTTGTTATTGAGCTGCGTGAGCTGCTTATAAATTTTGGAGCTTAATCCTTTGTCATTTGCTTCATTTGCAAATATTTTCTCCCATTCTGAGGGTTGTCTTTTTGTCTTGTTTATGGTTTCCTTTGCTGTGCAAAAGCTTTGAAGTTTCATTAGGTCCCATTTGTTTATTTTTGTTTTTATTTCCATTTCTCTAGGAGGTGGGTCAAAAAGGATCTTGCTGTGATTTATGTCATAGAGTGTTCTACCTATGTTTTCCTCTAAGAGTTTGATAGTTTCTGGCCTTACATTCAGGTCTTTAATCCATGTTGAGCTTATTTTTGTGTATGGTGTTAGGGAGTGATCTAATCTCATACTTTTACATGTACCTGTCCAGTTTTCCCAGCACAACTTATTGAAGAGGCTGTCCTTTCTCCACTGTACATTCCTGCCTCCTTTATCAAAGATAAGGTGACCATATGAGTGTGGGTTTATCTCTGGGCTTTCTATCCTGTTCCATTAATCTATCTTTCTGTTTTTGTGCCAGTATCATACTGTCTTGATTACTGTAGCTTTGTAGTATAGTCTGAAGTCAGGAAGCCTGATTCCTCCAGCTCCGTTTTTCATTCTCAATATTGCTTCGGCTATTTGGGGTCTTTTGTGTTTCCATACAAATTGTGAAATTTTTTGTTCTAGTTCTGTGAAAAATGCCAGTGGTAGTTTGATAGGGATTGCATTGAATCTGTAGATTGCTTTGGGTAGTAGAGTCATTTTCACAATATTGATTCTTCCAATCCAAGAACATGGTATATCTCTCCATCTGTTTGCATCATCTTTCATCAGTGTCTTATAGTTTTCTGCATACAGGTCTTTTGTCTCCCTAGGTAGGTTTATTCCTAGATATTTTATTTTTGTTGCAATGGTAAATGCGCGTGTTCTCTTGATTTCACTTTCAGATTTTTCATCATTAGTGTATAGGAATGCCAGAGATTTCTGTGCATTAATTTTATATCCTGCTACTTTACCAAATTCATTGATTAGCTCTAGTAGTTTTCTGGTGGCATCTTTAGGATTCTCTATGTATAGTATCATGTCATCTGCAAACAGTGACAACTTTACTCTTCTTTTCCGATTTGGATTCCTTTTATTTCCTTTTCTTCTCTGATTGCTGTGGCTAAAACTTCCAAAACTATGTTGAATAAGAGTGGTGTGAGTGGGCAACCTTGTCTTGTTCCTGATCTTAGTGGAAATGCTTTCAGTTTTTCACCATTGAGGACGATGTTGGCTGTGGGTTTGTCATATATGGCCTAAAATTATTTAATTTCTTTTACATAACAAAGTACTGAAATTATACGTGTGTATGAAATTGTTCTAAATATTTACAAAATATACTAGAAGGTGATCTGAAATATAGGTTTATTAAATGTTAACATGAAAACATGAGACATACTTATTTTAATAATTAACTACAATAACTTCCTTATAATTATTTTATTATGAAATTTATGCTTAAACTTTTAAAATGCATTATTGTAAAATTCACAATTAAATAGCAGAAAGTCCAAAAAGAAAAGTATCAGGTAAAGTCGTAATATGATGGTGAACTAAATGTACAATTTTTAGGTTACTGTTTTCATCTTCCACAATTTTATGTTTCATTGTTTATAGATACACCACGATAAACATTTCTAAAATATTGACCAAGATCAATCACCAAACAGATCAATTAATAAAACTTTAAAAAGATGTGTGCTACCATAACATTAGCAAATATTCATTAAGAAACTAATGAAATACTGGTTTTTTTCAAAGAGGAAACAGCTACTGGTGAGAAAGATGTCTGATGCCTTTTCTCCCCCTCTCCCTCCACCTGTTTTCAGTTGCGTTCACAACAAGCCTTCAGGCTAACTCAGCTCAAAAATGAGGTCCTACCATGAAACGGAGAGGAAAGGGGTGTGATGGGCTTGATCTATCAAATTAAAGCAGCCACCAAAGCTACTTACTCCTGGTATCTTTCCTCGCTCTGGACGTGGATGCCCATAAGCCCCTATTGTACTTGTGTTGAGCCCTTAGACCTTTTATTTAACTTGATCCCTTACTTCCATATGCAGGGAAACTCAGGCCTTTGCCTTTTGCGCCTCTGCAGAGGAATGCATTTGATCAGTTTGTTTTGAAGCTTGACAGATCAAAAGAATGATGAAGATTTTGAATTACCATTAGGTGAACGCTACAGAAACAATTGTTTCTAGCAGGATCTGCCAATGGATGCTAAAAGGAGTAAATGAAAGTTGGAGGAGAAGCAGGATGTTTGCATAGTCTCAAAGTATTCCCCCCCAAAAGGTATTAAAACGTAGTCACTTTATAGTGGAGAAACCCAGAAGACAGCACTTTAACCAAATGATCAAAGCTAACATCAGCAGTAATAAGATATATGTGTCATGTTTCCCAAAAGGATGCTAATCGGACAGACTAAAATCACATATACTTGTATGATGGCTTTCCTGTTAATAATGCATAACTTCAATCTAACAAAAAGAAAGTATCGTAAAAACCCAACTTGAGGAATAGTCTACAAAAGAACTGACCAGTAATCTTCAGAAGTTCCAAGGTCATGAAAGGGAAGGAAGAACTGTCCCAGCTTGAAGGGGGCTAGGAAGATAGAACAAGTAAATGCAATGTGGGATCTTTGTTTGGACCTGAAAAAGAATTAAGACATTAGAGGAAAAACTGGTGAAATGAAAAACAAAGAATCAAACAACTGCAGTTAATTTATACGAATGTACTAATATTAATTTCTTGGTTTTGATAAATGTGCTGTTTACATGGGACGCTGCCACTGAGGAGGCCGGGTGAAGGGTATAGAGGAACTCTGTGTACTATTTTTGCTTCTTCGTAAGTCTAGAACGAATGCAAAATTTTATAAGTTATTTTTTAAAAAGGAAACCTGACAGTTCACGTGAGTACAATTCAGTTGCAGGGACTAAACATAAGTACTGAGCACCCACTGTGTGCTGAGCACTGCAGAAGATAGGGTGATGGGTAAACACAGTTTCTTGGCTCAAAGAATTATAGTTTGGTGAGAGCAATAAAGTAAATTTAGCAAGTGGCTTGAGAGCTGACACGGAAGAGGCAGAGATGATGGCCTTTTGGGGCTGCGTGTGTACGTGTGTGGGCGCAAGCGTGCGTGTGTGTGTGTGTGTGTGTGTGTGTGTGCGTGCACGCACGTGTGTTTGTCTGTTGGGCATGGTAGGTTTAGAAAAGCTTTCTGTGAGTAATAACATTTAGAACTTGAAGAGTAGGTTGAATCTTGACAGAAGATAGAGAAGAAGGATTCCAGGCTCAGAGACCAGCATAAAGAATGGCAAGGAAGTGCAGGTACTTGGGACTAAGAGACGCCCCACTTGTGGAAGCAGAGAGTGTTCCTTGCGTTACTCCAGGCAGTTCCTGACTGTGTTCATCAGCTCGGAAATCCCATAGGGTGAATAAAACCATAGAAATGAATTTTCTCACGGTTCCGGGGGCTGGAACTCCCAGATCAGGTGCTGGCCAGTCGGGTTCCTGGTGGGAGCCCTCTTCCTGGTTGGAGCTGGCCGTCTTCTCACTGAATCCTCAGGGCAGAGACCAGGGACTCCCTCCTGTCTCTTTTTTGGGGGAGAGGAGGAGAAGTAAAATTATCTTTATTTGCAGATGATATGATCTTTATTTTTAATTGAAGTATAGTAGATTTACAATGTTGTGTTAGTTTCAGGTATACAGCACGGTGATTCAGTTATACATACATATATATCCAGCTACACATACATATAATATATATGTTCCTTTTCAGATTATTTTCCCTTATAGATTGTTACAAAATATTGAGTAGAGCTCCCTGTGCTCTACAGTAGGTCCTTGTTATTCATGTCTTTTATATATAGCAGTGTGTATAGGTTAACCCCAAACTCTTAATTTATCCCCCCCTTTCCCCCTTGGTAATCATAAGTTTGTTTTCTATGTCTATGGGTCTATGTCCATTTTGTAAATAAGTTCATTTGTATCATTTTTTTTTTTTTTTTTTTTTTTTTTTTTTGCGGTACGCGGGCCTCCCACTGCCGTGGCCCCCCCCGCCGCAGAGCACAGGCTCCGGAAGCACAGGCTCAGCGGCCATGGCTTACAGGCCCAGCCGCTCCGCGGCATGTGGGATCCCCCCGGACCGGGGCACGAACCCGTGTCCCCCGCACCGGCAGGCGGACTCCCAACCACTGCGCCACCAGGGAAGCCCCATTTGTATCATTTTTTTAGATTCCATATATAAGCGATAAACCATACGATATTTGTGTTTCTCTTTCTGACTTACTGCACTTAGTATGATAATCTCTAGGTCCATCCATGTTGCTACAAATGACATTATTTCATTCTTTTTTATGGCTGAGTAGTATTCCGTTGTATATACATACTGCATCTTCTTTATCCATTCATCTGTCGATGGACACTTAGGTTGCTTCCAAGTCTTCACTATTGTAAATAGTGCTGCAATAAAGACTTTAACTCTGCCAGATCAGGGCTGTACCTTTATAACCTTGTTTAACATTACTACCTCCATAGAGGCCCTGTCTTCAGATACAATCTGGGAGCTGGGGCTTCAACTTATGAATTTGGGGGGACACAGACATTCAGTCCATAACATTCCACCCCTGGCCCTCCCAAATTCATGTCCTTCTCTTATACAAAATACATTCATTCTGTCCCAACAGTCTCAAAAGTCTTCACTTGGACCAGAACCAACTTTTAAGTCTGAAATCCAAAGTCCCATCTATGTATCGTCTAAGTCAGATGTGGGTAGGATTCAAAGTACAGTTCATCTGGAGGCAAAATTCCTCTCCAGCTGGAAACCTATCTGTCTCCCGACAGACACACTAAAAGTGCCACACTTCTAGTGTTTCCTTGGATAGGCTGAGAATTTTCCAAACCTCCAGATCTTTCTTTCCACCTAGCAGTTCTTTCTTCGGGTTCATCTCTCCTCTCACATTTTGCTATAAGTAATCAGAAGGATTCAAGCCACACCTTCAATACTTTGCGTAAAAATCTCTTCTGTTGGGCTTCCTTGGTGGCACAGTGGTTAAGAATCTGCCTGCCAATGCAGGGGTCACGGGTTCGAGCCCTGGTCCGGGAAGATCCCACATGCCGCAGAGCAGCTAAGCCCGTGCGCCACAAGTACTGAAGCCCGTGCGCTAGAGCCTGTGCTCTGCAATGAGGGAAGCCACCGCAATGAGAAGCCCAAGCACAACAACGAAGAGTAGCCCCCGCTCGCCGCAACTAGAGAAAGTCCGAGCGCAGCAACAAAGACCCAACACAGCCAAAAATAAATAAATAAATATATAAAAAGAAAAAATCTCTTCTGTTAACTATCCAGCCTCATGAATCACAAATTCTACCTTTTCACAAAACACTAGTTTGTAGTTCAGCCGTGTTCTCTGCCGCTTTATAACAAGAGTGCCGTTTTTCTAGTTTCCAATAACCTGTCCCTCATTTCTGTCTGAGCTCTCACCACAGTGGCCTTTAACATCCAAATTTCCACCAACATTCTGTTCGTGATGATATGTATCCCCTAAGAAGATGAAAGCTTTCCTTCTAGCTCTCCTCTTTTCTTTCCGAGCTCCCACCAGAATTACCTTTAACACCACAGTTGTACCAACGGTCCATTGATGGCCATCATGAATTTCTCTAGCCTGCACTCAAAAACTCTTCCAGCCTCTACCTGTCACCCAGGTCCAAAGCTGCTTCCACATTTTTAGGTATTTGTTACAGTAGTACCCACTTCTGGGTCCAGGAATCTGTCTTAACAGATGTAAAGACCCTGTCTCCAAATACAGTCACGTTAGGGATGGGGTCTTCAACAGATGAATTTAAGGGAGACACGACATTCAGTCCACACAAGCGGACCATGTTTATGCTGAGAAAGCTGAGTGAGTCAGTTCTGAGAGGAGGAGGGATGCTGTGGAGTTTCAAGTGGAATCCACAGTGAGGTCCTGCAGGGCCGAGGCTTAGACGTGTTTACTGTCAGAATAGCCACGAGGGTTTCTCATAGTTTTGTCACCAGTGTTTAGATAGTCTCCGTAGCTGGGATTACTCGGCTGGTCTTGAACCTTATCTCCAGACCTCATACCTCTGTGTTCTTGAATTTTGTTTTCTAGAGAGACAAGATAATGACAGTGAACACATTTTTATTCATCCGTTTAGAATTGGGCTGCCTCTTGGGTTTAAATTTTCTAATATTATTTACTCAAGATATAGCATCAATTTCATACAATATATAGTAATTTCCCCTTTCTACATAACAAAGTGTATGGGGATTATCAAAGTAACCATGACAACAAGCTTCCTCACAACCCCATCCATGCTGGCAGAGCACGTGGGCGCTCAGATCCTTAGCAGGAAATATTTCTTTGTGGTGATATATAAATATATAGATACAGACATATTTAGAGATATATACATTATAAACACTATCAATATATGTATGTATACCTGTATAGTAATAATTTTTTTAACAAAAGAAAGACCAAAGGGTCCCTAAGAGTGTATCACAGGCTTTGGCATGAATAGGCAGCCTAGCATTTTTAGAAATATAAAGTATAAGAGTTTAAGTGTCAGAAGTCCCATGTTTTAGGTCAGTCTTTGGCACTACGTGGCTGCACATTCTTTGGAAAGTGACAACCACCTGGGGCTTCGGTTTCCTCATCTGAGGAAAACAGGAGCAATACACCGTGCAAGACCTACCCTGCAGATTTGTCAGGGTCGGAACACATCCGGCCCAAGAGAGGGCTTTGTAAAGCATTACATTTATTTCCCTCACTATTTTATTTCTATAATAGGGATTCTTTTCTGATATTTATTACTTTTTTGTTTCATAGTTAAAGGCAGTGAAAGTCTAGAGGTATTAGTATTACAGTCAAAAAGTCATAGGAGGGACTTCCCTGGTGGCGCAGTGGTTAAGAATCCACCTGCCAGTTCAGAGGACACGGATTTGAGCCCTGGTCCAAGAAGATCCCACATGCCGCAGAGCAACTAAGCCTGTGTGCCGCAACTACTGAGCCTGCACTCTAGAGCCCGTGAGCCACAACTACTGAGCCCACGTGCCACAACTACTGAAGCCCGTGCACCTGGAGCCCGTGCTCCGCAACAAGAGAAGCCATCGCAGTGAGAAGCCCGTGCACCGCAACGAAGAGTAGCCCCCGCTCACCACAACTAGAGAAAGCCTGTGTGCAGCAATGAAGACCCAACGCAGCCAAAAATAAATAATTTTTTTAAAAAAGTCATAGGAGTAAGAAAAAGCACTTGTGAAAAGGTTCAGTGATTTGTAGAGATTGTGCAGGAGGAAGGGAAGGCCAGTAGATAATCCAATAGTTGTCTCCAAGCAACAGTGAAAACTCCTCCAGGGCGTGGGTAACGGTGAGAATGGGGAAGTTAGGCATGAGTTATTTAGGCGAATTAAACAAAACAACCATGCAACCGTGAGAGTCACTGCAAAGTAGAACCAGCTTCCGGGAGGCTGTGGGACCGCTTTTGTGGCAGCTGCCCCATTGGCTGGGGACCCCTGACCTTGCCTTGGAGTCGGGGACCCAGATGCCCAGACCCAGGTCTCCCGTTGAGCTCGGGTTCTGTGTGCCTCCCTGTGAATCTCGGGTGTTGGGATAGTGAGCAAGGGGACTTCTGATTGTCCTGGTAAAGGTTGTTGACCTGTAGAAAAATAAACCAACACGGAAAGTCACACGTTGAATACACAACACAGCAAGTGTATTTCCCTCCTTGAAAAATCAAATGTTCCGTTTTTCTTGTAAAATATTGGAAAGAATGTATTCAATGATGACAGTAAATAGTAAAACATACTTCTTTCCAAGGGAAGTTGTATTCATTTAAAGTGGTGGAGTTAGGGGAGAAGATGAGAAAAAGGGGCGGAGTGGGGCGGGGAGGGAGCCTGGAGGGGGCGGGGCTCAGGCAGAGGCGGGTCCAGCCTCGGGGAGGAGGGGTGGGTGAGGCCACTGTAGGCTTAGCGAAGGGCACACCTGCTGTCCATTTAGACTGTGGAAGTCAGCATTGCTAGCCTTTATCTTCTGCCTTTGAAAGTCGGTTAGCTGGTTAACGACTTCGTCCAGATGTTCAGCCCTCTGATTCCTTTATTTTGGGGCAATAACTCGAGAGGGCCACCTGAGTAGCCACTGGACATTATTTTCTGGACGGCAGAAGCAGTGACAAAGCAGTTTCGTCTGCATGAGATCAAACCAGATGTTCACAAACCAGTTCTCCACTTCAGCTGTAGGAAGAGCTTAACGTGAATCAGCTTTTTGTTTCTAGAATTTCTACCAGTCTTCATACAATATGTGACATGACAGGGATGGACCAATTATTTATTGTATTCTAATGAAACATTATCATATAAGCTAACTTTGAAGATGTGAACATTGACATGATGCAGTGAATAGTAAGTGTCACTCCAGATCCTTTTTGGAAACAAGAGAAGGAAAATCTGTCTATCCATCTATGTATCTATGTAGCTGTATTTTCATATTTATATCTATCTATCTATGTCTGCCTATCTATATTTATGTATCTATCCATCTATCTACCATCTCCAGTGTTTTCTTTTGTTTTTTAGGAGAGATTATTTTTTACCTATAATAATTAGAGTTAAATTTCTTAACTAGATGGGTTGAAGAATGGATTCATTCAAGAGATGCTAAACAGGGATCCTTAACAAGGTAGGAAGGAGGTGTGGCCAATTGTCTTTTGACAATCTCAGTAAGGCTTTGCTATCAACTAATTCCGGTCCTCCGCTTCACAGCATAGCACTATGTTTTTTATTGATCAGTGAGTAAATATGTGTGTGAGTGTAGCCGCATGGATGCTTCTAGAGTTCTTTCTTTAAGTGATTGTTCCATAAGGACTATTTTGTAGAACGTTCTCTCTGTGTTGCACTTTATATTGTTCACTGTGTAAGACACCGTAGTTCAATCCTTAAAAAATCCAGTAATAATTTTTTGCTTTGCTCAGGTCTTTCTGAGACAAAAACCCAAACCCAAACTAAACAAACCTTTTAAAAGACTGTTAAGGACACATAAGGCTTGGTCATGAACTTATTTGTTAAATTTTCAAGTTAATTATACTTCTTATCCAAGGGCATTAAAAGAAATGATTAAATTGTCATCTGGTGCACATATAAGCTTGAAAGTTTAATTCCCAGGGAGAATTGGAGAAAGAGATCTAAGTTGTATGAACTTATCTTGGAATTGAAGTAATATCTAGGTTAAAGCACTGTGCCTTTGATTCTGCCGTGGAAAGTCAGTCTTAGTCTGTGGGCCACTGATTCAATTCTCAGTTCAGGCCCTCGTGTCTGCTCCCACTTGGTCCTGCAGCCTTGCTTTCCACTCAGACAGACAGCGGCCATCTGACATTGACCGTCGGTGGTTCAGATTGAATGACTGGACAGTGGAGAGAATTCCCAGTGAGGTAATGACTGTGAACTTTCCTGGCAGCTTCTGAAGGTCTGTGTCATACTTTTCTGGAATGACCCTCGGTGACATGCTGCCTTTGTGGAATTCATCTCCCTTGTTCCACCATAGATTCTTTAAAACCAAGCCGTAGGGTTTTATATTCCTGTAGCCTTATATTATCAATTTTCAGGGTGGTGATGTTATGAGATGATATCCGTGGCTTCAAATAATTGATCCACTTTAGAATTGAGGGAGTGAATCGCTGGACATTCTAACCTAGTTTACTAGGACAGTCTTTCCTTTGTTTTTAAAATATATCCAGTCTGAGCCTCTTATTGATTTTGAAACTGTGTTGCTCCTTATGTAACTGTTTATGTAAATGGGAGCTACTATTATAGGATCTGATTTCATTAAACCTTAACAAAGACCCTCTGACTTTGGAGGTTACTGATGGGACCTGACTAACCTGCCTTGCTTTAGTCTATCCCATTTAGACTCCATGGAAAGGACTAGTTATTCCCTGCTCTTCTCTTGAGCCCAGAGACACCTCCGAGCCTATGAGCTAGGGATAGGAGAAGAGGGTCAGGGTGCAATACGTCCAAAATATGGAAAAGTGCCTCTCCCTCTTTTTTCCTGGATGGTTTAAATGTTGTTTTTCTCTCTCATGAATACTAGAATAAAAGTCCCATTATAAAGTATTTCACTCCATTATAAAATCAATTACACTGAGTCAGAGCACAGTCACAGATGATGTAGGAGGGACCAGCATATTTCTGTTTTATGCCAAGTCCAGGAAGCAGGTGGTTAACCATGTCCGTACTTTGCAAAGTGAATTTTTGGAGTAAGCATCTCAGACTTCCCTAGATTAAAAAACAATATAAAGATGTCTGTGTGGCCGTGATAGAAAATAAGACTCTGGTAATTAGAAAGAAGCTTTGCTATTTCTTTCTTTATATTGCAGTTGTGATATTAATGGACCAGCATGACTTTTAAAAAAATTCTATCACTCAACTTAATATCCTGTTTTTGCGTCTTCCCATAGATTTGACATTTTCTGTAACATCTGAGTGAAATCTTTGTTATGCTAAATTTATCCCGATTCTTTATAAAATTCTGACTTTCTAAACCTCTTTATTTGGAGATGAAATTGATGTGTCTAAATCTTTCACTTTGTTTTCATTCAAAAGCCTGATGGAGAATCACATAGGACCACATGTGATTTAGGAGTTTATTTAGGAGTGACTAGGAGTTCTTGTTGGCCTAAATCCGAAGCAGTTATTTGGATACCAGGGAGGGCTTAGGTCTTGGGTACAATTGCTTTTTGGTTAATTTATGTGTGTGTGTTTGTGTGTGTGTGTGTGTGTGAGTGTGTGTCTGTGTCTGTGTGTCTGTGTTTCCATAACAAGCTTTGATATGTTTAAGGCTTCTCTCCTTGGGCTACCAAATCAAATTAGTTCAGTAACTGTAGTCTCATTTGGTTTTGTCTCCCTAACAACGGGCCAGCCAAAACCTGGTTCTCGGGATCAAGTGCACACACGTCACACTAGACTCTGAACCCTCCATGGCCCTGCTCCCCAGCTGTGGCGTGTGACAGGCCAGTGGGGTTCCTCACATCAGACGCATCAGTAACTGGTTTCCCATTCAGATGCTGCCCTCCAGAATCACCAGCACCAGCCTTCTGCTTTAAGATCCCCTGATAAGAGGCTCTCCAGGAATGGTACAGGTGGGATAGTCTCCAGAGAACTGGGGAGCCTCGGGAATGAGGATGTTTCTATTAGGATAACATCAAATAATTTTTTGGCACGGAGGCATTTTGTGGTAAAGATTCCTTGCTGTTTCTCACACCATGAACTTTTCTAAACGACTTGAATTTATATTGGACTGGGATCCGTGTCTGATGTCACAGAGGATCAATGTATCCAGCTGGAACGTTTTACTGATGCCTGTCTTGCCTTGACTAAACCTTACCTTGTCATTGATACGCTTTCCTATTTTTTGTTCTGAAGACACAGCACGTTTCAGAATAAGGTTTAGAGGAGGGACCGGGTTTTAACCGTCGTTTGTATCTATGACACCCGGCACAGTACAAGGGAATTCAAGTGAAGAAGAAATTTATTCTGGGCACCTACCGTGTTGAAAACACAGTGGGTACCTAAGAATGACTTGTAGACTTGCTATAAGGCTGCTGAACTGTAAGTCAGACACGGACACACAAAGTGGGACGAGCAGCCTTGTTTGCCTCTTTCGTTTTTCATTACACGGATGGAGACCCATGTCTTCCTTAGGTGTTTTTTTTTTTTTCTGGGTGGTTAGTAATTACTGCCATTGTCATGTGTGATGAGGCAGTGCTCAGGTAACAGCTATTCTGCGTAGAATCAGATGAACAAATATTATGTTTGGCTTTGTTTATGGAAAAAAAAAGACCTTTTATGAAATTGTGTTAGCAAAAAGGATGAGTGGTTTCTTGGAATTACAATTTGAATTTTTGAGGGAAACAGAGGAAAGTGTCTCCCTGTAGGCTGAATGGATGGGTGTCCTTGCTTCTCTGGCTGAAATCTGGGGATTCTATCAGAAATGTCACTGGAATAAGAAATGGCCCTATAAAAGGGCATTAAGCAATGCTGAAAGCAAGATGAGGACGATGACGACAACACGTCAGCTCAGCCTGAACCCAGCACCATGTTAAGCGCTTTGAAGGTATCGTCACATTGAATTCTCTGAACCCTCTATCCGCATCCTCATTTCAGATGGAGAAACTGCGGACTAGAGAAATTAAGAGACTTTCTCAAGGGCATAAGTTGGGGCATCAGGATTCAAATCAGCCTGACGCCAGGGCTTGTCCTCTTAACACCAAGTCCCTGCACATTATATGTGAAACCTTGTGTTAGTGGTACCTCTAAACGCATTACAGTAAGAACTAAAGGAAAAGGTGGGGGAGGGACGGAGTGGGAGTCTGGGGTTAGCAGATGCAAACTAGTATATAGAGAATGGATAAACAACAAGGCCCTACTGTACAGCACAGGGAAATCTATTCAATATCCTGGGATAAACTGTACTGGAAAAGAATATGAAAAAGAATGTGTGTATATGTATAACTGAATCACTTTGTGTACAGCAGAAATTAACACATTGTAAATCAACTGTACTTCAATAAAAAAAAGAAAGAAAAAGGAGCAGCGATCATAATGTATGTGTACATTTTTAATGAAAATTACCTTTTTCTTCCTGTTTATCTGGAAATTTTCGTTGCATTAAGTTGCTAGAAGACTAAAATATAAAACTTGGCTTTTTCTCAACATGTGTGTGTGTGATGCTCCAGGAAGTGTTTAAGATGTCTTTGGAACAACATTTAATTTGTGAGATCTTTTTTATTATGTGCTCTATTAAGTAATTATTTCTCTCCCACTTTGGGTATGTTCCATATTTGATCTTCTGCTGTTTTCAGGGAGCTGCACAATATAATTCTTACTTAATTCCATCTTGACTACACTTCATTCCCAAAACAACAACAAACAAAAAAGAAATGCAAGCACTTCTTTTATCCTATGAGAAGAGCCGATAAAAGGAAAGAATCACCCAAGGCAATTTTTTTCAACATTTAAAATTGGCAGGAAATTTTGTTTATAAAACTATGGAGACGAACTTGAGATTTACATACAAGGATTTCTAAACTTGTGTTGCTAATGCAATGTCACTGCAGAATTCACCAAACCTCACAAGGTAAGCTTGCAGTGAACATTTGCTTTGGAATATGATGACGATGACAGGGAAGAATTTTCTACGCAGAGTACTGAGATATAATTCACCTACCACACGATTCATCCCTTTAAAGTATAAAATTCACTGGTTTTTAGTATATGCACGGAGTCATACAACCATCATCACTATGTAATTCCACAACATTTCTGTCATTCCAAAAAGAAACCTCACACACATTAGCAGTCACTCCCCACCCCTTCCACAACCACTGCAGCCCTGGGCCACCTCCAATCCACTTTCTCTCTCTGTGGGTTTGCTTATTCTAGACACTTAGCATAAATGGAATTATACAATATGTGGCCTTTTGTGCCTGCCTTCTTTTATTTGATACTGTTTTCAAGGTCCATCCGTGGTACGGCATGGTTAGTGCTTGATTCCTTTTTGTTGCCGAATAATATTCCACTGTATGGATAGACGTTTTATTGATCTGTCAGTCAGTTGATGGATGTTTGCGTCATATACGTCTTTCATACTTAAAATCTGAAGACTGGAGCCGGAATGCAATCCATGCTAGTTTCCAACTGGACAAGAATTAACACTCTTATAACAAAATCACAGTCTATGACAAGAAGATACCTTTAGAAAGAAAAACGCTGACTTCCATGATTCAGGCAGTAGAAAACAGGAGAATTTGTTCTCTTACGAAAACACCTCAGTAGGCTAATTTTGTTTTTCCTTACTTTGTCTGATGTTTGGTAGTATAAATTCGTTGGCTGGAACCCCCCCGAAAATCCACATTAACAAAAATATAGAGGAAATATATCTTTTAATTGTTGCGTCCCAAATTAAGTCTGAAAATAATCAGTGTAGTATTATGAAACCAAGAGTAGAAATTAGCGTTATGTTCTCTTCATTGTCTCTGTTGGATTATTCCCAGATAACCCAAAAGGAAACGTAAATTTCAATTTGTAGTGAGTTTCGTGATCCAATACTTTAAGTGGGTGTTTAGCAAGTGGCAATAGAAGAAAGAGCTCTAGACTACAATTACTTATTGCCAATCACAAGCTTCTAGAAATACCGCTGACTAATTGTGTACCGAGGAGCTTGAATAGAAAGATGTGGACTGGCGGTGAAGCTTTGCTCATCCCGTTACTTGCTTCTGCGAAGCACGATGCGCGTGGAGTGAGCTGTGCAGTTATCACAGGTCTTCCAGGGAACACGCAGGTCCTGCGTGTTTGGGAATCCCCAGCATGAGGGGTGAGAAGCAGGCGTGAGGGCTTACTGGGTGACGGCACTCGTCTGTGACTAATACAACGATAAAATCACAAGGATGAGTCGTGATCACGGCAGCAGATACTTACGATCTGCTGGGTACTTCGCATCTATATTTGACCTCTCAACTTCCCAACCTCCAGAGTAGGTTTTAGGATCACCATTTTACAGGTGAGGAAGTGTGACACTGAAGAGTGGGGTGACTGTCCCTGTGTCCCGTGACTAATAAGTGATGGAGGCGGAATTCAGACACAGGCTGGACCAAATCCAAAGCCTGCCTCTTTGAACTGGTCAAAGAGGGGTAATTAATGTTTGATATTAAGGCTATGTCACACACCCGTAATGTTGACGATAACATGGATCTCGTGGCCCAAGAGCTCCAGACACTGCATGTGTGCTGCAAATAAACCCGTCTCACCTGCTTGTGCCCTGGACCCTACACTCCTCTCTGTCATTCCTCCTGCTGTGACCTTAGGGTTTTCAGGAGAAGGTTCAATAGACTTTTAATGAGATCAGCTTGTGAACCTTCGCCTTTCAATAACTTCAGTGCCCGCTTCTGACTTATACGAGTATCACCCTAAAATGCTTTCATTTTCCTCTGAGGAGTCTCTAAATGTACTCAGGACTCGCTCCTGGGTTGTCTTGGAGGAGGAAAGGAGTTTTCACCTGAAGGGAGAACTGAGAAACTCCTGGGGTTCTCCTGGGTGTGAGGGTTTCCTGGAGTAGCGGAAACTAATCCACTTCTTATGAGATCTTCAAATCTGACCCAACTTTCAAGTCCTTGGAGAAAAGAGCCTGATGGAGCTATTTCTGTACAAGGTCACATCCTAAAATATTTCTTTATATATATGTTCATGCTTAGCAATTCCGTTGGTAACATTGAAGGGGCTGGACCGATCCCTCCACAGCCAAGTCCTTTCGTCCAGCTCAGCGTTACTACTATTGTTAATTACATTGTCTCTAGGAAAGCCACACTTGCTGGCTCTCCACAGTTCCCTCTGGTGGCTGTTACGTCACTTCCATCCCGTTTCCTTGATTGATATTCTCTGCCTGAGCCTTGCAGACATTCCTTTCTGAAGGCCCCCAGAAGACCCAGTCTTCCAAACTTCTGGCTCTGCTATCTCTGATTCTCTGATCATTTCCAGTTTACAAAACAAGACTCGCCTTCTTTTTCTTTTGACACCAATATGCGACCCTCCTGGCTTCCTCCACCCTGCTCACCGCCCTTCCCTTCGGTGCCCCTGCCGCTCTTGGCTGGGACAGTCCCTCCCTGGTACCTTGCCGCAGCCCCCAAAGTACTGCTCATAGACGGCCCCCTCCCCACTTTACTCTGTTCATTAAATTGTCTGTCTCTTTAAGGAACCATGAAAATAAGCTGTTTGAACTAATTCACACCGAGAGTGAATGACCCCTGGTACCTCTTACCTTGCTATTAGGAAAGGGGTGGGCTGGGAAGTACTTATGAATGCGGGTGATTCTTTAACTGGTGGGATGCCAGGGTGGTGAGGGCAAAGGGACTGTTGCGGGGATACTTCTGCTTATTTTTCACCCTTGGCAAAGAGAACGGAGGGGGAGGGAGAGGCCGTGGCCCCAGCTCCAGGAGGCTGTCGTTTCTGTGCTGCAGAAGGAGCTGACGGCTGCCCCACATCCACATGGCCCGCTCCGCCCCTCCTGAGTGTGCAGCCCCTCTAGGGACTGCTCTGCCCCCAACCGTATCTGACCCGGGACCTCACAGTGTCCACCTCGACCTGATGCAGCGGATGGAAGTCGCTTGATTCTCTATGTTTGATGTGATTTGCATTCCAGTCTACAACCAGTTCTGTGGGGCGTCTTTATCACAGCCTTGTAAGTGGGGAAATGAAGGGCAACTCGAGGTCGCACAGATGGAAAGTGCTAAAAGTGGTCCTCGCACTGAAGCCAAGCCTTTGCCTCCAGACCTCCTCGGGCGTTCGGCACCCCCATCGTCAGAGAACTGTGGACAGAGGAATGGGAAATCCCCACACATCCCATCCACTCCTGGACGCTGGTCTCCAGGGGAACCTTGACACAAGCTCCAATGGGACGGGTACCCCGTTTCTCTCGCCCGGCTCATCTTAACAGGGCTTGGCTGTCTCTTAACTGCCCCCGGTTAGGCCGCCTGTGTACCTGCTTACCAGTTAACTTACCTAATTATGCTGAGTAGAGTGACTATGTCAAAACATTCAGATTTACAGTGCCTGGAGTTTAGTTTTATAATTGTTCTTGACAACTAGCTTTTTGTTTTAAATTTTCTTTTACACATCCACATAAATCATCACTTTCATCCTCAGAGGAAACCTTACCAGTAAGATAGCTTTTAGTACTTGTATTTTACCAGTAATGCAACTGAGACTTAGGGAGCTTGTGTCAACACACAGACTATGCAGATCTCAACTCCCGCAAGGCGGCTCCGCTCACGTGGTTCTCCCAGCCCCCGACCTCCAGCCCCTTGTGGACAAGTCTCGCTCCTCGGTCAGGTCCAGGAGCTCTTGTTTTGTATCAGCAGAGACCACATCCCCCGCTCCCCCGACACCTGGAGTCCCTGACAGAGGAGACCCTGGCCCTTGCCCACGTTAGAGCACATCCACACAGCGGGCTGAGAGGCTGCAGTGACAAAGCATTTAGGTTTCTGCCCAACGTGTTACTTAATTCACCATGTTGCCTGGGAAACTCTGTCCGCTCTGACAGACACTAAAAGCTCCCGAAAACTTTCATCGGGGTCTTTTTGAGCAGACCTGCCTCTGCCCCGGGCATCATTATCAGACTCCAGGCATCGTCTGTTTCTCGTCAACATGGTGCTTTGAAACATTTCCCTCCGGGCTGCATTTCTTGGCATAGGACATTGCTCCTCCTCCATTCTGGTTGTTTATACATCAGGCCCAAACCAAATAAACACACAGAATGAAAAAGAAAACAGGGCAATAAAAAAGGATCGCAGAAATACCATCAAGAATGTCTTTTGCACAGCACAGAACCTTTCTGGAGCCATTTGGGACCTCCCGGGTGACTTGGGTCACGAAGGTCACTCTTTTAAGTTTTCTGTCTTCTCCATTGTCCAAGTCCGGATTGGGATCTGAGGGTCAACTCCAGCACGTTTTCTCTCTGCCCCTTCTCATCTGCTCTCCTTCCCATGTCTGGTTTGGGAACACAGGTGAAGATGCTGGTCAGAATTACACCCGAAAGAAGTGACAGGAGCCCTGTAACAGTGTGATGTTCCTCCTACGTCTGTCATCCAATCTGTTATGAAAATTATGGTTAATTTTCGGCAACATTCAATACACTTGAAGTTTCTAGATAAGTTATCTGGGGATAAGTGAGGTATCATCATACGTAACAAGTAAAGTACAAAAGTTTTCCAGAACACATTTAACGACATGCTTTCAAACCCTTTCTTAACATTGCATTATATTTGTCTATTAAAATATTTACATTTTATTATATTTATCCATCTAACTTGTTTAAATGGTATACAACAGTGAAACTTAATGATTGAAAAAAGGTGAGTTTTTAAAAATTTCAGCCTCTTGGCATATTTTCTCACTGTCCCTGAATTGCCAAAAATAGGAGCTTAGTAAATACTTATCACCTGCAGAAATATTTCTTGTCAAAATAGATCACATGTAAAATGAAGACAATTCTTTAGAATGAGAGAAGCATTGCAGCAATAAAAAACAATGGAAGGGTTTTGACTATTAAAAATGTCACATTGACCCACTCTCACCACTCTTATTCAACATAGTTTTGGAAATTTTAGCCACAGCAATCAGAGAAGAGAAGGAAATAAAAGGAATCCAAATCGGAAAAGAAGAAGTAAAGCTGTCACTGTTTGCAGATGACATGATCCTATACATAGAGAATCCTAAAGATGCTACCAGAAAACTACTAGAGCTAATCAATGAATTTGGTAAAGTAGCAGGATACAAAATTAATGCACAGAAATCTCTGGCATTCCTATATACTAATGATGAAAAATCTGAAAGTGAAATCAAGAAAACACTCCCATTTACCATTGCAACAAAAAGAATAAAATATCTAGGAATAAACCTACCTAAGGAGACAAAAGACCTGTATGCAGAAAACTATAAGACACTGATGAAAGAAATTAAAGATGATACAAATAGATGGAGACATATACCATGTTCTTGGATTGGAAGAATCAACATTGTGAAAATGACTCTACTACCCAAAGCAATCTATAGATTCAATGCAATCCCTATCAAACTACCACTGGCATTTTTCACAGAACTAGAACAAAAAATTTCGCAATTTGTATGGAAACACAAAAGACCCCGAATAGCCAAAGCAATCTTGAGAACAAAAAAAGGAACTGGAGGAATCAGGCTCCCTGACTTCAGACTATACTACAAAGCTACAGTTATCAAGACAGTATGGTACTGGCACAAAAACAGAAAGATAGATCAATGGAACAGGATAGAAAGCCCAGAGATAAACCCATGCACATATGGACACCTTATCTTTGATAAAGGTGGCAGGAATGTACAGTGGAAAAAGGACAGCCTCTTCAATAAATGGTGCTGGGAAAACTGGACAGGTACATGTAAAAGAATGAAATTAGAACACTCCCTAACACCATACACAAAAATAAGCTCAAAATGGATTAAAGACCTAAATATAAGGCCAGAAACTATCAAACTATTAGAGGAAAACATAGGCAGAACACTCTATGACATAAATCACAGCAAGATTCTTTCTGACCCACCCCCTAGAGTAATGGAAATAAAAACAAAAATAAACAAATGGGACCTAATGAAACTTCAAAGCTTTTGCACAGCAAAGGAAACCATAAACAAGACCAAAAGACAACCCTCAGAATGGGAGAAAATATTTGCAAATGAAGCAACTGACAAAGGATTAATCTCCAAAATTTACAAGCAGCTCATGCAGCTCAACAACAAAAAAACAAACAACCCAATCCAAAAATGGGCAGAAGACCTAAATAGACATTTCTCCAAAGAAGATATACAGACTGCCAACAAACACATGAAAGAATGCTCAACATCATTAATCATTAGAGAAATGCAAATCAAAACTACAATGAGATATCATCTCACACCAGTCAGAATGGCCATCATCAATAAATCTAGAAACAATAAATGCTGGAGAGGGTGTGGAGAAAAGGGAACCCTCTTGCACTGCTGGTGGGAATGTGAATTGGTTCAGCCACTATGGAGAACAGTATGGAGGTTCCTTAAAAAACTACAAATAGAACTACCATATGACCCAGCAATCCCACTACTGGGCATATACCCTGAGAAAACTGAAATTCAAAAAGAGTCATGTACCAAAATGTTCATCGCAGCTCTATTTACAATAGCCCGGAGATGGAAACAACCTAAGTGCCCATCATCGGATGAATGGATAAAGAAGATGTGGCACATATATACAATGGAATATTACTCAGCCATAAAAAGAAACGAAATTGAGCTATTTGTAATGAGGTGGATAGACCTAGAGTCTGTCATACACAGTGAAGTAAGTCAGAACGAAAAAGACAAATACAGTATGCTAACACATATATATGGAATTTAAGAAAAAAAAAAATGTCATGAAGAACCTAGGGGTAAGGCAGGAATAAAGACGCAGACCTCCTAGAGAACGGACTTGAGGTTATGGGGAGGGGGAAGGGTGAGCTGTGACGGGGCGAGAGAGAGTTATGGACATATATACACTAACAAACGTAGTAAGGTAGATAGCTAGTGGGAAGCAGCCGCATGGCACGGGGATATTGGCTCGGTGCTCTGTGACAGCCTGGAGGGGTGGGATAGGGAGGGTGGGAGGGAGGGAGACGCAAGAGGGAAGAGATATGGGAACATATGTATATGTATAACTGATTCACTTTGTTATAAAGCAGAAACTAACACACCATTGTAAAGTAATTATACCCCAATAAAGATGTTAAAAAAAAAAAAATGTCACATTGAGTCATTAAACATCTTTTGCTCCTTCGAGGTTCTGGAAATTGGGAACTGAATTTTCTGACGGTCTCTTATACAGTTGGTTTTGCGGTTTAAAGTAAGCTTCACAGAGACAGCCCCTGGAGTCCCCTGGTTGGGATACAAACTTTGCAAATGTGTGGAGGTGTCTGATGTCAGCCATCGGGACAGAACGAGTGACAAGGAAGCAGTGGCCAGTGGGCCTCAGGTCAGGAGGCCGCTCCCCCGCCGATGGAATTGGCCTTCACGCAGGAACAGCAGGACAGCGCGAAGAGATGCGCTTCAGTCTCAGACAACATCCCCGGGCTCCTCCAGGGCTCTCACAGACGTCACCGTTTATCACAAGGGAGGCCGGGTGAGGGCTCTGAGTGTCCACTCAGAAAGACCGCGAGCATCCTGGTGGGTGGAGGGCCGGTAGCAGCATCCTTGACCACAGAGTAAAACGCACTGCTATAGGTCCACACCATGAGACCGCGGTCTCCTTGGAGAGAGACACTTCAGAGGTGGCCAACTTTGCGGTAGCTCAGAAGTGGTGTTCAAATAAGAATTCAAAGACCATATATGTACTCATGCTTACGAAGTATTGAGCAAACTGTTTGTGTGAATTATGTTAAGTTTTTTGTTATTGTTATTGAGGAAAGGTTCACATACGAGAAATGCACTACAATTCAGACATTACGTGGATTTTTTAAGTAGTTTAATTATATTTAGCTTTTTTAGTTGAAAACAACCATTTTTGCTCTATGAATACTGTTTTATTCTTTTTTAAATTTTTTTAAATTTTATTTTATTAAATAAAATAAATTTTTATTTAATAAAAATAATTTTTTAATTTTTTAATTTAAATTTTTTTTTAATTTTTAAAATTTTTTTAAATTTTATTTTATATTGGAGTATAGTTGATTTACCATAAAATTTTTTTAAATTTTATTTTATATTGGAGTATAGTTGATTTACCATGTTGTCTTAGTTTCAGGTGTACAGCAATATGATTCAGTTATACATGTACATATATCCACTCTTTTTCAGATTCTTTTCCCTCATAGGCCATTACAGAGTACTGAGGAGAGTTCCCTGTGCTATGCAGTAGGTCCTTGTTGATTATCTATTTCATGTATAGTAGTGTGTATATGTTAATCCCAAACTCCTAATTTATTCCTCCCCCCACCTTTCCCCTTTGGTAACCCTAAGTTTGGAAAACAACCATTTTTGATTCATCCTCGATGCTGAAGGAGAAATGAGAAACAAAACCAAACTCAATAGTAAGTTGACAGTATCTGCTTCAGTAACTGATTTAGCTTCTATTTCAAGGGTTATTAAGAGTTAAAAAGTACAAGATTAAATTTGCAGCATGTGAATTTCAGAATTTAGCTGGAAAAGCTTGCAAAAGTGGGAAAACCTGCTGTTTCTATGGAATCCTTTTGCCGTACAGAAATACACACTCTTAGGCTGATTAGTATAACTTCATCATGATAATCATGTTTACAAGTCGCTTCCCTAAATTTTGGACCTGCTTCCAATTCTATGCGCCTTAGTTCCCATTTGCTCCTTGCCTTATCTCCCTGCTAAACTGTGTTTCATAAAATATGCTTGCATCCTATTAAGGCTGTGAACAGACCACTAGTAAAATTTCTTGTCATACGTAGTTGCATTGAATCCACTTAAACAGTGTAAAACATTGATGTTAGCAATGACCAGGCGTCTTCCTCTTGCTAAAAAAGCCAAACAGCCTGAGGGTTTAGATTTCTTAAGCCACAATAATGGAAGTGTATTATTATTATTTTGCATGAAAATACAATTTTTTATCTTTTCATTCTTTGACTCATAAGAAGGATATATATTAACTATCATTTAGAGTACTATACATGAATTAGATATAAGGGGGCTTCAAAGAGTGAAAATTACATTTATCCCTTATTTCTCCTTAGTAGTAGGTAAACAGTTGTCATATATCAAATAGTGATTCACAAATATCCAAAATCACTAGCTGTTCTATCATCGAATTTATTAGCCTAAACTAATAACAGAGAGCAAATTGGCTTTGCTTCTTAGCATAGGTTCTTGGAAGCTTGAACTCAATTTTAAAAGATCAGTAAATTCAACAGGAGTGTAGTTTCAGAGTACTTGACATACTATATCTGAAATGAATATGTATTCCTTTTACCTATCTCTCTGTTTGCCTTAGACTTGTGTCAATTATACGGTTTCTCTCCGTAATCTCAATAATAGTGAGATTTCAGGTTGGACTGTATAGTTCTATTTTTACAAGTATTGTTTAGAAACCAATGTCTAAACCCTGTGATTTATGAAATATTTGTGAACAAAACCCTCAGTGTCTTTGGAATGATCCAGATGAAAGAGGGGCTTGTACTGAGCGATTTGCCAGTTTGAGACCTGCCTTTCACAGTTGCTCTGCAGTTGACCCTTCAGTCTTATTTCGAGTCACCAGATGAAAATAAGGTTTCCCTTCAAGTGGTGGTTACTAAGGGCAACCGGTACTGACGCGAAAAGATGAATACTCTACCTCCTTAGTATAAAGCCTACTTTGTGAGCTAAATAAAGACCTAAATTGCAAGGAAAGCACTCGCATAAATGTGAAATATCGGGGAAGGAATATAAAAGAGGAATTTGAGAGAGGTGAAAATCAGAAAGCGAATTCCTATCAGCACTTTCTTGGGCACCACCTGGCATTTTGGACAGATGTCCTCCCCTCCTGCGGGCTCTGCATTTCCTCCTTTATATCTAGAGAATCAGCATCGTTTGCTGGGGCAAGACTTCCGTTTGTAAGACAAACGTATGTCATTGGTTCTTAGTGGATTTTGAAAGAATGCAAAAGAGCTTCTGATGGAATTGCATAGGGCAGTATTTGTCAAGTTTTTTTTTAACATCTTTATTGGAGTATAATTGCTTTACAGTGGTGTGTTAGTTTCTGCAGTATAACAAAGTGAATCAGCTATACATATACATATATCCCCATATCCCCTCCCTCTTTCATCTCCCTCCCACCCTCCCTATCCCACCCCTCTAGGTGGTCACAAAGCACAGAGCTGATCTCCCTGTGCTATGCGGCTGCTTCTCACTAGCTATCTATTTTACATTTGGTGGTGTATATATGTCCATGCCACTCTCTCGCTTGGTCACAGCTTATCCTTCCCTTCCCCATGTCCCCAAGTCCATTCTCTACATCTGTGTCTTTATTCCTGTCCTGCCCCTAGGTTTGTCAGAACGATTTTTTTTTTTAGATTCCATGTGCTTCTCTTGCTGTGGAGCACGGGCTCTAGGCTCAGTAGTTGTGGCGCTAGGGCTCAGTAGTCGTAGCCCGCAGGCTCTAGAGCGCAGGCTCAGTAGTTGTGGCGCACGAGCTGACTTACTTCACTCTGTATGACAGACTCTAGGTCCATCCACCTCGCTACAGATGACTCAATTTCGTTTCTTTTTATGGCTGAGTAATATTTCATTGTACATATGTGCCACATCTTCTTTATCCATTCATCTGTCGATGGACACTTAGGTTGCTTCCATGTCCTGGCTATTGTAAATAGTGCTGCAATGAACACTGTGGTACATGACTCTTTTTGAATTATGGTTTTCTCAGGGTATATGCCCAGTAGTGGGATTGCTGGGTCATATGGTAGTTCTATTTTTAGATTTTTAAGGAACCTCCATACTGTTCTCCATAGTGGTTGTATCAATTTACATTCCCACCAACAGTTCAAGAGGGTTCCCTTTTCTCCACACCCTCTCCAGCATTTATCGTTTGTAGATTTGTTTGATGATGGTCATTCTGATCAAGTTTTTAATCTTGTATCTTTGAGCACAAATAGCTTGCACCATTATAGTTGCTTTAAGTTATTTGGAAAATTGTTTCTGGAACATATTGGTTTAATGAGAGAGACTTCACAGGATATGTCTATAGCAGCATTCATAATTTCTTTGACCAGATTGTACTGGTTTAATATAGCCATTGCTATGATTGCAGAGAATCTTAAAGATGCCTCTTCATTGTATCCAAGGCATTGCTCGTCTTGAAGGATGCGTTTGTTACTCTATCAGCATCTGCTCCGTGCTAGGGGTCACAGATGGATTGGCAAAATGGACATAGAATCAAGAAGCGACAGATTAGTATACTATGAGCTATAATCAAGGCATGAACTAGATGCTGTAGGAATGCAGAAGGACTATTCACTGATTAAGTCAGATTTATCTTGTGGACGTGTGAGAAGCATCTTCCGGCTGCAGGTCACTTCCTTGATTATCAAGGCTCAACCAAGTGGTCTGTTTGTTTCTCTGCCTGTCTCTTTCCTTCCTCTCCACTTCTGGAACTAATTTGTTGGTTAAAGAAGATAACTAGGGAAGATTCTTCCTCCCAGAGTGGAGAGTCTAGAATTTGGGTTCCTCGGCCCAAGATTCTGCAAATACATTCTACGTGAGCATGATGTTGTTGACATTTTCTAAGATGACAGATGAAGAGGGGACAGAGCTCTGTAGGCACAGCCAGGAACAGTCTCTGTTTCCTAAGACAGTCTGAACTTCAGATGAGTCTTTTTACCTGGGTGAGAACCTGCTTATCAGGCTTTATACCCTGACACGGTTGATCCTGTAAATATGGTCAACGTAGCAAAGACACAGAGGAATGAAGGAGCGCTGCTGAGTCCCTGCTGCAGTGTGGGGCAAGCTTTAGGGTGAGTGTCAGTAAGGATGGAGACTAGGAAGGAACATAGGGACACACTGTAGTGGCTTTGTCTGTGGGACTAGGATATTTGGACTTCGTCCACCAGGCAGAGGAGTCATC
This sequence comes from Delphinus delphis, assembly GCF_949987515.2. Taxonomy (NCBI): domain Eukaryota; kingdom Metazoa; phylum Chordata; class Mammalia; order Artiodactyla; family Delphinidae; genus Delphinus; species Delphinus delphis. The sequence continues at coordinate 79,351,805 of NC_082696.1, read as the reverse complement.
ATATGTTTCAAGAGAAGAGGTGTGATCATTTTTTTAAAAGAGAATAATTCCAGTAGCAAGATGGGGAATGTATCGAGTTTGGGTTTTCAGGAGACAGACTGACTTGGAGGAATAAATGTACGTATTGCTAACTGACAGATAATAAAGCCGTGGATGGGAGGACAGAGGAAAAGCTGGTAGAATAGGAAGACGAATGGGAAGGAAGGAAGGAAGGAAGGAAGGACTCTTTAGAAGTGTCTGTGATTGGAGGTAAAGGAGGAACCTTGGGAAGGAGCGATGGGGAAGCTGAGAACCACGATGCTGTCTGGGAGCCGAGCGAGTAGACCGTTGAAGACAGAGGAGCCTCGAAGGGCACCAGATGCCGCCGAGAGCCAAGCAGGATGAAATTGCAGAAGTTCCAGTGGATTTGGCAACTGGAGGTCGTTTGAACCTTAGGGACGTTGGGTTCACTTCAAAAGGTCTCGTTTGTTAGAAACAAAACCTCGTTAGTAATGGAGAAAAGGATTTTCTGGGGGGGCAAGAGAGGGAACCTAACGGAGTAAAAGTTTTTCTCTGGAGGAAAAAAAGGAAGGATTCCAGGAAAATGAAACTGAACTGATGCCCGTCGAGGAAGCCCTCGTCATAGAATCATCACAGGATGCAGGTGCACTGGTGTTTACACTGCACGCCCTGGGCCAGGACACCACCTAACGAATTTCAGAGAGCTGAATATTTTAATTCCTTACATGGAATCCAAATTCTGAGCTAATAAGCAGGGGTTTTAAAACTAGGACCCCACAGATTTGCTTTGGAGAGAGACATTTATATTTACTGTTTGTAAGACTTTTCTTTCAACCTTTCTCAAAACCATAGTTATTCCATGATTGGTCCTTAATCTTGTGGGTGTCAGCTGGTGAGACCCAGGCCTCTGGTACCTCTGGCAGCCTGTCAGGGGCATTGTGGATGTCTCCACCTGCGATCTGAATATTGGCATCGCGGTTAGCAAAACCCGTGGCCTTCAGATGCCCCAATTCTTGCTGTGGTGGCCTTCAGTGAGGAAGGCTGAGCATAGGAGGAGTAGTCCAGTGCTTTTCTGCAGTGCCAGGGGGCAAAGCTTTATACTGTCTCTCTGCTGGATACTGTATACTCTATGCTATTAGTGCATCACAGTCAAAGAAGTCCTTTACAGTAGTCTTATTTAGGGTTCTCTGCTCTAAGAAATCTGGCATATTAAAACATGGGCTTGGACTTCCCTGGTGGTGCACTGGTTCAGAATCCGCCTGCCAATGCAGGGGACATGGGTTCGAGCCCTGGTCCGGGAAGATCCCACATGCCGTGGAGTAAGTAAGCTCGTGCACCACAACTACTGAGCCTGCGCTCTAGAGCCTGCGGGCTACGACTACTGAGCCCTAGCGCCACAACTACTGAGCCTAGAGCCCGTGCTCCACAGCAAGAGAAGCCACTGCAGTGAGAAGCCCGCGCACCGCAACAAAGAGTAGCCCCCGCCCGCCGCAAGTAGAGAAAAGCCCGCGCACAGCAACAAAGACCCAACTCAGCCAATAATAAATAAATGAATGAATTAATTAATTGAAAACAAAAAACAAAAAAAAACCATGGGCTTAAAAGAGAAGGATACCAGGATTTACAGTTATAAACATCTTTGCATAGGGACACTCATGGGATCTTAAGTATGATTCGATGTACCAACCTTATTTTCAATGCTCCAGTAACACATCTATTGCACAAGGAAGAAAGGTACATCCATAGTTTGGAAGGTAGTAGTTTTAGCACTAATCAATTGTTGACACTTCGGTCCACACATTAGTAACTGTGGTAATAAACTCCATTGAGGAAGAGGATAAGCAGGTTCCTACAGCCCCTTCCAAGCCGCAGAGTTGCGTCAATCGTGGTTTCATTCTTCATTTTCACGTCTTGTCATATTCATCACTGGGAAGCTGATAGAATATTCTCTTCATTTTTCATTCTGTAAAATGAAAATGTTATAAATGTGGTGATCAAGCAGGGTTTAGTTGTGTGCGTTTAGTCCACTCAAGGACCACCGAGTGACCTTTTCCTTGTGAAACGGTATTTCAGAGTATTGATTCAGCAGCTCTATTAGGATGGTTGTTTTTACCGGCCGCTCAGATATTCCCTCATTCCCTGGCTCTTGCCATTGAAGTGAAGAGGGAGCCAGTGGGATGCAGGGGGGTTGGGGAGGAAGGGCCATGTAGAGTAGTTAGCAGATCCAGTATAATTCATGAGGGTCACAGGTGTGTTTATTTCAGCGGCTTCTGCTGCTGAAATTTGGAATACAGATTCAAGGCTTATTCCTGGAAGAACATTTTTCTCTACACTATATGCAAAGAAAGCAGGTGAGGGCAGCAAAGCAAACTGTAATCCAAGATGAATTTCAGAATTGGAAAATTGAGAGGAAATTAGGAAGTGAGAAAGTTTTGCTCTAGTCTTCTTTGTGGTATGAAGTATCATCTATCAGATGACTGTGTCAGATTGAAACTAACAATGTCTGAAAATGAGGTCAGTGGTGAAATGCTAACAAACTGCTATTCAGAGTTTTGCAAATTGCTCCACTGGCCAAAAAGGCATCGCAACGATTCCTTTATTCATGATAGCTGAGGAAGACTTTGCTTAGCTCTTCTCTTGACCTCTCAAATGAATGATTTAGCTCAAATTTTTTCTTACTATGAGAGTTAAATTATCCTCCTTGGCTGCCTGTATCATCAAGGTCATTAGAAGACTGCCAAACCCCCGACTTCATTGTGAGCTGTATAAATATTACACTTGAAGAACAAATGATGATTTTGTTAATCTTGAGAATTTACAACTTGAAGAGTTGAAGTTTTATTTAATATAAGAACCCTTTAGCCACTTAACTTTCATTCTCAGCCACTTAGTTTGGTTTATGTTGAGATGAAATGACTAATTTGACCTTTGGTTAATTTGAAAACTTAATGTAGAGTAGACTTGAGTACTCTCATACTGGGGTGCTCCTTGTTTCTTACACTGTTAGATTAAACTTCTGTGAGCAAAACAGTTAACATTTTTGAACCTGTGTTTCAGGCATCGTAGTTTCTGTGCATCACACCTGATTTTTCATGCATCATTAATTATTCCTTATTCTGCTTCTTCCTCTGTAAAGTGGAGGTAATAACTAGACCCATCTCAAAGGCTTGTTTGAGAATTAAGTAAGCTCATTTACATAAAGCACTTAGAACAGTAGAGTAAGCACTTGGTCAGTGTAAGATATTAAAATCAGCTATTTTGATAACCAAAACAGGCATATGAGATAAGCAGTATTATTACTGACATTTTTAAATGTGCTGGTCGCTCACACAGCAAGGAGCTGGCGAAGCTGAGAAGCAAACCCAGTCCCTTATCTGCATTCAAAGAGCTAAACAGCTACCGAATTCTTTTTTTACTGTAACATACTCCAAATTCTTCACACAAATCCTGCCTTGAATAACCTCATCACCGTCGTCACAGTCCTAGCTCTGCTCAGACCCATTCAGCCCTCTCCCATTCAAGTTTTTGTTTTCTTATTTTTTTAAATATTTATCTGATTTAGATGGAGTTTCTACTTTTAGAAGACAATATCTAATTCTGTGGTTCTCAACCACAGCTGTGTCATAGGTAATTTCACTCATTATAGTAAAAGAGTACAATAAAGAACTAAAGTTTACAAAACCCCAACTTTAGACCCTCTGATACAAACTCGGCTTGGTATAACCTCAAAAGATGCTACTCTAGGCCCACCCTTTTTTTTTTTTACTTCTGAAAAGCAAATACCAAATATTTTGATATCAGTTTTGCAAATAAATATTATCCAGGAATTAATTTAACATGTGGTAGTTTTATAAATAGACAGTATTATAAATTCTATAGCTAAGAATTATTTTGTGTTTCATGCATACAGAAGGAAAAAAAGAGTATTATGGACTGGGTTTTTGATGTAGTCAACAAACTCTGGGTTACATCACTGTACATGAGTACTAAGAGAATGTTCAACTGTGTTAAATTATTCCTAGAGTAATTTAGAGCGTTAGAATTATAGACTCATTCAAAGCACATACAGTATTGTTTTCTTGGCCGCTTTTCTTAATTTGTAGAACACTCTTCCGGAGAAAAGCCAATAATCACAAACTAATGCCTTTTCAATGAAGACACATTATGAGAGTGAGAGTGGGGTTGAGCAAAGGTAACATACTGGAATCTACGTAGCAGTGTGAAGCGCCACTTGGACAAAAGGTAGAAGCCAAATGCAATCACCCGTTCATGTGGCTCAAGGAAAATAAAGGTGGGCATTCCTGAAGTACTGGCCAAGCTCACAGAGATACAGATTTCCTTTTTGCTTTTTAAAGGAGTACATAACAGGGTTTAGGAAACAGGTAGTTTCTGCAGGTGATAATAAAAAAGTATTAAGTTCCTGGAATGTTGCAATAGATAGCCATGGTTCACGTAGAGAAAGATGCGTTTTTGCATTTCAGGGAACAAAATCTCCCTTTGTTTTATCCCACCCTCTGTGGAAATACTTTAAGACTCAGTCCCAGGACGGGGTGCAGCGTCAGGTAAGTTTGGCTGTCGTGGTCCCATGTCCTCAGCAAGTTACCCCTTCACGCAGAACACTGACTCCCGTTGTCAAGACTTCATTGCCATTGAAAACAAAAATGGTGACTTTCCAGTAAGATTTCACTCCGTAAAGCTGCACTTTGGACAGATCCAAGTGAAAGACAATCATTCTTATTTATTATTGTTCCAAGTGTTCAGCCTTTTCATCTCCTTGGAATCAGTCTTGATTCCTTTCAACGTACTGATGAGTCTTCCTGCCCCTCTGATCCCTGTCACCCCTGACCTGCCGCAGGTCAGTGCTCTCCAGCCCGGCTCCCGGCTGGATGGCTTATCCTCCCAAAAGCTTCAGAGTGGTCTGTCTACTTAGGGTGCAGCTCCGCTGCTGTCACGCCCTGCCGGCGCCCTGCAGTGGCCCCGACCCTAACCCCCAGGACCAGCAGACAGAGGACAAGCTCTAATGAGCTTGACCCTTTACCATCCTCCACATTGTTTTGTCATGATTCGTAAGTCGGCCTCCCCCATAGGTTAACTTTGGGGGCATAAGAACGGTGTCACAAAACCCAGCAAAACCAGAAGTGCTGAAAACGCGGAGTTAAACCATTTCTTAAAAAGTATTTTATTTGGCCAGAACCAGGGTACACAGCCTTATATTCTTGCAAAGAAGCATTTGCAAAGAAGCCGACTCAGTCTACAAACTAGCAGGTTCAGGTGGTCAGTGTCTTTAAGTATTTCTTCATTGGTTCTGATATTTTTTTTCAGCATTTTTTTCCATTTAACCAGTTCTGTTTGTAATGTCTGCCTTAATTTTCAGCTACATTGCAAGAATGTACACAGCCCTGCGAAGGAAGTAATTACCCAGAATGAGAATATCTGACATGTTTGCTCTTCTTGTGAAACTTGTAAAACTACTCATTCTGAGAGATTTTCTCTTAAAGTAAGGTTTTAAAATAGGGAAAATCCAATAAATGGTGTAATTGTAGCTGTTTTTAAATACCAATATTTAGTACCACGTTTTTGTGTGCCTTACAAAATATGGCCAACCCATACTATTCTGAGAAAATAAAAGTGAATCCTATCTTACTTCTCTCTGAATACTGATAACTGCACATAGCACGTTAATTGTGTTTTAAAAATTCTGTCAATAGTTTCTATGCTAGGGTTGAGCTTCTCATTTTTAGATATGTTTTTGGTATATCATCATTAGTTTTGGGGAAAGAGTATTTCCTATTTTCTTTTACGTATCCATCATAAATCTTTCAAAAATATTTCTTCCTATATTTATGGAATGATTAGAATCATGTTAAGTATATAAAAGATACTGTTTTCTAATACCCATAAAGTCCAAACTGAAGTATTTGCAAGTCTATTACTTGTCTTTATTTTTTTCTTTTTCTGTTTTGATTGAAGCATAGTTGACATACAATATTATTTTAGTTTCAGGTGTACAACGTAGTGATTCATTATTTAAGTCTTTAAATGGTACATTATCAGCATGCATGTTCTCCTGTGTCTTTATAAATTGCCCTGTTTCTCATTTCTCGGAGATTATCTGTTGAGAAGCCTGGAGAGGTGTCTGTAAGAGATGCTCAATCAATTATTTTAGGCAATTGCAACCATGACTTTCTTTACTTAGTATGATATATTGAATATTTTTCTAAAAAATAAAGTCACATATGGAATGATATGCCAATAGCAACTTTAGAGTTTAAGAAGCTCCTTCCTAAGAAAAAGGAAACATAAGTTTAAATTTTTCATACATCTCATTCTTGCTTTTAAAAAAGGTAATCTTGGTTTTTCTGAAAAATAATTGTTGCAAGTGTTGAAAAGTTATTTACATTCATATGAAAAATTTTCCTCTTTGTTTAGAATTATAATTTCAGTAACTAGCAGTCTTTTTAAACATGGAAGGCTGTTATTTGATCTTTGTATCTCCTACTTCCGGCTCTAGTCCATTACAAAGCTTTCAATTTGGTGATGCTGTGTAAGACATGCTTTTTCTTTCCCTTTTTCTTCCTCTACTCCATTAAGTTTATTGCATTTAAAAGATGATTATGGACTTCCCTGGTGGCGCAGTGGTTGAGAGTCCACCTACCGATGCAGGGGACGCGGGGAGGCCCACGTACCGCAAATAAATAAATAAAAGATGATTACGTGCTATTGCATTGAATATAAAAGTTCTTTACAGAGAAGATGTGACAGCTGTCGATTTTGTTATGACCCCTCGGTTCAGAAACAAAGAGAGGCCTCCATTTGCCTACACAACGGCTGAGGGCTTTCAAGTTATTTCTGACTTCACTCTTGGTGTCGTGGCTCCAAATGAACTGAATTAGTCAGCGTTTCTCCAATGATTTCTTTCCTTTTCTGTTTCCCTGCCTTTGCCCAATCTACTTCTTTTACGTGATGTGCTTTCTTTTGTTTTGAGTCCATTTAAATCCCATCCACATCAGTTCCCTTGACCACACAGGTGGTGAGTTTCTTATTACTTGCACCCTGGGGTGTCCTAAAGAACTAATTATCCACCTTGATTTCAATGGTTAAGTTGGAAGGATGTCTCCTGGGTCATTAGAATTCACTGCATGTCTATCAATCATCAGTAAAGTTAAACAGTAGAAGCTCAAGCTAGCCTGTGTCTTCATATTGAATCCATTTACTACTTTTATCAGTGTTTAATAAGTATGAATAGGACAGACATACTTGGTCGAGAGATAGATGGTAGAATTGCCTCGATACAGTAAGAGAGATGCCAGTTGCTTCTCTGTGGGAACTTCGTGTTTTCCTAAAAGTAACAGTTTGAGTAGGTGCAGTTTGAAATGTTGAAGTGCTTTTAATTGTGCAACTATTCTTTAAAATATGCCCACAGGTTTTACTGTCAAAGTATTTTTTAGATAAAGCACAGCCAATAAGAGAATTGAAGATTTGTAAAACTCGATTTCTCCTCCTGCAGGATTTTGTGGTCCCTCTAAAAAGTAAGGGGGTATTTTCAAAGCAATTATCGTTTCTAATTTTTAACGTGAAAAGAGCTGTCAGATGTTATGCCTTAATTACTTCAGTTTGAGAGCTAATTTGTTATATTGTTACAATGTTGACAGGCTCAAATTCCCTGAAATAAATGATCAAAATAAGAAGTCTAGTATAAGATAAATTTTTTTTTCTTTTTGATACTGCTGTTCTACTAAAAAAAAATGAGGATTTTGTGGGGAAAGTTAAACAAAACAAAAAAAATAGCAAACTGACTATGAAAATGGGGTGTTACATTTGCATAAATTATTTTGCAGTATTTGACAAATGTTAACTGCACAAAAGGCTTGGTTAATTAACCTTGGAATTTTGATAAAATGAGGCAGCAGAAATCAGAAATATTAAACATTATAAAATTAAATTTGGTAAAATGCCACTCAAAGTGTAGTTGTATTTTCTTTTTAGAATGAGTTATTGAGTGGTTCAAAAAAGAGGGCTTCCCTGGTGGCGCAGTGGTTGAGAGTCCGCCTGCCGATGCAGGGGACATGGGTTCGTGCCCCGGTCCGGGAAGATCCCACATGCCGCAGAGCAGCTAGGCCCGTGAGCCATGGCCGCTGAGCCTGCGCGTCCAGACCCTGTGCTCCGCAACGGGAGAGGCCACAACAGTGAGAGGCCCGCGTACCGCAAAAAACAAAACAAAACAAAAAAGAAGCATCTTATTGGCCACTGTAAATCTGGTGATTATTCTCCTTCCTTTTATTAAAGCAGAAGCATTAAGATATTCTGAGTACAAACTGTGAAATGGAAAGAATGTTTCTGTATAAGCTGAGAAATTCTGAAAAATTTAGTATTTAAAAAGTCTTGTTATAATTGAGATTTAAAAGATATTTCTAAGGTAAGAATTAAAAAAAGGCAAATTCATTCATCCATTAGGCATTTCCTGGGGCTTTCTCTTTGCCAGACACAGTGGTAGACACTCGGGATAAAGAGATGAATTATAACTATCATTCCTCAGAGATTTTCAAAAGAGGGAGGGTAACAGACTTGTAACCAAACAAATACAACAGAAATAATAACTGTTATGTAGATGATTGTGTGGGATATAATAGAATCACAAGGGTAGTGACCTTTTTTGCCCATGACCTTGTGGGGCAGTTCCAAAGTATTGATTGTATATGCTATAATGTATTCACATATATGCATATATCTATAATTGCAAAAATCTGAGCATCTATGTGAATGTGTGTGCATGGGTGTGTAATATACACATGTTCATGTTTTTAATCAGTTTATGAATATCGGACCATAACCACCTATTTAATATTCTTCCCCTGCCCAAGTCACTTCTTGCTATTAGATTAAGTAAATAAGAAAGCACGTCAACTCCATAAGGCAACAGATTCTTTATTTTAGCTGATTCCTAATGTGACATTCTAAATTGGTGTCACGATGGCCTTGAAAGCGTCAAGGTGCCTTCCTAAAATATCTAAATTGAAACCAAGGCAAAATTTAACCAAAAAAGGAGAATGTGACTACTGCAAATGTTCAGAAAAAGAAAAGCACAGAATAGTTTTTCTAGAGTAATCCACACCGTTAGTGATGATAAAGTGTCATCTTTATCTGTTCCCTTCTTGTCAAAAGAACAGGAATTAGAACCACATGCACTAATTTTCACTCATATTCATAAACATGAAGACTCCCACGTTTACATAATCATTCTACCTGTATTATACTTAAGGTATTTTGGGGGAAAATTTGTTATCTTAGCTGTTTCTTGGTTTCCACATTAGGGACAGAGATGTCTAAGTATCACGGTCACGCAGACCATGAGTGTGTGTGCATGTAGGTACACCCGCTTAGACATGTGTACCAACTAGGGTTTCCAGCTAGGGATGGCAACTAGCTACTTCATACGTGGTTTTTAGATTTGGGTGTATATTCACAAAGCCACCTGATTTTTTAAAAGTATTGACCATTTCTGTTACAAAATGTGAACTGTGGAATCTCACAGATGTTGCCTATCTCACTAGGGAACCGGTGTTGAAACATTGTAAAATATCAAGGCAGAAAGCCCTAATTAAATTAGAAGTGTCCTGTATGTGATCATTCTTCCTTCCCCAGCAGGCATTATCTAGCCTTTGATGTGTGTGTATGTGTGTGTACACGTGTGTGTGCATTTCAGATTTTTGAATAAATGACATTATTACATTGTATATCTGGATTCAGTAGGAAATGAAATAAAGTTTGTATTTGTCAATTGAAATGAATAATATTGAAAAAACAGCCATAATAGTACTTGAGATAAATTACAGCTAAGATAAAGTGCTTGAGAATGTTCAATTTATTCCATGATCCTGAAATCTCCTGGAATTTAAATTATTCATTAACCTGATAATAGTTAATTTAAGACAGAATAGAAACTAGATACAAATTATCATTTTTCGATGAACATGTTTAATCGTTCAGCAGCCGTAGAACTTCTTAATAAAATCTGAATCAAAAATTTTTTCCTAAGAGCTGTCCAGAGCAAGTGGACAAGGGTTCAGGGTCCACAGCGGCATGCTGGCATTTACTTAATCAGCCAGGACAGTCAGAGTGTGATTCTTACCTGGCCTTTTCCTAAACTCAGCTCCCAAACTGTAGTTCTTCCCAGTTTAAGATTCAGACCTTCCCCTCTACCTCGTTGATCAGTCCTAAAGCTGCAGTCCCACACTGCTCAGCCAGGACTTCAGACCAGGTTTGAGGAAATCACATCACTTCCTCAAATTCCAGCCACACTTTTTAAGAAACCCACCTCCTTCGCAGCCAGACCTTCCATTTTCCCTCCATTGACATCCTATCATATTTCCAAAGGAACGCCTTCTGTCAGCTCTTAGGGAATTCTCTTCACCCTTTATTTCACTGGTTTCTCTCACACTCACCTCACCCAGTTCTGCATTAGGCCCTTGCAAATACGTGTTTTCCATGACACCCGTGAAATGTACTTTCCTCTTAATTCTGTCTTCCACATCCCATCCAGTCTTCAGAGCCCATGCCCAGGAATGCCTTCCAGAATCTTCCCCCATCACTCTCCACTACTTTGCATAGTCTCTAAATCACTGAAATATTTATTGCCAGTACAAGCCATCTAGACCTCAGTGATTAGTATTTTCTATTTTACTCCAATGATTTTGTCTCTTTAACGTGGACTCAACTTTTTAAGAGAAGGATCTGGGTCTTATTCTTCCATTAATCCCCAGTGGAACACAAAAACCTTATCAGGCACTCAGTGAGTGCTCATTTATTGAGTAGATTACCAAGATCATTATGAAACTTTAAGTCAGTGGTTTTCAACCAGGAACAGCAGGAGACGTTCAGCAATGTCTGAAGACATTTCTGGTTGTCACAATTAGGAGAGAGGTCCTATGGCATCTAAGGGGCAGAAGCCAGGGACGCTACTAAACATCCTACAGTGCAGGGGACAGCCGCACAACAATGAGTTATCCCCACCTCCCTGTGTCAGTGGTGCTGAAGTTAAGAAATCCTGCTTAACTAGATGTTACATCTGACTGTAAATAGTCAAGGATTTTATGTATTTCCTCAAAAGAAAGAACCTCTAGGGATTCAGTCACGGGACACAATTATATGCAGTTCTCCTTTTTCTTCCCACTATTTATGGAAGATCAAATAAATACTAGAGAGATATCCAGAGGTGACTTAGAAACTTAGTTCTTAAAATCCTCATATGGTACCATGCAATAAAATCAAAGATAAACTGAGTCTACATTGTATTTATCAAAATATGGTGGGGACCACCTTCATCCTTTGATATCAGCTGTCTTCTTCTTAAATTTATTCTTTGTGCTATTCAGTGGCTTTTACCCTTTATTTTTGTTTCACTGAAGTGTAATTGACATACAGTATTATATTAGTGTCAGTGTATAACATAGTGATTTGATATTTTTATACATTACAAATTGACCACCACAGTAAGTTTAGTTACCATTTGTTAACATACAGTTATTACAATATTATTGGCTATGTTCCCTACATTGTATAGTACATCCTCATGACTTAGTTACCTTATAGCTGGAAGTTTGTACCTCTTAATCCCCTTCACCCACTTCACCTGTCCACCCCCCTCAGCACACTGCAGGCAACCAGCAGTTTGTTCTCTGTATCTATGAGTCTGTTTCTTTTTTGTTTTGTTTGTTCATTTGTTTTGTTTTTTAGATTCCACATATAAGTGAAATCATATAGTATTTGTCTTTCTCTGTTTGACTTATTTCACTTAGTCCTCAAGGTCCATACATGTTGTTGGAAATGGCATGATTTCATTACTTCTTATGGCTGAGCAATATTTCATTGTGTATATATACCACACCTTCATTATACATTCATCTATCAATGGACACTTAGGTTGCTTCCATATCTTGGCTATTGTAAATAAAGAACATAGAAGCACATATATCTTTTCAAATTAGTGTGTTCATTTTCTTCATATAAATATCCAGAGGGGAATTGTTGGATCACATGTTAGGCCACAAAACAAGTCTCAATAAATTTAAGAATATTGAAATTATATCCATCATGTTTTCCAACCACAAGGGTATGAAACTAAAAATCAATTACAAGAAAATTGGAAAAAACACGTGAAGACTAAACAACACACTACTAAACAACGAATGGATCACTGAAGTAATAAAAGAGGAAATAAAAAAAAACTAGAGACAAATGAAAATAGAAACAAAAATCTCCATAATCTATTGAATGCAGCCAAAGCAGTTGTAAGAGGGAAGTTCATAGCATACAGGCCTACAAGAAACAAGTAAAATTTTAAATAAGCAATCTAACTTTACATTTAAAGGGACTAGAAAAAGAAAAACAAAGCTTTAAGTTAGAAGGAAGGAAATAATAAAGATCAGAGTGGAAATCAATGGAATAGAAACTGAAAAAGCAATAGAAAAGATCAATAAAACTAAGAGCTGGTTCTTTGAAAAGATAAACGAAAATTGACAAACCTTTAGCCAGGCTCATCAAGAAAAACAGAGAGAGGACCCAAATCAATAAAATCAGAAATAAAAGAGGAGAAATTATAAGCAATACCACAGAAATAGAAAGGATCACAAGAGACTAATATGAAAAATTATATGCCAACAAATTAGACAATCTAGAAAAAATGGATAAATTCCTACACATACATACGATCTTCCAAGACTGAATCATGAAGAAATAGAAAATCTGAATAGACTGATTACTAATAATGAAATTGAAACAATAATAGAAAAAAAAGTCCCAACAAACAAATGTCCTTGTCCAGATGGCTTTCCAGGTGAAGTCTACCAAACACTAAAAGAAGAGTTCACACCTGTCCTTCTCAAATTATTGCAAAAAATTGAAGAGGAAGAAACACTTCCAAACTCATTTTATGAATCTACCCTGATATCAAAACCAGACAAAGACATTACAAAAAGGAAAATTACAGGTCAATATCCCTAAGGAACATAAATGTAAAAATCCTCAGCAAAATATTAGCAGATGGAATTCAAAAATACATTAAAAGAATTATGCATTATGATCAAGTAGGGTTCATTCCAGGGATGCAAGGACGCTTCGCCCTTTCTTACTCATATTATCTCCTGCAATAAGGTTTTTTGTCGTTGTTGTTGTTGTCAACTTATGTTTTATTGAAGTATAATTGACTTACAATATTATCAATATATTAGTTTCAGATGTACAACATAGTGACTTGATATTTTTATAAATTACAAAATGATCACCATGATAAGTAGTTATCTCCTATCAGCATATAAAGTTATTACAGTATTATTGACTATATTTACTATGCTGCACATCACATCCCTGTGACTTATTTTATAATTAGAAGTTTGTACCTCTTAATCCCTTTCCCTTATTTTGCTCATCCTCCACCCCCCCCCAAAATATTGTTTTTTGATATTTAAATTTTGATTACGACTTAGTGTCAGTGCATTCAAAAGTTTGATTTTTTCCAACTGTGCATATCAGTACATATTTCATATGTATTAAGATATGAAATTAAAGGGAGTGAGGGCATAAAAAAATTTAGAAATATAAAAGGGAGAATTCTTTAAGATGTTCTTAAAGACATGAAATTTTTTGGAATTTTACCCTATTGTAAAGGGATTAAAAAGTTATTTTTGAGCTTATTAAACAAATACTGTTTTCAAACTTTCCTCTAGATGGAGGGACAAATCAAAATGATGATAAATATAGTTCCTTTTTTGGTTCATATACTTTTCAATGAGGAATCAGTTTCCTCCTACCAGGGTACTTTGGAGGAGAAAGAACACAGTTCTCTAAGAAATTGCAAATATTATGTATATAGCTTTTATTAAGTTACACCTACTTTTGACAAACTCCAAAGTAATATACTGTCTAAATATTAATCTGTTTTTCTTCCTCTTAAGAGTCTCTAAAAATAAAACAGGCATAAAGAACATATTCACTTTAAAAATAATTACTCGGTTTGTAGTAGGAGTCATTCGAAATGCGTATTGCCTTGTTTTTAAGACCTTTATTTCAATCCGTACAAAATATCCAAATAATTTGGTCCTGGAATCACATTCATTGGTGAACAAAAAGACCATCCAAGTAAATAATAATCTTGGATTATGCTTGGTCCTTGGAAAGGAAATATTTCTAGGAATAAAAATACTGTTATTCTCTTTCTGCTGTAATTTTCATAGCACTCTGATGGCAGTTTCATGGCCCCTCACAGAGATTTGGCCCAGAAAGGCCATGTGTAAACTGAGGGTGCACCTCTGATGAATCAAAATGAATTGTGAACTAGCCAGAAATGCCACAACTTCTCTTCATGTTCTGCAAATTGTTTCAAGATGTTTTCCATAAACTTTTGCTACTTTTGCTTTTATTTTTTTATTCATTCATTTGGCAAGTATTTGCTAAGAACGTACCATGTTCCAGCCACTAGTCTTGAGTGCCCAGCCACTGGTAAGCATAGCAGAATTCTTCCCGTTTGACAGAGATTACAGTCTGATGGGGTAAACAGAGAAGAATCAAAGAATCGTATTAATAAACACACTCATTTTTTCACTCAAAAAATGTGTCTTGGGTGCCTCCAGTGTTCCAGACCTGTTCTAGACTTGGAGGATACAGTGCCCAAACCTAGTTAGCCTACATTCTGGCGGGCAAATAAGATAGTAAGTGAATGAAAAAATAGGTATTATGGCTGGGCACAGGAATTGGGAGTTGGGGTAATATGTTTAGAGACACAGGGGTCAGGGACAGCCCCTCCAGGGCTGTTAGAGACCAGGATGAAGAGTGAGAAAGAGCCATGGGAGCAGAATTCCAGGCAGGAAGTGTCTGACATCCTAGAGGACCAGTGGTGGGAGCGGAGGGGATGAGGTGGGAGAGGCAGGAAGGGGCCGGATCTCATGCATGGCGAACAGGTTCAGTTATTACAAACTGAGGAAAGTGCTTTGTAACAAACGAAAGGCGTTACAGGTACAGATAAGTGGGAGCCTATCCTGACTTGGGGATTTAGGGGAGGCTTCTATTGGATACTGGATTGTGTCCCCAAATTCACATGTTGAAGCCATAACCCCCTGTTTGACTCTATTTAGAGATAAGGCCTTGAAAGAGGTAATTAAAGTTAAATGAGGTCAGAAGGATGGGGCCCTAATCCAGTAGGACTGGTGTCCTTAAAGAAGAGGAAGAGAAACCAGGGATCTTTGCACCTGGAGAACGGGCCATGTGATGACGCAGCAGGAAGGTGGCCAAGGAGAGGCCTCGGGTGAAGCCAAACCTGCCTTCACGTGGATTTGGACATCCAGCCTCCACAGCTGTGAGAAAGCATTTCTCTTGTTTAAGCCAGCCAATCCTTAGCATTTTGCTATGGAAGCAAGAGCAGAGTCATACAGCTTCTCTGAGGATGTGAACTTTGGGCTGAAAGCTGAAGGATGAGTAGGCATTAACCACTTGAATGAAGTATAAGGGGACAGTGTGTGCAGAGACTCTGAAACCAAGCAGGACCCCATGGGGCCCTCCAGGGTACAAAAGCCCTTCTGGGTCCCATTTCCTTATTTGCAAGACAAAGACTTCAGCCTCCTGGACCTTCCTGAATAATAAAGAGCAAATTCAAGCAGTCGATATAGAAAAAAAGGAGGGGCAGTCAAGATATGAGAGTGCAGTCTTGGGGCAGGGTCCTGGTTCCTCCTCAAGGGATACACGTAACAATATCTTTGAGTCCTTCTGCAGAACTCAGGCCCCCACCCAGGTGGAGGATGGTAACTTCAGGCTGAGTGCAAGATTTCCAGAACACTGCCCTGTTACCTCGCCATCAGCCAATCAGAAGAAAATCACACACCCTGAAGTCCTCACCCTCAATTTTGCCAAAACAAACTTCTCCCCGCCAAACCATCGGTGAGTTCAGGGGTTTGGGGGCAGGAGCCACCCGGTCTCCTTGCTTGGCCCTGCAATAAACGTTTCTCTGCTCCAAACTCCCAGGTTTTGGTTCATTTGGACTCACTGTGCATAGGGCACACAGACTTGTGTTCAGTAACCACTCTACCTTTGGAAGCATGTAGCATGTTTGGGAACCTGAAAGAAAGCCCCGTGGCTGGAGCTCTGAGAGCAATGATGCTGATGGGGACATGAAAGAGGCCGAGGGGGCCACATCAGACAGGGCCTGGTAGGCTTTGGCAAGGATTCTGGCCTCTGTCTTGAAGGGGCTGACATGATCAGGGAAACAGTGGGGTCAGAGAGACCCACTGCAGAGGCCCCTGAGAAATGGAGTAGCTGGACTGGAATGGTGGCAGTGATAATGCAGAAAAGGGGACTGATATTTATGGACAGAGTCGACAGGGCAGGGGTTGCTCCCACATTTCTGGGTTTTGCAGATGGAAGGAAGTTGATACAATTCTTGAGGTGGGAAACACTGGACTCATAATTTGATCCCCAAACCTGACCAGTTACCATTCTGGACATGTTGAATTTGCGATGCTTCTGAAATATCCAAGTGGAGAATCGGTCAGTGGATGAATCTGGAGCTCAGAGAATGGATGGAAGCTGGAGATATAAACTCAGGTGTCACCAGCCTATACAAAGAGTAACTGAAACCTGCTGCAATGTAAGTTCTCAGTGGACAGGGAGGCATCTTCTTTGTTTTGTTCACTGATGTGTCCCAGGTGCATGGAACATTGCCGACATACAGGAGACACTCAGTCCACATTCGCTGAGTGAATGAATAGATTACCTAAGGAGAAAATTTAACACGAAAAGAGAAACAGGTCTAGAATGGAACCTTGAGGAATGCCAACACTTTACAGGTGGGGTAGAAGAGGATGAACTTACAGAGAAGCAGCAAAGGAACAGGGAGGGAGAGGAAGAAATCAGCACAGTCTGAAGTTCAAGAAGCCAGGGAAGAGGGTTTTCCTAGGAGAGGGCAGGTCTGTCTCCGCAGTGAGTGGCATGCAGCAGCAAGTCCAGCACATGAATGCACACTTCTCAACCTTAACAGCTGCACAGGCTTTCAAATTCTTCAACGTATTTTTCATTGTTGTCAGTCTTTGAATCCGAGAAGATCTGACTTCTTAGGTGTAAGATTTACGTTAGATAATGGTCTTCTGGAACCACTTTTTTGTTTTTTTAATTTTAGTTTTATTTATTTATTTATTTACTTTAAACTTTATTTATTTTTGGCTGCGTTGGGTCTCCGTTGCTGCACACGGGCTTCCTCTAGTTTGGGCGAGCAGGGGCTACTCTTTGTTGTGGTTTGCGGTCTTCTCAGTGCAGTGACTTCTCTTGTTGCGGAGCATGGGCTCTAGGCACGGGCTCAGTAGTCATGGCACGTGGGCTCAGTAGTTGTGGCTCGCAGGCTGTAGAGCGCAGGCTCAGTAGTTGTGGCGCACAGGCTTAGTTGCTCCGCGGCATGTGGGATCTTCCCGGACCAGGGCCCGAACCCGTGTCCCCTGCATTGGCAGGCAGATTCTTAACCACTGCGCCACCAGGGAAGTCCCTGGAACCACCTTTGAAGGCTCATGTCTGACACATTCCCAGCCTGGGCAGGTATGATTTCATCATCATTCTTTGCATTAAACTATGATTATAGAGACAGTTGCAAAAAGATGTATTCAAGTCATAGAATTCCAGTAGCTTTTCTTGACAAGTTCACGTGGCGTCTCCTCTGTGATGAAACCTCCACGTGCCTTGTTTCCTCCTCCCCTCCCCTGTGATTTCACTCTGCGTCCCTCCACTTCTGCACCAGGAGACTCTATTAGCTTCACGCAAAACCCATGATGAGTCACGATTAAGATTTGGATGAGCGGTGAAAAAGTAATTTTATTTCACCACCTGTGTACCTTCTAGAAAAGAAAAGGTAGACTGATTCAGAGGAAAAAAATGATATTTTGGTACCTTTTGTACTTAATTCCCAGGGTTGTGAGGATACTTCAAATCCTAGTTACTGTCACACAGATTCCCTTCCTTAGAGCAGCACCGTGGAGCCCTCGGAACCATCTAAGTTGGGGTCAAGGTCTCCACCTAGCGATCCGGGATATTCAGCAGAAATGCAGCTTTCCTTCGCACCTGAATGGCCTTTTCCTTGAGGCAGGTAATCCACTTGACTTTTACATGTTCTTATCGGCAGTGGAAAGAATAAGGTGAAAAGTCATTCGTTAGTCCTTGGTTTAAATCTCAACCTTAGACTGTAAATATTTAGTTTAGGAAGTACTTCTCCCTCTTCCTCCCTGCTTTGTTTTCCTTCAACACACTTCTCCTACTTGAAACGTTATTATATGTTTATTACTTTATTTGGTCTCGGGTCACTCTTCCCTTGAAAGATAATCTGCCTGAGGACAGGACCATTGGCTCCGCCCCCAGCTCCCAAACTCCGCCTCCACATTGTAGGTGCTCCGTAACTTAGAGAGTGAATAGATGCTTAAACCTAACGGCAGGAGGTAGGTATAAAACTGTTGATTGAGTTTCCAGTTTAGTCTGAAGAGAAATGCCAGAGATTAAGTCATACATTTGAAATCCAGGCAGAGTTTGGCTTGTTCACGCCTCCAGCTGACTCCTGCTAAGCTCCAGCCCCACGGTGGATGTTTCCACCTGAAGATCCAGCAGGTACTTTGGACTCAAGGTGTCTCCACCATCCAACCCTCCCATCTTCTCCTCCTCAAGGCCTTTCTTCTCTTTGAAAGAAACATCACCATCTGCCTACTCATTTGAGTTATAAACTCGTCTCTCTCTCATTCAGATACCCAACCCCGTCCTGTTCATTCTGCTCTACCGGCCTCTTATATCCACCTTCCAAGCTACACGGCCCCTACCCTGGTTCATGGGATAAGTCCCCTCTCCCAGCAGTGCGGTGGCCCGCTGAGGTCCCCCGGGGGCCTCAGTCTTGTCCGATCTTTATTACATACTGTCAGCCGAGATCTGTTAAAATAAGGTAACAAGGAACTGATGTGAACATGAATTCATCAATAAACAAACATTGGGGCTTCCCTGGTGGTGCAGTGTTTGAGAGTCCGCCTGCCGACGCAGGGGACACGGGTTCGTGCCCCAGGCCGGGAGGATTCCACATGCCGCGGAGCGGCTGGGCCCGTGAGTCATGGCCGCTGAGCCTGCGCGTCCGGAGCCTGTGCTCCGCAACGGGAGAGGCCACAACAGTGAGAGGCCCGCGTACCGCAAATAAATAAATAAATAAACATTGAATTCCTTTCCCGTGTCTGTTCAAGGCTCAAGGACTTGTCCACGCCCCCCACGGGGCCCTTCGTCTTATAGATAGAAGGGCGTAGAGACCAGAGATCTCACGCCACTGCCCTTCACAAAAACGTTCAGCCTTGTTGTTTACAGGAGACTAAAACGTAAGCTGGTCTCCCCAAACTCTATTGCCTTTCTGGCTCCATTCCCGACTATTCCCAAGACCCTAACCACAGACGCTCCACGTCGCTCCTCGTGTTGTTTTGAAGGGGTGTGAACTTGCGTCCTGGGTTTGCCTTTTATCATCTTAATCCTCTAACTGGAGTGAATGCCCCTCTCCTCTTGCAATGTAATAAAATCCCATTCATTTGTAGAAGCCCTACCCAAGTATCAGCTCACCCGTCAGGCCACACGTGCCACCCCGGGCCGGGACTCGGCCTTTTCCGTTTGCTCACAGGCTCGGTTCATCCCTTGTAGAAGCACTTACACTTGCTGGGGAGCTGATTCTGAGCATCTTAGAAACATAAGTGCTTGGTAAGCCCTTTTTTTTCTGTTTAAGGCCTCTTGTTACTAAGGCTTAATTTCTACCTGATTACCTATGTGAGATTTCAATTTCACATCATAGTGTGTTTCTGAGGCATCCCCAGATTCCCTCAGTGTGCTCTGGGGGTGCTCACCTCGGCTTACAGCAACACTAACTGCTGTGCTCTGTTTCCCTGGCACTCTGCGTCTCTGAGCAGTAGCCACAGAGGAGCTTTTCCAGCCCATTTTCTAGGAAGCCTCACACTGTGTTCAGAGTCACAATGGAGATGCAGCCTCCACTGGTCTGAAAAAGCCTTCATGCAATGTTCTAGGCCACATGGCTGGTACTTCCCTTCGTTCTCTGATGGAGCCCAGGAGCAGTTGCTGTGCCTTCATGCCTAATACTTTGTGGTGACAAAAGGACATAAAAATCTCTTTATGATCCATATGGGTAGTGGTAGCCTCGGGTGTTATCTGATAGCTGCTGTGCTTTCACTAATGACCGTCAGATTCAGAGCTTAATTGTCGACTGATACACGTCAGAGCTCCTTCATGTACTGGCTGATTTCCGTTGGTTCCTAAATGAATCCGCTAATGCCAAGGCAGTTCGGAAATAGCAAAGATGTGATTTCCCCTAATGTCCTAAGGATCGTATTCATGGGCACCAAAGAAGTCTGGGCTATAAATCTGATGGCTTTTTGCCTTTATATTTAGAATAAACAAATTAATGCTAGAAACAGTTTTCTAACGGAAGATAATACAGGAAATGGACAAAAAAATACACGTTACAAAGGAAAAATATAGTCTCGGTGAACAGATTAATTGCTTTTGGAAACTATTAATACATGGATCTTTATAAGTGTAGGCAAGAGTTTTAAAATTATACACTTCAGCTAAATAACATAGTATTTGCTCCTATCATTAAATAAGTTGTCTTTCTATTGGGACCAAAACTGATGTTTAAATGTTTTATGACCAAGAAGCACTTGGCAAATAATTTACTAGTGAATAGTTTTTTAATTGGATTGAGGTAAGTGAGAATGTGATTCGTCCCTAACGTGGTCAGTTTTAGGCAGGTCATCGCAGGG
The DNA here is from genome assembly GCF_949987515.2 of Delphinus delphis. Lineage (NCBI taxonomy): Eukaryota > Metazoa > Chordata > Mammalia > Artiodactyla > Delphinidae > Delphinus > Delphinus delphis. Next base: position 79,330,992 of record NC_082696.1, on the reverse strand, counting down.
TGGGTGTGAAGATTAACTCCATTCCCCTATCTACCTACCTACTCACTCCACCTACCTACTGCCCTACCCACCTACCCACCTACTACCTACCTACTCACCTACCTACCCACCTACCTACCTACCTACCCACTCACCTACACTACCTCTCTACCTGCCTACCTACCTACCTACCACCTACCCACCTGCCTACCACCTACCCACCTGCCTACCCACCTACTCACTTACCTACCCACCTACCTACACTACCTCTCTACCCACCCACCTACCTACCTACCCACCTACCTACTCACCCACCTACCTACCTACCTACCCACTTCCCTCCCTACTTACCTATCCACCTACCTACCTCCCTACCCACCTACCCACCTACCCACTTCCCTCCCTACTTACCTATCCACCTACCTACCTCCCTACCCACCTAAAGAATGCACTCACACCCTCAGGGTGTTCAAGTACAATCGAATTCCCCCAAGCCATCCCAAATCCCCAGGCCAAGCCCCCAGGGCTCTGGCTTTCACTTGCAAACCATGACTGTTAATCCCAGTCTTGTACCTCTAGGCTTCCAGTAAGTGTTTGCCCTTTGATTATTACAAAAGCTTACTTGGTACAGAGGTTTCAGACAAGACCCTGAAGCATAGGATGAAAAGAGGACCAAGCAGGAGAAGCTAATTCTCAATTGGTCCCTCCCTAATAGGTAAAGAGGATGGACCCTCCCCCCAGCCGAGGCCGAGAACCAACACAATAACATGCAATTTACTTTGTTGTTGTTTTTAAAATAAAAGTCTTATATATTTAAGGCTATCACATGATGTTTTGGTATACATACACAGTCAGTCCTCTATATTCACGTGTTTCCCATCTACGGATTCAGTCCACCCGTGAAGAAAAATTCCAGAAAGTTTCAAAAAGCAAAACTTGAATCTGCTGTGCACCAGCAGCTATTTACGTAGCATTTACATTGTATTAGGTGTTATAAGTCATCCAGAGATGAATTAAAGTATACGAGAGGATATACATGGGTTATATGCAAATACTATGCCATTTGATATAAGGGATTTTATGTAAGTGTCTGTGGATTTGGGTATCTGTGTGGGGTCCTGAAACCAATTCCCTGTGGATAGCAAGGAACAACCATACAGAGTGAAATGAATACTGTAGTCAAACTAACCAGCATGTACTACACATCGTCACATAGTTCCCTGTGCCTGTGTGTACTGAAAACCCCTGAGATCTACTGTCTTAGCAGATTTTCAGTGTGCAATAGAGTACAGATGGTCCCTGGTTTACAATGGTTCAACTCTTTGACCTCACAGTGGTGCAAAAGCAATGTGCATTCAGTAGAAACCGTACTTCGAATTTTGAACTTTGATCTTTTCCCAGGCTAGCGATACGCGGTCCAATACTGTCTCGCGATGCTGGTCAGGGGCAGAGATCCACAGCTCCCCATCAGCCCCAGGATCACAGGGTGAACCACCCATACGCTGACAACCATCCTTTCAGTCCAGTCTTCAATAAATTACATGAGATAGTCAACACTCTGTTATAAAATAGGTTTTGTACTGATGATTTTGCCCAACTGTAGGCATATGTAAGTGTTCTGGGAACATTGAAGGTAGGCTGGGCTAAGTATGATGCTGAGTAGGTGAGGCGTATTCAATGCATTTTTGATGCAGTATTTTCAACTTACAAGGGGTTTATTGGGACGGACCCCAGCATAAGTCAGGGAAGACCCGTATTATTAGTTATAGTCACCATGCTGTACATTAAGTCTCTAGAACTTATTCATCCTAACTGCTTACTTTGATGTGTAGACACATCTAAATTAAAAAAGGAAAATTATTTATAAGATGACATTCATAAAATATCTTAAAAATAATATTTGGTTTGGGTTATGGCATTTTAATGGTAATTAGATAATAATAAAATATTATGAAATTATAATGATATTCTCATACTGAGTTCTTAAGGATAGTTATTTCACAGTATCTGAATATTCTAGTATTGTCTCAGTTCTTCATCTGCCTTGTGAAATCGTACATCTACTAAAATAATCTTCCCCCATGATATATATCAAAATTTAAAAGTTCATGACTGATGTTTATGGTATAGTTACTTTTATGTCATTACATGTAAAATCATAAAAATATATTTGAGATTATAATTGTGCCCCATTTTAAGGCAAAGAGAACTCTTGTACAGTTTGTTAAGGATGAAATAAATGAAATACAAATGTGAGAGAATATTTGCCTCATAACACTAGAGTCTGCTTCCAGAAACATGATATTTATGTATATCAGACAAAATAATGCAGTGGATTTTATGGGAGGGTCTTTTGTTCTGAAAAATAGACAGTTTCAAATAGAACACGTTTAGTTCATGTGATTTATAACAAATTAAAAGATAGCTGATAAGTTTATTTTAATCTTCTCACACATTAGTTCTCAAGCATAAAATTTTTGCACTCTTTAACTTTTCATATCCCTTCTGATCTTTCATTTAATACATTTTATAACTTATGCACACCTATTTAAAGAAAATTCACTACCATACTATAATAACTTATGACAATAATTTTATGAATGTCATTTAATGAATCGTTTATTCTAAAGAACTTCTAAATGATAATAAAACACCAAGAAACCTTACTTTCTGGGATTTGACATAAACAGATAACAAACTATATATGTCTGTTTGGAAGCAAGGCCTAAAACTTAAAGGAAATGATATAAAGAACTGGTTGTGGGAAAAAAATCCTAAATTGAATTAAAAATACCAGATCAGATCAAACACAGGCCAAATCTTCATTTCCTATAGACCCTCTTGGGGACATAGTTTCCATTATATTTTAAATTTTAATACATTTTCTCTGCTTATGGGTTATTTTAGCCCTATTATTAAATTTATCTTTCACCTTTAAGTATGAAATTTTGAAAGGTTTGCAGCAATGTCCTATGTGTGATTTCTTTAGAGGAAAAAAAAAATAATAGGATGAATAAATAATTATTCTTTTAGGAACACATCTTTAAAGGTAAGTATAAAATACTGAGATTCAATCTAAAATATGACACAAATGAACTTATCTGCAAAACAGAAACAGACTCACAGACAGAGAACAGACTTGTGGTTGCCAAGGGGGAGGGGGTGTGAGGGAGGGATGGATTGGGAGGTTGGGATTAGCAGATGCAAACTATTATATATGGGATGGATAAACAACAAGGTCCTACTGTATAGCCCAGGGAACTCTATTCAATATCCTGTGATAAACCATAATGGGAAAAACACTTTAAAAGAATATATAGATATAGATATAGATATAGATATAGATAGATAGGTAGATAGATAGATATAGATAGATATAGATATATAGATAGATATAGATAGATATATAGATATATAGATATATATGACTGAATCAATTTGCTATACAGCAGAAATTCACACAACATTGTACATCAATAAAAAACATACTGAGATTCAAGAACACATACATTTAAATAAGACAATGGGAGCTGATCTTAACAATAGTCACCATAATAAACTTTCCACGTACTCCAATGATATTGCTATTGTTCAAAATTATTTTAGAACTCCTCTTCTGGATTTGCCTTTATGACTAGCTTATTAACTATATAAAAAGGTCCCTAATATGTTATAGTTGCATCTTGTTCCCAAATGTCATTACCCACCTTGATTATTTATATTGTTTGTCACAGGAAACTCCAAGTGACCTTATACAGGCTCCCCAAATAAAATTTATAATTTTTGTATTTTAAAGAATGGGACATAGTTCCAAAGAAACTTAAAAAGTGACTTTGACATACTTAATTGGCTGTTCATGGAAATAAACCTGTGTCTCACGCGGTAACTGTTTTATAAAGGAAAGCAATTATTTGGGTATGTAAGATAAGGTATGTGCAGTCATATGTTTTTATTCATTTACTTACTTATGAATGCATTACCATAATAGCACAAAAAACCATTCTTAGCATTAAGGAGGCTTTTAAAACCTTTCTAATTTTGTTTTAGGGTTTTTTGCTTCGTTGAATATTCATTCCGGTTTTGCGATGAGGGAGGTGAGACCTTCCATCAGAGACGCTTCTGTGGTCTTTAACTGTTACTTTTAAAATTTTATTTTATTTTATTATTTTTAAAAATTGAAGTATAGTTGATTTACAATGTTGTGTTAGTTTTGGGTGTATATCACAGTGATTCAGTTACAGTTGATAGATAGATAGATAAATAGTTTCGGGTGTATATCACAGTGATTCAGTTACAGATAGATAGATAGGTAGACAGACAGATAGATAGATAGATACACAGATAGATAGATAGATAGATATAGATATATTCTTTTTCAGATTCTTTTCCCTTATCGGTTATTACAAAATACTGAGTATAGTTCCCTGTGCTATATAGTACGTCCTTGTTGGTTATCTATTTTATATGTAGGTTTTTTTTTTTTTTGCGGTACGCGGGCCTCTCACTGTTGTGGCCCCTCCCATTGCGGAGCACAGGCTCCGGAAGCGCAGGCTCAGCGGCGTGGCTCACGGGCCCAGCCGCTCCGCGGCACGTGGCATCTTCCCGGACCGGGGCACGAACCCGCGTCCCCTGCATCGGCAGGCGGACTCCCAACCACTGCGCCACCAGGGAAGCCCTATATGTAGTTTTAATTGTTAGTTTCAGCAGAAGATTTACTTTCTAATCCTGGGCACCACATTTTGTAAAATCTGGTTCAATACCACAAGATTAAATTTATTTTCACGTTCTTATGACATGAATAAGCCCACATCTGTTTGGTTCACTGGTGTGTGGCTGTCAGAGTACCCAGGATACAGTAAGCGTTCAGTTACTGTCTGTGGGGTGAATGTCTGCTGTCAGACACGTACCTTGTCATGCTTAGGTTTCCTGGCATTTGAGAGAAGTGTTCAACTTTGGAGAGACAAGAGAGAAAATTGTGTTTTCACAAAAGCAGTCTTTCAAGAGGAGATTTCAGGGATACTTATTCATAAAGTGACATATAAACCTCTTATTTTCTTTAGCCGCTGTTTCCCCTGTGCCATTTGAAAGAAGCAATTTAAATTCATTTATGCATTTGATCAACACCATGTTTATTAAGCACCTACTATGTGCCAAAGAGTGTTGTAGGGACTGGGAAAATAGCCTTAAAGAAAACACAGCTCCCGAGGAGTCTGTATTCTAGTGGAAGATGGGGATTCTCAAGGATATTGTAAGTTATTTGTGAGCACTGTTTCTGATTATTTGCACAATGTGAGTAAGGAACCCAGTGCAGTGGGGTCTCATGGGCATAATTTGATGAGCTTCATAAACTACATCACAGAAGGGAGCTCTGAACAAATCTAGACAGTCCGGATGCCTGACACTCATCCTTCTTTCCCCGGTGCTGTAAATGGCCTGTTGCAATCCCATGGTTGCCCACCTTGGATTTGCCGGGAGTTACCAAACCATGTGTTACGGGAGAAGGATCTTGGGTGACAGAGGCTTTCAGAAAATACACGTGTGAAGGGTCAGTGTCGGAACCCGTTTCTGGTACAATCTTTAATGAGGGCTGGGCTCTTTATCTCAGCATCACCCACATGTTGAAAGGCTGATGGGCACAGCATCACTAAGGCAGCCTCCACAAGGATGCCTCTGGATTTTGTAACATCTATCTAAGCCACAGAAATAAAAACTGGGTGAATACTTCTGTTTATGTGTTCACGTATAAGCTTCCCTAAAAGCATGAACAATATCCCTGACATTAAGGAGGCGTTTGAAAAATTCCTTTATTTTTTCAAGTCCATTTGTTGAGTCGATCTTTTGCTCAGCTTTGACCGCACAGTAGCACCAGCAGAAGCTGGAGCCCTGCCCTGGAGCCTTTCCCTGCAGGACTTCATGACTCTCTCCACCAAACACCACGCGGCCAGTCCTGAGCCCTAAGGCTCTGGAGGGCAAAGCTTGTGTTTCGTGCACCCCCGCTACTCACCACAGCCGCCCCAGGGCACACACGCGCCTTGTGCACGCAGTAGCCTTAGGTTTTTACAAACTGGCTTTGGGGAAGAGCTGTGAAGAGCAGCTAACAATTTCCCTTGGGAGGCTTTCCTGAGAAACTGAGGTTGCCCTGGCAGCCGGCATTTACTTTTTCTCAATTCCTTTTGAGATCCGTGATCTTATAAAGGAGTTCCTCGGAAGTGATCTCTGAGAGGGTTTGAATAGTTCATTATGTTACAGAGGTAGGCCTCCTTTGCTGGTCTGCCTGCTTTGCTCGCCGGTTTTCCATCAGCAGTTGGTGGCATTATGCAGCAGCTGCCTTATCTGTGTCTTGTCTTTTTTTTCACTTGGAGATTCGGGAACTAAGCCAGGCCTTGAGACTCTTCCCTTCTGCTCTTTCTTATTTGAAATTCTTTCACATTTTTGAGGGGGTACCCAGGCAAGGAAGGACAAAAAACAAACGACGGTTTGCTCCCTGCCACCCAGTAGAAGTCCCATTGTAGGCCTGCTTTTGTATGTGCTTGTATTTTATCGGTTGCTCCTTTTGTGTTGAAATGTAAAAATATTCTAGCTTTGTTTTCTAAAAATGGCTCCTGAGAAATAGCTCAAACGTGGATGTAAATTACAGTCAATGGGGGAAAAAAAGGTGCTACTGGCATCAGAGGAGAGAGTGCTCATCCAGTATTCATTCATTCATTCATTCCTTCTTTCAAAGACTATTTGTTGAGCATCTGCTGTTTGTTAGGATCTGTGGGGCATACAGAGATGAACAAAACATAACTGGACTCCCCTAAAACACGCAGCCTGGATGGAAGATCTGTAATCTTGCCCCAAACCAGCAGGAATCTGAACTCCCACTCGGATTTTCACACCCACGCTCTGCTAGGTTTTCGGATAGAAAGTGTTATTCTTTCTTCGCTCTGAGAAGTATTTTAAAAGCCTCAAGATGAATTGTCCTGTGTGGACGGCAGAGGCGGGGGTCCCTGCAGACGTGCGGTGCCCCTCCGGGCCCTGGGCTCTGAGGGACTTGGGTTCCTCAGCGTGCACCCCGAGCTTCTCAAGTAGTGATGCGAGCTGAAGGTGGGGCAGCTCTCGTAGGTTCCTCTTCTCTGTCTGGTTCCTCCCCTCACCTCCTCCGAGGTCCTCAGGATGGACGGTGCAAGGGGCCTCTGCACGTCCCCAGGGCCCTCTCGTGCCGGGAGCCGTCTAGACCTCTCCCAAGGCTCCTCCTAAAGGACATCTGGACTCAGGCCTCCTGGCGAACACCCGGGAGCCTGAAAGACCAGGCAAGAATCTCATATTCCCCCTCATGCCCATCCTTCCCGGCCTCCTGTAAACCAGACTCCGGGGATGACTCAATGAAGTTGAGTCAGCATTAGACACGAGATCCCAAGCCATCTGTCTGTCTGGCTTCTGAGACAGTGCCGGTCATCATTCTACCACTGCCCTCTGCAGTGACCTTTGTCCCACAGTCACTCAGGGGCTTTGGACCCAGGCCTTTGAGTCACTGTGTCAGCCTTTTATAGGTTTCCTTTCCCCTCCATTGCTTTTTCTGCTGTATTTGCCCAGGCTCCTGTCAGGTTTGCTGCTTTGAATCGGCAGTGGAACTCACGCTTTTTCACACTGTATCTAAGAAGAGAGATGACAGGACTCCCAGGGAAGGGCTTCTCAGCATTTGCTTAGGTTTCTGAATCTACCGAGTCCATTGTCGCCTGTTCCGAGGAAGGGGCTGCCTCTGAGGCTCTCGGCTGTATTCTATTATTTGTGTTGCTGCACCCTTGGAATAAGTATGTGGTAAAGGATATTTTCTTTTCCCTTTGTTCCCACCAATTCTAGTCAAGGTTGAGCATGGAATTTTCTTCCATTTCTTTCTTATTTAGTCATGTTTCAGCCAGAGAGGTTTCTGCGAATACATAGAAGTCTTTCTTCGAGGAAACCATGATGGAATCAGTGTGGAGCGATGGGTGATGTTGGATATGATTCGTAATTGTTACCATCATAAAACTCCTGGACATGTCAAGTAGGAAGGGATTTTAGAGAGTGCTTTGTCTGGTCCTCTCATTTTCAGATTGCGAAGACACAGACCACAGAGATGAAGGGCTTTGCTCGCGGCCCAGGGATGGTGGCCCAGCACCAGTATGAGACCCTAACCTCTGCTTCTTAGTCACTGCTTCCGCCTCTTTCCACTCTTCTATCTCCTCCTTCTTAAAAAGAATCAGGGATATCTACTAAGTGATTTGCAGATATATATTTGCATTTGTGAGTGGAGTAGTTAATCTCCAGTGAGGTAGCATCCTTCAGAAAACAAAGGAGCAAAGCAAGGAGTGTATGAATTTAGAAGCCACACAGCCAATGACGAAACAGTAATTCCGTCATTCTTCTAGCTGTGTGATATTGGACCAGCTATTCAGAATCGCTAAACTTCCGTTTTCTTGTCCGTGACATGACGTAAATACTAACCATGAAGAGAGAAGTAAATGACTGGACACTGTGTAATGCTTAGAATAGTACCTGACCCATAGTAAGCGAGACACAAAATAATTCTAAGATGTCCTCTTCCCCTCTATCAGAAACAGGTAACTTTTTTCCCCCTTTATGCTTAAAATAGTGACTTTTTATTGTATTGCTATGATTTTAGGTTTTTGATAAATCTTACAAATAAATTTGTAAATAGGTTAAAATATGCATTTGATTTTTGTGGCTTACATGTTTTTTTAATCCTGATCTGATCCCTGCATGGAGTGACGGAGTGGGTGTAGATTTATGAAGGTGTGTAAGTGTCGTAGACCAGCATCTCTCAAAGCATCTCTTAGATCACCTGCATCAGAATCACCTGTGGGGTTTCTTTTTTTCAAAGGAAGATTCCTGGGTTGCACAGCCCACTTAATAAATAGGAATCTCTAGCAGTGAGGGAACCTAGAAATCTCTATTTTATGACAAACTCAAAATGTGATTTTTATGCACTCTAATTTTTGAGAACCACTGCTATAGATGAATCGATCTAAATGCCAGATTCCTAGACCTAAACTATTGCTTTAATCATGTTACTTCCTTGTTTAAATAACCTTCAACAATTCTCACTAATCTCCAGTTTGGCCGAGAGGGTCATCCACTATCAGGTTGTGTGAACCTGACTGTATAGTTGTGGGATAGGCTGAAAAATGTCCCCTCAAAGATGCCCATGTCCTACAGATGGCCAACAGGCACATGAAAAGATGCTCAATGTCACTAATTATTAGAGAAATGCAAAGCAAAGTATCACCTCACACCGGTCAGAATGGCCATCATCAAAAATCTACAAACAATAAATGCTGGAAAGGGTGTGGAGAAAAGGGAGCCCTCCTGCACTGTTGGTGGGAATGTAAATTGATACAGCCATTATGGAGAACAGTATGGAGGTTCCTTAAAAAACTACAAAAAGAATTACCGTATGACCCAGCAGTCCCACTCCTGGGCATATATCTGGAGAAAATCATAATTCAAAAAGAGTCATTTACCACAATGTTCATTGCAGCACTGTTTACAATAGCCAGGACATGGAAGTGACCTAAATGTCCATCAGCAGATGAATGGATAAAGAAGATGTGGTACTCTCACTTCGCCCCAACTTCCCCCTCCCCCATGTCCTCAAGTCCATTCTCTATGTCTGTGTCTTTATCGACACTACCGAATGTAAAATAGTTAGCTAGTGGGAAGCAGCCGCATAGCACAGGGAGATCAGCTCGGTGCTTTGTGACCACCTACAGGGGTGGGATAGGGAGGGTGGGAGGGAGGGAGACAGAAGAGAGAGGGGATATGGGGATATATGTGTACGTATAGCTGATTCACTTTGTTATACAGCAGAAACTAACACAATATTGTAATGCAATTATACTCAATAAAGATCTATTTAAAAAAGAAGAAAAATGAACAAAGAGAATAAAAAATCATTCACAAAATAAGGAAAGAAAGGATATGGTATATATATATACACAACAGAATACTACTCAGCCATTAAAAAAAATGAAATATTGCCATTTGCAGCACAGTGGATGGACCTACAGATTATGATACTAAGTGAAGTAAGTCAGAGAAAGACATATTATATGATATCACTTGCCTGTGGGGTCTAAAAAATTGATACAAATGAACTAATTTACAAAACAGAAACATACAGACATAGAAAACAAACTTATGGTTGCCAAAGGGCAATAGTGGCGGGAGGGGGGAGGTAAATTAGGAGTTTGGTATTAACAGACACACACGACTATATATAAAATAGGTAAACAACAAGGACCTACTGTACAGCACAGGGAATTATACTCAGTATTCTGTAATAACCTATAATGGAAAAGAATCTGAAAAAAGAAAGAGAATATATATATATATATATATATATATATATATATATATATATATATATATAAAAAACTTATTCACTGTGCTGTGCACCTGAAACTAACACAACATTGTAAATCAACTATACTCCAATTAACAACAGATGTCCATGTCCTCATATCCAGAAACTGGAAATAGGGTACTTTACATGGCAAAGGGACTTTGCAGGTGTGCTTATATGAGGGACCTTGCGATGGGGAGATTGTCCGGTCGTCCGCGTGGGCCTGTGTAATCACGAGGGTCTTTACCTGGGAGAGGCAGGGGGACCAGTGAGTATGTCAGGACAGAAGCAGGAGACGGGAGTGGTGGCAGGAAGGGGTCCTGAGCCGAGGAAGGCATGCAGCTTATAGTAGCTGAAAAAGCAGAGGAAACAATTCTCCCTTCCAAGTCCCAGAGGGAACCAGCCTTGCTGACACCTCGACTTCAGCCCAGTGAGACTGATTTTGACTTCTGACCTCTAGCACTATAAAACACAGATTTGTGCTGTTTTAAGCCAGTAAGTTTGTGGTAATTTGTTATAGCACCAATAGAAGACCAGTCCTTTTATTTTTCCAAGTGCCTCTCTTTTCATGCCCTCGCTCCTCTGTCTCCGGTCCCTGCACTTTCCCTGGACTGGCCTGTGCTCTCGCATCTCTGAGCTCTACTCACTTTCCTCCTCCAGGCACACCCTTTTTTTTTGTTCTCCTTCATCTGTCAGTTCAGCTAATTTTTCAAAACTCTGAATAAATCCTTTCTCCTATTTGTTCAACAGCCTTCCTCTATCCTCCCATCCAAGAGAGACTTTCCCTTCTCTGGAGTCCTAAGGCATTTGGGATCTGTGTGTCCAGTTATGAAAATCTCCACCCAGGAGTGGTTAGTGCAAAAATCTCTCAAATCAGAGAACCTGGGTTTAAATCCTGATTCTAACCTTGGAGAAGTTTCTTAACTCTCTATCTCAGTGTCTTTGTTGTAATCAACCTTGTAGGGCTGTGAAGTTGAGAGATGCTCCACGTAGAAGTGAACTGGCTGAATCAGAATAAGGACCCCGCATGTGCTGGGGACCCTGTGAATTACCTCTCAGTAGATCTCTGACCGTTGCCTTGAAGAGCTACTCGACCACGTTGTTTATATTTTAATGTGTTTGTGTTTTTGTTTCTCTACCTGTTAACTCCATGAAAGTGAGCGTGTTGACCAATCATTCAATCAATCAACAACAATAACAACAACAACAATAATAATAGCAAAGTGATATAAAGAAAGGAGCGTCAGACTGTTTCAGTTCTAGTGCCACAACTTACTGGCTGTCTCAAAAGAAAAGAAATAGACTTTTGGTTACCAAAGGGGAAAGGTGAAGGGAGGGATAAATTAGGAGTTTGGGATTAACATATACACACTGCTATACATAAAATAGATAAACAACAAGGACCTGCTGTGTAGCACAGAGAACTCTACTCAGTACACTGTAATAACCTACAATGGAAAAGAATCTGAAAAAGAATAGATAAATATGTATATGTATAACTGAATCACTTTGCTGTACACCTGAAACTAACACAACATTGTAAATTAACTATACTCCAATATAAAATAAAAATTTAAGAAAAAGGAATTGAGTGTTTTCATCTGTACAATGGGAATGATAATGGTATTTACCTCTTAAAACTGGTTTTCAGGAATAAGTAAGATGATGAATTTAAAGTCTTAGCACAGCACCTGGAATATAGTAAGAGTTGAGTACATGGTAACCATGTTAATCAGTATTTAATTTTCTTTTTACTTCTTACTCCATAATATAAATCTTGATATCCCTGTTACTTTATATGGCAATAATATGAGACACGGGAGGAAGAAACCTGAGAATCTATCTAATACCTGATGCCGTGCTTTGCAACCACGTGCGTTATGGAGCACAGAGCGGTGCTCCAACCACAGTGAGCCTGCCTCTCCGTCCTGTTCTGGCTTCTTTCCTTTCTTCCTTCCTTCTCTTTCTTTTATCTCAGGTGATCACATGAATCCTTTGGTATTTTAAGTACTTTGAATACATTCGATTTTAGAATCATTTTTGAAAAAAAAAAGAAAAAATCTGTGATTCAGTACATTGCCATTCATCATTACCTTCCTGTTACAGCCCTTCCTGTTATTTTGGTAGGGATGAGAGCTCTCCTATCCCAGCTCATTTGAATTCATGTTTCAAATGCAAGTTCCCGAGCTCCTATGCTGAAATTATGGTCTATTACATCTTCTGCACTTCCTTTGTCTGCTAATGTTGTAATATGATTTTTAAGTAATTGAGTTTCTTTTGATGTGATTTCTTATTTAGAAACTCAGGCTTATTTGCAAGTCTTTTGTCTCTATACATGTGTATATAATTTGTATAGATATTTTCTCCTTGGTTGCCCTCTAATTGTTTTAGAGACTTGGAATTAGTCATTTTTATTTATTTTATAAATAGCTCCATATCAGCAAGGAAATTTGATACAAGAATGCTAGGGAAAATGAAACTAATTTTTATAAAGGAAAAGAATAAGTATACGCAAATGTACTAAGTAGATGTCTCAGAACTCAACCCTTGTCATTTGTTATTTTTAAAGCAAAGAAAGATTAACTCTCTTCTTTTTCCCTTGGCCTCTATTATTCAAAGAAAAACTTAATTTTGTAAATAATGTAGGGGATTAAATTTACCTAAAAGGCAACTGGGAATTTCCCCTAAAACCTGTGGGACAGTCTGTCTTTGCGTGTTCTTGCTAGAATACAAAAGAGGCTGCAGGCTTTCCCTGGAAGCCTTGCCTGGTAGCCCAGTGTCTTGGAGAACTGTTCCTTTTGCTCTAGGGAGGCAGTCTGACCCTGGACTCACTCACACGCCCCAGAGGTGGATGTAAAATGAGAAATGGAGAAGTCATTTGATAAAGTGGAAAACGTTTGCTGAGTTGAGAGATGTATACCTGCATCTTCCTGTTTGACCACCAGGCATGAGAGCCACCGCTGAGAAGTGAGAGGTGGGGCTGAACAAAGCCCCTGTTACTTTATGGACTTGATGACCTGTGGTTTATGAATAGGCAACAGCTCATGTTTGCACAGAATGTCTGTCTGTGCCCACTCAGTGTAGGTCCTTCAGTTAAAAAGAGGCATTTGACGTCAAATAGAAAATATATAGTTTAACTTACCATAGACTTCAGAGCAGAAATACAAGCTGTTCTACTTAAGACAGGGTTGCATTAGGACACAACAAATTTAAACAACTCAGTATAATCCTAATAATATGTTAGTTCACCCATGAAGAAATTAACAAACTATCCTAAAGAATATGTTAAAAATTGATTTGTATACTAAAATAGTGATTTTCCCCCCTAGACATGATTTATTTAAAAAATCAGCTAATAGAGGAACCAGGTTATCCTTTCAAATAGTCTTTTTAATGAGGTGTCAAATTATATGATAATCTAATTGATGACAAAATAACACTGAGTTGCATTCAACTCTTAATATATAAACATATATTCTAAAAATGTATAAATTCCTAATATATTTAATGAAAGTCAAGTAGCAATCATTTTTCCTGTGCTTACACAAGTTTCCCCAAAACTGATGGATCGTATTGATTGCTAGTTCAGGGAAGGAATTTCACTGATTAATTTAAAAGTAGTATATGTGGTGAGACATGACTTTTCTTTAATAAGTATAGTAGGAAAAATAATTCCTATAAGAATTATTTTTAATCACTAAAGATAGTATAACCTAGTTATTTTTATTCTTAGCAAGAATCCATTTTGGTTTAAAGTACTTGAATTTTCCAGTGAAAATAATTTATAAAATCAGACATACATTCATCAGATAACTTATTTAAAAACAAAAATGTATGCATCATCATCATGTCTTAGGTAGTACAGTTTCCAAAAATGCCTTACTCCCAAAGTCAGTTACATGCAGACCACATGGATTTCATTGTACATAAAAGTTCTCATTTCATGTAGTCTAAAATAAGCAGAAATTTGATAAGAAAATGTTTGCTTTATAATAATAGCATGATCCCTTACATTTATCCCGGAATTTTTCAATATTATCACTTTCTCACAACAAATGACTCCTTTTCATAAATTTCAATGTTAAAAATAAAGAGGGCACCTTTTAAATTCTTGTCAAAGGTGACTGGCCAATGCAGGGGTTGCAAACATGGGGAGATGATAAGGCGATTAGAAAGCAAAGTTAAGTGGAGAATAGATTATGAAATGTTATTGAATAAACACAGAAAATAGATAATACCCTTTTAAAGTCTGTGCTGTGGTGTGGTTGAAGGAAAGGAAGAACAGTGAGGAATGAAAGTTAGAGAATGTTGTAGGTGGAATGTCTGTGTCTTCCCCAAATACATATGTTGCAATCCTACCCCCCCACGTGGTGGTACAGGGTGGAGGTGGGGAGATCAGGTCATGCGGGTGAGGCACTCGGAATGGAATCAGTGCCCTCGGAGAGTGGACAGAGGGTGGTCCCTGGCCTCCTGCCCCCCACCCTATGAGGAAACGTGAGAGGACGACCATCTGAGGGCCAGGAGGCAGGCCCTCTAGACTTAGGCACCTTGATCTTGGACTTCCAGCCTCCAAACCGTGAGAAACAAACATCTGTGTGTGACCCACCCGGTCCTTGGTGACTCGTTATGGCAGCCGGAGCTGACGGAGATGGAGAAAGAGGGATTAACATCAGGGAGACAGAAGGTAGGCTGGAGCTCTGTGGTGTGAGCTCACACTTAGGCACGCAGGAAAAGTGACTCTTCTCAGAATAGTCATCAGCTGGTTAACTGCCACAGCAATGCAGTTCTCACAGATGGAAACGTTTTCTTGAAGTCGGCAGATGAAACCCTCGGTCCCCGTGTAGCACAGCAGGGTCCTTGTCCTGAGGGCAGTTGGATGAGCCCAGAGCCGTTCTGAGCAGCAGCTCTTCGCAGAGTCACTTTTAGCTCCTGGGCTGGAGATTTCTACTTTTCATCTGGATCAAAATTCATAATAAGTGCAGAAAATGTCAACTGCGTCTCTGAGATCATGATTTCCAGTTTCCATTTAAGACTTTTATTTCATAATAAACATTGTTCTTCGTATTAAATGAAAATGTTTTCATGTTTCAATTCAGTGACAGCATTTATGTCCTCAGTGCCCCTCCCTCTCAGAGACTATCTCCATTATTTTCTGAGAAGCAGCCACTTGGTTTCATAATGTTCTGGATCTTTCTGGACTTCTGTAGACATATTCCAGATAGCGATGACTTAGCAACAGTTGCCCCTGAAATAAGTTGGAATCAATATCAAACAACTGTTACTCCTTCGATAATTCTTCCGATTGCTGCTGGGTGTATTAGCTAGCAGTTACGACAGTAATACTGGATAGTAGATGATGTAAACCCAGGGGCGTTCAAGAAGCATTTATTTCTTCTTCACACGAGTGTTGGGCGGGTTGAAATTTGGCTGATCGAGGCTGCCTCGGCTGGACTCGGCTTTAGATTGCAAGTTTGTTCCAGGTTGGCTGCACCTGTCTTTCATCCTCCTCGGACCAGAAGCCACATGAAGCCTAGTCTTCTCACGTGCCAGAGGCCAACCAAGAAGAACATTTAGCCCTCTGCTTGTGTACGTCTGTCCACAGTTCACTGCCAGAGCAAGTCACGTGGCTGCACATCAGTGAGAAAAGAAAATGTGCTTTGATTCTGTATCTGCACAGTCACGCAGCACGTGGCGCAGCTCTGGAAAAGCAGGCAGCATAGGGAACAGCAGTGCAGTCCACTTTCTAGATCACAGTTAGTCACAAGCCTTCCACACACGAAACACCTTAATTCTAATAATCTGTTTTCCGCCAAATCCCAGAATTATCATTAACTTATGGAATCAGGTTCAAAGTCCAGAACCGTATAATTTAGATCAGTTCTCGATGCAGCTCCTCCTCCACCCCCCTGACCCCTCCACTCCCAGCACACAATTGTGAAACACAGACAGGACAGTCACAGTGACACTGCATTCACAAGGAGACAGTGAGAGGCATGGAGTAGTCACTGGTCCCTAGCAGTTCTGAAATCCTTCTGGACCAGTGTGACTGGGTCTCCCTACCCTGGAGGAAGGGAATATCCCTTGACCCCTTGAGGTACTGATGCTGCTCCCTGGGGAGTAGCCAGGTAAGAAAGGAGGTTGTATCAGCTATTGTCTTGGTGAACGTATTCAGAAGCCATCAGGATTTTCAAGACAAGGAAAGAAAAAAGTTTTCCTTTCGATTTATTTTTGACATTTTTTATGCTTCTTTAATATGACAGCACATAGGTCTCCAGATTTGTAAAGTTCTCAGTAATATGTACACATATTCTTTCCTTTATTTTATGAGAAAAAATTATTTTATTATTTTTTAATTGAAGTACAGTTGATGTACAATATTATGTAAGTTACAGGTGTGCAATATAGTGATTCACAATTTTTAAAGGTTATACTCCATTTAGAGTTATTATAAAATATTGGCTGTATTCCCTGTGTTGTACAATATGTCCTTGTAGCTTATTTTATACCCAATAGTTTGTACCTCTTAGTTTCCCCACCTGTATACTGCCCCTCCCCCGTTCCCTCTCCCAACTGGTAACCACCAGTTTCCTCTCTATATCTGTGAGTCTGCTTCTTTTTTTGTTATATTCACTTGTTTGTTGTATTATTTAGCTCTTTGACTAGGTGATATATTTTAATGGCCCAAACATCAAAAAGTATACAAAGATGTATACACAACAAGGTCCTACTGTTTAGCACAGGGAACTATATTCAATATCCTGTGATAAACCATAATGGAAAAGAATATGAAAAAGAATGTATATATGTATAACTGAATCACTTGGTTGTACAGCAGAAATCAACACAACATTGTAAATCAACTATACTTCAATAAAAGTAATAAAAAAGTATACAAAGATGTAACGTGAACAATCTACTTCCCAATATATTTCCATTTTTCCTCTCTTTATTTTAAACAGAAAATAGTATTGTGTTATACTAAAGGTGTTTTGCAATGTTCTTTTTTCCGCTTAACATATCTTACAGATTTTTCCATATCAGTGCACAAAGAGCTCCCTTATTGTTTATTAAAGCTGTGTATTATTCCATTGAAAGAATATACATAATTTTATTTATTTGTTTACTTATTTATTTTTTAACCGTAATTTTAAATCAGTCCCGCATTAAAGGACAGTTAGTGTGTTCTGAGTGTTTTGCTGTGACAGATAATGTGGCAATGAATAATCATATATAAGTCTTTTTACACACTGGTGAGCATATTTGCAGGAAAAAAAATCCAAAAGTGGAAATGTTGAGTCAAAGTGTTTATGAGTTTATAATTTTGAAAGAAACTACCAAATTGCCTTTGATGGTATTTCTAACAATATTACTCCCACCAACAATATAGGGAGAGCCTCTGTATTTAAAGCCTTTCTGGAAACGTGGCCAATTTCTTAACTGAAAAATGATTTCCGTTTCTTTTATTATAAATGAGGAAGAATTTATTTCATGTATTTAAGAGCTATTTGTATTTTTTAAAACATATTACCTGTTCTTAGACTGAGACCAAATTCCACTGAGCTGTTGGATTTTTTCTAACTGCCTTCGGTAGATATTGACTAAGGAGCTGCATATATATCAAGGAAATTAGTCCTTTTTCAGTTATTGGAATTGCAGATATTCTTCATAAGTTATTATAGTATTTTTTAAAAGACTATTTAGAATTTTATTTGTTTTTCTTTAATATGTGGCCTAATTTATCAATTTTTCTTTTGTGCCTTCTAGGTTTTGTGTCATAGAAAAACCTTTCTCTAAGTTGATAAAAAGAATTCTCATGTACATTTCTTCTTGTAATTTTATTGTTTCGTTTGTTTTGTTACATTTAGTCTCTGATCCTTTTAGAACTTGTTCTGGTGTATGTGTGAGCTAGAGGCCCAGCTCTTTTCTATATGGCTACCCAGTTGTCTACACCGCTTGTTGTATAGTCCGTTTTTTCTCCACAGATATGAAATGCTACTTTTTTTTTTATCGGTATGCGGGCCTCTCACTGCTGTGGCCTCTCCCGTTGCGGAGCACAGGCTCCGGACGCGCAAGCTCAGCGGCCATGGCTCACGGGCCCAGCTGCTCCGCGGCATGTGGGACCTTCCCGGACCGGGGCACGAACCCGTGTCGCCTGCATCGGCAGGCAGACTCTCAACCACTGCGCCACCAGGGAAGCCCTGAAATGCTACTTTTATCGTACACCAAAATTCTATATATTTTGGTGTCTACTTCTGAACCTTTTTTAAATTTTCAATCTCGACTCAGGCATACCATCTTTCCATGTTGGTTTAATGACTGAGGCTTTAAGGTGTATCTTATGTGGTAGAGTTACTTATTCCTCATTGCTCGTTTCCTGAATTTTCCTGGATGTTCTTGTTTATTTATTTTTCTATATAAACCTTATAATGAACTTACTGTGTTCTAGGGAAAAAAAATACTGACTTCTTTTGGGTGCAGTTACATTTACAAATTAGCTTTGAGAAGACAGATGTCTTTAGAGTGAGTTTTTCTATCCAAGAACATAGTATATGTCTCTGATTGTTCAGGTTGTCTTTTATGTCCTTTAGGAGCCTTTTTAAAGAAAGTTTCCTTCATATGGTTCTTGCATATTTCTCATTAAGTACTTTTCTTTCAGATTCTTCTTATGGCTTAGCGTATGTGACACTGAGAAGGAAGAGAGCTGTTTTGTTTTTTTTTTTTTTTGCGGTACGTGGGCCTCTCACTGCTGTGGCCTCTCCCGCTGTGGAGCACAGGCTCTGGACACGCATGCTCAGTGGCCATGGCTCACAGGCCCAGCCGCTCCGTGACATGTGGGATCTTCCCGGACCGGGGCACGAACCCGTGTCTCCTGCATCGGCAGGCGGACTCCCAACCACTGCGCCACCAGGGAAGCCCAAGAGAGCTGTTTTAACCCGGGCTCTACATCCAGATTCCTGAAGGATTAGTACAAACAGACAGATAACATTGTAAGAAAGCAGACAAAAGTTTTAAGTGAAAATGAGGGACAGTTGGGAAGGTATGGCATACTGGGTGTTAACTAGCTGTTGTCATCCTATCCAGCAAAAGCCACCAGGCGAAGCACAATGTACATAGAAAGGCCCTGGAAGACAGAATAGTTGTCATTGAGGAGCAAAAAGGAAATGGATTTAAGAATTTGTGTCAATTAGTCTGGGCTGCATATAACAGCACTCCCAAATAGCTGTGAGTTTCAACAAGATAGAGGTTTATTTCTCTCTCTTGTACATACGTTCTGGGTGTTGGCACTCCAACATTGGTGGGATAATTCCACAAACATCAGTGATCCAGGGTCCTTATTGCTTTTTCTGCTACTATTCGTAGTGTGTGATTTCCATCGTCAAGTTGGCCTCATGGTTCAAGATGGCGGCCAAAGCTCCTGCCAACGTGCACTTTTCAGGCATGAGGACAAAGAAAAGGGCAAAAGTGTGTGCCCCCAAGCTGATCCAACCCTCTTCTAAGACCTTTCAGAAGCCCTACTCTTTTTCACTTCATCCCATCCTTATCTGTACAAGGGGCTGCTCTCAAGAAAACAGAGATTCTGTTACTAAGGAAGATGGGAGAATGGAGTCCAGGGAGGCAACTTCTGGTCCCTGACAGACCAGTAAACACTCTTGTAAAAATTTCCTCCTCTAAGTGTATTGAGAGGGGGCGAGGAAAACACCTAGGGGGATAATAAGTGAATAAAGTGAGTACAGTCTGATTATTTTTTCACCTTTTAGGATCACTTTAGGCAGCTTAGTGTTGAGCAAAGTCTGAGCTGGGAATCACTGCTTTGGGCTTGCAGTTGTAACTCTAAAATGTTTTCAGGAGGAATTGAACTTCACGTTCTCTTTTTCTTCTTTAGAACTGAAGCACCTCAGTAATTAGTTAAAATATAAGGGCACAGTTTGTACAAGGCTCACAAAGAGGGTTAAGACGTAGTCTCTGCCTTTGGATTCAAAGGGCTTCCAGAAAATACAGGTGATGGTGTTTTCTCTTCGGAAGCCACCAGACTGGCCACAGTTGGGAGCCGCTTCCTGCTGGGGAGCTTGGCTGGGCTCTGGAGGGGTTTCATCCTGTGGCTCTTGTAGACGGGATTGCTGTAGATTTAGTGCATAAACAGCAGCATGATTGTTTCTGCTTGTTTGTTTTTGTATTGAACTGGGGCCCTTTTTCTCTTTTATTTAAATATGAATGAAATCACATTTAATATTGACTTTATTAAGTTTTTACTTTATCACAATACCTATAGGTAACTATTGTTTCAAGAAACTTGTCTCAGTTTTGTGTTGGGGGGTGGAGATGGAGAATATTAAATGTACTACTTACAATCTGGGTGAAAAACATTTGAAAAATGCTGCCTTAGAGGGCAAACATAATCTGTCGATGAGCGAGGTCTAAGGACATCGACGTCTAGGTCCCTTAGACTCCAAAGAGCCCTCCCCTCGCCTGGAGGAGGGACCAGAGCCTGCTTTCACTTCTCAGAGACTCCATCCAGGATCCAGATATTCTGGTGTGTGAACTAATGTTATTCTGTAAATAACTATAAATATACCAAAATATTACATTACATTTCAGGTTCTCAACTGTAGCCATTCAATATTTCTCATCCCAAACTATATACAAATAAACTAGTAAGACTTTCAATTCACATAGTCCAGGGACAACCTTACTTTTCTTAATTATTTTTGGTTCTGCTGTTGTATTGACTTTATTATATTACTTTCCATGGTAAATTACAAGAAATTGCATGGTAGCACAGAAGAAAAAAGAGTTTTAAAAGGAATTAGGGCAACCAAGATGTCTTTCAGTAGGAGAATGGAGAAATAAATGGTGGTACGTGCAGACACTGGAATATTATTCAGCACTGAAAAGAAATGAGCTATCAAGCAATAGAAAAACATGGAGGAAACTGCAGTGCCTATTACCAAGTAAAAGAAGCTAATCTGAAAAGGCTACACACTGTATGATTCCAACTATATGAAATTTTGGAAAAGGCAAAACTATGGAGGCAGTAAAGAGGTCAGTGGTGTCAGAGGCTGGTGGAGCCCAGAGGATCTTTAGGGCAGTGAAACAACTTTGTATGATGCTATAATGGTGGATACAAGTCACTAAACATTTGTCCAAACCCACAGAACGCACAACACCAAGGGTGAATTCTGATGTAAACTATGGACTTTAGGTAACCATGACATGTCAGTGTAGGTCCATCAGTTGTAACAAATGGGCCACCTGGTGGGGATGGTGACAGTGGAGAAGGCTGTCCATGGGTGAGAGCAAAGCTACATGGGAAATCTCTACTTTTCTACTCAACTTTGCTGTGAACCTAAAACAGCTCTAAAAATAAAGTCTATTTAAAACACTTTTTCAAAAAGAAATTAGGGATTAATATAAGAATTGTGAGAAGGGTGCAGTTGTGGGGAATTGTAGAAATCTGTTCTTCAGTGGGTGCTTCCATGGAGTAACTGCTGAAAAATGCTGAGAATAATGTTGCATCCGAAGGACAGATGCCACCATTTGTGATGTGTTACATGGGACCAATAAATAAGACAGAAGGAAAAGTTTAAATCTTACCACAACCTGTTCAATGACCTTTCCACTCACGGCTCGTTTGGTGTTCCTCTATTTGGTCTCTATTGATTCTGAACTTCTTTCATTTCCTAACGGCAACTCGGAGCTTTTGCGCTCCACTAAATTTCATTTTAAAACCTATTCTTCCTTAGAAATGATAATAAAGATGCCACTCTTACAAGCACAACATTTAAAGAACATCAAATCCCCTAAATAATTTGTCCCTCTCTCAGAGGAGGCAATGGAGCTGCAGATGGTGTGCTCAGTGAGCCGAGAACTTGGACCTGAGAAGCTATTAATTCTCACAGCAGCTCTTCTGCTATTTTATGGTCCCAGGAATTGATGTCATTCTGAGTCAGCTTCATACACTATAAATCTATAAAATGAGAAAATAAAGTTCTCTTGCATTTTAAGAATACTTACAGTGCTATAAGCTTAGGCTATTGTATTAGTTATCTATTGCTGTGTAACAAATTACCCCAAACGTAGGGGCTCAAGGCAATGTGAGTTCATGATCTCAGTTTCTGTGGGTCACGAGGTGTCTGTGCACAGCTTCTCTGGGTTCTCAGATCCGGGTCTCACCAGACTGAAAGGCAGTCGTGGGCCACCAAAAACCTGAAGTACTTACCAAAGTAATAGCTTTTCGCAATGTTTATTACAGTAATCCCATAGCCTTCTCAAAAAGTTTGAATTTCTGCCCCGGATAGAGTAGCATCTACAGAGACCCACTCTGGTTTTTCCATTCCAATTGCCTTCGGTTCACAAATATTTACTGAGTGCCTCTTATTTGCCAGTTCAAGGCACTGGACACATGAGATGAATAAGAGGACCTGATCATAGGGAATGAGTGGTCTTGTAGTGAAGCAGGTTGTGGGAGGGACATTAAGGGAGGCCAAGTCTGAATCGTTTTGAGAGGAAGAAAGAGACTCAGAGTGGTTGCCAGGATCAGTTTGTCTTGAGCAAAACTTCCCTACTAGTGAATAACTAGGCATCCTCTGCTAAGGATAGATTTGCCATGGGCAGCTGCTGTATCCAGAGACTACAAAGCAGCCTGCCAAGGTCATCTGAGTCGACAAGGACCGTTCCAAGGCTGAAGGGCTCAGATGAGATTCTCAGTGAAAGACCCAGTGCAAGGAGCAGCTTCATGACAATGTTATCGTTGGAACGTACTCATGTTTCCCAGCCCACGAGGGGGAGGATATTCTGCATAGAGGATCGAAGGTGAATGAAGACTTTTCCGAGCACAGTTACACAGATGGAAGGAAAGTCTTAGGAAGGAGAACTGTATGCTGAAAGTATCAACAAAATAGTGGTCCCATCTGGTACCTTGGACTCTCCTAGAACCCTGGGATCTTAACTGCTGCATCCTGTCAGCTCTCATGTCCTCCTCCAGCCCTTTCCCCTGTCCTCTAAGCACGACTTGATTGATGCCAGAATTGGGCATCTCTGGGGAGGCAGACCTGGGAATTGTTCTGGGATGATGTTATGTTGGAGATTATGTTCCTGACTGAGGAACTTGCATTCCCAGGCTTGCAGTGTGATGAACCCTGTAGCAGGAGCAACAGGTAGAGGTGCTTCCTTCCAGAAGGGCTTGAAAATGTGAAGCTGGCATTGGATCTTCTATCGGTTAGGGAAGAGGGTTTGTGATGGGAGTTTGGGTGGAGCAGTTGATGCGCTCGTCCTTTCCTTAAGGGGATGTCGAAGAACGTTGAATTGGGAATGAATTGAACTTTAGCTGCCGCTTGAATGTAACGTTGCCCAGTAAACGGGCTCCCAGAGGGAGCTCCAAGGCTAAGGTCTCGAGTGTCACAGGAGATCCCGCAATGTTTCCTTTTCTGTTGCCTTTCTAACAGTAATGGGTCACCAGGAAGACTGATTTCATTGAAAGGATGGCGCCCTTCAACTTTCTATCCCCTTTACTAGGCAGCCTGTAAGAAAGAGCCTCCAGGGTGAATGACACTCAGCCTCTCAGATGGGGAAGCAAGAGTCCAGATGTCTCTTAGGGCATCATTTCTCAAGTCTATATGCTCATATACATCCCCTGGGCATCTTGTTAAAATGCAGATCCTGATGTAGTAGGAGAGGCGGGTGGAGTGGTGAGAATTTGCATTTCTAACACGTTCCCAGGTGATCTGCAGACCTCACTTGAAGTAGCAAACCTTGGGAGCTATAGAATAGGGAAAACGTACCTTAGAAGACATGATTAGGGTCTACATACACTATAAAGCCACAGAATTAGAGGAGACTTGGCTTACCCATGCAGCTGAAGTGAGAATTTAAGAACTCTTCCGGAAGACTCACAGATCAGCAAGGAAAAGACAAAACCCAAGCAAATATAGTTTGCTGAAGCGAGTCTCTAGAGCGGGCATCGGCAAAGGACAAGACTTCTGGCAGTGTCTGGAGAGGTAGAGAAATTAAACTCCACTATCCGCTGACTCTGAAGGATATGATCTTCTGGCTGAAATTTTAGGGGCCACTTCATTCCAGCTCCACGCCCCCCTTGACCCATCCTGTTCCCACGTACTGGCTCTCAGTTGCTTCCATAGAGTAGGGAAGCAACTGAAGGTTCCTGGCTTGTGGATGAATTTTAAGTTGTCAAATATTCATAGAGCGATTTGGTGGAGGCAGGGTGGTGAGTGTAAAATCTCCCTGGGGGAGAAAAGTGATGGAAGGCTGGTTAGAAAATAGCTTGAGTATCCTTTCTTGTAAGAGGTCATTTGAATATTAATGCAATGCAACTCAAAGGTCACCAAAGAATTTGTGTTTCTCTTAAAACGTAATGTGGCAAAACTTCCCTTGTGTAACAGACGCCGTCGTAATACTGTCGTAGAAATAGTTTTCAGAGTTCGTAAGGGCTGCAGAAGTTCTACTTGATCTGCTCACGGATACAAATGTGACTTGTCCGGCTTTTCTTTCTACTGCTATTTATATCAGCTGTCCTCCGAGAGATCAGCTTTCTTCACAGCATCGGATATAAATAACCACAGTTCTCTTAAGTATGATCTGCTCAAGATTGCCAGGTAACATAACTGATATCTGCTTACTTAGATTCATGATTTGTCAGTGATATGCTTTGTTACTCATATAAGTTAATACTTTTCATGTACAATTCAATAACCATTATGCCTTACCGCAGTGATTTTATTAAAAACTTTACTATTCTCAGTGAGCAGGTAAGCTGAGTTTAAACACTACAGGGACATTCAGAAACAAGCCCAGGGGAGGTCTTTTGAGGCCATGCCCTTGAGCTGGAATTTCTGTGAGAGACTTCGGTCAAGTACAGATGCGGAAGTGAGCATACGTACCCAATAGGTGCAGCTGTCTGATGTGCCTCAAGTCTGCTCTTATGTCTTTCAAAACTAGGGAGTGTGGGCTTCTGCTTCTTTTCATGCCCCTTACACTGTGACTAAAAGAAAGCTGAAGTATTCTGCTCCTGTGAGAAAAATTTCAGTCAACAAAAGCTGGGATAGAAAACGCTTTCACGGGCAAAACCAACCTGTAACATTTTCATCTTAAAGTTATTCACGTTGAAGGCTGCTCTGTCTAGCTTCTGCATAAGACTCTTCAAAAACCTTTGATCATTTAGACCACTTTAGGTGTAACTTGATCTAAAATGCAGTCTCGACCTCAGGTCATGTAGCAGCAATCATTAAATACTTAGAAAAATTAAAGATCAACGTATGAAGTAGCAGTAGCAATGTAGCTATATACATAAAAGCATTAATAAATAAGCTATAGTTTTTCTCTACTGGTGATGAGTCCAAATGTTATTAAATCTAATTAATGAACTCCTTCATAAGATAAATAATGTATTTCATTAAGTATTCTTCATGATTTTAGTCATTAAAATGTAATTTAATTATGTTAATAGAATTTTAATGGAATTTAATTTAACATTACCACGCAGCTTCATAATTTGAATTTTAAAATAAATTTGTTGTAAATACAGCCCATTTTATTTTCATTTTTCATTATAGAATATAACGGATGAAAACAGAGCATAATGACAATTTCATGAATTCAATGTATTAACGTCTCTAGCAGTGACCGTACCAATGTTATGCTGCAATAAACATGGGCCCTTTTAAAATCCAGATACCATTAGGGCTCTATTAGGACTGTGCTTGTGTTCACTCTGTATCTAATACAAGCAGCTTAGAAAGGAGAGAAGGCTGGAGCTGCACGCAGCTTCCTGCTTTGTATTCTTACCAGGGCTGGAGTCTTAACCTTCTATCTAGTGAACCCTGCCCATCTCATGGACAAGTCCTCACTGAAATGAAAATAAAATATTGGATGTAGTATGAATTGTTGTTATTGCTGCCCTTGTGATAAGCCAGGTTTTGCTGCAATAACAAAAGAAAACGAAAGCCCCATATCTCAGTGGCCTGAAGAGCAGATGTCTGTTTCCCTCTCCTGCTGGTCTGCAGGAGCTTGGTCGGCTCCTTACGCCCTGCGAGGCCCAGGCCAACGGATGCTCCAGCCAACCTGTGCTTCCACAACCACCAACCGAGGGGAGGCTGCCAGCAATTATGTCCTGGCGATTAAGCCTCCCTGCCAGACAGGACACACCACCGACTCTGCTCATGTTCATTGGCCAAAGCAAGTCCAAGGCCACATCGCACTTTACGGGGAGTGGAGAAGTCCGGTCCACCGGAGGCCTGGAAGGAGGGGGTCAGGCACACCTGTGACCAGTGATGGGCCCTAATGATTATCACAGGTATTTTATCCTGGAACTGGAGCTTGTTCACCCTGACATGGATTGAGTGAAGAAATTAGGTTTGTCTTGCAATGGTAGGGAGGACCATTATGTAACTTTCTACTCTGAATTGTGTATATGGGCACCCAAGATTTGAGAAGAGGAGATGCTCTCATATAAAATAAATAAAGATCAGGATACATTTTTTGAGACATATACACAGTTATTAGGAACATTATATGTATGTTATATATATAAAATATACTAGAAATATATATATAATATATAAGGAATATTTTATGTTTATATACTAAAAAAATATATATATATACACTAGAAACATATTATTGATATTAGGAACATTTTGTATATATATACACTAGATATATATATATATATATTATATATCTAGTGCATATATATAAAAATATATATACTATATATATTAATGTATATACTAGAAATATATATATTATAGATATACTAGAAATAAATATTGAAAATATATATTATATATAATATACATTAATGTATATTATATACATATATTAATGTATATTATATATACTAGAAATGTGTTATAATATATATGTTATATATATACTAGAAATATATATACGTATATATTAGAAAAAATAGTAAGAAAGACAGAGGGTCACCGTACTTGCTAAGGCATCCTGTAGCGAGACTGGGGAAGATTTTTCAGAGGAACACCAGTTAAGAACTGGATATTGAAAAGTGGGAGGGATATGGATTTACAGAGAGGAAAGGATGCACTAAAATACAGAGAAGAAAAATTCAATACAGAAATTCTGATTTCTGGGCTATTCTTAATGAGCACATTTATGTTGTTTTTGCTAAAATATCAGTACCCTTTACTCTAGTGACTCAGCTTTTCTGTCTCCGTTTCTCTTGCACTTTGCCTTATTGCTTTGCCATTTAAAAGGCTAGCAGTGAGAGGGATTTTGGAAAGTGTGTCTATTTCTATGTGCGCAGTGGCTCCTTAAAGCTGGAAAGATCCAGTGAGGAATCATTGGCTTCTTCATACTTTCGTCGCCTCTGATCTTTTCTTTTTTAAATAAATTTATTGTATTTATTTTATTTTTGGCTGCATCAGGTCTTCGTTCCTGCGTTGGGCTTTCTCTAGTTGTGGCAAGCGTGGGCTACTCTTCGTTGTGGTGTGCGGGCTTCTCATTGCGGTGGCTTCTCTTGTTGCGGAGCACGGGCTCTAGGCCCGCAGGCTCCAGTAGTTGTGGCTCGCGGGCTCTAGAGTGCAGTCTCAGTAGTTGTGGCACATGGGCTTAGTTGCTCTGCAGCATGTGGGATCTTCCCGGACCAGGGCTTGAACCTGTGTCCGCTGCATTGGCAGGCGGATTCTTAACCGCTGCGCCACCAGGGAAGCCCCTGTTGCCTCTGATCTTAATTGCTTGAGTTGTGCTGTCTAAACTTAGCAATGCATCATAGTATCAGATCAACAAAAGACTAGACTGAGTGTTTCAGTCAACTGGGTGTAACTGTCACACTCTACCGTCTCAGGACACTCCCCCCAGGGTTCAGCGATCAAGGCCAGGATTGGTCAGGATACTTGCAACTTTTCCTTAGTTTTACTACATTTTAGCCTCTATTAATGGGAGAATTGCAGCCGTGCTCTCTTTGAACTGAGTTAATACTTTGCTATTTGGAGATAAAAACTAGGTGCTGACTTGATGCTTGTCATAGTGAATGTCCAACTCTTCTTAAAGGATGTGGCTGTGTTTGTTCTCTCCAGGGGACCCGTGTCCCCTGCATCGGCAGGCGGACTCTCAACCACTCCGCCACCATAACAAATTACCACAAATTGGGTGGCTTAGAACAACAGAATTGTATTCCCTCACAGTTCTGAGGCCAGAATTCTGAAGTCAAGGTGTGGGAAGGTCATGTTTCCTCTGAAGGCTCCAGAGAAGAATCTTTCCTTGCCTCTGCCCAGCTTCTGGGGATTCCCATCAATCCTCAGCGTTCCTTGGCTTGTAGCACATCACTCCAGTCTCTGCCTCTGTCATCACATGGCTCTTCTCCCTCTGTCTCCCCTGTGTATCTCTGTGTCTCTGTCTTTAAATTTTTTCTCTTCTTCTGAGGACACCAGCCATTGGACTGAAAGCCCACTGTGACCTCATCTGAATTATATTACATCTGCAAAGACTGTTTCCAAGCAAGATCACATTGACAGGTACCAAAGGTTAGCATTTCAGCATCTTTTGGAGGGACACAGTTCAACGCACAGCAATAGCATTATTGAAACTTTCTGTAATCTGTGGCACACTGCTTACCCTGTGGAATGCCCCCCTCCCAGCCCCGAAATCCATGACTTAGACTAATTTCATTAAGGAGATTCCCCGTGCTTCTGATTGCCACTTTATTTAAAATTCTGCAGCATTGTTTAGTTGCCCTAAGACCCAGTTCCTTGGTAGCCGTTCTTCTCTTTCTCATGATTTTCTCGGTGAGACTTGTCAAACTTTCACCTTCCTTTTTGAAAGCATCGGAGGCAGTTCAAATGAACCAGAGGAGACATGCCAGTGATAAAGGGTGAGTCATTCTTCCCCCCCGACCTCCATTTCTGGGATCTGCTGACAGATACTAAGGGTAGCTGTCATTGAATAGATCTGAAGCAGTGGTAAAGGAAAATAAGGCTTGCACTGCGTTGAGGGAAGATACTTCGAATTGCTTTTCCCTCTTGCTTTTCAACTTTTATTGGGTACAGTTAGCTAAACACTTCTTTTTTAAAATCTAAGCGAAATCTTGGAGCACTATCTTTTCATTCAAAGTAACGTTAATATAATTTTGCATATAGGAATCAGGAAAGTAGTTAGAAAATTCCGTTTAGGATAATAAATTGAGACTCAGTAGATCCGGATAATACAGTAGTTCCCCCTTATCCACAGTTTCCCTTTCTTCAGTTTCAGTTACCTAAGGTAAACTGTGGTTCGAAAATATTATTTGGAAAATTCCAGAAATAAACAATTTATAATCTTAAGTTGCACCCCAGTTCTAAGTAGCGTGAGGAAATCTCATCCCGTCGCGCCCGGGATCTGCAACCGTCGGCATCGTCCTGGCTCCCTGGTCCAGCATCACCTGAAGCAGATGGTCCTTCTGGCTTCTCATCAGAAGGTCAGCAGTAGCCTAACACTAGGTCACAATGCCGACGTCATTCACTCACTTCACCTCAACATGCAGACATTTTATCCTCTCGCATCAGCACAGGAAGGCTGAGTACAGTACAATAAGATATTTTGTATCTTTTGTGCATAACTTTTTTTTTTAACATCTTTATTGGGGTATAATTGCTTTACAATGGTGTGTTAGTTTCTGCTTTATAGCAAAGTGAATTAGTCATACATATACGTATGTTCCCATATCTCTTCCCTCTTGCATCTTCCTCCCTCCCTCCGTCCCTATCCCACCCCTCCAGGCAGTCACAAAGCACCAAGCTGATCTCCCTGTGCTATGCGGCTGCTTCCCACTAGCTATCTACCTTACGTTTGGTAGTGTATATATGTCCATGCCTCTCTCTCGCTTTGTCACAGCTCACCCTTCCCCCTCCCCGTATCCTCAAGTCCATTCTCCAGTATGTCTGTGTCTTTATTCCTGTCTTACCCCTAGGTTCTTCATGACATTTTTTTTCTTAAATTCCATATATATGTGTTAGCATACTGTATTTGTCTTTCTCTTTCTGACTTACTTCACTCTGTATGACAGACTCTAGATCTATCCACCTCATAACAAATAGCTCAATTTCGTTTCTTTCTATGGCTGAGTAATATTCCATTGTATATATGTGCCACATCTTTTTTATCCATTCATCTGATGATGGACACTTAGGTTGTTTCCATCTCCAGGCTATTGTAAATAGAGCTGCAATGAACATTTTGGTACATGACTCTTTTTGAATTATGGTTTTCTCAGGGTATATGCCCAGTAGTGGGACTGCTGGGTCATATGGTAGTTCTATTTATAGTTTTTTAAGGAACCTCCATACTGTTCTCCATAGTGGCTGTACCAATTCACATTCTCACCAACAGTGCAGGAGTGTTCCCTTTTCTCCACACCCTCTCCAGCATTTATTGTTTGTAGATTTTTTGATAATGGCCGTTCTGACTGGTGTGAGATGATATCTCATTGTAGTTTTGATTTGCATTTCCCTAATGATTAATGATGTTGAGCATTCTTTCATGTGTTTGTTGGCAGTCTGTATGTCTTCTTTGGAGAAATGTCTATTTAGGTCTTCTGCCCATTTTTGGATTGGGTTGTTTGTTTTTTTGTTATTGAGCTGCATGAGCTGCTTGTAAATTTTGGAAATTAATCCTTTGTCAGTTGCTTCATTTGCAAATATTTTCTCCCATTCTGAGGGTGTGCATAACTTTTATTACCGTTTATTGTTATAATTATTCTGTTATTAGCTATTGTTGTTTATCTTCATCTGCCTAATTTATAAGTTAAACTTTACCATAGGTATGTATTTATAGGAAAAAACATAGTACATATAGGGTTCAGTACTATCCATGGTTTCAGCCATCCGTTGGGGGTCTTGGAAAGTATCCTTTGAGGATGAGAGGGGATGACTGTAAATTGAGACCCAAGAGCATCCTTTTATATTAAACTATGTTACTATGTTAAAGTGATATATGCCGTACATTGTATATACTAATGTAGTGATTGCCCACAGGAGTGAAATGGCTTGATTCTATCTAGCAGAACTGCAAACCCTTTCAATTATAGTAATGAAATATGATGTGTTGTAATGTAATCCTGCCTAGGAGGAGACAAGGATAGGAATTTTGAGGTCTCTTAAGGGTTATACTACTGTATAATTCTTCTTTTTTTTTTTTTTTTTTTTTTTTGCGGTACGCGGGCCTCTCACTGTTGTGGCCTCTCCCGTTGCGGAGCAACAGGCTCCGGACGCGCAGGCTCAGCGGCCATGGCTCACGGGTGCAGCCGCTCCGCGGCATGTGGGATCTTCCCGGACCGGGGCCCGAACCTGCGTCCCCGGCATCGGCAGGCGGACTCTCAACCACTGCACCACCAGGGAAGCCCACTGTATAATTCTTATATTTACCTGTCCCTAGTTCAGGGAGCTTTACTTGGCAGCCTGTTATAAATGAGGATCTTGAGCCCATCCCGGATCTACTGAATCAGAATCTGCATTTTAAGCAAACTGTTATATAGAGAATGGATAAACAACAAGGTCCTACTGTAGAGCACAGGGAACTCTATTCAATATCCTGCGATAAACCATAATGGAAAAGAATATGAAAAAGAATATATAGTTATGTATAAGTGAATCACCTTGCTGTACAGCAGAAATTAACACATTGTGAATCAACTGTACTTCAGTACATTTTAAATAATAAAAATTAAAAAAAAGAATCTGCATTTTCACAAGATCCTTAAGTGGTCTGAATGCACATTAAATTTTGAGAAGTACTGATGACTTGACTATACCTGAGAGATGACTAAATTCCTACACTTTCTCTTCAATCTTTTTTTTTTTTTTTTTTTTAGCTACTGTTTATACCTTCGTCAAGAGATAGGAGGCCCCTGACTAATAAAAATGCTTTTACTAATTTCTTTGGGTGAAAATCTCATTAAGTCAGGCAAAAGTTCTAGAAGAGCCTGTGAACAGATTTTCATAATGG
The DNA here is from genome assembly GCF_949987515.2 of Delphinus delphis. Classification (NCBI taxonomy): domain Eukaryota; kingdom Metazoa; phylum Chordata; class Mammalia; order Artiodactyla; family Delphinidae; genus Delphinus; species Delphinus delphis. The sequence goes on along the minus strand of NC_082696.1, from coordinate 79,298,672 downwards.
AGAGCACAGTGGATTAGAGCAACCAACCCCTGTCAACACCACAGACTTGCCAGGAGAGCTCAGTGGGAACAAGTGGGCCCCAGTGTTGCACTGAAGCAAATCAGAAGTGTCTAGTGTGCCAGAGAAAACTCATGCTTTTCCCGCACCAGCTCTGACATGTTCACACATGAATGTATTTCATTCAGAAAAAGTCAGAGCTCCAGAGTGGCACAGTCTGGCTCTATGAGAAACAGATGTGTCATGGTTCAGCCACCCCCTGACCACCTGTGGTTTGCCCATGACTCAACCCTCTCGAATAAAAGGGAGTGAACTCTTGGATCTAGAACAGATTCTCAATTACGGATTTATTTTCTTCCTCCTCATATTTCTCCTCCTTGCTCCTTGCCATGACAGAACCTTACAATTCAGAGACGTTTGAATGAACTACAAAAGGCATTCTCAGTGCTCCAAAGTGTTTTCTTTCAAAGGCAGGTCCTGGCTCTGCTATTTAGGTTGAGGTTTTGTGAAAAGTTCAGACAGAATGCCAACTTCTCCAGCCAATTAGAGAGATGGATTTTTGTTTATACCCTAAAGCCACCTGGTTGTGAGGTGTTTTCACTTATTTTTTTAGTCGAGGGAAGGCATTATTCTCATTCAGAAATATTCTTTAGATGCCATTGGTCATTCACTTAATCTTCAGCAACCCCCGTTCATGGAATGGTGTGGACAAATTAAAACCATTAATATTCCGCAAACTTTAGTCCCTGCTGTTAAAACTCGCCCTCAGCCACTTCCTCCAGCTGCTTACAAGTAGCCAAAAGGAAGGATTTGAACGTCATTATGATTTATTTCTCCTGCCATGCTCTGCTTTCCATTCCGCAGAAAATGGGCAGGGAAATGGTCCCAACATAGGTAGGTGGATGGAAAACTACAAGGCACGAAAGCCCACACAGAGAATAATCAAGCCCTCAAGAGTCACTGACAGTTTTTCAAAATATTTTCATTTCCATTTATGTAATCAACTTAGGGTTGTTTTGACATACCATTGAGGTCTTTGGTTTTTCTTTTCATAGAATATTTCTTTATTTGTTTCTTCAGAAAGCATTATCTAATTAAAAGCGAACATATAAATTAATATAGCCTGTCAAGGAAGTACTCGCCATTCATGGTCCGGTTATAATTACAATGACAATACTATCCAAAAAAACAAAACCTTTTTTAAAACCCATAATTACTTCATTATTCATAATTTTTAAATTGAAATGCAAATAACATGGAATTTAAATTCCATAAAACCTTGGTCTGTATATCTTGCTATCAAAATGCTATTCAGAATAACACATGGCAAATTCTACATGCTTTTTATAAATGGGGACACTTAAGTGACAAAGAAGGAAATAGCCTGGCCTCAATGTGAGTCATTCACAAACGTTGGAAAGAAACTCCCAAATGCATCTCCTAAAAGAGTGTTTTGTGGGTTCCCATGCACTACGTATATCCAGAGTGAAAGAAAGTCCTGGAAATAAATAATCTATGAAGTCTGATGATTAAGTATTCATTATTTAATGATAAAGATTTACTAGAAACCAAGTGCAGTGTCATTTTAGATTTAGCTTTCAAAAGAGAAAATATTCCATTTCAACACACAAGTTTGGAAACAGCACAACTTAAAGTTTACTCAGGTCAGATAACCCTCAGTGAATTATCAATGTACTTTGGGAATATTTTATGAACCATAAAACCAGATGATGGCAGATTTTAGTCACAGGCTGAGCTATAGAAAAGCAATGAGCTTTTTTTTTTAGTTGAAGTGATTTTTCACATTGCCACAATACAGTGCTTTCTAAGTCCACTTGGTTCAAAAAGCCACAACACCGGTAATTCAGAATGTAAAGCCACGCTAGGATCAAGTATACATTTGCTACATTAAAATCACTGAATTTGAAATTAAAAAGCTCTGAATTAAATAGATACATAGTTCTTAAAAGCCTGAGCCACTGTCACACTTAGACTGAACTTGTATCTTGTAAGCAAAGCGACAATGATGCCAAGTGTAGTGTGCCCGAGATCAGTCCTTTCACCTGATTATAATATCCTGAAACAGACTGTACTGTTACAGCCTCCCACTTCCATCCCTTCAACATGTATTTAGTGACTTGCACCAATTTGTGTCACTCAAAAATATACACCTTCAGAGTATGCTGGTTGACCAAAGATGTTATTCTAGATGTTCACTTGGACAGAGATGGCAGTGAGCGCCAAAAACTGGCTGACATGTTGTTCCTACCATTAAGAAGCCCACAATTTGGCTCAATAAAAAACCTGTCCAAAATTAGCTTTAAAACCAGAAGGGTAAAAAAATAAAAAATAAACTCCACTTAAAAAAAACAAACAAACAGAAAACCAGAAGGTTTATCCAAGGCAGTGGTGGGGAAGGGAAAGGCATAGACGAGGAGTAAGGAACATTTGAACTGGATCTTAAGGGATAGACAGTGCTTTTGATAGAAATGTTGGAGACACTTCCAAGGAGTGGGTCCGTGTGAGCCAAGGCACAGACTCAGGAAAGTCCAGGGTGCATTCAGGTAATGAATCATCTGGTAGGATTTGGGCTCAGAGTGGAAAAGGGGACTAGAAAATATGTATGAAAATGTAGGTTGAAGCCAGATTTGAGACAGCTTAACAACACGCTATGGAGTTAAGACTATTCCTGTTGGTAATGGGGGACCACGAAAGTATGTTTGGTGAGTTTTTCTGTCATCAGATCCTATTCACATTGGTTATAACAAGGATAAACGTAGAGAAAATATGCATATTTGGAATACAAAATCATCAAATAGCTTGGATCACTTGAAGTTACCAGTTTTGAAAATCAGTAATTGTCCAATATCATTAGTTTTCACCTTATAAATTCATCCTTGAATCAGAAATGTGTATTTTGTCTTTAACTTTTTCATGAAAAGACGTTCTTAAAATGTAATTAAGATTGAGTGAGGCATCACTCTGTTTTAGTGAAAAGCGCTGGATTGATTCTACGCTTTTTTTGACCATCTTCTATGCCCTAAGCACACCTATTACATACCTCTATTCATTACCTGGTGCTAGATTCCTATAAAGGATTAATTATGGTCAGAATGTTTATTAAGTTTCCCCAAATCATTAGCAAGTAAGTGATAGTGTTCGATTTCAGGGTTACATCTTTTGCTTTTTGTTTGGGACTTGGGCTTTGATTTTTGCTGCATACGGGGGCTAAGCTATTTCTGCAGCATGGCCAGCGATTCCTTAGTGAAAAATCATAGGTGTGTTGAGCGAATGTCCTGAATTACACACGAATCAGGTCCTGGGTGAACAGCGGTCACCAAGAAAGACATTGTCCTTTTACTTGTGGAGTTTATATTTGAGTTGGGAAACAGATTTTAAATTATTTGTACTGGGAGACAGATTTTTAAAAAGACACTAATTACAAACTAATTGCTTCTCTCAAATCAAGCTGTGTGCTACAATTCAGAGTACAGGTGAGTATAAAGTCCGTAAGAGGAGGATCTTGATGCCAGGGCAGGAAGAATGGCCTCGGGCGTTTAAGCTAAGACCTGAAGATGAGTAGGCGTTAACAAGTAAAAAAGATAAGAGGGGCTTTCCTGGTGGCGCAGTGGTTGAGAGTCCGCCTGCCGATGCAGGGGACATGGGTTCATGCCCTGGTCTGGGAAGATCCCACATGCCGCGGAGCGGCTGGTCCCGTGAGCCGTGGACGCTGAGCCTGCGCGTCCGGAGCCTGTGCTCCGCAACCGGAGAGGCCACAACAGTAAGGGGCCCGCGTACCGCCAAAAAAAAAAAAAAAGATAAGAGGATTTTAGGCAAAGAAAATAGCTTTTTCCTATTTTTGCCTTCTTCAAAAAATAGCTCTATCTCAAGGCAGATGAGGGGGGCAGTAAAAGCCAGGGTGTTAAGAACATATTAGTTTCACCCTGGCCCCGCCTCACCCACTGACATGGGCGCCATCGTCAACCTCAGCACCACCGCGGTCCATCACGCAAACAGGATCGCCACACCCGCTGGAATTTTCTCCCTCCTGCTAGGCACACAGTTTATACTGACAAACTGGGACAGCCAGTACGTGTCAAGTAGGAAACTAGATGAGATTATTCCGAAGCTCTGTTTCTGTCCTAGTAATCTGTGACACTGTGTTTCTGGTCCTTACCCTGCTGTCATTTGAATAAGTGGTTTTATCAGAAACAGGGCACAGCATGCCGTGACAAAGGGCAGGAAGGGAAGAATCAATTGCTATAGATTCTTCTAGATTCTAGAAGAAGGGTTTTTTTAAGAGACAGGAAAACTGTGCCCACTGTGAATGTTGGAATGTTATTTATAAATTAATAATTAAAATACAATGCAATTCCTTACTTGCTAAGATGGAAAATTTGCTTTCATATAAGAAAGCTTTTAATTTATTTGTTATTAAAACAGACAAAAGATGTCAAATAGTAACTTAAAATATGTAGGCTAATAGGAGAAAACTGTGAGATGTAGGGGAAGAAATTGTGGAGTCAATCTGGTTTTTTGTTACTTTTCAATCCTTTCTTTATTCTGGTACTGAATTCCTGAACAGAGCAGAATTCATACTCCAGCCCCTTTATATACTGTTGGCTTCATTTAGAGACCTTTTCCCTCTGAATGTTCCATAAAACACAAGTCCAATACTAATGTATTTCTAGGTTTTGGTGACTATGAATAAAACTGCTATAAACATTCTCAGAGAGGTCTTTGTGGGGTATTTTTTGTGGCTAAATATGTAGAAGAGATAATCCTGGGTTGTATGGTAACTTTATAGGAAACTGCAAACTATTTTTCCAAAGTGGCTCTATCACTCTGCATTGCAGTCATCGGGGTGAGAGTTTCAGTCACTCAGTATCTAGACCAGCACAAGGCAGAGGCAGTTTTTGAAATTGTAGTCCTTCAAGTTGTCTTATAGTGGTGTCTTATTGTAGCGTTAATTTGCATTTCTCTAATACCTGCCGGTGGTGAGCATCTTTGCATGTTACTTGCCACCCATTTCTCTGCTTAGGTGAAGTATCTTTTAAAATATTTCACCCATTTTTTAAATGGGTTCTTTGTTTTTCATTATTGATTGTAAGAGTTCTTTCTAAATTTGGAATAGAAGAGTTTTTAATTAAATGTGTTTTGCAAATTTTTTCTCGGAATCTATGGCTTCTCATTTTCTTAGCAGTCTATGTTTAAATTATGTAGATTCTTTGAGCTTTCCTGCATAGACGTCATGTGGTCTGCAAATAAGAGACAGTTTTATTTATTCCTTTCTGATCCATGTACCTCTTACTCCTTTTTTATACTTTATTGCATTGGCTAAGATCTCTACTATGAGGCTGAATAGGAGTAGTGGAAGCAGTCTTGCCATGTTCCTGATCTTAGGTGAAAGCCTTCATTCTTCCATCGTTAAGTGTGGTGTTAATTGTGGGTTTGTTGTGGGTGCCCTTTATCGAGTTGAGGAAGTTCCTTTCTACTCCTAGTTTCCTGAGGGTTTTTATTATAAAGGATCCTGAATTTTGTCAAATGCTGTTTCCATATCCACTGAGATGATTATATTATTATTAGCGCAGCTGTTGTCAGTCGCCAAATATTGACTCAATCCTGCATTTCTAGGAGAAAAGCTCTTTGGCATAATATATTATCTTTTTTCTGTACCACTGGATTTTTGTTGTGTTTTGAGAACATCTTTTACATCAGCGATTCTTAACTGGGGACAGTTTTGCTTCCCAGGGGACATTTGACAATGTCTGCAGACGTGTTTGGTTGTCACAACTAGGAAGAGGGGGACGATTTGCTACTGACATCTAGTGAGTAGAGGCTGGGGATACTGCTAAACCCTCTAAATTGAACAGGAAAGCTCCCAATAACAAAAAAATTATCTGGCCCCAAATGTCAATGGTGACAAGTTCGAGACATAGCGCCTTACAGTATTCTAAATCTTTAAAATTTGTCCACATATATTTTATGGCCCAGAACATGATTATCTTCGTGAACGTTCAGTGTACATGTGAAAAGAATGTGCATCCTCTTGATGTCAAGGGGCTGTTGTTAAATGTCAGTTCCGTCAGGTTGGTTGATGGAGTTGTTAAAGCCTCCACAGCGTGGCTGAATCTTTCCCCTGCTTGCTCTGTGGATGGCTGAGCAAAGGGTGCTGCTGTCTCCACCTGCAGCTGTGAGCCTGTCACCTCCCCTTTCAGCTCTGTCAGCTTTGCTTCACAGATTCTGAAGCTCGATTGTTGGGTACTTTCAGGCTTTTATAAATTCTTGAAAAATTGACCTCTTTATCATTGCATAATGTCCCTCTTAGTAATATTCCTTGTTCCAGAGTCTACTTTCTTTTATATAGTCATCCAGCTTTCTTTCTTTTTTTTTTTTTTTTTTTTGCGGTATGCAGGCCTCTCACTGTTGTGACCTCTCCCGTTGCAGAGCACAGGCTCCTGACGGGCAGGCTCAGCGGCCATGGCTCACGGGCCCAGCCGCTCTGCGGCATGTGGGATCCTCCCGGACCGGGGCACGAACCCGTGTCCCCTGCATCTGCAGGCAGGCTTTCAACCACTGCACCACCAGGGAAGCCCCAGCTTTCTTTTGATTAGTGTTTATGTGGCATATTTTTCATCCTTTGATTGTTAACCTATCCATGTCTCTATAAAGTGTGCTTCTGCACACATCCTCTAGGTGAGACCTTCTTTAATCCAAGTTGACAGTCTCTGTCTCCGAATTATAGTGTTTAGAGCATTTACATTTTTTAACGTCTTTTTTTTTAACATCTTTATTGGAGTATAATTGCTTTACGATGGTGTGTTAGTTTCTACTGTATAACAAAGTGAATCAGCTATACATATACATATATCCCCACATCTCCTCCCTCTTGCGTCTCCCTCCCACCCTCCCTATCCCACCCCTCTAGGTGGTCACAAAGCACCGAGCTGATCTCCCTGTGCTATGCGGCTGCTTCCCGCTAGCTATCTATTTTACATTTGGTAGTGTATATATGTCCATGCCACTCTCTCACTTCGTCCCAGCTTACCCTTCCCCCTCCCCATGTCCTCAAGTCCATTCTCTATGTCTGCGTCTTTATTCCTGTCTTGCCCCTAGGTTCTTCAGAACCATTTTTTTGTTAGTTTTTTTTTTGTAGATAACACTTATATGTGTTAGCATACGGTATTTGCTTTTCTCTTTCTGACTTATTTCACTCTGTATGACAGACTCTGGGTCCATCCACCTCACTACAAATAACCCAGTTTTGTTTATTTTTATGGTGGAGTAAAAAATCTATTGTACATATGTGCCACATCTCCTTTATCCATTCATCTGTCGATGGATACTTAGGTTGCTTCCATGTTCTGGCTACTGTAAATAGAGCTGCAATGAACATTGTGGTACATGACTCTTTTTGAATTATGGTTTTCTCAGGGTATATGCCCAGTAGTGGGATTTCTGGGTCATATGGTAGTTCTAGTATTAGTTTTTTAAGGAACCTCCATAGTGTTCTCCACAGTGGCTGTATCAGTTTACATTCCCACCAACAGTGCAAGAGGGTTCCCTTTCCTCCACACGCTCTCCAGCATTTACTGTTTGTAGATATTTTGATGATGGCCATTCTGACTGGTGTGAGGTGATACCTCATTGTAGTTTTGATTTGCATTTCTCTAATTAGTGATGTTGAGCAACTTTTCATGTGTTTGTTGTCAATATGTATATCTTCTTTGGAGAAATGTCTATTTAGGTCTTCTGCCCATTATTGGGTTGGGCTGTTTGTTTTTTTGAAATTGAGCTGCATGAGCTGCTTGTATATTTTGGAGATTAATCCTTTGTCAGTCACTTCATTTTCAAATATTTTCTCCCATTCTGAGGGTTGTCTTTTCATCTTGTTTATGGTTTCCTTTGCTGTGCAAAAGCTTTGAAGATTCATTAGGTCCCATTTGTTTATTTTTGTATTTATTTCCATTTCTCTGGGAGGTGGGTCAAAAAGGATCTTGCTGTGATTTATGTCACAGAATGTTCTGTCTATGCTTTCCTCTAAGAGTTTCATAGTGTCTGGCCTTACATTTAGGTCTTTAATCCATTTTGAGTTTATTTTTGTGTATGGTGTTAGGGAGTGTTCTAATTTCATTCTTTTACCTGTAGCTGTCCAGTTTTCCCAGCACCACTTATTGAAGAGGCTGTCTTTTCTCCATTGTATATTCTTGCCTCCTTTATCAAAAGTAAGGTGAACATATGTGCATGGGTTTGTCTCTGGGTTTTCTATCCTGTTCCATTGATCTATATTTCTGTTTTTGTGCCACTACCACACTGTCTTGATTACTGTAGCTTTGTAGTATGGTCTGAAGTCCAGGAGCCTGATTCCTCCAGCTCCATTTATCTTTCTCAAGATTGCTTTGGCTATTTGGGGTCTTTTGTGTTTCCATACAAATTGTGAAATTTTTTGTTCTAGTTCTGTGAAAAATGCCAGTGGTAGTTTGATAGGGATTGCATTGAATCTGTAGATTGCTTTGGGTGGTATAGTAATTTTCACAATGTTGATTCTTCAAATCCAAGAACATGGTATATCTGTCCATCTGTTTGTATCATCTTTACTTTCTTTCATCAGTGTCTTATACTTTTCTGCATACAGGTCTTTTGTCTCCTTAGGTAGGTTTATTCCTAGGTATTTTATTCTTTTTGTTGCAGTGGTAAATGGGAGTGTTTCCTTAATTTCTCTTTCAGATTTTTCATCATTAGTGTACAGGAATGCAAGAGATTTCTGTGCATTCATTTTGTATCCTGCTCCTTTATATTTAATGTGATTGTTGGTATAGTGGACTTAAATATACCACGTTGCTAGTAGTTTTCTATCAATTCCACGTGCTCTTTCTTCCTTTTTCTTCTTTTCCTATCTTTGAATTAAATGTTTTTTTTATTCTTCTGTTTTATCTCCATTATTGGCCTATGAGTAGTTGTTCTTTTAAAATTTTTTACTTTAAAATTTTTACTTTTACAATATACATCTTTAACTTATCACAGTCTACCTTCAGATAGCTTCATAGTAGTTCACCTGTAATTTGAGAACCTTCACCACATACTCCATTTACTCCTTCCCATCCTTTGTGCTATTCTTATCACCCGTTTCACTTCTCTAGACAAGCCTCACAATACATTGTTACTATTTTTGCTTTAGGCAATCATATTATCTTTAAAAGTGAGAAAAGATATCTTTCATATGGACTTTCTTTTTGCCATCTCCAGTGCTATTTATTTCTTTGGATAGATCCAGGTTGCCATCTGGTATCACGTGCGCTCTGTCTGAACTTCCTTTAACTTTTCTTGTGCCACAGGGCTGCTAAGTCCATGCCTGTCCCCCAGCTGGTCACCTGCAAGCTTCTGCCTAGACAGGGACCTCTCTCTCGTTCCTCCTTCCCCCCTTTCCATGGGCACCGGGTGGGGGCCCAGGGACAAGAGTTGATGAGCCAGTGTGGACTCCCTGTGTGTGGAGTCCCCGACTATTTCAAACTGACGTATTAGTCCATGCTTCTTCCTTACAAATTCACTAGAATATTATCTAATTTCTTCTTGCTCCTCTGTAGGAAGGCCCCCTCTTCTTCTCATGCTTTTCCAAAGGTGAGACACTTGTGCGCTCCCCTTAGGTGGGCCTGTCACTTTTTGGAGTTCAGTCTACTTGGTTGCCTTGCACCTCAGGGGCTCAAGAGAAGTTGAAATTTTGTGCATCTTCTGGCTTTGGTCTTTGAAGAAGGGGAGCTTCATCTTGTGGTTTTCGGCATCCTCTACCTCCTCTGTTGAGGTGGACCTCCCCTTTCCACCTCTTAGACAAGCACAAGTGTTAACGGATTCTGGGTTTGAAATGGCTCAAAGCATTTTGGAACTCCATTTTACATGTGTTTTAGAATGGAGCCTATATTGCCGGGAGCATCTTTTCGTATCTTAGTTGTTAATTATTCAGAAGTATATTATTAGTTCCTTGTGGGGTTTTTGATTTTAGAGATTATTTATCATGACCCCAAAGGATATAGTTCTACATAAGCATTAGAATCATTTCCCCAAAAGCAGTAATTGTGAAAGTGCTATAAATTCCATGGCTCAAGGTTGAGGAGCATTTGGGGGTGACGGCTGTGATGAGATTCACCTTGTGATCTGCCTAAATTCCTATTTATTACATTGTACTTATTTTAATTCCTATAAATTTTATATGTAAGATTAATAGCCAACTGATCTCTAGAACGTATTTAGCATTCCCTGTTCATACGTACTCAAATAATTTACATATACGTACTTGAGAAAAGTAAATTAAATCTATTAAGAAAACTATAGTTATTTTTAATTCCTTTGAATCTGGACTGCATACAAGAAAACAAAGTTTCATGATTCTCTTGAAATGCTTATATGTTATTATATCAGAAGCAACACCAGCTTCTGCATAGTGAAAGCCGCCTACGAGGTGTATGGAATTAATATAGCAATTCAAATATAAAGAATAATGTTAATGTCCATGAAATAATATTATTTTCATTTATGCTGGGATGTTGTGAAGAAATTTAACATTATTATACAAATTGAGTTTTTCATGCAGCATACTTCTACGCTAGCCCTTTAGAAAATGCGATCAGATTAAATCATAGCAGGAGTGAGAGATAAAGCAAATTTCGTTGAGTAAGGCACCCTAGGAAAACGCTATTCACGTGACATTGCCTGGTCAGTGTGCATCGAAGGCGTCTTTTAAGGGAAATCTTTTGTGCACATACCTTTGTTGGTTTCCTTTTTAGAATTTTCCACCATGAAAAATTAATGTAATTGGGTAATTAACACTTGTTTAAATCCATTTGTAAGAATAAAAGAAAATGAACAAAGTTAATTATGACATTACAAGGCATGTCAATTAGCTCTTTTTGGACTTTGAGGGGCTTAGCTTTTGATTCAGAGTAAATGAAGAAATATTTATTTGCCAGGCACAGACCAGGTCGTTCATCCACTGCGGTAGCGTAGTCTCTGCTCTCAAGTGGCTTCTGGTCTGGTCAGCGGGTGAAGGAAGCTCAGCACAGACCGAGCCACAAGGACTGCACGAGCCTCACACCGAGTCAGGATGCCCAGAGGCCCCCATGCAGCCCAGGGAGGAAAGCAGGATGCAGACACTGCAGGATGGCGATGCTGCAGGAAGAACATAATCCCCGCTTCTCAGCCCAGGACACTGTTCAGAGGATTATGCCCTCAAAGCTGAGCTTCCTAAGTTTTCTATAAGAACGTGGAATTCTACGTGTGACCCACATGCGTCACCCCAGCCCTCGTTTCTCCCATCAGCAATGACCTTTCTGTTTTGCTGTTCATGTGAGAGCACTTTAAAGCTATGCTATTTTAGAAGTACTGTTTCTTTAATTTTTCCTGTGTCTTTATTTTATATCACTTTTCAGGATCTTAAGACATTTTTACTAGACAATTTTATTAATTTGTGTGAAAAAGCATGCTTTATCAAATCTGTAGCCAAAGATAACCCAGAAGGGTTCAGGAGGACAGGTGTAAATGTACCCTTTGTGTCTCCACCAGCTACCCAACGACAAGGAGCTTAGGTCAAAGCAGACTTCTAGGCAGAGCTGCAGCCTGAACTGACGGCCAGGATATAGCAAGACGCCTTTGACATGACCAGTTGGCAGTTATTTACAGTGCACCCTCTGTGCTGCATATTTACTTACATTTTAATTTTTCCGTTAGCTTACCATTATAAAAAAAAAAAATAGGAAGTTACGCATCTGTAAGAAGGCATGTCAGAGCAAGGCCCTGTTGACCTCAAGGTACAACCAAAGGAATGAAAGTGTGTTAAGAAGAGGTTATTAACATTGCCCAGAATGGCCAGAAATTTCACCATGAATAATTATGAGAGAGAATCTATTGAAACTGGAGGTTGAATAAGTGGGGAAGGGATATCTTTGACCTTCAAGAAGCTTCTGTCAGACAAAACACTTTAAAGCTAAAAGACAGTCAGAGGCACCACGTGATGCTTCTTATTTCAGGTGAACCTGGCTGTCCGGCCCCAAACCACTGCTGGGCAGTGATCAGAAGTGCATCAAATCCTTAGGAGAGACGTGATCTCCTCATTACGATTCCTCTCTAAGAAGGAAGAGATGTGGAGATGTGTCTCAGTCCCAGAACTGATCCATAAATTTTGGTGCTGTGAGTCTGAGGTCAAAAGACATAAATCTTAGCAAACAAAGTCCCTTTTCTCCTAGGCTTTCCATCGCTTTCCCATTTCAGTTATAAGCGCAAAAAAAATATTACAGCAGAAGGAAGAGAGATCAGTTCAAGCTGATCTTGGCTGACGTTGAAGGAGGAGCATATCTAATCTCCGCTTCATGTGAGAATAGTCTGCCTCTTCCCACCTCTATGCTGCCCAGAGAATGGTGATCCGGCAGCTGAGGATTTGGGAACAATTGTTTCCAGTGAAGGCATCGCCCAGGTCTTAACCTGTACATAAACAGAGGACTGTTTCCCCGTGGGTAGGTAACCGTGCCTCCCAGTTTACCTGGAACAGTCCCAGTTTATGCCTCTTCCATTCTCAAAATATGGTTTGGATGAAAATATAAAACCGCAGGTCACCCTGCTAACAGGCGTTCCCTCCAGAGAAAGCCCCTCCCTAGAGGGGAAACTACCAGCTAAACACACCCACAGAGATACTGCTAAATATTGCTGAAAGGTAAACGTCGTACATTTAATAGTCACATTAAAAAAAGTTAAAATTAAATAGATAAATAAACTAAAGTAAAAGAAGCACAATACAAACAAAGGGACAAAGCTTCACACACACACACACACACACACACACACACACACACACACACACTCTCCAGTCTTTTTTTAATCCAAGTGCCTGTGAGACTTAAAAGCATGGTGAGAAGAAAAGGAAGAAAGTAGAAAAGATGTGCAGATGAGAGGGCCCTCACTGCAAGGGTTGGGGGCCCCTGTTTCTGGGCAGAGCAGACGATGACCCTCGGCTCCTGGAGGAGACAATCATGGGGGAAAGGAGCCCCTTTCCGGGTGACAGGCTTTCCCTTCATCCTGTTGGGCTTCGTCCGCAGTCAGTAACTTTCATTGATCAACCAGGTCTGTCAGTCCGGCTGCACCGGGCAAGGGCCTGTTGCGAGTGCAGCGCTGGCCTCCAGATTTAGGTCTAATCTCCGAGGCCTCCGGCTCCTGGGTAAATCTTTAGGAGCAATTAGAGCTAATTAAAAAGGCAGGCTTGTCAGCCCCTGAATGATGTGGAAAAAGAGACCAAGTGACTGGCTTTGGGTTTCAAGCTGCACCCAAGTTCAAATTGAATACAATCACTTTTTTCAGGAGTGTGTGTAGTGGTGTGTGTGTGTGTGTGTGTGGTATGTGCATGCGGGCTGAGGGTTCACAATCGTAGATACCAAATCAGCTTTGGAATAAAAGTGAAAGGCATTCTTAGTTGCTTTCAAATCCTCTAAAAATAGCCGCTCCTCTCTGCCAAAGCTAATATAGACAGGATTCCCATGGAAACCCTCTGGGCTACAAGGGGCGGGTGTTATTTCTTCACCAGTTATTGGTTGGATACTTCTGCCCCTTTACACATCACCCTTCTTCATAACATAAGACTCTACCTATTGTCAGAACTGATGAACCAAACCCTAAAGGCACTTGCATATCTGGTCTGCTCATCTGAAGGGAAGAAAAGTACAGCAGTGACTCTGCTTAACAGAAGATGTTCACAAAGGCAGCTCAACAGAAGAAAAAGAAACACATCTGCCTTGTTTCACATTCTGTGTTTATACTTTTAGTTTTTGTAACTAATTTCTAATTCCTAGTTTGAGTCCATGGTCGTGGCCAGATTTTATTATATTATTTGTTCCATATATTTATCAAAAATGATAGTAGTCACCCTTCTGTACGTTGTCACATTCTGTCGGGGGGTGGTCCTGTTTTTGGATGCCTTTGTTGATTCCTAGGAAATAAAAGAATTAAAGTATATAAGGTCTGTGTGGAATATGACATTGTTACATTGGCCCTTGGGCAGTCTTACTTTGTTCACTTTCAGATGGAAAATAAAAATTGCAAAAAAAATATTAAGAGCCAGGAATGGTCAATTTATTTGTCTCTTTTCTCTTGGAATTACAGCCCTTTTGGGAAAACAGCTTTAACAAAATAACTAGCTGTAATCACTATCATTTTACAGATTCTGAGATAAGAAGAGCTTAAATATTTTTAAAGATTACAAAACGCAAGAGTACATAAAATTATACGGTCGTTTCCACATAAGTTTCAGTAGATAAAAATCATGACTAATTTTATGACTAACTGACAGTCTCTAAAATTTTTTTACAGCTTTATTCTCTCCTTTTATCTTTCCCTCTTTAGCCTTCTGTCTCTTTTTCTTTAAAGCATCTTTATTGGAGTATAATTGCTTTACAATGGTGTGTTAGTTTCTGCTGTATAACAAAGTGAATCAGCTATACATAAACATATATCCCCGTATCTCTTAGCCTTCTTCCTAATAATGTGTTTTCTAAGCTGCACTATAAATAAAAATTAGCATATGTACGTGTTTCTTAATAACCTACCAAAACACAGCCATATAAGTATGATTTAATCATCACAAATATAAACATGAAAGGTTATAAGGTCCTAATGTTCCACAATGCTTCCAGGATTATTAAATAATATACATATTCTCCAAATGTCACTTCATTTCTTTACGTGGCTAATTTGACCTCTGGTTCTCAGAGACCCCTCTGCAGTACTGCAATATGTGTATTTTCTTGTTTAGTATTTACATCTTTGACTAAGGACTGGGGAGAGGGGACAGTAATCTAAAATGTGACAGCTAGCTCTCCCCAAGTGTGCGGTGGGGTTACACTTAAGATATTCTTACCCCAATAGCAGCAGGATCAGTTGGGTACCTTTGATAAGCAGAGGGCCTCAAGATTCCAAGACGGTATCTGGAGTGTCCAAAGCCAGGCTCTGGAAGGGCCTTTTCCTCCCCGCGAGGCCCACACACCCCCTTCATCGCTAGAGCCGGGTCAGGGGCGTGATCGGGAAACATGTTCCTTCTTCCCAGCCCCACCTGCAGGAGGTATTCGCTCTTAGCCAGAGGCACCCCATGAGAGGGGCCAATCAAACGTATCAAATATGAAGAGTTCATAAAATCACATTAAATGCTGGGGGGAAACAAAGAACAGGGTAACACAATCAGGAAGAAGGCTTTTCTTTGTAACGTGACAGAGGTAAAGGTATCAGTGTGTAAGGTTCAATTCAGTGAGGAAGTGCAGGGAAGAGAGGAGGAGAAGACTTGGCCCCTGATTAGCTGGGTAACCTTAGAGTGTTTTTGTCAATATGTTTTTAATTCAGAGGCTCCATGTCTCTTGACCGAAGATGACACATTTAATGATGTGACATCAGATCGTTCATCATTTTAATCAGACATGAGCTTTCACGGTGGTCAGCCAGTGCTTGACACTGGTGGATTTGGAGAATGTCAGGAACAAGAGGCAGTGCAGTACGGCCAGAAATGTGAAACTGTTGGAATCCTCCAGGAATCCCATTTAGATTAGCATCCAAAGCTGGGCGAATTTTCCTAGATCCTAGAATAAACACAACCTATTGTCCAAACAGGAAGAGGATGGCCCTCTGTGGTGATGAAATGAGTAAGTAATCCTACACATGGTTTGCTGCTGTTTGAACACATTACATTCACTGCTGTGTCTTGAGAATTACTTAAGTTAGTATACCACACTCATCCATTTGAGTAAAATGTGCCTTTTACGCTTTCTGCTAAATTGGCTTCTCGTTGTTATTTGAATCTGATGTAAACATTTAATGTCATCTTCCCACGATATAAAGCTAATTGAGTGGCAGTGAACCATTTTAGTTGAGCTTGTAGTAAACACACAAAACAACCCTACACAATTAGATCGATGAGCTATTATCCAGAATCAGACCTCTTTTCATATAACAGCAATAAAAATTCGTTCCATAAATGGTAGATTTTCGTTACCTATGAACTGCGAACAATGCAATATCATGTATTACAAACATTAAAATTTTCCTTCCTATACAGAAATATCTTCTTATTTATTTTTCTGGAAAAGTGCTAGTGTCCTGGTCCCTGGATGTGTCACTTCCACAGCACATTGAAAAATATCAACAAACTTACCTTAATTATTTTTTAAACAGGTGTCATTAGCCCCCCAGGCAGGCTGTGCCGGCTTGAAAGGGATGAGTTATGATAAACAGTATCTGTGGAGACGTATGGGAGAAACAGAGTGGGAGTTTAAATTACAGGTTCAAGAACCTATTTTTCGTCTTTCTCCCACACATGTACTCATCTCCTGTCATATTCTTTCCCCAAAGTTTGCAAATTTCCAGTGTTTTGCAGTAAATCCTTCTTTTAAATAAATAAATAAAGTGTCAGTTACAAGTCATGTTTGGTGCCCTTTCTTGTCTTGTGTCAAGATTCTTCGTATTGGAAAGCCTAAAATATAAATTATTTTTTATCAAAGTATAGTTGATTTACAGTATCATGTAGTTTCAGGTGCACAGTGTAGTGATCCAGTATTTTTGCAGATTATATTCCATTATAGGTTATTACAAGATAACGGCAATAATCCCCTGTGCTGTACACTACATCCTTGTTACTTGTGTTTTATACATAGTAGTTTGTAATCGTTAATCCCATGCCCCTAATTTGTCGGTTTGCCCTCCCTCCCCTTTGATAACCACGAGTTTGTTTCCTATGTCTGTGAGTCTGTTTCTGTCTTGCATATATATTCATTTGTACTATTTTTTAGATTCTACGTATAGGTGAGATCATACAGTATTTGTCTTTCTCTGTCTGACTCATTTCACTAAGCGTAATATTCTCTAGGTCCATCCATGTTGCTGCAAATGGCAGAATTTCATTCCCTTTTACGGCTGAGTAATTAAAATATAAATTCTTGTAATTCTAATATTTTAGTACCAGAACAAATTATGTTATCAGAGGAGAGGTGTTCATTTCAAGTCCATGACTTCTATGGTAATTTCTGTCACAAAAGGAAAGGTCCAGCCAGTGCTTTCTCTGAATTCCATAGTATTCTTTTTCATTTATTAATTAAAAAAAATATTTTTAATGAATTCCATAGTATCCTAGTAAAGGTTTTGCAAGTAAGGAGAGAGAAAACCTGAAGAGGGGGAAGATGCATTTTTAACATTCCATGTTTCCAAGAAGTCCCTTGACAGGTGATCATGTGCTATTGTGGACAGGGCAAGACGTGGGGAGAGAAGAGAAACCTGGACAGAGCTCCTTGCCCTGTGTCCTTGGGAAAGTCATTCATCTCTTTGCACTTTCTCTCCATCTCAATATACAACCCTAATGAATACAGGGTTGGGGGCAGATCAAGAGCTTGCTTTTGTAAGTGACTCTGTGACTCCAAGTTACTGTACAACTAGAAGGTCTTATGATCATTATGTGGGTAATAGCCCCCCAGAAGAGGAAGAGAAACTTTAGGTGACCCAAGTCACTAGAAAGGTCCACTCAGAACACTAAGCAGATGTTGTCGATCTGTGACTCTTAATCCTGAGGAAACACCCGCTAGTTTAATTGGAAAATTTGTCCCGATTCAAAATTGTGCTCATTTGGAATGAATGGCAAAAAAAGCAAACAAACAAACAACTGTATCAGGATTCACCAGAATATACTCCTCTAACCAGAAAAGGTGTGTGCAATCAGATACTATTAAAAACTACAAACTATTTGATGCAAGAAATAAATATTAAGCATCAAGTGTGTGCCGATGACCGTAGTAGGTGCTGGGGATACTGTGTCGAACAAGGAAAACACAATCATCCCTCATCTCTTGGAGCTTATATTCTAGTTGGGACTGGGAGGGGACAAGGCGGACAATCATCAGTAAGAGAGAAGAATATTAGGTCAAGATAAGGACTGTGGAAACCATGTTTGTTTTCTATGTCTGTGGATCTATTTCTGTTTTGTATATAAATTCCTTCAAAGGGGAACGGTTGGGGGGAAGGACAAATTAGGAGGTTGGGATTAACATACACACTACTATATGTAAAATAGGGAAACAACAAGGACCTGCTGTAGAGCACAGGGAACTCTTGTAATAACGCATAAGGGAAAAGAATCTGAAAAAGGATATGTATACCTGAATCACTTTGCCGTACACCTGAAACTAACACGACATTGTAAATCAACTACCCTTCAACAAAAAATTAACTTAAAAGAAAATAAGAGCTATGGAGAGAGCAGTGAGTCAGAGCGACTGGTGTTTGCATTGCACTAGGTGTCAGGAAAGTCCCTTCTGATGAGGTGATATTTAAACTGAAGTCTCAGTGACCAAAAACAAGCCAGCCCTGTGAAGCCTGGGGTATGAGTGTTCCATGAAGAAGGACAAGTTAGCACAAAAGAAGGCCCTGAGAGGGAAGCGAGCTGGGGGTGTTTGAGGGTCCGTCTGACTGGAGTTACTACTGATCAAGGTGGAAGTGTGGACTTGGATGATGACACTTGGGCAGGAGACAGCTCCTGTGTGCCTCCTATGCTACGTGGAAGGGGTCTGGATGTAGTGCACAAGTGCAGTGGATGGACTGTGTTGTATCGGGACTGCATTGTGTGATGGCTTGGACCAAGAGAGGCAAAGTGGAAGCCGGAAGACCCGTTAGGCAATTACTGAATTGTCAGGCAGAGACCACAGTGGCTTAAACCGGGAAGGTCGTAATAAAGATGTTGGTTTATTCATTCTTTCGTTCAACAGTATTTATTGATAGCCCAATATTGGATGCCCAATCCTGTTCTGGGCATTAGACATGCAGTAAGAGTCAAATGCAAAGAAGCTGTCCTCATGTAGTCTGTATTCAGTGGAGAATATTACCAGTGGAGGGGACCGATGGGAGGTGGGCCTGTATCAGGTGGGCTGGTGAAGGAAGCCCTCCGATCTGACATAAGTGAAGTGAGGGACCAGCACTGCGGTGTCTGGAAAAGGAGGACACGGGCACAGGGCCAGCCAGAGGACCCCGGGGTGGGGTGTGCTCGAGAGTGACCACAGCAGCAAACTGGGAGGAGGCGAGGGCAGGATGGTGCACAGCCAGGTAGGCCACAGTGAGGACTGTGGATCTTGTTCTGAATTGTATGAAAAGCCATTGGAAGCTTCTGGAGAGAGAGTCTATATTTTAAAAGAATCGCTCTGGTGGCTGTATAAAAAAAAAGGCAATGGGTGTGGGGAGGTAGAAAAGAAGCAGAGGGACGGTTTGGAGACTAAAAGATGATGGCGGCTTGGCCAATGTTGGTAGCGTTGTAAGTCGTAAGAAGTGGTCATGTTCTGGATGTAATTCGAAGGGAGAGCCTGCAGGATTTGCTAAACAATTGGATATTGGGTGTGATAGCAAAGGAGCCAAGAAAATGCCAAGGCTTTTATCCTGAACAAATAGGTGAATGGTGGTACCACTTGCTGGAGATGGGAGTGAGAAAATATGGAATGTATGGAGCAGTGGTGGTGGTGGGGTGGGAACCAAGTGCTTTCTTTTGGACGTGTTAAGTTCAAGATGCCTGTTAAATATCCACGTGGAGTTGTCTACTGGACAGTTGTATATATATAAGACTAAAGTTCAGAGTAGGAGATGAAACTAGGGATAGGAATTTGCGTTATCACAGTGTGTATAGCATATAGATGGTATTTAAGCCATGGAACTAGGTGAAATCACCTGGAAAGTGAAGATAGATAGAAAAGAGAAGAGATGATCAAGAGAATGGATTTAATATGTGTTTTGAAGATAGAGCTAAGAGAACTTGCTGATGGATCAGGTAAAGAAGACAAGGATAAATTATTGGCTTGAACAAGTATCTGTAATGCTATCATTCACTGAGTTGGGGAAGACTGGAGAAGGAGCAGTGATAAGTTAGTAAGGAAAACTCGAGAACTCTCTTCTTGCGTGTTAAATCGGAGATACCTGCTACGCATGTGGAGGGACTTGTTAATATGCAATAGGTATTTAAAACAAGGAGGCGGTGACATCAGCCAGTGGTGCTAGGACAACTTGATAGCCACATGCAAAAGAATGAAGTTGAGCCCTGATCTCACACCATATACAAAATAACTCAAAAACTTTAGGATCAAGACCTAAAGGTAAGAGCTAAAACTATAAAGTTCTTAAAAGAAAACTTAGGGGTAAATCATCGAGATTTGGGATTTGGCAAAGGAATCTTAGATATGACACCAAAATCATGAACAGCAGAAGAAAAAATAAATTAATTGGACTGCATCAAAATTTAAAACTTTTGTACTTCAAAAGGTACCATCAATAAAATAAAAAGAAAACCCATAAAAAAGGAGAAAGTATTTGCACATCATATATTCGATAAGGGTCTAGTGCCCAGAATATATAAAGAACTCTTATAACTGAGTAATAAAAGGACAAATAACCCAATTTTAAAAATGAATAAAGGATCTGAATAGACATTTCTCCAAAGAAGATATATAAATGACCAATTAGTACATGAAATGTACTAGTAATGGTTTGACACCATTAGCCATCAGGGAAATGCAAACCAAACAAAAATAAGATACCACTTCACTTCAACTAGGATGGCTATAATAAAAAAGGTGGTTGACAGTAAGTGCTGGGGAGGATATGGAGAAATTGGAACCGTCATACACTGCTAATGGGAATATAAAATGGTGCACTGACTCCGGAAAACAGTCTTGCAGTTCCTCAAAGGGTTAAACATAGATTCACCATATAACCCAGTAATTCCACTTCTAGATATATACCCAAGAAAAATGAAAATGTATGTCCACACAAAAACTTGAATATGAATGTTCATAGTAGCATTATTCATAATAGTCCTAAAGCAGAGGCAACCCAAATGTCCACCAGCTAATGCATGGATAAATCAAAGGTGGTGTAAAATGTGGCATAATTCAGCAATTCAAAAGGAGTGAAGTACTAATACATGCTACAACATGGATGAACTGTGAAAATGGGATCACAATGATTTCATTTCTATAAAATATCCGGAATAGGCAAATCTAGAGAGACAGAATGGAAATTAGAAAAGACAAGGAATAATATGAATTAGAGCAGAAATCAATAGAGAAAATCAATGAAACCAAAAACTGGTTATTTAAAACAGTCAAAATCTGTAAGAGAAAAAATGAGAGGACACAATTACAAATATCAGAAGTGAAAGAGAGACATCACTACAGATCCCATGAACATTGCAGGATAATAACAATATTATGAACAGCCCCATGTCCATAAATTTGTTAAAGTAGGAGAAATGGACCAATTCCTTGAAAGACACATCTGCCAAAACTCACACAAGAAGAAATAGTAAATGTGAATAGGCCCATATCTGTTAATGAAATCAACAATTCCTAACCTTAAAACAGAAAGCACCAGGCATAGATGGGTTCACTGGTGAATTCCAGGTATTTCAGAAAGAAGTTATAGCAATTATCTACAATCTTTTTCAGAGGATAGAAGCAGGAGGGATACTTCCTAACTCATTCTATGAGGCCATCATTACCCTAATACCAAAACCAGACAAAAATATTGCAAGAAAAGAGAACTACAGGCAATATCTCTCATGAACACAGATGCAAAATTCTCCAATAAAATATTAGCAAGGCCAGTCCTATAATGGGTAAAAAGAATTATACACCACAACCAGGCATCCCAGATATACAAGGCTGCTTCAACGTTCAAAAATCAGTTAATGCAATTCATCACATCAATAGGCTTAAAGAAGAAAAAAATCCCATGATTATATCATAAGTAGAAAAAGAACTTGACAAAATCCAATACCTGTTCCTGAAGGTAGGTTAGTGATTGCCAAAGGCTGGTGGGAGGGAGATGATTAAAAGGAAATGAAGAATGACTGCTAAAAGATATAAGGTTTCATTTTGAAGTGATGAAATGTTCTAAAATTGATTGTAGCGATGCTTGCACAACTCTGAATACACACACACAAAAAAAACATTGAATTATCCACTTGAAATGAGTGACTATATGGTATGTGACTGATATCTTGGTAAAACTGTTACCAAAATATTAGTTAATTAAAGGAGAAAAAGCAGAGCAGCAAAGCAGCAGGCAGTGTCCTGGAAGGAGAGCTAGTGAAATGCATTGTTACAGGAGCTGGAAAGAATGAGTTTCTAGAAAGAGGGGATGGTCAGCTGGGCCAGATGCTGCAAAGAGGATGAATTCAGAGAGACCAGAGAATGGACTGTTGTGTTTGGCAACATGGCAGCAGGTGGTGAAGAGCCTTCCTGGTGGAGTTGAGGGGGAAGGACCAGCTGGGGAAGAGAAAAGGAGGTGAGGGGGGGAAGATAACGACTTATAGCTTCTGCAAGAAATTTTGCTTTGAACGTGGGTGGAGAGATGGGACTCGAGTTGGGTTTAGGCCGGGTGATTTTGCTGCTTTTTGTTTTGCTTTGTTTTCTTTTATTTTAAAGCAACTTTGCTCTCTGATGTGATTCTTCTAGTACAAAAGGAGAAATTGATGCTACGAGAGATACAGGATAATTATGAGAGAAAGTCTCTGAGAGAAGATGGGATTTGTAGCCCATGAAAAGGGATGCACCCTGGATAAGGGTTGGAATACTTTATCCAACATGATTGGAAGGAAGGCAGATAGAGTGGGTACAAATGAGTGGTTCCAGTAAGCATACCACAGTCTAGTTCATGAGGTTTGTGGGCTTCTTTGTAGCTGCCTTGTTTTAAAAACATTGTGTGTGTGTGTGTGTGTGTGTGTGTGTGAAATTTATTTCAGTTGTAAAACCCAATTTTGGGTTCCCTTTCATCATGTCCCAATCTGGGGCCATCTCACAAGGTTTACAGGCATAAATATTTCACTGACCGATTCACTCCTGGAGCTCTCTATTGGGCGTCAGCCAACAATTCTTTCCGTGGAGGAGTGGAGAGCATTTCACCATGTGCAGAAGGATAGCTCCCCAGATAGCAGGTCTCCCTAAACCTGACCCCAGCCAGGAACTCCCCAAATTGTCCTCTTTCCCCAAATTCTCCTCTTTTCCTATTTTCATTCATGCAGTGATCAGAAAAGGATGAACTACCAGTAGAAGAACAGAGCAGAATAATTTTAAAGTAAAACAAAAATACTGTGGCATATCAACACATGAGCAAAGAACAAGTGCATGTATTCTCTGTTTTGTTCATCTTTTCAGAAGTGATCTGGGATTTTTAAAAGTAAGATGGGAATAAAATCAATGTTATAATGTTTAATGCTGTGTGCATAATAAAAATACAGCCTTTAAGGTAACAGTTGTGTTTTGGGTTGTTTGATGGAATTTTGAAGTATCAAAATATATCTAAGCACAATCAAATGCAAATTCATACACCATGAATTGTAAAAAGCTATCTGTATTTTTCAATCTTTAGAATCATCCGGTGGGGTTTTTAAATACAATACCAATGCCTAAGTTTCACCACAGATCAGTTAAATCAGAATTCTGGATGGAGATCTAAGCATCAATTTTTTTAAATTTTTATATAATTTTTAAAGGTTGCTTTCCATTTACAGTTATTACAAATTACTGGCTCTATTCCCCATGTTGCACAATACATCCTTGAGCCTGTCTTACACCCAGTGGTTTGTACCTGCCCCTCCCCCGGCACTGATAACCACTGGTTGGTTCTCTGTATCTGTGAGTCTTAAGCACTAATTTTTTTTAAAGCTCTCCAGATGATTCCATGTAGGGGAGAGTTGAGGACCATTGTACTGAACATTGAGAATGCCTACTAGAAATGCACAGTCTTTATCATGAACTGTGTCCTGGTCACTGCAAACTGCCTATTAAGACATATGGAAGGGGAAAAAAACCCACTAAAATGCAGTCCTACACCTTCAGAAACTTACTTCATAGCTTTGTCTGAAAACAGTGTGTATAAAGGACAAGAAGCTAACTGTTGGGGTTTTCTCTTGATTTGTTTCAAGATGGGGAAACAGAAGGAAAAGTTCAACAGACTTGGGAGATGCAAAGGACTCAACAGCTGTTAATTAGATTGAAGCGGGAAGTCAGCAGATTATTTAACAACTATTTTAGGCACTGTGCTGACAGGTGACCTCTTTTGTCACACCCTGCTGGAGAGGGCTTGCCTAGAGTACGTACAAGTTTTTAAATCACGTTCAATAAAAGAAACAGAATCCTGTAAATCTGTGAACAGACCCAGAAGCGCAGAAACCCTCGCAGGACCATCTTGAGCAACTGGATGAGGAAGGGCAAATGGAGGATATGGTTTAAAGATCGATTTTACTGGCTGATTTGATTGCAAAAATTTTTTTTCAGAAGAAATAAATTCTAGACAATGTTAGTTATATCAGGTGAAATTATTCTATTATCAATAGTTCCCAGAAGAGAAGCAATGAGAGGAGAGGAAAGAGGCAGGATGGCTGGGTCTTGTTCTCCAGGTGACCGGCAGGTATTAGCACAGAGGACTCGGCAGGCTTCTCACCTGTTCTTCTGCTTTTGTGCTGAAGACACAAAAGCATCAGCAGACACTTGAGAGAAGTTTCTATGATGACTTGGAGTCTAAGGAAGAAGTTTGAAAGGAAAGAAATACAATTAAACTAAATATTACTGTCTTTGAAAGGAATAAAATGCACTAATTACAATCTGAAAAAAAAAGTTTTGTTTTTAACACCTGTGAGATGACCTGAATTATATTTAAATCAAGAACATTCCAGGGGCTTCCCTGGTGGCGCAGTGGTTGAGAGTCCGCCTGCCAATGCAGCGGACACGGGTTCGTGCCGCGGTCCGGGAAGATCCCACATGCCGCAGAGCGGCTGGGCCCGTGAGCCATGGCCGCTGAGCCTGTGCATCCGGAGCCTGTGCTCCGCAACGGGAGAGGCCACAACAGTGAGAGGCCCGCGTACCGCAAAAAAAGAAAAGAAAAGAAAAGAACATTCCAGTGTGAAATCAATAATTATCCCAAGTAGAAAGGAACCATAAATCATATATGTGGGTCCACTTCATTTTCCATGCCTTTGGGGTGCTCTGTTGCATGCAGACTTAAATATTACAGTTCTTTGTCTATTACTGCGATTCATTCAGTCCTTCCATGTAAATATCATAGAATAAACTGAAAACAAGTACTTGAGGGCTCCTTTGTGCTTACAATCATAAATTAGCAAAGGTTAGCCCCTGAGGGAGCTTTGTGCCAGTAGTTCCCAATACCCTATTGTGTAGAGAGTAGATCCCCATGCTGTGTTCTTATCACACTAAAAAAAATATTTTAGGTAAATGTACAAAGACAGAAAAGCTTCCTTCCTTCATGTATTCATCCACAAACTTTTATTGTTTGTGCGAATAAACGTGCTAAATGCTGTCTCAGGCATTCAGATGTATATAAAGAAACATGAAATCTCAGCCTTCACGGGACCCTCGGTCCAGAGATGAGAGACGGGAGAGGGATTACATCCAAGAAAGGCAAGGACTGCGAGGCACTGAAAGAAGTTCTTGGGCACCTAGAGGAGGAGCAGGTAAAGGAGAAGGCAGCCTTCCTGGGAAGGTGAGTGGGGAGTGGAAGCGAGAAGAGGCGGAGGGATACAGGCTGCACGCCAGAAAGGAGTTCTTGGGTGGGGGATGCGGACGCAGGTCTCAACGTTCCGGTGGGATGCGCATGCGTTCATTTATTCCAACGCAAGAAATTAACACTGTACTTCTTTCCATTCAATCAAACTTACTTTTTGGAATAAAGGGCTTGAAGAATGCGATGTTTAAACCATTAGGAGACCCAACTAGTTTACAGTAGTTGATAAATGGCTGTTGATGGTGGTGTGATTCATAATTAGGAACTTTTGTTCAGCCTTCATTAAACAGACTTCTGTGGTTTTGCTAACAGATTTATGTAACCGTTCTTGTGGTCTGAGAAACTGGGGAGGCAGGTACAAGGGAGCAGAGGATGGGATCTACCGGCAGGGAATTTATGGATAAGGAACAGTGTCACTGAGAGTTCCTGAACTGTTGCATACAAATAATTTGCGTGTGTGTGTGTGTGTGTGTGTGTGTTTTCTGGGGAGATAGTCTGTAGTTTTCAACAAATTCTAAAATTGTTAATATCTCCAAAAAGGCTAAGATCTACAGGAACTTATTTTACATAACTTATGATACAGATGTTTCACTAATTCATATCCTTATTATTCCAAGTCTGTCAAATATACTGCACTCTAAAATTTGGCCCTAAATTAGTGAATGATATATCTTGAGATAGTTTACCCCATGAACTTCCTTTTTATCCTAGTAAAATAAATGGGCTTTGTAGAAGTGAAAATTCTTAACATATTAACTGTTGCTTTTGGGGTAAGAAGACAATACTACTTTTAAAGCAAACTTCACTGAACTGCAGCATTCAGAAAAAAAAAAAAAATGCACTCCAACCGCCCCCCTGCCAAAAAAAGCCGCTGAGAAATGTTCAGGTAGAGCTTTTCTCCTGAGAATACTGAAGATACCCCAAAAGTGGTCTTTATTGAAAATATAAGGTCTGCACACCCACCACACCTGAATAGTGATGGTTACCTTACAGGTCTCAAACAGGACATTTTAAAATTGAACTAAATTGCCAAGGATATCTTTAATTTCAGTATCACAGATAATCTAGATTTTAGCTTCTCAATATTACTTTTTTAAATGCACACTATCGAATGTATCAATAAACAAAAGTAATAACATATAGAAACTATTCACTAGTCTCAGTATTTTTAAATTTCAAATTCACGTCTGTTTGAAGCTTCCTTTTCATATCCGAAAGTTATATTTTTAAAAGGGAAACCTTTTTTTCCACTTCCTCAGCAATCAAAATATATGGCAAAAATCAATATCAAACTTTCTAAAATGCACGTGAAACTGCAAAGGACCAAAATAGCCAAGGTCTTTTGGGGGATTTGCATTACAAAGTATAAGACCTGTTATAAAACCATAGCATTTAAGATAGCGCAGTATTAGTGTAAGGACAGACAGCAATAAATCAATGGAACAGAATAGAGTCCAGAAACATACTCACACATACAGGTCCCCTGATTATGACAAAGACAACTTTGTGGTACAGTGGGAAAAGGATTGTTTTTCCTAATAAGATCTGCAAGGTGAATTGGATAGCCTTATGGAAAAAAAGAAAACAACCAATCTTTACCCCTTATCACAACATACATAGAAATCAAATCTAGATAAATTGCATATCTAAATGTAAAGTCAAAAAAAAAAAAGCTTCTAGAATAAGGGTTGGCAAACTCTTCTTAAAGGGCCAGATAGTACATATTTTAGGCTTCACAGACAGATTATACAGTCTGTGTTGCGACTACTCAGCTTTCTGTCGTTGAAGAGAGAAAGCTGCTGTGAATCACACAGAAGTGAATGAGCCTGTCTGTGCGCCAATAAAACTTTATTTACAAAAACAGATTTGGCTTGCAGGCCATGGTTTCCCAACGTCTGTTCTAAACATCTTTCTGAGCTGGAGTAAGCAAAGGTTTCTTAAACTGAACACAAAAGGTGGTAACAAAAAATAAAAATTTGATAAATAAGACTACATTTAAATTTTTAAATCCAGTCATCAAAAGTCACTGTTAAGATGGTGAAAGGCATCCCACAGAGTAGAAGAAAATATTCAAAATACATATATTCAACAAAGGATTCATATCCAGAATATACACATGCACATGCCCACACACACCCACACACCCCAATAAATAGATTCTTTTAAAAAGAGACAACCCAATAGAAAAAAAGGCAAGAAATTCTTGAATGAAAGTTTTACAAAAGGAATGCCACAAAAGTTAATATACAGATGGCCAATAAACATATGAAAATTTCTCAGCCTCATTAGTTATCAGGAAAATAAAAAAATAAAGCTTCAATAATATCCTACTATGTAGACACAGATTTAAAAGGTGGGCAACCCTAAGTGTTGTCAAGGACGCAGGACGGATGGGCCTCTCACATCCTCTGGGGAGAGTGTAGATGGGGTGTGATCCCTTTGGAAAACTGGACTATCTACTTGATGTAATCATAGGTACATCCTGTGACCCAACAATTCTATTCTTTGCTATAAAATCAATGTAAACCCGCCCAATATGTTCAACTAAAAGACGCGTACCTGAATGTCCCCAGTGACACTCTCCTTAACCGTCACAAGCTGGAAACTACCCAAACCACATCAACCGAAGAACTTAAATACATGTGGTTTAGTCACACTATGGTTACAGCATTGAGAAAGCTCTACAACTACACACAAGGGACTGCGTCGTGGTGTACTCACTCAATATATTTTCCTAGTAAGTAGCAATAAGAATAATCTACAACTATATGCAGAACATGGGTGAACGTCTCCCCAGCGCCACCCTCCAAAAAACTATTGAGTGAAAAAAGCCAGACACCAATAGAATACATGTGATATGATTCCATTTGTATGACGTTCAGAAACAGGCAGAACTGATATGTGCTGTTGGAACTGAAGTTCCTGGTTATCCTGGGGTGGAGAACACAGTGAATGAGGGGATTGAGCACGTGGAGGGGCCTGGGGGCTGGTGACGTTCTGTTTCTTGAACAAGGGACCGGTGTCATCCATTTGTCCAGTTTGTGGGGATTAATTGCGACGTGCGTGTAGGTGTGCACTCTGCTGTGGTGTGCTGTACAGGCTTGACTCAGTTGCAGAGCATTAGATTAGTCTAAGGATAACGGAAGGCGATGCCCCAGGGCTCTCTGTCCCCTTCCTTGCTTCGTGTTTATTTTGTTCTCCTTTTACTTCTATTTAATGTAAATCTGATGTTCCAAAAATAACCCACAATCTATAAGTCCATGATGATAAGAATAAATGTTGAATAAATTCATAGATGGGGGAGAAGAGACACAGCTCCCCTGCAGAAGAATTCCAATGATCTGTGTAGATATTCCGCCCTCAAGGAGGCGGACCAGGACCCGCCGCCCTCCAAGGGTAGGCTGAGCACAGTGATTTCCCTCCAGAGTGCTGTATGGAAAGGAAGGAAAAGTGTGACCTCACAGTGTGGAAACCTGACGAACTCTGCCTTAGCAGGTGATCAAGGTCAACGTCATCACCGATACTCATATTGACAGTGTGTACGCATAATACGATGAGATAAGAATAATGCTTTACCTCTGTGGTCCTCCTCCAAAAGCCTATAACCCCACTCTAATCATGAAAAAACACAAAACAAGCCCAAATTGAGGGTCATTCCACAAAACAGCCGACCAGGACTCCTCAAAACTGTCAAAGTCATCAAAAACAAGGCAAGTCTGAGAAAATATCAGAGCCAGGAAGAGCCTAGGAGATGTAATGTCTAAACATCATGTGGTACCTGGATGAAAAGAAGGATACGAGGTAAAAACTATGGAAATGTGAATAAAGTATGGGCTTTAATAATAGTCTATGAATATTCATTCATTAATTATGACAAACATACTCTACTACTGTAACATGTTAAAAATAAAGGAAACGGGACTCTATGTACTATCTTGGTAGCTTTCCTGTAAATCTAAAATTATTACATGGAAACAACCTAAATGTCCATCAACAGGTGTATGAATAAAGAAGATGTGGTGTGTATATATATAAATACACACAATGGAATATTACTCAGCCATAAAAAAGAATGAAATAATGCGATTTGCAGCAACAAGGGTAGACCTAGAGATTATCATATTAAGTGAAGTAGCTCAGACTGAGAAACACAAATATTGTATGTTATTACATGTATGTGGAATCTAAAATAGGACACAAATGAACTTATCTGTGAAACAGAAACAGAATCACGGACATAGAGAACAGACTTGTGGCTGCCAAGGGGGAGGGAGTTGAGGGAGGGATGAAGTGGGAGTTTGGGATTAGCAGATGCAAACTATTGTATATATGATGGATAAACAACAAGGTTCTACTGTAAAGCACAGAGAACTATATTTAATATCCTGTGATAAACCATAATGGAAAAGAATCTGAAAAAGGATATATATATAAAACTGAATCACTTTACTGTACAGCAAAAATTAACACAACATTGTAAATCAACTATACTTGAACTTAAAAAAAGAGAAAAGAAAATGATTACAAAATAAAAAGTTTATTTAAAAGAAAAATAACCCACATAAGAAGCACTGGATCCTAAACTAGGAAGCGTACCCTGTGGAATCAAGTTATTAACAAAAAGGAAATACAAAAGTAGGCAACAATGACTAATTTTATAACCCAGTACCAAGTTGCCTTCTCTCCGAGTCTGAAGGCATTTCTAGTGATTGAACTTTATGAATGTGAATTTCTTTTGTTTACTTCAACACATGAAGGTGGGAGCTTTCTGTGCTATAACTCACTCAGAGATATTTTCAGTTGAACGCTTCAAGTGTTAAACTTCATGCAAAAGAACAGAGTGATGAAAGAGGAAATGTTTTTGACATTTAATGACAGACTATTAAAAATAAGTTTTCACTCCAGTACACTCTTTCAACAAACATAATAGTAGCATCATAGAACATTGGAATGAAAGGGACGTTTAAGAGATTAGCTCAGCTCCTTCACGTTACATGAAATAACTGAGTGCCAGAGAGTTTGGACTTGCCCAGGGTCATCATAGGTTGGCAGGAGAGCTGGAATTTACTTGTTCACTTGAACAAGTATTTACTGAGTATTTATTATGTTTCAAGTGCTGTGATGGGTGCTAGGGATATACAAATGAGTAAGACTTTCTCCCTCAGGAGGACGAGGCAGGGGCAGGGGTGGCAGCCAGTGGGTGGACGGGAGTACAGGTGCCATGACAACAGAGGAGCAGGTCACCTGACACAGCGGGGCATCACTTGAGCCTTGGGAAGGTGGCAGGATGAGACAGGTGAGGAGGCCGGGGACAGGTATTCTGAGCAGAGCTGATTACATGAGCCAAATGCAAAGAGGTGAGTAAGGTGTCATACAGGAAACTCTGTGCTTCCTGCTGTTACTGACTAGTGCAGGCAAGAAGCAGGGGCAAACTGTGAATTCTAGGCTGGGGGAAGGTTCGTGCCTTTTAATGAGCTGCGTCTTTATCCTACAAGAAGTGGAAAGTTATTGAACGAGTTTGAATTTGGGGCCGCTCGGATGGCTTTGTGGAGAACAGATCTGAGGACAAGACTAATTACTGGGAACTCTCTCCGAGAGGTGACTACAGAACTCAAGAGACAGACGGCAAAGGGCTGGTTTAGGAAGACGGTGAGTGTGGAGAGAAGGGGGTGCATTCATCATATGCACACACTGCTATATTTGCAATGCATAACCAACAAGGACCTACTCTGTAACAGGGAACTCTGCTCGATATCATGTAACAACCTAAATGGGAAAAGAATTTGAAAAAGAATAGATACACGTGTAGGTAAAACTGGATCCCTTTGATGTACAACTGAAACGAACACAACATCGTTAACTATACTCCAGTATAAAATTAAACGTTAAAAAAAATAAACCACACAAAAAAGAAATGTTGAAGAACAGTGATTGATGATTAATTGGGTGGGTGGGGTGAGTGGGGAGGGGGATGGATGAAGGTGCTGGCCGACCCTCATCGTCTCTGGAAGATGTCAAGGAGCACAGACGATCCCCAGGGCCCTTGGGCCACTTGTCCACCTCTGGCCAGGAAGCAGCTCTGAAGACCAGCAAGAGGAGCAGTTTGACAGACATTTGAAAGAAAACCAACAGCAACAACAATAAAACTCGTCCTGGGACGAGAGGGGCCTTCTTGCCCTGTATTCACAGAATCAAGAGAAAACATAAAGGTGATTCTCTGCAGACCCAAGAGGATTTGCTTCCAAGGCTTTTTTCTTCACTCTGAGGCTACAGAGAGCCCACCCTAAATTTGAAGTGTACCCCGAAAGAAGCACTGCCTTGAATCCCTGCCCTGATGTATCCTGTGTTAGGCTGTGGTGACCAGATGACCGACCTGCCTGTAAAGACAGAAAATGGAAAGAGGATTAGGAGAAAAGATAATGACTTTAGCTTTAAACAAGCAAAATTTAAAATGCCTGAGAGCATTCAGTTAGAGAAATTCAAAAAGGAAATTCCAAATTCAAAAGAAATTCAAAAAGAAATTCAAAAAGGAAATTCAAAAAGGAAAATCATGTCTGAAATCCAGGGAAGACATACCCATGTGAGAGTCATAAGTTACGGTGAGGAAAAATAACCCATGAAAGTGATGCCATTTCTCGTGGAGAAGAGCTGTGGAAAGAAGGGCAGGCCAAGGAGGCCAGTGTCCAGGTCACAGCATTTGGAACAGAAGAGAAGTCTTCAGTGGAAGGTTCAAAGGAAATAGTAAAAAGTCTACTGGGAAAACTAGAAGAGAGTTGTATCCCAGAGCGTAGAAGTTCGATAGTTTTCAGCAGAGAGTGATCGATGGTCTTGAATTTAGAAGAAGAGTCACTAGAAACAGTAAACCCAAAGGTATTCATTGAATCCGGCAATGCAGAGGACATGGGTTGACTTTAGTGGCAGAGGTTTCGGTGGAGTGGTCATCCTTAACTGCAGTGAGGTGGGTGATGAAAACAAGGGGACTACCTTTCTGGGCTGTTCTGGGAAGGTTTGGGTGAGGGTGAAAGGAGAAAGGCAAGAAAAGTCTAGAGGCAGAGCTGAGGGAGACTCTTTGGCTGCCGTCTGTTTTATTGGGGAGGAGATGTGTAGTGTATTTGTAGGCTGTACAGAAACATGCCCACTAGGAAGGCAGGTAATGGGGAGAGAGATTGTGGTAAGGCAGAGCCCTGGCAGAGGCAGGAGAGACCAGGGTGAGGGGCACACAGAAGGAGGGGCTGCCCTCCAGCAGTGAGGGAATATCTCCTTCTCTGGAGGGAGGGAAGGGAGGGAGGGAGGGGAGGGAAATGAATATATAGATGTGTGTGTGTGTGTGTGTGTGTGTGTGTGTGTGTGTGTGTGTGTGTGTGTGTGTGTGTGTGTGTGTGTGTGTGTGTGTGTGTGTGTGTCCCAGAAAGGGTGGTGGGGCAGTAGGGGGCTGAAGATCACGTTGCAGACTTTATTTACTTATTTAGTTTTTCTAGTAGGAGGTGGAGTCATCCGCTGAGAATGAAGTTAAGTAGAGTCCTGGGAAAGCAGAGAGGATTTGGAGGAAGATGAAGGCGTAGGGGTGAGGGAATTACTGAGGATGAAAATAAAAAGACTAAACTGAGGCTGTTAAGAAGGGAGACTCAATGTCTGACACAATGATCTGCAAGCTTGTATGATTTTTTTCAGTTGTACCAAGCTAACAGAATTTTTTAAAAGGCTTTTATTAAGTATCCCTTAATAAATTATTGGCTTTATGCATTGCAAACATTACCTAAACCCCAGTAGGTGGGTATATTTATTACCCAGATTTACGAGTTAAGAAACTTCTCCAAGTTTGCACAGCTGGTAAAAAGGTGGAGCATCAACACCAAACCCTGTGCTGTTCACCAAAACACTCTACTTCCTCGCAAGGAGTCAGAATCGATCTTTAAGAATCTTTAAGAATCGATATGACATTTTGCCTAGCCTCAGGGAACTGCTAGTCCACAACAGAAGTTATGTCAAATGGAAACAACCTAAATGTCCATCGACAGGTGAATGGGTAAAGAAGATGTGGTACATATATACACTGGAATATTACTCAGCCATGAAAAAGAATGGAATAATGCCATTTGCAGCAACATGGATGAACCTAGAGGTTGTCATACTAAGTGAAGTAAGTCAGAGAAAGACAAATATCACATGATATCACTTATATGTGGAATCTAAAATATGACACAAATGAACTTATCTACAAAACAGAAACAGACTCACAGACATAAAGAACACACTTGTGGTTGCCAAGGGGGAGGGATGGATTGGGAGTTTGGGGTTAGCAGATGCAAACCATTACACATAGAATGGATAAACAACAAGGTCCTACTGTATAGCACAGAGAACTATATTCAATATCCTGTGATAAACCATAACGGAAAAGAATATGAAAAAGAATATATGTATGTATAACTGAATCACTTTACTGTATAGCAGAAATTAACCCACATTGTAAACCAACTATATGTCAATAAAATACATTTTTAAAAAATAGCAAGAAGTGTTAGGTAAAAACAGGTAGAAATGGAAAAAAAAAAAAACAGGCATGAAAAGGAACCAGTTGGGGGTTGAAAGAAAAATAAAAACCAATAAGAACTTAGGGAAAAAAAAGAAGTTATGTCAATAAATTATCTCAAGCGAATGTGAGGGACTGCCGTGCCCAGCGTGGAAGAGGGGCCTATCACTGCGCTTTAGGAAGGGTCCTCCCTCCAGGCTGATATCTGAGCCACGCGGGCAGTGGTCACCGGGTGGATGCGGAGGGGTGTGTTCCACGCTCGGGGGCTGTGAGTGCCAAAGCAAGAAGCCATAAGGAGGGGACTGATTTTTGCTCAGTGCTTCTGGGAAACAGGGCAACTGTGGAGTGTGGGGTGGGAGGGTTGGGTGAGATATGGGACCGATATTACAGGCGTTGAGTGGACTGAGAACTTCCTTTATCTGGGAATCAGCCGGAGAACATGTAAGGTCTTACAGAAGAGATGATATCAGATTTCAGTTTTAGAAACATGACCCTGCCAGGAACAGGCGAGATGGATTATACAACGGAGAGACTGATAACTATTAGAATGATAAGCTGTCACTTACTCCGGGTCAGGCACTGTGTGAGTGATGGACACAGATTCTGTGATGAGATCATCCTAGAAACCTCATGAGTGAGTATAATTATTCCCATCTCACCGGTGAGGAAACCAAGGCACTCATGGATTAAGTAACTTGCCAGGGTCTCAAAGCTAAAATGTAGTAGAGGCAGAACCTGGACACAGGCGGGTTGGCTGAGGCAGGAATCTTGCTGGGGGGGCCTGATGCAGTGACCTTAGATAAAAGACACAGCAATGGGGGTGGGGAAGCGAGGACCAGCCCCGGGTCCTAGATCTGAGCCAGGGTTTCCTGATTTTTCAGTTTCCCTGTTGATATCTAAACATGGATCTCATGATGCCTGTCGTGAGCTGACTGGTGTCCCCCATAACCTTTACATCTATCTAGAGCCTCAGAATGTGATCCTACTTGGAACCAGGGTCTTTGCAGATGTAATCAGTGGTTAAGCATGACCTCACCTAACTCCGGTGACCGGTGTCCTTGTAAGGAGAGGAAAGGACATGCGGAGAAGAATGAGAATGGAAACGGCTTGGGATGACTCGGCTCAAAGCCGGGGACGAAGAGGGATTGCCAGCCCCACAGACGCCAGGGAGCAACACGGACGAGTCGATTCCTAGAACCTTCCGTGGTAGCGTCTCCCTGCTGACAGCCGGGTTTCAACCTTCTAGCTCCAGACTGTGAAAGTCTAAATTTCTGTTGTTTTAAGCCTCAACGTTAGTGGTAATTTGTTACAGCAGCCCTAGGAGACAAGCACGCCACCTTTCTGTGCCCAAGTTAAAGTTCTGCTTACAGCTACATTCTCATATATATATACATATATATATATATATATATATATGCACTTATTTGGGCACAATTATATACATAATATTATAATATAACCATAACATATTATTAATATAATTAATTATATTAATATAAGTATATAGCAACATATAATTATAGTATATATTTATATATACTATAATTATATATAATTATAATATATGTGTATATTAAAATCATATAATTATTATATAAAACATAATAATTATAATATATAATATAATATAACGATATATATGTATATTATTGTGTCCAACTAAGTGCATGGTTTCGGAAGGAAAAATCCTTCATGACCGAGGCTCTCCTCAGGCCGCCATCTTTATTACGTCTCCTGCCATTTGCCCAATAGACTAACCTCATTTGGATTCCCTGGGGTGAGTCGTGCTTTCACCTTCTCTTGTTGCCACACTTTAAATATTTGGGGCTCCAAAGACAGAATTCTTTTTTTACCCTAACCTGGCAATAACACGAAGTTAGGGTTTACTTTATACCCAAAACATCAACCTCTGGTGCTTGTAACAGGGTATGAAAGTGCTCAAGCCTGCTTCAGGCTTGACTTTTGCCTCAACCCAGGAGTTGACCGCAGCCTGGTCTTCTTCAAGACTGGAAGTATCAGGAGCTGTTTCCCAAGCCCCTGATAAGCAATGGCAAGCAATCAAACACAAAGGGAGTCTTTTCACGTCGTATTTGAAGGACCGAGTTTCTGCAACAGTGCATCATAGAATTTCAGAGCTGGCCAGACAGAAGTGGCATGTCACTCCTATGTAACAAAAGGAGTTAAAATCGTTTTAATTTCTACGAATACCGTGGCATGGACTTAACTTTAACATCGTTTATCTTTTTCTCTGCAAGCCATTTTCTTGTTGACGTGTCGCCTATATTGGTTACCTGTTTCATAGATGCTCTGGGACTGGTTCTGTTTACCATTCATTTTTCACAGAGAAAAGCTGGATGCAAGTGTATTTGAGGTTTTCTGGGGCCGCCTACGCAGACGCATCTGTCACAGAGACACCTACACACACACACGCACACGTGCGCGCAACACACATACGTACACACACATGTGCGCACACACATGTGCGCACACACACACCCTCCCAGAAGAGCTGGAGGCGCAGCCTGATGGTACTGAGAGAGACGTGGTGACTTGAGCAGTTGTGCTCGGAGCAGCTTCTCTTCTCTGCACCTGCTACCCTGACTCCAGACGATACTGTTCATTTCATGCTTTCCAGTGAGCGAGAGTATTGTGAGCTGTGTGTACGTATGGAGGTTAATAACAGCCCTGTTCTCCAGAAACCAAATCCACAGTAACAGAGCAGGTACCACTTCCCTGTTCAAACCCATTCTTGCAAGGTTTTTGCAGTTGTTGTTTTGATGAATTAGTAATATCACAGCACAGAGTGCAGATCCTAAGTTCAGTACTGAGCAGGTTCTTCTTGACCTTCAGATCCCAGCTGACATATCTGCTCCTTGGGGAGCTCTGTTTATTTGATCATAACACTCACCTGAGTTTTCTCGTTCCTTAATTTATTCGTTGGTCTATTTTCCGTCCGTCCGGACTTACAGACTCTGACTCATCTTCCTCTGTGTATCCTCTACGGAGCCGAGCACTGTGCCTGGTGCCGCTCAAGGATCTGCTCAGTGACTGAGTCCCTGCTGCAGGGCAGGCTCCCGGGAACCACAGGGCAAGGATGGAGAGAGCGAAGCCGTGTCACTGAAGACAGAGGCGTAGAAGCAGGGTCTTTAGTGGGGACCTGGGCAGAATCTTGCGTCGTGTTGGGAAGGGCTTGGCTTCAGGATCTGTAGAGACACAGGAGGGAGGCGCCCTGAGCTGGGGCCCAAGGCAGCAGTGAGCCAGGGACAACAGGGCACGTCCTAAATCAGTGTCCTTTGGGCAGGTGTATGGAGGGGTGGTGAACAGGGATGGAAGCTGAGCATTTCTAACGCTGGCCTATAAAATGTGACAAGTAAATGAGACTCTCACAAAGAACTGCTGGATTCCCAAGTACCATTTCCTGGGGCTTTATAAAAAAATATGCACTTTGAAATCCTATGTGTATGTATACACTTCATGTATAATGGCATCATAACATAGGAGTGGTGCACAGTGAAATAACAGGCTGGAAAAAAGCTATTTGGACTTTGAAATAAAATAACTGAGCTGAAATGTGCAAAACACTTTCAGGCAAGTATTCGGGTCAAGGCACCTGGCTTGGGGATATGCCTTTGCCTTTCTCTCTCCATCTGATCCCATGTGGCTTTTTATAGGAAACAAGAGAGGCTTGTTTCACCAGAAACAACCTAGGTATGTATTGCCAGGTGAAGAAATTGGGGAAAGAAAGCAGAGGATGTCACCGTGTAGAAGGAAAAGTGGAGACCATAGCTGTATCAACATTATCCAGTGTCACCTGGCTACGTTAGAAAGTTCTGAATAAACAGCTCCAGGGGAAAAAGACATTTTCCTTTTCTGAGTTCATATGTCTCCGTGCTGTTGTCTGGGCATCTTTTCAATTTTCCTTTGTTGACTTGGCTCTTTTTGGATTCGAGACTCCTTTTCCTTATCTGTGGGAAGGAATGCTTTTCTAACTGGAGCCTCATGGCTTTGCGGGGCTGACAGGGCTTGAGTGGGTTTGCCACAGAACACAAAAGCCTGTGTCGCCGTGAAGAACTGAAATGTGTTGAAGTCTGTCCTGTAGTGCCCGAGGGCTCACCAGATGGGGAAATACGATGAGCATGCCAACTGGGCAGCTGCCACCACCACCCTCCCTGCGTCTCTAGCGCTGGTGGTAACTTCACCCTCCGTCCAAGGCCCCAACTCATAAGTGTTCTGATGGACACTTTGCTTCGGGCAGGGTGTGGAGGAAAGCATTGGGGGCCGGGGGCTTGGTGTCGCATGTGTTGTGTCGCGTGTGATACAGTTCAGGGCACTGTGTTTCTCCTTTATGCTACATTTCCTGGGAGTTTGGAACCTGCTGAGGCAAGACGTGATAGGGAGGAGAGAGGCAAAGGGGTGGAAATTGTGAGAGAGGCACAGTCATTGAGAGACTTGCAGGAAACAAATGAACAAAAAAAAGATTTATTATGATATCGCTATAAATAATCGTTACTGTGTTAGTTAAGATTGTATTATCTGCAGGTAATAGAAATTGGACTAACAGTGGCCTCTCAGGTTCAGGATTTGTTTTTCTCACACAACAAGAAGTCTGGAGGAAGTCAAGCCTCCACAGTGTCATTAAGGACTGGGCTCTGTCTGCCCCACCATCCTCAGTCTGTCAGCCTCATGTTTGTCCTCTCATGGTCGCAAGATGGCTGCTTCACCTCCAACCTCACAGCTGCATTCCAGTCAAGTGGCAAAGAGCCCTGGGGCCTCCTAACAAGATTTGACCTTTTAAAGGGAAAAGATCCTTCTCCAGGGATTTCTACCCATGTGCCTTTGGCCAGAACTGAGTTACATGGTAACCCTTATGTGCAAGGGAGACGGAGAGCTTGGGGACTTAGTTTTCCAACATCTAGGGCAGACAGAAGTGGGTGGTAATAGGTGTTGAATCAACCACAGTGGATCAAGGCCAAACTAGCAAACACTACAAGGAAAATAATTCAGCAGACCTTGTTTTATTGCACTTCATTTTATTGCGTTTTTTGCAAAGTGAAGATTGTTGGCAACCCTGCCTTCAGCAAGTCTATTAGTGCCATTTTTCCAATAACGTTGGCTCACTTCGTGTCTCTGCATCACAGTTTGATAATTCTCTCAATATTTGAAACTTTCTCATTATTATTATATTTGTTATAGTGATCTGTGATCAGTGACCTTTTTATTGAAGTATAGTTGCTTTACAATGTCGTGTTAGTTTCTGCTGTACAGCAAAGTGATTCAGTTATATGCATATATATATTCATTTTCAAATTATTTTCCATTATAGCTTATTACAAGATATTGAACATAGTTCCATGTGCTATGCAGTAGGACCTTGTT
Organism: Delphinus delphis; assembly: GCF_949987515.2. Classification (NCBI taxonomy): domain Eukaryota; kingdom Metazoa; phylum Chordata; class Mammalia; order Artiodactyla; family Delphinidae; genus Delphinus; species Delphinus delphis. The sequence goes on along the minus strand of NC_082696.1, from coordinate 79,259,206 downwards.
GCTTGTGATCAGTGGTCTTTGACGTTACTACCATGACTGGCTGAAGGCTCAGATGATGGTTAGTATTTTTTACCAATAAAATATTTTTAAATTAAGGTTATACATTTTTTTTAACATTTTATTGGAGTATAATTGCTTTACAGTGATGTGTTAGTGGCTGCTGTATAACAAACTGAATCAGCTGTACATATACATATATCCCCACATCTCCTCTCTCTTGCGTCTCCCTCCCACCCTCCCTATCCCACCCCTCTAGGTGGTCACAGAGCACTGAGCTGATCTCCCTGTGCTATGCAGCTGCTTCCCACTAGCTATCTATTTGACATTTGGTAGTGTATATTTGTCCATGCCACTATCTCACTTCGTCCCAGCTTACCCTTACCCTTCCCTGTGTCCTCAAGTCCATTCTGTACATCTGCATCTTTATTCCTGTCCTGTCCCTAGGTTCTTCAGAAACTTTTTTTTTTAGAGTCCATATATATGTATTAGCATAGAGTATTTGTTCTTTTCTTTCTGACTTATTTCACTCTGTATGACAGACTCTAGGTCCATCCACCTCACTACAAATAACTCAATTTTGTTTCTTTTTATAGCTGAGTAATATTCCATTGTATGTATGTGCCACATCTTCTTTATCCATTCATCTGTCCATGGACACTTAGCTTGCTTCCATGTCCTGGTTGTTGTACATAGAGCTGCAATGAACATTGTGGTACATGACTCTTTTTGAATTATGGTTTTCTCAGGGTATATGCCCAGCAGTGGAATTGCTGGGTCGTATGGTAGGTCTATCCATAGTTTTTCAAAGAACCTCCATACTGTTCTCCATAGTGGCTGTATCAAATTACATTCCCACCAACAGTGCAAGAGGGTTCCCTTTTCTCCACACCCTCTCCAGCATTTATTGTTTGTAGATATTTTGATGATGGCCATTCTGACTGGTGTGAGGTGATACCTCATTGTAGTGTTGATTTGCATTTCTCTAATGATTAGTGATGTTGAGCATCCTTTCATGTGTTTGTTGGCAATCTGTACATCTTCTTTGGAGAAATATCTATTTAGGTCTTCTGCCCATTATTGGGTAGGGTTGTTTATTTTTTTGATATTGAGCTGCATGAGCTGCTTGTATATTTTGGATATTAATCCTTTGTCAGTTGCTTCATTTTCAAATATTTTCTCCCATTCTGAGGGTTGTCTTTTCGTCTTGTTTATGGTTTCCTTTGCTGTGAAAAATCTTTTAAGTTTCATTAGGTCCCATTTGATTATTTTTGTTTTTATTTCCATTACTCTAGGAGGTGGATCAAAAAGGATCTTGCTGTGATTTATCTCATGGAGTGTTCTGCCTATTATTTCCTCTATGAGTTTTATAGTGTCTGGCATTACATTTAGGTCGTTAATCCATTTTGAGTTTATTCTTGTGTACGGGGTTAGGGAGTGTTCTAATTTCATTCTTTTATATGTAGCTGTAGAGTTTTCCCAGCACCACTTATTGAAGAGGCTGTCTTTTCTCCATTGTATATCCTTGCCTCTTTTATCAAAAATAAAGTGACCATATGTGCATGGGTTTACTTCTGGGCTTTCTATCCTGTTCCATTGATCTATATTTCTGTTTTTGTGCCACTACCATACTGTCTTGATTACTGTAGCTTTGTAGTATAGTCTGAAGTTGAGGAGCCTGATTCCTCCAGCTCCATTCTTCTTTCTCAAGATTGCTTTGGCTATTTGGGGTCTTTTGTGTTTCCATACAAATTGTGAAATTTTTTGTTCTAGTCTGTGAAATATGCCATTGGTAGTTTGATAGGGATTGCACTGAATCTGTAGATTGCTTCGGGTAGTAGAGTCATTTTCACAATGTTGATTTTTCCAATCCAAGAGCATGGTTTATCTCTCCATCTGTTTGTATCATCTTTAATTTCTTTCATCAGTGTCTTATAGTTTTCTGCATACAGGTCTTTTGTCTCCTTAGGTAGGCTTATTCCTAGGTATTTTATTCGTTTTGTTGCAGTGGTAAATGGGAGTGTTTCCTTAATTTCTCTTTCAGATTTTTCATCATCAGTGTATAAGAATGCAAGAGACTTCTGTGATTTAATTTTGTATCCTGCTACTTTTCCAAATTTATTGATTAGCTCTAGTAGTTTTCTGGTAGTATCTTTAGGATTCTCTATGTATGGTATCATGTCATCTGCAAACAGTGACAGTTTTACTTCTTTTCCGATTTGGATTCCTTTTTCTTCTCTGATTGCTGTGGCTAAAACTTCCAAAACTATGTTGAATAACAGTGATGACAGCGGACAACCTTGTCTTGTTCCTGATCTTAGAGGAAATGGTTTCAGTTTTTCACCCTTGAGAACAATGTTGGCTGTGGGTTTATCATATATGGCCTTTATTATGTTGAGCTAAGTTCCCTCTATGCCTACTTTCTGGAGGGTTTTTGTCATAAATGCATGTTGAATTTTGTGGAAAGCTTTTTCTGCATCTATTGAGATGATCATATGGTTTTTCTCCTTCAATTTGTTAATATGGTGTATCACGTTGATTGATTTGCGTATATTGAAGAATCCTTGAATTCCTGGAATAAACCCCACTTAATCATGGTGTATGATCCTCTTAATGTGCTGTTGGATTCTGTTTGCTAGTATTTTGTTGAGGATTTTTGCATCTATGCTCATCAGTGATATTGGCCTTTAGTTTTCTTTTTTTGTGGCAACTTTGTCTGCTTTTGGTATCAGGGTGACGGTGGCCTCATAGAATCGGTTTGGGAGTGTTCCTTCCTCTGCTATATTTTGGAAGAGATTGAGAAGGATAGGTGTTAGCTCTTCTGTAAATGTTTGATAGAATTCACCTGTGAAGCCATCTGGTCCTGGACTTTTGTTTGTTGGAAGATTTTTAATCACAGTTTCAATTTCAGTGCTTGTGATTGGTCTGTTTATGTTTTCTATTTCTTCCTGGTTCAGTCTCAGAAGGTTGTGCTTTTCTAAGAATTTGTCCATTTCTTCCAGGTTGTCCATTGTATTGGCATATAGTTGCTTGTAGTAATCTCTCATGATCCTTTGTATTTCTGCAGTGTCAGTTGTTACTTCTCCTTTTTCATTTCTAATTCTATTGATTTGAGTCTTCTCCCTGTTTTTCTTGATGAGTCTGGCTAATGGTTTATCTATTTTGTTTATCTTCTCAAAGAACCAGCTTTTAGGTTTATTGATCTTTGCTATCACTTCTTTCATTTCTTTTTCATTTATTTCTGATCTGATCCTTATGATTTCTTTCCTTCTGCTAACTTTGGGGGTTTTTTTGTTCTTCTTTCTCTTAATTGCTTTAGGTGTAAGGTTAGGTAGTTTATTTGAGATTTTTCTTGTTTCTTGAGGTAGGCTTGTATTGCTATAAACTTCTCACTTAGAACTGCTTTTGCCGCATCCCATAGGTTTTGAGTCGTCATGTTTTCATTGTCACTTGTTTTATGTATTTTTTGATTTCCTCTTTGATTTCTTCAGTGATCTCTTGGTTATTTAGTAGAGTTTATCCTCCATGTGTTTGTATTTTTTACAGTTTTTTTCCTGTAATTGATATCTAGTCTCACAGCGCTGTGGTCAGAAAAGATACTTGATACAACTTCAATTTTCTTGAATTTACCAAGGCTTGATTTGTGACCCAAGATATGATCTATCCTGCAGAATGTTCCATGAGCACCTAAGAAGAAAGTGTAATCTGCTGTTTTTGGATGGAATGTCTTATAAATATCAATTAACTCCATCTTGTTTAATGTATTGTTTACAGCTTGTTTTTCCTTATTTATTTTCATTTTGGATGATCTGTCCATTGGTGAAAGTGAGGTGTTAAAGTCCTCTACTGTGATTGTGTTACTATCAATTTCCCCTTTTATGGCTGTTAGCATTTGCCTTATGTATTCAGGTGCTCCTATGTTGGGTGCATAAATATTTACACTTGTTATATCTTCTTCTTGGATTGATCCCTTGATCATTATATAGTGTCCTTCTTTTTCTCTTGTAATAGTCTTTATTTTAAAGTCTATTTTATTTGATATGAGAATTGCTACTCCAGCTCTCTTTTGATTTCCATTTGCAGGGAATATCTTTTTCCATCCCCTCACTTTCAGTCTGTATATGTCCCTTGGTCTGAAGTGGGTCTGTTGTATACAGCGTATGTACAGGTCTTGTTTTTGTATCCATTCACCCAGTCTGTGTCTTTTGGTGGGAGCAATTAATCCATTTACATTTAAGGTAATTATCGATATGGATGTTCCTATTACCATTTGCTTAATTGTTTGGGGTGTGTTATTGTAAGTGTTTTCCTTCTCTTGTGTTTCCTGCCTAGAGAAGTTCCTTTAGCATTTTCTGTAGAGCTGGTTTGGTGGTGCTGAATTCTCTTATCTTTTGCTTGTCTGTAAAGGTTTTAATTTCTCTGTCGAATCTGAATGAGATCCTTGCTCGGTAGAGTAATCTTGGTTGTAGGATTTTCCCTTTCTCACTTTAAATCTGTCCTGCCACCCCATTCTGGCTTGCAGAGTTTTTGCTGAAAGATCAGCGTTAACCTTATGGGGATTCCCTTGTATGTTACATGTTGCTTTCCCTTGCTGCTTTTAATATTTTTTCTTTGTATTTAATTTTTGATAGTTTGATTAATATGTGTCTTTGCATGTTTCTCCTTGGGTTTATCCTGTATGGGACTCTCTGGGCTTCCTGGACTTAATTAACTATTTCCTTACCCATATTAGGGATGTTTTCAACTATAGTCTCTTCAAATATTTTCTCAGTCCCTTTTTTTTTTCTCTTTTTCTTCTGGGACCCTTATAATACAAATGTTGGTGCATTTAATGTCCCAGAGGTCTCTGAGATTGTCCTTAATTATTTTCATTCTTTTTTCTATATTCCGCTCTGCAGTAGTTATTTCCACTCTTTTATCTTCCAGGTCACTTATCCGTTCTTCTGCCTCACTTATTCTCCTATTGATTCCTTCTAGAGAATTTTTAATTTCATTTATTGTGTTGTTCATCATTGTTTACTTGCTCTTTAGTTCTTCCAGGTCCTTGTTAAACATTTCTTGTATTTTCTCCATTCTGTTTCCAAGATTTTGGATCATCTTTACGATTATTACTCTGAATTCTTTTTCAGGTAGTCTGCCTATTTCCTCTTCATTTGTTTGGTCTGGTGGGTTTTTACCTTGCTTCTTCATCTGCTGTGTATTTCTCTGTCTTCTCATTTTGCTTAACTTACTGTGTTTGGGGTCTCTGTTTCACAATCTGCAAGTTCGTAGTTCCCATTGTTTTTGGTGTCTGCTTCCAGTGGGTAAGTTTGGTTCAATGGGTTGTGTAGGCTTCCTGGTGGAGGGATCTGGTGCCTGTGTTCTGGTGGATCAGGCTGGATTTTGTCTTTCTGGTCAGCAGAACCATGTCCTGTCATGTGTTTTGGGGTGTCTGTGGACTTATTATGATTTTAGGCAGCCTCTATGCTAATGGGTGGATTTGTATTCCTGTCCTGCTAGTTGTTTGGCATAGGGTGTCCATCACTGTAGCTTGCTGGTCGTTGAGTGGATCTGTGTCTTAGCATTGAGATGGAGATCTCTGGGAGAGCTTTCGCTGTTTGATATTACATGAGGCTGGGAGGTCTCTGGTAGACCAAGGTCCTGAACTCGGCTCTCCCACCTCAGAGACTCAGGCCTGACATCTGTCCAGAGCGCCAAGATCCTGTCAGCCACACGGCTCAGAAGAAAAGGGGGAAAAAAAAGAAGGAAAGAAAGAAAAAAATAAAGTTATTAAAATAGAAAAAAATATTAAAAATAAAAAAGTAATAAAAAAAAAGAAAGATAGAAAGAAGAAAGCAAGCAAACCAAAAAAAAAATCCATGAATGCTAACAAGTGCTAAACACTATACTAAGAAAAAAAAAAAAAAAAGGACAGTCAGACCCTAGGATAAATGGCAAAAGCAAAGCTATACAGACAATATCACACAGAGGAGCATACACATACACACTCACAGAAAATGGAAATATATATATATGAAAAATGTAAAAAGGAAGAGAGCAACCAAATCAATAAACAAATCTACCAATGATAATAAGCTCTAAATACTGAACTAAGGTAAACATAAAACCGGAAACAAATTAGATGCAGAAAGCAAACCCCAAGTCTTCAGTTGCTCCCAAAGTCCACTGCCTCCATTTGGGATGATTGGTTGTCTATTCAGGTATTCCACAGATGCAGGTACATCAGGTTGACTGTGGAGCTTTAATCCAGTTCTTCTAAGACTGCTGGGAGAGGTTTCCCTTTCTCTTTGTTCGCACAGCTCCCAGGGGCTCAGCTTCGGATTTGGCCCCGCCTCTGCGTGTAGGTCTCCTGAGGGCGTCTGTTCTTCACTCAGACAGGACGAAGTTAAAGGAGCCGCTGATTCGGGGGCTCTGGCTCACTCAGGCCGGGGGGAGGGAGGGGCACGGCGTGAGGGGCGGGCCTGCGGCGGCAGAGGCCGGCGTCACGTTGCGCCAGCCTGAGGCGCGCCGTGCATTCTCTTGGGGAAGTTGTCCCTGGATCCCGGGACCCTGGCAGTGGCGGGCTGCACAGGCTCTCCGGAAGGGAGGTGTGGACAGTGACCTGTGCTCGCACACAGGCTTCTTGGTGGCGGCAGCAGCTGCCTTAGCGTCTCTTGCCCGTGTCTGGGGTCCGCGCTGTTAGCCACAGCTCGTGCCCATCTCTGGAGCTCCTTTAAGCAGCGCTCTGAATCCCCTCTCCTCGCGCACCCTGAAACAATGGTCTCTTGTCTCTTCGGCAGCTCCACACTTTTTCCTGGACCCTCCCCCCCCAGCTAGCCATGGTGCACTAACCCCTGCAGGCTGTGTTCACGCCGCCAACCCCAGTCCTCTCCCTGCGCTCCGACCGAAGCCCGAGCCTCAGCTCCCAGCCCCGCCCGCCCCGGCGGGTGAGCAGACAAGCCTCTCGGGCTGGTGAGTGCCGGTCGGCCCCGATCCTCTGTGCGGGAATCATCCGCTTTGCACTCTGCACCCCGGCTGTTGCTGCACTCTCCTCCGTGGCTCCGAAGCTTCCCCCCCGCACCCCCCATCTCCACCAATGAAGGGACTCCTAGTGTGTGGAAACCTTTCCTCCTTCACAGCTCCCTCCCACTGGTGCAGGTCCCGTCCCTATCCTTTTGTCTCTGTTTATTTTTTTTTTCTTTTGCCCTACCCAGGTACGTGGGGAGTTTCTTGCCTTTTGGGAGGTCTGAGGTCTTCTGCCAGAGTTCAGTATGTGTTCTGTAGGAGTTGTTCCCCGTGTAGATGTGTTTCTGATGTATTTGTGGGGAGAAAGGTGATCTCCACGTCTTACTCCTCCACCATCTTGAAGGTCTCCTACATTGTTTTTTAGACATAATGCTACTGCACAACCGATAGCCCACAGAACAGTATAAACGTAACTTTTATTTGCACACAGAAACAGAGTATTCAGCTGACATGCTTTGTTGCGGTTGTCTGGGACCAAACTGCACTGTTTCTGAAGTGCACCTGTATCTCTGAGTGCCAAACTGTGCAAAGTGAAGCAGGAGTTCTAACGATCAAAGGCCATCAGATAGAGAGGTGCACGTCACCCAGGAAAGAGGACAGCAAGCAAAGGCCATTGACCAAGTGCTCTAGAGTTTCTCTGCTTTATGTTTCCATCTTGTAAAATGTTTCTATTCTCACACTGCTAAAGGACAAACAGGATGACAATGTTTTATAACTTACAAAGGCAATGTTCTCTCCCGGAAGGTTGGGGGCCAAGTCCCCGTACACTGCGTGCTCCTTTGGTCTAGGTCAGAGTTGCTGGTGGCAAAGGCTGGAAATGCTGTAGAGCTAATCCAGTGAGCAGAAACCATGGCAGGGCTAGGGAGTGAGTAAAACAACTGGGGCAGGGAAACTTTTTCTTCTGCTTTTTCTCATCTCTCTTCCTCTTCAGCCCCTGATTAATTTAGCCTTCCAGTGCATTACCCCCCTCCTCGGGGCCTGCTTGCATCTCTCCTCCATGGCGGTCTGAGTCACTCCCCTGTGCACCCGTGACAGCTGGTGTCCCCCCAGTTCAGGGCAGCATCCTTCCCCAGCAGGCTGCGATGTGGAGTCCATCATGCTCTGAGCTCTACCGAAGCTCTGGGTTTAGCGCAGCTCAGCCCCTGCCCTAATGCAGCACTACCCAACTGAAGGGAGCCCCACAGGTACTTTTAAATTTTCCAGTAATCACATTCAAAAAGGTTAAAAAAAAAAAAAAGGTGAAATTAATTTTAACAATATATTTCATTTAAACTAATATCTCAAAAAATTATTGGTCTAAATATTATTTATTAAATTTTATCTCAATATCATATTGACATAATATTATTTGACATGATCATTATTGTTCCATATAAAATTATTAATGAGGTATTTTACATTCTTTTTTGCACACTGAACCTTCAGAGTCCCACGTGTATTTTATGCTTATGGCATATCTGAGTTCAGAACAGCCACCAGAGCTACGTGTGGCCAATGGCTGCCACGTGAGACAGTGCTGCCCTAGAGCATAAATAATGATTTATTATAAAACTTGCAAATTATGCCTGATAAGGGTCTGATATACAAGTTTGTGGCATGAGATAATGAGGGAAAGCCCCCGGCCCCCCTAGTCTGTTCCCCAAAAGTAGGCGCTTATCTAAGTGACTTTACCATCCCCCAGACTCTAGATCTCAGCCTCATAGATTCAGAAAAACCTGATTTGTTCCAAGTCCTAAAGTTGATTTACTTTAGAATCCTGATACTAGTGACAAGGTTCTGAGACCGGTGGAGAAAACTGAGAATCCCAGTGCATTTGCCATGAGGCATGCCAGGTGCCTTGGTGTCACCTCCAGGGACTGGGGTCTGGCCCCTGACCTGTTTCTGTACAGCTGTGTCGTAATCACCTGAGGAGATACTTTAAATCCCAGTGCCCGGCCCTGCCCGGCCCCAGATCTGAGGGTGGAGTCAGGCATCACCCGTTTTCAATCTTCCAGATGACACCAGGGTGCGGCCAGGCTCAGGAGCCACTGATCTGCCCCACCCTTTGTGTATACACATGAGGGGAGATGTAGCCCAGAGGTTAAATGATTGGCCCAGTGCCCCATGGCTGAACTGGAGCTGAATCCCAGTTTTTTCTCCTCCAGACCAGTACCCAAGCTATTCCCAAACCCAGAACTTAGGATATGCAGTTTTCTTGATGCGTGCAAAAACCTCACTATATGGGATAATGCTTAAATTAACTGAAATGTATGGATATCAAGAGAGGAACAGTGATACAAGCATTAAGGTATATATGTTCCATTCATTTCTTAGTTCAGTTAAGCACCGTTTATGTATTTTGTATGGTGACTCTGTAGTCATTGGGTCTGTTTTGTGAGGTGACTACTACTGCTCCCATTTTTAAAATGAGGAAATTGATACACAGGCACGTCAATAGACTTGCCTGAGGTCTCACAGATGGTGAATGGACAAGTCAGGAAACAAACCCAAATCAGAGGACGCAGTCCTGTCTTTCTGTTCTTTTTCCAAAAATAGAATCTTATATTTGTACAATTCTTCAACTTTGGGTTTTTTTTTTCCCCCCAGCAGGCATTATTATCTCAATTTATTTGGTCATTTCATTAACTGTATGGCAAAATTCTCTTTAGTTAGAAAACTAGAGAAAGATGCATGAAAAGGTGAACTTATACATTTTACAGGCTATGTCTAATCATTCCAGGTTGTACTCAGAAATCATGTAAGGCATCTCAGGACGATTTTATAGGGCTATTTCTCTGATAAATTAAGTATGTGGGCGTCTTTTTCTTCTGTTTTCTTTTGGGGCACTGGATGGAAACGCCCCATGGAAAACGGGTGTGAGCAAGTTATGCTTACATTTCACAAAAGCCATGTTAACAATGAACTTGGATGGGTCCCAGTCCAGGAGAACAGACTTGTATGGCTTTGAGGGGATCTTGGTGTCCAAATAGAATCAGATCTAGACTCAACTTGTCAAGATAAATGTTGAACCTGCTTGTCTCATTAAAATGTTGATTTAAACGTTAACAGTTTCTGAAAGCAATACCTTTAGTGCTTAAAAAGTTATACTAACGAGCTTTTCTTTATGCTTCCTTCAAGTCTAGATCTTTTGCTCTCTATAGAATGAGAGTTGTCACAAGAAATGACAAGTCCCAGGGTAGGACAGGTCCTCTGTGTACATGAGACGGTGTGTCTAGTGGCTCCTGCATCAGTTTGAGCCACAGATTAAATATACAAAAATAACTTGTTTAGTTATTTATCTCTGTGGAGGTTAAACCTATTTGGGAAAACTAAAGTGAAGGTAAAGGACAGAACTTTTAGATCTAAAGAATTATATTCAATGTTTGCGTATTCAACAAAGATTTTTTTGAGTATCTTCGAAATGCTGGGAATTGTTTTAGGTCTGAAAGTAAGAACGGTAAACAAAACAGACAGGGACCTTGCCCTCCAGCATCTTACATTCCAGTAGGGGGAAATGATCGGTGAACAGACAGCACCAAGAGCAGTGCAGCCTTTTTAAAAAATTCTTTTCTATGATGGTTTATCTCAGGATACTGAATATAGTTCCCAGTGCTATCCAGTAAGACCTTGTTGTTTATCCATGCTGTATATAATAGTTTGCATCTACTAATCCCAAACTCCCAATTCACCCCTCCCCCAGCCCCGCACAAGTCTGTTCTCTATGTCTGTGAGTGTTTCCGTTTTGTAGATAAGTTCATCTGTGTCATATTTTTGATTCCACATGTAAGTGATATCATACGGTGTTTGTCTTTCTCTGTCTGACTTACTTCACTTAGTCTGATCGTCTCTAGGTCCATCCACGTGCATTGAGGCTTTTTAAATGCCATAAAGGAAAATGACTGGTGGTGGGTGAGAATGGCGTCTTTACGTAGAGAGTCAGGGAGGGTTTCTCTGAAGAGGTGACATCTGAGGGCTGAGAACCACCCACCTGACAAGTTGGTGGCCGAGCGTTTTGGGCAGAGGAAGTGGTTTATGTAAATGCCCCATGTGACCACTTTACATACAAGAAGAAGGAGGGGGCGCCACCATTCCTAATAGTGTGTGTGTGTCTGTGTGTGTGCGTGTGCACAAGCGCTAGTGTGTGCACACACACACACACTCCGAATTATGACAGTGTGACATCAGCCAGACTACTCTCTAGAAATCAGGATGGAAAAATTCCCTTGATGTCGTACTTTGAGGTGTTCTAAGTCCCACCATTCTCTCCCTCCACCTCAAACGCACACATGTAACTTGCGAAAAGAGTTAAAATATCGACATCCAGAAAGGTGCGTCGCTGTCCCTAGTTCAGAAAATCGGAGCAAACGACGCCTGTCTATGCTTGGTTGAGGGGGCAGCTTCTGTAAGTTCAACGATTTGGAAGTCATTCATTTTCAAAGGCTAGCATCCAGCAAAAGAAGGTCTCTATATTTTCATGGGACAAAGGAACTAATATGATATACTGTCTATATTAAGACTTCTGCAAATAAGCTTTTTGGATACATGAGTATTAAACCCTGTTTTGACTTTCATTTCTTAGTCCTGGTGGCAAGTCAAATTGTTGAATACGTTTGTGACTCTATGGAAAAAGCTAGTGTTTTACATTCGAAAAGTCTTTAAATTTTGTTTCTTTTGTTCTTTTTTTAATGTCTCAGAGTCCTTTTTTTTTTGCCATTTCCACTTATTTCCCAAAATCACTGTTCACGAAACCTTTGCAAAATCTCATTTTAAATTCGAGTTTCTTTTGGCCATTTTTTCTGCTTTGATGGGGAAAATCTTGCCATGTTTTTCTTTTGAAGCACAATAAAATAAACATTCGAGATATTTTCTTGTACCAGTATTTTGGAATCAATGTTTTTCTAGGTGCCTTGCAAGTAAATCAACTCTTGAATGAAATAGATCTTTAAATAAACATGGCTCTTAAAATGGCTATGTTCTGGTAATCACAGAGTCATGAATCAGAGCATTTCAGTGACTGGTCATGTAGGTTTTTTTATCTTAATTTAGAATTTTTTTCACTTGACTTTGAGATGCTGTTACAATTCAACCTGCCTCTGGTGTTTTATGTGCCTAAAAACTTGTTGCTACTGTATAATAACCGGAAAACGTAACTGCAGGGTTCCAATTACTCTGGCAAAGGAAGTTTATTACATTGTCTCCAACTAAGCATGTAATTCATGTCTCTATTTCAAGACCATTTCAGCAAACTCAAAACCCAGAGACTCTCCGTACATATACAGGAATGCAGAGGAAGCACCAGTGATGTCTTCATTGCAATGGACAACAACACCAGAAAACTTTATCGTGTGTTGCAAATATTTTATTATAATTAAAGATGTGGTTTGAAATAAAATGTGTCACTCTAAAAAGTCTCAACGGGGTTAGAATCGCCGCCTTAAGGAGAGTTTTTTAAATGGGTGAGATGCTTTTGGGTTGTCACAATGTCTCGGCAGAGATCAGAAATGCTGCCTGTCTGCAATGCAGAGGGCGTTTGCACTTTGAACTCCTGATGGACATTTATGGAGGTAGAAGCCTGTTTATAGTCATCTGAACTATATTCAGAGCCTACTTGCATTTTGCCAATAAATGCAAAAGTAATTTTTCACAATTTTATCACCAGATTTTGCAGGAATTCAACTACTGTGTAAATCAAGAGACGACTGTCGTTAGTTTTATTTGGAACTTTACAAAGAGGTGGTTATTATTTCCAAAAAAAAAAAATGCCATAGATGGCAGCGCACCTTGGGGCATTGGAGTTGCCAACAAAACATTCCTGAATGGTTATACATTTACAACAGCTGCCGTCATGAGGGTTCTGTGTGTAGGTGCCACCAGCCAACATTTAATGGTGTCTTCTAATCAAGTGTGTCATGCCCAAACATTTACCTATGGAAATATATTTTTATTATGAATTCCTTTCCTTACGTGTTTCCTTTATGTTAGGGTTTGGGGGTTATTCTGTGTTTAGGCAAATTATTTTATCTGTGATTTTCATTTCAAGGTATTAGCAGGGCCTTATAAAGTAATTATGTCTTTAAAGGAGAGTTAGGTGAGATAAAGTTGAGGACAATTCCTCTAAAACACATCGCTCCTTCCGGAGAAGGGGGATGCCTCACGCCTGCACTTTAGTGCAAAGGAAGAAAAGGCAGGAAAAACAGGTGGGGGAGTTGGCCTTGATTTCGGCTCCTGCTGTGTGTCAGGCACTGCACCCAGCCCGTCAGATGCGTGATCTCGTTTCTGTGCCCGATGCTGAGAACTGCCAGGTGTGCTTTGGGTCTTCTGGCCCAGGCATGGCCTGTTTGGAGCTGTCTGCTTGGCATGTGGAGAGCAGAGAATGGGAGGAACTGAATAGATGACTCTTCTTGACATCGCTGGGGCGTTCAAATTATTTAAATAAGTGACAGTCTCAGTGCCTGATTTATGGTAGCTAATGCAATTTTCACCAAGGAGTCTCCTCATAAAATTTGAAAAAAGATCTTAGTAGACGCAGGCAGGAATTCACATGCATATGAATGTCAGTGCACACCCAGTGCCGCGCTCCCTATTTATAGCTTCCGGGACACATCCACCCGTGATAAATGAACACTGAAATGCTACACATATGTTTATACCTACTTTTAGCTGTGGAGTTGTTTCAAGAGTGGTGTCTCCACTAAGCCAACTCCCAGGCATTTAGAAAGTACAAAAAAATTTAAATTTCTAAAGTGAACCAGAAAGTGAAAAAAAAAAAGAGAGAGAGAGAGAGAGAGAGAGAGAAAAGAGGCTGAGACCGGGAGAAATGGCAGTCATAAATCTAACAAAATTATTTTTTAAAAGCACTGTATGAAACTTAAACCTTATCAGAATTCAGTACTTATCCTCCTTTGTTGGTTGATATAGTTTTGAAAGACTGACGAAAGAGGACCTTTCTGATACATAGAGATTGCCTAGGCATTTTTGAGCATCGAAGATTACTTTAGTATATAACATTTCAGAGATGTCAACTTAAACGTATTATAATTTTGAGTAGGTGACAGGTTGCTTTCTTCTAAAAATGCGAAGGTAAGTCTAGAGGTTGGTGCTTAATGAGGTGTGTGTATCTGTGCATCTTGTTTTTTACTGACCAGAGTATTGTTTTAAGAAGGAATAAAACAGCGTAGGAAGGGCTGACTTCGAGACAGAGGATACCTGTGCTGAAAAGGTGGCACGTGGCAGCCACTGCGATGAAACCGAAGATGCCCAGCGTCGATCTTTATAAACCCCTCTTTCTTAGGTTCCCTTTGGTTAGAAGTTGTAGAAACCCAAACAAAACTGGTTTAAGCACAAAGGAGCATGCGCTAGCTTGCTTAACTGAAAAGTCCTAGGGTCTTCCTTGCTTCCAGCATAGCTGGATACAAGGACTCAAATGCTATTGGCTTGGTGTCTGTCTGTCTTTGCATTTCTGGACTCTGCTGTGCTTCCTCTGAACTGACTTCACTCCAGAGTAGCCTTTTTCAACATGTCATTGACAGAATCATCCTGCCTAAATTTTCCTTATCCAAGCAGAGTGAAATGTCCTTTTTCCAAAAACTTTTAAAAAAAAGTGTGTGTCTTATTGAACGAATTCAGGCAGCATTCCCATGAAACAAATACTGTGCACCGGGGGTGGAGGGAAGATGCTGGCTGCCGGGCCAAGGTTATGTGCCTTCAGAGAAGGAGGGGTGTCAGCTCCAGCAGAACTTGTGCCAAGTGCACCGAAATCTGAGGAGATGAGATTGTATGTCCTCCAACGGCTGACAGCCCAACCCCGGAGGAAGAGCCAGATATTGAGAAAATCTGTTTTACTTATATGACAGTTACATAAATCCTAATTTTGTTCATCCTCCTTTTGAGATGTAAGAATGCATAGTTAGGGAATGACAGAATTTTAGAACTGAAAGAGACTTGTAAATTATGTAGTTAAAAACCATCAATTTAAGTAATTTTTGAGAATTCGCTCATCTTTAAATTGAGTCTTGCTAATTGCGAGAACTGGTTACCTTCCAGCAGTGCAAAGTGCTTGAGAGGAGTCATGTAAAATATGAATCAGAATTTTATTAAAAGCATTCAGTGTATATCC
The DNA here is from genome assembly GCF_949987515.2 of Delphinus delphis. Taxonomy (NCBI): domain Eukaryota; kingdom Metazoa; phylum Chordata; class Mammalia; order Artiodactyla; family Delphinidae; genus Delphinus; species Delphinus delphis. The sequence continues at coordinate 79,244,109 of NC_082696.1, read as the reverse complement.
CAAAGATATTTCAGGAATGGCACCTAAGTAGACTACAGGGATTATTACCAAAAGCTTGCATAAAATAATTTTTTAAAAATCCCATCGTTTTCACTTCCCAGCTATGTTTATCATTTCTAAAGTTTTATTATTATCATAACTTGTTAGTCAGTCTAAGATGTTTATTGAAGAGTAATTCTGACTTTTTCTTCTTTATATCCTTGCTCCCTCTGACCACTATCTCTCCTCATTATTGCAGATAAGCACCGCTGGTATGCCCTCTTTGTTAGCAGAAATAATCATTCTGTAACTGTATATATGTTCATTTCAGAAAACGTACACCTTTAAAAGAATAGAAAATGAACCCCCAATGGACAAATTCTTCCAACTCTAATGTGAAGCGGGTGTCATATTTCAAAGCTAGCCAGGACCGCAGGGAGCAAAAGGCACCGTTTGTGTCTGCAGCTGGTCCCTCAGTTCATTAGAGCTTGTGGAGGTCAGGGTTCCTACCTCTGGAATACCTGGAGCACCCTGGATCTGAGACCACAGACTGGCACTGTCGTTGTCATTAGGGGGAACCGGGCTTGAAGGATATGGAGAGAGTAACAGAGCATCCAGCCCTTTTAAGCACGTCTGCACACCCTCCCTTCTGAGCCGGCAGACTCTTCATTCCAGGGGCGTTTCCCTCTCACGTGGAAATTCTGAAAGGATGGGGAAGGTATCCAACTGATTTTTGCTGACCCGCGAAAGTTTATTTAAGGTTTCAACATAATTAGGTGTCTTCATCATATTAAAAACAGTAATATTAGATTTTGCAGGAAATACTGATTTTACATTTTGCAAAGGTCAAAAATTGAAACTCAGACAGAAACTGTAATAGGATTAGAGGGCAAGAAGAGCCAGTGGTGAATCTGTTCATTGACTGTAATGAGATTATTCTCAGGCAGATGTGTCCTTAGCTTAAACAGGAAAATGAAGAGACAGAGCAGACGTGATAGTGTTGATATAGTTTAATCCTGATTTTGCTTTTGACAACAGAAACATTTATCATAGAATCTCAGCAAAGCCTCATGGAAGTAACTCAATTTGTATTTAATCCTAAGTTTACCTTTATTAACTATGTATTAGCTATTCTAGTTCATCAGAATAGCATATCAAATAAAACTCATAATGACTCTGAACTATGTCAGTGTTTTTATTTATTGAAATCTTAAGCATAGGGACTTCCCTGGTGGCGCAGTGGTAGAGAATCCGCCTGCCAGTGCAGGGGACACAGGTTCGAGCCCTGGTCTGGGAAGATCCTACATGCCGCGGAGCAACTAAGCCCGTGCGCCACAACTACTGAGCCTGCGGGCCGCAACTACTGAGCCTGCGGGCCGCAACTACTGAAGCCCGCGCACCTAGAGCCCGTGCTCCGCAACAAGAGAAGCCACCGCAATGAGAAGCACGCACACGGCAACGAAGAGTAGCCCCCGCTCGCCGCAACTAGAGAAAGCCCGCGCGCAGCAACGAAGACCCAACGCAGCCAAAAATAATTGATTAATTAATTTAAAAAATCTTAAGCATAGATACTATTTGTTATAGTTACATCGGCAAATATCCCAATATGCTGTCAGAGGTTAGCCAATTAAGTTAATGATATGTTTAATAGGTTATTATCATGGTATTATTTAGTTCAGTTGAGATTTTAATTGTGTGAATCTGCTTTATTATATATTAAGAAATTTTGTTAAAGTTTTATAGAATCGGGACTTACTTCATTAGCTACAACATAGATTTATGGTGTAAATAAATAATGAAATAAAAATCAAAGTTTGGCTCGTATTTTTGGCAGGAAAAAATCAACATATTAAGTTATTAGGGTTCTATTTATAATTTTTAAAACTCTTATTAATTCTTTCTTAGAATTATACTTCCTATCTTCATTATTAGTTACCATGAATCAGTTCTTGAGCACCTAAAATAAGAATGTCAACCATGTGCGAGACATTAAACCAGTCACTATGGGGAAACAAATAAATATAAACATCATTGATCTTAAGGAATTTACAGGCTAGATGGGATGCAAGTCATGAAATTCTTAAAATAACAACAGTGTAAATCATTCTGTGATACCCAATGAGTGATTTGGAGGGTGAATGCTCTATTCATCGAAAAACAGAGCAGGACTGTTATGGGACTTGAGCCTTGAGAGATGAATAGAATTCATATTAGTGGAATGTGTTTGAAAGTTCATAATTATGTCCGGATACCTCTTATCCTAATAGTTCCTTAGATGTAATCAGTCTACATTTTTTAAAATATCTTTTAAGCTGATATTTCAGTTTCGGGCATGAGGTTTCATTAAGACATGATATTACACACAGTGTGATTTATAAATGTGAACATTCTCAGGCGGGCACAGAAAGGGACTATTGAAGCCCTCAGTTTGTGGTACACTGGTATTGTTAGTCCAAAGACTGCCTTTCTTTAATATAGAATACTCAATTTTTTCATTGTGTTTTTCTACTTCATCTCCTGTTTTCAATCCCATTTTCCCACATAGGCCCCTCTTTGTGTATATTTAATGTAAGACTTTCATATTTATGTACATATATACACAAACATGTATACATATGTACACACAACATATAATAATGTGTGGGATGTGTTTTTAAACTTACAAACAGTTATTTACACAAATGGAAGGGCATGGTGTATTAGTTGGGGTTCTCCAGAGAAACAGAACCCACAGGATATTTAGAGAGAGAGAGAGATTCATTTCAAAGAACTGGGTTGTATGAACTGGCAGGTCTAAAGTCTGCAGGCCAAGCTGGACAGGCTGGACACCACCAACAGGAGCCGATGCTGCAGTCTTGAGGGAGAATTTCTTCTTCCTCAGGGAAGTCTCAGCTTTGTTCTTCAGGCCTTTCAACTGATTAGATGAGGCCCACCCATCTCATCAAGATAATCTCCTTTCCTTAAAGTCAACCAATTGTAGATGTTAAGCATGTCTACAAAATACCTTCACAGCAGTGCCTGGACTAGTGTTTGATTGATAACTGAGTCCTATAGTTTAGGCAAGTCAACATATAAAGCTAGCCTTCACACCTGGCTTTCTGGTGTCCTGTTCTGCTGAGGAAGATCTCTCTCACCCTGTCAAGTAACTTTACTTTGTATTCACTTTTTATTTTTTAACTGAAGTATAGTTGATTTACAATGTTTCAAGTGAACAGCAAAATGATTCCATTATATATATGTGTGTGTATATATATATATATACTTTTTCAGATTCTTTTCTGTTATAAGTTATTACAAGACATTAAGTACAGTTCCCTGTGCTATATAGTAGTTTCTTGTTTATCTATTTTATATATAGTAGTGTGTATATGTTAATCCTAAAGTCCTAATTTATCCCTCCCCCACTTCCCCTTTGGTAACCATAAATTTGTTTTCTATGCCTGTGAGTTTGTTTCTTTTTTGTAAATAAGTTCATTTGTATTGTTTTTCTTAGATTCCACATATAGGTAATATCATATGATATTTGTCTTTCTCTGTCTGGCTTACTTCACTTAGTATGATAATCTCTAGGTCCACCCATGTTGTTGCAAATGGCATTATTTCATTCCTTTTTATGGCTGAGTAATATTCCATTGTATATATGTGCCACGTCTTCTTTATCCATTCATCTGACGATGGACATCTAGGCTGCTTCCATGTCCTGGCTATTGTAAATAGTGCTGCTGTGAACATTGGGGTGCATGAATCTTTTCAAATTAGCGTTTTCATCTTCTCTGGATGTATGCCCAGGAGTGGGATTGCTGGATCATATGGTAGCTCTATTTTTAGTATTTTAAGGAACCTCCATACTGTGTTCCATAGTGGCTGCACCAGTAACTTTATTAACTTAAATTACGTGCCTAGCTTCAACAAGAAAATAGACTGGTGCATTTAACTAAGTTAACCATTTCGACTCGCGAAGAAAGCAGAGTCTGTGTTCTGTACAGCGCGGTCTGGTGACGTCGTCCAGAGATCACATGTACCGGCTCCAGGACTGGAGGGAGAAATAAATGGCTGTGAGGCAGGCATGGCCCTGCCTGAGAATCGGTGGCGTGAGAGTCCTGACTCAGGTCTGCCCAGCATCCTGCTCTTGAATGAGAATGAAAGCCAGCCTTCCCTGAGCAGGTCCCCACTCACCTCTCACGGCAGCCTTGTCAGACTCGCCCACTAGGCGGAACCGAGATTTAGGTTGTGGCCCCCAGGTGATGTTGAAGAAGTATCAAGTCTGCTTTGAAAAAATGTATTTCTGCTTTTATTTATCTATACTTGTTATATCCAAACTTCCTAATTACTGCATTTTAGGGCCATTCAGAATAATTCAGATTAAAGCTGGGGGAGGGAGGTGAACAACGATTTACTTTGATTATTAGCACCTTAGCATGAGCGCTTTAGATCACGAGATCTTAATAACCAGACTAACAAATCATTACCAGAGACAGCCCACCTTCAGTCCCACCCCCAGCTACACTCCCCGAGTTACAGTTGGAGTTTCAACAAGTAAAGCCACACACTTATTATTTTTTTAAGCTTTAGTGCATTTAATTTTATTTATTTGTTTGTTTATTTTTGGCCACGCCCTGTGGTATGCAGGATCTTAGTGCCCCGACCAGGGATGGAACCTGGGCCCCAGCAGTGGAAGTGCAGCGTCTTAACCACTGGACCGCCAGGGAAGTCCCAAGCCATAAGCTTCTTAATAAAATCTTATTTAATCTCTTTATCCCATACTCAAGCATTTTATTCAACAAAATAAACCATCCTCTTCAAACTTAACGTGCTGATGAAGTGAACCACTGGTCCCTCAGGCAGGCAAAGCAAAACTCGAGCTCATCACATTATTTTAACTTATAAATTCTATTGATACTACCTATAGTTTCAGTCATGAAGATCAATAAAGACATACTTCTGAAGATGGGCTTTTTGTGTACTTCTGAAACGAAGTATTTGGTTTATGTTGATTAGATAATTTTTAAATCTTCCTTTCTTCACCATTGAACAAGCTACTTGTAATAAATGTATTAGTTTATGGTTTTGTTTTGTTTTAAAAAAGTATTTGGTCTAGAAAGAGCCTCAGGGTTCCTAGAGCAGGCTCCTGTTAATAAGGTCCAAGGGCCCACTTCCCACGCTGCTTAGAAATAGGGCACGGACGGATTCAGAGCCCCGGCTGCAGCCCAGCCAGTGACACTGCCCTCTGCCCCCTCTTAGAGCTCAGTCCGGTGAAAGCCCTCCTCCTTGTAAGCTCCTTCCCTGAATGTGCATCTCTGCGCTAACCCTGAGGACCCCACCAGGACGCTGTATGAGTCAATGACCCTGTTTCCTCAGGTGTCTGCCCCAGCTCTGTCACCCTCCAGACTGCACCAGCATTCAGTTCCCCAGAGACAATCAGGGAGCGGTTCTGAGAGATTTCCCCAGGGCATCTGCTCTGCCTCTAACAGCAGAACCTGGCCTTCTTCTCCTTTTTTTCTTTTCTTTTCTTTAATTTTGGCTGCATGGCCTGCAGGATCTTAGCTCCCTAATGACCAGGGGTGGAACCAAGTTTGGAGTCCCAACCCCTGGACCACCCGGGAAGTCCCCTGACCATCTCCTTGAGGCCAGTCTCAGGCCAGTGACCCTCCATATTTGTCTTGGGCATACTCTGTTCCTATGTTTCTGCTCCCACTGACCCCTCTGCTTCAAAAGAAACTTCATGTCCGACGTGGAGGGGGTGGAGACTGGCATTACGCACAGGTTTGTTCTCAACACTTTAACGTTGGCGTATCCAAATCCATGCAGTGGACCGAAGATAAAATTGGGGCAAGGAACAGACGCGTCCTGGGGGAAGAGCCCCCATACTGCCTCCTCGCTGCTTTCATGCCCCCCACGTCTGGGGTGGGAACTGCCAAGCTTGTGCATTTCTGCAAGGATCTAACTGTCATAGGCTTTTCCAAGAGTTTATGCTTAACGGTTTCAGTTTCCAAAAGTAGAGCTTGTTATCTGTACCAACTGAGGTCTGACCCATGTATCCACAACAGAAAGTCCCTACAGGCATTCCATCTGCCCTATAAATTAGTCTCATACCATATTCCCCTCCCGAATTCTGGAGCTTTGGCTGCATTGTGTTAACACTCTAAATGTTTTATATGCTTGTGAAAAAGAAAAAGATATTCCTAATATGTTCACAGACAGTAGTCACTGGCAAGTATTGGTTCTACTTGTTGTCAACAGACAAGTTTATTTAATTGATTCCTTGACCCAATGCTTGATTCTGCAGTCCTTCCCATCTTCTGTATTCTCCTGAAGTGGTTTTTCAGAGATCCCTGAAGAAAGTCTTCTTTATTCTCAGAAATAATACTTTTGTTTGTGAGAAATGCAAGCAGTAATCATTCCTTGATAACTTTCTCAGCTCTAAGTAGACGCATTTTAGGAGATGAGAAAAGCATAGCATTTATAAAACTTAGACTCTTGAATAAAAGCAAAAGCATTTATTAGTCACATTCATAGGACCGTACGTGTCACCGCTCTGGATTTTTCAGAAATGCTTCATAGGGCGCATTACTTCTTGCTGGTGCCTAAAACCTACTGCGAGGCAGCTGGTGACCTGAAGCAGAAATCAGGGCAGAAGTGGAGCCCAGAAATATCTTGGGCTGTGATTTCGACTCTTTCTTTGACAGTATGCTGTAGTTTGCTCTTACCGACTTTCGTGATGGTAAACAATTCCATGTGCCTAGACACACTGAAGCTTCCAAGACTGTTTTCTCTTTTTTTTTCTTGGCATTGACTGGGATCTTGGCCAGATAGTGCTAATTTCTTAACTATCTTTTTAATCATAAAAGGAGACACAGTCATCATTCCCAACAATGTTCGTGGAGCCCGTTGACGAAAGAAATAAAACAGGCAAAAGTGCAAAAGGAGATACAACCTTCACCCATGAGGAAAAGAGTTGGTCACCATCTGTGTAATGCCCTTAAAAATAGGGCTGCTGCCTTATCTTACTGGCTGAAAAAGTGATATACATTTACTGGGTAAAATTAGAAAACTAGGAAAAATAGAAGGAATAAAATTTGCTAATAATCCCACTATACTGAGTACCACTACTTCTAACATGCTGCTATATTTTCTTCTGATCTTTTTAGAATGTATGTGTTGGGACCATTTTGGGTCATACTATATATTCTACTCATATTCACTTAACTTTGCAACATAATCATTTATCTGTTTTCTTGAAAAATGCTTCACAAAACTCATTTTAATGGCTTGGTAATAATTCATCATGTGGAATTTCCCTATTGATTAACATTTTGTTTATTTCCAATTTTTCACCATTACAAGTTTACAATGGTGAACACCTTTGTATTAATACCATAGTGTGTGTGTGTGTGTGTGTGTGTGTGTGTGTGTGTGTGTATCTCAGATTATTTCTTTGGGATAGATTTCTAGAAGAGGTATTAATGGTTCATAAGACTATCTCCACACACGTTAAAAACACAAAGGGTTGTAAGCAATGTATAATTTACCCTTTCGCCACTCCTTTTATCAAAGTCTTAATTATGAAATCCATTTGTGCAGCAGGCGAGGGGTAGGTTTTCAAGTACGGATGTAAATGTGAATTTTGAAAAGCATTTACATAAGAGCTCTTTGGTAACATGGTATGTGGTGTGCCCTTTCACGGTGACACGAGATTAAATATGGAAATGTTAATATTAAAAGAGGACTTAATTGTCAGGTACCACTGATTATCATTACTGAATTACATCATTATATTCTGGGATATAAGCACTCAGAAACAGAAAGAATTCAGTACAGACTAATGAGAAGTAGCCCTTTTTCATCTTGTTTGCTGTCGGTTGTTTGTTTCCTCTTAATGAGTGTGTGGCTTTTCTAAGACTCTTAAAGCGCAGGACAGAGTATGTGTTTGGTTTTTTTTTCTCCTTTTATTTTCATCCATAGCTAGTCATCATGTTTCGCATGCTGCTTTTGCCCTTAAATGCTTTGAATGAACTTGGAGGAAGATCTTGTGAGCTCCAGTGCAGTGGTTTTTAGTGCAGGGAGCAAAAATGGAACTGTTTTGAGGAAATAGTGGCGGGAACCCAGTAATAAACTTACTGGCCAGATTAACAGTATGGGAAATGCAGGACAAACATTTAATTCCCTAGTTATAGAGGCATCGATCAGATAGCTTGGAGTCTTGGAATTTTCAGACAAAGTTTTTTTCTCATACAGGTCATTGCCAGATGACCCCTTGAGGATGCTTAAGCGTTATGAGCTTACTGCTTTACTTTCTCTGTTGCTATGTTTTTCCTCCGGTTTTGGTCCTTAAGGCTTTTGTTGAATTGACTCTAACGCCTTACCTCATCTTTCTGAGGGTGAATCATTTTCTTCTTTTTAATTGTATTTGTTAATTTTTATTTCCCATTGTATGGGAATAAATCTATAGATGGCTTTACAGTTTGAAAATCTCTTCTCTACACAAAGTAAATATTCCACACCATAAGTAGCATTTTCTTTCTTCTTATTCATTATAGGTGTGTCTCATTTCTCAGGAGATTTGCCAGTGAGAATTATCTCAGTCCGTGTGGTACAGTGCTTTGATCCCAATTATTTATTTTTCTGTGTGTTTGTTTATATTTGATATTGGGAAATCCTACAGTTGAATTCTTTAAATCAGTCAACACAGTAAGTGTTGAAACATTGCAGGTTTTGATGTCAGAATGTCTGGGTTCAGGTACCAGCTACCTCTTTCTACTACATACGATATTTATACTATAGGACTTGGTTCGTAATAAGCACTCAACAAATTTTCATTATTACTTCATCATGTTTATTTACTATTTACTATGTATTGTCATATATAGCAATAGAATAGATGTTTCAAAGGTATAATTGATTTACACAGTAGTCATTCTCTCTCTCAAGGGGAGACAAAATCTATTAAATTATAATCTATAAATTATCATCTAAGATCAACATCTTTTGTACTTTGAAATGATTTTTCTCTACGTATTATCTTCTACCCTGATGACTTTTGAGCTGAAGCACTGCTCCTTGAAGTTTGGCGTGAAACACAGCCACCTGGGGGAGTTTGTCAAATTGATGTCCAGGACACACCCCAAACCTACTGCCCGTGGGGCTCAGGCAATTGCGAGGCCCCCTAGAGCTTACAGACCACGGAGGTACATTGTTACGCTTCACGCTCCTACGTGGCTTAGCGGGCTGTGCAGCCAACATACCCCTCCCTTGGCCCCCACCAAAACCAGCCCCTCAGGAGAAGTGACATGTGGGGTGAGACCTGCAGGATGGGAGGAGTTACTCTGAGCAGTAGGGCATTCCAGGCAGAGGAAGCCACAAGTGCAAAGGCCAGTGCAAGTTCTTTGGGGGTAAGTGGAAGAAGTTCCCTATGGAAAAAGGGAAGTAGGGAGGGAGTAGGAAGTAAGAGTGTTGAGGGCTTCCCTGGTGGCGCAGTGGTTGAGAGTCCAGGGGACGCGGGTTCGTGCCCTGGTCTGGGAAGATCCCACATGCCGCAGAGCAGCTGGGCGCGTGAGCCATGGCCGCTGAGCCTGCGTGTCCGGAGCCTGTGCTCCGCAACGGGAGAGGCCACAGCAGTGAGAAGCCCGCGTACCACAAAAAAAAAAAAAAAAAAAAAAAAAAAAAGAGTGTTGATACTTTGGGCTTTATCCTGACAGTAATAAGTTGGTAAAGAAGAGCTAGCGGGAGATTCATGTAACCAAATGCTTGTCTTACAAAGATCCTTCTTCTGGCAGCAATAAGAAGAGTTTACCAGGGAAGAAATTGGAGGAGAGTCGATGGTAACCTTATCTGGGCTAGTGGACAGAAGTGGGCTGATTTGAGAGATTCTTAGGAAAATCTAAGGAAGAAGTGGTTGCATGGAATTTTGAATTTTCGACTTCAAACGACCGAATGCACGGGTAAGGCAGGAGGCAGGAAGAGCATCCACCCTGGGTGGGCAAAGGCGGCCGAGTCACGTAAAGAAGCAACAGCTAAATTGATGTCTCTTTGTCTGGCCTGGAATATTCAGGGAAGGCATCTACATCCGCCAAATAAAACACACACTTGTTAGGCCTCCGCGTCACTGGGGGAGGGGTGATGGTCACCAAAACCACGTGACCTTTGGGTTAGCTGTCACTTTATTTCTTGCGTTAGTCATCCCGATGGTCCACTGTGTCCACCTAAAATAAATCAGTTTAAAGCTAGAAAAACCAAAGACCCTTTTTGTCTGCTATTGTCATGTCTTGTGCCTTGGAATGACAGAGGAGCCTTTCCCAAGCCGGTGGGGAGCGAAAATGACCGCAAAAGCGACACCACATGTGTTAAGTCACAGCCGTGTGGACCGGGCAAAACCTTGCACACAGAAGAGCACATGTGAAAACAGTAACCCGCGTGGGCTGGAGGCGAACCGCGTTGGATGCAAATTTGCACGTGGATCACTTCCCTACCCTTTAATCCTTATTGTGTCAAGACAAAAGGAGCTGTTTAGTGACGGTCAATCTGCCCCATAGGAGATACGCGGGTTTCTAATGCTTCCCGGGACTTTCCCTTTTTTCTGGAGTTCACAGACGTGCCCTTGATGTGGTCCGGGTATTTTTGTGAACTGCTGGAAAATTTCACTCACACACTTATGCTTCCAATGAACACAAAATACCTCTTCCAGGGAGCAGTTGCCAATAAGCAGTATTTTTAGAGGCACATGTCACAGTTTCTGTTTGCCTCTGTTGTGACTGTTAATGGGTCCCGAATGATTAAGGAACATCTGATAAAAGGCGTTGCCCACCGCTTCATTATATACTCTGGGCAGTGAACGTTTACTATACTTTAGGCTCGAGCTAACATGCCATTAAACAAGCTCCCAGCTCGTAGCTGTTACTCTCTGCACCACGTTCCCCTGGGTCTGAAATAGCGAATCAGTCCTCTGGGTTTCTACAGCTAGCTGTCCCTTCACAAGGACGCCACATCATTCATGCCTGCTTCCTCCAGAAGTATTTTAGTTTGCTTTCTGAATTCTTTAGTAAACGTTGCCAACCATATCCTTTGACCTGGTGAGTAAAGGAATCCTTTTCAGAGAAGTAGGAGGTGAGAACCGCCCAGCACACGGGTCTAAGCCCTGACCTGCTGTGGTATCTTATGTCACAGAATGCACAGTCTAGGATATTCTGGTTTGCTGGGCATAGAGCTCCTCTGGGAATTGGAGAACCAAGATTTCTAGTTATCTGACCAGACTAGAAATCTCTTTTCCTTTCCTATCGTAGGAGTGGTGAGAGTACCAAACTTTCTCACCGTCCAGCTCTGCAGGGAAGCTTTTTTTTTTTTTTTTTTTTTTTTTTTGCTGTGCTTGAAATGAAAAAGGAAGTGCCTTGCTATTGCAGACAGCCCCAGCTACTACAACGTGCTAGAAATTACGGCCGTAAGCAATTAGAGGGGAGAAGTCATCCAGGTGCTGTTGGCTTTCTGTAAGCACGGCTATAAAAATGAAGTGCTTCTTTGGGCATGCTTAGGCGTTATTTGGGGGTGAAGACTGGAGATGGGGGAAAAAAATATCTGAAACATAAACACGTGTTTTTCATCCTGACATGTAGAGTTAATATTATTTTCCACAGCTACAGTTCGGAAGGGTTAGTGTCTTTTCATCTATTTTCTAAAGCAACATGGTAACATTTTTACGCCAGCTAACCTGGACGTCTGGCTGTCCTTGGTACAGGGTATTCACTTGCATAAGTGGATGAGGTTCGTTTCCACGCGTGTATTCAAGGACCAGAAAACCACTTCTTGCCTAAAGGTCAGGCCGGGCATCACTGCGCATGGCTTTGCTCAAGCCCAGACCTCGCCAGGTTGTTTCAGAGTGCAGGGTTGGAGCCCAAGGGCAAAATAAGCTGCCACCGTTGGCACCAAACTTCCACGATGCTTCCCTGGGCTAAGTCTGAAGCAAAGGAAAATTCTGCAGATGGTCAATTCTGGAAAGCGTACTTCTGGTAGAAAGGAATACTCACGGAGGGAGATTTTCTTTTCTTTCCTCCTCTTCTCAGAAGAATCCTGTGCTCATGCTTCCTGAATCCAAGAAAGTCTAATAAATTCTGAATACTAGAGAATCTCATGAAGGCTCATTTGAATGTCATCAACCACTCAGATTCTATGCATCCTCTTTTAGGAAAGGATCATAATTTATTTTTCCTGCATTTGTGCATAAATATACTGTAAATGATAGATGTGGGTATCTCTTTCCTACTAAAAAAGGACACTCTCTTCTACCAGCAGTTTTCTTAAGGATTTCTCAGAATTACTCTTCTGCATTCCCACGGCACGTCCTGTGGTCAGCATGTAGTAGGGTTATTGAAGGGATAAGTCCTTCTCTGCTGGATGATAAGCCCGTGGCTGCTAAGTTCCAGGGCCCCTCACCCCTGGAACCCACTCCCCGGACTCCCCCTACGATGCACAGAGCACATTGCCCGTAGGAGGTGCTGAAGTCTTGTTTACTGAATGAGATCACATTGAAAAGGGACCCCACAGGAGCATCATTCATACTCTGCTGAAAAACATTTGCTGTCAGAATTCTTTTTTTTTTTTCACATCTTTATTGCAGTATAATTGCTTTACAATGGTGTGTTAGTTTCTGCTTTATAACAAAGTGAATCAGTTATACATATATCCCCATATCTCCTTCCTCTTGCATCTCCCTCCTTCCCACCCTCCCTATCCCACCCCTTTAGGTGGTCACAAAGCACTGAGCTGATCTCCCTGTGCTATGCGGCTGCTTCCCACTAGCTATCTATTCTACATTTGGTAGTGTATATATGTCCATGCCACTCTCTCACTTCGTCCCAGCTTACCCTTCCCCCTCCCCATATCCTCAAGTCCATTCTCTAGTAGGTCTGCGTCTTTATTCATGTCCTGCCCCTAGGTTCTTCATGACCTTTTTTTTTTTTTTTAGATTCTATATAAATGTGTTAGCATATGGTATTTGTTTTCCTCTTTCTGACTTACTTCACTCTGTATGACAGCCTCTAGGTCCATCCACCTCACTACAAACAACTCAGTTTCGTTTCTTTTTATGGCTGAGTAATATTCCATTATATATATGTGCCACATCTTCTTTACCCATTGTCAGAATTCATTTAATGACAAAACCCCTTCATACTCTGTCACGGGCCTGCTGCTCAAATTGTGTACAGAGTTAACTTGGAACTGTCGTGATAAAAATCATGAGGAAGAGCTAAAAAGCCACTTTGCATGAGGAATGTCACTCCTGGCCCAGGATGGAGGCTGGGAGGCAGGTTAGCTTCGCACAGAATGGAGTGAGGCTGCTTGGACTGGCTTCCGGGGCACGACTACCAAGAATGGCACAGTACGTGCACCCAAGCTTCACTTCTAACTGCACGGAAACATTGCACAGGTTTCAGGAACAAGCGAGAGCAAATTACAAAATAAGCCGCAGGCCAGGGCTGAGCCCAGAACCTTTGTCATGAGAATTGCTGGGTCAAGGGAGTGGCATTTTTAATTAGAAAATTTGTTTTTATTTAAATTAACCAAAATGCATCTTTCCCTAGGTGACTTACAACATATTGAGAATTTACTTCTAAGCTAGTGTTACAATATAGTGAAACTTTTGGAAACATTCTAAATGTGATCCCTTTCCTGGTGAAAGCAAGCATTCCGGGGTTTGTCTGTCTTTTTCTCTTGTATTTCTTACCTAGAGATGCTATTTTTTTTTTTTATTGAAGTAGAGTTGATTTGCAATGTTGTGTTAGTTTCTGCTGTGCAGCAAAGTGATTCAGTTATACACATAGATATACATTCTTTTTCATATTCGTTTCCATTATGGTTTATCCCTGGATATTGAATATAGTTCCCTGTGCTGTAAAGTAGGCCCTTGTTGTTTATCCACCCTATATATAATAGTTTGCATAAAAATGCTATTAATTCATCAGAAAGGAACTGTGACATTTCATTTACTTAATTTTTGTGGTTCATTGTATCTGTTTTTATCAGCTACCTTCGACTAAAATGAGCGGTCTGAGCGATATATATTTAAACCAAATAAAACTTTTAAATAGGCTTCTTTGCAGAGACTTGCTTCTAGGACTCCCCCGCCTCCGCTCCAGCATGAAGCTCTCACCCTGAGAATGAGGTCGGCCCCCTGGGGAGACAGTGATGTTTGAAGGCTGCTTAGTGCTGGGTAACAGTCATAGGCGGTTCCAAGGTTTTCCAGTGGTTTACTTGCATGCCCTTGTACCTGGGAAGAGAGAAATAACCTTGATCCACGTGAGCCTCTGCTTCTCACAATTACAGACGTTACTGTATCTCACGGTACCTCACATACCACCTTTTTAAGTGAAGGCTCTCATTAAATCACCGAACTGTGCCCCTTGGATCAGGCGTTTAGCAGTGGGCGCTGGGCTGGGGCTGGGGATGGGATCCCGGGACCACTGACTGTCCTGAGCCCGGGCTTGTGCCGCGGTCACCCAGGGCTCATGGGGCCAGGCAGGATGAGGGCAGGAAAGAGGGCACCAGGGCTGCTGCTCCCCGGCCAGCCCTGTGCCTGGCCCAGGGCCACTGATGCACAGCAGGGCGGGGACCCGAATGGAAGGAAAGCACTGGGAGTGGACCACAAAGCGTCGTACAGCAAAAGGGGCAGGAAAGGGCCAGTTCCCGGCGGAGGATGGCAGAGCCACGCTGCCACCAGGAAGAGCCTGCCCGTGGGGAACGTGGACCCTCTGAGAATAGGGCGGACTAGCGACATCCCACCGCAGCCCTCGGTTCTCGGCTGCGAGGCCGTTCACCCCTCAACCTGTGCTCGGGCTGCCTGGCTTCAGACCCCCCACTCTGCAACTTACCGATGGTGCCACCTTACGAGGATGCCTCAAGCTCTCCTCGCCCCTGTGTCTTCCTTATAAAATAGATGTAAAATCATTACCAACCTCAGAGATTCCTGAAAAGGTTACTTAGAGCTTAGAAAATGCCCTGGCTCTCCCCTGTGAAGAGCAACACCTGAGCTGGAGACAGCATTTTGGCGTCGTGTTGTCTGTTGAACTCCAAGGACCTGCTGTTGAACCCTTTACCTTCTTTCTATGTGGCTTTCTTCCACCAATAGCATTTGCGAGGGTCTTTGTTTCCTTACCAAACCCTTTGGAGTAAATTGATTTTAAAATCTAAATCCAGAGGTATCCTTATGTGGAACCCCTCAAAGTGGAGGTGTCCCTTCCTTTATCTTGTAAGTTGGCAAAGGTACAAGGATGCTACCAGTCAAGGCCCCAGTGACAACAAGAAGTGCAACTTTTCCTTGGCTGGTTTTGTATGCATTTCTTGTAAAGCAGAATAGAACCCTTTTTTAGAGTTTTAAGCAGAAAACAATTTGGTACGATATTCATAATTTTGCGGATTTTCACATAGACCTTGTCAACTGAATTCTGAAATCAAGAGCAGATATCAAGCAGAGAAGTGCACGGGACGGAGGTGGGAGAGGGGACCATGGTCAGGAAGCTTGGAACTCAGTGTTTGATCATCCATTTAAATGATGTGTGCGTGGGTGGCGTTCCACTGCTCGATGTTTCAGAAGATGCAGAAAAGAATCACAGTTTTCACTCTCGAGAAGCTTCTAGAGTCAGGTAGGTGACACATGACACGTACATGGGAACTTCACATGCCCAGAACCTAACATGTACCTGGGACATGGGAACTCTGAATTGCTCACTTTTTATCCCCAGAACACAGCAAAATGAGAAAATGTAGTAAAAAGTTACAACGAAGTTTTTATAGGTGACCTGAGAGAGATGTAAAATTCTACAGAGAGAAGAGGGAAAGTCGTGGGGGGTGAGCACCTGGGCCAGGTCCTCACTGCACGGCCTTGTGGGCGGAGGACACACCAGCAAAGGCGGTGAGGTGGAAAGATTCAGGACACGTGGGCGTAACTGTAGGCAGTTTTCTTTGAGGAAAGGGAAGTGGTGAGAAAGGAGGTCGAAAAGTAGTTTGGCTCCTGGCCAATCAGGACCTTGAAAGTTAAGCTTGGAAACTTAGACCTGATTCTCTAGGCAATGAGACCCAGGGGAGACGTCAGAGCAGGGTAATGGCCAGATCAGAGCTGGGCTTCGGGAGGACGAGTTATTTAAATGAATCAGTAGGTTTCCAGTGTTGAATACAATAGGGATGAGAGTTGAAGCATCTGACAATGAGCATAGGAAGGAGGGGACAAGTGCATTTGGAAGATGACATTGATATGATTCATTTTGAGCTCCTAGTGACTGACGATGGTGCATTAGCAGAGCCGGACAGCCCAAGAAGGAAGAGCTGGCTTGACAGGGGAGAGGGTGAGTTTAACCAAGGTGCTGGCAGGATATTCATGAGAGAGACTTTCAGTGGGCATATCATTCACAGACAGAAGATAACTGAAGCCTTAGAATTAACTGCCATGGGAGAAAGTGCCTGAGAACAGGAGACTAAGGGCAACTCCTTGACGGACACTCCAGTACAGAGCAAAGACACACAAAAACGCAATGGCAAAATGATGGCGTGAAGACCTTGGCGTGTCAAGGAAGCTGCAAGGGGAGAAAGTGTCAGAAAGAAAAGTGCCGACAAGAATTTTAGTGTCGCGAATAAATACGGGACCTGAGAATAGACGCTGAGTTTGGTGACCAAGAGGAAAGTGGTGACCTTTCATGAGGGCGGAAGAGCCATGATGGCCAAAGCCACGCGGCAGGGTTAAGGAGGGGTGTGTGGTGAGGAAGTGGAAGCAATGAGCGCGGAAGATTTTATCAGGATGTTACGAGGAAAGTGATAGAATTATTTAACTCCACTCCCTTGGAAGTCACCAACCTCGCCTGGCCATCGAGGGCAATTGTAAAATGAGAGTAACTTTGTAAGGACAGGAGGACTGCAACAGATCTGTAAACTGAAAGAAAGTCCCCCATACACCGTAAGGGATTCATTTTGAAAACTAATGGTGAGGAGTGAAAGATCTCAAAGCAAGAGGTAACATATGAGACCAAGGACGTGACTGATAGGTTCCAGTTTCACGAGCTCCACATTGCGCATGTAGATTACTGTTCACAGGTTATGGATGAATGTGTCTCCCCAGCTGCTCGGAACTGGCTGTGAGAACAGCCCCAGGGCTGGAGGAGCCGTGTTTGGGTCCCGCCCTGCGCTTGCCCGAGGAAGGTGGCTGGTCTTCCCATGGACGAATGACCTTATCTCTTTGTTACCGTCCTCCTTCCATGGCCGTTTCTTAGAAACATCAGAGAAACAGACTGAGTATCTCTTCGCAAGGGCTCCTCGAGATGGAAGAAGAACCCAGACTCAGTACTGCCTTCAGCAAGGGGCCGGGAGCAACAGTCCTCCTAAAACCTGCCTTGTGTCTAAAAGATAGGAGTGTACACAAGTATGTCACGGATTTGAGAAGTACAGAAGGATATTTGGGATATCGTCCAGGAGCTGCTAGGATGTGTTTATTGCCGATGCTGAGTTAGAATTGCTTCAGAGTAACATATTAGGGAAGATATAATAAAGATTTGTCTACTTCTACAACCAAGAAGGGATTTAGAGAAGCCTCTATCTTGAAATCACATTCAAATGCTATAATCAATGTGGTTATTATTATATTTTTTTTGAAGTACAGTTTACAGTGTTAAGATTTACACTGTTATGTTACTTTTGCTGTATGGAAAACTGATTCAGTTATGCATATATGTACGTTCTTTTTTTTTATTCTTTTCCATTATGGTTTATCACAGGATATTGAGTAGAGTTCACTACGCTATACAGTAAGACCTTGTTGTTTATCCACCCCATATATAATCATTTGCATCTGCTAATCCCAAACTCCCACTCCATCCCTCCCCCTGCTCCCCTCCCCCTTGGCAACCACAAGTCTGTTCTCTATGTCTGTGAGTCTGTTTCTGGTTCATAGATAAGTTCATTTGTGTCATATTTTAGATTCCACACGAGTGATATCCTATGATATTTGTGTTTCCCTATCTGACTTACCTCACTTAGTCTGATCATCTCTAGGTCCATCCATGTTGCTGCAAATGGCATTATTTCATTCTTTTTTATAGCTCAGTAATATTCCATTGTGTGTGTGTGTGTGTGCATATCTATCTATATGTATATATAAAATGTGGTTATTATTATTAATGTTGTCAGCTTTAATAGAAATGGTGACAACGTATCTTCCCACTTGCCACTGTATATCTAATCGAGAAATAGTAGGAATAAGGTACAATTTATCCTAGCTTAACAATGACTCAGTTCAGGACAAAAAGTGGTCATAGTAGGTTCATTTTAAATACCTAAACCCCCCAAATTCAAGGATTTACTTAGGTATACATTGCTCAAAATTAGATTCTAAAAAATATGAAACATGTAGCTAGAGAACAAGTGCAAAGGCAGCTAAAAATATAGCATAAAAATCGAGATAATACTTCACAAAAATGCATCAAAATCGAGCACAAGCTGAAGAAAGTCCCACTCAGCCCAAACATGGAGCCATGATTAAAGCTGGACGGGAGCTTGGAGGCTCCTCTGCCAGCGTCCTGGCTTTATAATTGAGGAAAGAGAGGCCTGAGGGCCTGAGACCCCATTAAATGATGCAGCTAATAAATCAGTAGGGTACCTTAAATTGACACATTTTATAGTTTTACATTCATCAGTTAATTTCTGAAAAGATATCTAAGCTCAGTCTGAATGAAGCTTGACTCACAAGCAATAGAATTAGCCCATGGCATCACAAGACTTAGAAGAATTTGTGAATACGCATTCACACAGACTTATTTAAACTTGTACTGAGTGTGAAGAAATGCTGATTAATGAAAATAAATCCCTTGAGAAATTGTTATTTTCAGCATGCTTTTAAAAATTAACTTGCTTTCTCTGTTTACTAAAATTGTCATCTCATAGTTCAATAAATTTTATGGACACTAATTAATGCAGACTGCATTATTTTTGGTACTGTTAAGAGATTTTTAGAATTTTAAGAATCTATATTTGTTTATTATTCAAGGTGAGCATATTGCAAGGAGAAAACAGCTAGGAAGGGTATTTTTCTTAGTTATATACACTTTAGTTGTGTTCACAGTGCATATGTGACTGTTTTAAATATTGGTTTTATGAAAGCTAAGATCAGCGAATTTGAAATTTACGTGAACATTTCCATTCATATTTAACTAAAATCTATGCATTACTTATAATGAGTGTGTTATATTTGAGTTGTATTTTACAGAAGTATAAATATTGGGTTGGCCAAAAAGTGTCTCCAGTTTTTAAGTAAAAATAAAAGACACATTTTTCGTTTTCACCAAGAACCGTATTGGACAACATATTCACCCTTTTGTTCCACTACCTTCTGCCATTTTTCAGGCAACTTCATAATTCCATCTTGAGCAAAGAACTGTTCCAGGTGCCTTTTACAGTCTTCCAGGGAATTGAATTTTTTTCCATTAAGAGAATTTTGTAAAGACTGAAATAAATGGAAATCCGAAGGTGCAATGTCTGGTGAATACAGCGGATGAATCAGAACTTCCCAGCTAAGCTATAACAGTTTTTGCCTGGTCATCAAAGAAACATGCGGTCCTGCATTATCCTGATGGAAGATTATGCGTCTTCTGTTGACTAATTCTGGACGCTTTTCATCGAGTGCTGCTTTCAGTTGGTCTAGCTGGGAGCAGTACTTGTTAGAATGAATCGTTTGGTTTTCCGGAAGGCGCTCATAATAGAGGACTCCCAATCCCACAATATACACACCATCACCTTCTTTGGATGAAGACTGGCCTTTGGTGTGGTTGGTGGTGGTTCATTTCGCTTGCCCCACGATCTCTTCCGTTCCGCATTATTGTACAGTATCCACTTTTCACAGCTCGTCACAATTTGTTTTAAAAATGGAACATTTTCATTATCTTTAAGTAGAGAATCGCATGCAGAAATACAGTCAAGAAGGGTTTTTTTGCTTAACTCAGGTGGAACCCAAACATCAAAGTGATGAACGTAACCAAGCTGGTGCAAATGATTTTCAATACTTGATTTGAATATTTTGAGTATGTCGGCTATCTCCCGCGTGGTATAACGTTGATTGTTCTCAATTAATGTCTCAATTTGATCGCTATCAACTTCAACTGGTCTACCCGACCGTGGAGCATCGTCCAGCAAGAAATCTCCAGCATGAAACTTTGCAAACCACTTTTGACATGTTCGATCAGCCACAGCACCTTCTCCATACACTGCACAAATCTTTTTTTGCATTTTGGTTGCGTTTTTACCTTTCTTGAGATAATAGAGCATAATATGCTGAAAATGATGCTTTTTTCTTCCATCTTCAATATTAAAATGGTTCCACAAAATTCATCAATTTTGATAAGTCTTTTTTTAAACACATGCTGATATGACAGCTGTCACATACAGTCTAACAAAATTGTTTCGAATGAAGTTAAAGACAACTGAGTGCTACTAGAACCAAAAAAATGAATGAACCTTTTGGCCAAACCAATATTACACCGTGTGGGTGAGTCTCTTGACCCTGATGTGTTAGCAGTTATTTTAGAGGTATTTTGGAATCTTTAATAACAGAATTAGTTGACTTGTTCCCTATTTCACAGTAATACTCCAGTTGGATATGTGTGTGTGCTTAGATATGACATACGCTCTGAAGAGAGTTAATGTCTCTTCATTCATTCATTTTGCAGCAAAAAGCTCTTCTGACAAGTGATGTCCAATATTTCATGATTTGAAAACTTGAGAAGTTAGTAACATGTGCAGTAGATACAAGGAATTAATATTCATCTGGTGATAAAGCTGCTAAAAAAAAAACCCCAGTAAATCTGTTAGTAAAAATACCAAGACCTAAAATGAAATCATGATATTGCATCACTGGGTTCATATTTCCTCATAGTTTGAAGTTCTTTTTTATAAAATCATTTCGAAAATCAAAGCTGTTTGGTGTTTCTTCCAAGGGTATTTAAAAGTAAGAATTATCTAATATTCCAAAAGCAACCCCAGTGAGGACCAGCACAGACGAATACTCAGTAAAACTGCTGGGGCCCTGTGGACGGTCCTGTTGCTCCAGGAAAGACTGTCCACCTTGTCACCCCCCCCTGCCCCAGCCCAATGCCCAGGCCTCTGTGGTGGATTTGCTGGGTGAACCATCACTTGTCTGGAGAGTTTACTTGGCGGACTGACTTCTCGCCTGTTGGGTTTTGCCAGCTCAGCTCTGGCCTAGCGCCTCTGGGGCTTCTCTGAAGGTGACCTGTGCTTACCCTCTGTCTGCCTGTTGCAGTGGCTCCTGATTTTGGACCCCTGGGCAGCTGCTGCCAGGGAGGCGGGCAGCCCCACACTTGGGTCCTGCTCCTGGGCCCCCTCTCTGCTTCCTCTCTGGTATCTCTGCTCCCACCCTGTCCTCTGCCCTGTGCTCTACAGATGCCCTTTACAGAGGCCCCTGCAGCCGGCACTGCACCCCTCCCTCACCCCTACTCTGCACATCCGAGGCCCCAGGGCCCCTCCCCTTATACCAACAAAGGCCCATTGGGTCACCTCGTAATCGAGTCTCCCTTTAGGTTTTGCGGGGGGACACCTGTCAACTCCCTGTATTGTAGTGTGTGGAAGTTCAGGTTGACCAAATAGAGGAGGTCATGGTTCCCATTTGAGGACCAAAATACAGTTCTCGTTACCTGTATATGTGGGAGGAGATGAGCTCCTTGTCTGACTTCTCTGCCATTTTGATCGCCTCCCCCCCATTACCTGGAGAGATGGGGACAATCGAGGTGTAGGGAGGGTAAGACAGGCCACCGGGTGGTGAGAAGTAGGGCTGAGATCCAAACGCAGAGGGTCAGAAGGTCCAAGTGCGGGCCCTTAAGCCCTTACCTTACCCTTTGAGGGTAAGTGGGAGGGGTGGAATACTGAGGAGACCGCTAACTAACTACTAACCCATTACAAATCACCAGCAGGGCCTTCCCTTCCCTTTTTTAAGTAGTTTTCGTAGGTTGTGAACTTATGCATACGTTCCAAAAAGTAGGTGTGTTCTGTAAGAAGTCGTATGTTTGAATATCTCATTTCCCTATAGTAGGGAGAATGAAGTGCATTGCAAACAGAAAGACAGAGCAGGCCTGGGGGAAACATTCAGAGAAAATGGCAGTTTTGATCTTTCTGGCAGCAAATCAAAGACAGACTCACAAAGAAGACATAGGCCGCCCTGGAGATATCGCCGAGCTGTACCCTTTCCTCTGTCCCGAGGACCTACCAGGGGAGCCTCAGAGCTGGACACTAGTGTTTATGAAGGTAGCGTTTTATAGAAGTGGTGTAAGAATCCTTGTGACTGCTGGGGTAAGGCATGAGCACGTTCATACATGTGCAGAAGCTGCATTAAATTACATCACTGGACTTTTAGCCGGACAACTGGGGTAGAGAAGCCACTAGAGAGTGAATGTGCGCGTTGTGACAGCACTAGGTCAGATAAAGAACAGCGACGGGTCTCACCAGTGCTTGTGTGGATGGCTGTGCTGTGATGAGGATGCGAGGATGTTGAGATGAAGAGACGGATAAGCTTCTAGTAACGCTGGGACCCGTGTCAGCAGCGTGGCAGGCTTGCAGCTGCATTTTGTAAATGGTGGTGGAAATATTCCACAGAGTTACGGAACATGCGTGTTCCAGACAGTTCATAATCTGTCCACAAAAGGTGCTCTTTACCACAGTTTCTGTTCCACACACCCTCCCAGCTCCAACCCACCCCTTACAGCCACGCCAGGAAGAAACACCAGGACTCAGTCCTGGGTTCTAATTCTCTTCTCTGACATTTGCACACTTAGACACATTGCCCTTTCCCTTGTGCCCGACTGCAGCATGCGTATAAATGAGAGACAGATGTACTTGTCTTCCTCTCCAATTGCCTTCCACTGAGTTTCATAGATTATGTCCTGTCACCGTGAGAGACATTTGGAGCTAAATCTTCCATCGCAACTGAAATGCCACAGCCATTTATCTCTCCTGGTGAAGGGTGTTTATTGCAGCGTCTCCACTCATGAAGTTTCAAGGGATTTTAAAAAATGTATTACAGTCTCCTCCACGTCTCCAGTCGGCTGCTGAGTTCTGACATCACGCTTCTCTCAAATCATCCCTCCATCTGCTTTGCTTCTACTTTTATTAAAAACCGGTTATTTCCTACCCGGACATCATCCTGTTACTGTGTTTCTCGGGGTCTGGGACGCTCGTACCCATGCTGCCGAAACTGCACTCACGCAACTCTGATGGTTTCTAGTTTTTCCCTCCACACCTCTTGCAATGCTTCTTATTGCCTAATAAACCAAGACCGAGAACTCAGTCCCCGCATCCAGGCTCTCATCACACCTGAGCTGCCCCACTGTATGACTTCCGCCTTTTCTCTGCTAGTCTCAGGAAGGCTGTTGATTTCCTGATCAGTCTCATCGCCTAGGACCGAGGCAGAGAGCATGCTCTACGCCACCCTCCTGCAAAATATATCTCCTGCGTACACCATTTCCTGACCAACTTGGGGAGACTGTCAAATTCCCGAAGTGACTAAGGATGCAGCTTCCTGAGCCTTCACATCCTTCAGCGCCAGTTTGAACTTTCCTCATAGGAAACATTGTTATTGCTCAGATGCTATAACAAGGTACCATAGACTGGGTGGCTGGAACAACAGAAACTGATTTCTCTAGAAGTCTACGATCAAGGTGCCAGCTGAGTCTTCCTGGCTTGCAGACAGTGCCTTTTCACTGTGTTCTCACACAGCAGAGACAGCTCTGCTCTCTTTGCCTCTTCTTGAGAAGACACGAATCCAATCATGGGGGCCTCACTCTCATGATCTTATTGAAGCCTAATTACCCTCCCATAGCCCCGCCTCCAAACACCATTACATTGCGGTTAGGGCTTCTGCATATGTCTGAAGGGACACACAGTCCGTCCATATCACCTGGTCAGCTCCGGCTGGGATGCATGGTCATCTGGGTGACTGCACATCTGCAGACTCTCAAGGAGCCACAAAGGATGTTCATAAGAGCTACGTAGGGTTTTACTGCTTGATAAAGTTGTAGGATCATGTGCTGAGGTGCCTCTGAGGCTGCTGCACCTTGAAGGCTGCACCCTGTGGACCGAACCACATGCTGGCTCAAGGCCTGAAAAATAGAGAACACGGGAATGAAAAAACCTTTAATTAACTTTTTTTTTTTTTTTTTTTGCAGCTGCATTGGGTCTTCGCTACAGCACGCGGGCTTTCTCTAGTTGCGGCGAGCGGGGGCTACTCTTTGTTGCGGTGCGCCAGCTTCTCTTGTTGCGGAGCACAGGCTCTAGGCCTGCAGGCTCAGTAGCTGCAGCACGTGGGCTCAGTTGCTCCGCGGCAGGTGGGATCTTCCCAGGCCAGGGATCAAACCCGTGGCCCCTGCATTGGCAGGCTGATTCTTAACCACTGCGCCACCAGGGAAGTCCCAAAACCTCTAATTAACTTTGTAAACCAAATATAATTGGTAGACTGTGGATGGTGAGGACAATATATCCAAATACATTTCATCTGGTGAAGACTGGCCACCTTCCGATCAATTGCTTTAATCTGCCTCATCCACATTTGTCTATGATTAATTTTCTTTTTTAAAAATGTTTATTTAAATACAGTTGATTTACAATGTTACATTTCAGGTGTACAGCACAGTAATTCAGTTATATACATACATATATATATTTCCCTTATAGGCTATTACAAGATATTGAGTATAGGTCCCTGTGCTCTACAGTAGATCCTTGTTGTTCACCTATTTTATATATAGTAGTGTGTATCTATTAATCCGAAACTCCTAACTTATCTCCCCGTGCCACCCCTCACCCTCCTCGATCCCCTTTGGTAACCATAAGTTTGTTTTCTATGTCTATGAATCTATTTCTGTTTTGTAAATAAGTTCATTTGTATCGTTTTTTAGATTAGACAGATAAGTGATATCGTATGACATTTGTCTTTCTCTGTCTGATTTACTTCATGTAGTTTGATAATCTCTAGGTCCATCCATGTTGCTGTAAATGGCAATATTTCATTCTTTTTTATGGCTGAGTAGTATTCCAGTGTGTGTGTGTGTGTGTACATCTCCTTTATCCATTCATCTGTTGATGGACACTTATGATTACTTTTCCTCCATCGTACGCAATACATAGAATACTTTCATGTGTTTTTGTTAGATTCATTTTAATTTTTCCAAATTAGTTCTATTAATAAGTACCATGTTTAACTTTCTTATCTGTAATTCTTACTTAAAAAAGGATCACTGTATTCCAATGAGATAAAAATTTAAACATTAGAGGTTTGTCTCCCATGTTGTTTCAGAAAATTAGTATTTGAAGATTATGAGTCATAAACGAATTGCAAGCTCCCTACCTACTATTTTAGAAGTATTTGCACAACACAAATGGTCTTCAAATTTATCAACTCTTGATCTCATGAATTCAGAGGGGAGTCTATGAAATAGGAAAAATTTGATTTTTTAAAAAGAGAACAGAAGTGGTAACTAAGAAATTATTAGTTTTGTTTCTTGTATCAAGTTATTAATTAATCTCGATGTTCGCTGTGTGTTCTTAAAAGACATCTTTTTCTCATCTGTGTTCCTCTTTTCTCGTTGGCAGTGGTAATTTTCTATTGCCTGAGTCAGTTGAGACGTGGCAAAGTTAGCCTGCCTTTCAGTTTACACATTTACTTAATAGGGTAAAGTCAATATTTTTGTCCTAGAATGGAGCATGGGCTTTGCAGTCAAATGGCCAGGAGCCAATTATTCAAGAAGAAGCGAGCTGTGCTCTGCAGGGGTGGGTGGAGAAAGTCAGCTGACAGCTTGGTACTCAGGTCAGGAGGGACCGAGCCCGTGTTTCATCTCTCCATCTCTGTCTCTCATCTTTCTGCTGCAGTGAGTAATGTTCGGATCCAGGCACCATCACCCCACTCATTTCTACCACGAGTCTGCAGTAATGTTCCCTTGCCGGTGTGGAGAGCGTGCCTTGTTTTCAAAGCTCCTTTGCAGCCCTCTCTCCTTTGATCCTCACAGCATCCCTGAGAGGCAGGCGGGAGGGACAGGGATAGCCCCATCTTGACACATGAGGATCCCTCTCCAAGCTGCAGCGTCTCGGAGGACGCCTAGGCAATGTTGTCTTGTAACTGCCAGGTGAGCTTTGTTTTAAGAGCAGCCTGGGGAGAAACAAAAAGCAAAACACCCACGCTGGCCTGGCGCACCCCGGTGCTCCCTGACGTGCTTTTCCCTTTTTCTCCTGCTGTAATGTTCGCCCCCCACCTTCAAAGGTTCCAGGCCTTCAGGCTGTTTCTCCCCTTCCCCCTCCAGATCTGCTCTGCAAAGAAAAGATGACTTCGCCCCTACGCCCGACACTCTGCCCCCCTCTCCTGCTCGGTGCTTTTCCCACCACGCCGACCACTTTGGGACGTACTATACATGTCACGTGTCTGTCGCCTGGCTGCCCCGCCGGAATGTCCGATCCTTGAGGGTCAGGCTTTCTGTCTGTTTTGTACGTGTCTCCCCAGCAACCGGAATTGTGCTAGCAAAGGTCACGGTCGAGGCCGGCAGGAGTGGCCGGGTGCAGTCTGGGGGCAGGAGCATCAGCGGGGGGCTCCCCTGGGCGGCGGCGGGGGTGGGTCTCTCCTTCTCAGAGGCCAGAGGGAGGCGTCTGATGAGCCAGGCAAATACAGCTTGAGTTAGAGTCACCAACAGTCTGGCCGCAGGGATCAGCCCTTTACGGAAGTCCATGGGGCCCCGTAGCATAACATGTGGACCCTCGGGGCCCATGATCAGCTGAGTCTGGGGCAGCCCCTCAGCCCAGGCTCCTCCTTCCCGGGTGACCTGAAGAAAGTTGTGAGGGTCACTCCTGTCTGTCTACCCACACCGGCACACGCGGGGCACCGCCTTTGTCCAGTGAATGAAGGAAAGTTCGAACGAATGAATAATAGATGGATGACACCAGCCACTTTTACGTTAAAGTCCATCGATGTTGTGGAAAAGCTTTATCCTTAATTGTGGAGGGAAAGCCTCCATCAGGCCAAGTCAGTAAGTAAAGGAGGGCTGTTTGGAGTCTGGGAGGCCCCAGCTCAGGTGTCCGATCACACCTGCCTTCACGGGGTCAAACGTGTTGCTGTGCCGGCGCTCGTCACAAGCTCCCGGGCTGAAGAGCCCGTCTGATTCTGGGGTGCTGCTCCCCTCTCTTTGCTGTCATAGCCCCACCCCGGCCAGGAGCTCCTGCTCTGGGGCTGTAATTTACACACAGCAGTTCAGGGTGTGTCTGCAGAACTGCTCACCTGCAGGGTCAAGATGCGAGTTTAATCTGCTCTAACCATCAGAAGAGACATATATACTCGTATATGACACTGGGAATGCATTAGTCACCAGCCGTCCTTCTTCTGAGATCAGTCATTAGACCCCCTGGTTAGCCTAATCAGGTGAAGCAGGCAGGTTTGGGGAAAAACCAGATAATTATAATGAGCTAAATTTAGAAACAAGTCATTTTCTGTAGCTTAGAAATAGTGAAAGTTGGTGTCTGTCTACCAGCCTTTCACCTCAGAAGCTACAAGGACATCATAAGAAATAATGAATAGAAAGAAATATATCCTGCTTCTAATTGGGAAAAAATGACTTTTATTTCAGCTCTCTTGCATGCCTATCTGCCTAAATATAAGCATATTTATCTTTCATATTATCTCTTCAGTGTCCCCACTATGATCTTAAATTAAAAATATATATATATATTCCTGATTTTAATCCAACCCACAAAATAAATGTGGGTTTTATAATATGTAATAAGGTACATATACACACATACACGTATATGTATGCATTTCTAGGTATATATTTGTACACACAAGTATGTTGGCATATATATATATATGATGCACTCATGGTAAACCAGTTCGGCTGTGATGTGTCCTGCATCCGCTGTCGCTGGCTCATTTATCCTCCCCCTGAACCATGGCTCTCATCCCCAGGGACCCAAAAACAGTCTGCAACAGGACCTCTTACGGAGAGATCCTTATCCGCTAGCCTCTGCTGATTTCAATACATTCTTAAAATCTGAAAAAAAACCTCAAGACAACAAAGGAATTTATTTTGAAAGTGGAATTTCATGCAGCAATTAGATAGATGAGTTGTTTTGGGCCCAAGGCGTTTTTGCAGCACACACCAGGCAAAGGAGCCTTCTTGATTCTGCTTGCAAATGACTTGACAATAGTCATGAAGGCCTTGCTCTTCCTCTCCCTTTTAACGCCTTCTTCCATCCATCCAACATGCACATTCTACGTGGAAGGCCCGGTGCTGGGAACTGCGGGACACGCTTCAAGGCATAAGCCACATATCCCAAATTCTGCAGTATGGATTTGCCACGTGAATAGTTTAGGCCACTCTGAAGATGCCATGGGGTTCCAGGAGAAAGGATGCTCTGGTCCAAAGGATCAGGGGAGCATTCTGGAAGGAGGTGGCATCTATCTGAACCAGCAGCGAGGTCATCAAAGATAAGTAGAAGCCCAGTCGCGGGAGGGGAAGGTGTGGGAATTCTAGGAAAAGGGAAGACGTGATGAAAAGCACACAAGTGAGAGAGTGAATAGGTGTTTGAGACAAGGCAAGTTTTCACGTTTACGTGAGATCTAGGAAGATTGGTGGACAGATTGCGGACAGCCCCAGATGTGGGTTGGGGGACTTACGATTCGTGTATCGACTGATGAGGCGATATTTGAAAGAATGAGAGCAAAGAGAATAACTGAGCAGCATCTTGATAGCTTTTACCCACATTTTAATGACCAGCCCTAGATTTTACTATTGTTTCTGTTTTAGGTGACTCTACACCAGCAGTTCTCAACCAGGTCGAGGATTTTGTTAAAAGCTCAGGGGCGGGGCGGTGTGTGATGCTCCTGGGTGAGCCCAGGGAAGCGGGTGAGCATCCTGCAGCACACAGGACGACCCCACAGCAGAGTTATCTGGACCAAAATGTCAGTAGTGCAGAGGTTGAAAAACCCTGCTCTGTGTTTGCCAAGGGAAAATCCCTTCAACATCTTGTCTAGTCAAACACTGTCTCTCAAAGGCTCTCATCTCCTACAAGAAGTGAAAAATAGAAATCCTTTCAGAAGCAAACAAACTCTCCTACCAGGGCCTCCAACTCTTCCCTCATTTTTTCTCTGAAAAAAAAAAAAAAAACAAAAAACAAAACTAAATACTCAATGTAAGAATGCCAGTTTTATATAGACCATTTAGAATTACTTGACTTTTTCTTTTTATTTTGATGACAATATATGACATAAAGTTTGTCATTCTAAGTGTACAATTCAGTAGCATTAATACATTCACAGTGTTGGACAACTATCACCACTGTCCAGTTCTAGAACCTCTTCATCACCCCAAGCTGGAATTCTGTACCCGTTACTTAGTCACTCCCATTGTTCCCTTCCCCACCTCCCTGCTGCTCATTGTTCTACTTTCTTTTATTTTTAATTTATTTTTTGTTGAAGTATAGTTGATAGTAATGTTGTCATTGTTCTACTTTCTGTCACTATAAACTTGGCTATTCCAGGGACCTCATATAAGTGGAATCATACAGCATTTGTCCTATTGTGTCTGGCTTGTTTCACTTGGCATATGTTTTCAAGGTTCATCCATTTGCAGCATGTATCAGAATCTCATTATTTTTTGTGTCTGAATACTATTCCGTTGTAGGTATATTCCACATTTTGTGTGTATATTCATCTGTCAATAGACTTCTGGACTATTTCCACTTTGGGATAATTGTGAATAATGGTGCTATGATTGTGAATAATGCTGCTGCTTCATTTTATTTTGATTCTTAAGAGTTTAATAGCAAATTATATAAATATTGGTGTATAAAAGTAAAAAAAAATGAATGCCAGTTTTGTACCAAATAGTTTACACAAAAGCAAGCAAACACCCATCTTTTTTCAAGTAATTCCAGTTTAACACGTGTATGTAAAACCACCGAGGGAGACCAGGAAGGAGTTCACACGTGGTCACATTCGTCCGGGGTGTTCACAGATGCACAAGGTAAATGAAGAGCACATCTGTGTGCTTCCTGCTGAAGATCCCCTTGCCTGATCACCAGTGCATTGCCCAGGCTCCTAGTGATTCTGCACTTGGAAATAAGATTTTATTTTGGTAACTTTCCTCAATAGATGCCTTCTTAATTCATTGTGATCAAATTAGGATAAGGAAATGTGAAAGAGTCAAAATATTCTTGAACCTCTTGACAACTAGCCTGTATACTGGGATGTCATTTTTGTAAATGTGTCTCCTTGTTGATTATCTATTTTATATATAGTAGTGTATACATGATTTTTATGTTGATTCCAAGTCCCATTTGCTTTATATCATTTTCCAGCTGCCCCTCTCCCCAAAAAACTGTTGAACTGAGCCAGTTTTGTCTTCTTGCTCTATGAAGAGACCGTCTTTCCTCCATTGTATATTCTTGCCTCCTTTGTCATAGATTAATTGATCATAGGTATATGGGTTTATTTCTGGGCTGTCTATCCTGTTTCATTGCTATATGTGTCTGTTTTTGTGCCAGTACCATACTCTTTTTATTACTGTAGCTTCTTAGCATAGTTTGAAGTCAGGAAGCCTGATTTCTCCAACTCCATTCTTCTTTATCAAGATTGTTTGGGCTATTTAGGGTCTTTTGTGTTTCCATACAATTTTTAGGATTTTTGTTCTATTTCTGTGAAAAATGCCATTGGTATTATGATAAGGATTGCATTGAATCTATAGATTACCTTGGGTAGTATGGTCATTTTAACTATATCGATTCTGCCAATCCAAGAACACGGAATATCTTTCCATCTGTTTGTGTCATCTTTGATTTCTTTCATCAGTGTCTTTTAGTTTTCAGAGTACAGGTCTTTTACTTCCTTAGGTGGGTTTATTCCTGGTTATTTTATTCTTTTGATGCAATGGTAAACGGGATTGTTTCCTCAATTTCTCTTTTTGATCTTTCACTGTTAGTGTATAGGAGTGCAAAATATTTCTGTGTATTAATTTTGTCATGTCACCTGCAATGAGTGACAGTTTCACTTCTTCTTTTCCAGTTCAGATACATTTCATTTCTTTTTCTTGTCTGATAGCTGTGGCTAGGACTTCCAAAACTGTGTTGTGTAAAAGTAGTGAGAGTGGGCATCCTTGTCTTGTTCCTAGGATAAAAGACTTGTTTTTTCAAAGTAGAGATTCTAAAGAGAATGCTCTGGAAGATGTTTGGAGGACCTAGGCATTGATGTTTATGATTTGAAGAACCTGGTTCTGGGTAACATGGTACCTGTCAAGGGTTCTACACAAAATCACTCCACAGAACATAAACTACCTCTTGGTAAAATGGCCAAGACACAATTAAATTCTACCCTCTTCACTTAAGGAAAGTTTGGAATTGACCTTCTGCTGCAAGACCCCACTGTCCTTGCTCTTTTTATGTGGAAATAGGATTGTCCTACTGTGTGGAAAGCCAAAGCAAACCCTATAATCTTTTCTTGAAATGCATGTATAACTTCCATTAACACATTTCCCCAATAATACTTCAGCATCACTATTTTTTGTGAATGGCTCTCGAATGGAATGAAGAAAAATGTTGAGTTTTCTGTTGATTCCAAATCTCATTTGCTTTATATCATTTTCCAGCTGCCCCTCTCCCCAAAAACTGTTGAACTGAGCCAGTTTTGTCTTTTTGCTCTATGACCATAAATTGTGTAAATTTTTTATAAAATCATCACCGTATTTCAGTCAACCTCAATTTCCAATATGTAAATATCCCCCAAACTCAGGAACATGTTAAATGTTTTTTTTCTTTTCCTTTCTTTTGCAAGTAGCATGCAATATAAATTTTCTACAAGCATTGTAGGCATGGACATAGGTCAAGGGTGTTAACGTACATGTTGTGGTTTCTTTCCACTCCATCATTAACTACAATGACTATTGTTTGTTTATATATTAAAATGCTCTCTCCAGCAAGCATGGAGGCAACCTCAGAATCCTCCCAACATTCAACTTTAGTCTGATGCTCAGTTAACCAGAATTATTACATGAGATGAAACCTCTTACTGCAGGTGTAACGATTCCAGAATGTAGGGAATCCCTTTCTGCTTCACCATCCAGCTTATAAAGCACTGCTTCAATCGTATTGGTTGAGACTTTCTTTTCCCCTTTCAGTTTCTAGTAGCAGATTACCATCTGCTGTCTAGGAAGCAAAACTGCTGTCTCTTCATAGATCACAAAATAAGAAATATATTTTCTCATCAATAAAATTTCAGTGTTTTTTCCCAGTGTGAACAGAGTAATTTTACCAACAATATATTGTGGTAGTAACGATTTATAACAATACACTGAGTGAATTATTATTATGTTTCTGACATTGTGCTAAGTGTCATACAGGTATTTCCTCACTTTATCTTTGCAACATCTCTGTGAAGTAAGTACTGTAACTACACAGATGAGAACACTGAGGTTTAGGGAGGTTAGGTTATTTGACCAGTAATGCCTGGAGGTCCAGCCTCAGTCTGTGTGCCCTGCATTTGAACAACTTTTGAACAACTGCACTGCACTCGAACAACTGCACTGCACTCAGGGTGTGCTGCCTTCTCGTATTAGCTCACAAGAGCCCACCAAAGAATTTTCAGGAATTTTGTACTTTGGCCACTATTAAAAATTAAATTATTTAAAATTAAGTAAATTACATTAAAAATAAAGGCAATAAATACTCAGAGTCCACCACGTCCTAATTACTATTATAATTCTCGATGTTATTTACATCCGTCGTGCCTTTCTGGTGGACAGACAGTATAACAGTGTATTGCTGCACTTTTCTCCCCAGCTCTGCATTCAGGGGCATTACACAGGTAGCTTGCAGTCAGCCATGGATGGAGAGTTTACGCCACGGAAAATGGCAAATGCTACCAAGCAGGGTTCTGTTTAGTTGTGTTTTGTCTGAGAGCCAGTTGTTAAACACGCACCACTGACCACACTGGTGGGCGTGTTCATGTTGTGTTTGTTGTTGTTTTGGGCTCCACTGGGTTCCTCACTATTCACATAATTTGGAGTGAGTTGAGATTTGGGTGGATGTGTCTAATCGGAAAGTGAGAAGAGTGATGGGTCTCATTACAATGTTACTAACGAAACGACCCTGAATTTTAAGAACAGAATACGCATTAGATGACAAATAGGAAAATAGAAAATGGGTCTTCTGGACATAAACTGATGATTGTATGACTCTCAGGTAAGTATCTGAAATTTAGAGTGTATTTATTAGAGCAAAACTAGAGGAGACTTGCACTGTTTTGTGTGTGTATCTATATATACATTTTAATGTATATATCCATTTTTATACAAGCATGATGATGTATTTTATAATCTCTAGCTACCCCCAGTGTCTGGGACCACTGTCCATACCAGATAATCTATTGTTTCAATTACTAAGTGAAAGTTTTTCAAAACAGGGCCATGTCTTTTTTTAAAAAAATATTTATTGGAGTATAGTTGCTTTACAATATTGTGTTAGTTTATACTGTACAGCAAAGTGAATCAGCTATACGTACATACATATCCCCTCTTTTATGGATTTCCTTCCCATTTAGGTCACCACAGTGCATTAAGTAGAATTCCCTGTGCTATACAGTAGGTTCTCATTAGTTACCTATTTTATACACAGTATTAATAGTGGATATATGTCAATCCCAATCTCCCAATTCATCCCACCCAGGGCCATGTCTTTTTATCTTTATATTTCCATCCTCCTATTCTACCCTTTTGTCTTGGGATAATGTGTTGAAGTTTGTAGGTGCTGATAAATAATTGTGAAATTTATCTGGCCTTAAGATTCATAGCAGGTATTCTCTTTATAAATTCTGTTATATACTCTATTTCCTGGAAGTCTGCTAGAATATGGAACTAAGTGGAAAATTTGCATATTTTATTTCTTACCTAGGGTTGCCAAATAGTGTTTTAGTTCACTTTTTTTTTTTTTTTTTTTTTTTGTTACGCGGGCCTCTCACTGTAGTGGCCTCTCCCGTTGCGGAGCACAGGCTCTGGACGCGCAGGCCCAGCGGCCATGGCTCATGGGCCCAGCCGCTCCGTGGCATGCGGGATCCTCCCGGGCTGGGGCACGAACCCGCATCCCCCACATCGGCAGGCGGACTCTCAACCACTGCGCCACCAGGGACGCCCCCCTAGTTCACTTTTTATGTGAACTTTCAAATGAACAATGTAGCACTTCTTGGATGTCAATATAAGACAAAATTTTCAAATTATTCATTAATTTGTTCATTCAAATTATTCATTAATTTGTTCATTCGTTCAATGAATTTTTTACCAAGAATAATAAAAATATAAACATAATAATGACCTCTTACTATATTTCAGGTCCTAATATATGCACTTTACCTGCTCTGTCTTATACAAAATGTGCAACAACTTTATGAAGTAGATGTGATTATTCTCATTTAAAAGATGAGAAAACTCTTGTTTGGACAGTTCAAGTTACTTGTCCAGATCTAATTCCAGATAAATGTTTCTTAATTCTAAGCTTTTGTATTTAACACCTGTGCTAGAGGCAATGTGGAACGTCAGAGACACATGTAACACAGTTATGAATGCTGGAGAACTTTCAACCTCATTGGAGAAAAGACCCATGGGAATGGTTACACTAAAAAATGGGTATATATCCATTGAACCTTCCAAAGACACCACATATAAAATGCAGAAATAAAGAGCTTGCCTCTCAGTTTATATTACTGGCTTTCCTTTACAATACAATTTCCTGTTGCCAGTCTAAAACATTCATGTTTATTATCCTGACAAAGCAAATGTGAGAAGTCATCATATAAGTTTTGTTGCTACCCGTAATATTTGGAGAATACACTACAGATTGGATTAATGTGCTAAGTAGAAACTGATCATACCTATCACAGACAGCAAGTTCTCTGAGAGCTCCTGACCATTTCTGCAAACACCAGTTCTCTGAATAAGGCATCAGTATCGAACACCCCATTAACTCTTCTCCCGTGGACACGACTGATTGAACTCCTTTGTTTCTAATGCTTCTTATGCAGTATACTAGAAGGTTCTCATCAAATCAGTTCACAACATAGACCTCTGTATTCCCTGCAGAAATAAACAAAACTCTGTAAGAGGAAATCAGTGAATAAATTCTGTAATCATTCAGAAATATTCTCTACCACCTTTGCTGTGACTAAAGACACAAAGCGTAACTTAATAACATAACTTATAATAATATTGCACACAAATTATATCACTTTCATTTTTCATGAATTATACTTTTTAGTGTATATTTTTATTTTACAACCTAAGAAAAAACACCAACATTTGAAAAAGGATAGTTATAGACCAAAAATTTGTGAGAAATTAACTTCATACCACTTTATATAGCTGGTATTCTCTTTATAAATGTTGTTCTATAGTCTATGTATTGGAAGTCTGTTAGAATATGAAACTGACTGGAAAGTTTGCATGTTTTAGTTCTCACCTAGCATTGCTAAATTATGTTTTAGCTCACTTTTTATATGAGGCTGATTCCAAGGACTGAAAAGTAATTTTTCTGGGTGAGTTTTAACTATTTTATGGCCTTCCAAGAGGAGCAAGCTTTAGGTATTTTCCAGGAAGATGGGTTTGATGGGTCGTCCACCCAATGCCTTGTGCAATAAAAGACACACTTTCCTCCAGATACTTTTTCCCCATGTTTCGAAATCATTGTAATATACTGGTTTTCTTTTTAAATTTTCCCTACTGAGATTTTATATCATTTTTTTCTTTACAGGCATATTTTGTTTTGTCACTGAGTGCTTTATAATAACTGCTTTAAAATCCTTGTCTTACAATCTCAACATTTCGGTCATCTCGGGGTTGACATCTCTTGACTATTGTCCCCTTGGAAATGGGTCGTGCTTTCCTTGCTTCTTCTCACATAATTTTGAGTTGTATCTGGGACCTCGTGAGTATTATGCTGCAGAGGCTCCAGATTCCATCATGTTCCTCCAAAGGGCGTTTTGTGTCAGCAGGTGATTCTCTGGGTTAGCCACACACTGCCAGCTGTCTCGCCTACAGTCCTGGCAGCCCACTTTGCTCCGAGTGTGTCCTGCACACGCAGCTTCAGGGCTTAGGAAGGGTCTGGGAAGAATCTGCACACACCTTGGGGTCCCCTTCTCAGACCCTCACTTTGTCTCCAGTGGCTCCTTCCACCAGTGGCCCCAGTGACACTCAGAGTAAAACCTCGGGGCTTCCCTGGTGGCGCAGTGGTTGAGAGTCCGCCTGCCGATGCAGGGGACACGGGTTCGTGCCCCGGTCCGGGAAGATCCCACGTGCCGCGGAGCAGCTGGGCCCGTGTGCCATGGCCACTGAGCCTGCGCGTCCAGAGCCTGTGCTCCGCAACGGGAGAGGCCACAACAGTGAGAGGTCCGTGTACCAAAAAAAAAAAAAAAGTAAAACCTCAAAAACCTGAAACTCAGCCCATTCTAGTTGCTTCCTCCAAGTCTTTACTCCCTTCAAAAGATTCTTACTTTCGTTCACTCTTCAGGGTCTGCAGGTAGTTGTTCTTTTTGTATTTTGATCAGAATTTATAGTTATTTGTAAAAGGTTCAATTAGGACCTTGTTCCTCCTACGAGAAGGGGAAACGCCTATATTGACTTTATGGAACAAAACATTTTACTGCCATTTACCAGAAGCATTGCCATAACATGTAAATTCAGGAAGGCTGTGATTCACACGCCTCCCTGAGGGTCACACAGTTACAGCCGTCTGTCTGTAGCAACCCTGAGAGTACAAGCATATTATGTCGCAAGCACAAGGTTACTTTGACACCGTCATACCAGTGAGCGTATAGGTGACATTTTACGCAAACTCTAAGGCTAGGTCTTACTTTTGTCCCTGGTCCTTACCTTCACTGAAATACTTACCTAAAGCACCCAGACGGCTGGAAAATCAACTGCGATCCCAAGTAACTGCAGAGAGAGTTTTTCCATCACTTTCCAAATAATCCATCGCAATGCTTACTATAGGATTGCTGAGAAAATCTAACTTAAACTGGCTGGCTGCGTGTCCCAGCATAGTGTTCACTGATTAATTTCTATAAAAGTATCATAATTCCCATTCGTTTTGTAAAAACAGTCTTGTGATTGTGAACGTCTGATGATGAAGACCAGCCAGGTACTTATCACTTGAATCAAAACTTCTATCTATCTTGAAAAGACCCTCTTAAACTGCATTTATCCATTCTTCCAACTTTCTTTACTACTATGTTATGAACAGGCCCTCATCCTTATTCTGTCATAGATACACCATGTCACTCTCTATCCAGATCTTTGTAACAAAACACTTGGGCTATTGAAAGAAATACCTCTAGATTTCTACATTCTTTCTGTTTATTTGTTTTGTTTTTTTTATCACTTTATATCATATTCTTTACTTTTTTAAATTCATTTTTATTGGAGTATAGTTCCTTTACAATATTGTGTTAGTTTCTGCTGTACAGAGACGTGAATCAGCTATATGTATACATGTATTCTCTCTTTTTTGCATTTCCTTCCCATTTAGGGCACCACAGAGTACTGAGTAGAGTTCCCTGTGCTATACAGTAGGTTCTCATTTGTTATCTATTTTATACATAGTAGTGTATATATGTCAGTCCCAATCTCCCAATTCATCCAACCCACCCCCTCCCAGGTGTCCATACGTTTGTTCTCTACATGTGTCTCTATTTCTGCTTTTCAAATTAGTTCATCTGTATCATTTTTCTAGATTCCACATATAAACGATATTATACGATATTTGTTTTTCTCTTTCTGCTGGAGAGGGTGTGGAGAAAAGGGAACCCTCTTGCACTGTTGGTGGGAATGTAAATTGGTGCAGCCACTATGGAGAACTGTATGGAGGTTCCTTAAAAAACTAAAAATAGAACTATCATAAGACCCAGCAATCCCACTACTGGGCATATACCCTGAGAAAACCATAATTCAAAAAGAGACATGTACCACAATGTTCATTGCAACACTATTTACAATAGCCAGGACATGGAACCAACCTAAGTGTCCATCAACAGACGAATGGAGAAAGAAGATGTGGCTCATATGAACAATGGAATATTACTCAGCCATAAAAGGGAACGAAACTGTGCCATTTGCGGAGACATGGATGGACCTAGAGACTGTTTTACAGAGTGAAGTGAGTCTACATTCTTCCTTATTTTTATTCCTCCCAGAACTGTAGTGCCATATTTCTTACATGTGGTCTTTATTCACCATAAACCCGTAGCTCTTTCTCTGCCAATATTACACCTAACTATTCCTTCAAAGCCACATAAGTATGAAAATGCTCCTTCTTTCATTTATATACTGGATGTTAATTAAACACTGAATCCCAGGACTTAGTTCCTAAATGATGTAGAACTCATATGCCCACTTGTTTTGATAACAGGTTAACTCTATACATTACTGCAATTACTATGAAACATTTAAGGGATATTCAAATTAATTACAGCATAAAGTAAATGTATTAAAAAGATGCTGAAATTAAATACTTTTAGAAGATTGTTTTTGGCTCTTGGTTGTCAAGAGGTCCCTACTTGCTATCATATTGCCTCTTTTTTTTTTTTTTTTTTTTTTTTGCGGTACGCGGGCCTCTCGCTGTTCTGGCCTCTCCCGTTGCGGAGCACAGGCTCCGGACGTGCAGGCTCAGCGGCCATGGCTCACGGGCCCAGCCGCTCCGCGGCATGTGGGATCGTCCCGGACCGGGGCACGAACCCGCGTCCCCTGCATCGGCAGGCGGGCTCTCAACCACTGTGCCACCAGGGAAGCCCGTAGCTTATTAATTTTATACCCAATAGTTTGTATCTCTTAATCCTCAACTACTATAATGCCCCTCCCCTACCCTCCCCCGGTAACCTAGTTTGTTCTCCGTATCTGTGAGTCTGCTTCTTTTTTATTATATTCACTAGTTTGTTGTATTTTTTAGATTCTACGTATAAGTGATAATATACAGTATTTGTCTTTCTCTGACTTATTTCACTTAGCATAATGCCCTCCAACTCCATCCATGTTGCAGCAAATGGCATTATTTCATTCTTTTTATGGCTGAGTAATATTCCATTATATATATATACATCTTTTTTATCCATTCATCTGTTGATGGACACTTAGGCTGCTCCCATATCTCAGCTATTGTAAATAGGGCTGCTATGAGTATTGGGCTACCTGTATCTTTTCAAATTGGTGTTTTTGGTTTTTGTATATATACCCAGGAGTGGAATTGCTGGGTCTTTTGGTATTTCTATTTTTAGTTTTTTGAGTACAAAAATAATTGTAATCACAACTACCTCAAGAATAGAATAAATTAGATTCCATGAACTGGAGATTACCACACATCATAAAGCAAGGGCTCATTAGAGATCAGGCTGAAAAGTTTCCTGAGTGGGGAGGGTCACCTCTAAGAAATGACACTGGGAAGTTACTGGGGTGTAGAATTGAGCCTGACATGAGGCGTGGACATCACCTATTGAAGGGATTTCCAGAAAGAGAGTGAAACAGCTTTCTCTCTTTGTAAGTTCATTGACAGGATAGCTGGAAAGTATTCCCTCTGCCTTTGGGGCTAGGTAGCAATAGCCATGATCACAGGAAGAATTAACAACTGTGATCCATTGAGTGGGTGCCCCATGCAGACACTGGCCCATCTGTGTGGCTGGGCAACCTGTAAACAGTTATCATCATCCGCATTTTCAGAGGAAGAACCCGACCCTCAGAGACATTGTGTAGTTCATCCAAGGCCACGCTGACGGAGGTGGCAGAGCTGGGATGACAGCGTACAGCCACCTGAGTCTCAGGCGTGGATGTGACTCAGGCCCCTACACTTTGGGGGGATGAGCTCATCCAATGAGAACAGACCTTGTGAGCTCTCCCTGGAAAGATTGCATCATGGATGTGAAAAGCCTTCCAGAGAATCCTGTGGAGGCGCAAAGCATCGTTCCTTCTTGTTTGCTTATTTGTCTTTGTTTTTCCCCTTTTCTCTCCTCGCACTTGGTAAATAGGTGAGTCATCCTGAAAATGTGCACTTTGCTTCAGTTTATTCATCTCTAAATCTATTCCAAAATGAAACATACTCTTCAAAAACTGAAGACAGTATAAAAATAGTAGAACTCAGATAAAATAAACCTTTATAATTCACACACTACATATTAGTCTATATTTTCTATTATTCTAACTTTCTATGATGATTCACTGTAACAGAAAACATGGGAATCAACTGATAAACTTTCCTCAAGTCGCCACTTTCACGGGATGCAGAATTGTAAGGATAGAAGTAAAGGTCCTCAACATAGAAAACAAACTTATGGTTACCAAAGGGGAAGGGGGGAAGGGATAAATTAGGAGTTTGGGATTAGCAGATACATACTACTATATATAAAATAGATACACAGCAACCTCCTACTGTATTGCACAGGGAACTATACTCAATATCTTCTAATAACCTATAATGGAAAAGAATCTGTAAAAGAATAGATATATATGTATAACTGAATCACTTTGCTGAAACCAACACAACATTGTTAATCAACCATATTTCAAAAAAAAAAAAAAAGATGTAAGGTCCTACAAAAAAAATCCTGCCAAGTACATACTTAAAAAAGTAAAACAAATTGTGAAGCAATCAGTTGTATAGAAATAATGTCCCTAACCTTTCCTTAAATTACATGAAGGTTGTGACATTTCATGGCCACTGGCACAGCTAAATATAAACAGACTATGCTGGGCTGCCCCCTGTGCTTTTGCTGACTGACACGACAATTAAGGGAACAAGTTTCCTTTGTAAATTACAGCTCCACACAACTTTGAATAAGCAGAGAGTGTACATTAGAAATATTTTTAGCTTGACATGAAACTTTCCAAAGGCTCCTAATTAAGCGTTTAAGCCCAAGGAACTATAATTGCAACTGCCAAAATAACTGGGAAATCATACCTTTGGTGGGATCAATCTTAAACTAAAACTATTGTTTGGAAAGCCTTATGGAAAGGCTTTATTATTCTTCAACATCCTCTTAAGCAGAAGGCCACTTCTAACACTGCCCACTTGGTGAGCAATGCGGACGCACTGTTTATATGCAGGGAGTGTATGCAATAAATGTGGAAGCACATACAAGGGAAAAGAATGGCTGTGAACATCCCTCTGTAACTAAAGAGAAAGACTCCAGTCTTGTCCTACTGAATTCCACAATGGAGCATCCCATTTCCATGAGTCAGATGTGGTTCTGGCTGTGGCAGTTCAGCTCTCAGCATCACTGGGAGAGGCCTTATTAGAATATTGTCTCACTTACTATCTGATCCCCAAACTCTTGCATCTTTGTAA
Source organism: Delphinus delphis (assembly GCF_949987515.2). Classification (NCBI taxonomy): domain Eukaryota; kingdom Metazoa; phylum Chordata; class Mammalia; order Artiodactyla; family Delphinidae; genus Delphinus; species Delphinus delphis. The sequence goes on along the minus strand of NC_082696.1, from coordinate 79,202,766 downwards.
ATGTGCGATATCGCTAGAAGAAGAATACCGTAATGGGGTTTTATGCAGAACATTTCTCTACAGCTCATACTTCAAATATCGTTATATGAAGGTAAATTCTTTGTCCAGTTTAAATGCTAAGAGCTTTCAGATGAAAACATCAGTTGCTTTTAATGAGGATTTTTCAGGGCCATTTGCATATATGAATTTAAAATAACTGTCGTCTAGCTACCATTGTCATAACAAGTCATGTTTTGGTCACTGGTGCAATTACCCAGATCAATCTTCTGGAAGTATCTTTAGAGAATTTTGTATTTGCGCAATTTAAAATAAACCATCAGATGAAAGTGATGTTGTTTATTTCAATATTGTTTTATTGGCATGTATTTAAGTTCTCAATTATTGTTATGATTCATTTCCATCCCAAACCAAGAGTTTCAGCAGCACAGTGAGTGGCACCGTGAGTTTTCAGTAAAACTTTGTTGATGACTGTCACGTACGCGTCATGCCCGTGGGCATCAGGCAGTGTGTGCCTTGATCGCTGAGTCACCAACAGCGCTAATAACATCATACCCATTCTGCCCAGATGAAGAGACTGACGGTCAGTGAGGTTAGGTAACCTATAGCCCAAGGTGACACAGTACAAAGTATCCGAGTTGTATCTGGAGCCAGCCAGTCTGCCTCTGGGCCCTTCTCTTAACACCAACACGACGTGGATGAATACATCCTTGTTCAATGAGCAAATAAATCAATGAGTGATCCTCCAGTGCTTAGAGGAAGACATCAAACTGCAGTAGAATATGTATGACAGTAAAGTAATGAGGCTTGTTGTCCAACAAATGCTACAGCCCGTTGGTTTCATTTGCATACAGGTTCAGAATAGGCCCCTGGGATTCTCATCTTGTACTAACAGCACCACCAATTCTCCAGGCAGTTGCGGCACTCTCCTTGGAGGCTGACTTCAGACTCGGTGAATAAGCCACAAATGCACACGACTTAGCCTAATGGCTTTATTTCCCCCCTTATGTCTTAACCAGAGAGGCTCAGCCTGCATGGTCATGCACATTCCTCACCAGAGCTGGCTCTGGATGACATTTGGCTGCAAAAAGAGTCAAATCCATCTTCCAAGGGTGAAAACATGCCAAGAGGCAAAGTATTCCTAGGGATTCTGTCGTAGTTTATTTTAATCACTTCCCAAGTCGTTCTGAGTAACACAGGCATTGCTCTAAAGGTTCAGTCCGCTACGTTGGAAGCCCTGATGGGGATCCTACCTATCTGGATAAATGAGTTATTCAAGAAGAGCAGAAATGGGCCTCGTTCTTTGAAAATCCAAGTTGAAAACCTCTAGAAAACAAGAGATGGAGTAGAGAGAGAGGAGGATAGCGACTCATTTTTTTCCTTCCAGGATGTTACAAGATTGAGGTCCCTGGGAAAATTCCTTGCCCTCCGTCTGAGTCTTAATGGTGATGGTAGGAGGGCAGGAGACAACAATTCAGTAAAAAAAGTGGGAGTGAAGGATTTTACCAGCAATAGGGAATGGGTCTTAGGCAAAACTTAGAAGTAGAAAGTTTGATTTTTGAACCCCTACGAGGTGCCCCCACCAGGCTCCCCTGATTTCACCTCCCAATGAGACGGCATCCCCATGTCTCCCCGCATCTCAATCCTTGTTTACGCCAGACGTCAGAAAGGTACTAGCTAATGGCAGTTTGCCATGTGATTATCCGCTAGTATTTGCATCACGCAGAAACTTTTAGAGAAGGAGAAAGCAGCCGAATTCTGCCACCGAGGAACGCCTCTATCCTCTGTACCTACTTTCTGCACCAGTGAATCAACGGAGACTTGTGAGCCACCTCTGAACTGCAGAGCTCCTTCCTTAGAGAGAGAAATAGCTTAGAAATAGCTATAGAACTTTAAATTAAACTTGCTTGTATAACCAGAATAATACATCACAAGCAGCAACTATCTGAAGAGAACCATGAATTTCTGGCGCTGTATCTCTATCCAGAAAAGGCAGCAAAGACAACCCCTGGTGAAAATCATCTGGTTTCAAAGGAAGTATCTGAAAGTAGTCTAGCCCGTGTCCGGAAGGGGCCAAGGATACTGGGGCTGTGACATTTGCTGAGCACTTGAAGCGCCAGTGTGGCCTCCCGGTATAATGTCTTCATGAAAAGCTCTCAGGACGGCCTTTTAATATTGATAAGATTTACTAGTGAAAAAGATTGTAATACTGATAAACATTTACATGGATTAATGCTGATTCATTCATCACAAATGTACTTAGTTAACAAGATTAAAATTAATGTTTTCTTGTGCAATTTAGAATGAAGAAAACGGTATTGTGATCTGGCTTTGTAACTCAAATAACCCTTCACCCATCCCTCAAAGTCGATCTAACCCCAGAGGAAAATGGTTGGCAGGCAGCTTATAAAAACATGCTTTCTGACTTCAGATACCTGGTAGACAAGGTTAAACATGTTTATGTGGGTCTGCTCCGCTGTAAGACAGCCAACCATGTGTTGACTGAAAGAAAAAAGAAGGGTAGTCCAGTTTAGCCACATATCCAACAGAATTTGAAATTTGAATTATGAAATCTAAATGTTCCCAAAGCAATCATTAAATACTCAAGTAAATGGAAAAGCAATGATCCAGGATCAGTGTTGTTAAAATGCGTAAGAAGATGAGGCAGATGCTTCCAGGTTCCTCCAGAGTCAGTGTCCGTAAACACGTCTGTGGGAAATACAGGTGAGTCATGAGCTGGTGCCGTGAGGCTCCATACTGGCGTGTGAACAGGAGTTTACACCGAATGCCACCAGACAGGTTCTGAGGAAAGGGGCTGAGGAGAGAGAGTGCGAAGATTCCAGCAATTCTAAACTCAAATGGTGCAACCACGTTTGCATGGCTGTTGAGAGAGCCCTTCTTCAGCAGTGGGAGAATCCAGAGACCTACCGCTGACCCCGCCGTGTCCTCCCTGCCCACTCAGGAATTTCCCCATTCCCCGCCCATGGGAGATTTACTTCCAGTGAGTTACAAACAACCCCAGAGCCTCTACATCCCGGAATTTATAATAAACCCTCAGAATTTTAAACACTCTGATGTTTAAGAACATTTTTCTGCATCTTAATGTATTGGTTTACTGAGTATGTTTTTTGAAGATACGAACTTTTGCTGGTTTCCTCACAGAATCAAAGGCCACACTTGGTTTAATGCTTGCAATAGCCATTGAACAAATAAAATTAACGATCATAGTGTGAAAATAAGAAAAAGGGAGGGAGAAGAGGCAGACTACTTAGCTCAGGCTGTGATTCAGCTCTGTTACTGGTATTTATTGAGCACCTACTGCATGCATGGCAGAATCGCTCTATCCATTGTGACTCCTGGCAAACTCATCTCCTGTACGGCCCTTGCCTCCAACTCTCCCGTGAGAAAAATCATCTTTCACACTGTCTGGTTCCTGGAGACGCTGTGAAAATTGACAAGTGCGTGTTTGTGAAGTACGCGAAATCCTCAGACTAACGGGTTATGTAAACACAGAAGTGTGCAGCCTTTCCAGGCCACAGCCCGCGTCTGTAGCTTCTCTGATAAGCCAAGTGTTCCTGGTTGGGTGCTGTTTCATTCTGAGATAGCTGATGTGCCTTTTATTAATACACGTCCAATGACTCATTGCCCAATAGAACATATGGCTACGAAGATCAAATTGTATTTTACATGGACTAAGAGTCTCCTAATCTCTTTTGTTCCAGTAAAGTGCCTCAAATTTTCATGATTCATTATACATTAGAAAAAAAAAAAACCACTTTCTTCTTGGCTAACAGATATTCCTTATGTTCATGAAGATATTTTCAAAGATGTTCAAAACTCAAAAGTAATCGATTGTTTAGAAGTTGGTCCATATATAATTAAAATAAATAATTTTTAAGTCCTATTGAATTCCATAACAATTGAAGAAGTTATAGCATTAAAATGATGCATTATCAGATTAAAGACCATATTGTTATCACCTTTTCAAGTAGTTCAAACATTAGAAAACAATTCATATGCAGGTTTTTTAATAGACTTGCTGAATATTTTGCAAATGCATTTTTTAAGTTGCCAAAAACCTCTGCTATTTAAAATTGTCAGCATCCATCTGAAATTATTAGCTCAGTGACACTTTTTGAAAAATACAGTTTTGTGCCCCTTGTAATGAGTGTCGACAGTGAGCGGTATTAATTAGCACGCAGCAGTCATGGACCCAGCTCGTTTCCAGCTGTTAATCTGGGACCAACTCAACAAAGACTCCTATAAGCTAATCAAGTCTGGCTACTGGTTCTTCAATTCACAGTACGTCATATTTCTCTGGGTAAAGCTTTATTCCCATTTGCTTTCTTCACTTCTACGTCATTATTGCCATTGCTTGCAGTTTACTGAAAAGCTCACCTTTTGAGGAAATTGGCATGTACATGACAAAATATAAACTCTTACCTAAGGTAGATGGCAGGTTATTTAGATTCTTGATACATACTCTATCAATTCGAGTTCACTAATTTTTTTCCACCCACCATAGTTGTTTGCATAAAATAGAAATTATTCTGTAAATACTGTAGGGGAAAATTAATACTTTTTAAAAGGTATCTATACATGTTAATAAACTTAAGAATATTTATGAATAGTTTTGTAAAATCATATTTTGTAGAGTTATTTTTCTTGGAAATAATTGAGATGCTTTTTCCAGAGCATAGTTTATATTCATATGTAGATCAATAGAGATAGATCTCTCACAATATTAATCTATGTATCTCAATAGTAGCTAGATGCTAGACTATAGCTATAGTGAGATGGAGGTATTTCACTACATATATAAGTAGACATATACGTAGTATTTGTGGATAATAAACTATCCCTTTCATTTCCCGTTTTTCTTCAAGAACAGTTAATTAGCAAACAGTAAGTTTCTTTGTGGCCTTTCTAATAATGTTTAAAATTAACTCTGTAACAAAACTAAAGAGAACACAAACAATAATTTAAGCATAAGTAGGACATGCTTTACTATATTCATAAAAAATAAAATGATAAAAGTCTCCCTACCCAGCAATGTGCTAAGCGTGGCTCACAGCAGCTTGTAGGAGCTGAATGTTAAATTTTCAGGAATTTTGGGAACCAGTTGGCAAACACGTATTATTAAATTTTAACTACATGAATTTATACATAAATAAAGTACATTTAAACCAAAATTAATAAATACTCAAACCTCATCCAACCCTAATTTTCTTGTGTGTGGTCTAAGTTCCTTATTGTGTCCCTGTGAAGGGGTTTTGGTCCTGAGCTAATCTGTTCCTGACTTCATATCCAGTGACATCAAGGTGGTATCTTGAAAGTGTCCAGGGTGGAGTATTTACACGTCGGAAATCAGCACATCCTATAGATCAGGGTTTCTTTCACTAGAGAGTTGGTTAATAAAACATTTACTAGCTTGCCCTTGGCCTATCCTAACTAAATTACTGGGTGAATGTCTAATTCTAATGATTCTTCATATCATTTTATCCTTCTCCTTCTCGTAGACTTTAGTGAAAATGAGGAAACAACAATATTGTGTCTTCCAATCTGTCAAAAGTGCTCTGAGATTTGATTCTAAGCCCTCTTTCTAACTTGAAAATCAGATAGGATCTTAGGCAACACTGAAAAATGTACTTCAGGTGTAGGTTGGCGGATCATTTTTGCATCCTTCAGTGGGGCAGCCCTGGCTGACGTGCAAGCTGGTCAGACAGCTTGCCCTTGTGTCCAGTGGCAGAAATGAAGATTGGTCAACATTCACTTTTAGAGCAACCTTGGGAGGTTCTCGATCTAGATGTAACTCATCGAAGTGACACATGAGTAGCCCTTTCCAGCAGTGCCCGGAGCCCTCACAACTCAGTTTCTATTCATTTTTATTTTGTAGTATATTATCCTGTTTCTTGTAAAACAGAGATAGACATTTCGAGAAATGTGTAGTTGCATGATTAATATATACACTGAAATCTTAAAGCCAAACTACACATACGACTTACTGTACACTTCCTGGATGGAATCAGTTTGTCTTTTGTGTAACCCACTTCCAGCAGGGATCACACAGACCTGATCATGCCCATGCCTACTTTGTAGTGAGCTGTCTGTGCAGTGAGGTTTCAATGACCTGATAAAGAGAAACACAACAAGAGTGCTTTTTAAAAATCTGAATGCAACATTACATTCAGGATTTAAATTGGGTTCTTTTTGTATTGAAGTAGAGTTGATTTACAATGTTGTGTTAATTTCTGCTGTACAGCAGCATGACTCAGTTATACACATATAGACATTCTTTTTCTATATTTTTTTCCATTATGGTTTATCACAGGATATTGAATGTAGTTCTCTGTGCTATACGGTAAGACCTTGTTGTTTATCCATCCCATATATAATTGTTTGCATCTGCTAAACCCAGCCTCCCACTCCATCCCTCCCCCACCCCCCTCCCCCTTGGCAACCACAGTCTGTTCTCTATGTGTTTCTGTTTTGTAGATATGTTCATTTGTGCCATATCTTAGATTCCACATATAAGTGATATCATGTGGTTTTTATCTTTCTCTTTCTGACTTACTTCACTTAGTATAATAATCTCTAGTTGCATCCATATTGCTGCAAATGGCATAATTTCATTCTTTTTTTATGGCTGAGTAATATTCCATTGTATGTGTGTACCACATCTTCTTTATTCATTCATCTGTTGGTAGACATTTAGGTCGTGTCCTTAAATTGGATTCTTAAATGAGTTCTCCTTCTAAAATATAATACAGATTTTTTACAGTGTAGTAGAAAAACATTCCTGTCCCAACTAGTAAAGTTAGAAAAAGAGGGGGAAAAAGGTGTATGAATGTCAGTAAATCATGTCTTTCAATCTGGTTGTATTGAAATTTCAAATTAACCAACTAATGTTACATTCAGAATATTTATAATCACACTTTACTGAGACAACGCTAAATATGGGATGATCAGAATATTGTTCATGGTGGCAAAACCCTTACAAGATTACTCAGCTTTAATTGATGGAAATGTTTCTTTTTACTATTAATATAGGTTCATACATGTAAAAAACATTCAATAGTACTCTAAAATTCTGTCAAAGTCTTTTTTCAAGTAATCCAAAGAAGTTTCCAATATCTGTCATTAATTTTTTTTTTTTTTTTTTGCGGTACGCGGGCCTCTCACTGTTGTGGCCTCTCCCGTTGCGGAGCACAGGCTCCGGACATGCAGGCTCAGCGGCCATGGCTCACGGGCCCAGCCGCTCTGCGGCATGTGGGATCTTCCAGGACTGGGGCACGAACCCACTTCCCCTGCATCGGCAGGCGGACTCTCAACCACTGCGCCACCAGGGAACCCCTGTCATTAATTCTTTAAAGAGAGAAGAACTGTGTGAATAAAAATTAAAGGATTCTTTTATCGTACTTCGGTCCTCTACAGGACTGTATTTTCTATCCAAACTTTTCATAGTGTCAAGGCATGCAGAAATTCTATCTAAATGACTTGATAAGAAGTTGGTAACAGAAAGAATACATATGTGTATGTATATCTATATAGATATAGAAATATATACATACAAAAAACCATGCTACATGGATGATCAGAGCAAGGAGATTAATTTTCTCATGCCAGATGAGAAGTGCCATTTATGGATTCACAATTTTCCTATTGTAATTACATGGCCTTGTGGAAGAAAAGACATAATTATCATTTTCAACGTCCCTGGCCTGGCCTCATTGAGCAAACGGCTCTCGATATTGACATTTTGTCCCGTGGATAATGATACTCTTCCTTCATTCAGAGGAACGGGAAGTGCTATACAAGCACTCACTCATCCATGCCATTGTTTTATCATCAATTTTCACACATTAGAAAAGAAACAGCACCCAGCCTCACCCAGTGCAAATTATTAGCTTCTCACTAAGCCTCACCAGGATTAAACATTCAAATTAAATTCATGCTTTGGAGAGGAAGATAAGAAACTATGCCATGGGATATGCCAAATTATCTTCTAACAGATCTAGCATTTTAAGATAAATTAAGACTATTTGAAATTTAAAAGTTTATTTTTAAGGAACCTAAAATGGCCGATATAAATTCGCTAGAAACTAGAAAAATGCTCGTCAAGTCATTAAATGCATTATTTTACTAAAATACTGGGTTTTAGAAGTAAAGACTTATTAAAACAAATAGCAATTCAAATAAGGACAGGTAATCTTTGCTTCTGACTTTATGAGTGTAAACGCATACACACAAAATTCATGCAAAAGTAAGTAGGTGTTAATTTTATACACCATGGTCTAGACGCAGCGAGAATACAAACATGTTATTCAGTTTTTTTAAGTATTTTCAGTTATTCCAACAAGACACCAAGGAAATGATATTCATATGGCTAATGTGGTTTGGAAAGGCACTCTGGTGAAATTTTAGCTAATGTTAGACTGGGGCAAATAAGCACTATTATGGAATCCAAGGACTTGAAAGTAAGTGGTTTATGAGTCAGGAGCATATTAAGCTGTAGAAATAATGAGCCCTACCATCTGAGAGATAAAATTCACCATGCAGAGTTCAGCCTCTGGTATAGATGAGAAATTAAATTAAATTTGAGCTAAAAACCTATCTTCTGAAAATCTTAACTTAAAATGTTTCTTTGAATTTGTCAGTGTATCTGAGTTTACCTTGAGATTTGATTAACCAAGAAGTAAAGATAGGATCCTGTTTAAAGTATGTAATTCATATCTATCCCTCCCAAGAGAAGCTAAAATGAGGGATCTTGTTCTTTATGAATTGAGGAACGTATACACTCCTACTGTTTAGATTTTGAATGAGCATCTTTAAATACGTTTATTAGATACAGTTGCATACAAATGGTGTTTCTATTTTTTTTTTTTTTTTTTTTTTGCGGTACGCGGGCCTCTCACTGTTGTGGCCTCTCCCGTTGCGGAGCACAGGCTCGGGACGCGCAGGCTCAGCGGCCATGGCTCACGGGCCCAGCCTCTCTGCGGCATGTGAATCTTCCCGGACCGGGGCACGAACCTGTGTCCCCTGCATCGGCAGGCGGCCTCTCAACCACTGGGCCACCAGGGATGCCCTGGTCTTTCTGTTTTGGCTCTTTTCTGTTACAGATTCTATCATTTCTGTCTTTGACTTTTTCCCTCATCTTCAGGGATTCCAAAGAGAGGTCTTCTGAAAAGCCAGCACACACGTGGAACTTTGGCTTAGATCACAGCCTGCCTGACGTGTATTTACTTGCTGATCTGTTTGTTTGTTTTTTACAATAATGCTTGCAGTCGACAGTGACATCATTTGGGGGAGCGTCTTCCCTTAAAACAGCGGTCCCTTTTTGGTACCAGGGACTGGTTTCATGGAAGACAGTTTTCCCACAGACGAGGTGTGGGGGGGATGGTCAGGCGGTGATGCGAGCATTGCGGAGCGACGGGAGCGCAGATAAAGCTTCGGTCGCCCCCTCCCCCCCCCCGCTCACCTCCTGCTGTGCGGCCGGGGTACTTGTCCGTGGCCTGGGGTTGAGGACCCCTGCCTTAAAATGTTCAAAGATTCCCCACCTGGAGTTTAGTCTCTTAGACAAAGGTTCTTACACAGTTGGAAGATGTATGATTTAAGAAAAATTAATAATAAAAGTAGGCCAATTGTAATTTCACCAAATCCTTGACAACAAAACATTTACTATATATACATATGTGCTGTGTGCATATATTCACAAAACTGAACAATGAAAATGCCAACAAAAATGAAAATGTGGCAAAGAAACAAAAAGTAATAACGCCAGAAGTGAAATCTAAATCAAATGTAAACGGAACTATGGAAGAAGTAGCTGACTGCGGAAATGCTGACACCTCCGCATTCCATGGGAACTTCAGGGAAGCAAACCTAGTGACATACGCGAGGAAGGTGGGGCAGAGGGATGGAAAGGATGAAGACGTCCCAGAGAAAGTGACAAAAAAATTCACATTAAAGGAATTCTCAGAGATATTTCATCCCATAAAAGTGCAAAGGACAAAATGTTGGCAGCTAATCCAAACCTAGGAAGCAGGGTGACAATTTTCCAAGCCATGGAGATGCCTTTTCCATATCGCGCATGTTTCACCATCCACTGGGTGGCCAGGCTGTGTGGCCAAGGTTAAAAGGCAGGTAAGTGCCACCCAGGGAAGGACTGGTGCAGGTTTCAAGGTCCCTGAGAACAGACAAGGCACACACCAGGTGTAAGTGGCACAGCATTTACTTGCAGCAAGAGGAGAGAACGTGCACAAGGCCCAGTCCCTTGTGATGCATCAGTTCCCACAGGCGGTGCCCATGCTGCCTAAGGCGGTGGGGCTGACACACCCCACTTCGAGCTGGAGTAAAAAGGGACCAGGGAAAGATGCTCCCTCCAAAGGCCTGGGGGGCTCTTCACCTCCCAGTGAGGAGGTGTCGGGGTCTCTGGCCACTCTATGATTTTTTTCACTTTATTGAGTAGGTCTTAAGCATTCTCACCGCGCGCGCACACACACACACACACACACACACACACACACGCCACCCCGTTACCTCTGTAAGGTGATGGATGTGTTCATTGCCAAGGCCACTCCTATTAAGAGCCCACGTACCAATCAGAAGCTGGCGTGACGGTGTTTCCCAACAGAAACAGGAAGAAAGCACTATTCAAACTGCTCACGTTCTTTTTACAATGAAGTAAAACACTTTAATTCATGTTTCTAAGGTTTTAAGTTATACTAAAACAATATATTTGTTTCACCCTTTTTTTCTTTCCCTATACCTTTATAACCAACAATCAGAGAATTTTGAATGTTTTGACAAAAATGTTGCAATATCACGGTCAGTCGTAGTTTTCCCTTGGTTATTCAGGTCACTTTGCATGGCTTCAGCTGTGATTTCACAGCCTGCAGTGAGGCTGGCAGCTTCCACTGTAAGTACCGAGCAAGTTTACAAGATGAAGCCTTTGCAATTGTCCCCATTAATCTACCTTTTGGTTTAAGCATAAAACCAAATGACTTTAGAGTATAAATGAGCATTTGCCCAGGGAAATAATTTGTGGTTATTGCATATTTACAAGTCCAGAGAGAGAAAACAATGGTGGCTTTGTTGACCCAGGACACTGACCTGTGACCTGAAATAATGGGAATTCTCTTGACATGTTTTACATCATCCAACCTGTTTATTAACAATTATTTCTTCAGAGCCCACTATGTATGCAGGAGACGATACAGAATGACATGGACCCTACTCTCAAAGAGTTTGCAGTTTAGAGGGTAAACTATATCCCTTAATGTATTCAATAAACATCTGGAAGCTGACTGTGGGCCTGGCACTGGGCAGATTCTTGGGCTACATAAGAGGACAAAATGCACAAAACTCTGCCTCAGAGAACTTGCATCCCACACCAATGCGTGAGGAAAGTGTAGTTAAGTGGACAATAATGTGGATCCAGAAAGGAGACCAGACAGTAAGGACCTGAGAGGCTGGGGAAAGTCATTGCAGAAAGAAGATTTTGAGCTGATCATGACCAGTAGAACTATGTATGGAGGAGACATTGGAACAAAATTATTCTAGATTTTTCCTATGGTACTTAACTTTAAAATATTCTTTGGCTTTGAAAAATTCATTTATGAATAGAAAAATCTTTCAGATACTGATCTGTAGTTTACGATTTTCTATATTTCTGCTAAACTATCCAAGAGCAGCTTTGCCAGGGGGGCAGCTGTCGTGAAATTCTCTCTGCTTATTTGGTGCACGACAGCCAGTGGAGAAAGTGATTTCTGTTGGATGAGTCCTTCCCTTCCTACAGGCGTCATCTAAGGTTAATGGCTTAAACCATCCTTTCTCAATACATTCAACTTCTTTCGCAAATGAGTGCAAACTTTTGGTAACTGAGACAATGGCATTGCTGGAGAGAAATATCATTGCTCATCCAAATGTAGTGATTTTCCTACATTTAAAGAATCTCCTGTCCTCTTTTTCTCCTTTTGGGGGAGAGGAGACATCACAAACCCACATAATATGGATGTTTCTTATAGACGTGTAGCATATAGACTGAATCATTCATTACCATAAAGCCAGAAAATGGCCTTTCTCTTGCCAGGCAATCTCATACTTCCAGGTTCTATGGTTGAAAAATATATTTAGCCATTGAATATATTTACAAAGGAACAGTCTTCAGATGCACATTTACATTATTCTTTTTTAGTATTTCAGTTCCCTTTTCGTATCTGCCTTCACCACCAGCACCCCCAAAATCATAAATTCCTTGGTGTAAAAAAACAAAGCTTTCTTATGGATTCTTTTCCATCTCCAAGATAAATGGATGGGCTATTCGTTGGCCCATTCTGGGCTCTCAGTCATTTACAGTCCATATATTCATAGGTAATCTGTTGGAGGCGATATTGAATAAAGGACGTAGTGTCGTGTTGGCACATGTTAAAGTGTTTAGTAAGTGACTGCTGCATTTCTGCTGGATCTTAGTGACTGAATCAGTCAGGGTGCTTTGGCCTCCAGTACGAGTCTGGCCATACTTGACCAAAACAATAGGGTTTTCTTTGATCAAATAAAAAGAAGTCCAGAGACAGACTATAGCCAGAGTTAGTTCAGTAGACAGAACTATGGTTCAGCTTCTCTGGGACTCTCCTGTCCTCACCTCATGGTTGCAAGATGGCTGCAGCCTATCCATCTTGTCCTCATAGAACATCTTGTCCTCATAGAACATCAACAGCGGGAAGGGAGAGAGGGCTTCTTATCTCTTTTTCCTGTTTCTCAGTCTCTTTCTCTCCTTTTTTAATCCAGGAAGAAATTCTTTCCTGGAATGTTCTCTAGCACACTTTCCTTTCACTTCTATCAGCCAGAATTGGATTGTATGTCCGTGGACCAGCTGCAAAGAAGGTTGAGGAAGCAAGTTTAGCTTGTGGACACTGTTTGCAGCTTGGCGTACACATTTTAAAATTTATTTTATTGAAGTATATTTGGTTTACAATGTGTTAATTTCTACTGTACAGCAAAGTGACTCAGTTATACATATATATTCTTTTTCATATTCTTTTCCATTATGGTTTATCCCAGGATATTGAATATAGTTCCCTGTGCTATACAGTAGGGCCTTGCTGTTTATGCATACACGTTTTTAACAACTATGAAAATGTATGATTCTGTGAGCCTTTTAAAAATTCTCATTTTATAGCTGTAGTCTGTATCACCCATTTGTTTTGAGTAATGATCTTATTGACAACATTTTTTTCTTAATATCTATATCTCTGTGTCCGTAGAAATTTGTTTCAAAAATTAATTTGCATTTCCTCAATAATATCAGATGTTCCTATGTTTCTGTCACTTCACGCCCATTTTTCAAGAAAAAAGGCTGTTTTCCTGACATGTTAAATTTTTATTGGGTTTGACCCCTTCGTTGTGCAACGTGTCTCATATATGTTTATATTTCCCAGGTCTTCTGAAGGTAGTAACCTTCAAAATGTGATTTTTACATCATTGCACCCCAACCTTTATATTTTCAGGTTTTTATATTTTTTCTTTTATATTTAATTTTTCCAATTTTTTCCTTTTAATATTTCTGGCCTGTTATCCCATTGATTTGTCTTTCTTAGAATAGCTTTCTTATATGCGGCATGTCTCTATTATCTGATCTCTCATTTTAAAAGGTGTTCTCCAGTTCTCCATCTTGACTGTGGTGTTAGTGACACACATCTATGCATGTAATACAATTTCATAAAATTATACACACAGATTCAAAACAGCATGAAAACTGGTGAAATCCAAGAAAGGTCTTAGTTTAGTTATTTGCATTGTGTCAATGCCAATTTAGTTTTGATAAAGTATCATAGTTACTTAAGACATTACCATTGGGAGAAGCTTAGTGAAGGGTACCCGGGACCTCTCAATACTATTTCTTCAAATTCTGTAAGTCTATACTTATTTCAAAATTTTTAAAATTTTAAGGTGTTGTCTCATTCCCATCTTTCTTCAGACTGGGCACATTTGTGCCATGTAAATTTAAGAGGTTTACGTACTCAAAGAGTGTATAAACTTTCTCATTAAAAAATTTCAAGGCTCTCTTATGATAATAAAGTTTTATTGTAATGGAGTCCTATAATAATAATAATAATAAAGTGTTCCTTTTAACTACAAGAAGAAAATCCCATCAATGGCATTTTAAAAATCTAATGGTAGAAATAATACTGGGTTTTTTTAAACATGGGTATAATTAACTTTAATCCAACGTGTAGAAATCACTGACAAATAATTTATAATTGTTTTCCCCACATTTTAAAATTTTTCTTTCAAGTTTACCTCATCATTCCTCACTTCTTCCAATATGATTTTATCGTTGCTTCTCCTAAAATATCTAAGCTCTGTGCTCATTTTATTTTTGTATCTTTGTGGCTGTCTCCTTTACTTACTCCTGATTTTTAAATACCTGTTTGTCCTCCTCTTCTGTTATTTCATTATAATTTTGTAATCTTACTGATCAAAAAAAAATCTCTTTTTTCCTCTTGTAATCTCTGCCCTCAGAAAGTGATTATTGACCTTCTTCTCTGTGTCAGAGACTGGACAGGACACCAGAGGGAAGACGGTGCCCTTTTCTGAAAAGCCAAAGCCCAGGGGAGAGAGAAGAAAGACAAGTCCTCAGATAAAATGATTCGAGGTTTACCATGCTATGTGTCACACACATGGTGACACTTCCCCAGGCCCACCCCCATTTCTGTTCTCTCTTGTCTCCCTCTGAAGTGCTACTGCAAGGTAGCAGAATGTCACAAATATTATACCTGAGACCCAGTCGTCTTCAAACTTCAGTCCTGGCTGGTCATTTAGACAAGAACTTTGCAAAGTGCTTGGTCTTTCTTGGGGGAAAATGGTTTTTAAAAGCCCTGGCATGGAGAATCAGTTTATTCATTCTCTACTGTCAGAAAGTTAATCAAGCAGTATCCACTTTCCCTGTAAAACCCATTCATTCCAGGTAGTTCTTCCTTCAAAACATTACAGTATTGTATTTCACACATTGGGGTATGGATTTAATTCCCGTGATCTTCATTTCTTTTTTGTCTTAGTGTTAATGTATTTCTCGCTCACTGCTGCCCTTTAGGGCTCTAAAATCTGGATGTGTGTGCGTGTGCACGTGTGTGTGTGTGTATTTTGGGGGGACAGAGGGAGGGAAGAGGGATCACCGTCCATTCTGAGTGGTTTTCCCTTTGGTTGTATTTTCTGTACATTTCGTGGAGCTTGGTATTGACGTACACAACATTAGAAGCTTTATCTGAAGCATCCTGTGTAGCTTGATGTAAAGAGCTCACCTTTTCAAACAGCAGCGTAAGTGTTACTACCCAGTCTCCTAAAGTATTCCCAGGCTCACAGGATGAAAAGAGTGGCCCCAAAGCCATTTGAAATCTTCCTAGGATGTGCCCAGATGGAGAAGTCCAGCCAAACAGGGACACAGCATGTACCTCATAAACGTTCCCTTTTTCTTAATAATGACTCCAGAAGAAAACACGTGGTTTTAACTATGCGGACCAACCAGCGAAATTCCAAATACAGAAAATAAACATCAGAGACCCCTTTAAAGGATAATTTAAAACACAAGTAAATTCCCAGAGGGCTAGCAGCAAAATTGAAATAGTCAGAGGACCAGAGATATGTGTGTGGGGGGGGGGGGGCAAAGATGAATTAGTGGGTGTCGCCGTCGGGGTCCCGGGAGCACACAAGGCTTCCAGATTTGGAGTGGCCAAAGTAAGGGACTTGCACTGATTCCCCCTGGGCCCTTGGTGTGGTCCTGGCTGCCTTGGTCAGAAACCTCTCGATCATAAAGCCAGGGTACCTGTAGGATAACTGGGCTTGAGCTCTGGGGCCCTGCGCCGAGTTTTGTATGGTGACTGTGAAATCTTCTGAAAGAAGGCTCCCCAAATGGTGCTATGTTTCAGGACCCACAAAACACAGATCCACTCCCACCCCCGTTGTCAAGTCGAGAAACTCAGTTAAACCAACTCGAGGGGCTCATCTCTCGTGGGGTCTTTATTCTGTGTCCCCCCCACCATTCCTCCCTCCCTCTGCAGCCCTGTCCTGCTGCTCTGGCCTCCCCAGCCACCGTGCGATCCTGGCCTGGGCTGGCCTGTGGGCTACACTGGTGGGAAGTTCGGCTTCTACTCTGCAGGTACTTTCAAAGCAAACCCCTGCAGGCAAATAACTGACGCCTGTCCGTAGGCTTCGATTCCAGATTCCTCAGAGAGGGGCCGACAGTCCAGCCCTGGCCACTGGTCACCCGGATCCCATCAGCTGAGACTGGGCGGCAGGGGCCTGTCCTGGAGGAGGGGCACCTATCTTGGGGGAGGGAAGGCGATGTCTCTAAGGAGGAGCCGGTGGGTTGGCAGGAATGTCACGTATACCGTATCTAAAAAGGAAGTTGACTCAGCGTACTGAATCTGCTTAGGACACATTGATGGCTGGATGAGGAAGCCCAGTAGCGCGTGGCCGGCTTTCTCCCTGTTATTCACCTCTGCTTTCCTGCAGTCTCTCTGTTTAGATTTTTAATCATTTTCCAGACTCTCAGCAAACAGCTTTCAAAAAACGTTTGTGCTAATTTGCAGAGTATCTCATGAGCTCATTCCAGTGTTAGAGCAGCCTTCCAGCAACTGTTACACTAGGGAAAAACTCAACCAATGTCTTTTTATATCTAAAGATAGTAACACTTGTTTGTTTTTCTCTCGGCGAAATACCTTTGCCCTGTTATTCATAGGCACACGGCCAAAAAAGAGAAATGGTGTTATTTTCTGGAGAACACAGGCTGAAAAACTGCACGTGGCTTACGGCAGCTCATGGACTCACTTGATTTTGTGTGTGTGAACACGCTCTATCGTGTGTCATGTGCAGAGAATGCATTTCTCAGCAAGCAGGCGTGTCTGAAATGTGGTGGATGGGGACACAGGCACGATCCCAGACTTCTAGAAAAATCAGCCTTTCCTGGTCTCTCTGTGTGCGCGCCCGTATTGTTTACCCACAGAGAGACTACAGGTTTTCCAGCCCCTTCTTTATATATTAATCCTTACAAAAAAGTCACCAGAGAGCTCAACACAAACCGGGTCAAACAAGTCTGTTCTCAGGAGGCGAGACTTGTCAGCCTATCACCAAAAGTCATACCCTCTTTAGAAATAAATATTTCTTTGTGTTTTCTCAATAATGCAGTTCCTGAAACTTACATTTGTAGATTCCTGTTTTTGCATATGACTGCACAGTATTTTTCTCGTTAAACCCAAAGCATTTTATTGAAAAGACTCTAAAGGACTTAGGGAAGGGCAAATTTCTCCGCTAAGACGGCCAGCTGCACAACCATTCTGAGAACCAATAAAAACTAATATTTGGGGCTTCCCTGGTGGCGCAGTGGTTAAGAATCCGCCTGCCAATGCAGGGGACACGAGTTCGATCCCTGGTCCGGGAAGATCCCACATGCCATGGAACAACTAAGCCCATGTGCCACAACTACTGAGCCTGCGCTCTAGAGCCTGTGAGGCACCACTGCTGAGCCCGCGTGCTCCACCTACCGAAGCCCACGTGCCTGGAGCCTGTGTTCCGCAACGGGGGAGGCCACTGCAGTGAGAGGCCCGTGCGCCACGGCAAAGAGTAGCCCCCAGTCACCGCAACTAGAGAAAGCCTGCGCACAGCAACGAAGACCCAATGCAGCCAAAAATAAATAAATAAAATAAAAAATTTAAAAAAAAACCCTAATATTTGAAAATAGCTCAATGGTAGGTAAGGGGGACTAGGTAGACCCAAAGAAGACTGGTTAAATTCTATCTGAACAACAAAGTAGGCCATTAGTTTCATCAGATACAGGTATTTCTGTAACAAATACTTCTTTAAGGTATTATTTTTTAAATTTTGTTAGGGTGTTTTGTTTATTCAAAAATTAAATTTCTTTCAAACTATGGCTGAATATGGTAGTGTAAAAATTACAGCTGGAAATATCAAATATTTAAATTCATATTGCACAAACATAAGTATTGTGTGTTGTAAGTGTAAAGTGTGAATTTCTTTTGATCACCACTTTCTCCTACCAGGGGACTGACTGTTTCTCTGTCCACTGCAGAGGGATTGCACCCAATAAAACACTCAGATATCAAAAGTGGGTCCACACGCTGCTGCCCAGGTGCATAAATGCTCGTATCTCAACATACCACTCTCATCCCACATGCTTTATTGTTTTTGATTTTCCAGTTTTTCCGCTTGAGTTTTTTTTTTTTTTTTAATGGGGTAAAATTGCTTTACAATCTTGTGTTAGGTTCTGCTGTACAATGAAGTGAATCAGCTATATGTGTTCAAATATCCCCTCCCTCTTAGACCTCCCTCCCACCCCCCCACCACACCCATCTAGGTCATCATAGAGCACCGAGCTGATCTCCCTGTGCTATACAGCAGCTTCCCACTAGCTATCAGTTTTACACATGGTAGTGTATTTACATCAATCCTAATCTTCCAATTCATCCCACCCTCCCCTTCCCCCGCTGTGTCCACATGTCCATTCTCTACGTCTGTGTCTCCATTCCTGCCCTACAAATAGGTTCATCTGTACCATTTTTCCAGATTCCACATATATGCATTAGTATATGATTTTTGTTTTTCTCTTTCTGGCTTACTTCACACTGTATGGACTCTGTGTGGAGTCTACTGTGTGGACCCTAGCTCCAGCCACACCTCTACAAATGACCTAATTTCGTTCCTTTTTTATGGCTGAGTAATATTCCGTTGCACATATGTACCACATCTTCTTTAACCATTTGTCTGTCAATGGGCATTTAGGTTGCTTCCATGACCTGGCTATTGTAAACAGTGCTGCAGTGAACATTGGGATACATGTGTCCTTTTGAATTATGGTTTTCTCAGGGTATATGCCCAGTAGTGAGATTGCTGGGTCGTATGATAGTTCTGTTTTTAATTTTTTAAGGAACCTCCATACTGTTCTCCATAGTGGCTGTATCAATTTACATTCCCACCAACAGTGCAAGAGGGTTCCCTTTTCTCCACACCCTCTCCAGCATTTATTGTTTGTAAATTTTTGATGATGGCCATTCCAACGGGGTGTGAGGTGATACCTCATTGTAGTTTTGATTTGCATATCTCTAATAATTAGTGATGTTGAGCATCTCTTCATGTGCCTCTTGGCCATCTGTATGTATTCTTTGGTGAAATGTTTATTTAGGTCTTCTGCCCATTTTTTAATTTGGTTTCTTGTTTTTTTGATATTGAGCTCCATGAGTTGTTTGTATATTTTGGAGATTACTCCTTTGTGCATTGCTTCATTTGCACATATTTTCTCCCATTCTGAGGCCTGCTTTTTGTCTTGTTTACAGTTTCCTTTGTGTGCAAAAGCTTTTAATTTTAATTAGGTCCCATTGCTTTATTTTTGTTTCTATTTTCATTACTCTAGGAGGTGGGTCAAAAAAGATCTTGTGGTGTTTTATGTCAAAGAGTGTTTTTCCTATGTTTTCCTCTAAGAGTTTTATAGTGTCTGGTCTTACATTTAGGCCTTAATCCATTTTCAGTTTATTTTTGTGTATGGTGTTAGGTAGTGATCTAATTTCATTCTTTTACAAGTAGCTGTCCAGTTTTCCCAGCACCACCACTTATTGAAGAGATTGTCTTTTCTTCATTGTATGTTCTTGCTTCCTTTGTCATAATTTAGTGGACCATATGTGTGTGGGTTTATCTCTGGGCTTTCTATCCTGTTCCATTGATCTATATTTCTGTTTTGTGCCAGTACCATACTGTCTTGATTACTGTAGCTTTGTAGCATTATTTGAAGTCAGGGAGTCTGATTCCTCCAGCTCCGTTTTTCTTTCTGAAGATTGCTTTGGCTAATCAGGGTCTTTTGTGTTTCCATACAAATTGTAAAATTTTTTGTTCAAATTCTGTGAAGAATGCCATTGGTAGTTTGATAGGGATTGAATTGAATCTGTAGATGTCTTTGGGTAATATAGTCATTTTCACAATATTGATTCTTCCAATCCAAGAACATGGTACATCTCTCCCTCTGTTTATGTCATCTTTGATTTCTTTCACCAGTGTTTTATAGTTTTCTGAGTACAAGTATTTTGCTTCCTTAGGTAGGTTTGTTCCTAAGTATTTTATTCTTTTTTCTGCAATGGTAAATGGGATTGATTCTTTAATTTCTCTTTATGATTTTTTGTTGTTGTATAGGAATGCCAGAGATTTCTGTGCATTAATTTTGTATCCTGCAACCTTACCAAATTCATTGATTAGTTCTAGTAGATTTCTGGTGGCATGTATAGCATCATGTCATCTGAAAACAGTGACAGTTTTATTGTCTTTTCCAATTTGGATTCCTTTTATTTCTTTTCCTTTACTGATTGCAATGACTAGGACTTCCAAAACTGTTGAATAAGTGTGGCGAGAATGGACATCCTTGTCTTGTTCCTGATCTTAGAGGAAATGCTTCCAGTTTTTCACAATCGAGTATGATGTTTGCTGTGGGTTTGTCATATATGACCTTTATTATGTTGAGGTAGCTTCCCTCTATACCCATTTTCTGGAGAGTTTTTATCATAAATGGGTGTTGAATTTTGTCAAAAGCTTTTTCTGCATCTATTGAGATGATCATATGGTTCTTATTCCTTAATTTGTTAATATGGCGTATCACATTGATTGATTTGCACATATTGAAGAATCATTGCATTCCTGGGATAAATCCCACTTGATCGTGGTGTGTGATCCTTTCAATGTGTTGTTGGATTCTGTTTGCTACTATTTTGTTGAGGATTTTTGCATCTATGTTCATCAGCGATATTGGCCTCTAGTTTGTTTTTCTTTTTGTGACAACTTTGTCTGATTTTGGTATCAGGGTGATGGTGGCCTCTTAGAATGAGTTTGGGAGTGTTCTTCCCTCTGCAATTTTTTGCAAGAGTTTGAGAAGGATTGGTGTTAACTGTTCTCTAAATGTTTGATAGAGTTCACCCGTGAAGCCATCTGATCCTGACTTTTGTTTGTTGAAACTTTTTTTTTTAACATCTTTTTTTTTAACATCTTTATTAACATCTTTAATCGCTTTACAATGGTGTGTTAGTTTCTGCTTTATAACAAAGTGAATCAGTTATACATATAAATATGTTCCCATATCTCTTCCCTCTTGTGTCTCCCTCCCTCCTACCCTCCCTATCCCACCCCTCCAGGCGGTCACAGGGCACCGAGCTGATCTCCCTGTGCTATGCGGCTGCTTCCCACTAGCTATCTACCTTATGTTTTGGTAGTGTATATATGTCCATGCCTCTCTCTCATTTTGTCACAGCTCACCCTTCCCCCTCCCCATATCCTCAAGTCCATTCTCTAGTAGGTCTGTGTCTTTATTCCAGTCTTACCCCTAGGTTCTTCGTGACATTTTTTTGTCTTAAATTCCATATATATGTGTTAGCATATGGTATTTGTCTTTTTCTTTCTGACTTACTTCACTCTGTATGACAGACTCTAGGTCTATCCACCTCATTACAAATAGCTCAATTTCGTTTCTTTTTACAGCTGAGTAATATTCCATTGTATATATGTGCCACATCTTCTTTATCCATTCATCCGATGATGGGCACTTAGGTTGTTTCCATCTCTGGGCTATTGTAAATAGAGCTGGAATGAATATTTTGGTACATGACTCTTTTTGAATTATGGTTTTCTCAGGGTATATGCCCAGTAGTGGGATTGCTGGGTCATATGGTAGTTCTATTTGTAGTTTTTTAAGGAACCTCCATACTGTTCTCCATAGTGGCTGTACCAATTCACACTCCCACCAGCAGTGCAAGAGTGTTCCCTTTTCTCCACACCCTCTCCAGCATTTATTGTTTCTAGATTTTTTGATGATGGCCATTCTGACTGGTGTGAGATGATATCTCATTGTAGTTTTGATTTGCATTTCTCAAATGATTAATGATGTTGAGCATTCTTTCATGTGTTTGTTGGCAGTCTGTATATCTTTTTTGGAGGAATGTCTATTTAGGTCTTCTGCCCATTTTTGGATTGGATTGTTTGTTTTTTTGTTATTGAGCTGCATGAGCTGCTTATAAATTTTGGAAATGAATCCTTTGTCAGTTGCTTCATTTGCAAATATTTTCTCCCAATCTGTGGGTTGTCTTTTGGTCTTGTTTATGGTTTCCTTTGCTGTGCAAAAGCTTTGAAGTTTCATTAGGTCCCATTTGTTTATTTTTGTTTTTATTTCCATTTCTCTAAGAGGTGGGTCAAAAAGGATGTTGCTGTGATTTATGTCATAGAGTGTTCTGCCTATGTTTTCCTCTAATAGTTTGATAGTTTCTGGCCTTACATTTAGGTCTTTAATCCATTTTGAGCTTATTTTTGTGTATGGTGTTAGGGAGTGATCTAATCTCATACTTTTACATGTACCTGTCCACATTTTTAATTACAGTTTCAATTTCATTACTTGTGATAGGTCTGTTTATATTTTCTAATTCTTCCTGGTTCAGTCTTGGAAAATTGTACCTTTCCAAGAATTTGTCCATTTCTTCGTCATTGTCCGTTATATTGGCATATAGTTGTTTGTAGTAATCTCTTATACTCCTTTGTATTTCTGTGGTGTCAGTTGTGATTTCTCCTTTTTCATCTCTAATTTTATAGATTTGCATCCTCTCCTGTTTTTTCTTGATGAGTCTGGCTAAGTGTTTATCAATTTTGTTTATCTTCTCGAAGAACCAACTTTTAGCTTTATTGATCTTTGCTATTGTTTTCTTCATTTCTATTTCATTTATTTCTCCTCTGATCTTTGATTTCTTTCTTTCTACTGACTTTGTTTTCTTTTTTCTTCTTTCTCTAGTTGCTTTAGGTATAAGGTTGGATTCTTTATTTGAGATTTTTCTTGTTTGTTGAGGTGAGATTGAATTGCTATAGAACTCTTTTGATGTGTCCCATAGGTTGTGGGTTGTCGTTTTTTCCCTCTTAGAACTGCTTTTGCTGTGTCCCATAGGTTGTGGGTTGTCGTGGTTTTTTGTTTGTTTGTTTGTTTTGGTACGCGGGCCTTTCACTGTTGTGGCCTCTCCTGTTGTGGAGCAGAGGCTCCAGACACACAGGTTCAGCGGCCATGGCTCACGGGCCCAGCTGCTCCGTGGCATGTGGGATCGACCGGGCCTCAAACCCATGTCCCCTGCATCAGCAGGCGGACTCTCAACCACTGCGCCACCAGGGAAGCCCAGGTTGTCGTGTTTTCATTGTCATTTGTTTCTATGTATTTTTGTCTTTGATTTCTTCAGTGATCTCTTGGTTATTTAGTAGTGCACTGTTTAGCCTCCATGTATTTGTGGTTTTTACAGTTTTTTTCCTGTAATTGATTTCCAACCTCATAGTGTTGTGGTCAGAAAAGATGCTTGATACGATTTCAATTTTCTTAAATTTTCCAGGGCTTGATTTGTGGCCCAAGATGTGATCTATCCTGGAGAATGTTCCATGTGCACTTGAGAAGAAAGTGTATTCTGCCACTTTTGGGTGGAATGTCCTATAAATATCAATTAAATCTATCTGGTCTATTGTGTCATTTAAAGCTTGTGTTTCCTTATTTATTTTCTGTTTGGATGATCTGTCCATTGGTGTAAGTGGGGTGTTAAAGTCACCTACTATTATTGTGTTACTGTCAATTCCCCTTTTCATGGTTGTTAGCATTTGCCTTGTGTATTGAGGTACTCCTATGTTGGGTGCATAAACATTTATAATTGTTATATCTTCTTTTTGGATTAATCCCTTGATCATTATGTAGTGCCCTTCCTTATCTCTTGCAATAGTCTTTATTTTAAAGTCCATTTTATCTGATATGAGTATTGCTACTCCATCTTTCGATTTCCATTCGCATGGAATATCTTTTTCCATCCCTTCACTTTCAGTCTGTATGTGTCCCTAGGGCTGAAGTGTGTCTCTTTTTATATGGGTGTTGTTTCTGTATCCAGTCAGTCAGTCTGTGTGTTTTGGTTGGAGCATTTAATCCATTTACATTCAAGGTTATTATTGATATGTATTTTCCTATTACCATTTTCTTAATTGTTTTGGGTTTGTTTTTGTGAGTCTTTTCTTCTCATGTTTCGCACCTAGAGAAGTTCCTTTAGCATTTGTTGTAAAGCTGGTTTGGTGATGCTGAATTCTCTTAGCTTTTCCTTGTCTGTAAAGCTTTTGATTTCTTTTTTGAATTTGAATGAGATCCTTGCTGGGTAGAGTAATCTTGGTTGTAGATTTTTCTCTTTCATCACGTTAAATATGTCCTACCAATCCCTTCTGGCTTGCAGAGTTTCTGCTGAAAAGTCAGCTGATAACCTTATAGGGATTCCTTTGTATGTTATTTTTTGCTTTTCCCTTGCTGCTTTTAATATTTTTCTTTGAATTTAATTTTTGTTAGTTTGATTAGTATGTGTCTTGGTGTGTTTCTCCTAGGTTTTATCCTGTATGGGACTCTCTGCACTTCCTGGACTTGAGTGACTATTTCCTTTCCCATGTTAGGGAAATTTTCCACTATAATCTCTTCAAATATTTTCTCTGACCCTTTCTTTTTCTCTTCTTCTTCTGGGACCCCTATAATTCGAATGTTGGTGCATTGAATGTTGTCCCAGAGGTCTCTGAGATTATCTTCAATTCTTTTCATTCTTTTTTCTTTATTCTTCTCCTCAGCAGTTATTTCCACCATTCTGTTTTCCAGCTCACTTATTCGTTCTTCTGCCTCAGTTATTCTGTTATTGACTCCTTCTAGTGTATTCTTCTTTTCAGTTATTGTGTTGTTCATCTCTGTTTGTTTGTTCTTTAATTCTTCTGGGTCTTTGTTAAACATTTCTTGTATTTTCTCAATCCGTGCCTCCATTCTATTTCTGAGATTCTGGATCATCTTTACTATCATTACTCTGAATTCTTTTTCTGGTAGGTTGCCTATTTCCTCTTCATTTATTTGGTCTTGTAGGTTTTTACCTGCTCCTTCATCTTTGACATATTTTTTTGTTGTCTCATTTTCTTTTTTGATGGGTGGGATTGTGCTTCTGTCTTACTTGTTCTTAGGTCTGAGGCTTCCAGCACTGGAGTTTGTAGGCTGCTGGGTAGAGCTGGGTCTTGGTGCCGAGATGAGGACCTCTGGGAGACCTCACTCTGATGAATATTTCCTGTGGTCTGAGGTTCTCTGTCAGTCCAGTGTTTCAGACTCGGAGCTCCCACCACAGGACCTCTGGCCCAACTCCTGGCTTGTGAACCAAGATCCCGCAAGCTGTACGGCGTGGCAAAAAAAAGAAAAAAGGAGCAGATCTATAACAAAGAGTAAAAAATAAAATAAGATTAGAAAACTAACAGATATGTTAGAAAGAATAACAAAAAATATATATAGAGGAAACAATAACTGGAAGGTAAAACAGAACCACAAATAAAAAAAGAGGAGAAAAAAAAAAACCCAGAAAAGGCGTTGGCTGTGGGGTGTGGGGCTTAGGCAGGGGCCGGGTTTAGGCAGTAGGTGGGGCTTATGCTTAGGACCAACTGGGCCAGAAAAGACCCTGGGGAGTGGGGGGTGGGGCTTAGGCTAAGGGGGAGGGGCCCGGGAGTGCCTCTGGCCTTGGAGGACGAGGACCGGGTCCAGGACCGCAACAGGCTCACTGGGCCCGATGGGCAGGGGAAAACACTAGGCTCGTTGCCCCTGATCCTCTGATTCCAGAGGGCCCCTCCCTGTTGGCCTCTCTTCTTCTTCCCCACTCCATGCTCCTAGGACCCACGCAGCCAGTGGGGGCCCCTGAAGGCAGGGTACCAGACCCGAAGCCCAGTAGGCTTCCCGGGGCCAAGTGGGTGGGGGAAACGCCTGCCGCACCTCCCCTGATCCTCCGATCCCTCTCCATTTACCTCTCCTCTTCTCCCCCCGCCTCCCTCTTACGCCCCTAGGACCAACGCGGCCCAGAGGGTCCTTGGAGAGTGAGGGACCTGGCCAGGGAGCCCTGCAGGCTTCCTGGGCCCCAATTGGGTTGGGAAATGCTAGGCACACTCCCCCCCGATCCTCCGAGCCCCCAAGGGTCCCTCCAGGCATGGGAAACCTTCCCCCCTCCCAGCCCCTTTGGGGGGCGCCAGTCCTATCCAGCCTCTACTTCTCCTCCCCCCTCACTCCCCCTACGTCCTACCCAGTCCCTCGGGGGTTCCTTCCATCTCCTTGGGTGTCAAGGTCCCCCCACCAGTGTCCACAGGCGCCCTAGCTGAGGGGAGAGGCAAACGCTACATCCTCCCCCACCACCATGTTGCCTCTACCCCCCCATATGCTTTACTTTTACTTACACTTTCCTTGTTCCTGTGCCCTTTCCCTTGTACTTGAAACCAGCGTGTGGTGCAGTGCGTGCTTTGGCCACATCTGTGTCCCGTGAGGGCTGCTTCCAGGGCTACCTGCCTCTTTGTGCTGCTTTCTATAATCCATAAGGTATTAATAGACCATCAGTACTACTCGGGACACAAAGCTACTTAGTACACATATACAATAAACTACAAAGTACTGTCCTAGTAAGTATTATCCTAGTAGCTGTAGTAACTTAATGCCAATTCCAAAATACCAAACTCTTTCCCCGGAAGCAATGTTTGCTCACTAAGAAAATCTAGGTCAGAACCTGACCATAATTAAGCCACTTGTCTTTCCTTTAGCTGTTTTTTTTTCTTTTCCTGAGGTGTTAGCCTGGTTATTTGCAAAATAACCTGATAGTCTCATAAAGTAACATTTATTAAACAAAAATGTTGGCAGTAGCCAAAGCTTGAATGAATTTGACTTTAGGAAGCCATGCAGAATTATCTGAAAATACTATTTTCTATCAGTAATAACAACTGTACGTAAATTAGCTTCACACACACACAGGGTGCCATTCTCATGACTTTTAGGCTTCATTAACTTAGAAATATAAATGCTACAAAGTTACAGAAAACATCTTTTGAAAGTTTAATTACTTAGGTTTCATTTATGTATTTTTATAAATTTTGAATAAGTTCTAGTTTTGATTTTTTTTTTGTTTCAGATGCTTGACACCTTCAGTCAGAGGATCTGATAGGTATTCCATGTAAATGAAAAAACTGGAATCCTAAGGGTCACACAGGGCTTTTCACATCTGAAGCAATATTTGAACATTGTTTCAATTAACAGCTTATACAGTTTCTGCTATTTGGAGAACCACCCATGAGAAATATTTCATGCCTTTGATCCAGGAAACACTTGTTGAGAACGTTCTACCTTTACGGTCTCCGTTACATTACTTATATTCCTTTGTGTGACCCTTACAGCATCTTTGGAGGTGGATATTGTAACCCCTTCTCTGTCGATGAGGAATCTGAAGGCTAAAGTAGGGAAGTGACTTTGCCTTGAAACCTACAAATTCTCTATGCAAACCTAACCTGAACCCCACTGGGTCTGACTCCAAGTTCTTTCATGCCATTGTGTTGTCACTCCTTTCTGTGTTGTCATTCAAGTGCAGGTATGTCTAAAAGTCATCGTGAAAAAGTATGCTGAAAGACAGTCTCGGCCAAAATACAGAAAATTAATAGGCAAACTATCTCATAGATATAATCTCCCTCATCCACCATAATTAAAGGAATCAAGTGGAATTAGTGGATTCAATACAAAGTACTGACCCCGTCTCAGAGTCACACAATGGTCCTGTCACAACCCTACTCCGTGTAGGATTCAGTGCATTATCTCTTTGACAGGCTAATCCTCATGCTGAGTTCTTTTGATCATAAGGGGTCCTGGACAGGATGTTTTCCCAACCAGAAAACCAGCACTACTGGGATGCCAGCTGGAAACATGACATGAAAACTTGGCCCCGATTCCAAAGCCAACAGTGTGTTGAAATTAGGACATATCATTTACTTGGTTCCTGGCTACAGCCTTCACAACTGACAACTGGAGATCACTAATACTTCTGCTTGTACAGAGCCTCATCCAGGAGGGTTCCAAGTCATCAGCTCAGTCTGTAGAAGTCATTTAACTCCTGATTTTAAGGAGCTTTTAGGTCCCCAGAATCTTTAAAGTGGGGCAATGGGGAAAGAAATACTGGTTTTCTGCAGAGAAGGGCGGCTGTACACAGCTCTTCTGTGTGTGCTAATGGAAACTGCACAGCACATCCCATTAAAGTGAAAGAATAAAACCCAGGGTTTCTAAACAGCATTGGAACCAAACAAAATTTATGAATTAAATATCTAAACCCAGCTAGCCCCTCCTTTAGACGGCTCCTGGTACCATATTGCCTGTGTCAACTTTCCTGGGAGATAAACATTTTATTGAACATATCAGTATATCCTGGTATATTGAACATATTAAAATGTTAGCATATTGAACATATTAGTATATCTCGGGAGCTTTATATAATATATGTATATATATTTACATAATAAAATCTTAATTAATGCTTCCAAAAGTGCTTCAAAATAGCTATTATTAACCCTGTTTCATAAATACAAATACTAGGATTCAGATATATTAGGTAATGTGGCCAGATGTCACACGGTATAAAATGACAGAACTATAAATATGTTTACAGCTTTGTTATGCCACCTCGGAATCTCCCCGTCATGCCCATTTCCCTTCCCGTCACCCTCTATTTCATGCATCTCCCTCTCGGGCCTCTTCTGTGAGGATCTTAGTCTGATCTCCAGGAGAAGCCCCAAAAGGTGATGCACATGTGTGTCAACAACTGGACACATAGGTCTGCCTATGAACCACATTTTTGTTAGACCATTTAGGTAGTTCAACCATTGCCATGCATCCAACAATCAGTCGATGACTTTAAAAGCATGAAAACAGTTTCAGGATTCAGACAGCACTGTGATTTAATACACTGCCTACAGACCTTGAACTTCATGACCTCTATCATTAACACTTCAATACCACTAAATTAGAAGATCCTTTCTTAATATGGAAAACTACAAAAATCTCTTCATTTTTTCCATTTCCCCTTTTTCTGAATGAAATATACTCCCAAAATACGTTTAATTTTTTTCTGTCTAGTCTTTTTTTTTTTTAAAACACTATTTTTTACTTGAATGGTAAAAGGGGTCTTTTAACAATATTGCTGATCTAACTGGATATAACGTATAGAAAAAAATTAAACCATGACCCATACTACACCATACAGAAAAATTAACTTTACATGGATTACAGAACTAAATGTAAGAGCTAAAATTGTAAAGATTTCTTAGAACACAGAGTACTAACCATTTAAAAAATCAATAAATTGTATATATCAAAATTGAAATATTTTCCTCAAAAAGATATTAAGAAAATGATAAGGAAGCCACAGACTAGAAGAAAATACTTGAAAGCATATATCTGATAAAGGACTTATAAATATAGTTCATATAAAGAAATTCTACAAATTAATAATAAACTGACAATACAATTGAAAATGGGCAAAAGACTTTGAAAGACATAATTCACCAAAGAAGCTGTGAGACTGATCAATAAATACATGAAAAGGTGCTCAATATTGTTAATGTTAAGGGACCCGCAAATTAAAACCACAATGGATAACAATACACATATTCTTAAACAGAAAATTTTTAAAACTAAAATACCAAACATTGGAGAGGATACAGAATGACTGTAAATCTCTTACATTGTTAATGGGAGTGAAAATGATACAACCACCTTGGAGAACTATTTGGAGGAATCTCAAAAAAGTTTAAGCATACATCTACCCTATTACTCAGCAGTTCCATTCCTAAGAATTTAAATAAGAGAAATTAAATCATCTCTCTAGAAAGGGTGTCATAGCAGTTTTATTCATAATAGCTCAAAACTTGTATGTAACTTGTTGCTTTTCCCTTGCTGCTTTTAAGAACCTCTCTTTATTTAATTTTTGCCATCCTAATTACATTGTATCTTGGTGTGGATCTCTTTGGGTTAATCCTGTTTGGGACAGTCTGTTCTTCCTGTACCTGGATGTCTGTTTCCTTTCATCGGTTCGGGAAATTTCCAGCTATTGTGTCTTCACATATGTTCTCTGCCCCCTTTTTCTTCTGTATAGTCTTTATGAAATTATTCTAACCCGTTAAGCTCTGACAGTGTGACCACTGATACGAAGCACAGACTGCATATTATTTTAATAATTGATAAATATATGTGTGTACATGGACTTGAAGGAATAGAGTTTGAAACTATGTACATAAATCAGTATTTGCTTTATGGAGGGAAATAAGCTGCTAAACCTTAACCTAATCAGATTTCTCACATGAAACCAGATGAACTCTAGCTTTCTCAGAGTAACTCACAACTTTCTTTATATTCCTTTTTGAGAAATGATCTTAAGAAAATATAACTTTGGTTTTGTTCTGTTCGTTACTTATTTACCTTAGAATACTTGGTATTTAAAGGTCAGAGTCTCTCTTGCCAGCCTCTTCCAACTTGCTGCCATCTTAGGCTGATTTCAGAGAAACAGAGAACATTGTAGAACAAGAGGAATTAGAACCCCACTCCACTCCATTTTGGTGAAACCAACCTGCAGTCCTGTTGTGTTTGGTTTATAGTGCACTTGAAGAAAAATACAGGTAAATGGAAGCATGTTCCAAACAAAGCCAACAGCGAGGTGAAGGGATTTGAAACATTTGGAAGAGGAATAATTGAAGGAAGTAGAGATGTTTAACCCAAAGAAGAGAAGTTGCAGAGCAAATAGAATAGCTGTTTCCCAATAATTGGAGAATTCTTGTATGAAAGAGCCATTTATTTTTATTTTATTTTTATTTATTTTTATTTTATTTAATTTTTTTTTTTGCGGTAGGCGGGCCTCTCACCGCTGTGGCCTCTCCCGTTGCAGAGCACAGGCTGTGGACGCGCAGGCTCAGCGGCCATGGCTCATGGGCCCAGCCGCTCCGCGGCATGTGGGATCTTCCCGGACCGGGGCACGAACCCGCGTCCCCTGCATCGGCAGGCGGACTCTCAACCACTGCGCCACCAGGGAAGCCCCTATTTTTATTTATTTTATTTTATTTTTATTTTTTTTATATCTTTATTAGAGTATAATAGCTTTACAGTGGTGTGTTAGTTTCTGCTTTATAACAAAGTGAATCAGTTATACATATGTTCCCCTATCTCTTCCCTGAAAGAGCCATTTAAACCTGTTATTTGAGACTCAGAGAGGCAGAACCAGGACCAATCCACGGACCACCGTGTAGCATTGCCTGGGCTTGTTTTACTCAAGGGCACCCAGCCAAGGGGTCAGGACTGAAATTCTGTCCACACTAATGGCTCAGCCCTATGGCCTGGATTAGGCTGTGGGATGCAGAGGCCTTTTTTGAAATTGGTGTGTCTGGAGAGGGAACTTCTTCCACTTTGCACAAAATCGCTGTGTGTGTTATGTAGGCCCTGATTTCAAGTTCATACAATAAGAACACTTCTGTTAGTCATTGGTTTTTGTAAGATAAAATGTACTTCCTCAAAAACTAGTGCGTCCTCAGACCTCGCAGACTCTGGGAATTGAATGACCACTTAGTAGAAACTACGTTCTAGTTGAGATGCTGAGAGGTGCGTGCACCAAGGCCATCTGGGAAACCCAGGACCTGAGCCTCCCTTCCGACACTGGCAGTGGCTGTTGAGAGAGTGGGCCTCACTGCACAGGAGGGAACAGATTCAGGCAGGTGCCAGGCTGCATTCAGTGAGCCCTGTAACAGGCAGCAGGTGGCCTGCCCTGCACAGGTGACAGACAGCTGCAGCATGGTCCCCGGAGAGACAGGAGCCAGGAAGCTCCAGAGATACAGCCGAATGGATGTACATCGACATGAGAAAGATGACGTTTGGAGTTGGCAAATCTCCCATAGAGCTTTCTAGTGCCGGTGAGGGTGTGGAGAAAAGGGAGCCCTTGTGCGTGGAACGTAAACTGGTGCAACCACTATGGAAAACAGTATGAAGGTTCCTCAGGAAATTAAAGATAGAACTCCCGTAAGACCCAGCCATTCCACTTCTGGGCATATAGCCAGAGGAAATGAAATCAGAATCTTGAAGCAGTCTCTGTCCTCCTTCATTCATCGCCGCACTATTCACAATTGCCAAGACACGAAAACAACCTAAGTGTCTATCTACAGATCAGCGGCTAGAGTAGCTGTGGTAAAGGAATACAATGGAATATTACTCAGCCATACAAACAAGGAAATGCTGCCATTTACAACAGCATGTATGAACCTTGAGGGCGTTATACTAAGTGAAATGAGCCAGACAGAGAAAGACAGAAACCGCGTGATGGCACTTGTACGTGCGATCTGAAAAAGCTGAACCCGTGGGTGCAGAGTAGAACTGTGGTTTCTGCGGGTTGGGGGCTGGGGGATGAGGGCCGTGTTGGTCAAATGGCACAAACTTCCAGCTGTGACGGGACAAAGTTATGGGATCTAATATACAACACAGTGTGGTGTACTTGAAAGCCCCTGAGAGAGTAAATCATAAATATTTTCACCATGACAACAATAACAGCAAGAGAATTACGTGAGATGAAGGATGAGCTAACTAACAAAGTAAATACATAAAATATAAAAATAAATTTTTAAATTAAAAACTGTACCAAGGTGGTGTTAGGAGGGACATGGGGAGAGGGGGACAGCCCCCATTTCCTAAGAAAATGACGAAAATAGAGATTCAAGCACAAGAAACTGTGTCAGGAACAAGTTTCTGGCCAGGACTTAGTCTCGGCTGTAGGAAAATGCCCAGTTTAGCATTCGTGCTCACAGTGGAACAGGATTTGTGATAGGGGAGCATCAGGGACTCTTATCTGGAGTGGGAGCACCCTCGGGAGCCCATGGACCAGGCCACCTGTGGGTAACTCAGGTGTGGGGTCACTGTCCAGACTGCAGGATCTCCAGGTATTTCCCAGTCCTGAAGCCCTCTGATTCTGTAATAATATATGGACTCGCCTGCACTTCGTTTTTCCATTTTTGCAGGTACTTTAGGTAAATTCACAAGGGCCTTTTCTTCTGCAGGTTTCCTCTCTCATCTTTGACGAGCATACCACTTCTGAAGACAGAACCTTTTGGCACAGTCTTTTTGACAGTCATTTCAAGATGTAAGATTTTTTTAAAAAAATACGGAGGGGGGTGATGTTTTCAAGTGGGCATAAGACGCGCATCCTTCACGATACCCTCCACGGGGTGAGTGAGGCCCAAGGTCAAGGTGAGGCTGGACATGGGCTCCATGTGCCTCCACACAGTTCAAGCGCCAGGGATGTGATGAGAATCAGGGGAGAATGCAGATGACTTTTGTGCAAAGAACTTGGCATTTCAAGAGGATGAGAATTTAATGGTTTGCTGTTTAGGGCATGTCAAATGTTCCCTTACCAAAACTGCTGCATTGAAAAGTCCACAGGGAGACCTTCAAGATGATGGAGGAGTAAGAGCTGGAGATCACCTTCCTCCCTACAAATACATCAGAAATACATCTACACGTGGAACAACTCCTACAGAACACCAACTGGATGCTGGCAGAAGACCTCAGACCTCCTAAAGGCAAGAAACTCCCCACGTACCTGGGTAGGGCAATAAAAACCAGAGACAAAGAATAGGGACGGGACCTGCACCAGTGGGAGGGAGCCGTGAAGGAGGAAAGGCTTCCACACACTAGGAGCCCCTTTGCAGGCGGAGACTGCGGGTAGCAGAGCGGGGGGAAGCTTTGGAGCCACGGAGAAGAGCACAGCAACCGGGGTGCGGAGGGCAAAGTGGAGAGATTCCCGCACAGAGGATCGGTGCCGACCGGCACTCACCAGCCCGAGAGGCTTGTCTGCTCACCCGCCGGGGCGGGCGGGGCTGGGAGCTGAGGCTCGGGATTCGGTCGGAGCGCAGGGAGAGGACTGGGTTTGGCGATGTGAACACAGCCTGAAGGGGTTAGTGCGTCACGGCTGGCCGGGAGGGAGTCCGGGGAAAAGTCTGGAGCTGCCGAACAGACAAGAGACCTTTGTTGTGGAGTGCGCAAGGAGAGGAGATTCAGAGCGCCGCCTAAACAATCTCCAGAGACGGGTGCAAGCCGCGTCAATCAGCGCGGACCTCAGAGACGGGCATGAGACGCTAAGGCTGCTACTGCCACCACCAAGAAGCCTGTGTGTGAGCACAGGTCACTCTCCACACCTCCCCTCCCGGTAGCCTGTGCAGCCCGCCACTGCCAGGGTCCCGGGATCCAGGGACAACTTCCCCGGGAGAACGCACGGTGCGCCTCAGGCTGGTGCAACGTCACGCCGGCCTCTGCCGCTGCAGGCTCGCCGCGCACTCCGTGCCCCTCCCTCCCCCCCCCCCCGGCCTGAGTGCGCCAGAGCCCCCGAATCAGCGGCTCCTTTAACCCCGTCCTGTCTGAGGGAAGAACAGACGCCCTCCGGCGACCTACACACAGAGGCAGGGCCAAATCCAAAGCTGAGCCCCGGGAGCTGTGCGAACAAAGAAGAGAAAGGGAAATCTCTCCAACAGCCTCAGGAGCAGCAGATTAAATCTCCACAATCACCTGCATCTGTGGAATACCTGAATAGACAACGAATCATCCCAAAATTCAGACAGTGGACTTTGGGGAAAATGATATACATATGTTTTTCCATTTTCTCTTTTGCTGTGTGGCTGACAGAGTCTTGGTTATCCGGCCGGGTATCAGGCCTGTGCCTCTGAGGTGGGACAGCCGAGTTCAGGACATTGGTCCACCCGAGACCTCCCAGCTCCACGTAATATCAAATGGCAAAAGCTCTCCCAGAGATCTCCATCTCAATGCTAAGACCCAGATCCACTCAATGACCAGCAAGTTCCAGTGCTGGACACCCTATGCCAAACAACTAGCAAGACAGGAACACAACCTCACCCATTAGCAGAGAGGCTGCCTAAAATCATAATAAGTCCACAGACACCCAAAAACACACCACCAGACGTGGACCTGCCCAGCCAAAAAACAAGATCCAGCCTCATCCACCAGAACACAGGCACCAGACCCCTCCACCAGGAAGCCTACACAACCCACTGAACTAAACTTAGCCACTGGGGGCAGACACCAAAAAGAATGGGAACTACAAACCTGCAGCCTGTGAAAAGGAGACCCCAAACACAGTAAGATAGGCAAAATGAGAAGACAGAGAAACACACAGCAGATGAAGGAGCAAAATAAATATCCACCAGGCCTAACAAATGAAGAGGAAATAGGCAGTCTACCTGAAAAAGAATTCAGAGTAATGATAGTAAAGGTGATCCAAAATCTTGGAAATAGAATGGAGAAAATACAAGAAATGTTTAACAAGGACCTAGAAGAACTAAAGAGCAAACAAACAATGATGAACAACACAATAAATGAAATTAAAAATTCTCTAGAAGGAATCAATAGCAGAATAACTGAGTCAGAAGAACGGATAAATGACCTGGAAGATAAAATAGTGGAAATAACTACTGCAGAGCAGAAAAAAGAATGAAAAGAATTGAGGACAGTCTCAGAGACCTCTGAGACAATATTGAACGTACCAAAATACGAATTACAGGGGTCCCAGAAGAAGAAGAGAAAAAGAAAGGGACTGAGAAAACTTTGAAGACATTATAGTTGAAAACTTCCCTAATATGGGAAAGGATATAGTTAACCAAGTCCAGGAAGTCCAGAGAGTCCCATACAAGATAAACCCAAGGAGAGGCACACCAAGACACATATTAATCAAACTATCAAAAATTAAATACAAAGAAAAAATATTAAAAGCATCAAGAGAAAAACCACAAATAACATATAAGTGAATCCCCATAAGAATAACGGCTGATCTTTCAGCAGAAACTCTGCACGCCAGAAGGGAGTGGGAGTACATATTTCAAGTGATGAAAGGGAAAAGCCTACAACCAAGACTACTTTACTCAGCAAGGATCTCATTCAGATTCAACAGAGAAATTAGAAACTTTACACACAAGCAAAAGCTAAGAGAATTCAGCACCACCAGACCAGCTTTACAACAAATGCTAAAGGAAATTCTCTAGGCAAGAAACTCAAGAGAAGGGAAAGACCTACAATAACAAACCCAAAACAATTAAGAAAATGATAATAGGAACATACACATCGATAATTACCTCAAATGCAAATGGATTAAATGCTCCAACCAAAAGACATAGACTGGCTGAATGGATACAAAAAGAAGACCATTATATGCTATCTATAAGAGACTCACTTCAG
This sequence comes from Delphinus delphis, assembly GCF_949987515.2. Classification (NCBI taxonomy): domain Eukaryota; kingdom Metazoa; phylum Chordata; class Mammalia; order Artiodactyla; family Delphinidae; genus Delphinus; species Delphinus delphis. The sequence goes on along the minus strand of NC_082696.1, from coordinate 79,166,648 downwards.
ACCTAGGGATACATACAGACTGAAGGTGAGGGGATGGAAAAAGATATTCCATGCAAATGGAAATCAAAAGAAAGCTAGAGTAACAATTCTCATATCAGACAAAATAGACTTTAAAATAAGGACTATTACAAAAGACGAGGAGGGACACTACAAAATGATCAAAGGATCAATCCACAAAGAAGATATAACAATTGTAAATATTTATGCACCCAACACAGGAGCACGTCAATACATAAGGCAAATGCTAACAGCCATAAATGGGGAAATCAACAATAACACAATCACAGTAGCATCCTGTGGGATGCAGCAAAAGCAGTTCTAAGAGGGAAGTTTATAGCAATACAATCCTACCTCAAGAAAAAAGAAATATCTCAAATAAACAACCTAACCATAAACCTAAAGCAATTAGACAATTAAGAAAAAAAAAACCCCAAAGTTAGCAGAAGGAAAGAAATCATAAAGATCAGATCAGAAATAAATGAAAAAGAAATGAAGGAAACGATAGCAAAGATCAATATAACTAAAAGCTGGTTCTTTGAGAAGATAAACAAAATTGATAAACCATTAGCCAGACTCATCAAGAAAAAAAGGGAGAAGACTCAAATCAATAGACTTAGAAATGAAAAAGGAGAAGTAACAACTGACAATGCAGAAATACAAAGAATCATGAGAGATTAATATAAGCAACTATATGCTAACAACATGGACAACCTGGAAGAAATGAACAAGTTCTTAGAAGAGCACAATGTTCTGAGACTGAACCAGGAAGAAATAGAGATTATAAACAGACCAATCACAAGCACTGAAATTGAGAGTGTGATTAAAAATCTTCCAACAAACAAAAGCCCAGGACCAAATGGCTTCACAGGTGAATTCTATCAAACATTTAGAGACGAGCTAAATCCTTCCTTCTCAAACTCTTCCAAAATATAGCAGAGGGAGGAACACTCCCAAACTCATTCTATGAGGCCACCATCACCCTGATACCGAAAACAGAAAAAGATGGCACAAAGAAAGAAAACTACAGGCCAGTGTCACTGATGAACATAGATGCAAAAAAAAATCAACAAAATACTAGGAAACAGAATCCAACAGCACATTAAAAGGATCATACACCATGATCAAGTGGGGTTTATCCCAGGGATGCAAGGATTCTTCAATATATGCAAATCAATCAATGTGATAAACCATATTAACAAATTGAAGGAGAAAAACTGTATGATCATCTCAATAGATGCAGAAAAAGCTTTCGACAAAATTCAACATCCATTTATGACAAAAACCCTCCAGAACGTAGGCATAGAGGGAGCTTACCTCAACATAATAAAGACCATGTATGACAAACCCACAGCCAACATCATTCTCAATGGGGAAAAACTGAAACCATTTCCTCTAAGATCAGGAACAAGACAAGGTTGTCCACTCTCACTACTATTATTCCACTTAGTTTTGGAAGTTTTACCTCAACAATCAGGGAAGAAAAAGAAATGAAAGGAATCCAAATAGGAAAAGAAGAAGTAAAGCTGTCACTGTTTGCAGATGACATGATAGTATACAAACAGAATCCTATGGATGCTACCAAAAAACTACTAGAGCTAATCAATGAATTTGGTAAATTAGCAGGATACAAAATTAATGCACAGAAGTCTCTTGCATTCCTATACACTAATGATGAAAAATCTGAAAGAGAAATTAAAGAAACACTACCATTTACCATTGCAACAAAAAGAATAAAATACCTAGGAATAAACCTACCTAAGGAGGCAAAAGACCTGTATGCAGAAAACTATAAGACACTGCTGGAATTACCTAAAGATGATACAAACAGATGGAGAGATATACCCTGTTCTTGGATTGGAAGAATCAACATTGTGAAAATGACTATACTATCCAAAGGAATCTACAGATTCAATGCAAACCCTACCAAACTACCAATGGCATTTTTCAGAGAACTAGAAAAAAAAATTTCACAATTTGTATGGAAACACAAAAGACCCCGAAATACTATACAAAGGAATCTACAGATTCAATGCAATCTCTATCAAACTACCAATGGCATTTTTCACAGAACTAGAACAAAATAATTCACAATTTGGAAACACAAAAGAACCTGAATAGCCAAAGCAATTTTGGGAAAGAAAAACGGAGCTGGTGGAATCAGGCTCCCTGACTTCAGACTATACTACAAAGCTACAGTAAGGAAGACAGTATGGTACTGGCACAAAAACAGAAATACAGATCAATGGAACAGGATAGAAAGCCCAGAGATAAACCCACGCACATACAATCACCTTATCTTTGATAAAGGAGGCATGAGTATACAATGGAGAAAAGCCAGCCTCTTCAATAAGTGGTGCTGTGAAAACTGGACAGCTGCATGTAAAAGAATGAAATTAGAACACTCCCTAACACCATACACAAAAATAAACTCAAAATGGATTAAAGACCTAAATGTAAGGCCAGACACTATAAAATTCTTAGAGGAAAACATAGGCAAAACACTCTATGACATAAATCACAGCAAGATCCCTTTTGACCCACCACCTAGAGAAATGGAAATAAAAACAAAAATAATCAAATGGGACCTAATGAAAATTAAAACCTTTTGCACAGCAAAGGAAACCATAAACAAGACAAAAAGACAACCCTCAGAATGGGAGAAAATATTTGCAAACAAAGCAACTGACAAAGGATTAATCTCCAAAATATACAAGCAGCTCATGCAGCTCAATTTCAAAAAAACAAACAACCCAATCCAAAAATGGGCAGAAGACCTAAATAGACATTCCTCCAAAAAAGATATACAGACTGCCAACAAACACATGAAAGAATGCTCAACATCATTAATCATTTGAGAAATGCAAATCAAAACTACAATGAGATATCATCTCACACCAGTCAGAATGGCCATCATCAAAAAATCTAGAAACAATAAATGCTGGAGAGGGTGTGGAGAAAAGGGAACACTCTTGCACTGCTGGTGGGAGTGTGAATTGGTACAGCCACTATGGAGAACAGTATGGAGGTTCCTTAAAAAACTACAAATAGAACTACCATATGACCCAGCAATCCCACTACTGGGCATATACCCTGAGAAAACCATAATTCAAAAAGAGTCATGTACCACAATGTTCATTGCAGCTCTATTTACAATAGCCAGGACATGGAAGCAACCTAAGTGTCCATCGAGAGATGGATGGATAAAGAAGATGTGGCACACATATACAATGGAATATTACTCAGCCATAAAAAGAAACGAAATTGAGTTATTTGTAGTGAGGTGGATGGACTTAGATTCTGTCATACAGGGTGAAGTAAATCAGAAAAAGTAAATACCATATGCTAACACATATATATGGAATCAAAATAATAATAATAATGGTTCTGAAGAACCTTGGGGCAGGACAGGAATAAAGACACAGGTGGAGAGAATGGACTTGAGGACACGGGGAGGGGGAAGGGTAAGCTGGGATGAAGTGAGAGAGTGGCATGGACATATACACACTACCAAATGTAAAACTGATAGCTAGTGGGAAGCAGCTACATAACACAGGGAGATCAGCTCGGTGCTTTGTGACCACCTAGAGGGATGGGATAGGGAGGGTGGGAGGGAGATGCAAGAGGGAGGAGATATGGGGATATATGTATATGTATAACTGATTCACTTTGTTATAAAGCAGAAACTAACACACGATTGTAAAGCAATTATACTCTAATAAAGATGTTAAGAAAAAAAATAGTCCACAGCATCAAATTGTCCACATCAAAATTTCACCTGCACATGCTCCTTCTGGAAAGTACAACTATTTCTGAGTTGCTGGCATTTTGTTTATAACTTTCTCGACTACTTTTTTTAAAATGTTGAAATTTGGAATCCTGGTGTAATTATTACATTATAGAGTCAGATAACCGGATTTCTGTTGTGACCACCATGACATCAGGATAAGCCTGCTAGTCCATGCTCATATGCCCTGGAAGCCTGGCAAAAAATATAATAAATTCCTCATTGTTATTAAAATGCATCCAAATATTTATTAGACCAACTAATCATCATTTTATTGTCTTGAAAATATTATATTATTTCTCTGAATGCCCTTTTATCTAAGATGTAAGCAGGTGAAAATTGTATACCTGGGGGAAAAAGTTATACATTACACGAATAATCCAGTAACGCACACTTGTTGTGTATATCATCATAATGATTATGATTCATTTTATTTGTATTACACAGATTTTTTAAAGTCAAATACTCAACAGAAGAGGATGATGGTTTTTTCTCTGCTGCTTCCATTTTCTCTTGTGTTTATTTTTCCTTTTCTATGTTAACCACTTGAGATCTATACTGTTGAAAAGAACAGATTTCCTAGTTTCCAAGTGGATGCCTGAGAACTCACACACATCGGCCCCGGGTTGGGCTGCCTGCTGCCTTTACAAGCAGTCACAGCTACGGTCACTGAGGGTCTCCTGTACCACGAGCAGCGTCCTAGGTACCCGACCCCTGTCTTCCTAATCATCACCACACATTTTAAAGAAAATGTATGGGTAATTTCAGTATGTATCACTTCTGTGGTTTAACTTCTAACTTTTTTGCTTGACCATGTAACGTACTGTTACTGATTATGGAAAACCTGGTAGGAAACTCTGGGCAACAAAGAGAGATAGGTTCTTAACTTTTTCCTTTTTCTTCTATCCCCCTCTTTGTGGTATATTTACATCTGTATGTAGGAAATACTGTGAGGATATGGCCGCCAGCTTCTTCATCCTTTAACGTGTTAAATAAACAATCGTGTGCCAGAACCAATCGCTAAAGAAGTAGCTACCCACTGAAGTTAAAGATTGATTTTACTTTCAGTATAACTCCCTTGTAGCAGTAACAAGCTAAATTAAACAAACAATATTCTAAATTATACTTGCCATATTAATCCACAAAGAATGATATTTAACCTAAATGTAAACCAAAACTACCTTGTTGGTTCACTAAATACAGAATAATAAAAGCTGGAAGAAAACCAAAGACACTGCCCTAAGTACCATGTAAGGTACTCTGGTTCTGTAGTAAAGATGCCTCTTCCTTTCCCTCCCATTGCTCTGAATGTCTGCTCAAGAATACTTTCCATCTAGCAGACTCTGGGATTGGGCTGGCATTCATCTGCAGCGTCAGATTTTTTTTCTCAGACAGAGCCTTGAATTTAGTGCTCTAAGTGATAAGAATTTAAAACAGCTGTTAGGAAGAGATTCAACAAGCTACAAGAAAACTCAGAAAGATAATTCATTTTGAGCCTTTTAGGAGAAATTTTACTCTCCTTCCTTCTGCCAAATAGGAAGTCCCCCCTAAAGGGTAAAAAACAAAACCAAAAATCAACCAAGAACAACAGCAAAGCAAAGAAACCTAGAACTCCAGGGAAGCATACAAGCTTCTAGACAAAGTTTCTTCAGTATTTTCAGCCCCATGTTGATTTTCTGTAAATATTTGATGGATAGAAGAATGGTTGGGTAGATGGATGGATGGATGGAGAGACAGGTGGATAGATGGACAGATGGAAAAGAAACTGATCATAATTAATGATCACTGAATGGCTTTATCCAAAATCATGACCTCAGGACCTCTCCCTTCCCTTTATTTCCTAAAATAAATGTTCTCAGAAGAACTAACTGTGTCTTAGTCTACTGGGACGTGTGTTCTTATTAGCCTGTTACCAAAATCAGGTGCTGAGGTTTTAAAATTATTTCTTAAAGTTAGAACAGATTCAGGGTTATCTCTGTAATGATGTCACTCTTGCTTGTTTGCATTCCAATACGATATTTGCCATGAGAGAGTGAGGAAGGCTGCTTTGTAGAAGTTGGACCCACAGGGTGTGTGACATCTGTGGACATTCTCTGTCTCGTGCGTCTCAGCAAAAGCAAAATGTTAGGGGTTACTGCTCTGAAATAGCAATCATAACTGATGTTTATTGAGTTCTCTGTGCCAGCCAGTTTTCCAAGGGCTTAGCATGAATTATTTCACTTACTACTCTCGAGAACTTTCTTAGGCAGGTATTATTACCCCTATCTTACAGCCCAGTGTGGTTGAGTAACTAGACCAAGGTCACGCAGTTAGGAATTGGTAGAGTCACGACCTGAACCCAAGCTGTCCAGCACCAGAGCCTTTGCTTTTCTGGGGAGTCTGCATTCAAAGCTCCCCTAATGAAATGCTCTTCATTGCTACCATCTTGGGCAAGTATTCAAAGTGTGTATCATGTGACCAAAATTGAAAAAAAAAATCTTGAAATTGGTGTCCTTATTTTACATTAAATCATTTTGATATGGAATCAGTCATTCATTCATATCGGTTTTGGAAAGCCTATGTAATCCTTGTAGACAACAAATAGCTGTTCTACTAAAACAAAATCGGAAATATATGCACGACTCTTCTGCTTAAGTCTCCAGAAATGACAGTACTCACGTTTTTCTTGAGACCCTTACATGCTTAGAGGAAGAATCTCCTTTCCTTTTAATCTAAACCTTCCTAGAACTAGTATCGCTTTCAATTTCTCTTCAATCAAAGAGATCAGATTTTCATTCTCTCTGATAGTTTATATTCAGGTAATTTTTCTATTCATCTTTTCTCTCTGGCATTAATATTACTAAACCTAAAATAAAATGTACCAACTGGAGGTGATACTTAAATTTAACGGCGTTTTTGTTGTTGTTTGCTGCACTTACTTATTGGAACTTGTAAGTTATGCTCTTCAGCTCAGGCAATTCAACAATGATTGTAGTCCATGGTTCTCTGTTATATCCACCAGAAACATGATGTGCCCTCCCTGAAGTATAGCATCAATTTTGCAAAACAATCTCAAACTCCCCTAAAGAAAGCAGTTCCACAGGTACCTGCACCATCTGGGTGAGACTTCATTTGACTCCATCAGAAATCTTATTCTAATACAATCTTCCAACCTTTTATGGACAGGACAAGAACAGAAATGCTTACCTGGTACTTCTGCTTCCAGATATCAGATGTGATTTGTTACTGAGTAAGCAGCAGGCCCAATGGCTTTCACTGGCTTAGAAAAGCCTAGCTGTTCTTTCGCCTTAATCACATTAGTAGTCATCTTGGTATTTAACTACATTCCCAAAGTATCTCAATAAGAGTAGTGTTTTCAGTATATTATGAATAATCTTAGACAGTGAGATGAGCTGAGGTCCATCCACCAGAAACAGTCTAAGTAGTCATTTTCACAGGCACACGTGTATATTTTGAAGTGCTTCCCCAAGTTACGTACGTGTATATCCTTCACGAAGCTCTGATGACGTCAGTGAGTATACTGATAGCACGAGGTGGGAGAAGACTGTATAAACCATGATACTCGGTGATGAATAGACTCTGAAAATGTATATTTCGACTAAAGCTCCACATTTTACATGTGAGTAAACCTAAAAGCAGCAGATATTATACTTAGTGTCTTAATTATAATATCACTGAAGCATTAAAAATCATAGTTATTTAACCCAAATGAGAATGCGTCCTCCAACCTAGTAGGAGAAATATCTTAATAACATAAAACTTATGGTTACCAAAGCAGAAGGGGGGCAGATAAATTAGGAGTTTGGGATGAACACATGGAAACTACTATATATAAAATAGGTAAACAACACGAACCTACTGTATAGCACAGGGAACTCTACTCAGTATTTTGTAATAACCTATAAGGGAAAAGAATCTGAAAAAGAATAGATATATATATACACATATACACATGTATACACACACACACGCACACACACACACACACATATATATATATGGACCAAATCACTGTGCTGTGCACCTGAAACTAACACAACATTGTAAATCAACGATCCTTCAATTTAAAGATTCCTTAAAAATAACATAAAACATAATTCATCTTTGCTATATTCAGAAAAGGAAAATAAAGGAGGATCATAGTTTTTTAGTTTTCTGGAAAATAATATCATTAATTTAACCAAATTAGATAAGCTAAATACAGGTTTGATTGTTGTTGTTTTAGAAAAAAAAAATAAGTGAACACATTCATTCACCTGGAAGAATTCGATATCAACATCACATTGAGTATCTTTGACTAAGTAGAGTGATTGTGTTGTATATAGAAATGGTGGGGAATATAATTCTGGGACTTAGTAATCATACGATGAGATTTTTCAGGGAAATGTATTTTTACTTCAATCACTAAAATAACCCAACTCAAGACAGAAAAGTATATCATTTCTCAAGTCTAATGGGAGTAAGTTAATGAGAAGAAAGAAGTTGACAGGCTTTTTGTCAAATGAATACTGTCATAAAAAATAGCCATTGTAATCATAATAGCTACCTCTGAGCGTCTGCCACAGACCAGACACTGTGATGGGTCCTGCCTCGCCTCCCACTGAGGTCCGCTCATCCCCGCTGCAGACGCAGAAATTAAGTCTCATATACCACTTAGTGGGCAGAACACGAATTTAACCCCTAGCTGAATTCATAGCCCAGGTGCTTCATTAAGTTATATACTCTCCTGAAATACGTGTCTTTAAAAATGTAGCAAAAAGGGGACTTCCCTGGTGGTCCAGTGGGTAAGACTCCACGCTTCCACTGCAGGGGGCTCGGGTTCCATCCCTGGTTGGGGAACTAAGATCCCACATGCAGCAAGGCAGGGCCAAAAGAAATAAAATAAAAATACAAAAAGAAGTGTGTCAGTATCAAAACAAATAAGGATGTAAAATAGTTCTAGAGCAATCTTTAAAAAAAAAAAGTTTACCAAAAGAAAACATCATATCATATTTGTGCAAAACGGAATCACAAATTTCTCAAAAACACATAGCAGGGCTTACAGTCAATTTGTATTTTCTTTAAATAGTGCTATGTATAGTTCTTCCAATAATGCTGCCATCTGTGAAAGTCCTGGGGGACCTGGCGCTGGAATTGCACATTCCCTTGACAGTCTTCATTGATGGAAAGTCCTTGTCCATTAGAGATGGATTTCACGTATAGAAGCAGCCTTGAAAGCTTTCAGAACCTTGTTTTATGCATAAGGTGGGAGATTAAGGCAGATACTACAACATTTGCACAGAAACTCTTTTACCAAAAGCCCATAGGACAACGTCAGCGTAGTGAAGGCAGACACACACACACACACACACACACCCCGCAATCCCCTGGTTTTGTTTTACACAGAATCTTTCAGAGGCATCATGATTTCTCATCACAATGAATTTAATTGAGTATTTTACCCAATACTATGAATTCTCCATGAATAATATCATCGATATCCCAGAAATACATCAACAACCATTTCACTTAGATTTTGGCAAATAAACTTTTCTCCTTGTTGGAGTTTCTACTGCAGACTTTTATGATTTATTTCCAGGTTTTATTGGAAACATATTCCATCACCAACTATTATTCTCCTCAAATGCACATTATTTTGTCTACTTTACTTGAAAGAACACAACAAATCTCAGGTTGTTTGTTCAGATCAGTCACAATGTGTGAGACATCTTGGCAGAAACTTCATTCTTTTCTCTTGTTTTCATTCAAATTTTGCTTCTTTCAGCCTTAAGTTGTTTTGTTTTAAATGCAAATGTTTTCTTTTATAATTTTAATTATTCAGTCATTATCCTCACAATTAATCTACTTAAATAGGCCAAGTTTCTGTCCAATTCACTATATTATTTGTCCCTTGGGTTCTTAGTGTAATATGACTCGAATCTTTACATTAGAGATATTTTAATTGAGAAAAATTAAAAACACAATGGATAGTAAAATAATTACCAACATAAATGCCACAAATAAATAAATATTAACATGTTGTTATGATCATCTTAGATTTTTTGACAATTTAAATCTCACTAAAATTTGATGTCTGCTGTATTCCACTCTTCTGTTCACATTTTCATACTTTTCATTGCTCTCTATATGGTAATCCATATATAATACATGAAATTTAAAATTTTTCTTCATTTATAAAAATTACATCATAAGGTATATTATTTTCTATAACTTGCTTTTTTCATTTAACCTAGTCAATTGCCTTTTTAATATCTTGTGGGGAAGTGGCTTTTGTACACAGACTTTAAATTAATATCCTGTTTAATAGAGTTAATTTTAAAGCCTAGCTTTTCATAAGATTACAAAGTAAATATATAAATCTATTGTCTAAAACCAGCAATTTTGTGAATAAATTAAAATACTAGCCTGTATTTGGTCCTGAATTCATATTCAATTTATTTATGCATTTGGTACAGTAAATACTTTAAAATATTTACAGAAAATTTAAGCAAACTGTCCTAAATGTTTTTAAATAAAACCACAAATATGATATAGCTGATTCTTTCTAGCACTTTAAAACATCCAGGAAGTCAGACTTTCAAATACTCATAAGGATTCCAAACAAAAAAACTCTTCCCAAGCACTCAAATGCTGCTTATACGTACAATAAATCTGAATGGATGGTTGTAAGAAGTCAGATTGCCTTGAGCGTCTAAATATTGATCATAAAGTTAAGTTAAAAATTCCTGAGTATTTCAATTAAAATCTCAAATCCTTTTTGTCAGATTCCTTTACATCAGCGGTCCCAAACCTTTTTGGCACCAGGAACCAATTTCTTGGAAGACAACTTTTCCACAGACCTGGGGAGGGTGGTGTGGTTCGGGTGGTAATGTGAGCAATGGGGAGCGGCAGATGAAGCTTCGCTTGCTCACCTGCTGCTCACCTCCCGCTGTTCGGCCTGGCTCCTAACAGGCCACCAGCTGGTACCAGTTCGAGACCGGGGGTTGGGGACCCCTGCTTTACATGCTACCCTTTAAAAAGCAGCACAAATACAAGTTAACAAAGTGATTACAAGTCGTTACTACACTTGCACTGAATATAAAATTGATGCTGAATTTAGTTTCTTTTTTTTTTTTTTTTTTTGGCTGTGTTGGGTCTTCATTGCTGCGTGTGGGCTTTTCTCTGGTTGCGGTGAGCAGGGGCTACTCTTCGTTGTGGCGCTCAGGCTTCTCATTGCAGTAGGCATGCAGTCTTCAGTAGTTGTGGCACACAGACTCAGTAGTTACGGCTCACGGGCTGTAGAGTGCAGACCCAATAGTTGTGGCTCACAGGCTTAGTTGTTCTGCGTCATGTGGGATCTTCCCAGGTCAGGGCTTGAACCCCTGTCCCCTGCATTGGCAGACGGATTCTTAACCACCGTGCCACCAGGGAAGCCCTGGTTTGTTTCTTTATCATCTGCATAATTTATTTGTCAAGGAAACAAAATGACCATCTCAAGGTGGCTATTTGGTTAGAGATTAAGTTTACAGATTGTACCAATAGAATTAGGACCTCAATATGTTTATAGATTTAGATTATTAGCCAGAAATTTGAGACCAAAACATAGGAACTTAAATGTTCCTTCTTGTATGGTCCCACAGAGCCAGTGATTATTGGGATGGGGTCTGCTCCTAGGTGTCAATTGGCCTGTTACTGAGAAAAGCTTTCTCACAATGCATCCCATGGGTATTTTTTTTTTTTTTTTCAGTACGCGGCTTCTCACTGCTGTGGCCTCTCCCGTTGCGGAGCACAGGCTCTGGACACGCAGGCTCAGCGGCCATGGCTCACAGGCCCAGCCGCTCCACGGCATGTGGGATCTTCCCAGACCGGGGCACGAACCCACGTCCCCTGCATCAGCAGGTGGCCTCTCAACCGCTGCGCCACCAGGGAAGCCCCCATGGGCATTTCTTAATGGTCACCCTTACCCATTTTTTTCTTAGCATCTCATACTCAACTTTTTGACAAAACTTCCTCCTTAAATTTTTACCCTCTGATTTTTCCTAGTGGGACCGATGAAAATAAAATACAATATACTTACATAGTTTCTGTTGATATACCTATTTTCTGTAGACATTGTTGGAAACCCATAGATGCCTCTGTTTCTATATACTTATGTCTATTTTGAGTAATTATATTATAAACTTGTGCCTTTCTTTTCTTTTCTTGTCCTCTGATTGTCACAACCCCTGAAGGCACTTTCCTCCATAGTACTGTCTGCAGACATCTTTGAAAGCATTCTCACTCTCTGGTAAGAGCTACACATTTCAAGTACAACTTTATCTTCCCTACCCTGTCACAGGGAATCAATTACTCTTCAAGGAGCCCTGGTTCCTTTTATGGAAAAAAGAGGCCAAAATCTGGGTATCAGGGGTGCACATCAGATTGCGATTTATGAGGACTGGAGGAAGACACGGTGGCATTTTAACAGAGCTGGCAGAGACATTTTTTGAAGTTTATGTGAACTGCATGAAATTCATTTCACCTTTAAATTCAATTTTACTAAGGTCTGTTTAATATCTGTGTTCTGAGGTAAAACGCCTTGTCTCTTTTTTCCCTTTCATACTACCATTATTTCACCAGTTTGAAAATGTCATATAAGCTATGTCAGATTATATGATTAAGTTATGAGCATATCTAACCTTTGTCTAACTAGATGTGATTTGCTAGCTCCTGTATCCATCTCAGCTGCAACTGGGTCTTCTCTTTCTTTAGATAAAGCATTAGTTTACAGTCACTTTTGGATAAATATGTTTTTGAGGTCTTTCCATATATATCTACACTATATGTATTTATACAGTATAAATAGATAGGTATCTTACATACAGAGTGGTTCCTAATATGACTATACCATTATTTATCCATGAGATTTAGTGTTTCTAATTTTTTCACTATTAGAGACAATGCTGTAAACAAATATTCTTAAACATGTCTCTGCTACCAGGTGCTGGAGTTTCTCTAGGGTCTCTATCTAGAAGTGTAATTATTAGGTTATTCACGCTTCACTTTTAACTTTACTAGATATTGATAAAATGCACTTCAAACTGTGTTGACAATTTTCACTTCCACGAGGGACATATAAGATTTTCAATTTCCTCTCATTCTTACCAACACTTGACGTTGTCAAATGTTTTAATTTTTTTCCACTTCTGATCACAGGAAATGGCTCTGCTTCCTTGTTTTGCTTCACTGCCTTGATTACAAGTTTGAGCATCTTTTCATAAGCATCATTAATTGCCATTCAGGGTTCCTGCTTAGGGAATTTCCTGTCCTCATCCTTACCCATTTCTCGTTTTTTTTTTTTCTAAATGATGTTATATATTCTAAATATTTACCACATTATATATGCTAACATATATATGTTTCAGATACTTTACTTTTAGCATTGTGATGTCTTTTATTGTAAAGAAGTTTCATATTTTGATATAGTGAATTCATTAATTTTTTATCATCTATGTTCTGTGTCTTATACAAAAAACCCTTCCTTGCTCTGATATAATAAGGATACTCTACATTTTCAAGTAATTTTATTTTGTTTTTATCTGCAAAGGAAGTTGTCCCAATACTCCCAATATCATCACCGTCCATTTTCCTATTTTCCTTGCTAATTTGTAATGCCTCCTCATGACGTAACAAGATCCCTGTGTGTACATACCTATGAGTAGGCTTCTGGGCTCTCTGTGCTTTTGTACAGATCTACTTTTTGTCTATCCCTGTGCCCACCAATACTCTTGATTACTGTATACTTAAAACATCTGGTAAGGCAACTCTCCCCTCCTTTGTTTTCTTTTTTCTAGTAGTCTTGGCACTGGTACTCTTCTATAAGATAATTAAATCACTCTCTTAATCTACCCCCTCTCCAATAAAAACCACTTATAGTTTGCTTGGAAATTAACAAAATTTATTTTAAAATTTGAAAGAACTATTATCTGAATAATACTGTGTTTTCCTATCCATGCATTTGACCTAACTTGCCATTCATTCTGGTCTCCTGAGAATAACAATAACTATCACAGACACCTGCATGTTTTGTTATATTTATGCCTGGAAACTTAAATGTTTTGTTGCCATAGTGTCTTTTTTCTATTTCATTTTGTATTTAGCTATTGCTGCTGAATAGAAACACTACTAGTTTTTATATATTGGTCTTATATCTTGCCACCTTGCTGAATTTCCTAATTAGTTTTAATAGATAGTTTTATATTATCTTGGATTTATTGTTTATAGATGATCAAATCCATCAGTCATGTCAACTTTTTTCCCTGCCTTTCCAACTCAATTTCTTGCCTTGTTGCTTTGGCTACCACCTCCAGTACAATGTTAAATGTTAGGATTAATAGCATTCAAAGGGCAAATGACAAGAACAAAACAAAAAAATGGACAGTTGGTTTGATTCAAGGTTAATGGAACAGAAAGGAATTAAGGAATTAAATATTATATTTGAAACTATTGATTGTGGTAATCCAGTTTGATGGTAATGATGATGATAATGATGATGGTAATGATGATAGCCAACAATTAATGAGTGAGTGTTACTACATCTCAAACACTGCTAAATATTTTGTATTTGCATCATATTCAATCATTAGGAAAACATATGAGGAAGGTAACTGTTATTATCACCATCTTAGGGGTACAAAAAATGGGTCCTAGAGAAGTTTAGTGACTTGCTCATGGTGGGACAGCTAGGGATTGGTGGATACAAGACACAAATCCAGGCTTAGAATCCTCAACACCAGACCATCAGCTAATTTCTTTAGTTCTAAGAAGGACAGGAATAGAGGTAATGGACAACTCCAGCATAAATCACTTTAAAATCATTTTCACTCCTTTCTTGGGTTTGTTTCTGATTATTTTCTCTGGAAGTTTTTAAAAAACAGGATCGAAACCGATGTTCCTTAGATTTCACTTGACAAATAATTCTTGAGCATCAATTATGTGCTAAGCATGAGAAGACATTCAAAAACAGCTAAAAACCCAATTTCCTCAATGAGATTTCAGTATACTGAAGCAGATAAATGAGGATGAGACTAACCATAATTTCAGGCAGGATAAAAGAATTGTTACAAATAAAAATGTAAGCAAAATGCTACTTGGGATAAAAGCCAGGAATAAATTCAGTTACCTTTAAGACACATTCCAGCTGGTGATTCTGCAATTCATTCTTTACTTTTCAGATTTTGATTGTATGGTCACTGATAAAAGAGGGAAAAGGATAGAGACAGGTGAATTTCTATGGAGGCTTGCCCATGCACTTAATATTTTTAATGAACAGAATAGGAAAATAAAAGACAGTACACCATCCCACTAAGTAATACTTTTATAAAACATATGATTGCCACTTCAAAAGCCAAAATATCCCAATTTAAATTTTAAAAGTCCAGCACTAGTACAGATATATTTAATCTCTGAATTTTAGTCCTACTGTACAGAGAGAGTTTCATGTTAGAAGTGGATGTGGGTGGTTCTAAAGTTCATTTGCATAATTATTACTAATGCAGAGCAGTGCACAGACAGTAACTAGGACATACTCTTTTTCAAGAGGCCTGAATTTGCACAAGGAAATCTTTGGCGAACTTCTTTTAAATACATAGGACATCATAAAAATAAAGAAAAATGCTGTCAGAGGTTGTGGAGTGAAATGAGAGAATCCATCAGTAATGTCTTCAAGGAAAGCTAAAGGCACTGATATTGCATAAAGTTGTCAAAAGAATCAGATTTAAATACTCAGAAATGTTGATACTTTTTATGTGGCTTGTCTTTAACTTTCAGGTATTCATGTTTCTAAAGTTCAGTACTTTTAAAATTCACTTTGACAGTATTGGAGTAATCGTGCATATTGGGCATATTCCTATTATTCTTTTCTTCTCTCTTCAGCACACACTGCACATATCCTAGGGATGGTTTAACTCATTTCTCTGCATTCTGTTGGCTTTACGTTGATTGTGAGATGTTTTTCTGAAGAATTGAGAGAAGCCTGACAACAGCCTATGCATCATTGTAGGAGCTATATGGTCGTTAATGTTGGAAACCACTTTTACTTTTTCATTGGGGAAAATAGAGCTTTGTTTTATTTTCAACTTGACTTAGATGGAGTTTTAATGTGACTAAGAAGTTATGACTCATGCAGTTGTCAGTCTGTAATTATCACAAGCCTAAGATCCATCCAGAACCCACTCTTCTGTGAGATTTCCAGCAGTTGTGAGCCTTGGGCACACCAGGCTTCCTTCTCTGCCATCAAGGTGTGCGGAAATCACTGTCTGATCAGAGATGATGAAAGTCAGAACAGCACCTGTGCTCTCTGCACTCCTCAAAATGTTCCTCAGGGTGACTTTTCCTCTGACATTCTTTTTGTCTATTTACTTGTACCATAATTTCCTTCTAGAACAGCTGATGGCTCCGTTTGCAAATGAACAATGTGTTTTTTCCTGGGTGTACTGTCTTTCTAAAACAAAGTGAGAAATTATAACATGAAACATCCTGATAAGATTACTTTTCCTGCTGAGCTCATGCTCTACTAAAAATCCCTGAAGCATCCATTGTTGGGTTTTATAGACTACTCTTGAAAATTCACAGCCAAAACTTTTTAAAGTGTTTAGTAAAAGAAAGAAAAAGAAAAAAGAAGGAGGAATTCAATATGAAATAAATACACTTGGGATGGAACTGACTCAGAAAAAAAAAAAGAAATCATCAGAATAGAGCATTTACAAGCAACAGGGAAGGATAACGTCAGAAAGAGAGTGTTGTGTATGCCTAGAGGCCACGGGTGCAGGAAAATGGAATGGAAAAGTTCCCATTGCTACCCCCAGGAACTTCTCATGCTGCAGCTCATCACAGAGCAGGCCATGAGTGAGAATAACAGGCGGCCAGGTAGTTGCCTCGGCTGCCAAGAATGATAAGCCAGTGCAAAAAACAAAGGATGAAAGAGGTTAGAACCTAAAATAAGGTAGACTAAGAGGAGTGGGAGGCCTTTAAATGTGAACCACAAGTGAGGCTGAACAAAGTACAAGTTGCTGCTGAAAGGATGTTGTTAATAAAATTACATGCAACTACATACTGCATAGAGATTTATTGTCACTGCATGGTATGTATGAAGAACCCATACCATTAAGGGCATAACCAATATGTCTTCTTCATTTTCTCAGAATTTATATGATGAGGTAAATCAAGTAGGTGTCCAAAGATATGACTCAGTTAAAAATTCTGATACATGTAAAATAACCGAGGTTTGATCCTTTTAGCAAAAAGTTTCATGCTATGATTGGAATGGTGCTCTTGCCTGGAGTTACTTACTCTTTGATCCAGGATATAATCTAGAGCCTATGACTGGGTCCACCTCAAGGATGCCTCCGCACTTTACATAAGTTAAAGTGAACCTCTGAAACTGTGTATAATGGTGAGTCTCCAGCACCAGGCAAACATTAAAAGAATTCAATAGAAAGATTATTTTAAATTTTAAAAACTGTGGCATGACCAGCTTATCTAATAATCAGCACTCTCTTATTATATTCAAGTCTCTTCTAACCCTCCATTTTCTCGTCTTTGGAAGGAAATATTCAATAGCAGTAATGGCAAACTCATTGGGTAATTGTGAAGATTAATATGAGACAATAAACATAAAACACTTATCAGAAAAACTGGCCATTTGTTGAACTAGAAACGATTCAACAAACATTAGCTTTTATTATTTTTATATTGTCAGACCATTTCAATTTAGACCACCTTTTTATATACAACAACTAACAACACATCAGTGCAGAGTTACTAATAGAAACTGAATAATACTTCCTGACTGGATAAATTAGTACATGGAAAGAAACCGTTCCTGCCCCCAGGATGAGCTTGATCAACTGCGATAGAAAAAACAGTTAATTGACATTTATAAAAGAATGTACTAGATGCTATCAAATGAGCAATTCAGAGTACTGAAAGGGGGACTTACCTTTCTAACAATATAATGGAACATGTACCCTGAAATCCTCTTAAAATATCACTTAAAGAGCCCATAACTGAACGGGCAAGAAAGTAAGGGAGCTCCTCAAAGGCCAAGATTAAGGGGAAATCATGCCTACAGAGAGAAGGTCATTGGCATCTGCCATGTGCTTCTGCCAATGCTCAGAGGCCTAGAGCTTAGATCACACATACGTGGGGGAAAGGACGCAGATCCCAGGGGTGTGGTAGGAGTGTCCCGAGTAAAGAAAGAACTCTGTGAGGACAACCACCACAGAGAAACAGTAGACTGGGGTGGGACAGCTACTCTGCAAAGTGAGACACTAAAGAAATTAATTTCTTTCAGCAATGGGTCTCACTTGAGGGAGGAAAAAGTCTGTGCTGAGAATGACAAGCCAGCCTTTATGGGAAGTGTGGACTTGATGTCATGTTACTCGTGTGTTCTCCCAAAACCTAAGTACTCACCTAACATAAGCAAAAGAAAACCTCTGTTCAGAACTCCAAGAATTCTCACATTATATACCCAGTGAATGTGAGCTGACACTAGTGAGGGTCAGCAAGAGAAACAGATGTCAGAATCAGACCCTCAAAGATTGCAGATACTGTATTAAGAAATAAGAGGATTACACAGATATTACTAAGGAACATTAGAGATAACCAGTCATCATATTTCAAAGAAGAATGAATAGAATTTCTGGATATGTATGGTGTGCCTGCATGTGAGTGTGTGTGTGTGTGTAATAACCATAAGATAGCATTTTAGATACAGCTGAAGAGAGAATTAGTGAAGTACAATATAAATATGAAGAAATTGCCAAGAATGCAATACAAAGGAGAAAAGTGTGAACAATTTAGAAAGAAGGGTTGAGGTACATTTCATCAGAATTCCATAAAGAATAAAAAATAATGGGGAAGAGGGAATATTCCCAAACATGATTGTTAAGAAATTTCTAGAATTAAAGATGCCAATTTTCTGATTTAGGTAGCCACATTTATCCCAAAGTGGATAAACACAAAGAAATACATATACATCATAGGCAAACTGTACAACACAGAAGATTCTTATAAGAAGCCCAAACCAAGAGGAAAGTAAATAACCAAAGAAAGAATGACACTTAGAATATAACTTCTCAATGACAACAATGCAATACAGAAGGCAGTAGAATAATGATTTTAAAGTTCCAAGGGATAAATTACTGACAAGTATAATTGTATGTCTTTCAAGAACAAAGGCGAAACAAATTTATTATTAGTCATTCCAAAAAATAAATGCAAAAACCTAAAACAGGGCTTCCCTGGTGGCACAGTGGTTGAGAGCCCGCCTACCGATGCAGGGGACACGGGTTCGTGCCCCGGTCCAGGAAGATTCCCACATGCCACGAAGCGGCTGGGCCCGTGAGCCATGGATGCTGAGCCTGCGCATCCGGAGCCTGTGCTCTGCAACGGGAGAGGCCACAACAGTGAGAGGCCCGTCTACCGCAAAAAAAAAACAAAAAAAACCTAAAACAAAAGAATTTCTTAAAAGACACACTCACACATGTATTTGTCTAAAAGTATTAAGTGTTAAGTATTTGTACTTAAATAAAAAGGCAAATGATCCCAGAAGAAATACCTTGCCTGAAAGAAAAGAAAGAATGGTGAGCATAATTAGGCAAAGATAAGCAAATAAATGCAGAAAAAGCTAATTTTAATAGTGTTAAAAACTACTGAAAACAGCTCTACCCACCACCAGTCACTCCCATCAGGAAACTTGCTCAAGCCTCTTAGATAGCCTCATCCATCGGAGGGCAGACAGCAGAGACAAGAAAAACTACAGTCCTGCAGCCTGTGGAACAAAAACCACATTCACAGAAAGATAGGCAAGATGAAAAGGCAGAGGGCTATGTACCAGATGAAGGAACAAGTTAAAACCACAGAAAAACAACTAAGTGGAGATAGGCAACCTTCCAGAAAAAAAATTCAGAATAATGATAGTGAAGATGATCCAGGACCTTGGAAAAAGAATGGAGGCAAGGATTGAGAAGATGCAAGAAATGTTTAACAAAGACCTAGAAGAAGTAAAGAACAAACAAACAGAGAAGAAGATTACAATAATGAAATGAAAACTACACTAGAAGGAATCAATAGCAGACTAACTGAGGCAGAAGAATGGAAAAGTGACCTGGAAGACACAATGGTGGAATTCATTGCTGCAGAACAGAATAAAGAAAACAGAATGAAAATAAATGAAGACAGCCTAAGAGACCTCTGGGACAACCTTAAATGCAACAACATTCGCATTATAAGGGTCCCAGAAGGAGAATAGAGAGAAAAAGGACCTGAGAAAATATTTGAAGAGATTATAATCGGAAAGGTCCCTAACATGGGAAAGGAAATAGCCACCCAAACCCAGTAAGCGCAGAGAGCCCAATACAGGATAAACCCAAGAAGAAACACGCCAAGACACATATTAATCAAATTGGCAAAAACTAAAGAAAAAGAAAAATTATTGAAAGCAGCAAGAGAAAAACAACAAATAACATACAAGCGAACTTCCATAAGGTCAAGAGCTGATATCTCAGCAGAAACTCTACAATCCAGAAGGGAGTGGCATGACATATTTAAAGAGATGAAAGGGAAGAACCTACAACCAAGATTACTCTACCCGGCAAGGATCTCATTCAGATTCCATGGAGAAATCAAAAGCTTTACAGACAAGCAAAAGCTAAAAGAATTCAGCACCAACAAACCAGCTCTACAACAAATGCTAAAGGAAGTTCTCTAAGTGGGAAACACAAGAGAAGAAAAAGACCTACAGAGACAAACCCAAAACAATTAAGAAAATGGTAACAGGAATTTACATATTGATAATTACCTTAAATATGAATGGATTAAATGCTCCCACCAAAAGACACAGGCTCACTGAATGGATACAAAAGCAAGACCCATGTATATGCTGTCTACAAGAGACCCACTTCAGACCTAGGGACACATACAGACTGAAAGTGAGGGGATGGAAAAAGATATTCCATGCAAATGGAAATCAAAAGAAAGCTGGAGTAGCTATACTCATATCAGATAAAACAGACTTTAAAGTAAAGACTGTTACAAGAGACAAGGAAGGACACTACATAATGATCAAGAGATCAATCCAAGAAGAAGATATAACAATTATAAACATATGTGCTCCCAACATAGGAGCACCTCAATACATAAGGCAACTGCTAACAGCTATAAAAGAGGAAATCGACAGTAACACAATAATAGTGGGGGACTTTAACACCTCACTTACACCAATGGACAGATCATCTAAACAGAAAATTAATAAGGAAACACAAGCTTTAAATGACACAATAGACTAGAAAGATTTAATTGATATTTATAGGACATTCCATCCAAAAACAGCAGATTACACTTTCTTCTCAAGTGCGCATGGCACATTCTCCAGGATAGATCACATCTGGGGTCACAAATCAAGTCTCAGTAAATTTAAGAAAATTGAAATCATATCAAGCATCTTTTCAGACCACAATGCTGTGAGATTAGAAATCAGTTACAGGGGAAAAAAATTAAAAAACAGAAACACATGGAGGCTAAACAATACCTTACTAAATAAACAATTGAGCACTGAAGAAATCAAAGAGCAAATCAAAAAATACCTAGAGACAAATGACAATGAAAACATGATGATCCAAAACCTATGGGATGCAGCAAAAGCAGTTCTAAGAGGGAAATTTATAGCTATACAAGCTATACCTCAAGAAACAAGAAAGATCTCAAATAAACAATCTAACCTTACACCTAAAGGAACTAGAGAAAGAAGAACAAACAAAACCCAAAGTTAACAGAAGGAAAGAAATCATAAAGATCAGAGTAGAAATAAATGAAATAGAAACAAAGAAACAACAGCAAATATCAATAAAACTAAAAGCTGGTTTGTTGAGAAGATAAACAAAATTGATAAAACGTTAGCCAGACTCATCAAGAAAGAGAGGGAGAGGACTCAAATCAATAAAACTAGAAATGAAAAAAGGAGAAGTTACAACAGACACCGCAGAAATACAAAGCATCCTAATAGACTACTACAAGCAACTCTATGCCAATAAAATGGACAACGAAGAAACGGACAAATTCTTAGAAAGGTGTAAGCTTCCAAGACTGAACCAGGAAGAACTAGAAAATATGAGCAGACCAATCACAAGTAATGAAATTGACACTGTGATTAAAAATCTTCCAACAAACGAAAGTCCAGGACCAGATGGCTTCACAGGTGAATTTTTTCAAACATTTAGAGAAGAGCTAACATCCAACCTTCTCAAACTCTTCCAAAACATTGCAGAGGAAGGAACACTCCCAAACTCATTCTATGAGGCCACCATCACCCTGATACCAAAACCAGACAAAGATACTACAAAAAAAGAAAATTACACACCAATATCCCTGATGAATATAGTTGCAAATATCCTCAACAAAATACTAGCAAACAGAATCCAACAACACATTAAAAGGATCATACACCATGATCAAGTGGGATTTATCCCAAGGATGCAAGGATTCTTCAATATACGCAAATCAATCAATGTCATACACCATATTAACAAACTGAAGAATAAAAACCATATGATCATCTCAATAGATGCAGATAAAGCTTTTTTTTTTTTTTTTTCCCCTCAGTACATGGGCCTCTCACTGCTGTGGCCTCTCCCATTGCGGAGCACAGGCTCCGGACGCACAGGCTCAGCAGCCATGGCTCACGGGCCCAGCCACTCCACGGCATGTGGGATCTTCCTGGACCAGGGCATGAACCCGTGTCCCCTGCATCGGCAGGGGGACTCTCAACCACTGTGCCACCAGGGAAGCCCAGAAAAAGCTTTTGACAAAACTCAACACCATTTATGATAAAAACTCTCCAGAAACTGGGCATAGAGGGAAACTACGTCAACACAATAAAGGCCATATATGACAAACCCACAGCAAACATCATTCTCAATGGTGGAAATCTGAAAGCATTTCCTCAAAGATCAGGAACAAGACAAGTGAACTCTCACCACTATTTTTCAACATAGTTTTGGAAGTCCTAACCACAGTAATCAGAGAAGAAAAAGAAATGAAAGGAATACAAATTGGAAAAGAAGAAGTAAAACTGTCACTGTTTGCAGATGATATGATACTGTACATAGAGAATCCTAAAGATGCCACCAGAAAACTACTAGAGCTAATCTATGAATTTGGTAAAGTTGCAGGATCCAAAATGAATGCACAGAAATCTCTTGCATTTCTGTACACTAATGATGAAAAATCTGAAAGAGGAATTAAGGAAACACTCCCATTTACCACTGCAACAAAAAGAATAAAATACCTAGGAATAAAGCTACCTAGGGAGACAAAAGACCTGTATGCAGAAAAGTATAAGACACTGATGAAAGTGATTAAAGGTGATACAAACAGATGAAGAGATATACCGTGTTCTTGGATTGGAAGTATCAATATTGTGAAAATGATTATACTATCCAAAGCAACCTACAGATTCAATGCAATCCCTATGAAATTACCAATGGCATTTTTTACAGAACTAGAACAAAAAATCTTAAAATTTGTTTTGGGACACAAAAGGCCCCAAATTGCCTAAACAGTCTTGAGGGAGAAAAACAGAGCTGGAGGAATCAGACTCCCTGACTTCAGACTATACCACAAAGCTACAGTAATCAAGACAATATGGTACTGGCACAAAAACAGAGATATAGATCAATGGAACAGGACAGAAAGCCCAGAGATAAACCCACACACCTATGGTCAACTAATATATGACAAAGGAGGCAAGGATATACAATGGAGAAAAGAC
The DNA here is from genome assembly GCF_949987515.2 of Delphinus delphis. NCBI lineage: Eukaryota > Metazoa > Chordata > Mammalia > Artiodactyla > Delphinidae > Delphinus > Delphinus delphis. The sequence goes on along the minus strand of NC_082696.1, from coordinate 79,143,078 downwards.
ATTCTCTTCAATAAGTGGTGCTGGGAAAACTGGATAGCTACATGTAAAAGAATGAAATTAGAACACCCCCTAACACCATACACAAAAATAAACTCAAAATGGATTAGAGACCTAAATGTAAGACCGGACACTATAAAACTATTAGAGGAAAACATAGGAAGAACACTCTTTGACATAAATCACAGCAGGATCTTTTTTGACCCACCTCCTAGAGAAATGGAAATAAAAATAAACAAATGGGACCTAATGAAACTTAAAAGCTTTTGCAAAGCAAAGGAAACCACAAACAAGACGAAAAGACAACCCTCCGAATGGGTGAAAATATTTCCAAATGAATCAATGGACAAAGGATTAATGTCCAAAATATATAAACAGCTCAGGCAGCTCAATATTAAAAAAACAAACAACCCAATCAATACATGGGCAGAACACCTAAATAGACATTTCTCCAAAGAAGACATACAGATGGCCAAGAAGCACATGAAAAGCTGCTCAACATCACTAATCATTAGAGAAATGCAAATCAAAACCACAATGAGGTATCACCTCACACCAGTTAGAATGGGCATCATCAGAAAATCTACCAACAACAAATGCTGGAGAGGGTGTGGAGAAAAGGGAACCCTCTTGCACTGTTGGTGGGAATGTAAATTGATACAGTCACTATGGAGAACAATATGGAGCTTCCTTAAAAATCTAAAAATAGGATTTCTATATGACCCAGCATCTAACTACTGGGTATATACCCAGAGAAAACCATAATTGAAAAAGACACATGTGCCTCAATGTTCACTGCAGCAGTATTTACAACAGCCAGGTCATGGAAGCAACCTAAATGCCCATCGACAGACGAATGGATAAAGAAGGTGTGGTACATATATACAATGGAATATTACTCAGCCATAAAAAGGAATGAAATTGGGTCATTTGTAGAGATGTGGATGGATCTAGAGACTGTCATACAGAGTGAAGTCAGAAAGAGAAAAACAAATATCGTATATTAACGCATATATGTGGAACCTAGAAAAATGGTACAGATGAACTGTTTTGCAGGGCAGAAATAGAGACACAGATGCAGAGAACAAACGAATGGACACCAAGGGGGGAAATTGGGGGATGGTGGTGGGATGTATTGGGGGATTGGGATTGACATTTATACACTAATGTGTATTAAATGAATAAGTAATAAGAACCTGCTGTATAAAAAATAACAAAATTTTAAAAAATACTACTGAAAGACAACAGCAAATACATTTTGATGGGATTATCAAAATATAGTTGTTTCAAAGAAATGGGAAAATTTTCTTCAAAGGAACATCTAGGATGCAAGAAAGAATGGTTAGCAAAGAAGAGTAAACATGTAGATAAATCTAAACAAACTTCGACTACAAATGATTGAACATACTATTTAATTTGCATGTTAAATAAAATCACTTAAAACCTGGGCAACAAACATATCAGTTGCTGTTGGTGGTGGTGGTGATCAGCGGTAAGGTGCTCAAAGGTCCTTGTATGATTCCAAAGGAGGGTAAATATATTGATTAAATTTAAACTTCAAGTTAAATACACATAGCAGAAGTTAATGTAAGCACCAGAATAAAAGAATTCAAGAGTACAATTCCAAAGCTAGTAGACAAGAAAAATAATCTAATTAATTCAAAAAGTTTGAAAGTAGAAACATTAGGAGAAACAAAATAAAACAACTAAGTTGCTAACCTAATAATTTGAAAACAGACTACATGCTCCAATTAAAAGACAAATATTGACAGATTTTTTTAATTCACTATAAGTATAAGAAACCCAGTTAGAAATGTAACACAGTAATATTGAGAAGAAAATTATGAGAAAATATATACCAAGAAAACTAAACAGAAGGAGGTTGTTGTAATTATATTAAAGGCAGTCAAAATAGATTTTAAAACAAAAAAGGTTGTGAGAGATAAAGAGGGTTGATGCACAAAATAAAACATTGAAAATTTTTTTCAGAACTACAAGAAGAAATGGTCAAATCCAAAATGCTAAGAAGTCAAGGGTAACAATGCATCCTCGGCAATTCTGGGAAGCTTTAGGGAAGGAAGGAAGATTCTGTGCTGGGCCTCAAAGGATCCCAGGTGTTGGCCAGATAAGTAGGATAAAACTGATAACAGAAAACAACTGCACAGACACAGAGAACATAGCATTTTTGAAAAACTGCAAGTACCTGGGTGTGACTCAGTGCACACAGGGCAGGCTGTATCGAGGAGAAAGTGAAGGACCACAAGTAGCAGTTTTATGTGCTTTGTTAGACTTTATCCTGAAACAATTGAGACCAGTGAAGGATGTTAAGCAGATGAGTGTCATGGTCAGATTTTGATTTGAGGTCAGTCACGCTCAGGTGGCCTGAGCGTGGTACCCCAGGCTGGATTGATGATGAACCATAAGTGTTTGTGGTCTCAGGAGTGGGGGATGCTGACTTAGTGACAGCAAACCCAAAAACCACTGTCAGTCCACGTAACATGGCATTAGTTCTCTCAGGTGTTCCCAGATGATAACAGTTTCCTGCTCAACCTAGCCTTGGCAATGTCCATGGTCTGGCCATTTACAGGGATGCTCTGCTTTCCTGCCACATTGCATTCCTAGGGCATCCTTCATTCACCCATCTATCACCTATCATTCAATATTTGTTGAGCAAACTACTGCAAGACACCCTTTTGCAGGCATTGGGGATACAGCAGTGGGCAAAAGGAGGAAAATCCCTGCCTGCGTGGAGCCACATTCTTTGTGTCTGTGCATACGTCTGCATGTGTGTAGGAGGATACAGACAACGAACACAATACACAAGTGACTTCTAAAGGACATTAGAAAGTGGTAAGTACTGTGGAAATATTTAAAAAGGCTAGAGAGTTGGAAAGTCCCTGAGCAAACAAGGGATTACAGTTTTAAGTAGGAGATCACAGCAAGCAGTCTTGCTGAAATGGAAATATCTGAACTAAGACTTGAAAAAGCAGTGAGGAAGGACGCCATGCAAATATTAATATCTGAAGGAAGTTTCCAGGCAGAAGCAGGGTTGCTTGAACATTTGTATTCTCTTGACTCAAATGAGTCAAAACAATTATTCTGACACTTGAAATTTTGCCTTTGATGCTTCCTAGGAAACATGTATGTTTTACATGCCTCCCCCTCCCGTAGGAGCAATATATCACATTTAAAGAGGAAGTGATTTAGAAAACAGCCACGAGGACACAGTTACCCAGCGCCTTGATGTTTTCCTGTTTCTCTGCTAGCATTCAGCCCAACAGCTGTCACTCTTACCTCTGATAACTTGGGTCCTGCCCAGCAGCTTGAGTGGCACTGAGCTTTGAGAGATGGTCATAACACCTTTGTTAGAAACGATATGCAAATAACTCCAAGAGATTATGTCTCAAGGTTTTTTTCTGAAAGCAAGAAAAGACAAATTTCTTTATAAATCAAATGTTAAGAGTTGGTGAAATGAATTTCCCTCCAGCTTTGTCTTGGTTGACAATTCTTCTGGGATAACGTGGATTGTTTTTATGATTTTTCATGGAGACTGTCAGATCTGTCAGATGAAGTGAAAACTAGCAAAACGATATAAAGAATATTATTCACACAAAATAATTCCTGTTAGAAGCTAAAGAAGAAAAAATGTGTTTTACATAGAAGGAAATTCAGGTACTTTAGGTTGGTTGTCTGATATTGATTACCAAAAATAATGTTTTGAATTCGGTATGATAACCTCAGAGGAGGAATTAATCTCGGAGAGTAAATAACATGGTCACACAACTATCATGTGTTCAGATAGGGATTTAAATTGGATTTTCCCCTGGAAACTAAAGCCCAAACTCTAAAGCCATCAGATACTGTCAGCTAAGCCACACTCATAGCCATCAGCGGTTTCCTTCTTCATGAAGAAGGGCAGGCAGTGCTCATCACCTGGGGTGCCCATGAGAACACACACATGTAGGCCTCAGTAGGTTTATGGTGGGGTCCAGAGTTTTTGTTCTTTTCTAATTTATGTAATTAATGTATTTTTTAAATTGAAGTATAGTTGATTCACAATGTTGTGTTAGTTTCAGGTATACAGCAAAGTGATTCAGTTATATATATGTATTCTTTTTATATAAAAAATAATCGTTTTCAGACTCTTTTCCCTTATAGGTTATTCAAAAATATTGAGTACAGTTCCCTGTGTTTTACAGGAACTGTACATTGAGTACAGTTCCCTGTGTTTTACAGTTCCCTGTGTTTTCCCTGTGTTTGTTGTTTATTTTATAAATATATAGTAGTTTGTATATGTTAATACCAAATTCTGGACTTATCCCTCCCCCACTCTTTCCGCTTTGGTAAGCATAAGTTTGTTTTCTCCGTCTGTGGGTCTATTTCTGTTTTGTAAATAAGTTCACTTGTATGTTTGTTTTTTTTTTCAGATTCCACATACAAGGGATATCATATGATATTTGTCTTTGGCTTACTTTACTTAGCATGATAATCTCTAGGTCCATCCATGTTGCTGCAAATGTCATTATTTCATTCCTTCTTATGGCTGAGTAGTATTCCATTGTATATATGCACATCTTTATCCATTCATCTGTCAATGGACATTTAGGTTGCCTCCATGTCTTGGCTATTGTAAATTGTGCTGCTGTGAACATAGGGGTGCATGTATCTTTTTGAATTATGTTTTTTTCTGGATATATGCCCAGGGTGGGATTGCTGGATCATATGGTAGCTCTATTTTTAGTTTTTTAAGGAACCTCCATACTGTTCTCCATAGTGGCTACACCCACTTACATTCCCACCAACAGTGTAGGAGGTTCCCTTTTCTCCACACCCTCTCCAGAGTTCATATTTTTAAACTCTACAGTGATGTGGATGCTCAGTCCAGGTTAAGGAACCACCACAGAACATGCTGCTTAAACCTCAGCTGGGCTGCAAAATGACAGGGATGCTGCCTGTGCTTCTTATGAGCTATTCAGATGCATGCCATCGAGAGCCTGCTTTTTTGTGGGGGGTAGCAGGGGGAGAGCAGGACTTTTTGAAGAGGAAAAAGACAGCATGCACTTATGAAGGTTCTCTAAGCAAATACAAAACCAAAGGCAGTTGGGACACTAACTGATACTTTGCATTATTAATTACATGTAATATAATGCACTTAATTTACATGTTATTCAACCACTGATGATGTATTTATAACCTACCTGTAATAGGCCTAACGCATTTATTTAATGTTTAACTATGTATATTGAAATTGTTAGTCTTTTTAAAAAGTGGAAAAAAAGACTTTAAAGGCTGTTCTCTTACATCCAAAACAATCCTTCATTCTCAAAGGATTTATAAAGTGTTACAACTCAAAGTTTTTGTATATACTCCAGAAAACTACTTACTTACTAGAAAATTCAGTAAGATCTTTACTAGGTGAGTTGGACAAATTCCAAACTCCAAAGAGTTGGACAGTGCAGAAATTTTTCTTTTATTTTCAAACAGTGTGCTTGAGTTACAAAACTTAATGGTCTCAATATAGACATGAGTTGAGTTCTAAAGGTTCGTTTCTTACCAAGCCTATTAAACTGTAACGATGTTATTTGTAAGTTACAATAGCATACCCAATAAGAATTTTAAAGATCACATTGTAATTGAAATGTAATATAATTGCCCTGAAAGATAGTAGAAAACAATACTTGTATAATTCTAATATTTAAATCAAGCTTTTAAATTGAATACCTATAGTGGGTATAAAAGCATTATTGGAAATACCAGACTGAAAGCCAGTTTTAAGTTTGTCTGTGTACTGTACCCTAAAGGCACTCTGTACAGAGCACTTACTCAATAAAATGTGTTGATGATGATCTCCATTATATGTTAGAGGAAGATTCTTGAAGACAATCACAAAGAAATACCTAGGTATTGGAGGAACAAAAATAACCTTTAGAGTAGCGGTTCTCAAATCTAAATTAATAAGCAACTAAGGAGCCTTTTTTAAATGCAGATTATGAGACATACTCAGAACGTCAGAAATCCAGGAGCCTATATTTTTAACAAATACACAGTAAGAGGCAGTAAAAGTTTGTCCAAAACCGTTCTGCTTTTCCCTTGTTATCCTTGTATAATTTTTAATAACACCCACTTCTATTCTCAGTGTGCTAGTTTGAATGCTAAATTATGGTCAGCTGGAGTTTAGAGTGCCCGAAATTTCCTAAACTCTCCAAGAGGTAAAAAGTGACGCTGCTAGAATTCTTAGGCATGTCCCCGCCCCACCCCAATAGTCACTGGTACCCTCAGCTGTGTGCTGGTCACTGACGCACCTCTCAGAAATGTACAGAAAGTACTGTAGCATTTCAGAAGTTCTGCAGAAGCCACTCTGAAGGAAGGCCCGTTTGGTGTTCTGTTGCTGAGCAATTCTGAGTCCTTTTTTTTCTAGTAATTTCTTTTCTTTTCTTTTTTTTTTTTTTTCGGTACGCGGGACTCTCACTTCTGTGGCCTCTCCCGTTGCGGAGCACAGGCTCCGGACGCGCAGGCTCAGCAGCCGAGGCTCACGGGCCCAGCCGCTCCGGGGCATGTGGGATCTTCCCGGACCGGGGCACGAACCCGTGTCCCCTGCATCGGCAGGCGGACTCTCAACCACTGCGCCACCAGGGAAGCCCTCCAGTAATTTCTTAACCCCCATATTCTTGTATGACAGTCATCTTAGAAGGTCATTCCAAGTAAAATGGAAGGAAGAATAAGACACCCAATGCAGAAAGCAGAACACAGTTGGGTAACAGTGAGAAAAGCAAACTATTCCAGGAGGAGAAGAAGATAATGGGGAAAAGAATTGGAATTTCACTGTACATGTCATGGGAGTTATTGCAGATTTTTGTAAGAAAATGAGGGCCAGTGAGAGCTCTGAACCATTAGTTTCTTTTTTCTTGGTTAACTAAGAGAATATGTATGAAATACTTAGTAAACAAGGAGGGCTGGGAACCATTTTGAGAGTTACGGGGTTCAACAAAAATAGAACCAAGAGAAGGAAAAAGGAAGAGAGGAAGAACTAAATGGTTGCAAGCCAGCTGGGGCTGCAGCAGGACAGGCCCTGGAAACGTGAGGAGGTCCAGGGTCACAGCGGAATGTTCATGCGGGCAGCAGGGGTTGGGTGGAAACTTTTCGAAGACTAATTTTAAGATTAAATGACCTTCCTAGGCAATGTTTTTACCTGATAACACCTTTATTTAAAGACTGAGACTGTGTCTGTCCTGTCTACACTTCAACAACCCTGTTTCTCCTGACCATACTACCAGTATAGGGCAAGGTAGGAATATTTTCCTGGAATATTTTGTTCTTCTTCAATGATAAATTAAAAAGTACTGAGAATTTGCTATTTAATTTAAAATGTGTGCCAAGTATGGTTTTGTGCATTAATGAATAATGACAATGAGGGGAAATGTCTGTCTCCTTATGTATGTATTATTGAGCAAATAATTTTGTGTCCTGATTTTTCACTTACATTCTAACGAAAGCATTTTCTCCTGATAGTTCATGTTTCTCTCAAAAGTTATTTTTAAGGGCTTCCCTGGTGGTGCAGTGGTTGAAAGTCCGCCTGCCGATGCAGGGGACGCGGGTTCGTGCCCCGGTCCGGGAAGATCCCACATGCCGCGGAGAGGCTGGGCCCGTGAGCCATGGCTGCTGGGCCTGCGTGTCCGGAGCCTGTGCTCCGCAACGGGAGAGGCCACAACAGTGAGAGACCCGCGTACCAAAAAAAAAAAAAAAAAAAGTTAGTTTTAATAACCATATACAATTTCACCTTAACCTGTCCCGAAATTTCTCAGCAACCATCATTCTTCCTTGAGACACTTAAGATTCTTTTTCTCTTATACATAATATTGAAAGGAATATTGCCGTGCATAAGGCTTTTCCTTATTCCAATTGTTTGCTGAGGCTCCATTCATAATAGTAAATTACTGGGTCAAGCGGCAGGAGTATTTTTGAGGCAACATGATACATATTTCCAAATTACTTTGAAAATAGACTTGTACTCTTTATACATACTCTGCAGAGTGTAAAATTGTTTATCCTGTTGTATTATTTTGATAACAAAATACATTATTTTTCTTAATTTACATCACTGATTACTAGTCGAGTCAAACTTATTTACCTGTCATTTTCCTTCTTTGTAAGTTTGTTATTTGTGTTACTGCCTCTTTACTAATTGGGATGATAATGTTTTTCTTAAAGGTTTGAAAGAGTTTTTTTGTTTTTTTTTTTTTGAAAGAGTTTTGTAGTCTATGGCTGTCACATATTATTAACAGTACTATATATTTTCCAGCCTGATTGTGATCTACCTTTTTGATTTCAATGTACTCTTTTGGATCACACAGAAATTTAACGTTTTTTATTGAAGTATATAGTTGATTTGCAACATTGTGTTAGTTTCAGGTGTACAGCATAGTGATTTGGTTTTATGCAGATTCTTTTCCATTATAGGTTATTGCAAGATATTGGGTATAATTCCTCACTGTGCTGTACAGTAAATCCTTGTTTATGCTGTGTAAAGTCATTTGTATCTGTTAATCCTATAATCCTAATTTGTGCCCCCTCCTTCTCCTTTGGAAACCATAAATTTGTCTTCTATGTTTGTGAGTCTATTTCTACTTTGTATATAGATTCATTTGTATTATTTTTTAGATTCCACATTAGATTCCATCACTTAATTTAAAATTAAGTGATATATAGTATTTGTCTTTCTCTGTTTGACTTATTTCACTAAGCATAATATTCTCTAGGTCCATCCTCATTGCTGCAAATGGCATTATTTCATTCTTTTTTATGGCTGAGTAGTATTCTGTTGTATATATGTACCACATCTTCTTGTTTCCATGTCTTGGCTACTGTGAATAGTGCTGCTGTGAACATAGGGGTGCATGTACTTTTTCAAATTAGAGTTTGCTCTGGATATATGCCCAGGAGTGGGATTGCTGGATCATATGGCAATTCTATTTTTAGTTATTTGAGGAACCTCCATACCGTTCCCAGTGGCTTTACAAATTTACATTCCCAGCAACAGTGTTGGAGGCTTTCTTTTTCTCCATACCCTCTCCAGCATTTATTATTTCTAGACTTTTTGGTGATGACCATTCTACTGTGTTATTTTGTAGATGCTTTTAAAAGTGCACCCTCATATTGATTTTCTATATTAATAATTGCTATTTTTATGTATTTTAGAATGTTTTGGGCTTTATTATTTACAGCTAGCCCCAATATATATGGAATTTCCTTTTGTTGGTGAACGGTGTGAGACAAAGATTTAAGATTATTTTTTCTTCACAAATAACCACTTGTCCTACAATTTATTAATCTTTCCCTTCTCCAGTATATTTCCTTCATTATAAGTAAAATGACCTTTGTGTATATTTCATTCTGGGCTATTTCTTTTACTTCTTTGATATGTGTATGTATTCTCATGACGTTGCAGACCATCTTATACTTTATATTTTGATAAAAATATAAACGTTCAGAGCAGTTTGTGACAAGTCAGGTTAAATTATTCTGCTTCAATTGGAGTAGAGATTCTGAGCTTCAACCTTTATATACAAAATAGGTTAGTTCAGGGCTCTGAGCAATCAAGTGAAAACTTTTCATAAAAAGTGAGTTTTAAGAGGAAGTCACTTAAAAGACGTACTGCTTGAAAACCACATCATTAGAGAATAAAGGCTTAGCGGTGCCTCTCTTCTTTAGTTATTTCTAAGCACCTTTCACGCTGTGACACCAGTGGAGATGGAGGCTTTTCTTTTCCTAAGTGATTAGTATATACAGTGAACCACGACAAGTAATTATCATGACCCTTGAAATTTTAATATATAGGAACATTGCCACTGTATTATTTTTAGACAGGTCTCCTAAATTGCTTTCTACTTAATCTTTTCAATAACACATATCGTGAAAATTGTTAGCCTTCAGATTAGTTCTAAAGCTGGCTAAGAGCCGACCTTGCATCTTACCGCTGGAGGGTGAGGATGGAGAATTCCGGTGAGAGACCAGCTCAAACAGCCGGAGCCACCGCTGACAAAGCCAGAGCTTGAGTCCACGCCTCCTGAACACCATTAATTACCCTCTCAACCCTGCCCTCACAGCTTTTGTACGTTTCCATGCCATTGTTCCCTTGGCTCATTGAGACAGAGTCATAGTAGCTCTTCATCCTCATTCAGCATAGATACGTGTATTTTCTTGTATTGGAAACAAAAGTACCACACAGCCCAGTCTGAGCCAGCAATGTTAATAGAAATGTGATGACAAGCAAAGACATTTTCTTCCACAAGTGCCTTTACCTAGTATATACATTTGTTCAACTTTTCTATCATCTTTATTTTCCCCTAGACATTTAAAAATATGTGAAGGAATATAGTTTATCTGCAGCAGATTTTTCATATCCATTTCCATTTAACCACATCTCCAGAAAGCACTTATCAACAGAAGCTAAGCATATGGACTTTCTAAAATTAAGAAAAGCTTTTTGGAACTTGAAGAGACTTTTTCTAGCACTGAATGCAGCAAGCCATAGGGAATTATTCAAAAACAGGAGATCAAAGGAGTGGAGGAAACAATTTCATGCTTTAGAACCAAAATTCTATAAGTTAACATATGACGATATTAAAGATTATTTAATTTGGGGGCATGGATGAGAATCAGTGAATTGAAGAAATTCTTACAAATCTTTCTATCTTCCTTTTTAAAATTAAAACGTATCTGCTAATTTGAATATAGCACCTGTGCTCTACTCTGATGTTCAACATTCTTTTTATAAGTTTAGAAAAATGCATCTAACTTCACAAATATTCCTCACGGTCTGCAATTTAAATTATATACATATAATTTAACATTCTTATGGAATTGAATATATAAAATAGAAAAATCCTAAGCAGACCTGACCTGCAAGCATCTTTGTGATATTTTAAATCTGTGCATATTTTAAAATTAAAGCTATAATGTTTCAGTGGGGAGGTTTTCAAAAAAAAGGCAAAACTATTGAGGCATAGTCAGATCTTAAATCACTTGAAAGAAAAACGTGGGTGTAAGGGAGAAAGTTACAGGTCATAAGATTTAATGGTTGTGAGAAATAGACAAAAACTGATAGTGTTCTCTAGAGAAAATGGCTTTGGGGCAGACAGAAGAGAAATGAGATGTGATACAGAGTGAGGTTTTAGAAATAAAGGAACAGAAACAGTAACAGCAGAGAAAGAACAAAATTAAAGAGAAGATTAAACCAGAGGATAGTTTGTAAGGGATGCCAAGCTTTTTCCTTGATCAATCTGATGGAACATTAAAGCACTCAGTGTAAATTTTTCCAAAGTGTGAATGGTGATCTTTGGCCACCAGCAGATTGTTTTCGTGAATAGGGGCTGAGACACCTTAAGTGGGTAGACAACCAGCCTGCACTGTGACTAATCCAGGTCTGGGGTCCTTAGGACCATGGCAAGAGCCAGCACTCCTATGTGAAGGTCACACGTATTTGGAGGTTTCTTAGCTTCCCCAGTATAGAAGACAGACAATTTAAAGCTAAGATACCTACAGAAATATCTGGGATTTTCTAAGTAGACTTACTGTGGGTAATACAGAAAATAAAAAGTTCCGAACTGAACAACTGCCATTCAGTAAGATCAAAGATTTAAGACATCCCCTCAGAACTTCAAACATCAAGCTCATATTCAGTGGATACAGTAAAAGGTGATCATCAGTGAGAACAATCCCAGGTTGTTCCATAGTGTTAAATGTTACTGAATTTCTTTAATGCAGAGTTATATCTTTGATAATAAAATGTAAGAAAATATATGAATCCCTTTATCAAATACAAATCAGTTTTTTAAATACTTGAATTGCATGATACAGCACATTACTGCCACCTAATGGAAATACACCTGAATTGCAGGAATAGTAGTTAACAATAAAGCTAATCTGATCACTGTTTATGACATTAAGCGCTAGGAATCATTATGGCTTTTCTTTTTTAAACACGTGCTTTGGGGTTTTTTTGGTTTTTTTCTTTGCTCAGATGCTATTTATTTTTTTATATACATCTTTATTGGAGTATAATTTCTTCACAATGCTGTACTAGTTATGTTGTACAACAAAGTGAATCAGCCATATGCATACATATATATCCATATATCCTCCCTCTTGTGTCTCCCTCCCACCCTCCCATTCCCACCCCTCTAGGTCTTTGCAAAGCACCGAGCTAATCTCCCTGTGCTATGCTGCTGCTTCTCCCTGGCTATCTATTTTACATTTGGTAGTGTATATATGTCAGTGCTACTCTTACTTCGCCCCAACTTTCCCTTCCCTACCCCATGTCCTCAAGTCCATTCTCTGTGTTTGCATCTTTATTCCTTCCCTGCCATTAGGTTCATCAATACCATTGTTTTTAGATTCCATATATATGTGTTAGCATATGGTATTTGTTTTTCTCTTTCTGACTTACTTCACTCTGTATGACAGACTCTAGGTCCATCCACCTCACTACAAGTAACTCAATTTCATTTCTTTTTATGGCTGAGTAATATTCCATAGTATATATATGCCACATCTTCTTTATCCATTCATCTGTTGGTGGACACTTAGGTTGCTTCCATGTCCTGGCTATTGTAAAATAGAGCTGCAGTGAACATTGTGGTACATGACTCTTTTTGAATTATAGTTTTCTCAGGGTATATGCCAAGTAGTGGGTTGCTGGGTCATATGGTAGTTCTATTTTTAGTTTTTTAAGAAACCTCCATACTGTTCTCCATAGTGGCTGTATCAACTTACATTCCCACCAACAGTGTAGGAGGGTCCCCTTTTCTCCACACCTTCTACAGCATTTATTGTTTGAAGATTTTTTGATAATGGCCATTTTCTGACTGGCGTGAGGTGATATCTCATTGTTTTGATTTTCATTTCTCTAATAGTGATGTTGAGCAGCTTTTCTTGTGCTTCTTGGCCACCTGTATGTCTTTGGTGAAATGTCTGTTTAGGTCTTCAACCCATTTTTTAATTGGGTTGTTTCTTTCTTTGATATTGAGCTCCATGAGTTGTTTCTATATTTTGGAGATTAATCCTTTGTCCGTTGTTTCATTTGCAAATATTTTCTCCCATTCTGAGGGTTGTCTTTTCATCTTGCTTATGGTTTTGTTTGCTGTGCAAAAGCTTTTAAATTTAATTAGGTCCCATTTGTTTATCTTTGTTTTTATTTTCTTTGGGAGGTGGGTCATAAAAGATCTTGCAGTGGTTTATGTCAAAGAGTGTTTTTCCTATGTTTTCCTCTAAAGTTTTATAGTGTCTGGTCTTACATTTAGGTCTTTAATCTATTTGGAGTTTATTTGTATGTATGGTGTTAGGGAGTGTTCTAATTTCATTCTTTTACATGTAGCTGTCCAGTTTTCCCAGCACAACTTATTGAAGTGGCTGTCTTTTCTCCATTGTATGTTCTTGCCTCCTTTGTTTTAAATTAGATGACCATGTGTGCGTGGGTTTATCTTTGGGCTTTTTATCCTGTACCATTGATCTATATTTCTATTTTTGTGCCAGTACCATACTGTCTTGATAACTGTAGCTTTATAGTATAGTGTGAAGTCAGGGAGCCTGATTCCTCCAGCTCCATTTTTCTTTCTCAAGATCGCTTTGGCTATTTGGGATCTTTTGTGTTGTCATACAAATTGTAAAAATTTTTGCTCTAAATCTGTGAAAAATGCCATTGGTAGTTTGATAGGGATTGCATTGAATCTGTAGTTTGCTTTGGGTGGTATAGTCATTTTCACAATATTGATTCTTCCAATCCAAGAATATGGTATATTTCTCGAACTGTTTATGTCATCTTTGATTTCTTTCATCAGTCTTTTATAGTTTTCTGAGTACAAGTCTTACGCCTCCTTAGGTAGGTTTATTCCTACGTATTTTATTCTATTTTTGCGATGGTAAATGGGATTGTTTTCTTAATTTCTCTTGCTGATTTTTCATTCTTAGTGTATAGTAATGCAAGAGATTTCTGTGCATTAACTTTGTATCCTGCAACCTTACCAAATTCATTGATTAGCTATGGTAGTTTTCTGGTGGCACCTTTAGGATTTTCTATGAATAGCAACATCTCATCTGCAAACAGTGACAGTTTTACTTCTTCTTTTCCAATTTGTATCCCTTTTATTTCTTTTTCTTCTCTGATTGCCATGGCTAGGACTTCCAGAACTATGTTGAATAAGAGGGGCAAGAGTGGACATCCTTGTCTTGTTCCTGATCATTTGTAGTTCTGCAGTGTCAGCTGTGATTTCTCCTTTTTCATCTCTAATTTTATTGATTTGCGTCATCTCCCTTTTTTTTTTGATGAGTCTGCTAAGGTTTTATCAATTTTGTTTATCTTCTCAAAGAATGACCTTTTAGTTTTATTGATCTTTGCTATTGTTTTCTTCATTTCTGTTTCATTTATTTCTGCTCTGATCTTTATGATTTCTTTCCTTCTACTGACATTGGGTTTTCTTTCTTCTTCTATCTCTGGTTGCTTTAGGTGTATGGTTAGATTGTTTATTTGAGATTTGTCTTGTTTCTTGAGGTGAGATTGAATTGCTATAAACTTCCCTCTTAGAACTGCTTTTGCTGTGTTCCATAGGTTTTGGGTCATCATGTTTTCGTTGTCATTTGTTTCTATGTATTTTTTATTTCTTCTTTGATTTCTTCAGTGATTTCTTGATTATTTAGTAGTGCACTGTTTACCCTCCATGTATTTGTGTTTTTTAGGTTTTTTTTCATGTAATTAATTTCCAATCTCATAGCACTGTGGTCAGAAAAGATGTATGATACGATTTCAATTTTCTTAAATTTTCCATGGCTTGATTTTTGACCCAAGATGTGATCTATCCTGAAAAATGTTCCATGTGCACTTGAGAAGAAAGTGTGTTCTGCCACTTTCAGGTGGAATGTCCTATAAATATCAATTAAATCTCTCTGGTCTATTGTGTCATTTTAAGCCTTGTGTTTCCTTATTTATTTTCTGTTTGGATGATCTGTCCATTGGTGTAAGTGGGTGTTAAAGTCCCCTACTATTATTGTGTTACTGTCAATTTCCCCTTTCATGGTTGTTAACGTTTGCCTTATGTATTGAGGTGCTCCTATGTTGGGTGCATAAACACTTATAATTGTTATATCTTCTTCTTGGATTGATCCCTTGATCATTATGTAGTGTCCTTCCTTATCTCTTGTAACAGTCTTTATTTTAAAGTCCATTTTATCTAATACGAGTATTACTACTCCAGCTTCCTTTTGATTTCCATTTGCATGGAATATGTTTTTCTATCCCCTCACTTTCAGTCTGTATGTGTCACTAGGTCTGAAGTGGGTCTCTTATACACAGCATATATATGGGTTTTGTTTTTGTATCCATTCAGCCAGTCTGTGTCTTTTGGTTGGGACATTTAATCCATTTACATTCAAGGTTATTATTGACATGTATGCTCTTATTACCATTTTCTAATTTGTTTTGGGTTGGTTTTTGTGGATGTTTTTCTTCTCTTGTTTTTCCCGCCTAGAGAAGTTCCTTTAACATTTGTTGTAAAGCTGATTTGATGGTGCTGAATTCTCTTAGCTTTTGCTTGTCTGAAAACTTTTGATTTCTCCATAAAATCTGAATGAGATTCTACATGCGTAGAATCTTGGTTGTAGATTTTTCCCTTTCTTCACTTTAAATATGTCCTGCCACTCCCTTCCGGCTTGCAGAGTTTCTGCTGAAAAATCAGCTGATAACCTTAAGGGGATTCCTTTGTATGTTATTTTTTGCTTTTCCCTTGCTGCTTTTAATATTTTTCTTTGAATTTAATTTTTGTTAGTTTGATTAGTATGTGTCTTGGTGTGTTTCTCCTAGGTTTTATCCTGTATGGGACTCTCTGCACTTCCTGGACTTGAGTGACTATTTCCTTTCCCATGTTAGGGAAATTTTCCACTATAATCTCTTCAAATATTTTCTCAGACCCTTTCTTTTTCTCTTCTTCTTCTGGGACCCCTATAATTCGTATGTTGGTGCATTTAGTGGTGTCCCGGAAGTCTCTGAGATTGTCTTCAGTTCTTTTCATTCTTTTTTCTTTATTCTGCTCCTCAGCAGTTATTTCCACCATTCTGTTTTCCAGCTCACTTATTCTTTCTTCTGCCTCAGTTATTCTGTTATTGACTCCTTCTAGTGTATTTTTCTTTTCAGTTATTGTGTTGTTCATCTCTGTTTGTTCTTTAGTTCTTCTAGATCTCTGTTAAACATTTCTTGTATTTTCTCAATCCGTGCCTCCATTCTATTTCCGAGATTCTGGATTATCTTTACTATCATTACTCTGAATTCTTTTTCAGGTAGGTTGCCTATGTCCTCTTCATTTATTTGGTCTTGTAGGTTTTTACCTTGCTCCTTCATCTGTGACATATTTTTTTGCCATCTCTTTTTTTTTTTTTTTTTTTTTTTTGATGGGTGGGATTGTGTTCCTATCTTACTTGTTGTTAGGCCTGGGGCTTCCAGCACTGGAGTTGGTAGGCTGTTGGGTAGAACTGGGTCTTGGTGCCAAGATGAAGACCTCTGGGAGACCTCACCCCAATGAATATTCCCTGGGGTCTGAGGTTCTCTGTTAGTTCAGTGGTTCACACTCAGAGCTCCCACCACAGGAGCTTTGGCCTGACCCCCGGCTCATGAACCAAGATTCCATAAGCTGTGTAAGGTGGCAGAAAAAAAAAAAAGATAAAAAGGAGCAGAACAATAACAGAGTAAAAAATATAATTAAACTAGGAAACTAGCAGATATGTTAGAAAGACTATAAAAATAAAAGTATAGATGAAACAACAACCCGAAGCGAAAACAGAACAACAATAGTAAAAAGGAGGAGAAAAAAATAAAATAAAATAATTTTTAAAAAGGCAGAAAAGTCCTTGGCTTTGGCGGTGAGGCTTAGGCTAGGGCAGAGTTTAGTCGGTGGGCGGGGCCTCGGCTTAGGACCCACAGGGCTGGAAAAGGCCCTGGGTGTGGTGGGCGTGGGGCTTAGGCTCAATGCAACAGAAGGGGCCCAGGCGTGTCTCTGGTCTTAGAGGGCAGGGGACCCGGCCTGGGAGCTTAGCAGGCTTCCAGGGCCTGAGTGGGTGGGGCCAACGCCCTCCACGCTCTCCTGCTCCTGTGGCCCTGGAGGGCCCCTCCTGCCTGCCTCTCCTGTTCTCCCCCAGCCTCCTTCCTCTCCATTATATTTTTATTTCTTACACAGTTCTAAGAAAATGCCAATGAAAGTATTGAATGAGCTGGACATGACATTAAAGTTCACTTCGTTTAAGCTTCTCATCTTACAGTTGGGGAAATAAAACCATAAAGGTTAAGTCTGCACTCAGTGTTACAGAGTGACAGAGATAGAAAAAGAAACCATCTGCCAGTAAACACAGTGCTTATATATTGAGTATCGAATTTTATTACTATCACCCGTGAAGCATTGTCTTACCTATCATTCTTCAGCTGATTAGCTGATTCATGTGTAGACATCCTTAAGTTGAAACCCTTTCCTTGGTAATCACTTTTATAGAATGGAAAGCATCCTTTTGTCTCTTTGAGGCTGGTAAGTCATTATTCCCTGTGTCCTGTTCCCCCATGTATGCTCCTCCACCTTCTCCCTGGTCCTACTAGTTTTCTTACTCAAACACCCTTGATCTCTAAATTTGAATGTTCTGAGTCTCTGGACAGCTTCCTACAGGAGAAGCTGATTAACGTGAGTAACACACATACAAAGTGGTGAACCTGAGTGTGAATTAGTGCTCACCGCATGATGGAGACTGACGCAGGTATGGAGATCCATCAACTTCGTATCACCCGATCCCCTCAAGAAGCCGAAGATGGAAGGTACACATTGTCTTAGACGTTTGCAGGGGGACCGTGTGGGAGAGGCCTGAGGAGGGAAGACCTGCACCTGTGACTCTAGATGGGGCCAAGTTCAGGTGTGAACAGTGTTGTTAGCTACACTGACTAAGGAGGTTTGAACTTTATCCTGAGGGCAAAGGAAAGCCCAGGAAGCGTGTACAGCAGGAAAATGACCAGATTTAGGTTTTAGAAAACTCATTCCGGCTTTAACGTGAAGGATGGAGAAAGACAGGTTCAAGGTATGAGTGGTGAGTCAGACAGGTGCCTAGAATGGTGCGTGGCCAATAAGAGGGGATCCATCAATGAGTCCTGAGTGTGTGGTGGTGGAGAGAACAGCCCTGGTGCTGATGCAGAAATCCAGGCGAGAGAGGGGTTTACCAGCCAGCATGGTGGCTGGTCGTCGAGTCTGCCTTAGGATGAAGTGTGTGATACAAGTCTGCAAACCTAAGAACCTCCTGTGTGTTTATGTTGCGTGCTGAATCCAGGGCAAAGGAAGTTTTCATTTTGTTTGACGGAAGAGCATTTCCTTTCTGGCAGTTTCCTTTCCTTAGAGAGGTTGCACTCTTTTACCACTAAAGTTGCATTACTTCTGAGCTGGCAGTGTTGCTGACGGCGTCTGTGCTTTGGAAAGCTCGCCCATGCATTTCTTCTTCCCATTTGGAAATGCACATTTTGTCTTTCTTTCTTCACAGCAAGGTTCAAACACATAAGATTTCTAGTTATTATCGTCTAGGAGAGGGAGAGACTGGAGAACAAACATGAGAGCGTAAGCGGATGCACACCTGGCAGTTCTCGCAGAGTATTTTTATTCATCGGTGGCATTCGCGTCCCGAATGTCGATAGATTAAGTTTGGATAAGATCCGAAATATTCATCATCACTGAAAATCATGACTTGGGGGAATTCCATGTTGCTGGCAACACAGGGCTAGGCACATAGAAGGCAAATGAAAAAGATTTGATGGGTTTATTAATGCATAACTTTTTTATAATGAGCATAAATGGATTAGATCTGTTTACTAAGTTTATAGATATTCCACTAGGAAATAGAGATTTCTGCCTCCTTGTTAATCCAGGGTCCCTCTTGCTTAGTTTCAGAGCTGTCTGTGATTTCCCAGACTGGCAACAAGTGTTTCCTTTATGCTGAATTTATTGGAGAAGTTTGTAGCCTCATGTGATGCAAAATGCTCGGGCTTCGTCATTACACTGATTCGGGTGTACATTCAAATCATGGGACCTTCAGCTTGGCAACCACGCACCAGTTGTCAAACTTTTCTGAATCTGCTGTTCTATTTCTGCATTCTTCATTTATGATCTAGACTTCAAACTTAATTTAATTTGGACGAAATACTAATGGAAATGTTTGGGATGTAAGCTGCACTCTGAAATTCCATGTGTCTTTTTCCACTTTCTCTTTTCTCCCCACCAGTAGATTCCAGTTAGACCTTGATCAGTGGTGGTGTTGATGCCTGACAAACTTGGGAAATTCTTACTTCATTCCCTGCAGTGAAAGTATAGAAATTCAGACTTGAACTTTATCTCAAGGTTACCAGAGCATCATGAGAGCTGAGGAATATATGCCAACTTGACTATTTCCTGGAGCAGGGCCCCCACTGTATGTGCAAGAAGTGTGTGTGCCCATGGGTCTAAGTGCTGTGGCTGGAAAATCAATATTAGGTATCCCATGTATGTCTACAGATGTTTTTCAAAGGTGTCCAGATGCTATTGTGATTAGAAAAACTCATTCAAAAGCTGTACTGAATGTGAGTAGTTTTGTCCTGTGTTTTCTCAACTCACAGCTGCATAAAGTACAGCTGCCTTCCTATAGAGCCTTTTAAATGGGGTCCTTGTACCTGACGGTCAAGGACTTGGAATATAGCAACTTGGAACAGAGAAACTATAGCCTGTCCAGGTGGCATCTGGAGAGATTACTCACCAACTCCAAGCTGGGGAAGGTGGCAAGGAGGAACTTTATAAAATAGAATAATAAACATACTAGAACACGGCTATATTTAAATTAAATAACCAACAAGGACCTACTGTATAGCACAGGGAACTCTGCTCAATGTTCTGTAGTAACCTAAATGGGAAAAGAATCTGAGAAAAAATGGATACATGTATATGTAATATAGCTGAATCATCTTGTTGTACACCTGAAACTAACACAACATGGTTAATCAACTATGCTCCAATATAAAATAAAAATTTAAAAAAATAAAATAAACATACTAGAGAAAACCTAGGAAGGATCCATGGGCTTGTTTTCTTGGTAAGGGAAAGTGAAAGAGGGTAATTTTTTAGCCTACAAATGTGTTCATTTGTTTTATCACCACAAGCAGGTGCTTCAGGGATGGCATTGTCAAGGCTCAGCAGAGGGGCCATGTTCCAGGGCCAGGTCACCTGTGTGACTCCACCTGCCGGTGCTGATGGGGGGAGAAGGGGGACGCACAGCGGGTCTCACGTTTTGAGACCGCAGCTTCCCACTGACACATCTGCTGGCCCACAGGGCTCTCTTTTCCCCATTTGAAGGATGAAAATACAAATATAAAGCACAGTAAAAGCAGGTTTCAAAAAAATAAAATAAAACAGGAAAAATTCCGATGCAATGATAAAAGAAAACCCGAAAGAGCTGAGGGCTCAATCTTGGTTTCTTGACGGAGGAGAGGGTTTTATGAGGCTACATCGTGGAGGTGAGGGCAGCTATGGCTCCACAAGAGCCCGGCTGACTCCCTGCCCTGACCTGGGCAGCTCTGGATTTCTTGTACCTTCACAGGGAGGGGAACGTCTGGAGGGTGCAAGCTCAGCAGGTGGTCAAAGGAAACATGCAAAACCCAAACCGAATCAACCCTCCTGGCCGGCTGTCCCTGGCTTGCTCGCCCCACTCGGTGGAGAACGTTGCCTTTTCCACAGCTCTGCCTTTTCACAGGAAGATGTGGGAAGGAAACATACAAGGATAGCACAAGAACCAGAAAATAGAACCTATTAATCTAGAAAAGGTAGAGGAGCTGAGGTTATTTAGTCAAGACAGGAGATGCCAAAGGAATGACTTAGTAAAGGCTTTGCCTTTAGTAAAAAAAAAAAAAAAAATATATATATATATATATATATATATATATATATATATGTAGCAGCAAAAATGCAGATCTGTTTTTTTTTACCGACATATATTTAGGTTAGACACGAGGAGGAACTTCTAGGCTTACAGGGGTGTCTGTTCTAATTAAAAGGGGTGTAGAGCTTGCCTGATGATGATACAGTCTGGCTTCTTACTTTAAAAAGATTAAATAACCATTGCTTCTTTGCTCGCAAATAAAAAGGTCCTAATTTTTTGCTTTTGTTTGTCTAAAAAAATGACCACAAAGAATCAGAAAAATTGATCAAATGGCCTCCATATTGAGTAATTTTCCTGAATTCCCCTAAACTAAATATTCCTTAAATCTCCCTGAAAATAGGAGATTCTATCTTAAGTATTTAATTTTTAGAAAACCTTATTTCTTTAAAATAAGAGACGTATGTGTCTGTACTAAGGGCTTGAAGATTGAAAGGGTAAAGAAGATGAACAGCAGAACTTTTTCTGTGTGACGTGCTTCACCGGTACACACAGACACACACACACACATAATCTCACACACACCCATAATCACACACACACACACAACACACACACACACAACACACACACACACAACACACACATACTACACACACACCACACACACACCCATAACCACACACACACACAACACACACACACACACCCATAATCACACACACACGCCCATAATCACACACACACAAACAAACAAACACACACACCCATAATCACACACAGGCACACTGACTAAATTTTAAGTGCTTTAAAAGTTCTCTAACCATTAGAAAAATGACGAATTCATTCATTGTACTTCTGCTTTCCTATCTAACCTTGTATAATTATTTATGTAAGATCTTGCTTGGCTATTAACACATAGACATGAATCTGGCTTGAAATGTAAGACCTATGAAATGCATAGACACTACTAAAAATCATAGTCAGTACCAGGGTTCTCACCTAAGCCTGAACTTGTACAGAAATTTGAGTGCAAACAGAGCCCCACACACAAATTAGCTAGTTGAACCACTCCTTAGACTGTGGCTATTAAGTGACTTTGTTTTTATCCCTGAGAGATAATCTTGGGGAACTGAGACACAGCTATGGAATCAGTTGTTTGAAGGCAAGTCATTTGTTTTTTAATGTTAAATTATTAAACCTGAGCTCTTTCACACAACTCCAAAGACTACAGTGACAGAACAGAATAGTTGGCCGTCTCTATGGTAGCAGTTTCTCATTTTATGTCTTTTTTCCAGCCACTTTATTATTTACACAGGATTAGTAATGGGTATTAATTCCTAATACAAAGCAAACACAATTCAGGTTTCGCCCTGAGCATTATACGGCTATAACCCAATAACTTCTAGATATTGTGCCTGCCTGGAAATACTTAAGAGGAAACTGATATTAGCACACGCTGGGCTAGACCTTCCAGGGGGGACCTCAGTGAGCCAGCGGGGACACAGGATAGGGGCTGCAGCATGATTTGGGGGAGGGGATGGCTACTCGGGGGCCAAGGCACAGGGTCCCCTCCGCCTCCGTAGGACAGCTCTGTGGACCCACTGCTTCCCTAGCGCTCGGGGACAGGAACGAGCCCGCGTCCAGCTTTCGTTCTCCAGCTGTTGGTCTTAGCTGTCAGCCTTCTCCAGTCTGAAAGGGAAACCATGTTCCTGTGGTCAGTTCCTCTGTGATGGAAGTGGAGTCTTCCCTTTAGTACCTTACCGTTCCATAAATCAGAAGTTTTCCTACATGACTACAGTCTTCTGCAAGATTTGATTGAATAATTTTGCTTTTATTTACCGAAAAGATTGACCTTAATACAAAATTGTATTAACAATGGCCTATTAAGAAGCAGATTGGAGAGCTTTATTTCATTTAAGCTTGAAGAAAATGGGAGAAATATCTAATGCTTAATACCCCTCAAGAGCCGTCTGAGCTGTGGGAACACAGCTTTTCTGTACACAGCTGGCCAGCTCCAGTGGTCAGCCAGAGAAAGCAACTATCTCCCTGCAAAGGGCCGGGAGAGACGGGCAGGGGTTACACTGGCCCCATGAGGATGCCTTTCCCAGGCATCTCAGGATTCTTAGGGTGCCACCCCCCAGGACACACTGGGGACCTCCACGGTGCTCAGGGAGACATGGTACAGAGGGCGCAGGGGGAGTGTCCCGAGGGCGCTCAGATGGGCCGTTTCTGCCTTTGGTGATGACGTTTCCTTATGATGAATGATACCTCTGAAAGGCACCCTAAAATGTCAGAAGTTTCAAGTTCTCCAGTCACCTACAGGACAGACTTGGGAGGCACTCCGCAGACCCTTCACAGAAGTACAGACGCCAAGTGCTTTTGCTGGAATGTTCATTCCCTCGTCTCTCTGCACCAGGAACAGATGCCCCCGGCATGGAGCGGTCACACGCTCGTGCCCTTACACGCTCACATGAACGGGTTCCCGTCTGGGAAGAGAGGCAGGGTGACCCCAGAGGGGCCCAGGGCACTGAGGCAAGAGTGGGCCCAGGAAGACGGTGAGGAGGGGACAGTCCTCAAAATCTCCTGGCAGGGGTCACCAGCGACGCCTCTGCCACTTATCGCCCAGGGCACGCTGTAGAAATAAATTAGGCTGAGCAAACCTTGAGAAAGCATGAGGCCAGGAAAAAACCGCCAATACCGATTTCACCCTTACTTTCCCTCTTACGTTGTAAATTTGAAATATTTTTAAAAGAGTGAATAGAATAGGACTGAGAGACATGAGAAAGCTCTTTGTTGAACTGGGGACATTGGGGACCTGCAGAGAACTTATTCTGGTGCAACTTCAGGGAGACTGGAGAGCTTTTCACAAGGTGTTCTTCCCAGGGAAGGAAGGCTGTGGGCAGGTGAGGCCACCCCTCAAGTCACTGCTAATGCTACCAGATCAAGTTACTCCGATCTAGACCGGGATTTCTCCATCTCAGCGCTATTGACGTTTGGGGGCAGATATTCTTTGTCGTAGGTGCCTGCCCTGCGCTTTGTAGCACGTTGAGCAGCGTCGCTGGCCTTTGCCCACTCGATGCAATAATAACGTCCCCACTCCCCAAGTCGTGACAACCAAAAATGTCTCCAGGCATTGCCAGATGTCCCCAGGGAGGGTGGGAGACGTGGGTGGACAAAATGATCTCTGATTGAGCACCATTGGTCTAGATTCAACTTTCCAAACCGGGTTCCTTGTGTCACCATCATGCATGAAAAAATGACGTCTTAAAGATTCCTAGAGCTCGGTAGCATCCTAAAATCTCTCGGTCCTGCTTGGCTTTGTTTAAACCCAAGCCAAATCTAGTTAAGGATGGGACCGCTGTTTTCCACTAATATCTGTCGGTATTTTGTGAAGCTGCTCATCCTTGAAAGGCATTTTGGATGGGCTTTGACTGACAGACCCTAGTAGAGAGGACAATTTCTGTTATTATTTTAATGGTTCCTGTGATCAAAAATCTCCGAACATGAAATGAACCATTTTTATGAATATGTTTCAGAGTCATGAGACAGAGGTCATTTTATGAGGAGAGGCAAATTCTATTCCTCCCAGAGCCTTGAGAACTGGCGGGGGGCGGTCAGAGCAACAGAGAAGAGGAGAAGACCATCTGTCGAGTTCCCGATCAGAGCTTCCGAGGACACTGGATGCTGGCTGCCCTGCATTCCCTTCTCCGCAAGCATCCAACCAAACAAATGAAGGCAATGAGAGGGGGATACAGGACAGTACCTGGTCCAAATAGCTACCAGGGAAAACTTGGGGGTCCTGTCTATTCATCGGGGCATTGTAGTAGGTTACAGGGAAAGAACAAAACTCACGTTGACAGGCTCAAGTCGACACTCCGCAATCAT
The DNA here is from genome assembly GCF_949987515.2 of Delphinus delphis. Taxonomy (NCBI): domain Eukaryota; kingdom Metazoa; phylum Chordata; class Mammalia; order Artiodactyla; family Delphinidae; genus Delphinus; species Delphinus delphis. The sequence goes on along the minus strand of NC_082696.1, from coordinate 79,118,289 downwards.
TGAAAAGAAAAGATGCATGAGGTCCAGAAAGAATTCCTGGAGCCCAGAGCTGGGGTCTGGGAACACCTCAAGGTCTGCAGTCCCCTCTTCCCTGCTTGTCTCTTGTCTTGGCTTCCCTTCCTTCCCCCGTATTCTCCCTCCCCGCGATTTGTCAAGATGGCTACTCCATCTTCCTCTCCATGGACAGGCTTCTGCTTCCTCACTGTTTCCATTCCTACAACTTCAGTTGGCACGAGACTTTGGCCTGATGTCGGCCCTAATTCTATAAGACCTTTTCCCAAATGACTTGAGTATCCACAGTCACCCAATGGAATAGTTGGCCCTGGATCGGGTGTTTGCCCCTGGTCTAGTGACCTCACAGCCCGGGGAAGAGAGGGCAGGCACAGAATATTTATAGGGTCACCTCAACCTGCCCCTTCTGCAGGCTCTAAGGGCCAAGACAGCTCTTAAAGAGAGAGGTTATGGGTGACACAGGAACCCCAAAACATAGCTCTTACAACCCATTGTTGTGCTTAGTTTCCAACGGTACCGACGTAAATCTTCATCACAATAACAGCTAGCATGTGTTGAGTGGTCGTGCTAATAACTCTATATGTCTGATGTTTTTCCAAATGCTTTTTGGTCACTTGCTCATTTTATTTTCATAACAAACCTGTGAGGTAGATATCTTTATTCTTCCCATTTTACAGGTGAGGAAACAGGGAACCAGAGAAGAAGTTCCCAAAACCAAGCAGCTAATAAATGATGGAACCAGGAATCCAGCCCAGGCATCTGACTCGGTCTTTTAGTTACTCTGCTGAGCTCCCTCTCTGGGGAAAAAAAAAAAAAATCAGAAAGTGAACTAATAACTTCAGGCAGTTAGATGCCTAGAATTTGCCAAACTGTTCTGGGTAGGCTGGTTTTTCATAAGAAGCGTCAGCCGGTATTAAAAGAGACCTGCCCGTGGTGGCAGATCCGCCCTGTAGCTTTTGTTGGAATTTCCATGCCCAGGATGGGTGTGCTCACTGGTCCTTTCCAGCACTCAGCTTGGGTCCAGTGCATGGGGACCAGTCGTCACCATCCTGTCTGCCTGTGTCGTGACCCATGTCTCCCTTATCCATTGATTAATCAAAAGAAAGTCAGATCCCTTTAAGTATAACGGGTGTGACACCCCACACCTCAGACCAGCTGTGATTTGTGCAGGTAGTTTACACCACCACGCTCCCTCACTCGTTCCGTTGCTGATTCGGTGGCCAAGAGAGCTGCTTCCTGATGACTTTTCTGCCCCTCGGGTGTTATTTCAGAATCCAGAAACCCTAACCTTTAACATTTCCCTGACGTTCGTTTCAGCGAAGAAACAGCCCCCCGGATGCCCTTTCCTTTTTCTACTTTCTACATTTTTGCTCAGAATAATGTTAGTGGCTCCAATCCCTTACCCAATTCCAGTCTGTCTTCTAGAAATACTTTTCTTACTGAATCTTAGCCAATCCTTTCTATGTTTACATTTAGTCTGATTTTTTTAAACGTAGTGGTTTTGCTACACACGAAAATTTGGATCAAGCATCTCCTTTAACCAGCGGTCAAACGTAGGAGCCAAGACGCGTATGGAGCACGTTTAGAAAGTGGTGTGATTGGGGTCGAAAGCACGTTAGGTGTGGAGGACGTGCCGGAAATAGGGGGCTGGGGCGTTTCTAGAGGTCCGGGTGTGCAGTGAGTGGTAAAGAGCAGGACAGTGCAGCTGGGGTCAGGGTTTGAGTCCTGGTTCCGCTTCTTTTTTTGTTTTGTTTTTTTTTGCGGTACGCGGGCTCCTTACTGCTGTGGCCTCTCCCGTCACGGAGCACAGGCTCCGGATGCACAGGCTCAGCGGCCATGGCTCACGGGCCCAGTCGCTCTGCGGCATGTGGGATCCTCCCGGACCGGGGCACGAACCCCTGTCCCCCGCATCGGCAGGCGGACTCTCAACCACTGCGCCACCAGGGAAGCCCCCCTGGCTCCGCTTCTTGCTGAACACGCAACCTCACTGGATCACGAGAATCTCTTCGCGCTTCCGTTTCTTCGTCTGCAAAATGGGAAACATAAGAGACTCTTTCACTGGGTTGTACTGAGAATTACTTGAGCTAAACCACGTTAAATTCTTAATAAGTACTTAGTAAGTACTTATTACTAATACTCAAAATCTGTTAGCTTATCTTTCATCCTAGGGAGCCTTGAATTGAACATCCTCATTGACAGTTTCCCGGTGGAGCAAATCAGAACTGGGAATCAATGATTCAGAACTCATTGACTCACTGAGCCTAAGTTGGCTTTGTGACCCTTATACGTGTATGTCAGTTAAGGATGTAAAGAAAAGTTTAAGACATATGGCTCCTCAGCTTGAAATTCTTGATACTGTCAGAGGATGTTCCTCCAAAAGGGGCTAGGTTGGGGAGAGTTTGCAGGGAAAAATGCCAGAAAAATCCAACTACTTACAGCTTACAAAACAGTGGCAATGGTTTAGTAATTCACTCAGAAGATATCAGAGGTGCCAACCCCAATTCTGTATTACGACTGACTTTATTTTGGTGGCCTTATTTTATGTATAAACTTCCTAAGTATTCTAAGCATATAGCAAATGCTGTCAACGCTAGTAGGTTACTTAACAGAAGAGCACCATTTTCTACGTGTGCTTTAGTTACCTAGTATTTACTATTCTACTTCTTTATATGATCTTCAAATAAAAGAGACCTGGAAACACAGTTTTCGCCTTTCGGGATGATTTTGAACACAACGGTTTCCTTTTCAGGTCAAGATGAGTTTGGAAAAAGATATTAAAATAATTCAATCTCAGTTTACTAAATTAGTAAATTTTTAATACTTCACAGGTAACATCAATAACATTCAACTTGGGAAATATTTATACTGTTTTCTATTTTCATGCCTTTTTCTAAAGAAGTTTGGCTTTTTCTTTTTCTTGTAGCTCATCTTCTAATTATTACGTGCCGTATCATGCTCTTCTGAGACTTACCAATCATTTTCAAAACAACTTCCGATGTAGCTGAGATATGAATTCATGACAGGTTTTTTTGAAACCATAAAGCAGAATTAGCAATTGTTTCTGAGCAGCAGTTAATACTGGAAATGTGGAGTCAGTAATTATATAAAAGTCAAAGCTTTTAGTGAGGTCTTCCAAGTGAGATAAATTGTCTTTTGGGGTGAGTCCTGTAGGGGAGAGAAAAGTTTTCATCAGTCCTCTTAGAGTCCCCAGCTGGGTCCGAAAAAGAAACTGACAAAGACTGATTAACAGGACAAAAGCATGCAAATTTCTTTAATATAAATTTTACAGGACCCAGGACCCTTCATAAGGAAATGAAGACTCCAGGAAGCAGTTATTCATGTGTCTTGTCCTGCTGGGGTTGATAAGGAGAGGACAGTCGTGGAGGACAGTGACAGGCTAAGAGGTACAAGGTCATCGCAGTGAACGGCTATTGGTTTGGACTCTTCTTGGTCCCTTTGTCCTCAGGGGTAAAGGAGAGGAGAGGAGGAATACTCTCCTCCTGGTACAAAGAGGACACCTCCCACAGGAGGGCTTTATGACCTGTTTTAGGGAAGAAGTTGGAATGGCCTTCCTGCTTCTGCTGTTCTCTCAAACTCCTTCAGCTTAAACTCTTCAGTATACCAGGTGCCATACTCTGGGGTAGCATGTCCTCAACCCCATCAGTCCCCATCCCCACCTTGGTTATGGGTATCATCCTGTCCTTCCAGACCCCCTGACCCCGGTCTGATCGCCACCCACAGTACCTCGCCAGCTCCGTGATGAGCTCGGTGGGTTCTTTGGAAATCGACTCTTCAAGCTCAAAGCCTTCCTCAGGGGACAGGTGCCTCCCCGCCTCCACCCCACACACACCGTCACCCCGCTGACCTCCCTTGTAGGGTGAGCAACTGCTATCCCAGTTTGCCTGCAACTGAAGGGTGTCCTGGGATGTGGAATTTCCAGCTAAAACCAGGACGGCTGGTCATATAGGCGAGGGGCGGTAAGGAGAGAAGTGGGGAGTGTCCCTGAGGAAAGTCCCTCACTTTCTTCTTTTAATTCTTCTTCTTCCCTCAAGTACATGAAAAAGGAAGAGAGGGTGCTTTTACTGTTCATTTATTCTCATAATGTATCGTTTTGGGGAATGATCCTCTGAACCCATTTTATAAACCATGGAAGTGTATATTTTCATTTGATAGTATGAAGCAGAAATGGATGAAACTAACATTGAAAATTATCTTTTAGTGAAGCATTAGCAACTCTTAATAAAGGGAGTAATTTTAATGATTTTTTTTCCAGAAAAGTGTCTACATAAGTATGCCCCACATCATGGATAAGGAGGTCATGTAGCTTCCTGGGAAAAGGTGAGAAGGGAAAAGTGGCAAACTATCAACATATGTGGAGCTTTGGACATCTCCATGAGATCTCCCCAAATGGAGATCTTTCAGTCCAAGTCTGTCAACTCAGTAAAGATGTTTACAAAAATCACTCGAGGGCTTCTCTGATGGTGCAGTGGTTGAGAGTCCGCCTGCTGATGCAGGGGACGCGGGTTCGTGCCCCGGTCCGGGAAGATCCCACATGCCGCGGAGCGGCTGGGCCCGTGAGCCATGGCCACTGAGCCTGCGCGTCCGGAGCCTGTGCTCCGCAACGGGAGAGGCCACAACAGTGAGAGGCCCGCGTACCGCAAAAAAAAAAAAAAAATCACTCGAAACAGCTGTCTCGTATCTGAATAAATTAATTAAATGCTTTATAACACAGATAGTTCTTTTGTATACTGCAATTACATTCCTAAGAGACCAACATCCATCAGAATAATCATCCAACAAATAAATAATCATCCCCTTATGCACCCAACCATTTTTTTAATTGAGCACCTACTGTGTGCCAGTTGCTCTTCCGGCATGTTCCAGCCAAAACAGCCTTGGTGCTTGGCCTCATGGAGTTTATATGACACTAGGGTATAGAACAAAAAACAAATACCCAATAGATATATAATTAGAGCTCACAATATGGACTTTGGAGGAAAATAAATGGGAACGACAACAGGGAGAAAAAAACAGGTGGCCTTGTTGAAATCTGAAGGCGGCATCATCCAGGCAGGGGTGAAGGAGGATTCTGGGCAGAGAGCAGTTTGTGGGAGGGAGGAGCTTGCTCAGTAGTTCAAGGAACCCATGGGGGAAGCTCCAGCCTGAGCCTTGCAGACGAAGGCAAGACTCTGCTGCAGGTGACAGCCGTGGACCACACAGAGCCTTGTGAGCCGAGGCAGAGACTTTACATTTTATATGAAATGTAGTGAGAAGCCAGCTATGGATTTGACAGTTTGATGCTTAGATATGCGGTTCCCTGGATGTTGGATAAAGATTACGCCATCTCTCATGGTGAAAAGAGACATGGAAAGGCAAGAGAAACGGCAGGAAGCCAAAAGAGGCTGCATCTCGGCCACGTGGTGGACCCAGGAGCGGTCCTGCAGGGTTCCCTTCAGGCAGGAGAGAATGCACAGATGGAGCGCAGACGGAGTGTCTCCTTGCTCACTGTTTTGCCTTCGGGAATCCACCTTCATTCATTCCATTAACTGCGGGGGAGGATGATAAACCGCTCTGCCCCACAGAATTGTATTGGTTTGGGACCCAGAACTGGATAGAAAAAGATTAATTAATATTACTGCTGCAAGAAATTATCAGCTCGTGAAAAGCGACACTGAATTAAAAACTAACATGCTTACATTGTTTATGGGAAACATCTGTCCACAGTGTCTGCTGAGGCATGATTTCTTCCCTTTCTCTCCTTCCTCTTTGGCATCGTATCCTGGTTTTTGGAAGTCAGTATATTTTTAACTACAATGATTACTTCTGGTCATGTAGGTAGTTATGTAAGCAATGGTATCTAAGGACTGCCTAAGCCCCAAATTATATTAAAAGACAATGAGAAATATATAAGCTGCTAACAGCCCTAATGGTCCTTAGAATTTTCCATTCAATTCTTTGGGAAGGGTTGGGGGACACTTCTCATTGTGCAAATTCAAAATCCTCTTCATATAGCATCTTTAAGGGAAATATTTTTATTGAAAATATTTAGGGACAAATGATGTGCTCCAACAAGTTTCCGTGACCCTAGCCACTTCTTATCTTTTAAGTTCAACAGATCATTTTTACTACTTGGTAAACGTTAAGATAGAGTCAAGCCTCCGAGGTTTCGTTTAAAAAATAAAAATCTAAGCCTCAGAAAACACTGACACAAGGAATTAAAATCTACAAAACTGGCTAACCTTGGTCTCACAGCAGGACATTTTGTAGTAGTTTCAGTAGTACTTAGTGGTTCTTCATTAGCCACCTAGAAATGCTAAACCTTTTACAACCCAGAATTCTGTAGTTTTAATGTGTCAGATATACCTGGATTCAGTCCCACTGAGATCCTCAGATATGTCAACTATGACAAGCTTAAATTTGTTTCAGAAAATACGATTTGTTCATATCTCACTCTGGAAAACGTTTAATTTGTTTATGCTACAAATCAGAGAAGCGAGTGATCTCTTATTTTATAATGACTTGTTTTTCCATGTGTCCTCCTTTGACCCCGGTGAGCTTAGAGGTTTCCACAAACAAAGACTTTTAGCCCAATGTAGCTGACAATGAGACTAACTCAGTAAGCATTTCAAATAAATTCAGTGTCTCAAAAAATACGATCATTTCAGTCTAGAGAAGTGATAAAATGACTTGGGAGGGAGGGAGGAGAATCTGGTTAGTTTGTACCTATTAGCAAAGAAAATATTTAAAGATCATGGTGCAAATATTGTGATTACCAAGCCAGCCATGCCCTGTACCTGTCATTAATGTTGCATACATTATTGCTTTCCTTAATTGAATTTTCTATGTAGGATTGCACTGCATTTATCAATTTATTACTCTAAAGTTCAACCTTTTACTCCTTCCAGCACATCTTATGTTTTTAATGTCACATTTTACATCTTTTTGTTTCATATATATCCCATAACTAATTATTATAACCCTAGTTATTTTTATTACTTTTGTCTATTAACATTCATACTAGCTTTTAAGTGACTAATCCACTACTTTATTACTGTATATTTACCTTTCCAGTGTTTTCTTGTTCCTAATTAGCACCCTTGCCTTTCAGCTAAAAAAAGTCCCTTTAATATTTCTTGTAAGGCTAATTCACTGGCAGTGAACTCCTTTAGTTTTGCTTGTCTGGAAAACTATCTCTCCTTCAATTCTGAATGATAACTTTGCTGGGTAGAGTATTCTTGGTTGGAAGGTTTTGATTTTTTTTTCTTTCAACACTTTGAATATATCATGCCTCTCTTCTGGACTGCAAAGTTTCTGCTGAAAAGCCACTGGTAGTCTTATGGGGGTTCCTTTGTACATAAGGAGTTGTTTTTCTCTTGCTGCTTTTAATAGTCCCTCCTTGTCTTTAACTTTTGAATTTTTGATTGTAATGTGTCTTGCTGTGGGTCTCTTTGGGTTCATATTATCAACAACTTTCTGGACTTCCTGTATCTGGTTGTCTGTTTCCTTCCCCAGGTTAAGGAAGTTTTCAGCATTCCTTCCTCACATAAAATTTCTGTTCCTTTCTCCCTCTGTTCATCCGGGAGCCCCATGATATGAATGTCCATTTGCTGCTGCACCATAATTCTCTGAATCTAACTTCACGTTTTTTCATTCTTTTTTCTTTCTGCTGCTCTGATTGAATGAGTTCCACTGCCTTGTCTTCTAGTTGACTGATCCTTTCCTCTGCTGCATCTGGTCTGCTGTTAAATCTTTCTGGTGTATTTTTCAGTTCAATTATTGTATTCTTTAGCTCTGGGACTTCCATTTGGTACTTACATATATTTTCCATCTCTTTGTTGAAGTTCATCCATTCTTCTCCCCAGATTGGTGAGCATCTTTCTGACCATTACCTTGAATTCTTTTTTAGGTAAATTACCTATCACTTTCATTAAAGTATTCTCTTGAGGTTTTATATTATTCTTTCATTGGGAACATATTTCTCTGTTTCTTCATTGTACTTGGGCCTCTGTGTTGGTTTCCATACAGTAGTTGAGACAGCCACCTCTTCCAGTCTTGCAGCAGTGGCCTCGTGTAGGAGATGAACCTTGTCACTCAATCCTGCCTCAGCTGTTTGTTTTCTCTCAAACCTCTGTGATTTTCCAAGAGCCTATTACATTCTCAATCGTTCACAGTGGTTGAGGGTGTAGCAAGACCTGTCAGGTCCCTAAGGAGAGGATCTCAGCACCTAGATTCAGGCTGATTGGAAGTCAGACCCTCAGGCAGCAACTTTTTAAAGTGTGCACATATATACAGTCCTGTGGGACTGCAAGGCCACCAGAGCCAGGGGATATGCAGGTGTCCCTGGCTGGCAATTGCAAAAACCTGGGGCTCCAGAGGGGTGCGTAAGCTCTCTTCTGATAGATACCAGCAGTCTGAAGCAAGGCAGAGGGAGGGCGGCCAGGTAGCATGCACAGCCTGCCTTCCTGAGATCCACTCTGTCAGCCACCAGATGTGCACCAAACCTGAAGCCTGCCCCTCAGGCACCAGGATGCCAAAGAGGCCTCCTTCACAAAAACACTGGTGGGGGGCGGGGGCTCGGTCTGCTGTCTGTGCAGTGGCCTGCTGGGGGGTGGGGGAATGGGGAACCTGTCGAGAAACATCTCTGATGGCCACAGTTCCGTGGGACCAGGAAATGCAAGCACCCCAGCCACTAAAGCTGGGCGACCAAAGGGCATCCCATGGGTGCAGCCACAAAAACTGGGGCACCATATGTAAAAACCAGGGCCCGAGATACCGGTAAAGCTTCCCCCCAGGAGACACTGGGGCCCAGCAGAGGGACAGGGTGAAGGTAGCACCCACCTTCTGATGTCTCAGGAAGGGACTACGGTCAGCCCCAGATGGGGTTTAATTAGAAGCCTGCCCCTCAGGCCACAGGCATGACGATTAACAAATAGGCCTCCGTGACTGGAAGACCAAGCTCCTGCGCCTGTTTCCTCCTGCTGTGCTCTGGGGGCGATAGCCATTTAAGAAACCTTGCCATTGCTTGCGGTCCTGCGGGACCCTGCTGGCTGCCAGGGCCAGGCAGTGTAGAGGTGTCTCCTGGCAGCAGCCGCAGAACTCAGGGCACCAGAGAGGAGTATGCACGCCTTTCCGGGAGCCACCAACTATGAGAGTCCCACGGGAGCAGGAAGGCAAGATCCCCTGGCCCGCAGGGCCAGACAGTCGAGAGGTGTCCCCTGGGTGGTGGCCACAACCATCAGGGCACCAGGCATGTGGACGCTCTCTCGGGAGCACAGCAAAGGGACAGCAGGGGGCTGGCGCCCTCCTGTCTCCATCCCGGAGAGCGGCCGGCAGGCTCCTGCGTGTGTGCTGGGTCAGGTGCCGGCCCCGGGCCTTTTTAACTATCAGCAGCTGAGCCTCCTTCACTCTGAGCCCAGGCGTGATCACCTTTGAGCTGGGCCCTGGGGCCGCTGAGTCCAAGCACACAAGCCCTTTCAAAGCTGTTTTTCAAATCATTTGTCTCGTGGGTCTCAGGAGCGAAGCCTCGTAGACTTTCAGAGTTAGATGTTTTGGGGGCTCATCTCTCAGGCGCAGGTCTTAAAAGCCAAGATGCCCGATCTGGGGCTCCAACGCCTCACCCCCCAGGGAGAAGCTCCGGTCCCCAAGCCAGAGGTGTGGTTTACAGCAAAACTGTGCCCCAGTCTCTCCTACAGCCGATGTGGTTTTCTTGTCTATCGCCCCGTGTGTAGTCGTCACTCAACCAGAAGTTAGTTTTTTTAAGGAGGAAACCGTTCCATGTGTAGGTATAGGTTTCAGCACGTCCATGAGAAGAGAAGTAGGTATAGGTTTCAGCACGTCCATCATGAGTTCAGGATCTCCCTACCTGCCATCTTGAACTGGAACCTGGTGAATTTGTCTTATTTTAATTAAACATATTGATATTAATTTACAGTCATTTATAGGTGACCAATGCAGGTGTGTTTTTCCACCTATTTTTGCACTGGTTAATTCTGGACTCACAGATCTCTAGGCACTGTTCCTGATCATAACAGTTGTTCAACAAACCTTCGTTCCCATTCCTGTACCTGAGAACTTCAAAGCACCAAAGGAAGAAAAATATAACCTTGAAAATTTTAGTTCAGGGAATAAATACATGAAAAGGAGGAAGAATACAAAAATTACATGGTAAAAAATGTATACTGCTTAGAACTCTTTAAGCCACAAAATTCTTTCTATTAAATGTATATTTGAAAGGTGCTAAGAGAGTAGATCTTAAAAGTTCTCATAATAAGAAAAAAAATTGTTATGATGTGAGGTGATGGATGTTAACTAAACTTACTGTGGGGATCATTTTGCAATATATATGTATATCACATCATTATGTTGTATACCTTAAACTAATGCAATGTTTTATGTCAGTGGTATCTCAGTATAATTGAGGAAAAATGCAGGTAGGTAAGGTTACCTGAGAAGAAACTAAAGCTTTCATGTCAATCTTTCTAACATGCATCAAGTCCTTAGATACACAAAAGATTGCAAAATTCTTGGTTTGAGATATTCTCATTTAACCGGCTAAATCGGAAATACATCCGTGCTTTTAGGCAGTTTGCTTGGGCAAATATTTTATTGGCTGTCTCACTGAATTTAGGGAAGAAGATGATCTAAAATGTGCCCAAACATTCAATGTTATGAGAACTATATACAGTTGAAAGAACCCATGCCAAAAAAACTCGGAGAAACCTTGGCGATTCCACAGAGTATGCTTATAACTGCTCTGTGGGTTACATTTATATTCATATCTTCTCTCCATAGGAAGAATCTTAGCATTCAGTAATTTTCTGTTCTCCTTTAACCACCTCGTTCTATAAAATTTTGAAGAAACTTCACTTAAATTAATTTTAATATCAGAGACAATAAACCGAAGGCCTGATATGTTTTAGATCTGTGGTAGCATGAGAAACCTTCATTTTATTTTCAAATAAGCCTTAATGTAGAAAAAAGAAATTCCTAGATAGACATAGAATAAAGATAGAGAGTAAACCCTAATGTCTGTCTACACGTGTATCAGCGAAGAAATTTAGTCTAATTGCCGTGGAAATTAGACATTAGGATGAACTGGTAATACCCCCAACAAAGTTCCCTACTCGGCAGGTTCCAATAAGGTTTTGATTTTTCGTTTATTAATTTCTTACTCAATCAACCAACATTTACTGAACATGCTGTGCCAGGCACTTTCACTCAGTTCTGGAGATAAGTGAGACTTGATTGCTGCATTCAGAGGCTCATAGAGCATCCTAAGGTGAGCTCCCGATTCTCAGTCCTGCGTATGGGACTATAGGAGGGTCACGTGTATGTGAGTTTAGGAGGGCCGTTATGATTACATAATTCATCAGTTACGGAAGTGGTTTTTTTTTTTTTTTTTTTTTTTTTGCGTTACGCGGGCCTCTCACTGCTGTGGCCTCTCCCGTTGCGGAGCACAGGCTCCGGATCCGCAAGCTCAGCGGCCATGGCTCACGGGCCCAGCCGCTCCGCGGCATGTGGGATCTTCCCGGACCGGGGCACGAACCCGTGTCCCCTGCATCGGCAGGCGGACTCTCAACCACTGCGCCACCAGGAAAGCCCAGAAGTGATATTTTAAAACCCTAATTTCATAAATGCTGACTCATAACTGCGGCTGTTTAAGTAGTTGTAAAGCAATAAACAAGTCCTTTCTCCTCCCAATGACCTGAGAAGTTTGAAGTGTAGAATGTGATGCTGAAACTGAGGTCCCTTCTGTGTGTATAGGATGTAGCTGAGGATGATGGTTGATCGAATGCCACATTGATGTGGATGCAGAGAGGAGGGATAGAAGCTTGTGTCAGTTAATCAAAGGAAAGAGAACATAAATATTCAGTGGGAGAAGACCGAAGGCACGGCGTGAACGGCCCACCCTCTCAAGCCGCCCACCTGCACAGAAAGTCACCGCCACGAAAGGCACTCTCATTTGTCTGGGTGTGAGGAAATCTCTGGCAGAGTGTCTTGTTTATTAAAATCTGGAGTATACGAGTTAAGAAACTTATCTTTTGGAGTTACGAAACCAACTCCATGTGTTTCATGAGATTTTAAACTGCAAAGCTGTCCATTTACAAACCCTGGGTGGTGCTGAATGTATATAGGATCCATTAGATTAAAACAGACATTTAATAGGACATAGGAAAATGGCTCAGGATAAGAATATGCAAAATCCGGACTTCCCTGGTGGCGCAGTGGTTGAGAGTCCGCCTGCCGATGCAGGGGACACGGGTTCGTGCCCCGGTCCGGGAAGATCCCGCATGCCGCGGAGCGGCTGGGCCCGTGAGCCATGGCCGCTGAGCCTGCGCGTCCGGAGCCTGTGCTCCGCGATGGGAAAGGCCACACCAGTGAGAGGCCCGCGTACCACAAAAAAAAAAAAGAAAGAAAGAATATGCAAAATCCAAGCATCATTTCATCTAGGATAATTCAAAGTGTGCACCATTTGTTAAATATAATTTTTGACAAAGTATGAACATTGACAAAATTGTTGAGAAATGACATGAAGCAAACATTTGGTAGATATGCATATTAGACACAGCCTTGTGACAGGAAATACCAAGGGCAAGAACCACATCTGATTCTTTTTTTTAGATGAAATGTATGTAATCAACTTTTTTGTCTTTGTTTTTGTGGGTGGGGGGGGGGTTCCCTGAATGTCAAGAAGTTTAGTGTAAAATTTGATGCATGGTCGTAGCAGCTGGTGAACATTTGTGCTGTTCTCCTGTGCTTGCATCTGATTTTCTTATTCTGCACTGAACTCGTTTGAAAGTGTGGCCATTTTTATAAGTTGTCTTAAATCATCTTTGCAAAAAGGTGTACACGATAAGAAGAAATACGTACCTACGTATCACAGAGTTGACAGAGTTCTTTACGTATAGTAGCATACCACATCTTTGCCACATTAAGTATTAATTTATTGGTGGAGTCATATAAAGTAAATAAAGAGAAAGAGACATCAAACAATGTACTTAAAGCAATTCAAGTTCATCTGGGAGAAGCAATAATGGTATATTTTATACCCTTACAATTTACAAAGGGAAGTTTTTCTTTAAATAGAAAATATATCAGTTATTTCCAGAAAGACTGATCCCTTGATTTGGCTTTTATGTATTTTATCCAGTCTTGGCTTTTGGAATCATCTTGAAAACAAACAGAGCATTTGAGCCATGTTTGCTGCTAACTAAGGAATGAACCATGAGGCTTTGGCTAATTTTTGGAGGTCATTACTAAAATGCAGTTAATCACCTTAGTTAAGATATATGGGCATTTTACCAAAAAAAAACTGTGCCAATGGTCCTTGAAATAAGGTTAAGTAGACCTAATTTATGTTAAACTGTAATTAACCATATGCACTACCACATGAGAATGTTCATGCATATGTTGCTTACATTAATTGCTTTCATAAGTTAATTTCTGCCGCACACTTTTGGCTTCTGTTCGTTTGTAACTTAACAAACGTTCATATCAGCTGTGGAAGTGATTGCAGACAATAAAGTAAACCACTGGTTTACTTGTTGAAATTAAATCTGCCGTCTCAGGCTGTCCTGTGTCTTAATACATTAGAAAAGATACTCGGCAAGCAATGCTCTTGTTAATCCAGTTGTAATCACTGTTTAGTCATACCTGCTTAAGTAATAGAGTCATGAAGCTCTACATTTGTTTGCTATCTTTTTCTCTCTGTAGTTAACTGGGTGATCATTGACTGCGGTTTACTATTATTGTGGCAGAATTGATCTGTACTTTTCATACAGTCAGACATACACCTGGTCCTTATACAGAAATAGACAAACTATGTCATGCCTAATATTCTTTATTTTTATTGAAGTATAATTGATTTACAATGTTGTGTTAGTTTCAGGTGTACAGCAAAGTGATTCAGTCATACATATATACATATACTTTTTCAGATTCTTTTCCCATATAGGTTATTACAAAATATTGAGTATAGTTCCCTGTGCTGTGCAGTAGGTCCTTGCTGTTTATCTATTTTATATATAGTAGCATGTATATGTTAATCCCAAACTCCTAATTTATCCCTCCCCTGCCTTTCCCCTTTGGTAACCATAAGTTTGTTTTCTATGTCTGTGAGTCTGTTTCTGTTTTGTAAATAAGTTCATTTGTATCACTTTTTTAGATTCCACATATAAGCGATATCATGTGATATTTGTCTTTCTCTGTCTGACTTACTTCACTTAGTATGATCATCTCTAGGTCCATCCATGTTGCTGCAAATGGCATTATTTTATTCTTTTTTATGGCTGAGTAGTATTCCATTGTATATATATGTACCACATCTTCTTTATCCATTCATCTGTCAGTGGACATTTAGGTTGTTTCCATGTCTTGGCTACTGTATATAGTGCTGCTATGAACATAGGGGTGCATGTATCTTTTCGAAGTATGGTTTTCTCCAGATATATGCCCAGGAGTGGGATTGCTGGATCATATGGTAGTTCTATTTTTAGTTTTTTAAGGAACTTCCATACTGTTCTCCATAGTGGCTGCCCCAATTTATATTTGGCCCACTTTTTTTTATATTGAAGTATAGTTAATTTACAATGTCGTATTATTTTCAGGTATACAGCAAAGTGATTCAGTTATACATACATATGTCTATTCTTTTTCAGACTCTTTTCCATTACAAGATATTGAATATAGTTCCCATGGCCCAGTTTTAATTAGATATTACAGTTTGGGCTTAGAGAGGTGATTCCTATAGACAAATGACATTTTTTAAATAATAGAACTCATCTTTTATTAAAGCAAAAGTTGACTATTTTATTCCATCAGTTTGTTCCCCACAGTCTGCATCATGTTGGCTAATATACTGTGCTAATACCCTCCTACTGTAATATCTCATATAAAAACCTATGTTTTTCTTAAATGCTGTTTAAATCACCTTTGTGAAGAATCAAACTTCAGGATGTTTGGATAAAGACGGTGGATTGAATATGTGCATTTGCCTCTGATCCCTTTCTGAAATCCCAATAAAATGAGTGTAAAGAGGTTTTTAAAAGGTCCTGACTCACTAGGACACAGGAAATAAAAGAATGAACACAACACGGCTGGAAAGCATATAGGGCAAGTGGGAAATGACTGAACAGAACATAGAGAGTGAAATCCTGAACCAGCAGTAGGGTGATTATACTATGTTGCCGAAGAAAGGTCTCCTGGAAGAGGAAGGGAGGGGCTAAAACAAAAGGCTTCTTGTAAGTTTGTTAAAGAGGTCCTTAGACCCCAGAGACACCCCCAACTCCACACGTCGGGTAGCTAACCCTCCCCCAGCCTGACAGACACTGGAGAGATGCAGACCATGGTGCCAGCGCCACGGGGGACGGGGGTGGGTGGATACTGTGCTGAGAACAGGCAGGGAAGGCGGTTAGCACATCCAAAACCATTTCCAATAGGACTGCACCCCCCATCCCAACACTGCGGACGCCTTCCCTGGGGAATTTCCATAGCCTGGGAAGAAAAATTCGACTCCACAGAGGTGACGGATAGGGGAGCAGTGCCCACGGACAGGCCCACCAGCCCACGGAGCTCCTGTCAGCTCGTAGGCTCCCTCCAGAGGATGGGACAGTGTGGGTGGAATAGGCTCTCTAAACACGGATCCTACCAAATGTGTCCCAACTCTGTTGGCAGAGGGAGAGCTGGGGCACAGAAAATGTGTGTGTGTGTGTGTGTGTGTGTGTGTGTGTGTGTGTGTGGTGAGAGTGCAGGGGAATGAGGAGAAAGGGAGCTACTTCCTCATCCTAGTAAGAGAAAGTCAATAGATAACGTCTGAAAAGCCAAGAAGCAGCAAAGGAGCATCTTATTTAGATTATTTTTTATCAGACTTGAAAGCAGTTGGTTTGGGAGCAGGAAATTACCTGAATCTCTCAATCGCATGCATGTATCACCTTGATTTCTTTTAAAGAAGCCTAAATTTAAAATTATAAGAGGTGCTTAAATAGTTCTCATTTTAAAAGCAAACATTAAAGAAAGTAAGAAAAAGCCGCTATTCTTTCTTTACCGATTCCCAATTTGTCCTTTATAGCTCATTTTCATATATAACCTCTCGATTCTCATCTTAAGATCCACGTAGCACTAGGAGTTACTATGTAGAGAAACCCCATCCTTCGTCATATCAAATATCCTACATTAAATATAAATTATATGTGGTATAAATTTTAAGAGAATTTTTATAAATTTGCATTTTAAATTATTATTGCTTCAAGGAATTCATTTCCTATATGGTTTACTTGTTAGCATTACAGGTTTTTTGTACTTTATTTTACACTAAAACTTCTTTGTAAAATGCCTAGGAAATGTGTTTTTTTAATTCTCATGAACCAATGTATAACATTGTTTTTCCTAAGAATATGTCTGTCAGTTGACTATGATTTATATGAAACACAAATTAATTATATTGCTTTAAAACATGTTTGATCATGAAAAAACAAACGCAGTGCTACTCTGGAGTAACCATCCTCAATAAAGCAGCAAGAAGCGAAAAACCTGACTTTTTATGAGCCAGTATATTTAGGAGTATGTTAAATGAAAGCCACCTTCAGATGCTCAGACTGGAAAGAATTCTGCACTGAATTTACTATGTTAAGAATTTTAAGAATTTAAGGTAAAAGGCTTAATTAGATTAGCGTTTACCTTGTGAGGTATTATGAAAACTATAAATGAGAGTCAAAGGAAGTTAGGAGATTAACCTTTCCTGGCCAGAATGTTTGATCTCTATGTCAGGTAAGTTTCTGTCATCTGTTGAAGGATGATGCCTTTGCTACTGGTCCAGGGTACTTCTAGGATGATCGTCCCAGTTTGTGGGAGTGGGTGTCGGAGGGGGAATGGCAGCAGCACGCTTATCCTTCTGGAGATTCTACCTTGCCTCTGACCACATTAATGATCTTCTGTCTTGGGTCACAGGTAATTGACTCTGCTTGATTATTTCAATCTAGATCTGATGAGTTGACCAGTACGTGTCTTCTACTCCATAACTCTTAAGTGTTGAAAGTTTTCTCAGAAATAAATATATACGAAACATGCTTCAAAAACACAATGTCTAAATCAAGTGCGTTCTCTTTGTGTTACAAACTATTTCTTTCTTTAAACTGGTTGTACTGAGGTCGCACATCTCCTCCCAATAATAACAATAACTGTAGAGGAGTTTACAGTTTACCTTTTCATTCACTGTTACTATAAATAAGGCATTGCTGTAATCTTTAGGCAATGTGTCTGATCTCATAGAAATTTTTCTTGAAAGAGGCAATACAAACAATAAATAAGTAAACAAGTAAATGTATTAGATCTCCCATTAAAAAGATAATTGCAGATAGTCATAAATACTGTAAGGAATAAAGCGGGGTGTTTAGGAATAGAGTGTCAGAAGGTCCTCCTTTAGTTTGAGTGATTGGGATTCTCTGAGGAGGTGACATTTGGGGACAGAGTATTCCATGCAGAGCCAGTGGAAAGGCCCTAAATAAATGATAGCAACCTGTATACAGGCAATAATGATAGTGATGATAATGGTGATGGTGATGTCAGTGATATTGGTGAGGAAGAGGAGAAGGTGAAGGAAGATGGTGATGGTGATGATGATGACAATGGTGAGGATGATGATAATGGTGAGGATGATGCAGTGGTGATGATGATGGTGGTGATGACGATGATAATGGTGAGGTTGATGTGGTGGTGATGATGATGATGGTGATTATGATGGTGAGGATGATGTGCTGGTGAGGATGATGATGGTGATGATGATGATGGTGAGGATAATGTGATGGTGATGATGATGGTGATGACGATGATGATGGTGAGGATGATGTGCTGGTGATGATGATGGTGGTGATGATGATGGTGAGGATGATGTGGTGGTGATGAAGATGGTGGTGATGACGATGATAATGGTGCGGTGGTGATGATGATGATGGTGATGATGGTGAGGATGATGTGCTGGTGATGATGATGGTGATGATGATGATGATGGTGAGGATGATGTGGTGGTGATGGAGATGGTGGTGATGACGATGATGGTGAGGATGATGTGCTAGTGATGATGATGATAATGGTGAGGATGATGTGGTGGTGATGATGGTGGTGATGACGATGATAATGGTGAGGATGATGTGATGATGGTGGTGATGACGATGATAATGGTGAGGATAGTGTGGTGGTGATGATGGTGGTGAGGACGATGATAATGGTGAGGATAATGTGGTGGTGATGATGGTGGTGATGATGATGATAATGGTGAGGATGATGTGGTGGTGATGATGATGATAATGGTGAGGATGATGTGGTGGTGATGATGGTGAGGAGGAGGATGGTGATGACGGTGATGGTGATAATGATAATGACAATGATAATGGTGAAGATAATGACAGTGATGATGATGATGGTGATGACAATGACAATGGTGAGGATAATGATGATGATGATGATAGTGGTGGTGGTCGTGGTGATGGTGATGAGCTTCTTTTATAAAAGAAGCTCAACAGAACTAAATTAAATGCCATGGTCACACAATTAGTGGATGATACACGCCCAAACCACAATATTTAATAAGATGAGATTTAGAAGGTGACCTGAATTTTGGCCTTTGGGCTGTTATTTTAGAGGAGCTCCTAGAGAATTGGCATGTCTTTACAGGGATCCCCTGTAAAGCACTCTGTCAGTACTTGCAGGAGTCAGGGAACCCATCGTCTGTTGAAGGACCCTCGACTTCAGTTTGATGACCAGAACCCAGCCCCTTCCGTCTGGGTTCTCATCACCTGCCTAGCTCAGCTGTATCATCTCACTCCACCAATCAACAGGGTCACCAACTCTGAAAACTTGATTCCAAGGATCTCACTTCCTACCTTTGCAGCACTTATTTTCTTTTCCCCAATGCCATAAATCTCCAGCCCAGTGGAACCTCCAATCCAGTGACCCTGACACTTTTCACTACCATCTGCACCCTTGTGTGCTCACTTCCTTCTTTTAACTAATGTAAATTCCATGTATCTTCACTATGACATTCCCTTGCAAGCCCCTCTCTCCAGAAAACCCCAAGCTTTGACTAAACCCAAATATTGGCCTCCTCTTATCCCATGTCTGAGGAACTAAACTGCCCTTGAGAAAGTCCCACAAGTTTCTGCTGGGCATTTGTCTCAACCAGGTCCTCACAACCCTGCTACAGAGACAGCGGCATCAAACTTTCTCTCCTTTGCAGGTTTAGTTGTTTCCTTTCTATTGCAACATTCTTATCAGCAGTAAAGCACGATTAATATCTCCTGTTAAAAATAAGAACAAAAGCAAAACAAAATAAACACCTTCGATCCCCTGCCCCTGTTCACTTTCGCTTCCTTGTCTGTTCCTCTTCACAGCAAAACTCCCCAAGGGAATGGTCTGCACTTGCTGCCTCCTCTCCTTAGCCTCCATTCACTCTAGTTCATTGCAGATGAGCTTCTGCCTCTGCTTTTGCCAAATTCAGAATCCTCTGTGCCCCCTGCTCTCGCCTCAGGGCAGGATTCCATGCAGATGACCAGCCTCCTAGAAACCGTCCTCTCCTGCATTCTGAGATTCCACACTCTCCTGGTTTTCTCCTCCCTCCTGGAAGGACCCTTCTCAGCCTCTTCAGTGGCTTCTCTTCTCTAACTGTCTTCTACACTTGGGATTGTCCCAGGACTCTGCATGGGGCCACCTTTAGTTTCAAATTTCCCATGGATGCTGTGTCTTCAAATCCCATCTCTAGGAGGATAACGCCCGTCTTTTATTGGCTGCCGTATCTCTCGCCTGATCTCCAGGCTCACACAACTAGAAGGCTCCTTGACATTTCCACTTATGTGTCTGAGGGTCACCTTGAACTTAGCGCAGGCACAGAACTCTTGATGTCACCCCCAAAACGGTGATGCCTCTTCTAGAGATGCACGTCTCAGTAACTGGCGCTTTCCACTCAGTTGCTTATACTGACAGCAAGCATTCCTGATTCTTCCCGTTTCCTTGTTTCACAACCAGTTTATCAGCAAGTCTTGTCCATTCTCCTCAAATATTTTGCAGCTGTCCCTTTCTCCAACTCTCTTACTTCTCCCCTCCCCCACTGCCATTACAAGCTCCCATCTTGTTAGCCTGGGTTATATTTTTTCATTTATTTTATTGAAGTAGAGTAGATTCACAATATTGTGTTAATTTCTGCTGTACAGCAAAGTGGCTCAGTTATACCTATATACATTCTTTTTCATATGTTTTTCCACTATGGTTTATTATAGGATATTGAATATAGTTCCCTGTGCTACAGAGTAGGACCTTGCTGTTTATCCATCCTATACATACTAGTTCGCATCTGCTAATCCCAAACTCCCACTCCATCCCTTCCCCACCCACCTTCCCCTTGGCAACCCAAAGTCTGTTCTCTATGTCTGAGTCTCTTTCTGTTTAGTATATAGAATCACTTGTATTATTTTTTAGATTCCATATATTAAGTGATATCATGTGATATTTACCTTTCTCTGTCTGACTCAATTCATTCTTTTTTATGCCTGAGTAACACCCCATTGTATGTATGTACCACATCTTCTTTATCTATTCATCTGTCAATGGACACTTAGGTTATTTCCATGTCTTGTTAGCCTGGGTTTTTGCAATAGCTTACTAATGACTCCCCTGCTTCCAAGGCTGCACCCTATAATCCAATCTCCAAACGGCAGTCAAAATAACCTGTGTTAAAAGTGTAAATCAGATTATGGCTCTGTTTTGTTTAAAACCCTCCTTAATTTCTTTTGCCCTTAAAATAAAATTCCAGCTTCTCAGCGTGGTGGCCCCTGACTATTTCTTCATATTCCTCCACCATTTTTCCTCCCCTCACTGCTTTCCGGCTGCCTCATCTTCCTGTTCCTCAAACACATTAAGTTTGTTTCTGCCCCAGGGCCTTTGCACTTGCTGATCCCTCCACAGGGAGGGCCCTTCCCTCCTTGCTGCTCTGAGAACCGTCTTCTCCATTCAGGTCTTAACTCAAATATCCCCTCCATACAGAGGATTCCCCTGACGGTCTGATCTAAAATAACTTCCCCAGGCACTCTGTCCCGTTGCCCTTTTTTTCCCCCTCAGTTGTGCATGTCGCTACTCAGGAATTCTCACTCACTCATTGATTTTCTGGTGCATGATTTGCCTCCTCACTAAAATGTAAGCTCCAAAAGGCCGGGGAACCTGTCTGACTTATTCTGGCTTTAGTCCCAGAGCACGGAGAAATGCTTGGCTCATAGCTGACATTCAGTAAATATTTTTTGTAAAATGAATCAATGAATGAAAGAGTAGACATTTCAACTTTAACCATAAATTTAACTCAGAAATCTACCTGAGGGGTTTTCCTAGAATAAGAGGAAGTACCATGTTGTACTAAATGAGTCACGTGCACAATTTTGAACTGATAAATGTATCATTCTTCCAACCTCTCACAACTGATATTTCAACCATGGAAGATATTATATTTTTATTATAATTTATAAAATATATAAGTACATATAATTCAGTAAAATATATAATCTGGTTTTTAATTAATAAATCTACATAACTCATTAAATTATAAATTCTGTAGCAAATTCTTAGCTTTGGTCAAAACCGCCTTCTTGCCTCTCGGCTGCTGGACTTCAACTCCTACATGTTATTTAATCTCTAGACCTTAGTTTCCTCATCCTTGGACTTGGTGACTTCCAGCTTTCAAATTCTCTGACTCTGTCTTAACATTACCATCCTACAAATGTGTTCACATGTTTGCTTGTCTCCGTAATTTCGCCACATTTTCTTTTTTTGAAGTTTTGAATTTTATTTTATTTATTTTTTTATACAGCAGGTTCTTATTAATTATCCATTTTGTACATATTAGTGTATACATGTCAATCCCAATCTCCCAATTCATCCCACCACACCACACTCCCCAGCCACTTTCCCCCCTCAGTGTCCATATGTTTGTTCTCTACATCTGTGTCTCTATTTCTGCCCTGCAAACTGGTTCATCTATACCATTTTTCTAGGTTCCACATATATGCATTAATATATGATATTTGTTTTTCTCCTTCTGACTTACTTCACTCTGTATGACAGTCTCTAGATCCATCCACGTCTCTGCAATTTCGTTCCTTTTTATGGCTGAGTAAAACGTCATTGTATATGTGTACCACATCTTCTTTATCCATTCATCTGTCGATGGGCATTTAGGTTGCTTCCATGACCTGGCTATTGTAAATAGTGCTGCAATAAACATTGGGGTGCATGTGTCTTTTTGAATTATGGTTTTATCTGGGTATATGCCCAGCAGTGGGATTGCTGGGTCATATGGTAATTCTATTTTTAGTTTTTTAAGGAAGCCCCATATTGTTCTCCATAGTGGCTGTATCAAATTACATTCCCACCAACAGTGCAAGAGGGTTCCCTTTTCTCCACACCGTCTCCAGCATTTGTTGTTCGTAGATTTTCTGATGATGCCCATTCTAACTGGTGTGAGGTGATACCTCACTGTAGTTTTGATTTGCGTATCTCTAATGATTAGTGATGTTGAGCAGCTTTTCATGTGCTTCTTGGCCATCAGTATGTCTTCTTTGGAGAAATGTCTATTTAGGTCTTCTGCCCATTTTTTGATTGGGTTGTTTGTTTTTGTAATATTGAGCTGCATAAGCTGTTTATATATTCTGGAAATTAATCATTTTTCCGTTGATTCATTTGCAAATATTTTCTCGCATTCTGAGGGTTGTCTTTTCATTTTGTTTTTTTCCATTGCTTTGCAAAAGCTTTTAAGTTTCATTAGGTCCCATTTGTTTATTTTCATTTTTATTTCCATTACTCTAGGAGGTGGATCAAAAAAGATCTTGCTGTGATTTATGTCAAAGAGTGTTCTTCCTATGTTTTCCTCTAGGAGTTTTATAGTGTCCAGTCTTACATTTAAGTCTCAAATCCATTTTGAGTTTATTTTTGTATATGTGTTAGTTTATTTTTTGTATATGTGTTATATGTGTTAGGGAGTGTTCTAATTTCATTCTTTTACATGTAGCTGTCCAGTTTTCCCAGCACCACTTATTGAAGACACTGTCTTTTCTCCATTGTATATCCTGGCCTCTTTGGTCATAGATTAGTTGACCATCGGTGTGTGGGTTTATCTCTGGGCTTTCTCTCCTGTTCCATTGATCTATACTTCTATTTTTGTGCCAGTACCATATTGTCTTGATTGCTGTAGCTTTATAGTATAGTCTGAAGTCAGGGAATCTGACTCCTCCAGCTCCATTTTTATCCCTCACGACTACCTTGGCTATTCGGGGTCTTTTGTGTCTCCATACAAATCTTAAGTTTTTTTTTCTAGTTCTGTAAAAAATGCCATTGGTAATTTGATAGGGATTGCATTGAATCTGTAGATTGCTCTGGGTAGTATAGTCATTTTCACAGTATTGATTCTTCCAATCCAAGAACATGGTATCTGTCTCCATCTGTTTATGTCATCTTTAATTACTTTCATCAGTGTCTTATAGTTTTCTGCATGCAGGTCTTTTGTCTCCCTAGGTAGGTTTATTCCTAGGTATGTTATTCTTTTTGTTGCAAAGGTAAATGGCAGTGTTTCCTTAATTTCTCTTTCAGATTTTTCATCGTTAATGTATAGGAATGCAAGAGATTTCTGTGCATTAATCTTGTATCCTGCAACTTTACCAAATTCATTGATTAGCTCTAGTAGTTTTCTGGTGACATCTTTAGGACTCTATGTATACTATCATGTCATCTGCAAACAGTGAAGGCTTCACTTCTTCTTTTCTAATTTGTATTCCCTTTATTTCTTTTTCTTCTCTGACTGCCATGGCTAGGACTTCCAAAAATATGTTGAAGAATGGTGGTGAGAGTGGACATCCTTGTCTTGTTCCTGATCTTAGAGGAAATGCTTTCAGTTTTTCACCATTGAGAATGATGCTTGCTGTGGGTTTGTCATATATGGCCTTTATTATGTTGAGGTAGCTTCCCTCTATGCCCAACTTCTCGATAGTTTTTATCATAAATGTGTGTTGAATTTTGTCAAAAGCTTTTTCTGCATCTATTGAGATGATCATATAGTTTTTATTCTTCAATTTGTTAATATGGTGTATCACATTGACTGATTTGTGTATATTGAAGAATCCTTGTATCCCTGGGGTAAATCCCACTTGATCATGGTGTATGATCCTTTTAATGTGTTGTTGGATTCTGTTTGCTAGTATTTTGTTGAGGATATTTGCAACTATATTCATTTGTGATATTGGTGTGTAATTTTCTTTCTTTGTAGTATCTTTGTCTGGTTTTGGTGTCAGGGTGATGGTGGCCTCATAGAATGAGTTTGGGAGTGTTCCTTCCTGTGCAGTTTTTGGAAGAGTTTGAGAAGGATGGGTGTTAGCTCTTCTCTAAATTTTTGATAGAATTCACCTGTGACGCCATCGGGTCCTGGACTTCTGTTTGTTGGAAGATTTTTAATCACAGTTTCAATTTCATTACTTGTGATTGGTCTGTTCATATTTTCTATTTCTTCCTGGTTCAGTCTTGGAAGCTTATACCTTTCTAAGAATTTGTCCATTTCTTCCAGGTTGTCCATTTTATTGGCATAGAGTTGCTTGTAGTATTCTCTTAGAATGCTTTGTCTTTCTGTGGTGTCTGTTGTAACTTCTCCTTTTTCATTTCTAATTTTATTGATTTGAGTCCTCTCTCTCTTTTTCTTGATGAGTCAGGTAATGATTTATCAATATTGTTTATCTTCTCAAAGAACCAGCTTTTAGTTTTTTTTCTCTACACTTTCAATTGTGCATTTTGCATAATTAGGATAAAACTGTAGCTGTAACTGGGGCTGTGAAATGTCCTCCGAGGAGCTGAGAGCACACACAAAATCAGCCAGCTCATAAGAATAACTATTCATATTAGTAAAGTATACAGATAAGCTGGGATTTTAAGAGAGCAAGGTAAAATTTTATTGTAGTAATTTGTCATAATGCTCTACAATGGGGGATATAGGGGTTCAGGTGTCCAGAGAAGCTCACCCTCCCCTCGTTTTGGAGGATATTCAGGCAGCAGGACTTGAAGGTCCTGGGAGATCATCTGTGAGCCCAGGAGACATTCAGCCATCATGTGAAGCCTGAGGCTCTTGGGGCAAGGAGCTATGTCATCCTTTGCTTGAATCACCTAGGATCTGCCCTGAGGGACAGGAGAGCAAACCTCTACAGGCAGGCAGCAGGCAGACCACATTTAAAGGAAGTTATGCTTGTTTCTGGCACAGAATCATACATCTGTAAAATATAGCACGCAGGAAAAGAAGATAATTTTGATCAAGTTTAAAAAGTACGTTTTAACGAAAAGCAATTTCCTTTTCTTTTGTACACCATTTCATAATTCTTTCCCACGTCACTGTGGTGGTAAAGGCAGAGGTGAGCCTCTTTGCCCAAAATGAAGGGCAAGGTTGGACTGCCAGCCACCCAAAGGGTCCCAGGGGCATGGGGTGAAGAGGGGGGCTGTGCACGCTTGAATTAGCCAAATGACAGAAGAAATGTGTGTTGTTAGAAACCCTAAATAATTTCTTCCATTCTCCATGTTATTTTGCCCTCGTAAACCTCATTTTAAGGTAAAAATATTTTTTGCTGTTGTACTACTTCAAACAAATTCAAGGTTAAAAATAGTGAGAGTTTTTCTTTTAAGTAAAATTCCAAATATATTTATGTAGAAGCCAAGTTTTCTCAATATTCTGTCACCTCTTTGGACGGGGATGGAGTGAACACTGGCTGTGGAGTCAAAGGCACAGCACTGTCACCTGCAGCGGGTGATGGGACCACACCATTCATCCTCTCTAGATCTGTCTATCGTCCTCAGAAAGCGTCACCCTGTGCTGACCACTTCCCGAGTTGTTCTGATAAAGTGTGAGTCCATATTCAAGTACTTGGTGGACAAACGAAAAGTTCGATTTCCTTGGCAAAAAGTGCCCTGTCCCGAGGACCCCGATGATAAGTTCATAAGACCTTGATCGAACAAATTTTATTGAGCTCCTAGTAGGCGCCCAGCGTTTCCTCAGGCACTGGACTTTAAGAACGAACTGGGCAGAGAGAGGATTCGTGGTTGTGGGACAGTGGGTGGGGTGGGCGTGAAGACCTTTGAGTGTGATGGAAGTGATCTGAAATAAGATTGTGATGATGGTTACACAATTCTGTAAAGGTGCTAATAATTGTAGAATTGCATTTACAACATCACAGAACAGGCGGAACAGAAGGGCCTGGGCGAGTGGCAACCCCAGACGCACCCCGGCCAGGAGCTCTGCTCCACTTGGAAGGAGGAGGCGGGATTCCAGGCGGCACTGTCTGTATCCAGAGACACTTTTCTGCCTTAGGAATATGGAAAGGACTCCCTTGCTCTGGGTTTGAAGTTGGATCCCAGGTCTTCCAAGTTTTCTTGTATTTCCAGCAGTTGTCCTAGTTTAACTCCTTTGCCCCCGATCTCCTTTTCCACTTAGACGAGTGCCCCTTAGAGAGAGAGCTCTCTGCAGTGTCCGCTCCTGAACAGCCCCCGGGCGTCATGTCCTTCCAGCCTGAGCCGCCCACGCCATGCGGAGGAGGCCCACAGGTGCTCGCTGACCAGGTCGTGTGTTCCCTCATCTGCCCAACAAGCATTTACTAGGCTTTCTTACCTAGTGAAAGTTGATGAAATCCTATACAGTCAGGTGATGTCTCTGGCACTAAACCATATGAGCCCGTGGACATCTCCCAGCTGAGCCCCTTGTGCTTGGGCCCCAGCAACTCCATCAGCACAAGCTCCCTTAGCAGAGAGAGGTGGGCCTTTCTTTATACTCACTTCTGCAGAAATGACTAAAAAGAGTAAAAGCAACAGTCATTTACTTACTGGTTTTCTCAAGTTTGTAACTAAATGTGAGGGCAGTTCGTGAAAAATGTTTATCGTCCGTGGTGTCTTTCTCTCTGGGTCATTTTAAGGTTTGAAAGAAGTATTCATTCTTCTTAAACTGTCCTCTGGGCCTCAGTTTTCTCTATTATAAAATCAGGGGGGTGGATTCATGACCTCCTTGGATTTAAATCCTCTTAGAGCTTAAACACTCTTTGACACTGTGAAACATACCCCAAGATTCAGCCCTTAGCTTCGTGAGAAGTGCAGGTTTGAAGAAGAACCATGTGGGCCTGACTTTCCCCCAAAACAAGGCTTAACAACTCCCTCACCTAGCAGAAGACCCCTGTTATCCGGTGGAATTATTTGCGCGTTATTATTGAAATGGTTATCATTTCAGTCAAATTATTCAAGTTTCAGCAAGAACGATTTCTTTGCCCAGCCCTGTCTGTTTCCATGTCCAGGAGGGGGTCATGCAGTCTGGCCGGAATCTCGTCTGACCACAGCATGTGTCCATCCCTCGCCGACCCCTGGGGCCGTAGTGTTCACGTCCACTCCTTGGTGGCGTGGTCCTTGGGCCACTGGGAAGACAGGCCAGGCGTGACCAGGTGTGACCAGGACTCTGTGACACTTCCATCTGTCAGGCGGCACCCGCAGAGGGGGGCAGTGTGGACGTCCAGCTAAACCCTTTGGGCGAGAGACATAGACACTGAGACAAGTCACGCGTCTGCTGCACACGAAGGGGCAGTCGGAGACCGTGATCAGCACATGCGCTCTGAGTCTGTTCTTCCAGGGTTGGAGTCGTGGCTTCTGTGACTCTCAGCCTTGGTAAATGGGAATAATAACAGGGCTGTTTGTAGGATGAAAGGAGGTAGTCTGTGCAAAGTTTTCAGAAAAGTACCTGGCACGTGATAAACACTCTGTGATAGTTATCTGTGTTGTACCTGCATGTGGAGAAAACTTAAAATCAAGCCACAGAGAAAAGGACATTTTGATGGGCAAAGAAAACGCGGTCTTACGCGAAGGGCACTGGCGTTGGGTGGGGTCTTACAGAGCGAGATTCTGTTTTGTATGGTTGTCATGAGGCCAAACTGAGATGCTTCTCAAGTGACTAGACTAAGGTAGGTCTCCTAAGTACTTGTTCCTGTCCCCTACCCTATATCTTTAATTGCATTCCCTTTACTTTCTTTTCTTTCTTTGTATTTCCTTTCTTTGTGTCCTGTCTCCCTCCCTTCATTTGTTCTCTTCTCTTTCCAGTGATGCACTGGAAAGATTTTGGGGAAAATATCACAGTATCTAGCAAAAAGTCACTTTGCCTTGCTGATAACCAAACAGTATCTTGTGACTTATTTCTAAATAAGTTTCTTTTCCACTTACAGAATCATTCATTTTAAAATATATATATTCATTCACTAATTGACCTGGAGTATTAAAATTAAACTGATTTCTCTTGTTCTACATAAACCTGTGCTAATATAATTATCAATAATTACCCCCCACATCGCCAAATATTCATCGAGGATTTTACAGACATGGAGCCTCTCTTGACACCTCAGCTCCGTAGCTGTCAGGTAGACATCCAGAAGAGGCTGAAAAATCTATTTCACAGATAAAAAAATTAAAGAGATTGACAGATAATAGAGTTAAAGAAATCATAACCTCAGTTGCGGAGAGATTCTGCTTTCGGTATACTAATTGCCTTCTAACTTTTCAGATTATTGGGGGAAATTTTGAATAGAGATTTGAAGCTTCAGAAGTACCCCTGAGTTTTCCAAGTAGAAAGACAGGTTTCTTTAATTTTTCCTCGAATGTTCACTGTGCTTCTGCAGGGGCTCCCAGGTGACGTGGAACATGCACAGCAGAGGCAGCATGTAGCCCTGAAACGACCACTTAAATCAGCCAAAAAGCTCATCACTTCGGCCTTGGCCTGCCTTGCTGTGTGGACGCGTATCTGGCTGATTTCAGGAAGGAAAATCGTTGTCATTTTTAATGGAAAATAACCTTTTTGAAGCTTCAGTCTTTCTCTTTATAAATAATGTGTTTGATGCCAGGTTTCACAGGCTGCTTAAACTTACAAGGTTAAACTACTCTAAAAGGAGATCTGGAAATTAGATCATCTATATTTTTTATCTTTTTCATAATCATACCATGGGTGCAACCCAAGGGGCAACACGACATTTAGACAAACACAATATCTTCTCCTTCAATCTTAAATATACTCTGCATTGTTAGTAATGTATGTTACTGTTCCACATTTTTTTTTTTTTAGTAAAACTGTGGTTCAGTTGTTTTCAAAAGCACCAGTCCCTTACACAGTCACTGAAAGATAACCTGTCCCTCCTTGTGTCGTATGGAATCTGCCTGAATACAACCTAAACTACAGTAGAGACGTGGATGGATCTAAAGAGTGTCATACAGAGTGAAGTAAGTCAGAAAGAGTAAAACAAATATCGTATATTAACGCATGTATGTGGAACGTAGAAAAATGGTACAGATGAACCGGTTTGCAGGGCAGAAGTTGAGACATAGATGTAGAGAACAAACGTATGGACACCAAAGGGGGAAAGCGGTGGGAGTGGGGTGGTGGTGGTGCTGTGCTGAATTGGGCAATTGGGATTGACATGTATACACTGATGTGTATAAAATGGATGACTAATAAGAAGCTGCAGTATAAAAATACAAACAAACAAAGAAAAAAACCAACTGATACTAAACTTTCTTTGGGTTATTTGTATGGAAATATGTTAATATAAATGTTTCAGACATTACATGAAATTTCTAAAAATCTTATATGTTCTGGTATAATGTAATAAGTCATAATTCTAGTTATTACTTTAAAATGTATATCTCAGAAATAACTAAATTTCCTTGTCAATTGCATTATTATGAACTTTCATCAAATCTTTAACCATGGTCATTAAAAAAAAAAAGTGTGGTTCAGTTGTTTTCAAAAGCACCAGTCCCTTACACAGTCACTGAACGATAACCTGCCCCTCCTTGTGCCATGTGGAATCTGCCTGAATACGACCTAAACTACAGTTCTTGTGGGGAATCCATCGCCTCAGGTGGGAATGAACACTGAGGGATTTTTAGTGTCAAGTGAATACAAAGCTGGTCTCACCGAGATAAGGTTTATTTTCAGTTACTGCCAATTTTTGAAGACTAAATTACAGAAAACAGCAATCATTTCCTAGTGTGCTGGCTCTTAAGTTAATCAGGCAACTGTTAACACTAGCGTGTTTTTATTAATAACCTACAGAAACACTTGTACTTATTTATCAGAAATCTTCAGAATGATATGCTAGTCAAGGAGTGTCAAAGTATCATTTGAAAATTATTGAATAAATTCTAGGAACAGTTTACTACTCAGAATGAACTTACTACATTTTCAGTACATTCATTTGGGGCGATGCTTTAGCATAAAGGTTAAGGGCACAAGCTCTAGCATGAGACTAGCTGCTTCCAACGTTCGTTTCAATACCTACCAGCTCTGTGATCCTGAGCAAGGTACTTCTCCATGCCTCTGTTTCCTCCTTTGTAAAATGGGGCTGATAACAATACACAATGATTGCTAACATTTACACAGCTCCTTCTTTGTGCCAGGCACTGCTCTGTGCAAGTGAGAGAGACAGACAGACAGACAGACAGGAAAAGAGAGAGAGGCAGAGAGAGACAGAGAGCTGGTGGATACGTAGCACATGCCTCAGACTGGTCTGAGATCAGTCATGCACGTAATCTTCACAACAACCATATGAAGTAAGCGCTATTATATTCTTCTTTTCACAGCTAAGAAAACTGAGAAACCAAGAAGTAATGCAATTTGCCCAGAGGCAGCTTAGTACCAGGGTCTGGATTTAGACCCAGGCTGTCTACCCTCGAAGTCTGTCCTCAGCCACTACCCTACAATGCCTGATGCACACATCAGTATAGGGCTATTACTTAATGAGATGACATACATTATATAAACCACTTAGACCGGTGTGGTTCTAGTAAACATTAAGTGAGCGCTAATTACTATTATTGGTTTCTAAAAATTATAAACCTTATTTTACTATATGTAGTCTCTTTTATTGCATTAAATATATCAAAGTCCACTCAAATTTTATTTTTTTTACACCGTAGTTAGCTATGTTTTGTAGGATTTGGTAAGGTTATCTTGAGGTCAACATATACTAAAAGGCATCAAACATTTCTTGTTTCTATAATTTCATACATCAAAGTGTGAAACAGTCAAGGTCAATTTTTTAAAATCATTCATTCATTTTTTTTCTACAAATAATTGTTTGTGCAATAAGGCACCTACTATATGCCTGGCAATATTCCGGTACCTATTTTAGGGCATTCAGCAGAGAACAAGACAGTGAGGGTCCTGGCTGTCACAGAGCTTACCTCACTTTGTCCTTGACTCAATTCCAACTAGAACCTTTAATTCTGGGAAGCAGCACCTCAACTAAAACTGAAATCTTCCATGGTTAAGCATTTTGGACTTTAGCAGAGTAATGCATCACACAGGCCACAGGCCGCTGTGTCACAGGCTTTTCCCCCATGCACTTAAGAAAAGGCATTAAAGATTCCACCTATAAGTGATATCATATGATATTTGTCCTTCTCTGTCTGACTTACATCACTCAGTATGACAATCTCTAGGTCCGTCCATGTTGCTGCAAATAGCA
Source organism: Delphinus delphis (assembly GCF_949987515.2). Lineage (NCBI taxonomy): Eukaryota > Metazoa > Chordata > Mammalia > Artiodactyla > Delphinidae > Delphinus > Delphinus delphis. Next base: position 79,086,733 of record NC_082696.1, on the reverse strand, counting down.
TTATTGCATTCTTTTTTATGGCTGAGTAATATTCCATTGTGTATATTACCACATCTTCTTTATCCATTCCTCTGTAGATGAACACTTAGGTTGCTTCCATGTCCTGGCTATTGTAAATACTGCTACAGTGAACATTGGGGTGCATGTATCTTTTCAAATTATGGATTCCTCTGGGTATATGCCCAGGAGTGGGATTGCCGGATCATACGGTAGTTCTATTTTTAGTTTTTTAAGGAGCGTCCATACTGTTCTCTATAGTGACTGTATCTATTTACATTCCCACCAACAGTGCAAGAGGGTTCCCTTTTCTCCACACCCTCTCCAGCATTTATTGATTGTAGATTTTTTGATGATGGCCATTCTGCCCTGTGTGAGGTGATACTTCATTGCAGTTTTGATTTCGCTTATATGTGCTATCTAAACAAATGGTACAAATGAACTTAGTTACAAAACAGAAATAGAGTCACAGATATAGAAAACAAACTTACAGTTACCAGGGGCAGGGTGGGGAGTGAGGGAACTCTGCTCAATACTCTGTAATGACTTCAAGAATCTAAAAAAGAGTGAATGTATGTACATGTATAACTGAATCATTCTGCTGTACACCTGAAACTAACACAACATTGTAAATCTACTGTACTCCAGTAAAATTTTTCTTAAGAAAAGGAAAGAAAAGGCATTTCAGGATCTCTGAGAACCGCATCCACAGGGGGAGAACGCACTGGCTGTGTTTCTCTCCGGCAGCCACGAGCGGGTGGCTCACAGGTTGGCCCTTTCTTCCCATCACTGCTGGAGAAAAGCCATCGGAGTTCGAAAACAGAAGCTGAGGGTTTCAAAGTCCTGAGAACAGAATTTGAGGCTCATCTTGTTCCCTTATGTTGTTTCCCTCCTGCACTTAGTTTTTTTGTTTTTTATTTTTCCATATTCTGCTACCATCAATTTCATGTGAAATGATTACTTATATTAGTGAAGTAGTGAAGGCTTATCCTATCAGATGATGTCCTTTGACTATACAAGGAAAAACAACTCATTATTATAACAATATTATTATTCAGGGTACTTCTTTAGTCATTTTATATTTGGAAGGAAATTAATGAGCTTATAGGAAATTTAATCCCCTAAAAATTTAAGGGAGGAACATGAGTGTTTCTTTATTCTGAAGTTCTGACGATCTATTCTTAAGATATGACAGGGGAGAAAGGAAGCTTATGTACATTGAGTACTCAGAAATTCAACATAACACATAATAATCTCCTTTAACTGTCACAACAACTCTGAAAGTAAGTACATTTAATCCTCATTTAACCACATGAAAATAGAGATTCAGGAAAGCCGTGGATCTGTCCAAGTTCACTGCAGTAGCAGAATCAGGCTTAGACCCACGGTATCCAAAGGCCAGGTCTCTTCTGTGAAATCACAGTATTTCACTTGAGCAGAGATCATACCTATGATTACAAGACCAGTGCCGTGCAAAGGAGAAAGAGGTTCTGAACTGTCTTTTATGGTGTCACATATATCACATCAATATTAGCAGGAAGAATCATCTCTACATGCTTGCATGTGATCCCTCAAAAAAACTGTGAGTTAATAGCTATCCACAACCATTTTAAGTCAGTTAATGAAGTGCTACCTTTTTAACAAATCACCTGATGATCCATTAAAAGGAATACAAGTAATGTAATTGGCATAGATGAGACTAGCACGTTTCCCGTTCATGTTCTGATGCACCTTTTAAAGTCAACATCATCATCATCAAATAATATTTCACTGTAATTCCTAGAAGAGCAGAGTTTGGACTGGAAAACATAACTGAGATACAAGCAAAGCAAGACTTGTTGCTTATTTAATAGGTCATGAGCCATTTTAACTTCAATAGAAATGTACTGATTTGGAACATTTTTGTCTCCATTTGTAGAAAGAGTTGGAAACACATCAAAAGGCTACAGAGATCTCGTATGACTTTGAATTTAGCTAGTCCTTCTAAGAAACCAAACACATTTGTTTTTTCCTTACCTAAATGTCTATAAAATTGAATTGGCAAAGCAAGGAGAAAAGGAAATAAGTATGGACTTGTTGATTGGCAAAGTGTTTGATCTTGCTGTTAATTATATTTCAATTCTAGAACTACTTGCGTATGGAAATCTTAAAGTATCTAAAATTTATTTGTCTCACTTACAACATATGGAGGAGGAAGTTTCCCTTCTCTTTTTCTCCACGTGAACATGAAGCACGGCCAGGTTTATCCAGAGCCCCGTGGTGAGCTGTGTCACCACGCCCAGTGTCTAGACTTGGAGCCTGGTGTGGCCTGGTGGCCTCCATCAGGCAGGGTTTCATGACCCTTCGTATCCCTGGGTTATGCACTTTGCTTTCCCACCAGTGATTATTTTAACAATATTCCCAGATGACAAACATCCACAATAGCCTTTGAACCTCAGTAACTGCAACATATCAGTGAGCTGCCAGGGCCTTGTCCGTAGGTCCTCATGGATCCTAATTGAAAATGATGATGTCCAGAGAAAAAAGGTAAAATTTTGAAACTAATAAATATACTCCATTGGATAAGTATTTCTCCTGAGCTTTGAATGTGAAATATGAGTAGTTTCACACTGCAAATCTGAGGTCAGGCACTTTTTAATTTACTCTTTTGACCCTAAGTTGGGAGGGAAAGTTTGGAGCATCTAAAGCTGTCATCATCATCAAATAATATTTATTACCCTCTGTGTTTCATAGTAGAACTGCAGGGTTTGGCCTGGTAAACGTAACTGAGATACAAGACTTCTTGTGTGTTTAATAGGTCATGAACCTATTCTGTACTGATTTGGGGTGTCCAAGGTCAGGGGAGTGTCTCTAATGAAACACCAATGAAAGTACTAAAGAGTTTCTCAGTCTTAGTATAAAATCCTAATAGATACAATTGCGCCTCATCTAGAAACGTTATCTGTTTATCTGTCTGTACTTCTAAAAGCAAAAAATGTGATGTATCTTATAAAGAGGCTACCTGGCATAGGTCTCTATCAGTCTATCAGTCTGTCTATCTGTAATAGCCACATTTGTTTGTCAAATATTAAATAACGAGATTTCTCATTGGACCTTCAGAGGACAGGTCTACTTGGAAAGTTAGACAGATAAGTCACAGGGAGATAGTTTGTAGTTAATTTTGTCTCACAGTATAATTCTTTAACTAGAACTTTGGCTTCTTTACAATTTAGATACGGTAAAAATATAAACAACCGGTTTTTAAAAGCTTCATAAAAGTCCTGAGGGTCCAATTATATGACGTTATAAAGAGGTACCAACATGCTGGGGTTTTCCCAGAACACCAAAAAAATCAACTAATTTCAAATCATTAGTTTAAAAAGCAATGATCAACTTTCCCCTCTATATCAGGGTCAAATCTCATGGTGATCAGATCCTTAATTTAAAAAAATTGTTGGACTGAACTTCGATTGCCAATACCACACATTTGAAGGAAAATTGTTAAGGTTCCTTGAGGTCATTCTTATGAGATTAAAAAGACAAAAATGGATTGACTTCACAAACAGCCAGGACCTTTCTAAAACCAGCTGGCTTATGAATTCAACTGACCTGTCGTTACCATACTTCACAGTCAAGAATCATGAGAACAGCTTGTTCTGAATCCGCTGGCTGCCTACCCACAGGGCAAGAGCAGAGAGCGGCTTCTCTGATTAGCATATAAATGGTGTTTGATTAGGTTTTGGCTTCCTTTCTGACGCGGAAGGAAAAACCCTTTTTTCTCTTTAATGGATTTATAGTCAGTACCAATTTTTCCTCTCAAGGTATGTATTAGGAGAAAAGAGAAAGTGGAGATTAATTTTATATTTTCCTTATACCCTTGCCAGTTACTAAGATTCTCAGTTATCTTAAGGCTGCATCTACCCCCAAGTAATGTATGTTTTTATATTTATGAAAAATATTCCCTTAAGTTATTGTCTATATATGTTTCAGTATTTAGGTTACTTACACTAATAGATGAACACATGCTAACAGTTCATTTTAGTTTTCTTTAAATAGATTCAGAAAAGACCTGAAAGGGCCTAAGTTTTATCAAGAGAAGATGAAGAGTTTATATGCAGTTACTGTAATAATCAATGTTAACAATGTTATCTTCTTGAAATTCCGTAGGAGGGAATGATAGCAGATATGTGGACCTAAGGAAGTTTTCAACAGCAAACAAATGCACGTACACAGTCTCATTCAAATCACTACCCCCCTCACCACTTTTCTATTTTACTACTTTTTTACTCTTTTCTCGTTCGTGTTGCTAAACGGATCAGAATTGCTCCTTGGCAGTGTTTGTATTTACTTATATTGACTCAGGAAAAAGCAGAAAGGAACACATATTTTTAACTCAGGACAATTAAGATAAAATGCAGACACAGGTCTTGGCCCTCTCAAAAGGGCACTCCAGTTTGGAAAGTTAAGCCCTAGCTGGCATTTACTATTAATTCTCTACAACATTATACAAGTCATCTGCCTGTGCTGCCTCTCAGGAAATATGAAGGGTAGAAGTATTGTTTCCTCTCTTGGAGATACTGTGGCACTTGTTTTTCATGGTCTGGAGTCCAATGATGCAGAATCGAATTACATGTGGCAAATAGTATTTCCAACCTTGCCAAGTGCAGCAGAGCCTCCCGGGTGTCTTGATGGGCAAGGGCAGCTGTAAATACCCTTGTTCTTTTATGTCTCTCTCGTTTCCTTAAAACTGATAATGAAGCGTCAATATTAGGCAATGTGAGATTTTCCTGAGTTTATATGCCATGTGCTTTTATAGTGTCAGTATTACAAAGTGTACAGAAGAAATTTAACTGCTGATACACTGGTATAGCTTTAAAAGTATTCATATTGTACTCATTTTCACTTATGCTTCAAGTCAATACTTTATCGTATCTGATTTTGGCACTTTTGTTCAGTGGACTGTAAAATGGACATTTCGGCAGTGATTCTTGTCATTGTTTCATAAATCATAATTGGAATAAGTCTACCTGCTACTCTCACCCAAGTTACCCTGGGAAGCAAGGGTGATATTTGCCTTGTCCTGCCCCCTCCCCAATAAACTAAATTTATTTTGAAAAATGATTACCAAATTAATGCTATGTTTAATCGTAAGGGAGGAACAAGACTTCTTTCTCTTTTTTCAAAAAGCTCTTATCCTCTCAGATTGCTTTTTATTCAAAACTGTCATGAACAATCTTCGTATTCAAAACGTCTCCCTTTTTAAAATTCCCAAAGGAGATGCAAGAAATTTGCTTTTGTTCTTTCAGGAGCAGAATTGGTATAAGAATAACACAGATATTTCTCCTGAATTTTTTTCAACAACTATCCTGGTAAGTCAGATTACTAAAAATCAAGAATAGCTAAGAAAAACTAAAAATTGTTCCCTCAAAGGCTCTACAAATTTGTTCCCTTATGGCTGTTATTCAAAGTCTGTCTTGATAGTCATTTGTATTCAGTAGAGTATCCAATATCACTTTTTCATGAAATGCCACTAGCAGCCAATTTTAGTAAACAAACTGATTAAAAGATGATCTGTCACCCAGAATGTCATCATCCTCTCCACGGATTCACTTGTTTGGAGTCAGGGCACCGTTGGTGTCACTGAGTGGAGTTGATGAGGCTATAGATTTGCAAGAAAGAAAACTAAAATCGTTATCCAAAAATCGGGCAGAAATTCCTCAACGATTATTGCCAACCTGTGAGATGCATGAAAGAAAAGCCCACTGGATGGTGAGAGGCTCTAAGTGTCTGGTCTCCGTCTGTGAGTCACAGGAACCAAGGTGGCACCAGGTCCCTCCTGTCCCAGGGCTGAGCCAGCTGCGTGCCCTGTATCACCTACTGGCGGTGATAACTAAGAAGATACCCATGCCTGTGGCAGCGCTCACCACACCAAGTGGGCAGTCGGTCCGCAGCTGTGTGTGCTTCAGAGCCCATCGCGGGAGAGAGAATTCCAAGGGCTGGGGCGGTAGAGCGATCCCAGGCTGGCATGGTCTGTCTTGAATTCTAAAACTATGTTGGAGCTTGGAGGAAGGCCATATCGTGGAAGGGGAAACTTACATATTGACTCTTTCTGCCTGTGATGATGTCATCAGGATTAATCATCCACATGTAACTATTTGTGCTCTACAAAAGGTCATGTGAAATCAAGTTCTATTACTGATTAGATTAGATATCCAATCCCAAGACCTTAAAACAATCTTCTCTAGCCTGTTCTGTGGCTGCTTCTTAGATCTGAGAATGCAGATTGCTTTTCTGAAAACTTTGAGCCTGGTTTCCAGGTCCTGAAACATGCTGCTCCCCACATTCTGAAAACCAGTCTTGAGAATTTGAGTATTTTCATGAGCAGAAGAAGCATTTGAACTTGGAGCAAGAGAGGGACATTCTCCCCATGATCTGAAGTTTCAGCTCTCTCGTTCTGCTGATATCCTCTTTTCTTAATTCTTCTTTAATTTAATCCCTCAGCCTTCTCAAATAGAAACCTATCCTCCTCTAAGACATGTAACCTGTCAGTAATCAGGAAAAGATATAACTGTGCTCACTTTTTAGCTGGTGATGGTGTTTTGATTTTATCCTAATCCACAGCCATTTCCGGTAGAACATCCCGGGCAGCAAATACCTCTCAGGGAAGGGGACAATGCACCTAGAACAAAGGGCAAAGTTTAGTTCTTAACACATGACAAGGCTGATCTCATTTCTGAAGAGTGTAGAGGAATGTACTTTTAGGACTTCATATTCTGTCCAAATCCATTAAATTAAAAGAGAGATTGAAGGAACTGGTTGGAAAAGTAGTTAACATTTCACCAAATAAAATGCTGGCCATATCTCTGGAATTAAGTAGTTTGGCTTGTGTAACTGGGGCTAGATACGAAAAGATAGTGTCTGTGCGTGACAACCGAAGTCATTACCTAGGAGAAATTTGTCCGTGTGGAAAAGAATATGGCCATTGTAAGTCTGCCAAGTTGAAGTAAGTTAGAAGGGTGGGCGGTGAAATGCAGGCAAAGAGGAAGGATTCAGTGAGATTAGGAAAGTATTTTTGAATAAGGACAGTTGCTATGTTACATGAAGGCGTCAACTTGAAAGTTTGACTCCAAAGGAAACCTTCCAAGAAAACATGCACGTGCATGTACGCAGATACACACAAAGCCAACGCAAACACCAAGTACAGGTACATCGTTGGAAAGAAACTCTATTGGACGTGATGCTAGATGCAGTCTAAGACCTTGCATTGTATACTTCTTTTAACGTACATAGAACTTCTCCTTCTAGAACTCAGTATTCTAGAATCTGTGTCTTGCAACTGCAAAATTTTAGAAAGAACATATTTTTATATTGATGTGAAATCCCCTTAATAAAGTTGGAAATTTGATAAAAATATATTAGCCCCTTACAACAATGCTGAGTTCTAAACCTAAGTCCATTTTGTAAATTACTTTCCAGCTTGAACTGGAGTCAGACATTGTGAGACTCAAAGCCAGATTATCAGATTTCACCTTCTTTGAAATTCTCTTTTCCACTTGATGGTAATTCCTTCCTTCTCAGTAATTTTATAATTAGCAAAGCTCTTGGAGCGCTGTCTCAGGAATTTTCTCTACCACTCATTCCCTTTTTATCATCCTGAAAATTGTTCCTTAACTGAGGCTTTTTTTTTCTTAGAATAGCCCAATTTTATTGTTTTAAGTCAAAAGTCATAAACTCACATGCTACATCTAGATTGTAAATTCCAGAAACGGGCATCTGTTCTCTTACCTGCTTTTTCTCTTTCTTCCGGGGACCCAGGAATGTGCTCCCAAATGGATAATTGCTTAGGGACCGCCCTGCAGGGGGCTGGTCCACAAGATCCTGTCATTCATTCACTCAGTGGCTGTGTGTTGAGAGCTAGTGTGTGCCAGGCGAAGTCTGGACTTGGAATGACCGGGTGAGGGAAACCTGCCCCCACAGGTCTTCCAGTCCAGTGATGAGATTTCATAATGAGAACCCCTGACACACCTTTATCCAGTAGAGACACATATATTTGTATTAAAACTTTGATCGGTTAACATTTTCCTAAGTGGACTTCAGCCTGACTTGTAGCCAACTAGCTATAAACCAAGATTTCATTCTTATGAAAGTGTATCCACTTAAAGAAGGGTTATTCATGCAGTTATACTTTTGTGAACGAGGAAGTAGGGTCTAATTGTATTCTCAGAAGATTTTTCAAGACTGTGTGTGTGTATGTGTGTGTGTTGAGAAAACTCTCACTTCTGGTAAACTTAGAATAAGCTTTGTTTGTTAATCTGTCATTGGTTAAAGAAAATATTCCTCTATAGTAAAGGGTAGCAGGAATTTAAGCTGAAAGTATGACATGGTGACAAAATGTGCTTTTCTAGAAATGCAGCCCTTCCCCCCCCAGAAAAACTTAGCACAGTAAGTTGGTGTGAATGGTTGGTTTCACAAGTGTGGTGAGATGGTGTCTGACGTCTGTTTAATGAACACAGTGCTTGGAAGGAAGGGCAAAGCTTGGTGTTGAACGTGAGGGAATCTGGGGCCATGACGCCGTGTGTGTGTGTGTGTGTGTGTGTGTGTGTGTGTGTGTGTGTGCACACAATTACATCATCTCACACGCTTTCCCAGTCTTGTCAGCTGTTACAACCTTGTTATCTGGATGCTGTTAACTTGAGATTTGTTCTGAGCTCATGGAAAAGTCTCCCTTTGTTTTCTTCCTCCAGATAGGAGAAGCCTCTTGGCAGAGTTCCTCAAAGGCAGTGAAGAAGTTAGTAGCATCATGGAAATTTGGCCGCCAGTCGCGGACTAGGGCAGATCTAAACATTAGTTTAGGTTATTTTCACAGGCAGCTGTTCCACAATTTTTCATCCCTTTATTTTAGCGCTGAGCAGAGTCACTCACAGGCGTCACTCCTCAACGGAGCCCCTTGTCCATTCTTATCATTGTGTAGTCTGAGCAGTGGTGAAATTTAAATTTAAATTGGAAACATAAACATGATGACAGAACATGAATAGATCATCCAAAGTCCTTCTGAATTGTTCGGTTTACAATTCTTTAAAGTTAATACAAAAAGTCAAATGGAGGCCATTGATTAAATAAAATACCGAACAACTAGATTACTTTGATGTATTTCATGCCGGGTAATTTGGTCCTTTTGCCTTTTAAATCATTTTTAATTGCTTTGAGTGTTGCCAAAATTCATGCTTACTGTAATCTGTTATAACTACAAGTAAGAAATGTGTGCCTATAATGAAACAAAGGCAACATATATCATAGGTGATTTAATCCACCTTAGGTGGTTGGGTTCCTTGGGGAGTGGCATGGACTGATGGAGAAGAAATTAGGGCTTGGTTCTTGAATAATGTCTCAGATAGCATTGGTCTTGAAACTGAATTATTTTGCTTTTTGTAATTTGGAAGCACTGTGATACACCAAAGTACCATAAAAATGGGTCTTCTTAAGTTTATATTTTCTAAAGATACTATGCAAAAACAATAGTTATCAAAATAAGGCCACCCTTAAAATTTTTTAGGTGCTAAGTTCTTTAACCATTATCCTATGTTACCACTTAACAGAAACTTTTCCTTTGCTGTCAACTACAAGAGCAGAGAAGGGAATGAAGCTGATAAATGTTGAACGCGCACTTCATGGGGGTTTTTTTGTTTGTTTTTTAATTAAAATAGAGTTGATTTACAATGTTGTATTAGTTTCCCGTTCTTTTTCATATTCTTTTCCATTATGGTTTATTACAAGATATTGAATATAGTTCCCTGTGCTATACAGTAGGACCTTGCTGTTTATTTACTTTATATGTAGTAGTTTGTATCTGCTAATCCCAAACTCCTAATCTATCCTTCCCGCTCTTTCCCTTTGGTAACCACAAATCTGTTTTTTATGTCTGTGAGTCCATTTCTGTTTTGTTTTTTTTTTTAACATCTTTATTGGGGTATAATTGCTTTACAATGGTGTGTTAGTTTCTGCTTTATAACAAAGTGAATCAGTTATACATATACATATGTTCCCATATCTCTTCCCTCTTGCGTCTCCCTCCCTCCCGCCCTCCCTATCCCACCCCTCCAGGCGGTCACAAAGCACCGAGCTGATCTCCCTGTGCTATGCGGCTGCTTCCCACTAGCTATCTACCTTACGTTTGGTAGTGTATATATGTCCATGCCTCTCTCTCGCTTTGTCACAGCTCACCCTTCCCCCTGCCCATATCCTGAAGTCCGTTCTCCAGTAGGTCTGTGTCTTTATTCCTGTCTTACTCCTAGGTTCTTCATGACCATTTTTTTTTTCTTAAATTCCATATATATGTGTTAGCATATGGTATTTGTCTTTCTCTTTCTGACTTACTTCACTCTGTATGACAGACTCTAGGTCTATCCACCTCATTACAAATAGCTCAATTTCGTTTCTTTTTATGGCTGAGTAATATTCCATTGTATATATGTGCCACATCTTCTTTATCCATTCATCCGATGATGGGCTCTTAGGTTGTTTCCATCTCTGGGCTATTGTAAATAGAGCTGCAATGAACATTTTGGTACATGACTCTTTTTGAATTTTGCTTTTCTTAGGGTATATGCCCAGTAGTGGGATTGCTGGGTCATATGGTAGTTCTATTTGTAGTTTTTTAAGGAACCTCTATACTGTTCTCCATAGTGGCTGAACCAATTCACATTCCCACCAGCAGTGCAAGAGTGTTCCTTTTTCTCCACACCTTCTCCAGCATTTATTGTTTCTAGATTTTTTGATGATGGCCATTCTGACTGGTATGAGATGATATCTCATTGTAGTTTTGATTTGCATTTCTCTAATAATTTCTGTTTTTTAAATAAGTTCATTTGTATCATTTTCTTTTAGATTCCACATATAAGCGATATCATATGGTATTTGTCCTTCTCTGTCTTATTTACTTCACTTAGTATGATAATCTCTAGGTTCATGCATGTTGCTGCTAATAGCATTATTTCATTCTCTTTTATGGCTGAGTAATATTCCATTGTGTATATGCACCACATCTTCTTTATCCATTCATCTGTCAGTGGACATTTAGGTTGCTTCCGTGTCTTGGCTATTGTAAATCGAGCTGCAGTGAACATTGGGGTGCATGCATCTTTTCAAATTAGTTTTCTCTGGATATATGCCCAGGAGTGGAATTGCTGGGTCGTATGGTAGTTCTATTTCTACTTTTTTAAGGAACCTCCATACTGTTGTCCATAGTGGCTCCACCAATTTACATTCCCACCTACAGTGTAGGAGGGTGCCCTTTTCTCCACACCCTCTGCAGCATTTATGTTGAATGTGACATTCTGTGCTTTACTATGTTTTTTTGTGCTAAATCCTTTACTGCATTTAGCATTTCATGTAATACTTGGCAATAACCCAGTAACAATATCTTTATTTTACATACGAAACAACACTGTGGCTCAGAGAGGTTGCTCAAATCCACACAGCAAGTCAATCATCAGAGAAGAGTTCCAAACCAGGGCCAAACTATTTAACAACCTCGTAATTATATTATCTTTAATGTCTAGCCCTCCCGCATGCATAAATACTCTTTCAAGGATAGTGGGCATAATTTAAACAATATCTAAACATGAACACAAGTTATCGTATTCCTGGAGGTTATGGAGGAGACTTTGGTGTTTCTTTAAGGTCCTTTTTAGCTTTTTTCTTGACACGAAAGCTTACAGGGAAAACCTGTATATTAAACAGATAAAAACTGAGATACTCTGATTGGAGGAGGGGCAGGGCAGGCTGGACCCCTAAAAGTCTGGCTTTCCCCCCTCCTGCCAAGGTGAGCTTTTGACATCTCAACACTTTAAGGGATGTCAGACGTTTTGAATGTGTAATAGAATTACTGTTGGTAGACCACCTGAAGTTTCCTCAACAGTCAGCGTGGGCAAAAGCAGAGGTTTGGAACATGCAGTGTTCAAACCCCTTGCATCACAGCATCCAGAAATGAGTGTGAGGCTCCGCTCTGCCTCTGCTCAACAGTGTGATCTCAAGCACCTCACTTAGCCTCGGGCACCTGGGTTTCCTAAGCTTGGAGGTGAGTGAAGGCTGACCTAGAGCAGTGGATCTCTATCCCGGCTGCCCGTGGGTATGAAGTGCTTTACAAACTTCAATACCCAGGCCCCACCCACAGGGAGTCCAGTCTGCTTTCATCTTTGGATGAAGCCTGAACGTGAATGTGTTTAAACACTCCCCAGATGATTCTAATGTGCGGCCCCAATGATCTTGATTTCTAAACCCATTGAAATGCTAATGAGGACATTCTTTTTTTCGCAATTAAAAAAATGTTATTTTACATTGGGGTATAGTTGATTTACAATGCTGTGTTAGTTTCAGGTGTACAGCAAAGCGATTTAGTTATACTTATACATGTACCTCTTCTTTTTCAGATTCTTTTCCCATATAAGTTGTTACAGAATATTGAGTAGAGTTCCCTGTGCTATACAGTAGGTCCTTGTTGATTATCTATTTTATATAGTAGTGTGTATATGTTAATCCCAAACTCCTAATTTATCCTTTGCCCCTTGCCCCTTTGGTAACCATAATTTGCTTTCTGTATCGAGGACCTTTACTTCTATCCTTATGATTTTGCTTCCCTTGAGAGTGAAGGCTTAAGGAAGGTATGTCATTTGATTCCCATGTTTTGTGTTACAGTGAATCATCACAGAAAATAAGATTAATAGAAAATATAGACTAATACTTAGCATGTGAATTATAGAGGTTTATTGGATTCTACTATTTAATGTGCAGCCCAGCTATAGAACCACCAGCGCCTTGACCTTCCATGTCTAGATCCACGGTTGTCTTGTTACCGAGATGCTAACTAACATGTTCTGAACTGTCTCAGCCATCCTGTTCCAGAGCATCGGGAACTGAAGGAAGGTTCATTTTTAAAACTTTCACTCTCCTAGTGTCCACATTACTCAATCACATAATTGGCCTTTCCCACAGAAAACCTGCAAGAAAGGCTGACAGCCTAAGGGGCTCCCCAGAAAAATACTGTATTCTTGTCCTCATCTTCCTTTTCCAGGTCATTTCAATGTTTTCTATCAATTATTCTTTTTTTTTTTTTCTGCGGTACATGGGCCTCTCCCATTGCAGAGCACAGGCTCCGGACGCGCAGGCTCAGCGGCCATGGCTCACGGTCCAAGCCGCACTGCGGCATGTGGGATCTTCCCGGACCGGGGCATGAACCTGTGTCCCCTGCATCGGCAGGCGGACTCAACCACTGCGCCACCAGGGAAGCCCCTATCAATCATTCTTAAATGCTAAGTCTCACAGACTGGGAAAAAGAAAAACTCTGAGTCCCCTTTCAGAATGACTACAGTATTTTACTAGATTCCTGAGGGCCTTATATGCCATATGCGCTGATAGGTACCCAGGGCCTAACACAGAGTACTTGACACCTAAGGAGTGCTCCATATTTTTTCTTCATAAATGAAAGCCTTCCAGTTTAGCCAATGGAATCTTGAGTTCTGAATAGTATTACGTGAATACGGTTCCCTCATGAAGCCTCCACTGCCCACGATCAGAGAACAGTCTGAACGGAACATAAAACAAATGGGCCATTGAGGGACTCAGAGCTAGAGTTTCCCCACCGTCATCTCAAGTTTACCAGTTGGGAAGATGAGTGGTTGATTTGATGGAATCATAGTATCAAGGATAGACATTGTCTCAAATATCCTATTCATAACAGAGATTTAGTAGAAACACAAAACCGTTGTTGTGTTCCATTTATGCACACTTTTCATGTGAGGTCTAACCCCAGAAATCTACACTTTCTCCCAACACATCCAGGGGCACAGCAAAACACTCTCTTCTATTAAAACGTCCTCACTTTCTTTCTTTTTGTTCTTTTAAAGGTACATTTTATTTATTTTATTTTATTTTTTTTTTTTTTTGTGCTGCACCGTGCAGCAGCCGAGATGTTAGGTCCCCGACCAGGGATCGAACCCGCGCCCCTGGCAGTGGAAATGCAAAGTCTAAACTGCTGGACCGCCAGGGAAGTCCCCCAAACGTGCTCACTTTCAGTTGTTTGTCAGCCGTTAAGCCAAACACTGCCTCTTTATTAAACAGCATGGTAAGGGAATTTAGCTATTTTTACACTGATATATTAAGGTACAACAAAATATGAAAACCATATTATGTGAGGACACATAATAAAGACGTGTTAGACTGGTGTTATAGGCCTTACATTAAAGTCAAGAATAGGTAACAATTCCGTTGCCATTACGGAAGTAGCACTATTGAAACGTGATTTCTGACATTTTTAAAGTGTAATAAAATGTTATCTGAAAACAGGAAAACACGTGGCGATCATCTGTCAGTACCACATTAGATGTTAACGTTCCTGAATCACAGCTGGGACCCGTTTTACTAATAACAACAAACAGATAACAAACTTCATGGAAGCCTGTTTACTGCAGGAAAAATGAAGAGCTTGGTTTAGAACGTGCTTCTCCTCCTCTTCTCTCCTATATAGTCCTGAGTTATATTGTAACACTTAGGATGTTGCCGGCCAGGTAGTACTCTTTGCTTTCCCATTTGAAAATGTGAACTTGAAATCAGGTTTTTTGCAGGAGAAAATGAATTTAGAAATCTCTGATGTTGTTATGAGGCAGAGCCTGCATGGATAAGCAAAATAAAATGCATTTAACTTTCAGGTGAGGTCTGGGCAGTAATGATCCTGCAAATCAGAGGTAGAATTCTAGATTCTCTGCCTGGGAACCTTGCCCAGGGCCTTCTGGCTCTCATTTTTGCTGTCTCATATTTGCTATTTAATTTATATGCATCAAACTAACACTCACTTTCCTATTTGGGCAAGAAAAGGAAGATGCTTACAAATTGCTGGAGTTGAGGAACAAAGCTCCCAATCAAGTTTCAGGTTTCTGTATTTTTAGAAAACATGCATATATACGGATTACTACAAAGACATTCAACACGGATCCTTAATTCTAGAATTGTGCTACCAATTAAGGATGCCATGAAAATATTTTGGGAGACAAGATTTAATTAGCACAGCATATCTGAATCTAAAGAGCAGCGAGCAACTTTATTTTGGTTATATAATATTCTGGGCAGCCCTGAAATTCAGAAATGTTAAGGAAAACAAGAATACTTCCCCATAAATGAGGGGAAATGAATAAATCACGCTTTCTCATTTCAGAGTTTATAATACAAGCAATAGTTTTATCATTCTTCCATTGCTTTGGGAGAAAACTCAGACTGAGATTGTTGGTGAATTAAAGTTTAGTTATAAACTGGAGGATCTAGGAGACTCACAATACAATTCAAATCTAATTACGGGAGTGACATCCCAGAGCACAACACTATGGGAAGTGCCTTGAGTGTGTTTAATTTTTTAACTAAACTTTCAGCAGTAGCTCTTTTCATCTAACATCCTAAAACCAATAAATGTAATATAGAGTGATTTTGTGCTGGTGAGGATTTTTGAAAGCCTGACAACCATAGACCAGAGTGAAAAGGAATGCTTTGATGCACATGATTTTGTGTGCACTGAGTTTCCATCTGTGATAGATAGGATCACAATGAAAGAAGCCTGACAACACGGGGTGGGGGGGTGACAAATGGACCTACAGAAGGATCTGATAGTAGGCCATTAAGACAATCTTTACCTATGACGTCAAGTTATAAAAATATTTCTTTGGGAATTCCCTGGCGGTCCAGTGGTTAGGACCCCGCGCTTCCACTGCAGGGGGCACAGGTTCGATCCCTGGTCAGGGAACTAAGATCTCACATGCCATGGGGCGCGACCCCCAAAAAATTTATTTATCAACTACTTCTCTATTTTTTTACTTTCTAAACTTTTTAATAAATATTTAAGTGTTTCCCCAATAGTCTATGTTTCAATGCCCCCAGATAAGTTATTTTTATACAGAAGCATTATTTGAAACAAAAAAGTGACTATCCTTATTAATTTAATTAATAATTTAACTAATTCACTTCTAAAGCTGATACAATTTGGTGAACCAAAAAGTATTGAACATGGTGATGCTGACTCTCATCACCTACTTGTGGACAAGAACGATCTAAATGAAAAGTTAGATGACAACACACACGCATATACAATCACGTGTCAAACTGGGCAAGACCACGGGCATTATAGCAGGTGATTTGATGTCGGGGAAAATGGAGTGGGGTGGGCTGAGATGACGGGATAAAGTGTTTCAGGTATGAACTTGAGAAAAGACGCCAAAAGAGCACGAAACTGGGGAGACCAGCCCAGAGCATCGTGCACGTGGAGGACAGTGGTTGACAGAGAACGGAAGGACCAAGTCCAGTCACTTATGATGACCTTGGGAGGCGGGCAGAACCTTGTTGGGTTCAAGACCAACGGGAGCCCCTGAAGGCTGTTGGAAGGAAGGGGAGAGTGAACTGATCGGAGGAGGATTTGTAGACTGCATGGCAGCAGAGGAAATGTGGAGCCCAAGAGACTAATAAGAAGCTGGTGGCAGCAGTTGTGAGGGTCTGGGAGCCAATTCTGTTGCTTCTTGGGGCCACACACTGTCCCCTGCAAGGGACTGTAGCTGTGTAACTATGTAGTGCCCAACTACATTCAACAACTATCTTGCATTTACAAATTTTGTCACCTGAGTAATTAGATTCACTGTAAAGATATTATTTTTTTCCTCTAAAGTGATGAGATTTACAGCTTACACTTTTCTGAGGAAGAAAGAGTTTCAGCCAAGTTCTAACATTTACAAGCTAAAACATTACACACATTAATCACAAATAAAGGTTAACTTACCTGTTTGCAAAAGAAAAGCATTCTGTAGCTGGTTGAGTTTCAGTGACTGGAGATATTTTCAGACATTTTGGAGTCAGTCTCCTTTGGAGGCAGTGACATTGGTTTAAACTGCAGAGCTAAAGTAAAATATTTTAGAAAGGCTTCTTACCTTTGTTTATTAAAAGGTGGAAAGTTATCCTGTGGAGATGGGGAAAAAACCTGTTTGCTGGACCACAATGCAATACATGGGCTACATACATGGAATTCATATTTGTGAACGATCAATTTAAAGCCTGAGTGAAAATATGACTTAACTAATATATTTTAACTCCTGTTTTTCACAGAAAAAACTGTAGTCTTAACTGGAACTAAACTTATTATTTATTTTAATATGATTATTCTTTCCTACTAAATGCCACAGAAAACCAGTTAACATCTGCATTTTTAATAGCATGAAAATGCCTAAAGTCTAAAAGGAATCTTGCTTCACAAATACACATCACTTAAATGAGAGTAGAAAGCACTCATGCTAAAGACTGAGTTTGAAACCTCCAATTAGACTGCAGTAGCTATTCATCACAGCTCTTATTTTTAAGATGGCGAGCTTATATTCCTTGTCGAGTCGGTCATGATGAGTTTCAGTGCCATGTTTTGGTTCCCACAATTATCTATTGTTTGGGAAAATTAAAAAGAAGGGACATCCACTTAAATAGATTACAGTGATGTTGTCCTGGCCCTTTTACCACTTTCATTCTCAAGTCGGAGTGACTGCCTTGGCAGGTCTGCACTCCAATCAATGGACTCAGTCCTTGTAATTGTGCCCTGATAGACTTTTAAGTGTAAACTGTGAAACATTAAGAACAACTGCATCATCTAAGCTGCTCATTTTACGCCTCTCTCTGCCCTTTACAACTCTAGGTGGATTATTGTAAGCACGTGGCCAAATGATTCGTGTCAGTAGTGAGAGGAAGCCTAATTACTCTCCAGTTCCTGAGTCTTTGCAGCTGCCACAGTGTTTCATGTTGTAACTTCTGTTTAGTTGTTCATTCTAAAACCTTCATCCATAGTGAAAATAGGCTTTAGGGTACAGAAAGATTTGATTTCTATGTGAACTATAAGCATTTTATTGATTTCGTATACTCTATATTTATAAGACAGTATTCTTTTAAGCTCATTTTACATGAGTTGATAACAATAATACCGTTATTTGCTTGTTAAATAAGGGAAGTTATATTTAGATATTTACATATTTTGAATTTCTATGCAGCTTACCCAATCAATCCTCATTATTCATGAGGTCCCTATTTACAGATTTGCTAACCAACATTTATTTGTGAGACGAAAGTCAATCCCTGTGGCCCTTCTGTATTCACTGGTTGAGCAGGAAGGATTTTAGTCTCCGATGTGTGTGTTTCCAGCTGAGATTGGATGTGGCTCTGCTCTGCCTTGTTTCAGCTCCCATATTGTAAACAAGTATTCTTTTCATGGTCTATTTACTGTCACATTTTTCACATTTTCATGCCTTTTGTTGATGATTTCACTATTTAAAATGGTCCCCAAGCTGGTGCTGAAGTGCTGTCTAGTGTCCTAAAACAAGAGAGCTGTGATGCGCCTTCTGGAGAAAGGGCGTGAGTGAGATAAGCTTCTTTCAGGCATCAGTTACGCTGCTACTGGCCCGGAGTTCAATGTTAATGAATAAACAAGACACATTAAGTAGGATGTCTTGAAACAGAAACACACATAAAACAACGGTATGTATTGAATGGTAGAAAAGACTCATGTGACCACAGCTCCAGGAGTCTCACTCTACTTTCCCTGGTTCAGGACTCACTAACCCAGAGTTCAAAGCAACTTTACAGAACATACCACAAACAACAGGAGTCGACCATCCTGTTTTTTTCTTTCCTAGAAGCGACCTCCCAGGCATTTCTTCAAGAGCCATTATGGGAGATTGTGAATGTCAGATGTCTCATTGGAGCCTTTTTTTTTTTTTTTTCGGTACGCGGGCCTCTCACCGCTGTGGCCTCTCCCGTTGCAGAGCACAGGCTCCGGACGCGCAGGCTCAGCAGCCATGGCTCACGGGCCCAGCCGCTCCGCGGCATGTGGGATCTTCCCGGACCAGGGCACGAACCCGCGTCCCCTGCATCGGCAGGCGGACTCTCAACCACTGCGCCACCAGGGAAGCCCTGGTGAGGAATTTTATAGTAATAGGTCAGGGTAGGGTTGCTGATAAGATTAGGGCGTGTGCAGGGCCTGTGCTCCTTCAATCTGGCCTCAGGTGGTTTCTTGACAACTCCTCCCTTGTCTCTGCATCCCTTCCCTTCCCTGATTAGCAAATGTTTGAATCTGCCCTTTGGGACTCATGGAAGGTCATGGAGGCTGGAGTCTGTTCCCTACAAATGAGGAATAGGGGACACAAAGTCTTCTGTACCCAGGAGCTCCACAGGGTCCTGCTTGGTTTCATCATCATTTAAATTTTTAGAAAATGCTCATAAATGGGGTCAGTACGGTAGAGTCGTATGGCAACACCTAGCAGAGTGCCTTATGTAAAGAGATAGTAACTCTCTTTATATCTGAGAGGGGCAAGAGCATGCTTTCTCATGGAGTAATAGTGTCATGGATTTGTTTTTAGCTGACAGTGATGCTTGAGCTTATGCAGATCATCCTCTGGTTTCACAGAAGGGAAGTGCCAAGCCCAAGGAGGTTAGGGTGTCTGCCCAAAGCCACATTCTGGGGCAGAGCTGGGAATCCTGTGAGTACGTCCACGCCATCAGATCACCCTTCCTGTGAGTCCTGAGGCCAACTACACAAGAGAGAAGACATTTTTACTACTTTGAGGTGTCATCCCAAGCCCCAAGGGAACTTCCTGTTGTTAGCTCGTAAACATATTACTTTTCTTCCTCATTATTTTAAGCACATTTTGTGATTAGAAGTCAGGTATTCCCAATTAACTTAGATCAGAATGTTATCTTTTCATTTTAAGAAAGCAAGCAATATTTTGAAAGGTACCCTTCTATTAGTTTGTGATGACACTCAAATACTCATACCAAAGCTGAACTTTCATTAGGAAAACAGAAACTCAGCTGTGTTCAGTTTGAAACCCATGACTGGATGCTGAGCGGGTCAAGCTGGGAGGCATCATGGACAACACCGCAAAGAAATGTTTTGAGAAGAATTTACTCAGTACAGACGGTGTTTGGGAGCCCAGAGCTCCCGCGCTGCGACTCAGTAACCAGCACAGGTGATTGGCACGGTCTGGTGATTGGCACCGTCTACTAACAGCTGATTTCAATAAAACCCATTTGATTATGCCTTGAAGAATTGTTTTTGGAAGGAGTTGAAGAAATTAAAGAATGAGAACGGATTTGTTTTATGCCTTGTAGCAGTCAGAGGAAGATATACAAGGACAGGGATATACTTAAGATACAATATGTCCTCCTACTGTACATTTTATTGCATGGAGCAAAATTTCAGCCCTGGCTCCCTTCAGCAGTGACAAGGGAGAAAGTCCACAGTTAAGACGAAAGTCTCCTTTCACACATAGGAAATGAAATGCCATAAACCTAATGATATTAATTTTAGGGTTTTATTTCCTCCTTTTTATTACCCTCTTTAGGATAGAAACACATTCCTAGCCCCGTAAAAATTTTAGTCAATATATTTTTCAAGTTCTCTAAGAGATGATAGCCAGTCCTTGTCCCCTTCCTCTGTGGTGACTTTTGGTCAGCACAGTGAAAGGTAATGGCGTTATGGAATCTTAAGAGGTACGTCTAAAACAGAAGGCATCCCTTTAATTAAAAATAATTCAGTAAGAAAAAAGTATGGTGAAAGCCTTTAGCACATATTTATCTTTTGATATATTTTTCATTCCTTTCTTCTTATTTTCCTTCATCCCTATGAAGCAATCAACAAATAATTTGGGGGTACTTTGATATCTTCAGGCTATGCTATGCACTATAAGGTGTAGAAAGGAAAAAACAACATATTCCCTGCTGTCAAGAATGTGATGTTTGCCACACCAGGTTCTACGAGATACAAGCGTCACTTAGGATATCAACAGGAGGATGGGTAACACGGGGTTCCTTGATCAGTTTTAGACACAGGGACACTGAAAGCTCCCCCCAGCCGCACCATTCACGCTACATGTTAAACTGTCCCAAGTCTCGAGATAAAGAACCCCGGGTGCTGCCGCGGAACCCAGCGTTCCCCCAAGTCTCGCGATTAAAACCTCAGGGGCTGCCGCTGGGCTCAGCATTCCCCCAAGTCTCGCGATAAAGAACCCCAGGTGCTGCCGCTAGACCCAGCATTCCCCCAAGTCTCGTGATAAAGAGCCCCAGGTGCTGCCGCTAGACCCAGCATTCCCCCAAGTCTCGCGATAAAGAACCCCAGTGCTGCCCTGGGAGCCAGCTTTCCCCCGTGTCTTCACAGAGGAGCGGTTTCCACGGTAAGGCCAGTGGGAGTCTCTTGGGACAGTGGGGTTTTGTGGGAAAAGGTTTGGGAAATTCCGAATTCGGGAGCCTCCGAAAACATTTTACAGGTAACGTGTGAGTGCGAACTCAGCCCTGTAAGTGTGGAGAAGGGAAAGGTCAGTGTGCTGTAGGCTGCTGAAGAGAAGAACCTCAGGAGGTTGGACTTTAAAAGAAAAGTGTGGCTGGAAAAAAAAAGCGGAATACTGAGGGGAGGAAGGTAAAACTCAGGTTCTAGCTCCCGAAGTGGTGACGTTGCTCATTTGCGGGGGGGGGGGGGGGGGCAATGGGCAAATGTGCGGACAGTGATTATTACTAGGAACTTGGTCTACGTTACACATTTCTGTGTTATTTGTGTGCTTGTTTTTTTTTTTTTTTCCTTCGGTACGCGGGCCTCTCACTGCTGCGGCCTCTCCCGTTGCGGAGCACAGGCTCCGGACGCGCAGGCTCAGCAGCCATGGCTCACGGGCCCAGCTGCTTCGCGGCATGTGGGATCTTCCCGGACCGGGACATGAACCCGTGTACCCTGCATCGGCAGGCGGACTCTTAACCACTGCGCCACCAGGGAAGCCCTGTGTGCTTGTTTTTAACAGTGTTTATTCCATGAGACAATGATTTGTTCTTATAATCAGATGTTTTCCTAAACTCACTAAGGCTTACCTATCAGAAGAACTAATAATGTGAATAGAACTTTACTTACATGATTTTATATGTGTGTGTGTGTGTGCAGTATTTACAAGCAGGTGTGCAAATACACTATCTTGGCCCAAAAAAGAAGTTGAGACACCAAGGTCAACCTGTGTTGCAAGCATAGGTGGCACCTGTTCATTCCTCCCGCAAGTGTGCTGGCTCCAGGGATGAGAATAAACAGTGTGGACTCCTAACTAAGGTTCCCTTTTGGCTGCCTGTCCAATCATGAACTAATCAACCTGATACTAATCAACTGAGGAGCAAGCTAAAAATAGCCAACTTGAACTTTGTCGTTGCTCAGCGTATCTTTTTTTAAGTATATCTCATTTTAAAGTATCCTTTAATATTTAATTAGCTATTTATGCCTATGTGTTTTTGATCTGAAAACACAACCAAGTTTGAAAGTAACTGAAGAGAAAACCCTCAAGACACAGGAAGTATTTTATAAATATTGTCTGCTTGGAAAGCCATTTTTCCCTTCGTCGCCCTAAGATATTGTTAAGGGGATTTTTTAAATCTGGGAAAATGATATATATGAACTTATGTGTTGAGTGTATATAAATGTATATACATATATATGCAGCAAAGTATAAGGATAATAGGAATAACATGTAAGATTGGACCATGTAAAACTGCTGAAATTGGACTGTTTCTGAAGTCAAATAATGGCAATTTCTCTGTAAATCTGTAAATTTAAACCTAATAGTTTTGCTCACTCCATACCCATCTCCTCACTTGGGTAGACAGTTTGCCAGTTGTGTTTGGAGGGTGGAGGGCATTTTGACTCCTGTCACATTCCCAGTTTGGGTCAGAACTTTTCTGGCCTCCTCCACTTCCAGGTCATTCTACTCTGTATGGTGCTGTCTCCTAAATATTATTTATCAGGCTGATTACTTATAGCCATCCTTAAATGCGGAGCCATTTCCTGTGTTGAGTTCAGTATCACAGACACAGACTGAGTCAACTATTGTTGCTCTTTCTCTGTCATCTGTCCCTGTTTCTATGACTGTTGTTGTTCTCTAAGAGCATCTAGAAGATCCCAGAAATCAGATACCTGAGAGGACTCTGTCCAGATATGACAGCCTCTGGTTACCTAATGTCTCTACCGAATTGCTTGGCAGGAGTTCTAAAGGCCTGAGTAGACGACTGGCTCTAGGACAGATGCTCTCAAGAAAATATTCACCCCCAATTCAAGCACACCTATTTCTATTTTGTCCCCTATATGTCATTCTCCATTGGCCCCCACTTTGATTATAAATCAGGATAACTACCAGCTTCCATGGATTACCACCATGTGTGTAATACATATGCACATGTATACAATATCGACACTATGATCTGAAAATAGAAAATGGCAGTGGGTTTTCTCCACATGTGGTTTCAGTAATATCAAATCTAATTACCCAGTTGAGGAGAATTAGACTTTATAGGAGGTGCTAAATATAATCTAATGAGGTTTGTGACAGACATTTTTTCATAGAAACAGGAACAGTTGTTTGCCATGGCTTTTGCCTGTCGTCAAAGGCTGCAGTGCCTTCCTAGCTACTGGTAAAGAAATTCTCTAACCATAACTATTTGTCACAGCTTCTACCTCGGCTAACTACTGTCAATTTGAATGCAAGCTGCTGTGCCAGAGCTGGTTTTCAGATCCCCCCTTTCAGAAATCTAATGTAGTCTTAGAAGGACCTTTGTTTTTTTCAGTAGTGAATAGATTAATCTCTCTTTGCTGTTAAATATAGCATTTAACTAGTACAAGTCAATGAATTTTTGAGTGGCTTCTTTGCATAAGGCTGTGGTGGTTAATGCTGGTGCCTAGTAGGTGTTCAGTGAATTTTTCTTAAACTCCAAGAAGTAAGACAGAGGCTTGCTTTCAAAGACTTCATAATCCTCTCACAAGAGTACCATGCGTTTGTGTAATACTTTCATTTCATCACACATATAATCAGATCCTACCCATGTGTGGCAGATATTAGACTTCTCATTTTACAAATGAGGAAACCAAAGCACAAAGGAAACAAGAGATTTGGCCAAGAGTTCTGTGTTAGGGGAGATCAGCTCGGTGCTTTGTGACCACCTAGAGGGGTGGGATAGGGAGGGAGGGAGGGAGGGAGACGCAAGAGGGAAGAGATATGGGATATATGTTTATGTATAGCTGATTCACTTTGTTATAAAGCAGAAACTAACACATCATTGTAAAGCAATTATACTCCAATAAAGATGTTAAAAAAAAAAAAGAGTTCTGTGTTAGGGCTATCCAGAGAAACAGACCAAGAGGAGATATATATATATATATATATATATATATATATATATATATATATATATATATATATATATATATATATATATAAAGGATATTTACTATGAGGAATTGGCTCATGTGAATATGGAGGCTGAGAAGTCCCACAGTCTGCCATCTGCAAACTGGAGACTCAGGAAAGCCAGTGATGTGGTTCAGTCCTAAGGCCTGAGAACCAGGGGAGCTGATGGCATAAACCCCAGCACAGGGGGAGGAGAAGATGAGCTGAGATGTATTGTCCTAGCTCAAGCAGTGAGGCAGGAAGAGAGGGTGAATTCCTCCTTTCCGCACGTTTTGTTCTGTTTAGGCCATCATCAGATTGGATGGTGCCCACCCACAGTGGAGAGGGCCGTCTACTTTACTGGCCCACCAGTTCAAATGCTAATCTTACCTGGAGACAGGCTCACAGACACACCCAGATATGTTTTCAACCTGAACACCCAGTGACCAGTCAAGTTGACACATAAAATTAACCATCACAGGTTCCAAGCTAGGAAGTAGTGAAGCTAAACTAAAATCCAGGCTTTCTAATGCCTAATCCAACGCTAGTTCCACCAAACCTCCCTGGCTCACAAAATCAAACTGAGAAGGAAACATCTCGGCAAAAGGAAGAAAGCAGTATCCACTTATTCATTCACTGATGCCCCAAACGAGTAGAAAAAAGTGTCCCACTTTCAACAACACGTGGCCCTCAGTTAATATTTTGTGGCCACAGATTATTGTTTATCACAGTCATACCATATCTATAGGGCTATAGACTTTTTAGTTATAAAAAGAAAATCCATGTTTGAAAATTTTTTACTTTACTCAGTGGAAAGAAAATGTTAAAACCTTGGGGTCCACAGTAATTTTGGGAGATGCCATGGATTTTTTTCAAGAATTTAATGTTGGAGAGTTATTCTCAGATTCTTTTTTAAAGTATGTGTGTATGTATGTGCATTCAAGCATTTGCTTTTTTTTATTGGAGGGTAAGGTTTTTGTAGAAATCCTTTAAAAGACTGAATTATTATGGAAAATCATTTTGAAATTTGAGAATGTTAACTAACTTTTTATTTCCCAAAGCTTCGTGGCAAAGATAGATGCTCTGGAAAACTTTTCAAGCTCTTAAAATTTTACAGTGATGGAAAAGTTGCCTGAAACCTATTACAGATCATAGTACCTGGTTAATTTCCTATTGCTTTTCTCTCAGTTACGGTTTTCCACCAAGCAGTATTAAACAGAGAAGACAAAGAACCCATACTTTTCTGATTGGCTGGTACTCATCTTAGCTAATACAAATGGCAAAACAGGAATAATAAAGAAGGGAAATTGCTTTTCTCTTACTTCTGTCAATCACAAAATAGTATTGAATTTAGTTCTGCCAAAATAATTTCAAGGTATGTGACATCATTTTGCTTTCATCTATTTGTATTTTGGTTATTCTTGTATTTAATGAGGCAAAAAGCATTTAATACTGTACATAAAATTTTCCCTATATTTTAAATTTATTTTGAATGATAACCTTTAAATCTGAAACAAATTCTGAGCCACTCATGATTGCCCTTTATCACAAGGACTTGAGTAGCAGGAGACAAACTGAAAACCTTTCTGGGGGACAAACTCCAGGGCAGGAGAATTACACTAGTCAAGCCAACTGAGAGCAGAAATCACACTGTTGCCCCTCAGCTCTAAATCAAGGATTTAGAGCTGTGGATCAAATCTGGTCCACTGCCTGTTTTTGTAAATAAAATTTTATTAGAACACAGCCACACCATTCATTTAGCTACAACTGCAGACCTGAGTAACTCCAAGAGAGACTATATGGCTCACGTAGTCTAAAATATTTATGATCTGGCCTTTTACAGGAAAAGTTTGCCAATCTCTACTGTAAATCTTTGTCCTTTCCCTTCCTCTCCTGCAGAAGGCAATAACTAGTGGGAAAAGACATGGCCTAGACTCTCATACGGCAAGAAGGGGAAATAATGCATTTTCTCGCTAGACAGTGCAGGTGATACTTCTGGGTCCCTGCCGGCCTCGTGCCTTTTGAAGGGCCCAGGAATCAGAAGCCAGTTCTGGCTCTTCAGTAACACAGCCTTGCTGCCACTGCTGTCTGGTCAGAAGCCGAAACATCAGAGTACCCAGAAACAACTGAATTTTTAATTGATGGGGATGCTAGGGTTTATTTAGTGCATCCCTGTCACTTTACTAGTGAGAAAACAGATATTTTTAGAGGATTGGGTGCCTATGAAAACCGAAGATCTGGAGCAAAACTCAACTATTACCACTTTCAACTTTTATATTTTCCATCACCGCTTAATATGTTTTAGTTTCAATTATGTACCTGAAACAACAACAGAATTTAAGTAAACATCTCTAAAATTGTCAGCGAAGGGTATAATATTAAATTAAATACAGCCACATTTTGCGTCACTTTTTTTGTTCGTTTATGGGTTTTTTGGGTTTCTTTTCATTGGACTATAATTGCCTTACAATATTATATTAGTTTCAGGTGTACGACCTAGTAATTCAGTATCTTTATACATTGCAAAATGATCACCGTGATAAGTCTAGTTACCATTTGTCACCATACAAAGTTATTACAGTATTATCAACTATATTCCATATGTTGTACATTACATTCCCATGATTTATTTCATAACTGGAAGCTTGTACCTCTTAATCTCCCTCATCTATTACACTCATTGCCCCACTCCCTCCCCTCTGACAACCACCAGTTTTTTCTCTGTATCTATGAGTCTATTTCTGTTCTATTATGTTTGTTTAGATTCCAAATATAAATGAAATTATACAGTACTTATCTTTCTCCATCCCACTTACTTCACTTAGCATGATATCTTCTAGGTCCATCCATGTTGTCAAAATGGCACGACTGCATTCTTTTTTATGGCTGAGTAATATTCCATTGTATATGTCTACCACATCTTATTTATCCATTCTTCTGTCAATGGACACTGAGGTTGCTTCCATATCATTCCGATTGTAAATAGCACTGCATGAAAATAGGGGTGTATATCTTTTCAAATTAGTGGGTTTTTTCTTTGAAAAGTATCAAGAAGTGGCATTGCTGAATCATATGGTAGCTTATTTTTGATTTATTGAGGAGTCTCCATACTGGTTTTTATAGTAGTTCAACCAATTTACATTCCCACCAACAGTGCACAAGGGTTCCCTTTGCTCCACATCCTTGCCAACACTTATTTGTCATTTTCTTGATGATAGCCATTCTGACAGGTGTGAGGTAATATCTCACTGTGGTTTTGAATTTCATTTCCCTGATGATTAGTAATGTAGAGTATTTTTCATGTTGGCCATCTGTTTGTCTTCTTTGAAAAATTTCTATTCAGGTCCTCTGCCCATCTTTAATAGGGTTGTTTGGGATTTTTTTTTTTTATGTTGTATGAGTTTTTAAAATATTTTTGGATATTAACCCCTTATCAGGTATACCATTTGTAAAGATCTTCTTTCATTCAGTAGACTGCCTTTTTGTTTTGTTGATAGTTTTCTTCACTGATGTAGTCCCAGTATTTATCTTTGTTTGGGTTTCCCTTGCTGGAGGAAACATTCAAAAAGTGTTGCTGAGACCGATGTCAAAGAGCTTCCTGCCTATATTTTCTTCTAGGAGTTTTACAGTTTCAGGTCTGACATTTAAGTCTTTAATCCATTTCGAGTTTACTTTTTTTTTTATGGTGTGAGGAAATGTTCTAATCTCATTGTTTTATACGTAGCTGTCCAGTTTTCCCTGCACCACTTACTGAAGAGAATGTCTTTTCTCCACTGTATATTCTTGCCTCCTTTGTCATGGATTAATTGACCATATGTGCGTGGGTTTATTTCCAGGCTCTCTATTCTGTTCCATTGATCTATGTGTCTGTTTTTGTGCCAGTACCATTCTGTTTTGATTACTATTGCTTTGTAGTATAGTCTGAAGTCTAGGAGAGTGATACCTCTAGCTTTGTTCTTTTTTCTCAAGGTTGCTTTGGAAATTCAGGGTCTTTTGTTGTTCCATAGGATTGTTTGTTCTAGTTCTATGAAGAATATCACGGGTATTTTGATAGGGATTGCATCAAATCTGTAGAGCACTTTCGATATTATGGACATTTTAACAACATTAATTCTTCCAGTCCAAGAGCGTGAGATATCTTTCCATTTTGTTGTATTATCCTCTACTTCCTTCATCAGTGTTTTATAGTTTTCAGAGTACAGGTCTGTCACCTTGCTTAAGTTTATTCCTAGGTATTTTATTCTTTTTGATGAGATTTTAAATGGGATTTTTTTTTTTTTACTTTCTATTTCTGATATTTCACTATTAGTGGATAGGAACACAACAGATTTCTGTATATTAATCTTGTATCCTGCAACTTTGCTGAATTCATTTATAATTTCTAACAGTTTTTGGGTGGAGACTTTAGGGTTTTCTAAATAAAATATTATATTATGTGCAAACAGTGCCAGTTTTACTTCTTCCCTTCCAGTTAGGGTGCCTTTTATTTCTTTTTCTTACCTGATTGATGTGGCTAAGACTTCCAGTACTATGTTAAATAGAAGCGGCAAGAGTGGGCATCACTGTTTTGTTCCTGATGTTAGAGGAAATGCTTCCGGCTTTTCACTGTTGAGTGTGATGTTGGTTGTAGGCTTGTCACATACGATGCTTACTACGTTGAGGTATGTTTTTCATACTCACTGTTAAGAGTCTTTATCGTGAAAGTATGTTGAATTTTGTCAAAAGCATTTTCTGCATCTATTGAGATGATATGATTTCTGTTCTTCAGTTTGTTAGTGTGGTGTATTATGTCAATTGATTTATGGATATTGAGTCATGCATCCCTAGGATAAATCCCACTTGATCGTGGTATATAATCCTTTTAGTGTATTGTTGAATTTGGCTTTTCAATATTATGTTAAGGATTTTTGCATCTATGTTTATCAGTGACATTGGCCCGTAATTTTCTTTTTTTGTGGTGTCCTTGGTCTTGGTATCCTTTATTCTCTACTCTTGTGATTTGGTGACTGTCTTTATTGTTAGGTTTGGATTCCTTTCTGTTTTTTGTGTGTGTATTTGTTATGGATTTTTGGTTTGTGATTACCATGAAGTTCATATATTAGTATGTATATATATATATATACCACACACACACACATATATATAAAGTTGAGATTATTTTAAGTTGATGATCTCTTAAGTTTGAATGTATTCTAACAACTCTGCATTTTTCCTCCTCCCCTTGCATATTTAATGTTTTTAACATCATATTTTATAAATTTTTATTCTGTGTATCCCTTAACTACTTATTGTGGATATAGATGATTTTACTACTTTGTCTTTCAACCCTCCTACTAGCTTTATAAGTGGTTGATCTACTACCTTTACTATGTGTTTGCCTTTACCAGTGAGATTTTTCCTTTCAAAATGTTCATATTTCTAGTTGTGATCTGGGTTTTTTTTTTTTTTTTCAGCTTAAGGAAGTCCCTTTAACAATTTTGCTGGTTTAGTGGTGCTGGACTCTTCTAGCTTTTGCTTGTATTTAAAGCTTTTGAGATCTCCATCAAATCTGAATGAGAGCCTTACTGGGTAGAATATTCTTTTTTTTTTTTTTAAACCTTTTTATCAGAGTATAATTGCTTTACAGTGGTGTGGTAGTTTCTGCTTCATAACAAAGTGAATCAGCTATACATATACATAATCCCCATATCTCCTTCCTGTTGTGTCTCCCTCCCACCCTCCCTATCCCACCCCTCTAGGTGGTCACAAAACACTGAATTGATCTCCCTGTGCTATGAGGCTGCTTCCCACTAGCTATCTATTTTACATTTAGTAGTATATATAAGTCCATGCCACTCTCTCACTTCGTGCCAGTTTACCCTTCCCCCTCCCTGTGTCCTCAAGTCCATTCTCTTCATCTGCATCTTTATTCCTGTCCTGCCTCTAGGTTCTTCATATTGTAGGTTTTTCCTCTCATCATTTTGAATATATCATGCCACTCCCTTCTGGCCTTGAAGTTTCTGCTGAAAGATCAGCTGATTGTCGTATGGGAGTTCCCTTGTATGTAAATAGTTGCTTTTCTCTTGTTGCTTTTAAGAGTCTCTCTTTAACTTTACTTTTTGCCACTTTAATTATAGTATGTCTTGGTGTGGACCTCTTTGGGTTCATTTTGTTTAGGACTCTCTGTGTTTCATGTACCTGGATGTCTGTTTCCTTCCCCAGGTAAGGAAAGTTTTCAGCTATATTTCTTCAAATAAGTTCTCTGTCCCTTTCTCTTTCTCTTCTCCTTCTGGGACTGCTATAACATTGATGTTCTCTCAGAAGTCTCTTAAGCTATCCTCTTTTTTTTATTCCGTTTTCTATTTTCTGTTGAGCTTGGATGATTTCCACTATTCTGTCTTCCAGCTTGCTGATCTGTTCCTCTATTATCTAATCTAATGTTGATTTCTTCTAGTTTTTTAAAAAATTTCAGTTACTGTATTCTTCAGCTCTGTTTTTTTCTTTATATTTCTAACTCTTTCTTAAACTTCACACTGTGTTCCTCCATTCTTCTCCCAAGTTCATTGAGCATCTTTTTGATCATTACCTTGAACTCTTTATTGGCTATGTTGCTTATCTCTACTTTGCTTAGTTCTTTTCTGGGGTTTTATCTTGTTCCTTTGTTTGGAACATATTCCCTTGTCTCCTTATTTTGCCAAGTTCTCTGTGCTTATTTCTATGTATTAGGTGGGTTGGTTCCATTTCCCATCTTGGAGAAGTGGTCTTATGTAGGAGATGTCCTCTGGGACCCAACAGGACATTCTCCACCTGTCACCTGAGCTATATGCTCTAGGGGTGCCCCCTGTGTGGGCTCTGTGGGCCCTTCTCTTGTGGCGGGCTGACTATTGTGGATGTGCTGGTAGGCAGGTTGGCCCCCGTCCCAGTTGGCTACCAGGTCCTGCCTTGTGCAGCGGCTGCTGGTATGCTGGTTTGCAGGGCCAGATCCCAGTGGCTGGCTGTGGGGCCCAGGGAGCCCAGGTTTGCCGCTGACGTGCTGGTAGGCAGGTAAGCCCCCAGCGCTACTAGGCTGGAAGAAGAACCCCAAGCTGGTGCTTGACTGCACCAATGTCCTCCTGATAAAATGAGCCCCCAGATGGCTGCTTCCAGCATCTGTGTCCCCAGTGGAAGTCCCCGTTGCCTCCTGCCTCTCTGGGCGTCTTTCTGAGATCAGCAAGTAGGTCTGACTCAGGCTTCTTTCAGATTACTGCCTCTGCACTCGGAGCTTGTGAGACTTTGTGCACTCCCTTTCAGAGTGGAGTCTCTGTTTCCCCCAGTCCTCTGGCTCTCGTACGTAAGCCCTGCTGGCCTTTACTGCCAGCTGCTCTGGGGTGGGGGCTCATGTTTCCAGTGCAAGACCCCTGTGATTGGGAGCCCAGTGTGGGACTCAGAACCTCTGCAGTTGTGGTTTTCCTCCTGTTCGTTGGTCACGTCCCTGGAGATGTGGGTCTTGACTAAACCATGGCTCTGCCCCTCCTACCCATCTCGTTGTGGTTTTTTCTTTATATCTTTAGTTGTGGGAAATCTTTTCTGCTAGTCTGCAGGGGGTTCCTGTAGACGGTTGCTGTGTAGGTAGCTGTAATTTTGGTGTACCCATGGGAGAGAGTGAGCTCAGCCTCTTCCTGCCCCACCACGGTAGCCACGCCCACCTCAGTTGTGTTTATTATATACATGGAATCACCAACCTCACTGTTTTGGAAACAAACACAAAATATTCTTGATATCTATCTACATAGCAGCAGCAAGAGAAAGCAGACCCTTTTACTTACTTACCGGGCCCTGGAGGAGTGTCTACAGTTTTTTAAACTGACTACAGTATATTTTTAGAGGTGGGAAATACGTTCTGTCTAGTGTCTGTCTACGCTTGCCAGCTTTGCTGGTCCATAAGCTATTCAGTGGCTCCACTCAGTGTGATGCCGGCTTTCAGCTTCCATTCAGCTCAGGTCACCAAGAGCAACAAGTGCCATTGTAGGTCAGTCCCCAAAAGAACCATGCATCTTCCTTTTATCCCTTGGGCAGGTACTTACATGTGTAGTAGTTTCAGAGTTTATGGTTATTACTATCTGGAGACATCTGTTTTCTGGGTTTATTTTTTTCTGATGTTGTACCACATCATAAAGTCTACTGCCAAGAGTACTTTACTTGCAAAGATTTTGTTTTCTGCTGTTTTAGTCACTTTACTACTTTATTTCTGTAGGCCAAATAGAGAAAATCAGTAGCAGTTACCCACTCCATAGCCCCCATAGCATAACCTGACTCCATTGGGTTGAAAGTTTTTATTCTGTGAGACTTAAAAGTCTCATTTCACAAGAAGTGATGGGTCCTCCTGGCATATGTGTAACTAAGAGCTGCACCGAGATTTCCCATGTAGTGCGACTGCTCTCAGGAAACCTTTTAAGGAAAACCTATTTTTAAAGTAAGTGGATCATATGGGTCCACTTATGAAACAAATTCATAATTGATTTTTTATTATCAAATATAGGACTTTCAAATAGCTTTTTGCTTAAAACTTTAAGCCTACTTTTATCCCCTTTTACTTTTCTTCCAATAAAACTATTTAAATAAATTACTTCAGAATTTCTGTTATTCATTTTCAGATAATGTAATGGTTATTATCATATATTCATAGAAACTAGCAGTGATTAAGTTATTATTTGCCTAATAAATTGACCATCTTTTATGGAAAAATCATTCAGGCCAGACAACTATTGTCAAACGTCTTTTAACATATGTTTTCAACCTTTGCCATAGCTCACTTTCTTGAATAAACAGACCTTTTGAAACGAAGCATGGAAAACTTAATCCACATGGGTTCATATTATCAAAACTATTAGACTGGATTATTTTTCATGGTGTCAGCACCAAAATTACCTCTTGAAAAGATGCCTTTAAAAGGAACATTCACATAGATTGTACAATGTTGTCTCTTCCTCAGCCTTTGCAGACAGCTTTTATTTCATTCATGGCTGTGGTTAGCACGCTTTTCTGCTGGGGCCCCTTTCTCAGTCGGGGAACTGCATGTGGCCTGTTGATCAGCAAGGCAGCCTTGGTCAGCAGTCCTTAGTGCTCATTTTAAGAGTGAGTCTCTGCCTGGTCACTTCAACCGAGACTCCTTTCCACGTACAGACTGCAGCCCGGCAGCTTCTCGGTGCTGCCACCTATTAATTCAGAGCAGCCTTGAGTCCTTTCCAGAAGCTGGAGTAGCAAGGGACTGGACGCTGAGGTCCAGCAGACCAAGGCTGCTGTGTGTCAGGAATGCACTGCAACTAGTCAGCCTGGGGAACGTGGTCACACCTTCCAACCCAACTGTCTTACCACGTTGTCGTTCACGTGGGTTTGCCTAGACACACCATGAAGTTACGTGAGCACCTCAGACCCTGCTGGGCACTGTCCCATGTTTTACATTTTCAGATGTCCTGCTTTATAAGCAGAGGTTTTAGATTATAAGTCACTTTAATTCTTTCATGATTTTATCCTTGTTAAAACTTGTAGAAATTATGTAGCAATTATGTGTCAGTGTGATGCTCAGTTGGCATTTTTAACTCAATTTGGTATTTATATACTTATTTGTTATGTTAAAACGCAAATTCTGAGTTTGATGCTGCCTCATTTAGTCTTTAAAACAGCTCTAGGGGAGAGGCAGTGAGGTATGTGGACAGGGGGCTGGATGGGCCAGAAAGCAGGAGTGTGGGTACCAGCTGCCATATGACTTACTGGCTCAGAGGAGCAGCACATGGAAGGGTGAAGTTCCATTATTATATCCCATTATCATATCACACATGGTATTGTGCAGAAAATAGAGCAGATGGGGCTGCCCGGAGGGTCTCTCTGGGAGAATGGAAGAATTAATGTTCCGGTGGGGATCTTAAAACCCAGGCCAAGGAGTTTGGATGTGACAGCAAAAGAAAGGAACCATAACTTTTAAAACAGGGAATTGGCATGCTAAAAGCAGTGCTTTAGGGAGCAGAGCCGGGAAAGCCTGTGCCAGCTGAATCCCAAATGCACCATTGCTTTGGCTTGATAGGTCATGGGATTTCACTTCTGCAATTCAAAATTCAACAGATGTCACCTTCTTAGTAAGACCTTCCCGGACACTCTGTCCAAACTTTCAAATCCCTGAGTGTCTGCATCCTGTCCTTTATTTAGCAGTTATCACTCTGTAACGTTGTATACATTTTATTTATTTACATTGCTTATGTCCCAACTCTCCTACTAGAATGTAAGGCACAGATTTTTGTCTGTCTTATTCACTACTATGCTTTCAGCACCAAGAACAGTGCCTGGTACATGGCAGGCCCTGAGTAATACATGTTACATGAATAAATGAATTTGCTAGTACAAGGCCTGATTCTGGTTACTGGTAATAAAGTGGCAAACAAGAGAAATAATCTGTTCCTGTCCTCGTGGAGCTTACATTCTAACAGAAGAGACCAAAATAAACAAGCAAATAAGAATCCCAGATGACGCTGTTTGCTCAGAGGAAAATATAACAGGGTAACAAAGATATAAAATATCAAATAGAAGCTCTCCTGTTGCATACATTGACTATAGGACAGTAGGAAAACTGGTTTTGTTTTTTATTTTAAACTTGTTGTCTCTGAACCATATACACTGGTTTTCAGTCTCAGTGGTGTTTCCTGGAAAGGACACAGAAACAGCTTGCTGAGGCAAGGACCTGACTGGTGGGTTTCTGAATTGCAGACCTCGGGCCCTTTAGGAAATAGTGTTCTGTTGCCTCTGAAGACAAGCACAGAACATCTGGGGACTCTTGGAGTAGGGAGTTGGTAGTTCATGCTAGGAATAAATGAATCAAGATTAACATCATAAAATGTAAAAGCAACAAATGTAAACAGCTTTTCAGAAACTTAAGTGAGAGAAGTTTAGGTTTAGTTTACATTGTTAAATTTGACCCAATGGTGTCATTTGCTTCTTTAGAAGAGTGCAACTTTAGGCTGCATTAATACTCCTACTTCAAGGAAAGAGGAGTTACAGACAAAATCAGGCCTTCATCAGGTATACCCCAGATACCCTGTATCATTCAGAAAGGACTTGAGGCTGCTAACAGAGGGATCTGCACTGTTATAAACGAGTCACAAATTCACTGCCGAGCTTCCTAGCAGCCAAGGCAAGGAGACAACTATGTTAAAAGATCGCTGCCTCCATAAAGTAAAACACCATCATTTTTCCCAGAAGCAATGGATAGTGCTTTGGCTTGATGGATCATAGGATTTCACCTGTGTTCAAGACACAAGTGTTCAGAGTTTTCTTACAAACCCCGTGGCTCAGCTCTCCAGACCTCTCACCAGGTACATGTCCTCCCAAGAGTTGTAGCGTCTATCCTGCCTGAATTTCCACTTCTTTTCTTCAAGGATATTATAAACCACTTACCAGTGCTTTGCTGAAATCAAGACTTTTTATCTGTACTCTATGCCCCTGATATAGCAAGCTGGGAAACCAATCAAAACAGGAAATAAGCACAGCTTAGTGTTTCTTACTGTTGGTGAACCTGCGTTGCTTTCTGGTAATCATAGCTGCTTTCTTGAATTTATTAAAATTCATTTGCTTATATTCTATCTGGGGTATTTCTAGGAGTTGTGATTGAGATTATCAATATACAAAGTCCAAGGTGCCCTACTTTACTTTTTTTTTTTGACACTCAGAATATTTTCCTCTCTTTAGTCATTTAGGATCTATTACATTTTTTAAGATTTCTTAACATTTATCCATAAAAGCTTTTCAGTTTCATCCACAAACACTTTGATGCCTTATAACATAATAAATCTGGACCCAGCAACATAAAATCATTAAAAATGGCCAACAGTTTGCCCATCATTTTGCAAGAAGATGTTTCTTGTGATAAAATCCTGAGAAATTTCTTACCTGATACCTCATTGAACAAATACAAGGTGAAGTACAGAGAAACTCTTAAAATATAGTAAATTGATTAAAGGCTTTTTACTCCTCAAGAAAACAGCAAAAAAGCAAACATAGTTTGGTGAAAATAGTTATATGAGCAATCAAGGTAATGAGGTCTGAGTACACAGGTTGTCAGTGGCCACGTTTGCTCCTGCCCTGTGACGTGGCAGGAAAAATACAGGAAAATGAGCAAGTGCGTATCTTCAAGGCAGTCTGTTTTGAAAGCAGACTTTTGCTGATAGCTGGGCAGTGGAAAGTTTGGATTTGGACTCCCTGGCAAGAACTGAGAGTGCAGATATTTCATGCTGATGACTAAATGCTCCATCTTTTGCTGAGACTGGAGGATAATGATGGGCCTGAGTCAAACTTGAGGGATGCGGGAAGGAACGGGATGTGCTTTTAAACAGCAGTGACTAGGAGACAGACATGGGCGCTGCTTCACACGCGGGGTGTGTGTGATCTGAGGGCTGACGGGGAGTCGTGGTAAAGCCGCCTACAGTGTCTGCAGAACAAGCATGGAGGGAGGGGCGCGTCCTCGGGGTCCAGACCCTGGAGAGGAGGGTGAGGTGAGGAGGGGCCCCGGAGCAGGACACCTGGCTCCAGCAGGAGTGTCTGTCACAGGCCTGTGCTTCTCTAAGTGCCGGGGGCTCAGGAGCTGGGCCTGCACAGTCGTCCACCAGAGACGTCTTTACAACAGCCTCTGGCTCGAGAGGGAGCACAGTCAGATCCCTTCCCGCCACTGGGATTCCTGCTCCTGGGTGAGAAGCAGGCCCGATGCTTCCGCTCTGAGGGGGGCTCTTGTACCGCTCTGGGTCTCTTTCTTGTTTTCACTCGCTGGCATCAGCCTGGCCCTCTGCGGAAACTCGCCGTGCAAGCAGAAACCGCCCTTTTCTGGATCCTCAGATCTCCTTTTCACCCCACACAGGTGTAAAAGGCAGCGTTTCTCTTTTTGAAACTCTTAGCTGATGACCTAGTTTTGCAACTTCACAGAGGTTACGGTGCTAGTATTTATTTATCAGGGTCTTTATTAATGTGTAGGGCTCATTGCACCTGAAAAGCAATATTGTGCAGTGTTTTTAATCAAATATTCCAGCTCACCTATAAAGACACCAAAAATGTATTTAATTTTTGCTGCTTTGCAGTGGAAGCTAGGGCATGCGGTGGATAGATTTCATGTGCAAAATGCCCTTTTATGGAAAAATTATGCAGAAAGGACATTTTGCAAAGTGCCAAGTTTAGAAATAAAGGCAAATTTAGGATGCTGGAAGAAAAAAATGGTCTCCAGCCATTTCTCTTGTGGTGAGGTTTTGATTTCTTAGGGAGCATGTCCTCAGGCAAGTGCGGGGGCAGCCGGTGGGTCGTCTGTGGGTCATCATTCACAATGCACCTGTGAGGTCTTGCCTCAAATACGCACTCTATTAAGATTTCTCTGGTGGTCCAGTGGTTAGGACTGTGCGCTTTCACTGCCAAG
Organism: Delphinus delphis; assembly: GCF_949987515.2. Lineage (NCBI taxonomy): Eukaryota > Metazoa > Chordata > Mammalia > Artiodactyla > Delphinidae > Delphinus > Delphinus delphis. Next base: position 79,049,113 of record NC_082696.1, on the reverse strand, counting down.
GGCCCGGGTTCAATCCCTGGTTGGGGAACCAAGATCCCGCAAGCCACAGGCTCAGCCAAAAAAAAAAACAAAAACAAAAAAATACACACTCTATCAAAGCAATACTGAAAAATGTATGAGAAGTCAGAGCTGGGGTTGAATTTCCTCGGGAAGTTATTTCTGAAGAGTTGTTTTCTTTAAAAACTTCCTATCTACTTCCTGTTAGTCTTCTTTATTTTAATCCCATGATTCCAATCCATTTAAGACATTTGAGATCTCCCCTCCCCCAGAGTTTTCCGACCAGTTGACTCACGTGGACAGTTACACCTGGAAAGCGCATTGTCCCCCAAAAGACTCGCCAAGAGCACCTTCTACGTGGGACTGTGTGGTTACGGCAGCCCACAAAGCCCGTGCTGTGAGTCTGCCTGCCAGCTGAGCTCAGGTCGCTGAGAGCCCACGGGCGGCATCAGCCCTGCGTCGCGCAGGCTCAGCGGCCGTGGCTCACGGGCCCAGGCTCTCCGCGGCATGTGGGGTCTTCCCGGACCGGGGCACGAACCCGTGTCCCCTGATCGGCAGGCGGACTCTCAACCACTGCGCCACCAGGGAAGCCCTGATGGTAGTTTTCTGGAATAAACATAGAAGGTTTTGAACTGATAGTATTTTGCATCATAAATGCCCTTCTTCTCCTCTTAGAATAATCTCTGCTTTCTAAAGGACGAAAGGTCTACATCAAAGTGAATTTCCTCAGAAATGAAATATAAATGATTGCTTCAGGCAAAATAAAAGCCAGTAGCTGTTACAGAATAATTTTGCAGGAATACAGATTTTATGATATCTCAGGATTAATGTATAAAAGAAAGAATATTCATATTTTTTCAAAATTATTTTAAAACCTACCTCTAGGGGGAAGATAAACAATTAGGATTAAATATACGGAAATAAATATCTAAAATGCTCTAGGATCGGAAAAAAAAAACAAAACCTTACCTAAGTTGGTGACCTCCACCAAATGGGCCATTTTGCAGCTCCCAGCCCCTGGCCTCCTCAGATATCTCCCACCACAGGCTTCTAATTTTTTGTGAGCCATGGACCCATCATCAGTCTGTAAAGCCTGTGAACCATTCCTCAGCATAATGTTTTTAAATGCATAAAATACAGGAGATTACAAAAGGAAAAAATTATATTGAAATGCTATTGTTAAAATATTTTAAAAGTTTCTGATATAGTAATACATGTGCTTCTTTATTAATGCGTTAAAAAAACAATTCCCAGCAGTGGGTCTAAGAACTACCATAATCTTGCAACAGTGATGTGGCAAAATCAATATTTAAGATGAAACAAACTGTTTCATCTACAGCTGTAAAATGGTATATGAAAATATCGGTGATTTCTCAGAGTGACAGAGTCATGCGTCCTGCTGACGCCATCGTGGTTTTTGCCATGGTTCGTGACAAAGACGTAATTTTTCCCCATCCACTTTCACAGCCCCTCAAAATTCTATCTGCAGACCTCTTGGAGGCCCGTGGGCCCTGGATTAAGACACCCCCTGTCCAGTGATTGTTGCCTCTGCTCCCACTTCTGTTCAGCCCACAGACAGGTGGAGGGGGGCATTCAGAGCACGCACGCAGGTGTGGGCCCCTCAGGAGCAGGGAGATCAGCAGAGCCACACTCAGACCCAGCGGTGCAGGCTGTCCCCTCAGAGATGACGCTGTCAGCCAAGTGCTTCTCCAGCCAGGGAGTCTGTCTCTGACAGGGCCACCAAGAGCCACTTCACAGCAGCGTGAGTCCGTCCTTCTCCATGGTGTCACTCTCCAAGATGAGGAAGTGTCCCCAGATATCCTTTGTGCCACTTACCCAAACCTTCTGTGCTCCGTCTGCACTTTCTTCTATGTTCGGTCTACACATTCACTTCCTCCAGGAGAAAACCACTTCCATATTCCAGCCAGACTTTGCGCCCAAGTTTCAGACGCACAATTCCACGTGGATGTCCAAGACTGGATTTGTCCTCTTCTCCTCAAAATCGGTTTTTCCTCCTCACTCTCCTGACTTTTCCTCTCCTGGCTGTTAAGAGCATCACCAGTAACTATGGACAGACACCTCAGACTTCTCAGCACCCCCTCCCTTCCCAGCCTCTACCCCTGAGCCCAAGAGTTACCAAGTCAGGAAGCTCCTGTGTTCACAGCATCCAGTCTGCCTCTGTGTCCTACCATCATTTCTGCCAGTGAGTTCACAACGTTAACCTGGTCACCATCACTCCCAACCCTGCTTCTCAGGTACTCAGAGACATCCTAACACACACGCCTGCCGACTTATTTTCCCGCAGAGCAACTCTGATGATATTAGCTTCCTGTTCAAAAATGTTCAGTGGTTCCCACTGTCTCCTGAACTAAGGACAGACCCTGACTTACCCACCATGGCCCCAGACTCCCAATTCAGCCACCTGTCTCATCCTGTGCTACAGTTAAGCTCGATAACTTTTTGTTCCATGAAACAGGGAGCAAATACTTTACCTCATTCATATTCTGCCGTGTTGCCTTTCTCCTGTGATACCCTCTTTCTGGAATGTGTTTCTCCAGAAACTTCTCTTGTTGAAACCCAACCGTTCTTTCAAAGACCAGCTCCAGCAACACCCATATTTGGAGATTGTCTTGATGTGCTTCCATGATTCCCAACTGAAGAGAACCCCTCCCCACTTTCAGGCACTGGGGCATTTCTCCTAGCACGTCTGTCTCTACCCTTTGTGATGACCCTGTGTGTTCACCTCACACACGGCACTGGTTCCTTACAGGTAGGGGCTGCTTTGATTTACGCTCATCCCTCAGTTGTGCTTGGCATGACATCTTTTGCGGACATGTTTTCAGTGGAACCAAGATGATTCCTATGCAAAAAATGAACTTGCAGGAATGACCTGCCTTACGTTTTTCATGAACCACCAGAGGATAAGCTAGCTAGCAGGTGTTCACTCACTCTACCCTGTTGATTACTTAGTGAATTTTGGTGACACTGTACTTGCACCTGGCCTTCACCCACACGGGTGAATGGCCTCTAGAGTGTCCTTCTCCCCAGCCACCCAGCCATTGTGCTGACCAACTCCTCCTGGGCCTTCAGGTCTCATTTTGGTCCATATGTGCTTCAGGAAGTCTTCCCAAACCCCAAGTTGGGCTTCGTGGACATTCCACCTGTGCAGTCCTATGGAACCCAGAACTTTGAAAGGTGCCACACTTGGTGTCATGCTCTGCTGTCACCATCTTGAAATTCTTAATACTTTTTGAACAAAGGGCCCTCACGTTTTCACTTTGCACTCAACTCCACAAGCGAAGTAACCAGTCCTGCCTAATCCCTCCCCTCTTGCGTGCTCCTGGCGTCCCCTGTACCTTCTCTGTCCTTGGAATCATCACACAGAACTTTAATTTTCTTTTTACATCTGTTTACTACCCTGTATGCCTCAACAGATCCTGAACTCTGAGAAGGCAAGAAAAGAAAATCTTATTTATTGTTATATCCCTGTGGCTCAGCCTGGTATTATATGCTTAATCAATATTTGCTGATTGAACAAGTGGATGAATGGTTGAGGAAAGGAAGGAATTCATTAATGAATGTATTTGTTCATCAAAGCCCCTCAGGCAGCCAGGGCAGTGCAGATATTTGGCTTGCTGTAGTCAGGTGGGTCCTCATAGAAATAACAGAATTCTAGCACAGAAACTACTCTTATCAGAAAGGGGAGGGTAAGATCAGCTCAAGGAAGAAAATGGGCAAAGTAGTGACATGAAGGGAAAAGATTAAGCAACACCCAGCTGTTAATGAAGAAGCCGCTAGCAAAAGGGCTCGTGATGTAGGTCTTTTTGGGTTATTTTGTTTTTGCTTTTTGTTTTTAAATAGGATTTACTTTTTTTTAAATTAATTTATTTATTTAGGGCTGTTTGGGTCTTCGTTTCTGTGCGAGGGCTTTCTCCAATTGTGGCGAGCAGGGGCCACTCTTCATCACGGTGCACGGGCCTCTCACCATCGCAGCCTCTCTTGTTGCGGAGCACAGGCTCCAGACGTGCAGGCTCAGTAGTTGTGGCTCACGGGCCCAGTTGCTCCACGGCATGTGGGATCCTCCCAGACTAGGGCTCGAACCCGTGTCCCCTACATTAGCAGGCAGACTCTCAACCACTGTGCCACCAGGGAAGCCCCTGTAGGTCTGTTTTGAGCAAACACGGAGATCATGAGGCTGCCATTGGGATGCCTTTGGAAGAAGGTGTCTTAGTGACTGAGTCATCCCCTGCTTGCTTCTCTGAATGTTTTCTGCTGAAGCTGGACTCAGGAGGCGTCTACAGATAACAGCCCCTCACTGGAGGCAAACATCTGTCACTCTTTACTTGTTGCCACGTCATCCTCCAAACTCCCTCAGTGATCCCTGGATTTCACTTTCTCGTGAGTAGTTCCGGGGTCTGTAGGTGCGCTGGAATTTGATGTCTAGTTTACAATTCCCAGTCTGCTAGGGCCAATTTAAAATATAGTCCAAACAATCCTGAATCATCAGGTACATGAGACAAAAGTATGATGAGTTGTTATTAACTCACGTACCAGGTTTTCTCCCTAGTAGAGTCCTTCCTCCTGAAGGCTTCTGCTGTTCAGAATAACCACCTCCCTCTCAGTTGGAAGAGATAGAGAAGTACGCCCAGAAGTCTTGCTGAGCCAAGAACATCACTGCCGTCCTCCTCTGTGCTCCTCAGCGACACCATGTGGCAACTCAAGGACAACAGTGCTTGAACCCCTCTTCGTGCCAAGCAGCCAGGGATGAGTCACAATATGTTCTTAATTCTCAGTTTCCATATCTGCAAAATGGGAACAATGAGATTTCTACTGCATACATTTGAGAGGATAATGTGGATAGTGCATGTGAAAGGGGCTTAGCTCAGTATCTCGCTTATACGAAACCTCCGAATGTGAGTAATTATCAGCATACCCACTTCGGGTTCTGTGCTGAAATAGATATAAAGAAATAAGGAATACATGGTATCAATCAGGAGTCAGCAAACTTTCCTCTAAAGGCCAGAGAGTAAATATTTCAGTCTTGTGCTTAGAGCACGAGTCTCAGTTCTGCAGTTCTTGTGTGAGCGCAGCCATAGGGAATACACGGGTGAATGGGTGTGGCTGTGTGCCAATAAAACTTTATTGGTCTTGGGCTTCCCTGGTGGCGCAGTGGTTGAGAGTCCGCCTGCCGATGCTGGGGACGCGGGTTCGTGCCCCGGTCCGGGAAGATCCCACATGCCGCGGAAGAGCTGGGCCCGTGAGCCATGGCCGCTGAGCCTGCGCGTCCGGAGCCTATGCTCCGCAACGGGAGAGGCCACAACGGTGAGAGGCCCGCGTACCAAAAAAAAAAAAAAAAAAAAAAAACCACTTTATTGGCCAGATTTGTCCCCGGGCCATAAGTCACCAATCCCTGGCTATCAGCCCTTGGTGGTAGAAAGACGTGCAGATTCATCAGGGCAGGTCAAGAGGAGGCAGAGGCCAGCTGTACTAAAGAACACAGAGCTGATGTTTTACAGGAGGTTGTAGAGTAAAAGGTGAGATGGGTACAATGTGAGTAAAAGTAAGAAATGTGACTTTTAGGGAAAATAGCTCAGATATTGGGATTTTTTTTTTTTTTTTTGAATTCCAGGATAAGTAACTTCAACTTTAAAACTGAGCCTGCCCTTTTTATTAGACGTTTACTTTGGGAACTCGGCTCCACCCCCCCACCGGACTCCAGAAGTTCCGTATTTCTAGAAATAAAAATGTCTGTAGATGGACTAGTAGAAAATGCTCTCTGTCACTGCAGCACAAGTAGGGCTGGGGGCATTTCTCTAGGGGTTTGACCGGAAGGGAATGGAAAGCACATGGGTAGCAGAGGAAGTCATTTTCTATTCTTATTATTACTATAAAGAAATGGCAGATGAGAAACCAGGAGCAACATTAGACTCTGAAAAGGAGCCAGTGGCTTAGTAAGCACTTAGAACCCTTGACAGTTCACCAAAGCTGCCGAACGGGGGCATGAGTCTGCTCCTTTGACAGGAGAGCAGCTACCACTTATGGTCCCGAACAGGAGAACAAAACACATCTGGGCCTTTCAGGACCCCTGCTTGGAAAAGCCCTTTATAGGAAATTTGCAGATTCTTAGCTGTGGACATTTAAGTACAGCACGCAACACACACGCATACATACACATGCACACACACATTCATCCTTCTCATCAGTAAAGTTGCAAAGGAGCCCCATTTGCACTGGACATCACATTGTATTTTGATATTCAAAATGGCTAGTCCCTTTTAGGTCTGTTATGATTTAATCAGTGCCAATTCAAATGGATCTGGTGCTTTAGCCATTAGAAATAAGAACTTAAGTCTGTCATGCTAAGGCAAGTTTCTCATCAAATTTCTCTTTTTCTGTTGTTTTACAGTTTTCTCCTTGTCTTTGGTTGCTTGATTTTGTCAGTGTTTTCCACCATCCCCGAGCACACAAAGTTGGCCTCAAGTTGCCTCTTGATTCTGGTAAGTGAAACATATGAACAAAATTGTACATAAAGTTTACATAATACAAGAATTGTCTATAATATTTATGCAATGCATTTTGTCCCATGAAAAGCTATCTCTAGAAAAAAGAGAGCTTCTGTGAAGTGTAAAAGTTTCAAAGGTCACTGAAACATTTGCCTGCCGTTTTAACCTTTAGTCAATCCCCAAGAATACATAGAAATATTCTAGATTGCTGTTATTCTAGATTGCAGTATCATGTGTTATAGTTGCATCGTAAGTAGAAGGCAATACTTGGAAGCAGGTTTAATTATGTTTCTCTATGGTAATAAATTACAAGAAGAATCAGCATCTCTGAGATCTCTTACAATATTGCTAAAAGTTACAGGGTAGAGAGTGTTTTCCAATAACCACAATTTAGCAGTAACTATGTATAGTCGGCCAAGAACCATGAGCATATGGCAGGCACCTCCTAAGAAAACAGAAGGCTTCATGCTCTTTTCAGCCAGCAGACTGCATTATGAATTTTGCTGCTAATGAAGTTACCTGGTGAGAAGTTCTGCAGTTTGCTCTGTTTCCATTATGCTGTCAATCCTCAACCACAGAGAATTGCTCAGTTCATTTTAAAATGGAAAAATACCCCAAGATATTTTAGTCTGAATTATTCTGGGCCTTTTAAACTCTTATACTTTCTATTACAACTGAACTATAGCGCTGTATACTCAAATCACATCTGATTGAAAGTTTGGTTCATTTACATCCATTTTGACCCACTCACTCGGTCCCAAAAATCAAACTTGACAGTCTCAGGACTGTCTGAATGAACTATAAATTGGAACAACTCACTTTTTTCCATAAAACCTGCTTGACTAGAGAGGAAAAGAGAGAACGAGTGGGTGGGGTAAGATGGCCATGTGCCTTAATAAATAGAAATTGGTTATGCACAGCAGCGAGCATTTAACACAAGAAAAGTATTCTTACCTTGAAGGTGGGAAGTGAAGGATGTGAGCCCGTACAACCTGGGCAGCTGCTCTTTCCCCTGTGCTCGCAGAGGCTGGTTTGTGCTTAGAGTGCCAAGACTTCATCAAGTCTCTACCCTGAGACAGGGAGAAATCACTTTTGAACCTGGAACAAATCTGTCCCAATTCCTCTCCATACAAATCGTGCCCAGCGGTATATTGCTAATGTCAAGGTTACTATGTTAAAACCCAAGATAGAAAACAGATAGACCGAAGAGCCCACTGGGGATTTGTTCCATTTACAAGGTTCCATTCGGGTAGCAAGTGGGCTTTTAGCCTCATGCACCCCTTTGATAACAACAAATGGTCTGAGCCAAGGTCTAAGGCAGAGCTGGCTTTGGGGTACATATACAGAACTACAGCTAGGAATTTTAGATCGAAAATATAAATCTGATTTTTAGACCTGGGAGCATGAAAAACTGGATTTACTGCATGACCAATGGTATATATTATGAGTAAATCAAGCATTAAGAATCTTGTAAAAAGGTTTCTTTTATAACCAGGTCAAGAATCCAAAATATGAGGTTTACATCCTCCAAATCTCTGAAATATAAATTCAGTCACTGCTAATGAGTTTCTAAATAATCCAGAGAAACTCACATTATTCAAAAGCCAACAGCTGGTTAATATCATGATTTTTAAAACTTCCTGAGCAGTGGACAACTGACCAGAGTTCAGTAACTAGAGTGCATGTGAGCAGATAAAAATGTAGACGTTTTACACATCGCTCATCTTTTTTATTTTGCCAGCTTTATTGAGATATAATTGACATACGATATTGTGAAATTTAAAGTGTGTAACGTGACAATTTTATATACATACGTATTGCAAAATGACTACCACAGTGAAGTTAGTTAACAGTTCATCACCTCACATGGTTGCCATTGTGTGTGTGGTGTGGGTGTGTGCATGTGTGTGTGGTGTGTGTGCGTGTGTGTGGTGAGAACTCCTAAGATCTACTCTTTTAGCAAAATGGTCAAGTGGACAGTTCAGTACTGTTAGCTATAGGCACCATGCTGCACATTAGATCCTCAGAACTCATTTGTCTTATAACTGGGAGCTTGTACACTTTGACCACCTTCACCCATTTCCTCCACCCACACCTGCACAACCACCAATCTACTGTGTTTCTGCGAGTTCAGGGGTCCCACATAAGTGAAATCATACAGTATTTGTCTTTCGCTGTCTCACTTATTTCACTAAACATAATGCCCTCAAGAGCCATCCATGTTGTCACAAATGGCTAGATTTTGTTCTTTTTATGGCTGAATATTATTCCAATGTGTGTGTGATATATATATCACATCACATCTTCTTTACCCCTTCATCTGTCAGTGGATGCTTAGATTGTCTCCATGTCTTATCTACTGTAATAGTGCTGCTGTGAACATAGGCATGCATGCAGCTTTTCGAATTATAGTTTTCTAGGGATGTTTGCCCAGGAGTGGGATCGCAGGATCATATGGTAGTTTTATTTTTTATATTTTGAGGAACCTCCATACTGTTCTCCATAGTGGCTGCACCAATTTACATTCCCACGAACAGTTTAGGAGGGTTCCCTTTTCTCCACATTCTGGCCAACACTTCTCTCTCACTTTTTAATAATAGCCATTCTAACAGGTGTGAGGTGATATCTTATTGTGGTACTGATTTGCGTTTCCCTGATGATTAGTGATGTTGAGTTCTTTTCATATACCTGTTGGCCATCTGTAAGTCTTCTTTTACCCCTCAGTCTTTTTTTTTTCCTCTAATGCCCTTGTTTTTAATCAGGTCTATTGAGATACAATTTACATAGAATAAGCATCATCCATTTTAAGTGTATAGTTTCATGAGTTTTGAGAAACACATATTGTCATGTGTATTAGTTTCTTAGGGCTACTGAAACAAAAGTACCACTGTATATATCATATATATTTCATATATGTCATATATATGATAATTATATACATCATTATGTTGAGTGAAAGAATTAGATATCATAGAGATAGTCTTGTGTTTGGCTTCTTTTACTCAACATAATAATTTTGATATTTATTTGTATATTTTTTAATTGAAGTATAGTTGATTTGCAAGGTTGTGTTAGTTTCAGGTGTGCAGCAAAATGATTCAGAGATATATATATATGTATATACTTTTTCATTATGGTTTATTATAGGATATTGAGTATAGTTCCCTGTGCTATACAGTAGGACCTTGTTGTTTATCTATTTTATATATAGTAGTATGTATAGGTTAATCTCAAACTCCTAATTTATCCCTCACCCCTCCTTCCCCGTTGGTAGCCATCAGTTTGTTTTTCTGTGTCTGTGAGTTTGTTTCTGTTTTGTAAATAAGTTCATTTGTATCATTTCTTAGATTTCACATATAAGCGCTATCATATGTTTCTTGTCTTTTTCTGGTTTACTTCACTTAATATGATAATCTCTAGGTCCATCCATGTTGCTGCTAATGGCATTATTTCATTCTTTTTTATGGCTGAGTAATATCCCATTGTATATATGTACCACATCTTCTTTATCCATTCATCTGTTGATGGACATTTAGGTTGCTTCCATGTCTTGGCTATTGTGTATAGTGCTGCTGTGAACATTGGGTGCATGTGTCTTTTCAAAATAGAGTTTTCTCCGGATATATGCCCAGGAGTGGGATTGCTGGATCATATGGTAGCTCTATTTTTAGTTTTTTAAGGAACCTCCATAAATTGGCAGTACCAATTTACATTCCTACCAACAATGTAGGAGTATCCCTCGTCTTGAATGCCTTTAGATTTAGCAAAGTAGAAACCAGTCCTTTTATGCAAGTGAGGCCTTTGTATTAAGCAGTGTAGTAAGTGCTGCAGATGGATGGTCTCTGAAAGCCGTTGCTACATGGCTTTCTGTAGGGGAGAGTTTGCGTATCCTCCTATTTTTGTGCTATAGTGATAAATTGTCGAGGTGTATGTTTTAAACCAAAGTGTAATCTTAAAACCTACCTAAAAATATTTGGACTGTGTTGCGGGTCTAAGGTTTTACTGATGTTACTCTTTTCATCAGTGTTTTCTCCAAAGACTGTTGTGTTTTATTTGGACAAAAAAAGATCAAGTATAGCCTTTGTTTTTTTTCTTTTTCTTATTTAGTAATAAACTGGAAAAGCATGTGTATTTTAATTCTTTTCACTATCAGTTCATATAGTTAATTATAAAAGTTCAGTCAGTTGTAGTTGTCAGTTACTGGAAAAAGCCAAGAGAAATCTTAATTATTTAGGGACTGTTGTATTTATTCTTTTACCATGTGTTTTTGAAACAGTTAATCTGATATCAAAGTCTGTCTATCCTCTGAATTTAACCAAACAGAATACATAGAACACAATTCTGACCCTCATTGTCTTTAGTTCCCAAGATGAAGCATATCTAAAGAATTGCCATCCAATAGTAATAGGAATGGCTTTTAAATGTCTGCAGCAATTTACAGTAAAGTCACTTTTGGTCACAAATACAGCACAGGTGTAAATTTTGAAGACTTATGTGTAAATCACATATCACAGTTGCATATGTTTTCATAAGTCTGTCCATTTGGAGTTTTTTTTAAACATTTTAGAAGATATTCCCACATTCTAACTCATTCTGTTTCTGGCAAGTAGAAGACACCCACGCTTCCGACAGGGAGCGCCTTTAGGCAGACCGGCCCCTGGACAAGCTTCCAGCGTACTCACCTCCTTGACACTCGCGCTTTCCACTTGTTTCCTTGAGCGCACCAGCATGTTAGGGGCAGGTGCCTCCTCACCTCCTGGGGTTCCCACGGAGTCCTCCGCTTTCTGTCCCCCACCCCAAGGGGAGACTCTCATCGTTCTCATCCAGAACTGCACTCCCCCTGCTAGTGAGTTCAGGAAACCACTTCTCTGTGTCTTGGTTTTCTCATCTGTTAAAAGTGGGTAGTAATATCTGCTACTTCATAAAGTTGTGAGGATTAAATCCCAGTGCTTAGCCCTGGGCTCAGCACAGAGAATGCATCAAATATTACAGTCACTGGCTCTTCCATATACAGTGGAACCTAATGGGGGCACAAGGGCAGTGAACCGGGGGTATTTGAAAAGGCTGCATTTGAGATCATATCGTACTTTTGTAATAGAAAATAAGTATCTCACCACAAACACTGTAAATTACGGCAGCTCTTCACACAGGCATGTCCATCTAACCAGAAGTGACTCACTGGCACACATTCAGTGCATGGCTCATGTGCACAATAACCTCTTATGTTGGGTGAATAAGGAAACAGATTTCTACTCTTGTAGTTTTCTGGTAAATGCATCTGATGACCATGCTCATGGCTTTCAAAGCTCTTCCCTCAGTGTTAGCTGGCTGGGTGGAGCCCTGCTGAGGGATAGCCCAGGATCTAACAGAGCGGCTTGCTCAGCTCACTCTGGGCACAGAATTTATGAACTCGAGAGGACAATGCAAAGCCGTGTGCCCAAGTGCCAGGGACAGTGAAAAGCTGGTGTTGATTTCCTAGGTTTTGTAAATTCTTCAGAACTGTAAGGGAACTAGCATTTTTTTAAGTACCTTTCACGTATCAGACTCCTTGATTTCTTATTAAAACAAAAGAAACCAAAAAAACCTTGCTATGTAAGTATTATTCCTCCCATTTTACCGTACCACGTTGTACAAGAGCCAGGCTGCGTCCCAGGCCTGGCTGCCGCCTCGCACCCTCCTGTGCCTCAGTTGAGCCCGATGGGTCTCCCCAGTGTGTTTCCAGGGCTCAGGGAAGCTCTGCCGGCTGAGGCTTCCTTGTGGTTCTGTATATGCCAAGTGATGCCCACGACCCTCTCATTTGGATTGTTAGTTTCTTTTTTCTTACAGAGTCCATCTACAAAGTTATCACAAATGGGTGTATCCCTTCACACCACTAGCAGTTCTTTGTATCAACAATTCCAGGGCTTCCCTGGTGGCGCAGTGGTTGGGAGTCCGCCTGCCTATGCAGGGGACGCGGGTTCGTGCCCCGGTCCGGGAAGATCCCACGTGCCGCGGAGCGGCTGGGCCCGTGAGCCATGGCCGCTGAGCCTGCGCGTCCGGAGCTTGTGCTCCGCAACGGGAGAGGCCACAGCAGTGAGAGGCCCGTGTACCCCGCCCCCGCAAAACAAAAATTCCAAATCTGATTTTGTAAACAATCAACAGCCCGATCTGTGGGGTAAACAGTCCCAGCTTGCTTTGTGCAGGTGAGCTGAGCACCGTGCTGGTGAAGGGAGTGCTCCTAGCTCCAGTTAAACTATTGTGGAAAGTTTTGTTTCGGTTTGTTTTGATTTCATGAGCCTGAGGTTATATGTTTCTGCATTTCATATCCCACCTTCTTAACAGCAGTGCTGTTTTGGAGTGCATTTCCTTTGTATTGGATGTCTTCTTGTCTTCCAGATTAATTTTAAAGTATTCATTTTGGCCTTTAAATGTAGATTGTCCAACATGATGATTTGTACATATTTCCAGTGACAAATCTTCACCTGATGACTTCTCCTCTTAATGAAAATGATGTATAGCATTTGCAAAATTTTCACCGAAGGTCATTTCTAAAATTGCCCGCCCACAAGCAGTAAAAGGAATGTCGTTATCAGTTTTAGCAAGAAGAGAGTATCTCAGCGTGTTTGCTCCCCTGCCCTGCTGTGTTAGAAGGGCTCCCAACCACAAGTGGATTGTGCTAAACATCTGGACGAGACTCAAACACATGGTCAGAGATCCAGGTTTTCCCAAAAATCTTAGCTGTTTGGCACCTTCTGAATAGAGTTTATGCATATTTGCTGGTTTTGCTTCGTGTAGCAAAGCAAACATGGGTTTGCTGTTTCTGTGCACAATGAATCAGTTCCTGAAATGTGTACAAATCCAACTTAGGCAAATCTAATTATATCTTCAATGCACTAGTGTAGCTTACTATTTAAAGAAAATCTGTAGTGCATTCTTTTGTTAAGTGTAGAGTCCCCCCTGAAAAGCTAATAACTACATAATTAATATGTGTTCCATGTGTTTTCTTTTTCTAATATGCTTACACGCGGGGTTTTGTGTTCTTTTTTTTTTTAATTGCTGTACACTACCTATTATGTCACACGGTATTGAAGAATTAGACAGGTTGTTAACCATTTCCCATCTGTCAGTATTGGCAGAGTGGGGAATCAGCCACAGACACATTTACCCATCCTTGCAAAGTAGAAAGGCTTGCGCATAAAATTATATGGATTTGATGTAGAAGATTACATGAGATCTTTACGTTTAAAGCTCTGGCATGAACATCGTAAGACAGGATAACAGAATGTCAGGACAAGGTTCCGTTCGAGGGTCTTCAGTCTTCCATGGGTAGGAGATGTGAAGTGATCAGAACTGAGGAATGAGCAGTGCTCCTGTCTCTTCATCACACCCCTGTAATTTCCTGCAGAAAGCACTCACAATATCCCAACCAACACTGAAAACTGCCGTTATTTTCCTTTGCTTGTCTTTCATCAAGGCAAATGCAAATAAACTTTAAAATGATTCATGGAGGCTAACGACCCTCATCAATCTGCTGATGACTGAAAAGAAGATGCAGGAGCAGTTTGCACTACACTGAATCTTAACCGAGGGATAATAATATAGTAGGGAAGTTGCTCTGTGAAAAGTACTTCAGATTCAGAGGGAAGAGTTGTTCAAGTTGAAGATAATGGAATTATGCCTGAACAAGACGATGTCTCTATCCACAAGTAAGGAAGCGAAGAACTTCCGCACTTCTGATGTGAGCACCGGTGTCTCACCAGGTGGTCCAGTGTGTGTCACAAAACCGCTCTGCACGGTTCTGTGTCAGGACATGATGAGCAGCCCTCAGCCAGGCCCACACTGACGCTGACCCACTGTGCCCTTTGATGCCACAAAGGCATATTCAGCCGAGAGGGAAAGAGAGCGACAAGGTGGTTGCTAGAAAATGATAGAGTCCAAGAGGGGTTGCAGCAGAAGGAAGACCGCCCTTCCCTTACCACCTTTCCACGTTTAAGTAATTTCCACCGTTTGAAACCTGCTCAGGCACCTGCTTCTGCCTGGAATGAACTGGCTCTTCCCTCGGCTTCCCTCAGCAGCAGCCGCTTGACGGTGAATCTCCTCCTTTCTTCATTTACTCCACAGCATTTTGGTGGCTCCCAGTGTCCGTGAGGCTTTTGGGGGGAAGCTGAGGATACGGCAATGAGCAAAGCAGGCAAAACTCTGTCGTGGTGGAACGCACATTTGTGTTGGGAAGACATAGAGTAAACAAATGAACCAGTCAAGTGTTAAAAATAAAAGTAAAGCAGGAAGGGGCTTCCCTGGTGGCGCAGTAGTTGGGAGTCCGCCTGCCGATGCAGGGGACGCAGGTTTGTGCCCCGGTCTGGGAAGATCCCACATGCCGCGGAGCGGCTGGGCCCGTGAGCCATGGCCGCTGAGCCTGCGCGTCCGGAGCCTGTGCTCCGCAACGGGAGAGGCCACAACAGTGAGAGGCCCGCGTACCGCAAAAAAAAAAAAAAAAAAAAAAGTAAAACAGGAAAAAGGAATAGATAACTGGGTGTTTCCATCGTGTGTTCAGAGAGGTCCACCGGATAGCGTAGCTCCTAGCAGAGACTTCAGTGAGGTGGGGCAAACCGCCGTGCAGCGATTAGAGGAAAGAACGTACCAGGCAGATGGAGCATCCAGGGTAAAAGCCTCGGAAGGGCCAGAGGACCAGGATGATGGAGGGAGAGGAAGCCAGAGGGGGCGGAGGAAAGTGAGGCATGGCTCGGACTGTACAGCTCTGGAGCACAGGATCCAAAGCTGACTCAGCAACAGCACTTCGTACAGTGGGAGCTGGTGGCAAATTACCAAGAAATTTGATGAAAGAAGACGGCAAGACGGCCAGTGGTTTAATTGCACAGCATTAGTATTGAAATGTTCACAGTATCACAGATATGGCACTAAAATTAAGCCCCAATGCAGTGCCTGACTTAGAATGGACCGGAGTAGGGAGTCACTGGTGCAGCCCTCAGGGGGCAGTCGATGTCATTCCCCCTCTCCTAATTCCCCGGGCTCCGGGCCTTAATTCGCTGCAGTTTTAACTCAATTTATATGAAGTGCCTCCTACCTTCCAGCCCCTGTGCCGGGGACTGGAGCCCCAGATATGAGTAAGGCACTGTCCTGCCCTGGAAGCAGATCTAGAGCACATTCCTGTCTACAGGCTCTGACACAGAAAAAAATGAAAAGCCTTGAAATCATGCGTTTATAGAGAATAAATTATGAAATTAGGAGGTGAAAGAAAAATGGGTTAGTTTGACATTTTAATTCCCACTTTAACATATATGGACAGAGAGAATAAACCTACCTCAAGTCATTGATTTCTCATGAAAACTATGGATAAGATTACCAAAATCTATTTTCAATATAGGTACTACTGATCATGCTTATATAGGGAATTTGGGGTTGGAACTATATAAAGGCAAAGCTGGAAGTGATGGGTGGCCCCCTGTTCCTGTGCAGGCCTGTGTCACCCTCAGATGTCAAATACTGGGTTGGAATATGGGGGTCCCTGTTCCCCTGCAGGCCTACCTCATGCTCAGATATTGAATATTGGGTTGGAATATGGGGGGCCCTGTTCCCCTGCAGGCCTACCTCATGCTCAGATATTGAATATTGGGTTGGAATGTGGGGGTCCCTGTTCCCCTGCAGGCCTACCCCATGCTCAGATATTGAATATTGAGTTGGAATATGGGGGGCCCTGTTCCCCTGCAGGCCTACCTCATGCTCAGATATCGAATATTGGGTTGGAATGTGGGGGTCCCTGTTCCCCATGCAGGCCTATATCAGGGGTCACGATTAAGGTGAAAAGACACATCATACTTCTGCAAAGTAGAGAAAAAATTGCCAAGCTGTAAATGGCAGCTTGACAAACAACATTACAGGCTGGATTCCAGGAGAGTGCTGCAGGCCTGGCTTCCTCTGGGGCTGGAAATCATAGTGAACCCACAGAACACACTGGGAAATGGAGAACAGAATGGAGACTTGCGAGTGTGGCCGGCCCTCCAGCTGCGGCTAGGAGACCACAGGTGTGTCGGTGCTGCAAGACCTGCGCATCCGGAGAAACCCTGGACAGCCCCCTCCGGAAACAGAGCAGCGTCAACCGAGACACCCTAGGGTGAGGCCGGGAGTGGAGGAGCGCCAGCCCCGGGTGTGCAGGCAGGAGGGGGGACTCACTCTGGCCCCCACTGCCCACCCCAACTCTCCTGAACTTCACTTCCTTAAATCAGGTGGCATCAAGTACAAATCGACATCAAGTGCAGCCTTCAAAGAAAAGAACAATCCCAGCCTGGCCAGAGGGCGTCCTGCACGGTGCGGGGAGTGGGGGGAGGGGGGGCGTCCTGCCTCTTTGGCCTCTTTGACTTCATGGATGATGCTAATAATGGGCGAACATGTGACGTGATGACACACCTGTGAATCTGATGGGGGCTGCAGGGTTCTGCCCCACTTGGCCAACCCATCTGCGTGTCTCCTGCAAGCTGCTTCCTGGGTCACTCGCTGGCTTTGCCCTGGGGTCCCCCACAGTGGAGCTTGCATGCTCAGGGTCACTGTAGCCGGGCAGGGATGGGCATCCCATCGCTCAGGCAGGCAAGTGTGTGACCAGGTTGGGAAGCTTGTCTGCTTGTAGAGCCCAGGAAAGAGCTCCGGGCTGCGGTCAGAAAGAGGAAACATCAGAGGGGACGTTCAGAGGACAAGTGCTTCCTCGAGTCCCCTCTGCAGCCTGAAGGATATCTTTTACCTTGAGCTGCTCATCGATTCATTCATTCATTTATTCACTCATCGAATATTCGCTAAGCACCTATCAGGGATGCTGTGAGCCAGAGGCCCTGCCCACAATACACACCAGCTGTACACTGACACTCATACCTTCCCTATCCCTGTCTGTCATAGTTCCTCAAAACCATTTTTCTACTTAAGTCAGGTGGAGAATTTCTGAGTATTATGCAAATGCAATTTGTTCTCTTTCTTCACAATTCCGTAATGCAAATTGCCTCATATGTGATGCTCAATTGGGTAATGATGTCAACGTAACAGGGAAGTGAAAGATGATTTTTCCCAAACGGCAGCGACTGAGCGTAAAGCACATCCGCCTGGCTGAACGCAGCAAGCCTGAAGGTGCGCACACCGCCATGGCGCCTTCTTTATTTTGGAAACTCACTCTGCCTTGCAAGTGCCTATGGGACGATTCTTCCCAACCTGTGCAAACGACACAAATGTAAAGCGATACATCTTTAGCACCACTGTATTTTGTGCAAACTGCTCCTCTCTACCTGTGACGTGTGATGCGGGGCCCTTGTCTCCAAACCCAGCGGCCTGCACCCTCCCAACACACCCCATCAGGCTCTCTCCACATTGATGTAGGTGACGGCCAAGATTGCTGAAGCAGCTCCCTGTTAGAACTCAACATCTCTTTTTAACTGTACTAATATCTTATTAGGATTGTTGTTTATGTTTGGTTTCTGTTTAGAAAGTTCCATAGGCTCAGAGTGGTTTGCCCTAACTCTATTTCTCTATTTTTATCATAAGCCCTGATCTTTTTACTGAGCAATCTTACCTAAAACCTGGCTTTTTATCGATGCATTTATTTATTTATTTTTAATTGAAGTAGAGTTGATTTACAATGTTGTGTTAGTTTCAAGTGTACAGCAAAGTGATTCAGATAGATAGATATTCTTCATATTCTTTTCCATTATGGTTTATTATAGGATATTGAATATAGTTCCTTGTGCTATACAGTAGGAACTTGATATTTATCTATTTTATATATAGTAGTTTGTGTCTGTTAATCCCAAATTCCCAATTTATCCCTTGCCCCTTTTCCCCTTTGTAACCATAAGTTTGTTTTCTGTCTGTGAGTCTGTTTCTGTTTTGTAAATAAGTTCATTTGTATCATTTTTCACATTCCACATATAAGTGATATCATATGGTATTTGTCTTTCTCTTTCTGACTTACTTCACCTAGTATGTTAATCTCTAGGTCCACCCATGTTGCTGCAAATGGCATTATTTCATTCTTTTTATGGCTGAGTAATACTCCATTGTATATATGTACCACATCTTCTTTATCCGTACATCTGTTGATGGACATTTAGGTTGTTTCCATGTCTTGGCTATTGTATGTAAACAGTGCTGCTATAAACATTGGGATGCATGTATCTTTTTGAATTATAGTTTTCTCCAAATATAGGCCCAGAGTGGGATTGCAAGATCATATGGTAACTCTACTTTTTAGTTTTTTTAAGGAACCTTCATCCTGTTTCCACAGTAGCTGCACTAATTTACATTCTCACCAACAGTGTAGGGGGGTTGCCTTTTCTCCACACCCTCTCCAGCATTTCATCAATGCATTTCTTGCACTGTGGTAGGAAAGCTGGTATAAGTGGGTTCGAGTTTATCCATTCTGCCAGTTCAGAAGCACATGCTGCATTCTGCTCGATAATATGGGCTTTTCAAGTGAAAGGCATCAGAGCATCCTTAGGTCATAAGGATGACATGGGACGTGTCATTCTTAGGTCAAATAAATCAGGGATAAAAACCTGTGTCAGATGATGGTTTAGTGTATTCTTCATCCAAATTTTTCTACTCTCCTTTTTATCAAGCTATGTTAAAGAAATCTTTAAGCCTTACAAACCTTACATCCTTAGGTCATAAGGATGACATGGGAGGTGTCATTCTTAGGTCAAATAAATCAGGGATAAAAACCTGTGTCAGATGATGGTTTAGTGTATTCTTCATCCAAATTTTTCTACTCTCCTTTTTATCAAGCTATGTTAAAGAAATCTTTAAGCCTTACAAACCTATTCATCAAAGGTTCAAAATTTTTTTAATTAGCCAAAATTTTAATAAAGGAAACTTTTATGCAGTTTAGATAGAAAAATAATGTTGCTGCAGGTTGAAACAAATTTTAAGACTGTTATAATAGAGCAAATTGAGAATATTTTATTTAAAATATAAGTTGATTTAATAATCGTAAACTTCATTTTTCACCTTAACTCTATGAATTTTGACATCTTCTCAGTACATAAAATCTGTAACATTTGGATTACTCTGTCTTTTCCTGCTTTTAACTTAAAGTAAAATTCCAAATAATTTTCAGACTTAGAAGATGCAGTTCTTAACCTTGCCGCACACAGCCTTCTCACATCTCTCTGGTGCTTCCTGTTTCTCTAGGCTTATTTCTGCACCAGTTTCCCTTAAAGGTGCCCACACAGGTAGCAATGGGTGTATGCATACCTGTGTGCACATGTGTACCCACACACTCACATACTCACAGTCACACTTTACACTACAGCAGTAGCAAACCATTCACACTTTCCAGGAACACTGCCTCTGTGTTTTCACAAATGGTAATTCTTCTATTTGAAAGCCTGGCACTACCACTTCCCTTCACCACCGTGGTAATTCTTACTCGTTTGTTAAGTCTCATGCCCCCTCTCCCTGGAAGTTTTCACCGACCCCCAGGAGCTGTTACACTCCCTTCCTCTGTGTTCTGGGGTCCAGCACAGCTCCCAGGGGGTGGTCTGTAGCAATGGGTGGTTGATAACAGTGTTCACCGTGTTCCAGTATGATCGTTGATTTCCAAACATTTTATTTCTGCTAGACTGAAAACTATCTAAGAATCGGAACTACATGTTAGTGGTCTCTGTATTTCCTGGTTTGTACCACACTGCCTAGCAAGCAGTGGACGCTCAAAAGACGTGCAAAATAAACTAAATGACCCAGCCCCCCAATCCAAAGTAACCCAATCCAGTTACGTACTCCACATGCAGTCTTGTTTTTTCAGCTCTGTGGCATTATCACGGTTTTATTTATTTTTTTGCATACTTGTGACTTTTTCATTATTGGTTTCTGTCCCCAGAATGCAGACTCCTTAAGAGTGGGCCTTGTTCTATTCACCACTCCCACCCCAATGTCTGGAACAAAACAGGTACTCAATGCCTGGGAGAACAGAGGTGCAAAATAAAGCTATCAACTGTGCAAAACGAATGACTAGATGCAGATATTAGCGTATAAATTCAGTGCTTGCATAGAGACATTAAGGTACTCTGGCTCCAATCAGTCTTTTAATTTTAGCAGTATAAAATTCCAAAACCAATTTTTCATCCTTTGGAAGATCTGTAAAGGCAAGTATAATCAAGTGGTGTCGAGGCCAAGTTTCAAGATCTAAAATAAAATGACTATTTGCTAACTTTTGCCTCTTTTTTTCCCCCACTCGTCCTCGTTTTCTCCTGAGCTTCAACTACCCTTCTGAATCTGGGATCATCAAATATTTATGTTATTAAAGCAAATACTCTTACCTAATATCAAAGCAGGCTGATCATTAACATAAAACGTGAGTTTGTAGCCAACATTAAAAATGAATAGGATCCATTGTATATATGTGCCACATCTTCTTTATCCATTCATCCGATGATGGACACTTAGGTTGTTTCCATCTCTGGGCTATTGTAAATAGAGCTGCAATGAACATTTTGGTACATGACTCTTTTTGAATTATGGTTTTCTCAGGGTATATGCCCAGTAGTGGGATTGCTGGGTCATATGGTAGTTCTATTTGTAGCTTTTTAAGGAACCTCCATACTGTTCTCCACAGTGGCTGTATCAATTTACATTCCCACCAACAGTGTAAGAGGGTTCCCTTTTCTCCACACCCTCTCCAGCATTTATTGTTTCTAGATTTTTTGATGATGGCCATTCTGACTGGTGTGAGATGATATCTCATTGTAGTTTTGATTTGCATTTCTCTAATGATTAGTGATGTTGAGCATTCTTTCATGTGTTTGTTGGCACTCTGTATATCTTCTTTGGAGAAATGTCTATTTAGGTCTTCTGCCCATTTTTGGATTGGGTTGTTTGTTTTTCTGTTATTAAGCTGCATGAGCTGCTTATAAATATTACTCAGCCATAAAAAGAGACGAAATTGAGCTATTTGTAATGAGGTGGGTAGACCTAGAGTCTGTCATACAGAGTGAAGTAAGTCAGAAAGAGAGAGACAAATACCGTATGCTAACACATATATATGGAATTAAAAAAAAAAAAAAATGTCATGAAAAACCTAGGGGTGAAACAGGAATAAAGACACAGACTTACTAGAGAATGGACTTGAGACTATGGGGAGGGGGAAGGGTAAACGGTGACAAAGCGATAAAGAGGCATGGACATATATACACTACCAAACGTAAGGTAGATAGCTAGTGGGAAGCAGCCGCATAGCACAGGGAGTTCAGCTCGGTGCTTTGTGACCGCCTGGAGGGGTGGGATAGGGAGGGTGGGAGGGAGGGAGATGCAAGCGGGAAGAGATATGGGAATATATGTATATATATAACTGATTCATTTTGTTGTGAAGCTGAAACTAACATACCATTGTAAAGCAATTATACTCCAATAAAGATGTTAAAAAAAAAAAAAAAGAAACTGTGAAAAAAAAAAAATGAATAGGATCATAAAACAAGAGAGAGGGGCTTCTCTGGTGGCGCAGTGGTTAAGAGTCTGCCTGCTGATGCAGGGGACGCGGGTTCTTGCCCCGGTCCGGGAAGATCCCACATGCCGTGGAGCGGCTGGGCCCGTGAGCCATGGCCGCTGAGCCTGCGTGTCCGGAGCCTGTGCTCTGCGGCGGGAGAGGCCACAACAATGAGAGGCCCGCGTACCACCCCCCGCAAAAAAAAAAAAACGAGAGAGAGTTACTGCAGTGACCAATTATTCAACACTAACATATTTTAATTACAAAGTCATTTAGCAATGACTGACTCCTTCACTAATGATCTCTAGAGGCAAAAGCAGTAGGGACTAATGCCTTCAAACAGCTTCCTATGGTAGTGTTTTAGGTCAACTGCACCTAACCTAAGATGTAGTCATCACTGTCTCCTAGATCTCACGCAATCCGTTATCTATATTTCACTTTGACACAAAATTTTGCTTTAAACCCCTAACTAAACCAGCATTTCTTTAGTACCTATTATGTTCTAGGCTGCACGCTGTAGCCTCCTCCCTCATCTCATTTGGATTATTCTAACTATCTTTTCCCATTTTTAACCTAAAGTAAAATTTCAAATAATTTTCTGAATTAGAAGTCCAAGTTTCTTGCCTGGAGAGAGAAAGAACCAAAAGTGAGTGAGAGAACCAAAAGTAAGTAGAATTAGAAATTATGTGATCCATCAATATGATGGTAAAATAGAAATGGGTAAAAAGAACAATTGGTTACAACAGAGGAAGTGACTGATTCTCCACTGCAAAATGAGGAAGGCTCCAGATGTGGGGACCTTTGAGCAGGGTCTAGAGTCACAAAGGTCTAGGTCAGTCTGGCTCAATTGTAGGGGATTCAGGTTGACAGAGACTCAGAGGAGGGTTGGAACCAAACAGAGAAGAGCCTGGTTTTCTAAAGTAAAGTCATTTGGATTTTATGCTGTAAGTGATGAAAATCATAAGAGGCCTTTAAGCAGCACAATGACCTGATCAAATTTGGTTTTGAGAAAGCTAATTCGGACTGCACCTTGGAGGATAACTGGAATAGGGAAGGAGTTATTAAAGAGTTTAGGGATAAACTTATTAAAGAGTTTAGGGATAAAATAATGCTATCAACCCCATCTCTCAACCAAATGCTGAGTGCTCCAGATGTTAATAAAAGCATATGTTGATACTGTGACTTAAATGTTGAAATCTTTGAGCATCGAGGAGACTGTTTTAAAGCAGTGCTGAGCTGTGCAGAGGAGGTGGTGGGTGACACCTGGGTATGCAGGGTGCTTCTACCATCTTAGCATCCTCAGGCTGGGGCATGCTTCACACAAGTTGAGTGTGGTTATTTGCTTTGATGATTTTTCCTGTCTGATGGAAAGAGAACCTATTTAAATAACGGTTTTGTTCATCTGAAATACCAGTCTTATAAAAAGTGCCTAGTCACCACAGTTGTTAGAAATTTCCATCTTACAATTTTTTAAAAATTGTTGGCCATCAATGGAAACATAAAAATGAATTCTGGCTCTGGCTAGGGTCAAATCATGTTGAAATTTTATTTCATGCCCCTATATTTCTGAATATTACTGAGTCAAGAGAAAAAGTAATCCCTCATTTCAGATGGATTTTTCTTGGAGATTTTCCCAGGCAATTAATTCTTCTCTTTGGCTTTCCTGATCTCACCACCAGACAATCCCCAAATTTGGTTTTTATAATCCCCAACTATCATTTGATGACAAAATGGAAGCACACATATTTAGGTAACCTAAAACTTTAAACTATTTTTAAAATAATTATTTTCCTTTGAAATTACTCTGTCCTAATGATGTAAATGTTGATGCCAGTGACTGAACTCTTATATTGATATTTGCTGCTCAGGTATTTGAACAGATCTGATGTCAGAGGCTTAAGGCAGGAGGCAGGGCCTTGCAGCCAGAAGGGATGAGAACGAGCCCCTGCACACCAGCATACCCACAGCAGTTGATCGGCAACAAAAGAAAGGTCCATGCAGCCCACAGAGGGGGGTAAAATTGCAGGGTTTTAGAAAGCATTCGAACTTAAGAGATCACCCACATAATCATATATGTCTATATAGATATAGATGTAGTTACATATGAACCCCACAGTAACCACAAACCAATAGTCTATAACTGATACACATGCAAAAAAGAGAGAGAGAGAAAGGAATCCAAACATAACTAAAGATAGTCATTAAATCACAAGAGAGCAAAAGAAGAAGAAAGGAAAAAAACAAGAACTACGAAACAACCAAAAGACCATGAACAAAATGGAAATAAGTACATAGCTATCAGTAATTACTTTAAATGTAAATGGACTAAATGCTACAATCAGAAGACAAAGAGTGACTGAATGGATACAAAACAAGACCCATATATATGCTGCCTTCAGGAGACTCACATCAGCTCTAAAGATGCACACAGACTGAAAGTGAAGGGGATGGAAAAATGTACTCCATGCAAATGGAAACAAAAAGAAAGCAATACTCATATCAGACAAAATAGACTTTAAAATAAAGACTGTAACAAGAGACAAAGACGGACATTACATAATGATAAAGGGATCAATCCAACAAGAAGCTGTAACAATTATATATGCACCCAAGAAAGGAGCGACTGATTACATAAAGCAAATATCGACAAACATAAAGGGAGAAATTGACAGTAACACAATAATAGTAGGGGACATTAACACCCTACTTACATCAATGGACAGATCATTCAGACAGAAAATTAATAAGGAAACGTTGACCTTTAATGACACATTAGGCCACACAGGCTTAATAGATATATATGTAGAACATTCGACCAAAAGCAGCAAAATACACATTCTTTCCAAGTGCATATGGAACATTCTCCAAGATAGATCACAAGCTAGGCATGTCTCAGTAAATTTAGGAAAACTGAAATCATATCAAGCATCTTTCCCAACCACAATGGTACGAGAATAGAAATCAACTACAAGAAAAAAATGCAAAAAATACAAACACATGGATGCTAAACAATACTACTGAACAACTAATGTGTCACTGAAGAAATCAAAGAGGAAATCAGAAAATACCTGGAGACAAAGGAAAATGGTAACACAGTGATTCAAAATCTATAGGATACAGCAAAAGCAGTTTTAAGAGGGAATTTTATACAAACCTACCTCACGAAACAAGAAGCAATGTACCTCAACATAATAAAGGCCATGTAAACCAGCATCAAACCCACAGCTTTCAGCATGCTAAAAGCATTTCCTCTACGATCAGGAACAAGCCAAGGATGCCCACTCTCACACTTTTATTCAACATATTATTGGCACTCCAAGCCACAACAATCTGGCAAGAAAAAGAAATAAAAGGAATCCAAATTAGAAGGAAAAGCAAAACTGTCACTGTTTAGAGATGACATGATACTATAATTAGAATATTCTAAAGAGGCCATCAAAAAAACTATTAAAATTACTTACTGAGTTCAGTAAAGTTGCAGGATACAAATTAAGGTACAGAAATCTTTTGTATTTCTATACACTAGCAATGAACTATCAGAAAGAACAACTAAGAAAACAATCCCATTTACGATAGCATCTAAAATAATAAAATACCTGGAATAAATCTAACCAAGGAGATAACAGACCTGTACTAGGAAACTATAAGAATTGATGGAAGAAACTTCAGATGACAGAAACAAATGGAAACATACACCTTGCTCATGGATTGGAAGAATTAATTTGTTAAAATGACCAAACTACACAAGGCAATCTACACATTCAGTGAAATCACTATCAAAATTCCAATGGCATGTTTCACAGAATTACAGCAGATAATTCTAAAATTTGTATGATAACACAAAAGACTCTGAGTAGCCAAAACAGTTTTGAGAAAGAAAAACAAAGTTGGAGGTATCATGCTCCCTCATTTCAAACTATACTGCAAACCTACAGTAAGCAAACAGTATGGTACCAGCACAGAAACAGACACATAGATCAATGGAACAGAATAGAGAGCCCAGAAATGAACCGACACTTATGGGGTCAATTAATCTACAACAAAAAACCCAAGAATATACAATGGGAAGAAGACAGCATCTTCAGTAAATGGTGTTGGGAAAACTGGACAGCTACATGCATAAGAATCAGACTGAACTACTTTCTCACACCGTGTGGAAAAATAAACTCAAAATGGATGAAAGACTTAAATGTCAGACCTGAAACCATGAAACTCCTAGAAGAAAACATATGCAGTGCACTCTTTGACATTCATATTAGCAATGTTTATTTGGATATGTCTCCTCTGGCAAGGGAAATAAAAACAAAAATAAACAAGTGCTACATCAGACTAAAAAGCTTCTGCACAGTGAAGGAAACAATCAACAGAATGAAAGTGCAGGATTGGTTCAAGATGGCAGAGTGGAAGGACGTGCACTCCCTCTTGCAAGAACACCGGTATCACAACTAACTGCTGAACAATCATCAACAGGAAGACACTGGAACTCACCAAAAAAACATACCCCACATCCAAGGACAAAAGAGAAGTCACAAAGAGATGGTAGGAGGGGTGCAATCACAATAAAATCAAATCCCATAACTCCTTGGTGGGTGACTCACAAACTGGAGAACACTTATACCACAGAAGACCACCCACTGGAGTGAAGGTTCTGAGCCCCACATCAAGGCTTCCCAAACTGGGGGTCTGGCAACGGGAGGAGGAATTCCTAGAGAATCAGACTTTGAAGGCTGGTGGGATTTGATTGCAGGACTTCGACAGGACTGGGGGAAACAGAGACTCCACTCATGGAGGGCACACACAAAGTAGTGTGCGCATCAGGACCCAGGGGAAGGAGCAGTGACCCCAGGGGAGACTGAACCAGACCAACCTGCTAGTGTTGGAGGGTCTCCTGCAGAGGCGGGGGAAGGCTGTGGCTCACCACGGGGACAAGGACACTGACAGCAGAAGTTCTGAGAACTACTCCTTGGTGTGAGCCTTCCCAGAGTCCGCCATTAGCCCCACCAAAGAGCCGGTAGGATCCAGTGTTGGGCTGCCTCAGGCCAAACAACCAACAGGGAGGGAACCCAGCCCCACCCATCAGCAGTCAAACAGATTAAAGTTTACTGAGCTCTGCCCTACAGAGCAACACCCAGCTCTACCCACCACCAGTCCCTCCCATCAGGAAACTTGCACAAGCCTCTTAGATAGCCTCATCCACCAGAGGGCAGACAGCAGAAGCAAGAAAACTACAGTTTTGCAGCCTGTGGAATGAACACCACATTCACAGAAAGACAAGATGAAAAGTCAGAGGGCTATGTACCAGATGAAGGAACAAGATAAAACCCCACAGAAACAACTAAATGAAGTGGAGATAGGAAACCTTCCAGACAAAGAATTCAGAATAATGATAGTGAAGATGATCCAGGACCTTGGAAACAGAATGGAGGCAAAGATTGAGAAGATGCAAGAAATGTTTAACAAAGACCTAGAAGAATTAAAGAACAAACAAACAGAGATGAACAATACAATAACTGATATGAAAGCTACACTAGAAGGAATCAATAGCAGACTAACTGAGGCAGAAGAACGGATAAGCGACCTGGAAGACAGAATGGTGGAATTCATTGCTGCGGAACAGAATAAAGAAAAAAGAATGAAAAGAAATGAAGACAGCCTAAGAGACCTCTGGGACAACCTTAAATGCAACAAATTTCGCATTATAGGGGTTGCAGAAGGAGAAGAGAGAGAGAACGGACCTGAGAAAATATTGGAAGACATTATAGTCGAAAACTTCCCTAAATGGGAAAGGAAATAGCCACCCAAGTCCAGGAAGCACGGAAAGTCCCGTGCAGGATAAACCCAAGGAGAAACATGCCAAGACACATAGTAATCAAATTGACAAAAATTAAAGACAAAGAAAAATTATTGAAAGAAACAAGGGAAAAACAACAAATAACATACAAGGGAACTCCCATAAGGTTAACAACTGATTTCTCAGCAGAAACTCTACAAGCCGGAAGGGAGTGGCATGACATATTTAGTGATGAAAGGGAAGAACCTACAACCAAGATTACCCTACCTGGCAAGGATCTCATTCAGATTTGATGGAGAAATCAAAAGCTTTACAGACAAGCAAAAGCTAAGAGAATTCAACACCACCAAACCACCTCTACAACAAATGCTAAAGGAACTTCTCTAAGTGGGAAACACAAGAGAAGAAAAGGACCTACAAAAACAAACCCATAACAATTGAGAAAATGGTAATAGGAACATACATATTGATAATTACCTTAAACGTGAATAGATTAAATGCTCCAACCAAAAGACACAGACTCACTGAATGGATGCAACAATAAGACCCATATATATGCTGTCTACAGTAGACCCACCTCAGACCTACGGACACATATAGACTGAAAGTGAGGGGATGGAAAAAGATATTCCATGCAAATGGAAATCAAAGAAAGCTGGAGTAGCAATACTCATATCAGATAAAATAGACTTTAAAATAAAGAATGGGGCTTCCCTGGTGGCGCAGTGGTTGGGAGTCCGCCTGCCGATGCAGGGGGCGCGGGTTCGTGCCCCGGTCCGGGAGGATCCCACGTGCCGCGGAGCGGCTGGGCCCGTGGGCCATGGCCGCTGGGCCTGCGCGTCCGGAGCCTGTGCTCCGCGGCGGGAGGGGCCACGGCGGTGAGAGGCCCACGTACCGCAAAAAAAAAAATAAATAAAAAAAAAAAAAGTAAAATAAAGAATGTTACAAGAGACAAGGAAGGACACTACATAATGATCAAGGGATCATTCCAAGAAGAATATATGACAATTATAAATATATATGCACCCAACATAGGAGCACCTCAATACATAAGGCAACTGTGAACAGCTATAAAAGGAAACCAACAATAACACAGTAATAGTGGGGGACTTTAACACCTCACTTACACCAATGGACAGATCATCCAAAATGAAAATTAATAAGGAAACACAAGCTTTAAATGACACAATAGACCAAAAAGATTTAATTGATATTTATAGGACATTCCATCCCAAAACAGCAGATTACACTTTCTTCTCAAGTGTACATGGAACATTCTCCAGGATAGATCACATCTTGGGTCACAAATCAAGCCTCAGTAAATCTAAGAAAATTGAAATTATATCAAGTATCTTTTCTGACCACAACACTATGAGATCAGAAATCAGTTACAGGGAAAAAAACGTAAAAAACACAAACACATAGAGGCTAAACAATACATTACTAAATAATGAAGAGATCACTGAAGAAATAGAAGAGGAAATCAAAAATTACCTAGAGACAAATGACAACAGAAACATGATGATCCTAACCTATGTGGTGCAGCAAAAGCAGTTGTAAGAGGGAAGTTTATAGCAATACAAGCTTACCTCAAGAAACAAGAAACATCTCAAATAAACAATCTAACCTTATGCCTAAAGGAACTAGAGAAAGAAGAACAAACAAAACACAAAGTTAGCAGAAGGAAAGAAATCATAAAGATCAGAGCAGAAATAAATGAAATAGAAAAAAAGAAAACAATACCAAAGATCAATAAAACCAAAAGGTGGTTCTTTGAGAAGATAAACAAAATTGATAAACCTTTAGCCAGACTCATCAAGGAAAAGAGGGAGAGGACTCAAATCAAGATAATTGGAAATGAAAAAGGAGAAGTTACAACAGACATGGCAGAAATACAAAGCATCCTAAGAGACTACTACAAGCAACTCTATGCCAATAAAATGGACAACCTGGAAGAAATGGACAAATTCTTAGAAAGGTATAAGCTTCCAAGACTGAACTAGGAAGAAATAGAAAATATGAACAGACCAATCATAAGTAATGAAATTGACACTGTGATTAAAAATCTTCCAACAAACAGAAGTCCAGGATCAGATGGCTTCACAGGTGAATTCTATCAAACATTTAGAGAAGAGCTAACACCCATCCTTCTCAAACTCATCCAAAAAATTGCAGAGGAAAGAAAACTCCCAAACTCATTCTTTGAGGCCACCATCACCCTGATACGAAACCCAAACAAAGATACTACAAAAAAAGAAAATTACAGACCAATATCACTAATTAATATAGATGCAAAAATCGTCAACAAAATACTAGCAAACAGAATCCAACAGCACATTAAAAGGATCATACACCATGATCAAGTGGGATTTATCCCAGGGATGCAAGGATTCTTCAATATATGCAAATCAATCAATGTGATACACCATATTAACAAACTGAAGAATAAAAACCATATGATCATCTCAATAGATGCAGAAAAAGCTTTTGACAGAATTCAACATCCGTTTATGATCAAAGCTCTCCAGAAAGTGGGCATAGAGGGAACCTACCTCAACATAATAAAGGCCATATATGACAAACCCACAGCCAACATCATTCTCAATGGTGAAAAACTGAAAGCATTCCCTCTAAGATTAGGAGCAAGTCAAGGATGTCCACTTTCACCACTCTTATTCAACATAGATTTGGAAGTCCTAGCCACAGCAATCAGAGAAGAAAAAGAATAAAAGGAATACGAATTGGAAAAGAAGAAGTAAAACTGTCACTGTTTGCAGATGACATGATATTATACATGGAGAATCCTAAAGATGCCACCAGGAAACTACTAGAGCTAATCAATGAATTTGGTAAAGTTGCAGGATACAAAATGAATGCACAGAAATCTCTTGCATTTCTATACACTAATGATGAAAAATCTGAAAGAGAAATTAAGGAAACACTTCCATTTACCTTTGCAACAAAAAGAATAAAATACCTAGGAATAAACCTACCCAGGGAGACAAAAGACTTATATGCAGAAAACTATAAGACAGTGATGGAAGAAAGTAAAGATGATACAAACCAATGGAGATATATACCATGTTCTTGGACTGGAAGAATCAAAATTGTGAAAATGACTATACTACCCAAAGCAATGTACAGATTCAATGCAATCCCTATGAAATTACTAATGGCATTTTTTTACAGAACTAGAAAAAAAATCTTAAAATTTGTATGGAGACACAAAAGACCCCGAACAGCCAAAGCAGTCATGAGGGAAAAAATCGGAGCTGGAGGAATCAGACTCCCTGACTTCAGACTATACTACAAAGCTACAGTAATCAAGACAGTATGGTAGTGGCACAAAAACAGAAATATAGATCAATGGAACGGGATAGAAAGCCCAGAGATAAACCCACACACCTATGGTCAACTAACTATGACAAAGGAGACAAGGTTATACAATGGAGAAAAGACAGTCTCTTCAATAAGTGGTGCTGGGAAAACTGGACAGCTACATGTAAAAGAATGAAATTAGAACACTCCCTAACACCATACAGAAAAATAAATTCAAAATGGATTAGAAACTTAAAGGTAAGACCAGACACTTATAAAACTCTTAGAGGAAAGCATAGGAAGAACACTCTTTGACATAAATCACAGCAAGATCTTTCTTGATCCTAGAGTAACGGGAATAAAAACAAAAATAAACCAGCTGGACCTAATGAAGCTTAAAATCTTTTGGAAAGCAAAGGAAACTACAAACAAGATGAAAAGACAACCCTCAGAATGGGAGAAAATATTTGCAAATGAATCAACGGACAAAGGATTAATTTCCAAAATATATAAACAGCTCATGCAGCTCAATATTAAAAAAACAACCCAATCCAAAAATGGGCAGAAGACCTAAATAGACATTCTCCAAAGAAGATAGATGGCCAAGAAGCACATGAAAAGCTGCTCAACGTCACTAATTATTAGAGAAATGCAAATCAAAACTACAATGAGGTTTTCACCTCAAACCGGTTAGAATGGGCATCATCAGAAAATCTACAAGCAACAAGTGCTGGAGCGGGTGTGGAGAAAAGGGAACCCTCTTGCACTGTTGGTGGGAATGTTAATTGGTGCAGCCACTGTGGAGAACAGTATTTTTTTCTTCAAAAAATTGAAAAATAGAGCTACCATGCAATCAAGCAATTCCATTTCTGCATATTTTTCCAAAGGGGGGGAAAAAACAACCCACTAATTCAAAAATATATATGCATCCCTACATTCATTGTTAATTGCAGCATTGTTTACAATAGCCAAGATATGGAAGCAACCAAACATTCACTGATAGATGAATGGATACATATGTGAGATAGATAAATAGATAGGTAAACACACACAATGGAATATTACTTAGCCTTTAAAAGGAATGAAACTCTGCTGTTTGCAACAACATGGATGGACCTAGAGGGTATTATGCTAAGTGAAATAAGTCACACAGAAAGATAAATACCATATGATTTCACTTATACGTGGAATCTAAAAACAAAACAAAGATGAATAAACATGACAAAACAGAAACAGACTCATAGATGCAGGGGATAAACTGGGGAGGGAGTTGGGGGATGAGTGAAATAGGTGAGGGAGATTAAGAGGTACAGAGTTCCAGTTATAAAATAAGTCACAGAGATGTAAAGTACAGCATAGGGTATAGAGTCAATAATACTGTAATAACTTTGTATGGTGACAGTGGTCATTTCATAATGTGTAAAATATCAAATCACTATGTTGTAACCTCAAACTAATATAATATTGTAAGCTAGTTATACTTCAATTAAAATATTAAGTAAATAACCGAATAATTAATTAATTAAAACATTTCATGTGTTTTGAATTTCTATTTAAATTTCCCTTTGAAAGTATAAAACTCAAATAGAAGATGATTCTTTCTTCCTGCTGTTTTTCTTTCCTTTACTGCCAGTAAATGTCAAATCTCACATTGTTTCTCACCACCTGAGAGCCGCCCTTGGAAGCTTTTCAGTTCAGGGCCACACTGAAAACTAAGAGTGAGGAAGTGTGGGCAGAACAGCGTCCCCTTGGAGATTCTGATCATTGTGAGAAACCGCCTCTGAGGACGTGACATGTTTGCAGCTTCAGGCTTCCACTTCAGCAGGTGTCAGGGAGAGCCTTCTTCTTGGCCTGGCGTCTCATTCCTCTCCTCTTGCCTGGAAGAGACACACATGGGTCCTGCCCCAGGGCCCCTGCAGGTGCCCGGTTCCTCTCAGGGAGCCCTCCCATCCCTCCCAAACCCAGCGCACGGCCCGAGCAGCTGTGTGAGGGGACACACGGCTCGGCCCGTTCTTCCTGAGGCCCTCGTTCTGGAGCAGACCCCCTTCTCCGAGTAAAGCCAGGGTTCTTGCAGTGCCCTGAAGGACCCTCCGCAATCCCACCCTCGGTTCCCACCTGTCAGCCCCGTATCTCCGGCTCCCCATCCACACCTCAGCTGAGCTCACTGCCTGGCAGTCCCTCTGAAAGGCCCACGGGCTCTCCTGCTCAAGGCTGGGTGCCTGCGCAGCCTCCCGGCACTGTCGTCCTCCTTTCCTGGTCTCTGCCGCTCTCGCCTCCGCGCGGAGATAAAGAGCTCTTATTTATCAGGGTTACTGTCTGCCTTTGTCACTGGAAGCTTGAAGCGGGCAGGGATTTTTGAGTCTTGGGTCACTTCTGTATCTCCAGCATCTAGAATACCGCCTGGCACATAGGAAGCACTCAATAAATATTGAATGAATGCATTATTTTACTTAGTAGTTATAAGAGGGATTTCTCTGTATCAGACACTGTCCTAAGCACTGTACAAGTATTAAGTCATTTAAACCCTGTTAACAACCCTTTAAAGAAGGAGTTTTATCTCCATTTTACAGAAAAGAAAAGTGAGATTCAGTGAGTTTAAGTTAAATTGTCCAAAGTCACACAGCTGGCACATGGCAGGGCCCCTCCATGCTTCTAACCCACGCTCTCTGCCAAATGAATGAATGAAGCATGGTGGAATCTCCATTTTCTAAACTTTGTCTTAATCGTCCTCCTGTGGCCACATGAGTGATCCCAGTGTTTGACAGTGACCTAGTCAAGGCACCGTGCTGCTTCCCTGGAAGGGGAGCGTGCAGCCCACTGGGTTTCCAGGGCCTGGTGATCAGGGAGAGAAAGGCAGTAGGCCGTCTACTGGGGCGGGTCACGGAGAGATACGAAAGGATCAGAGCAGAGCACGCAGATGCAGAACAAGGAGGGGGGGACACAGGGCTGGGGAAATGGGTCTCAAGCCCTGGGAAATGGGTCAACCGTAGACCCTCCTTCTGACCCTCCTGGTCCTGCCTCTCCTGGGCTGGGGGCTGCTTCCAGCCACCACAGGGACCCAGAGCACGTGTGGGACAGGTGACACGCGTTCGCACGCTGATGTACGCAGCTGGCTGTCGCTGGTTGGAGTGATCGCCTCCGTGTTTGGGAAACAGTCACGATGATTGAAAGGGGGTGATTAGAATTGGGAGCAGGCATATTTCTTACCGCTCACCATCGAGTCGATTCTGACCAACAGAGAATCTCTGCTAACAAACTGTTGCCAAATAAAGGTCCTGCTGGGTTTTCTTTAATTAATGACATGGCTTGCTTGTAACTATTCCATTAATTGTTTAAATACAAATAAGTGTTACTAAGGATCTTGAAAACTATTTCCTCTTAAATATGTTAAACCTTATCTCTTATCCTCTCATTTCTCTTCTTAATTTGCCTAGTAAATCCCCTTTTAAAAACGGTACCCACCCTCTAGCAGAATTCTCACAAGTTTTGAATTAGTGGAGTGTGAATGGAAGTGATGAACTGTATTTATGCTCTTGAGGAAGGTAAGATTCCACTGGATCTGCATTTACTGTGCAAACAAGCAGTAAATGAAGTGGAAGAAGTGAAGATAGGAGCTCTCAACAGTATAAACAGTTTACGCTCTCTGATAAGGTACTAATTTGGGGTACAGCAGCTAGTCTTTGAAACCTGTGCCTTTGGTGACTCTTCGATAGTCTTCATTATGGGGCAGGGGAGTGCGAATCCCCTGCGGAATGCAGCTCTACCCGCTGCCTGTCGAGGTGGGGGAGCAGCAGGTCAGTCCTCCACATCCACACCTGCAGACAGCGCCCGTGCGGCTTCAGCTGTGACCAGGGCTGCCCAGTGAGGCTGCCTTGAGGGGCCAGATGGCCCTTCCTCTCTGGAGGCTTCGTGGGCCTACCTGGAGGGTGAGCAAGGATGAAAAGGGGACGCAGACCAGAGGAGGAGAGAGCTGTTTCCATGGCAGCCAGGGAACCGGCAGGTCCTCCTTGCTTCAGCCCTCCCCTCCAGCCAAGCCCCCAGACCCCAGCCCTTACTCTGAGTAAACGTGCTCTCACACTCCTTGCTGCTCAACTTCTGTCCGGGTTCTACGGAAGACTCACGGACAACTGAGTAACGTTCCCTCTCTTCAGGCTTCCATGCTGCCCACGAAGTGGCAAGGAGGGCGTTTTCTCCAGACCATTCTTTTCGGGGCAGAGCCTTAACTTCCGAATGGACAGTTATTTTTGCTCAGAGCCTACTTTTTGTTAATGTCCTGCCGAGTCAATGGGTCTGTATTTCCGCAGCTTTGGTCCCTAATTGTGTGCAGGATGCTTTATTAGTTCAAATTGTGAATCGGTCCTCTCATATGTGGTTCAATTACTACCGTAGTCTCCCACCAAGTGTCATGTGGCCAGGGAGGAATGAGTCTACAACCAAAGAAAAGAGCAAGAGAGCAGAGCAAGGTTTCAAGTTACTATGACAGATCAGGTCCCTCCTACACTAAGTGATTTTCCAGATCAGTCTGAGTGATAGCCATGTGTCCTGTGAATGGAGGGCATCGCCTGTCAGAGGTTGTGTAGCAGGTGTGTGTGACAGGGGACCAGCAGGCAGTGGTGTGTTAATCAAGATACATTGATGACCGGAACAGAGACAGTCAGCAAAAATAACATTATGGGCAAGTAAGAGTGATGGCTTTTGTACAGTAGGAGCTATCTCTGTCTAAGAAGAATGCTGGACACAGCAAGAGGAGGCGTTTTCTCTCTGGCAGGGAGACTTCAGAAGAACAAATTGGGATCAGAACATGGCCTGATGAATGACACAGCAGAGAAATGAACTGTGATAGAAACAGGGGAGACCCCCAAGGGTTCCTTGGAATCAGCTGTCGGGGTAACTTGCCATTAAATCAAATCGATAAGTATTTGCCCTGTGCCATGTCGTGTGCTTAGGAATCATAAAAGTTGGTGTTCTGAAACAGTTGGAAATCTCCCAAGTACTTTTCTTGTTTTTATCCTCATCTCAGTTTTTCTTAGGCCAGGGGTATAGAAGACATATTCATTCTTACTCTATTGTTCAATGATTCAAATAAACAACAGGCAGAGGAGCTCATTAAATTAATTCAGGTTGATCAATGAACAGGCCCTTCACCTTCCCAGTTTAAGAATATCCTGATCTACAGCATGACTGGTCTTGAATGATTCTGATGGACAGTAGAGATGTAAATAAACATCCCAGAATCATGACAGGTTTTTTAAAGGATACAGTGTGAAGATTCACATGGTTAATAAAATTGAAACTAGTAAAATAAATGATCTTGCATAGGTTTGATTTTTCTTGATGATCTAAACGTTCAAAAGGGCCGAAAGCTTCAAATTTTTCTTCAATTCAGGAAGTGTTACAATGCCACTGATTTATGTATTAATACTTTGGGGATAGCTAACATTTTGTGTTTATTGGACATTGCACAGAAAGCTGGTACACACCTTCTGTTAGTGGCGGCACGTGGAAGGAAAGCGGTATCTGATTCCTGCTGGACTCCCATTGCCCTGCCCCGTTCTCACAACCCACCAACAGCCGAGCAGTGTCCCCACCCCGGACAGCTCGCCTGCGAGGGTCTCAGGGCTCCTCCTTCCATCAGCACAGCCTCTGCCATCACTGAGTAAATAAAACCCTGGCTGCTTCTCCTAGGCTTTCGGGAGACACTTCAGCTCCACCCTGAAGTTCCATGTCTTTCAAAGACCAAAACCTTTGGGGAGTCTGCCTAAAACATGCTCAGATAAAAGGAATAAACTGTCCCTTTTTCTTTCTTTTCCCAGCCTGTCTTAAGAACCTTTCTTAACCAATGGAGGAAAGTCCTATTGTTCCAGTGAAATAGTAAAAGAGGAGAGATCTCATCACATGACCCCCAATGAAAACAAGATTGTTCTAAGTCATAGGAGTGAAATTGGTAATTACTGTTACTGTCCTCTAGCGTAGATTCATCAAAACAAGCACACTGACACCAGACATCTTGCTCACCAATCGCAATTAGTGTCAACAATGCTGAATAGGCAGCTTAGGAAAAACACTATCGGCCAATTAGCTCACTCCAATTTTTCTTCTTTCAGCTAGCTCTTTTTCAGAACTTTGATTTTAATGGATTGACAAAGCAGTATGCTAATTAGTTCTCACTGAACCTGAAGTTTTGAACTGAAGAATACTTCAAGGAGCATTTAGTGAGGGAGTTACCACAGTGGGTCAGGAGCTTCTCAAGGGACCTCACAGCACCTCACTGTGTGAGTTCTCTAGTGCATGTGCCTTGTCTTCCCAAACAGACGGTCACCTCCTCCTCCGGGGTGGGGGGCAGACTGCTCCCCTTGACGTCCTGCCCCACCACGGTCTTCAGTATACGTTTGTCAAGTGACTCATGAAACGTACAAATGAAGTAGGTGTCACAGAGCAGTTATTGTGCTAAACAACGCAAATACCCCCAAAAAAGAGGGAAGGGGAAGATCTTCTGGAAGGCAGGGGATCTCCCAGTACAAGAGCAGTTTCTTTGGTCCAAGCCCAGGCATGTGTAAGGCAGAGCTGTAACTCCTCAGTAAGAAAGGCAAAATCCTGAAAGCTCTCCAAGAGCCCACGTGCTTGGTCCTGCCTGACCCCCAGCCTCTCAGTAGCACAGAAACCGGCCGCTCAGTCAGCCCTGCTGTTAGAACAAAATACCACAGGCTGGGTGTGTTTGCCTCTCAGTTCTGGGGGCTGGAAGTCCAAGATCAATGTGCTGGCTGATTCAGGCCCCCGGCGAGAGCCTTCTTCCTCGCTTGTAGATGGCAGGCAGCCTTCTCACTGTGTCCCCCGGTCTCTCTTCCTTTCCCTTTGAGGGCGCTAATCCCATCCGGGAGACCCACACCCATGACCTCAACTGTGCCTCCCCACCTCCTCACACCACCACACGGGGCTCAGGGCTTCCGCACAGGGACGTTCAGTCCATCACACTGCTTCCCAATGGCTGCCTTGTCAGGGGCATCACTCCACCCACAGGAGAAATGCCACCAAGGGCAATGTAACATTTGCTGTATGGTCAGCTTGGCTGACGTTTACCCGCTTCTTAAGTCAGGGCTCTCTCTTCACTGAAATACATTGTTCCTTTGTTTTGCGGAATTTTATTTAAAATTTTATAAGTATTTTAAATTTTTATAAGTAAGAAAAACCCATTGCCCTTGCATATTTTCTTATTATAAAACTAATAGAATGGCCTCATTTTATTTCCAGTAGCAGTGTTCACTTTTACAAAAATTTTATTGGAGTATAGTTGATTTGCAATGTTGTGTTAGTTTCAGGTGTACAGCAAAGTGAATCAGTTTTATGTATACATACATCCACTCTTTTTTAGATTCTTTTCCCATAGAGGTCATTACAGAGGATTGAGTAGAGTTCCCTGTGCTATACATCAGGTCCTTGTCGTTTGTCTGTTTTATATATAGTGGTGTGTATATGTCAATCCCAGTCTCCCAATTTATCCCTCCCCACCTCTCCCCTGGTAACCGTAAGTTTGTTTTCTACATCTGTGACTCTATTTCTGTTTTGTAGATAAGTTTGTTTGTACCCCCTTTTTTTAGATTCCTCATGAAAGCGATATCATATGATATTTGTCTTTCTCTGTCTGACTTACTTCACTCAGTATGACAATCTCTAGGTCCATCCATGTTGCTGCATATGGCATTATTTCATTCCTTTAACATTTAGGTTGCTTCTATGTCCTGGCTATTGTAAATAGTGCTGCAGTGAACATTGGGGTGCGTATGTCTTTTCAAAGTATGGTTTTCTCCAGATATATGCCCAGGAGTGGGATTGCTGGATCATATGGCAGCTCAATTTTTACTTTTTTAAGGAAGCTCCATACTGTGCTCCATAATGGTTGTACCAATTTACATTGCTGCCAACAGTGTAGGAGGGTTCCCTTTTCTCTACTCCTTCTCCAGCATTTATTGTTTGTAGGTTTTCTGATGATGCCCATTCTAACTGGTGTGAGGTGATACCTCATTGTAGTTTTGATTTGCATTTCTCTAACAATTAGTGATGCTGAGCATCTTTTCAAGTGTTTGTTGGTCATCTGTATGTCTTCTTTGGAGAAATGTCTATTTAGATCTTCCACCCATTTTTTGATTGGGTTGTTTGTTTTTTTAATATTGAGCTGCATAAGCTGTTTGTATATTTTGGAAATTAATCCCTTGTCAGTTGCTTCATTAGCAAATATTTTCTCCCCTTCTGAAGGTTGTCTTTTCATTGTGTTTATATTTCCTTTGCTGTGCAAAAGCTCTTAAGTTTAATTAGGTCCCATATGTTTATTTTTATTTTCATTACTCTAGGAGGTGGGTCAAAAAAGATCTTGCTGCAATTTATGTCAAAGAGCGTTCTGCCTATGTTTTCTTCTAAGACTTTTATAGTATCCGGCCTTACATTTAGGTCTTTAATCCATTGAGCTTATTTTTGTGTATGGTATTAGAGAGTGTTCTAATTTCATTCTTTTACATGTAGCTGTTTAGTTTCCCAGCGCCGCTTATTGAAGAGACTGTCTTTTCTCCATTGTATATTCTTGTCTCTTTTGTCATAGATTAGGTGACCGTAGGTGTGTGGGTTTATCTCTGGACTTTCTATCCTGTTCCGTTGATCTATATTTCTGTTTTTGTGCCAGTACCATACTGTTTTGATTGCTGTAGCTTTGTAGTATAGTCTGAAGTCAGGGAGCCTGAGTCCTCTAGCTCTGTTTTTCTTTCTCAAGATGGCTTTGGCTGTCTGTGGACTTTTGTGTTTCCAAATTGTAAAATTTTTTGTTCTAATTCTGTGAAAAATGCCATTGTAATTTGATAGGGATTGTATTGAATCTGTAGATTGCTTTGGGTAGTATAGTCCTTTTGAAAATATTGATTCTTCCAATCCAAGACCATGGTATATCTCTCCATCTTTCTGTGTCATCTTTTGTTTCTTTCATCAGTATCTTATAGTTTTCTGAGTATAGGTCTTTTGCCTTCTTAGGTAGGTTTATTCCTAGGTATTTTATTCTTTTTGATGCGATGGTACATGGGATTGTTTCTTTAATTTCTCTTTCCAATTTTTCATTATTAGTGTATAGGAATGCAAGAGATTTCTGTGCATTAATTTTGTATCCTGCAATTTTACCAAATTCCTTGATGAGCTCTAGTAGTTTTCTGGTAGCATCTTTAGGGTTTTCTATGTATAGTATCATGTTATCTGCAGACAGTGACAGTTTAACTTCTTCTTTTCCAATTCGTATTCCTTTTATTTCTTTTTCTTCTCTGATTGCCATGGCTAGGACTTCCAAAACTGTTGAATAATAGTGGCAAGAGTGGACACTCTTGTTGTGTTCCTGATCTTAGAGGAAATGCTTTCAGTTTGTCACCATTGAGAACGATGTTTGCTGTGGGTTTGTCATATATGGCCTTTATTATGTTGAGGTAGGTTTCCTCTATGCTCACTTTCTGGAGAGTTTTCATCATATATGGGTGTTGAATTAAGGTTCATTTTAAATTTAAATTTTAAATTCTTTGGGAACAAACTACTATAGTTCTTGAGAGAAAGAAAAGCCTGTAGGATGATGAGAAATTGACAAATTAGCAACCCTAATCAAATGAAAACTTGGTTTGATTTCACTCATTTGGAAGACTCTCTTGGTGTTCCCACTTCGATCTGATTTGGGACTTCTAGCTTCAGTTCCAAGTTGCACTGGTTCTTTTGTGATTATTTGGCAAAACCTTAACAGAATGAGTATCAGGTTCAGCTCAAGGTGTGGCAAGCTGTTTTTTATTTTTCTGGCTTGGAGTTAATGCCTCAGTGTTTTTGTTCTATCCCCAGCTATACACCCACATGGCTGCATGCAGACACACCTGTACACAAACCTTAAACCAATGAAGGTGTAATTTGGTTAGGGGTGGGGGACCAAGAGGCACTTGGTGAGCCTGCCTTCTGTTCCTGCCGGGTGCACCGACAACCTGGGCGCCTCATCAGAGAGCACTGCTGCTTTGGGTCCTGCGGACCGACCCCACCCTCCTTCCCGGGCTGGCGGAGGGAAAGGTCTAAGCCATCCTTTGCCCTGATGTCAATGCGACTTTAAGGTGACACATGAACACAGAGGGATCGTCTGGTGGCTACCTCAGATCAGGTGATCATGACAGCACTGGACAACAACCAACCCATACCTCAGTGTCTAAATTCACTACTGGGGCCTCCCCCCAGCAACTAGGACATATGGGATCCCCTAGGCTGCACTGTGGGGAAGCCAGGAACATCCTCCGGTCCTGTCTACCTGCCAAGGGGTCACCTACCTCCTGCCCCTGTGGCCCCAACACCTGATGAAAACCTTCCCCTAGTCCTTCTTAGGTAACAAAGTGTGACTCAGTCATTCGGGATGGGACATTTTCAAACCACTCCCTTCCCTGTGCCCCTCTGAGAAACCTCTGGATAAATGAACCTCATAATATAAATGTGGTTAAATGAATTATTTTTCAGAGGGAGATTTACATTTTAATGGTGTGTAAAACTTGAAAGGACAAATTATTTATAGAGATATTTGGGGAATCAACCAACCAGTAAGGGGGAAATCTAAATTTTCCTGGTGCTCCTGAGACGAATTCTTCTACCAGTGTCTTCCTAAGCCTTCCGGCCAGTGGGGCAACCCAGTTACTGGCTTCAGAACCATCTCAACCATGGTTTACGAAGGTGGGAGCACTGGTGCCCCATCTCACCCCACTTCCACGCCCCACCCTCTGATCACCCCACTCAGTGTCCACTCAGTAAATGCTGTCACACCCTCACCACCACCCTCAGTACCAGCATGATCCTGTCCTCGACTCCATCCCTTTGGTGAAAACATTCATTTCCTCAAATTCTCTTCCAATTCGCTAACAGTTAGTATACCATCCCCTCAAATAAAAAGAATGTGAAGTCAAGCCAGGTTGATGATGGTGTGTTATGGCCTCTAGGTAACAGTTAGTAAGCATGTGTTGGGGTCTTTTCCTGTCCTTCGAAAAGACAAAAATCAAATGATTTACTTTTGTATTTTTATTTCCACATTCTGATTTAAGCGTTGTGCCATTTCTAGATCTTAACTTCATTTCCTCCGTATGTATTATACTAATAGAATTTTCCAAATTACAAAGAATTATAACTGCAACCCCTGTGACTGATGCCTTTCTTTGTGATTCACGGCTCAGTTTACGTCACAAATCCTTTCCCGGCAGGGGTTATGCGAGGAGGCATGCTGGCCTGCTACCCCTGTGGTACTTTAAGTATACATACAAAAAAAGGAGCAAAGATAGCTGGAAACTGATTATGCTGATTTTCTGAGTAAGGACAGTACTTCCAATTTTGTATGTTTAATTAACCACAGCTCTTCAAGAATTGGTGCAAATGTC
This sequence comes from Delphinus delphis, assembly GCF_949987515.2. NCBI lineage: Eukaryota > Metazoa > Chordata > Mammalia > Artiodactyla > Delphinidae > Delphinus > Delphinus delphis. The sequence goes on along the minus strand of NC_082696.1, from coordinate 79,006,642 downwards.
ATGGGGTTTACAATGTCAGCATCTCATCTTCACAAAAATGCTATTTGCTGGCATGAAAACGGAAAAAATTAATGGTCACAGCAGACAGCTTGTAGATTAGACAAAGGTCACTGTGTTTTAATGAACAGTGCTGTTAATTAATGAGAAAACAACCAGAACATGAGCTGTTAAGCTTGTGAATTTGTACCAAAAAAGTCAGTCTGTGCCTAAAACCTCTTTGAGTAACTCAAAAACAAGATGACTGCAAGAATAGAGTTTAAATCTGAAGTTATACAGCAAAGTTATACATATCAATGAAATAGCATCATATGAAGATTCTTCCTTAATAGCTAGAAAAGAGGGTTAATGCTGGTTAGTATTCTCAATGGATATTCAAAATAGAACAGAGGACTAGCTCTCCCCTGCCTCTTTTTCTTTCTTTCTTTTTTTTGGCTGCGTTGGGTCTTCGTTGCTGCGTGCGGGCTTTCTTTTTAGTTGCGGCGAGTGGGGCTACTCTTCGTTGCGGTGCGCGGGCTTGTAATTGCGGTCGCTTCTCTTGTTTCAGAGCACGGGCTCTAGACGCATGGGCTTCAGTAGTTGCGGCGTGTGGCTTAGTAGTTGTGGCTCGCGCGCTCTAGAGCACAGGCTCAGTGGTTGTGGCACACGGGCTTAGTTGCTCTGCAGCATGTGGGATCCTTCCAGACCAAGGCTCGAAACCATGTCCTCTGCATTGGCAGGTGGATTCTTAACCACTGTGCCACCAGGGAAGTCCACCTCTTTGGTTTCTTAATTTCTATATGCACTTCCTAAGTCTTTAGGAAGAATAGGAAAGGTACGCTATGTTTTACCAAAGTTCTATGAGGACAAGTGAGGAAACACTACAATTCCTTCAAGACAGGTGATTAAAATAATAAACATTGCCTTTAGTTCTGTGGAGAGACGTCAAAGCCAAGCTTCCAGGATCTTAAAAGAAGAAATACAGAACCATAGTTAATAACACCAGCTTTACGTTACAGCTTTCCTCCTAGTAGGTCAAGTACCCTGATTATTATTCACTAATCTCTTTAGCAACCATTTGAATAAATAAAGAGCATTAGAATGGGAGAAAATATTTGCAAACAGAGCAGCTGACAAAGGATTAATCTCCAAAATATACAAGCAGCTCATGCAGCTCAATATCAAAAAAACAAACAACCCAATCCAAAAATGGGCAGAAGATCTAAACAGATATTTCTCCAAAGACGATATACAGATTGCCAACAAACACATGAAAGGATGCTCAACATCACTAATCATTAGAGAAATGCAAATAAAAACTACAATGAGGTATCACCTCACACCAGTCAGAATGGCCAACATCAAAAAATGTACAAACAGGGGCTTCCCTGGTGGCGCAGTGGTTGAGAGTCTGCCTGCCAATGCAGGGGACGCGAGTTCGTGCCCCGGTCCGGGAAGATCCCACATGCTGCGGAGCGGCTGGGCCCGTGAGCCATGGCCGCTGAGCCTGCGCGTCTGGAGCCTGTGCTCCACAATGGAAGAGGCCACAACAGTGAGAGGCCTGCATACCGGAAAAAAAAAAAAAAAAAAAAACTAAAAATAGAACTACCATACAACCCAGCAATCCCACTACTGGACATATACCCTGAGAAAACCGTAATTCAAAGAGAGTCATGTACCACAATGTTCATTGCAGCTCTATTTACAATAGCCAGAGCATGGAAGCAACCTAAGTGTCCATCGACAGATGGATTGGTAAAGAAGATGTGGCACATATATACAATGGAATATTAGCCATAAAAAGAAACGAAATTGAGTTATATGTAGTGAGGTGGATTCACCTAGAGACCGTCATCCTTAGTGAAGTAAGTCAGAAAGAGAAAAACAAATACCGTATACCAACACATATATATGTAATCTTAAAAAAAAAAAAAAAAAGGTTCTGACAAGACAGGAATAAGGATGCAGACGTAGAGAATGGACTTGAGGACACGGGGAGGGGAAAGGGTAATCTGGGACGAAGTGAGAGAGTGGCATGGACATACATGCACTACCAAATGTAAGATAGATAGCTAGTGGGAAGCAGGTGCATAGCACAGGGAGATCAGCTCGGTGCTTTGTGACCACCTAGAGGGGTGGGATAGGGAGGGTGGGAGGGAGACGCAAGAGGGAGGAGATATGGGGATGTATGTATACATATAGCTGATTCCCTTTGTTATATAGCAGAAACTAACACACCAGTGTAAAGCAGTTATACTCCAATAAAGATGTTAAAAAAAAAAAAAAGCGAGAGAAAATGAGCTGATTGATCCTGAGGTACAGCAGCAAAGGCAGCAGAACCTGTGTCTCGGCTGCCCAGGAAAGGTCAGGAGAACTTCTTCCCAAATAGAAGTCATTTCAAATGAGCATAACAGATGTTTGTATTTTTAGCTGATTGGAAGATAAAATAAGGAGACCCATCCAAAGGGTCATTTGGAGCCATGAAACCAAAACACACTGAGCTCAGATCCAGTAACTGGACATGAAGAAGAATGTTTCCTCTTTGGAGGTGGCCCCACTGGGCTAGATGATGGGGAATGACTTTTTTTAATTGCATTTTTTGTGAGGTAATTGTAGGCCCACATGTAGTTGTAAGAAATAATATGAAGATATGCTATGTACACTTTACCCAGTTTCCCCAAATGATAACATTTTGTGAAACTATAGTGTAATATCATGACCAGGATAATAACACTGATACAATCCACAGATCTTATTCAGATTTCCCCAGTTTTGCGTGGGGTATTTATATGTGGACATGTATGTGTTTGTATGTTGGTATTTAGTTCTATACAATTTTAACACCTGTGGAGGCTCATATATCTCTGGTCACAGTTGACACCAAACAGTTCCATCACCACAGGATTTCTCAGGTCGTCCTTCAATAACTGCACCCACATGCTCCTTAGGGTGTCAGGATGGCCGGGTGGTCTAAGGCGCCAGACTCAAGCGAAGCTTCCCACATGCTCCTCTCACCCAAACACCCCTCCTCCCTCCGTCCCCGACTTCCAGCAACCTCTAAGCTGTTCTGCATTTCTAAAATTTTTCAGTTTAAAAATATTTTGTAGATGGAATAACATGGTATGTAACCTTTGGGATTGCCTTTTTCCCCTCAGCATAATGCCCCAGAGATTCATCCAGATTGTTGTGTGTGTCAATAGTTTGTTCATTTTTACTGTTGAGTAGTAGTCCACGATATGGATGAACCACAGCTTGTTTAACCATTCACGTGGTCAGGACATCTGGGCTGTTTCCAGGTTTTGGTCATTATGAATAAATCCACTATGAGCATTCGTGTACAGGTGTTTGTATAAACATAAATTTTCATTTCTCTGGCATGAATGCCCAAGATTACAATTATTGAGTCATATAGTAACTGCGTATTTAATTTTATAAGAAACTATCAAGCTGTTTTCCAGAGTGGCTACATCATTTTACATTCTCACCAACAATGCACAAGAAATCTAGTTTCTGCACATTCTCTCCAGCATTTTGTGTTGGCACTATTTTTAATTTTAGCTATTCTGATAGGTATATGGTGTTGTGTTTTAATTTGCATTTCCTACATGGCTGATGATGTTGAATATTTTTTCATGGGCTTGTTTCCCATCCATTTTCCTCTTTAGTGAAATGGCTGTTCATGTCTTTTGCTCATTTTCTAGTTGAATTGTTTTTTACTGTTGAGTTTTGAGAGTTTTAATATTTTCTAGATACTAGTACTTTGTCATATCTGTGCTTTGAGAATATTTTCTCTCAGTCTATAGTTTGTCTTTTCATCCTCTCTACTTTTTTTTTATTCTTATTAGTCATCCATTTTATACCCATCAGTGTATACATGTCAATCCCAATCACCCCATTCATCCCCCCCACCCCCACCCCCACCACTTTCCCCCCTTGGTGTCCATACGTTTATTCTATACATCTGTGTCTCAATTTCTGCCCTGCAAACCAGTTCATCTGTACCATTTTCCTGGGTTCCACATATTTGCGTTAATATACGATATTTGTTTTTCTCTTTCTGACTTACTTCATTCTGTATAACAGTCTCTAGGTCCATTCACGTCTCTACAAATGACCCAATTTCGTTCCTTTTCATTGCTGAGTAATATTCCATTGTATATATGTGCCACAACTTCTTTATCCATTCGTCTGTTGATGGGCATTTAGGTTGCTTCCATGACCTGGCTGTTGTAAATACTGCTGCAGTGAACATTGAGGTGCATGTGTCTTTTTGAATTATGGTTTCCTCCAGATATATGCGCAGTAGTGGGATTGCTGGGTCATATGACAGCTCTCTTTTTAGTTTTTTGAGGAACCTCCATACTGTTCTCCATAGTGGCTGTATCAATTTACATTCCAACCAACAGTGCAAGAGGGTTCCCTTTTCTCCACACCCTCTCCAGCATTTGTTGCTGGTAGATTTTCTGATGATGCCCATTGTAACTGGTGTGAGGTGATACCTCATTGTAGTTTTGATTCACATTTCTCTAATAATTAGTGATGTTAAGCAGCTTTTCATGTGCTTCTTGGCCATCTATATGTCTTCTTTGGAGAAATGTCTATTTAGGTCTTCTGCCCATTTTTGGATTGCGTTGTTTGTTTTTTTAATATTGAGCTACATGAGCTGTTTATATATTTTGAAGATTAATCCTTTGTCCATTGATTCGTTTGCAAATATTTTCTCCCATTCTGAGAGGTGTCTTTTCATCTTGTTTATGGTTTCCTTTGCTGTGCAAAAGCTTTTAAGTTTCATTAGGTCCCATTTGTTTATTTTTGTTTTTATTTCCATTTTTCTAGGAGGTGGATCAAAAAAGATCTTGCTGTGATTTATGTCAAAGAGTGTTCTTCCTATGTTTTCCTCTAAGAGTTGTATAGTGTCCGGTCTTACCCTTAGGTCTCTAATCCATTTTGAGTTTATTTTTGTGTATAGTGTTAGGCAGTGTTCTAATTTCATTCTTTTACATGTAGCTGTCCAGTTTTCCCAGCACCACTTATTGAAGAGACTGTCTTTTCTCCATTGTATATCCTGCCTCCTTTGTAATAGATTAGCTGACCACAGGTGCATGAGTTTATTTCTGGGCTCTTTATCTTGTTCCATTGATCTGTATTTCTGTTTTGTGCCAGTACCATATTGTGTTGATTACTGTAGCTTTGTAGTATTGTCTGAAGTCTGGGAGCCTGATTCCTCCAGCTCCACTTTTCTCCCTCAGGACTGCTTTGGCTAGTTGGAGTCTTTTGTGTCTCCATACAGATTTTAAGATTTTTTGTTCTAGTTCTGTAAAAAATGCCATTGGTAATTTGATAGGGATTCCATTGAATCTGTAGATTGCTTTGGGTAGTATAGTCATTTTCACAAAATTGATTCTTCCAATCTAAGACCATGGTATATCTCTCCATCTGTTCGTATCATCCTTACTTTCTTTCATCAGTGTCTTATAGTTTTCTGCATACAGGTGTTTTGTCTCCCTAGGTAGGTTTATTCCTAGGTATTTTATTCTTATTTTTGCAATGGTAAATGGGAGGGTTTCCTTAATTTCTCTTTCAGATTTTTCATCGTTAGTATATACGAATGCAAGGGATTTCTGTGCATTAATTTTATACCCTGCAACTTTACCAAATTCATTGTAGTTTCATGGTATTTTCTGGTACCATCTTTAGGATTATCTATGTATAGTATCATGTCATCTGCAAACGGTGACAGTTTTACTTCTTTTCCAATTTGTATTGCTTTTATTTCTCTTTCTTCTCTGCTTGCCGTGGCTAGGGCTTCCAAAACTATGTTGAATAATAGTGGTGATAGTGGACATCCTTGGCTTGTTCCTGATCTTAGAGGAAATGCTTTCAGTTTTTCACCATTGGGAATGATGTTTGCTGTGGGTTTGTCATATATGGCCTTTATTATGTTGAGGTAGGTTCCCTCTTTGACCACTTTCTGGAGAGCTTTTATCATAAATGGGTGTTGAATTTTGTCAAAAGCTTTTTCTGCATCTATTGATATGATCATATGGTTTTTATTTTTCAATTAGTTAATATGGCTTATCATATTGATTGATTTGCATATATTGAAGAATCCTTGATCAAGTGGGATAAATCCCACTTGATCATGGTGTATGATGCTTTTAATGTGTTGTTGGATTTTCTTAGTATTTTGTTGAGGATTTTTGCATGTATATTCATCAGTGATATTGATCTGTAATTTTCTTTTTTTGAAGTATCTTTGTCTGGTTTTGATATCAGGGTGATGGTGGCCTCATAGAATGAGTTCAGGAGTGTTCTTTCCTCTGCAATTTTTTGGAAGAGTTTGAGAAGGATGGGTGTTAGCGCTTCTCTAAATGTTTAATAGAATTCACCTGTGAAGCCATCTGGTCCTGGACTTTTGTTTGTTGGAAGATTTTTAATCACAGTTTCAATTTCATTACTTATGATTGGTCTGTTCATATTTTCTATTTCTTCCTAGTTCAGTCTTGGAAACTTATACCTTTCAAGAATTTGTCCATTTCTTCCAGGTTGTCCATTTTATTGGCATAGAGTTGCCTGTAGTAGTCTCTTAGGATGCTTTGTATTTCTGTGGTGTCTGTTGTAACTTCTCCTTTTTCATTTCCAATTTTATTGATTCGAGTTCTCTCCCACTTTTTCTTGATGAGTCTGACTAAAGGTTTATCAATTTTGTTTATCGTCTCAAAGGACCAACTTTTAGTTTTACTGATCTTTGCTATTGTTTTCTTTTTTTCTATTTCATTTATTTCTGCTCTGATCTTTATGATTTCTTTTCTTCTACTAACTTTATGTTGTTTGTTCGTCTTTCTCTAGTTCCTTTAGGTGTAAGGTTAGATTGTTTATTTGAGATGTTTCTTGTTTCTTGAGGTAGGCTTGTATAGCTATAAACTTCCCTCTTAGAACTGCTTTTGCTGCATCCCATAGGTTTTGGCTTGTCCTGTTTTCATTGTCATTTGTCTCTAGGTATTTTTTGATTTCCTCTTTGATTTCTTCAGTGATCTCTTGGTTATTTAGTTACGTATTGTTTACCCTCCATTTGTTTGTGTTTTTTATGTTTATTCCCTGTAATTCATTTCTAATCTCGTAGCATTGTGGTCAGAGAAGATGCTTGATATGATTTCAATTTTCTTAAATTTACTGAGGCTTGATTTGTGACCCAAGATGTGATCTATCCTGGAGAATGTTCCATGTACACTTGAGAAGAAAGTGTAATCTGCTGTTTTGGGATGGAATGTCCTATAAATATCAATTAAATCTTTTTGTTCTATTGTGTCATTTAAAGCTTGTGTTTCCTTATTAATTTTCATTTTGGATGATCTGTCCATTGCTGTAAGTGAGGTGTTAAAGTCCCCCACTATTACTGTGTTATTGTTGGTTTCCTCTTTTATAGCTGTTCACAGTTGCCTTATGTATTGAGGTGCTCCTCTGTTGGGTGCATATATTTATAATTGTTATATCTTCTTCTTGGATTGATACCTTGATCATTATTTAGTGTTCTTCCTTGTCTCTTGTAAAATTCTTTATTTTAAAGTCTATTTTATCTGGTGTGAGTATTGCTACTCCAGCTTTCTTTTGATTTCCATTTGCGTGGAATATCTTTTTCCATCCCTTTACTTTCAGTTTGTTTGTGTCCCTAGGTCTGAAGTGTGTCTCTTGTAGACAGCATATATATGTGTCTTGTTTTTGTATCCATTCAGCAAGCCTGTGTCTTTTGGTTGGAGCATTTCCTCCATTCACGTTTAAGGTAATTATCGATATGTATGTTCCTATGACCATTTTCTCAATTATGGGTTTGTTTTTGTAGGTCCTTTTGTTCTGTTGTGTTTCCCACTTAGAGAAGTTCCTTTAGCATTTGTTGTAGAGCTGGTTTGGTGGTGCTGAATTCTCTTAGCTTTTGCTTGTCTGTAAAGCTTTTGATTTCTCCATGGAACCTGAATGAGACCCTCGCCGGGTAGAGTAATCTTGGTTGTAGGTTCTTCCCTTTCCCCACCTGAAGTATATCATGCCACTCCCTTCTGGCTTGTAGAGTTTCTGCTGAGAAATCAGCTGTTAACCTTATGGGAGTTCCCTTCTATGCTATTTGTCATTTCTCTCTTGCTGCTTTCAATAATGTTTCTTTGTCTTTAATTTTTGCCAATTTGATTACTATGTGTTTCGGCGTGTTTCTCCTTGGGTTTATCCTGCCTGGGACTCTCTGCACTTCCTGGCTATTTCCTTTCCCATGTTAGGGAAGGTTTCAACTGTAATCTCTTCAAGTATTTTCTCAGGTCCTTTCTCTCTCTCTTCTCCTTCTGGGACCCCTATAATGCGAATGTTTTTGCGTTTAATGTTGTCCCAGAGGTCTCTTAGGCTGTCTTCATTTCTTTTCATTCTTTTTTTTTTTCTTTTCGCAGCAGTGAATTCCACCATTCTGTCTTCCAGGTCACTTATCCGTTCTTCTCCCTCAGGTATTCTGCTATTGATTTCTTCTAGTGTAGTTTTCATTTCAGTTGTTGTATTGTTCATCTCTCTTTGTTTGTTCTTTAATTCTTCTAGGTCTTTGTTAAACATTTCTTGCATCTATTCCATCTTTGCCTCCATTCTTTTTCCAAGGTCCTGGAACATCTTCACTATCATTATTCTGAATTCTTTTTCTGGAAGGTTGCCTATCTCCACTTCATTTAGTTGTTTTTGTGGGGTTTTATCTTGTTCCTTCATCTGATACATAGCCCTCTGCCTTGTCATTCCTGTCTGTCTTTCTGTGAATGTGGTTTTTGTTCCACAGGCTGCAGGATTGTAGTTCTTCTTGCTCCTGCTGTCTGCCCTCTGGTGGATGAGGCTATCTATGGGGCTTGTGCAAGTTTCCTGATGGGAGGGACTGGTAGAGTCCCTGGGTAGAGCTGGGTGTTGCTCTGGTGGGCACAGCTCAGTAAAACTTTAATCTGTTTGACTGCTGATGGGTGGGACTGAGTTCCCTCCCTGTGGGTTGTTTGGTCTGAGGCGACCCAGCACTGGAGCCTACCCAGGCTCTTTGGTGGGGCTAATGGCGGACTCTGGGAGGGCTCATGCCAAGTACTTCCCAGAACTTCTGCTGCCAGTGTTCTTGTCCTCATGGTGAGACAGAGCCACCCCCCACCTCTGCAGGAGACCCTCCAACACTAGCAGGTACGTCTGGTTCAGTCTCCCCTGGGGTCACTGCTCCTTCCCCTGGGTCCCGACACGCACACTACTTTGTGTGTGCCCTCCATGAGTGGAGTCTCTGTTTCCCACAGTCCTGTCGAAGTCCTGCAATCAAATCCCATCAGCCTTCAAAGTCTGATTCTCTAGGAATTCCTCCTCCCATTGCTGGACCCCCAGGTTTGGAAGCCTGACATGGGGCTCAGAACCCTCGCTCCTGGGGGTGGACTTCTGTGGTATAAGTGTTCTCCAGTCTGTGAGTCACCCAGCCAGCAGTTGTGAGATTTGATTTTATTGTGATTGCACCGCTCCTACCATCTCATAGTGGCTTCTCCTTTGTCTTTGGATGTGGGGTGTCTTTTTTGGTGAGTTCCAGTGTCTTCCTGTCAATGATTGTTCAGCAGTTAGTTGTGATTCTTGTGCTCTCGCAAGAGGGAGTAATCCTCTCTAATTTTGATAAAGTTCAATTTATCAATTTTTCCTTTCCTTACTTATGCTTTTGGTGTAAAGTCAAAGAACTCTTAGCTCAATTCCTAAAATTTTTCTCTTATGTTTTTTACTAAAAGTTGTATAGTTTTAACACTTAAGCCCATGATCCATTTTGAATCAATTTTTGTATAAAGTGTGAGATATAGATAGAGGTTCATTTTATTGTATATGGATGTCCAGTTGTCCCAGCACTGATTATTGAAGGGCTATTTCTTCTTCCTTTGAATTACTTATGTACCTTTATCAAATAATCCATTGAGCATGTTTGTCTGAGTGTATTTCTAGGTTCTCTGTTGTGCTCCATCATTCTCTATGTGTCTGTCCCTCTGCCAAGACCACACAGTCCTGATTATTAGAGCTACATAGTGGGCCTTAATATCAGATACAGTGATTCCTCCCACTTCATTCTCTTTTTTCAGGATTATTTTTAGCTATTCTAGGGCCTGTGCCTTTCCACATCAACTTTAGAATAAGTTTCTTTATGTCTACAAAAAAAAAGAAAAAACCTGCTAGGAGTTTGATAGGAATTTCATTAAACCTACACATCAATTTGGGAAGAGCTGACATCCTTATTATGTTGAATCTTCCAATTCATGAACACGGTATTTCCATTTACTTAGGTCTCGTCTGCTTTCTTTAACCAACATTTTATAATTTTCAGCCTGCGTACCCTGTACAGGTTTGTTAAGTGCATAGCTAAACATTTAATTTCTTTGGAATGATTGTAAATAATTTTGTGCTTTTAATTTTGGCTTCCACATCCTTACTGTTAGTATGCAGACATCTGATTGGTTTTTGTATATTGATCTTGTATCTTGCAACCTTACTGAACTCACTGATTATTTCTAAGAGTCTTTTGGTAGATTCCTTGAGATTTTCTCTGTAGACAGTCATGCATCTGCAAATATAGACTATTTTATGTCTGTCTTTCCAGTTGTATGCCTTTTATTTCTTTTACTTGCCTTATTGCAGTGACTATATTACACAACTATGTTGAATAAGAGTGATGAAGCTAACATCTTTCTGTGTTCTTGATTTTTGGAGAAAAGCTTTCAGTCTTTCATCATTACGTGTGACATTAGCTCTAAGGGTTTTGTAGATTCTATTTATCACTTTGAGATAGTAAACCTCTATTTCTGACTTTCTGAGAGTTTTTATCATGAATGGGAAAATTGAATATCCATATGCAGAAGAATGAAATTGGACCCTTATCTCACACCACATACAAAAGTCAACTCAAAATGGACGAAAGACTTAAACGTAAGGCCTGAAACTATAATACTATTAGAAGAAAATATAGGGAAGGAGCTTCTTTTTTTTTTTAATTTTTATTGAGTATAGTTGATTTACAACATTGTGTTAGTTTTAAGTGTACGGCAAAGTGAATCTATTATACATATACATATATCCACTCTTTTTAAGGCTCTTTTCCCATATAGGCCATTACAGAGTACTGAGTAGAGTTCCCTGTGCTATACAGTAGGTCCTTGTTGGTTATCTTATATATAGTAGTATGTATATGTCAATCCCAATTCTTCCAGTTTATCCCTCCCCACCCCCTTACCCCTGGGTAACCATAAGTTTATTTTCTACATCTGTAGCTCTATTTCTGTTCTAAGATAAGTTCATTTGTACCCTTTTTTTAGAGTCCACATATAAGTGATATCATGATACTTGTCTTTCTCTGTCTGACATAGAGAAGAAGCTTCTTGACATTGGTCTGGGCAATGGTTTTTTTTGTGTGTTTTAATTAAGGTACAGTTGATGTACAATATTATATAAATTTCAGGTGTACAACATGATGATTCACAGTTTTGAAGGTTATATTCCCTTTATAGTTATTATAAAATATTGGCTCTATTCCCTGTGTTGTACTATATATCCTGGTAGCTTATTTATTTTATACTTAGTAGTTTGTGCCTCTTAATCCCCTACCCCTATCTTGTCCCTCCCCGCATCCCTCTCCTCATTGGTAACCACTAGTTTGTTCTCTATATTGGTGAGTCTGTTTATTTTTATATCCACTAGTTAGTTTTATTTTTCAGATTCCACTCATAAGTGATATCATACAGAATTTGTCTTTTGGGTTTTTTTATATGACTCCAAAATCACCAAAAACAAAAATAAATACGTGGGATTGCATCTAACTTAAAATCTTCTGTACATAAAAGGAAATGATCAACAGAGTGAAGACACAACCTCTGGGATGGGAGAAGACATTTTCACACCAAACTTCTGATAAGAAGTTAATATCCAAACATATACGGACCTTCCATAACTCAATAGCAAAAAATAAAATAAAATAACCTGATTTAAAAATGGGCAACAGGTATTATGAAAAGGTGTCCAACATCACTAATCATCAGAAATGTAAATCAAAACCATGAAGATTGGGATTGACATATACACACTACTATGTGTAAAATAGATAACTAATAAGAACCTACTGTGTAGCACAGGCAGCTCTATTCAAAACTCTGTAATGACCTATACGGGAAAAGAATCTGAAAGAGTGGATATATGTACATGTATAACTGATTCACTTTGCTGTACACCTGAAACTAACACAACATTGTAAAGCAACTAAAAATTAATTCAGAAAAAAAAGCACAATGAGGTATCACCTCATATGTGTTAGAATGGCTGTTATCAAAAAGATAACAAGTGCTGGAGAGGGTGTGGAGAAAAGGGAACCCTCGTGCACTGTTGGTGGGAATGTAAATTGATGCAGCCACTACAAAGAACAGTATGGAAGTTCCTCAGGAAATTAAAAATAGAGCTACCAGCAACCCACTTCTGGTCCTATATCCAAAGGAAGTGAGGTCAGGATCTCAAAGAGATATCTGCACCCTCATGTTCATTGCAGCATTATTCACAATGGCCAAGATGTGGAAACAACCTTAGTGTCCATCAGTGGACAAACGAATAAAGGAGATGTGAGATAGATAGATAGGTAGACAGACAGAGACGGGAGTATTAGTCAGCCTTAAAAAAGAAATCCTGCCATTTGCAATAACATGGATGAATTGGGAGGACGTTATGCTAAGTGAAATAAGTCTGACAGAGAAACACAAATACTGCATGTTCTCACATGTGGAATATAAAAAGTCAAACTCATAAAAACAGAAAGTAGAATGATTGCCAGGGACTGGAAGGCGGGCAGGAAGGAGAGATACTGGACAAAGGGCACCAAGTTTCAATTATGCAGGATGAATAAGTCCTGGAGACCTAACATACAGCCTGGTGACTATAGTTAACAGTAGTGTTAGCGTGTCCTGGAAATTTGCTAAGCGATTAAATTTTAAGTGTTCTCACCAAAAAAAAAAAAAAAAAAGTTACCTATGTGAGGTGATGGATATGTTAATTAGCTTGATTATGGTAAACATTTCACAATGTCTATGTACATCAAAACATCGCATGGTACAGCTCACATATACAGAACTTTTATTTGTCAATTATATCTCAACAAAGTGGGGAAATGAAAAAAGAGAAAAGGTGCTCTTCTCACAATTCCATTCCCCACCAGGTCTGACTGTCAGATTTGGAATCCTTTCCCCCCTCTTTCTCAATAGCACTTTGTTCCTTTTAATTGAAATAAGATGGAAATTTCAGGAAACAAAGAGACAGAATCTGGTCAAAGTGGTTTTCATGCTTTTGCTCCCAATCGAATCAGCTCAAGTCTTGGGAGGGAGCATCCCCACGTCCTATAGCTCTGGGCCTGAGGGAAATGCTGCACAGACACCTCCCTGCTGCTCACTCGGTGACCAGAGAGTTTGAGGTTATCGCTCACTAAGTCTAAAACCAGGCCCTCATAAAGAATACTAAGGAATGCTCTAGTAGGAGAGAATTCTGACCCTAGTCTTACTTCTCCGAGGCAGAAACTGTGACCCTGTAGTGAAATCCAATTACAACTTCCTCTTGCTTTATTTGGAAATGAAGGATTTTTCCCAACATAATTAAAAAAAAAAATTGAAGAGGCAATATTCCTGAACAAGGGACCCTGAATAAAGAATTTGTAGATGTAATTTATCTGCCTCAGGATATGACATAGAAATGATGCAGTGAGGGCCTACCTTCCTAAAGTAATAGGATGTTACTTTATTCTAATATGCTTTATTCAGTATCTAAAGATTATTGGCCATACATTGGCTGGTAGCAGCTATTCCCATGAAAAAGTAAAATCATTCTACTGTAGTGCCAGTTGCTCAGGCCACATTTGGGATTTTCTTAGCTATCCCTGATAATAGGACCCCACAAGTGGAGTGCCAGACTTCCTGGCTCAAGTAGGAGGTGGCGGCCGGGATAAAATGGCCCTGCCATTAAATGTGCACTGGACACACGGCTGCTGGGCACCTGGGGCCTCAGCTCTGTATGAGGGAAGAGAAGGATTAAAACAAGCCTGGTCTCCCCAGGGTTCACTCCCAGCTCTTCCTAACGTGGCACTTCAGCCACCTTAATGAATGAATAAACTCAACTACCTAGATATATACTCAAAACTAAAAGCAAAACAAAACAAAACCCTGATATCATGAATGAGTGTGCGTTGACCATGGCTTTAATTATCTGCATAAAGTCATCTGCGGAGATTTAGCCCACGGGTAGTTTTAAGTCACTGTAAGTAAGCAGCCATGATATTGGAGATTTATTTCCCATGATGAGAAATATTTGTGGGTTACTTAGTGCAAAATAACAGAAGGAGAGAATGATGTATCTCTACTAGGCATTTCAAAAGTGCAATATATCATCACATGCTCTAACTGAAGAAACAGACATTTGCCTGAAACTTGCAACAAAAATGCCATTTTTCTAAATTTGATAACAGTTTTTATCTTGGGACGTGGGAGGATGGGGAGTGGCTTAGGACTACTTTGTACACTAACACGTCTGTGATGTTTAGAGACTTTAATAAAAACCATGTATCACTTTTATAATTAAGCAGTTATAACAAAAATCAAGTAATAAATATTGTTGTACATCATAAATGCTGACTCAACCGTTGTTTAAAAACAAGAGAGAGATTTTAAAAAAAACAAAACAAGAGAGGGAATTTTTTTTTTCTTTTTTTTTGTGATACACGGGCCTCTCACTGCTGTGGCCTCTCCCGTTGCGGAGCACAGTCTCTGGACGTGCAGGCTCAGTGGCCATGGCTCACGGGCCCAGCCGCTCCGCAGCATGTGGGATCTTCCCGGACCGGGGCACGAACCCGTGTCCCCTGCATCGGCAGGCGGACTCCCAACCACTGCGCCACCAGGAAAGCCCAAGAGAGGGAAATATGTTTAAAGGAAAACAAATCAAATGTGATAAACTCAGTGCCTGCCCCTATAGAGGGGCAACAAGGTGACTGTGACAGGTCTGCTCCAGAGGTGCTTTCTTCTGACAGAGTCCGGTGGTTTCTCAGTCTGTGACCCACATTTAATGAGCCTCTTTAGTTGGCCTTCTCCAGGGTTCACTCACAACTCTTACTAGATAATCTCAAAGCCCTCCTGCTGGAGCAAGTGTTATTTTCAAGGCAGCTGTCACCAAAGGGCAGCCTAATAATTAACAAGCATCAGATCCAGAGGCTTCAGGGTCTCATTTCTGGCAAAGGATGTATGTGCCACACACAATAACACTGTCAAAACTTGCTGTCTTATAAGGAGATTTTGACGTCGTAACAAAAGAACTCAGTATCCTCCTAAATACTAACTTCTCTGAGAACAACTCTTAAGGGCTCAGGGATTATGTCACTCCTTGCAGCAAAATGAGGGTCTGTTTTCTGTAAAACTGTGAAGCTGTGTTTTCAGGGTTTGCTCTTTCATTTCAGATATTTCACGTTACCAGGTTCTAAGGTCAGTTGCACTATACAGTCAGCTCTCCTTACCTGCAGGTTCCACATCCACAGATGCAACCAACCGTAGATCGAAATATTTGAAAAAAAATTCCAGAAAGTTCCAAGAAACAAAACTCGAACTGCATGCCAGCAACTATTTGCAAATCATTTACATTGTATTAGGTATTATAAGTAATCTAGAAATGACTTAAAGTATATGGAAGGATGTGTGTAGGTTTTATGTAAACACTACTCCATTTTATATAAGGGGCTTGAACATCTGAGGATTTTGGTGTCCATGGGGTCCTGGAACCAGTCTTGAGGGACTGTGTATTCCAGACAAGGGGATCCGTAATTCAGCCTGCATATTTAGAATTAAAACAGACTCCTAAACTTGCAAAACTTTAGAGACTTGAAGAGGAATAGCATTCCATGATAGGAAATACAATGTGCATGATAGGAAGTACAATAGCATTCCATGATAGGAAATACAATGTCCATGATAGGAAATACAATGTGCATGATAGGAAATACAATTCCGATGTTCTCCGGGTTTAGCTTGATTTGGAGAAAAGGCGATGTTAACTTCAGGCTTTAACAACCAGATATTTTAGATGAAGTGCCTGCATGTCCGGAAATATCCACAGAGCTTGCTGCTGTGGTTTGATCCGTAATACCTCTCTCTGACATGTGCCTCATTTGATGTTTTAGGAGTTTGTGATGATCGTTGTCTTTGGTTTGGAGTTCATCATTCGAATCTGGTCTGCAGGCTGCTGTTGCCGGTACAGAGGATGGCAAGGAAGACTGAGATTTGCCCGGAAGCCCTTCTGTGTTATAGGTGAATATCAAAGTCCTGGATACCTAGATTTATGCCACCGCATCCTTTTCTTCATCTGTTTCCGGTATCGCAGCATTTAGTTAATGTTAAAAGCTAACATTCATGGATTATTCACCATGGGCCAGCAATCTCGTGTTTTGAAAATGCTGACTCATTTAATCCTCTTCATAACATGATGAGGTAGGTATTTTTATTATCCCCATTTTAAGATGAAGAAATTGGGGCACAGAGAGGTGAAGTGAGTTGCTAAAAGTCATGCAGGTGGTTAGTGGTGGAGCTGGGATTTGAGCCAGATGGTCTGGCTCTAAAATACGCACTTGTGTCAGGTTAAGTTATGATGAAATACATGGTTCTCGAGTGTCGCCCTGAGTTTGGGAGCATTGATTTCACTAAGTGTAAAGACGCCTTTTTGCTCTACAGTGTAAGCAGCACCCCTTCTATGCTCTTGCTCTGCTGGGGCGTATAAGTGTAGTTGTCTGGGTAAAGCCTGTTAATGAGCATGCCTCAAGAATAATTACAAGTATGTGTGTGCACTGTAACTGGTAGACCTGTTAAAGTGTTTATCCTCTGAAATGTGAGTCCCCACCCTACAGTCCCCGAATCAATATCACATCCCTGCAGCTCCCTGGCTGCTGTCCTTTCAAAGAGATTCCATTCACCTGGGTACCAGCCTGAAATTATAAAACATCCCAGAGTTAAGATCTGGCACCTCCAAGTAATAGACTTAAAAGTGGATCATAAAATTGAAAACCTTAGTCAATTATATCTCAATTTTCAATTAATCGATTAAGTTTTTAAGTAAGTTGTCTACATCATGGCCCTTTATCCCTAAATATTTCAGTGTGGGTTTTCCAAAATAAGGACATTCTTTTACCTAACCTTCCATAAATTGGACATTAACACAATACCTTAACTAATCTGCTGGTTGTATCGCGGTTTTGCCAGTTGACCCAATAATGTCATTTGTAGCATTTTCCCTCCAGGGCGGGACCCAGGCTGGGTCACAACTGTGTCTGGTCATCACGCTTCTTTGGTCTCATTCGTCTAGAACCGTTCGTCAGCCTTTCTCTGTCTTTCCCAACACTGACATTTTTGAAGAATTTGGCCTGTTTTTAAGAAATAGAATGTTATTCCTTTGGGGAAAGAAAAAGAAAACCCTGTCTACAAAAGCTTGTCGTTGTTGTTGATGTTGTAGTTGCTGCTGTTATTCAGCAGCTACGTTTGGTTTTCTTGCTCTTTTTTCCTTTCCACTTCTTTGGTAGCCATTCAAATCCAAATGCTGAAAGTTCTCGGTGAGGTTTACTTATTTCAACTATTTCCAATCTGAGAAAGTGGGGTTTTTATTTACAAGCTAGTTTAGACTGAGCTCTTCATCAGCAGCTGGTTTGCCATTTTGTTTCAGGAGTTGGGAATTGTTGAGCACCTTTAGTTTCCTCCCTAACCCCTGTTCCTTAAGGAAGAAGTAGAGAAACCCCCTCCACGGGGACTGTAAGAGGAACCCTTTGGCCCATCTTTCTTCCCAGTGCGGTGTGAGTGGCGCACATCCTGGGCACAGGGAAGCGGGAGGGCTCCCCACACGCATGCATGTTTCCGGAGCCACCATTCCTTCAACCAGACGTTATGGACATGGGGCTGTGCGTGAAGCCCTGCGGTTACCACAGTGAATCTAGTGCAATTCTAAGTTACATCAACCTTGAAACACCTTGTTTGGCCTTCACTAACGCAGTCTGTTTGTCCGGCTGCCCCTCTTCTGCCAGAGAGGCATGGAGGAAAGTGGGCGCCAACGCCCAGCCTTGCGGGTCCACCCAGCCCCTCGGGTGCATCAGTGAAGGCACTTGATTTTCCTCTGGAGGTTTTTCCTCTTTTTTAATTCCCTGCTCAAGCTACACCACAAAACACTGTAACTCGATGTGGAATTACGGCACAAGAACTTCCTGTCCTATGAGGGACCCAAACAAAACCATTCACAAGGCAGATGGTTTGGCCAAGGCTCACTCAGCTTCTACAGGATAAGGTTGGTTCACGGATGACTGCAGGAACGTTCCATTCCAGGCTTTAAAACCAATTTAAAATTGGTTTTATTCCAATTCCAGAGGCAATGCCAATGTATTTCTGGCTTCTAAGCTAAAAAGCAGGTTCTTTCCCAGACGCCTGCTGCCCTTTGATAGCTGTTCTCAGCTACAGATACATCAGCATAACTTAGTCCTTTAATCTTTCTCTTCCTGTCTCGGATCCGTTCAGGCCTTGGTGTAATGCATGGTTCTGAAGACTACGTTGTCGTCGTCGTCTGTAACTTAGCCACCTTTGAGCCTGTCAACTGTGACCTTACAGATTTAGTGTGACATGGTTTAGGTGTGGCTGGAGTTTAGTTACCTCTTCAGGCCTTTTCTTCGTTTGGATATTTGACCTCTAGTGAATCTATTGCTTTGGAAGAAAATTTCACAGATAAATATATCATGAATCCCCATTAGAACAAAAACAGGATTTGTACTTACATTTAGGATAACTATGCACTTTTCAGTCTTTTTTTTGAGGTACATGTAATGGTTTGATTCATGGTCCAGACGAAGCAATGAAATAGTGAAACGTGTTCAAACGTGGGTCTTGAGGATGAGGTCAGTAAGATGTAACCTACACAGAGGAACCGAGGTCACCTGCCTGACGGCGGCAGGCTGTAGCACGTGGCTGCTGGGGCCCTTTCTAGGCCTGCTTAATAGGCCCATAAAAAAATGATTGATGTCAGGGGTTAAATGATAAAGCAAAATGTAAAGTGAACCCTGGATTTCCCTTGTTTTGCCTAATTTACTGTGGCAAAGTGGACAAGGAAGTAGCATTTCCCTCATCTGTCCATGACAACTGTTGTGAGTTTGGAAATGTAGCTAACCTCTCTCAAGACTCCATGTATCTGTAAGATTTGGTTACTCTGAACATGCCAAATACACACCGAACACTTTTAGAAGGCTTGAGCATTCAAGAAAGGATCCAGAGAAGACTGGTAGCCTGGCTGTGCCTGCAGCACAGGGAGTGCTTTCTGGAAGCACCCCTGTGTTGCTCTCTCCAGCTGAAACAGACCAAAGCTTCTACAGCCGTCACCTAGCGAGCCCTGCAGACCAACTGTTAGTATTTGGACACAAGGTGATAGAGGCCCACGAGCTGATTCCCAAAGACTGCAGAACTTCCCCTCCTGACCTGCCCACCCCTCCACCCCTGCACTGGAGCCAGAACCAGGGCATTTCCAAATATTGTTGATTTGAGAAATCATAAAATCATTATATTCTTAGGTTTGAAAAACATATTTTAAACAACTGTAACCTAAGGGAAGAAAAAAAAATCTATTCAATTGTTTCTTAATTAGATGCTCTCTTTCATTACCATGTTGATTTATTTCTGCTTGATTTGAGGAGTTTGCTTTGAAAATTGGTAAAAGCTTATCTTGAATTACAAAATTCTTCCTTATACCTATGCATTCAATTTACATCTCTCCCCTAAGACGCTGTTGAAATAACATTTCTACATACGTCTGGGGGCCATAATCGCTGCCCTACGACTGGGAGAGTCAAGTACATTTGGAGATATCTAACGAGCTGCCCTCATTTACCTGGACTGGCTGCTTTCTGATTTCTCTACATTCAAACACAACTCATTCACTCGTGACCTCAGTATTGAGAACGTGTGAAATAACCTCGAAGACTGAGTTCACAGTCACTCCTTTTCTAACTTCCGTAAATGACCTACCTGAAAGTTGCAAACCGTACCAAAGGCTGGTGCCTAGATCACGATGATGAGCCTGATCTGTCAGGAGGCCAACCAATTTCCTGTAGCTGCGGCTTTTCTGGATGCCCCAGTGACTCTGTCTAGAGACATATGTAACAGGGCCGTACTTCTCAGTCTTGCAGTGCATTTCAGGGAAGCAGAAAACACCAGCCTGTGGTTAATCGTGGATCTGTATTTGATGCTAAATATAAGTCGGTTTTTAATTGCTATTTTAGCAGTTCTCCTTCAGGGTAATATTTCCCCAAGAGGACGAAAGAGGCAAACCTCAGCACGGATATTTCGCCCTGAATGGAGCATATATGCCTTTGACATGAGATAACAGTCACTCCTGAAAATGCCAACAAGTGTATTTTTTTAATGAGAAGAAAATAACCAGTGTCTTCTTTGGCTAAAACAAAATTGCAGCCTTTATTAAAATCAACCACACAGCCAAGGCCACTCTCATATATCTGTGAGTTCATCCTGTTAAAAGGCAGCTTCAGCTGCTAATGTGTTGGAAAGCTGTATCAGAGACTCTCAGACTGCCACTGGCTCTGAACTGAAGATTGAGACACCATTTTTCTACCTCTCCAGGTTCTCCCTCTTTGGTTCCAAGAGACATACTCTTCAACTGTGTCATTTTCTACACCTTCTAATCTCCTCTGCCCTTTAGTAGAAGTTATATTCTCTTGGGTTATTTCCTGTCAGTCATATACTCTTCTGCTGTTTCTCTTTCCATCTAAGTGTTCAAACTCCAGTGCATGTGGTCACCTCCATGTGGTTAACTGGACCATCTGAGGACCATTGAACCCTGTTGGGTTGATTGACCACAGAACATTAGAGCCATTTCAATCCTTCTAATTAATAAGAGCTGATATTTATTGAGACTTGCTACGTGATGGGTACTGCTCTTGAACTCTATAAATATTGTCTTATTTAATCCTACATGAGTTTTATAATATCCTTCTTAAGGATGAGGAAGTAAGCTAAGGCTTAAGAAACTTGTCCAAAGTTAGAAAGATGGTGAATGAAAGAACCAGGATTTCAGTCTAGGAAAATATACCTACCTGATGAGCTGTTTTCACTCACAACACTTCTGACACTTAACGTGTGGCGGTTTTTCCTCACACCAGCCAATTCGCCAACTTTCCGGACACCAACTTGGTGTTCAACAACTCAATACAATCCTGACACTAACAACTGGTATTAGCACAGACCCCACAGGTTCAGGGTTTAATCCCACAGGACTTTCCCTCCTCGACATCAGATGCCAGCCACAGTGAGGTGCTCAGGCTAACACACTTCTGCCTGGCTGACTACAGTTGGGGGGCTCCAGTAACTCCCCACCTCACTAGAATGACACAGAACTCAAGAAAGTGCTGTAGCTTATATGATATTATATTATATTACATTAATATTATAGCTATAATCCAAGAACAGCAGCCAAATGGAAGAGGCACACAGGGCAGGTATTTGGGGCCAAGGACTGGGTAACATGCAGTTTCCGTGCCCTCACCAGGCGCCCCGCCTCCCAGCACCCATATGTTTACCAACCCAGACACTCTCCAGTACCCATGGTTTAGAGATTTTCATGGAGCTTTTACTCCAAAGACACAAGTGATTAAATCATTGGCTACTGGTGATGGAACTCCATCTCCAGGCTCCTTTCCCTCCCCAGAGGTGCAGGGTGGGGCTGGCCCTCTCATCACGCCTTTGTCTTTCTGGTCACCAGCCCCCATCTTGAAGCTCTCTAGGGACCCCCAGCCACCTCGTTATTGTACAAAAGGCACTTGTCATGCCAGAGATTCCAAGGTTCAGGAGTGTGTGCAAGGAACCCAGAACAATGAGCAAGTATCTACTTTCCAGAGTACCACACTACCCAACTGTGAGAAGATTGCACTTACTGTTCATTAGTACTTTTCAATTAAATTTAGTTAACCTTGTCCATTGTCATCAACTTTACATTTGTAATATTCATTATTTGTATATAAATATTATCATTTCTAATCTGAAATCTTCGAATGAGAAGCCAGACTTCACAAAATGACATTAATTGCAGTATCAGCCTTAAATATTAGCCTTATTATTTCAACTAGATCAGGTTACCTGTGCTGCTCTCCAACGTAAAGAAGAAATTAAGCCCTAAAGTAGACTTACTTGCCTCATATAAGACTGTATACCCTTTTGAACAATGTTATCATGAGGTCCTTGGGTATTTCCTAATTGGAGGCATCTCCGGATAAGTGATATCACTCCCAGAAATGCCTTCGCATGTTTGTTCACGTTAGGAGACCCTTGGAGACCTATTTAGATCACTGTTGACCTGGTGCACAAATTTGAACTTATAGTTTGATCAGCTGGTATGACTTGACCATATAGAGAATACGCTTAGAGGAAATGGATAGCTAAAGATTATTTCCCACTCCTTCTATAAACTTCAGTGGCGTACTACGATATATTGTACTAATATTCTGTACTTTCAAATGTTATGTGAGAAAATTCATTCACAGACAGAGCACTTATTATGTGCCAAACATGACCTTAGGTGCAAAGGACCCCAAGATGGATAAAACATGATCCCTGCCTGTAAGAGTATGGTCTCCCATGGCCGTGGAGAAGGAGAGACACTAATTATGTTGATTCAGAGCAAACGTGATGGAGGTAGAAGTAGTCTGGACAGAAAGGTGTAGAACATCATGACCGACTGAGCAGAGGAGTGAAAGATCCCCTGCATTCTGAGCTCAGTCACCCAGCAAACGTCTACACAGTGTCCACCATGTCCAAGCGCAGTTCTAGATGCCAGGGATGCTGTGTGGCTCTAAATGGGCAGTGTCCTCCTTCCTGTTAAGCTAATATTCCAGTGGACAGAGAAAAATAATATGCAAACATATTTTTTAGAAACAAGATAATGTCAACTAGAGATAGCGTTATGAAGGATATAAACAGAGAGACTGGGGGCTTCTTTAGATCGGGTGGCCCAAGGGGGTCTTTCTAAGGAGTGGGACACTCAAGTCAACCTGAGTATTAGAGAAGCCACAATGAGAAGATGTAGGCACAGATCTCTCCAGGCCAGGGAGCAGGCATTGCAAAGGTTCTTGAGACCCAGTGAGCTTGGTTGGTACCAGGAAGAGACACATGGCCATTGCGGCTGGAGCTCAGTAAGAAGTGGGAGGTGATGGACGGACAGCCACCCCTGGGGGCCATGGGGGCCACGTGAGGGCATATAGTTGCCTGAGACAAGGCAGCATCTAGGATGGGCCACCAGGCAAAGGTCCAATAGATTGCTGGTGGGCCTGATGCTAAATATTTGGGTTAAAAAATTTTTTGATCAGGCAACAAAAAGTATGGCTACATAAGGCTCTGGGTCTCTTGGTCATCTGTCTATACCTGTCTGAACTTCATATCGGAATATACAAATCATTACCCATCCAGAAAAATATAAACCTGTCCCTCAGACTTTTCCACTCATCTATATATATCTACCCTTAGAAACATGAAATGTCCAAACTGAAAACTGAAAAGAAATGTGTTATTTCCCGTGAGCAGCAGGAATTAGGAGAAGGTGATGAGAGCTCTCCCATTCCCCTTGGAAACTATCACCAGGAAGCAATTCCCAAGGGCCTCTTAGCAAAGGACTCTGCGGCATATGCTTAGTTATGGCTGTGACACAGATTTGTTTCATTAAAGGTTATTTACTTCCTTTGAGAAATTGTCCCTTTCTGCCTTGAGATGTTCTCTGAAGGCTCGCGATCAGTAGGAAGCATTAAGCTGTCTCTCGGGGATCATTCTTCCGAGTGGTGCTTGGAATTTGCCAGTAGGAGCCCCCATAGCCTCAGTGGAAGTCAAGCAGTTCAGCACCTGTATGCGCTGTGGAGATATTCCCGGCACCTCTTTGCAGTGTTTGTGTCTTATTTTTAATAAATACCACAGAGCGCTCCATGCACAACTGTGTGCAGCATTTGAGAGCTGGATAATGTGCTGTGCAGTGGGAGTCTTTTAAAATTAGATCTTAAAGCTTCTTTCATTCCTGCTAAGAATCTCAACAACAGTATAAATGCATCTTTAATTCATCAAAGAATACCTTTCTGTAACGGAATTTGGAGCTCAGTTAGAACATAGAGCTTGTAAAGCAGCACCGTGTCCCTCTGAGACGTTGCTTCTCTCACTCTGTAGACAGAAAAATTGAGGCCTGGCACAGGGTGGGTGCTCCGTGCTCAGCCCCCAAGTCAGCAGTGGAGCTGGAGCAGAAAGCCAGCCTACTGTGGCTCACGACTCTAAAGCACTACCTCTTGAGAGTCAAATTTAATTACCATATAGTCCATTTAATCACCACACACAAGAATAACGAGGGAGCAGGAAAAAGGAATTTATTAACAGGTTAGTGGGAGACCATGTGACATAGATTAGCAACTTTCTTGTCAGCGTGTTCTAGGTGGTATCCGTTGCCGTGAGAGATTATCCTGATTCCACGGGCCGCAACTGGCAAAGGACTGCTTGATTTTTCTCACTTTGAAATATAAGTAAATGTTCCACTGGAAAATGCTGCAGAACCACCGTTTTTTCAGAAATAAAACTCCCTAACTTTTAAAAAATAACAATAATAATAATAAGAGAAAAAAGAGTGCATAGTTCCCCTCTGCACTCCTTCTGGGTAAAAAGAAAGAACCACATTGAATTAAAGGTTCAACTCACAGCCTTCCTTGAAACAAAAGATGAGTGAGCCTTTGCTTCATTTTTGAATTTTGATTACTTTTCTACTAATCCACAGTGGCTGTGAACTTGCTGGACCATCTATGGCTTCTTTACTGCACACGTATTAGAAAATGGACAACAGTTTAGGACTATATTTAGATAAGAAATCTTCCTTTGATGCTGAATATAACAGGAGGTTAGGACTTGGGCACTGGGTGTTACACGAACAGGAATAAAATTTCACGATTTAAAGTATAAATCGTATTTACAAACTATCCCATGTAACCCCCATAGCAATCTTACTGAAACTGAAAAAGATGAGGATTCCCATTTTGTATATTGAAAAACTGAGACTTAGATTAAGGGCCTTATCGAGGGTCACACTGTATAAGCAAAAGACTCAACAAAAACAGAGAGATGTGTTCACGTCAAGTCCCAACATCCTTCTATGACACCACGTCATCTCCCTGCATCACTCATGTATGGCACCGCAGGAGCAAATCAATAAACCATGTGACAGTCTGAGTCCCATCCCAAGATCTTCCCCACCCCACAAGAGACACTGGCTAATGTGAAGTCTGAGAGAAAATAGATGTTTGTTCCTTTTCCCAACAATCATCTTCCTAAGATCTGGCCCTTAGTTACAACTTTTAATTTTGAAGTAACTTTAGACTTACTTAAAAGTTGCAAAAAGAATAGAGAGGCACATTCACAGAAAGATAGACAAGATGAAAAGGCAGAGAGCTATGTACCAGATGAAGGAACAAGATAAAACCCCACAAAAACAACTAAATGAAGTGGAGATAGGCAACCTTCCAGAAAAACAATTCAGAATAATGATAGTGAAGATGATCCAGGACCTCAGAAAATGAATGGAGGCAAAGATTGAGAAGATGCAAGAAATGTTTAACAAAGACCTAGAAGAATTAAAGAACAAACAAACAGAGATGAACAATATAATAACTGAAATGAAAACTACACTAGAAGGTATCAATAGCAGAATACCTGAGGCAGAAGAACGGATAAGTGACCTGGAAGACAGAATGGTGGAATCACTGCTGCGGAACAGAATAAAGAAAAAAGAATGAAAAGAAATGAAGACAGCCTAAGAGACCTCTGGGACAACATTAAACACAACAAGATTTGCATTATAGGGGTCCCAGAGGAAAAGAAAGAGAGAAAGGACCAGAGAAAATATTTGAAGAGATGATAGGCGAAAATTTCCCTAACATGGGAAAGGAAATAGCCACCCAAGTCCAGGAAGCACAGTGAGTCCCATACAGGATAAACCCAAGAAGAAACATGCCGAGACACATAGTAATAATCAAATTGGCAAAAATTAAAGACAAAGAAAAATTATTGAAAGCAGCAAGAGAGAAATGACAAATAGCATACAAGGGAACTCCCATAAGGTTAACAGCTGATTTCTCAGCAGAAACTCTGCAAGCCAGAAAGGAGTCGCATGATATACTTAAAGTGATGAAAGGGAAGAACCTACAACCAAGATTACTCTACCCGGCAAGGATCTCATTCAGATTCCATGGAGAAATCAAAAGCTTTACAGACAAGCAAAAGCTAAGAGAACTCAGCACCACCAAACCAGCTCTACAACAAATGCTAAAGGAACGTCTCTAAGTGGGAAACACAAGAGAAGAAAAGGACCTACAAAAACACACCCAAAACAATTAAGAAAATGGTCATAGGAACATACATATTGATAATTACCTTAAACGTGAATGGTTTAAAGGCTCCAACCAAAAGACACAGGCTTGCTGAATGGATACAAAAACAAGACACATATACATGCTGTCTACAAGAGACCCACTTCAGACCTAGGGGCACACACAGACTGAAAGTGAGGGGATGGAGAAAGATATTCCATGCAAATGGAAATCAGAAGAAATCTGGAGTAGCAATACTCATATCAGATAAAATAGACTTTAAAATAAAGAATGTTAAAAGACACAAGGAAGAACACTACATAATGATCAAGGGATCAATCCAAGAAGAAGATATGACAATTATAAATATATATGCACCCAACATAGGACCACCTCAGTATATAAGGCAACTGCTAACAGCCATAAAAGGGGAAATCGACAGTAACACAATAATAGTGGGGGACTTTAACACCTCACTTACACCAATGGACAGATCATCCAAAATGAAAATTAATAAGGAAACAGAAGCTTTAAATGACACAATAGACCAGAAAGATTTAATTGATATTTATAGGACATTCCATCCCAAAACAGCAGATTACACTTTCTTCTCAAGTGTACATGGAACATTCTCCAGGATAGATCACGTCTTGGGTCACAAATCAAGCCTCAGTAAATTTAAGAAAATTGAAATCATATCAAGCATCTTCTCTGACCACAATGCTACGAGATTAGAAATTAATTACAGGAAAAAAAAACCGTAAAAAACACAAACACATGGAGGGTAAACAATACGTTACTAATTAACCAAGAAATCACTGAAGAAATCAAAGAGGAAATCAAAAAATACCTAGAGACAAATGACAATAAAAACAGGATGAGCCAAAACCTATGGGATACAGCAAAAGCAGTTTTAAAAGGGAAGTTTACAGCTATACAAGCCTACCTCAAGAAACCAGACAAATCAAATCAAACAATCAAAACAAACAAAACAATCAAAATCAAATAAACAATCTAACCTTACACCTAAAGGAACCAGAGAAAGAAGAACAAACGAAACCCAAAGTTAGCAGAAGGAAAGAAATCATAAAGATAAGAGCAGAAAAAAATGAAATACAAACAAAGAAAACAATAGCAAAGATCAATAAAACTAAAAGCTGGTTCTTTGAGAGGATAAACAAAAGTGATAAACCATTAGCCAGACTCATCAAGAAAAGAGGGAGAGGACTCGAATCAATAAAATTAGAAATGAAAAAGGAGAAGTTACAACAGACACCGCAGAAATACAAAGCATCCTAAGAGACTACTGCAAGCAACTCTATGCCAATAAAATGGACAACCTGGAAGAAATGGACAAATTCTTAGAAAGGTATAAGCTTCCAAGACTGAACTAGGAAGAAATAGAAAATATGAACAGACAAATTACAAGTAATGAAATTGACACTGTGATTAAAAATCTTCCAACAAACAAAAGTCCGGGACCAGATGGCTTCACAGGTGAATTTTTTCAGACATTTAGGGAAGAGCTAACACCCATCGTTCTCAAACTCTTCCAAAAAATTGCAGAGGAAGGAACACTCCCAAACTCATTCTATGAGGCCACCATCACCCTGATACCAAAACCAGACAAAGATACTACAAAAAAAGAAAATTACACACCAATATCACTGATGAATATAGATGCAAAAATCCTCAACAAAACACTAGCAAACCAAATCCAACAACACATTAAAAGGATCATACACCATGATCAAGTGAGATTTATCCCGGGGATGCAACGATTCTTCAATTTACGCAAATCAATCAATGTGATACACCATATTAACAAAATGAAGGAAAATAACCATATGGTCATCTCAATAGATGCAGAAAAAGCATTTGACAAAATTCAACACCCATTTATGATAAAAACTATCCAGAAAGTGGGAATAGAGGGAACCTACCTCAAAATAATAAAGGCCATATATGACAAACACACAGCAAACATCATTCTCAATGGTGAAAACTGAAAGCATTTCCTCTAAGATCGGGAACAAGACAAGGATGCCCACT
The DNA here is from genome assembly GCF_949987515.2 of Delphinus delphis. Taxonomy (NCBI): domain Eukaryota; kingdom Metazoa; phylum Chordata; class Mammalia; order Artiodactyla; family Delphinidae; genus Delphinus; species Delphinus delphis. The sequence continues at coordinate 78,978,180 of NC_082696.1, read as the reverse complement.
CTCACCACTGTTATTCAACATAGTTTTGGAAGTCCTAGCCACGGCAATCAGAGAAGAAAAAGAAATAAAAGCAATACAAATTGGAAAAGAAGAAGTAAAACTGTCACTGTTTGCAGATGACATGGTAGTATACATAGAGAATCCTAAAGATGCCACTAGAAACTACTAGAGCTAATCAATGAATTTGGTAACATTGCAGGATACAAAATGAATGCACAGAAATCTCTTGCATTCTTATACACTAATGATGAAAAATCTGAAAGAGAAATTAAGGAAACACTCCCATTTACCACTGCAACAAAAAGAATAAAATACCTAGGAATAAACCTACCTAGGGAGACAAAGACCTGTATGCAGAAAAGTATAAGACACTGATGAAAGAAAGTAAAGATGATACCAGCAGATGGAGAGATACACCATGTTCTTTGATTGGAAGAATCAACATTGTGAAAATGACTATACTACCCAAAGCAATCTACAGATTCAATGCAATCCCTATCAAATTACCAATGGCATTTTTTACGGAACTAGAGCAAAAAATCTTAAAATTTGTATGGAGTCACAAAAGACCGCAAATAGCCAAAACAGTCATGAGGGAAAAAAACGGAGCTGGAGGAATCAGACTCCTTGACTTCAGACTTTACTACAAAGCTACAGTAATCAAGACAGTATGGTACTCGCACAAAAACAGAAACGTAGATCAATGGAACAACATAGAAAGCCCAGAGATCAACCCACGCACCTATGGTCAACTAATCTATGACAAAGGAGGCAAGGATATACAATGGAGAAAAGACAGTCTCTTCAATAAGTGGTGCTGGGAAAACTGGACATCTACATGTAAAAGAATGCAATTTAACACTCCTAACACCATACACAAAAATAAACTCAAAATGGATTAGAGACCTAAATGTAAGACCGGACACTATAAAACTCTTAGAGGAAAACATAGGAAGAACACTCTTTGACATAAATCACAACAAAATATTTTTTGATCCACCTCCTAGAGTAATGGAAATAAAAACAAAAATAAACAAATGGGACCTAATGAAACCTCAAAGCTTTTGCACAGCAAAGGAAACCATAAAGAAGACGAAAAGACTACCCTCGGAATGGGAGAAAATATTTGCAAACCAATCAACAGACAAACGATTAATCTCCAAAATATATAGACAGCTCATGCAGTTCAATATTAAAAAAAACAAACAACCCAATCAAAAAATGGACAGAAGACCTAAATAGACATTTCTCCAAAGAAGACATACAGATGGCCAAGAAGCACATGGAAAGCTGCTCAGCATCACTAATTATTAGTGAAATGCAAATGAAAACTACAATGCAGTATCACCTCACACCAGTTAGAATGGGCATCATCAGAAAATCTACAAACAACAAATGCTGGAGAGGGTGTGGAGAAAAGGGAACCCTCCTGCACTGTTGGTGGGAACGTAAATTGATACAGCCACTATGGAAAACAGTATGGAGGTTCCTTAAAAAACTAAAAATAGAATTACCATATGATCCAGCAATCCCACTACTGGGCATATACCCAGAGAAAACCATAATTCAAAAAGACACACACACACCCCAATGTTCATTGCAGCACTATTTACAATAGCCAGGTCATGGAAGCAACCTAAATGCCCATCAACAGACAAATGGATAAAGAAGATGTGGGACATATATACAATGGAATATTACTCAGCCATAAAAAGGAATGAAATTGGGTCGTTTGTTGAAACGTGGATGGATCTAGAGACTGTCATACGGAGTGCAGTAAGTCAGAAAGAGAAAAACAAATATCGTATATTAACGCATGTATGTGGAACCTAGAAAAATGGTACAGATGAACCAGTTTGCAGGGCAGAAGTTGAGACACAGATGTAGAAAACAAACATATGGATACCAAGGGGGGAAAGCCGCAGGGTGGTGGTGGTGGTGGTGTGATGAATTGTGTGACAGGGATTGACATGTATACACTGATGTGCATAAAATGGATGACTAATAAGAACCTTCTGTATAAAAAAATAAATTAAAAATTTTTTTAAAAAAGAATAGAGAGAGTTGCCTTGTACCCAAGTATCCTTCACCCAATGATAACATCTCTCATGAGTTTAGTGCAGTTATCAAAACCAGGAAGTTGATTGCCTGTGTTACTAAATTGCAAACCTTATTCAGATTTCACCAGTTTTTGCTTGCACTCAATGAAATTTTATCACATGTACAGGCTAATTTAACCATCACCACCATCAAGATACAGAACCTTCGCATCCCCCTAAAGAAACTTGGGGTGCTATCCCTTTAGAGTCAGTCCCAGCCCCAATCCTAACTCCTGAGAGTCATTAATATGTTCTCCATCACTGTAATTTGGTCATTTTTAGAGTGTTCTGTAAATGCAATCACATAGTCATAAATTCAGTCTTTTGAAGTTGTCCGGTTTTTTTCACTCAGCATAATGCTCTTGAGATCCAGCCAAGTCATTGCATGTAAAAGTAGTTCAGTCCTTTTTATTTCTGACTAGTATTCCATGATACGGATTATACAGTTTGTTTATCTGTTTACCTGTTAAAGATCATTTGGGTAGTTTCTATTATAAATCACGCTGCTATGAACATTTATGTAGAGGTTTTGTATGAACCTAAGTTTTTATTTCTTTAGGGTAAATACCCAGAAGTGGGGTTACTGGGTCATATGATGTTTGTTTAACTTTATCAGAAGTTGCCAAACTGTTCCCAGAGTTTGACTATTCCTTTTAAAATATAGACATGCCTAAAATACTTCATGGCAGTAAATTACATCCATGTTGACGTCAATGACATTTATTACTTTCATAGAAAATGTGTTTCTGCTTCTCTGTTTTTCTATGAAAATTATTTTAATAAGCAGAAGTTTCTGAAATTCATATTTAACTACTTGGGTCAAGAAACAAATGAAAATATAGCCCAATAAGGAGCAGTTCTTCATGCTCTGGTAAATGAATGTAAATTTGATGTTTACATAGATGAAGTGTTGAGAGACTAATTAATGTAAAAAGCCAATACCACAACTTCCTGAAGGACCATTACTTAAATCTAACTTTACTTTGTAGGAAGTCTTTATTCAAGCACACTTTACTGAGACCAATACTAATTACACCTGCCAGCTAAAGGATACATATAATCACATCAGAGCCTCAAAGGTCAACTCCCACAGAATACAATGTTTAAAATTGTCACCAAGCCCCAATAGTGCTTTATAGCAAGTTGGACCCAATAATCATAGTCCTGATGTGCTCTAAAAAGAAGTCATTTGTTCTCCCTAATCCCCCACCTTTCAAAAATCTCCCCTCTTCTTCTTTTTTAACCATTTTTATTGAAGTATATTTAATTTACAATGTTGTGTTTCAGGTGTACAGCAAAGTGATTCAATTTATATATATTCAATTTACATATATATATGTAGTTTTTCAGATTCTTTTCCATTATAGGTTATTATGAGATATTGAATATAGTTCCCTATGCTATACAGTAGATCATTGTTGTTTATTTTATATATACTGGTGTGTATATGTTAATCCCAAATTCCTAATTTATCCCTCCTCCCTTTCCCCTTTGGTAACCATAAGTTTGTTTTCTATGACTGTGAGTCTATTTCTGTTTTATAAATAAGTCTATTTCTGTTTTATATCATTTTTTCAGATTCCACATATAAGTAGTATCATATGATTTTTGTCTTTGTCTGACTTCACTTCGTGTGATAATCTCTAGGTCCATCCATGTTGCTGCAAATGGTATTATTTTATTCTTTTTTATGGCTGAGTAATATTCCACTGTATATATTTCCCACATCTTCTTATCTGTTCATCTGTTGATAGACACTTAGGTTGCTTCCATGTCTTGGCTATTGTAAACAGTGCTGCAGTGAACACTGGGGTACATGTATCTTTTTGAATTAGAGTTTTCTCCAGATATTTGCCCAGGAGTGAGATTTCAGGATCTTATGGTAGCTCTAAAAATCCCCCTATTCTTAAAATCTTCAAAACTCCCTCAATATCTTCCAATGAATCTTCCATCATAATCAACAAGAAAAGTCATTTTCTCAAAAGTTAGTAACAACCCCACAAGTTCATGAATTTCAACTCCATTGTCACGGTTTTAAGCAATGTTAGAACAACTAATTACTCATTTGGGAGAAGATCAGGTTGGATCCATATCTATCTTACCATATTTCAGGATAAACTACAAATAAATCAAAGATTTAAATTAAATAAAACCCATAAATACTGGATGGCAGAAATGAGTAAATTCTCTTGTAACCTTGGAACCAGGAAGGCCTTTTTAACTATAAAGAAAAATACAGAAACCATAGAAGAAAATATTGATAAATTTAGGCTACGTAAGATTTTTTAAATATATGATTAGGTTGTATAAAGTCAAAGAATACCACATGATAAAACAAAACAAGCAAAAAGACAAATGTAGGAAAATATTTACAACATCTCTTAGAGACAAAAAGTTAACCATCTTAAACTATAAGGAGCTCTAGAAATCTAGAAGAAAAATCCAACAACCCAGTGGAAAATAAAAGATAGGAAATGAACATGAACAGACAGTTCACAGCAAAAGAAATACATATGCATCTCTTAAACACACTCAATCTCACTCATAAGAAAGATACACAAAAGGCAGCATTTTCTCACCTGTCAGATGGGCAAATTCCAAAGTCTGATCACTTACTTTTTTACTGAGACTGTGAGGAAACAGGAGTGCAAAATGGTGTCACCCTTATGGAAAAGTGTCACTACTACCAAAATGACACAGCATTTACTCTCCTTCCTGATAGTTGCATCAATTTGTAGTAAGCAGTAAATACAGCTGAATAAACTGTGAACACAATGAAGAAGACCTTTTGGTTAGATACAGAAGGATCCAAGGTGTATTAAATAAAAGAAAAAGGATGCTGCAATACTACATATATAGTGTGCTACTTTTTGTGTAAGAAAAGACAAAAATAAGAGTATATATTCACATTGCTTTTATTTGTAAAAAAGAAAATTGGAAGCATTTTTTTAAGAATAAAATGTTCACGTAAAGATAAGTAGGAACGAAGTGAACAATCCTAGAATCAACAAATACAATCAGAAAAGGGTTATCAACTCAGTAAGACCTCTTGGTATGTTTTCTTAAATTATCTCCCTCAGTACTAAATTCCTTGAATTTAAGAGTCCATGTGTCTTAAATAAGAATACATTTTATTTTAAAAGAGGAGGAGTGGAGAAAGGAACCACCCAAGGTACTTTCTGAGTCTAGAGCTCTTTAGATGTGGTCATTTCAGAAATGGTTGTGTTATGGTCCCTAACGTATGTGCAGAGGGGTTTTGTAGCTTTGTTTTTGACTGGCTGTTCACTATGGCTTAACCCACGTTTCTCCCAGAGGGGCTTCCTTGGCCCTTAACCAGGTTACCTGGGCCTGCCCTGCTCCTCGATTCTGCCATCTGAACAGGTATCACTCCCTTCAGTCCATCTTGCCAGCCGTCCTTTCACCTCTGCGTGGGTATCAGACTCATCCACCCATCCATGCCCTGTCCATGCCCTTTACTCTTAAAAGCCCAGGTCCTAGCAATTTCTGGCCACAATAAATGTGTATTGAGTGAAAAAAAATTCAAAAAATATGGCAAGCTAGTAGGCATTCACCTGCAGAACCTCACCCCTGCATTGCACCCTCTACGTACACAAGGTAAACACAATATGAAGAAATGAAGAAAAATGTGGCAATTATCCAAGCAATGCAAGATAAAAAGTAACACCTTAACCTCAGTTATCAGGAGTTTTCAGAAGAATAATTTTTGCCTGAATTTTTTTAATCCAATTGCTTCAGTTCCCTACTTTAATTTGGTCATGTGAATGTGATGATCTTGTTAAATAAAGTATCAGTACTTATTTGCATGCTGGTAATTGCAGACTCTTTTACAGGACGCTCTTCTGCTACTTTTTTCTCAATTTTTTTACTTCTGCCTTTTGCAAAATGTTTTAAATAGTTGATTTTAGCTCCTACCACAGACTCCAAATCTGTATTTGGAATGTGGAGATCAAAGTAGTGTAGCTAATCCTCAGGACGTTTGCCATCATGTGACTTCAGAATCCATCTCTTATCAAGTTTCTGTGGTTCTCTGGAATATTTACTGATCATAACATTAAAACCGAAACTGTTTTGAATTATGCTTTCTTGCTGCCTCTCCACACTTGGTTTGTGGGGACATACCCTGCCCCGATGGGGCTGCCCTGAGGGGCAGTCTCCAGCTCTTTGCAAAGCGTCCCCAGGTTGTATCACCACATGCTTCCAATAAACCTTGTTTTTTTGTTCTCCTCTAAACAGAGCATGTCTTATTCAAAAATCTTGTGACAGTAGGAAAGGGACTGATAATGAAAAGAAAGTGAGCCCAGAGTGGGATCTGTCATCATGGCTTTAGGATTTGTCGTGAGACATCCCACAGTCTGAGCTGCAGGCTCATGTTGGTTCCCGTGAGTTCTAATGCTGTCTCTGGAAGTAACTTATTCTATCATCTTGTACAAGCCTCTCTGGGACTCTATTTCTTTCCTTGTAAGCACAGATAAGAACAGCAATATACTTTGTAGAGGTCGACAACAGCAACACATAAAAGCAAAATTGAAATTAGAAAGTTCTAAAAACTGCCCTTTATCTAGTGCCAATGAGGACGAATTTTGCCACGGATATGATTATTAAAGGTGGAGCTTAGGTGTGTAATTAATCGTGATCTGTTTGATTAATAATCCCCCAAAAAGTATAGATAGAAGGATATAATAGATCTGCACATGGCAACAAGTAGGAATTTCAAAATTATAATGAGTGTCAGGTATTCATTTGTGGCTTGTATTTACTCAAATTCCCTCTTTTAAAGCACTATCTTTTCATTCTTCACAGAAGGAAAAGTCTGTTTTCACACCCCAGGGTTTATCCCTAAGGATTATCCAGAAGCCTAAACTGTATCTATTTCTTATTTCTAAAAATAAGAAATTGCGTCTTGAAAAAGACTGAGAACCAGGTGTACCAGGTAATTCTCAAAATCCCCAAATGACAGAGTCAATTCCCACCCACAGGTGTCCTTTGGTTACTGACATTTTAGCTGAAAAGGCGTCTCCACCTGCAAAATGCAAATAGCACAGTCTATTCAAAGAACTTCTGAAGATACCCTTTCAAAAGCTTTTAGTAGTAGGCGATGATTAATCAAAACCTTCATGTCATCTGAAAATAAGTATCAAGTTTCTCAAAGAGAAAGTACCTATCCCAATACTAGTAAACACAACTGCCCGCCAAGATTCAAAGAATCAGTGTCAAGTAACTGCTTGGAGTAAGTACCAAAAAGTAGTATCGAAAGCTAGATATTTTGGTTTTACTCTGTAAAGTTATACCTGTAATGACATCACTGTTTCACTCTTGGTGAATAAGCACTCAGGTCAGCGCACTGAACAAGACATCTAAGCATTAGATTTCATCGTAGGATGTTAGGGGATTTCCAGTGGAAGTTGTGAGCATTCGCTGGTGGGAATCCAAATCTTTTTTTAGCCGTGTAGTCAAATACTGATGTGGGGCTCTGCTGAGTTGAAAGTGACTGCAGGTTTGCCGTTTGGTGTGTATGAAAATAGGCGCTAGGTGAAAATTTTAAACATCTTCCTCAGATGTGTGCAAAACTGCTGCTTCTCAAAGCCATTCTTGTACTTTCTATATAAAGAAACATAATATAAAGCCAACTTGTCATGGCCCTAAAACATGTTCTGAATCATCCAGAAATGCCCCTGTCTTTCCATCCTTTTGATTTATCGAGGACTGATGGGGTTACACCTAGGTAGTTCACTCAGGGTACCAGGGTGTGCCTTAAATAGGATGTGTTTGCCTCCCACTCGTTCACCGCGGCTCTCAGAGGACAAATGCCTCCTCGCTGTTTCACAAGGAAAGAAACAGCTTCCTCACATCCTGCAGCCTGTACCGCATCTGAAGTTAAAGCTCTGTAATCACACCCAGAAGCAAAAGTTTCAGTGTGTTACTGATACTGGAGATTAGTCCTGTGGCACCACATGCACACGCGCGTGCACCAGACGTGCACGCACACCGCATGTGCACACACTCCACACACGCACACCTGCTGCCTGACTCTGCAACCCTGACCTCTTCCCGAACTTCAGCCTTACCCACTGTCTCCCAGATGTCGAGAGGGCGTCTCAAACTTGATACGGCCAAAACCGAACTGCTGCTTTTACCCCTCAAACAGCCCTCCTTTCTGCCCCCCCAAGCGCACTAGTCCCGCATCTCAACAGACAGCTTTTATTCACCGAATTGCTCAGGCCAGAAGTCCTGAAGCCACCCTTTGAGCCCCTTCTTTGTGTCGCACCCCACCATCAAACCTTCAGCGAGCCTTGACACCTTCCCCTCACATGTCCCCAGTGCACCCCCCCCCCCCTGCATCCTCCTCACTTCGACCTAGCTCCGCTGAAGCTGCTCTCACTCTCGGTCCAGACGCCGGCAGTAGCTTCTTCCTTGGCCTGTGACCTCCGCTCATGTTTTCCATCCCCTCCTGATCTGGTTCCCAAAGGCAACCAAAATGACCTTGGAAAACACAAATCTGATCCTGCACTCTTCTGCCCCAAACCCACCACGCCTGGAAGGACAGCTGAAGCTCTTCCCAGAGCCGCCATGGTGGGGCCCGAGTCCCCACTGCTCCTCTCAAGCTACACTGGCCTCCTCACCTGCCCTTGTGCACACAACCTGCTCCGCCTCAGGGTCTTCACACCTCCTGCCTGGGACAGCTCCCCCAGACGGGGCCACGGTCACCCCATCACCTCACTAGACCTGGGCCCCTGCATCATCGCCTCAGGACGTCCTCCCAGACCACCTGCCCCAAGAGCACCGCCTGTTACCCTGTGGCCCCACCCCTTGCCCTGCTTGTTATTTCTCAAGAGTCTGTGTCACTACCTGACCTTGAATTCTGTACTTACTCATTTGTGTAACATCAGTCTACAATACACTGTGTTATAGAACGTTAGCTCCTTGAGGGCAGAAAAGCTTCTGTTTTCTTCACTGCTCTCTCCACTGTGCTCAGCGCACAGCAGACATGCACTGAAAGCATTTGTTGAGTGAACTACTGCATGAATGAATGAATTGCCTTAACACTTAACACGAGAAAAATCATTTCCAAAAACTCCTGCTGATGGCTTGTCATTGAACCACTTAGTCTCCAAATAAAGAATGTACCACTTAGAATTCTAGGAACAGAGTCAGGAAGCATCTTGGACCCTTTCCAGTTTAGTCCACCTCACTCTTGAAGATACGGAAACCAGCCCTAAGGGAACTGATGGTTGGACCAGGACAGCTCAACCTCCTGCTTCCACACTTTGTATCTCTGTTCTTTTTGAGAGGTTAGAATTTTGTATTTGTAGGAAAATACAGTGGGACCACAAAATTGCAATTCCTCCTGTCTTGCTGTTCTGTTGGCACTAAAGCATCTGGCACATGACATACGTGGTACACTGAAAATTCACCAATTCATGCAGAAATGGTCCCACGTAGACAAGACAGGCTGACCACTACACTGTCATAGGCTGCATCCCATTGAGACAACCTAAAATATAAAAATTGGGTAGTTGTAAGATTTCTGCTAAATTTCCCTGAATGTAGACCATTTGCAAGTAGTTGTATTCCCTGTCCTTAATAATCCTTTACTCCGTGGAGATTTATATTTCAGCATGTAAGACTTGCCTACATCCCTGTTTACTGGTCTTTTTACAAAAGAAAGGTTATCAAAAAAGAAGTATGGAATAAAATGAAAGCACTTTAGAACCAGGCAGATATGGACTTGATAGTTGGCCCCATTTACTAGCTAAAAGACCTTGGATAAGATTCCTGAAATTCCTTGGTATCAATTTACTGATCTGTAAAAGTGTGTGTGTGTAAAATATTTTTTTAAGCAGAGATGTTAACATCATGACAGGCACAGTGAGGCAGACTAAGGGCTTTCTGTGTATTATCTCACTGAATCCTCACAACAGCCCTGTGAGGAATGGTTCTGTCTCCTTACAAGAGAACACTCCAAGACTCATCTAGATTAGTAGGCCTGAGGTTCCACAGCTAGGAGGACCTGGGCTCTCTCGCAGTAGGTCCACACTCACAGCCCTGTGCCTCCTCAGAGGGCCGGTATGGAGAAGCGCTGGAATAGAGCCTGTGTGCTGAGCACCTGGCATAGCCCCATACACCAGGGACACTCAGTGAATGCCTTTTCCCTTCTCTTTCCCACCACTGACTCGATAAACTTCCTTGGCCAACGTGCTAGCCTCCCTGGGCCATAGCTTCTTATTTTAAGTAAATAATAATGCTCCCTTTTCTCATTACAGAAGGAACACAGGCTTATTATAGATCATTTGGACAAAAGATATGTGCATAAAGAAACTGAACTTTACACATAATCCCACCACCCAAAGAGAGTCACTGTTAGCATGCAGCATAGGTACTTATAGTATTTAGTTTTATGTGTACTATAACAACACGTAATTCTTTGGGGGCAATGTTGGTATCAACCTTTGAATCCTGCTGTGTAAGCAGTTCTTTACATAATGATGTATTGGAGTAGTATTATCCATGGTACTATTACTACTAATGATAATAAATTAGATAAAATTTATTATGGGCCAGCACTGTACTAAGATCTTTCGAATGTGTTAACTTATTTAGTTATCACAACGTCTCTATGATAGAGACACTTGTATGATTCTCATTTTACAGATAAAGAAATAGAAGCACAGAGAGGTTCACTAATTTAACCCGGGTAACGCAGCTAATAAGAGGCAGAGCCAGGGTTGGAACTCAGGCAGATGGATTCCATAGTCCATGCTCCAGAATAGATGGACTGGATTGTTTTTGATGAATCCATTTTTGTTAGAGATTTGAATTAGATCTTTTTTTTTTTAATTAATTTATTCATTCATTCATTCATTGATGGCTGTGTTGGGTCTTCATTGCCACGCTCAGGCTTTCTCTAGTTGCGGTGAGCGGGGTCTAGTCTTCGTTGCAGTGCACGGGCTTCTCCTTTCCGTGGCTTCTCTTGTTGCAGAGCATGGACTCTAGGGGCACGGGCTTCAGTAGTTGTGGCTCGCGGGCTCTAGAGCGCAGGCTCAGTAATTGTGGTGCACGGGCTTAGTTGCTCCGCATCATGTGGGATCTTCCCAGACCAGGGCTCAAACCCGTGTCCCCTTCCTTGACAGGCAGATTCTTAACCAGTGTGCCACCAGGGAAGTCCCTAGATCTAATTTTTATATTATTTAATAATAGTATAATAAGCCGCCTTCTGCAAACCTTTATTGACATTACAATTTTTTCACTAGGTTAAATTCCTAGAAGTAAAATTACTTAAATAATAGGTTTCAAATAGTTAATACTTTTGGCCTATGATGCAAAAGGCCCCTCCTCCCAAAATTAAACCATTTTATTGTTAAATAAAACCTTCATGAAAGACCTTTTTTTCCTCCTCCTTGGCAATATTCACTATTTGTTTTTTAAACTTTGTTAGTTTGATAGATTAAAATGGTACTTTGCTACTATCTTAAATTTAAAAACTAGAAATTATAAGGAACTTCTTTCCATATACTTATTGGCCATTTTTACTTCTTCTTAGGGTTAAATTTATATTTATGCCTTCTGTCCAATTTTCTACCAGCATGTTTTCTTATTAGTTTATTTTTATATATTAATGATATTAATCCTTTGTCCATGATCATATGTGTTGCGAATATTTCTTTGAAATTTTTTTTTGCGTTTCAATCTATGTGGTTTCTTTTTTTTTTTTTTTGCGGTACGCGGGCCTCTCACTGTTGTGGCCTCTCCCTTTGTGGAGCACAGGCTCCGGACGCGCAGGCTCAGCAGCCATGGCTCACGGGCCCAGCCGCTCCGCGGCATGTGGGATCTTCCCGGACGGGGGCATGATCCCGTGTCCCCTGCGACGGCAGGCGGACTCTCAACCACTGCGCCACCAGGGAAGCCCTCTATGTGGTTTCTTTAACATATTTTTTTAAACATCTTTATTCGAGTATAATTGCTTTACAATGCTGTGTTAGTTTCTGCTGTATAACAAAGTGAATCAGCTATACATATACATATATCCCCATATCTCCTCCCTCCCACCCTCCCTATCCCACCCTTCTAGGTGGTCACAAAGCACCGAGCTGATCTCCCTGTGCTATGCCGCTGCTTCCCACTAGCTATCTATTTTACATTTGGTAGTGTATATATATATGTCCATGCCACTCTCTCACTTTGTTCCAGCTTATTACCCTTCCCCCTCCCTGTGTCCTCAAGTCCATTCTCTAGGTCTGCATCTTTATTCCTGTCCCGCCCCTAGGTTCTTCAGAAACTTTTTTTTTTATATATATATGTGTTAGCATACGGTATTTGTTTTTCTCTTTCTGACTTACTTCACTCTGTGTGACAGACTCTAGGTCCATCCACCTCACTACAAATAACCCAATTTTGTTTCTTTTTATGGCTGAGTAATATTCCATTGTATATATGTGCCACATCTTCTTTATCCATCTGTCAGTGGACACTTAGGTTGCTTCCATGCTCTGGCTGGCTATTGTAAATAGAGCTGCAGTGAACATTGTGGTACATGACTCTTTTTGAATTATGGTTTCCTCAGGGTACATGGCAAGTAGTGGACTGCTAGGTCGTATGGTAGTTCTATTATTAGTTTTTTAAGGAACCTCCATACTGTTCTCCATAGTGGCTGTATCAGTTTACATTCCCACCAACAGTGCAAGAGGGTTCGCTTTTCTCCACAACCTCTCCAGCATTTATTGTTTGTAGATTTTCTGATCATGGCCATTCTGACTTGTGTGAGGTGATACCTCATTGTAGTTTTGATTTGCATTTCTCTAATGATTAGTGATGTTGAGCATCCTTTCATGTGTTTGTTGGCAATCTGTATATCTTCCTTGGAGAAATGTCTATTTAGGTCTTCTGCCCATTTTTGGACTGGGTTCTTTGTTTTTTTGATATTGAGCTGCATGAGCTGCTTGTAAATTTTGGAGATTAATCCTTTGTCAGTTGCTTCATTTGCAAATATTTTCTCTGATTCTGATGGTTGTTGTTTCATTTTGTTTATGTTTTCCTTTGCTGTGCAAAAGCTTTTAAGTTTCATTAGGTCCCATTTGTTTATTTTTGTTTTTATTTCCATTTCTCTAGGAGGTGGGTCAAAAAGCATCTTGCTCTGATTTATGTCATGGAGTGTTCTGCCTATGTTTTCCTCTAAGAGTTTTATAGTGTCTGGCCTTACATTTAGGTCTTTAATCCATTTTGAGTTTATTTTTGTGTATGGTGTTAGGGAGTGTTCTAATTTCATTCTTTTACATGTAGCTGTCCAGTTTCCCAGCACCACTTATTGAAGAGGCTGTCTTTTCTCCATTGTATATTCTTGACTCCTTTATCAAAAATAAGGTGACCATATGTGCGTGGGTCTACCTCTGGGCTTTCTGTCCTGTTCCATTGATCTATATTTCTGTTTTGTGCCACTACCATACTGTCATAATTACTGTAGCTTTGTAGTATAGTCTGGAGTCCAGGAGCCTGATTCGTCCAGCTCCGTTTTTCTCTCTCATGATTGCTTTAGCTATTTGGGGTCTTTTGTGTTGCCATACAAATTGTGAAATTTTTTGGTCTAGTTCTGTGAAATATGCCACTGGTAGTTTGATAGGGATTGCATTGAATCTGTAGATTGCTTTGGGTAGTATAGTCATTTTCACAATGTTCATTCTTCCAATCCAAGAATATCATTTACCGCTCCATCTGTTTGTATCATCTTTAATTTCTTTCATCAGTGTCTTATAGTTTTCTGCATACAGGTCTTTTGTCTCCATAGGTATGTTTATTCCTAGGTATTTTATTCTTTTTGTTGCAGTGGTAAATGGGAGTGTTTACTTAATTTCTCTTTCAGATTTTTCATCATTAGTGTATAGGAATGCCAGAGATTTCTGTGCCTTAATTTTGTATCCTGCTACTTTACCAGATTCATTGATTAGCTCTAGTAGTTTTCTAGTAGTATCTTTAGGACTCTCTAAGTATAGTTATCATGTCATCTGCAAACAGTGACAGCTTTACTTCTTCTTTTCCTATTTGTATTGCTTTTATTTCTTTTTCTTCTCTGATTGCTGTGGCTAAAACTTCCAAAACTATGTTGAATAATAGTGGTGAGAGTGGACAACCTTGTCTTTTCCTGATCTTAGTGAAAATGGTTTCAGTTTTTCACCATTGAGAACGATGTTGGCTGTGGGTTTGTCATATATGGCCTCTATTATGTTGAGGTAAGTTCCCTCTATGCCTACTTTCTGGAGGGTTTTAATCATAAATGGATGTTGAATTTTGTCAAAAGCTTTTTCTGCATCTATTGAGATGATCGTACAGTTTTTCTCCTTCAATTTGTTAATATGGTTTATCACATTGATTGACTTGTGTATATTGAAGAATCCTTGTATTCCTGGGATAAACCCCACTTGATCATGGTGTATGATCCTTTTTGTGTGCTCTTGGATTCTGTTTGCTAATATTTTGTTGAGCATTTTTGCATCTATGTTCATCAGTGATATTGGCCTGTAGTTTTCTTTCTTTGTGACATCTTCATCTGGTTTTGGTGTCAAGGTGATGGTGGCCTCGTAGAATGAGTTTGGGAGTGTTCCTCCCTCCGCTATATTTTGGAAGAGTTTGAGAAGGATGGGTGTTAGCTCTTCTCTGAATGTTTGATACAATTCGCCTGTGGAGCCATCTGGTCCTTGGCTTTTGTTTGTTGGAAGATTTTTAATCAGTTTCAATTTCAGTGCTTGTGATTGGTCTGTTTATATTTTCTGTTTCTTTCTGGTTCAGTCTCATAAGGTTGTGCTTTTCTAAGAATTTGTCCATTTCTTCCAGGTTGTCCATTGTATTGGCATATAGTTGCTTGTAGTAATGTCTCATGATTCTTTGTATTTCTGCAGTGTCAGTTGTTACTTCTTTTCCATTTCTAATTCCATTGATTTGAGTCTTCTCCCTTTTTTTTCTTGATGAGTCTGGCTAATGGTTTATCAACTTTATCTTCTCAAAGAACAAGCTTTTAGTTTTATTGATCTTTGCTATTGTTCCCTTCATTTCTTTTTCATTTATTTCTGATCTGATCTTTATGATTTCTTCCCTTCTGCTAACTTTGGGGGGTTTTTTGTTCTTCTTTCTCTAATAGCTTTAGGTGTAAGGTTAGGTTGTTTATTTGAGATGTTTCTTGTTTCTTGAGGTAGAATTGTATTGCTATAAACTTTCCTCTTAGAACCTCTTTTGCTGCATCCCATAGGTTTTGGGTCGTCGTGTTTTTGTTATCATTTGTTTCTAGGTATTTTTTGTTTTCCTCTTTGATTTCTTCAGTGATCTCTTGGTTATTTAGTAGTGTACTGTTTAACCTTCATGTGCTTTTATTTTTTACAGATTTTTTTCCTGTAATTGATATCTAGTCTCATAGCGTTGTGCTCGGAAAAGATACTCGATACAATTTCAATTTTCTTCAATTTACCAAGGCTTGATTTGTGACCCAAGATATGATCTATCCTGGAGAATGTTCCAGGGGCACTTGAGAAGAAAGTGTATTCTAGTTTTTTTGGATGGAATGTCCTATAAATATCAATTAAGTCTATCTTGTTTAATGTATCATTTAAAGCTTGTGTTTCCTTATTTATTTTCATTTTGGATGATCTCTCCATTGGTGAAAATAAGGTCTTAATGTCCCCTACTATGACTGTGTTACTGTCAATTTCCCCTTTTATGGCTGTTAGCATTTGCCTTATGTATTGAGGTGCTCCTGTGTTGGGTGCATAAATATTTACAGTTGTTATATCTTCTTCTTGGATTGATCCCTTGATCATTATGTGTCCTTCTTTCTCTCTTGTAATAGTCTTTATTTTAAAGTCTATTTTGTCTGATATGAGAATTACTACTCCACCTTTCTTTTGATTTCCATTTGCACGGAACATCTTTTTCCATCCCCTCACTTTCAGTCTGTATATGTCCCTAGGTCTGAAGTGGTTCTCTTGTAGACAGCATATATACGGATCTTTTTGTTCTATCAATTCACCCAGTCTATGTCCTTTGGTTGGAGCATTTAATCCATTTACATTTAAGGTAGTTATCGATATGTATGTTCCTATTACCATTTTCTTAATCGTTTTGAGTTTGTTATTGTAGGTCTTTTCCTTCTCTTGTATTTCCTGCCTAGAGAAATTCCTTTAGCATTTGTTGTTAAGCTGGTTTGGTGGTGCTGAATTCTCTTATCTTTTGCTTGTCTGTAAAGGTTTTAATTTCTCTGCCGAATCTGAATGAGATGCTAGCTGGGTGGAGTAATCTTGGTTGTAGGTTTTTCTCTTTCATCACTTTAAATATGTCCTGCCACTGCCTTCTGGCTTGCAGAGTTTCTGCTGAAAGATCAGCTGTTAACCTTATGGTGATTCCCTTGTATGTTGTTTCTTTAACCTTACTGCTTTTAATATGTTTTCTTTGTATTTAACTTTTGATAGTTTAATTAATATGTATCTTGGCATGTTTCTCCTTGGATTTATCCTGTATGGGACTTTCTGCACTTCTTGGACTTGATTGACTAATCCTTTCCCATATTAGGGAAGTTTTCAACTATAATCTCTTCAAATGTTTTTCAGTCCCTGTCTTTTTCTCTTCTGCTTCTGGGACCCCTATAATTCGAATATTGGTGCGTTTAATGTTGTCCTAGATGTCTCTGAGAGTATCCTCAATTCTTTTCATTCTTTTTTCTTTATTCTGCTCTGTGGCAGTTACTTCCACTCTTTTTCTTCCAGGTCACTTACCTGTTCTTCTACCTCAGTTATTCTGCTATTGATTCCTACTAGAGAATTTTTAATTTAATTTATTGTGTTGTTCATCATTGTTTGTTTGCTCTTTAGTTCTTCTAGGTCCTTGTTAAATGTTTATTTTCTCCATTCTGTTTCTAAGATTTTGGATCACCTTTACTATCATTACTCTGAATTCTTTTTCAGGTAGACTGCCTATTTCCTCTTCATTTGTTTGGTCTGGTGGGTTTTTTATCTTGCTCCTTCATCTGCTGTGTGTTTCTCTGTGTTCTCATTTCACTTAACTTGCTGTGTTTGGTGTCTCCTTTTTGCAGGCTGCAGGTTCATAGTTCCCGTTGTTTTTGGTGTCTTCCCCCAGTAGCTAAGGTTGGTTCAGTGGGTTGTGTAGGCTTCCTGGTGGAGGGGACTAGTGCCTACTTTCTGGTAGATGAGGCTGGATCTCGTCTTTCCGGTGGGCAGGACCGCATCCCGTGGTCTGTTTTGGGGTGTCTGTGACCTTATTATGATTTTAGGCAGCCTCTCTGCTAATGGATGGGGCTGTGTTCCTGTCTTGCTAGTTGTTTCGCATAGGGTGTCCAACACTGGAGTTTGCTGATCATTGAGTGGAGCTGGTCTTAGCATTGAGATGGAGATCTCTGGGAGAGCTTTCGCCATTTGCTATTTTGTGGAGCTGGGAGGTTTCTGGTGGACCAGTGTCCTGAACTCGGCTCCCCCACCTCAGAGGCACAGGCCTGACACCCGGCCGGAGCACCAAGACCCTGTCAGCCACACGGTTCAGAAGAAAAGGGAGAAAAAAAGAAAGGAAGAAAGAAAGAAAGAAAGAAAGAAGGGAGGAAGGAAGGAAGGAAGGAAGGAAAATAAAGTTACTAAAATAAAAAAATTATTAAAAATTTAAAAAGTAAAAAGTAATAAAAAACAATAAAAAAGGGACAGACAGAACTCTGGGACAAATGGTAAAAGCAAAGCCAAACAGACAAAATAATACAAAAAAGGATACACATACCCTGACGAAAAGAGAAAAAGGAAAAATATATATATATCTATAAATAAAGAAAAAAGGAAGAGAGCAACCAAATCAATAAACAAATCTACCAATGATAATAAACTCTAGGTACTAAACTAAGATAAACATAAAACCAGGAACAAATTAGATGCAGAAAGCAAACCCCAAGTCTACAGTTGCTCCCAAAGTCCACCGCCTCAATTTTCGGATGATTCGTTGTCTATTCATGTATTCCACAGATGCAGGGTACATCAAGTTGATTGTGGAGATTTAATGCACTCCTTCTGAGGCTGCTGGGAGAGATTTCCCTTTCCCTTCTTTGTTTGCACGGCTCCCGACGCTCAGCTTTGGATTTGGCCCCGCCTCTGCGTGTAGATCATCTGAGGGAGTCTGTTCCCGCTCAGGCAGGATGGGGTTAAAGGAGCCGCTGATTCGGGGGCTCTGGCTCACTCAGGGCGGGGGGCAGGGAGGGAGGGGCACGGCGTGAGGGGCGGGCTTGCAGTGGCAGAGGCCGGTGTGACGTTGCACCAGCCTGAGGCACGCCGTGCGTTCTCCCGGGTAAGTTGTCCCTGGATCCCGGGACCCTGGCAGTGGCGGGCTGCACAGGCTCCCGGGAGAGGAGGTGTGGACAGTGAGCTGTGCTCGCACACAGGCTTCTTGGTGGCGGCAGCAGCAGCCTTAGCATCTCATGCCCGTCTCTGGGGTCCGCGCTGATAGGCGCAGCTCGCGCCCGTCTCTGGGGTCCGCGCTGATGGCCGCGGCTCACGCCCGTCTCTGGAGCTCCTTTGAGCGGCGCTCTTAAGCCCCTCTCCTCGCACACCAGGAAATAAAGGGAAGAAAAAGTCTCTTACCTCTTTGGCAGGTCCAGACTTTTCCCCAGACTCCCTCCCGGCCAGCCGTGGCGTACTAACCCCCTGCAGGCTCTGTTCACACAGCCAACCCCAGTCCTCTCCCTGCGCTCCGACCAAAGCCCAAGCCTCAGCTCACAGCCCCACCCGCCCCAGCGAGTGAGCAGACAAGCCTCTCAGACTGGTGAGTGCTGGTCGGCCCTGATCCTCTGTGCGGGAACCTCTCCGCTTTGCCCTCTGCACCCCTGTGGCTGCGCTCTCCTCTGCGGCTGCGAAGCTTCCCCCCTCCGCCACCCACAGTCTCTACCCGCGAAGGGGCTCCTAGTGTGTGGAAACCTTTCCTCCTTCACGGCTCCTTCCCTCTGGTGCAGGTCTTATCCCTATCCTTTTATCTCTGTTTATTCTTTTTTCTTTTGCCCTACCTAGGTACGTGGGGAGTTTCTTGCCTTTTGGGAGGTCTGAGGCCTTCTGCCAGCGTTCAGTAGGTGTTCTGTAGGAGTCGTTCCACATGTAGATGTATTTCTGGTGTATCTGTGGGGAGGAAGGTGATCTCCACGTTTTACCCCTCCGCCATCTTGAAGGTCTTTTTTAACATTTTTTTACTTGTATATATTTTGTATATTCGTGCTTCCCAACTGCAAAATGATGGCTCTTTAACTGTATTGTTTCTAAGACCCTTGAAATTATAAAATGTTATTCTATTTCTGTGCTCACTATAAGCAAATAACCCATCAGATCAGTACTGAACATCTTACTATGGCAGGTACTGAGCAGGCACTGAGGTTACAAGGAAAAATAAGTGCTTTGACTGCCTTCAGTGTTTTACAGTTCCTGGGAGAGACCGGCAGGCAAGCAGATGGTACTGACAGTGGTCGTAAGAGTGACAGGAGTGCACCCAGAGCCCCGGGCACCAGTGCATGAGGGCAGCCTCCTTGACAAGTTGGCACCTGGGCTGAGCCCTAGCAGCAGCTGCGAGGTGGCCACACGGGGAAGGGGAAGGACTTTCCAGAAAGAGCAGCGTTCTGTAGAGCACTTTGAAGCTGGGAAGCAGAATTTGATCTTTGTTCTAAGTAATGGAAAAGAAAAACAAACTTTTTTTGATCAGAGAAGTAATGTCATCACTTTAACATTTTAATCTGGCAAAAAAATACACAAGAGTTTAGAGAAAGCAAAGACAGGAGTGAGAAGAGCTGTTGGGAGTCTGTGGCGTGGCTGGGAGAGAGGGAGCCTCGCCCTGAGCCGGGGGACACAGGACCAGTGGGAGGAGGGAGAGAGGGGAGATATTTGGAGCAGAAGCAGCAGAAGTACACAGCTCGCTGGATGTGAGATGAAGGAAGCAGTAGAGAAGATGCTCACCTAAAATCAAACGTGCAGTCTGTATCAGGATGCTGGGGTTTTAACGGGTACATTTATTCTGAAATTTACCTGGAGAAATAAATATGTTGAGAATAATTCATAATCTTTTTTTACAAAGGAGTAACATTGAAGGGATATTACCCTGTCTAATATCTAGTGTCATGCTGATGACGCATAGGCAATAGAACAGAAAGAATCTAGAAGTAGACCTCTCCATGAGTATATGGAGACATTTGGAAAAGAATAGGCTTTTTATTTAGGTGGTATTGGAAAAACTGGCTATCACATAGGATAAAAAGAAAGACTAGTTCTCTACTTCACCAGAGAGACAAACATAAATTTCATAAACGTTAAAGATGTCTCAGTTAGAGTAATGCTAATTGTTATAACATACAAATCCTCAAATTCCAGTAACTTCTCAAATTAGAAGTTCATTTCTTCCTTGCGTGAGAATCCAATGAAGGTGCTTCTCGCTGGGGCTGGGGTGTGTGGTAGAAGCCCTGCTGCATGCGGTCACTCGGGACCTGGCTGACAAGGCCCCGCCATCTTCAGCATCTGGCCCCTAAGGACATCCTGAGGGCCCACATGAGCTGGCAGACGGGAAAAGACAGCCCCTAAGGCCATCTGCTTCCCCTCAGCCCGGAAGAGGCACACACCATCTCCACTCACCTTCCATCGGCTAGGACGGGTCACATCCCCCCACTCAGAGGCGAGCGGACCTGGGAAATGACGTCCCTGGTAGGCAGCCGCTTCCCAGGTGTAGTTCTGTGCCTCAGAAGATAAGCATGTATCTGTGGAGGACAGCTAGCTACCGTTGCCACAAAGAACATGCCAAACAGAGTACATATGTTAACTAAATGAGCAGCTAAATACACCAGACAGAATCTAGGAAAGTAGTTTCATAATCTTGGGCAAAGGCCTTCTTGATGACTTGCCTTCTGTGACTTCTTCATGACATGAATCTGTTAAAAAAAAAAAAGGTGATGTTTTGTCTATCATATTAGCAAAGATTACAAATTTATAATATTCCATGTAATACTTGAAAATGCTTAGAACAGTATTACACAGTAAACAGTACATTTTAGCTATTATTATTACTATCGTTATTTTATTAGCAAGGAGAGATAAATACTTACATACATTGTTAGTGATCATTGGTACCACCATTTGGAGGGCACTTTGATATCAAAACTCAAAATGTGCCAGCCTTCAACCCAGCAATCCAATCTCCAGGAACGTATCCTTGAAGAGAATGCCTACAAAAATTTGTGTACAAGGCTATTCATTTCAGCATCACTTTAATAGCAAAAATTAAAGAACTTACAGCTCCTTAATAAAGAATTAGCTAATTAAATAAATTTACTTCTTATACATATGTCTAAGGTTTTGACATTTTATAGCAGCTATTACTTTTATAATTTTAAAACAGATATTTCATTAAAATTATCCAAATTTTAGCTTATAGTGAAGTCACTGAAAAGAGCTCAAGGAATTAGAACAAAATTGGAGGTGGGAGAGGGTAGAGTCACCAGGAATGTAGTAATTGTTGCACTTCTGTTTTGCCCAGAGGCAAGAAGATGAAATGACCTTAAAGTGCAAGAGGGAAATTTATGTTAGCTATTAGGGGAATCTTTCTGAGACTCTAACATAATTTACAAGAATTCTTAAAACCTGAAGTCTCCAGACAGTTTCTAGATGTCAAGATGTACCCCCTTTGTGGTTCACCTCTAGAAAACTTCTCTCTCCTAACAATTACTAGTATAAAAGTGTTCAACTGTGCTTTGTTTAATCCATGTGATTTAGTTCTTCCCTTTATGATTTTAAATTAGGCCAAGCATACTAAAATATACTTTCTGATAGATGCATTGCGTCACGTAACTGTAGCAACAAAACACCGCCCGCCAAGTTCAGATATACAATTGGCCCTGCTTTAACCCAATCTTAGGTCCGTGATAGGGTAACCTTGGATGTGAATCCACCTTATAATGAGGGCTTTTCAGTATTTCAGTGACTAATCCCTTTTACTCAGCATCCGGGGTGATCGATTTGTATTGATTTTGCTGACTAATCCTGGAGCAGAGTTCCAGAGGGGTCTAATTATAACCTCATACACACCCTACGTGTCTTAAATATCACAGTATATTTACTTCATTCAAATCTTTGCAGTCTCCTCAAGTCTCAAGAATTCATCCATAAAACATTCTAAGTGACTCAGTGGATATGTGAGCCTACTTCCTAATAGCTTATAAGCCTATATTCCACATCCCTAATGGGCTGCCTGTAATCAGTAACTGTTTCTTCACTGCTTCCTGACTTGTTCCCCACTGTTTCCATTGGGAGGGGCATTTAAGAGCTCCAGATTACACTTTTTTTTTTCTTCATGCAGCTTGGAGCTCCTCCTTGTTTATTAGCAGTTCTGTTTCTTTCTCTAACCCCACTGTCTCTGGATGTATCCGTAAAGGTACCATCTGTTTTAGTGCCATTTTATTTCTGCTTTATTCTCCCTGCACTTCTTTCTTTCGTCAATGCTTTATCGTAACAATTTATTCTTGCTTTAGTTTCCACCTGCTTTTGCAGCCTACCCCTTTCACCCTCCCCGCCACCACTACCCCCCAGCCCATGTCACTCTAGATTTCCTTTATCCAAGGAATGGGGTACCATGACTCTTAAGGGCACAGCTTTGGAGTCAGGTAAGGGCCAGCTCAGCTGCTTGTAGGTATTGTGCTTGGCTAGTTGACCCCCGCAAGCCTCAGTTCTTCATTTGTAAGGAGGAGAAAGGAATGATACTGTCTCCCTCATAGAGCTTTTGGGAGGACTAAATGAAATGATGGACTTCAGGGTTTCCCAGTCTTGGCAATGCTAACACTGGGGACTGGTAATTCTTTTTTCAGAGGCCTGTTCTCAGCATTGTAGGATGCTTTAAAGCAACCCTGGCCTCCACCACTAGATGCCAGCAGCAACCCCCTTCCCAGTTATTGACAACCAAATATGTCTCCAGACGTTGCCAAATGCCCCCGGGAGGCAAAATTGTCCCTACTGACAACCACTGGTGCACATAAAGCATTTGGCACGATGCCTGGTACACAGTAGGGACTTGATAAACATTTGCAGTAGATTGATGATCAGACTGATGAGTGAATATTCATTTCTGATGCAAGTGTCTAATACAGTGCTTAACCCTCAATTAACTTCTTCATACGCGAACAGATGAACAAATGAATCTGAAGCCAATGAGCCTTGAGGGCTACCTGTAATTCCTACATTGTACTGAAAGGTGCTGTCTTCACTTAAAACAAATGCTCCTATGTTGCAAACACATTTTGGACAAATAACTAATTGTTATTAGTTAAATTGTTATTAGAGCAGTTTAAGCTGTTCTACCCAGTTTTTCCCCAGCTTTATTGAAATGTACTTGTCAAAAACATGGTGTAAGTTTGTGTACAGTCTACCGATTTGATACACTTACATACTGCACAACGATTGTGAGATAGCAACTCCATCACGTCGCATAATTACCATTTCTTTTTTGTGGTGAAAATATTTAAGATTCACTCTCTTAGCAACTTTCAAATATATAATACAGTATTATTAACTATAATCACCATGCTGTACATTAGGTTCCCCAGAACTTATTCATCTTATAACTGGAAGTTTGCAATCTTTCACCAACATCTCCCCACCCCCTACACCCTGGTAAACATTCTAGTCTCTGTTTCTATGAGTTTTACTTTTTTAGATTCCACATATGAGTGATATACAGTATCTGTCTTTCTCTATCTGGCTTATTTCACTTAGCTTAATGCCCTTGGGGTCCATCCATGTTTTTTCAGACATTAGGATTTCCTTCTTTCTCATGGATGTACAATATTTCGATAGATAGATAGATAGGTAGGTAGATAGATAGATAGCTCTTCTTTACCCATTCATCCATTCATTGATGGACACTTAGGTTGTTTCCATATCTTGCCTATTGAGAATAATGCTGCAGTGAACACGGATGTGCAGACATCTTTCAAGATCCTGTTTTAATTATCTTTGGATATACACCCAGAAATAGGATTGCTGGGTCCTGTGATAGTTCTATTTTTAATTTTTTGAGGAACCTCCATACTGATTTCCATAGTGGCTGCACCAATTTACATTCCCACCAACAGTGCAAGAGGGTTCCCATTTCTCCACATCCTCTCCAACATTTATCTCCTGCCTTTCTGATATAGCATTTTAACAGGTATGAGGTTTTGATTTGCATTCCCTAATGATTAGTGATATTGAGCACCTTTTCAATACATGTTGGCCATTTGTATGTCGTCTTTGGGAAAATGTCTATTCAGATCCACTGCCTGATTTTTAATTTGATTGTTTGGGGGTTTGGGTTTCTTCTTCTTATTTACTATTGAATTGTGTTAGTTATTTGTATATTTTGGATATTAACTCCTTATCAGCTATGTGATTTGAAAATATTTTCTCTCTTTCATTGCCTTTCCATTTTGTTGATGGTTTCCTTTGCTGTACAGAAGCTTTTCAGTTGTAGTTTCACTTGTTAATTTTTGCTTTTCTTGCCTTTGCTTTTGGTGTCAAATCCAAAAAATCATTGCCAAGGCAAATGTCAAGAAGCTTACCCCCATGTTCTTCTAGGAGTTTTATAGTTTCAGGTGTTACATTTGTCTTTAATCCATTTTGAGTTAATTATTGTGAGTGGTGTAAGATAGTGGTCCAGTTTCATTCTTTTGCATGTGACTGTCCAGTTTTCCCAACACCGTTTATTGAAGAGACTGTCCTTTCCCCATTGTATATTCTTGGCTCCTTTGTCGTTAATTAACTCACCATATATGTGTGGGTTTATTTCTGGGCTCTCTATTCTGTTCCATTGACCTATGTGTCTGTTTTTATGCCAATATCACACTGTTTTGATTACTATAACTTTGTAATATAATTTGAAATGAGAATGTGTGATGTTTCTAGTTTTGTTCTTCCTTCTCAAGATTGTTTTGGCTATTCAGGGTCTTTGTGATTCCATACGAGTTTGGGACTGTTTGTTCTATTTCTGTGAAAAACAGCACTGGAATTTGATAGAGATTGCACTGAATCTGTAGATTGCTTTGGGTAGTATGGACATTTTAACAATACAAATTCTTCCAATCCATCAGCATAGAATATCTTTCCATTTATTAATGTCTTCTTCACTTTCTTTCATCAATGTTTTATAGTTTTCACCGAACAGATCTTTCACCTCCTTGATCAAACTCCTTCCTAAATATTTTAATCTTTTTGGTGCTATTGTAAATGGAATTTTTTCCTTAATATCTCTTTCTGATAGATTGTTGTTAGTATATAGAAACACAACTGATTTTTTAATATTTATTTTGTGTTCTGCAACTTTGCTTAATTCATTTATTATTTCCAACAGTTTTTTGGTGGAGTCTTTAGGGGTTTCTATATATAATATGTCATCTGCAAATAGTGACAGTTTTACTTCTTCATTTCTGATTTGGATGACTTTTATTTCTCTTTCTTGCCTAATTGCTCTGGCTAGGACTTCCAATACTAAGGTGAATAAAACTGGCAAGAGTGGGCATCATAATTTGTTCCTATCTTAAAGGGAAAGTTTTCAGTTTTTTACCACTGAGTATGATGTTACCTATGGGCTTGTTTTGTGGCTTTTATTACATTGAGGTGCATTCCTTCTATATCCACTTTGTTGAGAGTTGTTATCATGAAAGTGTGTGTATTTTGTCAAGTGCTTTTTCTACATCTATTGAGATGATCATATAATTTTTATCCTTCCTTTTGTTAATGTGGTGTATCACATTGATTGATTTGCAGGTGTTGAACCATCCTTGCATCCCTGGAATAAATCCTACTTGATCATGGTGTATGATCCTTTTAATGTACTGTTGAATTCAGTTTGCTAGGATTTCATTAAGGACTTTTACATCTACATTCATCAGGCATATGTACTTTTATTTTCTTGTGGTGTCCTTATCTGGTTTTGATAACAGGGTAATGCTGACCTCATAAAATGAGTTTGGAAGTGTTTCCTCCTCTTCTGTTCTTTTTATGGAAGAGTTTGAGAAGGATTGGCACTTATTCTTTAAATGTTGATGTAATTCACCAGTGAAGCCTTCTGGTCCTGGACTTTTTTGTTTCTTAGGAGGTTTTTGATTACTGATTCTATCTCTTTATTAGTAATTGGTCTGTTCAGCTTTTCTGTTTCTTCCTGATTTAACCTTGGTAGGTTGTATGTTTCTAGTAATTTAACTATTTCTTCTAGGTTGTCTGTTTCATTAAGATCTGTTTCTGGTAGTTTATCTTGTTCTTTTGTTTGGAACATATTATTTTGTTTCTTCATTTTCCTTGACTCTTTGTGTGGGTTTCTGTGTGTTAGATGAACAGCCTCCTACCCCATTCTTGACAGACTGATCTTGTGTGGGAGATGAACGTCATCAATCAGCCCAGCCTTGGCTTCTGGTTGTCTCTAAAACCTATGTGATTGTCTAATCACTTTCCCTGTTTTTAGTGGCGCCCAGTGGTTGAATATGTGCCCAGACCGATCAGTGTCCCAGGGGAAGGGTCACAGTCAGCTACTAGATACAGGGTCCAGTTTAGGAGCAGTGGGGAAAGTGTGTCATTAGACCCCATCCAAGGAGAAACTGGGAGGTGGGCATTTCACCTGTCCCCTCTGTACTGGGCCCAGTTATACAGCCATGGAGTGGGGGAGGGGGCTATGGGGTCCGGAACCCATTATGAACTTCTTTCTTTATTACAGGCCTGTGGGACTCCTGAATGAAAGCCCCACTGGCTGTCAGAGCCAGGTGATCCAGGGGTTCTTCTGTCAAGCAGCAGCCTCAAAAGCTGGGGCACCAGATGTGTGTAAAAGCTTCCTGAGGGAGATACTGGCAAACTGGAGCAGGCCAGAGGGAAAGGCCAGGGGAGGCGTCCACCGGCTTCTGTGGTCTCAGGAGAGAACTGCAGTCACTCCCTAGTTGGATGCTAAAAATTAGAGGCCTGACTGGCAGGCGGCAGCTTTTAAAGTACGCAAGTAGAACCCTTTCAGGAAAGGTCGGGGAGACTGGCGTTTCTGCCTGGACACGGGTGGTGGGTGAGCGGAGGCCCAGTACTCACGCCCGCTGATACCTGCTTCTGTGTTTGCTGTAGTATGTGGGGCTCACGGATGCAAGCCCCGCGGCTTTCAGAGCTAGGTGTTCGGGGAGGGGCATCCCTCTGGTGGGAGTCTTAAAAATTGGGGCGCTAAAAATGGGGTTCAAACCCTTAGCCTCCCAGGGAAAAGCTGGGAGTTGGAGGTCCCTGCTGTGTGCTAGGACTGGGGTTTGTGGCGAGTGCGTCTCAGCCTCTCCTGCCGTTTTGATGTGCGCGTTTTCTCATTCTCCCAGTGCATAGGAGCCCCTTGGCTAGTTTCTGGATTTCCTGCAGAGGGAATTACTACGTGCGTAGCTGTTCATTTGGTGTATCTGTGGGAGGGTGGCGGTTCAGGGGTCTCCTATGATGCCATCTTTAAAGACCACGCTGCCCACTGTCATAAAAGGTAAATCTTAGGGAGATTTCCTTTTTATAAACATCAGTGGCTGACGGCTGTGAATTATTATATTGCTGTAGAATTCTGTGCTGGTTTGATTAACTTACAGGTATTTTAGATTGATGTTCCAGTTATTAAGCCACTGATGTGGTAAGAGAACAAAGCTCAAGCTACTTTTAAATGTTTATTAACCTAAGTTTATTCTATAAACATTTATTGAGTGCCTACCATGTTTCAGGCACTGTTCTAGATACTTCGGATACAAGTATCCAACCTTGTGGATCCTCCATTCTGCTAAGTAATGGTCTACAAAAATAATAAATACATGAATAAAAATGAAAGTCAAGAGTACTCATAACTTCTAAAATATTAAGCTGGGAAATATCTAGGTGGTACTGACAGCAAAATTCCAGTGGATGACTGTACTCCAACAGAAACATTTTTGTGGGTGCATTCATTGTGTGCCATGTGGTTGCTCATTTATGACTTCATTTCTTTGAACTCTGACTTTCTGATCTGAATTAAAATGAGCGTATTAAATCTAATCTGTGGTTACCTTTACATATTATGTGACTTAAAACCTTTAGATGATTCACTGTGCATAATTTTTGAAATTGTCTCAAACCTACACGGTTCCTTTTTCTAGGTCTTCTCTAATGAACTGTAACTTTATAGCATACTTTTTGTGCTGTAGTGTAACAGGCCTATAGCTGATTTTTTAAAACTAATACAATATATGTTTTTTGTGTCTCGCTTTTTTCATCTGTGGAATACCTAACCAACACGGGGTGTTATAAGAATTAAAATAATATAACATTTGTAAAAAACCTAGAACTAAAGGAAGTGCCTGGCACAAAGTAAATCTTAAGTCTGTGCTTTCTGCACCCCTACTGGTCATTCACTTCTTTCAATTTTTTCTAATATTGTACCTTTTTCTTTCCTTTGTACACTTGTGAGGAAGCAGGCCTACAATGAGAAATAGAAGCAAAATGTATATCCATCAGGGCCATATAAGGAGTGTCCCTTTGTCTGTAGACCACTTGTCTTGGAAGTAAGTCCCTCCAAATGATGAAAACCAAGAGATGTTTTCACATTTAACTCTTTTTTAAAGTTTTTTCCTGATTTCAAAAGACATTTTCATTGTTATAAAACTCCAACATTACCAAAATTAATAACTTAGAAAGTCCCTTTATCCACATACTCACCACAACTCTCTACCCCAGAGAGAATTCATAGTAATATTCTGTGTCTATTCTCACATGTCTTTCCTAGGTGTATAATACATGTGTTATTAAATAAGAGTACATTGTACATACTGCTTTGCGACTGACTTTACTCGCTTAACGTCTTTGATGTCCGTATCAACGTAGGTAGTTCCTTCTCATCTCCGACAGCTATGGAGCGAGAGAAAACGATGCATTTGTGGCTGGCTGTGCACCCAGCCACAAGCTCCCGCAGCGTGCAGATGCGACTGGAGGAATCCCTTTGGCTCACCCACGTCCTGCCAACCCCTGACCCTCTCCAAGTCCTGACCCAAAAGGGCACCAGGAGAGTGAGTCCAAGGATGCTGTTAGTGCACACCAGGGGCCAGGCCTTCCTGAATGCAGGCACGACTGGGCTGGGCAGAGGATACACATTCACACAGCAGTTACCCCTGAGGCTCCCAGAAACATCAGTAACTGCGACCCCCTGAGGTGGAGCTCTTCTTTGGAGTGTGGCCACCTGGTCATGCACAGCCCACTTGCAGCAGGAAGGACATCTTACTGAGGATGATCAGGTCAAGCTAACCTACTGTAAAATGTCCATTGGAAGCCATTCATCCCACTTCACCTCTCCCACTTCAAAGCCTACCTTCCCTCGCTCAGATGTTTACCCTTGGAGCGATTAAGTCATTCATCTTTTCTATGCTCTCCTTAGCTGCTCTTTTTCTCTTTTTAGCTGACAAAAGGGCAGATATGATTTAGGCCAAACGTCAGTATGTCAGACATTAAATATCCATTCCCATGCAGCGCGTGGTATGCATGACCACCTCCTCTATTGTAACAAATGGCATGTTAATTAACTTGTGCACAGAACTTACCCAGAACTGCGCCGTACAGAGCACGCAGAGCAGAACGCTTAGAGCGGTCCGCTCAGTTGGGGCCTTTGTCTAAGAGGCTGCAAAGGTGCAGACTCCACAACACAAGTGAATTTTCTGCAGAACAGAGCTACCAGCTTCCTCGGCAAGAAAACAGGAGACGTGATTATGCGAAGTAGCCCTTTCGCATCTGGACAGGCTATGTACTCTCTGTGGCATCAGACAGCAGGCCGCGGTGCTGGGGCAGGGGCAGAGGCAGAAGCCCCGTGCCGCCAGGACTGCCGTGGGGACGCTGCGCCAGCCCGAAGCCCTCCAAGCACCGGACCTTCCGAAGGCGGTGTCCAGGCCTTTGAAGGTTAAACGGCGAGTGGTTCAAACCTGCGTGGCTAAAGCAGAGAACGGCCGAGGGTCAGACCGGGGCAGCAGGCGCAGGAGGCCACATCCTCCGCCTTCCACTCCTCGACGATCACAGAGCCTGCGTGGCGCGTGCCGGCCTGGGGCTCAAGAGCAGTTCCCTGGGCCCCAAACAGGTCAAAAGGACCCTTTCTGAAATCCTGTTTTGGAAACTAAAACCTCCCGGTCGTGCTACTTACGGCTGCTTCACCCTCTTTCTTTCAGATACCATCGTTCTCATCGCCTCCATAGCGGTAGTTTCTGCCAAAACTCAGGGTAACATCTTCGCCACGTCGGCGCTGCGCAGCCTGCGCTTCCTGCAGATCCTGCGCATGGTGCGCATGGACAGGCGCGGCGGCACCTGGAAGCTGCTGGGCTCCGTGGTCTACGCGCACAGCAAGGTGGGGGGCCCTCGCCCAGGTGCGGGCAGGGTGTTCTTAACTTCTTCCCTTGCTGCCATGATATTTACTAAACCCATCGAAAGCAAACTTAATCTTTTCAGTAATTGGTTAAAGCAATGTGGGACACAAGGTGTAGTGGATTATGTGAAAGTCATCATAAATATCCAAGCAGTAGTCAAACGCATGGAATCATGCTTGTATTTTTTTTCCTTTTTCAAAGATTTTTCACCTCTAAAAATCTCTCATTCCTTTTATATCTAGGAATTAATCACAGCTTGGTACATAGGATTTTTGGTTCTGATTTTTTCGTCTTTCCTTGTCTACCTGGTGGAAAAGGACGCCAACAAGGAATTCTCCACCTACGCGGACGCACTCTGGTGGGGCACGGTGAGTGTGAGCGCCTGCTTGTGTTTATTGGATGCTGTGAGATGTTTCCTTTGAATGTAGTGTAGGGATTCCCATGGGTGGTCCCAATAAAACGATGAACTTCCAAAAGGGAGGTAAGTGAAAATATACAGCGCTTATAATTATCTAAAGAGTTTCCCCTGTTAAGTCCAACAAAGTTAAGTTCTCTAACAAATCATCAGTAGTATTTCTTGCATGCTACACTGTTGCCACAATAAAGACAAGTAATTTTTTAACCGTGATTAAAATGTTCATGGGCTTGTTCATTTTAACTGTGGAGCACAGCTTTAAAGTACAAATGGTTGCATTGTTTGGCCACTTGTCAAAAAGTTTATCTGAGGTTTAAAGAAAAAAAGGTGTACTAGCTGAATGAAAGAAAAGTAAAATTATAGTACAAAAAGGGAAAAAGAGAAGAGTGGTAACCATCTCTGAGATCAGAGACTATAGATCCTGAATTTCAAAACTTTCCACTCATAAAACTCTTTTTCCTTTATATTGTTGTTAAAGGATAGTTTTCCAAACAAATAAAAGTAAAATCACAACTCTCATACAGGTAGAAAATAAACATGTCCTCAAGATTTTATTTAAACTTTTAAGTATTCAAATGAATGTGCAAACAGAGGCACACCTGGCTTCTTCCACAGTGAAAGAGGAAAGTCAGAGGAACCCGCACCAGACAGAATGTACTTACATGTCCGTAAACAAGAATTATTTTGCATTGCTGCTACAACTTATGTAGTCCTAAAATAACTCAAAGGCCTGAAAGGTGCAGAGCCCGCCCCATAAAAGCAGGAACTGAGAACCTGGAAGAGTGTACTCTAAACAACACATAGTTTTCCATCAAAGCAAAAATTGTCTTTACAGTGTAAAGAATCTATAAAACAGTCGATGAAACGTGTACCCTATTAAGAATGTCATAGGATAAAGGAGTGCTTTATGCAATGTGTAAACTACATTTTTTAAAATTCTGTTCCTTAAGACATTCCAAAAGGGTGAAAATACAAGAGCAGTTCTAGTTGTTTGAAGACTTTCCCTGTCTCTTTGGTCCAACAAATTTGTTCTCTTCTAAATCATCGGCAATAATTCTTGAGTGCTAGATTGTCGCCACAATAAAAATCTGTCATCTTCTTAAACTGTGATTAAAACATTGGTAAGTTTGTTTGCCAGTTTGCTTTGTGGAGCACAGATTTTTAAGTTCCCAGTTGTTGCATTGTTCCGCTATTTGTCAGAAGCTCCTCAGCGAGAACTAGATCTCTTGTCAAGGACGTGGATAACTCGGCAGGGCCTGTAGTAAGCAGAACTTGGTATGTTTGTGGGTTGCATAGCAGCAGTAATATGAATAAAGATCAAAAATATATTCATCTGAAGATTAAGATTTTTTTTCCTTAAATTATCAGAGTTAAATGTCTCCAAGATTGTGCCGCTGATAACAAAGCATTCTGTTGGTTTAACAATTTGGTTTCCAACTGCTTCCCCTACCCCACAAACAATAATGGCCACTTTGAAAGGAGGAAAGTGGAAAACCCAGAAGAGAGCAGTCATCTGACATTCTTAAAACACTTCTTATGTGTAGAGAACAAATGAATATCTATGACTCACGGTGGGATAAACTGTGTAAACTGAGCAAACAGGAGGCTTTTCTAGCCAGCAAGGGGAAGACAACTGATTATCCCAGGCTTCAAAGCAGCGATTTGAATTGGAAGTTTAGATTTTGCGCCTCTGTGATAATTCTAACGTGCGTGAGTGACGGGACACTCAGAAGCCCCTTCTCTGAGGTGCATCTGTTGGTGAGTCCACCTGGCAGCTCTCTGGCCTTCTGGCCTTCCGTCTTCCTTTCTCCTTCCTACTAATCAGAATCGCTGCACTGTGTGTTGAACAGTGTGTGGGAAGCTCTGAATGTGCCTCTCACTTAGTCACCAGCTTGTTTCTTTTGCCAGAACAACCCATGTAGCAGGTTTCCAAAGGTTCATCTCTGTTCGTTTCAGGGAAAAGCAGCGTCTATTCATTGATTTCATTCCAGTAGTGCTATTTGACTGAAGTTTAACCTGTACTTAACAGGATCTTTGAATGGCCTAATTATGTCTCTTTAAAGAAAAAAAAAATTTAGCCTTGAATACAAGAGTAAAAATTTTCTAAGGTGTTGAGCTTCTAGGAATAAAAAAGGCCTTGTTGGTCCACAGTGGGTTTGTTGATATTAACTGACTCATTCATGAAATCGTCTGAAGCCACAAAAAGCAAACAAGAGAACTTATTAGTTCTATTCCTTATAAGAACATACTAGGTCTCCAGTGTGAAGTAAAACAAATTTAAAATACTGACTGTACCTTTTATTATATGTTAATGAAGACCTTAATGAAATCTATTTCTGGTTACTTTTTAGTTAAAATTGTCCATGTTTGAAGTGAGAGAGTGGCATGGACATAAATACACTACCAAATGTAAACTAGATAGCTAGTGGGAAGCAGGTGCATCGCACAGGGAGATCAGCTTGGTGCTTTGTGACCGCCTGGAGGCATGGGATAGGGAGGATGGGAGGGAGGGAGACGCAAGAGGGAAGAGATATGAGGATATATGTATTTGTATAACTGATTCACCTTGTTATAAAGCAGAAACTATCACACCATTGCCAACAACTATACTCCAATAAAGATGTAAAAAAAATAGAAATAAAGATAAAATTGTCCATGTTGCATGTAATGGACACCTTGCTAACTAAGGAAGTATCCAGAATACATAGGGAAATGAAAGCATCCTGCACTGGAGTGTTTCTTAGTGCTAGGCTTTGGTGAAAAAACAAAAAAAAAAAGGAAATCCTCATTTCTTAAAAAAAAAAAAAATGCCCGAAGTATCGACATTAAAATGCCATTTGTAGGCTGTGGATCCAGTGTCCCAGTGAATTCTAAATATTAAATACGAAAGCCCTTCCATTAAGAAGGTGCTGAGGGCTGTACCCAAACCAGCTGCAGGAGGAACACGTAGTGCCATCAGCAGAGCCAGTAAAAACACGGAGAACTTTGATACCTGAAAACAGTTCCATACTAGCGAACAACAGTACTCAGCCCGCTGAGTAAGTGGGATAATCGATACAAAGGGCTGGTCCTAAGCGCATGGCAGGTACCCAACCACAGATGCAGCTGCCGTGGATGGTGAGGTGGGAGAACCGCTACAGCCAAGGAGCACAGAGCGGTACCTTCCTGGCACACCCACGGCTTAAGCGCAGAAGGGGCGTGGGAACTGGGGTTTCGATGAAAAGATGTTCTGGCTTCTGAAGGAGCAACTGAAGAGGCGTTGATGACAGTGGACGTGCCGGGGGAGAGGAGAGGCTGAGGCCTCAGCTGCGGCTCCGGGACAAGAGGACCTTCTGGTTGCTGGGCGGAGTTCCATTTAATGTTATTTCCTATTATTATTATCCTCCTTTCCAGTTGCTTTAGGTTTATTCTGAAGTAATTTAAAAACAGGTTTTCCCGCAGTTATGTTTTATTATGATCTCCTTCTTTCCTGTTATTATTTTCTTCCTTTTGATTGGCTGAAACAACTTAAGATCCCATCCTCCTGACGTAATTTTTCCTGGTAATGACCTATTCTTGAAGGCCAGCTTGTCCTCTTCCTATTTACCACTATTCCCGTGACGAAGACAGTGTTACGGGTTTTTTTTAAAGACGCAAACAACAGCAGATGGTATAAATCTGCTCTTGAGAAAGCATCTGAAAAGTACAGCCTCCACCTGAGACCTGTGCCTGAGATGATTCCTTCAGACATGTAGAGGATTTGATGTCGGCCAGAGTTAGTCCCAGAATTCATGCTAAAAACCAGACAATCTTTCTCCAAGCATTAGTATAGGAGGCTCTGCATTCAACAGGTTGTACAGCCCAAATATATGCCATGAGTTTCATCCCCCTGCAAAGTCTAAGAATAGGAAATGGTGCACATTTGTGGAAAGAGCTAAGATACCCTTGTCATTGATAACATCTGTTACCCTTCCGAGAATCAACCCTCCTCCCATCAGGTTCACCAGGACAAAATGTTTTCTTCCACCTCCTATAAGCTGTTGCTTTCTGACTTATCTGAGTCGGATAATTAACTGTATCTGCTGGTACAGTTAGTTAAAGTTGTGTTTCTTACCAATGCATTACCTGATGGTATCCAAGCCTTACTTTACTTCTAACCATTCAAGATTATTAACGACCAAGTGAAAACTGAGACACACATACCCCAGCCATTACCCCCCAAAACAGCCGAGTGGTTAATAACCTCTCCAAGTGCCACGCCTACCTTAAGGGCATTTATGGGCTATACTGGTTATAAGTCTCTGTGGGGAACTCTTTCCTAAGATGTCTGTTCCTTGAAAATTGTCACCGCACATGCGACTCTGGACACTTTTGCTCAGTATTTCTCCATAAGCACTGAGCACGTGCTGTATTGAAAAAAAATGTATTATAGTCAGGAGACCAGGGTTCCAGCCCCATTGTTAGTGGAGGTGTGATATTAAGCAATTATTTATTATCTCTGTAAAACTGAGAAAAGAATAGTACCCAAACACAAAGTTGCTGTGTGTATTAAATGAGATTAGGCCATGTAGATGTACTTTATCAAGCACTAGACAGATGTTAGTCACCACTATTACTACATATTTGACCACAGTCCTGGAAGACCAGGATGGAATGCTAATGCCCTGAGCTCCCTGCCACAGCAGAGCCCAAATTTTATGATGCCACCAACACAGGAGTTTCTGATGTTTGGAGATCAAAAATCTTTCTGATGTACTAGTTCAAGGTGACCAAATTTCAAAATTGACTGTGCAGATTCTGTGACTACCCACTATCTGAAACCGTATGCTCAGGAAGTGGCCCAAAGAGAAGAGAAGGGAAGAAAAGAGACTCGGAAGACGAGAAAAAGAGCAAAGAGGAGGGAAGGGGAAGGGGAGGGGGGAAGGAGATTGTTGACAACTGTCAACATGAATCTTCTTCCCTTAAAGGACCCCCTTAGGAACCTTCATGCACTGTTGGTGGGAAGGTAAATTGGTGAAGCCACTATGGAAACCAGTATAGAGGTTCCTGAAAAACATTGAGACTGGGCTTCCCTGGTGGCGCAGTGGTTGAGAGCCCACCTGCCGATGCAGGGGACACGGGTTCGTGCCCCGGTCCGGGAAGATCCTACATGCTGAGGAGCGGCTGGGCCTGCGAGCCATGGCCACTGAGCCTGTGCGTCCGGAGCCTGTGCTCCGCAACGGGAGAGACCACAACAGTGAGAGGCCCACGTACCACAAAAAAAAACACAAAAAACTACTCTGAGCACTGAGCCACAAGGAGAACAGCTCAGATGTGTGATCGGAATGGAAAGCAGACGGAGAAGTGCAAAGTTATTGCTGTGACCAAACCGTGACATTTCTCCTTCCCTTTATTATTATTAATAAACTACTGGAAAGGATTAAGCTATCTTAATTAAGATTAATCTTAATTAAGATTAAGCAGAACAGGTATAATAGATTAAAATCTTTCCCACGTATTTAAAATTAGGAACCTGTAATAAAATGGAGCCAGGAATGCTGCTTCTGCAATCTCAAGGAATTCCTTTGAGAATCCTCTACCCATACTGCTGGTGGCATCTGATTCACTTGGCTGCTGGATTCTACTGCCAGTTCCCTCTCACAGCCTCACAGCCTGGGCCTTTCTTGTTCCAGGCCCTTTGCTCCGCACAGGTGACCCTCCTTTGTCCTTCACTGTTGACGGGAACTGGCCTGAGCTTTCCAGCCCTGCCCTTCTCTCACACGGCCAAGGCCAACCCTCCACCATGTCCTTCACCCTATGTCCCTCCTCCTCGGGTACCCCCCCATCATAAAGCTGCCACCCTCCCCTCCTCAGCCTCGGCCTCTCTGCAGACAGGCACAAGCACATCCTAGAAAGCACCCACTCACATCAGAGATTTCCAGGAGTTCTGGCCCCATGTTTCTCACTCTGTCGCCAATGTTCTGGAAAGAATTCTTTATTTGTTTACTAAATATTTATTGAGTTCCTCTTACTCTGGAGGCAGACATCACGCTGGATGTTAGAGAGACAACAAAGAGTAAAGACACGGTCCCTCCTTCTAGTAGAGGAAATAAGGACCCCTCCCCAGAGGAAAGTAGAGCAGTAGTACACTACCCCTCATGATAAGTGCTGACAGGAAACGAGCAGGACAGAGAGAGACCAGAGGCCGCCTGTGGACAGTGGCCAGGGGAGGCCTCTCTGAGGACAGAGTGTTTTGGATAACACCTGAAGGATGAGAAGGAGCCCCGCGAAGACTGGGGGCTGAGGGAGCAGAGTGTGCAAAGGCCCTGTGGCAGGATAGCCTGGCCCATCGGAGGAGCTGAAAGGGCACTGTAGTTAAAGTGCAGTGCGCAGGGGGGGACCAGGGGGACCTCGGAGACTTGGGCAGAGACCAGCTCACGAGGTCCGTAGCTAGGAGCTTAGAATTTATTCTGAATTTGGTGAATAGCCATTGCAGGGTTTTTAGAGAGGAGTAAGAAAATAATAGCCCTTGCAGGTGTGCAGAGAAGGAACTGAGAGAGGCCAGAGCAAAAGTAGAAAGAGCAACTGAGAGACGGCGGCTCGTGATGCACAGGAGCCAGGACAGGAGCAGCCTCAGGGTGCACGGTGACGAGTGTGCAGGCAGGTGTGGTGTATACACAACAGTGCTACTCAGCCACGAAAACGAGGAAACCCTGTCATCCGTGACCATGTGCGTGGACCTTGAGCGCTAAGTGAAACAAGGCAGACAAAGACAGACACTGTGTGATCTCACTTATATGTGGAAGCTTACCAAAAAAAACCACGGAAAGAGATGATATTTGTGGCTACGAGAGGGGCGGGGAGTGGAGGAAGGTGGTCGAAAGGCACCAACTTCTAGTTATAAGATAAACTAGTACCAGGGATGTTAGTACCACATGGTGACTGTAGTTGACATTCCCATGTGATATACAGGAAAGCTCAGAGAGTAAAGCCTAAAAGTTCTCATCACTCTTTTCTTTCTCTGCATCTCTATGAGATGATGGATGTTCACCAACCCTGCTGTGGTCATCATTTCACAGTACGTGTTAATCACACCGTCATGTCGTACACCTTAAACAGTGATGTATGTCAACCATTCCTTAATAAAACTGGAATAATTATCATCTAAGAAAAAAAGAGGCTGCTCTAGCAGCCCAGTCTTCAGTGGTGGCCGTGATGACAGAGAGAAGGCAGTGGGATTGGGGAGGTCAAAGCAGCGGAACCTGCTGAGGTATTCAGAGAGACACCTGTGGGGAGGGAGAGGCAGCAGTGCCCCAAGGCTTCTGATTGAGCAGCACGGTGGTCAGGGGGGCTCTCGACCAGGAGGGGGTGTCATCGAGGGAGCGGCGGGTTTAGGATGATACAATTTCCGTTTTAAACATGTTCAGTTTATTTTTTTATTTGTTTCACATCCTTTAATTCACAACACCTGCTTTTATTTTATTTTACTTTATTTATTTTTTTGGCCATGCAGCATGCGGGATCCTAGTTCCCCGACCAGGGATCCAACCCGCGCCCCCTGCAGCAGAAGCGTGGAGTCTTAACTGCTGGACCACCAGGGAAGTCCCTAGACATGTTCAATTTAAATGACTGTGCAGCATCCCAACAGAATACCCGCTGCAGATGTGTGAATCCAGACCTCAGAAGAGTGGTCTGGCCTGGAGGTAGAAACTCAGTGTGTTCAGCATAAAAATGGTATTTATACCCATGAGAGTGGTTCACGTCACTGGGGAAGAGAGAGAAAGGAGGGGAGAGGGGGAAAGGAAAGTTACAGAAGAATAGAATTTTTATTTTTTTATATAGTTATTTCATTTACTTATTTTTGGCTGCGTTGGGTCTTTGTTGCGGTGCGCGGGCTTCTCATTGCAGTGGCTTCTCGTTGCGGAGCACGGGCTCTAGGTGCACGGGCTGCAGTACTCGCAGCACGCGGGCTTCAGTAGTTGTGGCACACGGGCTCAGTAGTTATGGCTCGCGGGCTCAGTAGTTGTGGCTCGCAGGCTCCAGAGCACAGGCTCAGTAGTTGCGGCGCACAGGCTTAGTTGCTCCGCAGCAGGTGGGATCTTCCCGGACCAGAGCTTGAACCCGTGTCTCCTGCATCGGCAGGCGGATTCTCAACCACTGCACCACCAGGGAAGTCTTGAGAAGAACAGAATTTTTAAAAGAGAAAAAGACCCAGAAGCAAAGCTTAAGAATCCAGTATTTGGAGGTGGTCTGGGGTAGCAGGAGCCACGTAAAAGGAGCTGCCAAAGATGTAAAGGGAGAAGCACAGAAGCGAGGAGAGAGGAGAGGGTCTAGGGAGCGGTGGCCAGCTGAGCCGAGCGCTTCTGGAGGAGCTCCATCACAGAGCGCCTCTTCTTCCACCATTTCTGCCTCTCAACTAATTGGCCCTCCTTTAGAGCCCGGGGAGGACAGCCTGCCCCAAACTGCCGCTGTTAGAAATCAACAGTGACTCCTGTCTCTGTGTCCACATCTTTTCTCAGTCCTCATTCTCCTTGTTCTCCCTGAGCCTGTGGCATCAGGGCTCACCTGGTCCTCTGTGAAACTCTCTTCATTGAGTTTCCATTTCTGTAACCCATTCCCAGTCCTCCTACTTTTGAAAAACTGTATTCTCCTCTGACTTTCCTTTCCCCTCCATCCCTTACATGTCTGTCTCCTGAGGAAGTGCCCTTGGCCCCTCCTTTGCACCCTTTGCAACCTCATTTCTTCACAGAGCTTAGAGTCACTCGGCGCCCTATTCCAAAACCCAGATTTCATGCCAACCTCAATCTCTCTCAAGACTCAAGCTCTCCTTCTTAATTCGTTGCTCAGACATTTCTAGATCAGCGTCATACTGATAGTTTAAAAACCCTCATTTGAAAGCCACTCGTCTTCTTTGCTCCAAACCCTCCTCTTTCTCATTATCATATTTCTATTTATGGGGCAATCATCTTCCCAGCTGAAACTTTACAGTCATGTAGATTTCGTCTTCGCCTTCCTCTCAGACACGCTTCTAGTGAACTTCCTCAGCTCATCTCTTTACTCTCCACCCCGTCTTGTCCCACTCCCGCTGTTGCGGTTCAGTTGCCCCATCATTCTGCCAGATCAGGCAGAACCTCGTCGGTCCTGGAGCGGAGCCAGGGTTTTGTTCTAAGGCACATGGGCAGCCCCTGGAGCACTTGACCATTGGGGAGACACGACCCAGGGATCATTTTTCAAAGACACTCCCTGGTCCAGCTTCAGCATAGCTGGTTAGCCTCCTCTTCAGACCCACCGTGCTCCGGCCCAACTGAACACACGTTCCAGAACCCACGCTGTTTATTTCACTGCTGTGCAGCTGGTCACCTGTTTCCCCTCCCTAGATCACTCTATCATTTCTGCCTCTCAAAATATGACCCCTCCTTCAAAGCCTGGGTATGATGACATCTTCCCAACAAAGCTGCTTCAATACCCCCAAGCTGGTAATAATCTCTTCTTTGAATTTGAGCAGCAAATTATTTTGTGCATTCATCATAATACCTGTCTTGCCCTATTTTGCGTTTTAATGATTAGTGTGTGACATATCTCCCCTCTTATGCCATAAATATCTCAGGACAGGAACTATGTACCTCTCATTTTTGTTCCACTACAAATCAAAACACATACCTTGCACACACCAGACCTTCAGGAAATGCCCGCCAAAGAAATAAATGGACAGCCTGAATTAACATAAACTATTGTTTTGTGTACTGATCCAGTCCCAAATCCATAGTGCTGTCGTTTCTGTATCATTGATGGTTATCCACTTACTATATAATATAGCCTTTCTTTGAATGCACTTAGAAAAGATGGAAAACTGTGTTATAAGGGAGGAACAAGTATGTAGGCTATTCCCTTCCTTAAACAACGAGAAGTTCTGTTATGCGTCATGGAAAATTAAAGCACAGTAATAAAATGCACCAACCAGACTGGTTGAATGATGATTCAGTGGAAACGTTGCTTTGCCTCCTGTTCATGGGTCCTGACTTTCCTCTCAAGTACTTAAGCTGCACGTCCTATTTATTTTGTTTTTAGATAACATTGACCACAATCGGCTATGGAGACAAAACCCCCCTGACCTGGCTGGGAAGGCTGCTCTCTGCGGGCTTTGCACTCCTGGGCATTTCTTTCTTTGCACTTCCTGCTGTGAGTATCTTTGCAAAACTTAAGCACTTTCAGTTGGATCTTGGAGGTTTATTAGCACGAGCTTTCACAAAACCGTATGCCCTAGAACATAGCTCTATCGTTTACTAATATCATTTTTCTGATGTAATGTTGACTTTTCTATATGTATCTAGTTGGATAATTTACAAAATACAGTCTTCCCTCGGAGTCGCTTAACCCGAGAGTCTTACACCAGCTGAGGCTTTAGGACCAAATGATAATTCAGGCAACACCACCTCTCAGTCAACAGGCTACTAGTACATTGAAACTATGTGTAAAGATTTAAAGATATCCTCCTCTTAAACTGACGGCTCCCATTAGGTGCATAAGGCGTGCACTCCTGAAGAGATGCACGTGCCCACGTGGAGTAGCTACCTCTCAGGTCTACTTGAGTGGAAAGCGTACGAATTTAAAGGGTTTTTATTAATGTGTCAGATGATTTATTCCTTGTGTCATCATTGATTTTTGCTAACAACCAGTTTCCTATCAGAATGAAGAACACACTTCCCTTCTCTTAAGCTTCTGATTATTTTCTCCATACTGGATGAAGCCTTCCTTTCTGATTGTTTTATCCTCTTGTGTCTTCAAAGGCACTTGGTCAGAGTACTACCACTTGCCCCCCTCCCCAAGAGCTCGCTTTTGGCTTCCCCTTGTTGGAGAGGAGCCAGCAAGCAGGACTGTGAGAGCCATGGCCGCTGTCCCACTTAGGGAACAGCAGCCTCAGTCTTGCCCGAGACACAGGCTGGCTCATGTCACAGCCTCTGCTGCAGAGGCCCCGGGGCAGCCCTCACAGGAGCCAAGGGGGTGGGGCCTTCAGCACCACAGCCTGTAGCTGCCGGGGCTCCCCCTCTGCCTGGGACCCCTTGTCCTTCCCGTGGCCAGAGCTCAGCTCCAGACTGACCAGCTGGTTGCACCCCGGACCAACCAAGGTCAGAGAAGGGTCCCAAGAGACCACGCGAGAGCACGGGCATCAGACCCCACTTTGAAACCGGGTTTGTCATGTGCTGCCCACATGTGACTGTGTTGGTTTGCTAGGGCTGCTGTAACAAGGCATCACGGACTGGTTGGCTTGACTTAAACAACAGAACTTCATTGTCTTGTAGTTCTGGAGGCTGGAAGTCCAGGATCACGGAGCTGGCAGGGCCGGTTCTTCCTGAGGGCTGCAAGGGAGGATGTGGCCAGGCCTCTTCCAGGGCTCGTAGACGGCCGTCTGAGCACTGTGTCTTCACATCGTCTTCCCTCTGCCCATGTTTGTGTCCAGGTTTCCTCTTAAAAGGACACCAGGGGGGCTCCCCTGGTGGCTCAGGAGTTAAGAATCCGCCTGCCAGTGCAGGGAACACAGGTTCGAGCCCTGGTCCGGGAAGATCCCACATGCTGCGGGGCAACTAAGCCCATGCGCCACAACTACTGAGCCCACGTGTCACAACCACTGAAGCCTAGAGCCCGTGCTCCACAACAAGAGAAGCCACCGCAATGAGAAGCCCGCACACCGCAAGGAGGAGCAGCCCCCCCTCGCCGCCAACTAGAGAAAGCCCACGTGCAGCAAGGAAGACCCAACGCAGCCAAAAATAAACTAATTAATTAATTAATTTTATAAAAAGGACACCAGACATACTAGGTTAGGGCCCACCCTAATGAGCTCACTGTAACTTGATCACCTTCGTAAAGACCTTTTCTCCAAATAAGGTTACATCTGAGGTCCTGGTGATTAGGACTACAGCCTGTGAATTTTGGACACAAGTCAGCCCGTAAGAGAAACCCTGAGTACATTTCTTTATCAGTATCAGGTAGGAAAAATTATCACACCCAGAGAAAATCTGTTAAGACCAATGACATAAGTCAGGTGCTTGTCACAAAGAAAATTTTCATGATGTGTGTGTTTCCTGCTGTGACAAAATGTAGCAGAGTCCAAAAAGCGCCTCACTTGTCCAGAGTCAGCGGAATCTGGCAACCTCAGCAATTCAGACCAGAATTCAATTCTCTGCCCAGCAATTCAGTGGGCAGAGACCCACTCAATAACCAGATTCCCTACAGGAGAATACCTTTAGAAACAGTAAAATGTAGTCTTGCGCTCTTTTCCCAAAATAATGGCACAAAAGATCTGCCTCTGTTGTGTTTATACTTATCCTGAGGCCACACGTATAACAACCCGTGTGATCCCTCGAAGAACTACAGGCAGGGAAGGAGGCCCCCTTCTGGGCTGTTCCCTGCTCTGGGCTGTTCCCATGGGCACCCCTGTATGTGCCATCCTCCCAGGAGAGCCTCGAGGCTCGTTCATAACCTTTGCTTAATTTAGAGAAAAGTCTGGTAAACTGAGCTCTGTGCTTTCACACCTCTGAGGATTATAGACAGCAATGTAGAAGTACGGTGATAGAACACACATTAGACCAGGAAGAGGTAACAGCAAGAGAGGGAAAACAAAAGGGTAAGAAGTGAGCAGACATAAGTGTTCAAAGGTGAAAAGACCTGGGCCACTTGGCCTGAAGGTCAGCCCACCTCAGTGAGACCCCCTGACTCCATCCTGAGACCATGGACCATCACAGGAGGTTCAGCTGTGTGGCTCTTAGGTTAAGGGTCAGAGACTAAGTGGCCATTCTTGTAAAGGTTTCCCAATAAAGTGATTACAGTTTTATATGCAAATTAAATTAATACATGTTGGAGATCTGAACATCTTGCTTGCATAGAACACGCCCTAACAGTGCCAAGCAAAGTAGACTTCACCATGGATCTTTTTACTGCAGCCTCACGTTAGGTACTGAGTTCTTACTTGAATGAAAGACTCAGTGGCTCCCGCATACTTTTAAATAAAACAAGGTGGCTGGAAATGCCATTATGTCTTGTGCACCCGCGGGCTGGCAGGGGTGTCGGATTGAAATTAGGAGAACATGTTGGCATTTTGCTAAGAAAAGTCA
Organism: Delphinus delphis; assembly: GCF_949987515.2. Classification (NCBI taxonomy): domain Eukaryota; kingdom Metazoa; phylum Chordata; class Mammalia; order Artiodactyla; family Delphinidae; genus Delphinus; species Delphinus delphis. Next base: position 78,934,197 of record NC_082696.1, on the reverse strand, counting down.
GAGGTGGATTGTGGCCCATCCCTGTTTGAGGTCCTTCTACCCAGGAAACCGAGGACCAAGAAAGAGAAGCTCCTTTCCCCATCTTTTCCTCAAAGCAGAAGGACTCTCGCACACATCACAGAGTCACACAGACCAGCAACTCCACCAGGGGTCCCCTTCCCTGAGACCCCTGCCCAACCTCGCCCTGCGGGGCAGGCCTTTCTCCACCTGCAGAAGCCCCTTACCTCCTGCTGAGAGGATCTTTCTGTCTAGCCTGTTCACCAAGTGCAGGACTGGAGGGTACAGATAGGCTCTTCTAATCTGGAAGGGAGTATGTTTTAACTACAATTAAACAAGGGATAAATATTTTAAATACTGATCAATACGTGTTTCCTTTTTATTTGGTGTTTATGTAGCACTTCTAAAACTTAAAACCTCAAAATTTAAGTTATCTGATCTTAGGAAATGAATTAAGACAAAAATCAATTTCTGAGACTTTGTATCTATCAGTATGGATACTGGAAGGAATAGCACATAAGTTATATTTACATGTATGTACTTACATAACTTACAGGATATATTTATACATAACATAACAGGCTTTATTTTACCAGCCTTGTGTTTCTGTTTCCGAGCTGGGAACGGAGGGAGGTGGGGCAGGATTAGACAGCAGCCGTAAGAAGACGACGAGCAGAGCTAGTGCAGTGACTGCTGTAATGGACAGTCTGGCTCAGGAGACATGCAGCCGACATTTGCCATCTACTAGCGAATGTTTCTAAGCACTGCCAACGTGATTTTCACCACATTTTAGTTTGTTTGGCAGGTGCTAAGTCTGTGCTATGTAGGGCCTGGCCTGTCTTCATTTTCCAAAAGGGATCTAACTCTGAACTTCATATTTACATAATGAATGCTCAAAAATGGTAGCTATTGCTGCTAATTCAATGCCTACAAAATCTAAATTATGCTTCCTGTGAGTGGATTATACACATCTATGCATATAATATGAATATATAATATACATAATATAAATATATGCTATAAATTCTGCTGTTTCATAGTCTCTTGCATGTTTAAACTTCATGAAAAATGACATTAAAAGGAAAATACTTAAACTTTTCCTTAATGCTGTTAAGGAGCAGCAAGAAATTTGGGAGTTATATGTAACTAAGAGTTGATTTGGATTTGCAAACAGAAGGCCATTTTTATAACCTCTGAATGGAGGGAGATGTTGTCTAAATCTACAAATAAGATCCTATAGACCAGGTTTTCGTAGAGCTTGGTATGTTCAGTCACAGCCTGGATGAGGTGAGGACCTCAGGCTGCACAGCACAGTCACTAAGGGAGTGAGATGGAACAGACCTCAGACGCCATCCCTCATCTCACAGCGCAGCCCCTCATCCTGACCGATGGGGGAGTCAGTCACTGCTCATTAATAACAAGACTGTCGTCGTGTAACTGCATTTTAAACAGAATTGTGTTATTTATTATCTGGTCATTGTCACAGAGGTACTCAGAATTGTGGAATCGCAGGATGAGAAGGAAGGTTAAAGGTTACCTAGAGCCCCAAAATGTCCTCGCCAAGTTTTCATCCACTGAGACCTAACACCTCTCAAGGACTAGCCTGTACTATCTTTGAGTGACTTCAAACATGTGAAGAAAAGGAAAATAGGCGATCCTTCCCTGTGGCAAATACTGACTTAGAGCTTATAAAATGCCCGGCTGTATGTAACCTAAGGGTTAGACTCCTTGAAGTTTAATAAGAAGCTAATAATTTATAGCTAGCAACTAAAATCCCAGACTTGAAAGCAGAGGGGCTCCGCGTCCCACACCAATAAAGTGGAGGCTTAGAGACAAAGCCCAGAGACTGAACTGAGCAAACTCCAAAGCCAGCCTCAACTCAAGGGTGAGGCGAAGCATCTTGATTCCACAAATTTAGACCAAAGCAAACTGAAAAGAGGGGCCATATTTCGGCAGATGGAGACAGCAGAAGGAAGCAAACCAGCAAAAGCTAGCATAAACCCAGAAGGGACTGCTCACCTACCAACCCCCAGATCTGACAGGTGAGCCAGAGCCAGGAAGGCACCAGGCTCAGAGTGTGCCGTTAAGACTCAGGTAGACAAGAAGGTGCTTTGCATCGACCTGTGCTCTTGTCTTTACTGGACAGACACGCAAAATGGCAAACCTTCGACGCCTCCAAAACTGAGTGTGTGTCTCATCTGGACAGCTGTCCTTCCCCACTGTTACTTTCCTTTGGTAGGTGTAGAATTACAGCATCGCTGAGGATTAACCTCGAACACTCCCTCCCCCACCATTTCGTGAATGGAAAGTATAAAATCAGGTAGTGTTGTCAAAGTACTAGGAAAGCTCCCATGTCCACATCCGCGAGACAGTAACAGCCCCAAGTTCTAATCCCCCTCTGTCCACCACTGGATAGGACCATTCTCTCTGACTTAGGCGTAAAGAAATGCCACAGAGAAGGCCACGCAAAAACATTTTTTAAAATACTGATTTTTATTTGGAATTGTGGTGACTCCTCTTACCCCGTGAGAGACCGTAGGGCCTGGTGACATCTGGAAGGGCAGACGTCCTTCTGCTTCCTGCCCAGAGGCTTGCCGTTGGCCGATGTGTTATAGTAGAGGAAATCGTGTTTGTTTTAATGAGTTTAGGGACAGGTTGCCTACTGTTCGCCTTTTCACAGACTCTTCTTAGAGGGTTTTTTTAAATACTTGTATTATTTAATGGTGTTTGGGGGAAAGAAGTTTTCAGCGCTATTTCCGTATTTTGTTGCAGGGCATTCTTGGCTCAGGTTTTGCATTAAAAGTACAAGAACAGCACCGCCAGAAGCACTTTGAGAAAAGAAGGAACCCAGCTGCCAGCCTCATCCAGGTAAACGTCAGTGTACCGGGAAGACGGCAACACCTGTTTCTGCAGGTGCCGGGTCGTGGGCTGGTCCCTCTGTGCCCTTGCTTAGGGGAGCTGCTCTTTGGTTTTGTTTTTAAAAGCGAAGCTGGAACTTAATGTACAGTCTTTGGTCAAGTGCTCCCCACTCCCAAACAGAAAAAAATACTATGTATTTTCAGCCAGTGGTCCACACTTTGTTTGGATTAACTAACGGCAGCAGCAGAGCCATGCCGGGGTCAGCAGTCGCGTCGCTCCTGGGATGACCTAGTATGTGTCATGCATTACTTGGTGAAAGATCATTGCTCATTCAGTGATGGAGCAGAACACAGTATCGGTGCCTGCCTTGCAGTTACCGTCTGCTGCCCGATGTGTGCCGCCGTTCTGAGGAACAACGTATTTGTTTAGAATGTCAGGGTTTAGTACTCGTGGAATCACTTTTAATGCCACCTAGAGCAATAACTGGAAATTCTTATTTTAAGAGCTGGAATTATGGAATATATCGATGTTTGAGCATATGAAGTAGTAAGCATATTGTTTGAAGCTAACTCATAATACATAGGTTGTTCAGCATTTAATCTTTGTTTCAGTAACTCAGGATTTGCTTCAGCAGTAAAAGGAACGCTTCTCCTTCTGTCATCCATACCTTTTGGGGGTAGAGCCACCCTAGAATCACAAAATATGTTTTCCTCTAGATCCATGCTGTGAGTTCGTATTTAATTATAGACAAGATGATTATGTAACATCCCTCCATGCCAGGCAGCGGATGCCCCAGACCTGCAGAACCAGAGGGCTCAGGGTGGTGACTGAGGTTCCTGCTACAGTAGCAGGCCCGTTGTTCCCACGCACCTTGCAGGTTCCAGTCGGGGGTGGAGGGCAGCAACCACGACACAAGACTCCGCAGCCTCTGCCTGTGGCCACAGGGTGGGGGGAGGCAGGGAGGGGCTACATCGGGAAGGAGACCCCTTCGTATCTGTGACTAAATGAGGGTGTTAGTGTTTAGAGCAAACTGTTCTGTGACTCCTGACCATTGCGCATCACGTGTAATGCACACCACTGAGAGGCTCTTGTTTTAAAATTTCCGGGTTTTAAAGGGGCGCCAAAGATAAAGTAAACTTTGTTTTCCTGAAGGAAAGATCCCTGAGTCGTAGGAGTTTAAGATCTGAGGCCGAATGACAGGGCCATGACAGGGACGTCACGCACGCCGGGGTGCACACAAAATGCCCCAACAGAGAGCCTCCACCCTTTGGCGCTTCTTAACTGCTTATGAGGTGTCCCCACACTTCTGTTTTTATCTTTCAGTTGCTCTTTAACGTATTCATCTTTCAGTTCTGGAAGAATGCTTTCCAGCCTGTGAATGCAGAGCTACTCCCTGGGTTCCTTGCATGCATTCGGGCAGCAAGCCCTGTCCACACAGGGAACCAGTGGTACACCTTACACATACCTAGGCTGCCTGCTCTCAGGAGCGCGACCGTGCTGTTGGCATGGATAAAGTTCAAACTTATTTAATATCCTCGCAAAATTGTTTACTAGCTTTTTGTACTGTATGTTTTCTCAATCAGCATGTACTCGAAGTACAGCCACTTCTGTGTACAGATCCTTGATATTTCTGGGTATAAAAGGGGACTGCATCAAAAAAATCTTAGACCATCGGCCATCCTGTTGGAAAGTGAGCCCTTTGAGGAATTTCTGAGGCGTGGATCCCTTGTGATGACACAGAGCTTCCAGCTCTGCTGCCCAGAACAGTTGCCAAGAGCTGCAGGTGGCTGTTTACCTTTAGAAATTCAGTTCCTGGGAGGCACCAGCCACGTCTCAGGTGTTCAGTAGCTATACACGGCTACTGGCTATCCTACTGCACAGGACAGATACAGAGAATAATAGGAGGAACTTTCTGATCTATCTCATCATTATTAAGTACCAAATTGTGCCAAAAAAAAAAAAAATTTCCAATTGAATGTGAAAACAGATTACCATTCCTCCAGGCAGTCTTTGGACCAGAGGCATTTATACCAACAGCCTTTGGCCAACAGCCAAAGCAAGGCAAGGCCTTCCTGAGCCGTAAAAAGTGAAGAAGCTGATTGTAAAGTTTACTTAAAGATCTAGATTTTTATTTTATAGAACTGAGTTATGTAATATATATTGTGATCAATAATTGAACTTGTACCAAGGTAGGTAACTGTGGAGTGAAATCATTATTTTTTTTTTTTACTTAAAACTCTAACTTATGTGTTGTTCTGAACAAAAAAGAATATAAAATGAAAGGCTTGAAACGTTCAAGAATACCTTTAAATCTAATCATAGTTTCATTAATTACCAATTTAAAAAGTGATTGTTCCTCTGTCCAAATGCAATTTATTAGACATAAGAATAATGATATAATTATTAAATGTATTCATTGTTTTTCCTTGCTGTAACCCATAGCCAGAAGTCAGGACTTTAAGCTTTAGATTATAGATGTTTATTTCAAGGATGCTTTAGATTAAACAACAAGCCTCATTTGCTGATCCATGCATTTTCTTACCCAATAAAACTGCCTTGGTTTGCTGATCACACAAAGCATCAAGACCAAGACCAGTCTCGTTTGTTTGGAGCCAGAGCCGCTGTCTTTGTAAAGGGCGCTGGAGATGCCCAGATTGCTTTGTCGTTCAGTCGGTGAGACAGCTAAATTAACCAGCATTTCAGGGTTTTAGGGAAAAGTTTGAAACCCCAGCAGCTTGCAGTAAACTCAGTTGTGTCAACATCTTTGCATGATTCATTTACATTAACTTTTCCTTTCAAGCGGAGCAGTCTAGGAAAAGAAAGCAGCCCTCAGTAACGTTGTGGATACGTGCCCCAGTGTCACCACTTTTATTAATAATGCCTAAGACTTGCGAAGTGCTTCTATTCACAAGTGTGCAGAGTGTTTCTGCTACATTATGTCCCTTGATCCCTAGGACAAGCCTAGGGACTTGGCAAGAGGTAGGACTCAGGTCCCTGGTGTCGGAATCTGAATCCAGCACTCGAAGCCTCATGTATACATCACTGAAGCCTGGGGATTAGCATTTCAAGCTCCTTCAGAAGTTCTGTGTGAGCGGTTTCCTTCTAGAGAGGCTGGTCCAGTTCAGGGTGGAGCCAGGGTGCTTTATTGGAAACAGAAACGGGAATTAAGTACAAGTGTGTGAAATGAATGCTGACAGGTGGGCTTATTTTCCTGAGGGAAGAGAGTAGAAGATGCTGCTCTGGGGAAATTGGCCCAAAAGAAAAACAAATTATGTATTGAAACTTCGGCTTCCTCTAGTGAAAGAACTGAGCCTTCCAAAGTGAGGCCACTAAAATAAACTCAAGCCACGTATACAGAGCTTATACAGCCTTTGTAGTAATGCTTTAATCATGAATAAGGACAGATTCAGAAAAAAAAATTCCTAGATGTGGAAAACATGAGAGCAGAAAAAGAAGAAAACAGAAAAGGAGATAAAACTGTGAAAATCTCCCCCAAAATAGAACAAAAAGACAGAGATGGAAAATAAAACAAAAAACAGTAGGAAAATTGGATGACACTTCCAGGAGATCAAATATTCAGCCAACAGAAGTACCTCAAAAAGAATACAGGGAAACTAAGTGTGGAATTTTATCAAATAAATATTATATTCTGGTTCCCCAAAAATGAAGGGCAGGAGGGGCCACAGTAAAAGGCCCCCCAAGGACCCAGCACTGTGAACAAAAAGCTTCACGCTGAGGACGCCCTTGTGAAATATGAGAACTCCTGAAAGAAAGGGGATCCTAAATGCTTTCTGAGCAGAACATACCCAAAGGGTCCAGAATCTGGATTGCATGGATTTCTCATTAGTAACCTTAAAATTAGAAGAAGACAGTGGAACAATACTTTCAAAATTATGGAGGAAAATTATCTCCAACCTAGAATTCTATATTCAGCCAAATTATTCATGGCGTATGGGAGTAACATGAAGACTCTTTCAGATATGCAAAACCTCAAAACTTACCTACCATTTCCCCATACTCAGGAAGCTAATATCACATCTTCTTTATCAATGCATCTACCGATGGGCACTTGGGTTGCTTCCGTGTCTTGGCTGTTGTGAATCATGCTGCAGTGGCCATGGGGGTGCAGATATCTTGTTTTCATTTCCTTTGGATATATACGCAGAAGTGGGACTGCTGGATTATATGGCTGTTGTATTTGTAATTTTCTGAGGAGCCTCCATGCTGTTTTCCCTTGCAGTGTATATACACAGTGGAATATTATTCAACCATGAGAAAGAAAAAGTTGCTATTTGCAACACATGGATGGACCTTGTTATTATGCAGAGTGAGAGAACCAGACAGAGACAGACAGCTATTGCATGGTCTCACTTAATGTAGAATCTAAAAAAATCTTTTAAGTCAACCTCCTAGAAACAGAAGCAAAAAGTGGTTGCCAGGAGCTGGAAGGTGGGGGAAATAGGGTAAAAGGGTACAAACTTTCACTATGAGATGAATATGCCCTGAGGCTGTAATGTGAAACGTGGTGACTATAGTTGATAACAGTGTTGTATAATTGAAATCTTCTAAGACTGTAGAACTTAAATGTGCTCACACCAAGAATAGGTACATGTATATGTATAACTGAATCACTTTGCTGTACACCTGACACTATCACAACATTGTTAATCAACTATACTCCAATATAGCAATAAAATAAAAAGTCTTTAACAATGCATTTCAAAAAAAAACCCAAAACAAACAAGCAAAATGTTCTCACACCAAAAAACAAACAAGCAAATAAATACGTGAGGTGATGGATGTGTTAATTACCTAGATGGGGGGAACCCTTTCATAATGTGTACATATATTAAATCACCATGATGTAAGCTTAGAAGATCTCACAACTGTATATAGGTCAGTTATACCTCAATAAAGCTGAAATGGAAAAAAAGGAAAAGAAAAAGAAAAACAGGAGAAGCTACTTGGGTAGAATTAATCCTCCAAAACAAAGAGATGAACCCAGAAAGGAAGGAGACGTGGTGTCCCGGGAACAAGAGATCCCACCCATAGGAGGAGTGAGGGGACCTCCAGGCTGTTGCTGAGGGGCAGTCCCAGGGCCAGAGATGCAGGCCGGAGAGCAGAGAGCCGGAGGGAGGGCGGCAAGGAGACACAGCTTTCGTGATGTATCTGACAAGTGGGATTTTAGAGTTCTGTTGGAGAGTTCAGGCATGTTTTCCTCCTAGGTACATAAAGGCAAATCAAGACATTAAAACAGGGCAATACTAGCTCCAAGAAAAACCAAAATAAATTACACGGGAAAGAAAAAGGTAGTCAGTGGTACATCACATTGCTGAGCTGGGAACAGTAGTTATGGGGTCAAAGTAATGCAAACACTAAGTAGTGTTCACTAACTAAACACTTAACTAAAAGTTAACTAAAATTTACTAAAAACTGTTGGTAGGATGAGATCAGGGGAAGGTGTGTACATGGCTATGTCACTATCTTCCATGGTAAGAAAATGAAAAACCCCAAAGAAATATGAGAACAATCCTTAAAAATAAGGATTCTTAAAATTAGAAACAGAAGCTATAAAAGTTGAAGGGGTTGCCGCTGAGGAACAAAAATGAGTGAGAAGTAAAGTGGGGAAAGCGATATTACTGGTTTTCACCCTAAACCTTTTCATTCTCCAGCTTCTTAAATTCTGTACCTTGAAAAACATCATTCCATGTTGGTTCTACCTTTGGATGCTCAGCTGGAATTAAGGTTTCCAGAAAGGGTCAAATGCGCCATAGCTGTAACGCTGCAGACGATGCAGACTAAATACCCCCTGAGACGTAACTATACCGACATTGCGCTTATAGCTCTAGACCAAAGTGTGAACTTGTTCGGCTACCTTGAGCACCAGGGTCGCAGAGTAAGTGGTGAATTTGGCTTTCCTGTTGCTTTTTGGTGACTTTTCCTTGGGAGTGTGTGTGCCATGTAAATGAAATCCCTCTGGGCACTTTCTCTCGCCAACCACTGTGTGATTTTAGCTTCAAGTAGAGGAACGTCGGCTCCTCAATCACATGGTTGTGGCCTTGGGTTCAGCTTCCAGAAGCTGAGGGAGAGCTGAGGCCAGGACAGAGTGATTAGAGGGTGAGAATAATAGGTACCTGCTCCACTGCCATTCGACTGTGGACTGGTATCAGCCCCGGGGGAGATGTCACTTGCCCTCTGCTCCTAATGAAGGGAATAAGAGCTTAGCTGTTGAGATCAATGTGATAGAAAAAGAGCAAGAAGCCAGATCTCATTGTTAAGAAAATTTTCAATTTTCTAAGTGTGGCCACTTCTGCCCCCCGTTCTTTATAACTTTGGCAGGTAATGTCTTGGTCCCATTTTTTGTCGTATTGTTGTTTGGGATTTTTTCCCACTGATATCTAATAATGCCCAGGCCTGCTGTGTGCTTCTCACTTCTACGTGAGTCCTGCCTCCACAGTACCCAAGTCCACGTATATCTGATGCCTTCTATTAAAGTTGTTTAATTAAAGCAGCACTGGCGGGGCTCTGGCCTTCACTACAGAAGAAGCTGCGATAATAAACCCATGTGTCTTTATTGATTACTCTGAATCACTCTGTAGATTGTGAGTGCACAGCACTTGCCAAAACTAACATTTCAGGATGATACGATGACAACTGCTTTGTTCTCTGTAAGACGCCAAGATGCTTAGCGTACGTTCTGAGGGATTTGTAGGTTCAGCCAACGTGAGCCGTGTGATGAAGGCTCCAGGCAAGGAAGCTGGCTTCAATTATTTAAACCTTCCTTAATAATATAAAAACCCTCAGGTCCTACCATATATCTTCCTAGTTTTTTATATCACTTCTTGAACATCTTATTGAAGTATAAGGTGCGTAGGGAATGCAGCACAGACCCTAGAAAACTGCGCTGCCGTTGTCACCAGCAGCCGGTGGTCAGCACCCCATGCACCCTCGTTCCACCTCTGCCCCTGGGGGAGCCGCCCCGCTGGCTTCTAACTGCGGGGATTGGTTTCCCTGCTTTTGTCCTTTATGGAAGTGGCGTCACACCACAGGCACTCTTTTGTGTCTTGTCCCTCTCACGCAGCAGTATTCGTGTAAAGCTCGTCCACACTGTTGGGTGTAGTTACAGTGGACTGTTCCCGTGTGCTGATCCACTGTGCTAGCAGTCCACAGCTCACCCATGTATGGGCCTGCGGACGGCTGCTTGAGCATTTCCAGCTTTGGTTTATTAGGAGTACTGCTGTTTAGACACAGAAAACAAACCTATGGTTACCAAAGGGAAAGGTACGGGGCAGGGATAAATTAGGAGTCTGGTATTAACATGTACACACTACTATATAAAAAATAACCAACAAGGACCTACTGTATAGCACAGGGAACTCTACTCAATACTCTGTAATTGTCTATAAGGGAAAAGAATCTGAAAAAGAATAGATATATGTATATGTATAACGGAATCACTTTGCTGTACACCTGAAACTAACACAACATTGTAAATCAACTATACTCCAATATTTAAAAAAAAAAAAAAAGGGTAGTGCTGTTTAGACTCACAGCATGGAGAGAACAACTTAGTGGTTACCAGTGGGGAGAGGGAAGAGGAAGGGGCAAGGTAGGGGTCGGGGATTAAGAGGTGCAAACTATTATGTATAAAATAAATAAGCTACAAAAATATATTGTACAACATGGGGATTACAGCCAATATAACTATAAATGGAGTATAACCTTTAAAAATTGTGACTTTATTGTATACCTGTAACTTATATTGTACACCAACTATACTTCAGTAAGTAAACAAATAAGAAAATTCATATTAAGATTTTAAAAACAGAATAGTGCTGTTTTGAACATTATAGTACACATCTTTTGATGAGCTTGTGTAAGCATATTTGTTGAGTATACATGCAGGAGTGTGTAGCTGTATCATAGGGTATATATACTTCAGCTCTAATAGATACAGCCAAAGTTTTCCAAATTAGTTATGTCAATTTTTAACTCTTTTTTCTGCACACGCGTATTCAATGTATTGTCAGGGAAAGGAATATTGTTAGGTCACTGTTTTCTTCATTGTAGGTTTCAAAATCATGAATGATGGTAAGACAGCAGGGGCATGACCTGTTTATATGAATTAATCACACAAAATAGAATGTTTTGATTTATGAATTATAGTAAAAATGTTCCTCTCAGGAGAGTGGCGTAAACACTTGGTCACTAGAGATGTTTGCAGACCTATTGCAAAGGAAGAGATTCACCAAAATCTCTATGGAAAGTAAGTTCAGGCAACCTCTGAAATGGACAGTTGAGAGGGACGCTGCTCCAACAACGGTCACCCAGCAAAGGACCGTGGAGGGATTCTAAGACCAAGAGCCAGGCAACCTGAGGCGGGGTCTCACCTCTGCCAGCCTTGTGTTAACCTCCTAATGTATCTGAGCCTTTAGTTTCTCTTCTACACAATAAGGGTCATAAGGGTCTTCATCCACACTGTGGGGATTACATGAAAACACTTTGTGTTATATATATATCAGGTATAATTATATGACATACACAGAGCTTGTGTTTCACATCCAAGAGCTACAAACGTGTCCTTAGACCCCAGCATTAAATTCTTACGTGCTTTCGGATCATATTCCTGAGAATACGTTTCCCCACCTTGTTTTAGGCCTGCCTCTTATCTCCACCTTCACGGTTAGCCTTAGAAGTACCACATGGTTCAACCGCAGGGGATTTCACTACATCATTAACATGCCCTGGTGGTCATCAGTTTACTAGCTAATTCACTAGTTGCCTTATGGATTTCCAGGGTCCTTTGCCTCTATCTTACAAGTGGTGATTAAGGGCACGCAGTGGCTCCCGGGATGCACAGTCAGTCCCACTCGGGTAGCTCACCTCCGACGTCTCTCCCTAACCAATCCCAAAACTCCTCTGTGTTATGCTTTGTGGTACTTCTGCTTCTGATGTGAGTTATTTTGAAAAGCAGTTCTATGGATGTGGTGGAGCGTATTTCACAGCCAGGCGAAAACACCCAAGCCTCTTCACCCTTCGGACATTTATCAGGGCTGAACATGGCAAGGAAAAGATGCTTAATCTGTATTAATTTACTAATCTCCCTTTTCATTGCATTCTCTCTCCTCCTCTCTTTGTTTTTCTTTCTTATGTCCCCGCGTATGCCGCGTGCAGTGTGTTTGGCGTAGTTATGCAGCCGACGAGAAATCTGTCTCCATTGCAACCTGGAAGCCGCACCTGAAGGCCTTGCACACCTGCAGCCCCACCAAGTAGGTGTCAGTGCGACAGTCGGGGCTGTAGTCGCGTTTCCTTAAGTTTGTAAAGCAAACCACACATGCGCACACACACACACACACGCATGCACAGGTGTCGATTCGGGGCTTGTCTTATTCTGTGTTGCTCTTTGAAAGATTCAAAGCTGTTTGGTAACAGCTGAGGTGCAAAACTAAATGGATTCTGTATCATTCCTCACCATCCATAGACTGGGCTTAAATATGAAAAGAATCTGAACTCTATAGAGATTTATTTTTACTATTTCATGCTTATTTTCTAATATGTCATTTCGTAAAGCCCACCAGAATTCCTCAGGTAAGTGCCTTGGTTCTTGAAAAACAATGACTGTTTAAAACTCCCCGCCATCCCCTGACCCCAGGCGGGGCTGCTTGGGGAGCATCACGTCTGCACATTTAAGTCCCTTAAGGTCATTTCCCCTCGGGATCCCCTTACAGGATGGGCCTTGAGCTTTCATTTGCAGATTAAACCAACATCAGCAGCGAAAGGAGAGATGAGGTGGAGTACAGTGAGGTGACAGGACCACTCAGAGTACAGCTTGGAATTAACATTCCAAATTTTAAAAAGATGTTACTTCCATTCACATTTCATTGGCCGAAGCAGGTCACCCAGCTGTGCTTCAGCTCTGGGGGAGTGGGGGGGGACCAGGAGGGAGGTGCAGCCCCCCTGTGCCTAGAGGGGAGGGGGCTGGAAAGGTCGTGCACAGGCCTGACGATTGCCGCAGCATCTTTAATTCCCAAACAGTCCTTAGTCCCAGAAGCCTGGACTCCAGTTCAGCTCGCAGACTAAACCCTAATCACCATTTAATGAAAGAAATCCTCAGTAAAACACAAAAAGCAAGTAAGTCAGGGGCGGCCCCCCGTGAGTCATCCACTGGACCAGTAGTCGGTGCCCCGGGTTGTGCAGAGTTCTCGGACGGCTCAGCTGACTTCGTGCGTTTGAGCACCTGCTCTTTCCTTTCAGGGCCCATCAAGGCCTTAGTCCCAGTGGCTTCACGGGATTGGAGGCAGCTGACTAGTGTGACTCAGAGAAACCTCTTCTTACCAAAGTGCAAGAGAACCAGCCAGGGAGGCCCTCACGGCCGGTTCTCCGGAGCCGCCGCCTCCAAGGAGGTCTGCGGGGCCATCGTGAACTCACGGGATCTGTCATTTTGCTTCCCTGCCCAGCCCTGGGCCTTGGCTTCCCATCCACAAGGCAAAGGACCAGAGCTGGCCAAGGTCACTTCTGACCCTGTGGGACACACCTCCTAGAGGTCAGGGTCAAACCTGCGCCAGCACCTGCGACAGAGATTCATTGACCCCAGGGTGTTAGAGCGGGTGCGGCCTAGTGTACATATGGATGAGAAGTCGCTTTGCATTTAGATCTTATAATGTAGGGAAATTCCCTTTTTGAGAATTAGACTCTAAGGTGTAGTATTTTAAAACAAAAAGGGAATATAACTCGTGTGCCATCTGTTCCTTGAGGGTATGAATCAAAAACGGGAACTGTATGGAAATTGTACGTCTCGTCTTTATGAAGGTTGCTAGGTAATGTGTAAAAAGGCTAGTGGGAAAAAAACAAACAAACAAAGAAAGTTCCCAAGTGACAGGAGAGCGTGGGCTATTATTTTATTATATGTGATTATTTGGCTTCCCACTTCCTGCAGTTTTTGGATTAAAAGTCATCCTGCAGCCTGGAAAAACTATTCAATAATGAGTCAGATTCTCCCAGTGCATAAACTATTCTTTTACTCCCGTAATTCTCTCTTTTCTCTGTTGTTTTCCCTGTTTCTACTGGGGACGGGGGTGGAGGAACGTGTATGCGGACACCTGCCTCCATCCTGTCCCTCTGTAGCTACCAGGCCTCAGCCCCACTCCCCTCTCCCTGCGCCCTGCTTAGCCTCTGGGTCTCGGCCTTGTTTACTGAGGAACATGGCTGTTTGCCCAGGAGTGACAAGCAGTGTCCCTGCACCTCTCCCTTCAGCCATAGTTTGCTGTTCCAAACCGCAGTGATTCTTAATCTTCGTTGTTCTTTGTTAAACCATTAAGAACATGGTGGTAATTATGGACTCTTTCCCAAGAAAAATATTCAACACATAAAAAATCAAAACTCTGCCTACAAATTTTAATGTATTCACAAACTCCCTGAAGCCAAGTTCAGAACCTTTGCTCTGGAAGCAATCCCGCTTTAATCAAATGTGTAGGTTTGAGGAGAATAATTTACAATGACTTAGAGGGTTCGTTTTACATTTATAACTAACTGGCTTAGCGAGCGCAGGGTGATACAGTAAGAAATAGACCAAAACTTCTTCCTTACATCGTGTATTTCCTATAACGTTCGGAGTTGAAGAACTTCTGAAGGGAAAGATCGTTCACTCATCCGTGCGTTCGTGCAGTCAGCGCTCATTGAGCACAGTCAGAGAGGAAAACTTTCCCTCTGCCCTTCTGGGTTCTTCTCTCTGGTCTAAGAATTAAATTGACATGAGACAGATAAACAGGAGAAAATCAAACAAGAGTTTGATAACAGGTATACACGGGAGAATCCCAGGAAAACTGAGTAATCCCCCCACATGGGCAAAACCCTCCCGTTAAACACCATCTTCAGCTAAAGACAAAGGAGGATGTTGCGGGTGCTAGTTTGGGACTCAGAGGGGAGAAGGGCAGTTCACACGGGGATGAGGAAGCGGGTGTTTCCTGGGCCAGAAGAGAAAAGGGACAGAGTCCCTCCGATGGAGACACTCTCACCTCCAGGCCCTGCTGAGTCCCCACCACGCCTGGCCCATATTCTTTACAGACCTCTCTGGTGACAGCTCTATTCAGGGGCAACAGGCACTTTACCTCAATTCTTTCAGGCAGTTAAGGGAGAGAGAAGAAAAACTTCCTGAGACTTCTGTCTCTTAAAAATAATTAGCCTGAATTTATTCTCATGCCAAAGAGACACACTTTGGGGTGCCAGATTTTTGGGGTGCCACATTCTGCTCCCTACGCACCGACTGTGTGCACAGCACTGTTCCAGGCACAGGGAATGCAGCAGTGGAGGAGAAAAACCAACAGAATCCCAGGCCTCGGGGAGTGTATATTCAAGAGATAATAGGAAGAAACAGTAAAAATAAATAAGCAAAATATATAATAGAGTAGATGATGGTAAGTGCTAAAGAGAAAAGTAAAGTAGGGAAGGAATTGGGGGAGCGTTCGGGGCTGCAATTTTAAACAGCTGGTCAGGGAAGAGATTGTATTACCAAAAGCAGCAGCAGCATCGATGACATTATCAGTAAAAACACCCACCCGTGCTCTCGTCCCCCCAGTTTAGAGATACAGTGGGGTGCACTGACTGCACATGCTCATCCCAGGGAATAGGGTGGTGTGACAGCCGTGCGGGGTGCGAGAGGCCATGCTGCTCAGACCTGCTGGACACTCTCCTTTCTGGTCCAGTTCGTCTCTCACGTGCACTTTGGAGGTCTTAGCAGTTGCTATTTCCAAGTTTTGTTTTAACAACAGAAGGATTTAGAGAAGGAACTCACTTCTTGATTTTCATCTCAAAGGGAGTGAAGGCTATGCAGGGGTGAAGCACAGGTAAATGTGCTATTCTGGGAAATGAGTCAGATCGTCTGTAAAGCTTCAAGGAGTCGTCAGGCTCCTAGGGTGCCACGTGGTACCTTAGGGTTAGAATTCAGAGATTACCAACTCCAGCGCCTTCAGTTTATTCATAAGAGCACCGAGACCCACAAGAAAGCGAGACTCCCGCCCAAGGACACAGCGCATTTGCCAAGAGCGGGGACCCCATGCCATGTTGCGTAGACCTGAACGTGCCCAAGTGGCTTATTAGACAGACCACCCAACACTGAGCTAGGTTGTCTGTGTGCCTGATGTCCTGCAAGGGCATTCATACTTTGTACAGCACAAAAACAAAATCTGTCCCAACAAGGGACGGAGACACAAGACCACGGTCACAGATGAACTAACCCAGATTGAGTCTGCCTGAACCACAGGGACTCCAGCTTCAGCACAACCCGCACCACCCTTCTAACGGTCTCTGCTGATGCCGGTTAGACCAGAACCACTTTGCCTAAACCATGGGTAACTTAGGCTGATGAAGAGTCTATAGTTTTTGGTCACATGCGGGCAGTATTGGTGCTGTGCTGTCTCGGGTCTGTACCACCAGGGATATATGTCAGAAAGTTGGGTACGTTCATGATAAAGTGTCTTGCTTGTATGGCTCTTGCTCAGAAAGGATTAATTAAGGTACTTCATTCCCCAGTCTCCAATTTGGTCATTATCAAGCGCTATAAATGTATTCACCATTTCTCGTCATTTTTCTTCTGTCTGCACGCACCTGGAGGAAAGAACAAGGGGAAGCATCAAGCAGGTTTGTGATTTCTGTTCTGCTTCGTGTTTGTTGATAAATCTGATGCCTAACAGATGTTTTAACTGCGTATCGTGTGAGCAAAATCAACAAATACAAGGTGGTTAACAGGGACCTTTCACAAGATTGCCTGCAAAGGTTGCTGTTTTGTTGATTTTTTTTTCCCCCCTTGGGAGCATAAGTGTCTTTCCCTAACTCACTCACTGCTTTTTACAATCTGCAGAGCATGGGATGTTTGGGGTAAAAATAATAATTATGGTCTTTGGTTGTTCCTTGCTACTGTTTTCCCAGACAGAAGTCTTACCCAAGTATTCAAATCCCATGAAGCAGGATAAGATATACTCCCCTTCACCAGGGTCCTTCTTTTAAAGTGAGAAACAGTATGGTATGGGGAGGGGGTAGGAGTGAGGGACAAAATGAACACTGTGTCCAGGAGGTAAGAACACTGTGTGCAACATCTCCCGCTCATTCAGAGCTGAGGTCTACTCAGGTGATCTGATCCAAACGAATAGTCTCCCTTCCTTTAGGAAGAAGGTAATCCTCCTGGACACTTCACCACATCAGCTACACTGTGTGGTCATTCTTTCGTGCCTTAGAAGGAAGTAAATGCTGTATCAGACTGAATAGCAGAAAACTAGACCCAGAGGGAAAAGGAGCTGAAAGAGAACATTTTAATCTGGGTTCCTGAGTGCCAGGGAAGGTCTGGGTTTGGGAGCAGAGCCCTGGAGGACAGAGCAGGCGGGTCCCAGCACAGGTGGGGTGACGGGGGACAGAGGCAGAACCAACAGGGAGTCCCAGACACCTGGAATTCCTCTCCACAAGGGACACAAGGCTTTTCCTGTCATTGACACCCATTCTAGTAATGAGGAAACACAGGCAACCCCTGGCCAGCCCTGGGCAGGGGTTGTTCCTTTAGCTCGGTACTGATATACTAATGACACATTTCTTCATGTCCTGAAATCAGCTTTGAGAGTTCTCTTGAGGTGATGAGTCTCTGGGTCATCCATTTCTGCATTATCTCAGTTAACACTTACAACGCTTATGAACCGAAACATAAACGCATTCGTTTACGATGGGAGGCAGGCATGGTCAGATGCACCCACTCCTCCAGGGTAGGGAAGCCTACACACGGGGTGGTGGTAGAGACACTTCTCTTATGTGGCAGATAGAGAGCAGAAGGCATGGGCTATTCCTGGGTGGTATTTCCAGAAAGTTTTAATAGCTTGAAGAGTTGCTCTTCTCCATTTTAGAGAGATTTGTGCCCAAAGAGAGGTTCTGGGCCTTAGACCCTGGAAGAGGCAGGCTGAATAGCCCTGATGCTCTGGTCCTCCTTTGTGTAGACTCCACGCAAACCCCACCCTCCTTCTGTGTGGAAACTACTCAAAGAAAGTTAAACAAAATGAATTATAGCCATTATAAGCTCTTTTAGTCTCTTTGGGGACATTTGAAGTCTTCCTTGTCTTGGGAGCTATCCATTTACAGACTATCTCAAAGAGGAACCTATCAATTTACAGTTAATGTTAAAAAAATAAATAAAAAAAAAAGAGGAACCTATCTCCAAGTCCTAAGGGCAGAGACCCTCTTTGGCAGGGACTCTGCAGCTACCTGAGAATCAGGTCACCTGTCTCGGTTTCATCCTCCAAAGGGGACATTTGCAAATGGTGTGGAGGTGTTTGCTTCAGCACAGCCTCCATGGCGGCGCTGAGTAAGGGGCCACCTTGGGCTGGCGGTGATGCTGCACTTCTTCCAAGGTCACCAAAGCAGAGAGCACAGGCAGAACCCAGGTGGTCTAGCTGCCGCCCCTCGGGCCAAACACGAACCAAAAAGACTACAACCAAACGTTTTAAATGTCATGATGTTAAAATCTGTTCCGCATGCTTGGGACTGAGTCTGTCAAAGCTCACTCCCCTGTCGGCAGGTATACATGGAATATACATGGAACCACTGAGCTGCGCTATTGACTCAGAATCATACAGAGATTTCTGGCTTCTCTGTGGTCATTGGCCATTTGGCAGAAATCACCACGAACACACGGTGTGTTCGTGCGTGGCATGTGTGCCTTACTTCACGCTTCACCCACACACACTCGGGTCTGCTGCCTTCCGGTTACACATCATGTCACCGTGTGTGAAGCTATGACAGGGCATGTGCTCAATAAATACCCCTTGGATGGAGTAATAAAATGCCCCTGACCTCCAGTACTTTATGCGAAGAGAGATAAAACACCAACAGAAGAGGTAAAGAGGAGGAATATAGAAAGAGAGAAAATGAAAAATTAAAAACATGTCAATAATCTGAAGGAAATAAGCTGCAGCCCCGCTTGAATATTACCTTTTCTTCCCCCTGCTGTGGCCCTGAAATGAACAAGACTGCCTAATGGATGCAGTATGTTGTAACAACAATGGCAACATCTCAGGAAATAACAAAGTTGCCGGCACTCCAGCAAATCCGCTCAAAGGAAGTGCATCCTAATGAGAATTCCCCCTTGGAAGAAGCAGCTCTGGGTCCAGAATATTGCCGGTGGGCGCTGGACCCAAGTTCAGATGGACTGACCAGCACAGCCCAAGTGCAGAGCCTTTACTGCTTGGGCCAAGGCTGTATTGATGTGATTCAGATAGACCAGCGTAGATGCGCTGCAGCCAACTCTGTTGTCCTCCAGAGCCTGGAATCTCCTAAATACTTCCTCGGGGGGTGGCGTTGGGGGCGTGGGCCGGGGAGCCGGTTTCTCTGTTCTGAGAGCTTGGAGGGTCCCAGATGTAGAAGAGTCTAATACAGCGGCCAGCGCCCCTCCGGCACTGGCGCCCTCGGACTGAGGGGCCAGGATTGTAGATCAGGCGTCTCTCTGCAGGATGGAGTGGGCACTGCACACGCTCACGTACACCCCTGGGGTACTGGGTTCCCTGCTTCGGGACATTCTTGTTAGATTTTGTCTTTCTACACTGAGGTTAGGATATGTTTTCTAAAAATTCATGTACAGCATCTTGGGCTAAGGAAAGACACGCAGCCCCAAGCTGGTTACATGTTGTTTGTGACAGATCCAAAATTTTTCTTTAAAAATACAACTCGTCAGGGAATTCCCTGGCGGTCCAGTGGTTAGGACTTCCACTGCAGGGGCATGGGTTCAATCCCTGGTCATGGAGCTAAGATCCCGAATGCCACGCAGTGCGGCCAAGAAAGAAAAAAATCCAACTCATCAGTCTCCAAAAGGGCTTTTTAATCTAGCTCAGCTGAACAGGAGTGAACATCGGTACAGGGTCAGGTGTGAATCCCCGTTCATCTCAACTGAGCCTGCTTTGTTCCTCAGCTGAAGCCGTAAACACAGCTTCTTGGGCATCATTTCACCATTCACTTGTTTCCCTCTATCTTCCCACTAAAACAGTTCTAATCTCATATGTGGTGGTAAATGGTGTCTATTGATTTATTTTAATTAATCATTCCATTAAGTAATTTTTCCAACTCATTTTTTAAGCTAGATGGTTCTCTGTTTGGGTATAAATTGTCACTTTCTGAGAAGAGAATCTACCTGTAGACCCATCCAGCTGGATTCAGCCGGTATCCTCACCTTTTTCTCTTCCTCCTTGACAAGGTTGATTAGGTTGTTAGTCATCACGATGGTACAAGAAAGCTTTTACTTCTTCCTACCTGTTTTTATTGCTACAGGTATAGATCATACATCAGAGATTTGGGGATTATCTGTAAATCTCATTGCTTCTGCTTTACTCTGTCTCCTTAATCAACACTTGGTGGCTATGTGCCTGCTTCGTAGTTAAACTGCCTTAAGGCACTTTATGAGGCACTAAGAGAACCCTGCTGGACTTCTTAGTAGGACTCTCTGAAGTTGCTTTAACAGGTACTTGTGAGGCTGTTACAAAGATGGGTATCTTAAAAGTTAAAGCATAAGTGATACTCTTTCATTACATTTCATCCTGTGCTGTGATCCACCAGGTGCTTTGCCGGAACTGCCCCTGCGTGCTTGCCTTTATTAGGTTCTGAGAAGTGTGAGTCTTGGGAGAGAATCTAGAACACGGATGGAAAACACTGTGTGCTCATATTTCTTCTGCATTTATTTTCCACTGTTTACATTTTCTTTCTTCTGTGTACAGTGAATGATCTACATGTGTTGTTAAACTAAACTCAGTAAGACAAGACCGTTTCTCTTTTCTCAGTGTAGTCAGCTTGTATCCTTATTGGCAAAAGGCTAGGTTGTTTCAAAAACATTTTTTTTTAATGGTCTCTCCTTCTGTTCACCTTTATTGATAGAGGGAAAGGATTTAGTCTTTTAAAAACACATAGTAAGACTTAATACAAGAAAAATGCTTTTCTTCTTATATCCAACCTAGAATATTTTCTTCTGTCTTTTGGCACATGCGTTCTTACAACCGGTTATGTATCTTAACTACAAGTGCAGGCTTCATACAAATCAAGAATTTTTTTAATTTCAAAGCAATTAATGTTATTTATTTCATTGATTCCTATAAGTATTTATCTTTAAAAGTTCTGGAATATTTTACTCCTCCATCATTTATACTATGTTGCATTGTTATTTACTACAAAGGTTGCTATATCCTAAAATATTTATATTCTTATTTTCGTGTGAAACAGATGCTAAGACATAGACTACCATCGTTTGGAATGCCTATGTCAAATCTGATTATTTCTACTTAACCATTAAGAGCACTGGATCTGTTTTGAGCAGCACAATTAAACTACACAGTTTGTCCTTAGTGTTTAACTAGTCCTTGTACTAACATATGAGAAACAATGAAGCCAAATGGCTTTGTTTTTCAAGAAAGACCACAAACCCCTGAGCACTTTCCTGGTGGTGACCACCTAGTAACTGCTGCTGTGTCTCCTCACTCCTAGTAAGGTCTGTAGTCATAAGCAGAAGCTCTTCAGAATACACACCTCATGGAAGCAGAGGTACCAGCATCCCGGCTACTGACATGAGATCTGAGAATGCCAACTAACCTCAGGTGCATGACCAGGTTACTCTGCCACCCTACTGAGCCCTGCTCAGACTCACTCTTCTAAGGACTCTTGAATGAGGTTTCCAACCCGCTCGTAATTCCCCTGCTGCCTGTTGCCTGCTTGGACCCTCTCAGCCCTGGGGACAAACAGGCAGGTCCGCGCAGCGCCTCCTGGTGGTGGGACGATGCTGCGCTGTGCACGCACTGGGTTGTCCTGGTTCCATAGGCATATTGTGCCAGAGGCGAGAATTTGTAGGATGCTAATCCTGTGAAGGGCTAAAGCCCTAATTAAGCGTACCAGTAACTCCAGGGTTCTGAGTCCGAGAGGATTCCCATGGGGATGTCATGATGCCGCCCAGTCCCTGGCAGGGATCATCCAGGGGTCGGCTGCTTCCCAGCCGTTTGAACTTGACAAGGGGCTGCACACCATCAATGACCACAGCAACCTTTTGGTTACTTTCTCCAAAGAGAGACCTCTTTGTTGTCTCTTGGGGATAATCTTTCGCAATCTGCCTAAAAACACTGTTACGTAAACCTTCCTCAAAAATCATGTTCATAGGTATCACAGAAAAAAGCCAAAAAATAATGAAAACTTCAGTGGACTCGTGAAGAGTCTATATTTGTAATCAATGTGTGTTTTCAGTAACAGCCACCTAGTCCGTTTAATAGTCATCTAATCAAGATACTCTGTTGATTTCCAAAGGGGAAGCGAACTAGAAACATAAATGAAAGTGACGTTTTTGTAGGAGGACACAAGAACAGATCTTTGCCTTGGAAAAGGAAATTTTGTTTGGCTAAAAAGTTCTGGATTAGGATGTTATTCTTAACTGTCATACAATTATGTCAGAACAAAGACTGAAAACATTACATCTTTTTTCTTTCTAATTTAGTGTGTACTATGTTGAGTTCACTTTAAAATAGTTCTAGAGAATTTTTTTAACATTAGACATTGGCAAACATTCATGTACTTTAGAAGGACAAAAGGGGAAGAGGCACCTGGAACTCATTTATATCAACTTAAGTGCCTTAAATCGTACTAATATTCAGAAAATAATATTATTTCCACTTTCCATTAATTCTTAAAGACAATATTAAATGTTTTATAGGGGCAATTTTTAAAAATATTCTTATAGGAGCAATTGTTTTTAAATATTTTGTTACTGTAAATAAACCATGGTGGATTTAATGCTGATACCTATTTTAGATTTTTTTACTTTTTTAGCAATTGAAATTTTTAAAGAGCGAAAACTAAATTTCATGTTAAATGGTTTTATGATGTTTTTATCAGTTTCCTCTTCATTCAGTTGGCAAAGGAAAGAGAGATATCTTGAAAGCTTGAGAAATAATTTGATATTAACTAAACCCAACCTTCTATAGTAATTAGCATCTGTTAGTTCCAGAAAAGGTAATGGATTAGATAAAGTATAGTGAGAACACTTGTAATGGCAGCTCTGTTGACAAGCCATTCGTTATTCTAAATAAAGGTGCAGTGGTGTGTTCCTGAACCAGATCATCATAAATTTAAATGATGGAACAGATTGGCCGAAACTGAAAAGAGGTTTGAAATTTTTACTATTAAAAAAACAAGCTTGAAAAGAGTAGACACTTTGAGCACCATCCCTTTGAGGATTTGTTTAGATGTTGTGAGTTTTGGATGACATGGAGAACCTAGCCTGGGAATAAGAAGATGCAGCATTACGATGTTATTATTGCTATTGCTGAGTGAATCCACCATGTAATCACACATTGGTCAAGTACAGAGAAAGCCTTGCCTGATGGGATTGTCTTAAGAGCCCTGAACTGCTGACTCCCGTGTCAACCCGCCTGCCTGCTCTCTGCATGTGCCTTCAGTCTGGCCGCTCAGCTGTGTCTGCCCTTCGGATCGGAGCTGTCAGCTGCATGGCCAGAGTGTTTATATCATTACCAGGACCTGCTGACCAGCACAGTTCATTGTTTGATGTGTTTTCACGTAAACACACACACAACGTGGTGTCTTTTTAGAACATCATTTGTTAAGCAACTAGGCATGGAAGAATCAGCGTTACTGTTCTTGTTACCGACACAGCACAGATCCACTCAACACATCTGCTGTTTGCACACTGCAGTTGGGGACAGTGGACGTGGCGGAAAGTGGAAGAGAAAGGGCCTCCACTTGGTCTCGGATAATCCGTATCTGTGAGAATGCTGCCTCCACGTCCCACAAAGGCTGCAGCCAGACTGTGGGCCTCAGACCCTTCCTGTCCACTGCTTCAGGCCTGGAGAACCCTGGGCCCCTCACTCTGTAGCAGCATCACTATTTTTTTGGCATAAAAATGGAAGTGGATTTTTAAATATTTTTGTTGGAGTAGAGTTGATTTACGATGTTGTGTTAGTTTCAGGTGTACAGCAGAGTGAATCAGTTATACCTATACATATATCCACTCTTTTAGATTCTTTTCCGATATAGGTTATTACAGAGTATTGAGTAGAGTTCCCTGTGCTGTACAGTAGGTTCTTATTAGCTGTCTATTTCATGTATAGTGTTGTGGTCCGAGCACGGGTTGGAAAAAGAATTTCCAGACATGAGGTATTTTAGAAGAGAGTGAGTTTATTGAGAACAAACAGCAGAGATGGTGAGGGGCGCTGCGAATCCCACGGGCCCACTCCCTGAGAGACCAGGGAGAGCCGACCCCCTTTGTGGGCTAGTAGCCAACCTTTATAGCCTCAGGACAAAGAAAATTCCTGCTGGCAGGATGGCATTAGGTGACTGGTCAGGAGGATACAAGGTTACTACATGGTGAATATTTTGCCTAGTATGGAGTCGGGGTGGGGTGGGTGCTGTCCAGTTTAGATTAAGAGAGACCATGGCAAGAGTTGCTATGGGGGCTCAGTTAATTCCGTCGTTTTTGTCCTATGTCCTTGATGTAGGGTGTCCTTGATGCAGGGCTCTACATTCTCCCATCTTTTTATTTGTGGGCCAAATCTTTGGCCCCTTAACACCCTGCTCATGAGTAACTATCTGCCTATCCCCATCTCGGGCCATAGGAGCCCAGGTCACTGGGGAAAGGGGCGATGACCGTTCCTAGCTTCTTCCTGCTGGCCGGGGCGTCATGGGGCCCTGAGGCCCAGTGCCCGCTCTCTGTCAGGGTGTATTTACGGAGGGAGATGAGAGTCCGTGGAATGATAAGGCGGCTTGTTCCAACGTAGTCCTTGTGCCAACTGGCTGGTATCCTTGTAGCACCATCTGGAATTGAATCTTTTGAACCTGTCGGGAGACGAACTTAGATAATGTGTTAATAATACAGGGGCCAAGCAACAAAACAGAGGCTATCAGGATTAATGGTCCCAACAAGGGCAATAGCCACGTCCATATCTGGATCCCCAGAGAGGAGAGGAGGCTGGAAAGCCAGCTGGGGCCCTTTTAAATCTTCTATTAATTTGATGTTTTTCTTTAGAATCTGAAGGTCCTCTTCAGCCTGGCCGGAGGTATTAATATAGAAGCAGCCTGTCTGGTTTAGTAGGGCACAGACACCCCCCCCCCCTCAGCTGTTATAACACTAAGGGCCCGCCTGTTTTGTAAAACCCCCTCGGCCGGAGAGCCTGGGGCTGACTGCTGTTCCTTAGTACCTCAGCCTTCCAAGGTTCCTGGACCGTGATGGTGAAATGGAGAACACTCCTCCCTAAGAGGGGTATGCCTGCAAACCAGGAGAGCCCTCTGAAGATGCTGCATATTATTTCGGGCTGGTCAAGAACTGGATTATCATAAACATCCCCCTCCCCCCCAACCCGTGGCTCGTTTTTGTCTCTCTGGGACAGGTCTTAAGGCCTCCTCGAGGAAGGACCCAAGTTGGGAGCCCCTCCTGAGGAAGCTAAATCCTTTGTAGTCATAATGGTCGCCTCTGGGACCACAGCAGTCATTGTGCAGGGGCCCCTCCAAAGTGTGGGAAGATCCAGATAGACCCCGTTACTGCATAGAGATGAAAATCCGGTGCCCCTCAAGGGTACCCCCGTGTGGGTCCCCGGAGCCAGGCCCTGACCTTTTGGGAGTTTTCCTCTGGAAATAGACTGGGGTCCCATGGCCTAGGATTAGATTGGGAAGGCCAAACTCCAAGGAAGTAATCATCTATACATAAAGGGGAGAATCCGGGCTCTGACTGATTATGAGTGTGATCGGGGGATTGGCATAACAAATTCCTGAATGTTAGTTGAATTATGTTATATTTTGGAGGAGAGTCTTGTCGGGAGGTTAAACTAAGTAAGCATCTGGTAGTCACACCAATCCCCACATATTTAGTTCCCAGTGCCAAGCTATTTATGGGGATATGGTCTTCATTAATATATTTCTTGGTCGCATTTTTCCTTGAATTTCCCCAACATAAAGTGAAATTACCTTCATGCAATACATCATATTCATCCTCCTCTGACCAGAGACCCCACTCCAGGCTAGTCTGATTAAAATTGAGGGTATAGTTACAAAGAAAGCCATTTAGCCAGCCCAAAACGGGTCCCCATCCATCCAACTTGCAGACAGTCCTTTAAATTATGTCTTTTCCAGTATGCATAATCCCCTGATTGTAGGTCTGGGGCATCTGATCTTCATCCGAAAATAGATTACTGAGATAAGCTTTAGAAACAAACTAGAGTGTCCTTTAATAATTCAATTAAACTTTTTAGCAATATAACATAACATCAAGGAACTATCTGAGAAGTGAGTCTCGGTAACACAGACCTTAATTAACAAAACTAGAATTTAATGTTCAGTGAAACGTAATTTTTTTTTCTCATTGTGAGGGCATTAACCCTGCAGCCAGGGAAGGCTTTACCCCATCAAATGAAAAACGAGGTTTGTCAGGGAGCTGGAAAAAGCCAAGCAGCCCTCTTGGATTTTCCATAGCCCTGACTGATTGACAGCTATTGTTTACCCATTTTAAATTCCCTGGTTTAGGAATAGACTGTTGCCATGTTTTAAGGACATCAGGATGGCAAAAGTCTGGCAGTGAGGGGTTGATATTTGTAGAAGCAGAATGAACTTTATCTATGTGTGCCAAGATCTTCATAGATCATTGTGAAATAATATTTATTTACCAAAGTAACAAAAGATTTTAAAAGTAAATACAAATTGCTTAAAGGCAAAGAAATTTACATAGTCTGTTATTAAAAGCAACATTCCAAGAAAACTTTGTTCTCTTAACAGAGAGAGAACGATATTTCAGCCTGGTCTCACTAAGCTTGGCCTGATGATTTATATAACTGATCATATAGGCTTTCTGCATGCAGAAATTTTTATAAGGAGTCTCAGACTGAACTTTTAACAGACCTCTCAGGGCTAGGAAATTCACACCAAGGGCCTGTCACAGATTTCGCTTACCAGATCTAGGGGAATAACTCCCTTTTCAAGGTTCCCAAAATACCTTGAGATCTCTGTACCTGTTAGTGAGGTAGCCTTCCTAATTTATCTGATAAAGCTGCTGGGAACCTAAGAGTTTCCCATCTCTGGAGGAAGCAGACAGAGGCAAGAGGTAAATGTTTCAATTTTGCTCACAAAGGTATAATTTACCAAATTACCGTAAGTCAGAATTTGTTTGAGGGGAAGGTTTTCCTTACACCTGGAAAACAGAGATTCAAACCAGTAATTTTTCAGATAGAATGCAAATTTTCTATAATTATAGAAAATTATAACCACATTTACCAGTTCATTCAGTCCTTGCTAATTAATCCTTTTTGTTAACAGCTTTATGAAGCCATCAGGTTTTTCATTCGAATTCTTCAATTTCTTACCAAGTTTGGCATTATAGTCTGAAAGTCAGAAACTTGTATTTATTCAAAAGTCCTTTTTATAAATCTTCTTGAAGAGGAAGCATTTTTGCAAAGGCATTAGAGTGAAACTGTAAGTGTCTATAATGACAAAAGACTTATGAAGGCATGGTAAGAAGGCACCTTTAAAATCTGATCACAATAAAATTAACAAAGTAACTTGGTTACTGTTGTGGAACACAGCACTTAAGGAAGCAATAGTTATTTACTTAGCCAAGGTAACAATAAAAGATTTCAAAGGCAAGTACAGAACAGATCACTTAAGAGATAAAGAAATTTAAAATCTGTTATCAGAGGCAGTTCCACATTTTAAGAAAACTTGTCCTCTTAACAGAAAGAAAAGCCAAATTCAAGTTTTGCACCAGTTTACTTCTAAAATTCATTTACTTAATTAAATTCATTATAAACTTAGTCAGTCCTGACCATGCATAAAACTCTTTCCTCAGGGGCCACTTTTCACAAAACTTTCTATTACTTTCTGTATCTCTCACTTTATTTTTCCATTCAGGAACAGTCAACTCTAAATTAGACCTACTTCCTTTTTTCTTAATAAAATGTAATTCCATTCCTCATACCTTTGTTTACTAAAAACATACATCCTACTTTCCTTAAGCAACCATGAACTGTCCTTTATGTCAGCACTCTGTAGATTGGTAAACATACATCCAAATAATAAGTTTTTAAGAATGTGCTTTCTTATAGAAAATATCTCAGTGTGGCACCAAACACATTTTTTTAATAGTTCCAAACCTTTTGTTTCTCTGTAAAAGGAAGCCAATGTTCAGTAATTAATGTTTCAGTATCTTATTTTATTTGGAAATGGCCTAGTTATTTAATAAACTTCCATCCTTTCACTTAATTTAGCACAACTCTAAATGTTTTAAGTTGTCGAATATCTGGAGAGATTATTCTTAAGTAGACATTTCTAAAACGTAATTATTCCTAAAAGGTTCACTCAAAACTCTTTATCTTATTTGTATTTTCTTTTCTTAAAAGTTTCTTTACATTGGGCTTCCCTGGTGGCGCAGTGGTTGACAGTCCACCTACCGATGCAGGGGACACGGGTTGGTGCCCCGGTCCGGGAAGATCCCACATGCCGCGGAGTGGCTGGGCCCGTGAGCCATGGCCGCTGAGCCTGCGCGTCCGGAGCCTGTGCTCCGCGATGGGAGAGGCCACAACAGTGAGAGGCCCGCATACTGCAAAAAAAAAAAAAAAAAGTTTCTTCACATTGAGTTATTTTCATTGCTGACAAATTTGCAACAGATATAATAAGATCTTATTTAGTTTATATTAAAGCTAGTCACAATAAAAGTATTATACTTAATGTTGATGGCTCAAGACATGTCTATATTAATTAGATCAGCAAACAAAAACATTAACACCAGGTATTAATTTAATATTGACTATTTCCCAGTTCACGTGAACCTGAAATTTAGCTTAATTTTTCTTGTTTTAGAATTGTTTTATTTTGTAAGTGCTTACTTTTCTTTTAAGCCAATTAAATGGAGCTCATTTACAAATTAACCTCAGCAATATTATCCAAAGACACAGACACATACTGAGACATAAACATATATCCAGGCCGTCAGAGATCTCATAGTTTCCACTTGAGATTTAAAATGTCTCTTTGCCTCTTTTTTTTTTTTCCCCTTGGCTTGAAGTTCTACTAATTAACCCAAGGCTGAAGTCTCAGGCAAAGTGGGCTGTTTGTAGCTCAAGGACATGATAAGAGTTGACTTCAGACTTTTTCCTAGGCATATTTTTGTTCTCTCAGGGTCAGGATTCTGAAAAAACTATTTCAACAGACTAGCTTTTTCTTTTTTTTTTTTTTTTTTTGTTTTTGTGGTATGCGGGCCTCTCACTGTTGTGGCCTCTCCCATTGCGGAGCACAGGCTCCGGACGTGCAGGCTCAGCGGCCATGGCTCACGGGCCCAGCCGCTCCGCGGCATGTGGGATCATCCCAGACCGGGGCATGAACCCGTGTGCCCTGCATTGGCAGGTGGACTCTCAGCCACTGCGCCACCAGGGAAGCCCCAGACTAGCTTTTCTAACTGCACATGCAAAAAGAAACCCCTTTTGCAATATCAAAAAATTTTTATCTTAACCAGTTTTCTCTGGAGTCTAAAGAATACTGTGGCCATCCTGACTGAAGGAACCTAACTTGTTTTGAATTTGGGAAATGTCAGAGATTGGAAAGGGAACATGGACTCTAATAGTGCCCATGTCTCCATTTGCTACTTCCTGGCGTTGGGCAGGCCTGGATCTTGTGTGGGGAGGGGAGAGGGGCTTTCGCCCTGATAAGGGGGTGGCTGATGGGGAGCTGTGGGTTGACATGGAGTCGGGGGCTGAAGCAGGGGGTTCATGGGGCGGGGGACAGGAGAGGTCGAGTAGAGGGTCATCTAAGAGATCTGCTGGAGAGGGAGACGGGGGGGGGGCCAGGGGGATAAGGCGGCAACAGAAAGACACGTGTGGCATGAGTCCCTCGGCTCCGGATGCTGACTACGGGCCATAAAGGTCTGGATGTAAGGAACCTCTGAGTCCTCTCCTTGTTTCCGCCAAAAGAGATCAAGTTGGAGGATCGTGTTATAATTTAGTGTGCCATTAGGAGGCCACTGTTCTCAGTCCCGCAGTTTATACTGGGGCCAAGCCGTGTTACAAAAGAAAATGAGCCTCTTCTATTTGAGATTTTCAGGGTAAAATTTTTCCCGTTTCTGAGGATACAGCCGATGGGTGAGTCTGAGGGAGGCTCCCGAGACATAGCAGAACCCATTCTTAGCCTGTACGCCATAGAAAGGGGGTACTGAGAGTCACCAGCTGACAGAGAGGCGTCCCCTTTGTCCCGGTGAGCTCTCCATGTGACTAAGGCACAAAATGGGCCGACTGTCCCAACAATCGCGTCTGACCGTAAGCGTGCGACTGAGGCACCATGCGACTCGGGCAGGGAAGAAAGAAAAGAGAGAGAGATTCCCGGGACCCACCAGGTGACTCACCGCTTGGCGATGCCCTGAAATGTGAAAAGCACTCCTGGGATGGCTCAGAGGCAACACTTAGGCTCCTGTAAGTCAATCTGGACGGAGAAAAAGGTGAAAGTGTAACAGAGAAGACAGGCTGAGGAATCGGCCTTGTAGTCCTGCCGGGAAGGCGGCGGCCAAGGGGAGGGGGCTCAGCGTTCTGCTTGAACCAATACGTGCCTCACGGTGCACGGAAGTTGTCTTGCTGGGGACAGATGCGCTAACAGCCTGGTCTGTTCCCTGACCCCCTTATCCTTTCACAGGAGTCTTAAAGCGGCAAGCGCCCTAATGGCTTTTAAATGCCTGACCTGTGCCCGCATAATATCAATCGGCCTAGTCCGCAGTCAGGAGGAAGACAGAGGGACCCTCACCCGTTCTGGGCGGCAGTTACTGGGGCAAAAGCGAGCCGTGGAGCCTTCGGAACACACCAGGGTGTGGCCCTGGCCAGAGTTCCTCTGTTGCTTTCACGGAAGCTTGCCTGTTCACAGAGGTCCCAAGGAATGAGGAGAGGAGGTGGGGGAGGAGATGTCCCCGTACAGGCCACCAAAATGTCGTGGTCCGAGCGCGGGTTGGAAGAAGAATGTCCAGACCTGAAGAATTTTAGAAAAGAGTTGAGTTTATTGAGAACAAACAGCAGAGATGGTGAGGGGCGCTGCGAATCCCGCGGGCCCACTCCCTGAGAGACCAGGGAGAGCCGACCTGTGGGCTAGTAGCCAACCTTTATAGCCTCAGGACAAAGAAAATCCCTGCTGGCAGGATGGCATTAGGTGATTGGTCAGGAGGATACAAGGTTACTACATGGTGAATATTTTGCCTAGTATGGAGTCGGGGTGGGGTGGGTGCTGTCCAGTTTAGATTAGGAGAGACCGTGGCAACAGTTGCTATGGGGGCTCGGTTAACTCTGGAGTTTTTGTCCTATGTCCTTGATGTAGGGTGTCCTTGACGTAGGGCTCCACATATAGTAGTGTGTGTATGGTAATTTATCCCTCCCCCCATGGCGTCACTTTCTAATGAATAGCACAGTAGTTTATAAATGAACAAGAACACAAACAGACTGGGTCCACAAAGCTTCATACAGTTCATCTGATGCCCACAAAAGTCCCTCAGCTATGTTGCTATTTTTATCTCCAAGCTAGAGGCCAGGCCTCCAAATCCAGGTCTCTGATTGCAGTCTGCCCTTCCCGGCCCTTCACGCCCGACCCGTGCTCAGGAGGGCCCGGAGGTGCACTCTGTGTTTTGCTGCCTTGTTAACACTTCCTTTATCAACCGACCTCAGTTCAGGCCTAGCTGGTGTCTGAGAACTGAACGTGAACAAATATAATTTACCAGGAGCTGCCAAGCAAATCAATAACCTGTCGAATATCAGGAAACTGCTGGTGAACACAGCATCTCATTCCATCAGTCAGTCATCTCGTTCATTATAAGCTGTGTTCGTTCTACCTTGTGTGGTTTTTGTCTCACCAGAATGAACGTGGTGTTAAGTGTCGTATGTTTAATATTGTTTGCAGTGCCGCCAGCCGCTCTGAGACTGCATGGATCTGGAAATCGTAATCTTGCCTGGAGTACAAAATGCATGCAGCCTGTAGATACATGTGCATGTGTAACTGTCATCCCCATTTTCCCGTACAAATGTTTTAGAAATTACAAAGAGATATGCTCCCCCCCGCAGAAAAAAACAAAAAACAAAACCTTTTTTTTTAGGTCTCAAAAGTTGAGGTTAAATCTAAAATCTGTTTCTAAGGCGAACACCAAACCAGTTCTCTGGCCTTTCCAGTGTCATTGTGCACAAACCGCTGTGCTTGGTCTCAGGCTTCGTTGAATCCAGGAAGGGTGTGCAAAACTGTGGAATGAGACGGACTTGAATGCAAACAGAGAGGTTCAATAAAGCTTAAATTTGCAATAAGGGAAAACTGTATCGCTGTGCCCCTACTTGCTAAGAACATTCTGTGTATTGAAGTACATGGTCGTATGCAGTTTCATCCGAGCATTTACCCACGTGGGTGGACGGCACTGCCCGAAACGTGCTAACGCTGCCCTGTGCTCCGCCCGCAGCCAGAAGCTCAGCTTCAAGGAGCGCGTACGCATGGCGAGCCCGCGGGGCCAGAGCGTCAAGAGCAGGCAGGCCTCGCTGGGCGACAGGCGGTCCCCCAGCACGGACATCACCACCGAGGGCAGCCCCACCAAAGTGCAGAAGAGCTGGAGCTTCAACGACCGCACCCGCTTCCGGCCCTCGCTGCGGCTCAAGAGCTCCCAGCCCAAGCCGGTGGCAGATGGTAAGCCCTTTTCTCCGTAACCGTTTCACTGTACGCTCGAGATGATGAGTGGTTAATTCTCTCCGGTGCCAATCACAGAAGGAAGGATTCAACCCCAGGGGAAGAACTGTTTGTTTTCTTGGAAATTTATTCCCTGCTTTGGGCGAGTGTACAGAAGTTTACTTTTGGAAGCAACTTTGACAGCTAAGTCTATGTTTCAGGGAAGTCAGACACAGTGTTGTTAATTCTTCACTCATATCTCCAGCATATCGTTATTTCTCAGGCGAGGTGCGTATCAGGTCAACAGGACTGTGCTTGAGACGCACAGGACGTGTCTGACCTGCAAAGGCCCAAAGATGGCCAGGTGCTCGGGAACCTTGAGACACAGGGAGAAGGGGCCAGAGCCTTTCTGGACCCAGTGAGGATGCGGTTCCTTTTCTGCTAGGCTCTGTTCTCCCCTAAATCAGAGCCCATTGCTCATCTTTGTTAGAGAGGTTCTCACTGAAAGTTCTTATCTAATGATAAGTGGAATTCAGGTTCTTCTTCTGAGAGGCATTAACCTATTTTATTTATCAGATTTTGTGGCAGAAGCTTACTTGCCAACACGTTTTATTGAGTGCCATATGATTTCAAGGTTTATGAAGTAAAACATTTTGTTCTTCATTTAAGATTAGCTTGGCTTTCCTTTTAAGAACGCCCCCCAGGATCTCTTATCCTGGGCAAAGAACCAAAGTCAATCGCATCTTCCATTAACACGGAAAAGCCCGCAAAGGCCGTCAGCCCCGCTGTGTGCACTCCCGAGCAGAACCTGCGTTCTCCCAGGCAGCGGGATAAAATTAACAACCCGGGCCCACAGTGACCTCAGGCTCCCTCGGCCCCCGGCCCTCCCAGCCCATTCAGAGCTCGTGGGGCCGCCCCCCGCTCTCGGGGATGCCCCCAGAGTTCCCTCCTCACACTTCACACCCGGGAACGTCGGGCTCTCCCAGCAGCGCCCAGTGGCTGACCCGGCACAGGCCCTCCTGGCGGAGCTCGCAGCTGCCATCTGGGCTGCACACCTGACCCGCCAGGTGCCCTCCTCCTGCCGCTGTGCTAAGGTGGGAAGTGCTCCCCCCAGCACTGGACACCCCTCCCGGCCCTACACCAAGCCCCCAGTGTCCCGAGTCACTGGCGGCACAGATCTCAGTGTCCTCTGGTCTCCGCACTCTCCTCCCTAGGAATTGGCTGAAAGCCCATGAACAGCTGAGTCAAGAGTTAGCAGTTACAAGGCTTGTGTAGCACTCAAAATAGACTTGCCAGATATAAATGGACACATGATTTCTGGAAGGCAAGTTGGCAACAGATATCAAGAGGCCTTTACATCTGCCTAAGCTTGGACGCCTCCCACCCACCAATTCCATTTCTAGGATACAGTCGATATAATGAAGTAGCAGACATTAGAAAAGATGCTATAAGTCTAAAATTATTGAAATAGATAAAGGACCACAAAAAGTAAATTATTCCATCTTGGCTGTGTGTGGATGTGTGTGTAAATTCATATATTTATAGTAAAAGTTCTGGAAAGATTTATAACAATGAATGAACAGTTACCTCCAAGAGGTAAGATCAGAGTTATATTTTGTTTCTTCATGTTGTTCATCTGTATTTCCTATTATTTCTACAATGAACATGTAAAGCTTTTGTGATAAAAAGGTAGAAGAGGATTTTCTATTAAAAAATCAGGTCCTCCTCTCAGACACTGCCCTTTTCCTCTCCCTCACTCTGGGGGCCCTTGGTCTAACTGGTGGCCACCAAACCCCTATCCTTAGGTGGCGTTCCTCCTGGTCTCCGTGCCGGGGACTAGCCTTCACCGAGGGTAGACGTGGACTGTCTAATGAGGTTTGACAGCTCCTACTACGAACAGAACTGTATTAGGCTCCAGGGCTGCCATAACAAAGTACCACGGACGGGGTGGCTTAAGCAACAGAAACTTATTTTCTCACAGTTCCGGAGGCTACAAGTCTGAGATCTCCTTGGGTCACAGACGGCCACCTTCTCCCTGTGTCTCCACTTCTTCCCTCTGTGCATGTCTGTGTCCAGATTTCCTCCTCTTATAAGGACACCAGTCATATTGGATTAGAACCCACTCAGATGACCTCATTTTAACTTCATTATCTCTTTCAAGACCCTGTCTCTGAATTCTCAGGGACTGAGGGCCGGGACTTCAGCACATGGAATTTGTCGGGATGCCATTCAGCCCATACCGGAGCCCCTGCAAACTCACAGCATAGCATCCCCCGGGATGCACACAGCTCCAACCCTCGCCCTGGGTCCACACGCACTGGAAACGCATGTATTGCCACAGCGGGTCCTTACCCTTCCAACGTGGGCTTCAGAAAGCATCGCTTCCGTGCTGTGAGGTCCTTACGGTTGGCTGAGCACATCTAAATATAAAAGTCAGACAATCCAGATTCTGAATATGGAAAATGAATTCTACTTGTATGTTTGGCCAGAGGGGAAGCATTTTTCAAAGACTCCTAGAGTCAGCACTATCCATCACACTCTTTTCAGTTACTGCAAAGATGTCTCAGAGGTCAGACAAATAGAAACAAGTCCTGTTCTCTTCCAAACCACAAATTGGAAAGGTCTCCTACCATGCATTTTCTCCCTCATCTCGTACAAGTGCAGTTCTCTTTGGTTAGAGGGGAATTGCTTTTCCCTGGTTGATACCTGTCTGAATTGGTTCTGAGTCCCCCAAGTGACAGGAGGCCGACTGCTGTCCTGTTGAAGTAGCTTTGTTGGCCGCCCACCCGCAAGAGACCATGACTCCTGACTCCTTGCTCCGTACAGTAGCCCAGAACCTTGACCTCTGATTTACCTCATGGTTAGATGTTGGGAAAACAGAAATTCACTTTTTATAGAAAAAGAAAACTGAAGTAGCTATCAAATAAATGTAGACTTCAATTTATACATTTTTATATATAGTGCCTCTATATGTTTTAAGTATTTCTAAAATCCACTTATTACCCATAGAAAATAATATATAATACTGCATCCAACTCCCAATTATTCTGGATCTATTTGCTCATTCGCTTCTGGGGCTCTTTTTTTTCTACTTCTGTTTTCCCTTTACATATTTTAGGCATTTCAATGCCCATTAACAGCTCAGGGAGAGTGGATGAATAGCAGAGAGAAAAATAGAAATTCAGACTGGCCTTGAGGTTAATAACTAACTTACATTTGGAAAATAATGAGCCTGTTAACTAAAAGACACCATAATAGGAAAACTAAAGAAATTTAAGGTTAATCTGTAAATTTTAATGATTCTTCCCAAATCTGATAGCCTTTACTACAGATGGTATTATTGTTATAATTTAATGACTCTTACAAAAGGTTATTAAGTATTGCATGTTGTTTTTATTTGCTATCATTTTTGATGAAATTTACATGTTACATTTTAAAGGACACAATTTAAAATTCCACATCCATGTGTACCAGAGAAGTGGACAGTAACAGGCAGATGCTGTCACCAGAAATTTACAAAGAGCAAAAGGAAGAAAGTAAACTGTAAGGGACTAGGGTGGTGTTGCCTGCCATAGCAAACTGATTTTGACCAATATGATATGAATAGTAGTTTTAGTTTATAAATCTCATAATAAGAGAGAGAAATGTTCCACTAGTCAATCAATAGTATTTAAGCCTCTTCATACAATCTCAGAATTTAGGTAGGATATGACTTTTTTAGATTCCATATATAATGAGTGTGTGATCTTGCATTTTGTAGCCTTCTGTGTCTGGCTTATTTCAATTGGCATAATGGCCTCCACGTTCATCCATCTTGTTGCAAATGGCAGGATATCTTTCTTTTTCAAGGATGAGTAATACTCCATTGTATAACTTATACCACAATTTCATTTCACTATATGTATATGTATATCAAGTCATCATGGTGTACACTTTAAATATGTACAATTTTCATTTTAAAAATAAATTAGGTGACTTAAAAATATTTGTATTTTAATATATAAGAATAATAATGATGAAAGTAACAGTTATTGGCTGGCACTGTTCTGAATGCTTTACTTCGATGATTTCATTTAATTCTTCCAATAACCCTATGAGGGAGGCAAGTCGTGATCCCCATCTTGTGAATGAGGGAGCTGAGAGCTGCCCAGATCTAAGCCGTGAGCAGGGCAGCCTTGGTGCACACCCAGACCATCTGATTTCCCAGCCCTCCTGGAGGACATGTTCAAAGCTGCGCCCTCAGATGTCGTATCGGTTTCCCTTTAAGCATCTTTCATTTCTCCTTTTTCGCACTGTTGCTCTTCCATCTTCAGTCGGCCAGATCCCCCTCCCTTAGAAACCATTCGACTTTGCCACTGGCCCACCCCTCCTTCTCCCAACCTCAGCTGCCAAACCTTTGAGCTGCATTGTCTTCAAAGAGTGGAAGATTCGGGGCTTCCCTGGTGGCGCAGTGGTTGAGAGTCCGCCTGCCAATGCAGGGGACACGGGTTAGTGCCCCAGTCTGGGAGGATCCCACATGCCGCGGAGCGGCTGGGCCCGTGAGCCATGGCCACTGAGCCTGCGCGTCCGGAGCCTGTGCTCCACAACGGGAGAGGCCACAACAGTGAGAGGCCCGCGTAATGCAAAAAAAAAAAAAAAGAGTGGAAGATACGGCAAATTGGGAAACGGCCTTTAGATGACCCGTCTCTGTGTCAATCAAGCACCCGGCAGAGGCTCAGGATCACAGCCATCTGGCCTGCATCTGTCACCCAAGGAGGGAGGCAAACCATGAGGCCATCTGAGGTCTGTTTCCAGATACAGAAGGTGGTATCAGGAGATGGACAGCCATCAGCACAGACGAGCACATGGAACGTGGCGGAAGCAAGTCCAAGGAATGCCAGGCAGCAGAGCCCAAAGGATGAAATTAGGGAGAGCTAGGGGCAAGCCGAGGTTTCTGGTGACTAGTTAGGTTGCTATCAAAGAGGCTGTGGTGGGCTTCCCTGGTGGCGCAGTGGTTGAGAGTCCGCCTGCCAATGCAGGGGACACAGGTTAGTGCCCCGGTCTGGGAGGATCCCACATGCCGCGGAGCGGCTGGGCCCGTGAGCCATGGCCGCTGAGCCTGCGCGTCCAGAGCCTGTGCTCCGCAACGGGAGAGGCCACAACAGTGAGAGGCCCGCGTAATGCAAAAAAAAAAAAAAAGAGTGGAAGATTCGGCAAATTGGGAAACGGCCTTTAGATGACCCGTCTCTGTGTCAATCAAGCACCCGGCAGAGGCTCAGGATCACAGCCATCTGGCCTGCATCTGTCACCCAAGGAGGGAGGCAAACCATGAGGCCATCTGAGGTCTGTTTCCAGATACAGAAGGTGGTATCAGGAGATGGACAGCCATCAGCACAGACGAGCACATGGAACGTGGCGGAAGCAAGTCCAAGGAATGCCAGGCAGCAGAGCCCAAAGGATGAAATTAGGGAGAGCTAGGGGCAAGCCGAGGTTTCTGGTGACTAGTTAGGTTGCTATCAAAGAGGCTGTGG
Organism: Delphinus delphis; assembly: GCF_949987515.2. Classification (NCBI taxonomy): domain Eukaryota; kingdom Metazoa; phylum Chordata; class Mammalia; order Artiodactyla; family Delphinidae; genus Delphinus; species Delphinus delphis. The sequence continues at coordinate 78,896,176 of NC_082696.1, read as the reverse complement.
TGGGCTTCCCTGGTGGCGCAGTGGTTGAGAGTCCGCCTGCCAATGCAGGGGACACAGGTTCGTGCCCCGGTCCGGGAAGATCCCACATGCCGCGGAGCAGCTGGACCCGTGAGCCATGGCCGCTGAGCCTGCGCGTCCGGAGCCTGTGCTCCGCAACGGGAGAGGCCACAACAGTGAGAGGCCCGCGTACCACAAAAAAAAAGAGGCTGTGGTGACGGACCCTGCTGTACTGGGAATGCCTTTCAGAGTTGCATCAAAGAGCACGAAAATCTCGACAGAGATAAGGCAGTAGCTGGAGGTGGCTCCACCCTGTAGAGCATGAAAAAAAAAAATCTGTCTCGAATACTGCATGTAACATGCATGTCTTAACATGTGTAACATTGTTGCTGCTCAAGGAAACGCATCAGTTCTTGTGGGAAGCCCTCAGGGCTCGTGCTGGCTGCTCTAGTTCATGATAAAGACTAGCAGCCTTGGGTGCAGGGGTCCCCGAGCAGAGGCTGGGGGGCAAAGAGGCAAAATGCCTGCCGATCATGGGGGTCCCTGAGGCCCGTTCCCTTGTTCCAGGCACTGCAAGGAGCTCTTCTCTCTTCACTTCTCTTCTTTGCCTTTCTCCTCCAGCCAGGGTACCCGCTAGGGTGCCTTTGGCTGCGGGGCACAGAGGAGCAGGCTCCACTACCTTAACCAGTAGAGAAATGTATCATCAACACTACGTGAAGAGAAGGTCAGAGGCGGGACAGCTCCCAGCCAGGAGGCAGGCGCCCTGGCTCCCCTGCTCTCGGCTCTCTCCTTCCGCTCTGCCCAGCTGTGGTCTGTGCTGCTTCCTCCAGGCTGGCAGCCGGATGGCTACGAGCATCTTCCCCACACACGGCGCTTTGACAGGCAAAGGGGGGACCACCCTAGGTTGTGAGGAAAACGGTCCAGTCACGTCTTATGTGGCAAAACTGGGTCTCACGCCTGAAATGACCACTGGTGAGGAGAGCAGGCGCTGGAGTTGCCAGTCGGCATCCAGCACCTGGTCTGTGGCCAGACTCCTCCACGGCGAGTAGGTCAGGGGACGGGGCAGGGGGTGTGACTGGAGAGATGTGAGGGTTTCTGTTTGGGGATCAGCTCTTGGGAGAAAACGTCCAGTGGTGTCTGACACAACCAAGAAATCTTCCCTGCTTCGTCGTGAAGGTGGCAGGGAAGAAAGCCCCTAAACATGCTTCCTCCCCAGTATTCTGTCCACATGTCATTTCTGTTCCTCTGAGCATCTGAAAGCCAGATTGGGGCATGTTTTTGGTTTATTTCTTGTTTATCATTATCTTTTTTTTTTTCCTCCTTTCTTTCATCACCTAATCTCCATGAGACCGTGACCGCAGACTGGCCCAACTCCTTGTATTTCAAAAGAAGGACAAAGTGGGTAAAGCAAAACCTAGGGAAAAATAAATGAATTCGGATTGAGATAATACAATCTGTCCTCACGTGCAGTCGGCCCAGATTGTGGGCTTCCTATCACCACGGCCACCAGGGGAAAACTGGGGCAGCCGCCTTCCTCAGCACCTCCTCACGGCCCCAGACGCCCCGTGCCTCAGGCTGCTTGCCTGGTACCCCATCTTCCCTTTGGGTGAATGACAGCCGACTGGGTCTCACCTGAAATGAGCAAAAGAGAAGAAATGCACAGCCCAGGATGCCGGAACCCTCAACTCCTCTAGAAGGTAGAACGTCCGTCCCCTTCCTCTCTCCTTTAACCTCTGTCCCCTGGGTCCCCGGCCCACCGTCTCGTAAACATCTTGTTTGAGATTGTCAGTAGATCAACGGGAACAATGGCAAAAGGGAAGCATTTTAGTGCAGTGGTTTTGCAACCAGCCTCAACTAACAGACTCCTGTACCCACAACGGGGTATTCTCCTCCAGGCAGCATACATCACAAGCTACCAGCATTTCATATTTCACCCAGCCGCACACACGGCCCTTTCATCTGGTGCTGGGCCTCTCTGCGCTTCTTTTCCAATGGCATCTGCTTCCCTCGTGTTTTTCTCAGTCTCCCCAGTTGACATTTTTGGTGTTTCCACAAAATGCCAAGCACAGCACCGCACTTAGCGTTTTTCCTGACTTCCTGCACTGTTGATCCAGCTTCAACCAGACTCTGATTATCGTTTTCCACAATACATGATACCTCCTGGCACTTTATGAAATTACCTGTTGATGACTCTGCCTCGTGTTGACAGATTTAGTTCTTGTGAAGGCTGTCTTCCCTCAGGGCTTCAGCTGGACCCTGGAAGGGACCCCTGACTGGGGAGCTCACCCACTCCTCTGAGCTCTACCTGGAACAAAGCCTGAGGGTTTTCTTTCACACCAGAACAAAAGGATTTCCTGAGAATGACTGGGTCGAAAGTCTGGAAATTAAAAGTCCAGTCTATGCCCAACTTAACTGTTGGCATGATTCTGTGCAAAAGCCTGGAGGGTATTTAGTAGGAATCTGAAACACACTTTCCATCCCTCACCAAGGTAACTGGTGAAAAGCATTACCTGGAGGAATCACCTCAATTCCTGTCCACGGGTTTCTTTTCTCCTTAGTTGTCCGGGTTCCCCATTTATTCAGCCAGGGACGGGTCCTGCTCCTCTCCTGGGTGTCCTGCACCCTCCCTGTCCCCCAGCATCTGCTCTTGTGTCCCAGGGTTCTTATCCCTATGGGAGGTTGGGGAGAAGAGACCTTTCAATCTCTGGTTATAGACTCTAAGAGACTAAGTATTTATTGTATTTCCAGTAAATGGTTGCTTTTTCCAATACTTTTTGTGAAGTGCCTGTTCCTCGTTTTTAATTACTGGGGAAATGCGTTTCTATTTTGATTGAACTGGAGATTGCCGTGGCTTTCTATTCTAATCCAAGTACTCTGTATCACAGAACAAGATTTCTGTCCAGATTTCTCTAGGTTCTTCCCCAATGTTTGTTGTCACCCTACAGTGATAGGGAAAATTATGTTTGGTTTCTCGTGGTGGGGAAAAAATAGCTCCCTGCTTTAGATCTGAGTTTTGAATGGATTCTACCTCCTTTCTTCTGGCAGAATCTAAGATGCCAGGTGACCTCTGAGTACAGCCTTACGCCATGTCTTTCCACCTTCTGCAGATCCAGGTTTTATTGAGAATTGCAGGGTTGTGTAAATTGGCGCTCTGAATTTTGTTTCTCCAGCACAGCAAAGTGCGTGTGCATGTGTACGTGGGTGAATTAGAATGCTGTATTCGTTATCTGTTACTTATGGACACTTACACTCTCACAGTCTCTGAGGTCAGGAGTCCTGCAGTGACTTGGCTGGGTGATTCTGGCTCAGAGTCAGGCTCTTGCTGGGCCCAATGTCATCTCAAGGCTCAGCGGGGGGTAGGGGGTGGGGGGTCCATTCTCAGCTCACTGCAGCACTTGCTGGCAGGTCTCCTTCCCTCCTCACATCGGCCCCTTCATTCGTTGCCTGGACGTCCTCGTGTGGTTCAGCCGCAGAGACAGTACACGCTCAAGAGAAGATAAGAGTACCCAAGACAGAGGCTGCCGTCTTTTCAAAGAACCAGCTTTTAGTTTCGTTGATCTTTTCTGTTGTTTGCTTCATCTCTGTTTCATTTATTTCTGCTCTGATCTTTATGATTTCTTTCCTTCTACTAACTTGGGGTTTTGTTCCTGTTTCTCTAGTTGCTTTAGGTGTAACTTTAGGTTGTTTCTTTGAGATTTTTCTTCTTTCCTGAGGTAAGATTTTTTGCTATAAACTTCCCTGTTAGAACTGTTTCTGCTGTGTCCCGTGGGTCTTGGATCATCGTGCTTTCATTTTCGTTTCTCTCTGGGTGATTTTGATTTCCTCTTTGTTTTCATCAGCAATCCATCGGCTGTTTAGCGGCATATTGTTTAGCCTCCACGTGTCTGTGTTTTTGACAGTTTTTTTCTTGTAGCTGATTTCTCATCTCATAGTGTTGTGGTCAGAAAAAATGCTTGATATGACTTGTTTTCTTAAATTTACTGAGGCTCACTTTGTGGCCTAGCATGTGATCCATCCTGGAGAATGTTCCATGTGCACTTGAGAAGAATGTGGATTCTGCTTTTAGATGGAATGCTCTATAAATATCAATTAAGTCCATCTGGTCTAATGGGTCATTTAAGGCCTGTGTTTCCTTGTTGATTTTCTGTCTGGATAATCTGTCCATTGGTGTAAATGGGGTGTTAAAGTCCCCCACTGTTATTGTGTTACTGTCGATTTCCCCTTTCATGGCTGCTAGTATTTGCCTTATGTATTGAGGTGCTCCTACGCTGGGTGCATATATATTTAAACTTGTTATATCTTCTTCTTGGATTGATTCCTTGATCATTATGTAGTGTCCTTCTTTGTCTCTGTGGCAGTCTTTAAAGTCTACTTTGCCTGATATGAGTATTGTTACTCCAGCTTTATTTTGATTTCCATTTGCATGGAATACCTTTTTCCATCCCCTCACTTTCAGTCTGTGTGTGTCTCTAGATCTGAAGTGGTTCTCTTGTAGACAGTATATATACGGGTCTTGTTTTTGTATCCATTCAGCCAGTCTACATCTTTTGTTTGGGGTATTTAATCCATTTACATTTAAGGTAATTATCAATATGTATCTTCTTATTGCCATTTTTTTAATTGTTTTGGATTTGTTTTTGTAGGTCTTTTTTCTTCCATTCCTCTTTTGTTCCCTTCTCTTGTGATTTGCTGACTAACTTTAGAATGGTATTTGGATTGCTTTTTCTTTCTGTGTGTATGTATCTATTGTAGATTTTTGGTTTGCGGTTACCATGAGGTTTTGATATAGCAGTCTATATATAAACAAGGTTGTTTTGAGTCGCTGGTCTTTTAATTTCAAATACATTTCCAATATCCTGCATTTGTACTTCCCTCTTCTCATGATTGCTGGTTTTGATATCATATTTGTGTGTGGATGATTTCCTACCTTTATTTTATGTTTGCCTTTACCAGTGAGCATTTCCATTTGTAATTTTCTTGTTTCTAGTTGTGGCCTTTTCTTTTCTGCCTAGAGAAGTTTCTTTACCATTTGTTGCAAAGCTGGTACGGTGATGCTGAATTCTTTTAGCTTTTGCTTGTCTGTAAAGCTTTTGATTTCTCCATCGAATCTGAATGAGATCCTTGCTGGGTAGAGTAATCTTGGCTGTAGGTTTTTCCCTTTCATCACTTTAAATATATCCTGCCACTCCCTTCTGGCCTGCAGAGTTTCTGCTGAGAAATCAGCTGATAACCTTATGGAAATTCCCTTTTATGTTATTTGTTGCTTTTCCCTTGTTGCTCTTAATATTTTTATTTTGTCTTCAATTTTTGTCAGTTTGATTACTATGTGTCTCAGTGTGTTCTTCCTTCGGTTTATCCTGCCTGGGACTCTCTGTACTTCCTGGACTTGGGTGACTACTTCCTTTCCCATGTTAGGGAATTTTTCAGCTATTATCTCTTCAAATATTTTCTCTGGTCCTTTCTCTCTCTCTTCTCCCTCTGGGGCCCCTATAATGCAAATGTTGGTGCATTTAATGTTGTCCCAGAGGTCTTTTAGACCTCATTTCTTTTCATTCTTTTTTCTTTGCCCTGTTCCATGGCAAATGATTTCCACCATTCTGTCTTCCAGCTCACTTATGCATTCGTCTGCCTCAGTTACTCTGCTATTGATTCCTTCTCATGTATTTTTCATTTAAGTTATTGTATTGTTCATCTCTGTTTTTTGTTCTTTAGTTCTTCTAGGTCTTCGTTAAACATTTCTTGTATCTTCTCGATCTGTGTGTGCCTCCCTTCTTTTTCCAAGACATTGATCATCTTTACCATCATTACTGTGAATTCTTTTTTGGGAAGATTGCCTATATCCACTTCACTTAATTGTTCTTCTGGGGTTTTATCTTGTTCCTTCATCTGGGAAATATTCCTCTGCCGTCTCATTTTGGCTAACTTTCTGTGATTGCAGTTTCCCTTCCACAGGCTGCAGGGTTGTAGTTCTTCCTTCTGCTGTCTGCTCCCTGGTGAGTGAGGCTGTCTAAGAGGCTTGTGCAGGCTTCCTGGTGGAAGGGACTGGCTTCTGCCCACTGGTGGTTGGAGCTGGGTCTTGTCCCTCTGGCAGGCACGGCCGTGTCAAGGGGTTTGTTTAGCAGGCTGCTGTGGGCTCAGGAAGACTTTAAGCAGCCCATCTGCTGTTGGGTGGGGCTGTGTTCCTGCCCTGTTGGTTGTTTGGCCCAAGACGTCCCAGCACTGGAGCCTACAGGCTGTTGGGTGGGGCCAGGTCTTGGGGAGAAAATGGTGGCCTCCAGGAGGGCTCACGCCAGTGAGTACTTCCCAGAATTGCTGCTGCCAGTGTCTTTGTCCCCACAGTGAGCCACAGCTGCCCCCAGCCTCTGCAGGAGACCCTCTAATACCAATAGGTAGGTCTTTCCCAGGCCCTTATGAGATCACCACTTTTTTCCCTGGGTCCTGGTGCACATGTGACCTTGTATGTGCCCTCCAAGGGTAGAGTTCCTGTTTCCCCCAGTCCTGTGGAATTCCTGCTGTCAAACCCCACTGGCCTTCAAACCCAGATTCTCTGGGGGCTCCTCCTCCCATTGCCAGACCCCCAGGCTAGGGGCTCAGAACTTTCACTCTTGTGGGAGAACTTCTGTGGTATAATTACTTTCCAGTTTGTGGGTTGCCCACCCAGAGGATATGGGATTTGATTTTACTGTGACTGCGCCCCTCCTGCTGTCTCGTTGTGGCTTCTTCTTTGTCATTGGATGCAGGATATCTCTTTTAGTATGTTCCAGCAGTTTTCCTGGCGATGGCTGTCCAGCAGTTGGTTGTGATTTTGGTGTTTTCGTAAGAGGTGAGGTCATGTCCTTGTCTCTACCTCTGCTGCAGTCCTTTATAGCCTAACATCTCATCACCTCCTCCACCTCAGGGTCACACAGACCAACCCTGGAACAATGTAAAGGGGACTGCACAGAGGGTGGGTACCTGGAAGTGGACTCACTGGGGACCGTCTCAATGGCTAGCTACACGGATGCCATTGCACTGGCGGGTCTTTTAAGTGACAGGTTTCCACCACTGCCTGTTGTCTTTCCAGGAACCCCAACCACCAGCTTCCCATCCCTTTCAATTGTCTCCATTACCTGCCTCCCTCTAGAGGCATTTGGGCTTGGGGTCTCCAGTCTAACCATGTCACGTCCAGAATCCTACGTATTGTATTTCAGAAAAACCCCGGCACATCCTGGTCAGCCTTGATCACATGACAGCTAGTCTTTTGTGTTCCAGTCTTAGTGCAGCCTTTCAAAAGTCATATGGAGCATTTGATTAGTGTACAAGAAATAAAAGAACATGAGGAAGCAGGAAGCCAGCTAGTCAGGAGCAAAGCCAAAGTGTGCTAACCTCTACCCCAGAGCTCTTTCTGTTATAATGTGTGGCCCACCTTTAGCTGCTTCAAGAGGTTGAAGGGATGTTCTTGGTCACTTCAAAGAGCAGCACGAGAACCCAGTGTGAATACCAGCTTTTAGCTCAGTATCAGGACAGTCTAGCAATGAGAGACCCCGCACCAATGGAAGAGCCCATCCCTGGATGCCTTCACCCCGAACCTGGATCATCAACACTCAGGGGCTCCAGGCCCCGAGGAGGTCAAGCCAGACAGCCCCAGAGAGATCTTTTCACCCCGCGTTCTGCAACTCTTCTTCTGGCTCCTCCTCAACCATCACCTCTTATGCCCCCTGAAAAGCAGAGGACGAGGGGAGGACCGGCTGAGGGATGCTGCTCTGACCTGCCCTCACCTCCTCGGATGCAGAGAAAAGTGCTTTGCGTGGCCTCTTACTTCTCATGAGCCCCACTCTTCCTCCTCCCTTCCACTGTCGGCTGCAGCCCTGAATCTCCTGAGAAGTGTGTCCTCTGTGCCCCGCCTACCCTGACGTGTGTGCCTGTGCGTGTGCGTGTGTGTGTGTGCGCGTGCGCACGTGAGCTCTCCAGAGTGGAGCCTTCACAGGACGATGAATTCCCTTCAACTGGTGGGTTCCCATTCAAGTCACCGAATGTGGGAGGACTGCCCAGAGCCAGCATTTTTCTGGCACTAGAGGGGCCAGGTGAGTAGACATGACCCGTTTGTCTGTAAGCTTTACCACCAGCCCCACCCCGGTGACCGTGTTGATTGGCCCTGGGGAGTGGGGACGCATCTTCCTCACTGTGCAGCCTTCACACTTTCCACAAAGTAAGCACAAAGTCAGCTGTTACACAGATCACAGAATTTAGCCCCTATATAAGGGGAGCACTTTTCAGCTGCATGGTGATTTTTCATTCATATATTTCAAGCTATTTCCTTCAAAGGCACACTTAGTTCTCTGTTCCACAAAGAGAAACCAGTAGGACACAATTTTTAAGTTATATTTAATTGCTCTCATGGAGTGTTCTACTGGGTAAAAAAGAAAGAAAGAAAGAAGAAAAAAAGGCCAGGATCCTTTCAATGGCTGACCCAGGAAAAAGCCAAGTTACCCAGGCTTTGCTTTCTGTTATCTGCAGTATGAAGCTCAAATTGTTCTAAATTCCTTTTATTTTCAACGTCTGATTTTTCCCAGCTTTTCTTCTCTTGCCATCTCTTTCGTCTGTTGCCACATAAAATGCATAACAACAGTTTCTAAACTCTGAAAATATAGAAAGCTCAGAAGAATATTGCCTGGGGAAAATTAATCCCTGTACCTCTAGTCACAAAGATTCATTTGCACATGAAACCCTGAATTCCCCCTGGTGAGAGATTTCCATCTTTCATTAGTCTTATGCAGTAGCAACTGGTGTACTACATCATGATGTCAGAGCCAGTGAGTAAGCTTTCCCCAAACTGAACCTGTGTTCCCATGATTTTGTGTTTTGGTTGAAAAAAGTCATGACCTCACGTTGTCTTGTATTTGTATCAGTTACCTGTTCAGACAAAGCTGTCCCCTCCCCCCAGATTTAGTGGCTTAAAACAGCAACCCTTTTTCAGCCTGCACTTCTGTTGGCAGTTCTTCGGGCCTTGGCTGGACTCACCTGTACACCTGTGACCAGCTGCTGGGCAAACCCATCTCCGCTCAGTGCAGTCTCCCAGACTCCAGCAGGTCGGGCAGATTCTCATGGTGGTAGGTTCCTAAGAGAGTGTTACCAAATGCAAGTCCGTGTGCCTGATGCACAGTGAGGCCAAACAATACCGAAACGTCGGCGTTTGGAGCAGAGAAAGGTTTATTGCAGGGCCGAGCAAGAAGAACAGGTGGCTCGGGCCCCAAAAACCCCCGAACTCCCTGAAGGTTTCAGCAACAGCATCTTTAAAGACCAGATGAGGGAAGGGCTGGTTACTTGTTGCAAACTTCTTTGTGTAGCATCCTTTGCTCTTGCGGCTGTCCGCGGTTGGGTCACAATGTTCTTGTAAACCTCCAACAAGACAAATGTCATTCTCTGTTCTGCAACTTTGTTATCTCTATATGAATGTAAACGGTGCTATACCCTTAAAGGTCAGAGCCTTGAGAATGGGCTGTTCTGTATATTTCAGGCTAGAGGCAACATTCTTAACTGGAAGCAAAGGTAGTAGAATACGAAGGTTAAAGTAAAAGAAGCAGATCCAGTATGGAGTCAAGCTTGTTCTTCTCTGTTAAAAGAGTAGAAGCGGAACCTGCAAGGTCTCTGAGGCCTCGGCTCAAGTGCTCACAGAGTGACAGTCACTGCATCCTGAGGGTCACAGCAAATCATGGGGATGGCCCCACGTGAAGTGGGGACTCCACTGTCCCAACCCACACCCGCCACTTTAGCTTACTCACTCTCATTACGTGCAGTTGGTTCTGCGGACACAGTGTCGATGGATGATCGCTTTGTGTTTCTCCCCATGGTTTCTTTCACTTCCAGAGCCTCAGAAGGAAAGGGAGGGAAGACAACGTTGTTAGCACCTAATATACGACAGGAGTTGACTAGGCATTTTCTTTTTTACTTTATTTTATTTTTGTAACATCGTTATTGGAGTATAATTGCTTTACAATGGTGTGTTAGTTTCTGCTATATAACAAAGTGAATCCGCTATACATATACATATATCCCCATAGCACCTCCCTCTAGTGTCTCCCTCCCACCCTCCCTATCCCACCCCTCTAGGTGGTCACAAAGCACTGAGCTGATCTCCCTGTGCTATGAGGCTGCTTCCCACTAGCTGTCTATTTTACATTTGGTAGTGTATATAAGTCCATGCCACTCTCTCACTTCATCCCAGCTTACCCTTTCCCCTCCCTGTGTCCTCAATTACATTTTCTATGTCTGCTTTTTTATTCCTGTCTTACCCCTAGGTTCTTCATAAACTTTTTTTGTTTTGTTTTTAGATTCCATATATATGTGTTAGCATACGGTATTTGTTTTTCTCTTTCTAACTTACTTCACTCTGTGTGACAGACTCTAGGTCCATCCACCTCACTACAAATAACTCAATTTCGTTTCTTTTTATGGCTGAGTAATATTCCATTGTACATATGTGCCACATCTTCTTTATCCATTCATCTGTTGATGGGCACTTGGGTTGCTTCCATGTCCTGGCTATTGTAAATAGAGCTGCAATGAACATTGTGGTACATGACTCTTTTTGAATTATGGTTTTCTCAGGGTATATGCCCAGTAGTGGGATTGCTGGGTCGTATAGTAGTTCTATTATTAGTTTTTTAAGGAACCACCATACTGTTCTCCATAGTGGCTATATCAATTTACATTCCCACCAACAGTGCAAGAGGGTTCGCTTTTCTCCACACGCTCTCCAGCATTTATTGTTTGTAGATTTTCTGATGATGGCCATTCTGACTGGTGTGAGGTGATACCTCATTGTAGTTTTGACTTGCATTTCTCTAATGATTAGTGATGTTGAGTTTATTTTTGTGTATGATGTTAGGGAGTGTTCATTCTTTTACATGTAGCTGTCCAGTTTTCCCAGCACCACTTATTGAAGAGGCTGTCTTTTCTCCATTGTATATTCTTGCCTCTTTTATCAAAAATAAGGTGACCGTATGTGCATGGGTTTACCTCTGGGCTTTCTATTCTGTTCCATTGATCTATATTTCTGTTTTTCTGCCACTACCATACTGTCTTAATTACTGTAGCTTTGTAGTGTACTCTGAAGTCCAGGAGCCTGATTCCTCCAGCTCCGTTTTTCTTTCTCAAGATTGCTTTGGCTATTTGGGGTCCTTTGTGTTTCCATACAAATTGTGAAATGTTTTGGTCTAGTTCTGTGAAATATACCATTGGTAGTTTGATAGGGATTGCATTGAATCTGTAGATTGCTTTGGGTAGTAGAATCATTTTCACAGTGTTGATTCTTCCAATCCAAGAACATGGTTTACCTCTCCATCTGTTTGTATCATCTTTAATTTATTTCATCAGTTTCTTATAGTTTTCTGCATACAGGTCTTCTGTCTCCATAGGTAGGTTTATTCCTAGATATTTTATTCTTTTTGTTGCAATGGTAAATGGGAATGTTTCCTTAATTTCTCTTTCAGATTTTTCATCATTAGTGTATAGGAACGCAAGAGATTTCTGTGCATTCATTTTGTATCCTGCTACTTTACCAAATTCATTGATTAGCTCTAGTAGTTTTCTGGTACCATCTTTAGGATTCTCTGTGTATAGTACCATGTCATCTGCAAACACTGACATCTTTACTTCCTCTTTTCCAATTTGTATTGCTTTTATTTCTTTTTCTTCTCTGATTGCTGTGGCTAAAACTTCCAAAACTATGTTGAATAATAGTGGTGAGTGTGGACAACCTTGTCTTGTTCCTGATCTTAGTGAAAATGGTTTCAGTTTTTCACCATTGAGAACGATGTTGGCTGTGGCTTTGTCATATATGGCCTTTATTATGTTGAGGTAAGTTCCCTCTATGCCTACTTTCTGGAGGGTTTTTATCATAAATGGGTGTTGTATTTTGTCAGACGCTTTTTCTGCATCTATTGAGTTGATCATATGGTTTTTCTCCTTCGGTTTGTTACTATGGTTTATCACATTGATTGACTTGTTTATACTGAAGAATCCTTGTATTCCTGAGATAAACCCCACTTGATCATGGTGTTTGATCCTTTTAATGTGTTGTTGGATTCTGTTTGCTAGTATTTTGTTGAGGATTTTTGCATCTATGTTAGTCAGTGATATTGGCCTGTAGTTCTCTTTCTTTGTGACATCTTCCTCTGGTTTTGGTATCAGGGTGATGGTGGCCTCGTAGAATGAGTTTGGGAGTGTTCCTGCCTCTGCTATATTTTGGAAGAGTTTGAGAAGGATAGGTGTTAGCTCTTCTCTAAATGTTTGATAGAATTCACCTGTGAAGCCATCTGGTCCTCAGCTTTTGTTTGTTGGAAGATTTTTTTTTTTTTTTTTTTTTTGCGGTACGCAGGCCTCTCACTGTTGTGGCCTCTCCCGTTGTGGAGCACAGGCTCCGGACGCACAGGCTCAGCGGCCATGGCTCACGGGCCCAGCCGCTCCGCGGCATGTGGCATCCTCCCAGACCAGGGCACGAACCTGTGTCCCCTGCATCGGCAGGCAGACTCTCAACCACTGCACCACCAGGGAAGCCCTGTTGGAAGATTTTTAATCACAGTTTCAATTTCAGGGCTTGTGATTGGTCTGTTTATATTTTGTACTTCTTTCTGGTTCAGTCTCGGAAGATTGTGCACTTCTAAGAATTTGTCCATTTCTTCCAGGTTGTCCATTGTATTGGCATATATAGTTGCTTGTAGTAATCTCTCATGATCCTTTGTATTTCTGCAGTGTCAGTTGTTACTTCTCTGTTTTCATTTCTAATTCTATTGATTTGAGTCTTCTTTTTTTTCTTGATGAATCTGGCTAATGGTTTATCAATTTTGTTTATCTTCTCCAAGAACCAGCTTTTAGTTTTATTGATCTTTGCTATTGTTTCCTTCATTTCTTTTTCATTTATTTCTGATCTGTTCTTAATGATTTCTTTCCTTCTGCTAATTTTGGGGGTTTTTTTGTTCTTCTTTCTCTAATTGCTTTACGTGTAACGTTAGGTTGTTTATTTGAGTTGTTTCTTGTTTCTTGAGGTAGAATTGTATTGCTATAAACTTCCCTCTTAGAACTGCTTTCACTGTATCCCACAGGTTTTGCATCATCTTGTTTTCATTGTCAGTTGTTTCTAGGTATTTTTTGATTTCCTCTTTGATTTCTTCAGTGATCTCTTGGTTATTAAGTAGTGTATTATTTAGCCTCCATGTGTTTGTATTTTTTACAGATTTTTTTCCTGTAATTGATATCTAGTCTCATAGTGTTGTGGTCAGAAAAGATACTCGATATGATTTCAATTATCTTAAATTTACCAAGTCTTGATTTGTGACCCAAGATATGATCTATCCTGGAGAATGTTCCATGAGCACTTGAGAAGAAAGTGTGTTCTGTTGTTTTTGGATGGAATGTCCTATAAATATCAGTTAAGTCCATCTTGTTTCATGTATCATTTAAAGCTTGTGTTTCCTTATTTATTTTCATTTTGGATGATCTGTCCATTGGTGAAAGTGGGGTGTTAAAGTCCCCTACTATGATTGTGTTACTGTCAATTTCCCCTTTTATGGCTGTTAGCATTTGTGTTATGTATTCAGGTGCTCCTATGTTGGGTGCATAAATATTTACAACTGTTATATCTTCTTCTTGGATTGATCCCTCAATCATTATGTAGTGTCCTTCTTTGTCTCTTGTAATAGTCTTTATTTTAAAGTCTTTTTTGTCTGATATGAGAATTGCTACTCCAGCTTTCTTTTGATTTTCATTTGCATAGAATATCTTTTTCCATCCCCTCACTTTCAGTCTGTATGTGTCCCTAGGTCTGAAGTGGGTCTCTTGTAGACAGCATATTTACGGGTCTTGTTTTTGTATCCATCAGCCAGTCTATGTCTTTTGGTGGGAGGATTTAATGCATTTACATTTAAGGTAGTTATTGATATGTGTGTTCCTATTACCATTTTCTTAGTTGTTTTGGGTTTGTTATTGTAGGTCTTTTCCTTCTCTTGTGTTTCCTGCTTAGAGAAGTTCCTTTAGCATTTGTTGTAAAGCTGATTTGGTGGTACTGAATTCTCTTAGCTTTTGCTTGTCTGTAAAGGTTTTAATTGCTCCATCGAATCTGAATGAGATCCTTGCTGGGTAGAATAATCTTGGTTGTAGGTTTTTCCCTTTCATCACGTTAAATATGTCCTGCCACTCCCTTCTGGCTTTCAGAGTTTCTGCTGAAATATCAGCTGTTAACCTTATGGGGATTCCCTTGTATGTTATTTGTTGTTTTTCCCTTGCTGATTTTAATATTTTTTCTTTGTATTTAATTTTTGATATTTGATTAATATGTTTGATTAATATGTGACTTGGCGTGTTTCTCCTTGGATTTATCCTGTATGGGACTTTCTGCACTTCCTGGACTTGGTTAACTATTTCCTTTCCCATATTAGGGAAGTTTTCAACTATAATCTCTTCAAATATTTTCTCAGTCCCTTTCTTTCTCTCTTCTTCTTCTGGGACCCCTATAATTTGAATGTTGGTGCATTTAATGTTATCCCAGAGGTCTCTGAGACTGTTCTCAATTCTTTTCATTCTTTTTTCTTTTTTCTGCTCTGCAGTAGTTATTTCCACTATTTTATCTTCCAGGTCACTTATCCATTCTTCTGCCTCAGTTATTCTGTTATTGATTCCTTCTAGAGAATTTTTAATTTCATTTATTGTGTTGTTCATCATTGTTTGTTTGCTCTTTAGTTCTTCTAGGTCCTTGTTAAATGTTTCTTGAATTTTCTCCATTCTATTTCCAAGATTTTGGATCATCTTTACTATCATTACTCTGAATTCTTTTTCAGGTAGACTGCCTATTTCCTCTTCACTTGTTGGTCTGGAGGGTTTTTACCTTGCTCCTTCATCTGCTGTGTGTTTCTCTGTCTTCTCACTTGGCTTAACTTACTGTGTTTGGGGTCTCCTTTTTGCAGGCTGCAGGTTCGTAGTTCCTGTTGTTTTTGGTGTTTGCCCCCAGTGGCTAAGGTTGGTTCAGTGGGTTGTGTAGGCTTCCTGGTGCAGGGGACTAGTGCCTGCTTTCTGGTGGATGAGGCTGGATCTTGTCTTTCTGGTGGGCAGGACCACGTCCGGTGGTGTGTTTGGGGTGTCTGTGATCTTATTATGATTTTAGGCAGCCTCTCTGCTAATGGGTGGGGTTGTGTTCCTGTCTTGCTAGTTGTTTGGCATAGGGTGTCCAGCACTGTAGCTTTCTGGTCGTTGAGTGGAGCTGTGTCTTAGCGTTGAGATGGAGATCTCTGGGAGAGCTTTCACCGTTTGACATTATGTGGAGCCAGGAGGTCTCTGGTGAACCAATGTCCAGAACTCGGCTCTCCGACCTCAGAGGCACAGTCCTGACACCCAGCTGGAGCACCAAGACCCTATCAGCCACATGGCTCTTTTCCACCAACTGCCATCGTTAAAATCACTGCAGAAGATGCAGGGGGAGGCATGCAACCTACTGTCTGCAACCCTTTAAAAAGCATTCATTAATGGGTGTGATTGACAAAAGCTGAAGAAAAAGCCATGTTGCTCCTGGGAAGAATGCAAGTGTAAAGATCTGAATAAAGAGATGTAGTTTTCTATGCACCAAAGCACTTGTCAGCTCCTCTGTAGGTAATGATAGTCCTCTGTTAAAGAATATTGTTGCAACAGCAGTGTAGGAGACTGTTATTTCTGGCGTCAGCGGTCCCCCATTCACCCCTATGGACGGCTCCAGCTTTGTTCCAGCGATCGGCAATACTATTCCAATCATCTAGGCATTTTCCATCTGTTAGCTCCTTCAACACCCACACAGCTGTTTTGCAGATAAAAAAATTGAGACCCAGAAAATGTAAATAACTTGCCCACGTACCTCAATCTAAATACAGAGCTGGGGTTTGGAATCGCGCTTAGGCATGATTCCAAAGCTCTTCTTGTCCTACCATGCTGCTTAGCAGATGTCTTTCACATACATCACATCACGAATGAGTGAATGCATGAAATGTGGAATAAATCAGCTATAAGTGTAGTGTTAGTCAAACGATTTGATATCTTCTTTTCCAATTAATATGGCCTGTCTGCTCAAGCCATGCTCCCTTAGTCATTACATAATCTATAAGTATTGTTTCCCACCCCTTCAAGCATCAAGGTAACACATCAGTAATTCCCATTATTTTTTGAAAGGCCACTCTTAAACGTTGCCATCTCTGGCCAAGCTCACCCAAATGGTACCAATGTCAACACGTTGTCATTTCCTGGCAGTATCGCTGCTAGCCTAATAAGAATTGAAAGTTGGGGAATAGTTTACCAGATCTCTTTTGAACTCCCCAACAGAATTGTTTAATGAATAGTGCAGATTTGTAATTCTGCAGTTTGTTGGGCCACTGCAAATCATGACTGTTTGACTGTGGTCAGATGTCTCTGAATATGGTTCAAAGGAGACAGAGCTCATCTTTTTGGAGATAAGATTCAGTAAGTTCTTTTAAGTCACTTTGCCATGTTTCAGAATGTTTCTCCCTAAGGTGACGTACTGTCTGTCTTAGTCTAGAATAGCAGGAGCCATCCATCAGCCTCTTCCAATTTGACCTGGTTCAGTTATTTTACTGTACGAGGAGGCCAGCTGGGGTGGTGCCGGCAGGCTGGACCCGCGATTGTCTCAGTGGTTGGCCTTTGCTTTCTTATAATCACTTGGCTGTGCTAGGATTACCGGAACGTTCGTTCTAATAAAGGCAGTCCTGCTGGACTATGAATTTGCCTTGCTTTTATTGCACGCACGGAGATCACTTACCGGCAGAACTATGAAAGTCTACAAAAGTCGATCTCTGTGTCTATGAGTGAAAAAAAAATGTTTTCACAAAGCTGTGACTATTTATGTATTTGTTTTCAATTCAGTATGGTGAGTTCTCAGGAAATTTTTTATGAAAATTAAATTAATCCAACACAGTGGTTAAAAACACAGTTTGGGAATAAAAGGGAGCTTGTTTCAAATCCCACTTCCCCCACAAGGTAGTTGGGGAGGAGGCAAGTGACCTAACCTCATTGTGCTTGAGTTCCTTCTCTCTTCCTAAAGCAGCAGGAGGGAATTCCCTGGCGGTCCAGTGCTTGGGACTCGACTCCGCACTTTCACTGCTGAGGACCCCTGGTTAGGGGACTACGATCCCACAAGCCTTGCCATGCGGCCAAAGAAATGAAATAGAATAAAGTAGCAGGAATAAAACCTCCCTAATAGGATTGTTTGTGCACTAGTGAGATGTAATGTGTGTAATATTCTTGTCTGGCACAGAACAGGTACTCAGTACATTGAATGTATTGTTATTATTTGTTAATTTATTAATGCTAATTTCTGCATTGATTTTAATGAGTTAAAGTCCTGGGCTTGATTAATTTGCATGTTTTCATCTTCCTTTCTTCCAGCACTGGATGGCAATTTCTGTCAACGGTAAATGGAAGTTTAAAAGCTATATGTTCACACAAACTTTCTTTCTTTATTCCTTAGAGTGAGTTTTAGGAGACTTCCTGGTAAATAATTTATATAATCACAGAAAGAATGAAGTTATCCTTATTATATCTCAGACTATTTTTTATCATGGATCATTGCCTTTATTAAAGGTGACAGAAATAATGCGTTTGTTCTGGAAGAGAGGCATTGATTTACTATATGACAGCACAGTACATGGCACATAATAGTTGCTGAGAAAATATTTATCGCGAATGGATAATTAACAGATAATGACCAAATAAATGATTTAATATTTATTTAGTCAGGAGACAGTTCATTGCACCTCTTTATAGAAATTGCTTTGGTATTGTAAAAAGCCCCCCACACAAATGAGATGCATCACTGAAGCCCAGAGTGTGATATTATTAAACGTGTTTATTGCTGAATCACTGAATGTTGAGACAGTCGATAAACTAGATATTTGAGTGGTTTTTAAGAAGATAACTAAACTCCTGTATTGCCTTATTGTTGCAATAATCTTAAAAGAAGTATAAAACATACTCCAGTGTTCCCTTTTGAATAAAGATGGTGAATATATCAATAGTAACCTGTGCGATTCACAATAATTTTTTAAGTACTTTACTAGGCAGTTACTAGGCATTGTTATGGTGTGATCAGCAATTTTAGCCTAGAGACCATGTCAGTTATTTTTGAACACTCTCCAATGCTTCATATCATCACTCAAAACAGAAAGACTCCTTTTAATTAAGTGTCAGGAACCATCCATGAATTTTTGCCAGCATTTCTGCTAGCCAGTAAGTAAGGTTAATTGACAATCCCTAATAGAGGATCTTAGAGAAATTCACACCATAATTAACATAAGTTAAGATGCTGATAGTGCATGAATTATCTACTCAGTCAGCGTGAGTGGGGTCTTTGGTCTTACAGAGAAAGTGCTCAAGTGCAGTAGTGTCTTACATAATAGATCCCTCATTAGTGTGAATTAGTATTTCTGAATGTTGCTAATTAGCAAGACTGAGAACAAAAAAAATAAAATTCTGGTTTTCCAAATTGCGAGGGTGCTGGTTAGTGTGTTTGCTAAACACGGTTAGATTACCATTTTGACTGAATTCCAACAACCAGGTTTCCCGTGGTCGGCAGGCACTGTGTGTGGTATGTTTTACCTGCCTGGGAGTAATCAGCCGTGTGCTACGTTTGCACTGAAATTTGAGATAAATCATATTTTAGGAAGTTATCAAGGATGTAGTTTGGTGAAGAATACGGATGCAGTGTTCTATTTCTGAGGTGACTTAGAAACTTCAAAGAGAAAGTGATGAGAGTAACCCTCGTTTTCCCAAGCTGTAACTTATCCCAGCCAGTGTGGAGCCCACCCACTGCCCGCCCTTATGAGACGTGGGCTGCAGACTACGCGCATTTCTGTGTGCCACCTGGCGGGGAAGGGCGTGAAAGGGACAAAAAAAGAGTTTTTATCTTTCGTGCCAAAGAGCAGTGGGTGATTTTTTTAAACATCTGAGAGAGAACTGATGATGGAGAAGTTAGAAAAGAAGAAATAATGAAGAGAAGTAAAAATGGGGGTTGCACCAGGCAGAAGAGACTGTCTATAGTCCTTTTCAATCTACAGTGAGTGTTGTGAAATCAAACTCACAAGGTGGGAGGTGTGGGGTAGATGGGATGAGGCAGGACAGAATAGGAAACAGACTGCATCACAAGTAGTGGGAGTCAGGATTATTTCATGAGCCTTTTAGATTTTTTTCAAAGAATTCGTATTTTACCAAAGTAATACATTTGCCTAGTTTTAAAAGTCAAATAATAAAGATGAACACACAATGAATCATAGACGTAAAAACATAAAGCTACAAAACTTTTAGAAAAAACGTAAGAGAAAATCTTCAGGATCCGGAGCTAAGCAAAAAGTTCTTAGATTCAGCACCAAGAGCACGGTCCATGAAAGGAAAATTGACAAAGTGGACTTCATGAAAATTTAAAACGTCTGCTCTGCAAAGCACCTTGTTAAGAGGATGAAAAGACAAGTTGCAGGCTGAGGGAAAAGGTCTGCAAACCACATGTCCAACAAAGATAAGACTCAAGAGTTAAAAAAAAAAAAAATCTGAATTAGAAAATGGTCAAAAGATAAAAACAGACATTTCACTGGAGAGGGTACACAGATGTCAAATAAGCACATGAAAAGATGTTTAAATTCATTTGCTATTAGGAAAATGCCAACTGATACCACAGGAGATATCACTACACACCTATCAGAATAACCAAAATAAAAAGCAATGGCAACACAAAATGCTGGGGAGAATGCAGAGAAACGATTTCTTATCCGTTGCTGGTGGGAATGTAGAATAATACAGTCGGTCGGGAAAACAGTTTGGTGGTTTCTTATAAAACTAAGCATGACTAAGAAATCGTATTCTTGGGCATTTATCCCAGAGAAATGAAAATTTTCGTTCATAGAAAACCTGTACACAAGTGTTCATAGCATCTTTTATTCATAATAACTAGAAACTGGAAACAACCCAGATGTCATTCAGTTGGTGAATTGGTTAGACAGACTCTGGTACACATGTACCAGGGGTACTATTCAGCAGCAAAGGTGAACAAGCTATTGATATGCACAGCTTGGTTGAATCTTGAGGGAATTATGCTGAGTGGAAAAGAAGCCAATTTGAAAAGGTTGCATACTATATGATTCCATTTATATAACGTTCTCCAAATGACAAAATTATAGAAATGGAAATGAGATTAGTGGTTGCCAGGAGTCATGGCGGGTAGGGGATGGGAGGAAGGAGTGTGGCTGTAAAAGGACAACATGGGAACTCCTGGTGGTGATGGAAACATTCCGTATCTGGACTGTATCAGTGTTAACACCCTGGCCGTGACACTGTGCTGTAGCTTTGCAAGGTATTATCACTGGGGGAAACTGAATAAAGGGTACACAGGACCTCGGTATTATTTCTTGCAACTGCATATGATTCCGCAATTACAAATTTGAATTTGTAGTTACAACTAACAAAACTGAAAGTTTAATTTAAAATAATAAATAAAAAGTGAAATAATATGAACTCTTTATATCAGAATATGATGTTTCCCTGCCTCAGCTCTCCCACTCCACCTCCCAGGATTTCTTTCCAGAAGCAACCATTTCTGTTTTTCTGTTGTTTCTTCTAATACTTAACCAATGTCTGTATTTTTTCAATAGTATGTGCATACAGCTAACTTCTGATTAATCAATTCTGAACATTTTCTATTAACTTAAAATTCTAGTAAATGAAGATTTAGCTCTTTTTTCACTGTTTACCTTCTGCAGACCCTCCCATCCTTCCAATCTAGGTTTTGTAATTTTTTGATAAGTCAGAATTCAGGGTCTACATTATACCTATACGTATTATATTGTACTACTACTGTTTGTTTTTCCGGTAGTAAATAAAGGCCTATTTCTTGCTGTTGTTGCTTTCATAGTTCTTCCCACATCTTGCAATAATCTGTCAGTAAAACTGTTCACAAGGTCAGTTGTGTCAGTTCAATGATCCAGTTCCATGGTGGTGTTTCTTGGAGACGCCCCCCTCCTCTCAGCCGGGCCGGCTGCTCAGCAAGCCTGCTGCACAGACATCAGCTTCTGGCTTCGTTTTGATGTTCTAGATTGCCTTCCCAGCCTACAGGGGCGTATGGTTTTGTCTTTCTTGATTTAGCCCCTGTGATGGAAGGCATATTGCTGACCTCCAACAACCTGCCTGCGCATGGGTCACGCCGGTCCTACATGGACGGAAGCGTCTCCGCCTGGCGCACGGCGACCACCCAGGGTTTCCTTCACCCTCATCCTGAGCCGTGTCTCCTGCGCCGGCTCGTCCTCTGTCTTGATTTACATCCCCATTTTGATGGGGTGCGTCCTCCAGAACACTCCTGAGGAAGAGTACAAGGAAAGCAAATTTTTTTGGAGATCTTGCATGTCAGAAAATGGCTTTTTTCCATCTTCATGTTGCTTGATAGGTTGGCTTGGTATACAATTTTAGGCCAGAAATCACGTCACTTTGGAATTTTGAAAGCATTGTACCCTGGTGTGCTTGTTTTCAGGATTGTTAAGTCCAAAGCCATCCTGATGTTTGTACGTAACCAACGGTGTGATGTTGCCTGTCCTACATTTGGAACTTTGTACGATCCACTTTTGTCCCCAGTGTTGTGAATTTTCATAATGATTTTCCTGGGCACAGATGTATTTTTATCTACTATAGTGGGGACTCAGGGGGTCATTTCAAACTGGTAATTTGTGACCTTCTGTTCTAGAATGTTTTGTTGTTTTTTTTTTTAAATGACCTCCTCCCTTCATTTTCTCTGTTGTCTCATGGAAATTCATTATTTAGAGGCAGGGCTTGGGGACCGGCCATCTGACTTTCTTCTTTTTTCTCCCATTTTCTACCTCTTTGTCTTTTTGTTCTGTTTTGGGGGAGTTCTGGCCAACTTTATCCTCCAAACCTATCATTTCTAAGGTTCTTTATTGTCGTTGTGATTGTTTACTGTGTCCCTCTATTTTAGCTTCCTGTTTTTGCTGCACAGATGTAGGACCTTGCTTTATCTCTGTGAAGATGTTAATAACAGTGTTTTCTTCTGCTTCGTTTTGGGTTGCTCTTGATCTCTTTGTACTGGATGATTTCCTCAGGCATTTAGTAAACTTTGGGTGTCTCCTCGCAGAGAAGTGTGGGATCCGACAAGGGTGACTGGAACTTCTGAGCATGTGGCCGGGGGCGGTCAGCTTGACCTTCCCCATGGGTGGATCTGGGTCAGCTGTTTCCTGGGACACCTCTGGGGTCAGGACCTTCAGCTGTTTCTTCTTGGGCCGGTCAGACTCCCAGAGAGGTCTTCTCCAGACTCCTACCTGGAGGTACAGGTCCTGCTGCCATTGTTGAGATGGTGACCGGGCGCTAGTGGGTTCTCAGCATTCAAGCTGTATATGGTCACTTGGAACCCATGCCTGAGGACCCCTCGTCCGAAGCCCCCCAGCCAGAACCCTGCTGGGAAAGGAGCAGAGTCCTGCCCAAGGCTGCAGGCAGGGTGCACACAACCTCCCTCCAGTGAGTCGCCCCGCAGGGACCGAGTGCTGCCCTGACTTGTCTGAAGTGTGAATTTTGTTGTTTCTCGGCTTTTCCCAGCCTTGGCTTGGGGTTTTCTCTCTGGTGCCAGCCAGTCGGCTACCTCACTTGCCCAGCTGCTTTCCTACTTTCAAGATTATGTTGTTGCTGCCTCCCCTCCTGTTCTATCCTTTTATGTGTTTAAGTCTTTTTAAAACGTATCATCACTATAGTTTTAGTGAGCTTTTCAGAGGTATCAAGATTAGATGTGTATGTTCATTCTACCGTCTTAACCTACAGGGCAGCTTCTATCGTGTGTGTGTGTGTGTGTGTGTGTGTGTGTGTGTGTGTGTGTGTGTGTGCGCGCGCACGCGCGCGCGCACACTAGATCACAACAGCAAGTGTATTTCTCATTGTGTCTAAAAGTCAAGCAGATTTGGAAACTGATGCTAGGCCATGCCAACAGCAAAGTTGTCAAGTCCAGTCAAAGGCCAGTTGTATTTTCTCTTTACTGTGAAAGTCTTCTAAGGAGCTGAGGGAGTTTTCATGGTATATAGAGCCACTTTTTTAGAATGTGGTAGTCACAGGATAATCTAGATCTAACTCTTTATTGGCAAAAAAAAAAAAAAGGTCAGCTGCACTTCCCCTGATAGTGTATTTGATTGTACCTCTTCATTTCTGTTATGGGTACCACAACTGTATTTTGGGTCCCAAATTTTCTGCTCCACATAGAGAATGTCACAACACCAAAAAATAAAATAAACAGCAAGCACAGCTGAGTTATGCAGTCTCTATCAATCTATAATCTTCAATTGTGCTTACATTTACATCTGCTTTGGTAAAAATACACCGGAAAATACAATTACCCATTCAAAATATTAAAAGTAGCTCTTTAACTAGAATATTGCTTTAAAAACTCAAAAGGATGTTTTATTTTGAAACCAGTAGAGGCCACAGATATGAATAGTGGGACTTCTTTTCAATAAAAACAAATATTTATTTTTCAGAATTTTTTCCCTAGTACTATAGCATTTTAATTCTACAGCCTAGAAAAAAAATTCATGAGAAAATGTTCACAGATGGATCAAAAATTTCCTTATAGCATTATATTTTATTTTTATCAGAATTCAGTGAGATGGTTTCCTAATTCTTAATGAGAACTAACTTTTAAGCTGTTTCCTCCAAACCTTCTAAGATTCAGAACTGAGTGAACAATGGTCACATGACTGAAATCTCACCCTTTGTCCCTGCTGTGCTAACACTGGAAAGCACTGGATTAAAGGTCACATTTGGAAACGCACAGGGGAGTGAGTATCCAAAAGTGATTTATGAAGTTACACTGTATCTCACTGTAATATATTGACATTTCCATTAGTATACATTGTTCCTGAAGAGGAAAGTAAGTCAGGATGGGTTTTATTATATTTATACGGAGGATGTGGGTAGAGGGCCCTCCTGCTCTTGTACTGATGTTAAAATTCTTCTCTTATTTACTAATTGTAAACTTACAGACTCAAGAATTTAAAGTGGACCTACAGGTTGTGTGTCAACCTAAAAGTAAAGTGCAGTGTACCATATTTATTCAACAAGTATTTCCTGAGTTCTACTATAGAAGTTATTCATGCTTTTACTTTAAACTTATTTTGCCTCTTAAATATTTTCATGGACCACTGGGGGGAAATCCTATTTTTAAATCCTATAAAAATTAAACACTTTGAGGAAAAATTGGATCTTTTTTCCACAGTAAGATCTCAAAGTATATATCTGGTCATGAAAGATCACCAAAACATACAAACAACAACAACAACAAAAAAAAAAAAACAGTAAAAGAGAAACCGATAAGGCTAAATCCAGAGGTTAGCTAGTGCATTAAACTTTGTGATCGATCAGAGAGATGGAGCAGACGGGTATCACTCACCCTGACTGGTTCCCTGAGTAAATACTAGTTTGCTTACCCTGTTCTAGGCACTCTGTTCCAGGCGCTTGAGATACATCAGAGAACAAGATGACACTCTTGGCCTTGGGTAAGGGAGTCCTGGTCGTTCTCTTGGAGAACAGACACTGAGCAGAGGCCTCAGCTGCTACGGAGCCCACAGGCCATCTGGAAGGGAGCATCCCCAGAGGGAGCCCTAGGGAGAGAGGTGCACGGCGCGCAGAGCAGCCGGGGGGCCTGGAGGGAACAGAGAGAGGGGAGCCCTGATGGGAAGGTGGGAGAAGGGGCGGCACACAGTGCCCTGCAGGCCTTCTGAAGACTCAAGCTTTTACTCTGCAAAACACGGGGAGATTTGTGCACAGGGAGGCACGATCTCAGTGTTCAAAGGACTGCTGTACCCTAATAACCTGTATCTTGGGCAGGTCATCTAAGCTCACTGATATCAACCTAAAAAAAACAGGAAACCAATTCAAGAGGCAAAAGCATTTATTTGGGATCAAAGAATTGCAATTTGGGGTACATGTATTGGGGTAGAAACACAAATAGTGTCCCTATTACAGGAGAGGGAATCAGGGTTTTTAATGAAACAAGTAAGAGGAAGATGAGACAGGTTGCTCTTAAGAGTCCACCGGTGCTGATAAGTAAAGCTATTGGATTTGCACTTCACTGATGAGTCCGGCAAAGTGGTCACCAGGTAGAGGTTCATTTTCATCAGTCCCTTCAACACGGTCTTCTCATTCTTGCTGACTTCTTGGGATGTTGGCAGTTTGGCCCAGTTCACAGGGTCAGAAAACAGGACGCAAGGCAGCTCCTCCGGGATGGCTGCTCTGGCCCCATTTTAAAAGCCCCACTTACATCATTTTTCACTCCGAGCTGCAGCTCCTTCATTTGTGTGAAATGAGCGCAATATTTCCAGTCTGGCAGTGTAATATTTTAAATTACAGCTCATCTTTGTAAGCCATCTCACACACAAGGACTGAATGAACGAAGGTCCTACATCCAGTCCTAAAATCCTACATCCAGACTTTATTGAAGTCAAGGGGAAATGCTTCACTCACGAAGCAAACGTGCACCGTCAGGGCTCTGGGGGTGGTAGGTCCATGCATGAGGAGATACAGGGGAGATGGATACGTGGATGAAGGAGGTGGTCCCTGCCCTCGCAGCTCGCTGTCTGCCAAGGAAAGGGGTTGTAAACAACAAATATAAGAGATACGTATGCAGAACAGGAGGACAGGGCTGAGTCAGTCTTGGGGGTTAGGCTGCATTTTCCGGAGGCCACAGACTCAAAAGGCTTGTGTCTGGAAAGCTGGATCTGAGGCTCTGAACTCTGTCCTACTGCCCTCATGCTCTTGGCTTTGGATAACTCAAAATCAACAGGAATTGCTAAACCGCAAAATAAAATTCTAGTTTTCATCACGGCGCAAGAGTTATACGCATGCTGAAATGGAGGTGATTTGTTGTAAAGATTCCGATGTTCTTCTCATTTTGGGGTGCTCTTGCTTTTGTGGTGCTCTATGCATATAATCATCTGTCTACTGCAAATTCAGCACCCGCGGATTGCCAGCCAAAAAGAAAGGAAAAAAAAAATGGAAAGGGGATGTGTAGAGTGTAGCCCTTGGGAGAGTAGCCAAAGGTAATAATGCTTAGACAGCACCTTGAGGAACTGTTCATCGTCCGGTGTAGCTGGAGCATGAGATGAAACAGCCATATGATAAGATGAGGCTGAATAAGGGCTTTTCAGCTATCAAAGCAAAGTCCCCGCGATGGCAACCAGAGATGTACAACTTCTAATCGGTGTTGAGAAATTGACTTTGACGTTAAACATCAGTTGATGCAAAGAAAGATACTGGAAGGGAAGAGGCCTAAATTTAATAGGATTTGCCCGAGTGTTAGAAGTACAAAAACCTTTACTCATTCTCCATGATTTAATTTAAAATTCGAATTTTCAAAATTTCTAGGAGAAGCATGCATTACTGTCATAATGAGAGAAAAACAAAGTTAAATAAAAGCTATTTGAAAAGGCAAAAGTCTAGAACAAAAAATATATTATCTGGAGTATTTTTCTGGGTTTCTTATTAGTGTCTTGAGGACACAGCAGCACCCAGCACAGAACAGAAGGAAAGTCCCCAAACAAGGACGTAGCAAAATAATATCGTGCTGCTGCATCAGGACCCAGGCAGTTATTGTAAACTCAGCTGGATTAAAGGAGATGCCTTTGAACTAGCGCATGGCTGAAGTGGAGACTGTAAATTTAAGATGATATTTAAGGTATCGGAAATGATAGTGGGGAAAAGGTAATTGAAAGACAAGCAGCAGCAGAATTGGAAAATCAATTATACTTCATAACAGGTTGTAATAAATTAGTTATCACCACCATTGATAGTTGACTTTTTAATGTGTGTTCCTTATAGCACAGTGGAATAGAATCATTACGTGGTCCATTTAAATGCCTAAAATGTATTGCGAACTTGTAGCTTTCACATTTTTACTATAAGAAACATATTACAGTAGTTCTTTAAGTTGTGCAACTTGGGAAGATTTTATTTTCTTCGTTCTAATTGTTTTCCTATTTTTCAAATACTCTATTTCAAAAAACATATTTTTTTGTGATGGAAAAAAATCTTTAAATTCCTTAAGGAACATCTTACGGAAAAACCTGAACGAACTTTTCGGCCAACCCAATAAAAGTAATGTAAATCATCTATAGGCTCATGCCCTGATACAGCTAATTTCATTTTTATATATTCACTTCTAGCTGGTTTTCTACTTCTAGCTGCTTTTCTTTTTATATATCATGGTATATAGTTCTAATCAACGTGAGTATTTGGTTTCATATTTTAATTTTACTGAACACTTAAAAATACTTTCATACTACCATGTACTCTTCATAATTATCATTTTTGTAGCTGTGTAGTACATCAGCATGGTCAAATAGTATAATTTACAGTTTCCTACTTTGGGACATTGAAATTTATATAACTATCTCTGTACAATAAGCAATGATGCAATAAAAATTATTACATTAAGCTATCTTTATTTTCTTTTTGAAATTATTTTCCAAAGATAACTTTTCTGGTGTAAAATTATAAGATAGTTGGTTTTAAATTTTTTTAAACTTTTGTTGCCATAAAACTTTGTTCTGATTTACATTGTCACTAGCAATGTCAAAGTATACCAGAGTCACCTCAATTGTTAGTATTAGTTATTATTCTTTTGCTACTAAATAAGTATAAGTCCATACTTTCAAATAATTTTAATTTTTTTTTAAATTTCTAGTTAGGTTGAAAAGTTTTCTATCATTTTTTGCTACTGGTGGTCTTTCCTGACTGACCTATTTGTATAATACATTCATATTTTGGATTGTGATCCATTCAAATAAGCTTCTTATACATTATAAATATTAAGCTTTTTTATACCTTTCAGTTTTTTCCTAATCAGGACTTTTCTTTGCATTATAATTTGGTCATTTCAGGTGGTAACATTTTCTGTCTTCATGACCAAAGCGGTCAGCTGTCTCCTTTATAATTCCTCTTAGTGACCAAACATCAGGCCATTACCGTTTCCTCCACAGACAAACAAATGTTTTCTGCTAGGTTTTGACAGTTTGATTTTATTTCTGTCTCTGAACGTGTGAGTCTCTTGTGTGTAAGAGCAGTAGTGACTCCGTTGAAAGAGAACAGGGTCACGGCCTGCAGAGCGGGTCTCAGGTGGCCGAGGGGTGGAAAACAGTGGCTGGAATTCAGAAAGCCGAGGCCTCCAGGCCGAACAATAAGATGATGAAACCTGTTCCCGGGTCACCAGCTTGTGAGGGATTTCTTTTTCTGTTTTTTATGATGTGATTGTTTCCTTTTGTCTTGGGAAGCACCTATATTGTCTCAAACTGTGCAAAATACACTGGTGATGCGAGGGGAAACATGGGGATGAGCCCAAGTCCGATGGCAGACTGGTCACACACACACACGCCTCGGCTCCAATGGGGGAAACCAGGGGCACTGTTTTCGACTTCCAGTCAGTGGTCCTTCTTGGCTGCACATGGACACCTCTGGGGAGCTTTTGTAAACACTCTGAGGCCTGGGTTCCAGCCCATCCTGAGTACTGAGGTGTGATTCTAACATGCAGCCAAGGTTGAAAACCATTGTAATCATTTCGTCAAGAAATCTAATCTGTAAGAGCAGGTGACAAAGAGAAAGAACCAGAAACTACCTGTCATTTTTCTCGAAAACACCTGCATCTTGATGGCAAAATTTATAGTGGGAACAGGAAGACGGTCTTTGGACATAGCAGAAGTTTCCAGAATCTTCTCTTTACCTCCTCTCTATCGTGTAAGGTCCAGGTGGTTCTTTGCAAAAACCATGGAATACAGTTTCCAAAACCGGGGGAACAAAGTATTTGAAAGCAAATCTTGAACACAGCTAATTACTAGGAGACAGAGAGGCTTGGGGGAGACAGAGGGCTGTATTTTCAGCTTCCTTTCTTCCCAGCACAGACGGGGCACGCACAGGGCAAGCCTACCAGACACAGAGGCTCGCCCACACGGAGCACGGCTTGGGGAGCACTGCACGCCACTGGCACGCAGCCCTTCAGGACTGGGTTTTTGCAGATTGGTGCTCACGTGAGCTCCTGTTCCCATGACCCACATTCTCCAAATGCCAGGGCAGAGGGTCAGCAGTGTGATCAGAGAGCGGAGAGCACAGAGCCAGCCTTGGCTGGAAGCTCAGCCCCGCCCAGGTGCCTCAGAGGTCATGCGGGTTTTAAGCCTCTAGGAATCATGAGAAGAACAGTTCATTGTCATTAACCTCACTGGAAAGAATATGGACATCTCAAGATACTTACAAAACAGAAAGATGGCATTTACCCCATTTTTGTGGCTTTGGAATAAGGGGGAAAATTCTCTAACTCAGCCCTTGCTTCAACACATGGCAGCAAAGATGTATTTCCTATTAGTTTGCCCTGACCAAACTTACAAAAAGAAAAAACTTTTTTTAAAGACTGAGAGCTTGATTTATGCCTTGAATAATCAAGTTATAAGTGGTATAATGAAAGTCCCTAATAAAATGGCTTTGGATACAATGTCTCCCATCCTCTGCCCAGCCTAATGCTAACCGCGACAGAGAGACAGGTCTTACTGGGGAGCAGGACGGGGGCAGGGAGAAAACTGTCTTGTCGCCGTTTGGGACGTTCCCCGCTCCACTTGCGAACATTATAGTTTCACTATCTTTACTTTTGTGCTTATCGTGACAGCACCTACCTGCGGAAAAAGTTTTCCACTAACCTCACAACAATAAAAGGACCCTGACTTTTATGCTGTTTAATTATTACGCTTACCTTCTCGGAGCCTCGATATCAGCGTCTAAAAACCAGGCATAGCATCACCAACCTGTACAGTTGCTGTAAATAAGAAAATTAGTACGTGCAGAAGCTTTGTCTAAGCGCCTGGCACACATGTCAGCGAGTGGTTGCTGTTATGATTGTTATTGTGAGTTGGTGGTTCTCGAGAACCCACTTAGGAGGCTTGGGGTCAGAAGGCCAGAGCGACCATGACAGAGAGCTGTGAAGACCCATCTGTATCTCCTCCCCACACCAACCCTGTTCCCAGCACACCATAAACCGAGTAAACACACAGTGAATCGTTGAACTGAGCGATGCCCCCCAACTGCATCCCGGATGTGAGCCCTGCTCCCGTGCACGGGCCTCCTACAGCGTTTCAGGACCTGTAACCCAACCAGGACAGCCCATGGCAAAGTCTCCTTCGTTTATGACGTAGTAGATGATCACTAATCAGGGCAGGAGACAGGAGGTAGTTTTAGTCCCTTCGTTACGTCAACATTTAAAGAGGCTCAAATAGGGGAGTTCCCAGGTGGCCTACTGGTTAGGATTCCGGCAGGGAACTGAGATCCCGCAAGCTGTGCGGCCAAAATAAAAAATAAAAATAATAAATAAAGAGGTTCCAGTAGTATTGGGAGGCTACATAACTCTTTTCTCCTGAGTACGCTTTTGTTACTTTATTACCAGGATCATACATGTTCATTGCAGAGATTTTAGAAAATATAGCCAAGCAGAAAAAAATAAAATCATTCTTAATCCCAGATATAGATTGTTTCTTTAATAATATATTGTGACAGGTTTCCAGTCATTAGTCATCATTTTTAACAGATTCTCAATATTCCATTAAATAAACCTACCAGTACTTATTTAACCTTTTCCTTGTTACAGGAATTTTAACCTGCTTTCAATATTCTGTTGCTGAAAACCAAGTTGCAATGATATGCTTATTCCTTATTAATTTTATATTGGTGTTTATTGTAACCCTGCCTTTTTGTCAAACTTTGCAGTGAAGCCGAAAGTTATTTTGCTCGGTTTACGGGAAACTGATTTTCTTATCCAGTCTGAGAATCTGCCCTCGGCCTTGGCAGTGCTGTCATCAGCAAGCTCTGTCCTGGGCTGCCCATGTCCAGTAACCGACAGGGAGTCCGTGTACTTGGATCCGAATGCTTAGCACACTCGTTCAGGGTGTGGGACGACTGGGGTCAGTGCCATGGGCTCCAAGCTCTCTATATACAGGCCAGTTCATTAAATGTCCAAAAACTGCTTTCCTAACTCCAAACAGCTGTTATTTAAACCCTCGCTGTCAGTTTCAAAAGAACTGGGCGAAAGAGCATGAGTGAATGGACACAAATCCATCACCTCTACCGGGAAGAAAGTGTGTCAGCAGCCCCATGTCCCCATGGAAAACAGCTCAGAAAGGCAGTCATGTCAAACCACGTGAAATCGGTTAGGTTGTAGGAAAAGGAGAAAGAATAATACTGGGAAAAACAATTGGCCGACCTTATACGTGTTGATTGCTAAGCCGAGTCTGTGAATTCCCCGCCATCCCTACGTAAGACCAATTCGGTAACAAGTTTTAAATTGCCGCCATGCTGCTACCTAACTGGCCCTTTTTTCTTGCAGCTGACACGGCGCTTGGCACCGACGACGTGTATGATGACAAAGGATGCCAGTGTGACGTGTCCGTGGAGGACCTCACCCCACCACTGAAAACTGTCATTCGGGCGATCAGGTTGGTGAAAACCTCTCCCTGATAATCTGAATCACAATGTTGCTAAATTCTCTTTCCTGCAGGTAAATCTCCTGCAATAATTCCTTTCTCTTTTCCTATTCATCCACACGCCTATTAAATTTTGAAGTATTTTTTTTAATACAAAACTTGACTGTGTTCAACACGAGATGGGTTATAAAAGGTGGGTGGGATTTGAAAAGCCAGGCCATACCGGACAGATTACATGAGAATTGGCTTGTTGTGTGAATCTGTTGCTTTAAGGACCTCTGCGTATAGACACAACTGTATTTTCTAAATTATTTGTACATCTTGGTGCTTCAATCCATGTTCTGTATTTCGTGTCGAAGAAGAGTCCGTCTTTGCTATTTCAAAGCAGGCTGACTTCTGACCATGGGAAACCTGTGTGTTCTGCAGGGGGTTGCTGAAATATAATTGTAAAGTCTGACTGTAATACACTTCCTCTGCTGATGGCAGAAAACTGAGAGGGTCCCAAGCAACTTGTATTTCCAGGATCCACTCCCCCAAACAATCCAGAATCCGGACTAAATGAACTGCTGCTGTTCAGCCTGCCCTGTGTCATCCCTTTGGGAGAACGTGTATCTGTCAGGGAATGCAGAGCGACTGCAAAGAAATGCCTCTGCTCTTTTTGGCTTTTCCTGCCTCTTACCAGAAAGCCTGAGGAAAGCTGAAAATATCCAACCCAGTTTAGCTACCCAGATACTCAGTCTAAGCTCAGACATCAGTATAATGGATTATGTGCTTCTGGTCTGAGCATCCTGTTAGACGTTGCTGTACTCTGTGGTCGGGGGTCACTGGGAGAGTAGAGATGCGTTATAAAGACTTTGGTAAATGTTTACAGGGGCAAAGAAAATCATGATATGATGAAAATGTGTGCCCAGAAGGTACTTAAACATTATCTGTAGCAGCCACCTAAACAGAAGTGAAGTCAAGCCTACTTACTTCCCTCTAGAACCTACGAGCAACAACCCTGTGGATGGGGGAGCGTCCTGTCCCGTCCTGTGTGTCCTGGGCCTCTCGTCTCATCATGACTGTTACTGACACTCCATGTCCTTCTCAAAGTCTCCCAGTTTGGACAATGATATGATCGCCCTGCCCCGGGGGATCCCAGAAGCCTTGGGTAATATTTAATCCCAGAAAACCCAAGGATACGTAGTAAAATGAGGTCTACAGCCTTCAGTTAAAGGGATGGAAAGGATCTGTCCTGCGCCGTCCAACACTGTAGCCACTGGTCACACCAGGCGATTCAAATTTGAATTAATTAAAACGGAATAAAATGTAAAGTTCAGTTCATCAGTGGCACGGCCACATTTAAAGTGCTCGGTGGTCACGCATAGCCAGTGACTTCTGTGTTGGGCAGAGAAGACATCGTACATTTCCATCAGGGCAGGAAGCTCTATGGGGCATTGCTGGCCCCGAAGTGACCTCAACATTCTTTCCATCCGTTCCTTACAGCCAGCAGAGACCCCTGGTCTAATTTGCAGCAAGTACAGTAAAATCTTATCTAAGGGACCAGATTAAGTTTCCTAAAAGTCATACTTAACCCAATTTGTGTCCTTTCCCGAGACCTTCTGAAGCTTTCTGCTTTTGCCTCACAACCTGCACAAAGAATCCTGAGCTGCAAAAAGGAAAATGAAATAGGTTTATTCTGCCAGCTCAGCGCTCGAGCAGCAGCTTGCGCTTTACTTTGCTATTATCCCTTCCTCTGGAAACTTGACTGGTTTTTGTAAAGTCCCTTGCAGAATTCCCTTGCTCTTCAGAATTCTTTCTTGCTTCTTATTTTTAACAGGAACTTTATTATTTACACGTCTCTCCTTTTTGTGGATTTTGGAAGCTTTCTGCTTGCTACTTCATAACTCTTGATGGGGTGCTTTTCTTCCCTGTATCCTGATTCTGCTTGGTGCGGTTTTTTTTTTTTAATCACTTCTAAGCTTCATTTAAAATTGTTGGATTCTGTAAAAACATAATAGCTACACTCAGTAGTTAATAACTTAATTGGAAATCTTTGACTCATGATAGAACTTAATGTCTAAACATTAAAGGACCAACCACCTCAGTTAGCACTTCTGAAAAGGATTTGCAGGTATAAGTTCCTAAGTCATATGCAAAAGTGTCCTTTTCATGAGTTTAATTACATAACAAACTGAACATCAATTGACTAGAGTGCTTTTGCCAGAACATGCCCACCACCCACAGCGCGCCTTAAACAGGATTTTCTGTGTATGTCACTGATGGCAAGTGTGAACCATCTATTACTCAACTCTAAAATGGCGACTTTGTTTTTGGCATTTTCCTTGTTCTCTTCTGGTTGTTTGATGATTTAATATGACTACCTGAACATGTCTTTTGTCTTCCAGTAGCGCTGACAATAATAATAGTTTTCTCCTAAGAGGCAAATTAAAATTAAAATGTGTAACAGAAAATATGTATGAGATGACAGCATGGAAAATAATGTGATTACATTCACAAGAGCAAAGTAGGAATTCTTATTTTCAGTTATTAATATTTATTCAGCATCTGACATTTTCTAGTTATTTTTGAGAATAAATATTCTCGGGCAATAAGATGATTAAGGTCATTCTCTGAATTCATCTAGATTCTATTACCCAAATTCACCAAGACTGGTTTTTTTAATGAATGACATCACTTTTTATAGTAGTGAACAACAGCTATTCTTAGATATTTCCAAACTATGCCTTAAAAGACAGAAGAATACTGAGTTTTGTATAGTTCCTCCAGGATTACCACAGATTTTTTTCAAAATATTATTTAATTGGAGTGTGTGAAGTTGTTGAAAATGTGTTTTCAAACTCATCTCTGGGGGTGAAAATTGAACTTATTTTTAACAAGAGTTCTATCTATCTTGTTAATGATTTAATTCAAACAATGTTAAATTTCTTTTCATCCACTCATACAAATTAATTTCTAAATAGAAAAATGAAATTAGCAGGGAAGTAAACAGATTGACAAGCAAACTGATAAACTCTTGAACATTCTACACACCCAACTCCAACTATACAGTTGACCCTTGACCAATGCAGGAGTTAGGGGCCCCGACCCTCCATGCAGTAGAAAATCTGCATGTAACTTATGACTTCCCCCAAACGTAACTACCAATAGCCTACTGTTGACCAGAGGCTTCCCGATAACATAAACAGTCAATTAACACATATTTGGTATGTTATATGTAGTATATACTGTATTCTTACCAAAAATGAAGCTAGAGAAAAGAAAATGTTATTAAGAAAATCACAAGGAAGAGAAAATACATTTACAGTATTGTACTGTGTTTATTGATACAGAAGTATGCTTACAAGATGAATCATCTATCAGTACCTACATCAAAATTGTCTTATACGATACAAAACGCTATAGATGTTATATGTGTTCCTAACACTAGACATCAAAAACGAAAAGATAACATGAAAAAGAAGTACATATTTATTTACAGGTATAACAATTCATGCACTGATAATGAAGAAGCAGCAGTATGATTGCTTCATGGTAGCTTAGCTTGTACACTAATGAATGAATTGTTATTAAAAATTTTACTGCACACAGTATCACAGTTACATCCATAATACAGTATTGAAACAGTGTTAGATTTTTTAAAAAAACACTTCCCTGTGATGATAGGCTGATATGCAGTTTCTCCCATTATGAGAGAGAGAGAGGCATGCTGTACAGTAATGAAATTCTTTGAAAGTAAAGTCATAAAACAGTAAGAAAACTAACACATTATTAATTTTATATTAAATATCAGTCATGCTTAGGTAAAGATCAACTAGTATCTACATATTTTATGTATGACACACCTAAGTTTTTCTTAACTTTTTCAGCATCTCTAGCTACACAGTTCGTCTTTTCAAATTGTCACAAATCTCCAACAAATTTCCCAATATATTTATTGAAAAAAATGCACATATAAACGGACTCAAGCAGTTGAAACCCGTGTTGTTCCAGGGTCCCCTGTATTATGGTGAATTCACTTGCTCGGGCTGCCATAACAAAATACCACCAACTGGTTTAACCTTAACCACCAAAGGTTTATTTTCTCACAGTTCTGGAGGCTCAGAGTCAAAGATCAAGGTGTTCACAGGGCTGGTTCCTTCTGAGGCCTCTCTCCTCGGCCTGCAGACAGCCACCTTCTCACTGTGTCCTCACGTGGTCCTTCCTCTGTATGTGTCTATGTCCAAATTTCCCTTCTTATAAAGACAGCAGTCAGAGTGGGTTAGGGTCTGTGCCAACATCTCACATTAACTTATTCTCCTCTTTGAAGGCCCCATCTCCAAAGCCAGTAACATTCTGAGGTCCTGGGGCTTCAACATATGAACTGGGGGGGGGACACAATTCAGCCCATAACACATGGCAAGACACCAATTTTTCTATCACTGTTCGAAAAATATTTTCCCAGGCACAATATCAAAATTTTCAGATTAAAACTAAGCCCCTCAGCTACCCGGATAATCCTTCGCAGTATCAGACATCCGGGAATATCTGAAGAGGCTGACTGGCTTGCCTTTCAGGCTTGCACTTGGCACGGTGGAACCCTACGTAAGTGTGAGTCTTGGGCAAATTTTCACGCAAAAATTAAGACATGCTCATGTATTTGAAATAATAAATTTTAAAGGTCACAGTCAATACAACTCTACGTTTATAAAAGGGTCTTGGAATAATCATTTTTTTAAATACAAAAGAGATGTTTGTATTTGTTTTCCCACCGCACGACAAGGGCTGGATAAGTTCTCAGCAGTGCACAGCAGGACAGCACACGAGGGCTGTGTACAGGCCTGGGCGGCTGGGGAAACAGCTTGGTCTGTGGGAACCGTGTGGGCGAAGCTTGCCTGCTTCTCACCAGTATTTTTTCATAAAATCGCTACATCTAGGGTCAGGGCCACTCCTAACGAGGTCCTCAGCAACAGTGGCTCTCCTTAACGTAACTGTGTTTTCTGTCAGTTGGCAAGAAATGAATCAGAATACGGTGCAACCTGTTCTCCTTGTGAGGAGAACCGAAACCAGGCGGTGGAGATTACTCAGTATGTGGAGGAGAGCTAGCCCAGAAGCTGTGGGGTGTATCCTCTTCCTTACATCTCCTGGTAGCCCTGCGCTATAATCTCCGCATTCCCTTGCTGTGTCTCCCTGGACGCGACCTCTTATCCCCCGGGGCAGACCCAGCCTTCCAGGGAATCAGATGAATAAATGAGGTCTGGGGTGAAAACTCAGAGAATCTTATTTTCTAATGTTCATTTTTTTTTATTGAAGTATAGTTGATTTACCATGTTGTGTTAATTTCTGTTTTGCAGCACGGTGACTCAGTTATACACATATATATATTCTTTTTCATATTCTTTTCCACTGTGGTTTATCACAGGATACTGAATATAGTTCCCTCTGACTCAGTTATGCACATATATATATTCTTTTTCATATTCTTTTCCACTGTGGTTTATCACAGGATACTGAATATAGTTCCCTGTGCTCTACAGTAGGACCTGTTGTTTATCCATTCTATAGGTAACAGTTTGCACCTGCTAACCCCAGACTCCCAGTCCTTCCTTGAAGCTGCAGCCTGACTTGACAAGGCCTCGCTGGCTAATTTTTCCTGCCCCCCTGCCCCCCAGGGCTGCTAAGGAAGGTGGTCCAAGAAACCCAACGTGCCGCTGTGCGACCTGGGGCAACTCACATCGCCTCTCTGTGGCGTTTCCTCATCGTGAGGTGGGGACGGGGATGGTGCTGACCTTTGCTGCGGTGAGGATTTCACGGGTTACTGTGTGCAGAGCGCCGAGTGCGGGGCAGCATGGGAACCCAGAGCTCTGGGCCCCCTCCTGCCCATCCTCCGCTCAGGCCAGACCCCTCCTCTCTGGGCTCCCCCTGCCGTCGCGGCCCACGTGAAAGGAGCGCTCCTTTTTCGCACCTGGGGGCGCCTGCCTGCCTGCACCCATCCCCTCCCCCAGGAAGCGCCC
Organism: Delphinus delphis; assembly: GCF_949987515.2. Lineage (NCBI taxonomy): Eukaryota > Metazoa > Chordata > Mammalia > Artiodactyla > Delphinidae > Delphinus > Delphinus delphis. The sequence goes on along the minus strand of NC_082696.1, from coordinate 78,858,696 downwards.
GCTGTCTCCCCTTGCCGTTTCCTCCTCACCAGGCCCTGCGCTGAGCACTCGCCCAGAGCACCGCCGCCGTTAGGGGCTGGAAGGGCAGTTTCTTCACCCAGCACGAGGCAATGTCCCCATAGCCCCTGTGGGTGACTCGCTGCCGCGCAGGGCCGTCCCACGAAGTCCAGTGGGCCTGAGAGGTGGGCGTGACTCTCCTCTGCCGCCCCCATCCACACAGGCCTCAGGACGCCCTTTAAAGACCCTCCCGGGGGGTCGGATCCTGCGCTGAAACAAGATGTTATCACTTCTCCCGCTCGCTGGGCACAGGGGCAAACAGTAAGGAGGAGGGGGCCCCTGCTTGGAGCCGGGAGGGGCCGTCGTGGGGGCCCCGCGTGCGTGTCTAGGCAGCTGCAGTGACCTAGAGCCAGCGGGCGGGGAGGGGACGGGAGAGGAGAGGCCAGGCCGAGGGCAGCCGGCGCCGGGCCGGGAAGCTGGAGGGCGCACGTGCGGAAGTCACTCCTCCAGGCTGGCGCTGCGCTCCCGCACTCAGGACGGTGACTCTGACTGCAGCGCGGGAGCGGGCTGGGAAGAGGGGACACTCGTTGTAACAAGCCCTGGATCTGCGGGGGCTGAGGCCACGCAGTCACGGTGAAGGGAAGCAGGGATGACGCCAGGGTTTGGATTTCAATGGTTGGAGAGGATGGAGCGGAGGAATTGAGGGTGAGACAGGCGCCTGGGCGCTGGGGCAAAGGGACGGGTAGGAACGGCGCACTGTTGTGAGTGCCATTGGAGGGGCCGCCCAGCAGGCAGGTGGAGCCCTGGATCTGAAGGCCAGGAGAGACGCCTGGAACCAGGATAGCCTTGGTGGTCGTCAGCACAGACGTGGATGGTTTCCAGAAGCGTCCCCTGCAGAGAGTGGAGGCAAGAGAGACGGTGGTCCTCACAGAATCTCCAGCTCAGGAACCGTGAGGAGCTGCGGAAGAGAGAAGGCGCTGATCCAGAGGGACCCGGGGCAGCCAGACAGAAGGAACCAGGAGACGGAGCGGAGGACGAGCCGGGCCAGCGTTGGAAGCGGAAGGCGGCGGGTCCACCGTATGAAAGGCTGCTGGAGGTCAAGAAGAGAAAGGGGACCTACTCCTTTCCAGGAGGTCCCTGGGAAGCGGCACCAAGGAAGTCACCGGGAGCTTTGGAGAAAAACTCAGTAGAGGCAAAAAAGGTTGAAGCCAGGGGGCTTCCCTGGTGGCGCAGTGGTTGAGAGTCCACCTGCCAATGCAGGGGACACGGGTTCGAGCCCTGGTCTGGGAGGATCCCACATGCCGCGGAGCAGCTGGGCCCGTGAGCCATGGCCGCTGAGCCTGCGCGTCCGGAGCCTGTGCTCTGCAACAAGAGAGGCCACAGCAGTGACAGGCCCGCGCACCGCGATGAAGAGTGGCCCCCGCTCGCCGCAACTAGAGAAAGCCCTCGCACAGAAACGAAGACCCAACACAGCCAAACATAAATAAATAAATTTAAAAGAAAAAATGGTTGACGCCAGATTGTAAAGCCATTTTTTCAAATTACCTATGAGAATCTTTCACGCTAATAGGAACATAGGTGAGGCGTCAAGAATTTCTTTGTAACTAGCAAAGACTCAACATGGGCTCTTCTGAAATCGCTCGGGTCTGATCAGCCAAGCGAAGAGCCACCGATGACTTGTCAGCTTCTGAGGGTGTGCAAAGCGGGCCTTGCTGTCACCCGGCGCGAGTGCTGAGGTTTTCGGGTTTTCTCACCTGTGCTGCACCTACTCCAGGAGGCGTGCACGTTCTCCTCTAGAATGTATTTTCAGCTCTGCATCCTTCTTAAACCTCACTTCAGGCAAGAATACCCCGCAAATAGAGAAGAAGAGGCACATGTTTGCCACTGTGGGTTTTTGTTAAATCCGCAAGCTGTTTAATCATCACCAGTCCCTAACTTTGCTGATGGCGTCTCTGCTGTTTTAGCAGAGATGGTGAGTTTGCAAGTCGCTATGAAGTCATTCTGGACAGCCAAGTCTGTGACACGTGACAGTACAGGACGCTGCTGGGGAATATTTTATGGATCATTTATGAGATTTTTTTAATCAGCGAATATACTCCCTGGAATATTCTTTTTATATATATAAATTTATTTAGTTAGTTTTGGCTGCATTGGGTCTTCGTTGCTGCACGCGGGCTTTCTCTAGTTGCGGTGAGCGGGGGCTACTCTTGGTTGCGGTGCGCAGGCTTCTCATTGCGGAGCACGGGCTCTAGGCACGCGGGCTCAGTAGTTGTGACACGTGGGTTCAGTAGTTGTGGCTCCCAGGCTTAGTTGTTCTTCAGCACGTAGGATCTTCCAAGACCAGGGATCGAACCTGTGTCTGCTGCATTGGCAGGCAGATTCCCAACCACTGCGCCACCAGGGAAGCCCTGGAATATTCTTTTTGTTTGTTTCTGTTTTGAAGATAATTGCTTGTGACCGCATTTTGCCCTGAGGCTGCATTAAACCAGTGTGTTCACCGAAAACGCACTTACTTGGCAGCATCTAATTTTTAACCTTTTATTTGGCTATAATTTAAACTGAATCTCCTATTCATTGCTGAGACAAAAACTGTTCAGGAGCAATCAGCATGTGTGGGCACTTTGTTTATTTACGTATTTGTTCCACACTTTAAAATTTACACAGGATTTTAGACTCCTAGGAAATTAAAATGCCCAAATGTAGTTACCGTATTAGTGCTCACAAAAATCCTAGGAAGGCAAGTTACCCACTTGTAGACTTGCTTGTGTCCAGAAGTTCTTACTTGCATTTTACTACTCTTATCTCTTTAAAAGAAGACCAAACAGAATGAACAGAAGAACTTACTAAATCCTGAATCTAAAACAATATTAAGCATTAGAAGAAAAACCCTACTCCCAGTGATGGGAACAATATGACCAGAGAACTTTCCCGACCCCTAAGTCAGCCAAGGGAGGTATCTGCCTGCCCCTTTAGTGAGGACATCTGGTACATTGTATACAGTGGGGCTAATTTACGTCTCTATCAAGAGCTGAAAGCAAGAAAATGAGACTGGCCAGCGCATCCGGGCAACCCTGGGGTTCCTTAGTCGCTGGCTAGTAGCCCAGTCTGAGATGACAGGATGGTCAAGGAGTCTCGGTATGCGATTCTATAACTAGTTTTGAAGAGTCTCAAAGTCTAGATACCGTATACACAAATGCAGACCTGTATTACTGGGTCATGATTATGTATTAACAGGAAAATAACATTAATGAATCCCGCAACTAGTGATCCGCACGCCTTCGGTGGTGACCCACATTATCAAGTTCTGAGCCTGGTTGGCTGCCGAATCTGCCCCGTGATCAGCAGCGCCCCTTGACTGGACCCTAAAAGGCTCGAGAGGGCTGCCTCGGGAGAGGGTCAGCGACCAGAGGCCCTGGGTCACTTGCAGGACGAGCCCCAGGCCCCTCCTCTTCAGGCGGACAGATGCTGTATCTCTCCTGGGGAGTCAGAATCAGGGGATTGAATTTGCTGAACAGCGAAAGAGGTGGATATGGAACGCTCCTCAGTAGAGGTGACGGACACGACGCAGCGACATGAAGTGGGGTGCATCCACACCAAAAACATGAGGTCTGGGACATCAGGCGGCCATTTCTGAGCCCTGAGGAATTTGGTCATCTCTCCCGAGATGGGGGTGCATGCGGGAGAAGTCTGGGGTACACACTCCTCTCCTGCTTGTCTGCCTGCCCTCCTGACCGATCCCCGGCCTCCAGCACCGAGCCTGGCACGTCGTAGGCGCTCAGTGAATGTGTGATGAGTGACTGATTCGGTCCCTCTTTCCAGCATCACGCAGGGAAGCAACCACCCTGAGCTCGTCCAGGGCCCCAGGCTCTGGGCACATGGGCTCTCGAGTCCTGTTAGAGCTCCTGGCTAGGGGACTGTTCCTCCCACCAGGACGCCACAGAGGGACGGACGGCTGCCACGTGGTCCCTGGAGGCTTCTTCAGCTCCTTCCCAGCACAGCCAGGGCCCACACACACAGGAGGAGGAGCTCGATGACTATTTATTGAGAGAATGAATGGACCCATTACCCGGCACTTGCTTCCCCGTCCAAGGCAGTCCTTGAGAAGCTAATGGGACTTGTTAGCTGGCTCTCGCGTGGAACTTCGGGTCTTACTCCGGAAGCGGGGGCAGAAAGCACTGGGCTGTGTGTGACTGGGGGTCTGACACCCAGGCACACGGACGCGCTGCCTCGTGGGCACGATTTGTGTGACTCAGAAGATGACACGGACCCGCCGTCACTCTTTCGTGTGGAGGCCATCCTAACCCAGCCCAGTCCCACCACCTGTCAGTCGTTCTCAGCCTGGGCTGCAGGTTCCAATCACCCGAGGAGGTTTATAAAGCCTCTGGATCAATTAAGTGACGTTTCTGGAGGCGGGACCCAGGCATCGGCGTGTTTTAGGCTCCCTGGCTGATGGCAAGGGGCAGCGGGGGCTTGGGGACTCTGCTGCCTTTACGTAAAGCCCATCAAGCTGCCTCCCTGGTCCAGTCGGCTGAGCCCTCCGCCCTCACGAGGTCTGGCTGTCGGCCGCCTGTCCATCTGTCTGGTGGTGGCACAGTCACCGTCGCTTCTGTTTTCTAGTCGTTCTTATCTCTGCATATTCGTATGCAGGGTTTTTACCCTGACTCAGAGGCCTGGGACAAGACTTTTGCAAGATTCTGTAACTCGTGGCAGCACAACAAATGCACCTACACTTCCTTATAAGTGCACATGTGTTGTGTGTATATATAGCCTATATTCCACCCGGGGTTTAACTTTGCTGTGGTTATTTCTTCGCGCTCAGAAAATTGCTTGAGCAGATTTCTTCCGTTTCAAGCCAGTTGCCAGTTGAGGTTTGTGGCGAGTCTCTGGCCCCCTCTAGTGGTCACAGCGGAGCATGTCTGTTTCGAGCGTAGGTCTCCTCCGGGATTCCTAGCCTCTTAGGTACCCGCAGCATCGGAGGAGACTGGCTTCAGGGTCTTTTGCCCTTTGCTGCTGTATGAGCTCCAGGGGTGCAGTTTGCCCTCATGAGGAAAAGACAGTGAGAGTGCAACCTACTGCCCCGCCTTCTGTCCTCCTCCAAAGGCCCTTCCAACAGCACCAGTAAGGACAAGCCATTCACTCTGTGCCAGGCGTGTGAGCAAAAAGAGCCCTTTCATACCAAAGTATCTCTTCTGTGCTGTTATTTTGTGTTAAAATATCAACATCTTAGCATTAAGACAATAGAAAACGTTGTGACTAAGAGCTCAGCACTGGAGCCACACTGGCTCAGATCCCACGCTTACCAGCTGTGTAACCTCAGGCGACTCACTTAACCGTTCTTGGCCTCAGTTTCCTTATCTGCAGATTGGGGCCGACAGGAGTCCCCATCTCGCAGACTATACTGCCAAGTGCCGCCTGGCAGTGTTGTCATTTCAATCACTAAACGTACTCTAAAGGTCTGAATTTTACTCCGGAATGATTTGCCCAAACACTCCTTTCTACCAGGCAATACATAGATCATATTAAACTTCTTTTATAAGCGTCTATTAAAGTCTTCTGCCTCTTTTTCTGCCTGGCCTCAAGGCATTTCCTTGTGTCTACACCAGAGGTCAGCAAACGACAGGGTGGCGCCGAAGCCAACCCAATGCTGTGTTTGTAAGTAAAGTTTTCCTGGAACACATCTACATGCTCTCGTGTACGTACTGCCTGTGGCTGCTCTCGTGCTACAGTGCAGACACGGGTGGCTTCAGCAGAGATCATGTGACCTACAGCCTGGCCCTTTACACAAAGAACTTCCAACCCCTTGTCTAGACCTTGGGTCCCTCTGATTTACATCCAGCTGCGTTAGGAGGGCAGAGATACATAACATTCAGGATTGCGTGTGTGAACCAAGCTTCCTCCCAACTCGGGGCTCTCCAACCCCAGCTCTCACCTTTTCCCTTCACCGCATAGTCAGAAGGCTTAGTACCTGACATGGAATGGTCTGGGAGAGAAAAAAAAAGTCGAAGAATTAACAGGCCTTTCAAATTCATAGTCTAATAGCCACTTTGGACATTTTCCTCAATTGTCATCATCTTCATGTCTTTCCTGAAATCTAGAATTATTGAACCCTGGGCTTCATTTCTTCCTGCAGATAAGCAGAAAACGGCCTACTCACTCCACTTCGCAGAAGCTAAGTGCATCATGGGCAGCTGGTAGCTGGGAACTTACCTGACCTCCAGAGCCCTCGCTAGACCCAGATATCAAAGGTGGTAAACTCTTAGGGCTTCACGTTGACATAATGGAGGCAAAGGGCTCAGGGCAGGGCCAGCCGTTCAGCAAGGGCACAGCAATGGGAGACCCACCCCAAGGCAGGCGGTGAGGTGGGAGGACGAGGCCTTCACCTCCCACCGCCAGCTCCGTGTCCAGGACAAGGACCCTGAGTACTCGGGTCAAGCTCGTTGTGGGCAGAGACAGAAGCCATTCTAGACGTCCAGCGGGACCAGGGAAGTGAGGGGGCTTAGCTTAGTCTCCCAGATCTTCCACTCTCTACCTTCTGATTTCAACCACGAAAACCGAGTGCAGTTCCTGGAAAGGTGAGGGGATTGGGTGGAGGGAGGGAAGCGGAGGTGACTGGATGGTATAACCATCTCGAATCGCCAGGCCCTGATGACCGGGGTCTTGGCTCAGAAGGGTCATCATACAGTGGCCAAGATGGGCAGGGAGCACGCCTCCCATCCTTGCCCTCCTGGAGCAGGCCTGGCACGGAGGAGTTTTGGAAGCCTCTACAGCAGTCTCTTAGGAACAGAAAACTAAGCTTATACTCTGTTTAGACTTTAACCACATGTGTTCATCCCTGTGTTCTTGATGGTCCTGTGATATATAAAACTCATTCAGCAGCTGAATTACTCTCCCACCAGGCCCTGCCCTCCCCACCTTGGACGGTTTCATTTTGCTGTTAGCACTCTCTTTACATTTGGTACTTACTGGGTTATGGTGTCATTTATTCATTGACTTTCAATGTTTTTTCCTTTCTCCTTACTTCCTCATAATGATATCTTATAATTTGTGATTTAGTTGTTCTGTGAAATCCTAATTATGTTAGTAATTTGAGGGAAAAGAATACTATATTTCCATGGTTTTCAGAAGCATCTCTATTTAACGGATTCTTTTCTGAATCAGGCAGGGTCCTAATCATTAATGAATACACAAATTTGTTTTACTTTAGAAAGTTTGGGGTATTCACGAAACAGAGTCAGAGTCTTATGGTCTCCCTGAAATGCGCCTTGAAGAGCTCAGCTCTGTTCCGTTCAGAAGGTGTCAGGAGTCTGCCTTGGCACGGAACAGCAAGAACAGCTTTGGGCGACCAGAGAGGAGCTCGTTCACATCCGTTTCTTCAGCGAGCATGTACTGAATCGCTGATCCTTGCCAGGGAGCTTATGAGCTGCTGGGATGAAAAACACAGCTTCTGACCTCAGTGAATCTCCTCGAGAGGTCCGTGCTTGAGCTGAACCTGAACAGTTAGCATTTTGGGTAGCGTGCCAAGACAGACCTCTGAGAAATGAGCACTTTGATGACGAGAGAATCTGGAAGGGCTGGTGTGGGGCTGCAGGCAGAAGAGCAGGTGGAGATGGGTGAACGTCTGGGGAGAAGAGGGGCGCTGCCTCCGCCCATCAGCCCCTTCCCTAGCCAGGCGGAGCCTCCAGACAGACAGAGACAGCCCTGCAGTCTGGACCTCCTACAGCCTGGTGGAGGCCGTATGTAAGCAAGTAATCACAGTGTGGCATGTTAGTTACTAAAACGAAGGCTAATAGACAAGTGACTGACTGCTTGGAAAGAACTGCAGAAATTTCCATTAAAACAGCGACGTTAGAACCGAGTCTTAAGTATCCTGTAGGACTTCAGGAAGAGGAAAGTCCTCGAGTTCCAAGGAGGAAGTGAACGAGGATGAGGTGAGAGGGGTGGGCAGAGGCCAGGCCACCCACGGCCTTGCAGGATGTGCTAGGGAATGTGATGCTCACCCGGTAGGCCAGGGAAAACCAATGTGGTAGAGAAAGGGGGTAAGAATATTAAGGACAAATGATTCAGGCATGATTAGGAGACAGTCAGATTGAAGTTAATACAATTCCAGGATCGAGTTTGGGGCTTTATAACCAGTTGCAATCAGCTATCGCTTAGGATAGGTAATTTTCCACTTAAACGCTACTTTTGTCCCTAATCTTCCCACTTTCCTCCAAGGAACAATAAGTTTTGGTTCCTAGAGCCTAGCTGACTGATCTGCAGCCTGGGACCCATGAGCGTGATAATAAGCGTCTATGAGCCAATTAATAGTTGAATAAACACCAACAAGTTTAACATTTACCTGCAGTAAGGCTGCACAGATTCATTAAAATGCTGTGCTGCTTTGCTTTCCCCAGGAATTATATCAAGTTATTGCAGTAACTGGTTATCTCAAGCAGCTTCGCTCTTCATGACATCATGAAATTTATTGACGAAATATTGTTTTAAAACACGGAGTCCATGTTGGGGGAGACATTGTAATTAAAAAGACCTCTGGTGGCCAAAGGAGGGACTTCCCTGGCGGTCCAGTGGTTAAGACTCCATGCTTCCACGTCAGGGGACATGGGTTCGATCCCTGGTCGGGGAACTAAGATCCCATATGCCACTCGGTGCGGCCAAATAAATAAATAAAACCTCTGGCTCTGAAGAGTTTAGACATCCAGCTTAGTTGATGAGTGTGTTATGTTTGAAAAAAAACAAAAAAACAAAAATAAACCCTTGGGTACCTAATTGAGCAGTATTCTGCAGAAATAATTTATGAAATTTTTCATAAATTTCTATACAAATGTACATTTCCCTAAAGAGAATGAGAGTTTTGTAGCACATCTGCGTCTCAAAAATGTATATAGTTACATAAAAGACCATTTTAACAACTTTTTTTTTTTTTTTTTTGCGTACGCGGGCCTCTCACCGCTGCGGCCTCTCCCGTTGCGGAGCACAGGCTCCGGACGCGCAGGCTCAGCGGCCATGGCTCACGGGCCCAGCCGCTCCGCGGCATGTGGGATCTTCCCGGACCGGGGCACGAACCCGTGTCCCCTGCATCGGCAGGCGGACTCTCAACCACTGCGCCACCAGGGAAGCCCAACTTTTATATTTTTATAGGGATGCATTCACTGGGTGTTGATCTTGGACTTCTTGGGGTTACATGGAAAAGGTAGAATCGCATTTTGACTTTGATTTTAATTCAGGGTTTCAATGGACATTAAAAAGGTGCAAGACTTAAGTATTAATGTTTAGTCTCTTTTTTAGTGTGTTTTTCTACATTCAAGCTGTGCTTCACAGGAGCTATTCTTAAATTGTCCACTGTAACCTCGGGCTTTTCTGTTGCATTTCTGCAGGAGCTTAAAATAATTTGCTGCATGATGTTTTTCCCCCGAGTTTCCTCTATATACTAGTGAGCCATTTGGGTGACTTGTTTCAGTGAAGTTATGAAGATTCATATGTAGTATGTTGCTCTTACAGAATTATGAAGTTTCACGTCGCAAAACGGAAGTTTAAGGAAACATTACGCCCGTATGACGTAAAAGACGTCATCGAACAGTATTCTGCTGGTCACCTGGACATGCTGTGCAGAATTAAAAGCCTGCAAACACGGTGAGCAACGCGAGGGTTACTTGTTCTACAGGAACAGGCACAGAAACTGTCCGGGAGGAACGTCTCCCTAGTAGAGAAAACTCTTGAATTCCATGTTTCTAACTCTTTTTTTAGTGAACAGCTGGACTTTTGCGTTGAAACGCAAAAGATTTTATTTAAAAGTAAATCAGTCATTAAAAGCCTCAATGTATCGGCAGTGTCTCAGTGTCTCACCTGTGAAAATGGGGTATTGTCAGTGGCTGCCTAGGGTCGCGGTGACGATTGAATGAGTTAATGCAGGGTCACCGAGTGCTCGGGGAATGTTAATGGTTGGTGCTGCTGTCATTTCCGTTATCGCCCGAATCCTAACCATCCTTCAGAGGAAAGCTAGTCTTTCTCCTTCGTTAAACTTGACCCACCAGCCAGCCCACAAAGACAGAGCTGTCCCTCCTCTGACCCCCTAAAGCGAGTAGAGTCCACTGCAGGGAGTAGAAGCGCAGCTCACCTTGGAATACTGTGCCGGAGAGTCAAACTGAGGACCCAGGGTTGACTCTCATACTGCTTCCCTGTGGGAAGCCTGTTCCCCGGGCCCTGGACCCAGTCTGGGCCCTTCCCTTCACACCTGTCCTGCACGGGGCTAGATACACACCGTCTTGCCAGGGAGCATCTTCTCTAGTGGTTGAAAGAAATGAGTTCAGTATGTTATTTCAAACATGTAGTTTGATTGTGTCATCTTGAAGCCAAGATATTTAGTCAGTTTCATTTTTTTTAACAGCCTTGCTTCACTATCAGGCCCCAACTACCAGCATTCAATTGAACAGTTCTTAAAACACAAGGACTGAGTCTTCAATGTTTGTGTATGCCCAGAGCACACTTAGCCCAGGGTGAGGCATATACTAGGCCCTTGGTAAAACACCTGTTGATTTCTATAACATTAGTTACAGAAATCACAGTTTTTTTGTTCATTTCCTTCAGCAGGTAAGTATTGAACCTGCAGTGTGTGCTGGGCACCCTGGGCACCCAGAGATGAACAAATGACCCAGTCCTTGTAGAGCGGCAGTTGAATGGATTAGATGTCATGACTGCCTGTACTCCTGTGCACACAAAGTAAACTGGAAAGTTGAGTCCATATTCCTTATAATTCAGTTCTAAAACACACAAAAAGGAAGAAAATAAGTGTCCAATTTAGGCTGACTAGGTCTCCTTGGAAATTGTTTTAAATCACCTGTGATCCTGTTACAGTCTCTGCACAGGTAGCCAAGGTTTTCCAAGTCCTTTCACAGAACTACCTAAGGCTCCCAACGTTTTTGTTTGCTTGTTTGTTTATTACAAATGTAATTGGTTTTCTTTTATTTTTCTTCATAGTGATAGGGTCACTACTTAAAATACACTGTAAAATCTGCAATTTAAATTTTATTTCATGCTGCATTGTAGAAATAGTTTACATAAATAGCGTCCATTTAATCATTTAAAACAAAGGTTAAATGTAAATTAGGATTCTGTATTTATACCTATGATTATTTATGATTTTCTGGTAAAGTTTTATTTTTCTGAGGGTGAAGGAATTAATGTTTTTGAAAGTAAGATATCTTTAAACTAATTTGATAATTTCCAGAAATCAATTGACCTGGAGAGAATGCCGTAACATTACAAACAGGATTTTTTCATTTAACATGTTTGTTCAACTGGTTTTGTTGTTTCTTTGTTTTTATTGACATATAGTTGATTTACAATGTTGTGTTAGTTTCAGGTGTACAACAAAGTGGTTCAGTTATACATGCATTTATACCTTTTTTTTTTCAGATTCTTTCCCCTTATAGGTTATTGCAAAATATTGAGTATAGTTCCCTCCCAATGTTTCTATAAAGTTCAACTGCTGCAGAATTTGCAGAACTAATCTGGAGTTTCTTGCTTATGTGATGTGTGTATACTGTCCAACTAGAAATCCTGAGATGGAGACTACAGCTTTCTTATCTGCTTATCTTCCATATGTCAGATGTATGATAAATGGTCACTGAAAAATCTGTTCTATTATTAACATGAAATAGTCATAATTATGATTTTGTCATTTTTAAGTGGTTGAATTCAAGAAACACCTGGTCCGGGGTGGAAACAGACAAATTACTTGGTAGTTTAGGACATTTTTTGCCTCCAGAAGATCAGCCATAAGTGATTTCATCATGGACTAGAATAATGAGAAAATTAACCTCGTGTAATTTTCATGTGAAGAAAATAAGCACGTCAACTGGAAGAAGTTCATTTTTATTTCCTCTTACGTAAATAGAGATAATTGTATTTTTCTTTTCAAAACCCTTCCAGCCTTCCAGCCTAGGGCAGTGTCCACCTTCAGCACTCATAATCAGATCTCTTTCTCTGCTAGTGTGGATCAAATTCTTGGAAAAGGGCAAATCACATCAGATAAGAAGAGCAGAGAGAAAATAACCGCAGAACATGAGACCACAGATGACCTCAGCATGCTCGGCCGAGTGGTCAAGGTTGAAAAGCAGGTACAGCTCAACTAAACTGCTTAACTTTTTAGCCAGATTTGTTTCCAGTTTTATTGAGATATAATTGACGCATATCGCTGTATAAGTTTAAGGCGTACGACGTAATGGTCTGACCTCCATATACTGTGAATGATCTTAGCCTCCATCATCTCATAGAGACACAATAAAAAGGAAAGCACAGGGCTTCCCTGGTGGCGCAGTGGTTGAGAGTCCGCCTGCCGATGCGGGGGACACGGGTTCGTGCCCCGGTCCGGGAGGATCCCACATGCCGCGGAGCGGCTGGGCCCGTGAGCAATGGCCGCTGGGCCTGCGCGTCCGGAGCCTGTACTCCACAACGGGAGAGGCCACAACAGTGAGGGGCCTGCGTACCGCAAAAAAAAAAAAAAAAAAAAAAAAAAAGGAAAGCACAGAAAGAAAATAACTTGTTTTCCTTGCGATGAGAACCCTTAGGATCTACTCTGTTAACACCTTCCTGGGTACCAGCCACCTGCCTCCGGTCCCCTCCCTCCACCCGCTGCCTCTGGTCACCATGAATCTGATCCTTTTTCTATGTGTTTGGGAAGGGGGTTGTTTTTTGTCGTAAATTCCACGTAAGTGAGATCATACAGTATTCGTGTTTCTCTGCCTGACCTATTTGACTTAGCAATATGCTCTCCAGGTCCATCCCTGCTGTTGCAAATAGCTGGATTTCCTCTTTTTTTATGGCTGAGTAATATTCCATTGTGTATATTTATATATACACACACCACAACTTATTTATCCATTGATCTGCAGTGGACACTTGTCTCTGAGCCTTGGCTATGAACATGGGGGTGCAGACATCTTTTTGAGTTAATTTTTGTTTCCTCTGGATATAGTCCCAACAGTGGAATTGCTGGATCATGTGGTAGCTCTATTTTTAATTTCCTGAGGAACCTCCATACTGTTCTCCACAGTGGCTGCACCAGTTGACATTCCCACCAACAGTGCAGGAGGGCTCCCTTTTCTCCACACCCACATCAGCATTTGTTATCTCTTATCTTTTTGATGACGGCCCTTCTAACAGGAGTGAAGTAGCCAGAATTTTTTTTTAATCAAAACTGATTATAGGCAGTTGGATGTATTTTAGTGAGTAATAGATTTTAAAAGGAATAAAATCAAGAAAGAGCAAATAAATTAAATCTTCTTTATGCATAGACAGTGTTTCTCTAAAACACCTGGATTTCCATATAAGAAATAGAAAATTTCCTTTCATCAATTAATACTCGAACTACAAACAACTGTAGATTTCCAACAGTAGAATAACAAAGATCTAGTTTTTATTTGTGTTTTGGTTATTTTCATTGTCTCTCTTATGTCGAAAAAAAAAAAAGCATAATAACTATGGTAGTGCACTGAATGTTTGTTGACCCTGAGAGTGTATCATCTCATACAAAGACAGCTTTTAGAAATCAAAATGCTCCCCCAATTTGATTATAAATATTCCAAGCATTTTATACCTTTATTTTTAAATTTAGAATCGCCTAGATTGATATCTAGGGTCTTTTTTTTGTTTTTTTGTCTGTACCGCACAGCTTGTGGGATCTAGTTCCCTGACCAGGGATGGAACCCGGGCCTCCTGTGGTGGAAGCGCAGAGTCTTAACCACTGGACCATCAGGGAAGTCCCAGTACCTAGGGTCTTGATTTCTTACAGAATCAGTTCCCTGCTAGGCAGCAGTAAAGTCCCAGAATGTCTTCAGGGAAGTGGCTGAGGAAGGGCAACCTGATCGGGGAGGAGGGTCTGGAAGAAGTTGCTTTGTACAGCGCTTATATGGTTTTTGAAACATCAATTTTATCTTATTTTTTTTATAATTTATTTTATTTTATCTTTGTGTTGGGTCTTCATTGCTGTGCGCGGGCCTTTCTCTAGTTGTGTCGAGCGGGGGCTACTCCTCATTGCAGTGCGAGGGCTTATTGCGGTGGCTTCTCTTGTTGCGGAGCACGGGCTCTAGGTGCGCGGGCTTCAGTAGTTGTGGTTCACAGGCTTCAGTAGCTGTGGCTCGTGGGCTTCAGTAGTTGTGACTTGTGGGCTCTAGAGTGCAGGCTCAGTAGTTGTGGCGCACGGGCTTAGCTGCTCTGTGGCATGTGGGATCCTCCCGGACCAGGGCTCGAACCCATGTCCCCGGCATTGGCAGGCGGATTCTTAACCACTGCCCCACCAGGGAAGCCCCTGAAAATCAATTTTAAAGGCTGGGGAGGCAGAAGGGCGCCAGTGGAGACCAGGCGGACGGACGGCGGAGCGTCCTGCCTCTCAGCCGTCCGTTCCCGCCCTCACGGCTGGAAGGGGCATCCTGAGCTGGTGCCCAGTCAGGACTGCGAACGACTTGCCTCTCCGGACTTCACTGTGCAGGCACAGCCGGACTTCTTTCTACATTCTTATCAACAGGCGTACGTTTTCCCCTCTTTCAGGTCCAGTCCATCGAGGCCAAGCTGGACTGCCTGCTGGACATCTACCAGCAGGCCCTGCGGAAAGGCTCCGCGTCGGCCCTCGCACTGGCCCCCCTGCAGACCCCACCTTTCGACTGTCAGCAGACCTCGGACTATCAGAGCCTGGCCCCGCCCGGCGGCCGCCTGCCCCGCTCGGCCAGCGCGGGCCTGGCTCGGGGCCTGCAGCTCATCCTCACGCCTGGCGAGCTGGGGGCGCAGACCTTGTACGCGCTGAGCCCCCCGGCGGCCCAGGGGCCCGGGAGCCCGGGGGACGGCCCGGCGGCGGCGGGGGTGGGCGCGGCCCGGCCGGCGGCTCCTGCCACCCTGCAGATCCCGGCCCCGCTGCCCGCCCTGGGGGCCCTGGCCCCCGGCCCCGCGGGCCCGCACGAAGGCCTCCCCGACGTCTCCGCCCGCCTCGAGGCCGCCAAGGAGCGCGCGCTGCGCCAGAGCCTCGACCTGGACGGCGCGGCCCTGCTATCTGTCCGGCCTGCGGCGGCCCAGGACCGGGGCAAGTCGGCGTCGGTGCAGAACCTGATCCGGTCCACGGAGGACCTGGACGTGCCGCTGTCGGGGAGCGAGTCCAGCGGCTCCAGGGGCAGCCAAGATTTTTACCCCAAATGGAGGGAATCCAAATTGTTTATAACTGATGAAGAGGCGGGCCAGGAGGAGACCGGGTCGGACGCCTTGCACGCGGGGCCGCCGGCCCGGGAACCCGCCCTGGCGTCGGACTGTCTCAGGACTGGACGGTCCCGATCATCTCGGAGCGCAGGAGCCACGGAGGCCCTCGGCCGGGCCCATGCCAGGCTGAAATGAGGCCCTCGCTCGCTTCCCTTGCCCCGCAGCCTCTCAGCCATACACGTCGCTGCATGAACTCTTCGGGAAGCCCTTCTCAAAAGTTGAATGCCCAAGAATCAGGAAGAGCAGGAAAGGCAGTGTCCAAGCCCGTTACCTTTTAATTGCATGACAATGCATGTTCAGGGGACGGCTGAACTTCCCAGGTAGGACAACATTACCCCTCATTCAGGAAGGTACCTCGCGTTAAAACTCCTGAGAAATCAACACTGCTGGTGCTGTGGTGTGTGTGAAAATGTCAAGGTCAGGTCGTTTATAAGATTGGACTATGTCTTTTGAAATGATGGGAGTAAGCGCCTTCAGATTTCAGGCATTTCTGCTTTGTGGTAAAACACAGAGTACAGTTTCAGAATTAGGCCATGACGTGCGTACACGTAAACATAGTATCAGCTGCTGATAGGGTGTCCAGTAAAGCAGAATTGGGGAATCACAGAAACGGCTGCCTGTCCAAGACGTACTTGCCAACCCGTTCCTATTCAGGCATTTTATTATTAATGTAATTTGAATGTCAATTCGTGTGCTTTTGGTGACTTCTTAACGCTGTGGCCAGCAACTTTGCACGTCATTTTCATGTTCTTTATGACGAGAATGTTCTTCGGTTAGAAAATGTGCAAACAGTGAAAGTCAAGGCCAGTGGGGCAAATAGGCTGACTCTGACACATCTGACTTCAGTGGAAACGTACTCCCTGATGGCTCGCTCCATCAGCTGCTACACAAGCAAACCAAGTCCTGAGAAGCGGACAGCCGGCCGGGCAGGGCTGATCCGTGTGTCCTGCAGCGCTCTCCACTAAAGGCAAGTGCGAGAGGCTCTTCCCACGGCTGATACACACGCAGGATCCTGGGAGCAGACGTGTGAGTGAGACGGGGATGGAAAAGGCTTGAAAAGAATCCAGACACGATACCGGGAAACAAGTGAGCTCAAGAAAACGACTTCCCCCTCCAGGGCCGTGAGAGGGAGGGAAGCAAACCAAAAGGAAAGACCTTGATTTTTTTAGAAAACGAATATTGCTAAGGAATTCAACTACCTAAACATCCCTTCTTCTTATATACAAGCAGAGAATTTTGAAAGGCATTTATTTTTTAATATGCCCTGAATGTCTTTTGCCATTAGGTAGTACATTTTGCATATGGAAGGCTAAAACTAAACGTCCTTTACTTTTTATACTGTAGTGCACATTTTCTATTTTTCCCAAGAATGTTGCCCCCAGTCTGAAATTACTGGCTCAGTTTCCTGGTACAAACATTTTATGGTTCAAAGTCAGGTAACACTGGCGGGGTCTGCGAATCAAAGCACTTAATAATATAGCATGGCAGCAAAAACCAAGGGACACCAAAAGAGAAATGTATGTACCAGATAGCAAGCTAAGTTGACCGCTTGTTAGAAACCAGCCTCGCTAGCCCAGACCGTCAGAACTTCTGCCAAGGTAACGGCACCCAAAGGGCCAGGAGAAGCGAGAGAACACTGGTTAAACTCTCACCACAGAAGGACTTAAAAAGAAGAGTTTTTTCCTTGGCGGTAGTGCTGCCTCCGGGAAAACTTTCCCAGCGGCCAGGAGGACCAAGCAGGGCTGTCGCCGGCCACCCAGAGGCCAGAAGATGCCCTGACACCCGCCAAGTCCCTCCCAACTCCCTCCCCAGCCGGGTTTCTCCACCCCAGACTCCCCCCGCGACTTTTCTTCTCCACAGGCTTATGGACTCCCTGCCACAAGTTCCCTTCTGGACTTCACCAGCCGACATCCCCAAGTAAACCGCTTCTCCACTCACCCAAAATGCGCTTCTCAGCCTTTTAAGACCCTGTCGTTTTTGATAAACACTGAACTTTGGCAAGATTCCTCTTCTCGCCCCACCGGGATCCTAGCACACTCCCCCGGAGCATGTCATTCAGAGTGTGCTTGGGTGCTGGAGATACGCAGAAGAGAGTCTAAATTTGACACTCCAGTTGAGAAGAGGTTCTCAAGCTTTCGAAGCCATTATTTTCATTTTCGAACCGTAGAGTGTTAGTAAAGTATTAAATGCAATGTTTCATCTACCCACGTATCCACTCAAAGTTGTGATCCATCCTCCCAAGGAGGTTGTACACAAGAACACACACACACACACCCCTACCCCTCCACTGACCCGAAGCCAGACCCCCGCCGT
This sequence comes from Delphinus delphis, assembly GCF_949987515.2. Classification (NCBI taxonomy): domain Eukaryota; kingdom Metazoa; phylum Chordata; class Mammalia; order Artiodactyla; family Delphinidae; genus Delphinus; species Delphinus delphis. The sequence continues at coordinate 78,841,146 of NC_082696.1, read as the reverse complement.
GCACGGCAGGCCTCTCCAGGTGTCGGCCGAGGAAGAGGCAGGCGATAGCAGCTTTCAGGTAGCACTGAGTCTTGGACACACTGTCCGGGTCAAACCCCACTGGCAGCAGGAACTCTGAATGTACGGGGGACCCCTCTGGCCCCTTTAGGCCTCAGACACAGCACAGTTCATCCGGCGTTGCTGAAGACGGAAGATTCAGAAACAAACCTAAGCCCATCACTGAGGGTTACCCACAGCCCCGCGTGGTAAATCATGTTAGGAAAAGCTTTCATACATCCAAGCCATGACCATTTTGTGTCTGTCTTACTCTATAGCGCAGAAAGTCCTGGATGTCGAAAGCCGGTTGTCTTGTGTGAAAACTGGAGGGTTGTGTCTGCTCTGTTCCTCTCGGCAGAGCCGAGAGGGGCCTCCCACTTACACTTAGCAAAGTCCCTTCGGTCAACCCCAGACGGCGTCTCGAAGCACAATTCAGCTGAGCGCTGATCAGCCGCCGGCTTTCTCGGTCCGTGTTCGTCTGCCTTCTGCAGTTCGTGGGGCTGATCAAGCTACCGCTTCCTGGCAAACATCCCTTCTAGGAGGTGAACTGAGAAACTTTGCTCTGTCTGATCTAAATGTTTGCATTGTGTTCAACTAAATTAACACGTGTAAGATTGCAAGTTTCGTTTAAAGAAGACACTTGACTGAGTTTTTAAGTCTTTATCTCCTGTTCTAAGGTGCCTTTCTTGCCTCCCCTTGGCTCAGTGATTCTGAACATTCTTAATTTGCCAGTAAAACAAGTCTAACAGAGAGGAGGAAATCAGGCACAAAGTGACTAATTCTCATGCCTGTTTGCAAAGCAAACTATAAGGAAGGATGCAAGTGAGCAACTAAGTGAATAGGTCACTTCATCCAGATTGAGAAAATATCATAAATGTTAACTTATCTCCCCAGAAGCTATTTTTTGCCTTAAAATGACATGGTTGTGTTTTTGTAAGAGAAACTTAATTTAATATAATTATGTGCATTTAAGTGAGCAGTTCTGGAAGTCGTGTATGACAATGCAGTTGTCTGTTTCCTGAAAATAAATCAGGAATATCATATCCATTTCAAGCTACCATTCAAATGTAATTTCCTTTGCTCTCTTTTACTGGGATTATTTGTTTTAAAGTAAAACATTAAAAAGATGTCTATAAACAGCTAGTGTGCTTTCATCTCGTACTAACTGGTTTGTTCTGAACTGAGTCCTAGTCGATGAAACTGATCGTATACAGATTTGGGGTTGAAATTAAAAATTACCTTTTTCCAGTGTTGCTGAAGAAACCATTGGTAACTGGGGAAGAGGAGAGATTTACAAATGTTGTTGAGGGTATCATAAGAAAAATTAACTGGATATTATACTGAATATTTATTTTTATGTTTTTAATTTGATATATCAAAACAGATGCCAGCCCATATGAGCCTTGTGTCAGCTAATAATAAAAGGGTTTGCTAAACGAGTGATAAGAAGTGGGGACCAGTAGGTCCCCAAATGCTGGAACCCCTGGCTGCTCAGAATGACCATTTGTAGCACCTACCCAGCGCTGCCCAACCAGGGGGCTTCTGCTCCAGAAGGGATCTTCCCCTTCTGCCCTAGAACCCCCCCCTCCTTCTGGTCCACTAGCAGTTTTGCACAGTCTGCATCATTAAGTGCAGTGGAATTATTTGAAAGGAGGCTCAGAATGTTAGAGCTCTGGAATGCAAAGCAACAAAGCCCCAAGAGAGCCGCCTTAGACGCAGGAGGAAGGGTGAGGGGCTGTCGCGTGAGGGGCCTCCCCCCATGTCTCTGAGGAGCGCACGCAGGTCTCCCTGCCTGTCCTGTCACCTTCCGGAGACGAGTGAAAATAATCAGCAAACTTGGAACGTGCTTGCTTTGACCAACTCAAAAACGTAAACAGCTTCCAAACGCTTTCGCTTTCGCACCTACCTTACAGCCTCTCTCAGTCCCGCCTTTAAAAGCAAAATATACGGACAATTATTCTACCCTCATCATGGGTACAAGTAGGTTCCCAGACCTTGAAATGCCCACTTTCATCACCCTGCTTTCGACTACTTCAAGCACCTGGTACAAGTAAAAACTGCTTCTTTAATTTTAAAAAATTTTTAATTAGTTACAATAAGACTTCACCCTCTGGCCTACCTAACTCCAGGTTATTGAGGTTTTTACTACATTTCCAAGCAGAAATTTATCAGATACACTACGTGCAAACTACAGATTACGCACTGCCCTGAAATCACAGCACCACAAGACTGGTGAAGGGTAATTTTTCTGTTCCGATAAATAAATAGAAAACCCGAAGGCACATTGGTGTGATAGATTTCTTTGCCCGTTCCCATGGCCCATTCATTCCCATCATGATTTTGTTGCCTAGTTCAAGTCCAGTGCGCTCCGGGCTAAGCATCGGGGTCCAGGCTTCCCACACACTGTCACCGAATTTCTCAACTTCTCACCTGCTTGCAATTTTTTTTTTTTTTTTTAGCGAGGCCCATCTCTTTCCATTACTTGCTTCTACTTACCCTTTCCTTTGCCTACAGTGGTGTGCCTACCTTCCAGCACCGCCAAACCCTGCCCTGCCCGTGACCCCAGGAGCTAGGTACCCGCACCTTCCCCTGGGGGCAGCCCCCGTGCTCAAGGCCTCCCGGCCACATGCAACACCACCTCCTGCTTCCAGGACTCGGGGGAGGAAATGCGTCGGCCCCTCCCCGGGGGAGCTCTTCCCTTACGGACGACTAATTCTCCTGCTCTGGATGCCAACGCCCTCCTTCCCCGTATCTGCGGCATCTCCCACTCAGTAACAGAAGTGAGCCTCTCCCATGACCAGCACCGCAAGAGCTCACCTTCCTCTTTCTTTCTCTCCACATCGCACCTTCTTTAGAACCAACGATTTATAGCGTACGTTGTATAAGGTACTTCTGTTTCCCCAGCATCCATCCACCAGCCAGCAAGACAGTCAGGCCCATGCCTGCCCACCCCCCAGACAACCAGCTCCAGCCCTTCAGCATGACCTCCTGGAAGCACATGCTGACCTCCCGGACACACATGCAGTCAGCATCCCTCTTGGCTTCTCTGGGGCCGCCAACGCTGTGAACAGCCTGCCTTCCTTTTAAAACTGCCCCCCTACCCCCGTTTGTCCCTGCTTCTCTGGAACAGTCCTCTCTATTCACTGTCCCAAGCTCCTTACTTTCCTTGCTTTGCGGTCAGTGCTCCAGATCCCACCCTTCTCTCCTCCCCTCACACCCTCCCCTGGTGGCCCCACCCGTGACCTCAGCTACTAACGCTGGGGTCCCACGCAATCAGGGGTCTCCAGCCCCGAGCATCAGCTCTGAATGTCTCCCTTGGGCCCGAAGTCACCTCGGTCGGACGTCCCAGACAAACTTCTTGAGGGGGACATGTCACAATATCCCCCAAGCGTCCCCCGCCAGGCCACGCAGGCAGAAGGCGCTCAAGAACCCTGAATGGGTGAAAGTGTCCTGGTCTCTCTGGCCTTTTACTCAGTTTCAGCAGCTTCCAACCCCTAACTTCAGAGGTCTTTCTCTCGAGGATGTGACCCTCAGCCTCGTCCACACTGTGTCACAGATTTGATCGGCTACTTCTCCCAAAGGTCTCTGGGCTTTTCCAAAGGGAAAGAAATTAATGGAATTAATGAATGCCAAATAGTGAGTAATCGTGTTTCTGCAGGACTGGGAGAAGAAGCCCCCTCACCCCCCGCCCCAGGCCTCAGCATCCTTCGCCTCTGTCCCTCCTCCATTGACGAATACACTGCCTCAGACCCCACGGATGGTACCCAGGCCTAGATTCTGCCCATTCACCAGGAGGCCTGATTACTCACACTTCCCTGGAGCTCCAAGGAGAAAAGGGGGTTTCGTCTCCCTTCCCTGCTCCCTGAGCCCCATGAAACCACATTCCAGCTCCCCAGCCCTCTTTATACCCTACCAATGCCAAGCCCATAGCCAGAGCTGGCCTACAGTCTGTGGATCCCAGACTTTAAAATAACTCATGAACACACTACTATATATAAAACAGGTAACCAACAAGGACCTACGATAGAGCACAGGGAACTCTACTCAATGTTTGTACTAACCTATAGGGGAAAAGAATCTGAAAAAGAATACATATATATGTGTAACTGAATCACTTTGCTGTGCACCTGAAACTAACACAACCTTGTAAATCACGTAAACTTCCAAAACAAGCTTAAAAAGTAGCAACTCATGCTGAGTGACTGCCCAGTGTTGAGCCAATAAGGGCTTTCCCAGGTGTTACCGAATTTAAACCTCACCACCTGACCACAGGTAACCTATCGGTTAGGATGGATTTGGCTGCTGGTATAAGAAAACCCGAGAACAGGGGCTTCCCTGGTGGCGCAGTGGTTGGGAGTCCGCCTGCCGATGCAGGGGATGCGGGTTCGTGCCCCGGTCCGGGAAGATCCCACATGCCGCGGAGCAGCTGGGCCCGTGAGCCATGGCCGCTGAGCCTGCGCGTCCGGAGCCTGTGCTCCGCAACGGGAGAGGCCACAACAGTGAGAGGCCCGCGTACCGCAAAAAAAAAAAAAACAAACCCGAGGACGTTGTATTATCCAGCATAACTGAAGATCGGGGTGGCTCCAGACAGAGCCGTTTGTTCAGTGACGTCGGGGTTCCGTCCTGCCTGCTTTCCCCCTGGTCTGGAGGAAAGTACTGGCGGATCCTCTCGCTGTCCACAAGGTGCCACCACAAGCGCCTCGATTACCTCGGGGGGGAGGCGCCAGCCCAGCGGGAGGTAAATCCTTTGCCGGCCCCTGATTAGACTAACGCAGGTCACACGCTCACTCCGGAACCTGGTAGCAGTCGCACCATGATTGGCTTAAACCATTCACACCCCCCTCTCTGGAGTCTATCCTCCCGGGTAGAGGATCTGGCAGCCAGGGAGGTTCTGGAATGGAGGGTTAAGAGCCTTACTAGTCAAGTTATTCATGACTTGAGAGACCTCAGGACCCTTTGCTCCCGGAAACACCCACCACGACCAATCCCAGCCCCTACGGCTGGCAATCTGGGGACAAGGCCCGAGCGCCCACCTCCCAGGCCACTGGCGGGGGACCACTTTCTGCCTCCACCTGGACTCCCGCCTTTCTCCTCTTGTCTGCCCTTTAAGGTCCAAGGGGACCCTGGGCTTCTAGGAGAGGACCTCTCCTAGAAGCCCCTGTTTTCATTCAACCCAGAGCAGCCTGAGGAAGCTCCAGGTCTAAGAGAAGCAGCTGTCTTTCCCGTTTGCTTCTCCTTCGCTGGCCCAGAGGCCCCTCGTGGGCCAGAGAAGTTCATCCGAAGGAAGGAGCAGGGCACCAAAGGCTTTGCACACTGGGCCACTTGTTCTAGCGGATCTTTGCTGGTGGACCACTTTCTTACACCCCGGGGGACTTGTGGCCTTTGAGGGATAAGACCGGGCCACAAATGCCACCTCGTGTCAATGCCCTTCAGGTCTTTTTACCGATGTGGACCCAAAACTCCCCTCACGTCTCGACTGCCCTGGGAGAGCAAAATCCTTTTACTGCCAGAGCGAAATCTAAAGCGCCTAGAGCCAAACATTTCATAAGTGGAAGCCTGAGAAGGCCGAAGGGAGACGGTGGCTCCCTCTCCGGCGGGACGAAAACAGGCCCGGCGGGTCCAGCGCGATGGGCGGCGCGGCGGCCAGGTCGGGCGGGCTCAGGGGCAGCTTCTGCACAAACCGCAGCATCTCGCGTCTGCAGGGAGAGGGCGGGGGGACACTGGGACCCCAGGGCAGTCACCGCAGCCCGGGCCTCCCCTGCCCCAAACGCGTCTCCCGGTGCCTCCCCTCACTCCCTGAGGGCGCCCCCTTCTCCAGAGCTGGGGGAGCCCCCGGACGCCCAGCCAGGCCGGTGATCCTCCAGGAAGCCGAGATGCCAGCGACTCTACCATCAAGTCCTCTGAGGTCGCCCACCTCGGGCCCGGCTTTGGGGGTCCCAGCTCCCAAGCCTCCAGATCCTAAGAACAGCCGCTGCCTGGACTCAGCCGGCCCCACGACGAGGGCGTGCGTCAGGCCCGTGGCCGCGAAGCGCGCCTCCAGCCGGATGAGGGTCTGGCTGTGCGCCTCGATGATGCGGGCCAGGTCCGGGCCAGGTGGCCTGCGAGGCGGGCCAGGAGGACCAGTGCGGGGAGGTGAGGGGCGGGGAATGGGCTGGGACCACTCACCAACATGAGCTTCCCCTGGCCCTATTCTATGTAAAATTCCAGAGGAAAGGTAAAGTTTTCGGGCACCGTCCACCACAGCTTGCTTGATCTCTCCGCGTCCAACTGCTCCCAGCCGATTCTGAATAGGGCCAAGTCCAGGAACTTATCCCAGCAGGACTTAGGGAAACCTGCAAAGGCCCAGGGTCTGCCTAAATACTGCCTCTACACAACCTACCCTAGGGAGGGGTGACCTGGCCCTGCAGCTGCTCTCAAGAAAATCCACTCCAACTAATTATCTGTTCTTCACCAATCCCTTCATCCAAATTGGATTATCTGATCCGTGTTTGCCTCCCTGATGCCCAGGAATTCAAAAGTATCTTCATTCTAGGCACTTCCCTGGTGATCCAGTGGTTAAGAATCCGCCTTCCAATGCAAGGGATGCGGGTTCGATCCCTGCTGGGGGAACTAAGATCCCACATGCTGCAGGGCAGATAAGCCCGTGCGCCACAACTAGAGGTGCAAACTACAGAGCAATCCGCAACTAAGACCGGATGCAGCCAAAAATTAAATAAATAAATAAAAAGAAGAAGAAAAACAAATTAAAAAGAAAAACTACCTTCATTCTAGTCTGAACAGATCTTGGAGCAGATCTGCCGGGCGTGAACCAGGCCTGGGGTTGTGGGGTAGAAGGTTCTGGAATAGGGGTTTCCAAGTGGCCTCGCTGGTTCAGACAGGCACTGCCGTAACAAAATCCCACGGGCTGTGGGTTTTCTCACAGTCCTGGAGGCGGAAAGTCCAAGACCAAGGCACCAGCAGATCTGGCGTCTGGTGAGACCTCCCTGGTTCGCAGGCAGCCTCCTTTCGGCTGTGTCCTGACGTGGCTAAAGGGGACGCAAGCTCTCCAGGGCCTCTTAGGAGGACACTCATCACCTTCATGATGAGGCTCCCTCCCAAAGCTTCACCTCTGAGACCATCGCCTCGGGGGTTTGGAACTCAGCGTATGCCTTGTGGGTGCACAAACCTTCAGACCGTAGGGTGCCGCCTGCCGACCACACAGTAGCCTCATTTACTCTCCTGCATCAAGAGAGAGGAACACAGAGCCTCTTTATGGGATGGGTGGGAGAGAGCCTATCACAGGATTTGGCTGCATGAGTCTAAGGAATGTTTAGAGAAGCAGAGGCCAGTTTTGTAAAAATGGGGCAATTTCTGGGACTTCCTGGTGGTCCAGTGGGTAAGACTCCACGCTCCCAGTGCAGGGGGCTCAGGTTCCATCCCTGGTCGGGGAACTAGATCCCACACGCATGCCGCAACTAAGAGTCCGCGTGGCGTAACTAAGAGCCCGCATGCCGCAACTAAGACCCAGCGCAGCCAAAATAAATAAATATATAATTTTTTTTTGCGGTACGTGGGCCTCTCACTGTTGTGGCCTCTCCCGCTGTGGCGCACAGGCTCCGGACACGCAGGCTCAGCGGCCATGGCTCACGGGCCCAGCTGCTCCGCGGCATGTGGGATCTTCCCAGACCAGGGCACGAACCCGTGTCCCCTGCATTGGCAGGCGGACTCTCAACCACTGCACCACCAGGGAAGCCCAATAAATAATTTTTTTTAAAAAAATGGGACAATTTGTGGTTATCTTGGCAATTCTTAGGAGGCAAGGATATCAATTGGTCTTTTTTTTTTTTTTTTTTTTAGCCCTGCCACATGGCTAGTGGGATCGTAGTTCCCCAACCAGAGACGGAACCCAGGCCCTTGGCAGTAAAAACCCTAACCACTGGGCCACCAGGGAATTCCCAGATTAATTCGTCTTGTTTGCAGAGTGTCATTGTCTCTGCCTGGTTTCAAACCTAGTTACAGAGTCAGTGCTCTTTCCCCATCTGTTCCATCACAATCACTGAGTGGTCTTGACTAGTGAAAATGTTCTGCAAGAGATGTCTATGTTTGGCAAGAAATGTTTGTTAGAGTTTATCTGCCAGCTTCCTGCTGCAACTTGTGGGTCTGTTTTTTCACTTTTCAGTCTCCCTTTTCGGCCTAAGACAAAAAGACAGAAGACAAAGGACATTCATCTACAGGGTTCAGACCCACCATCCCATCATCAAAATCCATCCATCACACGGTTATTTGGAGAACATGGTCTGCGTCTCCACTACAGTTAGTTCCATGTGCCTTTGGTTGCAAGATGAGGTGATGAATCATTTAAAAAGATCATGAGGGAATTCCCTGGCAGTCCAGTGGTTAGGGCTCCATGCTTCCACTGCAGGGGGCACGGGTTCAATCCCCGGTCGGGGAACTAAGATCCCACAAAGCCGCACAGCACGGCCAAAATAATAATAAAAATTTAAAAAGATCATGACTGCACAGTAGCACTTAAGACTGGACAGGATACAGATAATTACTAGAAACAAAGTGATTATCAATCCTATTCATAGGCTACCAAGGAAAGAGCCTAGATTTCAAAACCAGGCCATGAAATCGGGTCCTATTCCATCCAAATCTGTTCTAGAAAGCCAGGTCATCTTTCCTTTTAACCAACCACAAATGATTCTCCCTGACCAATAGTGAACCAGGGTAGCAAGCAGTGTTTGCTAACAAACGAAGCTCTTAGCTGGCCAAGAAGGAAACAAAGGCTGCGTAATTATCCATAACCAGAGACAAAATGTGGACCACCTTTTCTACTACTGGAATGGGAGCACCCAGAACGGAGGTGAAGAGGGACTTGGTTATCTGGCCAGGTCTCCTGCAAGCTCTGCTGAAGAGTCCATTCTTCCCTCGTTTTATGTCTCTGAGTATCTTTCTCAGAGAAGCAGTTTTCTGTAGGGGTAGGTGTTTTAAAATTGGAAAGTTTCTAAACGTTACTCTATATACGCAAGATAGGTTTTGGTAATAATCAGGTGAAGTCCTGGCGGCTTCCCTGGTGGCGCACTGGTTGGGAGTCCGCCTGCCGATGCAGGGGACACCGGTTCGTGCCCCAGTCCGGGAAGATCCCACGTGCTGCGGAGCGGCTGGGCCCGTGAGCCATGGCCGCTGAGCCTGCGCGTCCGGAGCCTGTGCTCCGCAACGGGAGAGGCCGCAATAGTGAGAGGCCCACGCACCACAGTGAAGTGTGGCCCCTGCTCGCCGCAACTAGAGAGGGCCCTCGCACAGAAACGAAGACCCAACACACCCAAAAATAAATAAATAAATTTATTTTTAAAAAAAATAATAATAATCAGGTGAAGTCCTGTTGTCCACATAAGAAGAGTACCTTAAGCAGCCACTGTGGAGAACAGGATGGAGGTTTCTTAAAAAACTAAAACTAGAGCTACCATACGATCCAGGATTCAGTTATACATATATACATTATTTTCTTTCATAATTGAGATTTTATTGATCAGTACACAGACATTTCAATTTGTTGGGTTTTTTGTTTGTTTTGTTTTGTTTTTAATTTTTTGGCCACGCTGCGCGGCATGCGGGATCTTAGTTCCCTGACAAGGGATGGAACCCACGCCCCCTGCAGTGGAAGCGTAGAGTCTTAACCACTGGACCACCAGGGAAGTCCCAGACATTTCAATCTGTAGACAATTCTTAACATACGTATGAAAAATCTAAAAAATCACGTAGTTGAGATTCTTTTCTGAACAGTTATTCCAGTGACTTTCCAGCTTAAAATTTGGAAGCAAATTTTCCTTAACAGGATATCAAGTACCAATATCTTCAAATATGGATACACCGTTACATCATAAATCTCACTAATACACAAGTTAATATCATACACACTGCATACTCAACGTGTCAATTGTTCGCAGCACATTAACAAAGTTACTAGGAAAGGTGGACTACCGGGACCAAAGATGTTACAGAGTGCACAGAATTCTGCCCAGGAGAGCCAAAGTCAAGGAGTGAGCGGTTTGCTTTAGGAAACAATTCTACCAAAAACAACACGGGAAGCGAAGCAATATAAAGTGTCCAAGACATTAAATGCATGACTGACTCCACACTGCCGTTTAGTGTGATTTGTATTATAGGATATAAAAGCTACCGCCCATCTATGGAATGTTAGGCTGACACCCAAGACAATCAAAGCCTCCCGTATTAAATATCCCACTATTTTCTGGTTGTACCAAAAACCAAACAACCAGCAAATGATTTCACCTCGTTAAAAAAAGCATTTACACTTAAAAAAATGGGATGAGGTGGGATAGCCTCCTTTTCAAAAACGTTTCTAGAGCTCCTAATAAGCTTGCATTTACAAAATCGTTGCTAGAAATCTTCCTCTGGATCGTGCAAGAAGGGAGACAGGGACCGCTGATAGGACCGGGTGTGTGGTATTAATCAGACTCGGCTTCTTTCCCTCGTGCTTCGTCAGAGGCCGGGCTGTAATCGTGTTTAGTTCCAACGTTTTCTGCAGGTAAGTCTTCTTTAGTCTCCTGGTTAGCCACTTCGGCCTGTTTTCCCTTTGCTCCCCTTTTCCCTTTTGTTTGCCCTTCCTTGTCTGAAGATTTATCCTTTTGCGCTGCCCTTTTTGGCTTTGGTTCCACTTTTGCAGGAGCCGGTTTAGCTGACAACCTCACCGATCTCCTTCGCCGCCCCCTGGGGGAGCTGACCCTGCTCTTGGGCGTCCTGGTGGGGGGGGGGGGGCGGGCGCCTGGGGGGTGCCCGCTGGCGGGCGTGGCCCCCCGGGCTGCTGGCCACTGCCACTCCTCCCACGCCCCAACCCCAGCTGCTGGGACCTGCCTATACATTCTTTTGCATATTCTTTTCCCTTATGGTTTATCACAGGGTATTGAATAGAGTTCCCTGTGCTCTACAGCAGGATCTTGTTGTTGATCCATCCTACGTATGATACTTTGCATCTGCTAACCCCAGACTCCCACTCCATCCCCCTCCCCCCTCCCCCTTGGCAACCACATGTCTGTTCTCTATGTCTGGGAGTCTGTTTCTGTTTCATAGGTACGTTCATTTGTGTCATATTTTCGATTCCTCATATAAGTAATGTCGTATGATATTTGTCTTTCTCTGTCTGACTTACTTCACTTAGTATGAGCATCTCCAGGTCCATCCATGTTGCTGCAAATGGCATTATTTCATTCTTTTTTATGGCTGAGTAATATTCCATTGTATATATATGTACCACATCTTTATCCACTCATCTGTCGATGGACGTTTAGGTGGTTTCCATGTCCTGGCTATTGTAAATAGTGCTGCTATGAACATAGGGGTGCACGTATCTTTTCAAATTAGAGTTTTCTCCAGATATATGCCTAGGAGTGGGATTGCTGGGTCATATGACAGCTCTGTTTTTAGTTTTCTGAGGAACCTCCATACTGTTCTCCATACTGGCTGCACCAATTTACATTCCTACCAACAGTGCAGAAGGGCTCCCTTTTCTCCACACCCTACAGAGGATTAAGTTTAAATGTGTATAGGTGGCCCCGCTTCATGACACTTCACTTTATTGAGCTTCACAGATATTGCATTTTCTACAAATTGAAGGTCTGTGGCAACTCTGCGTGGGTCAAGTCTGCCGGCACCATTCTTCCAACAGCATTTGCCCACTTTGTGTCTCTGTGTCACTCTTCAGCAATTTTCACAGCATTCCAAATTTTTTCATTACTATTATATTTGTTGCAGTGACCTCTAATCTATCATTATTTGGGGGCTCCAAGAACCGCACTCATACGAGCTGGCAAACTTAATAAATGTTGTGTGTGTTCTGACTGCTCCGTCGACCGGCCGTTCCTACATCTCCCTCCCTCTCCTCGGGCCTCCCTGTTCCCTGAGAGACACGATATTGAAATTAGGCCCATTAATCTCCCTACAATGGCTCCCAAGTGTTCAAGTGAATGGAAGAGCTGCACGTCTCTCAGTATACATCAAAAGCTAGAAATGATGAGGCTTAGTGAGGAAAGCCGAGACAGGCTGAAAGCTGGGCCTTTTGCACCGAACAGCCACGTTGTGAATGCAAAGGACAAGTTCCTGAAGGAAATGAAAAATGCTGCTCCAGTGAACACACGGATGATAAGGAAGAGAAACAGCCTTACGGCTGATATGGAGGAAGTTTTAGTGTCTGGACAGAAGATCAAACCAGCCACAACATTCCCTTAAGCCAAAGCCTAATCCAGAGCAAGGCTCTAACTCTCTTTAACTCCCTAAAGGCTGAGAGAGATGAGGAAGCTGCAGAAGCAAAGTCTGAAGCCAGCAGAGGCTGGTCCATGAGGCTGAAGGAAAGGAGCCGTCTCCATAAGAACAAAGTGCAAGGGGAAGCAGCAAGTGCTGATGGAGAAGCTGCAGCAAGTTATCCAGAAGATCCGGCTGAGATAATTCATGAGGGTGAACAGATTTTCAAGGTAGACGAAACAGCCTTCTATTGGAAGAAGATGCCATCTAGGACTTTCATAGCTGGAGAGGAGAAGTCACTGCCAGGCTGTGAAGCTTCAAAGGGCAGGCTGACTCTCCCATTAGGAGCTAATGCAGCTGGCGACTTTAGGTGGAAGCCGATGCTCATCTACCGTTCCAAAAATCCTAGGGCCCTTAAGAATTATCCTCAATCTGTGCTGCCTGTGCTCTCTAAATGGAACAGAAAGCCTGCATGACAGCACATCTGTTTACAATATGATTTACTAAATATTGTAAGCTCACTGTTGAGACCTACTGCTCAGAAGAAAAAGATTCCTTTCAATGTATTACTGCTCGTTGACAGTGTACCTGATCACCCCAGAGCTCTGATGGAGACGGACAACGAGATTCATGTCGTTTTCATGCCAGGTAATATAACATCCATTCTGCAGCCCGCAGATCAAGGAGTCATTTGATTTTAAGTCTCATTATTTAAGAAATACATTTCACTGGGCTTCCCTGGTGGCGCAGTGGTTAAGAATCCACCTGCCAATGCAGGGGACACGGGTTTGAGCCCTGGTCCAGGAAGATCCCACAGGCCGTGGAGCAACTAAGCCCGTGCGCCACAACTACTGAGCCCACGAGCCGCAACTACTGAGCCCACGAGCCGCAACTACTGAAGCCCGCGTGCCTAGAGCCCGTGCTCCGCAACAAGAGAAGCCACCGCAATGAGAAGCCCCACACCACAACGAAGAGTAGCCCCCGCTCGCCGCAACTAGAGAAAGCCCACACACAGCGACGAAGACCCAACGCAGCCAAAAATTAATTAATTAATTTAAAAAAAGAAAAGAAATACCTTTCGCAAGGCTACAGATGCCATAGATAGTGATTCCTCTGATGAATCTGAACAAAGTCAATTGAAAACCTTCTGGAAAGTATTCTCCATCCTAGATGCCATTAAAAACAGAACATTTGTGATTCATGGGAAGAATCACACTAATCAACATTAACAAGAGTTTGGAAGAAGTTGATTCCATCCCTCATGGATGACATGGAAGGGTTCAGACTCCAGTGGAGGAAGGAACTACAGATGTGGTGGAAACAGCAGGAGAGCTAGAATCAGAAGTGGAGACTGAAGATGTGACCGAATTGCTGCAGTCTCAAGATAAAACCTGAATGGATGCGGAGTTGCTTCTTATGGATGAGCAGAGAAAGTGGATTCTTGAGATGGAATCTACTCCTGGTGAAGATGCTGTGAAGATCGCTGAAATGACAGCAAAAGATTTCAAACGAGATGTTTTTATGCTTTATCAACATAAACTGTGTTGATAAAGCAGTGGTAGAACTTGAGAGAAACGACTCCAATTTTGAAAGAAGTTCTACTATGGGTGAGATGCTATCAAACAGCGCTGCATGCTACAAAGAAACTGTTCCTGAAAGGAAGGTCAATCCGTGTGGCAAACGTCACCGTGGTCTTATTTTAGAAACTGCCCCAGCTGCCCCGACCTTTGGCAGCCATCACCCTGATCAGTCAGCAGCCACCAGCATGGAGGCAGGACCTTTTACCAGCAAAAAGATTAAGACTCATTGAAGGCTGGGATGATGTTAGCAGTTTTTAGCAATTTAGTATTTTTAATTAAGGGATGTACATTTTTTTAGATATAATGCTATTGCACACTTAATAGACTACAGTGTAGTCTAAACATAACTTTTATATGCACTGGGAAACGAAAATATTCATGTGACGTTTTATTGCGATATTCACTTTATTGCAGTGGTCTGGACCCAAACCCCCAATATCTCGGAGGTGTGCCTGTAGATCTGTGAAAGAGTCGTGAAACCTTTCCGTTCACCACTAGGGGGCACCAAAGGACAATGACAATAGCACAAAATGAAAAAGGGTGGCGCTGTTACCAAAGATGTATCTTGTTTTCTTGTCTGGAGTTGAAGTTAACTACTTCATGTCATTGTTGGGTTCAGGGCGGGACAAAATATGCCATCATGGCATGTTGACTGTTTTGAATTAAAGTAATTTAAGAAAGAGCTGAGGCAAGAGGGAAATTTTGACCCTCCTGTCTCCCTGGAAGCAGGAAACAAATCTCCCCTGTGAGAGGTGGATTCCTTGCCTGCGGGGTAGAAGGGCACCCTTATCACCAGCGATGGGGAACTGGGGGCCGAGAAACCTGTATAAACACACCTTGTTGCTCCTTTACTACCCAAACCCAAACTCTGTTTAGATTCTTCACTAACTGAGCACCCAAAGCTTTCTTTTCGCTGTCAATTTCTCACAGAGTTATTGTTTCTTTGTCTAAAAATTATAAAAGCTGCCTCTCTGGCCACTGCCGAGGTCCCGTTTCTACGAGACCTCAGTGGCACAATTAAAATGTGTTTCTATTTCTTCTGTTATTATGTCTTGTGTCGATTTTATTATTAGTCCAGCCACAAGAACTCAAGAGGGATAGAAGGGGAAATCTCCCCTCTCTAGCATCATCATTGGCTTGATCTGAAGCTCTTGGGCTGGTAGTTCTCTTCCAAAGGTCATTTACTTCTGGACAATACATAAGGATGCTGTAACGTTTCCCAATAAAATCCTTTCAATCAAGGCAATGATAGTTTTTCTCCTGATTTTTAAAAGTTCAGTCTCTTTCAAAAGAGTAAATTTCCAAGTTTCCAATCATGTGGAGGCTGAATAGGTGGATATTTGGGGAAGCTTGCTTATACCTATTGATGATAAAACTGGACACATCATAGAAGTCCTCTGTAATACTTAGAACTGTAAGCGTGCAATGTGGCAGGGTCCACAGTCAGAAGTGGTTTCCTAAATGCATGGGTTACTCTATGTGATAGGGACAGAGTAAAGGGACAAAGTAGTTGATTAAGTAGTTAATCCCACTAGGGGACTGCAGGTAAAGAAAGAAGTATGGGACACCCCTGTAAGTTAATGATTACTCAAGAAAGCAGGTTTTGGAAGAAATAGACAAATTCTTAGAAAGGTATAACCTTCCAAGACTGAACCAGGAAGAAATAGAAAATATGAACAGACCAATCGCAAGTAATGAAATTGAAACTGTGATTAAAAATCTTCCAACAAACAAAAGTCCAGGACCAGATGGCTTCACAGGTGAATTCTAACAAACATTTAGAGAAGAGCTAACACCCATCCTTCTCAAACTCTTCCAAAAAATTGCAGAGGAAGGAACACTCCCAAACTCGTTCTATGAAGCCACCATCACCCTGATACCAAAACCAGACAAAGATACTACAAAAAAACAAAATTACAGACCAGTATCACTGATGAATATAGATGCAAAAATCCTCAACAAAATACTAGCAACCAGAATCCAACAACACATTAAAAGGATCATACACCATGATAAAGCGGGGTTTATCCCAGGAATGCAAGGATTCTTCAGTATACACAAAGCAAATTTTAGGATTACTTGTTCTAGTTCTGTGAAAAAAGTCCTGGGTACTTTGATAGGAATTGTATTAAATCTGTAGATTGCCTTGGTTTAGTATTTTAATGATATTAATTCTTCCACACCATGAACACGGTATATTTTTCCATCTGTTCGTGTCATCTTCAATGTCATCAGGGTATTACAGATTTCCAAGTACAGGTCTTTTATCTCCTTAGGTAGGGTTATTCCTAGGTATTTTATTCTTTTCAATGCGATTGTGAGATTGTTTCTTTAATTCCTCTTTTGGATAGTTTGTTGTTAGTGTCAGTTCATCTTTTAACACATTGATGAACCAACATCTATAATTACTAGGAACTAAAGTCCACACTTTATTCGGATTTCCTTAGTTTTCACCTACTGTTCTTTTCCTGTTCTGGGGTCCTGTATTACGTTTAATCATCATGTCACCGTAGGCCCCTCTTGGCTGTTGTAGTTCCTTAGACTTTCCTTGTTTTTTACCTTGACAGTTTTAAGGAGCACTGGTCAGGTATGTTATGAGATGCCCCTCTATTGACATGCGTCTGATTCTTTCCTCATGATTAGACTGGAGTTTTGAGTTTGGGGAAAGAAGCTGGAGAGGTGATGTACCATCCCATCATATCAAAGGTGTGTACAATCAACCTGACTTCACTCTCCGTGGTGACCTTGATCACTGTAGCCAACGTAGGCTTGTCAGGTTTCTGCACTGGAAAGCTACACTCAAACACCCTTCCAGACCCACAGTCTTGGAAGTCAGTCACTCTGTGCAGCCCACACCTAATTAAAACACAAGGAGTCAGGTTCCACCTCCTGGAGGGCAGAGTACCTGCATGAATTACTTAGAATTTTTCTGCATGGGAAGTTTGTCTATTCTCCCTGGCTTATTTATTCAGTCATTTATTTGTATCAATATGGACTCATGTCTCACTAATATTTTTAAAGAACCAGCTTCTGGCTTTGCTTTTCCTAGTGTCTTGTATTCCACGGGTTTCTGCTCTAACCGCTTTATTTCCTTAGTTGTTGTTTCCTTAAGACGATTCTGTTTTCTCTAATTTTGGGAGTTGAACATTTACCTCATTTGTTTCATTCTTTCTGATAACTGTAGTATGAGAAGGGGTCAGCAAGTTTCCTCCCCACCTCCCTCCACCCACCCAGGCATCCTCTCCAGGGCTCTGGAAACACTGCTAGGCTTGGGTGTGAGACTCCAAGTCTGCTCCCATGGCTGCCGTTTCTCTGGGAATGTGAGCTGCTCCACCCTCCTGACCGACCTCTTCAAGGATGCTTTGCATTATATAAACATCCCACTCCCTTTAAATGTCCATGAGGCTTGCTTTGCCATAGAAAGACGAGTTACTTGCGCAGGCCCAGCGGCCATGGCTCACGGGCCCAGCCACTCCACGGCACGTGGGATCTTCCCGGACTGGGGCACGAACCCGTGTCCCCTGCATCGGCAGGCGGACTCTCAACCACTGCGCCACCAGGGAAGCCCCCCCACCCCACCCCTATTATTTTTAACAGAAGTATGGCATTTCCAAATGTGGTCAATTCCTAGTCCCGAGAGCTGATCCCAGAGTTAGCCACCAGATGGAGGGCCATCTTATCAATTACACATCCGGCTAGTTCTGTAAAAGTAACACAAAAGGCCTCTTGCCTCAGAGTTTTACCGGTTTCCCAAAGCACTCTAAATGTTTAAATTTCCTGTACATAACCATATTTATAAATGGAATAGGTAAAAGGAAAAATAAATAAGCTTATTTATCCACATCATTCAGCAAAACCATCTATTCAAGACTTGGGACTTCCCTGGTGGTTCAGTGTGTAAGACCAGGCTCCTGATGAAGGGGACCCTTGTTCGATCCCTGGTCAGGGAACTAGATCCCATATGCCGTGTGCATGCCGCAACTAAGAGTCCGCGTGCTGCAACTAGAAAGATCACATGCCACAACTAAGACCCAGGGCAGCCTAAATAAATAAATATATATATAAAAAAAAAAAGAAGCTGGGACTTACAACCCCCGTGAGTAGCCGGTGAGAATTCCACACCTGCCCCTAGCCTTGCCCCGAAGCCAGAGCCCCCAGAATGTCTCCTGAGGGAGACCCTGGTCCTTGTTTAGTCCTAAATGGATTCGTTAGTTCGTTTGTTATTCAGCGAAGGAAATATTCAGAACTCTGACAGAAATATATCAAAAGGGATGTCCAGAAGAGTCCTCGGAATAGTCGATATGAGAGGACATTGGCGAGAACTGGATAATAACCCACCCTCCGCTCTTGAGAATGTCTTTCCTTGGACAACACGGAAACTCAGAACGAGGAAGGGAAAGAGGCCGATGAAGAAGACACCTTCCTGCCTCACCTGAACCTGCGATGCACAGTCACTCTCCAGACCACCTCTTCATTTATCAGTCAAGGCACGGAGAGCCGCGCTCGTCTACCTGCTGAGGAAGCGGTGCACACACGAGCGGCCGCACGCACACATCACGGGACACACGGGCTTCCTCCTGCACCCAACCTCCGCCACGGCCCCGCACACGCCCGACTCGCTAGGCTCCCTTAACGCCAGCTCACCAGGCCCGGCTTCGTCCTCGTGAAGGCAGGAACCTCGGTAGGTGCTGAGCTCCGGGAGTGTCAGCCCACCCGGCCTTCCAGAACGACCCCGGCTGGGGAGAGGGAGAGGCACAAAGGCCTCGCCTGTCCGCACCCAGGCCAGACCTCAGCTGAACAGAGGCGCCCTGCGGGCATCTTCACCTCCCACGGTGACCCCCTCCTGCGGCCCCCGCCCCCGCCCCCCAGGTTTCCCACATCCGGACGCCTGACCAGTTGGAGGTGGAAGGCTGGGGGCCGCCTAACACCTGTCCTGCGTCTGAGGCCCACGTCCCCCTCTGCCGGGTCTGCTTCCCTCCTCTCCCCTCCGCACATGCCAGACCCAAGAGCGCTCCCTAAGGAGCATCTACACATATTACCATCTCAAAATCTGCTTCCCGGGCTTCCCTGGTGGCGCAGTGGTTGGGAGTCCGCCTGCCCATGCAGGGGACGTGGGTTCGTGCCCCGGTCCGGGAAGATCCCACATGCCGCGGAGCGGTTGGGCCCGTGAGCCATGGCCGCTGAGCCTGTGCGTCCGGAGCCTGTGCTCCTCAACGGGAGAGGCCGCAGCAGTGAGAGGCCTGCGTACCGCAAAAAAAAAAAAAAAAAAAAATCTGCTTCCCGAAAAACTAAACGCGATAATTACGTCAGGAGTGGTCCCCCCCAAAACGGGCAAAAAGGTGGGTTTTGGTGCTGGAGCCCACACAAGTGTCTGCTGGAGCACAGACAGCCTCGGGCACAAGGTCACGATCCACGTGGGAACTTCCATCACTAGTCAACTTAGTGTATAATGTCAAGGAAATGGGACAACAGAGGAATCAGGCGGCTTCGTTAAGCTTGACTGAAGTTCTGAAGGAGAACAGTAATTCTCGAGTTGAGAAGGCATGAGTCACCGCGCGGGCTGGTTAGAACAGATCGTTGCACCCCAAGCCCAGATTTTTTGGTCACTCCGGGGCGAGTTCTGAGAATTTACATCTCTCACAAGTTCCCAGGTGGTGCTGATATGCTTTGGGGGACCACACCTTGAGAACCACTGCCTAGAAAATCTCAATGAAAGGCTGAGTGCAGTTAACACAATGATAGACAAGTGTGAAAGCCAGAACCTCATTGCTAGAAAAGAGGTTCTCACTTCCTGCAGGAGAGCAGAGAATGCTGAGGCCCAGGCCTTCACCCACAGAGAGTAGTGAGCTCCAGAGTGAAGCTTCCGTTGAAAGAAGGACGGCTCTGACAAGATTGGAAAAGGTTGGGACCCTGCTATCTGGGTTGATGCCCCTGAAAATCTTTGTTCCCAAATCCCTCCAAGCCTGCAGGAGTGGCCCAGACCTCCCTGTTAAAAGCTAACATCCCGGGGCTTCCCGGGTGGCGCGGTGGTTAAGAATACGCCTGCTAGTGCAGGGGGACACAGTTCAAGCCCTGGTCCAGGAAGATCCCACATGCCGCAGAGCAACTAAACCCATGAGCCACAACTACTAAGCCTGCGTGCCACAACTACTGAAGCCCACGCACCTACAGTCCGTGTTCCGCAACAAGAGAAGCCACCGCAATGAGAAGCCCATGCACCACAATGAAGAGTAGGCCCCTCTCGCCGCAACTAGAGAAAGCCTGTGCACAGCAACAAAGACCCAACGCAGCCAATAAATAAATAAGTAAAATAATTTAAAAAAAAAAAAAACGAACATCCCCTGCTTGCTTGAAGACAATACAGACACAACATGTGCCTCCCCTAAACCCCCCAGGATCTGCTCCACAGGCTTTTAGGCCAATAACTAACCACAGGCTGGGTGTGTGCTGCCCTGTTACGTTGCTGCAGAAGCTAGCCAGCTGGTGCCAGCAGGAACCTGGAGAGGATGCAAGGACCAGATGCTGGTGGTACGTGATGAAGAGCAGGCAGAACATAAGGTTGGACAAGGGGGAGGTTATCCATCTTGTGAGCACTTTCGACAGACAGAGAGTTTAATACCTGACAAGGATCCCGAGATGAGGCGATCTCACTACTAGGATGGCTCCCAGAAACAGAGAAAACCGTAGCCCACACGAGTGAAGCAGAAATGTCGGCACGTAGCAAAAGGTGGAAGAATGCATTTAAAGGCTCCAAGTCAGACGGCGGAATGTTATTCCGCCTTTAAAAAGAACACAGGGCTTTCAGAGAGACAGCTACACTCCCATGTCTGTTGCAGCATTATTCACAACAGCCAAGATATGGAAGCAGCCACACTGCCCATCAACGGATGAGGACAAAGAAGCTAAGGTGTGTATACACACAGTGGAATATTATTCAGCCAGAGAAGGGAGGGCATCCTGCCACTGGCAGCAACATGGATGGACCCTGAGTACACAGTGCTAAGTCAGACAGAGAAAGACAAGTATGGTGTCACTTACACGTGGAATTTTAAAAAGCCAAACTCGTACAAACAGAGTGAAATGGTGGTTACCAGAGGCCAGGGGGTTGGGGGATAAGAGAGATGTAGTTTAACGGCACAAACTTACAATAAATAGTCAATAAGCTATAGCGATCTAACGCATAGTATAATGAATATAGACAACAATACTGTACTATAATCAAATTTTCTAAGAGACTAGAACTTTAAAAAGAAAGGATTGGGGCTTCCCTGGTGGCGCAGTGGTTGGGAGTCCGCCTGCCAATGGGGCTTCCCTGGTGGCGCAGTGGTTGGGAGTCCCCCTGCCGATGCAGGGGACGCGGGTTCGTGCCCCGGTCTGGGAAGATCCCACATGCCGCGGAGTGGCTGGGTCCATGAGCCATGGCCGCTGAGCCTGCGCGTCTGGAACCTGTGCTCCGCAACGGGAGAGGCCACGGCGGTGAGAGGCCCGCGTACCACAAAAAAAAAAAAAAAGAAGAAAGAAAGAAAGGATTGGTAAAAAGAAAGGATTAGGAGTGGCCCAGGTTCAATCCCTGGTCGGGGAACAGAGATCCCACGAGCCGTGTGGCTCAGTCAAAAAAAAAAAAAAAAAAGGATAATTGCGTAATGTGATGGAGGTGCTAACTATCACTACAGTGGCACAGGTTGCATGCTAAACTAGGGTCTCTGAGAGCAGTCGGAGTGATGACCACCCTTCTCCAAACAAGAGGCCCAGTGTTGCCACTGAACCCTCCAAAGCCAGGAAGATGCAATCGCGAGTGGCCAGGTGCAAGGGCCAGTTTCACAGGGGTTAATGGAACATGGCATCTCTAGGGGGAAAATATCTGGGTAGCCAATAGGGGTACTACTTAGTCTGTACATAAAAAATCAAGCTGGATGGTCAGGAGGCTGAGGGCAGCAGCCACAGTAAAAAGTTCTGCTGTTGCCCAGCCTCCAGACGGAGGCCAGTTTCCAAACCTGAAACTCAGTGACCTGCAGGAGGAAGGAGCTGGCAGTATTGTGGCAACTGTACATGGTAATGATTCCGGAGTCCTTCACATCCAGGAACCTAGAGTCACTTACGCAGGTAATGTACACTGGAAACAGAGAATACGCAAGTATCGTAGGCAACTGGACACGAGGTCCTAGCTGACGGGGATTCCTATGGGCTTAGGGCATCATCGGGGCCCCCTGCTGGAGTGCGACCTGCGGCAGTCAGGTGATAAATGGAGTCCTGGCCCCCCGGGGTCCACTGGATCCATACCCACTTGGTGGTCATCTCCCAGCTCCCATTTCCCAGCGTATGATTGGAATGTTCATACTTGAGGCTGGCACGACCGCAGCACCAGAGCTGGACCCCAAGAAGGTTAAAACTCAGATGAATGCACCTGACCCCCAGACTTCAGTAGGTCTGGGGTGCGTTCTGAGAACTTGCATCTCTAACAGGCTTTAGTGGACTTGGGAGCAGAAAAGAACACTGGCGGGTCCAGGCTGTGCTGACGGCAAGCCCCGTCTTTTGGGCTAAGTGATCCTGCACATCCTATAGTCTGAGGGGTATCAGTGGTGGGGAAAATAATGCCATGTGGAATTTATAGCAAGCCCCCATGGGAGAGTCATAATGCGGACCCTGAGGCCCTGGAGGAAGGCCACAGTTGTCTGCAATGGAGATTCGCACACCTTTGGAAAAGCAGCCCTGCCACGCTGGCCCTGGTGATGGCCATAGGGCACCACGTGACTGTACAGCCACCTCCAGAATCCCTGAGCTGGGTCCTGTCAGAGCCACCAAGTTGCTAGATCAGGTGGGCCAAGCAGCAGTCCGTCATGAGGACCCGAGGGCACAAGGAGCTGCATGAAGAGACCCCATCACCCACCACTGCTGCACCAGCCCTGCCCTCAGCTCACACCTCTGGCTGCATGGGGGTGGCTGGGAAAGAGGGTGGGGGTGGGGAATCCCCCCATGGGAAGGGCTTCAGATGGTGCCCCTGGTCATCCGCTGTGTGGAGAGAGACCCGAAGTTAAAACACATACAGCCGCATGCGCAGAGGCAGCGTACTCCCTATTAACTGCGAGAGAGTCCGTCCCACCACC
Organism: Delphinus delphis; assembly: GCF_949987515.2. Taxonomy (NCBI): domain Eukaryota; kingdom Metazoa; phylum Chordata; class Mammalia; order Artiodactyla; family Delphinidae; genus Delphinus; species Delphinus delphis. Next base: position 78,818,186 of record NC_082696.1, on the reverse strand, counting down.
AAAGGGCAACAAGAAACTAGGAGGTCTGGGTAGAGGCAGGTGTTTGGATCCATTCAGGTGTAGGCATGAGGTCCGAGTGTTTTTCTGGTGTGAGTTAACCACCCATCAGGCCAGGTAGACTAACCGACTTGGGAGCCGATGTCGGCCGGTCTCTGTCATTGGCCGTGCACCACGCACCGTGGGCACGTGAAGGCATCAGCCACGGTGAAGGGAGGGATCCTGTGTGTGGACCCGCGGCCTCGGCTCTCAGTCACCCAGGCTGGTCTAGCGCCTGCCACTGCTGAGCACCAGTCCTGCCAGCAGCAGAGCAAAACTAGGTCCCCACTACGGCGCCGTCCCCTGGAAGACCACCCAGTCACTTAGCGGAAACCTGAGTACCTTGGACCCCCCTCTACTCTGAAAGGGGCAGCAAGTAATTTTGACAGGAAGAGACACATTTTCCATACACGAGTTTGTCCACGGGACCTCGGCCAGCATCACCAATACAGGATCCCACATAATATCACCTCAGACTCAGGGACCCACTTTATAGCACAGGAGGAGCAGAAGGGACACGTGGCCAGGGATCTCCAGTCCCATCAGATGCCACAACACCAGGGAGCTGCCAGACACACACAGCGACAGCATGATCACAGCCCAAGTGCCGGCTCAGAGATAGCCTACGAGATGACATGCCTTCCTCCAGGAAGCTGTCTACACCCACCGCAATGGCATTTATGAGGTGCTCTGTCACCAGCAGGTAGAACATAGGGCTGTGGAGCAAAGAGGGGAAGGTGACATGCCCTGTCCAAGTGACCCACATGGGTAATTGGTGCTTCCTATCCCTGCAAGCCTGGGAAAAATTGTACGAAGACCCTTCTGTATTACTCTTAAAGGTGCATGAGAGGGCTTCCCTGGTGGCACAGTGGTTGAGGGTCCGCCTGCCGATGCAGGGGACGCGGGTTCGTGCCCCGGTCCGGGAAGATCCCACATGCCGCGGAGCTGCTGGGACCGTGAGTCATGGCCGCTGAGCCTGCGCGTCCGGAGCCTGTGCTGCGCAACAGGAGAGGCCACAGCAGTGAGAGGCCCATGTACCGCAAAAAAAAAAAAAAAAAAAAAAAGTGCATGAGAATCTATAATTAAAACAATAAAATTTTCTATTAAATTCTAGGTACAAGTAGACCTCAGAACTATTGTGAGCTCAGTTCCAGACCACTGTAATAAAGCAAATACCACCATAAATCAAGTGATGCAAATGTTTTTTTTTTTTTGGTTTCCCAGTGCATGTAAAAGTTCTGTTTATACTTCACTATAGTCTGAAAGTGTGCACTAGCAATGTCTAAAAAAATGTACATACCTTAATTTAAAAATGCTTTCTTGCTAAAAAATGCTAATCATCACCTGACAAGGCGGCGTTGCCCCAAACCTTCAGTTTTGCAAAGAAACACAGTATCTTCGAAGCGCAATAAAGCGAAGCGCAATAAAACAAGGTATTCCTGTTAATTTTATACTAAAGGCAAAAGTCAAAACACCTCATGGGTGTACTGGGAGACTGTTCTGGAATGAACGGTGTCCCTCCCAAAGGTTCCTATGTGGAAGGCCCACCCTCAATGTGACTGCATCTAGAGATAAGTGGAGTCATAAGGGTGGAGCCCTAATCTGATAAGACTGGCATCCTTATAGGAAGAGACACCAGCGTGCTTTCATCCCCCTCCCCTGTCCTCTCCCCTCTCCCAGCTCATCCAAGGAAAGACCATTTGAATCCAGAGACAAAGCAGCCATCCAGGCCAAGGGCACTTTGGAACTTGGACTTCTAGACTCCAGAATTGTGAGAAAATGAATTTGTTGTTTAAATACCCAGACTGTGCTATTTTGTTATGGTAGCCTGAGCTGATAAGTACAGACACATATACAAGAATATGCACTCTAGCCTTCATTATAATAGCCAAAAACTGGGGGAAAAAAAAGTTCATCAATATTAGAATGGATAAATGACTTGTGGTATATATTTATACAATGAAATACTATACAACAAGGAAAATGAATGAAACATAGCTACAGGCAACAAAATGGATAAATCTCACAAACAATGCTGAACCAATAATGCTGGACATCTAATCACACAATATGTATTTTTCTACTTTTTCATAAATGAAGTAAAACTTACACATAATGTTTAGGAATGAATGCTTAGATGATAAATACAAATGAAAACAAGGAAGTGATTACCATAAGAGAAATTTTGTTAAAGAAGGAGCAACTGCGAAGGGCACAAGGGGGGCCCCAGGTGCCTGTGGACAATAGCATTTTTTTTTTAAACCTCGATGGTTGTTACATGGATAATCATATTGTGATATTTACTGACCTCTACATTCATGTTTTGTGTACTTTTCTACTTGTGTATTACATTTCACAATTTAAAAAAATTGTGATATTTCCAGGAATGACCAAGAATAAAAAAAAAAGCAAACAAACATTTTGCTAGGAAGGAATTCATCCTACAAATATTCTCTCACATACATTGCTTATCGTAGCAAAAGATTAAAAGTTGTGACTTCCCTAGTGGCGCAGTGGTTAAGAATACGCCTGCCAATGCAGGGAACACGGGTTCAATCCCCGGTCCGGGAAGATCCTACATGCCGCGGAGCAACTAAGCCCGGGCATCACAACTACTGAGCCTGCACTCTAGAGCCCACAAGCCACAACTACTAAGCTATATGCCGCAACTACTGAAGGCCGCATGCCTAGAACCCGTGCTCCGCAACAAGTGAAACCACGCGCTGCAACGCGAAGAGTAGTCCCCACTGGCCACAACTAGAGAAAGTTCACACGCGGCAACAAAAACCCAATGCAGCCAAAAAAATAATAAATTAAAAAAAAATTAAAGTAAATAAATGCCTGCGACCTTTAAAAAAAGAATTAAAAGTTGCTTAAATGCCCATCAACGAAGACCAGTAAAATAGGCCATACAACATCTATAAACTGGAACACTAGTTAGCATTTTTAAATGGTTTATTTGTATATGTACTGATACGGAATAATCTCCAAGACAAAATTAGGTTTAAAATAAACAGACCAATGTGTGAAATATGTTGCCACCTATTAAAAGAAATATACGTATGCATAAATAAAATATGCATATATAAACATGTATTTGGATGTTTTAGCATCTCGTGGTACCAAAAAGTAAGGAAGTGCTCACAGATTTTTAAAGGATATATATGTTTGAAAGGACACACCGAAGGATCCAACCTGGAAGGACTCTATCTTGTATTTAATAATTACAAGGGGGAAAATAGTAAGCACACAGTGGAGAATCGAGGCAAATGATTACTTAGCCAAGCGGTCAAGGTTACGATCACCACCAGCAGCTCAGACGGACGGCCTGCATCCCCTGATATGATGTAATGAGGACACATGATCACATCACTGTGGCCTCCTTCTCAACGCTGCATTGCCATCTAATCATGAAAACGCATCAGACAAGTCCCAACTGAGGGATACTCTACAAAATGATTCACCAAAGTCAAGGTCACAAAAGAGAAGGAAAGACTGGAGAACCATCAAAGGTGGGAAGAAACTAAGGAGACACGATGACTAAACATGAGGAAACCCAGAACTGGATCCTCGAACAGGAAAACGACGTTACTGGAAAACCCGTTACAATCCAAACGACTTTGTAGTTTTCAACTATGTCCTGTGGTACGATGGTAACATAAGCGGAAGTTGAGGGAAAAGTATATTGGCCCAGTACTATTTTCGCAATGCTTTTGTAAGTCTAAAATTAGTTCGAAATAAAAAACAAAGGTATAGAACAATGTATGAAATATCCTGCCACACATTACCATTCACCCATATATGTACATATAAAATATATACATATAGACAAAGATAAACTCTGAGTAGAGGCTGGATGACTGAGGCTTACCTTTCTCCACGTACACTTTTGCATCTTCTGCATTTTCAACCATGGACATGTGTTCTACGTTTCCCAAACTAAACTTTTAAGTACAGTCTCTGTGAAGTTGAAGACCCCATAAGCAGCTTTTGCTAGTCTTCAGTATGAAAAGGCACTCAGCCTAATGACTGGCTGAGGTTTCACAGAATTGTGAAAGGAGGTCCAGTTTCCTTCCAGAATCCATCTGCCACAAATATCTGTGGTCTGGGATAGTTTGTGGTTTTTTTTCAGGTCATAAAAATGACTGAAATCCAACAAAAGCATGAATGTATTTCCTGATAATATTATGGCAACTCTGGGAATATATATAATAAATTGTTTCCCACTAGGGTTTTTTAAAAAAAAAAAGTTTAGAAGTAATGAAGAAACTAATTTTAAAGTCATAATATTAGCATTTCTCTAACCAGTTTTAATGAAATTGTTATAATCTATTTTGTGGTCACCATAATGATAAAGGGGCAGGTGGCATGAGAGCCTAGATTCCAATCCCAGCTCTGCCACCCACTGCCTGTGTGACCATGAACAGGTTGCTTGGTTCCCCTGTGTCTGAGTTTCAAGAAAATAATCAGAAGACCTATCTTATGTCATTGTTTTGAATACTGATAACATCACACATCTCAAGCAGAACAGGACCTGGCCCTTAAGCTCTCAGATGTTAGCAAATCTATTTTTTAAATTCTAGCTACGTTCAAACGTTTTTGGCATCTAAGAGAATCTAATATATTAAATTTCTCATTTAATGAAACATTACAAGTTTCATTCACATATTCAATCACTTAAAAATATAAGCTAATGGGCTTCCCTGGTGGTGCAGTGGTTGGGAGTCCGCCTGCAGATTCAGGGGACACGGGTTCGTGCCCCAGTCCGGGAAGATCCCACGTGCCGCGGGGCGACTGGGCCCGTGAGCCATGGCCGCTGAGCCTGCGCGTCCGGAGCCTGTGCTCCGCAATGGGAGAGGCCACAACAGTGAGAGGCCCGCGTACCGCAAAAAAAAAAAAAAAAAAAAAAAGAGCTAATGACATTTGTTAAAGCATAAGTGTGGGCTTATTAGTTATGAAAGTAGAAACAAGAATTTAGTGTTTTTTATTAGAGAAGCGTTGGTTAATGGCCATAGATTAAGTAGTCAGATCAAATGAGGTACGAGTAAGAGTAGGTATTCTATCTCTTCAGGCAGAAGCAACCTCTCCACAAAGCTCCCTGAGGTCTCCTGCTCACACACCCCTCCTCCCAGAAGCTGGTCCCCCTCCAGGGCTCTGGGTTGCATCCCTCCGGCTTTCACAAGGGCTTGAAGGCCTCTATATCCCCACCTGGCCCTGGGGGGGGTAGCCTCTCCCTCCCCAGCCTCAACCCCAGCCGTCCATCTGGCCCTTTCCTGCAGCAGGCCATAAACTCACTCTTGACCCAACGCACTCCCCGTTGCCAAGTATTTCTGTGTTCCCACCTCAACAAAAATTGCCCAGGTTTAACCATCCAGGAGCATGGGTCCTGCTTACCAAACAAGTCTACCAGACAGACTCCAGACGCGTTTCAATCCACGCCATACCTGCTTCTAAGACCTCGCAGCTCCTGCAAAAGCTAGCCGAGAGCCTGAGGTACACAAGCCAAGGAACAGTTGTTTGTCTCACCTGCCTGGGCTGCCGGGCAGCATTCCCACAGCAGGACCTCCCTCCCTGAAGCTCCCCACTCTTCCCGGTAGGGACCCCGGCAGGAAAGGATTCCAGAGCCGGGAAGGGGGCGGGGGAGGGGCTGGGGACTCCTCCAGAAATCCCACACAGGCCCCCCCATCACAGCGAGGAGCTGAAAACACTTTCTGAAAGTGTTTTCTCTCCCCCATCATAACCTGGAAAGAACACTGATCAAGGCAAAACCAATAAGGATCCTTTTGTTATAAAACCACGGAAACTTTCCTTCCGAGGTCGAGCTCGCAGTCACTTGAACGTGAAAGAATTGAGGAGAGCTGCCCCACTTCCATCCTCACCTTTCACGGCACAAACACAGCTGGACGGAGCCTTAGCCTCCCGACCTCCAGGTCAGCACCCGCCACGAGCAACGCCATCCCCGTCCTGGGCCCGCCAGGAGCGGTCATCTGGATGAGGGATTCCGGACGACCCCAGCCTGAAACCGAGCGCCTCCAGGCCCACGCGGAATTTAGCAGCCGCTGGGTCTGAGCTCTGGATAAAAAGAAAGCAGCTGGTCAGGTGGCGGCTTTGTGGAGATGCATCAGAATCACCTGAAGGGCTTATTAAAACCGAAATCTCCGCGTCCCACCCCCAGGGTTTCCGGTTCTCCGGGTCTGGGTGGGCGCCAGTTTGCATTTCAGGAAAGCCCCCAGGTGAAGCTGATTCTGCTGGTCCGGGGCTATGCTTTAAAATCCCCTGTCCTAGGATATCTAAGCGATAGGCAGGCCCACAGAAGGGATTCGGCGGAAGACGTCCCCTCAAGATGCTGCTCCCCGGGGACCCTCATCTGGAGTCACGGATACGCTAGATTTCCCCCTGTGGGTCTCGCCAAGACTCCTTCCCAAACTCAGGAGCCGGGACCCACAGCGGGGGTTTTTAGACTGAGTGGTTGTTTTCAGAACTGTTCCAGGACCTCAGACTAAGGAACTGGAGTGAACCAGAAAGATGCAGAGACCCAAGCCCGCCTTCCCGGACCCCTGGGCCAAGGACGGGTTCCCTGCCAGGGCCCATGAAACCCCTCACTCACCTCGATCCTGGTGGACCCGAAGCTGGAAAGACATTGCCACAATGGAGAGCGTCCTCACATCCTGGCAAAAGGGCGATCCGATAAGGAAGATCCCGACTCCGCATCCTGGGACCGCGCTGACCACGACTGAGACCCTGAACGAACTGTAGAAGGCCGCCAGCATCTCGCTGCCCTGGCCTGGGAGGGAAGGGGCGGTGAGCCGCGGGAGGGGAAGCGAGGTTCCTGTCACGGAGCAAAGGGGCCCTCGGGGTCAGTGGCCCCTGGATGGTCTCGGATTCCAGGAAACCTCAGGGCACCTGGATCCGGGCCCCATCCCCGAGGAGGCCGCGGACGAGCTGTGCCACCAGGGAAGCCCGAGCTTGGCTTTTGTGATTTGTTTTTTTTTTTTTTTTCAGATTCCACATATGAGTGAGATCATATGGTATTTGTCTTTCTCAGTCTCACTTATTTCACTCAGCATAATGTCCTCAAGGGCCATCTGTATTGTCATAATTGGCAAGCTTCCATTATGTTTTATGGCTGACAGTATTTCATTGTATGGATTGATGATGACCTTCTAGATGCAACACCAACGGCACGATACGTGAAAGAAAGAGTTGATAAGCTGAACTCCATTAAAATTTTAAATGTCTGCTCTGTGAAAGACACCGTGAAGGAAATGAGAAGAAAAGCTACAGACGAGAAGAAAACATTTGCAGAAGACATATCTGATAGAGGACTGTTATCCAAAACGTACAAATAACTCCTAAAATGCAACAACAAGAAAACAGATTTTAAAAAGAGAAAAAAGATCTGAATAGACATCTCACCAAAGGAGATATAAAGATGGCAAAGAAGCATATGAAAATATGCTTCGTATGTCACTCCACATCATATGTCATTAGGGAAATGCAAATTAAAACAGCAGCGAGACACCACCACACACCTACTAGAATGACCAAAATCTAAACGTTGGTGATGCCAAACGCTAGCGAGGATGTGGGGCAGCAGGAACTCTCATTCACTGCTGATGGAAATAGAAAGGGGTCCAGCCACTTTGAAAGACAGTTTGACAGTTCTTTACAAAACTAAACATACTCTTACCCCACAATTTAAGAGTTTCATTCCTTAGTATTTTCCCCAAAGGACTTGAAAACACATGTCCACACAAAAGCCTTTGCATTTCAAGAAAGTTCCCAGGTGAAGCTGATTCTGCTGGTCCGGGGTATATCTGTGTAAAAACACAGATATTTATAGCAACTTTATTCATAATTCCCCAAACTATAGCAACTTTATTCATAATTCCCCAAACTTGAAAGCAACCAAGTTGTCCTTCAGTAGGTGAACAGATAAATAAACAGTGGTCCATCTAGATCATGGAAATGAGCTATCAAGCCACAAAAAGACATGGAGGTGTCGACAGAAAAAAATGCACAACCTAAAGGTTGAGGATTATGTTTTATTCAGCAGACTTACTGAGGACTTGAGCCCAAGATACAGCTTCTCAGGTGGCTCTGAGGGACTCTTCTGAAAACTTAAGGAGGAGTCAGGATATATCAGAGTTTTTGCAAAAAAAACCCCAAACAACAAAAAATCCCCACCTCCCCCCCACCAAAAAAAAAAAAAAACACCAGGCAGTGGAACATCAGAAGATTACTGGTAATTAAAGGAAAACCAGGCATCTCAAATTAATGAATTTAGCACTTTTCTATGTATGGGAAAATGCAAGAGCCGCTGTCTGCCCCGCAGTGGGGGTAGGTTTGGGTGCTTTAGAGTGGTGGTCCCTCCCTGTGTACTGTGTCATTTGACTGACAATTTGATTGACAGCTTTAGGCTGTATAACTGTTTTCCTAGTGTGCAGGCACTTACCCATAAGCACCCAGGTGATACCCATGGTGGGGGGGGGGCAAAAACCTCAATGCTAATTTATTACCAATACAGTATAATGGACCCCGGGTTACTTTGAGCCACTGTTCAGGTGTTGGTGTGCCTGAGCCAACCTGTGCTGGCAGATTTATCTTGCCTGGTCCTAATAAGGCTAGAAACTTAGCAGTCCTTGACCACAAAAGGGATGATCTTTTCTGATCACCACTGTCTGGGTGGGGGAGGGAAAGATGACCCTGTCCAGGGTGGGGCAAGGACGCACTCATATCTGACTACCTACCTAGTAGGGCCAGTGTGCTGTCTCTTTAACCCCTTCAGGGTGTGTCTTCAGGGCAGCTGCAGTGGCCAATAGCTTGACGGCCACTGCATCCTTTGTTTACTGAAATGACATTCTTTGTCAACAGAGGAAACTTAAATGCATTTACTAAGTAAAAGAAGCCAATCTGGAAAGGTTACGTAGTATATGATTCCAACCATACGACATTCTGGAAAGGCAAAACTACAAGGGAGTAGAAAGATCAGTGGTTGCCAGGGGTTAAGGGTGAGGGAGGGACGAGTAGGCTGAGCTCAGAGATGTTTAGGGCAGTGAAGCTGTTCTGTATGACACTATAAGGGTGGATCCCTGTCACTATACATTTGTCAAAACACCAAGAGTGAACGCTGATGTAAACTATGGACTTTCTCAGTGCTAATTATATGTCAATGTAGACTCATCTCTTTCTAACAGATTACCTCTCTGGTTGACTGAAAAAAAAAAAAAAGCACAACGTGAGAGGTGTGAGTGAAGTTTTATTCAGGGCAAATGAGAACTACAGCCCGGGAGACAGCCTCCCGGGTAGCTCTGAGGAACCGCTCGCAGGAGCTGGGGGGAAGGGCAGTATGTATGTGATTTTAATGAAGGGGGCACGTGCAGTCAGGCACACATTGAGGCAGAGGCTGGCTGCTGGCCCCGAGGAGCAGACGTCACCGTTAATGATTTCAGTGCTTTTCTAGATATGAAGAGATGCAAGAACTGGGCTCATGAAATCTTCTCCTAAAAATATGTAACCATCTGAAGACCTGTTCTGCCCATTTTTTCCCAGAGCACAGAGGGCTTCACCCCTGATCTCCACCCTGAACTCCTTTCAGGGGGTGTTGAAGGTCAGTGGCTGCAGTGGCTCGTGACTGCAGAGGCAGACGGCAGTGCCAGTTGGTAGCTGGCACTCTGGGAAAGGATGTTTGTAGTTAGGGAGGCTGGGCAAGTGTGTGGCAGGGGGATTATGGGAACTCTCTGTACTTTGTGCTCAATTTATCTGTGAACCTAAACTCTTCTAAAAAATAAAGAGTCTTAGGAGCGGGGGTGGGAGTGAGGCAACTCTCAGCCCACTGCCCACCTTGAAGTTCTAGAAGAGAAGCTTGACCTTTGATAGAGATTTGATGGAGACGTCTCCTGGAAAAAAAAAAAAAAAGCACAACCTAAAAGTTAAGAATTATGTTTTATTTGGGGCATTGCTGAGGACTGTAGCCCAGAAACAGCCTCTCAGAGAGCTGTGAGGAACTTCTGCAAAGAGGCATTGGAGGAGACAGGATATATAGGAGTTTTTGCTAAAAAAAAATGTAGTTGAGCATCAGAAGGACTACCACTAATAACAAAAAACAGACGTCTTGGACTTCCCTGGTGGCGCAGTGGTTGAGAGTCCGCCTGCCGATGCAGGGGACACGGGTTCGTGCCCTGGTCCGGGAAGATCCCACACACCGTGGATCGGCTGGGCCCGTGAGCCATGGCCGCTGAGCCTGCGCGTCAGGAACCTGTGCTCCTCAACGGGAGAGGACACAACAGTGAGAGGCCCACGTACTGCAAAAAAAAAAAAAAAAACCAGACATCTCAAGTCAACGATATTAGTGCTTTTCTCTAAATGGGAAGATGCAAGAGTCTGGGCTCCCTGGAATTATTGCGTTGATACGCACCTTAACTGTTGTGAAATGAAATTTGCATTTCATTGCAAGACAAGAAAATTTAAACACAAAAACATTTTCTGTGCCCTTTGGCCTCCTCTCTCCCTTCTGCTGTGCATCGTGTATCAGCAATATGCATCAGTGAAGCTCCCCCATCGGCAGAGCAACATTCTCCCAAGATTACTGGGACGACTCTTCAGAAGATAACATTCCTTCTTGATCTCTGTAAGGGAGTCACATGGCCTTCAGATCTGGATTGTGTAAACTCTCGATAATACTCTCATTTGATGTACAGCCCTGTGTCAAAAAAAAAAAACAACATATAACTGTGGCTTGACTTGCTTTTTCCTTTGAGTTTTATTTTTTTGGCTGCACCATGCAACATGTGAGGTCTTACTTCCCCCACCAGGGATCGAACCCACACCCACTGCAGTGGTTGTGCTACCCTTTCGCTTACCCTTGGCGGAAAATTGATCAAGAGCTTCAAACTCAAAAAACAAAGGACCACCACAAGACAACCATTTCTTTTTTTTTTAACCTTCTGTTTACTATTTCCAAACCTGTTCTATGTATTTGCTCAAAGTCTTGTGTTGCTTAGGATTTTTATCTTTTTAGTGCTGAAAAATCTTCAGTCCAGGGCACGCATGGAATTTATAGCACAGTCTTAAATTTCCAAGCTTGATACTTTTGACACAGATTAACTAACGTAAAGCTGTTTTCTACATTTAGAAGCACTGCCCTTAGGGAATTTCTAGGCTTAGGGTCAAGGGCAGTTTTTTATGCCCCCTCTACACTGCAAAATTGGGGTTCATAACTCTGCAGTTTATATGCCCACACACAATCATTCACTGCCAACTGATTCTTTAAAGGGTGCGCTGGCTGAGGCTAATTTGGGGGCCACAACTGTTGGTCCATAAGGAGACGCAAGCAAGAAGTACAAAAGGGAGACTGTTCACCTAAGAGATCAGAAAAAAAAAGTTTGCAGGTGTCCCTGGGTGAGATTGTAGGGAACTGTTGCAACTGTTAACAGGTATCCAGAAGTATCTTGCCAATGCCCTTGCATTCAAATGTGTCCAAAGCCACAAGGGACCCCCTTGAGGTGACCAGGATCAGAGGCGGTCTCTTCCCTGGAAACCGAGATGCCCCCCGCCCAGACCCCACCTGATCCCAACACGAACCCCTCCCTGATCTGTAGCACCTTGGGCCCTGCAATAGCCTCCGATCCTGACACCCAATGATTGTCCCATGAGAGCCTATCAGCTCTTCTTACCGGGAAGGAACAAATCTGCCAGGCAGGTCAACCTTTGTAGATACTCTTGGCCTCCTTCCACACGGAGTTGAGCCAACTGTCCCTCCTGACCCTCCAAACAGGAGGAAAGTCGTTTATGTGTGTCTAGTTCTTCAAAATCAGAGGGCCAACGGTTTTAACAATTATCAATTTCTTGGGAATGTGGGAAAGGTGGGACTGATTTCTCCTCCAAAATCCTGGGCAGGAGCTGTGCTGAGTGGTCCATGACTTCCAGGCCAGAGTACTGGTGCAATTCTCAAAGGTTGGAAGGGAGGGTGTCAGGATGCCCATAGGGTACCTGCCTAGTCTCTTCCTCTCCTCAAAATGAACTTCAATAGCATGCCAAAACGAACCTTTGCTTCCTGGTGACCTAAAGGCTGTATGGCCTCCGAAGACCCCAGGAAACACACACACCATCCTGCATTTCCAGGAGGCAGGACAGTGCCCTTGACAAAGGACTTCCCAGCTCCCCTCACTGAGCCTTCAATGTGAGAACAGGGGCTGGAGGCTGGAGTCCCTCCTCCATAAGCCTGGGAGGGAGCAATCCAGCTCCAGTCCTGCAGCCTGTCCTTCATACATTCAAGAAATCATGTCTGACTGCCCATGGTGTCAGACATTGTTCTAAGACTTGATATCCTCACTACAACCCATGCGACGGATCTTATCCTATTACAGAGGGGGACCCAAAGCACAAGGCTCATGGTTCCGTCGCTAAAGAGGATCCAAACCCAAGCAGCCAAGCTGGTGTCCTTGTCTTAGAAAACTGTCCTCAACATTTAATATTACATACTGTCATTATTATTATTATTTTTTTTTTTGCAGTACGCGGGCCTCTAACTGTTGTGGCTTCTCCCATCGTGGAGCACAGGCTCCAGACGCGCAGACTCAGCGGCCATGGCTCACGGGCCCAGCCGCTCCACGGCATGTGGAATATTCCCGGACCGGGACACGAACCCGTGTCCCCTGCATCGGCAGGCGGACTCTCAACCACTGCGCCACCAGGGAAGCCCCATACTGTCTATGCTTTTAAAATCTCAACTTTTCTAGAGTTTACATTCCAGTGGGGCAGAGGAGGAAAACGAACGGTTAGCTTGTCAGTCATGTTTAAAATGCCATGAACAAAACTAAAGTAGGTCAAGCAGAGACAGTGGAGAAGGAGAGGACCTCTGGAGGGAACAGGGACCACCGGGAAGAAGGGAACAGAATCATTCAAAAAAAATGAGAGGGAATTCCCTGGTGTTCCAGTGGTTAGGACTCCACACTTCCATTGCAGGGGGCATGGGTTCAATCCCTGGTTGGGGAACTAAGATCCTGCAAGCCACCTGGTGTGGCCAAAACATTTAATAAAAACAAGTGAGAAGTGTTCGTGGCAGAAGAGCAAAAATAAAAGCCCTGAAGTGGTAACAAGACGGTTTGTTTGAGGGGCAGCAAAAGGATACGGATCTGCAGCAGAGATGCAGGCAGGTGGCACGTTACACAGGGCGTTCTAGGTCAGGGCCAGGAGCTTGGGTTAGGTTGGCTGGAAAACTTTGGAGAATTTTGGAGTTCCCTTTGGAGGAGGGGCCATCTGATTAACGTTGTAAGAATTAAGTCTGGTGGAGGAGCCGACTGTGAGATGCCGAAAAGAGAACCCCTGAGACCTGACAGGAGCCTCTTTCAGTAGTTCTGGCAAGCAGGTTGGCGCCGGGGTGGGGTGGGCAGCTGGACCGGGTACAGGTGCAGGAAGGGCTCAGGTTGGAAGTCAAGGTGACTGGGCTCGAGCAGGGAGTCCTTTTGGGTGGTCAGGCATCAAGGACGGTTTCTAGTTTGGGGCCTGAACCACTGGCCCAAAATGCTGGTGCCATTCGTTTACTGAGTGAGAACGAGAACAGCTGTCTGATGGACAGGCCTCTTGCAGAAAATGGCTCCTTGCTAGTTTTTCTCCCCCATTTTTGTTCAGTTGCTCCAAAAGATAGTCAACACTTGCTTCTGGTGTGATGCTTGCCCTACGTAAATCTCACAACTTCGCCTGAGGTCAGAGGCTATTATCTTCAATTTAGAACCTGAGCAGGGAGAGGGGGTAGGAGGGTGAATGTGGCTAAGGTCAAAGGGCCAGAAAGCTCCCTGAGGGGATTCATTCCAGCTTGTGAACTACCAGGCTGGTCTCTACTAGGGAAAACTGTAGCCCCCGTTCTGATGGCCCCTCTACCCTCAGGAGTGAGCCCCACCTACGGTAATGCTTCATCCACCCTAATCCCACTTACCCTTCGGAGGCCAGGGCCTCCTGTAAGTGTGGTGGAGAATTCCAGAGACCATTTCAAGGGGTCTGTGTGAGGTTCTCCTTTCCTGTATACCTATCTGTAAGGCTGAATTTTCTTCACACTCCAACCTAAATAATGTGTAGCAGTAGGCTGAATGCAAATGAGAACCCAGACAGCGGTCTCCAATTTAGTTTACAAGGAAATGAAACTCTCAGTACCAGGATATCACATCTCTCCGAGGTTGTCTGATTTTTTGGTCAGAGCTGCATCTCAGAACTTGACTCCCAGACTCTTTTCCTTTTCTCTCCAGACCCTTTCCTTTTCCTTTTCTCTCCAGACCCTTTCCTTTTCCTTTTCTCTCCAGACCCTTTTCCCCCTGTGCTCTGGGACCTCTTTCTAGCCTTAGGGGTTTCACTAAGAGTTAAGCTCCCAGGGCCACCTCACCTGTGATGTTATCTCCAACACCTCAACTACACAACAAGACACATCAAGAAACCTTTTAAAATTTTATTGTGTAATTAGCAACCTTGGGGGGAAGGACAGGAGGACTTAAAGGCAGAGACCAGAAGCCAGCTGGGTGTTCCTTGTCAGGCTGGAGCAGAGTCTAAACCAGACCCCGGGCAGCCCCGGCTGCAGCCTTCGCTCTACCTGGCCGTCCCAGGTTGGTCTGGCTGCAAACTGGCTTCCCTTCATCCGAGGAGCTAGGTTGAGCGAATTCATGGCTTCCTCAGGTTGCAGCATCCCTGCACCAGAAAGCCACAGCAGGCAAGTGTGAGGGGAGAGGGTAAGAGCCTGAACAGTTCTCTGCCTCTTTCCAAGGTTCCTCTCTGGGACTTCCCAGCTAGGCGTCCTGGGCCTGGGATTCTCGGGAACCTCAGAACCTGGGGCCAACTGGGCTCATTCCAACATGGCGGGTGGGGAGGCCCCGCCCCAGGAGGCCAGCCCCGGCCACCTCTCACAGCCTTACTCCAGGGTCCCTAGGGCCAAGGGCCGGCACTGCCAAGGAGTCTGGGGCACAGCCTGGACACAGAGGCCTCCCCGGGTGGGTGCTGTTGGTGTTTGCCCGGAGGGGATAGTTAGGGAGGGGTGAGGAGGGCTGGAGGGGCGCGAGCCAGGCCGCCTGCACAGGCAGGTCCAGGGCACCTGGTCATGAGGCCTCTCAACCTGTTTGTGCCGCTGGCGGTGCCGCTAGGCCACGGGCTGGAGCATCCACTTGGTCTGAAACTTGAACAAGTAAGAGCCGGAAACCATGACTTCGGCGAGGTCCGAAGCTTCCAGACCCTTCATCTGGAGCATGACTTTGCTCGCCTCCTCGACGAATGGGATTCGAGATCCGTCGGGGCCTGTTTAGGGAAGAAGATGAGCGCTCGGGCCCAGGAGGGCCGGGGCACCCGGGTCAGGACTGGGCTCACTCACCGAACACGGCTTCCAGCAGCCCCGTCTGGACCTGGAACACCCTGGGCTCCGTCAAGACTTCGGGAGTCCCCACCCAAGGTGGGATGTCGTTCCGCTCGGGCAGCTTCCCCATCTTCTGGATGTCTAAACCAGCCCTGCTGGGAGCTCGGACCTAGACTGGGCAGGCCGACGCCTCCGGGGGAAAGTTAAGCACCTGGGCCAGCCACGCCACGCGCCCCTGGCCAACCCCCATCCAGGCCCCGCCTCCGCCCCATCCAGGCCACGCCCCCGGTCCGCCCCCGGCCCGGCAGCGCAACCCCGCACTCGCCACGCCCCGCACGCCCCCGGGCCGCCTTGGTCTCAGGTTGACTGTCTAGGCTCCCGAGCGCGGGTGGGCCCAGCTGTCTCCGAGTTGACTCGGGCTCCCACCTGCTTTGACTCGTTTCCTCTGCACCAAAATCCCTTCACCTTGGGAGTGAGTGGGGAGACGGCGCTAGAAACCCTTGTTATTCTAGAAACAGTGGCTGGGCCTGAACCTCGGAAAGCAGTACAGGTTTGGGGGTGCGACGGCCACCCAGCTGCCAAATCGAGTCCCTGCCTTCCACGTTCCAAAGGAGGGTGTGTCTTCCCTTGGCCTGAGGGAGCCGGACCCCGGGACTTCACTGCAGGGCGACTCCTGCAACTTCAAGGGACTGAGGGGTCACTCCTGCCACTTAACAAAGAGGAAAACGAGATTCCGATATTCATTTTCTTCCAGGGTCCTGATGGGGGCTCTGAAGTGCCCCACAGTTCACGTTCCTTGAAGCCCCTGAGTCTGGAACTTTTGAATCTACCTGGATTTCGAAGCTCACGTGGCCTAAACTATGTGGTCCGGCCTTCAGGCCCTAAACAAACTTGTTTTATTCATTTAAAAAAGATTGCTCTAAACACTGCACTAGATCTATCCGATGGGGGTGTGTTTCAATGTTTAGGGGTTGACAGACAGAGATGAAGCTGGCTTTTCCCAAGGTCATGTTCTGATAACATCTAATGTCCCCTCAGCAGCCTTCATGGCCACTTATTAGGGCAGACCTCTTCACCTGCAATCAAAGCCTGTGGGTTGCTTGTTCTGTTGCAGCCACCAGTGTAATCAATTCAGATAATAATCAATGGCTAACTATCAAATGAAAGGTTATTAACTGGATATTGAAGAGTTCTGGAAAGCCTAGCCCATAGATTACGAATTACAAAGGAGAAAATATTCCTTCACAATAGCGACTTGGAGGGCAGATGCCACTTTAACCAAAGACCGCAATTAGCATCACCAACAATGGGACCAATGGACTACTGGTTTGTCAAAGCCATGAAAACAAAAAAGCAGAAGATCATCTTATTAATCAAGAGACACACAAGTGCTACGCATGATTCAAACCCTGAATCAAAGACAGAGAAAGACCATTTCAGGACAGTGGAGGAAGTTTTAACATGGGCTATATTGTAAAATAGTATTTGATTGTATGTTCTATAATATACAATTTCTAGAGTGTGGTGCCTTTATTACATAAGAAAAGGTCCTTGTTCTAACACGCAACATGTTGAAATATGTAAAGTGTTGATATCTACAATTCACTTACAAATAGTTCAGCACCGCCCAAAAATGAGCCCCAAAATTATATATATATATATATAGAGAGAGAGAGAGAGAGAGAGAGAGAGAGAGAGAGAATCAATGTGACAAATATCAACAGTTGGTTCTCAGTGAAGGATATACAGAATTCTTTCTACTCTTTCGTAGTTCTCAATTTCAATGAAAGGGAAATAAAGTACTAATGTGTCAGGTAGCTAATAAAAAGTAACTCTTCTGAGGGAAAAATAAAGTATAAACCATCTCCTAGTGAGGACTTCCTTTATCATGGTTTCTAAATACTCCCATCCCCCATATACACACCATTTCTTTGGCTGGAAGTTCAACATGGTATTTATTTATTTATTTTTGGCTGTCTTGGGTCTTCATTGCTGTGCACGGGCTTTCTCTAGTTATGGCGAGCCGGAGCTACTCTTCCTTGCTGTGCACTTGCTTCTCGTTGCGGTGGCTTCTCTTGTTGCGGAGCACGGGCTCTAGGCGCGTGGGCTTCAGTAGTTGTGGCTCACAGGCTCTAGAGCACAGGCTCAGTAGTTATGACACACGGGCATAGCTGCTTGGCAGCATGCGGAATCTTCCCAGACCACGGATCGAACTCATGTCCCCTGCGCTGGCAGGCAGATTCTTAACCACTGCACCACCAAGGAAGTCCCTCGATATGGTATTTAAAGAAGCAGATAGATGAGCACAGGAATTGCGTCCAACTTAAGAGTATTAGAGAGGAGCCTGCGTAATTATACACACTTATTTCAAACTTGTAACACTGTACAAACTTATACAATAAACAACCAGGACTTAAATTACAGGCTCAAAAAGTACGACTATCAAACAAATTTGTATACTAATGACTAACATCCTTTCTAAGGAGTTTGTGTACGCTTAGAATCAGCACAGGTGTGGCACATGAGCAGTTTATAAGCACCCATTTCCCCACCCCTATCAAGGATTCTCAGCTGTTTGCCTTGCCACTGGAAGATGTGACTCTGGATTGATTTTTCATTAACAGATGTTGAACCTAGAACTGCAGATTCAAGTTGCTGGTAGGAGAGTAGTGTGATTTACTAAGGGGAGTTAGAGTCCCCCTCCCTGAACCCTCCTCAGAAAGGTGCCACCAGCTCCTTCCTGCTTGGGGGATAGGGGTTCCTATCGTAATTGTTTTATCCCCAGGAAGCAGTTGTTTCTGTGTCTCCAGGCCCACCTTCAGCTTCCGAGCCTGGCTCTGTGAGTACACATGAGGCGAAACCACTTAAAATTCACTCTCAATCCCAAATGTTACCTGCCAGCAGCTTTTCATTTGAAGCAGGTGGGAACCTCAGGGTCAGCCAGAGGGAGGGGATGCCCCCTCTCTCCCACTCTGAGTACATAGACTGCTGGGCAGGGAACACGGAAAGTGGGCAGTTGGCAGGGAGCTCACGATGTCCCCCACCACGGAACTCAAGGTCAGGCAGGTAAGTGCCAGGTGCACTGAACCAGAGGTGCCAGAGGCAGCCAGGGCTCTTCCTCTGGGCCTTCTGGAAAACTCAGGGCACCTCCTGGTCAGCCACACCTGGAGTTCCAGCCATCCACCCCTTGGCGTGTCAGTGTGAGCCCGAGGGGACCCCCGAGCGCATGGCTGGGCACGGTCCCCAGAGGGTCACGCCTTGCAGCCCGAGGACACGCAGCGGCCTTTCATCTGGACCATCACTCAGAAACTGACCCAGGGCCCCTGGGGCAGGGCGAAACTGAGAGAAGGCTGCAGAATCCCAGGAACGCTGCCCCAGTAAAGGCAGTCCCGGCGACACCCATTCCTCCCTCCTCTTTCTGAGGAAAAGGCCACCAAGAAGGCCAGCGACCCTCCGCCCTGCCACGGGCGCGGGAGTTTCCAGGAAGTGCTCCCCCAGGCCCAGAGCAGTCACCGCAGCCCAGATCCCCATGAGCAGTCCGTCTTCCCCCTCCTTCGGCCCTGTGCGAAGATTCTAGCCCATCACTTGGGTCCGATCCAAGGTTTGCGCGGGGGGAGCGGGCACGACCCCCACGAGCTTCGCGCTTGGGTCTGGAAACACACCCACCGCCGGCACCCGAGCGGCCCCGGCTTCTCCAGTCTCCGGACGCGACCCGCCCAGCGCCTGCACCTCGTCTCCCGAGAGCCCAGCACCGGGAACGCCCAGGCCTCCAGCGCCCGGTTCCCGCGACGCCGCCCGTGGATACACGTCCGGGGACGTGCTTCCCGGCTCCGGCTCTGGCTCCGGAGCTCCCGAAGACTGCGGCAGTGCCCGAGTCGAGAGTCCGGGGGAGATGGAGCGGCGGGGCCGGGGGTGGAGGAGCCTCGGAAGCGACTGTGAGGGCGCCTGCGGCTGGAACCTGCGGACCCTTGGCCCGAGCCCTTCCTTCCACGGGCGCCGAGGATCGCCACCTCGCGTCGCCCAGCGCGTGGGGCACTGCCGAGTCCAGAAGTCCCTGGTTCCCCCTCGGGAGGAGCCTGAGGAGAGGACAGCGGGAGCGGAGCCGCGCCCCGCAAAGCGCCGTCGGAGGGAGGGTGGCGAGTGGGGGTCACGCCGGGCGGAGTGGAGCCCGCACGCCCGGCCCTAAGCGCAACGCAGACTCCAGCAAGGACGGCGACCAGGGACCCAGGTGCGAGGCCCACCGCCTGGAAAGTCCCCGGCCCGACTCTCTCCGAAGACGGGTCCAAGCAGCGACACCCCGACGTGCGTCCCCGGCGGCCCCGCGAGCCTGCGGCCTCCGGCCACCACCCGCGCCTGCCAGGCCTCCGCGGCAGTGGGAGCCCGGGAGGCCGACGCACTCTTTCATTTCCACTTGCTCCGCCTCGGCTTCGGCCACGAGCAGGCCGCGGTGGGCGGAAAGGATGAGCTCTTTCCACGGGGCTCTGGGGACCCCCAAGGGCCGATGAGCGAGCCTGGCGCACAGTCTCAGCGCGACTCCGCCCTTCCTGGAGGCCTAGCCAGGCAGCTGATCTCAGGCTGGCTTAGGGCCAAGAGCAATGAGCAGGGACACTCACTGAGCCACCCTTTTGCCACAGCGGCCTCTCGCGGCCGCTTCCAGCCCTGCATGACTGTGGGGACTTCCCATTTCCTAGGTCTCAGTGTAACCCGCGAGGGAGGGGGCACCGTGCGTCTGAATCCTGAAGCCTGAGGGAGGGGACGACCTGAGAACAAGTATAGTGAGAACTCTCCAGCAGAGTATGTCGAACTCTGTATCTTATTTACAAACGATTTTAAGTTGCTTCTATTACGGCTCTATCTATGATACTCAGTCCAAATTTACTATCTGATTTTGTTGGCTTCCATTTATCTACTGCCCTGAACAAATCAGAATAAACCATTAGGCTCATTAAACCTATTTGCGAGTGCTTCCTTTATAGATAAAAGGACACAGAAAGAATTAGAGATAAAAGGAGAGGAGAATTTTTAATACTCTGTCTATTTACTGACCTACTGCTTTTCAAAAAATGTCCCTTGAACACCTGAAAAAAAAATCACTTGATTAAAATAAAAATGGTTCCCAATTGCAGCATCCAGATTTCAGTTGTTACTTTATTGCAAAACACTGTATTTCAAAGTTAAATGTTTTTTAATGAGTACACCAACCAAATAGGATCTGTTGTTCCCTGGATGTTTAGGTAACAACACACCCTGTGGTACTAAGAGATGCACTGCTCAAGCTTGAATGTACAGAAGAGGCACTTGGGAGTCTTGTTAAAATGCAGGTTCAGTAGGTCTGGGGCAGGCCTAAGATTCCTCATTTTTCAGTTTCTTGGGTAATGCTCGTGCTGCTAGTTAATGGATCACATTTTGAGTAGCAAGGTTATTGATACGTCCACGATCTACCTAAAATCACGTCTAGAACGTAAAAACCAGAAGATAGAAAAGTGTGAGGTAATTAGCAGGTCATCTAGTGCACGCTCTCTCAAGCTCTGTATAACAGCATGTGCTGGCCGCCATCCATTTTCAACAGGAGGGAACCCCTTAAACAGCCTGCCTTACCCTCCAGCCCCCCACCAGGTCCCTCCTCCAGGTCCCCAAGTAGAAAGGGGATTATCCATTGCCATTGGCCAATTGCCACGCCGGCACGTGAGCCCAGATATTCTGATTTTTATGTGAAATTTCCCAATTTTATAATGTTGGCACCTGATTCAAAAGGTAGAACCTGAAACTAACACAACGTTGTAAATCAAATATATTCCAATATAAAATAAATTTTTTTTTAAGGTAGAAGGAAAAAATGGTGTGGGTAAAACAAAATACCTGTAAGAATCACTAGGCCTGGGATTCCCTGGTGGCGCAGTGATTAAGAATCCGCCTGCCAAGGCAAGGGGTTCGAGCCCTGGTCCAGGAAGTTCCCACATGCTGCGGAGCAACTAAGCCTGTGTGCCACAAGTACTGAGCCTGCGCTCTAGAGCCCTCGACACACAACTACTGAGCCCGCGTGTCACAACTATTGAAGCCCAGGTACCTAGAGCCTGTGCTCTGCAAAAGGAGAAGCCACCGCAATGAGAAGCCCACGCACCGCAACGAAGAGTAGCCCCCGCTCGCCGCAACTAGAGAAAGCCCACATGCAGCAAGGAAGACCCAATGCAGCCCCAAAAATAATAGTAATAAAAATAAAGAAATAAATTTATAAAATATTCTTTAAAAACAAACCAAAAAAAAGAATCACTAGGCCTGTGGAAACTGGTTAGCAGCCTCCAAAGTGTGCTGTTCCTTCCAGGTACACCTGTATCCTCAGCCTCTGAGAAACAGTGTGCTTCCAAACCTGTGTGACGCCTCAGGTCTAATCCCTCACTGCTTCCTCTCTATCCCAGATTCTCCCCAGCCTTCAGGGGCACAGAACCCGCTTTGCTTCCATCTTGTTCTCCATCAACTCTCTCCAAGTTGATATACAGGCTTAATGCAATTCCTATTAGAGTGCCAGCAAGGTTCTGTCATAGATATAGGCTAGATTATTTTAACATTTACATGAAAAAATAAAGGAACTTGAATAGCTAAAACAATTTTGAAAAAAAAAAGATCAGTGTGCCTAAATTTAATTATTACTATATAGCTATAGTAATCAAGACTGTGCAGTGTTGGCAGATTAAATGTAAAATGTATAGCTATAAAACCTTTACAGGAAAACATAGGAGTAAATCTTTGGGAACTAGGGTTAAGCTAAGAGTCCCTAGACTTGTCACCAAACGGTTGATCCATAAGAGAAAAATTTGATCAATTGGACCTCACCTAAAGGTTTTGTGGAAAAGCCTGTTAATAATATGAAAAGGCATGGGCATTTTCTGGTGGTTCAGTTGTTAGGACTCCATACTTTCACTGCCGAGAGCACAGGTTCGATACCTGGTCAGGGAACTAACATCCCACGTGCAGCAAAAAAAGAAAAAATAATAAAGGCAAACTACAATTGGGAGAGAATATTTCCGAATCCTATATTCAACAAAGGACTAATATCAAGAATATATAAAGAACTCTCCAAACTCAAGAGTGAAAAAAATCAATGCAATTAGAAAATAAGCAAAAGACACTTCAGTGAAGAGGATACACAGATGGCTAATAAACACATGAAAAAATATTCATCATTTGCTATTAGGGAAACATAAATTAAAACAGTATACAACTATCAGAGTGACTAAAATAAAAATCAGGGCCAACCCCAGAGCTGGTGAGGATTCAGAGAACTAGATCACTCATTCATACATTGCTGGTGGAAGGGAAAATGGTACAACAACTTTAGAGATAATCTGATAGTTTCTCCAATGATTAAACATATCATTACCACATGACCCTGCAATTTCTCCCCTAGCTATACACCCAAGAGAAATGAAAACGTATTTGCACACAAAACCCTGCACATGAATGTTCACAGCAGCTTTGCCTGTAATAGCCGAAAGCTGGAAACAACACATTCGCTTCAACAAGTGAACAGATAAACAAACTGTGGTACATTTATACCATGGACTATTATTCAGCGAGAAAAAGAAACCACTGACAGAAGCAACAACCTGGGGACTTCCCTGGTGGTCCAGTGGTTAAGACTCTGTGCTTCCACTGCAGGGGGTGAGGGTTTGATTCCTGGTCAGGGGACTAAGAACCCACATGCCCCCTGGCACAGCCAAAAAAAAACCCAGAAAAATAAATCCCCGTGTTCATAGTCTAGAGGTAGTAGCGCTGGTGATGAGGAAACAGACACGTAAGCCAGACTGAGTAAAATACATACCTGGTTGGATAAGGGTGTAATTTGGAAGAAATGAAAACAAGTCAGGAGGGTGAAGTTGTGAGTTCAAATCCGGGGCACATGGAAGGTATCCCTGAGAACCAGGTACAAGTCATGAAGATACTAGTGGTGGTGTGGGGACTGGAAGGGGCCCGAAGTACACACTCATGAGGGAAGAGGGACAGTTCAAGGGCCCTGAAGCTAGAGCATGGGGCGGGGTAGGGGTACTGTCTAAGGAACTGGCGCTGGGACTAGAAAAAGTGGGGACACATCAAAGAGGGCGGGGATTCCGCTGTAAAACTTTCAGCCTGTACTCAGAGAAAAACAGGCAGCCTTTCAGTGTTTAAGTGACTCAGTTTAATTTCCCTTCGATGGAATTCCTCTGGCCCTTGTGTTGGAGAAGAGACCTAAGGGGGATGAGGGCAGACAGGAGGATGCTGCAGTGCCCAGAGGAGAGCTGGGAGCGGCTTGGACCACGTGGTAGCAGGGAGCTGGTGAGAAGTGACTAGACTTTGGATACACCCTGAAGTTCCACCTATGGGGATTTGTTGAAGGGTTGGGTTAAAAAAATATAGAGAGAAAGAGAAATCTTAGAAGGACTCCAAGGTTTGGTGCTGGAAACTCTGAAAGATGGCATTGCTGTGAACTGATGCGGAGAAGACCACAGGAGTAGCAGGTGTGCTCACAGCGCGGTGAGGGCAACTTGATGATTAATTACAGGGAAGCCTGAGGGGCTGGGAAAGTGAGTCCGGCGTCGTTGGCATAGCCGTGTGATTTAAAGCCAGGAGACTGCAGAGACCACCGAGGGGATAAGTGGTAGCGATTGCGAGAGAAGATGGGGAGCCTGTCCCTCGGGTCTTTGTAGGGGGTGCGGGGAGGTGACGGGGAGGGGAGGGCCTGGCCCCCGCGCTTCCTTTTTCCTGCTCACACCAAGTAAGGCGACTTGCCCCAGCCCTCGTGGGACCGGATCCTGAACAGGACACCTCTCCGTCCCGCCCCAAGTCCCAGCCCAGTCCGGACCTTGAGAACCTGAGACCTGAGGGTAGGGTCGCGATTGCCACCCGGGAAGTCAGAGGTCCGCCGCCAGCGCCGCCGCCCGCAGCGCGAGCCAGGTGACCCACAGGGTCCGAGCAGACACGGAGACGGAGAGGGAGACCCTGTGGGCCCCGAGGCCCCTCCTCCCCTGCGTCCTTCCGCGCTCTTAGCCGGTCACGGGGTGCGCTGGACGGCGCGCGACTCCGGCGCCCAGGAACTGGGCGCCAGGAACTGTCGGGGTTGGGGCGGTGTCTGCCCAGATCTAATCACTTTCTCTCCAAACTCCGGACCTTAGAAAGGAATCCTGAAACGCACACTCTTCCCGGAACAGAGCTGCTCAGGAGATCGCGTTTTAAATCGGATGAGGCTAGAAGCCTCATTTCCCTTCATAAGACGCCACTTCGGTTCCCGGCACTAGGACGATTCCGGGGAAGAGTCGAGGGTCTTCGGCGTCTTCACGGAGAAACACCCCGCCCAAGAGACACGTGGCCCCAGTTTTTCCTACAAACCACCTGCAGTCCAGAGCGAGCTCAGGTCCCAGGCGCGCCAGAGCACCGGCCCGGAGTCGCCCCCACCCAACCCTGGGGCGGCTCTGCGCGCGGTCGGGGGCCCGCGGGTTCCCGTCCCCTCGTTTCTCCAGGGTCTTGTCGCTGTCCCCGGGGACCTCCCAGTGGAGCCACTGGTAATGAAGCCCAGCCACGCGGCCCCTAGAAGCGAAGGAGATGTCAGCCTCAACTCAGCAATTCCTGGAACAAGCAGCAGCTAACCTCACGTTCTCCCCCTTCATTGAGCCCCTTTATGTTGCTGCATTCTGCCTTTTTAAAACCCTCCCCCGCTCCGTAAGGAACATAACAATATGTATTCACTAAGACAATTTGCCAAGTGCAGATTTCCCCCAAGGGAGGAACTTAGTCTCCTTGGAAGACTTCTAATAACCGGAGACACTCTTGCCAGAGGGAGTAGGACTGTGCAGTCCTTGGTAAGCGCTGGATGTGGAAGCCTGGCTCGAGCCTCCAGTTTTGTGCCCCCCGCGCGATCCTGGATAAAACCCAATCCTCCTCCACTCGGGGCTGAGTGCCTTCCTCTTCTCCAGCCGGGTACCACTCGGCGCCCCACAGATGCCGCCTTCCCACTGTCCACCTCTATGGTAGCATGATTTCTGCTTTTTTTTAAAAAATAAATTTATTTATTTTAGGTTGGTTTGGGTCTTTGTTGCTGCGCGCAGGCTTCTCATTGCAGTGGCTTTTCTTGTTGTGGAGCACAGGCCCTAGGCGTGCAGGCTTCAGTAGTTGTGGCTCACGGACTCAGTAGTTGTGGCACACGAGCTCAGTTGCTCCACGGCATGTGGGATCTTCCCGCACCAGGGCTCGAACCCGAGTGCCCTGCATTGGCAGGCAGATTCTTAACCACTGCGCCACCAGGGAAGCTCGATTTCCGCTTCTTAAAGTGGCTACTTCTCCAACATTCCTCAATATCCTCTTGCAAAAGCGGATTTTTGTTAGGATATGGAAGGGCAGAATTTCAGTGTTGGTTAAGTCAAACTCTGGAAGGTTAAAACCTTGAACACTTGAGTTATTTCAATACATCATTTTGAGAAAATCTTATAACCGAATGTTAAAGGTCATTGCTGCTGTAGGACTGGGTTGAAGCAAGCATCGTCCTATGTGATGTCCTAGGAAGTCTCACCATTTCACGTGCTCTGCTTCCCACCTCCACCCCACTCCCTGCATTTTCCATCAATGATTTTTTTAATTTTTATTTTATACTGTTGTAGAGTTGATTAACAATGTTGTGTTAGTTTCAGGTGTAAAGCAAAATGACTCAGCTATACACATACATGTATCTATTCTTTTGCAAATTCTTTTCCCATTTAGGTTATTACAGAGTATTGAGCAGAGTCCCTGTGCCATACAGTAGGTCCTTGTTGTCAATGATGTCTTTTGAAGAAGGAACACAATGTATATGTACTGGTTTTCTCTAAAAATAAGTTTCAATGGTATAATGCTGTAAAAATGATTCAATCTGGGCTTCCCTGGTGGCGCAGTGGTTGAGAGTCCGCCTGCCGATGCAGGGGACACGGGTTCGTGCCCCGGTCCGGGAGGATCCCACATGCCGCAGAGTGGCTGGGCCCGTGAGCCATGGCCGCTGAGCCTGCGCGTCCGGAGCCTGTGCTCCGCAATGGGAGAGGACACAACAGTGAGAGGCCCGCGTACCGCAAAAAAAAAAAAAAAGATTCAATCTCAGTGGGGCACCATTTGGCAACATCTTATCCATTGAAATGTTAAAACTCTTTAACCCAGCAGGTCTGCATTTAGAATTTTATCCTATAGATATACTCCCACATGTACAAGGATATATATTGCAACAGCATGTCTGATCAAAGCAAAACACAGAATACAAGGTAAAGATTCATGAACAAGATAAACACATATTTACAATGTAGGAAGCCCTAAAAAATAAAAAGCAGTGAAAAAGACAAAAGTCCTCATCCTCATGAAATTTCTATTGTAGCATGAGAAAGAAAAATAGAAATAAATTTGTAGTATCTCAGGTGAAGTCAGGTTCAATATGCAACCATCCTCAAGATACACTGTTAAGTGAAAAAATACTGCAAACTGTGTACTGTATGCTACCAGTTGTGTTTAAAAGCATATATGTACATATATCTTTGTATCTGCATAGAAAAGCTTTGAAAAGATACAGTGTTTAAATGACGAAAGAGACTTCATTGTATAGCCTTTGGACCATGTATATTATCCACTCAAGATACTTTAAAAGGCATATGTTATATTAAGCATTGACAACCTGCAGAGTCTAAGATGAAGTCTTCCTTCCTTCCCCTTTTGGGTCTGATGAGATTATCATAGTGCTAGAAAGATAAATATCTCAAAAAAATACATACACAAGGAGTGTACAATAATTAATTTGGAATAAAATATAGATAAATAAGAAAGTTTAAATCCATGGTAATATCAGTTTTTGTACCCTATTTAAGTGTAGTTGGGATAATAATTCTTGTAACCATCCTGATTTGTTTGTAATTTGTTTTTTTTAAGCACTGGAAGCAAATTTATGTTAAACTTGACATTTTAATGAAGAATCCATGAATATTTGAATACATTTATCAATGTTAAGGCATTTAAAGGTTCAATAACACTTTGCTAAATTCATAAGTTCTATTTTAATAGCTATGGAAGCAGTTATTTAGTTTTCAAGGAATATTAAGACTTAAATAAGTAGTATATTTAACCTAGTACAAATAGTTAGGTTTCCTCTCCACTCACAGAAGTCCTGTTCACGGTGGATGCTACACACCAGATTCTGAGGAAGCTGTCAGTTATGATGGACGTTCTTCAGCAAATATATACCGAGTGCCTCCTAGGTGCCGATGCTATTCTAGATGTTGAGGATGCACTGGGGAACAAACAAACAAAAATTCCTGTCTTCGTGGTGCTTGTATTTGAGTGCCTACTCTACACTGGGGACACAGCAGGGACAAGAGAACCAAAATGTTCATTCCTGTGGAATTCAAGGTTTTAGTAGCAGTAAAGAGACAACAGATCACTAAATGTAGGGGGAAAATGGGGTAAAGGGGAACAGAGGAGTGAGAGTTACTCACTAATACTGTGTTCTGAGAATGCTTTACAGAGCCTTGCACTTGAAAGGAAACCAAAAGGAGGGGGGAAGCATTAGAGTTTGTTTTGGATTTTCTTAATTATCTGCATTAAGTACGTCTATTTAACATCAGTAATAGTATACATTTTGTTTCACAGCTTCCTTTTTTCACTGAATAGACTGCGAACATACATTTTTACATAACCATAAATGTAGATCTATATCTACATTTACCAAGTCTCCTAAATGGTAAATATTTAGGTTCTTTGAAATATTCAAAGTATTCGGAGCTGTTTATCCGTGTCTTTCTCTTGAATTTTTCTTAGGACAAGCTGTCCCACTTGTAAATGAGTGGGCTAAAGGTATTGTGTATTTAAATATACAAGAATTGTAATACACATTGCACAGCAGAAAGCTTCTTTCAAATGATATCTCCCAAGTTCAGTGAAAGTCCACCCTCCCTGCGACCTTGGACTGTGTGATGTCTCCACCCACTCAAGGCTGGTTCTCCGGCTAAGGTAAGAGAAAAATGCGTCCTGCCCAAGCAGTACAAAACTTAAAAAGAAGTGTTTCCTCCAGGTTCAGACAAGGAGGGAAATAAATGTATGTGCCTGAGGGCCCGTTTCCAGAGCTGGAGAGGCAGTGAGAATACTCACTGGCCACACTCCCGGGGCAGAAGCATCATGGGATCCAGGACCAGGCCCTCAGTCTTGTGTGCCCAGCGGTGTCCTGCCCAGGGGACCATCTGGGACTCGGGGGACCCGCTTCTGGCCTTCGGTCTTGTGAGGGATTGGGGTGGGCTCCAGCTGGGGGGACGGGAGGCAAGGGGATCCAGGCTGGGGATCCATTCCTGGCCCCTCCCTCCGAAGGGAGGTCCGCTCTGTGTGGGACGTGGGGGCTAGAGAGCCAGCCAAGCTAATGGTCATAAATACATAGGCCTGTCTTCACTCTCACCTGCAAAGTGGTCTGGGACACCAGCTCCAAGTGCAGGGACGAACTGTGGGCAGCAGGACAGCTGCAAGGAACGCAGAGATGGGCCTGCAACCTCTCCAGGGGCGGCCAACCCAGTGGAGAACCTGGCGGGAAAACCTAAGAGACTGTACACCGCCCTCAGCCCTTGTCTGGTGCAGACAGACCCCCATGCTCCAGCTTCCACTTAGTTCCCAAGCTTTAGTGCTTACCAGACAACCCCAAACAGCGCAAAGCAAAGAGGTGAAAAATTTTTAAAAAGGAAGAATATGATGCAGAGGCCAACTTTTGAATAAACAGGAATTCTAGAAAGAGGTAAGACAAAACAGATGCGAAAAAATGATGAACAAACTAATTTTAGAACATTTCCCAGAGGTTAAAATCAGAAAGGCTTAAACTTCTCAAAAGCATCACTGGAAGCTAGGGGACACTGAAGCAAACCATGAAATTTTGAGGGGAAAATTATTTCTAGTCAAGAATCTATAGCCAAATGTCCAATTAGCTGTGCAAATAGAATGAAAATATTTTCAGACACGCATTCTTCCTTAGGAAATGACAGAGGACTGGCTTCATCAAAATGAAAGGAAGTCTCTCTCTGAAGAGAAGTAAAATAATGAAAGCATTGCCTCAAAAACCCTGAACTTGGTGTGGGAACCTCTGGGTTCTCAGGCTAAATGCAGCGCGGGGAAGCCCAGGGTAGACTAACACTGAGTCCAAATTCCATATCCTTACCGGACCTCCCCACCTTCCAAACCCACCCACTCCCTGGACACAGAAACACTCCCAAGCATTTGGCTAAGGCAGGTAGTGAAGTGCAAAGAAAGGGATTAATCTTTTTACCGCTGAAGATTCCGTTTTAAAGCTAATATTTTAACCCAAACTAGACTCCAAAACTGAGGAGATAACGAACGATGAAATAAATGCATATTTCACATATATGTACAATTTTCAAGTACTATAGAATGAAGCAATCTATTGTCAAATAATCAGACAGCCTTTGAAAATTACAGGGATACAATATTATACCTAGGAACATTATAGCTAGAAAACTGACAGCTATGAGGTTTCCAAGTGAACTTCTAAACTCTAAACCACCTTTCCCTTGGTTCCATGAAATAAAACATTTTATTTCAAAAATTCACTTGCAACCTGTTTTTGTATATTTTTTTGTTGCCCACTGCTCTTAAGCTCCACCTGAAAAAATGTATTTCTCATTTTCATCAACCCGGCACAGGAGACACCAGCTTCTACTACCACAATTACCTTGAATGCTTCCACTTCGTATTTCAGTCTGGTTATCAGCTTGCAAGTGTCTATTTCTTTCTTCAGCCTGTACCAATTTTTCCTGCAATTCTGCTTCTAATTCTCTGCTTCCTTCCTGGAATTCAGTTAGTTCATTCCCAGCTTCCTGGAAGCTAATCAGAAACAAAGCAGGAAAAAAAAAGAAAGAAAGAAAGTAGGAAAGATAAGTTACACTAGGAACCACGAGGATCATCTTGAAGATGATTATACCTGTATCAATTTAATAATTTTTGCCTGAATGCTATCACCACCACTCCAAAATATAAAAAACAAAACAAGCGGGCTTCCCTGGTGGCGCAGTGGTTAAGAATCCGCCTTCCAATGCAAGGGACGCAGGTTCGAGCCCTGGTCCGGGAAGATCCCACAGGCTGTGGAGCAACTAAGCCCGTGTGCCACAGCTACTGAAGCCCACGTACCTAGAGCCTGTGCTCCGCAACAAGGGAAGCCACTGCAACGAGAAGCTCATGCACCACATCAAAGAGTAGCCTCCGCTTGCCGCAACTAGAGAAAGCCTGCGCGCAGCAACGAAGACCCAACGCAGCCAAAAAAATTAAAAAATACAATAAATAAATTTAAAAAAAAAAACAAGCAAGAATAAAAAGTAAGTCATGGCATCCAGAAAGCCTTACTAGAAAAGGCTCTAGTAATCCACAGGGCGTGCCAGAGAGCAGCTGGCTTAGATAAAAGCAGTTACATCTGAAGAAGCTAGAGTATAACTTTAAAAATTGTGAATCATTATATTGTACACCTGGAATTTATATATTGTACCTCGACTATACTTCAATTAAGAAAAAAAAAAAAAAGACTGCAGGAGCAATACTGTGAGGATGAACTGATAAAGAGCCTGCTGTGCCACTGGACGTCCTGGAGAGACATTTACACATTCGGGGAGAGTCTGGGAATGAAGGAGTACATAGACGAATAAGCATTTGAAAAAATAAAAAGCAGTATTTGAACAAAGAAGGAATTTATAACATCAAGAAAAACAAAAGTTTGTGCAAGAAATCATAGTAAACTATATGCAGCTATGAATATTGTTTACAAGACCACAATAGTATAAACTTGAATACTGTTCTAACAAAATTGTATAATTGAACTGGGAGGATACCAGGTCTGATGAGTCTAGGTAAGCTGGAGGAAGACAGTGAAAGATGTTGAGAATGATTTCTGTGAGAGTGATTTCTGTGCACTCAAAAGAGTGTTTAGAGACTTCTTGGAAAATTAATATTTTATTTTCTCAAATTATAAAAACCAAACCACCAGTCCTCCCTTAAGCTTTCAAGTTTTACTTTCAAACCTTACTATGCTATTCATAAGCCTAGAAAGTTTTAACAATTATGTTTAATGGTCTCTGAATGGCACAAGGTCCCACTGACATATTTAATTAACTAAACATCCTCATACATGGCAAAAGGATTGCAAAGTACTTTAATCAAATAACAAATAAGAACTTCCCAATTACTAATACCTTCAAACCAAATAAATGAAACATTAATACGTTGAACCTGAAGTTCTCTTCAGTGATCCAATATTGAATATAAACTAGGATTTCATCTTAAAGTCACACATCTAAATCCATTACTTATGTATTTTAAATTGGAGCTGCAAAACTGTCTCTCTAATATGCTAAATTATCTAAAATATTACAGGAACCTAAAACACCATGTATATGGATTTCTTTCTTTTTTTAAACCACTTTGGAGAATATCTAAAGTACAATAAATTGCTTATACTAAAATGTGTACAATTTGACCAGTTTTGACATATAGACACATCCAGTGAAACCACCCCTGTAATCAAGATAATGCACATTCCCATCATCCCCTGAGAGTATCCTAGTGCCTTTTTCCACTCCCTTCCTCTCTCCACCCCATCTCCAGACAATCACTCCCCGATTTCTATCACTACAGATTAGTTTGCATATTCTAGGATTTTACATAAATGATAGATTCCTTTTTAACACAATTACTA
The DNA here is from genome assembly GCF_949987515.2 of Delphinus delphis. Lineage (NCBI taxonomy): Eukaryota > Metazoa > Chordata > Mammalia > Artiodactyla > Delphinidae > Delphinus > Delphinus delphis. Next base: position 78,786,111 of record NC_082696.1, on the reverse strand, counting down.
ATACTATGGTTTTAATTCTCTTAAGCATTTCTTTACCCAATTCTGAAACTTCACTGAAGTAAAGGGTCTCTATACACACACACACACACACACACACACACACACACACACACACACACACGACATTAACATGCATAGAACTGCCAGTATCCTCTTAGGCCAACCAAGGAACAAAAATATCATCGTCTAGGGAATTCCCTGGGTCCAGTGGTTAGGACTCTGTGCTTCCATTGCAGGGGGCAGGGGTTGATCCCTGGTGGGGGAACTAAGATCCAGCATGCTGTGTGGCCAAAGGAAAAAAAAAATCATCCTATATCATTTTGATATAAGAAACAGATTTCAGACTAGAGATTTTCATGGGGATGCTTCCTGAATTGGATTCTCGTTGGTGACACTGATGGGGCCTCACATGTCAATTTCTAGTTGCTATGTTAGTGGCCCCCAGAACCTACAGGGGAGGTGGTGACGGAGCCCAGATCCTTGGGTTTCAGTTATACACTCTCCTAATGGTTCTGTCTACCCACGGACGTTTATAAGTCTATCCCATCCGTGAGGCTTTGAATGGATCCTTTGAATGGAGCCCTTCTTTGGCTCCTAATTCATATTCTGCTTAGGTCTGAAGACTTTTAACCCTGTCAGACGCCTGCAAATTTCTCATGCACTTCTTTGGCCACAGAGCAAACAAGGAGCCTGACTGAATTCCGAGGCTCTCTGGCCGCTGGATCTGGGCATGATACGCCAACCACTGGTGGGAGAGCTATGTACCTTCATCTTCCTGGGCAGCAGTTAATAGGCAATGCTTTCAGCTGGACAGAAAAATCAAGAAATGGAGCTATAATCGTGTTACTTTCAAGGGATTTCCCTCTGGGGTGCAAACCACACGGACCAGGCGCTGTTGGGTGTGCGCAGCCGTCTCTTAACAGGTTAAGGCCGAAGCGTGAAATGCAGTGGCATCTGGGGAGGGTGCTCAGTGGTCAGGGTTCAGGAGGAAGTGGGGAGGGGCTTACTTTGGCCTCCGAATACCTTTTTCTGCTCCTTGAGCGTTTGTTTTCCGACGTACTTAATTAGGTTTTCCATTAAAATTTATTCCAACGCCTCGGGAACGCTAAACTGGTCCCATTAGAACTGTCTGAAAGGCACCCGGCTATCTGCAAATACCGATTCGCTCCTCTGAAAGCTGTCGGCCCGACGTTGGATCTTCCCTACGTCTCCGCGGCTGTCCTGGCCGCCCAGCGTCCACAGTTAAGGCTTCCGCAGCTTCCCGGTTGTGGCCTCCAGCCTGGCGCTCGGGGAAGCGGCAGGATCCAGATGCTACCGCCCAGTGAGAGCGCCCTGGGCGCGCGCCCCAGCGCAGCTGCGCCTTCCGGGGAAGAAGCCCCGGCTGCGGGCTTCGGATGCGAGGCCTGGAGTCCAATGAGGAGGGCGCGGGTGGGGGAGGGGCTTGCCGAAAGCCCTGGATATAAGGCCGGTGGGCCCTTGCGGCGCCGTGTCTCACGCGCGGCCGGCGATTGGCAGCGGACCCACAGCCCCCTGCGAGGCTCGCCGTGGCATGGCCGCCCCCAAGCGGTTTCCGACGCTCGTTCAGCTGGAACAGCGAGAAGGGACGCTCTTCGAGGTGCTCGGTAACCTCACCAAGCGGCCCTACTGGTTTCACTCCGAGTACCTGAAGAGTCCGAGGGCAATTCACCTGGAGGCCTGGCTGGTGGAAGCAATCTTCGGTGAGCGGGCCCGAGCGGTGAGGCCGAGGCCGCCCCTCACCGCAGGCTGGCCGCGCCCAGGCAGCCTCTTCGCGGCTCTGGCTCGCATCCGGGCCCCCGCTGCCTCCCCTCCCAGGCCCCACTGCTCAGCACCTCGTTGCTTCCTGCGCAGGCCTGGGCGGAGAGCACATCCCGCATGTCGAGTGTGTGTCGCAGACCCTGCTTCACGTTAATCAGTGGGACCCGGACGGCGAGGCTGAGATCTTGATATTTGGACGGCCTTATTACCAGAAGGATGTATACACGATGATCATGAACTTGGCTGACTATCACCGCCAACTCCGGGCGCAAAGTACGGGGCCGGGAACAATGAAAGGTACCCTAGGCAGGCCCCGGGTTCCTTGGGAGGGATTCTGGTGCGTCCTGGCTGTGCCGGGGCAGCGGTCTCATCCTCTTAATTCGACTGGAAGAAGGTTTCCTCTTTGCAAGGGATCCAGAGGAGCAAATTGACCTCGTTCTCTCAGATTCCGGGCTCCCAGCCCTGCAACCCGAAGGGGTAACTCCTTATGTGGAGAGTATGTGGGACACAGGTGCGACCTCCTCTCTTTGCTCTTCTTCCAGGCTCTGAGAAGCCTCCTGCCCGGGAGGCGGCCACCCAGCGGTCCCCCAGTGCAGTCCGACAGGCGGCGACCCATCTGTGCCCCGGCGAAGCCCGGGAGGGCGGGACTCAGCGGTCCCCCGGCGCGGTCCGGCAGGCGGCCACCCAGCGGTCCCCCTGCGCGGTCCGGCAGACGGCCACCCAGCGGTCCCCCGGCGCGGTCCGGCAGGCGGCCACCCAGCGGTCCCCCGGCGCGGTCCGGCAGGCGGCCACCCAGCGGTCCCCCGGCGCGGCCCGGGAGGCGGCCACCCAGCGGTCCCCCGGCGCGGCCCGGGAGGCGGCCACCCAGCGGTCCCCCGGCGCGGCCCGGGAGGCGGCCACCCAGCGGTCCCCCGGCGCGGCCCGGGAGGCGGCCACCCAGCGGTCCCCCGGCGCGGCCCGGGAGGCGGCCACCCAGCGGTCCCCCGGCGCGGCCCGGGAGGCGGCCACCCAGCGGTCCCCCGGCGCGGCCCGGGAGGCGGCCACCCAGCGGTCCCCCGGCGCGGCCCGGGAGGCGGCCACCCAGCGGTCCCCCGGCGCTGCCCGGGAGGCGGCCACCCAGCGGTCCCCCGGCGCTGCCCGGGAGGCGGCCACCCAGCGGTCCCCCGGCGCGGCCCGGGAGGCGGCCACCCAGCGGTCCCCCGGCGCGGCCCGGGAGGCGGCCACCCAGCGGTCCCCCGGCGCGGCCCGGGAGGCGGCCACCCAGCGGTCCCCCGGCGCTGCCCGGGAGGCGGCCACCCAGCGGTCCCCCGGAGCAGCCCGGGAGGCGGCCACCCAGCGGTCCCCCGGAGCAGCCCGGGAGGCGGCCACCCAGCGGTCCCCCGGCGCAGCCCGGGAGGCGGCCACCCAGAGCTTCCCCGAAGCTATCCAGGGTCCGGTTACCAGGTTCTGAACGCGTTTCGGGCCCAGGAGCAAGAGAGCCAGGCAAGGTCAAAGTGGAAGCCCCTCCTGGAACCCTATCCTGCTGCAGAAGCTGAGAAAAGAATGGTGTGGGTTGTTCTTGGCTTCCCCGCTCCCCGCCACTCCCTGTTAAATGTTTGCAAACACGAATCTAAAGAGTTCTAATAAAGCATCGAATTTCCCTAACGTCTGTTAATTGGCAGGGGGAAGGGGAGAGACAGGCACGTCGCTCCAGCAACCACTATCTGCTCCAGGTGGCTTTCTACCCAGAGGCAGGTGAGAGCTTTCTAGCCGCCCGGGGCCGCAGTCTCTCGCGCCTCGGGCAGGTGCTTCCCCTGTGCTCCTTCACCACGCGCATCTGGCTTTGCAAGGTGAGGGACCTCTCCGGCCGTGGAGTCTGTCCTCATGGGAAACCTTTCCAAGCCTGAGATATTTCTACTCAGAGACAAGGGATGCGAAAACTTGGTTTCAACGGGCCTCACGGGTGGGCACATCATAGCGCTGCAAGCAGAGACTTCCCAGCTCGGGCAACTGCTGGCGACTAGGGGAAAACTGAAATGGCCAGGACAGCGCAGCTGTCATCTCCAAGTCCTGCCCGGGTCACTCGACCTCCAGTGATGTTTGGAGCCAGCGAGACACAAGCAGTGCTGGTGACTCTTCCCTGCTAACTAGTAACCGCAGCAGTGGGGAGCCCTCCTTGTCACTTTTTAAAATTGAAATATATTTGACATATAATACAGTGTAAATTAAGATGTACAACATGTTAACTTTATACACTCACATGTTGTACTATGAGTACCACCGCAGAGAGAAGTAGCATCTCTATCAGTTTGGCTTCCTGTTCCGGGCTGCTGGCTGGGATGCTGGTGCCCTGGCTAGAAGTAAACTGTTGACAGCTGGGTGTTAGGATTTTTTTTTTAAATAGCACAAGTCAATTTAGTGCTATGAAAATTTTCATTTTAAAAATCCAAGGAAACCTAATTTTAAAGAGCAGGAAGTGGTATGTCTATTGTAGACCCTTTGGTCACCAGTAATGATGACTCCAATTTTGAATAAGCCTTTAGTTTATAACAAGGGAAATAAAGATGCAAAGCTGAATTTACAAATAGGCTATTAACTATTTTCAGAAGAGGCAAGGCTGAGTGAACCTTAAACATTTAGACTCAAAATCAATGCAGACTCAAAGTTTCAACTGAGGCTACATCAGAGTAGAATTAAGACTCAATCTTGATTTTTCCCCCCTCTGGGTAGTACCCACATGACCAGAGCATCAAATTCTGTCCTTTACAAGAAAGATTACTGAACAGCAGGTAGCAAACCAATGGAACATTTAGGAGTCTGTGACTATCCTGAAACTAGGTTTAATATACCCTATATATACACACATAGACATGTCTGAGATGATTTTATGAAAGAAAATGGTAAGATACAGTAAACATCCTTGGTTGGAGATGAGCCAAGAAAAGGAGACTGAACTTTAAATAAAAGCATTTAGATGTGATGACACTTAGGTAAAACTCCTTATGCCTATAAAGTGTTGATTTAAGAAACAAAACAAAACAAAAAAACCTTACTGGTTTCCTCTCCAAGCAGGGCATGGACCAGTGACATCCAAGTTTTCACCCAGATCAAAGTCCCCAGACCTTCCTATCTGCCGTTTCAAGCTTACTGTCTTACGGAAGTAACAGTTTAACTTGCACTTTTACGTAATTGTACACACCTTTTTTCCCCTTCTTCTAGCAGCTTGATTTTTCTCAGGATGGGTACCGTTTGATTTAGCCCTTCCCTTAGTGGTTGATTAGTTTGTTTCTCCAATTACTCAATTACAAACTGCTGTCTTGAATTTCTACGTGCATCCTTGAGTCCACGTTGGAATATTTCCCTAAGAGAACTTCCTAGAAGTGGAACTGCTGGTTAAAGAATGAGCCCCTTTCAGATTTTATATTGCCAAACTGCCCTACAAAATAGCCATACCAATTATCCTCGTACTACATGGTACAAAAGCTACTTTGGCTTTACTCACCCAAACTCAAGATTACCAGTCTATTTTACGTCCATGTGTGTCATTTTTTCTATTTTTTTTCTATCTACCCCACTGTTTTAACTATGTATCTTTATACAGTGTTTTAATATCTGAGAGGGCTAACCTACTCACTGTTCAATTGGCAGTCTTGCAATTTATTAAAATGCATACAAAATTAGTTGAGGGAAAAGGTGTATACAGATGGCTTCCCAAAATATTGATCTTATTCTATTAAGGTATGCTGTAGTGCTCATTTTATTCCTTAAACGACATGGATACTATATACACAGAAGAATGTATTTTACCCATTAAAAGAAGATGGAGATTAGATAGGAAGATTCTGTTTGGGAACTGAGGCCCAAGGCCGTTCATGGAAGTTGTCAAGGAACGAAGGCAGAAACTACAGAAGTCTCCTATGGAAAAGATACATGCATCCCAATTCTCATACCAGCATTATTTACAATAGCCAAGATATGGAAGCAACCTTAAGTGTCCATCAACAGAAGAATGGATAAAGAAGATGTGGTGTGTATATTTATATATATGTATATATGTGTGTGTGTATATATATATGTATACACACACAATGATATATTACTTGGCCATAAGAATGAAATTCTGCCATTTGCAACAATGTGGATGGACCTAGAGAGTATTACGCTTATTGAAATAGGTCAGAGAAAAACAAATACTGTTATCACTTATATGTAGAATCTAAAAAATAAAACAAACGAATGTATGTAACAAAACAGAAACAGACTCACAGATACAGAGAACAAACTAGTGGTTACCAGTTGGGACAAGGCAGTGGGAGGGGCAAGATAGGGGGATGGGATTAAGGGATACAAACTACTATGTATAAAATTGGTAAGCGAGCTTCCTGGGCTTCCCTGGATGCGCAGTGGTTAAGAACCCACCTGCCAATGCAGGGAACACAGGTTTGAGCCCTGGTCCGGGAAGATCCCACCTGCTGTGGAGCAACTAAGCTCGTGCTCCACAACTACTGAGCCTGAGCTCTAGAGCCCATGAGCCACAACTACTGAGCCCACGTGCCACAGCTATTGAAGCCCGTGCGCCTAGAGCCCATGCTCCACAACAAGAGAAGCCACGACAATGAGAAACCCGGGCACTGCAATGAAGAGTAGCCCCCACTCACCACAACTAGAGAAAGCCCATGCACAGCAACAAAAACCCAACACAGCCAAAAATAAATAAATAAATTTATTTTTTAAAAATTGATAAGCAATAAGGATCTCTTGTGCAGCACAGAGGAATATAGCCATTATTTTGTAATAACTTTAAATGGAGTATAAGCTATAAAAATATTGAATCACTATGTTGTACACCTGAAACTAATAATAATATTATAAATAACTATACTTCAATTATTTAAAGTTAAAAAAAACTAAAGAATTCTGGAAACAGTGACTCTTACTTGTACATTTTTGCAGGTAAAATGTATGAGGGCTAGTAAAGAGGTTAGTCTGAACAGTTTTTTAAAAAATTTATTTATTTATTTTTGGCTGCATTGGGTCTTTGTTGCTGTGCAAGGGCTTTCTCTAGTTGTGCGAGCAGGGGCTACTCTTCGTTGCAGTGCGCGGGCTTCTCATTGCGGTGGCTTCTCTTGTTGAGGAGCATGGGTTCTAGGCGCACAGGCTGCAGTACTCGCAGCATGTGGGCTTCAGTAGTTGTGTCTCACAGGCTCTAGAGCGCAGGCTCAGTAGTTGCGGCACACGGGCTTAGCTGCTCTGCGGCATGTGGGATCTTCCCGGACCAGGGCTCGAACCCGTGTCCCCTGCATTGGCAGGCGGATTCTTACCTACTGCGCCACCAGGGAAGCCCCAGTGTGAACAGTTGTTGAATAGGCTGACTAGAGGCACCAAAGAAAAAGGTTCACTGTTGACAGACTGTGTGGAAAACGTCTGGGCTCAGCTGTGGAGCACACGCTGACAGTCTGCCCCAGGTCCTCCTGCCACTCCACTGTAGTTACACCAGGTTGGCACTATTTCCCTCATCAAAATTTCTCAACTCCACACTTCTAATCAAAACATGGCCTTTTAAAATATCACTAAGAGTGGGGAAAAACCAAAACAAACCATGTGCCTCCTTATGTGATGCTCTGAGAAAGACAAAATATGATTTACCCAGTATTTTTGCCAAAAATATATAACCTAGATCTAACCATGAGGAAACATCAAAAAATAAAAGCAGGATTTGTAAGCAAGGAAGAAGACTGCAGGCAGTTTGAGAAGAGCGAATCCTGTCTACACGTTTTGGGGGCAGGGTAAACTGGTTGGCAGCAAATAATTTAGTGTGGACAGTGTCTTTGAGTGTGCTCACTAAAGGTATCAAAGAATACAATTTCAGCTGTTTATGGGTTCTCTGGAAATCTTGGGAACATCGCTGTGGAGCATAAGTGACAGGCTATTTCTGATATGTCCACCTGCGTACTTCGGTTTAGTTAAAACACATCTGCCCTATTTACCTAATCAGAATATTTTACTAGACCCTAGTTAAAACCTTATTATAGAACTTCCCTGGTGGCGCAGTGGTTTAGAATCCACCTGCCAATGCTGGGGACACGGGCTCGAGCCCTGTCCAGGAAGATCCCACATGCCGCAGAGCAATGAAGCCGATGCTCCACAACTACTGGAGCGTGCGCTCCTAGAGCCCACGAGCCACAACTACTGAGCCCACGAGCCACAACTACTGAGCCCGCGTGCCTAGAGCCTGTGCTCCGCAACAAGAGAGGTCACTGAAATGAGAAGCCCGTGCACTGCAATAAAGAGTAGACCCTGCTCACTGCAACTGGAGGAAGCCCGCACACAGCAACAAAGACCCAACGCAGCCAAAAATAAATAAATATTTTTTAAAAAGCCCAAAAAAACCTTATTATAGCCTTTTTGGGTCCCTCTGAATCACATGTAAAATCAGACTTTAAGGACTCTCATCCTACAGCCTCAGCCCCTAAAAACTGGTTGTGACTATAATTGGAATTGCACTGAGTTCTGGGAAGAACAGACCACAAACATGCAACACTTGACTCTGCTATCTAAGAACATAGTGTCTCCACTTATTCAACTGTTTTTCCTTCCTCTTTCCCTCCTTTTCACTAATCTGAAGCAGAATGTAATGAGTATTTTATTAATCCCTAAGGCAAAACAAAGGCGAAAAAAATCACTTTAAAAGTGTACACAGGGACTTCCCTGGTGACGCAGTGGGTAAGAATCTGCCCACCAATACAGGGGACATGGGCTCGAGCCCTGCTCCGGGAAGATCCCACATGCCGCGGAGCAACTAAGCCCGTGTGCCACAACTATTAAGCCTGTGCTCTAGAGCCCATGCTCCACAAGAGAAGCCCCCACAATGAGAAGCCCACGCTCTGCAACTAAGAGTAGCCCCCGCTCGCCATAACTAGAGAAAGCCCATGCGCAGCAACAAAGACCCAACGCAGTCAAAAACAAATAACATTAAATCTTAAAAAAAAAGTGTATAAAAATTTATCTAACATAAAATGGAGAAAAAAAACAAAAGACATGATGGGAAACAAAGCAAAATGGCAGACAGAAATCCAATCATACTGATGATTACATTAAATTAGAATGCATTAAATCCCCCAATCAAAAAGCAGAGACAGTCCAACTAGATAGAGAAGTCAGAGGTAGAAGACTACATTGAATATTATTCTACCTATCTCAAATGTTCAGAAAAGGCAACTTTGTGGAGACAGCCAGCAGACTGTCTGCAAACAGGCATAAGGGAACTTTGTGAAGTGATGGAAATGTTCCCAAACGGGTCTCTGCTGATGGTGGCACAACTCGTAAGTTTACTAAGAAAGAAAGCGAACTGTACACTCACAATTTTATATTATGGAACCAATTAAGTGATTAGATTTTTTAAAACTGCAGTGCAATAGCACTAATACCTAAATTCTCCAAAATAAAAATCGACTGTTGACAAAGATGTAGAGCAACTCGAAGTCCCATACACTGCTGAAAGTCAACTGGTTCAATCACCTTAGCAACCTGAACTTATGCACGTCCTATAATCCAGCAATTCCAATCCCAGACATATACTCAAGAGAAATGCACACATGCATGCACCAAGTCATGTACAACAATTTTCATAGTACCCCTATTCATTATAAGTCCAAATAGGAAACAACCAAAATGCACATCAACAGGACGGAAAACTAAATTAAGGTTTATTCATACAATGGAACTACACCTGCTGGCAACATGGACAAATCTTAGATTGAGTCCATTTATAGTTACGTCACAACAGTAGTTATCCTTGGGGAGGATGCAAAAATGGGGGCTTCTGGAGTGCTGGTAGTATCTTTTCTTCTCTGGCTGCTGGCTACATGCATGTGTCCCCTTTGTATTGTTTGATGAATCTTTTCACACTGTGGATGAACATGGTTTTGGTATGAATGGAATGCTATACATAAATAAGATGTTTACTAAAATTATAGAGAAATATTTGGAGTAATGGAAAGCTACTAGAAAGGACTATATGAGCAGTGAGATTTTTTGAGTAATTACTTTAATACTTTTTAAATTGCCTTATTTAAAAATATTGAGGATGTAAGTATGTTTATCATCAGAAAAATCAACAATGCTATTTTTCAGTGTGGTACTAGTAGATACTTCTACCTTAGCAACTTGTTAGGAAAAAAAAAACATTGTCTTGTCCCTCAATAGAATAACAAATACTGTGGAGTCTTAACAAATTAAGTGTATTCTAATTCCTCTTACACACACACACACACACACACACACACACACACACAAAGAGAATGAGCTGAAATTCAGCTGTGGAGAAAAATAAAAGCACGTGGGAAAGTATATTATAGAGGTAAGATCCTAGACTCAACGTTTTGGTTCAAATCTCACCCACCCCCAAGTCCTAGCTCTGTGATCTCAGCAATTTACTTAGGCTCTAAGAATCCTACTTTGGTGCTTAGCTCAAGGGCCTGGTATGTGATACAAGCTCTTATCAATAAATATATAGCTAATATTACTCCCAAATTCTGAAAGTTAGAATGACAGAGCAACTACCCTTTTTAGATATTAAATGTTGCATTAGTTTGCTAGGGCTACTGTAACAAAATAATTAACTGGGTGGCTTAAACAACAGATATTTATTTTCTAAGTGTTCTGGAGGCTAGAAGTCCAAGATCAAGGTGTCAGCAGGTTTGGTTTCTTCTGAGGCCTCTCTCTTTGGCTTGCAGAGATAGCCGTATTCTTGCTGTGTCCTCACCTGGTGTTTCCTCTGTGTATGCACATATCTGTGTCTGTATTTACTCTTCTTATTAAAAAAAGTCATACTGGCCCACACACATGACCTCATTTTACCTTAATTACCTCTTTAAAGACCCTATTTCCAAATACAGTCACATTCTGAGGTACTGGGGGTTAAGACTTCAATATGTTAACGTGTATAAAGGATAGAGAACAGGATCATTTACTAACTTAGTTTTGAATAATTTCTGGAAAACTGGACAAGTATTAAGCATAATCCTCTTCCTCCAAATGTTGAACAGTCAAAAATATTTCATGATTTCGTAAAAATCCCACCAGGAAAAACCTGTAGTAATATTCATCAAATTTCTACAAAAGGAGAAAAAGTAGGCACTCTAAGCTTAAATGTAAAATGGAAGATGAGGGGAAAAAATCACACAGAAAACAGTAATTGGTTTAACTACATACAATAAAAATTTTCTGTATGCAAAAAATTTGAGAAGCAAAGGGGTGGACAGTATTGGGTGTAACGGACCATTATTTGTTACAAAAGCTTTTACAGATAATAAAAATCCTTATCTTCAGAGTTGAAAGAAGTAATGACAGAAATGAATAAAGAAAAATGTATAAAAGCATTTAACAGAAACGTGAAGTAGAATAACGTTCAATATCCCTTGTAATCAAAGATTTGTGTATCTGTGTGTTTAAAATCCTTGCAAACGGCTAGAATCCATCACTGCTAAGGGGTGAAGAAACTGTATGAGTTAAATCAACTCCAACTTTGTGTCTAACGCCACAGAGCTCTTGGCAATCATTCCTCCAAGAATTCTGCTTCCTGAAAGTGGAAGCACCATGGGATTGGAACTGTTTTGCACAGATTGGTCATAGCATTGTAAAGGGTAATGGAAAAACAACCCAGCCCATGCAGGACACCTGCTTAGGGAGGGGGGCAGAGGAGACAGCCGGCTGGAAGGCCACCTGCCAATGCACAAGCTGCCCATTACCATGGCTCCTTCTGGTAAATCACAGCACCAGCAGAATGAATGCTGATCGCCTCAGCTTGCATGTTGGCATGCCCACCCACGTGCATGGTCAGAGACTCCACTCCAAGAAAACACACGGGCCCACTGGTTGCTACTCACGAACCAAACACCTGCTTAAAAATGAGAGGCTCAGAGAAGAAGCGCTGGCATTACCTAACAGCTTGTTAGAAATGCATATTCATGGGCTCAATGTACTGAATCAGAATCAGTGGAAAAGGGGCTAAGAAACTGTGTTTTAGCAAGCTCTCGAGGTGATCCTTACACACATTAAAGTTTGAGAACAAATGATGCAAAAGAAACCCAAAGCAGACTGACCCTGCATTTCTGCCCCCTGTGCATGAGGGCCTGACTCTGACCATAAAATCATAAAAGGGTTAGTAGTTTCAAAATGATAGAAACTAAGAAGAAAACAAAAATAAACCCTCCACCTATCAGCCTCTCACATCAAGATATGAATGAACAGAGTCAATCTTTTATAAATTTGCTTAATTTTGAGTGAGCCAAGATCTTTATGGCATTGGAAAAAAGGAAATTCATTTATTTACTAGAATGGCACTACAAACTCACGTTTGCAGCAAAAGAATCAAACCACTGTCCATCAAGATACAGGAAAAAAATAAATGCACAGATTTAAGGATATTTGCTTCTCCTGAACTTTAGTAGCAGAAGGAGGACTGTTCTCATGCCCCGGAGAACACTTATGCAACAGGACTCTGGGGGACCTGGGGACGTGGTGCCTGGGCCTTCAAGAACTCCTCGAGTTGTTCCATCTTCTCAGCTGGAGAAGGAAAAATACTCACTGCTTCAAACTACTCCTTCATGGGGGTGGATGTGTGCTGGCAGTATCATTTTTCGGGGTGGAAGCTCTGAACCTAGGACCTGGAAACAGCGGCGCGACCAAGCGGAGGCTGGCACGGGCAGTGAGGGGCCTGAATGCATCCCATCTCAGCCTACCTTCCCAGGGTCCTGCTTGGACTCCACTCACAAGGGATGCCCAGGGACCACGTGTAGCATACTGGGAGTTTTGGGAAGACGGAGGCTGTGAGCAGACCAGGTATGGCCAGGTGGCTCCCCCGTGGCTCCCTCCCCACGCACGTTTTCCATGCCCCTCACCTCGGGCACGCTTCTCCCGGTGACTCGACGCCAGGCTCAGGAGCACGCTCTTCACCCGGCGCTGGACAGCTGGCCGCCCGAAGACGGTGATTTCCACCAACTTCCCGGCGTGAACTGCGTCCACCGTCAGCAGGGCCTGGCTCATCCACTCCATTTCCGGAACCACGGCTCGGTCCGGGCCTGAACGCGAAAGGAGAGACTGAGCGGGGCACGGAGAAGGGCAGGAGGAGCTGGCCCGAAGGGGACGGAACGGGCAGGGCAGGAAGCCAGGCACAGCGCATCACACGCGGCCCGCGCGTCCGGAAAGGGTTGCGGAGCGCGGCTCGGCGGCCTCTCCCGACTGGGGGGCCACCACCACGCCCCGGGTCGCGCACCGAAGATCGAGTCGGCCAGCCACGCCTCCAAAGAAAACACCAGCGGGTTCCTCAGCTCCTGCACAGGAAACCACCACGGCCGGGAGCGAATCCGTGGCGGCGTAAATAGGAACCCCAGCAGCCCGTCCCCCCGGCCCTCGGCGGCGCCCGCGTCGTCGACCATGCTCGAACCGGCAGCCAGCGGGTAAGGGGCAAGCAGCTCTCGCGGGATTTGTGGAGGCGCGAAGTTGGGCCCTTTACGGCTTGCGGCCGGCTCCGCCCCCTCCGGTGCGCCTGCGCCCTGCTCCCGGGCCGCCCTGTGGGCGAGGGCTCCGGGGGCTCTTCGTACCGCCACGCGTGGCGTTGCCCCGCTTTCTCCTCCGCCCGGAACCCCGGCGGCTCTCGGAGACGCCGCCCGGTCAGGTAACGCCCGGCCCCGAGGCGCCGGGGTTGATGGACGGTGTGGTTGGCTGGAGCGGGGTCCCAGCCAGGCCCGGTCCAGGTTCAAAGGTTGCGCCCGAGGAGGGTAAGGCCGAGGGCGGGCTCGTGGAATGTGCATCTTCTCTTTCATCTCCTGCCTCTGGTTCGTTACCGCTTCAGAATCATTCAAACAAGTGCGTCGTGTTTATAATACAGACGTCAGACGTGGGCATTCTAGAAACGTAGCAAGTGGAGACAAATCTCGTTTATTTCCAAAATTAAGAGACGACGAGTGTTGATGCACATTTCTTCCCAATGTTAATTTTAGTTAAAAGTTTAAATTGTGAAAGATTTCACACATTTAAAAAAGTTGTATAATAAACACTCATGTACCCCCCACCCCCCATTTAACAAGATGTTAATATTTCCCACATTTGTCCCGCTCTCTCACCTTTCAAACAGATGTCGGTGGAGACCTTTCCTTCCCTCGCCGCAGGAAATCATGTCCTGAAATCGGCGTGTCACCGATGTTCTTATACTTGTCACCGTGTTCTTATACTTCTCCTAGTGCATTTCTACAAGTTTGGTAGTTGTTTTAGAATAGACAGCGTCTGCTGTACAAACGACTTTGTTCTTACAATTAGTTACGAAGTGTTTGTTTTTTAAATATTTTTCACGGAAAGTGTCGATTATTTACATAAGGGGGATGGTACTAATGTACTGAATTCCCTCATCTGCATCATCTAGGCCTCAGCAGTTGTCTGAGAGGAGATATTGAATCTAACTTGTGGATATTTTTATTCAATTTAATTTAAAAAGTCAACATAATAATACATACATATTGTAAAAAAAAAGTCTTGAGGATATAAGGTAGTGTATGAAAGTTCTCTCATATATTCTCCCTTAATCTCTTACTAATTCTTTTTCAATGGTGTATACTGTGAATATCTTTTTAGTTTAAATTGTCTTTTCGCCTTCTTTAAGGTTTCTTTTGATGAATACAATTCTTAATTTTAGTATAGTCAGATTTATCAGTCTTTAGGGTAAGTACATTCTGTGTCTTGCTTAAGAAATCCTTTCCCGCCCTGAGGTCTAAAGACATTCACTATACTTTTGAAGTTTCCATCATAACGGTTGAATTCTTGAACCACCTGGGGTTAATTTTTTAAATCGGGCATAATGTAGGGATATGATTTCATCCTTTTATAAACTGATAATTTTTTCCTTGAGCCATTCTCTTCGGGATGCATCCAACTTGAGGCCTCTTCAAATTACATCCTTGAAAAATTTCAGACTCCTGCATGTAGCATGAGTTGGCCACAAGGCTGGTTTGTGGTAGTTCATCATTAGATCAAGACATATGTGAGAAAGGGAAGGTCAAGAAAATTTCCTTTGGCATTCTCATCTGGATGGCAAAGTTTATTTCCGATTCAGTTTTGTTTTGGAAGTGTAGTCATTTGGGGTCTTATGCAGAGACCCCCATGTTAAGTTTCCTACACTTGGCAAGCCTTGAGTTGTATTAGCTGACCCATGCCAGCTTCAAAACAGAATTGTAAGGTTTTTAGGCTTTAGCAGAATCTGACAAGATGAATCAGTTTTGTCACTCTGTACCTCCAAGGCTTCCTGCTTTGACTCTGATTGGTGGGACAGAGTCATGATCTGAATACTGGCTCCAGCATTTTCTAGTACCTTTCGTTTAGTTTCACCAGTTGTTAACGTTTTGCTTCGTTTATTTTCTCTACCTACACATCCTTTTTCATGAACTGTTTGTAAGTTGCAGGCATCATGACACTTTACCACAAGTGTGTGACCGAATGCAAGTTATTTCTGCACCCCATAAAAAATTTTAAAATACTAGCAAGAAGACTTCCAGGGGATCGCTTGCTTTCATTTTATCTGCTTAGCCCTCGAAGAACCAGTCTGAGGGTATTTGGGTTCAGTCAATAGTATATGAGTGAACTGGTTTTGTAATTTCTCATTGAGAATCTTTGTTCTTCATCACTTCACTTCTTGTAATCTTCAGTTCCTAAGACGACATCTCTATACAATGAAAAATGTTACAAAGTATAATGAACCCAGTTGTTTTGTACCAAAGAATAACATCAAAGAGTACGTCCCAGATAGTTAGAGAAAAGTGGTCAAAATGAGGAAAATAAACTAATAAGGAGATATTAAATCACTGTCAGACGAGGAGCAATTATGCAGAAAAAGAATACAATAAAAGCTGTATTCTGAACAATAGAGGACAATCTTGTAATGTTTAGGTGCATTTACAAACAGTAACTGTATACCAGTTCCCCTGGATGGATGGATGGATGGGTAAACTAATAAATAAGGAGATATTATACCACACTACTAAATAATACTCAAGTAAAGCAAGAAATGAAAATCATCACTGACAGGCTATTTGGAATATAACAGTAATTTACAAAGTACCTTTTTAAAACATTATGGACAGTGTACATTCTGAAGAATCTAGTTTTCAGTCCCCTCTCATCCATCCTGTCTGCTCCTCCCTGATATAGTTAACTATTATTAGTTTTTTTCAGTTATCCTTCCATTAAAAAAATGTATAGATAAGGATCTGGGAGTTTTTGCTTTTATTTTTTTTGTAATATTACAGGTATTTTATTGTGCTCTTTTTGCACCAACTTTTTTATTTTGAAAAAGTCTAAACCAATGGAAAAATTATAAGAACATTAAATTTACACTCAGTACCTTTCGTTTAGTTTCACCAGTTGTTAATGTTTTGCTTCGTTTGTTTTCTCTACCTACACATCCTTTTTCATGAACTGTTTGTAAGTTGCAGGCATCATGACACTTTATCTCAAGTACTTCAACATTATCTCCTAAAAACAAGGACATTCTCCTCTATAACCATACGAAATTATTCACTCAGGAAATTTAACGTTGGTCTAATACGGTTGTCTAATATATGATACAATTTCATTTTCCCCAATTTTTCCAATAATGTATAGCTAATATAGAGTCATTCTCTGTTGCTGTTATTATTGTTTAATGACATTGACATTTTTGAAATATTTTAAATATTTTATTGTGGAAAATTTCAAACATACAAAGGTAGAGAAGATAGTATAAATGAATGACCAATATACTTATCCTATATACAACTTCAAAAAGTATCAACTCATGGATTATCTTGTGTGGAAATAAAGATCACCCAAGTGGGGACAAGCGAAGGCTCTTTATTCAGAGCTTGCTATAGTAAAAGGGAGTCAGCCACCATCACTTGTGTTTGGCGGAGTGTCAGAAGCAGGCAGAGGAGCGGGAAAACTTTCTATAAAGTGGAAAAAAGGTGTGCCTGAAGGGGGTAGGTGTGGGCCTGGGGAAACTGTAGGTGGGCTTACTAGAAGCGGGGCATCGTATGTGATTGGTTAGGGGGTGCGTATCTGGCTTTCCCAGTTGGTCCTCAGTTGACACCAAGGGCAAAAATTAGCGAAGCTGTCAGTTATTAATCAAGTCCTGGACATCTTGTGTTGCTGCCATAGGGGTTGTTTGGCTTCCTGGACTGCATGCTGAAGATGGTGGCTCAGAGTTCTATTTTTATGTTTAGTCTGGCCATTGTCTGTATATTCAGTTTCTTGGCCCCTGTTTTTGACAGTTCTCTCATTTGCTGGAAGTTGACGAATTCAGGGAAGGCCAGAGATCCAGGTCTTCACTGCTTGGAGATGGCTCAGCTGTCTGCATGGCCAACTGCATTGCAAGATCTTCTTGCCCTTTTTGTTGTATCATCATGGAGATAACTGATGAGAGAACGAATGTAGAAGCATTTAAGACTCTGGATAGAATGTGTCAAAAGAAAATTCAGAGAGCTTTACTTGAGATGAATATTTTATTAAGTGAGAAACAAACCGTTCACAAACAGGGAGACTTCCAAACCAAAAGTGGCTTAAAGCTCCACTCTGAGCACTTACAGCTCAGCTTATAAAGCATGAGGAGGTACATTGTTTTGTATTGTGATTCTAATTGGCTGCCAGAAACTTACATTCCTTTTAGAGTGGTAGTATTACATAAGCTTACTTTTTTACTGTAGCTGATTTGCTAGGTTATGCTGACATGAAGAAAGCTTAAGTTTTGTTTAAGGTCAGAGTCATCATTTCAGGGAAATCAGGACAGCTTTAAGTTTTGATTAGATGACTCTTAAGTGTTTGGTCTAGGTCTGTATTCAAACTGTGGCTTCCATTTTGGTTTCTCTTTAACTATGACAAAACCAAGAATTAATAATCCCTGTAAAATGCTTTGGAACCAGTTATCCTAACTGCTCCACCTAGGCCAAGAGAACAAATCCAATAGAACATGAGAGTCATGTGCCTTTTCCTTAAGGTGATACATAGCTTGTTCCACTTTGCCTGTTTCATTGATCCAAGTACAACAAGAAGTATAAGCAATGACACAGACAGCACCATGGCTAGCCAATAAGGAATCTACAGCAATGCAATTGTCCATTGTTACTCATGCCAATGTGTTGAGACTGATCTCTGTTCCATCTGGTATCATTAATAACTTCTGCCAAAGTTTGTGATAGGTTTCTTCCCATCTTTTCTATTTGTATGGTTCCTACCGATGGGGACACTGCTTTGACTGTTCTCATAAATAATCAGTCAGTAATTCCCCTAGGTTGTGTGCCTGAATAATCAAGAATGGCCTCATTTTGGCACCCATGTCTGGGCCAGGATTTCCAGCTTTGATGATTTATAGAATTAGGGTCTCTGTATACAGACAAGTCTCATAATACTATTCCTGAAGTGCATGAAATGTTAGTCTGAGGCAAACAGGACCAGGCAATATGGCCACAAAGGAAGCAGTATCCAGTAGGGATGTGGAAATCCAGGAAAAAATGGAGTTCACGACGTGAAGTTGGAGCCAGGGCCTTACATTAGCTGGGTGACATATCTGGATCTCTCTCAGTCTCTTCCAAGTGATATTTGGCCCATCGTGCTGTGAAGATCGTTGAATCTAAATTTAAAATTACCTTGGGTCAATCAGTAGCTTGTAATAATTGGTTCTTCTTCTGGGAGAGAGGGACACTAGCAGAGTCACAGATTGATTTAAGGTCAGTTGTCCACATAGGCGCAAATGGAAACACCGTCAGCTGTAATTCTGATGTCTTTATCATGGGGGTCGGTGATGGACAGCATATCCAGCAGTCAGTAAGACTGAGGGCAGCGGTTACTGTTCAGGATAATCTGAGGATAGCATTAGAATGAGTGTGTTCTGACCTAACAGTTACAATAAGGAGGGAAAAGAGAAAAGCGTCCATTACGGGTGGATGACAGCAAGGGGTCTTTAGAAAATGAGAAGAATGATTATAAACAAACAGACAAAACAGAAAACAGCAATTAGATAGGTCTCTTAGTCCGACAGCAGACCAAGATCTATTTGTGGCCCTCTATTTGTTCCAGAGGTCTGGGCTAGCTGTCTGCTTCCCGAGATTGGCTTCTGGAAGATCTCCGAGAGTACTGAGTTTGAGGTCCCATATTGGAGTAGTTTTCCAGTTGTGTGCAATTGTGAATTGCCTTTTTAGTTGAGAGGCATGAACCCGAATATTGACTGCCTGGGGTTTCACTGTTTCCCTGGTGTTAACAGTACCTGATAAAGCCCCTTCCAGCGAGATTCAAGAGCAGTTTTCCTCCGAGATCTCTTCCTGTTACTGGAATCTCCTGGCCGAGGATCATGAAGAGGCTGTTTAGGAAGGCTCCGTGGGAGGGTGGTCTTGATTGACCTCTTGTGATAGGACTGGGCACAGTACGTGAGTCCCTTGCCGCGTTTTGCCCTGTCTGCGTGCAGTCGGCAGAGTCTAGTGTCAGAAATGCAGTCTCTAAATACGTGCCTCCCAGGTACCAGCTCATTGGAGGATAAGCGGTACGTGCCTGAGGGAGAGGACAGCATGGCCATAAGGGCTAGTGGGAGTACCTCTGGCCAAGTGAACTCGAAGAGTTTGTGAAGGTTGTGCTAATTTTAATTTAAGGATGTTAATTCCTCCTTTTGACCTTTCCAGAAACTGTAGTTTTTGAATAAGAGATGACACCTTACAAAGTTCTTTTATAAAGGTTTCTGTAAAGTGTGTGCCTCAATCACTTGATATAAAGGTTGGGATGCCCCAGGTTGGAAACACAAAATCAAGCAGCTTTCTAGTGACTACAAAGGGTGTATAGCTTTTCAGCAAGAAAATGCTTCAACTCATTCTGGAAATAGACATATAATAACATACTCAAGTCCCATGAAGGGTGAAAGCTGGATAGCCCATCTGAAGGTCTTCATAGGGCCCTTGAGGCTTTGCTTCCTGGCAATGTCCCACCTTTATGTTTTTTTCAGTCTTATGGTGTTGACAGGTGGCACGTAATCTGAAAACAGCCTTAGTTTTCTTTCTAAAGTTTCTCCATCAATGTTGATTTACGATAATAACCAATTTGTCTTTTCCATGTTGGGTAGTTTCATGGAGAAATTTAGCAAATAGCCATTTGAAATCATCTGGAGCCACCAGGTGCCATGTTGAGAGGGCCAGAGATTACCTGAGCAGAGGGTACAACCAGCTTTTCCCGTTCTTCCTTTTCAAAATTGGGGGCTAAATGTTGATATTTTATAACATCCTTTTATGTTAATAATTTATCGTTTGGAGGCTTAGAGAGGATCATAACTTTGGTTAAAATGGTTTGTTTGGGGCTTCCCTGGTGGCGCAGTGGTTGAAAGTCCGCCTGCCGATGCAGGGGATGCGGGTTCGTGCCCCGGTCCGGGAAGATCCCACAGGCTGCGGAGCGGCTGGGCCCGTGAGCCATGGCCGCTGAGCCTGCGCGTCCGGAGCCTGTGCTCCGCAATGGGAGAGGCCACAGCAGTGAGAGGCCCGCATACCTCAAAAAAAACAAAAAACAAAAAACCCAAGAGCTTGTCTAGATCACTCATGCAAAATTACATGAAATGGCTTTTGCAGTTAGGGATGTCGCGGAAAGGAGGCTGTCGGGCTCAGCTGAGCTGGGAGAGAGAATGGGGCTGCCAAGAGTCAGGGTAGCTGATTAAAGCAACAAGCTAAGAGGCTAAACCTGAGGAAGTGTTGCCCCCTGTTCCATCTTCCCTCACTGAACAAGGTTGGGTAGATCAGCACAGAGGTGTCTCACAATCGAGGGAAAACAAAAGGCTCTGGCAGTTTTACGATCCTGGGATGGGTGAGGGGCAGAGGAGGAGGGAAAGAGGAAGGTCTCGGAGTGGAAAAGTACCAGATACTGAGCCAGAGTGGGGAGGTGTCTTCCCGGTTCCCCCTTCTCCCCATGAGGATGCCTCCGCAGGGGTTCCTGAGCTCCTGGAGAAGAGCTCTCCCCAAGGCCTCCGACAGAGACCTAGGAATGTAAATATTCAAAAGCGCTTGACATGGGGGCTGGGGGCTCAGCCTCAATGCTCCCTGCAGAGACTACGGTGCTTTGCTTGCGTGTCCTCTGAATGGAGTCTGTCATCAATTGACTGCTTTGGGTAGGATACATTCTCCTGTTCTTGGCTGAGAAGTGCCTTGCTGTTGACACTTGGATGTCTGAAAATGTTTTAAATTCTCCATCTGTCCATAATTTGGCTGGGTTACATTATCCTCGTCTTAAGTAATTTTCCTTCAGAATCTTTACAGCAATTCTCCACTGTCTTCTGGCCTCTAACATTGCTAGAGAACCGAGATGCCATTCTGATTGCTATTCCTTTTTTTTTTAAGACTTTATTTTTTAGGACTTCCATGGTGGCGCAGTGGTTGAGAATCCACCTGCCAATGCAAGGGACGTGGGTTCGAGCCCTGGTCTGGGAAGATCCCACATGCCGCGGAGCAACTAAGCCCGTGCGCCACAACCACTGAGCCTGTGCTCTGGAGCCCGCAAGCCACAGCTACTGAGGCCCACGCACCTAGAGCCCGTGCTCCGCAACAGGAGAAGCCACCACAATGAGAAGCCTGTGCACTGCAATGAAGAGTAGCCCCGCTGGCCGCAGCTAGAGAAAGCCCATGCACAGCAATAAGGACCCAACGCAGCCAAAAATAAATAAATAAAATAAATATATTTATTTAAAAAAAAATAATAAATACAGACTTTTTTAGAGCAGTTTTAGGATCACAGCAAAACTGAGCTCTGAGTTCCTATCTCACACCATCTTCCCCCTCACACATCGCAGCCCCCCCTGCTGTCAACATCCCACCAGAGTGGGGCATTTGTACACAATCAGTGAACCTACCCTGACTCATCATTGTCACCCAAAGTCCATACTTAATACATTACCCTTCACTCTTGATGTTGACCATTCTATGGATTTTAGCAAATGTGTAATATCCACTGTTACAGGGTCACACAGAATAGGTTCCCATTCCTTTTCTGTGTCATTTTCTTCTGTCTCTGTCTGTAGGTGAGAGGCAGGAAATAGCTGGGCCCCAGGCTGAGCAGCTAGAACTTGTCTTCCGCTGACACTCTGAGACAAGGATAAAGGCAGGAACAGAGAGGAGCTGGCCCCTGCCTGAGCAAGAGATAAGGCAGACACATCTTTCTCATTCTTGTGGTCAAGGAGGCCTACCAGACCACACACATGCATGGAAGTCTCCTCAGGGGTCAAAGAAGGGAAGGGGCGCCAGCACATAATATGTCCTGTCAACCTCCCAGAAACCCTCGCATGAAATCCATCTTGTCTGAAAGATGCACATCCACGTGGGGAGGGCCCTGAGTCACACCAAATATGGACACAAGTATGGCAACTGGCCAGGGAACCCGGAAAACTGCCGCCTTGTAAGTGACTGAAGCTCCCCCTTTGGGGCGCATCCCACTCTGAGCCTGCGCATTAACCTCGCACAGTACTTCGCTTTCTAATAAACACTCTATCTGCTTTACAATCCGTCTCTCTGTTGAATTGTTTCTTCAAAGAAGACGAGGACCGAGGTCCTGCTTCAAGCCACCCCACCCCAATGGCCCCCCAAAATCATGTGTTTTGGATCTTCTGTGTGTCCTTTAGTGTCCTGATGATGTGCTGGTGTAATTTTCTGTTACTCAGTCAGTGTGCCTTCTCTATCTGCAAACACAGGCCATTTCAATTGTGAGAAATTTCTCAAACTATTTCTTAATTCCCTCCCCAACATTTTCTCTGCTTTTATTTTCTGAAATCTCTGTTAGTTGCTATGATGGATCTTCTAGACTGTTCTTATATTTTTTTAATTTTTCTTTCCTATTTTATGAAACTTTTAGTTTTTTAATATAATCTTTTCTTATTTCATGAATGTAATATGTTCCAGAAGATATGTGAATTAACCTTTTTTTTTGGCTACATTGGGCCTTCATTTTTGCACGCGGTCTTTCTCTAGTTGCAGTGAGCAGGGGCTACTCTTGGTTGCAGTGCGCGGGCTTCTCATTGCGGTGGCATCTCTTGTTGCAGAGCACAGGCTCTAGGCGTGTGGGCTTCAGTAGTTGCAGCATGCGGACTCAGTAGTTGTGGCACGTGGGCTTAGTTGCTCCATGGCATGTGGAATCTTCCCAGACCAGGGATTGAACCTGTGTCCCCCACATTGGCAGATGGATTCTTAACCACTGCACCACCAAGGAAGTCCCCCGAATTAGCCTTTTGAATTCTTCTTCTGTTTACTACATTGTATCTGCTTTCACAGATTTTTTTCTTCTCTTTTGTCTCTTTTCTGTTAGAGGTTTCCTTGGAGAATCTGCTCATTATATATGCCTGTTCCTGTTTAAGAGTTGATCTCAAACTCTTGATTAGCAGCTTTGTAAGGAGAGGGTTAGTCTTGTTGATTCAAGGGTTTCATTGTTAAATAACATATCTCAATAGTTTGTAAACTTGAGCTACAACAAAATTACCTGGAGGGCAAGTTAAGACATAGACTTAACATAGAGCAATTATATTTTACATATAAAGCTAATGAGGGACTTTCCTGGTGGTCCAGTGGTAAAGAATCTGCCTTCCAATGCAGGGGACGTGGGTTCGATCCCTGGTGGGGAAACTAAGCCCACGCCCCACAACTACTGAGCTGGCAAGAGAGCCTTCGTGCTGCAATCTACAGAGTCCATGCACTCTGGAGCCCAAGCGCCACAACTAGAGAGAGAAAACCCACACACCACAACTAGAGACAAGCCAGCACCACAACGAAAGATCCCCGGCGCCTCAACTGAAGACGCCACGTCATGCAACAACTAAGACCCGATGCAGCCAAAATAAATAAATAAATAAATATTTTTAAAATAAATAAAAGTAAATAAAACATAAATCACACTAATTCTGTTTTTTTAAAAAAGCTAATGACCTATATCCAATGGTATATCTTGCACTCTAGAGTTCTATGTTAAATGCTTTCAGTCTTTAAAAATTGGAGGAAATAAAGGAACCATGAAGTGAACACATGCTGTTAGGAAAAGAGCAACTCCCTACTCCAAGACAAGGTAAAATAGGGCATAAATAATTTCTGTAAATGAAACGTTAAATGGTTGAACATTTGTATTACACCAAGAGCTGATGACTAAGGAAAAGTAAAATAAAATGAATATTGGGCAAGAGAATTAAACATGAGGTAGGAAAAAGCCCCGAATAGTGGAAAGCATGTTGCCAAGTCCTCCAGGGTCACCTGGGACTGGGGTTTCAGAGAGGCTCTGTCAACTCTCTGCCCTGGCAAGAGTTACACACTTCCACTGAATTCTTCTCGTGGGTGTGGTCTCAACGACAGGCAGCTCTGTTGACTAACTTCTCCCCATTCAGTGTCCTGGTGAGCTGTTGCATGGGCAGTCCTCAGCGACGAGGCCCCAGGTAATCTGCGCGCGCTGGACCCGCAGCCGTCTCCCGCGCAGGCCACCTGCTCCGCTCGCTGCTGCCCTCGGCCGCTGTTCTCCCGACGGGACCGCCCCTGGGCTGTGAGGGACCGGAATCATGCTTGGAGAGGCCTCGATTGCCTCCCACGTCTGAGGGAGGCCCGCTGTGTCTTCGTTTCCCGCCTCCCCAAACGCTGTCAGCTTTTGAAGGCGGTGACTCGGAGGGACCCACGGCCTCGGGAGGGTGGGCAGTTTCTGCCGAGCCTGGAGGTGGAGGCTGGGCGCCCCCGAACACCTGGCCTCCCGTCCGGTTGCTTCTCCGGGTCGCAGGGGTCGTGCGGCGGGAGCGCAGAGGGAGCAGAGAGATACGCCGCAGAGCTCTTTCGAGCCGGAAGACTTAAGACCAAGCTTCCGGTCCACGTCTGAACCGAGAGGCTGAGCTGGTGGATGCGGTACTTGGTGAGTGAGCCGCGTGCGTGCCCAGGGCGCGAGCACTCCAGGCTGGCAGCATGCTCCCTCCGGGCCGCAGCCCCTCCCGTGGCTGGGGCCTCCTCCGAGCGCCGCTGGCTCCTGCCTCTGCTGGGGAAGGTAATAGTCTTGTACTATGTAGGCCAGCAGAAACGGCGCTAGCAAGCCTGAGAACCAACAGATAAGGAAGGGAATAAGTCAGGAAGCTTCCTGAGCCTTGGGAATCTGGCCGCTTCCCAGGGATCAGCGAATATCCTGAGACTTAACGACTAGAGAGCAAAGCATTTCTGATAATAGCCAGAGCTGCACATTTGAGCGTAAGCTGGTGACTGTCGGCTTGCGGCTTGGCATTAAAAGCAGGACTCCTTTGAGCAGTACTCTTTAGTCTCAGGCGTGGGGTGGACGCACCGCCCGAGACCTTCCAATCGGGACTCCAGGTCGCCGTTCCAGGGACTTCCCAGCGCTGCTTGGATATGGATGTAGGTGCTTCTCCAATTCGGTGACGTATAAACCTCTGTCTTTACTATTCTTTGTTAGTTATACTGTTCTCTTCTTAATTAGTATACTGTAATCATTGTTAATCCAACAAACTCTGGCTAGATTCTTGTTTAACTGAGTGTAGAGGGGTTATTTTGCCAGCGAGTCCTACGAACCTTGCAACCGAAAGTAAGGCTTTCGGCAAAACAGCCTCCCGGCCTCGCAGGCACGGGGACCCAGCTCTCCGGACCTGAGCACCCTCTCCCCATGCAGGCCGGCGTGTGGATCTCCTCCCCCAAACAGAACGCTGGTTCAACACTGACCCGAGGAGATCCAAGGTGCTTCGAAGACCCCTTGGAGATCACAGTCTACGGACGATGCTACTCGAGGGAAGGACACAATGGATTTATGCAGATGTTGGTCGAGTGGCACCGATGCCGCCAGGACCCAAGAGAGAGGCTTGGGCGGGCGGGGCCCTCTGCGCAAGTATGTTTGTGTGGGAAGGGAGGTTTGTCCATCCCCTTCCCGTCCCTTCGGGAAAGCCCCTAAACCTGACTCCTGAGCCTCTAAATCTTTGGGACGATCATTCAGCGTCAGTACATCCAGAGTGTGGACTGAGTTCCGCAGGTGGGGGGAGCCGGGCCTCGCCAGCTTGAGGGCCGCGGTGGTCTCGTGCCTATTTTAAAATCCTTGTCACACGCTTCTGATTCTAATTTGGCGGCTTTTCTCTCCTGTGCGGGTAGCTCAGACCTGAGGCCAGGAAAGCCCTCGAGACTGGCGCTGGGACGAACTGAATCTAGTTGCTGACGCACCGGCAAAACCGCCGGCCCCCTGCCAGGTGAAACTGGGCTGGGGGCTGCAAGTCCAAGGTCGAACTGTTCAGGCCCAGTAAGTTGGAGAGAAGTGTTCGCAGGCCCCCTCCTTGCTTTGGCTTTCCTTGTTTCTTGATACAAATCGATTTACTCCACGGATCCCCACTAATCTGGAGAGCTAAAACAAAGAAGCGCACTTAACGTGTTGATGGGCTGGAGGGAAAGCCGTTTCCCTAGAGATTGTGGGCAGGGTGGGAGAGAGATGGTAGACTTGCCCAGTCACCACGACCCGGGTTTAATGGGTTCCTCATTTTACACACCGGCTCCAAGTGGCGGGGTGGTGGGGATGCCACTCCTGGCCCTAGATTGACGCCGTGTTCACACTTGCCCCCCCCCCCAGCATCCCGCAGCGGCCCTGAGGCATCACTGGGGCACACGACCATGGGCAGATATCCTCTGTGTTCAGACCCTTCGGAGGCTCGGGACTACTTCGGCTGGACTGGGGCCGCTCCCAGACCACGATCGGGAATTTCTCCAGATGCCCTGTAGCTGGAAGTGCAAGTTGTAACCTCGGCTCTGCGGGCCCTGGCGACCCGCCACGGCCCCAGAACCCGGCCTTGCCCGAAGTGGTCCGGGCCTCTCTTGAAACCCGGAGGCCTCACAGGCACCGGATTCTGTCTGCATAGCCGGAAAACTCCTGGACGCGAACCGGAAGTTTGGAAAACACACCGACCGCAGACGGATGGGAGGATCGGGCAGGGCCAGCGCTCCTCCCCCGCCTCCTTCCAGCCGCGAGACAGGTTGAGCCCTCCGCCCTCGCCGCCTGGAGGAGGGGGTCCAGGAGCAACTGGGACACCAGGCTCACAGAGGAACAAGACAGACAAGTCGTTCCCTTAAATCTCCGCAATCTCGTATAAAGAGGGTGGGAGGGGGCAGAGGGACACACCGATCTCTCCCCTTCCCTCTCACCTCGCTGCTAGGTCTTCAGGGCCCTTGTGGAGGTGGTCTCGCCCGGCAGAGCAGGCTGCATTCGCGGGCTCCGGAAAGCTCCCGAGACCTTGCGGAGAGGCAAACAAGGCTCTCCAACCCAGGCCGCAGCCCCGGTCTGTCTCCACCCCACCCGCTGTCATCCTCGGACCCGCCCGGCGGCCCGGAGCACGCAGCGGGCATTCCCACTCTCCGGCGAATCGCGGACGAGCAGTTGCCGCCTTCTGCAAAGGACGATGGACTGAGCCTGTTCTTCTCCAGGGGCCGGAAAACCAAGATCCTGGGCAGGCCTTTCGGGTCGAGAGTTTGCACTTGCAGCAGGATCTTGGTCAGTTGCTCGAAGTGCACGATTTGGTGCCTGGGTTGTGAGCGCGGCGGGAAGGGGGAGCCGGAGGGGCAGGCCGGGCTGCTCCGGGCGCAGGGGCAAGACTGTACCCCGGCTGCGCGCGCCCGCGCGCGCGCGCGCAGGAGAAGGAGCTCGCCCGAGCCGGCGGGTGGAGCGCGCCCCCACCAAGCACTCACCTAGGATCTTTTCCACATGCTCTACGGGTTTGCAGGTGCTCCCCTTGGAACCAGTAGAGAAGGATGCGCAGGTCGATGAGTGCCCGTCGCGTGAATACAGACAAATCCTCCCCTCTTTCTCCTCCTGGGGCGAGGCCCCCTCAGTGTCCTGGTATAAGCTGGACGTCACAGCCCGTCGAAGCCCGGGAAGCCCTCGGGCGGCCCCTGGGTTTTTTGGTTCAGGGCTTGAGCCGCGCTGCGGGGCGGCCCAACGCCGAAGCCCAGTATCGGGTCAGACCCAGGCCCAGGCGGCCGGGACTCGCGGAGGGCGCTCCTGATGTGGGCGGCGCGAGGTACCGAAGGCCTCTCGGAGGGCAGGCAGCGCTCTTCCAGCGCCGGGCGTCTTTCCAGCTACTGGTGTCCTCTCAGCCCACAGGTCAGCGTCTGTGCATGTTATGAACATTTCCGTTTTAGAAATGGAAGAACCCCAGATGCGGAATCACTAGTTCAACGATCACAAACACATTCTATTCTCTTTGGAGACTGCTTTTTTTCTTTTGCAGCTTTATTTGTATCAAACTACAGAGAATCATAGGGAAGTCAAACATTTACTAAATCCAACTCTCTACCTGGCACCTGCACTATAACAGGTATTTCCCATTTAACCTGCTCCCAACACCTGCCCTTCCCTAGTTTTCTCCCTTCCAGTAAAGGCCACTATCTTTCACCGGGTTGAATCCTCCCTTTCTGTCACATTTCACACCTATAAACAAATCCTGTCAGCTCTGCTTTCAAAATAAACCTCAAATAGGACTGCTTCTCACGACCTCCATTGCTAAGAAACCAGTCTGCGCTATCACCATCCTTTGCCTCTGTAAGAGCTTCCTTGTAGCCTTACAGAAGCTTAAGTTACAACTTTCCCATCAGATCAAAATCTTTTCTCCCTTAGGGACTGCCCTGGTGGTCCAGTGGTTCAGACTCTGCCTCCCAATGCAGGGGGCCTGGGTTCGAATCCTGGTCAGGAAACTAGAGCCTGCATGCTGCAACTGAAGATCCCATGTGCCGCAACTAAGACCCAGCGCAGCCAAATAAATAAATATATATATATATTAAAAAAAACTTTTCCCCCTTAAAGTATATTCTCCATATAGTAGCCAAAGTCATCCTTTGAAAATACAGTTCATGTCAGTGTCCTTGCCCTTGTGGAACAGAATAGGAAGCACAGAAATACAGAAACATGTATGTGTGTGTATATGGCATATAATGAAACTGTTATTTCAAAAACAGTGCTGGGACATTTTGAAAATAAATGTGGATGCCTATCTGATATACACATAAGGTTTTTTCCAGAAAGAGTGTAAACATTCTGCCTCTTTGGAAAAGCAGTGCAGGAGTCTGTTTCTATTTTGTAAATAAGTTCATTTGTATAATTTTTTAGATCCCACAAATAAGTGACATCACATGATATTTGTCTTTCTCTGTCTGACTTCACTTTGTATGATAATCTCTAGGTCCATCCATGTTGCTACAAATGGCATTATTTCATTCTTTTTTATGGCTGAGTAATATTCCATTGTATATATGTACCACATCTTCTTTATCCATTCATCTGGACATTTAGGTTGCTTCCATGTCTTGGCTGTTGTAAATAGTGCTGCAGTGAACACTGGGGTGCATGTATCTTTTCGAAGTATGGTTTTCTGCAGATATATGCCCAGAGAAAGTATGTATAAGTATGTATATACTTATTTACAAAACAGAAACAGACTCACAGACTTAGAAAAAAGCTTATGGTTACCAAAGGGGAAAGGTGCAGGGGTGGGGGGGAGGGATAAATTAGGAAGTTGGGATTAACATATACACACTGCTATATATAGAATAGATAATCAACAAGGACAGAGAACTCTGCGAAAACCTATATGGGAAAAGAATCTGAAAAAGAATATTTATACACATGTATCTGAATCATTTTGCTGTGCACCTGAAACTAACACAACATTGTACATCAACTTACTCCAATTTAAAATAAATTTTTTTAAAAAAAGTAGTGTTAGAAGAATATATAGATCAATGTTTATATAATTTGAGGGTAAAGAGAAACTTCCAGATCATGGCTCCAAAAGCTATCACTATAAAAGAACAGTAATAGTTTTTACTAAATTAGAATTAAAACTTCTTTAATTGGGAAAAATAATTCCCCTATGCCCCATCTCTAAAATATGAAGTCAAAAGACAAATGATAAACAGAGAAGTTGGTTGGTTATTGCAAAAGTGTTAGTGTCACAGATGGGGCAGGGATGCATTTTGCTCTATTTTATGAATAATTTAAAATACAAGTACAAGAAAAAGACAAGGATTCATATTACCTGGAATTCGCATGTTAGATGTGTCTTTCTTCATCACCTCTCCACTTAAAACTGCTCTATAATGTCTCTCTTTTTTTTTTTTTTACGTGAACAGCAAAATTGAGCAGCAAGTGCAGAGGCTTCCTATATACTCCTCATTATCCCCTACCATCCACCCCCAACACAGGACCTCCCTCACCATCAATATCCCTCACCATACTGCTGCGTTTGTTATTACGATGAACACACATCTGCACATCATTACCACTCAAAGTCCATAGTTTATCTTAGTGTTCACTATATTGGTGTAAGGGTAATTTGGCCTCACAGAAAAAGTTAGGAAGTATTCCCCCTTCTTCTATTTTCTGGAAGAGATGTTAGAGCTTTGATACAATTTCTTTTTTAAATGTTTGGTAGAGTTCATCTTTATATGCCAGAATAAAGTAAAGGAAAGAAATCCTTCAGAAAGTAGAACAATCATTAATCAAAATTAAAAGCTTCTGGGAATTCCCTGGCGGTCCAGTGGTTAGGCCTTGGCGCTTTCACCACTGGGGCCCAGGTTCGATCCCTGGGGAACTAAGATCCTGCAAGCTGCGTGGAACGGCAAAAAAAAAAAAAAAAAAAAAAAAAAAATTAAAAACTTCTGCTTTGTGAAAGACACTGTTAAAAGAATAAAAAGACAAGCCACAGACTTGAAGAAACTATTTGCAAAACACACTTCTAATAAAGGATTTGTATACAAATATACAATGAATGCTTAAAACTGAATAATAAAATAACCAATTAAGAAATAAGCAAAATAGGGACTTCCCTGGTGGCGCAGTGGATAAGACTCCAGGTTCCCAATGAAGGGGGCCCAGGTTCGATCCCTGGTCAGGGAACTAGATCCCACATGCCTGCCACAACTAAGAGTTCACATGCCACAACTAAGGAGCCTGTGTGCCACAACTAAGGAGCCTGCCTGCCACAACTAAGGCCTGGTGCAACCAAATAAATAAATAAA
The DNA here is from genome assembly GCF_949987515.2 of Delphinus delphis. Taxonomy (NCBI): domain Eukaryota; kingdom Metazoa; phylum Chordata; class Mammalia; order Artiodactyla; family Delphinidae; genus Delphinus; species Delphinus delphis. The sequence goes on along the minus strand of NC_082696.1, from coordinate 78,755,311 downwards.
TATTTAAAAAAATAAGCAAGATAATTGTTATACTAAGATAGGAGAGGAAATAGAATCAATTTGTACAATTAAAACCACAAAAGGTTGAAAAGAGTGAAAGACAAAAGCAGGAGTAAAGAACAGGGGCAACAAATAGAAAACAGTAACAAATACGGAAGATATTAACCAACTATTTCCGTAATCACTTTAATGTTAATGGTCAAAGTATACCATTTAAAAGTGAGAGATTGTCAGAGTGGATCAAGAAACAAGACCCAACAATATATTGTCTACAAGAAGCCTATTTTAAATTTAAAGGCTTACGTAAGTTGCCAAATCCAAGTTTGTGTGCCCAACGCACAGAAAGGCCAAACAAACCAAAATGTCAGTTTGGAGCAAAGAAAGCTTTATTGCAACGGCCAAGCAAGAAGAATGGGTGGCTTGTGCTCAAAACACCCAAACTCCTCCCATGGTTTTGGGGAAAGGTTTTAAAGGCAAAATTTGGAGTGAGGATTGCAGGGTGTGTGACTTTCTTCTGATTTGTTGGTGGTAAGTTATCAGGGTGGTGCTCCAGGAATCTAGTGCTCATCCTGAAGTTACCATCCTCCACCTGGGTGGGGGCCTTAGTCCCTCCAGAAGAACTCAAAGGTGTATTGTTATGTTCCTTGAGGAGGAACCAGGACCTTGGTTAAGCAAGACCCGAACCGGAAGTTAAGCAAAATAGCCTGAACAATTGTTCAGCTATAAAACAGTCCAATTTCCTCCTCAATGGAGGAGTCTGAAACGACCCGAGAAAAATATTTGAAGAGATTATAGTTGAAAACTTCCCTAACAGGGGAAAGGAAATAGCTACCCAAGTCCAGGATGCACAGAGAGTCCCAGGCAGGATAAACCCAAGGAGAAACACACAGAGACACATAGTAATCAAACTGACAAAAATTAAAGACAAGGAAAAATTATTGAAAGCAACAAGGGAAAAACGACAAATAACTTACAACGGAACTCCCATAAGGTTAACAGCTGATTTCTCAGCAGAAACTCTACAAGCCAGAAGGGAGTGGCATGATATATTTAAAGTGATGAAAGGGAAGTACCTACACCCAAGATTACTCTACCCAGCAAGGATCTCATTCAGATTCGACGGAGAAATCAAAAGCTTTACAGACAAGCAAAATCTAAGAGAATTCAGCACCACCAAACCAGCTCTACAACAAATGCTAACAGTCTGAAACGTATCTTTGGGTTGTTATGCAGAAACCAAGACCCCCACCCAGGTGGAGGATGGTGATGATATGCTGAACACATATAGATCCTGGACTGGTTGGAACAAGGTTATGACTAAGATTCCCAAAACACCCTGTTACCTCACCACCAACCAGAAATGTCACAAGTTGCAGCCCTCACCCCAAATATTGCCTTTAAAAACTCTGCCCTGAAAGTCATCAGGGAGTTCAGGTCTTTTGAGCATGAGCTGCCTGTTCTCCTTACGTGGTGCCCCACAAAAAAACACTGTAATTTGCTCCACCATAACCTGGTGTAAACAGATTGGCTTTGCTGTGTGGCAGGAGAGTGGGCCCAAGTTTGGTTTCATAACAATAGTTTGAACTAAATGAAAATGAAAACACAACCTAATATTTGTGGAATACAGTGGGAACTGCTTAGAGGGAACTATTGATATAGAGCCTTGAATGCATATATTAGAAAAGAAGAAAGACCTAGAATCAGTCATCTAAGTCTCCACCTTAGGAAATTAGAAAAAGAGGAGCAACTTAAATCCACAGTAAGCAAAAGAAAAGAAATAATAAACATTAGAGCAGAAATCAATGAAATTGAAAACAAGAAATCAATAGAGAAAATCAATGAAACCAAAAGCTGGTTCTTTGGGAAAAAAACAATAAAATCAATAAACCTCTAGTCAAGGTAACTAGGGAAAAAAAGAGAGAAGATACAAATTACTAATATCAGAAATGAAAGACGGGACATCACTACAGATCCCATGGATTTTAAAAAGACAATAAAGGAATACTATGAATAAGTCTATGTCCACAAGGTTGAAAATTTAGGTGAAATGGACCAATTCCTTGAAAGACACAATCTGGCAAAACTCACATAAAAATAAATAGACAGAGGGCAGACAGCAGAAGCAAGAAGAACTACAATTCTGCAGCCTGTGGAAGGAAAATCACATTCACAGAAAGATAGACAAAATGAAAAGGCAGAGGAATTTGTACCAGATGAAGGAACAAGATAAAACCCCAGAAAAACAACTAAATAAAGTGGAGCTAGGCAATCTTCCAGGAAAAAAATTCAGAATAATGAGAGTGAAGATGATCCAGGACCTCGGAAAAAGAAAGGAGGCAAAGATCAAGAAGATGCAAGAAATGTTTAACAAAGACCTAGGAGAATTAAAGAACAAACAAACAGAGATGAACAATACAATAACTGAAATGAAAAATACACTAGAAGGAATCAATAGCAGAATAACTGAGGCAGAAAAATGGATAAGTGACCTGGAAGACAGAATGGTGGAATTCACTGCCGCAGAACAGAATAAAGAAAAAAGAATGAAAGGAAACGAAGACAGCCTAAGAGACCTCTGGGACAACATTAAACGCAACACCATTTTGCATTATAGGGGTCCTAGAAGGAGAAGAGAGAGGGAAATGACCCGAGAAAAATATTTGAAGAGATTATAGTTGAAAACTTCCCTAACAGGGGAAAGGAAATAGCTACCCAAGTCCAGGATGCACAGAGAGTCCCAGGCAGGATAAACCCAAGGAGAAACACACAGAGACACATAGTAATCAAACTGACAAAAATTAAAGACAAGGAAAAATTATTGAAAGCAACAAGGGAAAAACGACAAATAACTTACAACGGAACTCCCATAAGGTTAACAGCTGATTTCTCAGCAGAAACTCTACAAGCCAGAAGGGAGTGGCATGATATGTTTAAAGTGATGAAAGGGAAGTACCTACACCCAAGATTACTCTACCCAGCAAGGATCTCATTCAGATTCGACGGAGAAATCAAAAGCTTTACAGACAAGCAAAATCTAAGAGAATTCAGCACCACCAAACCAGCTCTACAACAAATGCTAAAGGAACATCTCTAAGTGAGAAACACAAGAGAAGAAAAGGACCTACAAAAACAAACCCAAAACAATTAAGAAAATGGTAACAGGAACATACATCTCGATAATTACTTTAAACGTGAATGGAGTAGATGCTCCAACCAAAAGACACAGGCTTGCTGAATGGATTCAAAAACAAGACCCATATATATGCTGTCTACAAGAGACCCACTTCAGACCTAGGGACACATACAGACTGAAAGTAAGGGGATGGAAATAGATATTCGATGCAAGTGGAAATCAAAAGAAAGCTGGAGTAGCAATACTCATATCAGATAAAATAGACTTTAAAATAAAGAATGTTACAAGAGACAAAGAAGGACACTACATAATGATCAAGGGATCAATCCAAGAAGAAGGTATAACAATTATAAATATATATGCAGCCAACAGAGGAGCAACTCAATACATAAGGCAACTGCTAACAGCTATAAAAGAGGAAACTGACAGTAACACAATAATAGTGGGGGACTTTAACACCTCACTTACACCAATGGACAGATCATCCAAACAGAAAATTAATGAGGAAACAGAAGCTTTAAATAACACAACAGACCAGATAGATTTAACTGATATTTTTAGGACATTCCATCCAAAAACAGCAGATTACAGTTTCTTCTCAAGTGCACATGGAACATTCTCCAGGATAGATCACATCTTGGGTCACAAATCAAGCCTCAGTAAATTAAAAAAAATTGAAATCATAACAAGCACCTTTTCTGACCACAACACTATGAGATTAGAAATCAATTACAGGGAAAAAATGTAAAAAGACACAAACACATGGAGGCTAAACAATACATTACTGAATAACCAAGAGATCACCAAAGAAATCAAAGAGGAAATCAAAAAATACCTAGAGACAAATTACAACGAAAACACGATGATCCTAAACCTATGGGACACAGCAAAAGCACTTCTAAGAGGGAAGATTATAGCAATACAAACCTACCTCAAGAAATAAGAAAAATCTCAAATAAACAATCTAACCTTACACCTAAAGGAACTAGAGAATGAAGAACAAACATAACCCAAAGTTAGTAGAAGGAAAGAAATCATAAAGATCAGAGCAGAAATAAATGAAATAGAAACCAAAAAAATAGCAAAGATCAATAAAAGTAAAAGCTGGTTCTTTCAGAAGATAAACAAAATTGTTAAACTTTTAGCCAGACTCATCAAGAAAAAGACGGAGAGGACTCAAATCAATAAAATTAGAAATGAAAGAGGAGAAATGAGGAGAAGTTACAATGGACACCGCAGAAATACAAAGCATCCTAAGACTGCTACAAGAAACTCTATGCCAATAAAATGGACAACCTGGAAGAAATGGACAAATTCTTAGAAAGGTATAAGCTTCCAAGACTGAACCAGGAAGAAACAGAAAATATGAACAGACCAATCACAAGTAATGAACTTGAAACTGTGATTAAAAATCTTCCAACAAACTAAAGTCTAGGACCAGATGGCTTCACAGGTGAATTCTATCAAACATTTAGAGAAGAGCTAACACCCATCCTTCTCAAACTCTTCCAAAAAACTGCAGAGGAAGGAACACTCCCAAACTCATGCTATGAGGCCACAATCACCCTGATACTAAAACCAGACAAAGATACTACAAAAAAAGAAAATTACAGACCAATATCACTGATGAATATAGATGCAAAAATCCTCACCAAAATACTAGCAAACAGAATCCAGCAACACATTAAAAGGATCATACACCATGATAAAGTGGGATTTATCCCAGGGATGCAAGGATTCTTCAATATACGCAAATCAATCAATGTGATACACCATATTAACAAATTGAAGAAGAAAAACCATATGATCATCTCAATAGATGCAGAAAAAGCTTTTGACAAAATTCAACACCGATTTATGATAAAAACTCTCCAGAAAGTGGGCATAAAGGGAACTTACCTCAACATAATAAAGGCCATATATGACAAACCCACAGCAAACATCATTCTCAATGGTGAAAAACTGTAAGCATTTCCTCTAAGATCAGGAACAAGACAAGGATGTCCACTCTCGCCACTATTATTCAACATAGTTTTGGAAGTCCTAGCCATGGCAATCAGAGAGGAAAAAGAGGTAAAAGGAATACAAATTGGAAAAGAAGAAGTAAAACTGTCACTGTTTGCAGATAACATGATACTATAAATAGAGAATCCCAAAGATGCTACCAGAAAACTACTAGAGCTAAACAATGAATTTGGCAAAGTTGCAGGATGCAAAATTAATGCACAGAAATCTCTTGCATTCCCATACACTAACAACGAAAGATCAGAAAGAGAAATTAAGGAAACAATCCCATTCATGATGGCAACAAAAAGAATAAAATACCTAGGAATAAACCTACCTAGGGAGACAGAAGACCTGTATGCAGAAAACTATAAGACATTGATGAAAGAAATCAAAGATGACACAAACAGATGGAGAGATATACCATGTTCTTGGATTGGAAGAATCAGTATTGTGAAAATGACTCTACTACCCAAAGCAATCTACAGATTCAATGCAATCCCTATCAAATTACCAGTGGCATTTTTTACAGAACTAGAACAAAAAAATCTTAAAATGTCTATGGAGACACAAAAGACCCCAAATAGCCAGAGCAATCTTGAGGGAAAACAATGGAGCTGGAGGAATCAGACTTCCTGAGTTCAGACTATACTACAGAGCTACAGCAATCAAGACAGTATGGTACTGGCACAAAAACAGAAATATAGATCAATGGAACAGGGTAGAACGCCCAGAGATAAACCCACACACCTATGGTCAACTAATCTATGACAAAGGAGGCAAGGATATACAATGGAGAAAAGACAACTTCTTCAGTAAGTGCTGCTGGGGAAACTGGACAGCTACATGTAAAAGAATGAAATTAGAGCACTCCCTAACACCATACACAAAAATACACTCAAAATGGATTAGAGACCTAAATGCAAGTCTGGACACTATAAAACTCTTAGAGGAAAACATAGGAAGAACACTCTTTGACATAAATCACAGCAAGATCTTTTTTGACTCACCTCCTAGAGTAATGGAAATAAAAACAAAAATAAGGGCTTCCCTGGTGGCGCAGTGGTTAAGAATCTGCCTCCCAATGCAGGAGACATGGGTTTGAGCCCTGGTCCTGGAAGATTCCACATGCTGCAGAACAACTAAGCCTGTGCACCACAACTACTGAGCCTGTGTGCCACAACTACTGAAGCCTGCATGCCTAGAGCTAGGGCTCCCAACAAGAGAAGCCACCACAATGAGAAGCCTGCACACCACAACGAAGAGTAGCCCCCGCTCACTGCAACCAGAGAAAAGCCCACATGCAGCAACGAAGACCCAACGCAGCCAAAAATAAAATAAATAAAATAAAATAACTTTATTAAAAAATAATAATAAAATAAATAAACAATGGGACCTAATGAAACTTGAAAGCTTTTGCAAAGCAAAGGAAACTCTAAACAAGATGAAAAGACAACCCTCAGAATGGGAGAAAATACTTGCAAACGAATCAACAGACAAATGATTAATTTCCAAAATATACAAACAGCTCATGCAGCTCAATATTAAAAAAAAAACAACCCAATCAAAAAATGTGCAGAAGACCTAAATAGACGTTTCTCCAAAGAAGACATACAGATGGCCAAGAAGCACATGAAAAGCTGCTCAACATCACTAATTATTAGAGAAATGCAAATCAAAACTACAATGAGGTATCACCTCACACCAGTTAGAATGGGCATCATCAGAAAATCTACAAACAACAAATGTTGGAGAGGGTGTAGAGAAAAGGGAATCCTCCTGCACTGTTGGTGGGAATGTAAATTGATACAGTCACTATGGAGAACAGTATGGAGGTTTCTTAAAAAACTAAAAATAGAACTACCATATGACCCAGCAATCCCACTACTGGGTATATACCCAGATAAAACCATAATTCAAAAAACACATGCACCCTAATGTTCATTGCAGCACTATGTACAGTAGCCAGGTCATGGAAACAACCTAAATGCCCATCGACAGACGAATGGATAAAATAGTTGTGGTACATATATACAGTGGAATATTACTCAGCCATAAAAAGGAACAAAATTGGGTCATCTGTAGAGACGTGGATGGATCTAGAGAGTGTCATACAGAGTGAAGTAAGTCAGAAAGAGAAAAACAAATATTGTATATTAATGCATATATGAGGAACCTAGAAAAATGGTACAGATGAACCGGTTTGCAGGGCAGAAAGAGAGACACAGATGTAGAGAACAAACGTATGGACACCAAGAGGGGTAAGTGGCGGGGTGGGGGTGGTGGTGGGATAAACTGGGAGATTGGGATTGACATGTATACACTAATATGGATAAAATGGATGACTAATGAGAACCTGCTGTATAAAAAATAAATAAAATAAAGTTCAAAAATTCAAAAAAAAAGAAAAGACAAATTGAATAGGTCTACATTTATTAAATAAATTAAATCAATAATTAATAGCTTGTGAAACAGAAAGCACCAGGTTCAGATGTGTTCACTGATGAATTCTAACACACAGTTAAGAAAGAAATTATACTAACTTTGTACAAAATCTTCCAGAAAACAGAAGAGGGAAAACTTCCTAACTCATTCTGTGAGGCCAGCATGGCCCTAATACCAAGACCAGACAAAGACATTGCCAGAAAGGCACAGAGCTATTTCTCATGAACACAGATGCAAATGCCCTCAACAAAATATTAGCAAGTCTAATCCATCAAAACTTCTTTTTAAAGATCATTAATACAACCCACTTCAGAGTAAGGATTAGAGAAAGGAAACTAAATACATAAAACATTAATCTTTTTATGTGTTTCCTGGGTGCTGCAATAACATTGTAATCCGATTAAGTCCAGGGTTTATTGCATTAAGAGTTATAGTTAATTTCATGTTAACCCATTCAACCCAGGATGGAATGTGAGTAGTACTTTTTTTTTTTTTTCAATACTGGGCACAGACCACAGTACCCAGCATTATAATAGATGTGTACTATGTTTGATTAACACATGATCAAACAGAGATCTCTTCAGAGAATTTGAAGATCCTAATCAAAGTAGGGGCACTCCCATCTGGATTGCATCCTTGGAATAATATGTCCAGCCACAGAGCCAGCCTGCAAAAATGGAAGTGCTTGGGGCATTTATTCAATTTATTTCATTAGCCCTTGAATTACAGCAAGCATTTGGGTCAAGTGTTGAGTATAGTTCCCTGTGCTATACAGTAGTTTGTTGTTATCTATTTTACAAATGGCAGTGTATATAGTTTAGTCCCAAACTCCTAATTTATTCCTCCCTCTGCTTCCCCTTTCGTAACTATAAGTTTCTTTTCTATGTCTGTGAGCCTATTTTGTTTTGGAAATAAGTTCATTGGTATCTTTTTTTTTTTTTAGATTCCACATATAAGCAATATCGTATGATATTTATCTTTGTCTGGCTTACTTCACTTAGTATGATAATCTCTAGGTCAAATCATGTTGCTGCAAATGGCATTATTTCATTCTTTTTTTATGTCTTAGTAGTATTCCATTGTGTATACATATCACATCTTCTTTAACCATTCATCTGTGGATGAACACCTAGGTTGCTTCCATGTCTTGGCTATTACAATAGTGCTGCTATGAATGTTGGGGTACATGTATCTTTTCCAATTATGACAACCACCATTTTAAAACCTAACATATGCTTAACTATATCAAAGTGTTGCTCACACAGCAATGGTGAATGCTACTGTCAACCTTTTGTTTCAAATTTTTAACGACTGTATCGGGTCCGGCTGTTAAACGTGACTGCGCTTTCTGCGCCCCTGAGATGCGGGTCCCAGGAGCGGGTGTGTAGCCGGAAAGCACAGAGAGGCCCGGACAGCCCACAGCAGAGAAGGACAAGGCCCGCGCAAGGACTCACTCAAGCGCGCGGGCAGGATGCAGGGAGTGCAGGATGGAGGCAGCCCATTGGACCAGCCCCTCTCACAGCGCCGCGTCCGCCAATGGGCAGCGGCCTGGGCGGGGCGTCGGCGCGCGGGCGCCTTGAGCAGCGGCTGCGTGGCCGCCCTCGTGGACCAGCCTTCGACGGCGTCTCGTGTGTGCAGGGCCTGCCGGAAGACGTCGGAGGTGCCGGATCCTGTTCGTGGAGCCATGTCTCGGCCGGAAGCCGGCGCCAACGCCTCCTCCTGGGTCGTTGCTTCTCGGCGGGGCGCGGCGCTGCTTCGGGCTCCGGAAAGGAGCCCGGAGAAGGAGCCGAGCCAAGGCGGCCGCGGAGGCCAGAAGGCCGGCGGAGGTGGCGGCTGGAGGGGCCACTCCGGCGTCCAGCAGCCCGTGGGCGCTGGTTTCCAGGAGCCGCCGCTCTCCTTCAGCCTGAAGAACGACTGGGTGGGCGCGGTGATCGGTGAGAGCGGAGAGCCTGCGCGGGCGGGACGGGAGTGGGCGAGGCGGGGCGGGGCCTGTGGCATCCCCGCCCCGCCCGCCTCGCCTCCAATCAGCGGCCACTGGGGCGGCTCGGGTCCCCACCGGACCTTTCTGATACGCTTTGGTGCTAGAGTGATGGTGTTTAATGCATCTCTGTATAGTTTACAGAGACGATGTTTTGGGAGAGCGAGCTCTTAGACTTAAGAAATCTTTGGGATGAAAGGTTAGAGCTTTGGCAGCTTACCCCAAAATGAACAACAAAGGAGTCAGTCCGTTTGAGCACCGGGGAGAGCCATTAACCCAAGATAAGAAGGCGTAGGGTATTAAAGGGCTGCTCGGAACATTAACCATACCTTGCACTTAGTTTCTGTTACTTGAATATGATTAATCTGCCGAAAAAAGTGTTCTTTTTCTTAGTATAGCGTGAGTCTTACAAATTCGTTTTTGAAAATCATTTTGGAAATGATTGGAAGTAAGGTTTGCCCCCCTTTTAAAATTGTGGTAAACAACATACATTTACAGGGTTGTTGACCCTAAGAACAACGTTGTGTGGTAGATCTGCAGAAGGTTTTCATATTGCACGACTGAATCTACCTCTCAACAACTCATTTCCCCATTCCCCCATCCCTGGCAGCCAACAGACACCTCATAGAAGTGGAATCTGCAGTTTTTTGTGATTGGCTTATCTCAGTGTAATGTCCTCAGGGTTTATATGTGTTGTCACAAATGGCAGGATTTCCTTTTAAGGCTGAAAACTTGCACTGTATGCATATGCCATATTTTTTTCATCCAGTCATCTGTTGACAGATATTTAGGTGATTTTCCACCTCTTAGCTATTGTGAATAATGATGAATATGGGAATGCAGATATCTTTCTGAGATCCTAGTTTCAATTCTTGTGTATAAGTTCCCAGAAGTGGGATTGCTGGATCACATGGTAGTTCTATTTTTAGTTTTTAAAGGACGCTGCATACTGTTTCCATAGTGACTGCACCAATTTACATTCCCACTCACAGTGCATAAGGGTTCCCTTTCTCCACATCCTCGCCAACTTGTTATCCCTTGTCTTTTTTTTAATAAATTTATTTATTTATTTGTTTTTATTTTTGGCTGTATTGGGTCTTCGTTGCTGTGCCCGGGCTTTCTCTAATTGTGGTGAGTGGGTACTACTCTTTGTTGCAGTGCGTGGGCTTCTCATTGTCGTGTGCGGGCTCTAGAGCGCAGGCTCAGTAGTTGTGATGCGTGGGCTTAGTTGCTCCGCGGCATGTGGGATCTTCCCGGACCAGGGCTCGAACCCGTGTTCTCTGCATTGGCAGGCGGATTCTTAACCACTGCACCACTAGGGAAGCGCCATATCCCTTGTCTTTTTGATGAGAGCCATTCTAACAGGTGATATCTCATTGTGGTTTTGATTTGCATATCTCTGATGATTTCATCATCTTTTCTTATATACCTGTTGGTCATAAATATGTCTTCGAAGAAAGGTCTATTGAAGACCTTTGGCCATTTTTTAATTGGACTTTTTTGGTTGAGTTGTGTGTAAGGGTTCCAGTTTCTTCACATCCTTGCCAACACTTTGGATCCAATTAGTCTCTCCTTGGTCTGGTGGTGAATCCTTAGTATCTACCTCTGGGAAAGGAACCTCCTACCACCCACCACAATTTGGAATAGAAAGCGCCTGCTTCCCTTTTTCCAAACTGAAAGTGATTACTGAACCCTAGGAGCCTTTGTTTAGATAATTTGGGAAGAACTAGAGAAGGCTTTGAGCAAAGTTGGTAGTAGGTTCCCCATAATTGATTTCAATTTTTTTTAATTCCTTTATTTTTAAAAACAGGGCGTGGTGGGTCAAAAATAAAAGAGATCCAGAGCTCAACATACACCAAAATACAGGTAAATTATTCGGGTTCTTAAATCCTTAAAGAGGATGAACTGTGGTTCATTCCTAACTCTAATTTCTCTTCAATTATTAACATACTGTTGTAACTTAGGTAAGTTGCCAAAGCTCTTCATACTTCTTTTTAAGAACTCACCTAAGCTGTAGTCCATTCATTATATCTTAGATGCTGATTGATAGCAGTCCTGTATTTCCTTTACACTTTTATTCTATTTGAGGTTGAGGGCGGGGGAGGGGGGCGGGGGGGGACGGTGAAGGGACTTATCTCACCTATTTCCCCCCTTGTATCTAGATAATAAAAGGGTACCCTGAAGCGGAAGTAAGAATTTTTGGCACCAAGGCAATGCAGAGCAAAGCGAAAACAGTGATAGATAATCTTGTTCAAGAACAAGAAGACTACAAAACGGAACCCAAAGTTGGTAAGTAATTTTTGCCCACTAAAGCCCTGTAAAATTTTAAATGTTTTATTCAGTGTTATAAGCCATATTATAACTGCTTTTCCTGATAACAAAGCTTTGGCTTGCCATCATTAAATCTAGTCTGTTACAGAATTTTTTTCTATGAAATCCAGGATACTTTTCCTCAAACTAAGACACTTAATATCTGCTGTTAAGCCTAGCAGTTTTACTTTTGAGTAGAAACAAAATAACCTTTGAATACACTTCACTATTGATGGTACAGCAAGGATTAGTCCTGGCCTCCTGTCTATGCTCCCTTCCCTGGAATGTGACTGATTTTGAAAACTGCCTAATTATTTGATATTTTAAAAAATCTCCGATCTACTTGGACTAGAGAAAAAGCCATTATTGAACTATTTCCAGAAGCAACAAGGAGAAGAGTCTTGGGTTCAGATGGCAGCATTTCCTCTTAGTGTTTCTTGGGAAAGAACCTCTAAAAAGCCTCTAAGACACTGTTTCTTCTGTTTACCTGGGGTAACATCTGCCACACAGAATTATTGTAATGATAAGTGATGTGTTATTTATTATCAGACACTAGTCTCTCATGCTTTTTAGCTGCTCCAGTAATTTTTTTTTGCATTTCCGAAATCTGAAGTATATAACTGGCAAACCATGACCAGAACTGTCATGGCACTGTTGTACTAAATTCCTAAATTTAATGTTTCAAGCATTATTATTGTTGGATTATTAAAACAGAAAATAATAAAATTGTTTTGGATTTTATACTGGTAGGATTTGTTTGGAAACTAATTTGGAATATTTTTAACAGATGTTGCTGTTGTCCAACCTTCGGATGGAAAAGATGCAAGGAAAGATGTTTCAGGAAATCAGAAATTGGTTGATTGGGATAAGTGCCGAGAAAATATTTTGAAATGGAGCAAAAAAAAGTGGGCAGGTTAGTGCTGGATCCCAACACTTATATGTGGTATTGTTGTTCCTAGTAATTGAGGTTTTAGCCTCTATAAAAAATGTGTTGCTCTTAGTAACGAAATCTATATGCAAAATGACAGTAGAATTTGAAATGCTGCAATTAATCTCTAGGACATGATATTTCTATGTCTGTGTTGCAGTTTACGTTACAAATGGAAAGTTAAAACTTACTTATACCTTGTCTTATTTGAGGTAACTCGCTGCACAAATTTAATAAAAATAGAAAATTGGGCCAAAAGGGAAATTGATGGTACAGCAAAGGGAAATTGATGGTACAGTGAGTAAACATGCCAACCAGGAGTTAACATTTTGCTATGACTGAGCAAAAATTGATCTTGGAGTGTCCTGGCCAAGAAGGGCAAAATAAAAAGGGAAAAACATTTAATAAGATCATACAGTTCTTGAAGAAATGGGTTTTTTAAATTCCCACTTGGAATTATATATGGAGTATAATGTTCTACATTATTCACTGAATTTCAGAGTAAATTCAGGCATTAATTTGATCAGAATGAGGTAGTGGGACATCATTTACTTAAAGTTAAACAGTGAACACTACCATGTGACAAATATTAACAATGGTTCATTCCACTCTGGTGGTCAGCCTATCCCATGCCATCTCAACAACATGTGTTGGGAGATTTGGGTGGAGGTGGGGAACAGAAAAAGGATTTAAGTTTGGTTGAAGTATGATAAGTGTTTAAAAAAGAAAACAGGGCTTCCCTGGTGGCACAGTGGTTGAGAGTCACCTGCCAATGCAGGGGACACGGGTTCGTGCCCCGGTCCAGGAGGATCCCACATGCCGCGGAGCGGCTGGGTCCGTGAGCCATGGCTACTGAGCCTGCGCGTCCGGAGCCTGTGCTCCACAACGGGAGAGGCCACAGCAGTGAGAGGCCCGCGTACCACAAAAAAAAAAAAAAAGAAAAGAAAAGAAAAGAAAACAAAGTAGCTTCAAAGTAGAGGATAGAATAAGGATAAATATTTTATTCCTAAACAGTAATGCGATGGACCCTCAAAGAAAAGAAAGTTAGCTTACTATGAGAGAAGATTCGTCACTTGTGATGGCTGTGTGTCTTGTGAAGCATGGTTTCTTTATTTCATATTTAATTATTAAAGATCTCTTTCTTGGGTGAAAAATGTAATTGAAAGACAAGGCGAAAATGGAGATCTCTTAGAGGCTGGCAGAAGCTTGGCTGGCAAAGTGTGGGACAGCTGTCTAGAACTATTATCTGTGCAAGGTGAACCTGATACATATTTTAGTTTGATTTCTGTTGCTTTGAATAAATGTCAGTGAAATGTAAGTGCTCATTAATCACCCAAGTTAAAATTTTGGTTTTTGTCCCAGGTTTACCTCCAATTAAGAAAAACTTTTACGTGGAGTCAGAAACAACAAGTTCAATGTCACAAGACCAAGCAGACAATTGGAGGTGAATAGTTTTACTACTTTTTATTGAGTATTTGTAGAGTTTTGCTGGTAAATTAACCCATTAGGAAAAGATCTGAAATGATTGCATTTAAAACTGTAGCTTCCTATTCAAAAGAAAACTCGGTTGCCCCCTACATCACATACATGAGAGCATTGCTGTCCAATAAAACTTTTGGCGAAGAGGGAAATGGGCTATATTTGTGTCTAGAGTAGTTACTATACATATGTGGCTATGAAACACTTAAAATGTAGCTAATATAATTGAGGAACTGAATTTTAAATTTTAAATTTAAAGAGACACGTGGTTGGTGCCTGCTGTATTAGCGGTTTTTGAGACTTATTTCTACAAGTGTTGAAAATCATGAGAAATTGATCTGATATCTGAATATTAGAAAAATTTCTTACTCTTTGGTCCTTATTATCTGGAATTACAGGTCATAATGGCAACTTTTTTTCTATTAACATCTGTTATAAAACTAAGGTAGTATGGTATAACAGACAGAGCAGTTATTCTAGGATTGGCGTAGGGCCCTGAGCATGGACAAGTGACTAAAGATCACCTGTCGAATGAGAATAATTCCCACTTCAAAGTATTGTTGAGGATTAATTAAGGAAATGTGTGTGAAACATTATAGGCCCTCAGGCATTTGCCAAATCTGACTTTGATTCATGAAGCGTATAATTTTCAGGCTCTATTCTTAACCTTTCCATGAAGTTTTCATTGGCCCATTCATGCATACAGTGTAATTTTTTTCCTTCTCTGGAACTATTCTGGTAAAAAAAGATGGGCTTGCTTCTGTTTCTTATTACGTTTTACTGTAACTTAACCAGCAGTCTAATTTTAATCAGTTGCAGTTGAATTTCTAGATATGACCTGAACTAATGTTGGAAAAAATTTCTTGCTTGGGGAGTAAAGTGACCAAAGCCACTAATCCTTGTTCTGTTTTTCCTTAAAGGAGGGAAAATTATAATATAATGTGTGATGACTTGAAAGGTGGTGAGAAACGTCCTCTTCCCAACCCTATTGGTAATTTTGAGGATGCATTTCACTGTTATCCTGAAGTTATGAGAAACCTTCAAAAGGCAGGTTTTCAAAGGCCCACACCAATTCAGGTATGCTTTCTTTAATTCTAACATTTCATCGACTTTCTCCCCTCAATTTCTGGTCGTTAGAAGTTATAACACCAGGGAGCAGCTGTCTCTTATAAGTGTCCCCCCCCCAGCACCTCCACCACTGCCTAGCACTCAAAATGCTGAGAAGTTTGGGGCTGGGAGAGGAGGAAGGAATACTTGACAGAGAGAAATGCACTTTTTATTTTGATATTTCTCGTTCTGTTTCAGTCACAGGCATGGCCAATCATTCTACAAGGAGTAGATCTTATAGGAGTAGCTCAGACTGGAACGGGGAAGACATTGACGTACTTAGTGCCTGGATTTATTCATATTGACTCACAACCTCTGTAAGAATGATTACATCTGGGTTCCCTTTAGGGGTCTAACAGATATGGATTCCAAAAATGCAATGAAAGTTTCTTCGATTGCCTTGGTCGAAAGGTAACGCCTAGTCTCGGGCGAATGCACTTGTGTTGTCCTGGTAAGCTATAAATGGACAGAACATTTTTAGGAAGCAATAGGTAGTATCCACCAAAAGTCTTAACAGTGAAACACTGGAAACAAATTGTTTAAATTACCATGTCCAGTACAATTCTGTGAGAATATCTGACACAGGAAAGCTCTGGCCCTGTTTAATGAAAAGGCTGGTGTCTGGACCCTAGGATTTTTTGGTTAGGCTGTTTTTCTTTATTTCTCCACTTTTTATGTGTGGTGCTTGTTTGTGGCTTTGACACTCATTGCTGCCTTTTTTTTTTTTTTTTTTTGGCCGTACCTCGAGGCTTATGGGATCTTAGTTCCCTGACCAGGGATTGAACCCAGGCCCTCAGCAGATGAAAGCTCGGAGTCCTAATCAGTGGACCGCCAGGGAATTCCCTCATTGCAGGCACTGAATGAAGGTCCTGTGTATCTGAGATGGGTACTTTACTAACGTGTTTTCTCTCCAAAGAGCCAGGAATGGGCCGGGCATGTTAATCCTCACCCCGACTCGAGAACTAGCTATGCAAGTGGAAGCCGAGTGCCGTAAATATTCATATAAAGGTCTTAAAAGGTGAGTCTTTTCTTTGACCGTTCCTGCATCAGCCTTCTAACCATTTGTAGCTGTCGACATCCTCCCCATTATTTTCACACATCCTGAGAAGCTGATTGGCTCAGCGTGGGTCAGGCTTACTTACCCCTGATCCACATCGACTGTAACCTGGGTGATGGGGTCAGATAACAAGGATGCGAATGTGGCTCTCACAGGACATGTCCCTGTGGATTGGTGGGTGTGGATGGTTCTCAGAAAGGGGCCAATACTGTACTACCCAAGACTTCTGATTGATGTGCTTTTTATTTTATACCCCAAATGCTTAGGTTGGTTGGGATTTTGAATTGTGATGGGATATTCCCCACGTGAACATGAACCTCCGTATTTTTTTTTTAAGTGTTTGTATATATGGTGGTGGCGATAGAGATGGACAAATAAAAGACTTAGCGAAAGGTGTCGATATCATTATTGCCACTCCCGGAAGACTCCACGATCTACAAATGAATAACTTTGTGCACCTGAAGAGCGTAACCTACCTGGTAATCGTGGAGCAGGGGTTCAGGGTCCTGGGAGGAAGAAGTGAACTCTTTATCAAACCCTTTAGAATGGCTCTCCATTTCATAATGGTTTTAAATCCTAGGAATGTTTCTCATTCCCTCTAGTTAAAATACAGATTTTAAGATCATTCCATTTTAGTATTATATAAATATTAGAAAATGTAGGTAAGTACAAAAGAATTCCACATGAATATTTTAGATAAATTGTTTTTTTTCATTAAATAGATTTAGAAACATAAGTTGGCAAACTTAACTCGGTCTGTGTTGCAACTACAGATAGCTTAGGTAATGGAGGAAGTGAAAAAATTACCTTAGTATTCATAAAGGCAGAGCATACATATTAGCTACCTTCCATACCTAATCTAGCCATCTTTTTTTTTTTTGGCCGTACTGCACGGCTCGCGGGATCTTAGTTCCCTGACCAGGGATGGAACCCGGGCCCTCAGCAGTGAAAGCGCGGAGTCCTAACCACTGGACCACCAGGGAATTCCCCTAATCTAATCATTTTTAATGCAGGTATTAGATGAAGCTGACAAGATGCTGGATATGGGATTTGAACCCCAGATAATGAAGATTTTATTAGATGTACGCCCAGACAGGCAGACAGTTATGACAAGGTAGGTATATGTTTAATTTGCTAGTCTGCAAAGTAGAAATCAGTGGAACCAAATCCATTTGATTTTAGAGCCTTTCTTAAAAGTATTTTGAGATCCTTTGGTGAAAGATATGTCATCACTTAGTATAGCAACTCAGTGTAACAGTTTAGCAATGACTATTGGGTTTCCTGAATTAAAAATAAGATTTCTAGGGACTTCCCTGGTGGTACAGCAGTTAAGACTCCTCACTCCCAATGCAGGGGGCCCGGGTTCAATCCCTAGTCAGAGAACTAGATCCCACATGCCGCAATGAAGATCCCACATGCTGCAACTAAGACCTGACACAGCCTAAGTAAATAAATAAATGTTTGAAAAAGAATAAGATTTCTATAAAAAAAATGCAGGGGAGACTGTTTCACAGGGGGTGTCTCAGATTGGAAAAAGTAATCACCTGTCCAGAATACTTTCTGGCAAAGATAAAGCTGAGGCAGCGGAAGAGTATGTGATTGGGGAAGTAGACTAGATTTGTTCATTTTGTTTTCTTACTAAACTTCCCATCTTTGTAATTAGTGTGAAAGTACAGAAGGTGGCTACTTTCATAATATATGGTTGAAGA
The DNA here is from genome assembly GCF_949987515.2 of Delphinus delphis. NCBI lineage: Eukaryota > Metazoa > Chordata > Mammalia > Artiodactyla > Delphinidae > Delphinus > Delphinus delphis. The sequence goes on along the minus strand of NC_082696.1, from coordinate 78,737,161 downwards.
AACAACTGAATTTACATATCCAATCATCGGTACAGTTAAAATGTTTTTATTTGGCATGAGCATTTGGTTTTGCCTGCTAACAATGCATGAAAAATACTGGGGTTTTTTGCCTTATTTATAAAGGCCGAGAGAAAACTAACACCTGAATTCATTGTACCTTTTCATAGATTAGAAAGGTATAGCTCTTCTTCACCTTTTGCTTACAAACCTATTAAACTTATTTAAAGGTTTAATCTAGTAGCTTCGTTGAGCAATTCATTGTGAAGCAAATGTTTTCTGTGAAATTGGCCTCATTAAAAAGTACTAAGTTTGTCTTTCATGAATAATTTTGTTCATAGCATTCTTAGGGAAATTTAGTAATGTTTGCTTTATAATAAATGTTTAATGTTTGTGTATTACGTTTTATCTCCAGTGCAACGTGGCCATGTGCTGTCCGTAGACTCGCACAATCTTATTTGAAAGAGCCCATGATTGTGTATGTTGGTACTTTGGATCTAGTTGTAAGCTTGTTTTTAATTACTATTTATATCTTATTAATTATGGAAATGTTTTGCCATTGACAGCTCTCTGGCCTTTCACTTCATAATTGAGATTGGCCTTTCAACTAATCATTAATGAAAATTGACGTTTTACTTAAATCACTGGTAATTAATAATGGGTCATTGCCCTAGGCTCATTTCATGAGATTTCACGAAAGACAGGATAAATGCTTCAGAATCTATTTCATCTCTGGGTCAATAAAATGGTACCAGCGATACTTTGAAATTTTGTGTTGTCAGAATACTTATTGAACGGAAACTCTTTGTGTCATCAGCTGAACATCTTTATTGCAAAGGCTATATCCAAATTCATGGTGATAGTTTTGTAAGCTTGGCCTCAAACTGTGGTTATTCCTTTTTCAACAATAGTAACCAGCTGCTTTCAACGCACTACCACGTATTCAAGAGTTCCCAGCTTAGCATAGGTGACTCACTGGTAAAAAGTGAAAGACTGAGCCATAAATCCTTGGGTAGGAACCGGTGATTTTGCAAGGACCTGCCATTTTTCCTGCTAGCAGTTTATTAGAACATTTAATCAATGATAGAAATAAGATGGATTTCGAGCCAATATATGGGGTTTGCCCATTAATATTGATGAACTATGATCTCTGAGTCCTTTAGGCTGTAAGTACCGTGAAACAAAATATAATTGTCACCACAGAAGACGAGAAACAATCGCATATCCAAACTTTCATCGAGAGCCTGTCTCCCAAAGACAAAGTCATAATATTTGTTAGCCGGAAAGCTGTGTGAGTATGTTTTTTTTTACATTCAAATCATCAGTCATCGTTTGTTTTGGCATTGTTTCTATGTGTATACGCATTTCATATGGGGGTGTGTGTATGTCTTACAATATGCACATTACTTCAGACTCTTGCCAGTGGAAGTAACAGTAATGAATTGATGGTGGTATGAGAATAAGCACTTAGACCCCTGACTTTATCTTTTGCTTCAGGGCTGATCATTTAGCAAGTGACCTGAGTATCCGGCATATATCAGTAGAGTCTCTGCATGGCAACAGAGAACAGAGTGATCGAGAGAGAGCATTAAAAAACTTTAGAACAGGTACATTTATACAATTAGTATTGCAGTTTAAAAGTGTCTAGTGCCTGGGGCTTCCCTGGTGGCACAGTGGTTGAGAGCCCGCCTGCCGATGCAGGGGACACGGGTTCGTGCCCCGGTCCGGGAAGATCCCACATGCCGCGGAGTGGCTGGGCCCGTGAGCCATGGCCACTGAGCCTGCGCGTCTGGAGCCTGTGCTCCGCAACGGGAGAGGCCACAGCAGTGAGAGGCCTGCGTACCGCAAAAAAAAAAAAAAAAAAAAAAAGTGTCCAGTGCCTGGACTTGCTTGAGTGTTGGCACCTTTTCATGGAACCCATGTCTAAGATCTGCCCTCAGCTTGCAGATCCCAGAACTATACTTGTTCTAAATATTCATCAGATTCTCAGAACTATCTCAACTAATGTTTAAAACCTGGATATCAAGGCAGTAATTTGCAGTGAGGGTGTTATTTTAATTTACTTGAGAGGCATATATCTCTGCCATGGTTCATGGACCCTTTGAATTTTGGAATCTATTGTGTTGTAACTTGCCAGCAGTTAAAAAAGGCTAAGTAACCCTTTCCCGTCTTCACTGTCCTTAAAAGAGTTTTAATATTAAAAGCAAGGATAGTTCACCTGATCAGATATTAGGGGACAGATATGTCTTGGGTTGATTTGTACCAGCATGTGTCTGTATTCTTTTGGCTTTACTCTTTAGGGGAAGTGCGAATACTGATTGCTACCGATTTAGCATCTCGTGGTCTCGATGTCCATGATGTCACACACGTCTATAATTACGATTTTCCCCGGAACATCGAAGAATATGTGCACAGAGTAGGGCGCACTGGGAGAGCAGGGTAAGTCGGTCCATCCAGCCTGGCTCCCCATTCTCACAAAAAGGACCTTTTTCCCCTCTGAGAGCACTATCATAAAATCCCCATAACATGCTGTTTAAACAACTGCAGATTAGGTTCCAAATTGCTGTTTGAATGGCTAAATCTCTTTTTTTAATCGAAGTATAGTTGATTTACAGTGTTGTGTTAATTACTGCAGTACAGCAAAGTGATTCAGTTTTATATATATATATATATATATATATATATACACATATATGTATACATTCTATTTTTTTAATATTCTTTCCCATTATGGTTTTTCAAAGGGTATTGAATATAGTTCCTTGTGCTATACAGGAGGACCTTGTTGTCTTTCCATTCTATATATAAAAGTTTACATCTGCTCACCCCAACTTCCTACTCCATCCCTTCCCCAACCCCTTCCCCGTTGGCAACCACAGGCCTGTTCTCTATGTCCGTGATTCTGTTTCTGTTCCATAGATAGGTTCATTTGTGTCATATTTTATTTACTTTTTATTTTTTAGATTTTTTTTTTTGATGTGGACCATTTTTAAAGTCTTTATTGAATTTGTTACAGTATTGCTTCTGTTTTGGTTTCTTGGCCATGAGGCATGTGGGATCTTAGCTCCCCAACCAGGGATGGAACCCTCACCCCCTGTATTGGAAGGCAAAGTCTTAACCACTGGACCGCCAGGGAAGTCCCTTGTGTCATATTTTAGATTCCACATATAAATGGTATCATATGATATTTGTCTTTCTCTGTCTGGCTTACTTCACTTAGTATGATAATCTCTGGTGGCATCCATGTTGCTACAAACAGCATTATTTTGTTCTTTTTTATGGCTGAGTAGTATTCCATTGTGTATATGTACCACATCTTCCTTATATGAATGGCTAAATCTTTTAATTAATTAATTTTTTGGCTGCGTTGGGTCTTCGTTGCTGCGTGCAGGCTTTCTCTAGTTGTGGCGAGCAGGGGCTACTCTTCGTTGTGGTGCGCGGGCTTCTCATTGCGGTGGCTTCTCTTGTTGCGGAGCACAGGCTCTAGGCGCGCAGGCTCAGTAGCTGTGGCATGCGGTCTCAGTAGCTGTGGCTCGCAGGCTCCAGAGCACAGGCTTAGTAGTTGTGGCGCATGGGCTTCGTTGCTCCGCAGCATGTGGGATCTTCCCGGACCAGGGCTCGAACCTGTGTCCCCTGCATTGGCAGGTGGATTCTTAACCACTGCGCCACCAGAGAAGTCCCTGAATGGCTAAATCGTAACGTATCATACGTAGTTGGGCTTGTGAAAGAGTTGAGGTTTTGCTGCTGCTGTTTTTGTTCTATTTTGCTAGCTGAATCATGAATATAAATTACAAATCAAATTAAACTGACTTTTTTCCCCCTTGAAGGAGGACTGGGGTATGTGTTACCCTCATCACTAGAAATGATTGGAAGATTGCTGGTGAATTAATTAATATTCTGGAAAGAGCAAATCAGGTGAGAATATGCAGCTCTGTTTTCTAAGGTTCAAATTTCATTTATTCCAAGTACTGGGGCTTTACTGCCTGTCAGGAAATACAGATATTAAACAAGCAATTAAGCGTGTTATGAGGGCTGTAGCATGGCAAAGATGAGCACTATAATATATAAGTGGGGAACCTGATCTAATGGTGAGCGTCACTGAACCCTGCTGAGGAAGAGCCCAGTGGGGTGGAGGTTGCAGAGAACAGAGGAAGCAGAGGACACACTCAGGCCTCGAGGTGAGAAAGTGACACCAGGCAAAGGCACCAGGAAGCAACCGAAAGGCCACGCTAGCAGGAGGGCCACGTATTTACTGACGGGGTTTTTTAAGACTAGGCTGGTTTTTATACCTTGAAGATTCGGTGTTGCATATGCAGAGGGACACATTCCATTCTGTTTGGATGATGTCACGTAATCAGTTGTGGAGATTCTCTGAAGATTGTAGAAAAGCTGTTATATAATGAGAATCACCTCAATCCTAATAACACGTTTAATGGCTTCAGAGTGTCCCAGAGGATCTTGTGGTGATGGCTGAGAGATATAAAGCAAATAAACTGAAAAAAGAAATGGAAAATAAATGGGAAAGACCCCAAGGAAAACCCAAGATGTTTTATTATTAACGTCTATATTGAAAAGTGGTACCAGCCTACTTAAAAGAGGTAAAATTTGAATAACACATGAACTTTCAAACACCTGGTTTCCTTAACTAGGCTTTGTTAGTGTGTTTATTACAATCAGCATTATCTCTAAGAGTCACACAATAAATGAGATCTTATTCTTTATCTGTTACCTAAATTCTAGTTAATATATCTTAGAACTGATTCACTTTGTTATAAAGCAGAAACGAACACACCATTGTAAAGCAATTATACTCCAATAAACATGTTTAATATATATATATATATATATATCTTAGAAGTATTAATTCAGAGATGAGAAAAAACTTTAAGTTGTACAGTCATAAGAGTATAATGGAATACAATAGAATTGGTGTAGGTGTAAATTGGTATAACCTCTTCTGAGCAATCAGGTGGTAATGTATCAATTGTAAATACATATACCTTTTTTTTTTTTTTTTTTTCCCGGTACACGGGCCTCTCACTGTTGTGGCCTCTCCCGTTGCGGAGCACAGGCTGCGGACGCGCAGGCTCAGCGGCCATGGCTCACGGGCCCAGCCGCTCCGGGGCATGTGGGATCTTCCCGGACCGGGGCACGAACCCGTGTCCCCTGCATCGGCAGGCAGACTGTCAACCACTGCGCCACCAGGGAAGCCCACGTATACCTTTTGATCCAGCAATTCCTCTGGACATAAATGTCCAGTAGGGAGCCATATGAATAAACTGTGGAGAAAATCATATCATATAAGGGCCTAATGCCTATGACATAGGAAACTCCTAACACTGAACAAGAACAACCTGATTAGAAAATGGGCAAAGGACTTGAATAGACATTTCTCCAAAGACATATAAGTGTCCAACAAGTTAAAGATGCTCAGCTTCACTCATGACTAGGGGATTCAAAGATCACCTCACCCCCGTTAGAACGGCACAGTACATCAATTGATGGTTTTTCCTGCTTATTTTTCAGAATTCAAGATTTTTTTTGAGATATATTTATTTAAGATACTGTGGAAGTATTGGAAGCACGCTGGCAGTATGAAGAGATGACTGAGTCTTAAAATAATAGTGTTTAAAATGTAGAATTCAGTATTTTATACTTGAATAAGATCAAAAGTATTTAAACTTGAGTTGAACATTTTTTATTGATATTAAGGAATGTAGCATTAAAATTTCACTTTTTGCTATCTTTATTTTAAAAAAAGAAATAAATGTAAATTTTGTCTCCTATAATGTTGCTGTATTAAGGTCAATCTTTAAAGGGTTTCAAGCTTGTTCAGATGTTGTCATAGCAGTGAAAATGCTGTTAACACAATAAATTATTTTCTGTGATAAAAAGACAAGCTGATCCGTCTTTCCCAATAGCCCTTTAATTTTGTGTTTACCACATAGTGTTTTATTTGCTGGTACTTTTCTTACTACTTTATCTACTTTGAAATGAAACAGTAAAAAGATTTCATGGGGCCAAACTATGCAACAGCTGTTTGTTAAATTTTAGCCTAGTGCTCGAGGATCAAGTAAATCCTGGGTAAATTCATTTCCCCGAAAGCTTCTTTGACTAATCATGGCCCCTACTTTCCCTTATAGTTTTGTGTAGTTTTCTGTTCCCTGCATGATAATTACTTATACCATGTTATCATCTGTCGGAAGTTGAATAGTAGTGAGGAAATACGTTCATGATACAAGAACCACAAACACCCACCAAAAGGTGTATGTAATGAGAATAAATTTTTGTAATAAGTTTCATTACGTGAAAATGCATTAAAATTAGTGAAATACTAACATTAATTTGGGCTACTGACAGGTTTTCAGCGAAGCTGGGCTAGGCTAACAGCTAGGAGCCCATCTTTCCCTAAAAGTGCAGAATGAAACGTAAAAAGAATACACAGTGGGGACAAAAGACAGTCTCTTCAGTAAGTGGTGCTGGGAAAACTGGACATCTGGTTATAAAAGACCACAATCAGAACATGCTGGGGAGTGTGAGGAGGGCAGCCCCGGGGCTGAGGGGCTCGGGATGCAGCCAGGGGCTGCCGGGTCCCGTGGGCTGGTTGCTGCCGGTTCAAGGCCCGCCCCGCTGCTGCTCCGGCCCATGGGCATCACATCTTTCAGCAAGAGGGTCCAGAAGAGCATCTCACAGAAGAAGGTCCAGCTGCACGTGGACAGGAGCCTCAGATGAACACTGTCCGACGTTACGGAGGACACTACAAACTGCAGAGCAGGCCAGGCTTCAGTAAGCCCCAGTGAGCAGAAGCTAAGGCTTCAGGCACAGACCTGTGAGTGAAAACGAGACCCTCCTTACTTTTCTACCCGGTGAAGAGTGACCACAGCGCACAAACCGGACCAGAAATGAGGGGCGGCAAGCGGCTCCAGTGAGGCTGGAGCACGTCTTCAATGGGTAAGTGCAGTGCTTAATGCACAGTGATGTCGGCTGCATTTAAGCCCGTGAAGGCTGTTCAGTTTTACTGTAAATAAAAAGCTTGATGAATACGGTAAATCTTTTAGGTCAGGAGGATTACATCCTCCTGATGCAGCATGTTTACATGCAGACTTTTAAGCCAACTACTGGACTAAAAAAAAAAAAAAGAAAAAGCATGATCAGAAAAAGAATGAAAGGAAAACAATGTATGGCCTCATCAGCGAAGCATGAAGTCAGTTCTCCTGCAAATGCGGGTGACAGCAATCTTGGCGGTCACTGTGATCCCACGCTGCCTCACGCGAGGTGTAGCCCTGCGCCAGCAGCCTGCGGCTGGAGGCGGACCAGCGTGAGCAGACCCGTCTGCTGGGGACACAGACCCCCGCTTTGCTGCCAGCTTTGTCGCTTGTCAGCAAGTCCCTTTGACGCGGATTCCTCGCCGGCCCTGTGCCTGGCACACAGTAGGCACTCAGGCGGCATCTGCTGGCTGATCGAGCTGTCACTACAGTGCCAGACTTGTCACATCTGGTCCCCAGCTCCAGGCGCCGAGACCCCTGCCGTTTCTGTTGCTCAGCACACGTAGTAGAGGAAACCCTGATGCACCAACAGGAGGTTTCAGGTCAGGCGAGGTTTCAGGCAGTCCCATGCGCCCAGCCGTATTGTGGAGGGTCCAGAAACACACATGCAGAGCCCCTCCCAGGAGCCGCGGCCCCTGGTCCTCCCATCCACACTTCATTCTGTGGGCAGAGTTACGTGTTACGACCTCAGCCGTTCTCCTGGGCCAGAAATGCTTTGACAGATGGATGCATGTAGTGGTTTGGGGCTCATGTTTTCAGAAGTACTAATCCTTAATTGAGAGCCACAAGAAAGCCGCCAAGGACCGTGTGGTTCCTGCCCCCGAGTCCAGCCCTGGGGTGGAAGTTCTGACCAGCCTTGACCTTCTGCACTGGGGGGTCGGCAACGAAGCACGGCTTTGAGCAACGCAGGCCGGTACCATCTGATGCTCATTCTTGTGAGCACCTTGCCTCTCTTTCAGGGGGAACGATTGCTAACACAACTTTTTTAACTATTAACAATTAACCTGATTTTTTCTTTATGTTCAAAAACTCAGATCCCTATATCTAATTCTATCAGAACCAAAGTATCCTTTGAAAATAAAGCTTTATATCCAAAAGCAAGCTTTTGCAACATTTTCTAGTCAGTGTGTTGGGGGAGCAGAGAGTGTGAACAGGGAGTAGGAAGGAAAGAGAAGAAAGGACTTGAATTCTAATTTCTGACCATCTTGACATATATTGTGTTCAAAGGTATCACCTTCTTACTCAGTTTTAATTCTGAGTTCTTTCTTAAGCCTCAAAGAATAAAAGCAGCAGTGGACAGCCTGGCCTGGTGGAGCGTTTTAGTGTCTCACGGATGGATTCACCTGAGCGCCACCCAGAGAAGTCAGAACAGACCCCCCCGCAAGCGGGGAGGTGGAGGGGCCCAAGTTCTCGGTTCCATGGAGCGTGCTTTCCGTGGACAAGGACGCCACTCTCACTAAATAAAACGTGGTGTGTCCGTGGCAGCCACGCTTTCGCCAGTGCTCACGATGCATGTCTAGCAGATTGCAGCCTTTTAAAATATGCATAATTGAATGTACAGAGAGCATCCTCTAGACTCTGAGGGGATCGTATTTTCATACACCTGACCATGGTTGGCACGTCGGGGTGCTCTCTGTGTTTGCAGTCGTGCAGGTTCAGTGCGTATTCAGAGAGCGTCTCACTGCCCACAGCTGAAGGCTGTTGATATGGAGGCACCAAGAAGGCTCTAAAGTATGTGGCTTATGGAGGTTTTTCCTAAGAAGCTGAGTTTAGAAAGGGTTTGAAGGAATCAAACACCGAACCCCCTTTGTCAAGGGGAGTGTTTTGTTATCAGGCTGGAGTTTGGGGGCAGATGGGGTTAAGGCATTGGTAACCTGCTCCCTGGAAATATCCACATACTATTGAGGGAAAAAAAAATGTAGCCGTCAGATGTTTGAGCCACAGTTGTGGATGTGTAGGTCACGTCACCGTCTCTTCAACAGCAGATCTGTGTTCCCACTTGAGAGACTCTGGACAAGAAGCTGTGATGTTAGGCTCTATCTGTTCAGGTGTGTCTGGAAGAGTGCTTTCATTCCCGCGGGAAGCCTGGGACGCTTTTCACCCTCAGCCAGATGCTGTGCGCACGCAGTCCCATGCTGTTTTTCCTCTAAGGAGAGGTCCTTTGGAAAGCGGAGGTTGTGTGTGTCTTTTCAACCTCTGAAAGCATGTCAGGTGAGGGGAGAGACAAAGCTCTCTGAACTCATGTTTTTCTTGGGTGCAGAAATCTGTTCTTTCATCAGACCACTAAGCCACGTGCCTTAGCCTCTTCTGCAGTTTCCCACAGCTGGATCTGGGGCAGGAGGCTTCTGCCTCTTAGAGGTGGCCGACCCTCTAAAGCAACCCCGTCTGGCTTTGGGGAGCAGTGGTGCTTGGGGAAAGCAGCCCTCACCGTGGCTGTCTGCATTTTTAAACCACCTGTCAAGGACTTGCGCTTGTCTCCACCTGTAAGGTTGCAACACGGCCTTCTCTCCGCTTGGTGCTTCTGGGCAAAACTGGCATGTGCCGTCCAGAACTGGCGTTGTCTTCTTAGAGAGCACGGCTCCTGCCTCGGTTCCGGCCTGCTGTGCTTCTTTCATATGCCCTGAAGGGTGTCACATCTTGCCATTCGTGTGGCTTCGTTTTAAGGTTTTTTTAAAAAACAAACGGACAGACTTCTTATTTCAATGAACAAACTCTTAGGTTGGCAACAGCATGTGAGAAAGATCATAGCTGAACCCCTTGAAAGATTGCAGCCAAGGGATTCAAGACCAGTGGTGTAAAAGGAAGAGGAATTTCACTTATGTGGTACAGCTGCCAAGTTGTTAGATGTTCCTGACTCCGCTAAATAGGCACAGCTAGTCTTCCAGGGAGCAGATGTTAATAATTGTTTGCAGTTAGAACGCTGCATCTAACCTTGGCATTTCAGCTGTTTATTTTGTGGGAATTTTTGCTGCTTTCTTGCAGGGCACCTGCCTGTTAGAAAGGAGGAAGTAGGGGAGGGAACTAACTCAGGGGCCCGACCGTGGATCCCAGAGTGTTGCTGCATGGAAATCACCTGAAGGCTCTCAGGCATTACAATGACAAGATGCAACAGTTGAGAAGGGGCCTTTTAGCCACCTGGTCCAGACATTCTGCCCTCAACCTGCCACCCGGGGTTTGAGCAGCCTGGGCTTAAACACCCGTGAGGACAGAGAACTTACATGCCTCCTAGGGAAGCCTGTTCTATCTTTGTTTTTGGTTTTTTTCAATATAATGTTATTTATTTATTTTTGGCTGTGTTGGGTCTTCGTTGCTGCGCGTGGGGTTTCTCTAGTTGCGGCGAGCAGGGGCTTCTCATCGCGGTGGCTTCTCTTGTTGTGGAGCGTGGGCTCTAGGTGCGCAGGCTTCAGTAGTTGTGGCATGTGGGCTCAGTAGTTGTGGAGCACAGGCTTACTTGCTCCGCAGCATGTGGGATCTTCCCAGAGCAGGGATCGAACCCGTGTCCCCTGCATTGGCAGGTGGACTCTTAACCACTGCACCACCAGGGAAGTCCCTTGTTCTATCTTTGTAAACCTCTGGCTTTTCTATGCTCTCTGTAATTTCCGTCTTAGTCTCTGGCCAGTGGGGGCCAGGTTAATTGCTGGCACTGCTCCAGGGCGTAGTGTTGGTCTTTAGAAGGAGCAGCTAGCAAATAGACACCTTGGTGTCCTGGCTGTCCTTCCCCCTGAGTATTGGTCCACTTGGTTCCTTGTTGGAGATGTTGAGGAAACCCCATCAGCCTGGTTATACTCCCTAGCTGCTGCTGAAGCTGATGGAGGAGGGAGTGCTATCAGGCTGCTAGGAAAGACCCCAAGACAGATGAGGCCTCAGTGCTCTACCTGCATCACAAAAACTGAGGCTCACTTCACATAAGAAAAGCTTTAGCGAGAAGATTTTAAAATATGATCTGTGTGGAGTTTAAAGGTTACATGGCCCCTGAAGGCTTGTACCTTAATGTTCCTGCAAGTACTTCACACATTGTTTTTATGGAGAAAACAAAGCTTAGGAACTTGGGGAAACCACATGTCTCAGTGTTAGAGAAGGACCATATTTTCAAGCTGGAAGGTCCTTTAAGGTTGCCATTGCCCAGCCATTGATTTTTAGAGATGGGGAAACTGAAATTCGGAAAGACTTGCCCGAGCACCGTGGCATCATCTGGACCAGCCTCTCGCCCTCCTGACCCGCCTGGTGCCCGTTCACTTTCCGCAGAGCGGGAGCCCAGCCTGCAGGGGGCTGCCCTCACATCCTCAAGACCTTGCCCCTGAGCAGAGGTTCCCAAGGCCAGCCTGGCTCTCAGGGACGGAGACCCAACCTGCAGGACTCCAGGTTGCAAGTAACGGCTGGGAAGGCAGTCAGTTGAGTTTTGTAAAATGAATGGGAGGGGAGAACAGAAGGAGCCTATCATTGAAGACCAAGGTTCCAAAGTCCTGGTGGGAAATGTGATGTTGTCTTAGAATCTAAATGCTCATGAAACACACTTGCTCTGTGGTCTGTGGGTCAGACTTCAGCCTTCCACACGGGTCATTCAGGTGACCCTAACTTGAACAGACACAGCTCTGCGGCCCTGCCATTCGCAGCCCTGTCCCTGTTAACGAGCGAGGTGGCTGAACTGAAGCACAGTTGGGCTCAAGGTCATGCCCGGGGACGCATGGTGCTTCAGGGTGCCTCTGAGTTCCTTTCATTTTATTACAAACTGTTGCCAAGTTTATGGTTAGGAGGGGTAAAGTGAACCCCATTTTTTAAATTAATTAATTAATTTATTTATTTTTTGGCTGTGTTGGGTCTTCGTTGCTGCACGCGGGCTTTCTCTAGTTGCGGTGAGCGGGGGCTACTCTTCGTTGCGGTGCGTGGGCTTCTCATTGGGGTGGCTTCTCTTGTTGTGGAGCGTGAGCTCTAGGTGCGTGGGCTTCAGTAGTTGCGGCCCACGGGCTCAGTAGTTGTGGCTCGCGGGCTCTAGAGTGCAGGCTCAGTAGTTGTGGCGCACAGGCTTAGTTGCTCCGTGGCATGTGGGATCTTCCCCGACCAGGGCTCGAACTTGTGTCCCCTGCATTGGCAGGCGGGTTCTTAACCACTGAGCCACCACGGAAGCCCCTGACCCCGTTCTTTGAGGTGGAATCCAGCTGGGGGCAAGGTGGGACCTTTTCTTAGGGTAGGAATGTCTACACGTTCCTTCGCCCCCTAGGTGCGAAGGCATCTCTCAGCCAAGATGGACACATGCCATGACTGCTGTCTTAAAATGTCCTCAGGAGACAAAGCTTGACTCTTTACCCTGTGTCTGTTGTTACTTCATTTTGGAGAGCAAACAGGAGGCTGACTGTAAATGCCTAACCTGGAGCCCACCTACCTCCTGTCTCAGGAAATGCAAATAGGAGGCTAGTTGTAAGCGTCCGGCCTGAAGCCCACTTTTTTCTGTTCCAAGAAATGTAAACAGGAGGCCAGTTGTAAGTGCCTAACCTGGAGCCCATCTATCTCCAGCCTCACCAAAACCAGGAGCCTGGCGCCCACCATGTGCCATTTATCTATGTGCAGAGGTTTCAGAATTGTTAATGACGACACCCCGGAAAGAACTCCATAAAATAAAGCCCACTGTTTATGTATGGTCCATTTTGCCTTTAGTCTACAGATTCCATTCATTTCCAAAGTTAACTTAGGTCAGCACCTTCCATACATTTCTAATATAGTTGGATTCTGTCGCATTGTGTATTCCATCCTGCAGCACTCCTACATCCTAAATAACTAAATTTGAGTAGATTATGATTGAACCCTTGGGCTATACACATCTATGGGCTTAGACAAATGCATAGTGACAGGTATCCTTCCTAAAATATCACGTGGAATACTTCAAACCCGCCCCACCCCATTATCTGCTTATCATCTATAGTTAAATGTAGGGCTTTTTTTTGGGTTTTGGGGGGGTTTTTTTGCGGTACGCGGGCCTCTCACTGCTGTGGCCTCTCCCGTTGCGGAGCACAGGCTCCGGACGCGCAGGCTCAGCGGCCATGGCTCACCAGCCCAGCCGCTCCGCGGCATGTGGGATCTTCCCGGACAGGGGCACGAACCCGTGTCCCCTGCATCGGCAGGCGGACTCTCAACCACTGCGCCACCAGTGAAGCCCTGTAAAGGTAGTTTTGTCTTTTCCAGAATGTCATACAAATGAGGTCATACTGTGTGCAGCCTCCTCAGACTGGACTCTTCTGCTCAGCAATATGCACCTAAGATTCATCCATGTCTTCCCATGGGTTGATGGCTCATTTCTTTCTGTTGCTGAGTAGTATTCCATTGCCTGTGTATCGGAGGAAAACCAGTTTTCCCTCTACCCTTATAGGCTCTTGACTGAGATTCCCCTGTAAGAATTTTAATAGCATGCGTACCTCCTGAATATATGAGAGATACCCAGGAAAACTGAGTCACTCCCTGAAATGGCCAAAGCCATCACCTTACATACCATCTTCGGCTAAAAACAAATGAAGGACCTTGGGGGAGGGGAGAAGCCAGTGATGGCAGGTTATCACACAAAGCACAGTAAACAAGAGTATGGTTGTTATGTGGATTTAAGTCAAGACTTCTCCACTGGTAAGAGTCTCTTGAGATTGAATCATCCTTCTGTTTCCAGTACAAAGAGGGACACACCCTTACACGTGGAGATTTCCCTAATAAATATAAATGTACTTCACAAAAGGGAAACCTCTACTCAGTTTTTCTTTTCTTTTTTTAAAAATTTTATTTATTTATTTTGTTGCGCTGGCTCTTGGTTGCGGCCGGCGGGCTCCTTAGTTGTGGCTTGCGGGCTCCTTAGTTGCAGCATGTGAACTCTTAGTTGTGGCATGCATGTGGGATGATCTAGTTCCCTGACCAGGGATTGCACCCAGGCCCCCTGCACTGGGGACTCGGGGTCTTAACCGCTGCACCACCAGGGAAGTCCCAGTTTTTCTTTTTTTATTTTAATCAGACCAAAATAATCCTTATGCCAAAGGGACATATTTTGGGGTGGCATATTCTGCTCCCCTTGACAAGGATGTACCCCAATTTGCTTATGCATTCATCTATTGAAGGACATCTTCATTTTTTTCAAGTTTTAAGCCATTATGAGCAGCGCTGCTGTGTATAATTGCATCCTTGTTTGCACTTGGACGTAGATCTTCAAAGCAGTTGCCTAAATCCTGGAAGCACGATTGTTGGATCCCAAGGTGAGACCTGTTTAGCTTTGGGGAAAACTGCCAAACTGTCTCACAAAGTGGCTATAGATGCATCCCACCAGCAATGAGGGCGAGCCCCTGTTGTTCCTCATTCTCCAGCAATGGATATATTTGGAGTTTCGCAGTCCTAATAGGTGTGGTGTGATACCTCATGATTTTATTTTAGTTTATTACATCTTTATTGGAGTATAATTGCTTTACAACGGTGTGCTAGTTTCTGCTTTATAACAAAGTGAATCAGTTATACATATACATATGTTCCCGTATCTCTTCCCTCTTGTGTCTCCCTCCCTCCCACCCTCCCTATCCCACCCCTCTAGGTGGTCACAAAGCACCGAGCTGATCTCCCTGTGCTATGCGGCTGCTTCCCACTAGCTATCTATTTTAAGTTTGGTAGTGTATATATGTCCATGCCACTCTCTCGCTTTGTCACAGCTTACCCTTCCCCCGCCCCATATCCTCAAGTCCATTCTCTAGTAGGTCTGTGTCTTTATCATGATTTTAATTTGTAATTCCCTGATCACATATGCTGTTGAGCATATATGATATTATTAAACGTCGTATATAATGTTTACCCATTTTTTATGGAGTTGTTTTATAGTTCTTTGTATTGAGTATATTTTAAGTCCAAATCCTTTATCAGATATGTGTTTTGCAAATATTTTTCCTCCAGTTTGTGGCTTGTCTTTTGGTTTTCTGAATAAGATTTTTCAGAGTACAAATCTTTCATTTTATGAAGTCTACAATACTACATTTTTTCTTTTCTGGGTTGACTCTGTGTGCTGTGTACTAAAACTCAAAGCTCACTATCTATAGACCTAACCCAAGGTCATGTAGATTTTCCTCCCTATTTATCTCTATAATTTTGAGAGTTTTGCATTTTAAATGTTTGTTAATAAATTTGAGTGAATTTGGTGTACTTTTTATTTATTTGTTATTATTATTTTTTGGCCGCGTTGGGTCTTCGTTGCTGTGCGCGGGCTTTCTCTAGTTGCAGCGAGAGGGGGCTACTCTTCGTTGTGGTGCGTGGGCTTCTCATTGCAATGGCTTCTCTTGTTGCGGAGCACGGGCTCTAGGCGCGCGGGCTTTGGTAGTTGTGGCACGTGGCCTCGGTAGTTGTGGCTTGCGGGCTCTAGAGCACAGGCAGTAGTTGTGGCGCACGGGCTTAGCTGCTCCGCGGCATGTGGGATCTTCCTGGACCAGGGCTCCAACCTGTGTTCCCTGCATTAGCAGGCGGATTCTTAACCACTGCGCCACCAGGGAAGCCCCTGGTTAAGTTTTAAAGTTTGAGTCTATGTTTATTTTATTCCATATGGTATACTCTGGTTTCTCTTCAGATTGTATAAATCTTTTGGTGTTTTTTTTTTAATTCCATATGGTTTCCAATGAATTGTTCCTTAACTATTTAGGAGAAGTCATGGAATATTTGGCTCTATTTCAATTTGAATTTCTGCAGTTTAATGGATTCAGCAGAACTGCCCTCAGGGGCGGGGCCTCCACTGAACTGTGAGGGCAGCTTGGTCTGCACGTTCCCATTGGCTGGCAGGGAACGTGAGCCCGCCTCCCTGACCCGCCCCGGGAACGCGGGTTCTGCCCTCCTACTTGGCTCCACTCACCCCTGATGGGAGCCCCGTTTCCTCAGAACCCACTGGGGCTTTGGCTTCTGGAACATGCGGGGCTGAGTCCATACTGAATGCCGGGGCTTCGGGACAAGCCGGGGTCGAGTCCACACTAACGGAAGCCGGGTCTCATCAGGAACCGCTGGGGCTTCAGCTTTGGGACACTGTGGGGTCCAGTTCATGCTGAGAGGAGCCGGGTCTCCTCAGGACCTGCCGGGAAGTGATGCCGCTGAGGGAAAAGGTGAAGAAGAGTGGGGAGAAGGTTCCTGTGCGTGGCTGACCGCTGAGGGTGTCTGTCTTCAGAGGACCCAGGAGAGGAAGGGCTTAATATGGAAAGTTGTGGGGTTTTATTCACTATTGTGTGTGGTGCAGACAGAGTGCAGTGTTGTTCTTTGGCGTGTGGCGTCCGGTTTTCCCAGCACCGTATATTGAGAGGACTGTCCTTTCCCTGGTGTATGTTCTCGGCTCCTTTCTTGTCAGTTAACTGACCACACACCTGTAGGTTGATTCCTGAGCTCTCTGCTCTGTTCCTCTGGTCTGTGTGCCTGTTTTTGTGCCAATTTCACACTTTTTTGGTGACTGTAGCTTCGTAACATAGTGTGAAATCAGGGAGCGAGATGCCTCCAGCCTGTTCTCCTTCCTCAGGGTCGCTTTGGCTGTTTGGGTACCTTGTGGCTCCACACAAGTATTAGGATTGTTCTGTTTCTGTGAAAAGTGTCATTGGAATCTTGATAGTGACTGCATGAATGTGTACATTGCTCTGGGTAGAATGGACGTTTTAACAAGATTCTTTTCACCCATGAGCACAGGGTATCTCTCTATTTATTTGTGACTGTTCAGTTTCTTTCATCAGCATCTTACAGTTTTCAGTGTGCAGGTCCTTCACATCCGAGGTTAAAGTTATTCTTAGTTATTTTTTGGGATGCAATTGGAAATGGGATCGTTTTCCTAATTTCTCTCTTTGATGATTCGTTAGTGTATAGAATCACAACTGATTTTTGTGTGTTGATTTTTGTATCCTGCAGCTTTACTGAATTCATTTATTAGTTCTAACAATTTTTTGGTGGTTGGATGTGGAAAACTAGAATTCAGATATCCCACTGTTTCGACTACATCCAGGCATAGTGGCTCTTAGTAACATGTGGACGCCTCCAAGGGCGATTAGTCTCATCACTTGTAGGTGAACTGGATCTGGGTAGGGCTTGGCCTCTATGACAAACTTGGATGTCTTTTCTGTTTTTCTGGCGTGATACTGACATGGTTGTTTTGAAAAATAATTTTCTAGTAAATTTCAAAAGTATAAAAAACTTTAAACAGCAGCAGTACAAAGTTTTCCACATTCACACGAAATACCGTAGCGTGTTTCACCCCAAACTGGGATACCCTCCCAGGGAACCAGCACATAACCCCCAAATGAGGAATCATTATGGTTTCCACGTCATAATCCAATCCACAGGCCCACCTCAACTTTCACCAGCCGCCTCAGCTGTGTGGAAGTGACTTTTTCCATCCTGATCCAGTTTTTTGGTTTTGGTTTTGGTTTCGTTTGGAACAGTTACCGAGACTTTCCCTCATTTTCAAAACCTTCATGGATTTAAGCACACAGCGTGAGTCCAATCTGGGTGGTCTTTTCTGTAGGGCTTCTTTCACTTAGGATGTTTTCAATGTATATCCATGTTGTAACATGTAACAGTTCTTCATTTTCTTCATGGTGATTAAAAACAGATGACATTTACCATTTAAGCCATTTTAAGTACACAGTGCTATGGCAGTAACTACATTCACATTGTTGTAATGATATCCTCACCATCCATCTCCAGACCCTTTTCATTTTCCCCAAGTGAGACTGTAACCATTAAACGCTAACCGCCCTCAACCCCTGGCAATCTTATTCTCCTTTGTCTTTGAATTTGACTTATCTGGACACCTCATAGAATGTTTGTCCTCTTGTGTCTGGCTTGTTTCACTGAGCATAATGACTTCAAAGTTTACCCACTTTGTAGCAGTGTCAGAATTTCCTTAGTTTTTACGGCTGAATCATGTTCCATTGTGTAGGTACCGCATTTTGTTTATCTATTCATCTGCCAAAGGACACTTGTGTTGCTTCAACTTTTTGGCTGTTGTGAATAATGCTGCTATGAATACGAGTGTACAAATATCTCTTCCAGTCCCTGCCTTGAAATATTTTGGATATAGACTGTGGAAAGGAATTGACAGATTATTCATTAAGTCTAGGTTTAAGTTTCTGAGGATCTGCCATACTGTTTTCCACGGTGGCTGCACCATCTTGCTTTATTCCTTTATGTGGCAGAATAATGCAGCTTATGGATCTACCCTATTTTGCTTATCTCACTGATGGACATTTTAATTGTTTCTACCTTGGGCTACTGTGAACAGTGCTGCTCTGAATATTGGTGTACAAGTTTTTGTTTGAACACTTGTTTTTTTCCATTTTGTGGGTATTTATCTAGGAGTGGAGTTGTTGAACCATATGGTAATGGCATGTTTATGTTTTTGAGAAAATGCCAAGGTATTGTACACATAGGTTGCACCATTTTACATTTACACAAGTAATGTTGAAGGTTTCTAATTTCTTTACATTGTTGCCAACATTTGTTATTTTTAGGTTTTTTCTCATGTAAGCATTCTAGTGTGTATGAAGGGGTATCACATTGTAGTTTTAATTTGCATTTCCATCTTGACTACTGATGTTTGATGTCTTTTCATGTACTTGTTGACCATCTGTATGTCTTGTCTGGAGAATGTGTCCATGCAAGTCCTTTCCATTTAAAAAATTGGGTTGTTTGTCTTTTTGTCGATAGGCGGTAAAAGTTCTGGATATATTTTGAAGAACAGACTCTTACCGGGTATAAAATGTAGACACATTTTCTTCCATTCTGTGGGCTCTTTATTTTCTGGATAGCATCTTTGGATGCTCAAAGGTTGCAATTTAGAGGACTTAAAAGTACACTTAAAAAATGTTTACCATGGGGCCTCCCTGGTGGCGCAGTGGTTGAGAGTCCGCCTGCCGATTCAGGGGACGCGGGTTCGTGCCCCGGTCCGGGAGGATCCCACATGCCGCGGAGCGGCTGGGCCCGTGAGCCATGGCCGCTGAGCCTGCGCGTCCGGAGCCTGTGCTCCGCAACGGGAGAGGCCCCATCAGTGAGAGGCCCGCGTACCGCAAAAAAAAAAAAAAAAAAATTAAGAGATGTACCTTTTTTTAGACATAATACTATTGCACATTTAATAGACTACAGTATAATCTAAACATAACTTTTATATGCACTGGGAAACCAAAAACTTTGTGTGACTCGCTTTATTTTTTGCTTTATTCATGTGGTCTGGAACGGAATCCACAGTATCTCCAGGGTATGCCTGTGTTTGCCTCTGGCTAGTCCTGGGTTGAAAGGCAAAACAGATGAGCAGGAAGAGGGAAGCTGCCGTCACCGACCACTGACAAGTCCTGACTGTTCTGGGCCAATTGTGCAGAGGTTGTGGGTCAGAGACTGTTGTCAAATATGATCTGGCCATTGTCTGTGTATTCAGTATCTCATGAAAAATTCTGATAATTCTGAAGATTGAGCAGTAAATTCCACTGCAAGTTGGGTAATTTCTACTTCTTTACTTTCAACAGAATAGCAGGGGCAATCTAGATTACTAAATATTTTTGGTTTTTTTTTTTTTTGGCCGTGCAGCACGTGGGATCTTAGTTCCCCGACCAGGGATCAAACCTGCGTCCCTTGCATTGGAAGTGTGGAGTCTTAACCACTGGACCACCAGGGAAGTCCCTAGATTACTAAACATTTTTATGATGGGTGATTCTATAATATTTTGGCATATATCCTAGGAGTTCAGAGAATTAGGTAGAATTGCTATAATAAAACTTTCATTCCCTCTACTTATTATATGAGCAGGGTGTTTGGTTGTTTTTTTTTTTAATTTGAATTATAAAAAGAAAAATATGAGTAGAACTGATGCTGAAGCTTATTTTATTAATATGTAATATTTATCCACAGATACGTGAATTAAATTTTAAAAGCCCTACTCATCTCATTAGGAGATATATTTCAATAATATTTTACTTTTGGGAGGGGGCGAGGAAAAAAAAATTTTACTTTTTATGTTTAATAGTTATTATCAAAATTGTAAAAGTTATGCTATTTTATCAATTATATACTAAAATAATATCTAAATTGAGTATGAATATTTTATTACGTTCATATTTTTGTTGCAAATGAGTATGGTGGGTTGATTAATAGAATATAGTATAAAATTCAGTTATGGAAATTAAAAGGATGTGAATGTTCAAGGAATGAAGGGACATTTTGGAATTGCTAAACTGTTAAAAAAAAAGAGAGAGAGCTTGTTTATCTTCTCAATGTGCAATGGTGGTTACCAAATTGCTAGAGTATTTTGATTTCATGGACTGTATTTAAAAGGCACAGTATTTTTTAATATGCTAGAACTTACATCCTTTGCAACTGTTTATATGTAAAAATAAAATGTTTGGATGTCAAATTTAAAACGTGTGAATTGTACATATTTTTTCAAACATATTTTAGGGTCCTGAGCAAAACAGTTGGACGACCCACGAGCTAAAGCATTGGTTTACAAGCTTAAGTACGCTCCGGAATCCCTGGAAGGTGGTTAAAACGCAGGTCGCCGGTCTCCTCCGCGGACATTTCTCACTCACTGGGTCCGGGGTGGAGCTGGGGAATTTGCATTTTTCATCAGTTCTCGGGTGGTGCGAACGCTGCTGGCCCACATCCTGAGGACCGCAGTCCTGCTCTAGACTTACTAGCCTACGTGCCGCTGACTAACCTGGAAACACGGGTATCCTCCTGCCTTTCCTCCTTCTTCCACAGCCTCCAGAACAATCACCACCTAGTCTTTCCCATTTACTCCACCTGCAAATCGGAAACCAGTGTAACCCCTCCGCAGCCCCCGCCCTGGTCCAGCGCAGCCCCGCCCTCGCCCGGATCCCTGCCGCAGCCCCGCCCTCACCGGATCCGCACAGCCCGGCCCTCATCCGGATCCGCCACAGCCCAGCTCTCACCTGCATCTCCGCCGCAGCCCCGCCCTCACCTGTATCTCCGCCGCAGCCCCCCTCCCGCCATCTCTCCGCAGCGCAGCCAGAAAGACCTTCCCGAAGACCAGCCACCATCAGTCACACGCTCGCTCAGCACCTTCCCCAGACCTCCGTTACCCTGAAGATGCAAGACCAAATATCCTCCTGTGTCTCTTGGTCTCGGCTCATTTTTAGAGCTTCATCTTCCATCTCCAATCCTCACCACGACTGTAAACTCCAAGTCTACTGATGCATTTCTTGCCCTTTAATGTGCTCTGCTCTTTCTCACCTCTGGGATGCAATTTAAACTGCGGAAAACTCCTCAGCTCCCTCAACCCTTGTTCACTGTGCTGAGTCCTACGCACCTCCAGATTGGTTGTTAGAAGTCACTTCGTCCAGAGCTCATCCTGGACTCTTTACAACCAGCTCGAATCCCGCCAAATGTGCTCTCATGCCCCCACTGCTGGCTTCAAGTACCACGCATCACATTTGATGGTACCTGCCTGTTTGGTTGCCTGTCTCTCTCCCTCGAGATTTCAGTTCTCTGCAATCTCTTTTCTCGTTTACCATTGTATCTCCAGTTACAGTGCCTGGAGCATGGTAGATATGCAGCAGATGTTTGTTGAATGAATTCATGTTCCTCCCGTTCACATCGCACCAAGAGCTGAAAAGGAAAGCAAAGAGAGTGTAGTCTATGGTCCCTGCCGCTAGCAATAACACAGGAGACTGTGGCAGGAAAACACAGAGAAAGGAAAGACGGTATGGTTTACTGTGAGAGTGAGTGACACAGAGTGTAAGTGCAACAGAAGTTTCGAGAGAAGGGAGATTGTGCTTGATGGGTTGTTTGGAGGAAACTAGATGAAGACCTTGAGTCTTCACATTTTCTTTCCATGACTTTTATAGTTGAGGACAAAGGGCATTTTGTGAGCCTTTGGGCAAACCAGTGAACAATTTATTTAGCATCGGCCTTTTCCAAGACTGGGAGCTATCCCATGAAGAGAGGCTGGGCAGCCTGCCCTACGCACTTAGTGCAGTGACTTCAAAGCTTGTAATCGCTATTGATTATTATTATTTTTGTATCAGTTCAGATCTGGTCACAGGGAATGTAGACAGATACAGAATTTCAGGTTTTGGAAACCGCATGAAGTTTTATTGCGGCAAGGAGATGACAAAATGATTCCTCCAAAAGCTAGTTTAGTAAATCACTCTAGTTGAAAAAGACATAATATTAGTGTTTTCTTTCAAAGATATTTAGAGGCACACATTTTCATTCAATTCAAGCCTTCTATACTATACAGAGAGAAACTACTCAAAGATTCTGAGAATCATGCATTCTTACATCTACAATAAAGGCAGTTTTAAAAAGCCTTTTTAACAAACATTAAACATTTTAACAAACATTCTAAATGTTGACCTGGCACTTTTATTTAAAAGTTCAAAATTCCTGAAAGTAGTGGTTATTAAAATACTATATAGCAAAGATGTAAGTGTCTCATGTGTGAAAAGCAATTTTGGTTCTGCCCTCACTGGTCCGTAAGACTGTCAGGCAATAGAATTGCTCCTGCCATGTGTTTGTGTAACAGGGAAGAGCCAACTCTGACCCCACATTAGATCTGTTTCTTTGACTTTAACCTTTGCTTTTCATTGCTTTTGTTATTATAATTGTACACAATGGCCTGCCTCAGGGAACCCTGCCCCTCTACGTGAATGTTAAACTAAAGTGCCTTTGTTCAGTTCACTCGGAGACAATCTGACCCTGCCCACCTGTGAACGGCTGCAGAAAAGAAGAAATTAACACATCCCCTCCCCGACGCTGGCCAAGCCAGGCAAAACTAAAGGCCTTTTTACTTTACTTCCTCGCCTCCTCCCCCTCTCTGTTCTATACAGGAAACTGGCATCCAGACCCCGGTAAGATGTTTTTTTGGGGACCCTAGTCCACCATCTTCTCGGTCTGCCGGCTTTTGGAATAAAGTCTCTATTCCTTGCGTCAACACCTCGTCTCCCGATTTATTGGCCTGTCTTGTGGGGAGCAGAGCGAGCTTGGACTCAGTAACATTTGCATAACTTACTTAAAAATAAGTATTATGGGGCTTCCCCGGTGGCGCAGTGGTTGGGGGTCCGCCTGCCGATGCAGGGGACACGGGTTCGTGCCCTGGTCCGGGAAGATCCCACGTGCCGCGGAGCGGCTGGGCCCGTGAGCCATGGCCGCTGGGCCTGCGCGTCCGGAGCCTGTGCTCCGCGGCGGGAGAGGCCACGGCAGTGAGAGGCCCGCGTACCGCAAAAAAAAAAAAGTATTATGTATGTTTAACATATACTACTGCAGTTTCCCTGATTATTTCTGTAAAGAAAGTGTCCAGAAAAAAATTAAGGCTCCAAATAAAACCTTTCAGGGAGAAAAGTGAATTGCTAAAAAATAGGGCTGGAACAGCTGAGAGTGACTTGCAGACACAGGAGCGGGTACGCTTGCAGACGAGGAAGCCCTTCTGGAGAAATGATCTGGGGCAGCATAGTAAGGAGGTGTATGAATGTTGCTGCGTGTGGGATTTTTAGTTGCGGCATGTGGGATCTAGTTCCCTGACCAGGGATCCAACCCGGGCCGCCTGCATTGAGAGCGCAGAGTCTTAGCCACGAGTTTTTAAATTTTATGTCAGGCAAGATTCCACCATCATTCAGACACTCATAATTTTATGTGTCTGTATGTGTAAGGAGGGGCTCCGCCCATTCAGTGCAATCCCTTTAGTTGTTATTTGTAAGGAGTTTTCATTAGATTCAAAAGGATTGAAGAATAAAAGGAAATTAAATAATTCTTAAAGAAATCCTCTAAGGATATAAAACATGTTCTGAGGAAGATTAACTAGGGACTGTGTGATTGTCACAAATAGCCACACACTGCCCTCTGATGGTCACATGAGAAATGGCAGGAGTGCTCAGGGTTTCCTGGTTCTGTGGCAAAAGAAGCCACATCTAAACTCAGACATCTTCACAGGATTGCAGGTAGATAAAACCAAATTTGTAAGATTCAGTGTTTTCGGGGGATCTTCTAGTGGAAGCAATTGTCTTGTTATTTCACACTATGGAAAAATAGGCTTCTTCCCAAGTGCAGTATATCAGGGAGCATTTAGAGAGCCCCTGAGTCAGGCAGTGGGCTCCAGGACAGAAAGTCAATGCCTCTCAGGACCCACAGCGGGTGGGGTTGGAGTGTTGGTAATACCTGGTCTGCATCACAACTCTGTGTGTCTGGTTGAAAGAAAACAGAATATCAAACCAAAGTATATTTATGGAATCCTTCCGATTATATTAACACTAAACCATTTTTTTAAAATTTGAAAACTGTCACTCAACATATCTATACTTTCATCTAAACTAGATGGGATCATCCTATATTCCTGGTTCCTTTTTCACTTTATATTAGTACTTATCCATGTCATTAAAACTTTTTGAAAATATGATTTTTTTTTTTTTTTTTGCGGTACGCTGGCCTCTCACTGCTGTGGCCTCTCCCATTGCAGAGCACAGGCTCCGGATGCACAGGCTCAGCGGCCATGGCTCACGGGCCTAGCTGCTCCGCGGCATGTGGGATCTTCCCAGACCAGGGCACGAACCCGTGTACCCTGCATCGGCAGGCAGACTCTCAACCACTGCGCCACCAGGGAAGCCCTGAAAATATGATTTTAATAGCTGCATAGTATTCCTTAATATCTTATACATAAATGACATGTTTCAGTCTCACCATAGAAATATAGTGCCAAAAAAAGTTTTAAATTTTAACCTAAAGCGTGCCTTTTAAATTTATTTTAATGAGAATTCCTCTGGAGAGCTAACATTCTTATGAAAAGTAAGTTATTTGGAGTCCTTGTTCCTTTCATCTGTTATGGCTTATTACCATTTACTTCTAAGGACTTTCACTTTCTTGATATTTTTGCATTTAACTGTAATTTTTCACTGAGACAACATTTTACATTTGGATTTTAAGAATGTCAAGAAGGACCCTGATGTACATGGACGCAAAAACCCTCAACAGAATATTAGCAAACCAAATTCAAGCATACATTAAAAGAATCATACACCATGATCAAGT
This sequence comes from Delphinus delphis, assembly GCF_949987515.2. Lineage (NCBI taxonomy): Eukaryota > Metazoa > Chordata > Mammalia > Artiodactyla > Delphinidae > Delphinus > Delphinus delphis. Next base: position 78,712,121 of record NC_082696.1, on the reverse strand, counting down.
GGAATTTATTCTAGGGATGCAAGAATGATTTAATATCTGCAAATCAATCAGTGTGATACACCACATGAAGAAAATGAAGGATAAAAATCATATGATCATCTCCATAGATGCAGAAAAAACTTTTGACAAAAATGCAACATCTATTTATGAAGTCAACTCTCAACAAAGTGGTTACACGTGGAATATACTAAAGGCCATATAAGACAAGCCCACAGCTAACATCATACTCAGTGGTGAAAAGCTGAAAGGTCTTCCTGAACAATCAGGACTAAGACAAGGATGCCCACTCTCACCAATTTTATTCAACATAGTATTGGAAGTCCTACCCAGAGTAGTTAGGCAAGAAAAGGAAATAAAAGGCATCCAAATTGGAACAGAAATAAGTAAAACTGTCACTGATCATGACACGATATTATATGAAACCCTAAAAACTCCCCCTCAAAATAACTATTAGAACTAATAAACAAATTCAACAAGGTTGCAGGATATGAACTCAGTATACAAAAATCTGTCGCATTTCTCTACACTAATAATAAGCCATTAGAAAGAGAAACAAAGAAAATAATCCCATTTACGACTGTGTGAAAAATAATAAAATACCTTGAAATAAATTTAACCGAGGAGCTGAAAGACCTGTGCACTGAGTCATGCAGTCTGAGACATGGATTCCGGGGCCACACAGCCTGGGTTCAAATGCCGGCTCACTCACTGACCTGCTGAGTGACCCTGGGCAAATCACATAAGGCTCTGAGCCTCATCTTTCTTAACTGGAAAAGGGGCACAAAACCAGTACCTCCTCACAGGGTTGTGAGGCTCCAAGGAAAGGCTTATTTAGACCAGGGTGTGGGAGGGCCTCCAATAGCCTCTCCTGGTGTAAAACTGTCCTGGAACTGGGTCCTGCTGACCCTGTGGGCAGGGGTCAAGGGTGGAGCCTGGGAGCCAGATGGGGCTGGACGAGAAGCAGGGCAGAAAAGCCAGGGGGCTGGACCAAGTGCTCGCTATTGGTTGTGGGTCAGGGAGGGGAGGCCACCTCCTTTCTAGACCTCAGAGTGGGGCCTGTGCCAAGGGCCCAGGGGGATGCATTATCAGAAGCCATAACTCCAAACCCCCATAGCAGGGATGGAGCCTTCCTGGCGAGAACGTGTCTCTCTGGTCCAGGCTCAAGTGTGATGGGGTGCTTCTCTGAGAGCTCTCCATCTCCCTACAAGGCAAGGAGCTGGCAGGAGTGAGAAGGAGGGAGTCTGCTAAACCACAGATGCCTTATTGTCAAAATGACACAAGGACTAACACAACATTGAAAATCAACTATATTCAAAAAAATAAAAATAAAGACACAAGGAGAGACAAAGCAGCGAGCACCTCTCAGGCCTTTAGGAAAAATGTGTCCGAAGTGTCTCCACACCAGCTCAGTAGAGCCCACAGGAGGGAAATGAATGGAAAAGCAGACGATGGGGTCTAATCTCTCCACTGCTGGCCCCAGAGACCCAGGTCCCAATCCACCATCCCTATGGTGCACAGCCAGACACCAAGAGGAAGAAACGCAGACCCTGCCTTAGGAAGTCCCAGCCAGACTCCATGTTGGGGTCGCTCGGCACGGTCACATGGTCATTATGGACTGAGCCCCTCGTCCATGCTCACATCCCCTGTCCTCACAGAAGCATCCATGGGCTTTCTGGGGCACTTGTGCCTACCAGGAATTGCAACAGTAAAAAGAGGGGAGAGGGCTTCCCTGGTGGCGCGGTGGTTGAGGGTCCCCCTGCCGATGCAGGGTACACGGGTTCGTGCCCCGGTCCGGGAAGATCCCACATGCCACGGAGCGGCTAGGCCCGTGAGCCATGAGCGCTGGGCCTGCGCATCCGGAGCCTGTGCTCCGCAACGGAAGAGGCCACAACAGTGAGAAGCCCGTGTACCGCAAAAAAAAAAAAGAGGGGAGAAGACACAGACAGGAAGCATGACTTCAAGTGCTCTACAAATTACCAAAGACCTGAGGTCCTTAATACTTAGGATTTTAAAAAAGGCTTCTTCATATGTAAATGGAGAAAGGAGGCCCACTTAGCAAATGGTGCCGGGACAATTTGGTATCCATATGGGAAACACCACCAAGCCAATTACAGACACATTAAGAATCTACGTTTGAAACGGAAAACTTTACAACTTTCAGAACAATTTTCAATGACAGACTATCTTTTTTCTTAAATTGAGGTAGAGTTGATTTACAATGTGTTAGTTTCAGGTGTATAGCAAAGTGATTCAGTGAATCAGTATCCCAGGTGCTTCCTCAAACTAAATTCACTCCCTTTGCGAGGCCCCTGGGCGATGCCCAGTACTCAGAACAGCTAACAGTCCTGAGAACCCACAGCAGCGCGTGGTGGCGCTCAGTGGATGTTTGTTGACTGAATAAACAACTGTAATCAGACACTAAAAGCCAGCCGTGAGCCTGGGAGGGGTCCCCCATCCTGTCTTCAGAGAGGAGGGCTTGCTCCTTTTTGGTGTGGGTGGGTGAAACGGGGCTTGGGAAGGGAAGAGGTGGGTCCTGAGTTCTTTTGTAAACAGAGGGCGATGCGGTTGTGGGAAGAGGATGTGAGAAGGCACATCCCAGGAAACGAAGCACAGAGGACGCAGCGGCTGGACCCTCATGCCTCCTCTCCGCGACGGTCACCCGGTCACGAGTTTCCAGGAGAGGATGGTCCCATGACTTCCACATGGCCAATCAGCATGTTCCATCCACCCTGGACACCGTGATTGGCTCAGGGCTGGGCTAGTGGCCAATCAGGACCGAGGGTGGGGCCTCCTGCTGAAATCCTGGGGAAGAGAAGCTCTCAGTTGGGAGAGGAGGGGAAGTGACCTCAGCCTGTGGCCGTTGGTGGCCGCCTTGCTCCCATCAGGGCAGGGCTACCTGCGTGAGGAGGACGCCAGTAAGTGGGGCCCAGAGGTCGGGAGAGATGGACCCTGCTGACGTCCCTGAGCTCCAGGTGCAGCCCTGCCGGAAGCCCGCTGCCTGTGGACTTAGGTACGTAAGTCATTCTCTCCCGTCTTGTTTGTTAGCCTGTTTGAGCCACTTTGGGTTTTCTGTCCAGCTGGCTAAGTGGAGACCCTGGAACTACAACTGTGTGGGTTTTGGCTAGCTTCAGGGAAGAAATTCCAGATAACACCACGAGACTCTTGTTTAATCTGGAGATCCGAATGGGTTCAAGCGGTATCTCTTAGGGCCAGCTGTTAATTCTAGGATTACCCAAATTAGTCCTCACGGAATTAGTCCTATTAAGGTAGCAATCGATGTCCCCATTTTAGAGGATAAGACTGCGGCTCAGAGAAGGGAGGTGACTGAGCTACGGTGAGGAAGTGTGGAACCAGACAGAACCCCCAGATCCTGCTGCTTGAACTCTGGGAAGCCACATGGTGTGGCCTGTTCTTGTGACAGGGCTGAGGCACCCAGCACTGCTTGGGCCAAAGTGACTCCACAGGCGTTTTGATGGCTGGAGGCTTCTGGCCATGGTGGGGTGGGGTGAGGTCCCTGAGGCTCTGAAAGCCCACTGTGTGCAGGCTCAGGGTGCACAGAGAAGAGAAGGCAGGGGCCTGCCCGGGAGGCGTTCACAGACCACATACGGATGAGCCAGACAGGCAGACAGGGCACCTTAGCGCCTGAGCTACTTTCACGGGTGAAGGGTGTGGGGACAGAGGCAGAGACCCAAGTCTGCTGGGGAACTGGCTAAGGACAGAGACTTTTCAACTGAGACTTGAAGGCTGTATCGGTTAGTTGTGTGTTTGGCTGAAGTGACAGAAATCCCTACCGAGACTGACTTAAACTACATAGGCGTCTAACATTTAATGTTTAAAGACAGTGTGAGAGATGGGAGGTCCAGAGATGGGTCTGGTGGCCCAACAGTGTCATCAGATGCCACTCACCCTTCTACTCCACCATCACTAGAATGTTGGCATCATCCCTCATGGATGCAGGGTGGCTGCCTCCACTCCAGCCATCACCTCTGCATAGTTAACCCTCCATCCACAAGCAAGGGGCACCTTCTTCCCTGCCCATCTCTTTCTTTTCAGGAAGGAAAATCTCTCCCAGAAGCCCCTGTAGACTTCCTCTAGGATCTCACTGGCCAGAACTGGGCCACGAGCCCTTGTCCTGACCAATCACTAGCTGGGAAGTGGTTGCCATGACAGAGTTGGACCAACCGTGATTCCTCCACACTGAGCATCCACAGGAAGAGGGCTGGGTGGGCTGGGCAAAGGCCCCTGGATGAGCAACCAACGTCGTCCTGCCATAAAGGAGAAATGGACAAGGGAGCTGAGGGCTGAAAGACAGGAAAAGGGGACAGGAGAGCAGAGGAGCAGTACAGCCAGAGGTGCAGGGCACGACCTGGGGGCTCAGATACCCGGGGGTTCATTGCTGCAGGAACACAGCACAGGTGGGGAGGGTGGGCAGGGCCTCATATGACCTTTTACACCTGGAGCAGGGCAGGCCGTGGGCAACGGGGAGCTGCTGAGAGGCGCTGAGCAAGAGAGCGAAGACAGGAACACATGGGAAATCGCGGTGTGTGGAGGCCCCTGTGCTTAGGAGCTGAGCAGAGCCATTCTGTGACGGGCAGTGATGTCGCTAACAGACTCCAGAGGCCTCTGTTCAAACAGACGATTGTAACTGACAAGAGAGTAAACGTGGCCTTAATGAATGGGTTTGTGAGTGGCAGCTGCCTGTTTCTGGATGTCAGAGCACACACACTCAGCCGGTTCTTAGACGGCTCTGTTGTCACACCTGCTGCACCCACACCTCTCCTCTCCTCTCCTCTCCTCTCCCACCTGCCCCCTGCCCGGCCTCGGGGCCCCTACACCCCAGGACGCCTGAAATACACAGGGTGCCCCCATGTCTGAGGACGAGGGTGACCGGGTTCTAGTTTACAGAGGAGAAAACCGAGGCTAGACGTGAGGGGCTCGCCGGTGAGTTGGGGAGGCGCATGGGATCCCAACCCATCATCCCCTTTATGACTTCAGAGGGGAGTGCCTCCCCCCGCCCCCGCCAGGATGCCTGCCAGGAGCCCGAGGGACGGGGATGGAGGGGGACCGGCAGGGCTCTTCTCTACACACGCAATGCTCATCCCTGCAGAGGGCACACAGGCGACCCCACAGATGTGTCATTCCTTCCTTATGACCTGAGCCTCCAGTGCCTGGCATCAGGAGTGCCCTGACCCCTAGGGACCACAGTCCATGGGTGCACATGTGGGCAGATGCGCCCATGACTGAGAGGACAGCAGGCCCAGGTAAGGCCCCCCAGTGCCCAGACGATCACGTCCCGGAATCGAGGGGGGCCCAGGGGTCAGGTGGCCAATTCTGGCCTTAAAGGGCAAATTGTTATCATCCAGGGCACTGATTATTTTTTTTAATTAAATTACACATTTGCAATGCAATGGAAAGCACCTTTCTCAGCAGCCTCGTAGCCCTCAGCCTGTCAGCTTTTATTTCTCTCTGGCACCAAGCTCTTAGCTTCACGTTGAGTCCCATTATGGACATAAATAGTGTCTCAGGTTGCGTACCTTCCCCCAGTCCTGCAGAGTCAGTTGGTTGCTGAGATCTTCACTGGCTGCTGAGGTTCATGTACCGTCTGTGGGAGTGTGTGGGGCACCATCTTTGGGGCATTGTTGCTTTGGGGGTGTGTATGGTGGTTGCTATGAGCCTCCACCGTTTTCTTTGTTCTTAGCTCTCCCAGACAATCCAGCCATACCCAGAAGCCCCTGCAGACTAACTCTAGGATCTCACTGGCCAGAACTGGGCCACGAGCCCTTGTCCTGACCAGTCACTAGCCAGGAAGTGGTTGCCATGACAGAGCCATACTGACTTCTTCAATGTTCTGGATGCGTGGAGATAAGCAGAGCTTTCAGGCATTGCCCCAGAGGGCTGGGCAGCAAGACCCTCCCCTGTTCTCTCTTTATCCTGTGGGAGAAATCGTGGGCTGGGGGATCTCTCTTCATTCTGAGTTTTGTCAGCCTGGGAGAGGGGTGATGACACTGCGTTTTCTACCCTTACAGTATGGCTGACCTTGCATTTTGTGGTCCACTGGGGTGCTCGAACCTCTCAGCTGGACTTCAGAGCCCTCACACAGGTATTTTTGTCTGTAGATGGTTGTCAGACCATCAGTGTTTCTGCGGGGGAATGAGGGCCGGAACCTCCTATTCTGCCATCTTACGGTATCACTCCCCCTCTCCACGCACTCTTGTAACACTCAGCCCTTAGAACAAACCCCAAACTTCACTCACAGCCCAGGAGGCCTGAGGGGTCTGGCCCTGCTCACCTCTTCAGCCTCCTCAGCTTCCAGCTTCCTCTGGTATCCTGCTCCAGCCACACACCTTCATTACTTCCCTCTCACAGCCGAGCTCCCCCATCCCAGCATCATGGTAGTTCCTGTTCCCTTTGCCTGGAAAGTCTTTGCTTGGCTGTTCAGTTGGCTGGCTCCGTCTCAACTTTTGGATTTCATTTTAAATGCCAGCTCCTAGAACATGCTTTCCCTGTTTCCCCATCTAAGTAACCTCCCCAACCCACCCATGGTTCTCTATCACATTACCCCTTCTTCCTTCTGTGTACTTGTCACATTTGTCCACTTGCTTATTGTCTGTCTTCCACCATAGAATGTCAACTCCAAGAGGGCAGACACTGGGTCTGTCTTGTTTATCACTATATTCCTTGCCTATTCCCTATAGATTACTTTTAAAACAATATTTCAAGTGGTAACATAACAGTCAATGTGGGTAAGGTGCCATACTTGACTTCATTCTTTTCTGTTTGTGCATATGCAATAGTTTCTGATTATAAATAATACTGCAGTGAACATCTCCGTGCATAACATCCTTTGTCCCTGCCTCTGGTGATTTTGTTCAGTAATGTCTCAGAAGTAGAAATATTGGTTCTATGATAGAGCATGAGTATGCTTAAGGCTTCTTCATAAACACGGCCACACTGCACTCCAGAAAGTCTGACCGAAGACCTAACATAAGTCCCACCACCCCTGACTGTGAGGGCTATGAGACAAGAGGTGAGACTTTAGATGAGCAGTGCACATGAATCATCTGGGGATCTGATTATAATTCAGATTCTGATACGGGAGGTCTGGAGTGGGGCCTGAGTTGCTGCATTCCTAACAAGCTCCCTGGAGGACTCCCCCAGAGCACCTCATCCTGCCTGCTCTTTCCCCTCGGTGTCTGGGCCCCGTACTGACCCAGCCCCTGGGCACCTGTGTCTCTGGCCAGACCTCAGCCTCCCAGGCAGCATCCCCAGTAGCACAGCCTGGGCTTGTTTCCGCTCTGCTTGTCTCCGGCCCTGTCTCCATCTGGCTGTCAACTCCAGGCTCTGTAACTCCTGATGCATGTGTGGCTCTTGGGGGTTCTGAGTTGGGTTTTCCACTAGGTGTGGGGTGAACTCATCCCTTCAGACCCCAGGATGCTCCGCTGCCCTGCGTGGGGCAGTGGGCCTCTGTGGCTGCCTTTCCTGCCAGCTCTGTCTCTCCTCATCATGTGGCAATAGTACCTCCTTTTTCCGTGAAGACCCCCCCCCCACCACCAGCCTTTCCTGGTCCATGTGGTTTGGGGAAGTTAACTCTCTATAAAACCAGAATCAAAAGGTGAGCATATAACCTAAATCTGGCCAATCAACAGATTTCATCTCCTTTGTTTCAGTAATCTGTTTGAGGGTGGGCATATGACCTGGTCCCAGGAAACCTGTGCCAGGACTTACCACAGAACTATTGTGAATGAGAAGCTCTCTCCCCTCTGGGGGGCTGCCAGGGCCACTACAGGTAGCTAACAGGCCAGAGAGTAAGGCCAGCATGGAAACCAGAGATAAGGTAACTCCTGATGTCATAATTTGATGCCTTGGGTCAAGCTGGACCTGAAGCTGACTTGATTTTGATGGGGGTGGGCCACAGTGGAGCTGGGACCAAAGCCATCACGGCAAGGCACCAGCTTGGGCAGCGAGGCTTGTGTGTGTCCGTGTGTTCAGCACAAACTAAGGAGGGCAGAGGGCTCCAGAAAGAGAAACCCCAAGAGTGTGCCTGCCCACCCCGGCACACGTGCACTCACGGGCACGTGGGCACACACAGTCCAGGCCAGAATAGTGGGGATCATGATGGGGATGGGGGGACTGCAGCCAACAGAGAGGCGGGCTGCTGCCATCAGATGGGAGGTTTTCCCATGTTACTGGTATCTTTGCATGATACACAATGAGCTTTGAAACAAAAATAAGAGACACATTGGGCGGGTAAGAAGTAGCTTAATGCGAGTGTGAGTCACAGCAGCATTTAAATCTGGTATAGCCTCTAGACAGCCTCACGCCTTTCATCTCTCCCTGGAGAGGAAGTCCTCAGTGCTGTCGCTGTCTTGTTCTTACACATGTACAGGGCCTTCAAATGCCCCATCGTTGGGCAGGGTTGGGGGCGGGGGAAAGGCAAGAGAGGAGAGGTGGCCAGGTCAAGGTCATACAGCCCATTGTGTCCAATGCACCACCTGAGGGAGAGGTTCCGAGTCAAGGTCACACAGTCTACTGGGGCAGAGCAGACACGCGGGCAGTTTTCTTACCAAATCCCTGGGTTTGACTCATCACCAGAGGCAGGTTTCCTGGGAAGCTGTGGAGGCTGAAACCACAGGGTCCTCACTTGTTCAGCCCCTTCTTTGATCCCAACGTAATTCTGGGTTCTTTCTCTTAAAAAACATCGCTCAAAACTGTATAGTTCTACGTTTTAGGCCCCCCAAGGTGTGGATCAGCCCCAAACCCCAGCTGACCCAAGGCTGTTTCCCACTTCCTTCCCCATCACCTTTCAAGAACCCCAAACTCAAGGGCATTGTCATAAACCTGAAATACGTGCTGAAAGGCCTTTGCTTCTGGGGTACCTCTGCTTGTCCTCAAGCGTAGTTATTTTCCCTAGTTTTGATGATTTAGGCCCCTGTTATGCAAACGACATCTACAGAGGTCCATCCTGTGAAATGCCTACACGCCTCTTTCAATGTCTTCTAATTCATCTTAAACATAAAACCAAATCTTCTCGCTTCTCCCTGGGCCAGTGCTCAGGGGTCTCAGCCTGCAGAAGGGGAGAAGCCAGTGAGAAGCTCCCTGGCCATCCACCCAGTGACTCATGAGAGCAACTGCCACCCCCTGGCCAGTCAGTGCCAGTCAGCTGAGAGTAGACTGTGTTTCATGGGTAAAATAGCTCCACGTCGTCACATGTGCTCCTGTCTGTCGGTGCCCGTCCCTTCACAGGAAGCATCTGCAAAGCCCAGCTTGGTGCGTGGTCCTGGGATGGATGCTGACGAAACTCAGCAGGGAGCCACCTGCTCAGGGCTGGGTGTGCTCGAGGCTCCCGGAGGGGACACAGGTGCAGGCAAATGTCCCAGAGCAAAGGGTCGGGGGGCAACGAGAGGCTTCTGGGAGGAGACCTGGGGGCAGCCACCTCCTGGAGGAGAGCATGAAACGTGTCTGCGCTCGTCCAGAGCCTGTGGAGGGATGCAGGCCCCACCCCACATTAGCTCACGTGCAGGATGCACTTTACAGAAGCAGTGTCTGCAGGTAGGACATATCCTTCCTGTCCAAATCACATTTTGCAAAAAATAAAATGTTTGACACTTTCTTCCCCCTTTCCCCAGCCGAGTCCTCCAAGGACAGTGGGGACCCAGCCTCCAGCCTGCTGACCACTGGTGGACAGGGCTGGGTCTGGGACAACTGACAGTAGTTTTGCTTTTCTATAAAACTTTAGATCTCTCCAGCAAATCTGAAGGAGAGCCTTGCTGGGTAGAGTAAATTTGGTTATAGGATTTCCCTTTTATCACTTTAAACATACCATGCCATTCCTTCTGGCCTGCAGAGTTTATCCTGAAAAGCCAGGTGATAACCTTATGCAAGCTCCCACGTATGCAACTGACAGCTTTTCCTTTGCGCCTACGAGTCTCGGTGTGGTCCTCTTTGGGTTGATCCTGTTTGGGGCTTACTGTGTTTACTGGACTTGGATGTCTGTTTTCTGAGCTGATGTTTTCAGCTTTTATGCCTTTAAGTATGTTCTCTGCCCCTTTCTCTTTCCCTTTTCCTTCTGGGACCACAAATGTTAGTACGCTTGATGTTGTTTCAGACAAACTGTCCTCATTTCTTTTTATCCTGTTTTTTCTGTTCATCTTCAGTGATTTCCAGTACTCTGTACTCCAGGTTTCTGATTTGTTCCTCTTATCATTTCATCTGCAGTTGTTTCCTTTTAGTGTATTTTTCACTTCAGTTACTGTATTCCTCATCTCTGTTTGGTTGTCCTTTAAGATCACCTTTTTTATAAATTTATTTACTTTTGGCTGCGTTGCTGCGTGCCGGCTTTCTCTAGTTGTGGCAAGCGGGGCCTACTCTTTGTTGCAGTGCGTGGGCTTCTCATTGTGGTGGCTTCTCTTGCTGCCAAGCATGGGCTCTAGGCGTGTGGGCTTCAGTAGTTGTGGCACACAGGCTCAGTAGTTGTGGCTCGTGGGCTCTAGAGTGCAGGCTCAGTAGTTGTGGCACACGGGCTTAGTTGCTCCAAGGCATGCAGGATCTTCCCGGACCAGGGCTTGAACCCATGTCCCCTGCATTGGCAGGCGGATTCTTTTCATTCATTCATTTATGGCCGCGTTGGGTCTTTGTTGCTGCGCGGGCTTTCTCTAGTTGCGGCGAGCGGGATCTACTCTTCGCTGCGGTGTGCCAGCTTCTCACTGCAGTGGCTTCTCTTGTTGCAGAGCACGGGCTCTAGGCGTGCGGGCTTCAGTAGTTGTGGCACGCAGGCTTCAGTTGTGGCTCATGGGCTCTAGAGCGCAGGCACAGTAGTTGTGGCGCATGGGCTTAGTTGTTCCGTGGCATTTGGGATCTTCCCGGGCCAGGGCTCGAACCCGTGTCCCCTGCAGCATTGGCAGGTGGATTCTTAACCACTGCACCACCAGGGAAGTCCCGGCAGGCAGATTCTTAACCACTGTGGCACCAGGGAAGCCCCTAGATCACCTTTTTAAAAAACTTCTAAGGGACTTCCCTCATGGTCCAGTGGTTAAGACTTTGCCTTCCAATGCAGGGGGTGCGCATTCAATCCCTGGTCAGGGAGCTAAGATCCCACATGCCTCGCGGCCAAAAAACCAAAACACAAAATAGAAGCCATATTGTACCAAATTCAATAAAAGACTTAAAAACCCCACAAACTTCTCACGTCTTGCTCTGGTCGTCCATTTTTCTCCTGAGTTCTCTGATTATCTTTACAGTCATGACCTTGAACTCTTTCTTGAATAGATTGGCTATTTCCACTTCATTTAGATTTTCTTCTTCTGGGTTATGTTGTTCCTTCATTTGGACAGGGTTTCTCTGTCACCTCCTTTTTCTTAACTGTTTTTATTGCTGTGTATCTGGTAGGTTAGTTACATTTCCTGACCTTGGAGAAGTGGCCTTTTGTAGGAGATGTCCTGTGTGTCCCAGCTGCCCACTCTCCCCTGGTCACTAGAACTACGTGCTCTAGGTGTACCCCCTATGTGGGCTGCCTGGGCTCTTCTGCTGCGGCGGGCTGACTACTGTAGGTGGTCTAGTAGGCTTGGCTGCCCCCAGTCTGCTTGTTTGCCAGGCTCTGCCTTGCTTGGAGGCTGTCAGTGCTGCTTGATGGGAGAGAATAATGAGGCAGCTGGCTGGACAACCGTGGGTGACATCGAGACTAGCACTGGCTCGCTTGTGGGTGAAGTTGGGGTCCAGGAGATGCCAGGGCTGGTGCCCAACCACTGGCGTGTAAAGCCAAGTCCCGGGGCTCTCCTGGCCCACAGGCAGGCAGAGCCAGGTCCTGGGTTCTGCTTGCAGGGACCAGGGGAACCAGAGCTGGTATCACACCACTGTTCTGGGCACAGCTGGCTGCGGGGTCCTGGGTGTCCCGAATCTTGTGCCGGCATCCTGATGTGCAGGGTCAGGACCCAGCCGAGTCCATAGCTCGTCCTTGCCTGCTGGTGTTTGGGCTGGGTCCGTGGACTGCTGGGCTGTGCTAGTCCTCGGACTGCTGTCTGTCCACTGGTGGCTGAGGCTGGTGTGCAGCTCGAGCAGGCTCAGTGGTGGTTAGCTCCAGGGCCCACCCAGGCTTAGGACTTGTTCTGGCCTTCTAGCGAGTGGGCGGGTTCCACAGGCTGTTAGACAGCGGTGTATCTGGGACTGGTGTCGGCCTCTTGGTCTGTGAGGCTGGTCCCAAGGCTAGAGCAGGTTTGCTGTTGAGTAGGGCCAAGCTCCAGCCCATCCCTGGGTGGTGACCACGTGCCGATGGGTGAGTCTGTTCCCGAGGCTGGAGCGGTCTCGCTTGTGCGAGAGGCCAGGGATTCTGGGGCTGGGGCCTGCCCACTGGTGGGTGGAGCTGGGAACCACGGTCTCTGGCTGGAGGGTCCTGGGGGCCGTGGATCTAGTTCCTGTGCACTGGTGTGTGGAGCCTGGTCCTGGGGCTTCTGGTGGTTGGGAGCCAAGTCCAGGGGCAGCTGTGGGCTTAGAGGGTCTGAAGGCAGCTGATGGCTGATGGATGGGGCTGTGTCCCTGCTCAGCTTCGTGCTTGGCCTGCGGCATTCTAGTACTTGGACTAAGGGTACCTCTGGGTAGATTTCTAAGGGTGACCCCCTCACACAACCCTGAGCCCACCATGCGATTTCCACCAAGCCAGCAGCATCTACCCTAGGCGACGACAAGGCTGCACCTATTCCAGGAGGAACTCAGCCCCTAGGGAATTAGGCCCAGGGAATCTGCACTTCTGGAAGTTGTTACCTGAAACCTTCACGCTGCTCACTGGTGTCAGGTGTACTATGCCTAATATGCCTATAGAGAATAAAACTTAAGTTTCAGGAAATTGGATTAGGTATTCAGTAATATGTTCAATACACCAAAAAGTTAATAACAGATTATACGTTTTAAATGTGATATGATTTGTTCTCATTGTTAAAATGTATAATTCTGGCCAAAGTGGTTAGTTGACACTTGAACACATAATATATTGTAGCAAATTCTGGATTAATAAGATAGCAACTTTTATATATATATATATATATATATATATATATATATATATATATATATATAAAAATTTATTATTTTTGTCTGTGTTGGGTCTTCGTTGCTGCGTGCAGGCTTCCTCCAGTTGTGGCGAGCAGGGGCTACTCTTCATTGCAGTGTGTGGGCTTCTCGTTGCAGTGGCTTCTCTTGTTGCGGAGCATGGGTTCTAGGCCTGCGGGCTTCAGTAGTTGTGGCACAGGGGCTCAGTAGTTGTGGCTTGTGGGCTCTAGAGTGCAGGCTCAGTAGTTGTGGTGCATGGGCTTAGTTGCTCCGCGGCATGTGGGATCTTCCCGGGCCAGGGCTTGAACCCATGTCCCCTGCATTACCAGGCGGATTCTTAATCACTGCGCCACCAGGGAAGTTCCCTACCGTCTTTTTTTGTATTACCTTTTAAATATATTGAATAAATCTCTCTTATACAATTTTTGAGATTGGGGCATTTTCACTAACCATATTATAATGCCTGATTTATTATTAGCTTAAACTTTTCTAAAAACATTCTGTTGAAATATGGAACATTCTGCTAAACTAAATAAAAATTTTACTGAAAAAGCATTAGAGGGCGTTTCCTGGCAATCCAGTGGTTAGGACTCAGGGATTTCACTGCTGGGCCCAAGGTTCCATCCCTGGTCAGGGAACTAAGAGCCCTTAAGCTGCATGGAGAGGCAAAAAAAAAAAAAAAAAAAAAAAAGGCATTAGAAATTTATAGAGCGGTCCAACAAAACAATTTTTTTCCATCATCATACCTGACATTTTATTTTATTTTATTATTTTTTATACAGCAGATTCTTATTAGTTATCTATTTTATACATATTAGTATATACATGTCAATCCCAATCTCCCAGTTCATCCCACCACCCACCCACCCCGCCTTGGAGTCCATACGTTTGTTCTCTACATCTATGTCTATTTCTGCCCTGCAAACCGGTTCATCTGTACCATTTTTCTAGATTCCACATATATGCGTTAATATACAATATTTGTTTTTCTCTTTCTGACTTACTTCACTCTGTATGACACTCTCTAGATCCATCCACATCTCTACAAATGACCCAATTTTGTTTCTTTTTATGGCTGAGTAACATTCCACTGTATATCTGTACCACATCTTGTTTATCCATTCGTCTGTTGATGGGCATTAAGGTTGCTTCCATGACCTGGCTATTGTAAATAGTGCTGCAATGAACATTGGGGTGCATGTATCTTTTTGAATTATGGTTTTCTCTCGGTATATGCCCAGTAGAGGGCATTGCTGGGTCATATGGTAATTCTATTTTTAGTTTTTTAAGGAACCTCCATACTGTTCTCCATAGTGGCTGTATCACAGTACATTCCCATCAACAGTGCAAGGGGGTCCCCTTTCTCCACACCCTCTCCAGCATTTGTTGTTGGTAGATTTTCTGATGATGCCCATTCTGACCGGTGTGAGGTGACACCTCATTGTAGTCTTGATGTGCATTTCTCTAATAATTAGTGATGTTGAGCATCTTTTCATGTGCCTCTTGGCCATCTGTATGTCTTTTTTGGAGAAATGTCTACTTAGGTCTTCTGCCCATTTTTTGATTGGGTTGTTTTTTTAATATTGAGCTGCATGAGCTGTTTATATATTCTGGAGATTAATCCTTTGTCCGTTGAGTTGTTTGCAAATATTTTCTCCCACTCTGAGGGTTGTCTTTTCACCTTGTTTATGGTTTCCTTTGCTGTGCAAAAGCTTTCAAGTTTTCATTAGGTCCCATTTGTTTATTTTTGTTTTTATTTCCATTACTCTACAAGGTGGGTCAAAAAAGATCTTGCTGTGATTTATGTCAAAGAGTGTTCTTCCTATGTTTTTCTCTAAGAGTTTTATAGTGTCCGGTCTTACATTTAGGTCTTTAATCCATTTGGAGTTTATTTTTGTGTATGGTATTAGGGAGTGCTCTAATTTCATTCTTTTACATGTAGCTCTCCAGTTTCCCAGCACCACTCACTGAAAAGACTGTCTTTTCTCCATTGTATATTCTTGCCTCCTTTGTCATAGATTAGTTGACCATAGGTGCGTGGTTTTATCTCTGGGCTTTCTATCCTGTTCCATTGATCTGTATTTCCGTTTTAGTGCCAGTACCATATTGTCTTGATTACTGTAGCCTTGTAGCACAGTCTGAAGTCAGGGAGTCTGATTCCTCTACCTCCTTTTTTTTCTCCTCAAGATTGCTTTGGCTATTCAGGGTCTTTTGTGTCTCTATACAAATTTTAAGATTTTTTGTTCTACTTCTGTAAAAAATGCCATTGTAATTTGATAGGGATTGCATTGAATTTGTAGATTGCTCTGGGTAGTATAGTCATTTTCCCAATACTTATTCTCCCTATCCAACAACGTGGTATATCTCTCCAGCTGTTTGTGTCATCTTTGATTTCTTTCATCAGTGTCTTATAGTTTTCTGAGTACAAGTCTTTTACCTCCTTAGGTAAGTTTATTCCTAGGTATTTTATTCTTTTTGTTGCCATGGGGAATGGGATTGTTTCCTTAATTTCTCTTTCTGATCTTTCCTTGTTAGTGTACAGGAATGCAAGAGATTTCTGTGCATTAATTTTTTTGTGTGTGTGTGTGTTATGTGGGCCTCTCACTGTTGTGGCCTCTCCCGTTGCGGGGCACAGGCTCCAGACACGCAGGCTCAGCGGCCATGGCTCATGGGCCCAGCTGCTCCGCGGCATGTGGGATCTTCCCGGACCGGGGCACGAACTCGCGTCCCCTGCATCGGCAGGCGGACTCTCAACCACTGTGCCACCAGGGAAGCCCTGTGCATTAATTTTGTATCCTGCAACTTTACCAAATTCATTGATTAGCTGTAGTAGTTTTCTGGTGGCATCTTTAGGATTCTCTATGCATAGTGTCATGTCATCTGCAAACAGTGACATCTTTACTTCTTCTTTTCCAATTTGTATTCCTTTTATTTCTTTTTCTTCTCTGATTGCTGCGGCTAGGAAACTATGCTGAATATGTTGAATATGCAACTATGGTGAATAATAGTGGCGAGAGTGGACATCCTTGTCTTGTTCTTGATCTTAGAGGAAATGCTTTCAGTTTTTCACCATTGAGAATAATGTTTGCTGTGGGTTTGTCATATATGGCCTTTACTATGTTGAGGTAGGTTCCCTCTGTGCCCACTCTCTGGACAGTGTTAATCACAAATGGGTGTTGAATTTTTTCAAAAGCTTTTTTCTGGATCTACTGAGATGATCATATGGTTTTTCTTCTTCAATTTCTTAATATGGTGTATCACACTGATTGATTTGCATATATTGCAGAATCCTTGCATCCTTGGGATAAATCCCACTTGATCATGGAGTATGATCCTTTTAATGTCTTGCTGGATTCTGTTTGCTAGTATTTTGTTGAGGATTTTTTGTTTTTAAATATTTATTTATTTTTGGCTGGGTTGGGTCTTCGTTTCTGTGCGAGGGCTTTCTCTAGTTGCGGCGAGCGGGGGCCACTCTTCATCGCGGTGCGCGGGCCTCTCACTGTTGTGGCCTCTCTTGTTGCGGAGCACAGGCTCCAGACGCGCAGGCTCAGTAGCTGTGGCTCACGGGCCTAGTTGCTCCGCGGCATGTGGGATCTTCCCAGACCAGGGCTTGAACCCGTGTCCCGTGCATAGGCAGGCAGATTCTCAACCACTCCGCGACCAGGGAAACCCCTGTTGAGGATTTTTGCATCTATATTCATCAGTGATATTGGTCTGTAATTTTCTTTTTTTGTAGTATCTTTGTCTGGTTTTGGTATCAGGGTGATGGTGGCCTCAAAGAATGAGTTTGGGAGTGTTCCTTCCTCTGCAATTTTTTGGAAGAGTTTGAGAAGGATGGGTGTTACCTCTTCTCCAAATGTTTGATAGAATTCACCTGTGAAGCCATCTGGTCCTGGACTTTTGTTTGTTGGAAGATTTTTAATCACAGTTTCAATTTCATTACATGTGATTGGTCAGTTCATATTTTCTGTTTCTTCCTGGTTCAGTCTTGGAAGGTTATACCTTTCTAAGAATTTGTCCATTTCTTCCAAGTTGTTCATTTTATTGGCATAGAGTTGCTTGTAGTAGTCTCTTAGGATGCTTTGTTTTCTGCAGTGTCTGTTTTAACTTCTCCTTTTTCATTACTATGGAGGTTCCCTAAAAAACTAAAAATAGAACTACCATTTGACCCAGCAATCCCAGTACTGGGCATATACCCTGAAAAAAACATAATTTAAAAAGAGTCATGTAACACAATGTTCATTGCAGCTCTATACACAATTGCCAGGACATGGAAGCCACCTAAGTGCACATCGACAGATGAATGGATAAAGATGTGGCACATATATACAATGGAATATTACTCAGCCATAAAAAGAAACAAAATTGTTATTTGTAGTGAGGTGGATGGACTTAGAGTCTGTCATACAGAGTGAAGTAAGTCAGAAAGAGAAAAAGAATACCGTATGCTAACACATATATATGGAATCTTAAAAAAAAAAAAGGTTCTGAAGAACCTAGGGGCAGAACACGAATAAAGATGCAGACATAGAGAATGGCTTGAGGACATGGGGAGGCAGAAGTGTAAGGTGGGACAAAGTGAGAGAGTAGCATGGACATATATACACTACCAAATGTAGAATAGATAGCTAGTGGGAAGCAGCCGCATAGCACAGGGAGATCAGCTCGGTGCTTTGTGACCACCTAGAGGGGTGGGATAGGGAGGGTGGGAGGCAGACACAAGAGGGAGGAGATATGGGGACATATGTATACGTATAGCTGATTCACTTTGTTATACAGCAGAAACTAACACAACATTGTAAAGCAATTATACTCCAATAAAGATGTTAAAAAAATTTTTTTTAATGTAGAATTCAATATTTTATACTTTCATAAAATCAAATATAACCTTGAGTTGAAAATTTTTATGGATCTTAAGGACTGTAGCATTAAAAGTTAACTTTTTACTATCTTTATTTAAAGAAATAAAAATAAATTTTGTCTCCTATAATGTTGCTATATTAAGGTCAGTCTTTAAAGCATTTAAAGCTTGTTCAGATGTTGTCATAGTAGTGAAAAAGATGCTGTTGACACAGTAAATTTGTTTCTATGATAAAAGACAAGCTGATGTGTCTTTCTCAGTAGCCCTTTAATTTTGTGGTTATCAAATAGTATTTTACTTGGTACTTTTAAAAATATTTATCTATTTTATTTATTTATTTTTGGCTGCATCGGGTCTCAGTTGCGGCCCACGCGATCTTCGTTGCGGCATGCAGGCTCTTGTGGTGAGCAGGCTCTTGTGGTGAGCAGGGTCTTTGTTGTGGTGCATGGGCCTCTCTCTAGTTATGGCGTGGGCTCCAGAGCACGAGGGGTCTTCGTTGCGGTGCGCGGGCTCCAGAGCGCATGGGCTCTGTAGTTTGTGGCATACAGGCTTTCTAGTTGAGGCCCACAGGCTCAGTAGTTGCGGCGTACAGGCTTAGTTGCCCTGTATATGGGACCCCAGTTCCCCAACCAGGGATTGAACCCACATCCTGTGCATTGGAAGGCAGATTCTTAACCACCGGACTACCAGGGAAGTCCCTTGGTACTTTTCTTATACTTAACCTACTTTGAAATGAAACAGTAAAAGGAATTCATGGGACAAAAATACACGACAGCTGTTTCTTACATTTTAGCGTAGCGCTCCATGCTAAAATAAATCCTAGGTAAATTGATTTCCATGAAAGCTTCTTTGACTAATCATGTTCCCCTACCTCCCCTTATAGTTTTGTGTACAGTTTTCTGTTCCCTATATGATAATTACTCATATTAACATTTAGTATTTATATTTGTGTATAATTAGTTATAATTATCACCTAATCCTACGTTATTCATTTATGCACTAATAATTTCCTGGTGTTACTGATAGGAAGACTGATAGGAGAAAAGGAAGGAAGAAAGGTAAAAGCAGAAATTAACAAATTAGAAAATACAGTGTTCGATGAAAACCAACAGCTGATTCTTTAGTAAGAACACTGTAATGTCAAATATGAATTCACAAGTGTGACTATATTTTCCTAAATTAGTAAAATTAACTCAGGTAGTTAAGCTGAATAGATAAAACAGAAGAAACAGGAAAAGTAATCAAGGGCTTTCAAGAGGGTAAATCTGGCATACCCTCTGGAAATAAAAGATGAAAAGTTGAAAAACTCTTCAACTCATAAAGCTAAGATAACTGATACCAAAACTGAAAAACAGCATTAAATCAAGCCAACCACTGAGCTCCAATAAAAACTGTGAACACTGCAGCTTAGGTGAGCTTCCCTGGTCGGCAATATTCCATGTGTATTGTTATACATTGATGCCAAGAGATAAAACGTATCCATGGCTCCCCAGGGAAAAAAGAATAGAACGCCTGTGTTTGGTACCCTCATGGACTATGCTTTATGTGCTTTTTCCCTTAGCTAATTTTAACCTATAGCCTTACCCTGTAATAAACTGTAACCATGAGTATACTGGTTTCAGTTGAGTTCTTTCTAGTGAATTATCAAACCTGAGAATGATTTGGAGAATCTCCTGAAACTGCAACTGATGTCAGAAGTGAGAGTAGTCTTGTGGGTAGTGTTTTCCCCCAACTATACAGTTGTTTACACTGACATAACACTCTTAAGTGATTCCCCTCCCCTTGAGCATGGGGGGGACCAATCACTTGCTTCCAACCAACTATATGGTAAAGGTTATGGGATGTACATGATCATGTGTATGTAATTATGTTAAATAAGACTGTTGCACCCTCTTGCTGGCGTCTCTCCCTCTCCCCCAGCTTTGAAGTGCTGCCATGTTATGGGCTGCCAATGCTGGGAGTTCACATGGCAGGGAACTGAAAGCAGTTTCTAGCAGCTGAGGGCAATCTCTGGCCAACAGTAACCGAAGTTCTCAGTCTTAAAACTGTAAGAAACTGAATACTGCCAATAAAAGTGGATCTTTCTCCAGTCAAGCCTCAGATAAGACTGCAGCCCCAACTGACACCTTGACTGAAGCCCTGTGAGACCCTGTGCAGAACCATGCCCAGAATCCTGATCCACAGAAACTGTGAGATAATAAGTGTGTACTGTTTTAAGCCACGAAGTTTGTGGTGAGTTGTTATACAGCAGTAGGAAACGAATATAGTCCAACCCCCTCTACCACCGTCACTCACAAGCACTCAGGCCCTATCCTCTCCATGTAACTATTCATAATCCTGATAAGGTTAATAGTCAATAGTTATAATATTACTTTGAATTCACAAATACTTACAGTTGAGTAATATTCTCAAATTAGACTATGATTAGTTTTCTTGCACACATTCATTTTTTCCTGGAGTTAAAAGTAGCTTGGATTTTTTTCTTTGCCTAAGTTTCTATTTATTTATCATACACTGTCCCCAAAACTCTCCTCCAAATGTCCAACTTTTAGTACGTTCAAACACATTAGCTTGTTGAAGATAACAAAAAATGCACAAGCATAAAGAAGACTGATACATTCAATATTTTAATTTTAAAACCTTTCGCACTAGAAGACACAAAAATTGGTGTAGACAGTCTACACAGAAGTTATTCATGATATGAGAATGACAACAAAATGACAATGAGAAAACAATAAAAAAAAAGCCAGTAAGAAAATGTGCAAAATATCTGAATAGGAAAAAGTTAACAGACAGCAACTGCCTCAAGTTGAATGCTGCCTAAGTGCAGAGGAGAGAGGATGGCATTTTATCCCATACCCTTTTCTTTGAGTTTTGTACCATGTGTGTATTGCCTTTTCAGAAATACATATAAAAGTATTACTTAAAAGAAAGTAAGTTATGTTTTATATTTAGCCATGTGTAGAAAAGTATCCTATATTTTTCTATGAAAGATTAAGAATTTCCCAGGACACACAGAACCTATTTTTTCATTTCCTTCTTACCTATCCTAACACATAGGACAGGACATGGCTTCCAAACATATTTGTATGTTAAACAAAACCTACCAGTTCGTGGAGGCAATGACCTTGCCTCCTTCCACACATCTGTGCTAGGTGAGAGGTGGTGTTCAGTCAGTGCTTGATGACTTTAATTGAGGTGATATGTATTTTGTCCTTCTTTTCATGACACTCTGGTAAAGCTTTTATATTTTAAATACTCCTTTGCTTCTTATTCCTTGAATAATCTGTTTCCTAGGATAATCCATCCTTTTATATTGATTAGAGTTTATGAAGAGAAACAGAGAGCTGAATAATCATTTTAGTCAATCATTGCTGTGATGCATTTCAATGATTATAAAGTCACTCTAGTTCTTGATTCTTTTTAAAAATATAATTTCAAAATTCACCAAAAACTGGAAATCCATTGTTTCTTTCATATTCAATTTGCTTTGACAGAAATTCTTTACTTAGCTTGTCAATATGGTCTCGAGAGAAGAGATTGACTTCAGGAATGAAATAATGCTCAAGTTGTTCTGTCTTGAGGCACTGAAGAAAGTATGTCACACAGTTATCAAAGCAGAGCTCCAAATCCTTGGAGTGCCACTGACTGTCATCTGGGTCCTGGGTACAGACGTGAAAGAAGGCAGTTTTCACATGATAAGAACAGAACTTATCCAGTTCCTTTCGGTTTCCAAACTTTTTTTTCAGTTGTTCTAAAAGATATTTCATTAGTTTTAAACACTCTTTCCTGTTGAATAAAAAAGAAAACCATTTATTTTTACTTCTTTACAACCTGTTTCATTCCACAAAGAACTTTAGGTATCTTACAGGAAAAACATAAGAGATATAGCAAACAATACAGATATTATAATACATATAGATACAGAAAACAATAAAGATATTGGGTTGGCCAAAAAGTTCCTTTGGTTTTTAAGTAAAAGACACATTTTTCGTTTTCACCAAGAACTTTATTGAACAACGTATTCACTGTTTTGCTCCACTACCTTCTGCCATTTTTCAGGCAACTTCGTAATTCCATCTTCCCAAAACTTTTTATCTTTTTGAGCAGAGAACTGTTCCAGGTCCCAGAACTGTCACAGTCTTCCAGGGAATCGAAATTTTTTCCATTAAGAGAATTTTGTAAAGACCGAAATAAATGGAAATCCGCAGGTGCAATGTTTGCTGAATACGGCGGATGAATCAGAACTTCCCAGCCAAGCCGTAACAGTTTTCGCCTCAAAGAAATATGAGGTCTCGGGCTTCCCTGGTGGCGCAGTGGTTGAGAGTCCGCCTGCTGATGCAGGGGACACAGGTTCGTGCCCCAGTCCGGGAGGATCCCACGTGCCGCGGAGCAGCTGGGCCCGTGGGCCATGGCCGCTGAGCCTGTGCGTCTGGAGCCTGTGCTCCACAGCGGGAGAGGCCACAACAGTGAGAGGCCCGCGTACCGCAAAAAAAAAAAAAAAAAGAAAAATGAGGTCTTGCATTATCCTGATGGAAGATTATGCATTTTCTGTTGACTAATTCTGGACGCTTTTCGTCAGTGCTACTTTCAGTTGGTGTAATTGGGAGCTGTACTGTTGGAATTGTTTGGTTTTCCAGAAGGAGCTCATAATAGGGGACTCTGTTCCAATCCCACCATATACACAACATCACCTTCTTTGGATGAAGACCAGCCTTTGGTGTGGTTGGTGGTGGTTCACTTTGCTTGCCCCACGATCTCCTCCATTCCACATTATTGTACAGTATCCACTTTTCATCACCCGTCACAAATTTGTTTTAAAAACGGAACGTTTTCGTTACATTTCAATAGAGAATCGCATGCGGAAATATGGTCAAGAAGGTTTTTTCACTTAACTTATGTGGAACCCATAAGTTAAACACCAAAGCAGTGAACATAACCAAGCTGGTGCAAATGATTTTCAATGTTTGATTTGGATATTTTGAGCATGTCGGCTATCTCCTGCGTGGTATAACGTTCATTGTTCTCAATTAATGTCTCGATTTGATCGCTATCAACTTCCACTAGTCTACCCAACTGTGGAGCATTGTCCAGCGAGAAATCTCCAGCATGAAACTTCGCAAACCACTACTGACATGTTCGATCAGTCACAGCACCTTCTCCACACACTGCACAAATCTTTTTTTGCGTTTCACGGTTGCGTTTTTACCTTTCTTGAAATAATAAAGGATGATATGCCAAAAATGTTGCTTTTTTCCTTCCATCTTCGATATTAAAATGGATACACAAAAATTCACCGACTTTGATAAGCTTTCTTTTAAATGCACATTGATATGACAGCTGTCAATACAATCTAACAAAATTGTTTCAAATGACGTTAAAGACAACTAAGTGCTACCAGAGCCATCGTACGGAAAAAACTGAACGAACCTTTTGGCCAACCCAGTATATATAAATAATATAATTACAGAGTCATTCTAAAACTTAATTATTTTTTCAAATACATGCTTTAAAGTTTCAAGAACCTATTTTTTCCTTTCCTCTTCCCCGTTCCTGGCTTAAATGTTTTATTCTATCAGGATTAATTCAACTGCATGAAACCAGCAGATATTTATATTATCCAGTTATTTAGTACCTAGAAAAATCTTGTTTTAATTTTTATAAAATGATTTTGTCTTATTTTGGTTTACATTAATCATCCAGTTGTTTAGCAGTTGACAAAATTTAACGTTTATAAAATTACTAAGCCTAATCAACAATATATTTTTCTTAATGCTTGCTTCAAAGCCTGCATATGAAGCCTTAAAGAACTTCCTGTGCCTGCACATTGGGCATTCTTGTTTTAACCTTTTAACTTTTGTGATCCTTATTCCAGACAACTTTAGGAACTCAAATGAATGATTCCTTTTCAAGCTCAGTTCTTTATGGTGTCTATGCTACCAAGAAAAATAATTACCCATCTCTCAGTGTTGTTTCAAATTTACCTGTTCAGTCCCTGGCCTTCAACACAGCCAAACCACCTCAAAGCAAGCACCAGCATCCAATGAGAGTGGTCCTTTGGTCTCCTCCCATTATGCAACATTAATATTCATTACCTTGAAGCAACCAGAACACTAAGACAAATCCAATTGTCACAGCTGGTCATGACTAGTGTTCACACCCTTCGCTCTGTCCTACTTTCATACATCTACATCCATATAATCCAGGCTCAGGACTATGCTCCCCAGCACTGCCTTCTTTTTTTATTTTAATTTTAATTATTTATTTGTTTGGCTGTGCTGGGTCTTAGTTGTGGCACGCACGCGGGATCTTCGTTGCCGCGTGCGGGATCCTTTAGTTGTGGCATGCAGGCTCTTAGTTGTGGCATGCGGGATCTAGTTCCCTGACCAGGGATCAAACCCGGGCCCCCTGTGTTGGGAGCTTAGCGTCTTAACCACTGGACCACCAGGGAAGTCCTACCATTGCCTTCTAACAACACTCTTCCTTAGTCCCTTGGACCTGGCTTCCTTGGTTTCATTCTTACACTCTAATACTCCAGGTCAATCCAGCCATGCACTGCCCCCAGGACTCAAGCCAGCAATGATCATCTTCAGGTTTAAACTATGGAGTCAACAAAGAACTAAGCATTCTATTGATAATCTGTCATTTCACAAAATAAGGAGGTTACCTGCAACATTTCACTCCATCAATTTCACAGCATGTTTTAGATTGTCCATGATTTTTCAAAATTTCCTTTTCAATGTGAGAGAAGGACAGACGCCATGTTTCTTCTTAATTTCCAAAAGAAAAATAGAAAAGCACTTTACCAAAAACAAACAATATAAACAACACAATATTTAAACGATTTCCATCATTAAAATATCATCCTGAAAAATTTCTAGAGGGAGATAGACCAAAAGAAGTGAACAGATAAATAATGTGATTACATATTAAAACAAGTGATTTGAACAAGCAAACAATGTGCCAAGATAGAAAAAAAATTGGGGGGAGAACTCGGGGCTTAATACATTTAGCCATGGGGAGACGTATTACTTTTCATATATTGCTAAATACAGTCTGTTGACGTTTTGTTTCAATAATAATTTGAATTGATTGATTGAAGTTTTTTGTTTATCCTTTTATACCATCCTTGCAAGTTTGGGTATTCACGTAAAATGAACCAGGGAATATTTCCTTTTTTTCTATTTTTTGCGAGTTTATGTAAGAATAGAATGATCTCCCCCTTCTCCCCAAGTTTTAACCATGGATAGCTCTTTTAAGCTCTGACCATCCTATCACTATCTTGTTTTAATCAGAAATTGGTTTATAATTTTAAAAATCAATCAATATAATCTGTCACATTAACAGAACAGGGGAAAAACATAATGATCAACTCAACAGAAGCAGAAAGTACAGCTAATAAAATTTAACATTCATTCATCATTAAAAGAAAACACCTCTCAGTAAGTTAAATGTGGATGGAAACTTGATCTAATAACAGGTAGATTATTAAAAAAAACAGCAACATGATAATCTAATGTAAAATGTAGAAGTTTTTTCTTAGAAATCAGGAAGGCAGGCTGTGTGCTATCCCTATTTCTGTTCAACATGCATTGGCTAACCTAGCAAGCACAGTTAAGAGAAGGAAAAATAAAAGCTGTCATTACTGATAGATGATATAACTGTATATGTAGAAAATACAAAAGAAGCTGGGTGACAGGTATGCATGAGTTCAATATATTCTTCAGTCTACTTTTCTATTGGTTTAAAATTTTTCATAATAAAAAGTTACAATTGTCTATGAGTAAATCTAACAAAAGACATATAAACTTTCTGTGGAGAAAATTCAAAAACTTCACTGATGGGCTTCCCTGGTGGTGCAGTGGTTGAGAGTCCGCCTGCCGATGCAGGGGACACGAGTTCGTGCCCCGGTCCAGGAAGATCCCACATGCTGCGGAGCGGCTGGGCCCGTGAGCCATGGCCGCTGCGCCTGCGCGTCCGGAGTCTGTGCTCCGCAACGGGAGAGGGCACAACAGTGAGAGGCCCGCGTACCACAAAAAAACCCACCACAAAACCCACAAAAAACTTCACTGGAAGGTATTAGAGGAAATCTAAATAAATGGAGATGTGCACCTGCACATGAATTAGAAGACTCATTATTGTAAATATATCAAGTCTCCCCAAATTCATCTATAGAGTCAACGCACTCACAATCAAAACTCCAAAAACAATGTTTCTGTAGACCTTGACAAGATGATACCAGCATTTTTATGAAAATAAAAGGGTCAAGAATATCTAAATCACTCTTTAAGAAGGACAAAGTGGGAGAGCAGATATCAAGACTTATAAAGTCATATTATATATGACAATATGGTATAGCTCAAGGACAAAGATTTTGGGGGGACAGAATAAAGAGTATACTAAAGCCTACACAATATACAGACAATAAATATATGAGGAAGGTGGCACAGAGATAGGTGTGCTCATAGCTGCTGTATAAATCCATGTACAACATCCATTTATGCCATTCTGAAAAAGGCAAACTATAGAGATGGTAAACAGGTCAGCGGTTGCCAGAGGTTTGGGATGCAGAGGGTTGAATAACTGAAGCACAGGGACTTTTTAGGGAAGTGAAACTATTGGTATCATGTAACGGTAGATACACGATGCAATGCATTTGTCAAAACCAACAGAACTTCATGGCACAGAGAGTGAACCTTAACATACACAAACTGTTAAAAAGTCACTTAGAAGGTCAAGGGATCTCAAGAAGTAATGCAGACTGCGAAAAGGGACTCTAACTGTATTACGAATGTGTGACACAAACTCCCTGAACGGCACGGGGGCAAAAGGTGTTGACCTAAGTTACTTTGGAAATGGGGTCTGTAAGACTGAAGGCAAAAGGAACTGTACACATGCACTGTGCACACAGGGGAATGCATTTACAATTCCGAACCATCCATACATGTGGATTGGAACTGAACAAGGAACAATGGAGTAGGTGGGTGGCAGATGGTGGGAGCCAGGTTTCTCGCTGTTGGGATGAGAGGTTACAGAGAGCAAGGAGAGAAGGTAGAATGATCCACGTGATAACGGATTACAGTTCGAGACATCAGTGTGAATTCATGTACCACTTAAAACAGATACAGGTGGTGACACACGGAAATACCTACAGAGCTGTGCATATGCTGCGGTTAGTAATCATACATGTAGTTCCTCTGCTACTCCAGCAGAGCACACATAGCACCCAGGTCATGGCTCTAGTACACTCTCCAATAAAAGGATACAGGGTTCCTTGGAGAAATGGCTGATTCTAGGACTGAAGCAAGAAATACACAAGATGAGCCTGGAGCATCTTGTAGTACCAGAAAGTGAGTTAGTGCTGAAAACGAAACAAAACCCACAATTATGGGACGTTTGTCAAAAGGACACAGGAGCCAAATGAAAGAGCTCCTCAAGGCCAAAGCTGGAACAATTTAAGCAACAAAATGAAAGCAGTATTGAATTATAGCCCGAAATACGAGACAAATATCCATGAGTCCATACTGATATGATTTTAGTAAATAAATAAATGGGAGAGAAGAGGGCTTCCCTGGTGGCGCAGTGGTTGAGAGTCCGCCTGCCGATGCAGGGGCATTGTGCCCCGGTCCGGGAGGATCCCACATGCCGCGGAGCGGCTGGGCCCGTGAGCCATGGCCGCTGAGCCTGCGCGTCTGGAGCCTGTGCTCCGCAACGGGAGAGGCCACAACAGTGAGAGGCCCGTGTACCAAAAAAAAATGGGAGAGAAGAGACATAAATCTCCAATGCAGAATATCAAATAATTTGTGTAAATACTCTGCTCTTGAAGAGGTGAGCTTAGGGACTTCCCTGGTGGTACAGTGGTTAAGACTCCACACTCCCAATGCAGGGGGCCTGGGTTTGATCCCTGTTCAGGGAACTAGATCCCACATGCATGCCGCAACTAAGAGTTCGCATGCCGCAACTAAGGAGCACGTGAGCCACAACTAAGACCCGGCACAAACGAATAAAAATAAATAATTTAAAAAAAAATAAAGAGGTGAGCTTAAGTGTGAGCTGTGCACAGTGACTTCCTTCCAAATAACACAGTATGAAAAGGGGGAAAGAGAGGATATTAACAGTCGAGAAACCTGGCAAACACTCCCTCAGCCAGGTGATCGAGGTCCACACCAGCAGTGCTAAGTCATACTCACGATGTACCCTTGATGTAATATGATGAGAATGGCATTTCAACTCTGCGGTCCTCCTCCACCAAACTCAGAACTCCAGTCTAACCCACAAGAAAAGCATGAGACACATGCCAAACGAGGGACGTTCCACAGAATATCTGACTGGTACTCCTCAAAACTGTCAAGGTCATCAAATACAAGGCAAGACTGTGAAACTGTCACAGTCAAGAGGAGGCTAAGGAGACGTGACAACTAAATGCAACGTGGTATCCTAGATGGGATCTTGGAATAGAAAAAGGACATTAGGTAAAAATCAAGGAAATCTGAGTAAAGTATGGACTTTAATTAACAAGACTATACCAATATTGGTTCATTAATTATGACGAATGTGTCATATTAATGTAAGATGCTAATAATGGGAAATAGGTATGCGGTATACAGCAACTCTCTATATCATCTTTGTACCTTTTCTGCAAATCTTAAGCTATTCTAAAATTAAAAGTTAATTTTAAACAACTATGTTGAGGTATCATTTCTCTCTTTTTGGATTATTGGCAAAAATTCCAAAGGGTTTAATGAGTTCTGTTGTTAAAGCTGAGGGTGAAATGGGTACTCTCATACACTTCTGTGGGAATGCAAATTGGTGAATTCTGTCTGGAGGTGATTTTGGCAATACCAGCAAAATTAGATATGGATTTACTATTCCTTGACCAGCTGTAAAAACAGACTATAAAAAGGAATGGTGCTCAAAAAAAACAAAAACACTAATTCGAAAAGATACATGCACCTCAATGTTCACAGCAGCATTATTCACAATTGCCAAGATACAGAAGCAACCTAAGTGTCCATCAACAGATGAATGGATAAAGAAGACACGGTATATATATACAGTGCAATACTACTCAGCCATAAAAAAGAACGAAAGTTTGCCATTTGCAGCAACATGGATGGACTTGGAGGGCATTATGCTAAGTGCAATAAGTCATACAGAGAAAGACTAATACTGTATGACGTAATTTACATGTAGAATCTAAAAAATAAAACAAACTAGTGAAGATAACAAAAAAGAAGACGACTCACAGATAGAGAACAAATGAGTGGTAATCAGTGGTGGGGGAGGGGCAGATACAAACTACTGGATATAAGATAGGCTACAAGGGTGTAGTGTACAACACGGGAAGTACAGCTAGTATTTTGTAGTAACTGTAAATGGAAAGTAACCTTTAAAAACAGTATAGAATTTTTTTTAAAAAAGGAACGAGTGCTATCTCTACACAGAGCTATGGAGTGATAACCTAGATATCTTATTAAGTGAAAATAGAAAAGTACTTTTTAAAGAGGGGGTGTTGCATATGAATATATATATATATATATGTATTTACTTATACTTTTTAAAAATGAAAGGTGAACTGAAAACAATTATAGGGCTTCCAATCAGAGAAGGAGAGAAGAGTGTAGAGGAAACATAAAGGGAAGCTATGTTTCCCTAAGAATACTTTTTTCTGTAGCTTTGACTTTGGAACCATGTGAATGCTTTATAAATTTATGAAACAAAGCTAAATTAAAATTTAATTCCAATACCTAAAATTAGAAACAATAATGAAAACAATGAATTTAAGCATACTGAGTTGGGTAGCTTAACCACCTGGAGGAATTTTTTCAAGTGGGTTTAAACTTAGTATTTTGAAATCCTTCAAAAATATACAGAAAAAGTTGAAAGAATTTTATAGTAAACATTCACATGCCTACCACCTACATTCTACAATTAATGTTTTGCTATACTTGCTTTATCACATATTTATCTATCCATCCATAAATTCTTTTTTTTTAAGAAAACTGTTATTTTGAAACAAGTTGTGGATGGGGACTTCCCTGGTGGTCCAGTGGTTAAGAATCCACCGTCCAATGCAGCGGATGCGGGTTCGATCCCTGGTCGGGGAGTTAAGATCCCACATGCCGCCAGGCAACTAAGCCCACACACCACAACTACTGAGCCCGTGTGCTCTGGAGCCTGCGCACCACAGCCAAAGATCCTGCATGCCACAACAAAGATTCTGTGAAGACCTGACGCAGCCAAATAAATAAATAAATATTTGTTTAAAAAATTTAAAAAATAAAACAAGTTGTGGAACTAAGTAGAATACTTTACCCATAAACACTTCAGCATGAATATTATGAACTGGAGTTCAATATTTATTTGCGTGTGTGATTTTTTAGGTAAGATTTGCAAACAGTGAAATGCACACACCTTAAATGTAGCATTTGATGAGTTTTGACAAATGACTACACCTGTGTCATTTGTTTTTTGTTTCCTTTCATTTATTTATTTGGTTGTGTTGGGTCTTAGTTGTGGCACGTGGGTTCTTTGCTGCCACACGTGTTCTTTGTTGCCGTGTGCGGGATCTTCCTTGAGGCAAGCAGGATTTTTAGTTGCAGCATGTGGGATCTTTTTAAACCCCCATCAAAAAGTTATCATCACCCCAGAAAGTTCTCTCCTGTCCCTTCCTAATCAACCCCCAGCACCTCAGGCAACCTCTGCTCTAATTTTTAAAAAACCATAGATAAATTCTGCTTGTTCTGGAACTTACTATAATTGAGATCATACAGTACGGACCCTTTGTTTCTGTTTTCTTTCACCTGTCTTAATGTTTTTAGAATTCATCCATCCTCTTATCAGTGGTTCATTGTTCTTTGTTGTTGAGTAGTATTCCATTTTACGAATATACTACAGTTTGTTTATCCATTATCTTTTGATGGACTTCTGGGCTATTTCCAGATTTGGGCTAGTACATATATTCTTATATAAATGTGTTATGGACTTAATGCTGGATTAGGGAAGATATATGTTTAACCTTTTAAGAAACTGCCAGACCTTTTCTCAAAGGGATTGTACCGTATTACACTTCCATCAACAGTGTATGAATTATTTTTTTTTAAATAAAGCTTTGCATGTTCATTGATTGGAATGTCAAAATTGAAATTGATGAATAACTTTTTAAAATATTTAAATAAATTTAAAATGCTGGGTAGATAGTTTAGATATCTGGGAATATTGTAGTTTTATTGATTTTTTTTCTATTTTAGCACTTACTGCATCTATGCTTTGACATGAGGTATTGAGAAATATGATGAAATGTGTATACAGTCCCTGCCATGCTCATAAAGTATCATTCTGAAAATGAACTTCAATGCAAAGACATACCTTCTAGGTTTATTTTGTGTGTAACGATACTTGTACTTAGTTGACATTCAATCTCCTATGTTAGATAAAGTAAACTATGGATGATTACAAGTTTGAAGGAATCTGTATATTTTTTAGTGTAATAAAAACATATACAGATGAGCAAACAGGTTTAGCAGGGCTCGATAACTAGCCCCAGATCACACAGCTAGTAAGGGAAGAAGCCTCAGGATTCAGATCCAGGGCAGTCTGACTCCAAGGCCAGTACTTGCTTTTCTTTATTAAAAACAAACAAACAAAAACAACAGTCAAACATGGGCTAGTAGACATTTTAAAGCTGAGTACTTGATATTACTATTACAATTATGCCCTTTTCAATTCCATCTATCACCAAACTCCCATCCTGTAGCCTGTTTAGCCTAATGGCTCTTGAAATGCCAATAGCACGAGTTGATCTTTCACTGCCCTAGTATGTAACATTAACGACTC
This sequence comes from Delphinus delphis, assembly GCF_949987515.2. Classification (NCBI taxonomy): domain Eukaryota; kingdom Metazoa; phylum Chordata; class Mammalia; order Artiodactyla; family Delphinidae; genus Delphinus; species Delphinus delphis. Next base: position 78,680,386 of record NC_082696.1, on the reverse strand, counting down.
TTTTATATGGACGTCTTTTAAGTTAACCTTCATGGTCAAGATACCTTGAAAACCACTTCCTTCCTTTGCATGCTTGGGTACCAGGTAAAATGGCTGTCGTCTTAAACTGTTCCTGACTTTTGCTCCAAGCCAGTTATTGATGGGCAGGCCTTCCATGGTGCTAGCAGGCCAGCTGCTTTTGGATTCCAAAGCCAGGATTATATCGACAGATATTTCTTTAGGTTTTCTAACCAGAAGTGTTACTGCAGGGCTCCCTCTTCTCTTCCTCTCCACCATGACATCTGTATCTGTTTAAACATATTAATAAAGAAGAAAGGGCTTATCATTCCACTTTTCTCTAAAAACACAGGGAAAATAACATAGCTATAACTGGAGATCCATAAGTACTAAGTGTAAGATGAAAATTAGTTCTAAAGAAGAAAATGACCCCACAAGGTAGTGTTCTACTCATTGAGCCAGTATTTATTGATGATACCCATTATGGGGTATATTATCAAGATTCTGTCTGGTATATAAAACGAGTAGCCCCCAAAGACTTTGGGGTTTGGGAGTGCTGTGATTAAATTTTCATTTAAATTTGTGTACGGGGGTTTGGAGGGAAGCCTACATAAGAGGCCAGATGAGCAGCAGGGAGGAGAGGGGTGATTCAGAAGACCTCAGCGGGAATTCCCTGGCGGTCCAGTGGTTAGGACTCCACGCTTTTGCTGCCGAGGGCACAGGTTCAAGCCCTCGTCGGGGAACTAAGATCCTGCAAGCTGTGTGGCACGGCCAAACTGAAAAAAACAAAACAGCAACAGCCCAGCCCGGAGGGTGGAGGCGTGTCATACAGAGAGGCAGTGAGCACCAGGACCCAGGGAGCAAGCACTGTTCACTGCAGCATTATTCACAACAGCCAAGATGCTTGAGACAACCTAGGTGTCCTCTGATGAACGAATCGTTAAAGAGGTTGTGGCATATATAGACAATGGAATATTATTCAGCCTTAACAAGGAAGGAAATCCTGCCATTTGTGACAATATGGATGAACCTGGAGGTCGTTGTGCTAAGCAAAGTGCATGACCTCATTTATATGGAGAAGCTAAGAAAGTCAAACACAGAGAAGCAGACTGTAGAATGGAGGTTACCAGGGGCGGGGAGGTGGGAGAAGTGGGAAGATGTTCATCAAAGAGTACAGAGTTAGGGCTTCCCTGGTGGCGCAGTGGTTGAGAGTCCGCCTGCCAATGCGGGGGACACGGGTTCGTGTCCCCAACTGCTACCACTTCTCCCAGTTCACTCCCTTCAAAGCATGCATTGCAAAAAAAAAAAAAAAAAAAAAAACCAAAAAAACAAACAAAATAGAGTCAATCAACATTTAGGAAGAATACCAAGAAAATATAGTAGACTAAAATTAAGAGCAAAGAGTTGTTTCTAGGAGGTAGTAGTCAACAGTCTGCTGCAGGGAGATCAAGAAAGATCAGGAGAGGCAATTAGTAGATATGATTAGATCTTTAAGAATCAAAAGTCAAAGATCTTACCTTCAATATTTTTAATTTCTTCCTTAATGATTTTCCTAAACTTGGACAGCATCTTAGAAGCTGATAATATTTCCCCTTCTAAAAACTGACCCAGAGGATTTCCTTTGGGATTTCTTTTGAACTTCACAAAGTAATGAGCACCACTGTTGTAATATTCTTCTAGCTGAATTCGGGGGACCTCCAGTTTGAACATAACGTCAAATTCATTAGGAGCAGAAATCTAAGAAACAGTAAAAATAGCACCAATGTGTATGCTTGTGAATATTTTCCAACCAACTACAATTTTTTTCCTTAAAATTTCCACTTAAAATCCTACCATGAAAAGCAAGATTTCTAATATTTATACCCTCTGGGAGTGAGACTAGGGGAGCTAGGTGAAGAGTATTGGCTTCAGTTTGTAGGTTCTATACGCATTTTCTTAAAAACAATTAAAAATAAATGCAAGCTTTAAAAATCTGTACCAGTTTTTTCCTGAGATTAAAGCTTGATAAAATTAAAGAAATTTAAGGTGCTACCTTTTAAGTTACAAGCTTCACACTGAGCCAGCCCCCTGTCACTGGTCTCAAAAATATGTGTAGTTACCTCCTGGCTAGTTGAGCAAGGGCCCTCTCCTTACAGCTAACAGTCAGCCAAATGAGTATGAGCTCCAAGTCATACACTAACTACATTAATGTCTTTGAACCACAGCATTTTAAGAGCTTCAGGGAATTCCCTGGCGGTCCAGTGGTTAGGACTCCATGCTTTCACTGCCAAGGACATGGGTTCCATCCCTGGTCAGGGAGCTAAGATCCCACGAGCCGTGCAGCGTGGCCAAAAATAAATAAATAAATAAGAACTTCAAAGAATCTTCTTCATCACCACAATAATAATTACAGCAATTATAATAAATGATTATTTTCCTATATTAAAAATGCACAAGTGTTTTACTCATTAGGAGTATGCTTCAAGTACAGCTATTGGACTGTACTATTCAACACAGTATCTGGTAGCCCTATGTCTTTTTTTTTTTAAATTATTTATTTATTTATTTTTGGCTGCGTTGGGTCTTTGTTGCTGCACGCGGGCTTTCTCTAGTTGCAGCAAGCGGCAGCTACTCTTCGTTGTGGTACGCGGGTTTCTCATTGTGGTGGCTTCTCTTGTTGTGGAGCACGGGCTCTAGGCCCGCAGGCTTCAGTAGTTGTGGCTCTCGGGCTCTAGAGCGCAGACTCAGTAGTTGTGGCGCGCGGGTTTAGTTGCTCCGTGGCATGTGGGATCTTCCCAGACCAGGGCTCGAACCCGTGTCCCCTGCATTGGCAGGCGGATTCTTAACCACTGCGCCACCGGGGAAGCCCTGCCCTATGTCTTTTGACCATGTGAACGTGGCTAGTCCAAACTGAGATGTACCGTGCTGTGCAGTGAACCGTGTCCTCTCAAAATTCATATATTGAAGCCCTAACCCCCAACGTAACTGTACCTGGAGACAGGGCTTTTAGGAAATAATGAAGGTTAAATGAGATCATGAGGGTAGGGTCCTAGTTGATAGGACTGGTGGACTTAGATGAAGTGAGATTGGTTGCTATGTCTCTGCACACATGCTCTGAGAAACACAGCGAGGACCCAGGGAGAAGGCGGCTATCTGCAAACCAGGACGACAGCCCTCACCAGAACCTAACCGTTCTGGCACCCTGATCATGGACTTCCAGCCTCCAGAACCATGAGAAAATAAATGTCTGTTGTTTAAGCCACTCAGTCGATGATATTTTACTATGGCAGCCCAAGCTGACTAGGACATACTATGGGGGTGAAACAAACACGTGAAGTGCCATCAGTGGGATGAAGTAAAAGCCTCTGAAAATCCACTTTTCCATAAAAGTAACAAGAACGTGGGCAGAAAAGGTCAAATTCAACTTTTTCAGGTCTTTGTAAATTAACCAAAGGCATGCAACAATCCAAGGAGGATTTATTCAAGAAAAATGGTCGAGGGCTTCCCTGGTGGCGCAGTGGTTGAGAGTCCGCCTGCCGATGCAGGGGACGCGGGTTCGTGCCCCGGTCGGGGAAGATCCCACATGCCGCGGAGCGGCTGGGACCGTGAGCCATGGCCGCTGAGCCTGCGCGTCCAGAGCCTGTGCTCCGCAACGGGAGGGGCCACAGCAGTGAGAGGCCCGCGTACTGCAAAAAAAAAGAAAAATGGCTGAATCCCAGTAAGGACAGTGAGCCTTGAGGGCACCCTGAATTGCCCTTTTCCCATCCCCAGCAGCATTCCCACTCCTGCCCAGAAACCCTCCACCAAGAGCAGCCAGAACTCCAACTTCTAATACCATAGGTTAGGTTTGCCTGTTTGGGAACAGGAACTGAATCATATAGTAGGTACCCTTTATACCTGACTTCTTTCATTTAACACTGTGAGATTCATCTATATCGTTCTGTCTATAGTGGTCGTTTGTTCTTTTTCATTCTGTGTAGTATTCCACTGAATTAATGGAATATACCAAAATAGATTTACTTATTCTGTTGTTGAGTATTTGGGTTGTTTCCAGTTTTTAACTACTACAGATAGTTCTGAGTTTAACTGTTACAAAGTTGTTCTGAGCATTCTTACATATGCCTTTGGGCGGCCATGAGCACCCGTTGCTATTGTATATGTGCCCAGGAGTGGGGCTGTTGGACCACAGGACAGGCAAATCTTGAACTTCAGAAAAAAATGTCAGTTTTCAAGAGGTAGTAACAATTTATCCTCCCAGCATTAATGCAAGGGAGTTTCAGTTGCTCCACATCTCCTCCAAACTTGGAATTGTCAAGTCTTTTAAATTTTAGCTCAAGGAACAAAAATCAGTCCATGTGGACAAGGGGAAGAGTGACATGAAATGAAGTTGAAGCGGAGGCCGGGGCTCAGATTCTGCGAGGACCTGTAGATCCTGGAAAGGAGTTCAGATTTTATTCCATCATGTTCATTGAGAAGCCAGGTTTTAGCTTTGTATTTTTAAAAATTTACTCTGGCCTCTGTGGAGATATTATAAGAAGGCAAATAAGGAGATTGGAAAGGCAAAATTCAGGTGAAAGATGATGGTGGCTTAGAGGGAGGCGGGGGTGAGCTGCTGGGGATGGACAAAAAGAACATTATAAACTGGAAATCCCACGGGGAATTTCTACAAGAAAACTTCCAGATTTTCACCTAGAATTTGATAATATTACAATAAAATACATGAATGGAAATGCGTCAATATGAATCCAAGTAAAAGAGTTAATGAGAAGTGTCTTTTGTCGATCCCTTTACCAATTATAGTTTGGAATCCAACTTTGAAATTTAAGTGTATGCATAACAGAAGAAAATACACCAAAATAACGGTGAATAAAACAAACAGGAATAATACTGTTCTTCTATATGCTTTTCTGAAATTTCCAGGGACATCAACACGGAACAGGGGCAAATACGGGAGAGGCTGAGGAAAGAGGTATGGAGCAGGGGTACTGTTGTGCTGTGGGAACCTACTGAGAGCAGGCAGTGGGTCAACTCTACAATGAACACGTATATACCTTTTATAACCAGTTTTTTAAAAGCAATAACATGTTTTAGATAAAACAAATTTCACTGAATTTCCTTCCATCAGCTTGATTTTCAAAAGGAGAGGGGTACTGCTATATTTAAAGTGGATAACCAACAAGGACCTACTGTATAGCACAGGGAACTCTGCTCAATATAAAGTAACAACCTAAACAGGAAAAGAATTTGAAAAAGAACAGATACATGTATATGTATAACTGAATCACTTTTCTGTACTCCCGAAACTAACACAACATTGTTAATCAACTATACTCCAAAACGAAATAAAAAGTTTTAAAAAATAAATAAATAAAAAGGAGAGTGGTTCTGATGGGAGACCGTTCTCTGTCTTTTCGTTCTCTAGTTCTAACTAATAACTTTCTCTTCCCTTTGGACCCTCCACATAATAGAACTGATCGACATTTATGTAGTAAGAATCATGCTCCAGGCAGATTAGTCTGATGCAAGTTTTGCTCACTTGGCTTTCAAGAAGCTTTAGATGGAATTATATGAGTGGTCTTCAGTGCTAAAAGAGTTTTAAGATCCAAAGACCGATACATACACCATCTTTCTGCGCTAAACAAGTATCACTGAGTCCATAGCAATAAAATGAGCAGCCGTATAAGGGTTCAAAGTTGTGCAAAACGTTCTGTGACAATGGAGCTTGCAATCTATATGGGAAGCCGAAACAAAACAGCTATGTCACAGACCACAAAAGAACACGAGTCTGAGTTACTTCCGAAGGGAAGTGAGGGGCGCGTAGGAGGTGGATATGAGCCGCGGGAACTGCAGCGGAGGCGCGGCGCAGCTCACCTTCACGCGCTCGTAGTAGCTCCCGGTGTGCAGCAGCGCGACGCCTTTGAACTCGGACTCACAGCTCTGCAGTCTCCGCAGCAGGTGGTCCGTGAGCCTGTTCACTACCTCCGCCGCCTCAGAGATTTCCTGGCGGCTCAGCCTCAACTTGTCCAATACCGCCCGGGGCTTCCAGGCGCCGGGCGCCTCCTTCCCGCGCCCGAGACTGGAGACTGGGACCAGCGGGCCGGGGACCTTCGTGGGCCCGGGCTGAGGTCTCCGCTCCCGAGCGGAGTGCGCGGTGCCCTCGCGGCGAGATGCACGCCTGGGAAGGGGCGGCCCCGGGGCCGCGGGAGGCATCACCCCTTCGGTCCGAGCAGGCGGACCTTCCACCCGGTCCTCGGCGCGGGCGGCCCGCGCGCGTACCTGCCGCTTCTCCTGGGGTTCCGGGCCGCTCTTCTCCCTCCGGGATCCCGACGGCCTGGCGGGGCCGCACCTCCGCGCGCTGGGCCGGGCGGCCTCAGGGACGGCCGGGGACTCTCTAGGCTCGGTCGGGGCGCCCTTCACACGCGGCGCCGAGACCCTGGGGGCGGCGGCTTCCGCCTCCGAAGCTGCTCCCGTCGCCTTTCTGCGCCGCGGGGCCATTGCTGGCGCTCTCGTCTCCCCAGAGGGAGAAGACTCGGCTTCGGAAAAAGGCCTTGGGAGGAGGAGCCAGCAGTGGCGATTGGAAGTGAAACTTCAACATCTGGCGGGAACTCACCAAACGCTTCGCGGAAGAAGAGCCCAGAGCCAGGTGGCCACGGGGAGCCACGCCCCCGCCGCGGAGGGGCGGGCCCACGGCGCTCCCGCAGTCGCCCACTTTCTCGCCTTCGCGTGGAGCGGTACCGGCGGCTTGGGAACCGCAAAAACCCAACCCAGGGCAGCGCACAACACCTTCGCGAGCTTTGAAAGCCAGACGCATTTGCCGGCGTAGCGCCTACAAAATTTGGGGGAAACTATAACACCTTCTCGCACATTGAAGTTGACAGAGAAACTTTTTCAGTGTCAGTTTAAATAAAGCATTTTTTTTATTAAAGGGAAATAGAAAATAAAATTTTTACTAGATGGAATGAGATGTGGATTGACTGTAATTGGAATAAATATTTCATATTATTTGATTTTGTAAAAGCACGCACAATCTTAAACTGTGAAGTTCCTATTGGTGAGTTTTAGCCACTGGTTCTCAAAAGCCCATCAAAAAATGGCACGTGCATTTTAAATAATCCATACTGCTTTGGCGTTGTGATTCAAGAGTATCTTAATACAGGCTTTCAAGTATCGCTGTCTAAAGCCAAATCGTTTACAGAAATACGTATTTGACAGGAAGCCCCTAGGTGTAACGTGCCTGGTAGTTTTCTTTTTAACCATCCTAACCATTTTTAAGTGTACAGTTCTGTGTGAAACCATCTCCACTATCCATCTCAGAACTCTTCATCTTGAAAAACAGAAACTCTACCCACTAAGCCATAACACCCCATTCCCCCCTGCTCTCTCCGGCTTCTGGTAAGAGCCCTTCTATTTTCTGTCTCTGAATTTGACACTCTGGCTACCTCATGTAAGTGGAGTCATACAGTATTTGTCCTTTTGTGATGGGCTTATTCACTTAATATAAAGTCCTCAAGGTTTATCTATGTTGGAGCAGGTGTCAGCCTTCCTTTTTAAGGCTGAATAATTTCATTGTACGTATGTACCACATTTTGTTTTCCATTCATCTGTCAATGGACAAAAATGCCTTGATTACCTTTTCAAAAGTTTTCTTTGAAACCAGTATTTTCCTATGTCCTTCTCTTTGAACTGTGATGTAAGAGATGTTTTTCTTTTGTAAAATGGAAGGAGGACTATTGTGTAATCAGACTTGTTGTCAAGCAGACCAATTTCAGGGAAATGTAAGTTGAAATGTGGAAAGCCGTTTCCTTAAAACTGCACGTGTACTTGGGCTGTCTTCCAGGATGTGCAGGAGTATGCCTGCTCCAGACTGAAGACCTCTGCTCTACGGGTCTATTTTTGCTCTCCAAGGGCTCCGTGCTTGTCATGGAATCCTGTAAATGCCTCTATAGCTGGCTTAATGCTGTCTTCCAGCTGTTTCCAAAGTCTTCTAAAGTGCACTGGTGTTAGCTTAACCGAAAACGTGCAGGCAGCAACCAACCAGACCAGAATCAAATACCTCTTCTGCTGACCCGTCAAAGGAGGAAAACTTGTGTCTTGCTCAATCTTGCAGCAGCAATCAGTGTCCAAATTATAGAAGGAATGACTTTTTAGTTGAATCTTGATAACGAGTTTGGATTTTATCTAGTAGGGAAAAACAAGAGATGTGGGTATATATTTTAACTAGATGATTTTATATCTTCCCCTTTATATCTCATGTTTGTCTCAGTAATTCACTTAGTCACTCAACAAATATTTGGCACAAATACTATGTGCCAAGCCCAGTTCTAGGCTCTTGGGAGATATTGATAAACAAAGATCCTTGTCTTCCTGGAGCTTGCATTCTGTCAGGGAGAAACAGACAATAAACATAATACATATGTAAATTATCCCATATAGTAAAAAAGGATGAGCCATATTGAAAAAGGAAAAAATAGTGCAGGAATAATCAGGAGTGAGGAATGGTACAATACTAAAATAGTGAGAGAGTGACATTTGAGCAAAGATTTAAAGGAGGGGATACCCAGGGGAAGAGTGTTCCAGAAGAAGGAAAAGTTAATGCAAAGGACGTAAAGTGGGACTATGCCTAGTTGTTCAAACAACAACCAGTGTGGCTGGAGCTTATGAACTTTGAGGTGATGTGTGGGTTATCAACTTACTGCCTCTCAGCTCCAAACAAACCCTTCAATAAATGCTTTCTGATAAACAACAGAATTCCTTTAAGCATTTCTCTTTTAAAGTGCCCACTATGTTAACTTTTCTCAGTAGAAGTTGCTGGAGGAACATTGCAGGAGAAAGAGGTTTCCTGCAATCTCCAACATAACAGAGGGAGTGGAAGGGGATTGACAGGGTGAAGGTCAGACTTGTGGGTGTGAGAACATCTGGTAAAGCCTGCAAAATGATCCCTCTGGGACCTTGCAGCCTTGGCCTGGCCATAACCTATCTAAAGCATACTAGGCAGGGAAACCAAGATTCCTGCCTGACCTACATACAGCTGCCTGTTATCCACAGGGTCCCATACCAGGCATTTGATCCTTCTGCAAGACCCCTATGTTATGTAGCCCATGCTCTCTAAAGGCCTCCTGCCCTTGAGATCTGAATCCCTTCTTTTTTTTTTTTTTGCAGTACTGGGGCCTCTCACTGCTGTGGCCTCTCCTGTTGCGGAGCACAGGCTCTGGAAGCGTAGGCTCAGCGGCCATGACTCACGGTCCCAGCAGCTCCGCGGCATGTGGGATCTTCCCAGACCGGGGCACGAACCCGTGTCCCCTGCATCGGCAGGCGGACTCTCAACCACTGCGCCACCAGGGATGCCCTGAATCCCTTCTTAGTTTATTCTTCCTTGGGTACTCTCCCTCAGCCCTAGGGTACCATATATAGTTTCCTTATATATATAGTTTTTCTTTTATTATAGTTAATTATTATTATATTAAACATCTCCTGTTTAATCTACTGAGTGATTTATATCTCCTGATAGGACCCAGACTGCTACAGAATTGGAACTGGGAGTGGTCCCAGGAGATAAAACCCTAAAGATGGGATTTGGGGATTGGTTTGGTTGTGCCCTTGGGCTAGAGTGCAGTGCTCAAGGAGGAAGAATCAGCAAAATGAGAAGGAGAGACCAGAAAAATAGGAGGAAAACCAGAAAATATTGATGTCTTAGAAGATAAGAAAGTGAATCAAGAAATGGCTGTGAACAAGACATGGAAGCAACTGAGATGTCCATCAACAGATGAATGGATAAAGAACATGTGGTATATATACACACAATGGAATATCGCTCAGCCATAAAAAAAAGAATGAGGGCTTCCCTGGTGGCGCAGTGGTTGAGAGTCCGCCTGCCGATGCAGGGGACACGGGTTCGTGCCCCGGTCCGGGAAGATCCCACGTGCCGCGGAGCGGCTGGGCCCATGAGCCATGGTCGCTGAGCCTGCGTGTCCAGAGCCTGTGCTCCACAACGGGAGAGGCCACAGAAGTGAGAGGCCCGCGTACCGAGAAAAAAAAAAAAAGACATAAACCTGTATTTGTTAGCAGAGAAAAATGTCCATGATAATCTATTATGTAAAAAGCAGATCACAATACAATGTATATAGGTCATAGATAGTATGATCACATTTTCATTAAAAAATAATGAAAATATATTTAAAATTAAAACTTAAAATCCAGTGCTGGCTACAGTGTGATGAAATAATCTTACACAGTTCGTACAACCTGATACAAAGTTTTTAGAAAGTTAATTTAGCAGTTATCAAAAATTTAAACATTGAAGAGTCGGTACTTCCCTGGTGGCACAGTGGTTAAGAATCCGCCTGGCAATGCAGGGGATACGGGTTCGAGCCCTGGTCTGGGAAGATCCCACATGCAGCGGAGCAACTAAGCCCGTGAGCCACAACTACCAAGCCTGCGCTCTAGAGCCCACGAGCCACAACTACTGAAGCCCGTGCGCCTAGAGACCGTGCCCTGCAGTAAGAGAAACCACCGCAATGAGAAGCCCGCACACCGCAACGAAGAGTAGCCCCCGCTCGCCACAACTAGGGAAAGCCCGCACACAGCAACGAAGACCCGACGCAGCCAAAAATAAATAAAGAGTTCCATAATTTTAAAAAGATATATGTACAAGGATGATCATAATATCAAAAAATTAGAAACGTGAACTAAGAATGCTGCCTGCCATGTTGGTAAACAAAGGGTGTTGCAGCCATCAAGCCCACAAGCCCAGACAGTGAGCCCTGAGGGAACTCAGGATGGAAACCAGGAATGCCCATAACCTAGCAATCAACTGCTGCAGCCACCCAGCCCCCAACGGTGCACCCTGAGGAGACTCAGGATGAGAGAACACAGGATACTGGCCCCAGATAGCTGAGGTGAATATCTAAGGAATGATTTCAGTGATCCAAGACTTTGCATCTTCCCATACATAGAAAAGTGCTAATTTTAGTAACCTGAGATGTCTGGCTTTCTTTAATTAACAATAATCTTTTGATGTTCCAACTTGTACCTGCCCTTGGTTGCAAAAACTCCTATATATCCTGGCTTCCCCCACGCCCACCTCTATGGAACAGTCTCTCAGAGTTATCTGAGATGCTGTCTCCCAGGCTTGAAGTCCTCAGAATGTCTGCTAAATAAAACATAACTCTCAACTTTTGGATTGTGCATTTTTTTTCAGTCAACAGAAACAATCCAAATGCTCAGTAATTGGAGTTGATTAAATAAACTATGGTTCACATAAACAACTGACTATAATACTAAAAAGTGAGATAGATTCATATATACTGGCATAGAGATAGTAAAAAAATACATCGTTTAAAAAAGAAGCAAACTGAAAAGCAATATAATCAGTATTATACATGCAAAATAATAGTAGCATTAGTATAAGTATGAAACACTAGGAGGCATTAGCAACAAAATGCTGACAATTATTATGGAGATGAGGGCCGGAAGGCCTGATGGAAGTTACGGGTTCCTTAACTCTCAAAGTTTTGTATTTCTGGAAGCTTTAAATTGTGCATAAAGAATGATTATTAGTAATGTAATAAGAAAAAAATTATGCATTCGATAGATGTTAATAATCAGAACAATTAAACTGCCACATGGGCTGTTTCACTATCTAACTAGTCAAAAGTTTCCTCTCTAAGAAAGATGTTTGTCTGCTCCCCCATGCCTTCAAGGCCTCTACTTGCCCAGCTTCAAGACCGAAGAAAGAGCCCGGAGTCAGCAACAGAGACATCAATGGTTTAATGGATAGGGGGAGCTTACCTGTCTGAATCAAGGTCCTAGAGTGACACCGCACTGTGTACGGCGGAGGGCGGGCAGGACACAGGGCAGTCTTTGCTCCCAGGGGCAGAGGGAGGTTAGCAATTATAGGGGTAAGTAACTACAGGTCGACTCATTACCAGGGAAACCAGCCGAGGGGCACGCCCCCTCGCCAGCCCTTTGCTAAGCTATCACTAGCTAGGGCCTGGGGCAAGTATGTAGGAAGGTCAGTCATGCGAGTCGGGTGTAGGTGAGGCAGGAACCGGTTAAGCAGGGGATGTATAGAGAGCAAGAGAACAGCTACCTCCAGCGGCCTAACCATACAGAAGGTTTTAAAAATACCAAGTGCAGAAGGCTGGACATTTAACCTTCAACCCTTCCATTCACCTAATTAGCCATCATGAATCTTTCATCCACAAATACATTTGAAGGCCTTTGAAATCGATTCCTACTCAGACTCTAGTCTTCATAAACAGAAGTCAAGGTGATAGCCGCACCAGAAAGTTCAAAGAATCTGATAAAGCAGTCATTCAAATTCTTGTTTGTAGGTGGCCACCTGGTGATCAGGGCAGCAATTCGCTGAAAAGGACAAAAGATGACGGAGTAGGAGTCCCCCCAATCCAGAACCATATGGAATCAAACAGCGTGCGCCAACCAAGAAAGGAGGCACACACCTCGCTGGCCACCTGCACAGCTGCCGGGTCTTGTTTCATCAGTAAAGTTTCGCCAAATTGCCAATCAGCGGCGACGCTGGACGTAGACGCGCTACGCTGTGACATCAGAACAAGATGGCTGCTCCCTGAAGACGTTCATCTGAATGTTGCCACCTCGCTCGTGTCAGGCTCAGAGTTAAAGACTCGGCCTTTCTCCAAACATGTTCTCCTTCCGAGGCTGTGGTCGCTGGGTCGCGGCTTCACTCACCAAACAGCACCATCCGTCTTCCCGGTTCAGCGGTGACAGCGCGGCGCCCTGGACTCCGCACTTCGACGTGGTAGTCATCGGCGGAGGACATGCGGGGACCGAAGCCGCTGCCGCCGCCGCTCGGTGCGGCTCCCGGACTCTGCTGCTCACGCACCGAGTGGACACCATCGGTGAGTAGCGCGGTGTGGGGCTTGCCTAGGACGCAAGAAGCCAGTGTCCTCCTCCGCCCCCTCCCAGTGCCTGGGATGTGGGCAACCTTTTCCTTCCCTTAAGGCTGGTGAGAATCCTGCCGACTGTGGTTGTAGCCTGATTTGTGCTTCGCAGATCAAGCGGGCCCGGGCCAGAGCTCTAAGACTAGGGGCCATTCTGTGGACCGTGGATTGTGATGCTGCCGAAAAGTAATTAGTGGGGAGGGTGCGGGGGCCTGGGGGTTGGTGAGAGGGGGTGCCTTGAGAAAAGGGCAAACTGTAGGAACACTGGCTGATGCCTTATTTCATTGTTGCCATTTGCCCTTTACTAGCTTGTTGCTTTGGTTAAAGAGTGAATTAGGACTTCCCTGGTGGCGCCGTGGTTAAAAATCTGCCTGCCCACGCAGGGGACACTGTTGGATCCCTGGTCTGGGAAGATCCCACATGCCGCGGAGCAACTAAGCCCGTGAGCCACAACTACTGAGCCCAAGTGCCACTGAGCCTGCGCTCTGGAGCCCGTGAGCCACAACTACTGAAGCCCCCGCGCCTAGAGCCCGTGCTCCGCAACGAGAGAAGCCACCGCGGTGAGAAGCCCGCGCACCGCAACTAGAGAAAGCCCGTCCACGCGCAGCAACCAAGACCCAAGGCAGCCAAAAATAAAAATATATAAATAAATAAATTTATTTTTTTTAAAGTGAATTAATATTATTAGTACCCGTTTATTAAATGACCATTGTGTTTTTCTCGAGATTTTGTGAAGCCCTTTTGAAGAACGAGGGTACTTTTTTATTGCATTCTGTATTCCTACTGAATGTTTATTCCCCAGTTTTGTGCTTAGGACGACCCGACAGTGGTTTTTTGCACTTACAGGCTGTGGTTGGACGGCCATAATTTAAACAAGACTCCTCTCTAGCATCATCTTAGGTACTAGCTAGGACATTATCCTGTAAATTATGCATGCCTATGTCTTTCCTCTTGCATTTTGCTTAAGAGTGAATAGTAACTGAAATGTTAACTGTGCTTTGTGTAGTGAAATACTTTTTAAAACAACCATTCAGCTCGTAACTGTGGAGAAATATGCACTGTTAACAGCGATTCTTTTGGAGCGAGGCTGTATGATTACCCGAGTAAAAACCAGGAATAACAATTTAAAAAATCTAATGAACAAAAAAGTATTGAACTAAGATGATCATTAAATAGTACAAGTAATGTAGTTCTGTCAAGGATAAAGGAATTCCCATCAAAACCCATATTCATTAGGTAGTCATTAATATCCTATAAAAATACCCATTGTATTTATACCAATATAATATGACCTAAAGTTTCTTTTTAAATAAATAGATTTCAGAGATATTTTAATAACTCTTATATTAATAGATGAGCTTAATAAATGACAGTTCTAGCTTAAAATCAAAGTCTCATTTTTTTAAGGTAATTGGATGTAGTAGAGTATCAAGTATTTCTGTCCTCAGAAAGATAGCTTTGGCTGAGAAAGTTGAACTTCCGTAAGAATACAGAATGCAGGAATTGTCCTCTTTCAATTCAGTCATATCATCTGCAAATAATGAAGTCAGAGACAAAATCTTTTATACTAACCTGGAAAATAATGCTTTTCGACAAACTATTTTTTGGCATTCACGACAAAAGAGAAAAGTCTTCTGACACTAAATCAGACACTGGCAAGTAGGATTACCATGATTACTTTAGATCAATAAAGGTTTACCCCTAAACTGAATTTAGGTCATACTCCCCAAACAATGCCTCATAGGGAATAGTGTTTACCTAAGTAAATAGTGATTCTGTGTCAAAGGAAGGAGGGAAATAATCTACTGCAGCTGTCATCCCTGTTTTTAGAGTAGGGACGCTGAGGTGCAGAATATTAGATAACTTGCCGAGATCACTTGGAGCTTATAAGTGGTAAATCTAGGAACTCAGCCAGATCTCTTGCTCACTCCTAACCCATGCTCCTAATCACAGCACGATTCAGCCTCCCTCTGGAGACCATGAAAACTTTTGGAGGGCTTGTAGCTGGCCACAGCGGATCAGCAGATTGTTGACATAGCTTTCCCACTCTGTACCTCCCATAAGACTTGGGGGATTTAAGGAGAAGGTATAAAATGTGAATTCTACTTTCAGGAAGCTTATAATTTAATTATTTCTGCAAAATAAGCATAAAGAAAACAGCAGATGGCATTTATGGAAGACATACTTGATTATAACTGTGAACCAGTGCAAAGGGACTTCTTAAAATTATGCTTGATTTAGGAAGGTTTCATGAGGTAAGAATTTCAAGGTCACATTGAAAAGGAAGAAGAAAAGGCAACGTAATGAATGTGTACAAGGGAAAGATTCAAAAGAAACTTTCAGCAATGGTTTGTCTTCCAGGATGCCCTGCATAACTTTTTCTCTTTTTAAAATTTTATTTATTTTTGGCTGTGTTGGGTCTTTGTTGCTGCGTGCAGGCCTTCTTCAGTTGCAGAGAGCGGGGGATACCCTTCGTTGCGGTGCGCGGGCTTCTCATTTTGGTGGCTTCTCTTGTTGCAGAGCATGGGCTCTAGGCGCGTGGGCTTCAGTAGTTGTGCCTTGCAGGCCCTAGAGCGCAGGCTCAGTAGTTGTGGTGCACGGACTTAGTTGCTCTGCGGCATGTGGGATCCTCCCAGACCAGGGCTCGAATGCAGGGGGATTCTTAACCACTGTGCCACCAGGAAGTCCCACCCTGAATAACTCTTGCATCCTGTTGGAACTCCAGCATTTTTAGTGTTTGCTTCAAGTTCTTTTATTTTATCAAGACTCACTATATGCAGGATACTAATATATTTATTTTGTTTATGTCTGTTCTCTTTAGGTCAGATGTCCTGTAATCCTTCCTTTGGTGGCATTGGAAAGGGGCATTTAATGAGAGAAGTTGATGCCTTGGATGGCCTGTGTTCTCGAATCTGTGACCAGTCTGGTGTACATTACAAAGTATTAAACCGGCGCAAGGGACCAGCTGTTTGGGGTCTGAGAGCTCAAATTGATAGGAAACTTTATAAACAGAACATGCAGGTAAGAACAGGGCATGAAACCGGGAAAGATTGTAGTGATTGTTTAACTGTTATGTTTCAGCTTGCTTTCTGTTTTGACAGAAAGAAATCCTAAATACACCGCTGCTTACTGTTCAGGAGGGAGCGGTAGAAGATCTCATTCTTACAGAACCAGAGCCTGAGCACACTGGGAAATATCGCGTCAGTGGTGTTGTTTTGGGTATGTACTGCCTACAGATGATAATAATAGTATCAAACTCCATGTGAGAAATTGATTTTGAGCAGAGTATGGAGATGTTTTGCTAATTCTAGGAAACTGTGTTTTCTGTTCATACATGAGGAAAACTGTATAAAAAAATCATACTTCTCCTTTCATTTTGACAACGAAGCTCACATTCTGTACCATCTTATTTTGGGACTCTGTAACCTGCATAATTGTGTATTTTCCTCCTGGTATTTCTTATTTCTGACTTTAAATATTTTTAATTTATATTTTACAGGATTATTATATGTTTTTTATTTGAGTTTTATATTGATTTTTAAATTAAAATAACACATGCACGTAATTTTTACAAAAATCAAATAGAATTTAAATTTGTATGTAAAAACAATTTCTCTCTATTATCTCCCTCTACAGACTTAACCACTTAAACAGTGATGGGAAGATTTGTGTGTGCACAGTTAATTTTATTGCTTGGGCAACCGTATAGTCATGGTGATTAGGGATTGAACTGGCCTTTTTGTTGGGAACTCCCAAACATCTGTGTCTCTTAGTCCTCAGGCAAAGAATCCATCTTCTGCCAGGGGACTGGACTGTTGGCGCCTGCTAGCATTCTAGGAACAAAATGGTAGGAGGGGCTGTGCTGAAGAATCTCAGTCATTTAAAATACAGAGATTAACTTATTTTCCCTATTTTAAAATTAATTTTTATTATACGTTTATTAGTTTTTTTTTGAATGGGGAATACATATAATGGTAAACGGTTTAAAGGAGATGAAAGAAGGTAGAATGAAAAGGTGGACTCTCATCTTGTGCCCCAGGCAGCCAGTTTCCTTCCTCGGGAGTATTGCTCGTCTCTTGTGTGATCTTTCTGTGTGTGTGTTTATATTTCCCCCCAACACACATAGCAGTAGCATATTGTACACACTATTCTGTCCTTTTTTTTTTTTTTCAACCACTTAATCTGTGTTTGGTTTTCTTTGCTTTAGGGAGCTATGTTTCTTTCTTAAAAGTTCATGTTTTTGTCCTGTATATTACCTTAGTAACTATGATTTTGTATAATATACTTAATCTTCTCTTTCTTCTGTCAGTGTTTACTGACTTCCCTCTGTTGAACAGTTACTAGTTTTATTTTCATTTCCCTTTCTCTCCCCTGCGTCCTTTCCCCTCCAGATTTGATGATTATATTGTTTGATTAGTGTAAGGTAGATCTGTCTGCAGGCAAACCTTCATATGCAGATTTCAACTCTTTTCTCTCATTTTCAGCCCCCTAGCTTCATTCCTACAGTTCTTATATTCAGTCCTCCAGTTTCTGAGCCTTGGCACGGCAAGTTGCTTCATTGTCATCAGTATGTTCTCTTGAGGTTCTTGAGTTAAGGCCTTCTCCCCTCTGCTAAATCAGTTATCACTCTTCCAACCACTTTTTTAAAATTTAATTTTATATTGGAGTATAGTTGATTTACGATATTGTGTTAGTTTTAGGAGTACAGCAAAGTGATTCAGTTATACATATACATATATCCATTTCTTTTTCAGATTCTTTTCCCCTGTAGGTTATTACAGAATATTGAGTAGAGTTCCATGTGCTATACTATACAGTAGGTCCTTGTTGATTATCTAGTTTATATGTAGTGTGAATATGTTAATCCCAAACTCCCTCCCCACTGCAACCACTTTCTATCTTCTGAAAATATTTTGAAGTTTCTCATCTTTTGACAAATTCTTTCCCATTACTTGTCCTGTGGTTTTATATCTTTTTTGCCCCTTTATTTCATTTTCTTGGAGTTTAAAGAGGAAGAAGAAATCATGTGAGGTGGTCTGTCATATTTAACCAGAAGTCTAAAATTAATTAATTTAAAAAATTAACTGAGAACAACAAAAAGTGCGCGGGAGCTGGGCGGGTGCGCGGACGCCGGGGCCGGGCTCCGCTGCGCCCCGCCGCGCCCCGCCGCTCGGGGGGCATGTCTCACAGCCCGAACTTGACCGCGCACATGCCCGCCGCCTCCCTCAGCGCCTCTGGGAGCATCCACCCGCCCTCCACCAGTATGGCGACGTCTTCCCAGTACCGCCAGCTGCTGAGTGACTACGGGCCGCCATCTCTGGGCTATGCCCAGGAAACTGGGAAGAGCCAGGTGCCCCAGAGCAAATACGCGGAGCTGCTGGCCATCATTGCAGAGCTGGGGAGAGAGGTCAGACTCCTCTCCGCGGGCAGCTGGAGCGCGATGGAGAGCCTGAAACGCGGCATCATCCACGCACGAGGGTTGGTGCGGGAGTGCTTGGCAGAAACGGAACGGAAGGCCGGGTCCTAGCTGCCTCATGAGCCTGGAAGGTTTTCTGTCTTCTTCGGAGAGGAGAAGTTACAGTAGTTCATCTCCCCTGTTAGGATGAAACTTTGTTTTCAAAATGGCAACAGTTTTGTTTCTCCTCCCCCCCGCCCCTCCCGTGGTTCACCAGGCTCCGAATCTACAGCCTGAAAGATTGAGGAAAGATTTTGTGGTTGATGGGGAGTTACATTTTAACTTTTTTTTTTTTTTTTGCGGTACGCGGGCCGCTCACTGCTGTGGCCTCTCCCGTTGCAGAGCACAGGCTCCGGACGCACAGGCCCAGCGGCCATGGCCCCGGGCCCAGCCTTTCCGCGGCATGTGGGATCTTCCCGGACCGGGGCACGAACCCGTGTCCCGAACCCGTGTCCCCTGCATCAGCAGGCGGACTCTCAACCACTGCGCCACCAGGGAAGCCCAATGGGGAGTTACATTTTAAATAGTGAGGAACTACCCAGGTGTTGTTGTTTTTCAAAGCATTGATTCAAAAGAGGCACGTAAAAATTACCTTACAGCAGACTAGTTTGCCTCCAAGATACCAGTGTCTCACTCTCCTCTTTTGAATACATTTATGTTACCCGCATTGTTCTTTGTTCCTTTTCGTAAGCTGATACAACTTGAAGGGGTTTTTTTTTGTAGTGCGGACTTGACAGCACACTTAACTAGTAGCTGGTCCCTTCGTTTCCCATACACTATAGATTCTGCTTAATGTAATTTCTTTTTTGCTTAAGCATTTGCATGACTATTAGTGCTTTGAAGTCAATTTTAAAACCCAGTTTTAGAACCCAGAACCACCTAAATGGTCTTGTCAAAAGACTGAACCTGAAGGCTTCCCTGGTGGCGCAGTGGTTGAGAGTCCGCCTGCCGATGCTAGGGGACGCGGGTTCGTGCCCCGGTCTGGGAAGATCCCACATGCCGCGGAGCGGCTGGGCCCGTGAGCCATGGCCGCTGAGCCTGCACATCCGGAGCCTGTGCTCTGCAACCGGAGAGGCCACAACAGTGAGAGGCCCGCGTACCAAAAAAAAGCACAAGTTATAAATACAGAAGAAAGAGCCACCTCCCAAACCAAACCTAACAAGGATCCCGAAATTTTTTCTGAGACTGTATGTAGATTTCAGTTCTGCCTTTCCTGTAAGTTGATCCAAACATCTGGAAGAAGATGGAACTGTTTGCATCTTTTTATTTATTACTCGATGTAATAAGGCTTATTTTCATTAACAGCTTGTAAAAAAAAAAAAGGAAAATTACCTGAGACTATTCAGTGCTGACAAGGTTTTAGGAGCATGTGTGCCGGTGAGAATACATTATGCACTCCATCCCAGCTTCCTTGGATTCTTGAGATTGATAACATATAGGCTTCTTACTGATTTAAAATCTTTTTCAAGTTTCTAAAGACCAAATTTTTCCGTAGTTTTACTACAAAATAGTCACGTTCCAATTTGATCCATGGTAACAATTAGAACCTGAGTTTTATTTTGTTTCCTATCCTTTAGTGGATGGAAGTACAGTGTATGCGGAGAGTGTGGTTCTAACTACTGGGACGTTTCTGAGAGGCATGATTGTAATTGGATTGGAGATGCATCCAGCAGGACGTTTAGGGGATCAGCCTTCCATAGGGTTGGCTCAGACTCTGGAGAAGTTGGGGTTTGTGGTGGGAAGATTGAAGACTGGGACTCCGCCCCGGATCGCCAAAGAATCCATTAATTTCAGCATTCTAAACAAGCAGACACCAGATAATCCATCCATACCGTTCAGCTTTATCAATGAGACAGTGTGGATCAAGGTGAGATCATTTATGAAAATCTGGCTTTAAACAGAGGATATAGACTAAGCATTTTTTTCTCTTTTTTTTTTTTGGTAGCAATTCACTTTTCTTCACTATTAGTGTGCAAAAAAGGGATCTTTAAAAGGATTAGCTGATTTGGCTACTTGGGTATTTCCCCATAAATTCTTAAATTTCATTACTTTGATAACTTTGCCTATTTAAACTTTTTGAAATAGTTTCAGAAAAGTTGTAAGACTGTGAAACTCCTATAAACCATTGAAATTCACCCATTGTTAATATTTTGCCCTCTCTCCATATATAGAGAATAGATACATGTATATATTTAATGTATAAAACAGTAATATACACATTTATTTATTTTAAATTTATTTATTTTTGGTTGCGTTGGGTCTTTGTTGCTGCGCACGGGCTTTCTCTAGTTGCGGCGAGCGGGGGCTACTCTTTGTTGAGGTGTGCGGGTTTCTCATTGCGGTGGCTTCTCGTTGCAGAGCACGGGCTCTAGGGTGCGCGAGCTCAGTAGTTGTGGCGCACGGGCTGAGTTGCTCCGCGGCATGTGGGATCTTCCTGGACCAGGGCTTGAACCCTGTCCCCTGCATTGGCAGGCGGATTCTTAACCACTGCGCCACCAGGGGAGCCCCCCCCCATTTATTTTTACTCTTTTTTCTTTTCCAGAAACATTTAAAAGTTACAGAGATTTTGACCCTTTACCTCGAAATACTTCAGTCTGCATCTCAACTAAGCTCAAAGACATCCTCTTTTTTTTTTTTATAGACATCCTCTTTTATAACCTCAATGCAGTGATGAAATTTGGGGAATTTAACATTGACACAGTGCTGTTATCTAATACAAAATCCATAGATTTTGTTGATTGTTCCAATACTTTTTTGTCCCAACATTTTTTTTTTCCAATCTAGGATCACATATTGCATTTAATTTCATTTCTCTTTAATCTGCAACAGTTCCTCAGTCTTTTTTTTTTTAAATAAATTTATTTATTCATTTATTTTTGTCTGCGTTGGGTCTTCGTTGCTGCACACAGGTTTTCTTTAGTTGCGGCAAGGGCTACTCTTCGTTGCAGTGCACGGGCTTCACATTGTGGTGGCTTCTCTTGTGGAGCACGGGCTCTTGGCATGCAGGCTTCAGTAGTTGTGGCTCGCGGGCTCTAGAGCGCAGGTTCAATAGTGGTGCATGGACTTAGTTGCTCCGTGGCATGTGGGATCTTCCCGGAACAGGGCTTGAACCCATGTCCCCTTGCACTGGCAGGCGGATTCTTAACCACTGCGCCGCCAGGGAAGTCCCAGTTCCTCAGTCTTTAATGGCACTGATACTTTTGAAGATACAGGCAACTTCTACCTATCCTTTGAATTTAAAACACAAAAAACTATATTGTGTGTTTAGAATTAAGGGCTAATATTTGATGGTCCTAGTTTCTGGTGAGTGTTACCCTGATGAGTGGCTCCAAGTGTTGTTATTTTGAGCAAGTGACTTTTATATTTTCACTTGGGTAAAATGTAAATCATGATGATACTTTCCTAGTGTGTATATTTTTAAACTTTTTTTTGTTTGTTTGTTTTTGTTTTTGCATTACGTGGGCCTCTCACTGTTGTGGCCTCTCCCGTTGCGGAGCACAGGCTCCGGACGCGCAGGCTCAGCGGCCATGGCTCACAGGCCTAGCCTAGCTGCTCCGCGGCATGTGGGATCTTCCCGGACCAGGGCACAAACCCGTGTCCCCTGCATCGGCAGGCAGACTCTCAACCACTGCGCCACCAGGGAAGCCCAAACTTTTTGTTTTTTAGTTTTATATTTTATTTTTGGCCACGCCACACAGCTTGTGGCATCTCAGTTCCCTGACCGGGGATTGAACCCGTGCCTCCTGCAGCGGCAGTGTGGAGTCCTAACCACTGGACCACTAAGGAATTCCCTGTTTTGACATTCCTGGTTCACCTTCCTCAATACTTTGTTCTTGCTTAGTTTTAAAGCAACAATCCCAGACATCACATCATTTCACTCAGATACACTTTGGTACATGTCTTTAACAAATAAGGACTTTCTAAAAATCGACACAGTACTATTATCACACATAGCAGAACATAATTTTTTAACATCATCTGATATTCAGTGCTCAACTTTCCCTAGTTTTTATAGTTGTTTTTAAATGTTTATTTAAAATGTTTTTTTTTACAGTTGTTTTATTTGAACGAAGAACCAAATGAGGTCCATACATGACTTTGGACTTTGGATAATATGTCTTATAATAGTTCCCCTTTTTTTTTTACACTTATATGTGGAAGAAACCGAGTCATTTCTTTTCTGAAGTTTCCTACATTCTAGATTTGTCTGATTTCAACCCTCTGGTGCCTTAAACATGTTCCTGCATCCTCTGTATTTCCCGTAAACTGTTGATCTGGAGGCTTGCGTAAATTTAGGTTCATCTTTTGGGTTGTTTTTAACAAGCATACTTCACCATTAGCATTTGGCATTATGCATAGATTTAATATCTATAAAAGTAAGTGCATATCATGTGTGGCATTTATTTGAATAATAGGCAAACTAATAGAGAGGCAAAACAATGTTGTAACTAGTTCCTGTGTTTTAGCCAGAAGATCAGCTGCCATGTTACTTGACTCACACCAACCCTCAAGTGGATGAGATTGTCCTTGAGAACCTTCACCTTAACTGTCATGTTAAGGAAACTACAAAAGGACCCCGGTAAGGACAAAGTATCAGTGCTCAATTACTGTAAGGAACAATGTCAACCCTCTTTTGTTTGTTTCATTAAATTTTTAAATTTCAATGTCTTTTTCTAGATACTGTCCCTCCATTGAATCAAAGGTTTTGCGTTTTCCAAACCGTCTGCATCAGGTTTGGTTGGAACCTGAAGGATTGGATTCTGACCTCATCTACCCGCAAGGGTTATCTGTGACACTGCCAGCTGAATTACAAGAGAAAATGATCACATGCATCAGAGGCTTGGAGAAAGCTAAAATGATTCAGCCAGGTAAAGAGAATGCCAGCTGCCCTTCAGTCTGAGCTCAGCACTGCTTAGCAGATGGTGAGGAGATCTTAGCCACAGTCATGATTGCTTAGAGCCTCAGAACACAAAGCCCAACATCTATGCATTTAAAATAGTCTTCGTTTTTAAACAGCATTTAATGATAATCTTTGCATCTCTACCTTGAGGCAAATCCAGCACTGTTTTTATTATTTTTTACCATTTATTCTTTGGCCAGGCTATGGTGTTCAGTACGATTACTTGGACCCCCGTCAGATCACTCCTTCTCTCGAGACCCATTTGGTGCAGCGGCTCTTCTTTGCTGGACAGATAAATGGCACTACTGGTTATGAGGAAGCTGCAGCTCAAGTAAGAGGTTGTTCAGGTGTTACTGAACAGAAAAGGACTATTTAACTGGTGTTCCTCCTCTTGACGTCTGTTATGATAGCTGTATAGAGCTTAGATACAACTCAGAACTACAATAGAAGATTTATTCTGTTTCAGAGTATACAACAGGATTTTAAAACCACTGTGCCTTTATTACTCTTTTCTGAGCTCCTAGATCCAATAGCGTATTTTGATTAGATTTATTATATTGCTTCTGAAATTTAAAAAAAAGAAAATTTAGTTCTTTTAAACTAACTTTATTGAAAATTACCCTATTATTATTCCTTTTTTTTTTTTTTTTTTGCGGTACGCGGGCCTCTCACTGTTGTGGCCTCTCCCGCTGCGGAGCACAGGCTCCGGATGCGCAGGCTCAGCGGCCATGGCTCACGGGCCCAGCCGCTCCGCAGCACGTGGGATCTTCCCGGACCGGGGCACGAACCCGTGTCCCCTGCATCGGCAGGTGCATTCTTAACCACTGCGCCACCAGGGAAGCCCTATTATTCCTTTTTAAGCAGAAAGTTATGTCATTGTTACTTGTAAGTAGGGAAAGGCTAAAAGAAGTCTTACAAGTGGATTTTTTAAAAAAAGATTAGCCCACCTAGGTTTATTAGGAATATTAGATATTTTTTAAAACAATGAATCATAGCATTCTAAACTGGTACATTACCCAGATTCTGTTTCTGAATATGGACCACATTTTCTGTCTTTGTTCTATCCCTGCTGGGCAGGGCCTGCTTTCTCACTTCCTGAGCCATTTCTTCCAGGTAGTATCTGAATAGGATAGCTCTTTGTTCAGTTCATAATGGCCTTTTAAACATTTCAGTCCTCTTGTAGGGTGTGATAGCTGGAATCAATGCAAGTCTTCGGGTCAGACACAAGCCTCCTTTTGTCATTAGCCGAACAGAAGGCTACATAGGAGTCTTGATTGATGACCTCACCACGCTGGGTACCAACGAACCATACCGCATGTTTACCAGCCGAGCTGAGTTCCGCTTGTCACTGCGTCCTGATAACGCCGACAGCAGGCTCACGTTCCGAGGTAACTCTTCACTGAGTCTTGCAACCAGATTTCCTCTCCTTTAAGACCTCTTTCATTATAGTCTCTCCCTCCCTCTTCTAGGGTACAAGGAAGCTGGTTGTGTGTCCCAACAACGATATGAAAGAGCTACTTGGATGAAGTCTTCTTTAGAAGAAGGCATTTCTGTGCTAAAATCCATTGAGTTTCCAAGTTCTAAATGGAAAAACTTAATCCCAGAGGCTTCTATAAGTATTGGTAAAAGTCTACCTCTCAGGTATGCATTTTTAATGTAGACCTTTCTTACTTTTTTTTTTTTTTTTTTTTTGCGGTACGCGGGCCTCTCAGTGTTGTGGCCTCTCCCGTTGCGGAGCACAGGCTCAGCGGCCGTGGCTCACGGACCCAGCTGCTACGCGGCATGTGGGATCTTCCCGGACCGGGGCACGAACCCGCGTCCCCTGCATCGGCAGGCGGACTCTCAACCACTGCGCCACCAGGGAAGCACCTTTCTTACTTTTTAAAGAAAAATGAAATCATTTCAGAGAGATAGTACCTATAAATTCCCTACCTGCACGTTTTAAATGAATGCAGCGATTACATTTGCTTCTTTTCAGGATCCTTTAGATGTAACTTATCTCTTTATTCATTAATGACAATATATACGATTCTAAATTATTTTCATTTTTTATTTAATTTCTCTGTGGCTCCCACTGAGTTCTTCTGGCTTGCCTAAGATTTAGGGGGTACAAACCAAGAAATAGAGTGATCTGCTTTCTTTTTTAGGCAGGGAGCAATTGGAGTGGTCTCATTTTGCCTGTGAGGTATAGCAGGGAAACTTTGATTAAGCATAGTGTTATAAATTCTTTGGGCTTAATTGAAGAGTCCCTTGCTACATTTTAGGGTTTTGTCCTTGTTTTTACCATTCTGGTTATATGGACTCGTCTAAAGGGCATTAATATAGAGCTTTTTTGCTTCAGAGGTATGTTCCTAAAAACCTTGCATAATTCAAAATCTGCATCTTTCACCATTGCTTTTTCCCATTTAAAAAATGTAAGCTAGTCGGGGGTGTGGGATGCTCAGAAGGCATAAATCTACCATCATCGTATCTTAGAAGCACACATGCTGCCTTGATCTTGCAACTGTGTCTCCAGTATGTTTTTCCTTTATAGTTTTCCTTTATTTCCAACCCTTGCTTTCCTTGTGAGGGATTCTGTGGACTTAAAGGTATACCCATTTTAATGCTACTTTTTATTATCTCTAATCTTTCCAAGTGCTCTCCCCTTAACTAACAGCCAAACATAGCATGTCTTTGTTTGGCTTTCATGTCATCACAGCGTTTTATCGTTTACAATTTCTGTTCCCAGATTTTCATTTTCACGGGAATTTCCCAAAGCACTGGCACCATGGTTAGAGGATAGTAAGCAGGTTTTTAGTTATAGTAACAGTAAGTAATAAATAACCTGTATAGTAGTCACCCAAACCAGGGGATCTCATTCACAGGAAAGACAGCCTGGTTCACAAATAAGGGTGCTGGATGTATTTGTTTACCAGCTAAGTGGTACCGGGAGACGGTAGTAGTATAAACATAGTTTTATAATTCGCTCAGTTGTCCAGCTGTTTGTGTAAATTTAAGAGGGTTCACATTATTTCAAACTTTGCAAAAGAATTTATAACATTATGCTTTGTTTAGATCAAATATTGCACTATTTCAAATTTTGTATAATTAGAATTTACATTCAATGTGACTAACGTGGATTGAGGTCATAGTGAGAGCATGGGAAGTGATTTTTTTCAACACAGTTTAAAATGCGAATTGATGAATAAAAATATGAAAAAGGAGGCTGTCAGTTTTATGTTTTTACCTAACTAATCCCATGAGTAGCCATTTTGTTAAGGTGATTTTTTTAAAAAACAGTAATTTGGCCAAATGCTTTCCTTGTTTATTCAGGTGTCTTTCATTTCAGAAGGAAGCGGTGACAGTGACCGGGCCTCATTTGATTTCAGCAGAATATTTATAGTCTAGGGTTCAGCCTCCCTAAAAGAACCCACTTTATCAGTTCCTAGATATGTAAAGCTAAAAAGATAGAAACTTGGGCAAAGGACATGAGTTGCGTCTACGGCACACGTGGTGGGCTCTGTGCCGGCCTGAGAAGTTGAACTGGACTTCGAGCTGGCATTTTGACAGAAGAGATCCACAGGTGCATGTGCACACACATCTCCTGTCATGATTACAGGGAAACGCATTGACCTGCCAGGTAGCGCAGAAGCCGTCTCTTGTGTTCTGTGGAAGTGTGCTAGCTTGTCCTTCTGGGCCAGACCTCTGCACTCTGAGGCTTAGGCTTCATTCAAAGCTAGTCTTGAAGTTTGGGCCTGCAAACAGCTCCAAGCCTTATAAACAAATTATTTAAAACCTTTTTAGAAGTTAAATGGTCACAGGCTTTTCTTTGAGGTCACTATCCTGCAAGATTCCATGGTAGCTATTTTTTTGGTTAGTCGTTAGGAGGTGTGTTCCAGCATGTTCTATCATTTCTGAAAGGACAACCCCTTTCCTTTTGGAGTTTAGGGTTATTTGGTTTCATTCTAGCTTATCTGATGAGGCCTCTGAAATTAGTTGACATAATTCATCTCGTGGAGCACAACAAAGTCGACAGCTTCTTGTGGAGAGAGGGTGTCTAGCCTTTCCTAGGCCGTCTGAGGAAGAGATGAGTCAGGCATCTGTAGAGGGTGGTGACGCATGACCCTGGTGATAGGATGAGCTGTAAAGAAGGCATCTGGGAGGCCTGGAAGAACTTGGGACCCCAGGATGGGCAGAGCTGACTTTCTGTTGCTTAGATAATTAATTGGTTTAATTGGTTTTGGGTGGACAGAGTTGATCAAAAAAGCAATCTATTAAAAGAGGGAAAGATCAACATAAACAAAAATAAAGTTAAGGGAAACTGTACAGATCAGTGAGGCCTTGTGAGAACCAAACAAAATGAGAAGGAAACTGCGGATATTTTGCAGTCTTGGAGAGCAAGCCAGGAGATCTTCAGCTGGTTCTGAGCACACGTGCAAACACACTCACAGGACGTGGGCTTAATGTGACTTAGATGTAAATTCTTATGGAGTTCAATCAAACCCTTGTTATCAGAGGATATTCTGTCCTTACAAGAAAGGGAGGACAAGTAGATTATTGCAGTGCTACCAGCAACTTATCCCTCATGATAAAGGAAGGGAGTTGAGGAGAATCACATGCTAATCTTCTTGAGGTCCTACTGTGTTGCAGTTGCTGCTGCGTTTGCTCACTGTACTTGGGAAGAATTAGAAATATATTGATATTATTTATTCTGAGATTTGTATTATTTTCAGGGTATCTTGTTCTTAATCTGCTTGATATAATATGGACCCCTGTGTTAATGAAACTTTTATGTATTTGTAGAGCTCTTGATGTTCTGAAGTATGAGGAAGTTGACATAGAGTTGTTGGCCAAGGCTGTTCCAGAGCCCTTGAGGAAGTACACCAAATGTAGAGAACTAGCCGAAAGACTGAAAATAGAAGGTAGAAAATATTTTTTTACTTAGGACGTCTGTATGTTCTCCTTCCCTTTCGTGCAAATTGTGAATGGATGGCAGATCCACAAAGAGCTCTCTGTCAAGAGGAGCCATTATTACCATAGGACCAGCATCATCTTAGGCTCTAACCACTCAGAGTGGTGTTCCCAGATAGCATTGCAACATGTGGGGGCATGCTAGGGATGCAAAATCTCAGGCTCCACCCCAGACCCACTGAGTGAGCATCTGCTTTTTAACAAGATCCCTACATGATTTGTGTGTATATTTCATGTTTGGGAAGTGCTACTGTAGAGCTCTTCTTTAAAAAAATCAACAAAACCCCCCTTTTTTTTTTCTTTTGAACTTTTTTTTTAACATTCCCCCCACCCTTTTTCTTTAGATTTTTTTTTCCCTCCTCCACCCTGCTGCTAAATTATAAGATCTAATGCGAACATGATCAAGGTGTGTTCCAGACTTGTAAACTTGCCTGTTGTAAGAAAGTAATCTTTATTATTTTTTTATATTTATTAATTAATTTATTATTAATTCACTTATTTTGGCTGCACCAGGTCTTAGTTGTGGCATGCGGGATCTCTAGTTGCAGCATGTGGAATTCTTTAGTTGCAGCATGCGAACTCTAAGTTGCGGCATGCATGCGAGATCTAGTTCCCCAACCAGGGATTGAACCCAGGCCCCCAGCATTGGGAGTGCAGTGTCTTACCCACTGGACCACCAGGGTAGTCCCTACATTTTCCCCATTTTAATGTTCTAATAATGAGAAAAATAATGCTATCTTTGGCTTTGACAATATATTGAAATACTCTTCCATTAACAAATACTTACTTTGTATCAGGCAAAGAAATCCACAGTCTGCCCTTGTACATTATTATAACATTTGGTGTGCTCTCATACTCTTCGTCAGTATATTGACCATCAAGGTCACATGTGACTTTTGGAGTTGCACTGAATTCTTTTAAAGTTTTTCTTTATTTAAAAAAATTTCAAAGATAAACAAATACTGAGAATAACGTTAGCTTCTGCATTGTGATAGATTTTTTTCCTCCAGTGGAAAATTATGTGGAGAAAAAGGCAGGGAACAGAAGAGATGGGGGAGAAGGGTAGGAAAAGCAGGATAATGATGGATTGTTCAAACAGGAAAGGACTTTAAGCTCCTTGGGGACCAGCGAAGGTGGTAAGAATGCTGCATTCCTTCTAGCAGTGATAATTTTCTTTCAGTTCCAGAGAGGTCACCTTGCTATACTTTGGCTGCATATATAGGATGACCCAAGTGCTACCTATCATTCTTCCAAATGACCAGACCCTAGTCATTTGCTAATGTGTAAGAAATATTGTTAACCTTTTATCTCAACACCATGACCTTTCTATTGAGTAAAAATTACTTTATTGAACATTTAGGCTGTTAGCATCTAGCTGTTATACTTTAAACTTGGTTTGCAGTTTTGTTTTGTCCAATAAATCATCCAGAATAATTATCTTTAACTTGTTTATAGGAAACCCTGACTTCAGCCACGGAGTAGCTACTGTTTTGCCTTGTTCTTTAAAGACTCTGGCATATATAAAGACTCTAATTTCTATCCATGGCTTAAAAGAAACTACACTAAGTTAAAAAGTAACACATATCAGTGGTTTTCAAATCACTGCCTGGATCCTCCACTAGACAAGTTTCTTCAAGAAACTGTGAGGCAGAAATTAGTTTCAGATTCTTTTTTATAGTTATTTCTAATGTTTTGCTGTATACATTATTTGAAAGATTAAATATATCTTTAACATATACATTACCTCTTCATTTATATTCTGTGATCCTATAAAGAGTCTATGCATGAGTCATAAAATTTCATTCCAATTTGTTGTACTAATTTGTTATATATTGTATTAATCACATGCATTATTTCATTTGATACTTGAAAGTGTCCTATGAAGGATAGCTATTAGCATTATGTCTTAATTTTAGAGATAAGTAAGTGATAACTTGCCCAGCAGCACACAGTTGGTGAGTGGCAGAGCTGGGATTTGAACCTAGCATGTCTGACTATGAGGCCTGTGCACCTCACAACTATGCTTTGTTGTCATAAAGACCATCATAAGTCCTCCGGGTCATCCCTTAACATTTCTAGATAAAGCAGCTGAGGCCTAGAAGGATAATGATGTGTCCATAGTTAGAGGGTAGTTTACTGGCAGAGCCAGGCTCAGAGCTGAGATTTTCTGGCTGCCAGTCGAGTGATGGAAGCAGATACTGCCAGAACCTTTAGGGAAGACTTGCTTTCTTAAACAGGACAGAATGACCACCTCAATTTAGGTTTTAAAACAGGTTTTGGATTTACTTTTCTAAGAACAGAATGCTTTA
Source organism: Delphinus delphis (assembly GCF_949987515.2). Classification (NCBI taxonomy): domain Eukaryota; kingdom Metazoa; phylum Chordata; class Mammalia; order Artiodactyla; family Delphinidae; genus Delphinus; species Delphinus delphis. Next base: position 78,649,879 of record NC_082696.1, on the reverse strand, counting down.
ATTACAAAATAATTGCTGAATTATCTTCCTGACTTCTGAATAACACCTTAGTTAAATTATTTAAATTAGGTTATCACCTAAGAAGATCTACTTTTTTAAATTATAGCTTTATATGGACATAATTTAGAAAACCATCTTCTTGGAGAAACATCTTTTTAAAAAATATTTATTTATTTATTTATGGCTGTGTTGGGTCTTTGCTGCTGCGTGCGGGCTTTCTCTAGTTGTGGCGAGTGGGGGCTACTCTTAGTTGCGGTGCGCGGGCTTCTCATTGCGGTGGCTCCTCTTGTTGCGGAGCACGGGCTATAGGCGCATGGGCTTCAGTAGTTGTGGCTCGCGGGCTCTAGAGCGCAGGCTCAGTAGTTGTGGCTCACGGGCTTAGTTGCTCCACGACATGTGGGATCTTCCCGGACCAGTGCTCAAACCCGTGTCCCCTGCATTGGCAGGCGGATTCTTAACCACTGCGCCACCAGGGAAGCCCTTGGAGAAACATCTTTAGGACTTAAAATTCAAACCTACGGCCTATTGAAGGAAACGTTCCACCAAAATTTGTACTGAGAAGGAAAGCAATTTCTTTTTTTACTTTTAATTTTCTAGATTTTTGAAATGAAAAGGACATGGAATAAACTACCATACAGAATGTTGTAGTTAATACACAAGATACTCCCTCTCTTTATTTTAGCCTCAATGTGCTCATCTGTGAAAGGGAACACCTTCCCCACCTGTCTCATGGTACTGAGATCATGTATGCAAAAGCTCTCTGTAAATTGTAAAAAACTAAAAATGTAAGTTGTTAATGTAATCTGCATATCATAATTAATTTTGTTCACCAGCCACATATGAATCAGTATTGTTCCATCAGCAACAAGAAATAAAGGAAGTTCAGCGAGATGAAGCTCTCCAACTGCCAAAAGACCTAGATTATTTGACTCTCAGGGATGTGTCTTTGTCCCATGAAGTTCGAGAGAAGCTACATTTCAGCCGCCCACAGACGGTAAGAAAACAGGCAGTGGATAGGAACGGTTTATAAAGAGCCAGAGCTCTAATTTTTAAAACCTGGATTTACAGTGGCCACATAACTAATTTTTATTTCATCATAAAAAGCTTAATCTCTTATTTTCATATTCTCTTTGTATGACAGATGTCAGTATGTTTTTATGAGATGAAAAAGCTTAGTCTAAATAAGTAACTGGAAGTCAAGAATTGGGTTGATTATAATTATCCTCTAGTCCCAACCTTGCGCTAAACTGTCAGTGCAAACTTGTATATATGCATGACTTAAAAGAAACTACTTTAGGTTAAAATAGAATATATATCAGTAGTTTTCAAATCACTACTTGGATCCCTGCCCTAGGGATTCCATAGTGGTGTGTTGGGAGCCACTAGGAGGAATAAGGGGGCCAAAGAGGCCCCCCACCCCATGCTCCTGTTTGTGTGCGTGTGTGTGTCTATGTGTGTTTTGCATTTGCCTGAGTGCACGTGCACCCAGCTGTAAACATCTGGTAAAAACTTTATAGTATATAATATTGGGACTTGTAATAACAAATATTTAGACTGGTAGGCTGTATTTATTGATTCTGAGACACACTTTAACATCTCTGAAACTGGGTTGTATCTTAAAAATTGATGATGTATCATAGTTTAATGGGAAGTGGGTTGTGTTTGTTTTGGTTTTGGTAATGGTTCATAAAAATAAAGGGGCACTTAACAAAACCATAGTCTGCAAAAAATTTTTAAAAAAATAGTTTTTAAAGGGAGGAGTGATTTCATGGTGTTCATGAACTTAACATGGTGTTCTTAGTAAAAGTCATTGTGGAAAGTGGGCAAAGAGGCTCTAAGTTTTATAACTGTATCCTATTCATATTGGGTTATGTTTCTGTGGATACTCACGGGCTGCACTGCCCAGTATGATAGCTGTTAGCCAAATGCGACCATTGACATTAATTAAAATTAAATTAAAAATTCAACTCTTCAGTCATACTAGCCACATTTCAAGTGCTCAGTAGCTACAGTAGGCTATTGGCTACCATATTGGACAGTGCATTTTTACTGTGCAAATGTTATAGAAAATTTACATTATCACAGAAAATTGGATTGCACAGAACTGGTCATTGGAGTTCACCTCTTATCCAAAATTCTAAAATACAAAAAGCTCTGACAAATGCCTGCTACAGACTCATTTGGTGGCAAAACAGACCTGAACTGATATGAGGTCTTTATACCACTTGGAGTGAATAATTCATACATTTCACTGTAAAAATATACCACAGAAATATTACTGAGATTAATTATAGAGTGCTGCCCAACACACTGCTAGTGACGTTAGATTAGTTTAATGAAGAGAAAAGGTTAGGTACTCTAACATCTGTTAGTTACAAGATCTTGGACAACTCATTTTAATGTCTGTGAGCCTCAGTTTCCCGTTTGTAAAATGAAGATATTAATAATAACCACATTTCTTTTATCTACTTTCTGAGTTATTTTGAAGATACATTAAGATAATAGTTTTAAAAATATTTCATAAACTGTAACATACAGATTGTTAGCAGGAGGAAAATAGATTTGCTTATAATTGACATAGCTTATTTATGTTTCTCTCGTGGTTTTTAATTCCTAGATTGGGGCTGCCAGTCGTATACCTGGAGTGACACCTGCTGCCATCATCAATCTGCTCAGATTTGTGAAGACCACTCAGCAAAGACAGGCAGCTATGGACAGATTGCCCAAAACTGATCAACATTTATGTAACACAGACAAACTTGAAGATAGGCAGTTATAGCTTTCTATTCATAGAAGACTTTTAATCAATACAAGAGTATAGATAGGAGATAAGATGTATTTTTTTTTAGCTTATTATTAGTAACAAAGTTTATTTAGCTAATTAAATCCAATCTAATCTTAATCGCTCCTGACAATGTACAAAATTCTTTTCTCAAAGTTTCCTTTTTTCACAAACGTTTTATCACTTTTTATATCCATATGATTTGTCCCTTAGTTTGCCCCATCCAGAAACAAACAGCTCTAGGACAAAATTATTACCATCATTTTTCCTCAACAAAAATATCTCCATTCTTGGGCTTCCTTGGTGGCGCAGTGGCTAAGAATCCGCCTGCCAATGCAGGGGACACAGGTTCAAGCCCTGGTCTGGGAAGATCCCACATGCCGCGGAGCAACTAAGCCCGTACGCCACAACTACTGAGCCTGTGCTCTAGAGCCCACGAGCCACAACTACTGAGCCCGTGTGCCACAACTACTGAAGCCCGTGTACCTAGAGCCCGTGCTCTGCAACAAGAGAAACCACCACAATGAGAAGCCCGCACACCGCAACCAAGAGTAGCCCCCGCTCGCGGCAACTAGAGAAAGCCCATGCACAGTAAGAAAGACACAATGCAGCCAAAAATAAAAATAAGTAAAATAAATAAATTAAAAAAAAAAAAAAACTCCATTCTTTTTTTTTTTTTTTTTTTTTTGCGGTACGTGGGTCTCTCACTGTTGTAGCCTCTCCCGTTGCAGAGCACAGGCTCTGGACGCACAGGCTCAGCGGCCATGGCTCATGGGCCCAGCCGCTCCACGGCATGTGGGATCCTCCCGGACCGGGGCATGAACCTGTGTCCCCTGCATCGGCAGGCAGACTCTCAACCACTGCACCACCGGGGAAGCCCCAACTCCATTCTTTATACCTTCCCTTGCCGACGACACATATCTTACTTGCTTTACACAGTGAAATGCTTCCCTTATCATTTTTAGTAGCTTTAATTACATATTACAATTTTTAACCCTTAAAAGCCTTAACAAAATAAAGAAACAAGTAATTGAACTGTTATACCAGCATTTACTGACTGGCAAACTTATGAACATATTCCATAACCTCTAAAAACTTAACATCTTTCTCATAGCATAATTTCTCTTTAATGTGGTACAAGATACGTGTTTAATAAACCCAAACATCTTCTGAAGTTCCACTAATTAACCCAAGGCTGAAGTCTCAGGCAAAGTGGGCTTTGTATTTTCAGGACATGGTAAGAGTTAACTTCAAGCTTTCTCCTAGGCATATTTTTGTTCTCTCAGGGTCAGAATTCTGAAAACAGTTATTTCATCAAGCTAGCTTCCTCTAAGTGCACTTCCCAACACAAACGGTCCTCAATGTCAGACACATGTCAGAACCAACTGGCAAAATGCCCAAATAGCACTTCATGCTCAAAAAAGTAGTTTGCCGGGCGCACACCGGTGGACTCGGTCTTGGAGCTCGTCAGCTCGTTTGGAGGCATCTTTCCGTTCCACCAAGGAAAAGCGTACATTGGCAGCCAGTGCCGAGCAGGGGACAAACAGGGAGGAGCCCCGAAACAAATGGTTTCGACAGCTGCTAGGAACGTCCCCCCAAATCCCCCTCCTGGGGCCACCGAGCCACGAGCAGCGGGGACCTCGCAGCCATCCCAGCACGTCGTCAAGGCAGCGGCTCTGCTCCAAGATGTATTTCTATTTAGCACCTGTTAATCTTATTAGGTTATTATAGCTTTGTCATTAATTTATGAATAGGAGAGAGATTATAACTGCTTTTTGTGGATCTGAAAAAATAGTTATAAACTCTTGATTTATACTCTTTCAGGTGCTCTAATACTATTAATGTACGTTTGGGCAGTGTTCATCAAAGAGAGATATGGTGGAACTAAAACTAAACCTGAGAAAAAAATCTCAGCCTGCAGCTAAGGACTCTGTCGGGAATTCCCTGGCGGTCCCGTGGTTGGGACTCTGCACTTCCACTGCAGTGGGCCTGGGTTGGATCTCTGGTCAGGGAACTAAGATCCCGCAAGCCGCGCAGTGCAGCCAACTGAATTAAATTATTTAAAAAATAAGGACTATACAAAATTATCTCACTTAAAGGAATATTTCAAAACAGCCTACCTCCTGGTGCTGCCAGCCAGAAGCACTACAGACTATGACACCCTAGGAAAAATCAGCTAAAAATGTAAACTTACTCAGTACAGTTACTTCATAGAAATCCCCCAACAACGATAATAGCCTCCAACAGCGGTTGGCCTTGTGATTTCCAACACCCACCACAGACCACATTGCCTGGTAGTTTGAAAAGCTGGGCATATACTAAAGTTCATTTCAACAGGAACACAAAAATTAAAAAGAGGAAATGACAAACACTAAGCATCTGTCAAATCATTGGTTGAGGGGGGAGGGAGGGAAGATGGAGACCTATGTGAAATTAAACCATCACGGCCTTGAATTATGAAGTTACCCAATAGCCAACCAAGAGTTTTAATTTTATTACTGATTGTTTTCAAATATTTTGTCAGGGACTTCCCTAACGGTCCAGTTGTTAACACTTCGCCTTCCAATGCAGGGGGTGCGGGTTTGATGCCTGGTCGGGGAGCTAAGATCCCACATGCCTTGAGGCCAAAAAAACATAAAACAGAAGCAATATTGTAACAAAGACTTTTAAAATGGTCCACATCAGGAAAAAAAAAAAAACTTTAAAATAAAAAAATAAAACAGGGCTTCCCTGGTGGCGCAGTGGTTGAGAGTACGCCTGCCGATGCAGGGGACACGGGTTCGTGCCCCGGTCTGGGAAGATCCCACATGCCGCGGAGCGGCTGGGCTCGTGAGCCATGGCCGCTGAGCCTGCGCGTCCGGAGCCTGTGCTCTGCAATGGGAGAGGCCACAGCAGTGAGAGGCCCGCGTACCGCAAAATATATATATATATATATATATATATATATATATATATATATATATATATATATATAATATAATTTTTTTTGTCATTTTTGAATTTCAGCCTCGATTGGAATAGCCATGGCTTTTCTCCTTCAGAAATTTCAACTCCTAGGACTTACCTGGTGGCGCAGTGGTTAAGAATCTGCCTGCCAATGCATGGGACACGGGTACAAGCCCTGGTCCAGGAAGATCCCACGTGCTGCGGAGCAACGAAGCCCTTGCACCACAACTACTGAGCCTGTGCTTTGGAGCTCGTGAGCCACAGCTACTGAGCCCACGTGCCACAACTACTGAAGCCCACGTGCCTAGAGCCCGTGCTCCGCAACAAGAGAAGCCACCGCAATGAGAAGCCCGTACACCACAATGAAGAGTAGCCCCCACTCGCCGCAACTAGAGAAAGCCCGCATGCAGCAACAAAGACCCAACGCAGCCATAAATTAATTAATTAATTTTTTTAAAAAAGAGAGAGAGAAATTTCAACTCCTAGAAGAATACCCCGTTCAGGAGAAGTGGTCAGGGTTCATTCAGAGCTGGCAGAGCTGTGTGCTGGAAGGCACACAGTGACAACAAACTTTCCCAGGCTCCCTCTTCACAATCTTCTGTTGCTCCACCTTAATTTTTAGTATCTGTCTTACCTTAACCTCTTATCACCATATAAACCTCTTCAATGCAGGCAACACCAAAGTTACAGACACTCAGGACATAACATTTTTGAATGACTGAATGAATATTCCTAAAGGCAAGAGATGGCAAAGCTAAAACTTAACTGAATAATTAAATGGGATAAAAAGATTCGATCCGTGGTCGGGTAACTAAGATCCCACATTGCCGCAGGGCAACTAAGCCTGCGTGCCACAACTACTGAGCTCACGCGCCTCAACAAGACAGCCCGTGTGCTACAAGCTACAGAGCCCAAGCACTCTGGAGCCCGCGCACCACAACCAGAGAGAGAAAAAAACCCACACACCACAACTAGAGAGAAGCCCGTGCACTGCAACAAAAGATCCTGCGTGGTGCAACTAAGACCCCGACGCAGGGCTTCCCTGGTGGCGCAGTGGTTAAGAATCCGCCTGCCAATGCAGGGGACACGGGTTCAAGCCCTGGTCCAGGAAGATCCCACATGCCACAGAGCAACTAAGCCCATGCACCACAGCTACTGAGCCTGTGCTCTACAGCCCGCAAGCCACAACTACTGAAGCCCACATGCCTAGAGCCCGTGCTCCGCAACAAGAGAAGCCACTGCAATGAGAAGCCCGTGTACCACAACGAAGAGTAGCCCCTGCTCGCTGCAACTAGAGAAAGCCCGCGCGCAGCAACAAAGACCCAACATAGCCAAAAAATAAATAAATAAAATAAATTAAAAAGAAGACCCAACACAGCCAAAAAAATAAAATAAAATATATATAAAAATGATTTGACACAAACTAAGAACTGCATACTTTTGTGTTTGCAATTCTGTCTCCCTCACTCTTCTTTCTTCACATTCTCTTCAGCTTCATTTCCTCTCTATCTTTCTGTAGTTATTCCTGCTTTTCACTGCTCCTAATATGATATTAAAGCTTATTTTTTACATTCATTTTATCTATTAAGCAGACATTTAGTATTTCCTACTTTAAAAGCCAGATTAAAGACACAATCGAGGGAATTCCCTGACAGTCCAGTGGTTAGGGCTCAGCGCTTTCGTTGCCAGGGCCTGGGTTCGATCCCTGGTCCTGAAAGCCACTCGATGTAGAAAAAAAATAATGAAAATTTAAAAGTAAAATGGGCAAAAGACTTGAATAGACATTGCTCCAAAGAAGATATGCAAATGGCCAGTAACCACGTGAAAAGGTGCTCAACATCAGTAGTCATTAGGAAATTGCAAATCAAAACCACAGTGAGGGACTTTCCTGGCAGTCCAGTGGTTAGGGCACCATGCTTCCACTGCAGGGGGCACGAGTTCAATCCCTGGTCGGGGAACTAAGATCTCACATGCGGCACAGTGTGGCCAAAAAACGAAACAAAACAAAAAACACAATGAGATACCATCTCACACCTGTTAGGATGGCTGTTAACAAATGATCAGAAAATAGCAAATGTTGAGAGCGCTGTGGAGAAATTAGAACACTTAGAACTGCTGGTGGAAACGTAAAATAGTGTAGCCACTTTGGAAAACAGTATGACAGTTCCCCCCAAAATAAAAAGTAGAGTTACCATATGATCCAGAAATTCCACGCCTAGGTGTATATTCAAAAGAATTGAAAGCAGGGTTGAAGACAAGTTCAAGGGTCACGTTCATAGTAGCATTATTCACAACAGCCAAAGGTGGAAGCAACCTAAGTGTCCATCAACAGATGTATGGATAAACAATGTACATAAATACAATGGAATATTTTTCAGCCTTTAAAAGGAAGCAAATTCTGACACACTCCAACTTGGACGAACTTTGAGGACATTATGCTAAGTGTATGATTCCACTCTACTACTGGTCAAATTTACAGAGACAAACTAGAAAGGAAGTTGCCAGAAGTTGGGGGGGACATAGGAATGGGGAGTTATTGTTTGATAGGCAGTTTCAGTTTTGCAAAATGAAAAACAGTTCTGGAGGAGGATGGTGTTAATGGTTGCACAACAATGTGAGTGTATTTAATGCCACTTTACACTTAAAAATGGTTAAGATGTTAAATTTTATAACAATTTATTATTTATTTTTGGCTGCGTTGGGTCTTCATTGCTGCATTCCGGCTTTCTCTAGTTGCGGCGAGCGGGGGCTACTCTTTGTTGCGGTGCACAGGCTTCTCATTGCAGTGGCTTCTCTTGTTGTGGAGCACAGGCTCTAGGTGCGTGAGCTTCCGTAGTTGTGGCACATGGGCTCAGTAGTTGTGGCGCACGGGCTTAGTTGCTCCGCGGAATGTGGATCTTCCCGGACCAGGGCTTGAACCCATACCCTCTGCATTAGCAGGTAGATTTTTTTTTTTTAATTTATTTTATTTATTTATTTTTGGCTACGTTGGGTCTTCATTGCTGCGCTCGGGCTTTCTCTAGTTGCGTCGAGTGGGGGCTACTCTTCATGGTGGTGCGCGGGCTTCTCATTGTGGTGGCTTCTTTTGTTGCGGAGCACAGGCTCTAGGCGCGCGGGCTTCAGCAGTTGTGGCTCGCGGGCTCTAGAGCGCAGGCTCAGTAGCTGTGGCGCACGGGCTTAGTTGCTCCGCGGCATGTGGGATCTTTCTGGACCAGGGCTCGAACCCTTGTCCCCTGCATTGGCAGGCGGATTCTTAACCACTGCGCCACCAGGGAAGCCCGGCAGGTGGATTCTTAACCACTGCACCACCAGGGAAGTCCCTGAACAATGATTCTTAAACCTAGTTGGACATCAGAATTCCCAGTAGAGCTTGTAAAAGCCAAGCTTTATGACAAGCAATTCTGATTCAGTTGCCCTGGAAATGTCTTGGCATCTATGTTTAACAAGCTCTGTAGGTTATTCTGATGCTCAGCCAGCTGAGCTTGCCTTGCCTTCATAAATATCCTTCATAAATATCCATTGTCTCAGTGGCTTGTGGCAGAAACAAAGCTGTAATTAATTTTACAGTGTGTGCTGGCTCAGGAACCTAGAACACAAAAAATTTGTATTGTTGAAGATTGAAGTACTAGAGCAGTTCAGTTGTGCAGAAAAATGAACTCATTCTGTTACGGAAATTCAAGTCTAAAAGCGATTCCAACTTCCAATGAGAGGTGAACTATGACGATTTGTGGGCAAGACCAAATGCTTTTCAAATGTAAACTTTGGGCCTACGTGAATGCCTGTGACAAGTATATAGATTGAGATCCTATACTTTTATGCCATAGAGAAAGAATGCAACTCTTGGGGCTTCCCTGGTGGTGCAGTGGTTAAGAATCCGCCTGCCAATGCAGGGGACACGGGTTCAAGCCCTGGTCCGGGAAGATCCCACATGCCACAGAACAACTAAGCCTGCGTGCCACAACTACTGAGCCTGCGCTCTAGAGCCTGCTAGCCACAACGACTGAGCCCGTGTGCCACAACTACTGAAGGCTGCGCACCTAGAGCCCGTGCTCCGCAACAAGAGAAGCCACCGCAATGAGTAGCCCGTGCACCGCAACAAAGAGTAGCCCCTGCTTGCCACAACTAGAGAAAGCCCGCGTGCAGCAACGAAGACCCAATGCAGCCAAAAAATAAATAAATTTATTTAAAAAAAGAAAAGAATGCAACTCTTTTGATCTAGAACATCGCTTTTTTGGCCGTGCCACGCAGCATGCAGGATCTTCCTTGACCAGGGTTCGAACCCGTGCCCCCTGAGCTGGGAGTGCGGAGTCTTAACCACTGAACCACCACCAGGGAAGTCCTAGAACCTCACTTTTGACTGTTTCTGACCTAGATCAACATTTTTCAAACTGCTGGTTGCAATTCATTATCAGGTCATGAAATTAATTTTTTGTCATACATAGTACTATTCTCTGAAACTTTTGTTTCAGTAATTCATATACACATTATATTTCATCAATTTTAAGATGTATATTTTTTCTATATTTATCATCTCTAAATTGGTGTGTCCTATAATCAATAATATCTTACAGTCATAATTGGCAGCATTTGTGACTTCCAATTTAAAACATCTTAGGTGCAATGAAATGCGATGTGTGTTTGTACTGTATACAACAGAAAATATATTTCTTACTGTGGATCCTCACCAAAAATGTTTGGAAAAGACCAATCTGTTTGAATAGCACTACTCCCTGATGGGAAAGCCTCCAATACTTTAGGATTCTTTTACATCTGTGTATTCCTCAAAGTAAATTTTCTAAAAAGCTTTTAAAAACAAGTCTTATTGGTCTCTTCCTATGCTGTAACTTAAGTGATGTGATTAAAATGTAATTCCAAGTTGCTGTTCAGCATGGATCTCAGGTATTCTGACTTCCCAATGCCTTTCTGTCAAGTGGGTTTTTTCCTCCTAAGGAAAGGTGCTCCTTTCCTTACCCAGAGGTCCTACACGGGATAAAAAGTGTCTCCATCCCTTCTAAACAATGTTTCTTTTGGCTTAACCTTCAGTTCCCACTCCCACCCTTTGTTGACCGTTTCATGCTAAGCATTTATGGAGTTGCCATGCTTTTCAAGTGTTTGCTAGACTAAACAACTCTTTTTTAAAATCCAGTGCCTCATAATTAATTCATTTTTAGTCTTATGTTGGTTGCTCTTTGAATTCTCTTTTAGAGTTGGTCTGTACCCTGTTAATACATGGCCAATTGAAATTTTAAAATGCATAAATATACATAAAAAACACACTGCCTAACTTTAAAAGGAAACATTTCTAGATTATACTGTATTTAATACAAGATCAGACTGTGTGCGTGTGTGCAGGCATGCAGTGTTTCAAACAATGAAAAGAAACTTACAGATGTTATTTCCAATTTCACACAGAACCACCTCAAGCGGAGGGGGGGCAGTTTAACACACTTCAGAGACAGTTATCAGAGCTTTGAAGAACACCCATAAGGAGTTATATAAAATATGAGAAACTGAGTTCCAAGAGATGCATTCCCTAACCTCAACATAAAGACAGTATGAGAAAATGTTTTCTACACCCAACCATGACTGAATAAAAACTACATCATTTATCATTAGACGTTATACTGAGTTGCCAGTTTCTACACAGAATCCTGTAGGAGGCTAAACAGAGAAGTCCAAAGGGTCAATCAGGAACGTAGGACAATAGCTAAAGTGAGGGGCTACAGGTCAAGTCTGGGTCAGGCCCTTGCTTTGTTGCCATGACATAGCTGCACCCCTTACATCTAAATGGTTACAACCTAGGCCTCATAAAATGTTGCAGATGCCCTCACCAGTGGGCTGAGAGGACCACATCCTCAGCTTGGGTGGCTCCAGACAGCACTGGAACTCAAACTCAGACTGCTTATGTGGTAACCCTACTAGTGCAACACCAACTAGGGTATTCTCGCAACCACAGGATTTTACTGAACACTTAACCAAGTGGATTTTTTTTTTTTAAAGTAGCCATCCATTGCTTAACCTATGGAAACCACAGTTGCAGGATCATACTACGCTTGTAGTATGAAAAGCCTTGTCTTGGCTTTTGCTACCAGTTACTCTCACTAGAATAAACAAAACTACCTACTTTTGACAAAGTCTATTTTAAAATCTATTTGGCTTTACACAAGCAATAACCTACACTTTACACAATGTCTCAAAAGAGACTGTGCCAAAGGCAGTATCCAAACTGTGTATGTTGTAAAGTTTGACAGAAAGCCAAAAGTACCTGAACTCTCTTAGGGAAACGATGATTGGTTAAAATAGAAAATGTAAATTCCTTACACAAAGACTTTACTCCCACCGTGACTTTATTAAGTGGCAGAGCAAATTTTTTGTGTGTGCTCAAAAAGGGTAAGTAAATTTAAAGCTATCACCTACTTCACCTTGCTTTAACCAAGCATTTGATAACAATTTTCATTATGACTACCTTGTGATTAAAATGGTAAAGGATGGCATAGGTTATAGTATTAATTAAGTGAATGTGCAATTGGCGAGACCATCAAAATTAAACAGCAGTTCTCTAGTGCAATACCACAGTCCCGTTTTGGGACCTGGTTTGTTTAGTACGTATCAATAATTTAAGTAAAACTACAGAAACATAAAATATTAGATGTGTAAATGACAAAGTCCACACTTTTATTTAACATGCTAGGTAGCAGCCTCCAAATTCAGAATTATCTCAACAAAATGATGAAGTATACCAGAGATGTAAATATAAACTCCCAACAACTGAGTGTTTAAAATTAATCACACAGCGGTGTCTTGGATTGGGTCCTGGGACAGAAAAAAGGCCATTAGTAGAAAAAACTGGTGAAATCTGAATAAAGTCTGGAGATTAACCGTAACAACCAATGTTGGCTTCTTAGTTTTGATAAATGTTCTGTGGTAATGCAGGATGATAACATCAGGGGAAACAAACTAGGTGAGGCATAGATGGGAAATCTTACCTATCTTCACAACTTTTCTATAAATCTAAAGTTATTCCAAAATAAAGGTTTATTTGTAAAAAAAGAAAAAATAACGATGCAATACAGTTTAAAGGAGATCTTCCTAAAATATATTTTATATTAAAAAATCAGGTAATGACTCAGTTCTCATGGCTGGTCAGTGAGAGTGAGGGCAGGGGTGTCCCACCGCTGTGCCCAGGCATGGAGGGCTGAGGATGGTGCCTAGTAACAGTGACTCTGGCTGTCACTCCTGTTTTCTGCCATTTTATATATTCACATATATATGTACATATATATACACGTTTTCTTTTTCATGATATAATTTACCCTTTTAATATGTACAATTCAGTGGTTTTTAGTAAATTCACAAGGTTGCACAACTATCATCACTATTTAATTCTGGAACATTATCATCACCGCCCCCCCCAAAAAAAGCCCATACCCCTTAATTAAAGGTTACTCCCTATTCCCCCCTCTGCCAGCCTCTGGCAAATACCAATCAACTTTGTCTCTATGGATCTGCCTATTCTAGACATATCATATAAATGGAATCATACCAAAAATATATATATATATTTATCAGGTAATGCTTGTTTACCATAATCCACAAGTACAATGCAGTTGCTGAAAGTAACTGTGATCTTCCAAACAACTGTAATAATAAAAGTTCCCTTTTGGGACTTCCCAAAGTGATGCAGTGGATAAGAATCTGCCTGCCAAAGCAGAGGACATGGCTTGGAGCCCTGCTCCTGGAATATCCCACATGCCATGGAGCAACTAAGCCTGTGCACCACAACTACTGAGCCTGTGCTCTAGAGCCCATGAACCACAACTACTGAGCCCCTGTGCCACAACTGCGGAAGCACACGTGCCTAGAGCCTGTGTTCTGCAACGAGAAGCCACCCCAACGAGAAGCCTGTGCACACTGCAATGAAGAGTAGCCCCCGCTCACCGCAACTAGAGAAAGACTGTACACGGCAACGAAGACCCAATGCAGCCAAAAATAAATACATTAAAAATAATAAATAATTTTAAAATTACCTTTTATTGGCTACTTACAGTAGGCCAATCCACTAACTCGCTGCATCCTCACAACAATCTTACGAAATAGATAGTATCGTGCCCACTGGCTAGATGAAGAAAGGGACATTTCCCCATTTGCAGCACTCTGATCATCTAGTCCAAATGTATCAATTAAGGAAACTAGGAAATTTAGGAAACAAGGTGACTTTATCTCTTGGGTCACATTAATAAAGGTAAGAAACCAGTCTTTTACGCATCCGCAGCCATAATATGTTTAATTTTGGTGAAAACACTTTAAAGCTATAAACTGTGAGGGAGAACGGCATGGGAAGAATCTACGTCAAGAAACAGCTGTAGCCTACGACCAGTCCCTCCCATCAGGAAACCTGCACAAGCCTCTTAGAAAGCTTCATCCACCAGAGGGCAGACAGCAGAAGCAAGAAGAACTACAATCCTGCAGCCTGTGGAACAAAAACCACATTCACAGAAAGACAGACAAGATGAAAAGGCAGAGGGCTATGTACCAGATGAAGGAACAAGATAAAACCCCAGAAAAACAACTAAATGAAGTGGAGACAGACAAACTTCCAGAAAAAGAATTCAGAATAATGATAGTGAAGATGATCCAGGACCTCAGAAAAAAACGGAGGCAAAGATCGAGAAGATGCAAGAAATGTTTAACAAAGACATAGAAGAATTAAAGAACAAACAAACAGAGATGAACAATACAATAACTGAAATAAAAAATACACTAGAAGGAATCAATAGCAGAATAACTGAGGCAGAAGAACGGATAAGTGACCTGGAAGACAGAATGGTGGAATTCACTGCTGCAGAACAGAATAAAGAAAAAAGAATGAAAAGAAATGAAGACAGCCTAAGAGACCTCTGGGACAACATTAAACGCAACAACATTCACATTATAGGGGTCCCAGAAGGAGAAGAGAGAGAGAAAGGACCAGAGAAAATATTTGAAGAGATTATAGACAAAAACTTCCCTAACATGGGAAATAGCTACCCAAGTCCAGGAAGCACAGCGAGTCCCATACCGGATAGTTTCCAAGGAGAAACACGCCGAGACACATAGTAATCAAACTGGCAAAAATTAAAGACAAAGAAAAATTATTGAAAGCAGCAAGGGAAAAATGACAAATAACATACAAGGGAACTCCCATAAGGTTAACAGCTGATTTCTCAACAGAAACTCTACAAGCCAGAAGGCAGTGGCATGATACACTTTAAGTGATGGACGGGAAGAACCCACAACCAAGATTACTCTACCCAGCAAGGATCTCATTCAGATTCGATGGAGAGATCAAAAGCTTTACAGACAAGCAAAAGCTACAAGAATTCAGCACCAACAAACCAGCTCTACAACAAATGCTAAAGGAACTTCTCTAAGTGGGAAACACAAGAGAAGGAAAGGACCTACAAAAGCAAACCCAAAACAATTAAGAAAATGGTAACAGGAACATACATATCGATAACTACCTTCAACGTGAATGGATTCAGTGCTCCAATCAAAAGGCACAGGCTTACTGAATGGATACAAAAGACCCATATATAAGCTGTCTACAAGAGACCCACCTCAGACCTAGGGACTGAAAGTGAGGGGATGGAAAAAGATATTCCATGCAAATGGAAATCAAAAGAAAGCTGGAGTAGCAATACTCAGATAAAATAGCCTTCAAAATAAAGAATGTTACAAGAGACAAGGAAGGACACTACATAATGATCAAGGGATCAATCCAAGAGGAAGATATAACAATTATAAATATATATGCACCCAACATAGGAACACCTCAATACATAAGGCAACTGCTAACAGCTGTAAAAGAGGAAATCGACAGTAACACAATAGTGGTGGACTTGAACACCTCACTTACACCAATGGACAGATCATCCAAAATGAAAATAAATAAGGAAACAGAAGCTTTAAATGACACAACAGACCAGACAGACTTGATATTTGTAGGACATTCCATCCAAAAACAGCAGATTACACCTTCTCCTCAAGTGCGCATGGAACATTCTCCAGGATAGATCACATCTTGGGTCACAAATCAAGCCTCAGTAAATTTAAGAAAATTGAAATCATATCAAGCATCTTTTCTGACCACAATGCTATGAGATTAGAAATGAATTACAGGCGAAAAAAACGTAAAAAACACAAACACGTGGAGGCTAAACAATACGTTACTAAATAAACAAGAGATCACTGAAGAAATCAAAGAGGAAATCAAAAAATACCTAGAGACAAATGACAATGAAAACAGGATGATTCAAAACCTATGGGATGCAGCAAAAGCAGTTCTAAGAGGGAAGTTTATAGCTATACAAGACTACCTCAAGAAACAAGAAAAATCTCAAATAAACAATCTAACCTTACACCTAAAGGAACTAGAGAAAGAAAAAAACCAAAGTTAGCAGAAGGAAAGAAATCATAAAGATCAGAGCAGAAATAAATGAAATAGAAACAAAGAAAACAATAGCAAGGATCAATAAAACTAAAAGCTGGTTCTTTGAGAAGATAAACAAAATTGATAAACCATTAGCCAGACTCATCAAGTAAAAGAGGGAGAAGACTCAAATCAATAAAATCAGAAACGAAAAAGGAGACGTTACAACAGACACTGCAGAAATACAAAGCATCCTAAGAGACTACTACAAGCAACTCTATGCCAATAAATTGGACAACCTGGAAGAAATGGACAAATTCTTAGAAAGGTATAACCTTCCAAGACTGAGCCAGGAAGAAACAGAAAATATGAACAGACCAATCACATGTAATGAAATTGAAACTGTGATTAAAAATCTTCCAACAAACAAAAGTCCAGGACCAGATGGCTTCACAGGTGAATTCTATCAAACATTTAGAGAAGAGCTAACACCCATCCTTCTCAAACTCTTCCCAAAAATTGCAGAGGAAGGAACTCTCCCAAACTCATTCTATGAAGCCACCATCACCCTGATACCAAAACCACACAAAGATACTACAAAAAAAGAAAATTACAGACCAATATCACTGATGAATATAGATGCAAAAATCCTCAACAAAATACTAGCAAACAGAATCCAACAACACATTAAAAGGATCATACACCATGATCAAGTGGGATTTATCCCAGGGATGCAAGGATTCTTCAATATATGCAAATCAATGTGATACACCATATTAACAAGTTGAAGAATAAAAACCATATGATCATCTCAATAGATGCAGAAAAAGCTTTTGACAAAATTCAACACCCATTTACGATTAAAACTCTCCAGAAAGTGGGCATAGAGAGTACCTACCTCAACATAATAAAGGCCATATATGACAAACCCACAGCAAACATCATTCTTAATGGTGAAAAACTGAAAGCATTTCCTCTAAGATCAGGAGCAAGACAAGGATGTCCACTCTCACCACTATTATTCAACATAGCTGAATATTCAACCTATTCAACATAGTTTCCTAACCACAGCAATCAGAGAAAAAAATAAAAGGAATACAAACTGGAAAAGAAGTAATGCTGTCTCTGTTTGCAGATGACATGATCCTCTACATAGAGAATCCTAAAGATGCCACCAGAAAACTACTAAAGCTCATCAAATTTGGTAAAGTTCAAGGATACAAAATTAATGCACAGAAATCTCTTGCATTCCTATACACTAATGATGAAAAATCTGAAAGAGAAATTAAGGAAACACTCCCATTTACCACTGCAACAAAAAGAATAAAATACCTAGGTATAAACCCACCTAGGGAGACAAAAGACCTGTATGCAGAAAACTAAGACACTGATGAAAGAAATTAAAGATGATACCAACAGATGGAGAGATATACCACGTTCTTGGATTGGAAGAATCAATATTGTGAAAATGACTGTACTACCCAAAGCAATGTACAGATTCAATGCAATCCCTATCAAATTACCAATGGCATTTTTTACAGAACTAGAACAAAAAATCTTAAAATTTGTATGGAGACACAAATGACCTCGAATAGCCAAAGCAGTCTTGAGGGAACAAAACGGAGCTGGAGGAATCAGACTCCCTGACTCCAGGTTATACTACAAAGCTACAGTAATCAAGATAATATGGTAGTGGCACAAAAACAGAAACATAGATCAATGGAACAACATAGAAAGCCCAGAGATAAACCCACGCACCTATGGTCAACTAATCTACGACAAAGGAGGCAAGGACATACAATGGAGAAAAGACAGTCTCTTCAATAAGTGGTGCTGGGAAAACTGGACAGCTACATGTAAAAGAATGAAATTAGGGTGTTACACTCCCTAACACCATACACAAAAATCAACTCAAAATGGGTTCGAGACCTAAATGTAAGACCGGACACTATAAAACTCTTAGAGGAAAACATAGGAAGAACACTCTTTGACATAAATCACAGCAAGATCTTTTTTGATCCACCTCCTAGAGTAATGGAAATGTAAACAAACAAATGGGACCTAATGAAACTTAAAAGCTTTTGCACAGCAAAGGAAACCATAAACAAGACGAAAAGACAACCCTCAGAATCGGAGAAAATATTTGCAAACGAATCAACGGACAAAGGATTAATCTCCAAAATATATGAACAGCTCATGCAGCTCAATATTAAAGAAACAACCCAATCCAAAAATGGGCAGCAGACCTAAATAGACATTTCTCCAAAGAAGACATACAGATGGCCAAGAGGCACATGAAAAGCTGCTCAACATCACTAATTATTAGAGAAATGCAAATCAAAACTACAATGAGGTGTCACCTCACACCAGTTAGAATGGGCATCTTCAGAAAATCTACAAACAACAAATGCTGGAGAGGGTGTGGAGAAAAGGGAACCCTCTTGCACTGCTGGTGGGAATGTAAATTGATACAGCCACTATGGAGAACAGTATGGAGGTTCCTCAAAAAACTAAAAAGAGAGCTGTCATATGACCCAGCAATCCCACTACTGCACATATATCTGGAGGAAACTGTAATTCAAAAAGATATATGCACCCCTATGTTCATAACAGCACTACTTACAACAGTCAAGACATGGAAGCAACCTAAATGTCCTTCAGCAGATAACTGGAGAAAGAAGATAATGGTATATATACACAATGGACTACTACTCAGACATTAAAAAAAAACAAACCTATTTGCAGCAACATGGATGGACCTAGAGATTACCATATAAGTCAAAGACAAGTATCATGATATCCCTCATATGTGGAATCTAAAAAAAAAATGATACCAATGAACCTATGTACAAAACAGAAATAAGACCCACAGATAGAAAACAAGCGTATGGGTCACAGGGGTAGGAGGTAGGGGGTAAGTTAGGAGTTTGGTGTTAACATACACACACTTTTACATAAAAAATAGGGTATTTTCCAAACATGGTCACCATAACATCTCCCCTCCCTCATGCTCTTACTACAACATGATGGTGACACTCCTCTTACCTAGAGTTGGGGGTCTATGGCATGAGCCAGTGACTACAGCAGAAGTGACGTTATATGAATTCCAAGGCCGAGTCCTATAAATGGTAATAAGGCTACTACCTGGTTCCCTTGGGATACTCACTCTTGGAACCTAGCCGCCATGCTACAAAGAAGCCCAGGCCACATGGAACGGTCAGGGGTAGGTATTCCAGCTGACAGTTCCAGCTGAGGTCCCAGCCAGCATCGATTGCCAGACAAATGTGTGAGAAAGCCTTCTAGATAGCTCCAGGCCCTATCATGGTTGGACTGCAACTGAGAAATCCTGAGGAAGAACTGGTCTAGCTGAGCCCAGGGGACCCCCCCGAACCATGAGAGGATAATTCTTGGGGTGATTAAGAGGCATTTAGCATAGAAAACTGGGACACCTTCCATCCTGTCCCTGCTCACACACACCTGAAGCCAGCCAGGGCCTGGTACACAGGTGATGCTACTCCAAGTCACTTTTGTTCACAAGCCATATTCCCCCACAACCGCACTCCCCCACCAGTATCAGCCTATTCAGGGGAATTGAGGCCTCCCAACTGCACAGAGAGGTCTCTATCACGGCCAGGAAAGACTTCAACATTTTGTAGCAACAGCCTTGTATAGTGTGTTGATCAAAGACAAGACAGCAAAATCAACCCATGATGGACACTTGCCCACAGGACACAGGGCTCTCCTGATCCCTAACATTTTTAAAAGTTTTTTTTGAGATATAATTCATATACTATAACATTCACCTCTTTTAAAAAAAAATTTTTTTTTTGGCTGCATTGGGTCTTCGTCGCTGCACACGGGCTTTCTCTAGTTGCGGCAAGCGGGGGTTACTCTTTGTTGCGGTGTGCGGGCTTCTCATTATGGTGGCGTCTCTTGTTGTAGAGCACAGGCTCTAGGCACATGGGCTCAGTAGTTGTGGCTCATGGGCTCAGTAGTTGTGGTGCACAGGCTTAGCTGCTCCGCAGCATGTGGGATCTCTGGCTCGAACCCGTGTCCCCTGCATTGGCAGGCAGATTCTTAACCACTGTGCCACTATGGAAGCCCAACATTCATTCACCTCTTTAAAGTATACAAGTCAATGTTTTTGAGTACATCCACAGTTGTGTAACCATCACTAAATTTTAGAACATTTTTAATCACTGCTTTCTCTATGGCTCTGTTTAGTCTAGACATTTCATATAAATGGGATCATAGAAAAAAAGAAAAATAGATACCCAGGGACTCCCCTGGTAGTCCAGTGGTTAAGACTCCGCGCTTCCACCGCAGGAGGCGTGCAGGTTCAATCCCTTGTCAGGGAATTAAGATCCTGCATGCTGCGTGGTGAGGCCAAAAACAAAAAGAAACAAAAAAACAGATAACCAACAAGGACCTACTGTATAGCACAGGGAACTAACCTCAATATTTTTAACAACCTATAAGGAAAGAGAGTCTAAAAAAGAATAGATATAACTGAATCACTTTGCTGTACACCTGAAACTAACACAACAGTTGTAAATCAACTACAATTAAAAAAAAGAAACAGCTGTAGGAACTGCAAATGTTTAGCTCAGATGTGACTAAGTATTCATTGGTGTCCTCAAGTAAATTAGTGGTTCTTACAGAAAAGGGAATGACATTGTTTAATTATTCCAAAAGAATAGCCTAGGTATGATTTTTTTTGGCTGCTTCGGGTCTTATAGGTATGATTTTTAATTACCAGCAGTCAAGTTTAAGTAAATATCAAGAAAAAATGTCATCCAGCAATGGGATGATTTAGGAGCCTCTCCATCCCTCAGTCTGTCATCTGTAATAGGAGTATGGTATCTGCCCCTACAAAGAATGTTGTGAGGATTCAATGAGATGTCTCTGCCCTCCAATATGACCACCACACACACTGATGAAGTAATCAAGCAAAAATTTCAATGAATATATTCAAAGTTGATCCGAGTAGTTTACATTAAAAGGCTTTTAGTTTTCTTAGACTTTTCTGATTCTATGTGTTACAAGGCCAAGGTAAGCCTCATATATGGAGATGTCTAAGAAGTAATGCAATGTTTTCACATCCTCTAATTCAGTAACTTCTACTTATCCTTCAGATCTCAGCTATTTCTGACAAATACCGTCTCTAGCCAACCTAAATTATGTCCCTTTCACTCTCCTCCCTCATAGTATCCTCTTTCCCTTCAGAGCATCACCAGAACTCAAAATTATCTACTTATTCAGTTAGTACCCAGCTCCCCCAGTATATTATATAAACTCAAAGGGCAAGAACTGTGTCCATTTTGTTCACAACACTAGGCACAAATGTCAGTGTAACACTCACTTAGTCAAATTAACTTTCTTCCTTGAAAAATTAGTATCAAAATAAAATTTAGGGGCTTCCCTGGTGGCACAATGGTTGAGAATCTGCCTGCCAATGCACGGGACACAGGTTCGAGCCCTGGTCTGGGAAGATCCCACATGCCGTGGAGCAACTAGGCCCGTGAGATACAATTAGTGAGCCTGCGCGTCTGGAGCCTGTGCTCCGCAGCAAGAGAGGCCGGACAGTGAGAGGCCCGTGCACCGCGATGAAGAGTGGCCCCCGCTTGCCGCAACTGGAGAAAGCCCTCGCACAGAAACGAAGACCCAACACAGCCAAAAATTTTAAAAAATAAAATTAAATAGTAAAAAAATAAAATTTCACTTAATCTATTACTAACAGTTCATCCACTTCGCAAAACAGTTCAGCAGTTTCTTAACAAAGGTAAGGTATATGCTTGCCAACAACTAAGCAATCCCACTCCTAAGTATTTAAACAAGTAAAATGAAAACCTATAGTCACACACAAACCTATAATGTGCATATTTATAGCAGTTTATTCGTAATTAATCCAAAACTGGAAACAACCAACATCCCTCAGCTGTAAACAAATTTAGTCATTAAAAAGGAACAGATTACTGATATATGCCAAACAGATTAATCTCAAATGCATCATGCTAAATGAAAGAAACCACTCAAAAGGCTACATACTGTATGAATCCAGGTATGTGACATGGCTGCAAAACAAAATTATAGGCACAGAATATGTCAGTGGTTACCAAGGGTTAGAGGAAGAGAAGAGGGGCTGACTACAAAGGGGCACAGAGGAATTTCGGGGAAGGGGAGGGGTGATGGAAGTACTCTATATACCTTGATTGTGAACTGCATTTATCAAAACTTGCAGAACTACATACTTTAAAAGGGTGAATTTTAGTGTTGTTACCTCAATTAAAAAATGGGGAAAACTTCTAAATCTCTTGCTTACTAAGTTTCCTAATAACTCTTTGCTTACTTGTAATTATTGTGACATTAACAGTTTTCTAATACTCTTGCTTACTTGTAATTATTGTAAAATTTAACAGTATCTTTGTTGTCATGTTTTTCCCACGGAGACCACAAACTAAGCTCTAAATGCTTAAGAGATACACGGGCCTGCTGAGGGCTGTCCAAGGTAAATGATAATTTCACTACTTATTTCACTCATTTCTGATGACTGCAGGACTACAGCATAACCTTCTATTTAGAAAAGGACAAAGCCATATGACCTTTTCAAGGTTTCCACTGGATCAGAGGTCAGTGATCTTTCAGGAGCCATGTAGCAATTTCCTAACAAAGTTTTCTTTTTTCTAAATCACTATCAACTGAGCAAGCAATGTCAAACTTCAATTGTAGTCTTAACTAGTCATGGAAGTTCCCAGAGGCTGGCAAATAACAGAGGACTCCGATGAAGTGAAAAAAGAACACAAGTCATGAAATGTAAAACCAGATCAGGAAAAGAAAATTTCAGGAAGGTTAAAAAAAAAAAAAGGAAAATACATCTTATTCTTCCCTCTGTCTCATGAAAGTGCATGTTCTCCCCCAATCACAGGATTGAGCACTCATGCTGTTCACTCCCTTCAAGACACAGTTCCTAACTGTAATGTAACTTTAATTCTCTACTATACTTATTTCTGCAGCATTTCACAATGACAAGCATCATCTATCAATGAATAACATGAAAGTGCATCTTGACACACAAGAAATTAGTTGTCACCCCTTTTCTACAGTTGCCCATTTCAGGAACTGTGAATATACAGCCAGGAACAGCTTCTTCTTGAGCTCAGTGCTCAACTCAGCAGAAAAGTTAACTAAGGTAAATACATTTTAATAAAAAGAAAACCCATAGTCCTGTCCTGATTATATTCAAGATTTTTACACCACATTCTGCAAATTACTGAAAATCAAGAACTCTTCACCACTTAGGCAGTTAGCCTTTGTTGGGCACATCAGACAGAACTCAAATAACCAGATGAATTGCTCTTGCTCTTGAAAAAGCTGCATCTTCAGAAACTGCATCTAACATCAGACCTCAAAGTCACTCTTCTAATTTGGCAATTTATTATTGACACTTTCCAACAAGATTTGTAAGGCGTAGTCAATTTACACTTTTGTCTAAAAAAGAACATTTAAAACAAATATTCAAAAAACTAAGGTGATTTCAGTTGTTTTGAGGGCCATGGGAATATTTACACATCAGTCTCCAGTTAAAACATTTTGAAATTACCACACTGAAACAGATTAATTAGCTCAGAGTAAGTTGTGTCATCCAGATAGCTGAGCTCTTGATGCATCTGAGATTTGAGATAAATTATCAATAATTAACTGTAGGAGAATTATAAGCATAAAATTATTGAGTTCTGATCTAGCCAAAACTCACTTATTCTAGACTATTCTGGGAATAAAGAGTATTCACAATACTTTTTTGAAAATGAGATACACATTATTGGCAATCTGTTAAACTCCTGAACCAAAATGCCTTTCTCACTTTTCATATTCTGAAATCACACCAGAATTCCTGGCAACAAATTTCAACAAGATTCCATCTGAGAGTCCTTACACTGTTATTTCAACAGCTGGCCAATGTAGAATGTGGTTTAGGGACTTCTCTGGTGGTCCAGTGGTTGAGACTCATGCGCTCCCAGCGTAGGGGGCGCAACGTGCCACAACCAAAGGTCCTGCATGCAGCAACTGAAGATCCTGCATGCCCCAACTAAGACCCAGAGCAGCCAAATATTTAAAAAAATAAAATGTGGTTTAAGGTCAAGCACCAGTTTGTTTTATAAATCTGCTGGTTAATCAGCTCATATACATGGAAAGGCAATTAGTGGAAAAAATTCAAGTGAGCAAAACACTCCTTCATCCAGAACCTAGAAATCCCAAGTTTCAAACTGTAGTTACCAGTAGGTGGTGCTCAAAGAAATTACATACAGACTAGAATCCATGTAGTATGCAAACTGCCCTACTCTCCCATTCCTACTCTTCCATTTAATGAAAAGCAATTTTCTGCAGTGAAACCTTCATTGTGGGGAAGTCAAATCCCTTGGTAAATCCTACAGCTGTGAGATATGCGTCTATCAGCTACCATTTGTACTAGCCAGCAATGCTTAAAAATCCTATTCTTGCCTCTGATCTTCATAGTAAACACCATTACTTGTCAAAACATTAAGGGGCAAGCTGGGGACAAAATCTTTTAATCATGTAGAGCCCTTACCAAGGGCCTCATGTATAAGTGAGAAAGCATTTTACCCAGGAAAATTCAAGAAGAAAAAAATGCTCCAATTGCAGTTAATTCACCTGTGTACACCCTACAGGATGCTTTCTATTAGCCAAAAAAGCCTGTAGGATTATGTATCTGGTGATTTCACCAGTTCCAGCTACCTTGATTTCTTTCATATCCTAAAAGCAAAGATATCAAACACAGAATTAGACTGTTTCCTCAAATGCACAAGTGTTTAGATTCACCAAATATCAAAACCAGCTATTTACATCAGACAGTTGTCAGTTATACCCTAGATCAATTACTATTAACTGCGACCACCTAGTTTTTCCCCTTTGTGACCAGTCCCTTGCAATTTACAGGTTACCAAATTATTATAGTTAAGAGCTATTTTCACCCTGCCCAAATGTCAAATTTCAGCAACTTTCAAATTATAATCTTCCAATGTTCCTTTCCAGTAAGTACTTTTAAAAATGGAACTTCATAAAACATTTTCAAACTAGAACTTAAGCTTCGCCTACACTCAGTCCCAAACGGACCTTAGTATTTACAATCATACCTCTTTAAACTGTTTTAATCTCCCGGGTGGCAATGTTCTTCTCTTTACCCAACCTTGCTCATTAGATGAAAATTCCTATAGAAAGTGAATTTCTATTTAAGTGACAGGAAACACACTTAGCTTCCAACATCTTTTATTTTTTCCTAGAATCTGGATACAATAACTCTAGCAGGGCAGTGCTCAATACTACTTAGGCTTCCCATTTTAGGTTAATTACTTGAATATTGTAAATGTGAATGCACTTTCCCATAACTGGGAACTTAAGTTTGATGTAACTCATTTACTCAATACTTATGTAACCATACAGAATTTTATATGCAACATGAGCTTTCATATTATAGAATTTGACCTTCTTACAAACTAGCTTATGTAACAGTTACTTTGCTTATCCTGTGTTGTACCAACGCGTTTCTATGACTTACTTCAACAGGTGAATTCTCCTTACACAAGGGTAAGAAACCTGAAGCTCCAACCCATAAATATAAAATTCATTTTTTCAGCAGACTTAATACCAGAAATAGATTATGGACAACTCTTACCTAAGTAGTTAGTACTATAGGAAGTTACAGTGTTGACCAAAAGAAAACACAGGCTTCTCATTAAACTTTTTTAATGGGTCTCAAATTCTGTGACAGATTTTTGGTCAAGTTGTTTCCATTAAAAAGTACTGATTTTAAAAACTAATAACTTAAAACTGCCACACACAAAACAAATGGTCCACAACACATTCTCCTTTCCTTCTGAAGGTTTTACGATGCATTGTTATCATTAACCAGTCTTTTGCTATTAAACTTAAATGGCCAATTGAGACAAACAGTTCTGAGACCGTTCTTCCACCACTGATTAAGACCGGGGTGGCAGGTATTGGGGATAATATTCATTTAGCCCTCTGAGCTTTCTGGGCAGACTTGGTGACCTTGCCAGCTCCAGCTGCCTTCTTGTCCACTGCTTTGATGACACCCACAGCAACCGTCTGTCTCATGTCACGAACAGCAAAGCGGCCTATTAAAACAAATATTACCATTAGAAACACTTTTCCCCCCCAAACCTTTAGAAAAGTTTTCAATTACACCAAAAAAGCATCCTTACCCAGAGGAGGATAGTCAGAGAAGCTCTCAACACACATGGGTTTGCCAGGAACCATATCAACGATGGCTGCATCACCAGATTTCAAGAATTTGGGGCCATCTTCCAGCTTTTTCCCAGAACGACGATCAATCTTCTCCTTCAGCTCAGCAAACTTGCAGGCAATGTGAGCCGTGTGACAATCCAGCACAGGTGCATAGCCAGCACTGATTTGGCCTGGATGGTTCAAGATAATCACCTGGAGAGAAAACTTGCATTTATTGAGTCTCAAAGACACTTAAAAGACTTACAGCAGTAAATAAAAACCTGTCACTTCAGTGTTACCTGAGCTGTGAAGCCAGCTGCTTCCATCGGTGGGTCATTTTTGCTGTCACCAGCTACATTGCCACGACGAACATCTTTGACAGACACGTTCTTGACATTGAAGCCCACATTGTCCCCAGGAAGGGCCTCACTCAAAGCTTCATGATGCATTTCAACAGACTTCACTTCAGTTGTCACATTGACTGGAGCAAAGGTGACCACCATGCCAGGTTTGAGAACACCAGTCTCCACTCGACCCACAGGGACAGTGCCAATACCTAAAATGTTTACAAATAATAATAAATACCTCGTATGAAAAGACGTCATAGCAACCCAAACAGGTTCTAATCGTAACGTTCAACTTACCACCAATTTTGTAGACATCCTGAAGGGGCAAACGCAAGGGTTTGTCAGTTGGGCGAGTTGGTGGCAGGATGCAATCCAGAGCTTCAAGCAGTGTGGTTCCACTGGCATTGCCATCTTTACGAGTGACTTTCCATCCCTTGAACCACGGCATCTAAAACACAAGACAGTCAGCGCTACCATCAAACACGCCTTTCTGGGACAATCCTAAAACTCTTGAAAATCACTTACGTTAGCACTTGGCTCCAGCATGTTGTCGCCATTCCAGCCAGAAATTGGCACAAATGCTACCGTGTCTGGGTTGTAGCCAATTTTCTTAATGTAGGTGCTGACTTCCTTTACAATTTCCTCATATCTCTTCTGGCTGTATGGTGGCTCGGTGGAATCCATTTTGTTAACTCCAACAATTAGTTGTTTCACACCCAGAGTGTAGGCCAGAAGAGCATGCTCACGGGTCTGCCCATTCTTGGAAATACCTGCTTCAAATTCACCAACACCAGCAGCAACAATCAGGACAGCACAGTCAGCCTTTGAAAGAAAACAAGGCCACATCCTGTTAAACAAAAGCTCTTCAAATGGAGAAACTCATGGCTTTGCCAATGCAGAAGACAGGCCCAATTATTTTCAGAAGTTTTTAATCCTACAAACCTGGGATGTGCCTGTAATCATGTTTTTGATGAAGTCTCTGTGTCCTGGGGCATCAATGATGGTCACATAGTACTTGCTGGTCTCGAATTTCCATAGGGATATATCAATGGTGATACCACGCTCACGTTCAGCTTTCAGTTTGTCCAAGACCCAGGCATACTTAAAGGAGCCCTTCCCCATCTGAAAGGATTAAGGATGGTTACTTGGTAACTAAAACACGACCAAACTCCAGCATGAAATCCCTTCCCCCCACTTATTCCGAAGAAATGCTGCATTCCACTTTATATCACTGAACTTGGGCGCATCCGCGTTTTTCTTGGAAGTTCGCGTTCCATGACTTGACCGCAAACTCCGCGACGTACCTTAACTAGTGCAAGTCGGATCTAGACCAGGGGCCAGTTTCTGGAAAATTACCACATAACGTACTTGCAGACAAGCTCCTTACACCATCCTGTTTCACCTACCTCGGCTGCCTCCTTCTCGAACTTTTCAATGGTTCTCTTGTCGATCCCACCACATTTGTAGATCAGATGGCCAGTAGTGGTGGACTTCCCCGAATCTACGTGTCCAATGACAACGATGTTGATGTGCGTCTTCTCCTTCCCCATTTTTGCTTAGGTTTAATGGTGGTTTTCACGACACCTAAATGGCGGGGGGGCGAACCCTTCAGATCACTGTCCCGGAGGCTCGGGGAAAAGCCACGATGCCAACTGCAAGCAGGATTATAACCCGCGCCCAGCTGACCCAACTCTGGTCAACCATCGAACGTGGCGGGAACACTCCCCCATCGCGAGGAAGGGCGCCCCTGGAGCCGCGAGGAACCGAGGTGCCAGGACAGCGCCCGTCCGCCGCGAGTTCACAGGAAGCAGCGCCGGGCAGGCATCGCCCCGATGCCTTTGTGTGGTGACTCACCCGCCGCTCCCTCCCGGGCCGCCGCGTCCTCCATTTTGAGGCCGTGCAGCGGGGCCGGGGAGCGGCCATCTTTCCGCGCACGCAACTGGTGCCGGGCGGGGCGGCGCTCGGCTCGCCCTGCCGCCGCGGCTCGCGGGCCCCGCCTCGCCCCAACGAGGCTGCGCCGGCATGTGCGCCGGCCAGGCGGGCCCGCTGCCCTCCGCGCCTCGCGGCGCCCCCCCCCCCGAAACCGACGAGCGCCGAAAAGCCTGTCCTGTCAGACCCCGGCCGGCCTCGGCTGAACCGCCCAGAACGGAAAAAATCCGCGGCAGCTTGAGTTAAATAGCGGGGGCGGACGAGGCGGGCGAGAAGGCGCGGCGGGATCCCCACTCAGCGGCCACAACGTCCCTGCCAGGCCTCCACCGAAGCACGAGGCCAAGGGATTTCGAAAAACCGCCAAGGCCTCGAACTCTACCCCCACCCAAAATTCGGCTTCAAGAACATGGGGAGGGGGCCCAAGGGCCCGGTGGGAGAAAAAAGCACGCAAAGGCCGCGGCCGCCCGCCGAGGCCAGGCCCACGGAAGCCACACCCGGAACTCACCTGTATCCTGGCGGCAAACCCGTTGCGAAAAAGAACGTTCACGGGGCCTACGGCACTTATATATGGTCCTCCCCCACCCTCGGGAAAAGGGCGGAGCCAGCACACGACACCACTTTCCCAGTTTACCCTGCGCCACCTCCACCAGGCACCCATTCGATCGCCGTCCCCTCCCCCCATTTCTCGGGGACCGTGGGCGATGTGCGCTCAGCCCACTGACGAGCACACGGTGTCTCGCGCATGCTCCTCTTGACCCAGAGGATGACGAGAGTGTGTGGGAGGGGGGCGGGGACGAGCGCTCCCTCGGCTCCAGGTTCGTGGGAGTTTATCGACGGTCCCTGGGATTCCCCCGGGCAGAGGCGAGTCCTCCTTTTGTATGAATTACTCTCAGCACAGCTGGGGGGGGGGGGGGGTGGAGCGGCGAGGAGGCACCCCGGCGGGCACGTCCAGAATCTTCCCTGTACCGTTCCTGGTTTAACTGGAAAGGCGGACCGAGGTTGGAGTATTCCTTCACCCCGCAGTTCATCTCTAGTCCTCAGACTTGCCGTCTCACAGGTCCGGGGCCAGCCCCTCGAGCCGCTTCCTCTGCCGGGGCTGGCTTCTCCCCCGCCCCTGCCCTCCGCGCCCCTTTCGGCTGGAGAGGAGTTCAAGGCCCGTCTTTGGCCCGGGAATCCGAGAGTGGTTCAGTTCCGAGACCAAGAGCCCGCCGAGTATGCTCCTGGGCTGTTCTCTTGGCTTTCTCCGTCCAAAGATTTTATTCGAAGTTCGTATCACACATTCATACCATATGGTACATCAGACGTCCAGTTTTTCAGTTTACAATAGACTTCACTGCTACAGTTTGCTTTACTTCTAACTCTAGTGTTATTATATTAACGAGACCCTGAGTGTGTGTCTACTCTCCTGGTACATTTTTTCCAGTGTACACTCATTTGATTGCAAGCATGAAAAACCTAAAAAGAATTTCTCAAATTCAGTCTTTCCACGTGATCTCATGTAGAGACAAAGATCCACAAGCATCAGCAAGCTTATCCAGCCAGTTTACTATCCCCAACACTTGCTGTGAATCACTGCTTCTCAAAAATGGCCTACCCCATTCAAATAAATAGCTTCATTTTCCATCATCCTATTGATTATAACTGCATTTTAGGCATAAATCTAGGGTGAGACTGGATAAGGCCTTTTCGCTT
Organism: Delphinus delphis; assembly: GCF_949987515.2. Classification (NCBI taxonomy): domain Eukaryota; kingdom Metazoa; phylum Chordata; class Mammalia; order Artiodactyla; family Delphinidae; genus Delphinus; species Delphinus delphis. Next base: position 78,619,512 of record NC_082696.1, on the reverse strand, counting down.
TGGCAATCAGGGCAGACAGACTCAGAAATACTCCTGAGGGAAGAAGAACCTTTATTTTTAATGAGCTTAATTACTAGATAATTATGTCTCTTCTTCCACGTGTAGAACATCAGGGCAACTTTTTGAGCCAATCTGTTAACAAATATTTGAGAACTTACTATGTGTCCAGGGCTAAGTGAAGAACCGTGGCTTGTGCAAAAGAAATACCACCTTTTGGACAGGAACCCACAATCAAACTGGAAGAGGAAAACTAATATATAAAAGAGTGGGAAGCAGTTAAATGCAAATTTGTATGGTGCTTACTTTCTATTTTATTGTAGAATATACTTCTTCCAGTCCTAGCTTTCAGTCACTTCTCACAGCCCAAATGCCCTTTTTTCTTTTTAAAAGAAATTCTTTTGTTATAGCCTTCCTATATCTTGTTTTACCATCCTTTGTAGATACAAACGTCTAAAATTAAGTTTTTCTTTCTTCATTAGGAGTTTGTAGCCTTGTTTTTTTTTTTTTTTGTAGCCTTGTTTTGAGATAGTTTTCATGAAAGAAACTAGGCTATATAAAGTTTCCATAGAAATACATATAACTAATCTTTTTCTAGCAACAAAAGCCTTTTCTTTTTAAATTAATTTATTTTTGGCTGTGTTGGGTCTTCGTTGCTGCACGCGGCTTTCTCTAGTTGCGGCGAGCGAGGGCTACTCTTCGTTGCGGTGCGCAGGCTTCTCACTGCGGTGGCTTCTCTTGTTGCGGAGCACGGGCTTCAGTAGTTGTGGCTCACGGGCTCTAGAGCGCAGGCTCAGTAGTTGTAGTGCATGGGCTTAGTTGCTTCACGGCATGTGGAATCTTCCCAGACCGGGGCTCGAACCCGTGTCTCCCGCACTGGCAGGCAGATTCTCAACCACTGCGCCACCAGGGAAGTCCAAGCCTTTTTTATAAGGTCTATATTTCTAGCTTGTCTCCTTTCACAAATTCTTTTTTCACAATGCATTTTCCTAGTGCCCTTACCCAGTCGTACACATGTGGAATGAGATTATCTTGATATGCAAGTCCATGTTTGTAATAAGATAAAGATGTAAGAAGTACCAGTGAAAATCAATCACTAGCAATAGAACAATGCAAATTACCTCATCTCTTATTAACTTTGAAATATTAATTAGTGGCTAATCTCTTGGAACTAGATTCCCACAATCAGCCAAATCTGTATATCACAGTAATATTAACTGCATAGGGTGCCACACTAGTTTTATTATTTTCCATGCTTCTTTACCATGCTTTCTTTCCATACACCTCAAATAGTTTAGGTTTGTACATTATTGGAGATAATACTAACAGGACTGACAACATTTTGAAAACTGAACCAGTTATTTAGTGACAGGAGGGAAAGAAGCAAAACCCAAAGAAACCAAGAGTTGACTATTTCAAAGTTCGACATGAAATCCAGAATTGTAGTTAACACCTACCCTAAGAAAGAAAAAGTCAAAATGAAAACGGATGTTGGTAAGAGGAAAGCATCCCATGTTTAGAAGAAAGTGAGAGAAGTGATCTCTGTAAAATACACACAATTCATTGAACGTTGTCCCCAAGGCCCTCTGCCTGCAGATAAGCGTATACACTTAAAATACCTTATGGAGAATCCTTTTTCCAAACAGCACCTACGGAAGAGCAAAATTCTACATCACTCCTTGATTCGTACGTAAGTAACCTCCTGAGCACCACTGACGGAGTGCTCTTACTCATGTTGCGATAACGGCCGAGACTCTTGGGGACTGGAGGGATCTCGAGCCATACAGTGCGTTAGGGTCAGCCGGTGGCCACAAGCCTTTTCCCCGAGCAATGTTCACATTTGTGCTCTCGGTGGGACGGGAGCGCGGCGGGAACGCGCGTCGCAGGGAAGCCCGGCGCGGCTCGGGGCGCACTCGCGTGGCGAGGAAAGACGGCAGCGGAGGAGCCTGCACTGCGGGCAGAGCCCGCGCCGTCCTTCCCCCGCGCCCGCGCCCGTGCCGTCCTTCCTCCGCGCGCGCTCGGACACCTGTGGGCCTGCCGGGCTGGCGGCGGCGGCGGCGGCGGCGGCGGCGGCGGCTGGCTCAGCTCACTGGGGGCCGAAGTCGCCCCGCCCCCGGCCACGCCCCGTCCTTGAGGTCACTCTCTTTGGTCCTCCGACTGCGGAAGGAAGCGCCCGAGAGGAGGCCGAAAACCCCACGTGGCTTGGGGTGGGGGATGGTTTTCGTCACCGTGGCGTGGCCTCTAAAAGGTTCCCCAGACCCTATGTTTGGAACGTAATCCTAGAGCATTTTTTTCCCATGACGTTACAGCAGTTACAGTGTGCTTTTTACTAACTTAGACGTTAAACCGGTAACAGTAACATTGTTGAGACTTGTAAATGTGTTTTGGGATCGTAATCTAAGGTCATATTTTGTTTAAGATTTTCCTTAAAGTTGCTTGTGCCATTTAGAGTAGCAAACTGTTAAAACACATTGTAGTAAACATCTTCGCGACCCCTTTTAGGGGAAGAAAAAAAAAGATCTTGGTAATAACCAAATAAATTTACTTAGTAAAAGGGTGAACAGTGCTTTGGTATCTGTACAGTAATTGTGATTCACCGAGCATCTTTCAGCATTGGCTGATCTCTCTGCTTTGGGCCTAATTTAGAGCTGCTTTAAGTAATTAACATTTTGCTGTGGCTTGCCACATTTTCATCTTGCCTCTGCCAATTGAAGATGATTTTTAAAAGGGTATTTTAGAACATGATTTTGCCAGGGAATTATTTGGATTGAGAATCCAAGTAAAATGGTACTTAAGTGTGCCAGTGTTCTAATATTTGCAATAGTTAATGTAATCCCGGCACCCACATTTTACAGATGGAGAGCCCGTAGGCAACTGATAGTTTGTGTGATAAGCAAATGCAGACATAAATTCTTTTTTAAAGTTTCACTCTTTTTCCCACAAAAGTGGTGAAATACACCTTGCTTTTTTTCACTGAATACATATTGGAGATCTTTTCTGTGAGAACACTGGGGCCCGGCAGAGCAGCGTTGAAACCCACATGGTCCGACAGGAGAGCTAGTCCAAACTTTTACCAGCGGGTCTAGGCAGCCCAGTCTAATGAAAATAGCAGTGGTAATTAGGTCGAGGGACTCAGTCCTCGATCTGCTGCTTACAGATCTGTGATAGGCAGCATTCTTGGCTTTTCAAGGCATCTGTTACAGTGGTCTGCTCATTACTCTTACTTAGTACCTACCTCACAACTCTGTTCACCTAATATGAAATGACGTGAAACGGTATCGCCACAGGCATTCAATTATCGCATTTCTACAGGCTTTTTGGAGAACACCTTCCCTCAGTTGGTATGCCTTGTGACGCTAACTTGATTCAGTAGAGAAAAACTCATTGGTATCTTTTTATTTGTAAAAATTTTGAAATAGGTACATAGTAAAAAATTGTACAGAAGTTATATAGTGAAATGTTACTCTTTTTTTTTTTGCGGTGCACGGGCCTCTCACTGCTGTGGCCTCTCCCGTTGAGGAGCACAGGCTCCGGACGCGCAGGCTCAGTGGCCATGGCTCACGGGCTCAGCCGCTCCGCGGCATGTGGGATCTTCCCGGACCGGGGCACGAACCCGTGTCCCCTGAATCGGCAGGCGGACTCTCAACCACTGCGCCACCAGGGAAGCCCTGTTACTCTCTTTTTAGCGCTTTAGAGAAAGTGTAAAAAATATTCCAGGAAAATTAAGGAAACTAAGGATATTTCTGCTACTGCTCTCATGATTCCAAATACAATGCCTACCAGGATATATGCTTTCTCATTTGGTATGAAAGAAAGGATAAATAATCTTCCCTCACTACTTTTTGTGAATCCACATTTTATAGGCAATATTCGTTTTTAGTATTTCTATGTCTTCATAGATAACATGGAAAGAACACTGGATTAAGAGAAGAGCTGGAGCCTGTTCCCAGCAATTTTATTTATTAGCTGTGTAATCTTGGAAAGAATCACCCTTGAGCTCATTATCCTACTGTAAAATATCTAGTAACACCTATTTTACAGAACTGATCATACGATTAAATGAGATAATGTACCTGAAGATGCAGACCATTTCTACAAACGTTAGTGCTCTTTATACTTAGAAAATAATTGTTAGCTCTTTCAAAAAGCAAGAAAAATCTGTTCAAAACATAGAGAAATTTACTCTACCAATTGTCATTATTCATCCTAATAATGAGTACTTTAATCCATTTCTTGTAAGTATTAGAACTATAGATTCACCAATACATGTGACTGTGTGACTGTGCTTGTGCGTGTGCGTGTGTGTGTGTGTGTGTGTGTTCCATAAATGGCAGAGACTTTCAAATTATGGCATTCAGTATGATATACTAATTGTATAGGACCTCAGAGGTCAGTATTTATCCATCCATCCATCAGACATTAATTGAGGGAATTCTCTGGCAGTCCAGTACTTGGCACTCGGCACTTTCACTGCTGTGGCCCACGTTCGATCCCTCATCGGAGAACTAAAATCCCGCAAGCTCTGCACAGCCACAAACAAACAAACAAACAAAAAACATTAATTGAGCATCTACTGTGTGCCAGATGCTTAGCTAGACACTGAGGAGACAAAAAACAATCACTGTTACATGGTGTCTGTGGCAGAGCCCTGGAGAGGTAGGGAGAAGGGACACAAACAGTAAGCAGATGCCTCCAGGGGGGCGTGAGTGCTGGAATCAGGTAAGCCTAGGGTTCTTTTGAGCAGTCAGGAGGGACCCAGACTGGGGGAGTGGATAAGGACAGCAGACCAGAGAGCTGCTCAGAGTAGAGAGGGTCTCACCTGGTTGGGTAAGAACTGTGGGAGTCGACCAGTGGAAGGAGACCATGGTGGGTGGGTGTTTTCGATGATTGCCCTAGAAAAGAAAGTGAGGAGAGTTTGCTCCTCCACAGATAGGAACAGAAAGCAAGATCTATCTGGGGTATTCACTGAGCCCCCCAAAGAACCTGTGAAGAACACCGGGGCTTCAGAGACAAACGGACCTGGGTCCAAGTCTCGCATCTATCACTTACCGGATGTGTGTCTCTGGGCAAGTTTTTTGGCCTCTAAGCTTCAGCTCCCTCCTCTATAAAAAGAGGATGCTAGTACCTACCGCATAAGGTTGCTATAGGGATTAGATAAGAATCTCTCAAGTCCTGAGTGTGGTTTTTTGCACCAAGTTAGAACAATAATTGGCAGGGAATTTTTTTTTCCTTTTTGTTTTTACCTGGTGTGTGTATTGTATAGCCCTTTTAAAGTGAGGCAGCTCTGCTGTCAGAAAGCCTTCACTCAAATCCCTGTTGGTGCCACCACAGCTAGCGATGGGATGTTAGGCAAGCGATTTAACCTATGTTAGACAAGGGATTTAACCTTTCTAAGCCTCAGTTTTCACATCTATAAAGTGCAGATAATAAATAATCTCTACCCTGGAGGATTGTGGTGAAGATTAAAGACAGTCAATGTAAAGTACTTAACCCAATGCCTGGCACCTGGTAAGCATCAACAAATCTAAATTGTTGTTTGTTACTCTGTTTTTTGTTATTTGAGAGTCCTCGTTAGCTGGAATCTTGTCACAGAATGAAGTTTCTTTACTAAGAAGATGCCACAGTGACCTTGCTTTGAGCTCTGTGTTTAACATCCCTGCATTTTAGATTTGGTTATTAATTTCCCTATCAGATCCATTTTCAGAATCTTGAAGATGCTATGTTTTAAATATTGTAAAGTTAGAAATGTCAAAGAAAACAGTTTTTTTTTAAACTAGGATTTTTAAAAATTACAGGCAGCTTAAACAGTCACCCCTAATTCTAAAGTCCTGTCACATCCTTGTACTTTCTAAGATTAAATGCCCTGTATCTTTTTTAAAAAGTATTTTAGGGCTTCCCTGGTGGCGCAGTGGTTGAGAGTCCGCCGGCCGATGCAGGGGACACGGGTTCATGCCCCGGTCCGGGAAGATCCCACATGCCGCGGAGCGGCTGGGCCTGTGAGCCGTGGCCGCTGAGCCTGCGAGTCCGAAGCCTGTGCTCCGCAACGGGAGAGGCCACAACAGCGAGAGGCCCGCGTACCACACACACACAAAAAAGTATTTTAATATAGTATCTTTTGAATTGCTGCTATGTCATCTCCTCTGTTTTTCCAGTACTTTGCATATATCTACTGGCAAGCGGTTTTTGCTGCAAAAAGAACTTTAGAGCCTTATTTTTTAAAAATACCCAACAATCTTACATGTAATGATTGTTTGGGAAACAGCATGTTACACAGTCATCACTGAAAATGGAAAACCAAGTCTCAATAACTGGGGAACCACTATGGTAAGCTATCAGATCATCGTTTTTTTTAGAACACACTCATTCAAAATGAAAAAAGAATCTGAAAGCCATCGTGTGAATAGAGCTGTTAACAATCTCTCCATGAATTTGTTTTAATTAATTAATTAATTAATTTTTGGCTGCGTTGGATCTTCGTTGCTGCACGTGGGCTTTCTCTAGTTGCAGCGCGCGGGCTTCTCACTGCGGTGGCTTCTCTTGTTTCAGAGCATGGGCTCTAGGTGTGTGGGCTTCAGTAGTTGTGGCACCAGGACTTAGTTGATCCGCGGCACGTGATATCTTCCTGGACCAGGGATCAAACCCATGTCCCCTGCATTGGCAGGCGGATTCCTAACCACTGCGCCACCAGGGAAGTCCCTCTCCATGAATCTGTATATCTGCCACCTGTGGATCCACAGCAGCATGACTACTACTGTCCTTTTTGTATAGTACTGTGTTGTTTCCTCACTTGGTTTCATTAATTCCGGCTAAGCTGTACTGGCCTTTGCTATCAAGGTCTACAATAATAAACTCTCCAAGCTGGAAGAGAGTTTCTCTTTTTTTTTTCTTTTTTTTTTTCTGGCCACGTTGCACAGCCTGTGGGATTTTAGTGCCCCGACTAGGGGTTGAACATGGGCCCCTCAGCAGTGAGAGTGCAGAGCCCTAACCACTGGGCCACCAGGGAATTCCCAAGTGTTTACTCCTGATTTGCCTTGTGCTCATGAGGCTAAAGATAACGGCTGCCCATCTTTATGGCCTCCATTTTTTGCCTTCAGTGGTAAAGTGGCAGGGATTTAAAGGGCACATCCCAGAGCCAGACTAGTTAGGTTCAAAGTCCAGCTCGGATATCTATTTAGCTGTGTGACCTTTGACATATTACTCAACCTCTTTACGTCTGTTTCTTCATCTGTAAAATGGGGATAATGATGTTACTTATAGACTTGTTATGAGAATTAAATAAGATAATGCTTTTTGTTCGCTTGTTTTATTTGTTTGCTTGCTTGCCAAGCCGCGCGGCTGGATGGGTCAACCAGGGATCGAACCCAGGCCCCCAGCAGTGAAAGCACTGGATCACCAGGGAGTTCCCAGTTAATGTATATTTTTAATGTTCCTTACATTCTCTAAGTGTTAACTATTATCATTTTGTCTGTTTTTTAAATTATTCTATCCTCAGCACCTAAAACAGTCCCTGCTCAATAACTGTGTATTAACTGAGTCAGTGAATGGATAAAGGATGAGCTTTATCCCCATGCCATCATTGACTAACTTACTCTAAAAAGGTTTCTGTAAAAGATATTTTTAGTTATAGGAAGTATGTAAAAGCTATAGGTAGAACTACTTAAAAATTTTTTTTTGGTCTACATTAATTAATATGATATGCAACAATAATGGCTGTACACTTTCCAAATTTAGTAAAGGATAGAGTCAATCTGTTCAGTGAAACACAAGGAAAACAATAAGACCCCTCTTAGGTACATCATAGTCAAACTGCTGAAAACCAAAGATAAAGGTAAAAACTGAATGTGTTCAGAGAAAAGCAGGGGAGCACATATAGGGGAGCAACGATTGAAACGGCTGTGGACAAATCATGAGAAACATGGAGGCAAAGAGATAGATGAAATGTTGTTCATCTTAAAGTGCTGAGAAAAAAAAAATCAAACCTGTTAACCCAGAATTCTATATCTTGTGAAAATATCCTTCCTGAATGACGGTGATAAAATCACAATGAGATATTATCACACACCCACTAAAATGGCAAAAATTAAAAAGACTGACAGTACCAATTTTTTGGTGCTCTCACATAGCTGGTGAAAATGTAAAATGGTATAATCTTTTAGGGAAAATGTTTAGCAGTTTCTTAAAAAGTTAAACTTGTACTACCATATGACTCCTTGTAGGTTTTTACTCAAGAGAAATGAAAGCATGTATCCAAAGACTGGAGGCCAAATTTTCGTAGCAGGTTTAATTGTAATCACCCAAAACTGAAAATAACCCAAATGTCCATCAACAGGTGACTGGATAAACAGATGATGGTATACCCATACAACAGAAAACTATTCAGCAATAAGAAGGAATAAACTATTGATAGATGCAACAACATGAATGACATTCAAAATGATTGTGCTGATTAAGGAAACTATACAAAAAAGAATACATATTGAATAATTCTTCATTGGTATAAAATTCTAGAAAATGAAAATTAATCTGTAGTGATAGCACACTAATGGTTGCTAGGGAATAGGGAGGGAGGTGGGGAGGAGAGAGAAGAGGGAATTACAAAGAGGTGTGAGGAAGCTTTTGCAAGTGATGAACATGTTCATTATTTTGATTGTGGTGATAGTTTCATGAGTGTATACATATGTGAAAACTTACCAGATTGTATACTTTAAAGGTACGCAGTTTATCATATGACAATCATACCTGAATAAAATTAGGAAAAATAGAGAAAACAAACAAAAAAATGAAAGCAAAACAGATACATTTTTAGATAAAAGAAAACTAAGAGAATTTGTTGCCTGCAGACTTGCACTATAAGAAATGCTGCGAGTTATTCTCCGAGCTGAAGAGAAACAATACCAAATTGAAACTCAAATCTTCAGAATGGAATAAACTAGAAATGATAAATATCTAGGTAAATATAAAAGGCTCACCTTTCTCCTAATTTCTTTAAATTTATGACTTTTTAAAGCAAAAATTGTCACATTGTCTTATAGGGTTCGTAATATATGTGGAGTGAATGCATATAACAATTATAGCTTAAAGGACAGGTGGGGAAGGTGAATGGGCCAATTGAGTTGCAAGGCTTCTATGTTGTACAAAAAGCCGATATCAGTTCTAAGTATTGATAGATTGTGAAAAGTTAAGGATGTATATTGTAAACCTTAGGGCAAACACTAAAAACATAAGGCAAAGAGATACAGCTAAAAAGCCATTAGATAAAATGGAATTCTAAAGAATGTCTAAACAATCCAAAAGAAGAGGAACAAAAAACAGAAGGGACAAAAAAAAAAAAAAGACGAATAGTAAAACGGTAGACCTAAATCCAACTATTTCAATAATTACAATAAATGTTAATGGGGGAATTCCCTGGCAGTCCAGTGGTTAGGCCTCTGCGCTTCCACTGCAGGGGGTGCAGGTTCGATCCCTGGTGGGGAACTGAGATCCCACAAGCCGAGTGGCGCGACCAAAGAAAAAGACTTAACTGATTATAATGGACTTGGCAAATACTGTTTGGTGGAATTATCATTTCCTTATAGCAATTACTTAATATGTACTTTACTCCAGTCATTCCATTGTTTCTTTCTGAACAGGCTCATCAATGTTTAATGTAAGCATTATCCCATTTACTAATATTACCCTACTTAATGATATATCGTTACCAATCAGCATGTTGAAATCTTAGTTTCAGAACCAAATATCCGTGAATTATTCTTTCCTCTGACATTTACGGTGTGTGCTTAGGCAAGTTTCTTAACTTTATTTATTGAGCTTCAGTTCCTTCACCTGCAACAGGAGTATAATACTTAATGGATTAAATAAAATAACATAATGTGAAATGCTTAGCACAGAGCCTGGCACACAGTGAAGGTCAAATAGATGGTAGTTATCATCATCATCATCATTAATGATGACAAAGGTTAATTCATATATCTTCTTGAAAATATCATATAGCGGTCTTCCCTGGTGGCGCAGTGGTTGAGAGTCCGCCTGCCGGTGCAGGGGACGTGGGTTTGTGCCCTGGTCCGGGAGGATCCCACATGCCGCGGAGCGGCTGGGCCCGTGAGCCATGGCTGCTGAGCCTGCATGTCCGGAGCCTGTGCTCCGCGACGGGAGAGGCCACAGCAGTGAGAGGCCCGCGTACCGCAAAAAAAAAAAAAAAAAAAAAAAAAAAAAAAAAAAAAAACATATAACAACTAACTGATGAGAAAAGACTTTTAAAAATTTTACATTTCTGTTGGTACTAACAACAAATTCATAATTATCATTATATTTTAAGGAAATAAATGGGGAAAAAATCTGCAACAACCCAAAGGAAGCAAAAAATGCTCCCCTAAATAATTCTCTAAATAAACAACAAAGAAAAAAAAGTAGCATCTTCTACAAAATTAAGTTGGTCCCTAGTAAAGTCTTCCTATGTTCGAAAACATTTACTCTGATACTAAACTTTAACAATAAACGAAGCAAATGAGAGCCAGATGGCAGAAGGAACCTATTATTAGATTCTTAACTTGAAGCAAAAGTTGCCTAGAGAAACCCTCTTCAGATGTGGGCACATCCGTTATGTGACAGGAAGGTGGGAGAACATAAAAAATTGCTGCTATAAGAATGGAAATTGGGGGACTTCCCTGGTGTCACAGTGGTTAAGAATCTGCCTGCTAATGCAGGGGTCACTGGTTCGAGCCCTGTTCCAGGAAGATCCCACATACCGCGGAGCAACTAAGCCCATGCACCACAACTACTGAGCCTGCGCTCTAGAGCCCACAAGCCACAACTACTGAGCCTGCGCTCTAAAGCCCACGTGCCACAACTACTGAGCCCACGTACCACAACTACTGAAACCCGTGCACCTAAAGCCTATGCTCTGCAACAAGAGAAGCCACCGCAATGAGAAGCCCACGCACCGTAACGAAGAGTAGCCCCCGCTCGCCTCAACTAGAGAAAGCCCGTGTGAGCAACGAAGACCCAACGTATCCAAAAATAAATAAATTAATTAATTAAAAAAATAAAAAAGAATCCTCCTGCCAGTGCAGGGGACACGGGTTCAAGGCCTGGTTTGGGAAGATCCCACATGCCGCGGAGCAACTAAGCCCAGACGCCACAACTACTGAGCCTGCGCTCTAGAGCTCGTGAGCTGCAACTACTGAGCCCATGTGCCGCAACTACTGAAGCCCACGAGCCTTGAGCCGTGCTCTGCAACAAGAGAAGCCACCACGATGAGAAGTCCGGGCACCACGATGAAGAGTAGCTCCTGCTCACCGCAGCTAGAGAAAGTCTTCACGCAGCAACAAAGACCCAATGAAACCAAAAAAAAAAAAAAAACACCTGAGGTCCCATTTTCTTGCTGCCAGGGGCTGCTTGCTCTTAGCTCCCAGAGGCTGTCTGCATCCTTTGTTACATGGTCCCTTCTGTCTTCAAGTGTTTCCAATCCTTCTCATACTTCAGACCTCTCACTTCTTCTTCTGCCACAAGAAGAAAACTCTCTAATTTTAAAGGACTCCAGATTAGGTCAAACCCATCCCGATAGTCCATGTTAGGGTTGACAATGCCATGTAATGTAACCCAGTCACGAAAGTAACATTCACCACATTCACAGCCCCAGGGAGTATGTAGACATGTACACCAAGGGAAGGGAAACCTCGGGGGCCATCTAAGCATTTTGACCCCCGCAGGGATGGAGGTAAAGGAGGGGTCTTTTCATTTTGTGCTTTATACATATCTGTAATGTTTGAAATGTTTTGGAAAGACTGTATCACTTTTTGTAATGCAAAAGGTCTGGAAGAATATACTCTAATTTTTTTTTTTTTTTTTTTTTTTTTGCGGTACGCGGGCCTCTCACTGTTGTGGCCTCTTCTGTTGCGGAGCACAGGCTCCGGACGCGCAGGCTCAGCGGCCATGGCTCACGGGCCCAGCCGCTCCGCGGCATGTGGGATCTTCCCGGACCGGGGCACGAACCTGTGTCCCCTGCACCAGCAGGCGGACTCCCAACAACTGCGCCACCAGGGAAGCCCTATACTCTAATATTTTAACAGTGGTTATGTCTAGGTGGTAGGAATAAGATTTCTTTAATATAAGCATATAATCATTTTTCATCATATAACTAAAGGACCATAAAGCTATTTCCACTTTGCAATTTTTTGAAAAATATTCATGCTGGCTGTAGACCAAAGCAGTGAACAGAGTTTGTATTGGTGCCTATTTGGTTAACGATAGTTTTTTGCAGTGGTTGTAAATATACATCCTGATAAATGCAGCGTGGCCAAGATGTAAAGCTATGAGTGGATTTGAGAAGAGTCTAGATACATTTCTGGATGCTAGACACACAGGTTATCAGGAGCACTGCAAATAGAGAGCATCAGGGGACAGACATCAGCTGAGGACTTAGGCTCTAGGGTCCGCTGACTTTTCCTGCACCCCTTTCCTTTCCTCGCAAAAGTAAGGCGGTCACCCAGTGTTTTTCTCAGTCTTTTTGAGATTGTTACCATGGTTTCTGACAAAATTGTTCAAGTGTTACTGTCCTAAATAAACACCAGGCTGGAAGGATTATTAGCCTGATGCTGACAGGTAAGTCTTACATTCTTTTGAGTTATCAGTGTGTTCCCAGAAAGGAAGCGTTGACACTGGATTAATCTGGGAAAAACAACGTACAAATACAGAATCTGACTGGAAGCTTGGACTGAGCAAATGAGGCACACAGGCAGCACGGTAGGACTTTGGAACGTGGGAAGGGAAGGATCTCTCCTAGGAGCCCTCACACTTTGGGGGGGCTGAAGAATAAGAGCTTTCAAAGAAAACAGGCTCTTCTCAGAGTCAACACTGACAACTCAGTCTTGATCAGGAGAAGAAAATATGTTTGGGTCATTTGTTATAGGCAGGTCAGGGAGCAAGGTCCATAAGTACAGGGCAATACACAGCAAAGTAAATGCTAAACTAGATTGATTTTTAATTTTCTGTTCTTTCCCAGCAGGTCTTTGTTCCCTGAAAGAAAGACTTATACTGATTAATTAGGAAAAACAAGTTTGTAATGATAAAGTGCTTCCCACACATTGCTGCCAGTCTGTGTACATCCCAATTTGCCCACATTCTTACATCTCTCTCCCACCGCTACATTCCTCCTCAACAAGGTCCAAAGCCTTCATTAGGACTACAACAGAATCCTCGCTCTTGTTGAGGTCAGAAGTCACGTTTTCATAAATAAAACATGTTGATCTAATGAAGAGAGCTGGGGCCCCAGAGTCAGCTATTCCAGACTCTCCCACTAACTAGTTCACTCATTTATTTGACAGATTTATTGAGCACCTACCATGTGCCCAGGCTAGGTGCTGTTCCAGGTGCCAGGGGCCCAGCAGGGAACCCAAACAAGTCCCTGCCCTCCTGGAGATTACATTCTAGTGGAGGGAGGCCAACAGTAAAGCAGTCCAGTGGAGTCTGGCAGATGGAGATGAGGGCTATGAAGAAGAGGGGAATGTGGGCCGTGGGGTGAGGGGGAGGGAGTTCTCAGACATGACTTGCATTAGAATCACCTGGGAGTGAGGCACTTGTTAAAATACAAATTGCTGCACACTATCCTAGACTTTCTGATCCAGTAGGTCTGAGGTGGGGGGCTTGAGAATTTGTTTTGTTTGTTTGTTTGTTTTGTTTTTTTGCGGTATGCGGGCCTCTCACTGTTGCGGCCTCTCCCGTTGCGGAGCACAGGCTCCGGACGCGCAGGCTCAGTGGCCATGGCTCACGGGCCCAGCCGCTCTGCGGCATGTGGGAATCTTCCCGGACCGGGGCACGAACCCGTGTCCCCTGCATCGGCAGGTGGACTCTCAACCACTGCACCACCGGGGAAACCCAAGAATTTGTATTTTTAACAAGTTCCCAGATGATGCTGATGCTGGGGTCCGGGGACCATACTCCGAGAATCAGTGGAGTAGAGCGTGTTATATAGGATGTCCAGGGAATGCTTCTCTGATAATGTGACATGTAAACAGAGGCCTAAAGGATCAAGCCATGCAGGGAAAAGCAGTGCATCCCAGTCAGAGAACAGAAAGTGGGAGCCCTGAGGTAAGCATATACTTGGTGTGTTTGAAAAATGACAATGGGGCCAGAGTGGCTGGAATGGAGGGGAGGGGAGAAAAAGATCTTACAGGTTTTGATGGCTAAGGTAAGAGCTTTGATTTTTACCCCAAATGAGGCAGAGAGCCAGGAAAGGATTTTGAGCAGAAGAGTGATGTGGTCTGTGTTAAAAGTGTTAGGCAGGGCTTCCCTGGTGGTGCAGTGGTTGAGAGTCCACCTGCCGATACAGGAGACGTGGGTTTGTGCCCCGGTCTGGGAAGATCCCACATGTCACGGAGCGACTAGGCCCGTGAGCCATGGCCACTGAGCCTGCGCGTCCGGAGCCTGTGCTCCGCAACGGGAGTGGCCACAACAGTGAGAGGCCCGTGTACCGCAAAAAAAAAAAAAAAAAAAAAAAAAAATTTTAGGCAAATGTAAGGTATGGCTGCCCGTACTAATGATGATTTTTGAGCACACTGTAATAAGGTTCATATTTATTTCTTCTTGTGGATGGATAAATGGATGGGAAGAAAAGCCTGAAAATGTTTGACAACTACTATAGACTGAATGTTTGTGTGCCCCTAAAATTCGCATGCTGAAACCTAATCCCCAGTGTTATGGTGTTTGGAGGTGGGACCTTTGGGAGGGGGTCATGAGGGTGGAGCTCTCATGAATGGGATTAGTGACCTTACAAGAGACCCCAGAGAGCTCCCTCACTCCTTTGGTCTTGTGAGGACACAGACAGAAGACAGCCATCTATGAACCAGGAAGTGGGTCCTCACTAGTCTGCCAGCGCCTTGATCTTGGACTTCCCAGCCTCCAGAACTGTGAGAAATAAATTTCTGTTGTTTATACGCCACCTAATCTATGGTATTCTGTTATGGCAGCCTGACCTCACTAATATAACAACTTACTGAGTTTCATATTTTGAATACTACTTATAGGCCATGTTTAACTGAATATTAATAAACCATTACCTCATCCCTTAAAATAGTTTACTTTCCTGTGCCCCAATAGATTATAAAATCTATGAGGTCCTATGTGTGAATGGTGTGTATTTTGTGTGCATGCTGTCTTCTATATGGTTGTTTCTGTACCCTCAGTGTCTCATATCCTATGAAGCATAGTAGGTCCCCAATTATTATTTTCTTTCCCAATTATTTTTTGAAAGATGAATGAATGAAATATTTGTTTCTGTATAGAATTTTACAACACCAGCAACTAAGCCACAACATTCGTATGAAAAATGTTTCTTTTACCCATTTCCTCATGTGATCCTCAGAATATTCCCATTTGGTAAGATCATTCACTTTTTCAAGGGGAGACAGAGATGAAGTGATGACCCAAGGCCTTGTGGCTTGTAAGGGGCTGAGGTGGGTCTGTAGCCAGAGTCTCACCTCCAGAACGCAGGGCCTTTCCACTCTATTATGATCTTCCAGCACTAAGTTCACTTGAGGGATAGTCTCTGATGGAAATGTTCTAAAATTGGACTATGGTGATGATCGCATAATTTAGCACATTTGCTGAAAGTCATTGAAACCTACCCTTAAAAATGAGTGAATTTTCAGACATATAAAACAAACTTATGCTTTACTAAAGGGGATAGCATGGGGGGTGGGGGAGGGATAAATTAGGAGTTTGGGATTAACAAATACACACTACTATATATAAAATAGGTAAACAGGGGCTTCCCTGGTGGCGCAGTGGTTGAGAATCCGCCTGCCAATGCAGGGGACACGGGTTCGAGCCCTGGTCTGGGAGGATCCCACATGCCACGGAGCAACTGGGCCTGTAAGCCATAACTACTGAGCCTGCGTGTCTGGAGCCTGAGTTCCACAGCAAGAGAGGCCGCGACAGTGAGAGGCCCGCGCACCGCGATGAAGAGTGGGCCCCGCTTGCCACAACTAGAGAAAGCCCGCGCACAGAAACGAAGACCCAACACAGCAAAAATAAATAAATTTATAAAAAAAAAAAAAAGAAGAGTCTAAATTAAAATAAATAAATAAATAAAAAATAAAATAGGTAAACAAGGACCTACTGTATAGCACAGGTGACTCAATATCAATGGAAAAGAATCTGAAAAAGAATATATATAACTACGCATAACTGAATCACTTTTCAAGTATGCTTGAAACTAACACAACATTGTAAATTAACTATACTTCAGTTAAAAAATTGAGTAAATTTTAGGGAATTCCCTGGCAGTCCAGTTGTTACGACTCCAGGTTTCCACTGTAGGGGGCATGAGTTTGATCCCTGATCGGCAAGTGAACTGACATCCTGCATGCCACACAGTGCGGCCAAAAAAAAAAGTAAATTTTATGATATGTAAATTATTTATCAATAAAGGTGTTTTTTAAAATGCAATTGTCTCAACTACTCATCTCTCTTCCCTAATCCTTGTAATTTCTTTGGCAGGATACTGTTAAAATCTCAGATTCCGGGACTTCCCTGGTGGTCCAATGGTTAAGAATCCGCCTTGTAATGCAGGGGATGCGGGTTCAATCCCTAGAGTGGGAACTAAGATCCCACATGCTGCAGGGCAACTAAGCCCACTCGCTGCAACAACATAGCCCACGTGCTCTGGAGCCCGTGGGCTGCAACTACTGAGCCCGTGCGCTCTAGAGCCTGCGGGCTACAAATAGAGAGAAGCCTGCGTGCTGCAACGAAGAGCCCGCACACAGCAACTAAGACTGACGCAGCCAAATAAATAAATAAATAACTGTTAAAAACAAAATCTCAAATTCCTTTCCAAAAGCCCCTCAGGTCACTAAGTTACCATGCATTTATATCGACTAAGATTCTTGACCACACTCTAGCCACTCGCATCTGGGCCCTCTTGTCAACTAGACCTCAACTGTGGCTTATAAAAACTTGAGCAAAACACTAATAAAATTATTTCTAACAGTTCAAGGCCGGTCTGTAGGATGACCCAATGACCCAATCTCCTCTTAAAGTGCCTGCCTGAGAAAACTCAAGGCTGCCAGAAGAATTTATGGTTGGTTTGTTCCAGCCCACACCTGGAGATAGGGCCCCTGTCTCCCAGCCTCTGTGGGAGGGGAGAAGCCTAACTTCCATAAGGGCCAGTTAACAAACACAGGTGGGTTTCACAGGGACCAACCTTTGCTTCCTACTTTTTGTGATTTTCACTTCCCTGGCTCTACTGAGCCCTCACTCACCTCCCTCTGTATTCCTTCATTTCCCCTTTGAAACCCCCAGTCACCTCTGTACAAATTGAAGCTGAGTTCAGTTCACACTGGGCTCTTCCTTATTGCAGTAGTATGTTACTAATCAAAACCTGCCCTTACCACTTTAATTCGTGTCTGGCTTTGTTTATCTTTGACAATACGTGCACAAAACAAACTAACCACACATACACCCTTAATTTTATTTAACCCATTGGGTATCCGGTTGTGTTTTAGTGACATCTGAAATAATAACTATGTTGCTAGAAATCACATTATCAGTTTTCAAGCCCAAAAGATGAAACAACTTCTTTCTAATAACCTATGGTGGAAAAGAAGTTCTTGGAATCCAGTAGAAACAAGGAGGCATCATTCACATTCCTCTCATCACCACCTTACTTGTCCGAGTTCCTGATTTATTTACTGTGTGGTTTTTTTTTTTTGTCTTTGTATTGATTTGTTTTTGTGGTTTCGAAGTTTATTGGAGTTGATTACTATCTCAATATAGAGTAAGAATAACCTTAAAGAATGATCCTGAAGGTGCCAGATATCTTTTTTTCCTTCTGTACTGTACACAAAGCATAGGGTCAGGTACTTTTCTTGTAGAAAATAATCAAATTATTTGAAATAACCCAGAGAGAGCTTTTTTCTGGGGGGGGGATATAGGGTTTACTGTGATAAAATATATATAACATCATATTTTTCATTTTAGCCATTCATAACTGCACAGTTCAGTGATATTAAATACATCCGCAGTGTTGGGTAACCATTATCACTATCTGTACCTAAAAGTTTTTCGTTATTGGGGCTTCCCTGGTGGCGCAGTGGTTGAGAATCTGCCTGCCAATGCAGGGCACATGGGTTCGAGCCCTGGTCTGGGACGATCCCACATGCCGCGGAGCAACTAGGCCCGTGGGCCACACTACTGAGCCCGCGTGTCTGGAGCCTGTGCTCCGCAACAAGAGAGGCCACAACAGTGAGAGGCCCGGACACCGCGATGAAGAGTGGCCCCCGCTTGCCACAACTAGAGAAAGTCCACACACAGAAACGAAGACCCAACGCAGCCAAAAATAAATAAATTAATAAACTCCTACCCCCAACATCTTCTTAAAAAAAAAAAAAAAAGTTTTTCATTATCCCCAACATCATCCTCTGTCCCCATTAAGCAATAATTCCCCTTTCTCCTCCTCTCCCTATGCCCTGGTAACCTCTACTTTTTCTACCAGAGAGAGCATTTTTAATACTACATGCTTAAACTAAAGTTAAATTTTAAAGCTGTTCGGAAAGGCATTTTAAGTTACTTTATCATTAGGGATAAATCGGACTCTCACCCAGCCTTTTATAAAGTATATTCTGATCTACATGCTGGCGATATGACTGTGCACGAGATACACACTACATTGTAGGCCGCAGGATGGAGAGTTAATCACACGAGCATGTAAAGCGCTAATGGACAATACCAAGTGTGAAATAATAGAAAATCTCTGTATTGTTCTCTGCCCCCATTCCTGGCACAGGGCTCCTAAAACCCTTGTATTTCCGAAGTGATAAGAGCATTAGGAGGAACTTTTGTTCTAACATTTGGCCTTCAATCCTATTTCCTGACATAGCTCTTAAATCCTTTGGCATTTCCTGGGGTATAGGATTGTCTTTTGCTCTTTTTTTTCTTTTTAATCAATTTATTTATTTATTTAAGTTTGGCTGCGTTGGGTCTTGGCTGCTGTGCGCGGGCTTCTCATTGCGGTGGCTTCTCCTGTAGCGGAGCACGGGCTCTAGGAGCATGGGCTTCAGTAGTTGTGGCACACGGGCTCAGTAGTTGTGGTTCATGGACTCTAGAGAACAGGCTCAGTAGTTGTGGCACACGGGCTTAGTTGCTCCGCGGCATGTGGGATCTTCCCAGACGGGGGCTTGAACCCATGTCCCCTGCACGGGCAGGTGGATTCTTAACCACTGCGCCACCAGGGAAACCCTTTCTTTTGTCTAATGAGGTTACTTGCTAGGCTCCTGGATGGCTTCAGGGTGGGGCTGGTCACCAGAAAGACCAAACCATGTTTGGAAACTTGGAACTTTCAGCCCTTAACCCTCATCCTCCAGGAGGGGGAGAGGGGCTGGAGATTGAGTCAATGATCCATCATTCATTATCATGATGAATCTTCGTAAATATCCATGAAGAACTTGGTTTGGAGAGCTTCTGGGTTGCTGAACACTTGGAAGTGCTGGGAGGGTGGCAAGTCTGAGGAGGTTGGGAAGCTCCTTGCCATTTCCCCAATACTGTGCTCTAAGCATCTCTTCATCTGGCTGTGCCCCTGTATCCTTTATTATATCCTTGATAATAAACTAGTAAACATAAGTCAGTTCTGAGTTCTGTGAACCATTCTAACAAATTATCAGACTAATGGAGGGGGTTATGGGAACCCTCCTGGCTGGCTGGTCAGAAGTGACAACCTGGACTTGTGATCGGCATCTGAGGTCGAGAGCAGTCTTGTGGGACTGAGCCCTTATCTCGTGGGATCTGACACTAGCTCCAGGGTAGAGAGCGCCAGAACTGAATTGAATGGTAGGACACTCAGCTGGCGTCCAGAAAACCCACACATCTGGTGTCAGGAGTGAAAGAAATGTAGTGTGAGAGTAATGGAAAATGGGAGCTTGTCTTCAGACACCAAATCATATGAAAACAATGTGTCATACCGAAAACTTTTTTTCTTACATTAGGTGATCAGTGTCAAATAAAATATTAATTTTCATCATTTGCCTCTGTTCATATCTTCTTGACCAATTCTTCAAAACGTTGCATGCCACACTTGAGGCAGTAAAGAATTTTTTTTTGAAGCTAAATAGATATTTTAATATTAGACAAAATAGACTTTGAAGCAAAAACATTATTAGATATAAGTATGTCCAACACATGTGATAAATTGCACTAGGAAGATAACTTAAAATCTGTATGCACCTAATATAATTTCTTAAAATATACAAGGCAAACATTAGGGAACGAAAAACAATGAGGAAAAATTCAGCATCTTAAAGTGAGTTTGTAATACATCTTTCAGTTTGGTGTATCTAATTGGTAATTCGAGCAAACTCCAAATGAGAAAGTTACAGAATACTTGAATGAATAAATATATAAATAATAATAATCCTGTAATAATCATGTTTAGAATATCATACTTGGGACTTCCCTGGTGGTCCAGTGGCTCAGACTCTGCGCACAGAAGCAGTGAAGAATTTTTAAACACATAGCTCAGGACTTAAATATTCATCATGCAGCCGCTTATATGCTCGTTATGTACAACCGCTCTCACAGGAGGTTGTGCTCCCTGTGGTTTTTCACAGCCATATAACAAATTTTTGGAAAACACCTAATCAGTACGACCTTCTTCATATATCTCATAGGCCCTGTTGCACCTTGAAGAGCCCGGTGACAGGCTGCAGGTACCTCCTCCCTGACGGCCATGCAGGAAAACGCAGAATTCTTCTTGATATGATGAAATTTTTATGTAAGGTCATTTACTAAGGTCAGCTTAAACTTCTTTTGTAACCAATACCAGGCCTTGGCACTCTTTTCCTATAAAAGACCAGATAGTGAATATTTTCTCCTTTGCTGGTCACATGGTGTCTGTCTAACTCCCGGTGTGGTCCCAGCGGCCATAGATGATACGTAAATGATGGGTGTGGTTGTATCTCAATGTGACTTCATTTAAGGATACTGAAACTAGGTTTTCACATAATTTTCACAAGTCATGCAATTGTATTCTTCTTTTGATTTGTTTTCAACTCTTTAAAAATGTCAAAACTTTTCTCAGCTCTCAGGCCCAACAAAAACAGGCAGGGGGTCCAGCCTGCTGGGCCGAAGTGGGATCACTACCTCTGCTCTCTATGAATATATTTGTTTGCACTGAGCCTTTATAGCTTATTGAGGTCCATTGAGTTTCACAGTGTGTGAAACATCTTAACATTTCTTTAAAGTGTCAAGTCCCACTCAGGTTTGAACAGTGAAAGTACTGATCAAAAAACAAGATCTTGGGAATTCCTTGGTGGTCCAGTGGTTAGGACTCCGTGCTTTCACTGCCGAGGGCCCAGGTTCGGGGAACTAAGATCCCTGCACTTGTGGTGCGGCCAATAATAATAATAATAATAATAAATATCTTACTCAGGCTAACAAGTTATTACTCTAAGATAGGAATATCTTAGAGTATTAGAACTATTAGAACTATTCTAATTAGAATAGTATTAGAACTATTAGAACTTAGAACTATTCCTGAACAGGAATAGTTCAACATGGATGAAGATAACATTAGAAAGTGATTAAGGACTCCCCTGGTGGTCCAGTGGTTAAGAATTTGCCTGCCAGTGCAGGGGGCACATGTTCGATCCCTGGTCTGGGAAGATCCCACATGCCCCAGGGAAACTAAGCCCTTGGGCCACAACTACTGAAGCCCGTGCACCTAGAGCTCATGCTCCGCAACAAGAGAAGCCACCACAATGACAAGTCCGCGCACCGCAACGAAGAGTAGCCCCTGCTCAACGCAACCAGAGAAAGCCCGCGTGCAGCAATGAAAATCCAAGCCAAAAAAAAAAAAAGATTGTATTATAAGCTACACTTTGAATAACAACCTAGCTAGTTGCTAATTATTCCTTTCCAGTAGATTTTTTTTTTTTTTTTTTTTTGGCCACCACCTTGCGGCTTTCGGGATCACCAGGGATGGAACCCGGACCCACAGCAGTGAAAGCGTTGAGTCCTAACCACTGAGCCACCAGGGAATTCCCTCCAGCAGCTCTTTTTGAAGTTACCCACACTGCTGGTCACACGTTAGGCATGATCTCATCCACTATACCTCCCAAATTCATTCACAGTTCGTCCCACTTAATCACTTTTTTTTTTTTTTTTTTTTTTTTTTGCGGTACGCGGGCCTCTCATCGTTGTGGCCCCTCCCGTTGCGGAGCACAGGCTCCAGACGCGCAGGCTCAGCGGCCATGGCTCACGGGGCCCAGCCGCTCCGCGGCACGTGGGATCTTCCCGGCCGGGGGCACGAAACCGTGTCCCCTGCATCGGCGGGCGGACTCTCAACCACTGCGCCACCAGGGAAGCCCTTAATCACTTTCTAATGTTATCTTCATCCATGTTGAACTATTCCTGTTCAGGAAGAATAGTTTTGTAATAACCTCATTAAATAAGTAAGGTTTTTGTTGTTGCTTTTTTTTAAGCTGAAACATTACTCAATTTGCGTGGCTTATGTTGCAACTATAAGAGTTCGGTGAGTCAATATCACTTCATGTGTAGCTTTCATCAAAATTCAAACCAGTTGGTAGCCAGGAGGATGAGAACGTGTGTACCCCCTGTTGGTGCTGTGCTAGGTTCCGTGGAGACATA
Organism: Delphinus delphis; assembly: GCF_949987515.2. Classification (NCBI taxonomy): domain Eukaryota; kingdom Metazoa; phylum Chordata; class Mammalia; order Artiodactyla; family Delphinidae; genus Delphinus; species Delphinus delphis. The sequence goes on along the minus strand of NC_082696.1, from coordinate 78,596,883 downwards.
AAAGAACTCCCTACCTTTGAGGAGCTTACCATTCAGTGGGGAAGACAACATGAATGTACAAGAAACCATAATGAATTCATTAATTAATTCACTGAGAACTCCCACTTGCTACCAGTCACCGTATTGTGTATTGTATCAGTTAGTCCTAATGCAGAAGAGGGAAAAATTCTTTTTCCTACTACCCTCCTAGGTTTTCAGGCTGGAGCCTCATCAGTTGGACTAACAAAAGGCAGATTAACAGGAGAAAAGTATTAGATTTATACAACATAATTTTATGTGACACAGGGACCTTCATAAGGAAATGAAGACGCGAAAAAACAGTTAAACCCGAGTGTGTTTATACTAGGTTTGATGAACGGTAGAAAGTCATGGGAAAACGTGGTAGGACCAAAGAGTATGAGCTAAAGGCAGCAAAGTGGGGAAGCTCAGGAGGCCTGTCCACTTGAATTCCTCTCAGCATCTCTCTGTCTTTGCAGATAAAGATGCTCCTTTCCTCCAAGTTTAGGGACCGCCCCTCTCACAAGAGGCTCTTATGACCTGCTTCAGGGGTGAAGGGGGAGATCAGAGAGTCCTTCCTGGACCTGCTTTTTCTCAAATTCCTTCAGTTTGAAATATTCTGTATGCCAAAGTACCATATTTTGTGGGTAGCGTGTTCTGAACCCTTCACTTACAGCTATTAAATAAGATACTGTAACCACTTCACGTGAGGAAACTGGGGCTATGAGAAATTAAGAAAGTTGCTCAAGGTGGCAATTCACAGGTATTTGTCTGACTTCAAGGCAAATTCTTTTCCCTCCTCTACCACTCAGATCATCTAGTCCAGTCTCCTCCTTTAAGGAAATAAAGAATTTACATGGGAAAAATAACTTTTTAACTTCCTAATTCAATGACCTATAATAGTGGTTATTGCTAGAATCAATATAATGAGAATACTGTGCTTGGGCAAAAAGGCCATGCTGATGAGACAGCTCGATCCACAAGAGTGTGTTTTGTATGGGGCTAAATGCTGTAAAGGAAACATATTTAAACTAAAATTAAAAACACTTAATCTAAATTTAATTTCAGTTTTATATAGAGCTACAGTGCTAGAATCTATCAAGGGAGGTAGACATAGTGATATGATGCCTGTCCTGTTTGCAGACATCATTTAAGTCAGTCCCCAGAAGATGTGACAAAAGTTTTCTTTAAGGAAGAATGGGAAGAAACCAGAATGACTCCTGTTTAGATATTTTTTTAAAGAGTGTTAGCTCCTTTAATTGAGGCCATGCTGATCAGCGTTAATAGTGTCATCGAAGGGTCAAGGCCGAGCTTCCCCCAAGGTATTCAACCAGTGTGCCTTGTGCTTGGCGCCAAAGCTCCTAGGACTTAGAATGAAGGGTTTAGAGAACGTTACCATCCCCTGAAGAGCTTTGTCCTGAGGTATAGTGAGGTGGAACAGAAGCTAGCCTAGGGTGGCCAGCAAAACAGACAAGTCTTCGGGATTACGTTACCGGATGTTGGGATGAATATTCATGTATAACAAAGTAATGGGCTTCCCTGGTAGCGCAGTGGTTATGAATCTGCCCGCCAATGCAGGAGACACGGGTTCGAGCCCTGGTCCGGGAAGATCCCACATGCTGTGGAGCAACTAAGCCCATGTGCCACAACTACTGAGCCTGCAAGCCACAACTACTCAAGCCCGAGTGCCACAACTACTGAAGCCCGCACGCCTAGAGCCTGTGCTCCGCAATGAGAAGCCATTGCAATAAGTTCATGCACCGCGATGAAGAGCAACCCTCACTCACCGCAACTAAAGAAAGCCTGCATGTAATAATGAAGACCTAACGCAGCCAAAAGTAAATAAATTTAAAAAAAAATTAAAAAAAAAACAAAAAAACCCACAAAGTACTTAGGTTATTTTTTAAAATAAATCTTCTACTAAATGAGAGTATATGGGAACTCTCTGCACTACTTTGCAAATCTTCTGTAAATCTAAAATTATTCCAAAATACAGTTTAAAAAATCTTTTAATGCCATCTTAACTATTCTTCCTCCTTTCCCCAGCAGTGCTTTTTGTAAGCCCGGTGAAATCCTACTAGCCTTTTATTGTTAGAAGTAAAAACCTTGGAAGTTACCCCAAGAAGTTAACTACCCTATGTGTAAACCTAAATAATCAATATTTGTTCTCACGTGGAAATGAAAGTGAAATTCCTAAAATTGTAGTTTCAATTTTATTCACATTGTAGTGCAGTAAAATTTTTTCAAATTCACCTGTAAAATACAGGCCATTAAAAAATTCCATTATCGGAAAAAACAAAAAAATTCCATTATCGGGAATTCCCTGGCAGTCCAGTGGTTAGGGCTCAGTGCTCTCATTGCCGAGGGCCTGGGCTCGATCCCTGGTCAGGGAACTAAAATCCCACAAGCCTCACGGTGTGGCAAAAAAAAAAAAAAAAAAAAAATCCATTATTTACATTTTTAAACTACTGAGGCATTATAATAATAAGAAAAGGAATAAAGTTATAGCAGAAACATTCTAATGTCATAAATGTAAAACCCAAACATTCCCTCCCATCTCACTTCTTTTTTGATACCTCAACTTAAAAGACATAAAAGTTTAATCACTGGGCTTCCCTGGTGGCGTAGCGGTCAAGAATCCGCCTTCCAATGCAGGGGACACGGGTTCGAGTCCTGGTCTGGGAAGATCCCACATGCCACGGAGCAACGAAGCCCGTGCGCCACAACTACTGAGCCTGTGCTCTAGAGCCCGCGAGCCACAACTAGTGAGCCCACGTGCCACAACTACTGAGCCCACGAGCCACAACTACTGAAGCCTGCATGCCTAGAGCCCATGCTCTGCAGCAAGAGAAGCCACCGCAATGAGAAGCCTGCTCATGGCAACCAAGAGTAGCCCCCGCTCGCCTCAACCAGAGGAAAGCCTGTGCACAGCAGCGAAGACCCAACACAGCCAAAAATAAAATAAAATAAATAAATTTATTAGAAAAAAAAGTTTAATCACCAAAAAATAAAGTCCTTATTGTAGTACCTAACTTTTTCCTAACTTTTTTTAATTTGATAAGTGGAAATTAACATTTATTTACTGTATCCCAGGTGCTTTACAAATAAATGCTGTATCATTTAATCTTCACAAAAGCGCCTGGAAGCCCAATAGGTATTTTTATCTCCAGTTTGCCTGTGAGGACACAAAGATTAACTCTTTAGTGACCTACAGCTAGTTATGAAGGAGAGGCAAGTCTTGATCCAGATCTGACTGATTCCAAAGCCTTTTACCACCACATCATTATGTTTAGCAAGAAATGTGAAACCTCTTCCCCATTCATCTAAAATATATTCTTCCTCACACTTAAGTGATTGCTAAGTTTTCATGCCAGGCAGTGTTCCTCAAAGTGTGGTCCGTGACCAATTTGCATTAGAATGACCCAGGACCCAGGCTAACAATGCAAACGTGGTGACCCTGCCCAGCCTCGGATCAACTGGATCAAAATCTCTGGGGAGGGGCCTGGAAATCTGCCCATTTAACCAGCTCCTCAAGCAATTCTGTGTACATTCAAGCATGAAAAAACAGTTGGTATTTTTCAGTTCTCTGTCCACACTTCTTAAACTCATGCTTTCCAGCAGCGGCTGCCAGGAACCCTCAAAATCGATCGCTTCACTTTGATGGAGTTTTGTGGGCAGCCCTGAGCTCCAAATTGTCAGAGGCAGTCTCACCTGGAAACCGGGTTCCCCTCTTGGTGCGTGTCAAAAGGCACAACCACGTCAAAAATCAGGAGAAGGAAGGATTTATTAGTTCCAGCAAGTGAGGAGAAGACTGGGGGTGTTTCCCAAAGCAGCGTCTCCCTGAACAGCAAAGTTGGGAAAGTTTTAAGCTAAGAATACATGCATATTCATAAAGCGGCTTGAACAGGAGAATTCAGCAGAGAACTGGGGCAAAGGTTGACAGAGTCCAAGCTTTAGTAGATTGAAGTCATGAGGGTCAGAAAAGGTCAAAATCACCACCCCTTAGGTTTCAGTTGATCTGGAGGTTGAGCACTTGAGGGGGGTTTATTTTTATTTTTTTTGGCTGCAAGGCTTCAGGGATTGAACCCAGGCCCTCGTCAGTGAACGCGCAGAGTCCTAACCACAGGACCGTGAGAGAATTCCCAGAGGGGGGTTTAAATTCTGCAAAACAGCTCAAGAAAGCGCTTCAGGCTAGTCTTTACCTCTGAAACAGAACTGGGAGTCTTTACAACTGATTTATTTTCTTCGCTATTGTTACTTCTCTTGCCTGATAACAGTCATTTGTTCTTTTGCTCCCTTAAGATCATTATTACTGAGACCTGTGCAAAGGCTAGCAGTGTGGCTGGGCTTAGATCACAAAATGGCTTCCGTGTAAAACGGCTTCTCTTGTGTCCAAAAGCTACATCTGGTTCTTTTCCTTTAGGGACCCCCTACCCTATTTGCTTATGGAAACAAGAGTTTCTAGGTTAGAAATGCAAGTAATATCAATCGCAGGAGTTAGGAATTAAGGTTCCCTTTTAAACACAAATAGACACAACTCCCTAGATTTCGCCTTCCATTGCTTCAGGTGGCTCCTCTGAGAGGTGAATGAACTTGGCCTTCCTACAAATATAGTGCAAGAAGCTTTCAGCACTGCATAGTGCTATCGATGATGTAAATGTTTTCCATCTCTCTCTCCCCTTTCTTTTTCTCTTATTTTCCTTTCTCTTTTGTATCTGTTTTTCCTCTCTAGTATGATAAATGCTAGAAACTGATACACTAAAACGTTAACAGTGATTGTCTCTAGTTGATAGGGCTGTGAGTAGACGATTTTTGTCCTATTTTCCCCCTGCTTTCTACTTTCAGGGTTGCCAGTGGTTAAGTCAGTCAGTAAACTTAAAACCTGTGTATGAGAATGGAGAAATCTGTAGAAGGAAGCACCCCATCCACTGGCTAACTTAGAAGGAGGGAGAGTAGGGCAAGACTCATTATTTTTTTAAATTTTTATTGGAGTATAGTTGATTTACAATGTTGTGTTAGTTTCTGCTGTACAGCAAAGTGAATCAGTTATCCACATACATATATCCACTCTTTTTTAGCTTCTTTTCCCATATAGGTCATTACAGAGTACTGAGTGGAGTTCCCTGTGCTATACAGTAGGCTCTTATCAGTCATCTATTTTATATATAGTTGTGTGTATATGTCAATCCAATCTCCCAGTTTATCCCCCTGCTTCCCCCTTGGTTATCATAAGTTTTCTACATCTGTGACTCTATTTCTGTTTTGGAAATGAGTTCATTTGTACCATTTTTTTTTTTTTTTAGATTCCACATATAAGCAATATCATATGATATTTGTCTTTCTCTGTCTGATTTACCTCGCTCAGTATGACAATCTCTAGGTCCACCCATGTTGCTGCAAATGGCATTATTTCATTCATTTTTATGGCTGAATAATATTCCATTGTATATATGTACCACATCTTCTTTGTCCATTTCTCTGTTGACGGGCATTTAGGTTGCTTCCATGACCTGGCTATTGTAAATAGTGCTGCAATGAACATTGGGGTGCATGTATCTTTTCGAATTATGGTTTTCTCTGGCTATTTGCCCAGGAGTGGGATTGCAGGGTCATATGGTAGCTCTATTTTTAGTTTTTTAAGGAACCTCCATACTGTTCTCCATAGTGGCTGCACCAATTTACATTCCCACCAAAAATGTAGAAGGGCTCCCTTTATTGTTTGTAGACTTTTCTTTTTTTTTTTAATTTAAAAAAATTTATTTATTTTTGGCTGCATTGGGTCTTCATTGCTGCGTGTGGGCTTTCTCTAGTTCTGGCAAGCGGGGGGTACTCTTCGTTGTGGCGCATAGGCTTCTCACTGCGGTGTCTTCTCATGTTGTGGAGCATGGGCTCCAGGCGCACGGGCTTCAGTAGTTGTGGCACGTGGGCTCAGTAATTGTGGCTCACGGGCTCTAGAGCGCCGGATCAGTAGTTGTGGCGCATGGGCTTAGTTGCTCTGCAGCACGCGGGATCTTCCTGGACCAGAGCTTGAACCCGTGGCCCCTGCATTGGCAGGCGGATTCTTAACCACTGCTCCAGCAGGGAAGTCCTGTTTGTAGACTTTTCAATGATGGCCATTCTGACCTGTGTGAGGTGATACCTCATTTTAGTTTTGATTTGCATTTCTCTAATAATTAGTGATGTTGAGCATCTTTTCATGTGCTTCTTGGCCATCTGCATGTCTTCTTTGGAGAAATGTCTATTTAGATCTTCTGCCCATTTTTTTTTTTTTTTTTTTTTTTGCTGTATGCTGGCCTCTCACTGTTGTGGCCTCTCCCGTTGCAGAGCAACAGGCTCCAGACACGCAGGTTCAGTGGCCATGGCTCACGGGCCTAGCCGCTCTGCGGCATGTGGGATCTTCCCGGACTGGGGCATGAACTTGTGTCCCCTGCATCGGCAGGCGGACTCTCAACCACTGCACCACCAGGGAAGCCCCTGCCCATTTTTTGATTGCGTTGTTTGTGTTTTTTGATATTGAGCTGCATGAGCTGTTTGTATATTTTGGAGATTAATCCCTTGTCAGTTGCTTCATTTGCAAATATTTTCTCCCATTCTGAAGTTTGTCTTTTCATTTGTTTATGGTTTCCTTTGCTGTGCAAATCTTTTAAGTTCAGTTAGGTCCCATTTGTTTATTTTTGTTTTTATTTTCATTACTTTAGGAGGTGGATCAAAAAAAATCTTGCTGCAATTTATGTCAAAGAGTGTTCGGCCTATGTTTTCCAAGACTCATTACGTTATATCTGTGCTTCTTCACCTGTTAGGTGTACTTTTTGAAAATAGTAAAGGAAAATTAGAACTGTTTCTCTAGGGGTTTTTTCCCCCGTCTGCCCCAATTTTCTCTTTCTCTTGCTGATTCTATCTTCTCCCTCCAACTTTCAATTCTGTGTTAGGGAAGCAGTTGGATGACACTTGCTGGAATGAAAGAGCCACTGTCTGGTCTTGCTGTGTAAGTATAAACCACACTGCGTTCATGTATAGCCTCTTCCTCCTGGAGGGTTGAGATTCCTCTTTATAACTCCACTGCTATTTTTAACATCTCTAGAGGCCAAGGAGAAAGCCAGTCCCTTTATCTTTGAGCTGGTCACAAGTTTTCGAAATCTCCGTTTTCCCCCCTGAACAAATGATACAGAGGTGAAGAAATCATCCACAGACAGTTTAGAAAGTCTTTCCACACTTCTAAAGAAACCAGATCACTTAGTTCTTAAAAGGCCACAGAGAAAGCCTGAACATGTGTACATTGACTTGTATTTGGGGAAGGAGCTTATCATCATTTGTAACCTCTGCAGCATCACTGGGCTTTGTCCTCTGGGTGAGAATGGAGGAAGCCCCAGAGAACGAACAGCCTAGCACATTGGCAAAGGCAAAAGAAACTGGCGACAGGTGCTCCAGGCTTTCAATCCCCAGGCCAAGCGGCCTTGATCATTTCCCTCATTACTCTAGAGACTGTTAATTTCTCAGTCTGTACTTGAAACTATAATTGCCCTCTGAGTACAGAGGGAGAAGCTAAATCAGCCCCTGGAGAAGACTGGCTGAGCTGGGCCAGCTGCCACAGCTGCTTCCAGGAGGTTCCTGGCTGCCCTCGCTGCCGAGACCAGAGAGCTAAGAACTGAACACAAGCACAACAGCCTCGGCTGCGCCCTTCTCACTAATTGAAAAATTAATTTGAACTCCCAACGCAGCGCTCATTTTTAGGTATATGGGGATTGTTTTAGCTATCTCAAGCCTGAGTTTTTCTTCGAAGTGTGAAAGCCTCATTTAAATAGCTTAAACTAGTACTAACAGCAGAAGTCCCTTGACTCTGCAGAAAAATGGGAAAATAATTTTAGGTAATTTCACAACAGAAGTGGCACACTTACATCGTGGTACAATCATATTTATCGTTGTTATCAGTTTATAAAGGGCTCACCCTTTATAAAGCTACTAAGGGCCGACTTCAACCACACCTGCTCTCCACTTTCTTTTTTTTTAATATAAATTTATTTATTTTTCTTATTTTATTTTTGGCTGGGTTGGGTCTTTGTTGCTGTGACCGGGCTTTCTTTAGTTGCGGCGATCGGGGGCTACTCTTCGATGCGGTGCGCAGGCTTCTCATTGCAGTGGCTTCTCTTGTTGCGGAACATGGGCTCTAGGCACACGGGCTTCAGTAGTTGTGGCATGTGAGCTCAGTAGTTGTGGCTTGTGGGCTCCAGAACACAGGATCAGTCGTTGTGGCTCCCGGGCTTAGTTGCTCCGCGGCACGTGGGATCTTCTCGGATCAGGGCTCGAACCAGTGTCCCCTGCAATGGCAGGCAGATTCTTAACCACTGCACCACCAGGGAAGCCCCTCCACTTTCTTTTGATTTGGGGTTACTTTTTTACACTAGAGCCTAAAAATAGGGTGAGATTTCAGTGAGACGTGGAAATTAAGAAGTTTTAAACAGGGTTTTAGGCTGACAGGAATCTTTTATCTTGAGTTGTCCAGTATAAATATAAACCAAAAGCAAACAGATTTGGAATCTCACTGATTGCTGCTACATTTATACCTGAGAAAAAACCTACATGAGACCAGAGTCTATAATCGACAGTAACATATATACTGACTTTTTCCAATTAGAAGAACTTAAAAAATAGCCCGTGAACGCTCCAGCGTTCCAATGAATGATTACCAACTTCGTTGAGCCACCCATTATGTCCCAAGCAGTGTTCTTAGCATTAGTGATCCTGAAACACGAAAGACCAGGTCTTTAACTTTCAGGAGTGCTGTGGGATCGGTTGAGGGCACTGGAGGTGACAAGCATGGAAGTGGTATTTTAGTGTGGTATTAACAGACCCACTGCATGCTTCTGAAATAGGAGGGAAGGGGGCAGGGCACAACCTTTAAAAGAATGACATACAGGGCTTCCCTGGTGGTGCAGTGGTTGAGAGTCCGCCTGCTGATGCAGGGGACACGGGTTCGTGCCCTGGTCTGGGAAGATCCCACATGCCGCGGAGCGGCTGGGCCCGTGAGCCATGGCCGCTGAGCCTGCGCGTCCGGAGCCTGTGCTCCGCAACGGGAGAGGCCACAGCAATGAGAGGCCCGCGTACGGCAAAAAAAAAAAAAAAAAAAGAATGACATACATAGCTGTTCAGGATACGACAAAAACTGATTAGAACTGATTACATCCAAGATGGAGGAAGATTCGACTTCCAGTGGACCTTGAGCGTCATTATACTCTCATTGTAATAGATTAGCATATGCTAAATGATACATCCACAAGCGCCATGACAGTTCCAAGGCTGACCATAAAAGGCCAAAAAGTGGGCGGTGGCCCAATTCCTGGAAGTCTCCACCCCTTCTCCAAAATAGTTGGAATAATCCTCCCACTCATTAGCCTATGAAATTACCCAGCCCATAAAAACTAACAACCTTGTATTTTGGGGCCTCTCGCCTTCCGTGATGGCCCACACTCTGTCTGTAGAGTGTCTCTCCCGGGGCCGTTCTCACCTTTTGAGACGGACTGTCTCTGTCTATGGAAACTCTCTCTCTCAATCTACTTCTTACCTATCACTTTACCTCTCACTGAATTTCTTCTGCATTGAGACATAAAGACCCTGAACTTCAGCAAGTCCTGAGGCCAGGTGTGCAATCTCGGTTAAAAGACAGTGGGTTCAAGCCCCAATCTGAGGTGTGCGGTTTCACTTCCGCTCCCAAATAGGCGATTTCTGGGAACCTTAGGGAAGAGAGGTCACCCAGGACGCAGGATATCTATCCTGAGCCCAGTCATGGCCTAGCTTAGTGCTCTTGTTGCAGGAAAGAGAGTGGGGCTTGAGAGGATGGTCATGTCTCAGGTCTCAGGCGAGTCCTTGGGATGGCCGCCAAGTGTGGGTTCTTGGCTTCATGCAGGAAATAATTCAAGAGGGAGCCATTGTAAAGTGAAAGAAAGTTTATTCAGGGAGAAACACACTCCATAGACAGAGCTTGGAAAGCGAGAGAGACACCAGGGTACAGGGTTGTTAATTTTTACAGAGGTGGGTAATTTCATAGGCTAATGAGTAGGAGTGTTCCAGCTATTTTGAGGAAGGGGTGGGGATTTCCAGGAATTGGGCCACCGCCCACTTTTTGACCTTTTGTGGTCGGCCTTGGAACTGTCCTGGCGCCTGTGGGCGTGTCTTTAGCTTGCTGATGTGTTACAGTGAGCGGATACTGAGGCTCAGGGTCTAGGGGAAGTTGACTTGTCCGCCATCTTGGACCCATTTGGTTCTAATCAGTTTATGTTATGTCCTCGAGCTATGTCATTCTTTCAAAGGTTGTGCCCTGCGCCCTTCCCTCCTGTTTCAGCTTCATCACAGAAAAAAGGGAAAGCCCACAAGAATCTTTAGAACTTCAAGGGTTTTTAAAAAAGCATTGCCTGGTACTTGGTCTAGAAAATTCTGTGAGGTAGGTGCTATTGTTCCTCATTTTAAATACCAGGGAGCCAAGGCCCAGAGGGTTGAGGTGACTGCTCCGGATGCGCAGGCTCATCAGCCATGGCTCACGGGCCCAGCCGCTCCGCGGCATGTGGGATCTTCTCGGACCGGGGCACGAACCCGTGTCCCCTGCATCGGCAGGCGGACTCTCAACCACTGCACCACCAGGGAATCCCCAGTGCAAGTCTTTGATTGTTAGTCCTGGACTCTTACCACTACAACAATGGCCAGGTTTGTTTAACAAATAGTACCTGTGACAAAAATCCATCTATTTCTTTCTCTTTTTCTTTTTTTTTTTTCAGCTGAGCCTTGTGGCTTGCGGGATCTCAGTTCCCCAGCCAGAGATGGAACCTGGGTCATGGCAGTGAAAGCCCAGAATCCTAACCCCTGGGCCACCAGGGAACCCGCATCTGTTTCCTTTTGTTTTTAAATTGCTTAACCTTTAAATTATTCAATCTCTTGCCCTCTTTTGCTTTGTGTTTTCATACCATCCTGTCATCAAAGAGGGAGAATACTTCTTCCTTGAGTAACTCTTGTATCTAAGCACCCACATGAAATGCTTAGGGAGTTATTTTGACTTTAACAAGAAAACTCGGATCATTGTGGGTGAGAGTGTGCTTTGTCAACAGACAGAAATGGAGAGAATCAGGCACCCAAAGGTGAAATGAGAGAGTGAACAGTTTCCAGAATTTTCTACCTCTTTTATAATTGCTAATCACCACTGCTATACCCGTAATAGAAACCACGGGACTTTCCTGGGGGTCCAGTGGTTAAGACTCCATGCTTCCACTGCAGGGGGCATGGGTTCTTTGATCCCCGCTTGTTTTTTTGGGGGGGGGGGTGCAGCCAAAAAAAAAACAAGAAAAGCCAAATCCAAAGGACTCTCACTTCTCACTTCTATTCTTCTAATTCCCCTCCCAAATCCAGTTTCTGGGATACAAATTGTGGAGCAGCCCTCCCTCCTGCCACCCAGTTTCTAATCCTATTCCCCTCATTTAAATGAGCAAAGTCAAATTTTATATATGATAATTATTGTTCTACAATTCCTTGTGCAAATTTAAAAATGCCTTACAGGAAACAAAAAGTCAAGTTCGAGTATGTAGGAATCAAAATTTTAGGAAATACCCTAATCCCATCACTCCGTTATCTCCTTCTGTTGTGCTTCAGAGGGAAATGTTCAACAACTAAATATCAATGCTAATAGTTGAAGTTTTATCTGTAGGTTTAGAATTTCCTAAATCATGGAAGATTAATTTTTAACCATGACCCCATGTATTTGACAAATGCCCCTTCATAATTGGAAAACTATCATTGCTACTTAGAAAATAATGATACCCACAATATTGTTCACCTGCCAGTGGAAATTTTCAGAGGGATCATTTCAGTACCTAATAGTGCATGACTATCTAGGAAACAATTTGGACCTACATGGGAACACTTCAGGGTCAGCGGCCTTACTGATCTTACCAGAAGGTGGTTAGGGAATGGGCAAGCAAAGAATTTATCCTGTTCCCTTGCCATGGCCTGACTATTCCCCAAACAGAATGAACAGGATCTCATTCTCACTAGGATCTTTTCTTTTCTTTTTTTTTTTGCGGTACGCGGGCCTCTCACTGTTGTGGCCTCTCCCGTTGAGGAGCACAGGCTCTGGACGCGCAGGCTCAGCGGCCATGGCTCACGGGCGCAGCCGCTCCGCGGCATGTGGGATCTTCCCAGACAGGGGCACGAACCTGTGTCCCCTGCATGGGCAGGCGGACTCTCAACCACTGCGCCACCAGGGAAGCCCTTCTTTACTTTTTTTGAGGGGATGTATAATGCAAGAAAGGACTTGGATTTCTGCTCCTGGACATTATAGTTGTGAGAATTTATTTATTTATTTATTTAAATTTATTTATTTAATTTATTTATTTTTGGCTGCGTTGGGCCTTCGTTGCTGGGCGCGGGCTTTTTCTAGTTGCGGCGAGCAGGGACTACTCTTCGTTGTGGTGCGCGGGCTTCTCATTGCGGTGGCTTCTCTTGTTGCAGAGAGCGGGCTCTAGGCGCACGGGCTTCAGTAGTTGTGGCTCGTGGGCTCAGTAGTTGTGGCTCACGGGCTCTAGAGCACAGGCTCAGTAGTTGTGGCGCACGGGCTTAGTTGCTCCGCGGCATGTGGGATCTTCCCGGACCAGGGATTGAACCCGTGTTCCCTGTACTGGCAGGCGGATTCTTAACCACTTGGCCCCCAGGGAAGTCCCTATAGTTATGGGAATTTAGTATCTATTCTCAAAAATTCATATCTATGATTATGTAAGCATCATCAGGTATTTTCTTATTTGTCCACAGAGTATGACTATAGAAGTATCATAAAACAGAATCAGTAAATCCTAGTTGGGACCTTAAATCTATTCAGTTAAATCAATACTATTCATCTACCTCCATCATCCTGGCCAGCTGACTGTCCAGCTTACTTTGGAATGCCTCCATGAACAGGGAATCCACTCCCTTCTGGAGGAATCATCCCATTTTTCAAGAACATTGATCAATCTTTTGGGGCTTTTTACAATAAATGTATTCTTTTTTTTAAAAAAAAATTTATGTTTTAAATAAATAATTTTTTAAATAAATTTATTTTTGGCTGCGTTGGGTCTTTGTTGTGGCTCGTGGGCTTTCTCTAGCTGTGGCGAGCGGGGGCTACTCTTCGTTGTGGTGCGCGGGCTTCTCATTGCGGTGGCTTCGCTTGTTGTGGAGCATGGGCTCTAAGCGCGTGAGCTTCAGTAGTTGTGGCACGTGGGCTCAGTAGTTGTGGCTCGCAGGCTTAGTTGCTCCGTGGCATGTGGGATCTTTTCGGACCAGGGCTTGAACCCGTGTCCCCTGCATTGGCAGGCGGATTCCTAACCACTGTGCCACCAGGGAAGTCCCCACAGGAGATTGTACTGGGTGAATAACCTGAGGAAAATAATGTCTAAGGAAGTTAGCCTGGACGAGCCAATAGTAATACTGATTTCTTTCTATTGAAACCCTGATTTATGCCAGGGACTTGACCAACAGCCCTAAGAGGACAAGAATTATTGCTTCCATTTAAAACTTTGTAAATGAGACTCTGAGAGGTCAGGTGACTGAGTGAGCAGCAGAGTTAGTATAAGGCTGAGGTAGGGCCCACATTTGGGTCTGTGCCTCCAAAGTTTGCACTTTAGAGCAGAGGTTGACAAACTTTGGTGTACCAGCCAAGTCCAACCGGTTTTTGTACAGCCCTTGGAGTAAGAATGGCATTTACATTTTTAAAGGTTAGAAAAAAATCAAAAGAAAAATAAAATTTCCTAACTTGTGAAAATTCTATGAAATTCACATTTCAAGGCCCATAGATAAAGTTTTATTGGAGTTTAGCCACACCCCACAACCCACATGTCATCTGCCTGATTTCATTCTACAATGGCAGAATCGAGTAGCTGGACAGGGGCCCTATTGCCCACGAAGCCTAAAATTTTACTACCCGTCCCTTTACAAAAAGTCTTCTGACCCTGCTGCAGAGTTTGCAGCTCAAAATGTGGTCTGTGGACCAGGAGCAAGGAGTACTATCCGGGAATCTGTTAGAAAGGCGCAATCTCGGTCCCGACGCCAGAGCTGCTGAATCCAAATCTGCATTTTAGCAAGATTTCAAATGATTTGTTTGCACATTCAAGTATAAGAGGCGTGTGCTGCTATGCGTTAAGGCTTGGTGGAGGGCAAGTCTGGGGACCAGGACATTGGCTGGTTTAAGATTAGGAGACGGAGTGGGGAGGGACGGGGTCCGCAGACATGTAAAGAATGTTTGCCTTTTAACTGTGCACAGGCAGCTACACATTCCTGACCCGGGCCTCTGGGATTCCTGCATATAAATATGCAGAGAATAGGACACCATACACAAGTTAACACGCAACTCTGCACTGGTTATTTTAAAGTGTGTTTTGCCATGGCTTTTTTTTTTGGGGGGGGGCTGCATTGGGTCTTGGTTGCGGTGCATGGGCTTCTCTCTAGTTGCGGCGAGTGGGCTCTCTAGTTGTGGCACGTGGGCTCCAAAGCACAGGCTTAGTTGCATGTGGGATCTTAGTTCTCCTACCAGGGATCGAACCTGCGTCCCCTGCATTGGAAGGCGAATTCTTTTTTTTTTTTTTTTTTTTTTGTGATACGCGGGCCTCTCACTGCTGTGGTCTCTCCCGCTGCGGAGCACAGGCTCCGGACACGCAGGCTCAGCGGCCATGGCTCACGGGCCCAGCCGCTCCACGGCATGTGGGATCTTCCCGGACCGGAGCACGAACCCGTGTCCCCTGCATCGGCAGGCGGACTCTCAACCACTGCGCCACCAGGGAAGTCCCTGCCATAGCATTTTTAATAAATCTGTTCAACAGGAGGATAATTGCATTAGCTAGTACCAACTTCACATCTCCAGCCTCCATTTTAAGATTTGCAGACAGGAAAAGGGGTTCCTGACGAGCAGGAATGTCTATGCTACTAGGAATCGGCCTGAAGCACTGCTGCTGGGAAGTTTTGAGAGATAGTAGCTCAGATATTTTGCTAAAGCATTTTTGCAAATGCTAGAATAGTTGTAAATAAGATGATGCGGCCTGCAGTCCTCCCCAAAGATAGTCTGCAAGGAAATGTGCCATTTGACTACTTTCTAATTTGCTTTTTAAGCATTAGGCAAATTCAAGGAAGACTTTAATGCTCTCTAATTTGAAGACACTGGAGTTTGCAGCTATACACTCTTTTTTAAAAAAAATTATTTATTTTTGGCTGCATTGGGTCTTCGTTGCTGTGCGCGGGCTTTCTCTAGTTGCGGCGAGCGGGGGCTACTCTTCTTTGCAGTGTGCGGGCTTCTCATTGCGGTGGCTTCTCTTGTTGCAGAGCACGGGCTCTAGGCGTGAGGGCTTCAGTAGTTGTGGCTCGCGGGCTCTAGAGCGCAGGCTCAGTAGTTGTAGCACACGGGGCTTAGTTGCTTCGTGGCATGCGGGATCTTCCCGGACCAGGGCTCGAACCCGTGTCCCCTGCACTGGCAGGCGGATTCTCAACCACGGCGCCACCAGGGAAGCCCCATTGAATTAGTTTGATGAACTGGGGACGTGGGTTGTTACATGATTAAATGTGTTTGTGGAGGATGCACTCAAACAGAAACAAATACATTATATCCAAAGGATGCCAAGTTCCCTCTGGGGATTGGTGTCTTAGGGCCTCAGCAACAACCATCCGATCTAACGCAGCTCCCTCTCAGCTAAGCCTGTGGAAATCATGAGACTCATCAAACCTTTATTTTTTAACTTTAAAAATAATGATAATTCCTGATTTTTCAAAACCTATTTCACAGCATCAACCTCAGGCTAAGGTAGTAAAAGAAAGCATGAAAAATATTTTAAAATATTTTTAAAGCATGAGAAATATTTTAATTGTTGCAAAGGGCAATATTTTCGTAAAATATTTAAAAACACAAGCTACGATTGCTTTGTGTAATTTGATTTCCTATTACCGCAAGGCAGCCAAGGATTCCTGGGATAGGGAGTTTCCTTAGGTGTCCCTGGCCTGTTCTGGGCTCGCGGAAGGAGTCAGGTGTCCCGTGCTCACCCTGCTTGGTAGCAATTTGAGGTTGCATAAGAGAACAGGGTAAAAAGTACACAAGTAATGCTTCAGTTTGCATCATTTATCTGTTACACGTATTATCTCGACATGGCTTAGAGGTTGGTGGCATGACGGTAAATTGGAAGATGAGCGAGTGAGTGAAGTGAAGCTGGGGAGAGGTGGGAAAGCGGGTGGGACTGGCAGCGTTTAGATTAAGGATTGTGCGCGGAGGAAGAAAGTGGGTTCTTGCAATGACTGGGAATGCAACAGGCCAGCGGGGCATTCCTGGTTCCAAATTCTATGCAATCCAGGATGACCACGTTACGGCTCAGGGTCTTTACCTTAGAGCTGCTGAGTAAATGCAGCTTCGTTGCATCATATGCATTCATTCATTCATCTGTTCAGTCTCAGCCATTCATTCACTAAACATTGATTCAGTGTCAGGTGCCACACTGGGCATTAGAACTACGAAGATGAGCAAGTGATCGTTTTAGACCACTAGGAGCATTCAGGGTACTAGAGGAGACAAGACAAGGAAGCAGGGGATTCCAGCAAGGAGGTGAATATTGAAATAGAGGTCTGTATAATGGCTGGTGGAGTACAGAGTGCTCAGAGCAGATCCCCAGAGGAGGTGGCAGTGGACCTGAGTCTTGGAGGATGAGTGGAGACATTCTAATTTACGCCAAGGAAACAGTACCTGTAAAGGCAAGGAGACCAGAAAGAGAATGACTTCGTATGGTTGCCTCCAGGGTGTGGCAAGGAAGTGGCAGCAGACGGGACGGAGAGATAAGCAAGGACATCAAAAAAAGCAATTGCGGGCTTCCCTGGTGGCACAGTGGTTGAGAGTCCGCCTGCCGATGCAGTGGACACAGGTTCGTGCCCCGGTCCGGGAAGATCCCACATGCCGCGGAGCGGCTGGGCCCGTGAGCCGTGGCCGCCGAGCCTGCGCGTCCGGAGCCTGTGCTCCTCAACAGGAGAGGCCACAACAGTGAGAGGCCCACGTACCGCAAAAAAAAAAAAAAAAAAAAGCAATTGCACTTGTAACCAGTTATACCAGCTTTTGTTCTGGATAATAGCATTTGGAACAGATTGGTTAAATATAAAGTAGGAAAATTTCAGGAAGTGTGAGATAACTAATTGTGGAGTTTATAACATATCAATTTTAACCTTAAAGACAATTGTGTTTCTTTATAAGGAAACCGAGAAAAAGTATTCAGTTAAATGTGTATTAGGAAGGGCAGTTTAGGTGACCAAAAACACTCAATACTCAGGACTTCCCTGGTGGTCCAGTGGTTAAGACTCCGCGCTCCCAATGCAGGGGGGCCCGGGTATGATCCCTGGTCAGGGAACTAGATCCCGTAGCGAAGATCCCAAGTGCCACAACTAAGACCCAGCACAGCCAAATAAATAAATAAATATGAAAAAAAATCCCCACTCAGTACTCTGTAGGGTGGTGGTAGATAAACTTTACTACCTTAGTTCAGTCATGCTATTTGAGTATTACGCATATAATGAGAAGAAGAAAAGAATCATCAAAACGAGTTCATTCCTATGGACCAAACAGTATAAAACTTCTCCAAGTCTGTACACATCTCATCCTCTGAGCCGAGGAACCATGCCTTGGAACTGATTTGTTGGATTATCAACGTTAAGAAGTTCTCATATTTTTTAATTTGTATTTACAGCCTTGAAGAGCTAGAGAAAGGGCGATGTTTAATTGTTTGCCTTTTCTTTTGCATTTTTGGTACGTGTATCTTATCTACATTTGAGCTGCTATAATAGAATACCATAGACTGGATGGCTGCTAAACAACAATTATTTCTCACAGTTCTGGAGGCTGGGAAGTCCAAGTACAAGACTGGCTGATTTCGTGTCTGGTGAAAGCCTTTTTCCTGGTTCAGAGATAACTGTCATGCCCCTGAGTCCTCTTACAGCAGAAGGGGCAAAGGAACTCTGCGGGGTCTCTTTTCTAAAGTCATTAATACCATTTATGGGCTCTTCCCTCATGACCTAGTCGCTTCCCAAAGGCCCACCTCCAAATGCCATCACACTGGGGATTAGGTTTCCACGTTTTGGGGGTACACAAACATTCAGTCTATAGCAATATCTAAATCAATTTTAACCAAAGCGTAGTGCTTCTCTGATACGTGGCTATGAGATTTTTCTTAAGACATGTAGTTACAACATTCAGAGAAACTTATGTCTGGTACCAAAGAGAAAGGGAGAGGAGAAATAGTCTTGCAGGAGAAAGAAGGTTCTGGTTGTTGGTGAAGACTTCGAGAGAAACCAGAGTCTTTCACTGATATTAACGTACTTAGTTAACATTTATGAGACATTTACTGAGCCCCACAATGTACCAGACATGAGTCTTGATGATGAAACAGAGATGAGGGCCTGGTCCTGCTCTCAAAGGGCTCAAAACCTGAGCTAATAAGAAGTTACAATGACGCGTGATAAGTGATTTAAACAGAAGTCACCTCAGAGAGTCCCAGAGAAACAACATCTAACTCAACATTGGGGATGGAGTGTATGGAGGGTTAGGAGGCAAAAAATGCATCCAAGAGAAGTTGCTGACACTTGACTTAGATCTTTTTGAAAATTTATTTTATTTTATTTATTTTTTGGCCATACCACAAGGCTTGGGAGATCTTAGCTCCCTGACCAGGGATTGAACCCAGGTCCCTGGCAGGGGAAGCGCGGAGTCCTAATCACTGGACCGCCAGGGAATTCCCTTGACTTAGGTCTTTTGAAAAATTATAAGTTAAAAAGTTGTTTTATGAAATGTTTCAAACATTTAAAACATTTCAGGCAATAATATGACACCCGTATGACTATCATCCAGCTTTAACAGATGGTAATAAGGGTGTCATTTATTTTCTATACTTTTCAATGTCTGAAATGTTTCATAAAACTGGAGTTGGATTCTGCACACTGGCAAGCTCTTTTGCAATTAGATGCTGTAAATGTTTTGGGGATGACACCTAACGTATAAGCTCTAAATCTCAGTAAATCTTTCAGATCTGTAACCTCATCTGGCCACCACTCCAGTCCCCAGCAGGACAAGTATTTGAGGTCTCACTTTGTAAACCAGAGGCACAGAGAGAGTAAGCTGATAGGAATAAATGCTGTAAGAACATATGATTTTATTAAAAACACTTATATTTGTCATTTGTTCTTCAGAAGTAGCATTAATAAGTAGGTAGTGGATTCTGGGCATGAAAAATCCATCAGAGGTATTTTTTTTCCTTAAAAAGAAATCATAACAGTGACATATATAGCACTTATAGCTTACAAGGGGTTTCATATGCATTTAATTAAAAAAAATTTTAGAGAAATATTTATTTTCTTTATTTTTTTGGCTGCGTTGGGTCTTCGTTGTGGTGCACGGGCTTCTCTCTAGTTGTGACATGTGGGTTTTCTCTTCTCCAGTTGTGGCATGTGGGCTCCAGAGTGCCTGGGCTCTGTAGTTGGCGGCACGCCGTCTCTCTCGTTGAGGCGAGCAAACTCACTAGTTGTGGCAGTCGGGCTTAGTTGCCCCTCGGCATGTGGGATCTTAGTTCCCCGACCAGGGATTGAACCTGAGTCCCCTGCACTGGAAGGCAGATTCTTTACCGCTGGACCACCAGAGAAGTCCTCTCATGTGCATTTTAGAACTTAAGCTTCTTAGAGCTGTGAGATTGAGATAATAATGTTCATTTTGGAGACTAGAAAATTGAACCTCATGGAGGCCTTGCCCACCGGTCACCACACTGAGTGGCAGTTCTCTAGTCCTGAAGCCACATTCTTCTCACTCTACAACGTTGCCGGTTTTTTACCAACTGGTGCCCAAAATGTGTTCTCCAAGACAAATGGGTGGAAGGCTGGGCAAACTCGTGGCTCTCTCTCCCCTAGTTTGGGGCTGTAAGACCTGTGCACTGCAGTGAACCCTAAAGTCTGTTTGCCTCGCAGCAGTTTCGTTCACACACTACTGCTGCTTGTCAACTACGCGCTTACGAGTAATTTTTTCTCCCTCCCATGCTGGCATTTTTTCTGCCCATTTTTCTTGTTGTTGCTGCTCTTCAGTTTATGGCCCTGCAGCTGTCAGGGCTCTGTCCATCTTTCTGATCTTTCATCTAAATTCCTTGTGCCAGCAGTTGGCCTAGGGCACCTGATCCTGTTTTCTGCACCCTGCCAGAAAACGCTGCCATATCCCGGTGGAAAGTGTGGCTTCCTGAGCTGCCTCCTGGCAAAAGGCTCTTGCCTGTCCAGCTTTGGGCCAGCGCCAGGGTCTATGGGTTCCAAGAGAGGTGATGAAGTTCTGTGACAAATGCCTGCCCTGGCAGATGGAGCAAGCGCTGGCCAGCTTGAGAATGCAGTGTGTCAGCGGCTGCCCTGAGAAGGGACTCTGTGCTCCTGGTGACACTGTATGTGCACTGACCCACCTGCTGGGTGAGGTCTTCACAAGCACCAGCATCTTTGGAGATCTTTACCTTCAAGCCATTGGCAGTTGCCACCATCGGGCCATTGAAAGAATCTAAGCGGGATCCAGAAAAATTAGCTAAAAATCATTCTTTTTTTTTTTTTTTGCGGTACGCGGGCCTCTCACTGTTGTGGCCTCTCCCGTTGCGGAGCACAGGCTCCGGACGCGCAGGCTCAGCGGCCATGGCTCACGGGCCCAGCCGCTCCGCGGCATGTGGGATCTTCCCGTACCGGGGCACGAACCCGTGTCCCCTGCATCAGCAGGCGGACTCCAAACCACTGTGCCACCAGGAAAGCCCCTAAAAATCATTCTTGAAAAGCATCCTGATGGAGAAGCTTGGTCCCGGAAAAGTCTGCGGACCTGGATCTTAGGGTTGGCTCAGATGTTGGGATGTTACAGAAGACTCTGACTCAGTCTGGCTTAAAAAAAAAGGAAATTTATCATTTTTTATAACCAGAAGTAGGATGAGCTCCAGGCCTTGTGGGATCAGTGGTTCAGTGATGTCATTTTAGGAGCCAGGATTCTTTCTGTCTCCCCAATCCCTTTATGCTCAATGTTGGTGACATCCTAACACCAGGCCTGCCAGTTCCCCTTCATGGTTCCAAGTTGATTCTCACTAAGACTGCCAGGCGAACAGAGCTAGAGGCTTCCCCAGTCACTACTAGCAGGCAGAAACCTCTCCCAAACATGGACTGTAAATCCTCTGCTTCAGTCTGATCAGCCCAACCTGGGTTTCCATTCTGGACCTAATATGGGTTGTCATGGGAATGCCCTGTTGATGGGCTCAGACCTGCCTTATCCAATATGGAAGCTACTAGCCACATGTGGCCATTGGGCACTTGAAATGTGTCCAGTCTGAATTAAGAGAGGCTCTAAGCATAAAATACTCATCAGATTCCCCAGACTTCTCTCTGTCTCTCCTCTCTCTGTCTCTGTCTCTTTCACGATCTCTCACACACAAGTAAAATATTGATTTAATGTTTTTTTATATTGATTACGTGTTGAAATGTTAACATGTTTTGGGTTTATTGGGTTAAATGATATTTATTATTAAAATTAATTTCTCCTTTTTATTTTTACTTTCTTAATGTGGCTACTAGAAAATTTTAAATTACACATGTGACTCACTTTCTATTTCTATTGGGTAGTACTGGCTTAGAAGAAACAAGGGTCTACTTTCAGAACAGGAGATGGAAAGATACCTGAATAAAATCGTGGTTCTTTTAGAAGGAGGAGTCTTTTCCTTTTGCAATGATACATATGTATATATAAATCTATATAATTATATATATATATTTGCCAATATTTAGCAGAGAGGATGAATGAAGGGCAAACAGTGTGGACTGTACATTCAGAGAATTACTTATGTGAAAATATGCTGCGCTAAGGGCTGTGGGGAGAGAAAATGCTGACTCAGCAGGGGAGGTAAGATACACAGGCATGTGAGTGGTGCAGATAATAGAGGTTGTGGGATTTCAGACTTTGGAGAGTTTCTGTCCAGTGTGACAATGGAATGCCAGTTTGTCTGGGCCTTGAAGTAGATGGGGCTGCAAAGAAAGAAGTCAACTGGGGAGAATCGCCTTGGGGGCCTTCTAGGTGGAGGGAAAAGCACAGAGACAATGCTGAGGCAGGAAAGTATGAATCGGAATTTTCGTCTAGCTGAAGCTGGGGGTTAAAGAGAAAAGACTGGGTCACACTGCTGAAGGCCTTACACCGCCGGGCTGAACCTTAGTAGCAGATTTAGTTTAGGATGGCTGATGGGAACACCTCTTAAAGAGGTATGGGCAGCAGCTGAACACAGTTTTGCTAACACATCTTTAGCAAATGTGCTTAATTAAGCCAGTTCACATGTCTACTGCCCTTATGAAGCATTCACAGGTCAGATTAGTGTCTGGATGTGTGAACTCAGGCATGGACTGCCTGAGTTCTAATCCTACCTGTGCAATTTATTAGAGATGAGATTTTGGACAATTTACTTAACCTCTCTTTGCCTCAGTTTCCCTATTTGTATAATGTGAATGATAGCAATATACTTACTTCATAGCGTTATTGTGAGGATTAAATGAGTTCAAGTTCTTAGAGCACACAGCACGTGCACATAGTACGTGCTGTGAATTTGTTAAAAAGACGACTGGTTGGCTACTGCTGACTACACAGAGCTAGGATGCTAAAAAACCCTCTATTTTTTTATTGCTAAAAAAAATCTCTATTTTTTTCAAAATTTGTCTATAGGTAGGTAATTTTTTTTTTTTTTTTTCTGGCTGCATTGGGTCTTTGTTGCTGCACCCAGGCTTTCTCTAGTTGCGGTGAGCAGGGAGCTACTCTTCGTTGCTGAGCAACGGGCTGTAGGCGCTTGGGCTTCAGTAGTTCCAGCACGTGGGCTCTAGAGCGCAGGCTCAGTAGTTGTGGCGCACGGGCATAGCTTCTCCGCGGCGTGTGGGATCTTCCCGGACCAGGGCTTGAACCCGTGTCCCCTGCATTGGCAGGCGGATTCTTAACCACTGCACCACCAGGGAAGTCCCTGTATATAGGTAAGTAATAATCATGTGTAGATAAAGAATCCCCAGGAAGAAATACCCTTGTCAGGTCAGCACAGTCAGGCTAGTTCCACATTCGCTTCCACATTTGCTAACCTTGCTTTGCTGATATCCACAGAAATTGTTGCAGAGTTCACAAATAAATCTCCAAGTATTTAACAAAAGCGGTGCAAAATACACGAACTAGGTCTAAGAGCTCTTTTTTTTTTTTTTTTTTTTTTGCGGTACGCGGGCCCCTCACTGCTGTGGCCTCTCCCGTTGCGGAGCACGGGCTCCGGACGCGCAGGCTCAGCGGCCATGGCTCATGGGCCCAGCCGCTCCGCGGGATGTGGGATCTTCCCGGACCGGGGCAGGAACCCGCGTCCCCTGCATCGGCAGGCGGACTCTCAACCACTGTGTCACCAGGGAAGCCCAGATCTAAGAGTTCTTAACGAAATAGGATAGTTTTCAAAATGCAGTGCTGAATTGGGCTTTCTTTTCTTTTTAAACTGCATCTCCACCTGCTTCCCTCCCTCCCTACTTCCTTTTCACTGGGAGTGTGAGGGGTAAGGAGTGTTTTCTGAATTCAGATAAATTGCTCAAATCCCCCAAGGTGACCCTAGTATCCTGGTTTGCCCCAGAGGGGTTTTCGGCCTTCCTCCATGTGACTCATTAACATATCCCTTTCCCTTTTAGAAGTCTTTTTTTGTTTGTTTGTTTCTGTATTGATTTTTATTTATTATTTAAAGAGAAAGTCTCTTTCTTCAGACAATTTAAAGAGAACACAAGAAATAAGTAGAAATCTGCTATTATTCAAATTGGTCAACCCAATATTGTATGTATTTATATTACTGTAATCTATCAAGCAATCTGGGTATCCATAGAATGTTTGTTAAAAAGCACATTTTGAATTTACCTATTTTTACCATATATATATATATATATATAAAACAATTGGGGATTTACCTTCATTCTATAAAAATTAAACAATGTATGATTCATGTCAGGTAGAATATGGATATTTCCCTTTTTATTTTTCTAATTTTTTATTTTGTTGTTAACCATTTCCTAATCTCATGAGATTCTGAGATGACCTTGTTTTTCAAGCTTTACGGTAACTGCTAAAGTTCAGGTTTGAACTGATCCATAAAATTTAGCATTGTAGTTCTCTATGACTCTTGTCTGACAGAGTGTTGAGCAAATGAGATATTGACACCAGTGGAAAATTTCTGTGTGGGAGTATTGAATGACATTTGATCATTGGTTATCTTTTTAAAAAAATTTAATTTAATTTATTTTTTATTGAAGTATAGTTTATTTACAATTTGTATTAATTACCGCTGTACAGCAAAGTGACTCAGTTATACATCTATACACATTCTTTTTCATATTCTTTTCCATTATGGTTTATCACAGGATACTGAATATAGTTTCCTGTGCTATATGGAAGGACCTTGTTTATCCATTCTATATATACCAGTTTGCATCTGCTAATCCCAAACTCCCAATCCATCCCTCTCCCACGCCCCCATCCCTTGGCAACCACCAGTCTATTCTCTATGTCCTTGTTTCAAAAACAGGTTCATTTGTGTCATATTTTAGATTCCACATATAAGTGATATCATGTGGTATTTGTCCTTCTCTGACTTACTTCATTTAGTGTGATCATCTCTAGTTGCACCTCTTAGAAGTCTTGGTTTGGATAATAAACCATATGGTTAGCTCATCTACAGGAAAATGAGAGGGACTCTTCATGTGCTAGTGTATCAGGGATTGGGGGTATCAGAGTATGGGGATTCGTGTGTTCTTGGAGGCTGGGAGGGAGATCTGGGGGGCGGGGGCAGTGCATGGGTGGGGATGGCATCCTGGGCTTTTGGGCTGGCAGGAAGCTGTCCTGGGCAGAGCACAGGGGGCCAGCCAGCCTGAGTGGGACGCGGAGGCGATGCTTCTCCCCCAGCGCGGCGCGTCCTCCGCGACCTCACTCTGCTCCGGGGCTCGCCGAGCCAGGGCGCAGCGGGCAGGAGCCCCTTGGGCTGCACGGGCGGCTGGGTGTGGGGTGAGGCTGGGGGCGCGCCCGGCCAGCTCGGGGGCCCTGCTGGGGCTCCCCCCCTCCACCCCCCGGGACACTGAAGAGTGCCCGCCCCCGCCAGCACCGCTTTTCATCCTGCGCACCGGCAAACGGGCCGACGACATCAATCAGGGTATGAAACACATTCTATTGATTTTGGAATCTTGGCTGCAGCTGCCAGATTCCTCGAGAGACACTGAGTCCCGGACAAGAAACCCCAAGCTCAACACGTTTGTAGTAGACGATTGCTTTTTCCAGAAAAGAGCTCCTAACCACCAGGGCCTGGGCTAGCTTCTTCCCCCAGTGTCTGTTCCCGCCGAAGGGCGAGTTCGTCCCCCGCGAGAGGCAAGCCTTCACCCCTGGCCTGGAAGCCGAGGCTGTGATCTGGGCCCTCGCGCCTTTTTTCAGGATAGTTTTTGGTGAGTGAGGAGAACATGTACAGGGTCCTGCCCACCCCCGGCGTCGGCGTGGAAGTCGATTTGGGGTCTCCGGGCGTTTTTTTTTCCTGCGCCGCAGCGACCCTGGCCTCTGGGAATGAGATCCCACGACTCCTGTGAGTTTTACAAAATAACATCATTATATTGTAATCGTAAAAGCTAGTTCTGCATCTTAGGCAAAAAAGCAAGAAAAGAAGGTTAAGTAACAGTCACTTTTACTTTTTGGAAGCGTCCCTGGTGCCCGGAGCGGGTGTAGACGCCGCCACGGCTGGCTGGGAGGCCCAGCTAGGAGTCCCCGCTGTGACTCTCCATTGTTCGCGCGGCCCGGCTGACTCGTTCTAAATGCTTCTCTTTGTGTTTTCCCTCCGCGAGCGCGCACAGATGGTTGCTCTAAGAGGCATCTTCTTTCCTCAGACGAAAGAAGTCTAGTCTTTGAGAGTTCCGCTGCACGAGTCAGCTAAACTATATGAGTTAAACTCCAGTTTCCTGAGAGCTAGAAATATCTGCTCCGCCCCACCCTGATGGGAAGTGCCAACAGTTCGTGTTTCGCCACCAAGTGGCTCAAATCTGGAGGATTTCTTTGGTGTCCAGGGCAAAACCGATCTGCGCGCCGTGAGTGGTTTTTAGGGCAGTGAAGCTGCAGTGTAGGCCGAGCTGCTGCAGAGGGAGGGGTGTGTGTGCGAGGAGGGGGCGCGTGCGCGCACACGCTCCTTAATCATCAGTTCTTTATGAAATTGTTACGGTGGAAACGGTGGACATTATACTGGGATATAGGAACGAAGAAGATAGCAGAACTGAATGGCATCCTCCACGGTATCTTGTGGGGTTTTTTGGGGGGCAAGTAAATACGGGTCGTTTGGCATGGCCTGTGGGCTGACAGGGATATCGACAGGGGCCACCTTTGTAGGCCACAGAAGCCACTTTACGCCCAGGGTGAGGTATAATTTTTGAAGGTGATGACGCCGGGGGGGCGGCTCTTTCCAGTAAGAGCTCCAGGGCCAGAGACTCTGGGTTTGGTTTTGGAAATATAAGGGGACCAGTTCTGGGGCTGACCCTGAGTTTCTGGGATTTATTTTTAAACGATGTGTTTTTTCCTGATTAAAAAAATCAATTTTTATTTTCGAAAATTGAAATTAAATAAAAAAGCTCAAAGGAGAAAAAAAATGAATTACCTATTATTCCACTGTCCAGAAATTAACATTTTGGGGTGTGTGTGTGTTTTGTTTTTTGTTGTTGTTGTTGTTTTGCGGTACGCAGGCCTCTCACTGTTGTGGCCTCTCCCGTTGCGGAGCACAGGCTCCGGACGCGCAGGCTCAGTGGCCATGGCTCACGGGCCCAGCCGCTACGCGGCATGTGGGATCTTCCCGGACCGGGGCACAAACCCATGGCCCCTGCATCGGCAGGCGGACTCTCAACCACTGCGCCACCAGGGAAGCCCTGTTTTTTCTTTTTAATGCATATTTTATTCAAACAAAAATGGAATCGCTGTATTCAAGAGAATTGAAAACATATGCCCACACAAAGGACACCTGTGCATGAATGTTCACAGCAGCATTATTCCTAACTGCCAAAAAGTGGAAACAATTCAGATATGTCCATCAGCTGATGAGTGGATCAACAAAAAGTGGTCTATCCATTTAATGGAATATTATTTGGGACTAAAAAGAATGAAATGCCGATACATGCGCAACGTGGGTGAACTTTCAAAACATTACACTAAAAAGAAGCCAGACACACAGACAGCATGTTATGTGATTCCATTTTTATGAAACGTACAGAATAGGCATATATAGAGAGACAGGAACTAGATTAGCGGCTGGCAGGGGCTGGGGGAAATGAGGTTTCTTTCTGGGGTGATGAAATGTTCTGGAATTACATATGTGATCGTTGCACAACTCTGTGAATGTACTAAAAACTACTGGATTGTACACTTTAAAAAAGATGAATTTTATGGTACGTGAATTATATCTCAAAAAAGCTGTTATTAAAACAAAAGCAGATATAATCTCACTATACCCAGTAATATATTATGAACATTTCCCTAATATTCCTAATAACTACTCTTCTGTAATATTTCTGTTTTCAATTATCAAAGTAATGCACATTCATTCTAAAAAAAAATTAAATAATGCAGAAGAGCGAACAGAAGAAAGTGAAGTATTTCTCCCCCTGCCCAGCTTCAACACCTTCCAAGTACCTGCTTAAAAATTATTTTTATCTCATACTCTTCTGTTCATAGAAACTTCAGTTTCAGTGAAAGCCCACTGTTTTGTTTTATTTTTAATTTTCCTCTTCCCCCCAACTCTGTTTTCATTCTTCCCTTTGTTGCCACTCACTCTAATGTGTTCGTTACATGTTCTAAATTATGCAAGTATCCCTGGGAAATATCATGTTTTTGTATGGGTTTTTAATTTTCGGAAGTGGTTATTGTGCTATTAATTCTTTTTACACAGCACATTCTGAGGCCTCTGCATGTTCTTGGGTGATATTATTCCATAATAAAATTCACCATATTTAGCTTATCTATTTCCCTAATGAGGGACACCTGGCTCGCCTCCAGCTCTGTCACAGTGAACAGTGTGGTGTATATGCTCCCTTAAGGACTTGAAGGTGGGATCTTCGGATCTATCATTCTGTGACAAATACCCAGGTATGGGGCGGTATACCGGGGCAAAGGACATATTCTTATTTAATTTAAATACAATCATTTGCTTTCTGGAATGGATATGCCAGTTTATATTCCCTTCTTCCCCCTGTGAACAATAATTTTCATCTCCCCACATCCTTTGTCAACACTTGGTAGCATCAAACTTTCTAATTTTTATTAATTTGATGGGTTGAAAGTAATATCTCATTTGAGTTTTAGTTTGCGTTTCTTTTTGTTTCTATAATTACTAGGGAATTTAATCACTTCTTCATATGCTTGTTTGACATCTGGTGTTCTGTTAGGTGAACTGTTTATTCATTGCTCGTTTTTTCTGTTGGGTTTTCTCACTTTTTCTTGTTGATCTGTAGGAGCTCTGAAAAATCTAGATACTGAACCTCTTCTACTGACAAGATGTTGCAGTCTCCTCTAGTCTGACATCTGTTAACTTTGTTTGGTATGTTTTGCTGAATGGAAGTATTTAATTTAATGTAGTGAAATCCATTTAATTTTCCCCCTACTCCGAGGTGCTAAAGATATTTTCCAATGTTTTTTGCTATTCACTTTCTAATTTTACATTACTACTATTTTTTTAAAGTACTTATTTATTTATTTATGGCTGCATCGAGTCTTAGTTGCGGCACGCGGGCTCCAGAGCGCATGGGCTCTCTAGTTGCAGCACCTGGGCTTAGTTGCCCTGCGGCATGTGGGATCTTAGTTCCCCGACCAGGGATTGAACCCATGTTCCCTGCCTCGGAAGGTGGATTCTTAACCACTGGACCACCAGGGAAGTCCCTACATTGCTACTGTTAACAGAACCTTTTTCCATGTATGTATCAATACATCCATAATTTGTTTGTTAAAAATACGATAAAACAATGTATATTGTTAGGTAACTCTTTTTCATCCTCCAACAAATTGTATGGACATTCTCCTCTGTGTCTATTTCAGATCTTCTTACTGTTTAATGGCTGCATAGTATTCTCCTCTGTGAATGCACCATAACTTCTTTAACAATTTCCTTACTCACAGAAAATTGACAATACTCGAAAAGATGCCTGGTGCTTGTTCAAGTATTTTTAGGCTGGATTACCATAGGCAGAATTGCTGGTTCAAGGACTGTATTTAATGTTGACTTACTGACAAATTACTCTCCAAAAACGTGGCAGTGATTTGTATTCCCACCAACAGTGTTCAAACATGATTTGCTGCTGTTGTAGTTGTTACATAAATTAACCCAATTATTATAGGCTAGCAATGTTTCCAATGGTGGTACTTCTACTGGTCTCTCAATTCCTTCGGTCTCTGATGGCGACTTCACTGTGAGGGTAGTGGTGGTGTGGCCCAGGCACCACCGGCCACCGTTTTGATGCATGAACTGCAGCTTGTCTCTTCATCTGGGTTTTGCCACAGAAGGAGTAGGTGTCCTTGGCGTGTGGGCTGATTTTCTTCATGATCTTCCTGTGGGAGGCACTATGTTGACATCTTCCTGTATTGACGATGGTTCTGACCTTCCGGGTGCATTTAGCCACATCGCCTCAAACTAGGTCCAAGCCCAGAGAGGAACCAAACATGGTTTGTATTTTTTTTGGTTTTTAATTTAATTTAATTTTAATTTTATATTGAAGTATAGTTGATTTACAAAGTTGTGTTAGTTTCAGGTGTACAGCAAAGTGATTCAGTTAAACATATACATATATACATTCGTTTTCAGATTCTTTTCCAATATAGGTTATTATAGAATATCGAGTAGAGTTTCCTGTGCTATACAGTAGGTTCTTGGTTTTTAAAAATTAATTAATTAATTATTGGCTGCGTCGGGTCTTTGTTGCTGCACGTGGGCTTTCTCTAGTTGCAGCGAGCAGGGGCTACTCTTCGTTGCGGTGCACGGGCTTCTCACCGCGGTGGCTTCTCTTGTTGCGGCTCTAGGTGCACAGGCTTCCGTAGTTGTGGCATGGGGGCTCAGAAGTTGTGGCTCACGGGCTTAGTTGCTCTGCGGCATGTGGGATCTTCCCGGACCAGGGCTTGAACCCGTGCCCCCTGCATTGGCAGGCGGATTCTTAACCACTGTGCCACCAGGGAAGTCCCCAGGAGGTCCTTGTTGATTATCTATTTTACATATAGTAGTGTGTATGTGTTAATCACAAACTCCTAATTTATCCCTCCCCCTCCACCTTTCCCCTTTGGTAACCATAAGTTTGTTTTCAAAGTCTGAGTCTCTTTCTATTTTGTAAATAAGTTCATTTGTATCATTTATTTTATATTCCAAATATAAGCAATAACATATGAGATTTGTCTTTCTCTGTCTGACTTACTTCACTTAGTATGCTACTCTCTAGATTCCTGCATGTTGCTGCAAATTGCATTAGTTCCTTCTTTTTAATGGCTGAGTAAAGTTACATTGTATATATAGTACCACATCTTCTTTAACCATTCCTCTGTTGATGGACATTTAAGTTGCTTCTGTGTCTTGGCTACTGTAAATAGTGCTGCAATGAACACTGAGGTGTATATATATTTTCGAATTATGGTTTTCCCCACATATATGCCCAGGAGTGGGATTGCTGGATCATATGGTGGCTCTATTTTTAGTTTTTTAAAGGAACCTCTGTACTATTCTCCATAGTGGCTGTACCAACTTACATTCCCACCAACAGTGTAGACGGGTTCCCTTTTCTCCACACCCTCTCCAGCATTTATTGTTTGTAGACTTTTCAATGATGGCCATTCTGACTGGTGTGAGGTGATACCTCATTGTGGTTTTGATTTGCATTTCTCTAATAATTAGTGATGTTGAGGATGTTTTCATGTGCTTCTTGGCGATCTGTATGTCTTCTTTGGAGGAATGTCTATTTAGATTTTCTGCCCATTTTTTGATTGGGCTGTTTGTTTTTTTTGATATTGAGCTGCATGAGCTGTTTGTATATTTTGGAGATTAATCCCTTGTCAGTTGCTTCGTTTGCAAATATTTTCTCCTATTATGAGGGTTGTCTTTTCATTTTGTTTATGGTTTCCTTTGCTGTGCAAAATCTTTGAAGTTTAATTAGGCCCCATTTGTTTATTTTTATTTTCATTACTCTAGGAGGTGGATCCAAAAAGACATTGCTGTAATTTATGTCAGAGAGTGTTCTGCCTATGTTTTCCTCTAAGAGTTTTATAGTCTCCAGTCTTACATTTAGGCCTTTAATTCATTTTGAGTTTATTTTTTTGTATGGTGTTAGAGAATGTTCTAATTTCATTCTTTTACCTGTAGTTGTTCAGTTTTCCCAGCACCACTTATTGAAGAGACTGTCTTTTCTCTATTGTATATTCTTGCCTCCTTTGTCATAGATTAGCTGAGGTGTGTGGATTTATTTCTGGACTTCCTAGCCTATTCCATTCATCTATAAGTCTGTCTTTGTGCCAGTACCATACTGTTTTAATGACTATAGCTTTGTAGTATAGTCTGAAGTCAGGGAGCCTGATTCCTCCAGCTCTGTTTTTCTTTCTCAAGATTGCTTTGCTCTTTGAGGTCTTTTTTTGTCTCTATACAGATTTTAAGATTTTTTTGTTATGGTTCTTGAAAAATGCCATTGGTAAATTAATAGGGATTGCAATGACTCTGTAGATTGCCTTGAGTAGTACAGGCATTTTGACAATATTGATTCTTCCAATCCAAGAGCATGGTATATCTTTCCATCTTTTTTTGTCATCTTCAATTTCTTTCATCAGCATCTTATAATTTTCTGAGTACAGGTCTTTTGCCACCTTAGATAGGTTTATTCCTAGGTATTCTTTTTGATGAGATAGTAAATGAGATTGTTTCCTTAATTTCTCTTTCTAGTCTTTCCTTGTTAGTGTATAGGAATGCAAAAGATTTCTGTGCATTAATTTTGTATCCTGCAACTTTACTGAATTCATTGATGAGCTCTAGTAGTTTTCTGCTGCAGTCTTTAGGATTTTCTACATATAGAATCATGTCATCTGCAAACAGTGACAGTTTTACTTCTTCTTTTCCAATTTGGATCCCTTTTATTTCTTTTTCTTCTCTGATTGCCATGGCTAGGACTTCCAAAACTATGTTGAATAATAGTGGTGAGAGTGGACATCCTTGTCTTGTTCCTGATCTTAGAGGAAATGCTTTCAGCTTTTCACCATTGAGTATGATGTTAGCTGTGGGTTTGTCATATATGGCTTTTGTTATGTTGAGGTATGTTTCTTCTATGCCCACTTTCTGGAGGGTTTTTATCATAAATAGGTGCGAACCAAACATGATTTTTATTATTATTATTATTTTTTTCAAACATGATTTTTAATGGAGACAGTATAGTTAGGACTAAGGAGATTCTGCTCTAACATCAGAGAGACCTGGTTTGAATCTTGCCTCTGCCTCTTAGTTGTGTGACTTTCTCAGTTTCCTCATCTGTAAAACGTGGGGTAGGGGTGTGGAGAGAATTAAATAAACATTAAATGTAGAGCCCTTGTACACTACCTGGCACTAACTCTCTACTCTGAGAAATTTATAAATATTGTTTTTAATTTTAATTTTTTTTTTTTTTGGCTGTGCCACATGGCTTGCAGGATCTTAGTTCCCTGACCAGGGATCGAACCCTGGCCACCGCAGTGAAGACGCCGAGTCCTAACCAATGGATGGCCAGGGAATTCCTATAAATGTTGTTATTTAGCACATAATAATTCTAGGTACCACTACATCCAATTCTGAACATGTCTTTGCTATTTCCTCGTCTGCTTTAGCTTTTGTTCCGTTGACAGCCTCAGATAGTCCTGGTTCCATTCCATCCCTTCCACCCTCTTCCTGTTCTTTCCAGCATCCTCAGGGTCATAGCGGAAGGATGG
Source organism: Delphinus delphis (assembly GCF_949987515.2). Classification (NCBI taxonomy): domain Eukaryota; kingdom Metazoa; phylum Chordata; class Mammalia; order Artiodactyla; family Delphinidae; genus Delphinus; species Delphinus delphis. Next base: position 78,563,897 of record NC_082696.1, on the reverse strand, counting down.
GGACTCAGAAGACTTAACAGCACTGTGCACCCCATGCCTGCCTGCACCTCTGCCAGTCTAAACCTGGTGAAGGAAATCAGCCTATTGGGCTCCATTTTACTTGTAAGTTAAAAAGAAAGGGCCGAAAGAGGAACTGGTGGCTGAGGAAGCCTCCTGGAAAGGACAGAAGAGCCAGGCACACCGACAGTGACTCTGCACTATCGTTCCTGCTATCAGCAAAGACGCGTGATGGTTAGAGCCTGCCATCTGTAAGGGGACCCTGTCAGAGGCCAGCAGTGAGGAAGATGTGGAAGGGGAAGTACGGAAAACACAGGCGGAGGCTTCTGGACTTGTTTTTCTCCTACATTCTGAACTTTCACTTCCCAGTGGGAACTGAGATCCTTGCCCCCCAAATCCTTGCTTCCCATCCCATGATTTGAACTAACAAAGTCCATGCACCAAGAATGGAATGTCTACAGCTCTCCTAGAGGGAGTTTATTTTTCAGGAACAGCACAGAGCGGGAGGGTTGGTCTTTTGCCCCACCCCATAGTGTCCTAAATTGTTGAAAATTTCAAACCGGTACAGTAATAGAAATAATGAGTTAAAGTTTTTTCCATAGAAGCAACTGAATCGTACTGGCATGCTTAGGTTTACAGAAAACGTTAAAAAGATTCACAGTACTATCGAATAAACATAGAATAAATATTCCCTAATATCATACATGGAGCTAAGCTAGTGATACAACAAATTCCCAACCAATGTCATAGTTTGAGTCAGTGGGCTTATTTGGTTGAAGTTGGCACTGGGAACCAAGATTGCTGGCGGGGTCCCTGGAAGGGCCAAAGACCACTCCTTTAACAGAGCGTATATCTCTCATCCCAGCTTTAACTAGGTCTTGTTGCCTGCACATTCAGGGGTATTTATGAGTATGTAGTGAGGTAATCTATGTGACAGTGGTATAGACATGCTGTCACCTACCATACGCTTCTCTGTAGCTGATGATGATACAAAAGGGACCCCTGTGAATGCCCCAGGATAAACTTCCTGCCACTGATGACAGAACAAATCAAAGCACAGCAGACACCTGAAGTAGCTTCTTGGTGCAAAAAAAAAAAAGCTGCATTATCATACATATTGTGTAGGTAATTTATACAATATACCCATTGGAATTTCCTCTGACAGCATCCCAATACTTCATGTAAAACAGTTCTTGAGCGTTAAAAGAAACAGACTATATATCCTAGCCCGATCACTTTCAATCCCAACCAAACTTCTGTGGGAAGCTCAAGTTTCAGGCTGTGGAGTGAGTGTGAAGTTGTGAAATGCTCAAATCGAGGGGCTATTTGTGGCTGTAATGCAAGATGAGGCCAGCATGCACACTTGATCCCCGAGAGGCGGCGTCTGTCGGAAGGGCTAGCATATTTCAGTGGTTTCTGCTGAGGGGAGCACGCCAGGAAGAAAACTTAATACGGCTAGGCTGGAAGGGGGCTCGCTCTGTCCCAGGTGCAGCCTATCACAGCAGGAAGGCTGTGTGAGGGAAACAGGTTGCTTAAATACTTTTCCAGCTCAGTTGTACAATCAGGGCTTCTCACTTAGAAGCACAGGACTGGCAGTGCCGGGCCGTCAAAGTTTCCTCCTTCCCAACATCAAGATAAAGTGAAAGCAAGCAGGCACTCGGAAAATTACTGGTGTTCTTCCTCATCAAGGCGCATGGCAGAAAATTGGTCACATTTCATTTGGGTTCAGTATTTCCTGTACTCAAAGCTATCCATAGCAGAGCCCCTATAAAGTAGTTTCTTCTTAAAAAAAAATTTTTTTTAATTAATTTATTTTTTATTTTATTTATTTTTTGGGCTGCATTGGGTCTTCGTTGCTGCACGCAGGCTTTCACTAGTTGTAGCAAGCGGGGACTACTTTTTTTTTTTTTTCCCGCTGTACGCGGGCCTCTCACTGTTGTGGCCTCTCCCGTTGCGGAGCACAGGCTCCGGACGCACAGGCTCAGCAGCCATGGCTCACGGGCCCAGCCGCTCCACGGCATGTGGGATCTTCCCGGACCGGGGCACGAACCCGTGTCCCCTGCATCGGCAGGCGGACTCTCAACCACTGCGCCACCAGGGAAGCCCAGGGACTACTCTTCATCGCAGTGCGTGGGCTTCTTATTGCGGTGGCTTCTCTTGCTGCAGAGCACGGGCTCTAGGCACATGGGCTTCAGTAGTTGTGGCACGTGGGCTCAGTAGTTGCAGCATGCAGACTCAGTAGTTGTGGCTCGTGGGCTCTAGAGCGCAGGCTCAGTAGCTGTGGCGCACGGGCTTAGTTACTCCGCGGCATGTGGGATCTTCCCGGACCAGGGCTCGAACCCGTGTCCCCTGCAAAGGTAGGCTGATTCTTGACCACTGCGCCACCAGGGAAGTCCCGAAAGTAGTTTCTATATGGCTCTCTTAAAGCACAAACTTTTATAACTGGCTTTTCTGCTTATGGTCGCTCTAAGAGGCAGAGGCATCTGAAAAGGCTATGTGAGCCACCTCAGTTTGCATTTCTATGAGAAAGATAATTTATTCTTTAAAACTGAGATTAGACATTCACCCCATATCTAGTCATCTGAGGCAGTGACATGCTTTTCCTGAGAGGAAGAGGAACCAGGCCATTTCCTGCAATGTTCTTCCTGCCTTCAAATCTAAATACTCTATCAATATTTTTCTACTGGGTGAATTTTATTTTGAGCAGTGATAAACTACCCCCAGGGAAATTATTTACTTTGCAGTAGGGTCTAAATTCAAACATCTCTATTTCTGATTCCTTGAACATGAAACAAAGGCTGAAGTAAGAAAGACATTAAAATAGTTAATCCAAACTGCAGACTCCAGCGTTTGCCTCTGTTTCTTTCATAACTCTGGTTCCCAGGGTCAGTTGGCATGCTCATTCCCCCTGGATTTGATTGTTAGGTGGATAATGACATTCTACAAGGCAGGTTTCAAAGGCTGGACCCTGTGAAGGAAGGTGTTCAATAAATCAGAGTGTGAGCTCCATGGGAAAAGGGGTTTGTTTTTTTTCACGCTGTATCCCAGGTACAAGAACCAAGCCTGGCCCCTGATGAATGTGCGGAAGATATTTGTTGCATAACTGAGAGGGGAAGTACTTTGCCTATATTGGACTGAGCTATTCTCAAATACTTTCAGAACCATTTACCAATAACCGCCACTCATAACTTACTTTGAGGTGAGCATATCATTAATACGTTGAAAGGTGTTGCACATTTAAACGACTTTTTTGAGAAGAAAACAACCTATTGAAAAAAACAATATATGAGATTTAAAAAATTCCATTCATTTAACAAAGGGTTATTTACTAAATATTTGTTAAGCAACTAAAATGTTAAGACAACACATATTGTTATGAGGAAGATCATGCTGAGATTAATCAAATGGACATCACCCTCGAGATGCTTGTGGTGTGGGACTTCCCTGGTGGCGCAGTGGTTAAGAATCCAGCTGCCGATGCAGGGGACACGGGTTCGATCCCTGGTCTGGGAAGATCCCACACGCCACGGAGCAACTAAGCCAGTGCGCCACAACTACTGAGCCCGTGAGCCACAGCTACTGAAGCCCGCGCACCTAGAGCCCGTGCTCCGCAACAAGAGAAGCCACCGCAATGAGAAGCCTGCGCACTGCAATGAAGAGCAGCCCCCGCTCGCTGCAACTAGAGAAAGCCCATGCGCAGCAACGAAGACCCAACACAGCCAAAAATAAATAAATAAAATTGATTCTTTAAAAAAAAAGATGCTTGTGGTGAATCTAACAGGGAGACAGACACAGACATGTGTTCCTGTGTATTGTACAGAGAATGCTGGGGAGGACCCGGGAGATCCGGGAGGCTGACAGTTCCAGGGGGACTTCCAGGAGGAAGAGGACTGTGTCAAACACATATCTGTGTATCCTTACAGCCGAGCGAAGAGTAGATATTCATGTTTGTTGAATGAATGAATGATCCTTTCTTCATCACTGAGCCTGAGTCCTCAAGTTTAAAACAAAGCAAAAAACTCAAAATTAATAAATAATATGGTGTTTTAGTGGATCAAAGGAAGAGACCACATCTAGATCACAGAGGGTAGAAGAAATCGAGGGTCCTGAAGCAGATGGGGATGAAGTGCAAACTTCCAGGCTCAGGGAAGGACGTTCGTAAAGCTATGGAGGGGGAGGGGAAAATGGAGAGTGCAGGAAGTCCCCGGATGTAGCTGAAACAGGTGTGGGAGATGAGGATGGAGCGGACCGAGCCTAGGAGTGAGCAGGGCAGGCTGCTGGGCTAAGGGATTGATTCCCGGGTGGGCAAAGGGAGGTGCGGGGAGCGGGTTCACCTCGGGAGAGCATCCTGATCCGGGAGAGGGGATGCATTGTACTTGGACCAATGACCCAGCACAGGTGGGAAGCTGGACAGAAGAGGTTCAGACTAAAGGCAGTGAGACCACTTAACTTTTCTATTCCAGGTGGAAACAAGAGCCGCAAAGATCTTATTTAGGAGATGGCCAGAGGGATTTTTTTTTTTTTAAATCCGGAGACTTTAACGAACTGGAATGGAAAAGACAGATGGTTAATTATACACAGGGTCGAGGGTGAGGTGTGAGATGAGGGAAGAGGAAGGATAAAAAATGACTCCAAGCCCGAGCCTCAGTGACAGGAGTAAGGAGAGTGGCAGGAACAGCTGGTTTTATTGGGGGTGAGGCGTGAGGGTGAGAGCGTGAGGCTGGATTTAAACCTCTCAGGTGCAGTGAAGACAGCTCGCTGGGCATGTCCGTCGTGCAGTGCAAAGCCTGGGGGTGATCACACAGTAGTAGCTTGAGCAGCAGGTGTCTCGTTTTTTTAAATGATGTTTTTATTTGAATAGGTTATACTGTCACATTTGGCAAGGTGAAAATGAATTCCCCGTCCCAGCCCTGGTTCCTAATTTTTCTCTCTAGAAGGAACCACTGTTTCCAGTTTCTTGAGGATCATTCTAGAAATATTACATACGTATGTTTTGTGTGTGCGTGCCGCGCCGTGCGGCTTGTGGGATCTTAGTTCCCCAGCCGGGGACTGAACCCGGGCCATGGAAGTGAAAGCCCCGAGTCCTAACCCCTGGGCCACCAGGGGATGTGTGTGTTTTCATGCCCCCAGGAGGGTTAGGTATTTTTGTTTTTTTAAAGGCTAGAAGGCTTGTATGTCCTTGAGACAGAAGGGAAAGAACAAGAAGAGAGGTGGAGACTGTGCAAGAGGAGTTACTGAAGCAAGGTCTGGAGGAGGTGAGAGGACATAATCAGGGATGCAGGCATATGCTTTAGCAGGAGGAGTTGACCCATTTCAGAGTCAGGAAGGGCAGGCTGATGGCAGTAGAGGTTTCTGATGCTGCATCACTTAGAGGACCTATGTATCCTGGCTGAATGGTGGCAGAGATGTGGGTAGAGGTAGATCAGTGGTTGAGGAGGACGAAAGGGAAGATATAAAATAGCCACTGTGGCTACTAGAAGGTGTCACAGGGCTGTCAGATCCCAAAAGAATCAATCCAAAAAGGTTTATTTTGATAATTTATAAAAGAAAAATCACCATAGCAACTTAAAGTTATTTACAGATTTAAAAATAAATTTACAGAAATGTGTACACGTCATATTACATTAAATAGCTTTAGTTAAGATGTTACAGGTAGTGTTGAACATACACAACAAAACGTAAATCAAGTTCCAAACCACATAAATGCCCTCGAAGCACGCTCAAAAACCACTGGACGATGGCCCAGGAGAAACTGGCAGAATGAGCTTTCAGAGACCAGCAGTAAAGACGGTCACCCCACTGGTTGCAGGTGCTGCGGAAGTAAGAGTCACCCTAACCTTGAGCTGCGACCAGACACTGACACGTAAGACAGAGAGAAAACATGTGAGAGTGCTTTTTTTAAATTTAATTATCCTGGTGGAGCTCATAGAACACAGGACTTGAAAATTTATACTCTGATCCCACACGAAGGTGGGATGATGCTACTTGTGGCTAATTGGGCATCATACTTTCTTTTGCAGGTTACATGGCAGGCAGTCTTCCAGCGTGCTGGGAAGGGATGGGTGAGGGGCACGGAAGCCATGGCTTTGGACTGCGCTGTCCCTGCCGGCTCAGGGCTTCAGCCACTCGTTAACAGCCCCAGGGGAATGACACCATCCAAAGCCTTGGCGCTGACCCTGGTCTTGGATGCTGCCTCTGGTAAGTGCTGGGCACTGTCCCTGCAGCCAGAGAGGGAACGCCTGGCAGCGGCCTGGGCACGCTCCCCTCAGTGAAGTTGCCAGGCTGAATGATACAGTGGCTGGCAGCTCCGTGGAGATGCTGAAGTTTGAGAGCTAAGTGTCAGGGAATGTTGATGACAGATAAGTTTCTGAGGAAAGTGTACAAAAAAAGGTGTTTACCAGGACCTGAGAATTACTATCCAGCTTAAGCAAAGGTATAGAGGGGTCCGTTTCTGCTCGTCCCTTTAAGTATGGTCTTGAAAATAAACAGAACTCCCCTCTTTCAGATTGCCTGACTTGCAGCCAGGTATGTGACCCTGAATTGTAAGTTCTAGCAAATGTGTTATTAATAATTAAAAACAGCTAATTTTACGCATCTGGCAACTAGTGACATTTCATGATTACAGGCCTTAAAAATTTAATACAGTACGATTTTTTCTTATATATAGATTGCTTACACATTAAAATATCAAAGGCACTGCTAGGTTACATGATAAACAAAAATACATCGAGACAGGATTATTTATTGGTTCCTTCAGTTTCTGGGTCCACCGTGATCCCTAACAGCCCAGTTTTGTGCTTCGCCTTTGGAGAACAGTGTGAAGGTAATGGCGCCAAATACGTTGACAGCAGCAGCAAGGCAGAAAACAGTTTGCCATTCTCCAACAGTGTTCTGCAGAGAAGGAAAGAAAAAATGCAAATGAAAGAGGATTTTGTTTGTGGTCCGCTTTAAAAAAAGGTGGTGTCACAAGATTGTTTTTATATGGCAGTAGCATTATTCATAAAAACTGGAAACAACCCAAATGTCCATCAACAGTGAGATGGTGGCATGTGTGTTCCACGGACTACTTACAGCAACGACAACGAATGACCCACAACGACATCGATACGCCTCACAAACAAAGAGTGCACACTGAACGATTCCACTGATATAAAGCCCATAATCTACGGTGTTAGAAAGGAGAGTGGTTCCTCTTGGTGGGGGGGAAAGAGAAAGGAAGGGCTACCCGGAGGCTTTGTGAGGGAGATAACGTGCTGTTTCTTGATTGGGTGGGCACTGGTCACACAGATGTACTAACTTTCTGAAAATCTGTCCAGCTTGTGTACTTAGGATTTGTGCATTTAAAAAATGCATGTTACACTTCAATAAAAACGTTTACTAAAAATAAAACATTGGCATGTCCTCAACTCATGTGTTACGAGGAAAGTATTAGTATTATGCCTGCACATCATCTCCCAAGTTCTCAGGTATGGGGTGTCAGGGGCAGATCAAGTAAGGATGAGTTAAGATGGACACAGGTTCAGCCTGGCCTGAAAGATCCTGCAGGGCTCTTGAATGGCACACAACACAGAACATAGATGGGATCTGTCGGTAAGAGATCAACAAGACACAGTGTGTAATCCAGTGGTGTAAAAATATCCAGTAGTTATCTAAACCTCTGGGTCGTGTGACTATCTTTAACAACGTTTTTTTTTGGATTTTCACAATTTCAATGTAACCAGAGTTTGCAGCAGTTAGAAAAGAAAAAACCGAGCAGCTGAACTGGCAATGAGGAAGAAAAAGGAAAGGCACCAGCAAGTTGGCATGAAGTCATTTATGTAGGAAAAAAGGAAAAACACGGAGAAAGAAAGGAGTACTCTGTGGTCAATTATACTTTTCTGAGATGAATGTATTCTGGTGGAAAAAAAAATCTTAGAAACCATCTTAAATTTTAGGGACTATTTAGATATGCTTGCTAACAACGTGTTACCATCCTAGAGCAGAAGTCGGTCAGTAATTACTAATTACTAATTACGGTCAGTAATTACTAATTACTAATCATATACCCGAGAGACGGGTTTAAGACAGCTTCTTAGGATTCTAAGAAAAAGCTGCTCTGTGTGATCTGCTGGATAAAATAATACCCCAGTGTTACCTGGAGGCAACGGGTGACTTAAAAATCAATCAACTGTACCAGAAATCACACAAAGCTCCTGGTCTGTTTTTTAACAAAAACTCCACCAGTTTTTAGAGAATGCTGTTTGGTCTGTAACGGAATTGAACCTCAGACACACTTTGACCTTTATTTCATCATTATTATTATTATTATTTGGCCACACTGCGAAGCTTGTGGGATCTCAGTTCCCCGACCAGGGACTGAATCTGAGCTATGGCAGTGAAAGCGACAAATCCTAACCACTGGACTGCCAGGGACTCCCTACTTCATTATTTATTTATAATAAATAAATAATTATAAAGTGCGGTAAACTTTAATTGTAAGCAATTACAATTGTACAGGTAAATGTGTTTCTCCTTTTTAAAAATAATGGCTTTTTTTAATAACATGAAACAAATGCTGTAACAATAGATCTGAAATCCAGTTCAGTTCCCACTTCACAAACATTCAAGACTTGAATTCAGGAGTCCAGATCTTCCCAGCAGAAGTGCCAGGACTAGTGATAATGAATGAAATTACTCGTGGTAGTGTGCTGACTTAGGTTCCTGTGTTGCCACAATGCTGCATGAAGATAAGGGTAAACATCTGTGATGGGACATACTGAGCGGCCCCAACATTCCTTTCTGTTAAGTGAGAGAAAATGAGGCACTGATTCACTTGAGTAAGGAATTAGAAATGGTAGAGCACCACCTGCAGTGAACACCCCCGTGTCTGAAGTCCGAGTATTTGGTAATAAGACAATTTGTAGGCATATACTGAAATTCTAAGGATTAGATAGTGTTAATTTCATCACAGAGACAAAACAGAAAATTAAGTCTCTTTTACAGGTTAAGTCAGCCTCTTGAAGAACACATTTCACTAGTCCTTTAGATTTTCTTAAGCAGTAGAAAACTGGAGTTGGAAAGGGCCTTTGAGGTCGCTGAATTTGATTTCTTACACAATATAACTCAGTGTCTCTGCTTCAGGCCACACAACCCCGGGCCCGCCGTGTTTCTGGGGCCTCAGTGCCCTGACACAGGCCGGATACCAGCCCTTCCCACACCCTGGCTCACTCCTCCAGGCTCCTTCCCCACAAACTGGTTGTTCCCTCCTCTGTGTCCACAGCAAGAGCATACATTTTTTCTGCAGCTTTGTCACACTGTACTTTCATTACATATAATCTCTATTTTTTTTTTTTTTTTTTTTTTTTTGCGGTACTCGGGCCTCTCACTGTTGTGGCCTCTCCCGTTGAGGAGCACAGGCTCCGGACGCGCAGGCTCAGCGGCCATGGCTCACGGGCCCAGCTGCTCCGCGGCATGTGGGATCTTCCCGGACTGGGGCACGAACCCGTGTCCCCTGCATCGGCAGGCGGACTCTCAACCACTGCGCCACCAGGGAAGTCCTTTTCCATATAATATCTAAATAATGAATTTCTCAAGTGTAGAATCTTATAATTTTGCCTTTGAATCCTTAGCATCTGTCACAGTAATAAGCACTCAGGAAATGCCAGTTGAATACATGTTTGACCGTTTCAGGGCTCACTAACTCAAAGGGCAGCCCGTTCCACACAGTAACAGCTCTAAACAGAAAACTTGCCTATTGTCTCCTCGTACCTGCTCTCCATCTGGCTTTGTGGAACTACCGAGAATAAGTCACCATCTTTCAAATCTGTGAAGACACCTATACGTCTTCCTAAGTATTCTGCTCTTCTAAACGTTCTGGATTATTTCAACTGTTCCTGTTCATTCTCACCTGATTTCCTGACACTTTCGTGGTTCCATTTCTGGAATAATTCTACATTGCCAATTTTTATTTGTTCAAACCAAAGATACAAGTTATTTATCTGGTATAATATCACAACTTTTAAGTACTTGTGTGGTTTCAGTTACAAGATCTTCATTTAACTTAGTTCTGTTGTTCTGTCTAAAATTGAAAGTGTTCTTTGAAAATATACTTTCCCACCTATTACGGTATTTAGCTTTTTGTTGCTGTAAATAATTGCATAAGAATAGACAATCAGAATTTTATCCTTAATTAAAATATACTCAACTTTGACACAGGTGTGCAGCTTCAAATGAACTGTTTAGAGCTTTTCAGTTTATAGGCAAATTATCTACTTACCTCAGGGGTCAGACTTCTAGCAATGATGGGACCAATCATTCCAGGTATAGTGGCAAAGGTATTTGTGATGCCCAGGAGGATACCAGCATACCTGCAGAAACATTTTCATAGGGGTTTATAATTGTGTTACACATTTTTTTTAGGGGGCGGGGGGCACTGCGCAGCTTGTGGGATCTTAGTTTGCCAACCAGGGATCGAACCCGTGCCCCCTGCAATGGAAGCGTGGAATCCTAACCACTGGACCGCCAGGGAATTCCCTGCATCACACATTTAAATAGCTTCTGTCCATAGATAGCTAGACCATTCCCAGGCTGTATTCTTGTGAAATTTTATGTCTAAATGAAACGTCTTACTGAAATAGGACTAAATATTTGGGGAGTGAAAAACTTACATTTCAATAGTTTTAACATCATATAGAGAAACACAGCCATTGAAATGATCCCTTTTACAGTGAAATAGAAAAGTGCTGAGATATGATTTTCATACAAGGCTGTATCTAGATAGGAAGCTTCATGTGCCTTAAAATTTTTTAAGTTAAAAAGAGAATTTAGGGCTTCCCTGGTGGCGCAGTGGTTGAGAGTCCGCCTGCCGGTGCAGGGGACACGGGTTCGTGCCCCCGTCCAGGAGGATCCCACATGCCGTGGAGTGGCTGGGCCCGTGAGCCATGGCCACTGGGCCTGCGCGTCCGGAGCCTGTGCTCCGCAACGGGAGAGGCCGCAGCGGTGAGAGGCCCGCATACCGCAAAAAAAAAAAAAGAGAATTTATTTCCTGATTACAAAATTTATGTCATTGTTAAAAATTTTTTAAAAATATTACAATGAAAGTAAAATTACTTATAATCCTTCTATATAGAGATAATCAACATTAATATTTTGGTAAATATCCTAATTATTTTTTTCTGTATATATTTTTAATATATTATAGAAATGAGATCATACTGAACACACAATTTCACAACTTACCTGTTCAACTTATTATGTATCTTCTTGTCGCTAAATCCTTGCACATTGTCCCAGAAATAGACAAGCTGGGTTTATATATATTGTAGTGTATGACAAAAATGCATTTTGAACTCTGTCTTTTCAGAATCTTTACTGTCCTCAAAGCTAGTACTTTGTGTTTTAAGAGGTACTCGTTCTCTAATTCAAGTTTGCTAATTCTGACTCCATAGTCTCCCTGAAAACTCATGTTTTATTCCCCTTTATTATTTCCAGTAGCCAGTGCAACATCTATGCTCATTCAATATGTGCTGACCACAGAAGTGCGTGTGACCCACAGGTGTTCAGGCCCACGCGTGGTCCTGTGAGGCTGCACTGCAATGACTGCTGAAGCTTGTCCCATGGAGACAAGCACCCCTTCTGCTCTTTGGCGCCAAAGGGTCGTACAGTATGCAACATTTCGGATTACATGCTAGGGTCGCTGAACATTATTTTAAGTTGTTGTGTGTATCGATAGTTGTGTGTGTCAATTGAAGAACCTGGGATTTTGTCCTGTAGATGGACCTACATTCTGGAGTTTGTAGACTGAGGCATCATTTAACATGGAGTTATGTCCCCTGTATTTCCTGCACACTGGTAGTGTCTAGACTCGAGGTCCTAAAGGGTTCATTAGATTTACGTTTGATATTTTTAGCAAGAAAACGTAACGGTGGTGGTGGAGTTAAAAACTAGTTAAGCACGGACTTCCCTGGTGGCACAGTGGTTGGGAATCCGCCTGCCAATGCAGGGGACACGGGTTCGGGCCCTGGTCCGGGAAGATCCCACATGCCGCAGAGCAACTAGGCCCGTGCACCACAACTACTGAGCCTGCGCTCTAGAGCCTGCAAGCCACAACTACTGAGCCCGTGAGCCACAACTACTGAAGCCCGTGCGCCTAGAGCCTGTGCTCCGCAACAAGAGAAGCCACCACAATGAGAAGCCCGCGCACCGCAACGAAGAGTAGCCCCCGCTTGCCACAACTAGAGAAAGCCCGCGTGCAGCGACAGGGACCCAAGGCAGCCAAAAATAAATAAATTTATTAAAAAAAAATTAGTTAAGCAAGTAAATGGCATTTATTAACTTATCACCTAGGTATATTCAAAGTCCAATTAGAGCTTTTAATTGTTTAATGAGATAATCAGTATTATAAAATTGTGGTCCAAATGAAAGAAACTTGATGTTTATTAGGCCATATCGTCTTATTGTGGGATAATACTATTTCTATTAGGGTTTAGGATCCTCAGTACCTTGGCTGCAGACTACTTATCTGAAATTCCTCTCCCCATTTTAGACATGGAAAAGTGCCCGCAAGGGACTGAATTGTGTCCTCCCCCAATCCGTACCTCCAATGTGACTGTATCTGGAGACAGGGCTTTTAGGAATTAATTAAGGTTAAATGAGGTCATAAAGGTAGGGTCTCAACCTAATAGGATTGGTGGCCTGCCAAGAAGAGGAAGAAAGAGAGATCGGGCTCTCTGTCTCTGTGAGCATATATGGAGGAAAGGCCACGCGTGAGGACACAGTGAAAAGGTGACTGTCTGCAAACGAGGAAGAGAGCCTTCACCAGAACCTAACCCTGCTGGCCCCCTGACCGCGGACTTCTAGCCTCCAGAACTGTGAGAAAATCAATTTCTGTTTTTTAAGCCACTCAGCCACATGGTGTTTTGTATGGCATCCTGAGTTGATTGACACAGTGCCTAAATAAAATATCCTGCTGAGCCGAATTCAGTTATCTATAAACATCACAAATTTTTATGTTGAAAACTCGTGCACACAGGGTACAATAACAAAACCACGTGGCACAGATCTTTTTGGCTTATGCCCTTTAGGGAGCTGATCTTAAATTAACCAAGCTTGGCAGAACCTGTCCTTTTTTTTTTTTTTTTTTTAAAACCATTAACACCTTGGCAGTAGGAGGAACCGACTGCAATGTTGCCAGGCCTTTTCAGTGACAGATATTAAGTGCAGATGAATGCTGCGAAATTCTAAATGTCAGCACCAAGAAGCTCATTCAAGTATTTGTATTACACTTGGCCAGGAAAGGCCATGAAAGATTGATGAGAGCCTGGAAAAAAGAACATGTTGTATGGACTCAGTCTGGATTCTGTGCTATTGGAGTCCTAGAATTCTGTGGGCTTAATGGTTAAAAATCTATCCAAATCCCTTGAATCTGGGCAACAAAATTATCCATAGAAAATATCTATTTTAGTCTACAGAAGAAAAGGCTTAGAAAAATACCATGTAGACATATATTTATATGCTAAGAGGAATACTGACTGCCTACTGAAAAACCTTATGTCAGGCAGGGTTCTAAGTATTTTATATAATTTATCCCACTTTAATAGTAAAATGAACCCCAACAGGTAGGGATTATTATCTATCTTCATTCTATAGGTAAGAAAGAGAGACTATAAAATGTTACCCAATTTGCCTGATTCCAAATCCCTACTTAATATTGGGATGTTATATCTATAATGCTGGGGCTTGTGGTGAAAAACTAAGCAAGAGAAAACTGATCTTTCCTACAGATTGAATTCAGTGATGACTGTTTTCAATAAGGCAGCATTATAGATATATAAAATGTCCATCAACAGATGAATGGATAAAGGAGATGTGGTACACATATATACAATGAAATGTTGATCAGCCATAAAACAGAATGAAATAATGCCATTTGCAGCAACATGGATGGACCCAGAGATTGTCATACTGAGTGAAGTAAGTCAGACACAGAAAAGACAGATATCATATATCGCTTATATGCGGAATCTAAAAAAAAATGGTACAAATGAACTATTTACAAAACAGAAATAGAGTCACAGATGTAGAAAACAAACTTATGGTTACCAGGGGGTAAGGGGAGAGGAGGGATAAATTGGGAGATTGGGACTGACATATACACACTACTATATATAAATAGATAACCAATAAGGACCTACTGTATAGCACAGGGAACTCTACTCAATACTCTGTAATGAACTATATGGGAAAAGAATCTAAAAGAGAGTGGATAGGGAGTTCCCTAGTGGCACAGTGGCTAAGACTCTATGCTCCCAATGCAGGGGGGCCCGGGTTCGATCCCTAGTCAGGGAACTAGAGCCCACATGCATGTCACGACTAAGAGTTCACATGCCACAACTAAGGAGCCTGCCTGCTGCAACTAAGACCCAGTGCAACCAAATAAATAAATAAATATAAAAAAAAATGAGTGGATATATGTATATGTATAACTGATTCACATGAAACTAACACAACATTGTAAATCAACTATATTCCAATAAAAATAAAAAAAATAAACTATAGTCTCCTTGAGGATAGAATCTGGGTCTGCCTAGGACACATACCACTTTGGACAGTAGATGCTCAGTTAATATCTGTTGAATAGATTTTTTAAAATGTTTTATTTTCCCGCAATTTATCTACTATTCTCAGAGTAAGGGAGGAAAAGTATGAACCAAACCAAATTGTTGATTATGAAGATACTCCTCAAATGTGCAAGAAATACATCCCTCACCCCACCGCCTCGCTTGGATGCAGCCAATTCTCATCCCAGTTTCCAACCAATTATAATTATAATGCACAAAGGAGAGCCAATGGTTCAAACCATTTTAATAGTAAATACCAGTTATTGCTGTCATCCACCCATCCACTCATTCATTTAACAAACAATTCTTAAGTATGTCACTTATGTCAACCACTGTGGAAGACTCTGGTGTCCAACAATGAATTAAACATAGTTCTTGTTCTCAAGGAGCTCACAGTTTACTTAGTGAGAAAGATTACGGGCCAATAATGGAATAAAACCTAGTAGCCCAAAAAATCAAACTATGTTAGCAATTCATACCACGGTTTACAGAAGCACAGAGGCAGGGCCTTAATCAACCCTCTGCGTGGGCGGGGGACATTTGAGGGGACCAGGGAGGGGATGCCTCAGGAAAAGCTTCTTAGAGGAAGTAGTGCTGGAGTTTGGCTGTAAGAGACGAGTGGGTGCAGAGAAAGTACAGGGAGGGGATGAAAACGTGTGAAGTCTCGGCAGCTGTCAAAGTAACAGGACAAGGGCCCACGCGGCACGTCCAGACATGGGAATTGCTGGGCTTGCCCAATTTCCACTCATTTTCAGCCGTTTAGCTTGAGATTTGAACTCTAATGAGGCCTAGGAACTGTAGCCTGTTAGTATCTTCCCAAACTTTCTTTCACTGTATTACTTTCTGTTCTAAGTTTAAAGGCAACCACGTGCCCACTGCATTCCTGAAATATGCCTTTGATGTTCAGAAGCTCTACTGTTTTCTGTGATCGCTCATTGGTTTTTAGCTTATTTTTCTAAAACAAACTGTGCACTTGAAACATTTATAATGAATACTATATTAAGATGTGATATTGGTGGAAGGTCTTCGTTTCATAAAGGTTTTCTTCTATATGATTTAATATGTGTGAGAAAAGTCGAGGTTATAAAAGCCAAATGATTTGCAGTGAGACTGATGTGGTCATGTGTCACAGCTAGTGTAATCTCTCAAGTCAAATAAAAATTAGATCCCTTATTTCAGCCATACAAGGCTTATTTTGTGGTTTACCTGGAATAACTATGTTATTCTTATATTATTTTGAATTCCAAGTATTATTTTATTTCTAGTCTGTTTTACTGATTTGTACTATATGGAACTTTAATAAAATTACTGTCATTTTAACAGCAAAATAAATAAATAAAAAAAAAAGGACTCATAAAATGTCAGGGCTGGACCAGGGTCTTTCAGACCGAGAGTTCAACCAACCCAGCTGATGCCTGAAGCCCAGTTCCAGGATACTGCCTGCAGGCTGCCCAGTAAATGCTTCAGGACAACACCATATCACCCTCCAAGCCAGCAGAAGCTTACCCAGGTGCAAGCAGGGTTTCGCGTTTATGTCTTCGACATCTGCTACGGTGCTTGGCACAGTGCTTGCTTAATGACTAGGTCCATTAATCAGCATGCTATGACACTGAAGTTTAGTGATGACAAATCCACCTAATTGTACATCCAGTTCCTCTCTCTCCATCCTGTCTAAAAGGACATCATGGGAGACCTTGCTGAAATCCTGATATACCAAATATACTGTGTATACACGGTCGAAAATGATGTTGAGAACTTTGCTATTTTGGGGCTTAGTGACCCAGTGGTGGCTCCTTAGTGATCAGTATTTTCTTTTCCAAGAGCTCACCAATCATCCCTTTAGTATTCTGCTTGGATTGACTTGTGACCCTGATCATGGCACCTGACTCAAAGTTTGCCAGAAAATAATAATGAAGTTTATCGCATTATGTGCAAATGCATTTATTACATTATGAGTGAAGTGTTCTCTCTCTCTCTGTGCTCTACTTAATCCTCAAAACAATTTTATAAGGTAGGTACCATGGATATGTGTTTTTTCCTTCTCTAGCATGCATTTTCTTTTTAAATTAATTAATTTTATTTTATTTTTATTTTTGGCTGTGTTGGGTCTTCGTTGCTGCACGCGGGCTTTCTCTAGTTGCGGCGAGCGGGGGCTACCCTTCGTTGCGGTGCGTGGGCTTCCCATTGCAGTGGCTTCTTTTGTTGCGGAGCACAGGCTCTAGGTGTACAGGCTTCAGTAGCTGTGGCTCGCAGGCTCTAGAGCGCAGGCTCAGTAGTTGCGGCGCACGGGCTTAGCTGCTCCGTGGCACGTGGGATCTTCCTGGACCAGGGCTCGAACCCGTGTCCCCTGCATTGGCAGGCGGACTCCCAACCACTGCGCCACCAGGGAAGCCCTGGCATGCATTTTCATCTTCTTTTGACAATAGCTCCAATTTCTATTTAATGATCCAGTTTTCCTTCACTGCCAGTTTGAGAGAGCATAGTGGGGCCCTTGCCAGATTCCAGAGCTCTGGCAGACTTCAGGCACCTGATCAGTCCCAGACTGCACTGCAGCTTCATGAAATGGAGTGCGTGGCTTACCACCCTCCTTCTGGCTGGGTGGCTGCTTAGCCACTTCTACATTCCTTATCATTTTTATTTCCCGTATTTATTTACTTAGTTTTATAATAAAATCACATTAACTGAGGCAACCAAAGTACGTATCTCTTCTCTGCTATGAATTCTTTTTCCTGAGTTTTCAAAATAACTGCTAGTGCCTCTTCAATGACCAATTTGTAAGATCTTTTAAATAAGTCATTGAGAGGCAACTTGATGTAGCAAAAAGATCCCGGGACCACAGAGCTGGAAGACCTGGATTCAAGCCTCCGGTCTGCCGTTTGCTAACTGTGACTTTGCAAGTCACACAGCTCCTCCGTGCCTGAGTTTCTTCATCTTCCAAATGAGTTCTTTTCTTTGTGTTCATATCTTCACGTGTTGTGTGGACGTCACCAATGGCTGCCTCGCCGTCCATTCCCATGAGGCTTAGGGGCCCTGACTCCTTCACCTCTAACTTAGGGGCGGGTGCTCATTGTGCTGAAGTCTAATGGCATTCCCTTGGCCATGGGGGTTGGTTCAGGCGTGGATATGTGACTCAGTCTGGTTCCAAATGAAGCCTGTATTTCCCTGATGGAAAGAGGAAAAGATCATTTTCTTTCTTGCTTCATGCGAACGAAGAAGCATGTAGGGCTTCCCTGGTGGCGCAGTGGTTGAGAGTCCGCCTGCCGATGCAGGGGACATGGGTTCGTGCCCCGGTCTGGGAAGATCCCACATGCCACGGAGCGGCTGGGCCCGTGAGCCATGGCCGCTGAGCCTGCGCGTCCGGAGCCTGTGCTCCGCAACGGGAGAGGCCACAACGGTGAGAGGCCCGCGTACTGCAAAAAAAAAAAAAAAAAAAAAAAAAAAGAAGCATGTAACCCTCGTTGTTACTGGCAATCATTTCACTGTATGATTTTATTCGCAGATCCAGCCTTAGGATAAAACAGGTATGAAAGGCAGGGTAGAGAGTGGAAAAGAAACGAGTCTTGGGTGAGATTAGTGGACAGCTGGATATCAACTCCTGCTTGAAGCCTCCCGTCTCTGGACTTTACACTAATACATTATGATGTTTAGCCAGCTTGAATTAGGGTTTCCATTCCTTCAACTAAAAGTGTCTGAGAGATAACACAGCCTGGGCCTCTGCTGTGCCCAAACTCCCAATTCCCAGATCCCTTTGACTCAGCTTGTTGAAATCTCAAGCCTAGATCAATTCAACAGCACATTTTCAGTCCTACACTTGGGCTGCCGAACAACACTCAAAGGAAAAACCACCTTGTAAACTAGGGAGAGTACACGAGTCCTGTCCAACCTGAGGTGATCCTCACCAAAGCCCAGATCCCTTCTATGAGTTCTCAGTGACTATTTTTCTCAGGATCCGGACGTGCAGGCTCAGCGGCCATGGCTCACAGGCCCAGCCGCTCCGCGGCATGTGGGATCTTCCTGGACTGGGGCACGAACCCGCGTCCACTGCATCGGCAGGCGGACTCTCAACCACTGTGCCACCAGGGAAGCCCATTCTCAAGTCTTTTACTCTATTTTTTTCTTAGTCTCAGCAATGAACCTGACTCCCATGTCACAGAGAAAATCAAAAACACTTAAGATTTTTTAATCAGTTATTTACTGCCACATAATAAATTACCTCCAAAGGCAGCAGCTTCAGATAACAAATATCTGTCATCTGACAGTTTCTGTGGGTCAGGAATGTAGGAGGGGCTCAGCTGGGAGATTCTGGCTCAGAATCTCTCAGGAGATTTCAGTGACGCTGTTGGCCGGGGCCGCGGTCATCTGAAGGTCGGCCTGGGGCTGGAGGACCAGCTTCTGATCCCACTCATGTGTCTGCTGGCTGAAGGCCTCGTTCCTCCCCACTGGGCCTTGTACTGGGCTCTGAGTGTCCTCACCATGTGGCAGCTGGCACTCCCAGTGTGAGTCATCTGAGAGAGAAAGAGCAAGCAGGGTGCTACGCTGCCTCCTGGGACCCAGTCAGACACCATCACTTCTGCCGGATTCTACTCCTTAGAAACAGGTCACTAAACCCAGCCCACACGCAAAGGGAGGGGACATAGGCTCCACCTTTTGAAGGGAAGAGCGTTGAAGAACTTGTGGAGTTATTTTATTTTTTTTAAAGCTTTGTATATGCATTTTATCTTTTGAACCAGAATCTTTTTTTAAAAAAATTAATTCTTTTACTTTCGGCAGCGTTGTGTCTTCATTGCTGCACGTGGGCTTTCTCTAGTTGCGGCGAGCGGGGGCTATTCTTTGTTGTGGTGCGCGGGCTTCTCACCGCGGTGGCTTCTCTTGTTGCGAAGCACGGGCTCTAGGCACGTGGGCTTCAGTAGTTGAGGCACGCGGCTCAGTAGTTGTGGCTCATGGGCTCTAGAGCGCAGGCTCAGTAGCTGTGGTGCACAGGCTTAGTTGCTGCGTGGCATGTAGGATCTTCCCGGACCAGGGCTCGAACCCATGTCCCCTGCATTGGCAGGCGCATTCTTAACCACTGCACCACCAGGGAAGTCCCATGGAGGTATTTTATTATTTATTTATTTTTTTGCGGTACGTGGGCCTCTCACTGTTGCGGCCTCTCCCGTTGCGGAGCACAGGCTCTGGACGCGCAGGCTCAGCGGCCATGGCTCACGGGCCCAGCCACTCCACGGCACGTGGAATCTTCCCAGACCAGGGCACGAACCTGTGTCCCCTGCATCGGCAGGCAGACTCTCAACCACTGAGCCACCAGGGAAGCCCCCATGGAGGTATTTTAAAACCACAATCCTTGGCTTCTCAACTCACCTGAAAACTTTTCTTCAACTGAACCCATCTTACTGCTTTCCTTCTTTTCTCAGTTGAAAGCTCATCCCTTCCACTGGGCACTGGATGTCATTCCTTCCTGTATTCTACCAGCCTGTCATTTTTACTTCTTTCTTTTAACTTTTAATCTCTCATCCTTTACTGGCCTTCTTTTCTCAGCATATTAACATACTTAGGTCTTAAAATCCTCCAGCAGCATGTGTCCATCTTTAGCTTTTTTTCCTTCCCTTCATGGTTAATAGTTTTGAAATAGCTGTTTATTGGCAATGGTTCTCAAATTTTAATGTCCATGAGGACAACACGTAGGGGCAACAAAATGCAGATTCCTAGTTCTGTGATCAACAATTCTGCTTTGCTTTCAGCAAGCACTCCTGCTGATTTTGATGTGGATGGGTTAAGGGTCCCACTCTGAAACCACTGCTGTATGCTGCCTTCAGCCTAGCTTCCTTCTCCTTCCTCCATGGAAGCACTGTCACCAAGATCTTTAATGAACTTCTCCATCTGGTTGTCCAATCCAAGGAACACGTTCGTTCTTATTTTACTTGGCTTCTCTGGCGCATCTGACATTGCTGATCAAACTTTCCCTTTGGGGATCCTAATCTCTACTTATTTTTTCTTATCCTTCTCCTGTTGCTTCTTCTCAGTTATCTTTTTTTTTTTATAATGAAAATGTAAGTCTTTTCTTTTTTAAATAAGTTTATTTTACTTTTGGCTGTATTGGGTCCTCCTTGCTGCGCACAGGCTTTCTCTAGTTGTGGCGAGCAACTACTCCTCGTTGCGGTACGCGGGCTTCTCATTGCGGTGGCTTCTCTTGTTGAGGAGCACAGGCTCTAGGCGCGTGGGCTTCAGTAGTTGTGGCGCGTGGGCTTCAGTAGTTGTGGCTCGCGGGCTCTAGAGCACAGGCTCAGTAGTTGTGGTGCACGGGCTTAGCTGCTCCACGCAATGTGGGGTCTTCCTGGACCAGGGCTCGAACCTGTGTCCCCTGCATTGGCAGGCAGATTCTTAACCACTGCGCCACCAGGGAAGCCCCCTTCTCAGTTATCTCTGCATCAGGCTCTTCTTTCTCTTAATGGATTCCCAAGGTTCTCGTCACAGTTTGCTGAGTAATTTCATCCAAGCCCACGGTTTCATCTACTACTCATATGTTGACCACTCCTACACCTTTACCTCTTGCTCAGCTCTCATTCTTGAACTGAAGACTGGATAGTCTTGGCTTCCTTGACACCACATTCTTGATTTTCCTTCTATCTCCTGGTTGCTCCTTTTTGGTCTCCTTGTCTGGTTATTTTCCCTCTTTCTGGTCTCTACATATTTGTCAAGACCCAGTCCTGGGGATCACTCATCCTGTCATTCTACTCTCTCTCACCAGGCAATCCTTGCTTTACAAACTCTGAAATGTGGATTACTCTTCCCTAATTTTCATTTCTGGTCAGACTGATTTTCTGAGTTCCAGATCCAAATGTCAAACTGCCTACAACTACTATTTTCTAAACGATTTTCACAAATATCTAAAATTTAAGGGACTTCCCTGGCGGTCCAGTGGTTAAGACTCTGCGCTTGCAATGCAGGGGGCCCGGGTTCGATCCCTGGTCGGGGAGCTAGATCCTGTATGCCTCAACTAAAGATCCCGCATGCTGCAGCGAAGATCCCACGTGCTGCAACTAAGACCCAGCGCAGCTAAATTAATAAATATTAAAAAAAAAATTTAACCTGTGAAATTTTTTTTTTTTTTTTTTGGCGGTACGCGGGCCTCTCACTGCCGTGGCCTCTCCTGCCGCAGAGCACAGGCTCCGGACACGCAGGCCCAGCGGCCACGGCTCGTGGGCCCAGCTGCTCCGTGGCACACGGGATCCTCCCGGACCAGGGCACGAACCTGCACCCCCCCGTATCGGCAGGCGGACTCCCAACCACTGCGCCACCAGGGAAGCCCTAACCTGTGAAATTTTTTATCTTACCCCAAGACTCTTCTTCCTCCAGACATCCCAGTTTCAGTAAGCGGCACAACTATCTGCCCATGCAAAATACATGGAAATTATCATCCTTGGTATCTTCCTCTTCAGGTCTAATCTACTGTCAAGTCCCACCTATTGTAATCACAAAGATCTCAAATCTATCTACTTCTTTACATCTTCTATCCCCATTCCAGGCCATCATCACCTCCTATATGGATTACCGCAATAGCCTCCTAATTGGCTTTCTCCACTTGTATTCGTCCTCACAGAGTGACCTTAAAATACAGAGAATGTCACTTCTTACTTGCTTTGGATACAATATAAAACGCTTACTATAGGCTCCTGCTTACTTCCCAGTGGCTTTCTTCCCTGCATCTCAGCCACAAATGACCTTCTCTCAGTTACGTGCAATACACTGTTATGGACTGAATGCGTGCTTCCAAAATTCATAGGTTGAAGCCCTAACCCTCAGTGTGATTGCATTTCGAGACAGCGTCTTTACGAGGTGATAAAGGTTAAATGAGATCATAAGGGTGGGACCCTAATCTGACAGGGCTGGTGCCCTTATAAGAAGAGTAAGAGACACCAGAGCTCTCGCCCTCTCTGCACACACCCATACACGCATACCTGAAGAAAGGCCGTGTGAGCACACAGCAAGGGGTCAGCTCTTCTGCAAACCAGGAAGAGTCCTCACCAGAAAACAACTGTGTTGGCACCTTGATCTTGGAATTCTAGCCTCTAGAACTGTGAGAAAAATTTCTGCTGATTAAGGTACCCAGTCTATGGTATTTTGTTCCGGCAGTGCAAGCAGACTGAGACACACACCAGTTTCTTCTTCCTGTCATGTAAATTCCTCTATCGGGAATACTACTTCCTTTTTGCCTAACTTCTTACTCATTCTTCAGGCTTTAGCTTAAATATCACTTGCTCAGAGAGACCTTCCCTTGCTCCCTGATCCGCATTATATCCCCCTACTATATTCTCTCAACTTTCTCTTCAAAAAGTTGGTTTTTATTTCTTTCATGTCCACCACCCTAGACTAGGAGCTCCACAGGCCACAGTTGTGCTGTTGTGGCTGGTAGACATTTGATAATTACTTTTTGAAAGAATTAATTATCATTGTAATATATTACAATTGTTTATTTTTTATTGTTTCTTTCCTAACTAGACTAATCTCATTGTGAGCAGGAGCTGGGTTTTATTTTCTGTAGCACCACGTGGAGGACTGATGGTATAGCAGGTACTCTCTAAACGTTTGTTGTATGCATCAGAGGACTGGACCAGACCAGGGTCTCATGCTCAAAGGTACAAGGGATCTAAAGGATCCCTTAGATCCCTGAGGATCTAAAGATGCAGATTCTAGTTCAGTAAGTCTGGGGAGATGCCTGAGGATCTGCATTTTGCACAATCATGCCGCTGCTCCGTGGACCACAGTCGGCATAGTAAGAGACAAGAACACTCCAAATCCTTCCCACTTCTAACTTTCTCTGATTCTATAAACCACACACTCATAGTTTATAAAAACAATGCTATTTGTTTAACTTATTTCAAGGGAAATCCTTTCCAGATTCCTTTTCTAATCAGTAGCGTAAAGGAACAGTCCTTTAATTATTTCCTATTCCTTGAATCCTTTTCTCTATTTTGTAAATCTCAAGTCCAAGTCTCAAGCCCGAGCAGAGATTTGTTTAGGGCAGTGGGCTCGCCCTGGTCCCCACGGAAATGGCATCTTATGCCTTTACTCCTTCCGCTTCAATGGGCTCTTTATTATTTCAGTTAGGTTTGTATCCAATCTTTCAAACTTTCACTACGTTTAACAAAGTTCTCTTGAGATTAATTTACTTTCCAAGTAAATTAAATTACTTTTTTAAAAAAATTAATTAATTTACTTTCCAAGTTAATTTACTATTCTTCTTCTCTTTCCTTATGTTAAAACTCCTTCAGTTCTTCTTTTTTTTTTTTTTTTTGGCTGTGCTGCATGGCATATGGGATCTTAGTTCCTTGAACAGGGATTGAACCCATGCCCCTGCATTGCAGGCGCAGAGTCTTAACCACTGGACTGCCGGGCAAGTCCAAAACTCCTTCAGTTCTTAACTCACCAATATGTATACTTAACAAACATTTTCCAGCTTGTAAAGTTCACAAAATTCTTTCCTTATTTCTTATTTCTCATAAGAAAGAGCTTTAAAGAAAAGCGTTGACTGACACACAGTAAGGTCAACACACAACTAGCTTTTTAGAAAGAATTTTGACATGGTAGTGAATATGAAAGTCTATTTTCATTCTTCCATTCATGTAATTGATTGACTGAGCACTGACCATGGCCCAGCACAGGGCCAGGTGCTGGTACTTCTGGGGTTAATAAGACAGACTTGGGCCCTGAACTCTCAAGAGATTATAGCCCCAGAGCTTTTGCTTAGGCTACATTTTGTTTCAAACGGTTTCTTGGCCCAATACACAAGTGCTGCTGGTTTTCTTTCTTTGGTTCCCCACTGTTAAGGGTATGTAGCACTGAAGCTCCTATTTGCTTAGTATGATCAGATAAATCAACCACTCAGCAAGTATGGACTGGGGGTGCCTCTCCTTCTGCAGAAGCTGTGATATGGATATACAGGACGTCTCAGTCTGAGGACGCTTACATGCAAATTGGGGAGGTAAGAAAGAGAAGAGTTACATTTAGAAATAATTACAAATTAAGGTATGGTATCCAGCATAAAATTGTAAATTGAGAAAAGGAAGAGAAAAAAGCACAACGGCCTGGAAAGGCTTAATGAAGAACTGGGATGTGAACTGGAAAGGATTCGGATGGATGGAGAGGAAACGGCAGTGGACCACAGGCCGAGAATGAGCCCCTGTAGCATTATGGAGCGGCAGACAGGACCCCGCCCAGAGTTAAGCATCTCCCATGCTACGGAGCCTTCCTGGACTTCTTATATAAAACGAGAGACTGGATTAGAATGATTTCAAAGGTCCACTCAAGCTCTGTGAGCATCAGTTTGTTGGAGCTTATTTAGAAGTATTTATTGAAGGGATGGGAGACAAGGATTAACAGAAATCAGAAGATTCTGTGGTAGTCTAGGTGGGAAGAACTGGGGGTAGGGGAAAGGTGGCAGGAGACCACTGGCCTTTTCTCCAAAAATAAATTCATATTCATTATTTAAAAAAAAATTAAGTGCATCAAATCCCCTGGGTTAAAATATTTACATAATCCCCTCCTCTACCTTGTCAACTGGCACAGGCCCAAAGAATATTTCCAGAGAAATAGCTGTAGAAAGAATTCTGGGATTAAAAGTAAGATTTTAGGGGGAAGTTGTGGCTCTATCATTTACTAGCTGTGTGGTGTCATTCCTAGAGTAGTCAAATGCATAGAGACAGAAAGTAGTAGAATGGCAGTTGCCAGGGGCTGGGGCGTGAGCGGGGGGAATGGGAGCTAGTGTTTAATGGGTCCAGGGTTTCAGTGTGGGAAGATAAAAACGTTCTGGAATGGATCATGGTGATGGTTGCATAATAATGTGAATGGATGTACTTAATGCCACAGAACTATACGCTTAAAAACGGCAAATTTTATGTTATATATATTTTACCACACTTAAAGGAAATAGTTTCAAGTCAGTGAGAACGAATCTTTATATATCAGTACTCACGAAGGAGCAATGTCCAGATGGTTGATGCTAAATCCAGAGGAGCAAAAGCCTCCCAGTGTTGTGGAGATGGTTAGGAACGCAACAGCCAAAGAATAATCACAACCTATAAATCCAGCAGCTACCAGGAATACTGCAGGTCCAATCATTCCTGGAGTGAAAAAATTATAAAAAGAAAAAAAGGAAGCCCCAGCATTAATATTTGCTTGCTCTTTAATATAGCATAAATCTGAGATTTGAAATTACTGCCATCTACTGTAGAAACAGTATATTGCCTAGAAGACTCAGTTTAAATTAGTTTCATGAAAAAAAAATTGGCTGGAAAACATATAGGATTGATGCAACTATTATAAAACGTAAAAAAACAAAAATCTCACTATGCAATGTTATTAAATCTACGTGTGACCAGGACTCAAAGGTCTACAATGTTTAAGAAAAGAACAAGAGAATGACTGAAGAATATGGTTCTAGAGAGAAGCAATAGTTGATACAGAATGTGATTCAAAGTTCACATAACCAAAGAAGATAAACTAAATAATAAACTTTGCTGGATAAAATTAGAAAAACACTCCATCTAGGTTTTGACAACTGAAAACGATACGTGGAGTTTATTACAGGCAGTTAAGCATAAAATACAAGTAATACAGGAAGGGACCTAACGAGTGGGCTGCTGTTTTCTCTCTGTGTCAATAGCAGTGCCATCCAACAACTCTCTGTGATGATGGAAATGCTATATTTGTATATGCTGCAACCAAGGAACTTATTTTTAAATTTCAGTTACATTTAAACAGCCACATATGGCTAGTGGCTACTGTACTAGACAGAGCAGGTCCACAGAAAGCCAAAAAAGAAAAAATCGAATTAAATCTAAAGGGATTTATTTCACTTGTAGATGTGGAAAAATTTCTCCAGAGTCGAGGTCAGTAAGCAGTGGGACTGGACAGCACACTGTAGCTGCAGGTGCTGAGAAGGTGTTTTCAGAATTACATTGAATAGGGCCCCTTTACAATGTAATTATGGAAGTACAGTCATCAGTGACTTTGAGGGTCTCTACTTACTCGAATAATTGTCCTACATGGGTTTTTTTGTTTTTTTAAAAATTTATTTCCTGGCCACGCCACATGGCATGTGGGATCTTAGTTGCCAGACCAGGGATCAAACCCGTGCCCCCTGCAGTGGAAGCCACTGGACGGCCAGGGAAGTCCCTGTCCTACATAGTTCTAAAATTCACATTTCTGAAATCAGACTCTGAAACACATGATTATTTAAGCTTCCTTTGAGTTACAGCTTTGATTTATAGCTCCTCATTTGATATAATAATGTTAGTATACATTTTTGATTGAAATTTAAAATAGAAAAGGGATGGAGACTTAAAAATCTTATTTTCATTGCAAACTTAGAGTTGAAAACAAAGTGATTTTTAAAATTCTGGGGAAGATGGACTTCCCTGGTGGCGCAATGGGTAAGAATCTGCCTGCCAAGGCAAGGGACACAGGTTCAAGCCCTGGTGCGGGAAGATCCCACATGCCGCGGAGCAACTAAGCCCGTGCGCTACAACTACTGAAGCCCGCGCACCTAGAACCCGTGCTCCGCAACAAGAGAAGTCACCGCAATGAGAAGCCCGCACACCACAACAAAGAGTAGCCCCCGCTTACTGCAACTAGAGAAAGCCCGCGTGCAGCAACAAAGACCCAACACAGCCAATAATAAATAAATAAAATAAATAAATTAAAAAAAAATTCTGGGGAAGATATTCAGCAAAGCATGCCTTTTTTTATAGTCACAAGAGTATGGTAGATATAATAGGATATTATAAATCTTAATCTTCAAAATGCATCATTCAAAAAGAACCATCTTGTATAGACATGCACTACATGCATTAAAATATATTGTTTTAATATGTGAACAAATGACTACTATTATCATTTTTATTTTGCCTTGCCTTGTAAACACAGTAAATAATTGTAAACCGAAACCAAACCTGATTCATTTTTACCTACCTATAAGGCTAAAAACTCTTCGAACACATAGAGTTGAAAAATTCCATTTTGCCCTTAAATTGTCAGCGGCCTGACCAGACAGGATCATACATAACCAACAGCCTAAATAAGGGACTGCAGATAAAAACCCGTTCTGGAAGGAATAAGAAGATCCGGAATTAATTATGGAGGGAGGAAGAACCAAAACAACATATACACACACACACATCCACCACCATGTGAAAGCAAAGGAGATACATAGCAGTATTCTGTTAATTTTTATATAATACAGCAAATAAGTCTGATTTTTCTAAGGATTATGGGATTCAGTTCAATGCAGTCCCAGAGAGCCTGTCTCAGAGGCAACCAGAGCTCCCATAGTGCAGTATGCTCAGGGTAATCTTGAATGTTATTTTGGGACTTGGGCTGTAGCTTCGGTGAGAGAAGACGTCCTCCTATTAGCCTATGGATTTTCCCCCCACGGGACAGTTTTCATTTAGTTATTTACTTTAAAAATAATTTTTATTATAAAATAAAATTCAGATAGAGAAAAGCACATAAGTCAAATGTATAGCTTAATGAATTATTCTAAAGTGAGCACCGTCTAGGTGCTGCTCGAAACTATACTGCTCTCTTCCGGCTTCTCGCTTGAGGATCCCCAGACCTGCTCCAACCGCTTCTACTGCATGATCGAGCTGGGCAGGGGCACTGATGAGGATGAAGTGACAGCGCTATCTGCAGACTTTGTTCCCTCCGTAGAGTGTCCCCATGGCTCCCCCAGCGGCAGCCCCAGTGGCCCTGGCCCACCTGGCTCCCTCTGCTGACGTCTAGTGGTTTTATTTTTGTCCTTCTGTCTAAGGCAGGATACAAGGGCCTCAAGTCCTATCCCTTTCCACATTTGACATGGGGTTTGAAGGTTGTGTATTGTGTTTTTTTTTGTTTATTTTGTTCCGAAATTAAAGTATGCAAAATCAAGATGCAGTTAAAAAAAAACAAACGTGGGCTTCCCTGGTGGCGCAGTGGTTGAGAGTCCGCCTGCCGATGCAGGGGACGCGGGTTCGTGACCCGGTCTGGGAAGATCCCACATGCCGCGGAGCGGCTGGGCCCATAAGCCATGGCTGCTGAGCCTGCGCGTCCGGAGCCTGTGCTCCGCAACGGGAGAGGCCACAACGGTGAGAGGCCCGCGTACCACAAAAAAAATAAAAAATAAAAATAAAAAAATAAATGAAGGCAATTAAGTACATATACTAATTACCAGTAAGCTATTGATATTTCATTCTTTCTATAGTTCTCCTGGGAAAATTGCAAATAGAAGCATCAGTGGAATGATCTTTAAATTTGCATGCAATTTGTCACTACAGTAGGAGACAGGCTCTGTTAACAGAGAGCTTAGGAAAAGCAAGGTTGCTTGCAACAAATCCGTCCCACGCTATTGGTAAAGCCTTATTTCAGGTTAACTTCTGTCAATGCAATTGGTGGATATATTTCAAGTATAATGGATCTCTTTTTTCAAAAGTAACTAGAGGAGTTCTTCACAGCTTAGCTGTTTGGGTGACGTTTAAGGTTCGGTCCATGTGGCCAGTGTTTTCAGTATGCCTTGGAAGTGAGGTGACGGAACAGTTCACTTTAACACTGTTGACAGCTCTAAGTCCTTGTAACCAATGCAGTTGTGCAGTCAGCCTTGCTATCATCACATTCACCACCCAGGCTTCTGCTTTACTTCCAGGGCTTCCACTCTGTGGCTGCGTAACAGTCCACTGTGGAATATACCATATTTTGTTTATCTATTCACCAGCTGATACATATTCGGGTGGTTTCCACGTTTTCATCATTACGAATAATGTTATGAACTTTTGTGTACATGTACATGTTTTTGTGTGCACAGATGTTTTCAGTTCTCTTGGGTATAGACCCAGGAATGGAATTTCTGGGTCATAATAATAACTTTATGTTTAACTTTCTGAGGAATTGCCAAACTGTTTTCCATAACAGCGACATCCCCACCAGCAATGTGTGAGGGTTCTGTTTCCTCTACATCCTCACCAACACTTGTTATTGGTTTTCTGATTCTAATAGGTGTGAAGTGGTATCTCATTATGGTTTTGTGTTCCATTTCTGTATATATATATATATATATATATATATATATATTGTTTTGGCAAATAAATTTTATTTTTTGACATCTTTATTGGAGTATAATTGCTTTACAATGGTGTGTTAGTTTCTACTGTATAACAAAGTGAATCAGCTATGTGTATACATATCTCCCCATATCCCCTCCCTCTTGCATCTCCCTCCCACCCTCCCTATCGCACCCCTCTAGGTGGTCACAAAGCACCGAGCTGATCTCCCTGTGCAGTGCAGCTCCCACTAGCTATCTATTTTACATTTGGTAGTGTATATACCAGCATAGTGAATGCTACTCTCTCACTTTGTCCTCCCAGCTTACCTTTCCTCCTCCCTGTGTCCTCAAGACCATTCTCTACGTCTGTGTCTTTATTCCTGTACTTCCCCTAGGTTCATCAGAACCTTTTTTTTTTAGATTCCATATATATGTGTTAGCACACGGTATTTGTTTCTCTCTTTCTGACTTACTTCACTCTGTATGACAGTCACTAGGTCCATCCACCTCACTACAAATAACTCAGTTTTGTTTCTTTTTATGGCTGAGTAATATTCCATTGTATATATGTGACACATCTTCTTTATCCATGCATCTGTCGATGGACGCTTAGGTTGCTTCCATGTCCTGGCTGTCATAAGCAGTGTTGCAATGAACATTGTGGTACATGACTCTTTTTGAATTATGGTTTTCTCTGGTATATGCCCAGTAGTGGGATTGCTGGATCATATGGTAATTCCATTTTTAGTTTTTTAAGAACCTCCATACTGTTCTCCATAGTGGCTGTATCAATTTACATTCCCACCAACAGTGCAAGAGGGTTCCCTTTTCTCCACACCCTCTCCAGCATTTATTGTTTGTAGATTTTTTGATGATGGCCATTCTGACCGGTGTGAGGTGGTACCTCATTGTAGTTTTGACTTGTATTTCTCTAATGATTAGTGATGTTGAGCATCCTTTCATGTGTTTGTTGGCAATCTGTATATCTTCTTTGGAGAAATGTCTATTTAGGTCTTCTGCCCATTTTTGGATTTTGTTGCTTATTTTTTTTTAAAATTAATTAATTTATTAGTTTTGGCTGTGTTGGGTCTTTGTTGCTGTGCACAGGCTTTCTCTAGCTGTGGCAAGCAGGGGCTACTCTTTGTTGTGGTGCATGGGCTTCCCATTGAAGTGGCTTCTCTTATTGTGGAGCACGGGCTCTAGGCACACGGGCTTCAGTAGTTGTGGCATGCGGGCTCAGTAGTTTTGGCTTGCGGGCTCTAGCGTGCAGACTCAGTAGTTGTGGCACACAGGCTTAGTTGTTCCGCGGCACGTGGGATCTTTCTGGACCAGGGCTCAAACCCGTGTCCCCTGCATTAGCAGGAAGATTCTTAACCACTACGCCACCAGGGAAGACCCTTGCTTGTTTTTTTGATATTGAGCTGCATGAGCTGCTTGTATATTTTGGAGATTAATCCTTTGTCAGTTGCTTCGTTTGCAAATATTTTCTCCCATTCTGAGGGTTGTCTTTTCATCCTGTTTATGGTTTCCTTTGCTGTGCAAACCATTGAGTAATAATGTTGAGCATCATTACCTGGGCTTATTGGTCACTTGCATATCTTTGGAGAAATGTCTATTCAAATCCTTTGCCCATTTAAAAAATTGGGTTATTTATCCTTCTATTATTGAGTTGTATAAATTCTTTATATATTTATCAGATATATGATTTGCAAATATTTTCTCCCATTCAGTGGGTTTTTATTCTCGATAGTGTCCTTTGAGGCACAAAAGTTTTCAATTTTGATGAAGCCCAATTTATCTATATTTTCCTTTGGTCATTGTGTGCTTTTGGTGTCATATGTAAGAAACCGTTGCCCAGCCCAAAGTCACAAAGATGGACACTTCTAAGAGTTTTATCATTTTAGCTGCTAACCTTCACATCTTTGATTTATCCTTCATCTTGAAGGCAAAAACACGACCAAATTTACTTACAAACTGTGCCTCTTTCTCTTTAGGTTTTTCTTCAGTCTCTTTAAAGACAAATTCCGTCAACATAGAGATAATAGGAATTGCCTCAGTTTGATGAGTTCAGAAGGAACTGGCAGTTTTAGTGGGGGGTCTGTCTCACACAGCTTTGCAACTATAGCTCTGCCAACACCTGGATAACACTGCAGAGTGACTTCTGTACAAGAACCTTGTGTCTCCCAACACCCCTCTTGGCTCCCAGCAGAGTCGGGCTACCATCCCAACGGAATATGGTACCACCTGCATTTATCATCTGAGATCCTGGCATGTTCCTGGGGACTAGTAAGACCTTCACAGTTAAAGGGCATACCAGCCAAGATACTCTGAATCAAGAGTTAACACACACAGAGGAAAGGAACAAGCAAGGCTAAAAAGAGCAGTCTCTAGAATTTAGTATATCAGAGTAAAATGGAAGATGAAAAATAACTGAGTCTCACATAGATAAAAACAAATTCTGTATACTCTCTATAAGAAGCAGATACTTATGTTTTCTTACCTCTTGAATATTGAACCTTAGGACCTCCTTCATATAAGTAGGCAATAAGGTCAATAAAGTATAAAAAGTCCAGTTGTAAGAAAAATGTGCAACTACAATAGCCCAAAGTGCTAGTGATTTCAGCATAGGTACCCATGGCACTGACTTCTGTGAAGAGAGCTGAAAAAGAAAAAAAAAAACAAAACAGGCATAATTAGGATAAGCTACAGCTATGTTCATGCTATGTTTAGATCTGTATCCGATCAGCTAAAATTCCATCTAGAATACGTTATCAACCTTGATTACTAAATCCCAGATTTTTAAACAACTCTTTTAAAGTATTAAACAGCAATAGAAACTCCATGATTCAGATCTGAAGAAAAAACAGAAATGTAATCTTAGAGCTAAAATGTCAAACTAAATACTCCTTACGAATGTCAGAAGTCACCTGCAATATTACTGTCTCCACCTAAAAAACAGAGGACAGTTTAATAATCAAATTCAGAGGCTGACATAAGGGCAAAGGAAAGAGATTAGAAGTCCTATTAGAATTCATATTTCATTCTCCCATCTTTATTCATTTACAATGATCTATAAGAACCGTGCAATAGAAGGTTTTTATGTAGCCATCTGGAGTAACGGTCTTCAAAGCAGGATGTAAGCACCCCAGCAAGATAATCCTCCATGGTGTGGAAAGACATAACAGATCTTCTATCTATACTCACTTTTATTGTACAAAGAGAAATTAAGCTCTATTAATGTTTAACAAATAGGTTGGCCCTGGAATATGTCAGACCATCACATGTTGTATGATCTCCCCAATGAAAAGGGGTTAATGGCATCCTTACTCGTTGGTCTGCCCTCGGTGTAATATTACAGCATGTTACAGTTTACATCTGCCTTTTAAAATGGATTTATGGATTTTATTAGCCAGTCTTAATTAAAACAAATCTACAAAATCAAACAATGTCTTCAAAAGATTCTTAAGGAGAAAGTAAACAGAAGTCTAATAATGTAAGCACGAGTGAACACCAAGAAAATAGTAGAATTGACACTTTTCCTCTTGAGTCCTTTGTCAGCTACCTCACCAAGCGAAATAATGGCAGGCTCATCAAATACACCGTATTGGGACTTCCCTGGTGGTGCAGTGATTAAGAATCCGCCTGCCAGTGCAGGGGACATGGGTTCAAGCCCTGGCCTGGGAAGATCCCACATGCCGTGGAGCCACTAAGCCCGTGCGCCACAACTACTGAGCCTGCGCGTCTGGAGCCTGTGCTCCGCAACAAGAGAAGCCGCCGCAATGAGAAGCCTGCGCACCACAACAAAGAGTAGCCCCTGCTCGCTGCAACTAGAGAAAGCCTGTGCACAGCAACAAAGACCCAATGCAGCCAATAAATAAATAAATAAATTTATTTAAAAAAATACACCGTATTCAAACACACTGGTCCCATTAAACAACATATCATTACTAATTTTAAGTGATAAAAAGGTTTCTCCTATTAAAATTCAAAAATGATGTACATACTGTTTATTTCACCTTACTCACCCTTTAAAGAGCCTATCTTTATGGACGTTTTATAACGTCCATACGTACAGCAGTGCATGTAGATAACTGTAAAAACATGCATATATTCAGGTTGTTAAGCCCCTGTCCCCATTGCTTTATTGATGCATGATTAAGTAAAGCCTGAAGACCACTGGCCTGGGAAATCAGTTCCTTACATTTCCTATATCCTGAGGCTCTGCTGTGTCTTCCTCAAAAGCTAGAGCAATCTATGTTTCTACCTCCAGGTTCACTATTATTTCAAAAAGAGGAAGAACCCCCCCAAAAAAAAAAAAAAAAAAAAAGGAAGAACCAGTATTAACCTTCTTGTGGCCTTTTTCTAGGGACTTTCGTTGTGACTTGGTAGATATGCTCTTGTGTTCTCCACTATGTCAAAGATGTAGGGGAGGTGGGAGCAGAGAAGGAGAGGGGACATTTATTCTTACATAGCAGTGGTTCTCGATTCCAGCTACGCTTCAGAATCACCTTTGACACTTCAAAATTACAGATGGCTGTGTTCTACCCCAGACCTGCTGAATCAAAGCCAAAGCCAAACTTCTGAGTGGAGGGCCAAGGCATATATTTTATTTATTTATTTATTTATCAAAAGGGATTCATTTTTCTTTTATTTATTTATTTGTTGCTTATTTAGTTTTGGCTGCACTGGGTTTTCGTTGCTGCGCGCGGGCTTTCTCTAGTTGCAGTGAGCAGGGGCTACTCTTTGTTGCGGTGCGCAGGCTTCTCATTGCGGTGGCTTCTCTTGCGGAGCACGGGCTCTAGGCGTGGAGGCTTCAGTAGTTGTGGCTCGCGGGCTCTAGAGCAAGGCATATATTTTAAAAAGCTTCCCTGGTGATTCTACACAGCAGTGGTTCCCAAACTTTGCTGCACATCAGAATCACCGGGGGAGCTTAAAACACTCCAATATTACACTGAGACCAATTAAATCAGGTTGGGAGGCGTGTAGGAGGTAGGTGGCTGTATTTTTTAAAGATCCCCAGGTGATTTCAAAGTGTAGCAAACTTTGGGATCCTCTGCTGTAGTAATTAAAGAATTCTGCAACCTCCCCCCTGCCCTCTGCCACCCCTTGCTTGAAAATCTTAGGACAAAGAGGGAGGAAAAAACCAGTCTAGAGATTTTAGAGTTTAAAGGAATTTGGAATATAGCTCTTTTTACATGGCTGTGAAACTCACAAAGGAAACGAAATCACACTTCTGTGTTGAAAGATACGAGCTTAAATGTATCTGATCTCTGAAAACTAAATATATTCTGAATAAGGTATTCCCCCCTCCTGGAAATATAAACTTTAATGTGAAATATGTAATAATTTTAAGACTCGTGCTGCATGTATTTACACTTACTGACGGTGATGTTTTAGAAGCTCTGATAATAGCTTTCGTAGCTCTTCACCAGTATTTAGGCGTAATCTTGCTTGTACAAATGAAGCAAAACTGAAGCAAACTGAGCCATACTGGAATATTTTTGCAGTATATCAATTGAATTTTTGATAATCTGATGTTTCTGGAGAATCACTCAACCATAACCAGCTATATGTGGAGAGTGATGTCAGCAAGATGGCCAAATAATATGTCCCCTACTGGTATCCATTGTCCTCTACCCCCAGCAACAATCTGGCATCCATCCACGGGCAAAAGTGCCTTTCTGGGGGCAGAGGGATCTAGAAACATGTCAAGGGACCTGG
The DNA here is from genome assembly GCF_949987515.2 of Delphinus delphis. NCBI lineage: Eukaryota > Metazoa > Chordata > Mammalia > Artiodactyla > Delphinidae > Delphinus > Delphinus delphis. Next base: position 78,528,518 of record NC_082696.1, on the reverse strand, counting down.
CAGGAGTCACGCATGCCTGTGTGTTATGTAAAAGACATACAGATCTTGCTCCCAGCTGTGAACCCTGAAGTAGCCTGTGAACCAGCTCTAGCCTCTCTTGGCTGGGAGCAAATTTTCTTTAGATATTTGAGTAAGGGAATTTCTGAAGGAACAATCAATGAGGTCTTGGATCTTGTATAGAGAATGCATCATTAAATTAGCAATAATAGCCCATACAGCTTTTTCTTCATACAAGTTGAAGCAGAAAAGGACAAAACAAAAATGTATTTGTTGTCAGATGAGCAAATTCTTCTAGACTATAAAGGAAGGGTAAGGATATTCAACAACATTTGAGTATCTTCTATGTGCAACTTCACAAAAAAAAAGTCTTCCTGTCAAATGCAAATAAAAGCAAATTGGTTTAGAAAAAGCTGCATGCAATACATGTTCTTAAGTTAGGTCAACTAAATATTCAAGCCAGAGCCCTCATTTGCTTAAGGCTGCAAAATTGTACACTCTTTCTAAAAGGTATAAAAGAGAAGCAAAACAGTTATAAAACATGCTGTTCTCAAGACTTAAGTAAAGGGACTTCCCTGGTGGTCCAGTGTCTAAGACTCCATGCTCCCAATGCAGGGGGCCTGCATTTGATCCCTGGTCAGGTAACTAGATCCCACATGCCGCAACTAAGAGTCCACATGCTGCAATTAAAGAACCTGCATGCTGCAATGAAGACTGAAGATCCTGTGTGCTGCAACTAAGGCCCAGCACAGCCAAATAAATAAATAAATAAATATTAAAAAAAAAAAGACTTAAGTAAAGAAAAGAAAAAAACCAAAAGCAGATCTACTCCCACATGCTACAACTAAGAGTCCACATGCTGCAACTAAAGAACCTGCATGCTGCAACGAAGATCGAAGATCCTGCATGCTGCAACTAAGACCTGGCTCAGCCAAATAAATAAATAAATGTTTTTAAAAAAAGACTTAAGAAAAGAAAAAAACCAATACGAGATCTCTTGAGAAAAGAAAACTTCAATGGGTAAAGGGGTAATGTCTTAAAAATTTTTTTAAAAAGAGACCTTCATATAATGTGTTCTTGGATTGGAAGAATTAATATTGTTAAAATGACCATACTACCCAAGGCAATCTACAGATTCAATGCACTCCCTATCAGAATACCAATGGCTTTTTTGCACAGAACCAGAACAAATAATTTTAAAATTTGTATGGAAACATAAAAGACCTCAAATATCCAAAACAATCTTGAGAAAGAAGAACAGAGCTGGAGGAATGTGCTCCTGACTTCAGACTATTATAAAGTTATAGTAATCAAAACAGTATGGTACTGGCACAAAAACAGACACATAGATCAATGGAACCAAATAGAAAGCCCAGAAATAAATCCAGGCACTTATGGTCAATTAATCTACAACAATGGGGGCAAGAATATACAATGGAGAAAAGACAGTCTCTTCAATAAGCAATGCTGGGAAAACTGGACAGCTACATGTAAAAGAAAAAATGATAACATTCTGTAACACCAGACACAAAAATAATAACTAAAAATGGATTAAAGACCTAAATGTAAGACTGGATACCATAAAATTCCTAGAGGAAAACATAGGCAGAACACCCTCTGACATAAATTGTAGCAATATTTTCTTGGATCTGTTTTCTAAAGCCAAGTAAATAAAAGCAAAAATAAACAAATGGGACCTAATGAAACTTAAAAGCTTTTGCACAGCAAAGGAAACCATCAACAAAACGAAAAGACAACCTACTGAATGAGAGAATATATTTGCAAATGATATGACTGATAAGGGGTTAATATCCAACATATATACACAGCTCATACAACTCAACATCAAAAAAACAAACAATCCAATAAAAAATGGAAAGAAGACATAAATAGACACTTCTCCAAAGAAGACATACAGATGGCCAAGAGGCACATGAAAAGATGTTCAACATTGCTAAATATTAGAGAAATGCAAATCAAAACTACAATGAGGGGACTTCCCTGGTGGTCCAGCAGGTAAGACTCCGTGCTCCCAACGCAGGGGGCCTGGGTTTGAGCCCTGGTCAGGGAACTAGATCTCACATACCGCAACTAAGAGTCTGCATGCCACAACTAAAAGATCCCGTATGTCGCAGCTAAATATTCTGCATGCTGCAACTAAAAAAAAAAAGATCCTGCATGCTGCAACTAAAGATCCTTCATGCCACAACTAAAGATGCTGCACACTGCAATGAAGATCCCACATGAAGATCCTGCGTGCAGCAACGAAGACCTCACGTGCTGCAACTAAGACCCAGGGCAGCCAAATAAATAATAAATATTTAAAAAAACTACAATGAGATACACCTCACACCAGTCAAAATGGCTATCATCAAAAAATCCACAAGCAATAAATGCTGGAGAAGGTGTGGAGAGATGAGAACCCTCTTGCACTGTTGTTGGGAATGTAAATTGGTGCAGCCACTATGGAGAACAGTATGGAGGTTCCTTAAAAAACTAAAAATAGAGCTACCATATGACTCTGCAATCCCACTCCTGGGCATATATCTGGAGAAAAATATGGTCCGAAAGGATACATGCACCCCAGTGTTCATTGGAGCACTGTTTACAATAGCCAAGACATGGAAGCAACCTAAATGTCCATCGACAGAGGAATGGATAAAGAGATATGGTTAACATACACAATGGAATACTATTCAGCTGTAAAAAAGAATGAAATTTTGCCATTTGTAGCACCATGGATGGACTTGGAGGGCATTATGCTAAGTGAAATAAGTCAGACAGAGGAAGACAAATACTGTATGATATCATTAGTTGTGGAATCTAAAAAAAATACAACAAACTAGTGAAGATAACAAAAAAGAAGCAGACTCACAGATATAGAGAAAAAACTAATGATTATCAGTGGGGAGAGGGAAGGGGGGAGGGGCATCATAAGGGTAGGGGATAAAGAGGTACAAACTATTAGGTATAAAATAAGCTACAAGGATATATTGTGCAACATGGGGAATATAGCCAATATTTTATAATAACTATAAATGGAGCATAACCTTTAAAAATTGTGAATCATTATATTGTATACCTGTAACTTACATAATACTGTACATCAACTATACTTCAATTTAAAAAAAAAAAGAGAGAGAGGCATTGCTTTGGGGAAAATCCCCGGTGTTCTCCTTACTCGTTGCAAGTAATAATAAATCCTTCCTTCTACATCTGAAAAAAAAAAAAAAAAGGGACATCTTCAACACAGAGCAGTAGTTGATGATCTTAAAGCACTCACTAGTTACTTACTATAGGCAGTCTATCCATGAGCTAGTCATGAGCTGGCCTTCTGAGTTTACCTGCAGAGTGCCCTGAAGATTTTATTCCTCTCTTGTAACATTTCTGAATCAGAATTAGAACTATACATGCTGTCATAAATGTAGAATCTACTTATTGCAAGAATGAAATCACATTTCTGCCTATAAGTACAGGCTTTTCTTAGCTGGATAACTGAGAGAGCATTATAACTGGAGCCCCTGCTTGTCTGGCTCGGAACTTCTCTCCACACAGCTGTTAGCGTAAGCTTTATAAAACTCAAACTTCACTCTGTCACCTCAAGCTTACAAACAGTTCATGGCATCCCAGTGCCTAAAGGATAAAGTCTAAGCTCTTCAGCGGGGTGTACCGGACGCTCCATGATCAGGCTTCTGCCCACGCCCTACAATCTCCTGCCACTATCTGCCTTTGCCTTTTACCTGCAGCAATACCTGACTCCTGGCACTATCCTGGCAGGTACGACTCTCTCTCCTCTGTCTCTGCTTATACCACATCCTTGGCCTGGGATGCCCGCACATCTCTCACTCTCCCAATTTGCCTGGTTAACTCCAACTTCTCTTTCAGGATTGTGCAGATACAGCCTTTACCAGTAAGAAAGAAACAAGCAGCCTCTGGCTGCTGTCACCTGAGCTGGCCTGCTTCTAACAGCTGGGCCACAGTGTGCTCCATTGACTGTGAACAAAGTCACTCTATAAGAATGATGGGGCTTCCCTGGTGGCGCAGTGGTTGCGAGTCCGCCTGCCGATGCTAGGGGACACGGGTTCGTGCCCCGGTCCGGGAAGATCCCACATGCCGCGGAGCGGCTGGGCCCGTGAGACATGGCTGCTGAGCCTGCGCATCCGGAGCCTGTGCTCGCAACGGGAGAGGCCACGACAGTGAGAGGCCCGCGTACCGCAAAAAAAAAAAAAAAAAAAAGAGAATGATGGAATGAGACAAATAGGCCACTCCTTAATCACCTCTGAGCACAGACGAAAACAAAATCTATGAGGACTTCCCTGGAGGTCCAGTGGTTAAGACTCTGGGCTCCCAATGCAGGGGGCATAGTTTCGATCTGTGGTCAGGGAACTAAGATCCAGCATGCCGCTCAGTGTGGTCAAAAAAAAAAAAAAAAACACCCCCCAAAAACAAAACAACAACAACAAAACAAGAAGGTATGATGAACCACACAAAGGCGCAAAACCTTCCTCTCCCAGCTAATGTGAGTCACTACTGCTTCCTAACACAAGTCTAAGCTATAACAAGCTGCCCTCTACTCTCTCGCTGGGATGCCCTGTGGTTCCTCATGGTGTGCTTTCTTCTTCACTGCAGCAAAACAAGAAACGCCGTGTTCACACTGGCAGCACATGTACTAAAACTGGAACAATACAGAGAAGATTAGCACGGCCCCTGCACAAGGATGACAGGCAAATTCACGAAGCGTTCCACACTTAAAAAGAAAAAAAAAAAAAAAAGGAAGAAAGAAAGAAACACCTTTGTTCAACTACAGGTATGTTGCTGACAGTCTTTGGCCAGAGACCATCAACACCAGAGCTTTTCCTATCTGTTCCTAGGCTGGCTGAAGACCCCTGCCTTCTCTGTACCAACGATGCACTGTGTAACCTGTAGCACAGCACTGTTCAGCCTGTATTATATTGAAATTCTGTTCATCCATGTCTGTCTCCCTCTGGAGATCACAGGTCCCACAGGAACCATGTCTTGTTCATTCCCTCTCTTTGATTAATTTTTTAGTCCTCAGTACCTGACAAAGAACCTAGGACACAGTAAGCTTTCAAGGAAGTTTAAGGAATGAATGAAGTACAGCAGATGCTGAACATTTCTTGGATCCAAGATTTAAAAGTGGAGCTTCATGTAACACAGTATTTTATGACATTTTCAACTACAATGTCATTTGGTTTAAGAATGCAGTTTGGAGTTCTATGAAACCTAATTCCGCTAATTCCTCTTGCTTCTGACTATTCCAATTTCTGAAGCATATGGAAAAACAAATTAACCTTAGGTTTGGATAATGGACAGATTTAGGCATATATTAAGCTAGCTTTAAAAAAAACTAAATAAACTAAAAGGTTTCATAAGTCCACAAAAAGAATGATAAAAATGAAGTTTTAGAAGAAGGAAATTAATCATCAATGCTGAAAAAGTGTGAGAAAACATATCAAGTTTTTTAAAAAATTGAAGTATAGTTGACTTACAATATTATATTAGTTTCAGGTGTACAAAAGAGTAATTCAGTATTTTTATAGCTTATGCTCCATACGAAGTTATTATAAAATGTTGACTACATTCCTGTGCTGTGCATTACATCCTTGTAACTTACTTATTTTACCTGATAGTTTGTACCTCTTAATCCCCTTCACCTAACTTGCCTCTGCCCCGACCCCTCTCCCTCTGGTAAGCACTAGTTTGTTCTCTGTATCTGTGAGCCTGTTTCTGTTTAATATTTGTTCATTTGTTTTATTTTTTAGATTCCACATATAAATAAAAAGACATAGTATTTGTCTTTCTCTGTCTGACTTATTTCACTAAGCATAATACCCTCCAGGTCCATCCATGTTGCTGCAAATGGCAAAATTTTATTCTTTTTTATGGCCAAGTAATATTCCATTGTATATATAAGATATATCAAGTTTTATGTGGCAAGACCCATTTACAATGCATTTAAGTCTTTTAATCTGTTCCTTAGTGAGAAAAAGTGGGTGATTCATTTGATTAACATCTCAGAGAACACTGAGATCTCAAAGTAACTTTCTTTATTACATTGGTGATTTCTTCCAGATTTTTGTCAACCTTTGGCAAAGACCAAGCGATGCCATATTTCTTAAAATTCAGCAGTTTATAGAGATCTTTGTAGCAAATTGTAAAACTTAAAAAGAAATGCGGGACTTCCTTGGTGGCACAGTGGTTAAGAATCCGCCTGCCAATGCAGGGCACATGGGTTTGAGCCCTGGTCCAGGAAGATCCCACATGCTGCAGAGCAACTAAGCCCGTGAGCCACAACTACGGAGCCCGTGTGCCTAGAGCCCGTGCTCCGCAGCAAGAGAAGCCACCGCAATGGGAAGCCTGCGCACCACAACAAAGAGTAGCCCCCACTCGCTGCAACTAGAGAAAGCCTGTGAGCAGCAACAAAGACCCAATGCAGCCAAAAAAAAAAGGAAATGTGAGTGAGTAAATGTTTAATTACTGTCTGGTTTACTATATATAAAAATTGAAAATATCAGTAATAATAACTCAGTGGGCAAGAAAAGTCTTACACGAAATATTTTATGTTCTTAAACAAATAAAGTGATTATGAAGCCATTAACAATGCTAAAGAAAAGACTGTATATATTTTAGTTTTCCTAATGTTTTAATGTTCTTCTTTTATTCCCACCAAAAGGCAAATATTTTGTCCCCATGGCTTGAGAATTTATGATAAATTATGTATTAAATTATGATACATAATTTATCATAAATTAAATTATGATAGACTATTAAATTATGATAGACTTTTATTTCTGACTTGCTATTGTGCTCAATTAAGTGAAACAAATCTTACTTTAGTTAAGTATAAATTTTTCCTGAACGGCTACCCTAGAGGAGCAGACAGGTGTATATCATATTATATTATTATATATCACAATAAATGTGCTGTCCTTGTTAAATCACACTCTAAAATACAGATAAAAACACACTAGTTTTCTAACAACTAGCATTTAGGGTATAGCTATAAGATTCCTTCTGTAAATAACACATCTTATTTTCTACTAATTAAGAAGACAAAGGAGGCTCACTTGATAATCATTACTCTAGAAGGTTTAAAATGATTTAGAAAAGTAATTTTTCATAGATTTAAACTAGATTTAAATAAATTCCTAGATTTTAAATTTCATAGATTTAAACTAGAAAGAATTGACATTTCTTGGACAAAACAGTACTTTGTAGATTAATTAATTCGCCTGCTCTACTTTGCCTAGAGTGTGCACAACAGAAATATCTATTAAAAAAACTGGTATCTTAATTCTGAAGAAAAAAAAGATTCTGAAATTATTTTTAAAATGTGCCAAAGTCCTTACCTGATTTCTTAATGATGAAAGAATGTATTCCTTTTCATAGGGGGAGATTGTCTTGTGAGTTTCTGGTGTATCACTAACTAACCAGATCCACAAAATAAACCAAATGATTCCAACTATACCTTAAAATAGAAAAATAAGAGGTAAATGAAATTAGTATGCACCAACAGCAATTTTTCTGTCTTGAAAAAATTATGTCATTATAAACTTAATGAAAAATTGGTTTCAGCTTTGTTTTCAAGTTCTTCTCATAATTCTTTAATGGGATAACTGCTATTTGTATTATCTCCTATAAATTTTTAAGAGGAAAAACTTTTTTAAAAAATTGCAGTATAACTGACATATAACATTACATTAGTTTCAAGTGTACGACAAAATGATTTGATATTTATATACACTGTGAAATAATCACCACATGTCTGGCTACCATCTATCACCATACAAAATTACAAACATTTTTTTTTCTTGTGATGAGAACTTTTAGGATTTATTCTCTTGGCAACTTTCAAGTATGTACCACAGGGACTTCCCTGGTGGCGCAGTGGTTCAGAATCCGCCTGCCAATACAGGGGACACGGGTTTGATCCCTGGTCCGGGAAGATCCCACATGCCGTGGAGCAACTAAGCCCGTGTGCCACAACTACTGAGCCTGCGCTCTAGAGCCCACGAGCCACAACTACTGAGCCCGCATGCCACAACTACTGAAACCTGTGCGCCTAGAGCCCGTGCTCCACAACAAGAGAAGCCACCGCAAGGAAAAGCCCGTGCACTGCAACGAAGAGTAGCCCTCATTCGCCGCAACTAGAGAAAGCCCACTACAGCAACGAAGACCCAATGCAGCCAAAAAAAAAAAGAAAAAAGTATGTACCACAATATCACTGTGCTGTACATTACATCCCCATGACTTATTTATTTTTAATGGGAAGTTTGCACCTGAAGAGAACAACTTTTAACCACATGACTCTGCCTATCAGGGCCTACCAGACAAACCTTTTAAAAAATAAAAGTTTACAATCTATTATTTCCACAGGTATCTGCTTTTGTTTATTGATGTTTTTTGTTTTGATTGCAGCTATATTTCCTGCATAAATGTTTACATGGCAATCTAATTTATTAAATATGTGTATCGTCCTGCTATTGAGATTGGGAAATGAAAGGCCCTGGGACTAAACAAAGAAACAAAAAAGATTAAAACTACCAAGTGAGAGCATCCTACTTTGTTTGAGAAGAAATATTTTCAAAATATACATCTTTTATAATAAACAACACAGCAGTTTTTATAGTAAGTACAGCATTTATGTCCTGGATTCAACAGCAGTTTCTATTGAACAAATATTCCAAAATTAACATCAGGTCACAACTCAGCTGGATCATTTTAACCACATAAACTTGAAAAACAGGTTATCAGTAAATGTTTCACAGCTTTGTGGTCTAGGAGATGGGTACTTCAGTGAATTGGAATATACATATTTTAACCAATTATTAGATCACTATTACATTTTGGACCTATCACATTATAATTTAGGTTACATTTTTGAATAAACTTACCAAAGAGGTAGAAGACGTAAGTCCAATTCATATAGAAGCAAACTATACCAGAAAGAGGAAGAGAAACTACTGTCCCAAGCTGTGCTCCTAGAATAACAACAAAGACTTTGTAAACTTTGGAGAAAAATGAACAAAGAGGGGACACAGGTCTACAGCCTAAAGAAGACGGATAACAGACAATAGAGAAAAGAAAGAGTGATTCAAATCCTATAGGAGTTGAGTTAGTCACATGTAAATATAAACAACCCATTCTCTTAAGGGATCATTTACTAGAAAACCCACAATATGTAAAATGTATACATTAATATGTAGTTATATTAGTTACAATTATGTAGCTACTGATGAATTAGAAGGCATCAATCAATAGAAGACCTATTATAATATGAGCTAGTAAATGCCACATTACTAGTAAATGTGTTAGAAAGCCAAGTGTTTGGGGAAAGGCTCAGAGATGGTCTCTAAACATAGCCTACTGCAGCACACCTGGAGAAAAAAGAACGAAGCTTTTGGTAATCTAATTTGCCCCAAATATATTACACACAATTGTTTCGGATAAATAAGTGATAAAATTCATTTTAACCACCAAACGGAAGACATCTTAGAAGGTACAGTGGGAGCTAAAATAAGCAGACATTGTTTCTGGTCTCAAATTTTAGTCTTATATAGGAAGTAAATATAAACAAATAATTATTACACGTTAGAAAGTGTTGAGTGTCACAGAGCAATATGGAAGTTCAAATGTAGGACAGATTACCTCTGACCTCTAGAGATCAGGAAAAGATGTAAGAAGCAGCAGTGGGACTTTGAAAAGATGGGCACGATCTGGTCCCATAAGAAAGAAGATATAGAGGCAGGTGTAACAGGGTGAGCAAATGAATGGAAGTAGGAAAGCAGAAAGTGGGTTTGGGAACTTCAGTTGGGTGAAGGCAAGGAATAGGAAGGCTAGAAAACCGGGCTGAATAGTTACTGAATATCTGCTCCATGCCAGGCACTATGTGTCAAAAAAATAAATAAAAAGTTTTCATTCAGTGTGTGAACTGGAAAAATTATAATTCACATATAAAGCTCATGCTATCTTACCTACAGACCAAATGATAGCAAATAAATGCATAGAAAACAAGGTGTCTGAAGGGAGGGGTTGAAAGTCATGACCAGCTTATCAGATGATCAAATCAAATCACAATTTAAAGACAAAAGTGTTCAATTTTCCAGCTTTTTTTTTTGGCTTTGTTTTGTTAAAGCATTCTCTATATCAACATCTGAAAAGGCAACATGTTTTGAAATAAATGATGGCAGACGGAGAAAATGACAGTAGTCAATGAAGCCACTTTGCTATATGCTGGTGAGCCAAAGAAGAACATTAAGAATAAAGTTATACCCCTGCAACTTAAGTTTTCCCCAAAGAAAGCACCTGACATTGCATGATTCTGCTTTGCGCCCTTCCCCCAAGGTTGATATACAGATAACACATTGTAGCGAAAACCTTCACAAGAACAGTTATCTCACCTGCATATGAAATGCTGAGAAGCTTGCTTCTTTCAAGAGGAGGAGCCCACGAAGACCACATGGCATGCATGGCGGGAAATGTGACACCCTGGGAAGGGAAAAAGATATTTCTGATGAAATGCAAGGTAGTTTTGTTCATGTTTTAAATTCAGTTGAGTATTTTGTTGCAAGAGAAGTTTCTGGATAAGACTCACGCTAGAATCAGGTTTCATGGAGTGAGATGTCTTTACAGTGCTGAGTGCAAATACCTCATAATGAAGTACTTTCAAAATCTGAACAAAGACTTGGGGACTCTGTCAACTGATTTGAGGACTGCAAGGCAAGGGTTACAAAAAATGTAAAAGAATGTACTGAATGAGGATATAAAGGTACCCTCCCACGGTGAATTTTACTCATTTACTTTATTATTATTATTTTTTATAAATTTATTTATTTATTTATTTTTGGCTGTGTTGGATCTTCATTGCTGTGCGAGGGCTTTCTCTAGTTGTGACAAGCAGGGGCTACTCTTTCGTTGTGGTGCACAGGCTTCTTATTGCGTGGCTTCTCTTGTTGCGGAGCTCGGACTCTAGGCGCGCGGGCTTCAGTAGCTGTGGCATGCAGGCCCAGTAGTTGTGGCTTGTGGGCTCTAGAGCACAGGCTGTAGAGCGCAGGCTCATTAGTTGTGGCACACGGGCTTAGCTGCTCCGCAGCATGTGGGATCTTCCCAGATGGGGGCTTGAACCCGTGTCCCCTGCATTGACAGGTGGATTCTTAACCACTGTGCCACCAGGGAAACCCTCATTTACTTTATTTATGGCCTGAATGCAATGGGACTGTTATCAATACGTAACTTTTAAAAATACTGAGCTAATACTGTGGGATACTAGAAGAAAATTCAGATTCACCTTACTCAACAGGAAAAATGGTCCTACCAAAAAATGGTCCTACCAAAAAACACTCAATTAGAGTGTTTACCAGTATTTTTTTCTTTTCTGGTGATAATTAGCCTAGTAAATGCCAATTAGGGGAGGGGCAAGATAGGAGTAGGGGATTAAGAGGTGCAAACTACTATGTACAAAATAAATAAGCTATAATGATATATTATACAGCACAGGGAATATAACCAATGTTTTATAATAACTATAAATGGAGTATAATACATAAAAATTTGGAATTATTATACACCTGAAATTTATATAATATTGGACATCTACTGTACCTCAATTTTAAAAAATACTAATTACTGGTAATGGAGAAGCAACAAGACAGTGAAGGCAGGGAGGCTCACAGAGGCTTGGGAGAGGAGGAGATGCTACAAGGGAACAGGAAGGAATAGATTCTGGTAGATTTGCAGCAGTCGATTCACAGCTCTCCTTGGCCATTCACTAGCTGTGTAGCCTCAGAAAGATCAGTTAACCTCTTAGAACTTCAGTTTATCTGTAAAACATATATTTTACTTAGATGAGGAGAAAAGGAACCTGTTAGTAGGGGGGTAATTTTATTTTGTAGTCAAGGAGGGTTTAGTTTTTTACTTAGATAAGGAGAAAAGGGACCTGTATATATTTTACTTAGATAAGGAGAAAAGGAACCTGTTAGTGGGGGGGTAATTTTATTTTGTAGTCAAGAAGGGTTTATTTGGTATACCCCTATTCGATAAGGACAAAATAAGAATGTCCAGATGAGTGACCAAAGCTTACATTTAAAAAGCACTTGGCAATTTCCAAAGTTTTCTAGCAGTTATTATCACATCTGAGCTGTGACTGACGATGGGGCAGGTATTTAATATATTTGATTTATATTATATATTGTATTTGTATAATATTTATATGAAAACCTATGGTTCCACCGTTAGATACAGTGGAGTTATTATTCAAACTCTGATTTGACTACTCCAGTCAGTGTTTTTCCTACACAGCATGATACAAAATAACCTTTAAGCTGTACACTAAACCCAGAGGCCACTATCTTGCTTGGTTAAAGAAATGTTAAGAGGGAGCGAAATAAACCTATGCCTTGAGAAGTTCAAAGTCAGAAATGAAACGAGATCATTATTTAAAGGTGGAGGTACACATGACGAAATGCAAAAGAGAAGTGGAAAGGAAAAAAAATAAGAAATTAAAATTTTAAAATAATTAAAAAATGATCGAAATCTTAGGAGGAGAGGAAAAAAAAAGATAAAAATTAATAATAACAATTTTAAAAGCAGCAGAAAGGCCAGAAGAATCACAGGACTAAAAAAAAGATAGCTACATAAAACGATAAATTATTTGTCTCTAAGTTAGAGGACCAGAAGAAAGAACAAATCATAAAGAAGAAGTTCTATGAAAAACAACAAATTTAAAGCAAAACAAGGCAATTTGATAGTCTATTGGGTAAAATATGTTTTAGACCTGGGCAATCAATGATGGAGCAGAGGTAAACAGTGGCAAAAGTTCAAGAAGTAGGATGGTCTGTCCTCATGGTTTTAATAGTGGTTTCTTATCTCCTCAGTAGAAGGGAGTAGGGGAAGCTATGAAGTATTCCCCTAGAAAATGTTTTCTCTAGTCTTTGAGTAAAGCTTCTAATTTTGGAGTGCCCCCACTCAAGACCTCACTGACCACAAGTGAAATCTACTCATGTTATTTCATAGTCAATCAGTTTCTAACTAAAAAATAAATCCCTATTATCTTCCAGTGTCATTTTTTCTGGTTCATATTCATATCAAAGAATGATATCTTTTTTTTTTTTTTTGCGGTACGCGGGCCTCTCACTGTTGTGGCCTCTCCCGTTGCGGAGCACAGGCTCCGGACACGCAGGCTCAGAGGCCATGGCTCACGGGCCCAGCCACTCCACGGCATGTGGGATCTTCCCGGACCGGGGCACGAACCAGTGTCCCCTGCGTAGGCAGGCGGACTCTCAACCACTGCGCCACCAGGGAAGCCCAAGAATGATATCTTTAAGGAGACAAGAAAGTGATATAGGGTAAGGAGAATAACAAAAGAGAAAAAAAATTACCTCTCCTAGTCCTTCTAGGGCCCTGAGTGCAATGAGGGCTCCAACTCCGAAATCTGCAGCGAGGGGAGTGAACAGAGTGAAGACAGAGGTGCCAAGGACCCCAAATCCCAGCAGCAGTTTCCCCCCACTTCTGCTGGCAACATATCCTGCAGGAATCTGCGTGATGATGTAGCCATAAAAAAAAGACCCGAGAATCCATCCTTGAGTTTCTGCATCCCATCGGTACTTTTTACCCTGTAAAGAGTAGGAGGAAAAAGAACAGCCTTTTAAGACCTTGATGTAACGGCTCCTTTCTCTTACTGGCATGTGAGTACATATAAATGTAATTTTGAACCACTGTTTTTGTTTGTTTGTTTTTTTGGCCGTGAGGCTTGTGGGATCTTAGTTCCCCGACCAGGGGTTGAACCTGGGCCACAGCAGTGAAAGCACCGAGTCCTACCCACTGGACTGCCAGGAAACTCCCCAGAACCACTGTTGTAGACTGAAGAACATGCAGACTTTCTACTGGGTAGGTGAGTCACCGTGATACAGACATGCAGATTCTAGAAGTGAATCGAAAATCATTGAAAGTCATAATGTTCAGGAAGGCTTGCTATTTTATGAAACTAGACTATGCGATGAATTGTAGATATTTTGTAATGACCATGACAAAGAAGGCTCAAAAAAGGCACAGGTTTAATCCAGAAAGCTACGAACAGGATACTGCCGCGGCCAGGCTAGGCTTTGGAGCCCGGCCTGGGTTCAAGCCCAGCTCTGTTACTTACTGGATTTGTGATCTGGGAAGATTAAATGAAAAAGGCCCATAAAATAAGGCCTGACACACACTAAATATTCACTTAATGTTGGCTACTAGTATGCAAAAATATAGATAATTAAGAGACCATTAATTAATAGACCATTGCAGACCAAGCACTTCAACAAGGACATAGAGCTCTACAAAAGAGCAAGAATTTAAACCAAGCCAGAAACTTCACGTGAGTAGGAAATGTCTTTTAATTAGTAGCAGTACACAGTAAGGTGAAAATGAAGATCTGGTGACTGAGTATCTGACATCTTTAGCACACATAGCCCTGTAACCTACCCACATGTTAAGAACCATTCAGGATTTCTTTTTACTGTCGATGTAGGGCAAATAAGTAGGTGGATCATGAAGAGTATACTTATCGAAAGTAAAGACACAAAGCAAAGCCCTAATTATCCTTGTTTAGAGTACCAATCTGCAGCTTCTCTGTAGAATTCCAGGGCTTCATGAAGTGTCCAGCAATTACAGGTTGAGGTGGGGAAAGTGGGTGATGTGTACCCAAATACATATTCGGCAACATTATTGAAGTCCAATGTAAAGATTTTTGATAAGTCATTATTTTGTACATGTGCTTGTCTGGGCAGAAACCCTCTTCCCTGTTTGAGTGATCTTGTCTGTAAATGGCAGGAGAGACTCACCCACGTGGGATTTGGCTCCTTTGTGAGCACTGAAGATGGATGAAAATACACTTATAAAAAAGGACAGGGGCTTGCCTGGTGGCGCAGTAGTTGGGAGTCCGCCTGCCGATGTGGGGGACGCGGGTCCGTGCCCCGGTCCGGGAGGATCCCACATGCCGCGGAGCAGCTGGGCCCGTGAGCCATGGCCGCTGAGTCTGCGCATCCGGAGCCTGTGCTCCGCAACAGGAGAGGCCACAACAGTGAGAGGCCCACGTCCCAACAAAAAAAAAAGGACACCTGGGACTTCCCTGGCGGTCCAGTGGTTAAGACTGTGCGCTTCCACTGCCGGGGGTGCAGGTTCAGTCCCTGGTCGGGGGACTAAAATCCCACATGTCGCACAGTGTGGCCACACACACAAAAAAAGGACACCAGCCTTTCCCGCCTGTATTGTCTCCCCATGTGAGACAAAAGAAAATGTTGAAAGTGTGTAAAACTCAATTCTGAACAAATGATGAACATGCACTTATCAATTCCAGTATAATATGAGGGAGGCAAAATGACATCAGCAGCTTAGGTGAGGCATGTATAGAGTTTTTTTTTTTGAAACTGACCCATTCTTATTTTTCATCCTGTAGTTGAGATTATCTTAATCCTCCTGCAACAGGACCCTTTTAAGTAGTACAGCTATTAAATAATGGTCCCATAAAAACTATTTAGCAACATCTAAAACAACCTAATTTTCTAATACACCAGACAGGTTTTTCCAAATTCTCTTCAAGGACGGTATGTTTACGGAGGAAACTGAAAAACTGCTTTTCAAACAGATCAGGGCACAGCAGCAGCAGCTACAGTTATAAGTTAACTGTCTAACCAGTTACTGGGAAAACACAAAAGAAAATGATTCAGAGTTTACATGAAGAAAGTGTCTGTGTTTCTGTAGGATGAATAAATTCAATATTTTTACTCGGAAGTATTTTAGGATTAAGATCATTTGCTTGAAAAACAGCACTGACCGTTTGGTTGTGAAGAACTTTTATGGGAGTGGAATGCTCTGCACACTCGTTGGCAGTTCTATTATCTGCTGTAGTCGTGTTGGAATCTACCATATCCACTAACGCCACACTCAGATTCACCCGTAATGAATAGAGAACGAAGAAACCAAAAAAGGCCAAAAATGCTAGGTTGTAACGAGCAGAGCAGCACACTGGAGCTGAAATAAAGATTGGTGGAAAAACTTTCATTAAAAGAGTAACTTAGATGATACTGTCTAAATCACTAAAGAGGTCACTTCTTAGATGTACACAAATGAATAAACCATGAATGTTTTTCTGAGAATATTCTCAGATGAAGCATATCTAAAAACATGTACCAAAGAGAATTTGTTCCCAGTACCTGTAGTTTTGATAAAGATTTAACACATGAGAGCCTGAACTGTAAGACGGTTTCTTAAAACATGGAGGCAACAACTTTGCTCAGAAAAATCTGCATTCCGGAGTCAAAACCAAACCCCCAATCCCTGTCAGCTGGCAAGAGAAGAGAAAAGCAGGTAAGCGGGTTTAACGGCATCACTATTTCTGAAAAACATGTCTCAAACATGGCCAATAAGTCCTCAAGCGTTCAGCGTGGCACGTACATTACTGACTACGGGTCAGTAACCCTCTCATTATAAACGTTATCTCAGCACAAAAAAATTTACTGCCAAGGCCAGGGCAGGAAACCCCTCCTGATAATTTCTTACCTTGAAAAGTATCCTCAGAGGCTGGGTTTGAATCAGAAGCCATGATTAATACTTAAGGCTCTCCTAAACTAAATGCATTTAAGAGCCCAGAAGCAAATTTGCAGAATCTATGACAGTTGCAGCCCCTGTGACAGTTGCTCAGTTGGTCTTGCTTAAAGGGCCCACAGTGAAAAGCACAGTTAGTGAATGTACCACAATGATTTAAAAAAAAAAAGGAAGGCAGAGTGGGTTGGAGGAACCAATGAAAGGACGATCATGTGACAGGAGGAGTCTGACCTAGTTTTTTACTCTATAGGCGTATGCACATATTTTCTCTTTTTTCTTCTTTTACTGAGTTGCAGAACTGGAGGGGGGATGAGAATGCAGGAAGCTGACTTAAGGGTGACTGACCCCGAGCGACAACGAGGAAGTGGCTAATCCAGGTTTTTACAACTTAAGTTTGGTCAACACTGAGTGTTTGATAAATATCTGTTGAAAGATATGAACATCTGTTTCATCTGCTAATGACAAGTTAAAGTTAAGTACATATATATGAATATATGTGTGCTTTTATTTGGCAATGACTCATCAGCATTTTACACACACACACACACACACACACACACACACACACGTGCCTGTTTTTCCCTACTCAGGAATTCTGGTGTTTTCATTGACCTAACCTCACACAAGGATACATTTTTCAGAGTACAACGGTCTTGGTACAGATTCAGATCGAAGCTTTAATGAATACAGCACAACTGTATTTAGGTGTATGTTAATATACTGTGATCCAACTCACTTTTCTACAAGCACTCATACACTTAACAACTGCTATCGCTTTTTCCTCTGTGCAAGACTGACATCTTTTAACAGACAACTTTTCATTTGGCATTCTTGCCTCCCTTTTCAGTACAGCTGGCGTTAGAACAATAGCACCACTGCCACAGTTCGATCCAGACCTGTGAAAACTATATTTCTAAAGCTTCATTCACGCTGCCTCTGTTACCTGAATCTAGACACCCTGGCTCTCTGCCCCAGGCAAAAAGGCAGCTGTCTAGTTAAGGCCAGTTGCAGAATGCAAGGCATGTTTTCTAGGAGAGCACATTTTCTCTGTCATTGCTCTGTGTTGGACGAGAATATACAGAGAAGTCTGGATGGGGGCGGGGCTCATAATCTTTCCAAATTTGGGCAATTAAAATGTGTTACTCTGGGTAATTTGGAGCAGGAAATATCCAGATTAATGTACTGTCTGCTTTGCCAAGGTACTATATACAAAGTTCATTATTCGCTTCAGCAGAGGAGTGACAAGATGTGATTTACGGTTTAAAGAGCTTCTCTGGTTGCTGTGTGGAGATGACAAAGGGGCAGAAGTGTGAACGGTGGTGAGGGATGTAGACTCAGGGAGATCACTCAAGGGATTATTGGAAGTTTCCAGGAAAGAGGTGATGGTGGCTTAAAGTAGAGTAAAACTCAGGCAATGGAGAGAAATGCGTGGATTTGAGATAACTTTAAAGGCAGAACTCACAGGCCTTGCCAACACACTGGACACGGGGGTTAGTGAAAGGGAGGGACACAGCTACCAGCGATGCTCTTACTCTGAACAACTTTATTTTTTGCTACTCTGACTTGTAATGTTATCACTCCATTCTATCCTTATTTGAGTTGCCTTATTTTAACCGTATGTTATCAGTTTCTCCCCACACGATAACTGATTAGGAGTATGATATACCTTACCGTGTGAATATCATGTAGGGGTAGAAGCTTGGGAAGTGGAGGAAAGGTGAGTAAAATGATTTCAAATTCCTAGTGATACTACTTGGAAATCTGACCTAGAAGTTATGGACCCGGCAACGTTAACTTTTGGGGGCACAGAGTCAATAATCAGAAAAGAAAAAGCCAACACAGGAGTCACGAAGTATATGACTATGAGATTTTAAGAACATTACAAATAAGGGGTTACTAGTTTTAAAAAATGATTGTCGATTACAAATCAGTCAGAAAGATTTTGTTTCAAGAAAGTATGGTGACAGCGCAAAATGTGCCTGTGAATTTGGCCAGTGTTTGAAATTGGTCCAAGAAAAGCGTGCTTGCGTGACAAGGGGACAGAACATTCATCTGGCGCCCGCCACACTCACATCAAGTTCAGAACAAAACCATGCTTGCGTAACCAACGGAGCACCCATCAAAACAAACATCAGCTTCTAAAACATGGTTTAAACTTAGGAATGTGGAGTGGGCGTAGCTGAAAGAACAGAGGCTGATTTAGATTGAAGCCGACCTGGTGACGGAGCTCAGCTCTGATTTTCACTGGCTGTATGTCTTTGGGGAAGTTAGTTAATAGTTTTCATTATCAGGTTTCTCAGCTCCCAAATGAGGTGACCGCCACCCACCTCACTGGGTTGTGTGTGCATTAGATGAAATACTGAAGGGCAGTCAGTAAAAGTGAGCTCCTTTCCCGTTTATCCTGGAAAAAGTTATACCACCGAGATAAACGGCTACGATACACATATGTGTGTAACACGGGACAAAAGAGTGACATAAGTGTGCTGTGTGTGGGGTAGGGGATGGTCAAGGAAGGCTTCTGGGAGAAAGAACACTTGCACTGAACCTTCATCAATAAGCAGGTTCGAGGAAGGAGAGCAGGGCAAGCAGAGGCAGCGGCAGGTACAGAAGTATGGAAAGCAAGCCAGAAGGAGCGGGAAACAGCAAATGATCTTATGGGGCTGAACTATGGTGCTGCATAACTCAGAGTGGGACACTGGGCACTGAATTTAATAACAAGAACAACAGGGAACAGGGGCAGGACAGGTATAAAGACGTAGAGGATGGACTTGAGGACACGGGGAGGGGGAAGGGTAAGCTGGGACGAAGTGAGAGAGTGGCATGGACATACAGTCACTACCACATGTAAAATAGCTGATGGGAAGCAGCCGCATAGCACAGGGAGATCAGCTCGGCGCTTTGTGACCACCTGGAGGGGTGGGATAGGCATGGTGGGAGGGAGGGAGATGCAAGAGGAAAGAGATATGGAGGCATCTGTATATGTATAACTGATTCGCTTTGTTATGAAGCAGAAACTAACACACCCTTGTAAAGCAATTATACTCCAATAAAGATGTTAAAAAAAACCCCAATAGGTAATAGTTATTGAGCCCGATGTGCTCGATATCAGCCTAAGTGTTTTGCCTATATTAGGGTTATAAAGATTAGTTGAGGCGGGGTACATGTAAAATACTTAGAACAGCGCTTAGCACATAACATGCCTTCACATAACTGTGAACTGTTGTTATTATTATTGCTCTTCCTGGACATTAGGAATTGAGGTAATTTGTTACGGATCAAGGTTATTTCTCATTTGTGAGAAATCAGAAGTTGAAAAAAGAAGTTAAGAAGCTGTTGAAGCGGGTGTTAAGTTCCCAGTGAAACATGCAGAATTGCCGAGCGAGTGGACACCCACCCAGAACTGGTGGGCGCAACCTGCCCTCGCGTGTGACCTTGAAGCACGACTTGCCTGTACGCAGAGGCAAGCACCAGGTAAGCAGATAGCTGGCACTGAGATGGTGTGGTGACAAAGCAGGGAATTTAGAGTGCTGACAAGAAAATAAAGTGTTGGACTGTGATTCTGACCCAAGAAGCAAGTGAAATGGAGAGGGATAATGGTTTAGGAAAAGGCACACTGGAATATAAAATCTCAGGGAGGGCAGGAGCTTCTGTTCTGTTTTGTTCACTGCTGTACACCTTCAATGCCTAGAGCAGTGCCTGGGAGAGGTGGCATACGAATATTTAGGGGGCTTAAAAGCAGAGAGGTGTTTCCTGATGGAACTTCACAATTCTACCTATGAAGTTCTCTTGACGACAGATGAAACAGACAGATCTTCTCTCTACTTTTGTGTATGTGTGAACTCTTCCATAAAAAGATGAGGGGTCAGGCAGCTTCCCCGGTGGTGCAGTGGTTAGGAGTCCGCCTGTCAATGCAGGGGACACGGGTTTGAGCCCTGGTCTGGAAGGATCCCACATACCGCGGAGCAACTAAGCCCATGCGCCACAACTGCTGAGCCTGTGTGCGCGCCTGGAGCCGGTGCTCCGCAACAAGAAGGCCGCCGCAGTGAGAAGCCTGCACACCACAGCGAGGAGCGGCCCCCACTCGCTGCAACTAGAGAAAGCCCATGCAGCAACGAAGACCCAACGCAGCCATAAAATAAATAAATAAATTTATTAACAAAAAAAAAAAGATGAGGGGTCAGTGGGTGGAAGGTCCAGATGAAATGAGAGTGGTCAAAGTGGAGCAGTTACACAGGCAGGTAGGAAGGAATTCTGGTTGTCCTTAAAGCAGTCATGGGAGATGACAGGGCCCAAGGGGTGACTGAGGAGGAAGTCATCAGACACGCAGGAGTCTGAGAAGTTGAGGGGACGTGGTGCCGGATGAGGCGTCACTCAAGATCATGGTGGGAATTAGAGTGTGGAAGATGGAGGTGTGTGAGGGGGTAAAGCCTATGATGACTGAAGCGAAGTGCTGGGAAGTGGGCAGAGGAGAAAACCACGTAGGGGAAAGGAGCCTAGCCTAATGGCGTTGCGAGTGGAGGGGTGATTGTCTGGAAGCATCAATGTGGAGTAAGGAAGAGTTGATCCCACCAACTACTACAGGATAACAGAAAATCACCCCGTGAGACAGCAGGGAGGAGTGGTGTGCCCAGAAGGCCAGGTTTCTGCTGCAGCAAAGAGGTGCCTGAGGTGAGGGAAGGCTGCTGAAAAGCTGAGGATGTCCAGCCTTTCTTCATTGTGGGAGGGTCTGGCAGTGGGGAGAAGCAGGCCTGGCTGAGGGGCAAGGAAGTACTGAGCAGTGGGGGGCTGAGACTGAGGCGGAAATCCACGGTCGGGGGCACTGACCTATGCAAAGACGATGACTTTCTCTAGAGGAGGGGGCCTGGACTGGTGAGCCCCCCGACCAGGGGACTGCATTAAAAAAGATTTCCTGGGGCTTCCCTGGTGGCGCAGTGGTTGGGGGTCCGCCTGCCGGTGCAGGGGACGCGGGTTTGTGCCCCGGTCCGGGAGGATCCCACATGCCGCGGGGCGGCTGGGCCCGTGAGCCATGCCGCTGAGCCTGCGCGTCTGGAGCCTGTGCTCCGCAACGGAGGAGGCCACGGCAGTGAGAGGCCCGCGTACCGCAAAAAAAAAAAGATTTCTTACCTAAATGGATAAAACAAGTTTGGCTTTTAAACAGGGTAACATTTAACTGGTCTTAGCCTGCCTTATGGGTTGTTCATTCCTGATAAATCCTTATGTATTCTTAGCTCCCAAATTAATACCCATTTACAAGAAAACACCAAATTCCATTAAAATGGACTCAGTTGCTTTAATATTAACATTGATTATCACATGACCCAAGGCCATTTCCCTTCCTTCTGTAACATGGTTGCTGTCTACCAGCGCTCCATACCTTATATTTAAGACTATATTTACACACAAATTACGTTTGTGAAACACAACGCTTATGTAACTGAACCTTGAATGTAACCATCTGCCTCCCACACCAAAAGAATAGTAGAGGTAAAAAACAAAACAAAAAATGAAATAAAGCAGAGGATGTACCATTATAAGCTAGAAAATCACAACTTGCAACAGTGTGACATGAAGCATGGGGCCCTTATTCTGCAGTGCCAGCTTCTCTGAGGAATGCAAAATCCAGTCTTCACTGATGATGATGATAATAATGACAATAATTAACACTGACTATATGCCAAACTCTATTCCAAGCACTTTCTATTAGCTTATTTAATCCTCACAATAACCCTATAAATTAGGTGTATCATTTTCTCTGATTTGCAGGCACAGAGAGGTTAGGTTAGGCAGCAGAACTACGATCGGCCATTAGGCACCCTGCCTCCAGACCCATGTTCTGCCTTTAAACACAAAGAAATGTCTTAGGAGACCTAAAACTGATTTTTCATAACGTGAATGAGCACATTTTGGTGCAACGGTATGTTGAAAATCCACTTAATCAAATACAAGACACATCTCATTCATACAAAAGTAAACCTTCAACTGGTGGAAAGTGTGAGGAACGGAATTTTTATGTGTGTGCCTAATTCCCTCCTCCCTCCTACCTAAATTAGGCAGAAGAATCTATACACTTCCTGTGGTTTACCAGTATTGAGCCGCCCTTCCCCCATCACTTTGTTGTTTTGCTGTTAATTTTTATTGGAGTATAGTTGATTAATAATGTTGTGTTATTTTCAGGTGTACAGCAATGTGAATCTGTTATATACATATATCCATTCTTTTTATGATTCTTTTCCCATATAGGCCATTACAGAGCACTAAGCAGAGTTCCCTGTGCTATACAGTAGGTCCTTATTGGTTATCTATTTTATATATAGTAGTGTGTATATGTCAATCTCAATCTTCCAATTTATCCCTCTCCCCCTTACCCCTTGTAACCATAAGTTTGTTTTCTACATCTGTGACTCTATTTCTGTTTTGTAGATAAGTTCATTTGTACCCCCCCTTTTTTTAAGATTCCACATATGAGCAATATCATATCATATTTGTCTTTCTCTGACTTACTTCACTCAGTATGACAATCTCTAGGCTGAAGGAATCAGGCTCCCTGACTTCAGACTATACTACAAAGCTATAGTAATCAAGACAGTATGGTACTGGCACAAAAACAGAAATATAGATCAATGGAACAGGATAGAAAGTCCAGAGATAAACCCACACACCTATGGTCACCTAATCTATGACAAAGGAAGCAAGAATATATAATGGAGAAAAGACAGTCTCTTCAATAAGTGGTGCTGGGAAAACTGAACAGCTACAGGTAAAAGAATGAAATTAGAACACTCCTTCACACCATACACAAAAATAAACTCAAAATGGATTAAAGTGCTCCCCTGGTGGTGCAGTGGTTGAGAGTCCGCCTGCCGATGCAGGGGACACGGGTTCGTGCCCTGGTCTGGGAAGATCCCACAAGCCGCGGAGCGGCTGGGCCCGTGAGCCATGGCCACTGAGCCTGCGCGGCCGGAGCCTGTGCTCCGCAACGGGAGAGGCCACAACAGTGAGAGGCCCGCATACTGAAAAAAAAAAAAAAAGGATTAAAGACCTAGATGTAAGGCTGGACACAATAAAACTCTTAGCGGAAAACATAGGCAGAACACTCTTTGACATAAATCGCAGCAATATCTTTTTTGATCCACCTCCTAGAGTAATGAAAATAAAAACAAAGAAAACAAAGGGGACCTAATGAAACTTAAAAGATTTTGCACAGCAAAGGAAACCATAAACAAAATGAAAAGACAACCCTCAAAATGGGAGAAAATATTTGCAAACGAAGCAACCAACAAGGGATTAATCTCCAAAATATACAAATAGCTTATGCAGCTCAATATCAAAAAAATAAACAACCCAATCAAAAAATGGGCAGAAGATCTAAATAGATATTTCTCCAAAGAAGACATACAGATGGCCAAGAAGCACATGAAAACATACTCAACATCACTAATTATTAGAGAAATGCAAATCAAAACTACAATGAGGTATCACCTCACACCAGTCAGAATAGCCATCATCAAAAAGTCTACAAACAATGAATGCTGGAGAGGGTGTGGAGAAAAGGGAACCCTCCTACACTGTTGGTAGGTAGGAATGTAAACTGGTACAGCCACTATGGAGAACCATATGGAGTTTCCTTAAAAAACTAAAAATAGAGCTATCATATGATCCAGCAATCCAACTCCTGGGCATATATTTGGGGAAAACCATAACTAGAAAAGACATATGCACCCAGTGTTCATTGTAGCACTATTTACAATAGGCAGGACATGGAAGCACCCTAAATGTCCATCGATAGAGGAATTGATAAAGAAGATGTGGTACATATACACAATGGAATATTACTCAGCCATAAAAAAGAATGAAATAATGTCATTTGCAGCAACATGGATGTCCCCCATCACTTTGGTGTGCATCTCTGAAATCTACCTGACTACGTAAAAGCAAATGCTCGAAAAGCAAACCAGTCAGGTTACTGACAGGTTACTGAGAATTCTGTTGTGTTCTGTCAACCTGAGACATATTCTTTTTTTTTTTTAAAATAAATTTATTTATTTTTGGCTGCATTGGGTCTTTGTTGCTGTGCACAGGCTTTCTCGAGTTGCGGTGACCGGGGGCTACTCTTCATTGCAGTGCACAGGCTTCTCATTGTGGTGGCTTGTCTTTGTTGTGGAGCACGGGCTCTAGGCACGCGGGCTGCAGTAGCTGTAGCACACGGGCTCAGCAGCTGTGGCTCGCAGGCTCTAGAGCGCAGGCTCAGTAGTTGTGGCACACGGCCTTAGTTGCTCCACGGCATGTGAGATCTTCCCGGACCAGGGCTTGAACCCCTGTCCCCTGCATTGGTCTTAACACTACAGAAACATACTTTAATTTTAGCTCTCTCAATAAAGCAGCACTATGCATAACACAAAACCACGTCCTCTTATTCATGACGGAGCAGGGAACTTTCAAATTTGTGAAGGATTCAACAAAAATGATTAAGCATTTTGCAAACAGGAATTTCTCCAACGTAACACAAATGTGGCAGTGTTGTGACAAGGAGGAAGGACGGGACTAAAAACTGGAAAAACTCTGGTTAGTCCTTAATATGGCTACAGCAATAGTGGGAACTTAACCTTTCTGGCCCTCAGCTGTTTACATATAAAATGATGCCCACTTGATAGGAGTTAGTCTCTAAGGTCTTTTAACCGCTGTAAAATTTTATGACGAACATTTTATCAGCTTTTCTCTTCTGAAAAATAAAACTATACACATAGGCATAGATAAGGTACAGCTAATTTCATAGAGGTTTGTTCCAGAAACAAACATAAAAGATAAGTAAAACATATGCAAACATATAGAAAGAGAGGTTTTAAGGTCTGCTGAAGGTCTTCAGGCACCAAAAGTGAAAAAAACCCAATTCTGGATGGAAAGTTTTTTTTTGTTTTTTTTAAACACCTACACTTTCTGGAATGTGCAAAGTAAATATATAGAACATAACTTAAAAAATATAACTAACGGGCATCGTGTTTCTCCTATTAGCCGTACATGGTAGATAGTATGACTAAAGTTAGGACAAAGGGCACTACTGCGAGAAAATGAGGTAATACCTGGTGCCTCTTATAAAGCGGTTACATCCATCTTTGTCTTTTCCATCCCTTCTCCTGGTGCCCCTCTCCTGTCCTGCTCGCAGCACCCCAGACACAGAGCTTAATTTAAAATATTGTTGACGGGCTTCCCTGGTGGCGCAGTGGTTGAGAGTCCATCTGCCGATGCAGGGGACGCGGGTTCGTGCCCTGGTCCGGGAAGATCCCACATACCGCGGAGCAGCGGGGCCCGTGAACCATGGCCACTGAGCCTGCGCGTCCGGAGCCTGTGCTCCGCGACGGGAGAGGCCATAACAGTGAGAGGCCCACGTACCACAAATAAATAAATAAATAAATAAATAAATAAAAATAAATAAAAATATTGTTGACTAATGCAATACTCTATAACGGTAGGCGCCTATTCTCTAAAACCCTTATCATATTTTAAATAGCAAAACAAAATGTGTTGCTGCTATTCTTACGTCACTTTTGCTCTCCAGTGGTATGTAAAGAGTAAAAATAAGAAGGAAAATGGTTATAATGAAGACAGCCGCCTCAAGGCATGAGGAACAGGGCTAAGATCTATACACTCAACCCATGAATCAAGCAGGGATTGTTCTTAAAAGGAATGAGTTAATTTTTTTCTTTTTCAATCTACTTTATTGAGGTATATTTTACATACAATAAAATGCTCCCATTTCAAGTGTACAGTTTGGTGAATTTTGACAAATGTATACATCTGTGAATCCCAGTCAAGCTGCAGAACTTTCCCATCTGCATCTTGTACCCTAAAAAGTACCCTAGTGCCTCTGCAGGCAATTCCTTCCTGCCTGTAGCTTCCAGGCAACCACTGATCGGCTTCCTGTTATTACAGATTAGTTCTGCTTGTTTAGAACGTCATACTGATGGAGTCATACATTAATATGGTGGTTTCTTTTGTGTCTGAGATTTACCCACGTTGTTATGTGTATCAGGAATTTCTTTTTATAATACCACTGAGTATGCATGAATATACCACAATTTGTTTATCCATTCACCTGCTGATGAACTGATGGATATGTTGTTTCCAGTTTTTTACTATTATGAATTAAAGCTGTTATAAACATTGTTTGGTATTATGGTAATGTATGTTTAACTTTAAAATAGATTGCCAGTTTTCCAAAGTAGTTGTACCATTTTACACTCTTACAAGCAAAATATGAGAGTTCTAGTTATTCTGTATGTTGGCCAATATTTGGTATCTTCAGCCATTTTAACTTTAGCCATTCTAGTAAGTGTGTAACGGCTCATTGTGGTTTTAATCTGCATTTTCCTTACAACCACTGATGTTTAACATTTGAGCTAAAATTTGATTATATTTATATATATGTTTCCCAATTGCAACAGAATATAGTAGTCTCTAGGGAATATCTTTATTATTTCTGTATTTCCAAACTAGATTATTTGGCAGAAGAGGATTATAGAAATCTAACTCATATGCTATAGAAAAAGATCAGTTTATGGAACTAAGTCTGACTTCCAGGTAAAACGGCATTATGGTACAGTGTTTACATTGAGCGCCCACAAAAATAAGCTCCCAGTTGCCAGATAGAGCTATAATGTTACCACCTCTACTGCCACCATCTGGTAATGATAAAAACAAATTTAGAAGATACCACAGGATTGTACTGTTCTTGGTCAGGAAAAGTCAAATTTCGAATTCAACTCTGTTTCTCATGCACACATCTTTGAAACTATAGAATGCATGCAAACTGATTTATTCTTTAGTTTTAATTTCTTTTAAAGAAGTATAGCAAAATATTTTAATTTCCCCAAATTCAGGGAATATGCATTGTGAAGTAACTCTTTTTCCATTTGTTGCAAGACTTTGTGCAAATTACCTTAGTGCTCTATCAATAACCTATCTTGAGGATAACCTGTTTCCTAACTTAAGTCGTAGAGTGCTGAGACTTAATCGTAGACAGCTATACGGGGGGGGAAATGTATGCAGTACTTTTAATCTCTTATCGCACAATTTCAAGATATTCGCTGGGTTATCCAATAATTTTCCTCCGCATACTCACAAATGTTAACCTCAGTCCTTTTTTGTGTCTCCTCTTCATGCCCAGGGAGCTAGCTACCAGATCACGTGCTGGAGGGCGAAGAGCTGTGGCAACCTGGCAGTGACACGGAGGAAGAGCCCGCGGCTCCGTCCCGCCCTCTATCCTTCCATTGCAGATTTCTCCCCAGTTCGCTCTTCTACGGGGTCCTCCCCTCCGCCCTCTGCCCATTGATTTCAAGATTCTCCCCAAGTTCGTTCTTCCACAGGGACCCCGGCTCAAAACTACAGAAAATCGCCGGGAGCCCAGCGCCGCCAGCGCCCAGCAGCTCCCCGCCCGGGCCCGCCTGCTGCACCTGCCGAGGCCCCCGGGGCTGCACCTGCCGAGGTCCCCGGGGCTGCGCCTGCAGAGGTCCCGCCCGAGCCTCCGCCCGACCCGGCCCGGCCTCACGGTCCAGCCCGCCTCCTGGGCCCCAGAGCTGCTTCTGGGCACCCGAGAAGGCGGGGGCTGAGTGGGGTCCTGGATGGGCCCCGCGTTCTCAGTCCCCTCGCGCTTAAGCAGCTCTGGACACCCTCTACCTTGGGACCGCCTCCCGCCCGAAGACCCTGATTCTCTCAGCTGCTCACCGGTTTCCGCCCGCGGGGCGCGCTGCAAGAGCGGCGTGCGGTCCTCGCCCTCCTCGCCGTCGCTCGGGGCAAGGTCCGGAACCGGGGACTTCATGACGCCTCCAAGGAGCGGCGGCACCGACCACCCAGCGGAAAAGAAAACTCAGACTGAACAGCCGAAGACCCCCCGGGCCGCGGTGGCCAGGCCGAGCTGGGCCGCTGGCACCGCCCCCGGCCTGGCACCGCCCCTCGGCCACGTCTTGCCTCGGGCCCCGCCCAGGGGCAGTTACGCAGACTCCGCCCCTGTCGCCATCTTGGGTTCCGGCAACTCGGCAACCGGTAGTGAGGGGGACGGCGGGGTTCGGGCGTCTGGGCTTGCTGAGGCGCAGTTGGCGCCTAGGTAGCTGGCCCGCTGGGTCGCTGGTGTTCTAAGGAACAGCGTTCCCCTCCCTGGCGCTCCCTTTACAAGTTGCTCAGGGAGCAGGGGTGACTGGGAACCTTGAGGCGGGCGGCAGGGGCTTAAATCGTGCATAATTGAGGGGAGGGCTTGGACCGAACTTGGAGTGGATGTTTTGTATTTGACGTTCAGTTATAGTAGTAAATTGCCGTGAATATTAGCAACCCTGGTACTATCTGACCGTGACAGCATATTGTCTCTAGGATACCCTTTGAGGCGGAAAACCAGGCAATAGAAACGTATTGTTGAGTCCTATGTAATTGCCTACTTCGTAGGTCAAAATAACCCAGTATCAGCAGTTTCATATGGTTCACCCTGTAGAATCATGTGACGTATGTCTCCACAGGTCTAAATCGAACAGGTTCTCCTGGCATTTGCTGACCCTAAGGTAGAAGCGCTAGGAAAATGCACTAGCCTGCCTTGCGGGGAGGGGGTGGGAGTGGGACAAACCTCTTCTGACCACAGGCAGTTCTCTGTGGGTCATAAAGAACTGGAGATGAAAGGGCAAATGAGATACGGTAGGTGCCCTTGGGGAGTTCATTGCAGCAGGGAAGAAACCCACAAGTCAACAGTTAAATCAGCCAGGTCAGAGGCTTGGTGAGGTCCACATGGGAACAAATGAGAGGGTCAACCTTGTCCGGAGGGGAGGGTGGCAGCGACTGCTGGAGGCATCCCTAACCTCCAGATCGGTAAATGCTAGTAAGGTCATCACGTTACAAGGAGGACAAATCAAGCCTTGTTTCTGAGTTACTGAAATTATCCTGTATGAGATTTAAACTGTCCGAGGAGGATTCTGGCCCTTCAGGAATCTTGTAGAGCAATGCCCCTTAAACTTGAATGTAGGAAATCACCAGGCAGTTCCTTTTAAAATTCACGTTCAGGTTTATCAGGTGCGGTATGACAGTTAATTAAAAAATTTTAAAATACCATTGTTTGGTTTTTGTTTGTTAATATGATATTATAAAATACATTGATTTCTAAAAAATTGAGGTTTAATTGATTTACAGTATATTAGTTTCAGGTATACAACACAGTGATTCGAAATTTTTATAGATTATACTCCATTTAAAGTTATTATAAAATATTGCTTATATTCCCTGTGCTGTACAATGTATCCTTGTAGCTTATTTATATTATACAGAGTAGTTTGTATCTCTTAACCCCCTACCTCTATCTTGTCCCTCTGCCCTTCCCTCTTCCCACTGGGAACCACTAGTTTGTTCTCTGTATCTGTGAGTCTACTTCTGTTTTGTTATATTCATTTGTTTTATTCTTTAGATTCCACATATAAGTGATAACAGTATTTCGTAACAGTTAATTTTATGTATCTACTTGGAGGGTGCTTTTGGATGAGGTTAACATTTAAATTGGTGAACTCTGGGTAAAGCAGATTGCCCTCTGTAATGTGAGTAGACCTTATTCCATTAATCTAAGGCCTGAATAGAAGACCTACCCTCTGAGCACGGGGGGATTCTCTAGCAGACTGCTTTCAGACTTCATTTGCACCATGGGTCTCTAGGCTGCCAGGCTACACGCTGATTTAGGCTGGCCAGCCTTCATAATTGCACAAGCCATTTCCTTATAATTCTTATTATGTGCCTGCACGCACACACACACACACACACTATTGGTTCTGTTTCTCTGGCGGACCCGGGCTAGTATATCTGGGATGGGCCTGAGATTCTGTATTGTTAGGAAGCTCACAGGTGACCACTATTCACAGGTTTGAATAGCAAGGTTATAAAAGACTTGAACCAGGGAATAAAGATTCCAACAGACTTGAAATATTTCAAACCACAGGAGGTCCTTTAAAAAAAACAAACAACCCACACTTTTTATTATAGAAGTTTTAAGTTTACAGAAAAGTTGTAGAGATAGTCCAGAGAGTTTTTCATACCCTTTGCCTTGTTTGACCTGTTGCAGATGTCTTACATTAGTATGATACATTGATCACAACTAATTAGCCAATATTGATAGATTTAAAAAAAATACATTTATTTATTTATTTTTGACTGCATTGGGTCTTTGTTGCTGCACGTGGGCTTTCTCTAGTTGCACTGAGCGGGGGCTACTCTTCGTTGCGGTGCGCAGGCTCCTCGTTGTGGTGGCTTCTCTTGTTGCAGAGCACGGGCTCTAGGCGCGCAAGCTTCAGTAGTTGTGACTCATGGGCTCAGTAGTTGTGGTGCACGGGCTTAGTTGCTCCACGGCATGTGGGATCTTCCTGGACCAGGGCTCGAACCTGTGACCCCTGCATTAGCAGGCGGATTCTTAACCACTGCGCGACCAGGGAAGCCCTGATAGATTATTGTTAATGGAAGTTCATACTTTATATTCAGATTTATTTAGTTTCTACCTAATGTTCTTTTTCTGTCCCAGGATTCCATCCAGGATGCCACATTATATTGTATTTAGGCATTGTGTCTCATTGGGCTCCTGTAGACTGACAGTTTCTCAGACCTTCCTTGTTTTTACTGATCTTGAAAGTTTTGTAGAGTACTGGTAGGTTTTGTAGAAAGGCTCCCAATTTGACTTTGTTCGATGTTTTTATTATAATTAGACTGGGGTTATGGGGTTAAAGACCACAGAGGTAAAGTGCCATCCTCATCACATAATTTCAAGGGAATATGCTGTCAACATAACTTATCACCGACGGTTATCACTGGTGGTGGTAAACTTCATCACATGCCTGAGATGGTGTTTGTCAGGTTTTTCCTCAAGTTCCTCTTTTTCTCCCCCTCCCGTTCCATTCTTTTCGCTCAGTATGTGCAGCCTCTACTTGAGGGGCAGGGACTTTATGCTTCACCTGTTTGAGGGGCAGAATTCTTTTGTATGGGAGAAGTGTCTGTTTCCCACCATTTGTTCATTTTATATATTTTTTAAAATTAGGGACTCTAATTTTATTTATTTATTTTTACATTTTTATTTAGTATTGGAGTATAGTTGATTAACAATGTTGTGTTAGTTTCAGGTGTACAGCAAAGTGATTCAGTTATACATATACATGTATCTATTCTTTTTCAAATTCTTTTCCCATTTAGGTTATTACAGAGGACTGAGCAGAGTTCCCTGTGCTGTACAGTAGGTCCTTGTTGGTTATCGGGTTTTTTTGGCTATGATGTGCGGCTTGCAGGATCTTAGTTTCCCGACCAGGGATTGAACCTGGTTCACGGCAGTGAAAGCACAGAGTCCTAATCACTGGACCTCCAGGGAACTCCCATGGTTATCTGTTTTGAATATAGCAGTGTGTACATGTCAATCCTGAACTCCCAATCTCTCCCTCCCTCCCACCCCCATTTGTTTATTTATTCAATCATTTATTTGTATTAGTATGGACTCATGGTTATTTATCTTATACTTTGGGTTATAATCCAACACTTTGTTATTTATTTTATTGCTCAAATTGTTCCAGCTTTGGTAACTGGGAGCTCTTTCAGTTGGCTCCTGTGCCCCTTTTATATGCCCCTGCTGTGTTTTTTTTGAGCACTACCTTACTTTCCGGTATTACAAGCTGTCCCAGCTCATCCTGTATAGTCTCTGCTCCTGCTATTTCTCCAAGGTGAATGATATTAGAAACCAAGATGGGTGCTGGGTGTACTTCTTGTTACATTGATTCCAGGCCCAATTTAAAAAATTTTTTTTGCGGTACGCGGGCCTCTCACTGCTGTGGCCTCTCCCGTTGCGGAGCACAGGCTCTGGACGCGCAGGCCCAGCGGCCATGGCTCACGGGCCCAGCCGCTCCGCGGCATGTGAGATCTTCCTGGACCGGGGCACGAACCCGCGTCCCCTGCATCGGCAGGCAGACTCTCAACCACTGCGCCACCAGGGAAGCCCCAGGCCCAATTTTTTTGTTATTGTTTTCTTTTATAATCTTCTCAAGAGGATTTTTTTTAAAAAGTGTAAGATAACACCTTTTTCTTCCTTATTTCTGACATTTAATTCCTGCTCGCTACCATAGAAGATTGTTGTTGATGTTATTTATTTTTTGGTTAGTAATTCCTTTCTTTAACAACACTCTAAACCAGTGCTATTCAATAGAAATATAACGCAAGACATATATGTAATTTAACATTTTCCAGTAGCCTCATTAAAAACTTAAGAAACAAAAAAAAGGTGAAATTAACTCTATAATATACATTCTTTAACCCAATATACCAAAAATTTTACCAATTCAACATCTAATCAGTATAAAACACTTAATAAGGTATGTTACATTCTTTTTTCAGTGCTAATTCTTCGAAACCTGGTGTGTATTTTATACTTACAGCACATCTTCATTAAGACCAGTCACATCTCAAGTGTTTAATGACCACACGTGGCTTGGGCTACCATTTTGGACAGCACAGTTGTAGACCATGTGAGGACTTATTTTTTTTTCCCGCCAAATCCTGTGTTTACATGGGAAAAGAATGTCTTCTGAGCAGTGCGTAGTTCAAAAGAATCTAGCTGTTTTTTTCCTCTATAAAATGAAGATAATAATAGAAACAACTATTATTGTTAAACAACTCATAGGGTTATTATGAGGAATAAGTAATATAATGCATGCAAATCATGGTACATGATGGGTAGTCTCAATATATGTTAGCTATTATCATTTTTATTAAGTTTGTTTTGGAAAATGAGCTTATCCATCTTAAGAACTCCTTTATTTATTTATTTATTTTGAAATATATTTCATTTACAATGTTGTGCTAGTTTCTGGTGTACAGCAAAGCGATTCAGTTATACACACACACACACACACACACACACACACACATACATATTCTTTTCCATTACGGTTTATTACAGGATATTGAATATAGTTCCTTTGTTGTTTATCTGTTTTATATATAGAAGTTTGTATCTGCTAATCCCAGACTCCCAATTTATCCCTCCCCCCCACCCCCTTTCCCCTTTGGCAACAATAATTTGTTTTCTATATCTGTGGGTCTGCTTCTGTTTTGTAACTAACTTCACTTGTGTCATATTTTAGATTTCACATATAAGTGATATCATATAATGTTTGTCTTTCTCCTGACTTACTTCACCTAGTATGATAATCTCTAGGTCCATCCATGTTGCTGCAAGTGGCATTATTTCATTTTTTTTTATGGCTGAGTAGTATTCAATTGTATTTATATACCACATCTTCTTTATCCATTCATTTGTCGATGGACATTTAGGTTGCTTCCATGTCTTGGCTATTGTAAATTGTGCTGCAATGCATGTATCTTTTCAAATTATGGTTTTCCCCGGACATATGCCCAGGAGTGGGATTGCTGGGTCATATGGTAGCTCTATTTTTACTTTTTTAAGGAATCTCCATACTGTTCTCCATAGTGGCTGTACCAGTTTACATTCCCACCAACAGTGTAGAGGAACTCCCTTTTGATTTTCCTTATACCTCTTTTAAAACACGTATCACGTTCTATCTGGAACTACATGGTTAGTAGTTGGCTGTGCAGCTGTTTTAGTTCCTTTTTGTGAGCTGGTGTCCTAGGAGCTGGTACCAAGTCTCATTTATCTCTGTGAGCTGGGAAGTTCCTAACCATGTTTCTTTCACTGTGCTTATCATGTTTCACAGTGCCTTATCATGTTGGCCATGGTGAAACTACCAAGGTGAGAATTTCAAGTAGGTAGGAATATATAGGGATTAAAAAACTCAATGGAGAGACAAATATTTGAATCACTAAATTTAGAAATAAAGTCGGTAAAGGAATTTTTGGATGAACAGTGTGGCCCTATAAAATCATCCTTTCTTTATCCCAGATTTTCCTCTAAAGTAAATAATTATAATCACAAATGATAATGATTATTGAGATATAATGGTTATTGAGATATTTTTTTCAATGTTTTAATTTATTTTTTTTTTTGCCAAACTTGACAGTTGATCATCAGAGAGTTGATTTCTTCGGATTAATTTCAGAATTCTTTGTCATTTTATAGTTTTGAATCTCTAGGATTTAGCAACTATTTTCTTTAAATTGTGTCATATTATTTTGTATGAAGAAACATTTCACCATTTGGAGACCTTTTCCTCATAGAATTCTGTGAGTTAAATTCCACTGATCATTTTTTTCCTCAAATTACCTTTGTAACTTATATAGAATATTAGTCAAAATATTTGCTCAGAAAATAGAGTTTTGCAAAGGAGAAACACTAAAACTTTAAGTACCACAGATCAGCCTAACTTAAAACAATGACCTAATGTAATTATTTAAGAAAGAGTGTAAAAATATTTTAAAAGGATAGGATTGGTGGGAAAATTTCTATTAAGTCTAAGGTTCTCTCTAATATATTTTCCTTATAATACAGGCATCACAACTCCTGATTTCAAACTTTATTACAAAGCTATAGTAATTGAAACAGTACTGGCATAAAAATGGTTACATAGACCAATGGAACAGAATTGAGAGCTCAGAAATACCCACACTTATAAGGTCAACTAATATTTGACAAGGGTGCCAATAATATTCACTGGGTCAAGGTTAGCGTCTTCAATAACTGGTGTTGGGAAAACTGGACAACTACATGCAGAAGTGTGAAATCGGACCTCTATCTTATATCATTTACAAAAGTCAACTCAAAATGCATTAAAGACTTAAATGGGAGGCCTGAAATTGTAAAACCCCTTAGAAGAAAACATAGGAAAAAAGCTCCTTGACATTGGTCATGGCAGTGATTTTTTGGATATGACACTGAAAGCACAAGCAACAAAATAAAGACTAAGTGGAGCTACATCAAACTAAAAAGCTTCTGCATAGCAAAAGAAACAATCATCAGAATAAAAAGAATGGGAGAAAATATTTGCAAACCGTCTGTCTGATAAGGGGTTAATATCCTAACATACCTAAAGGAACGCATAGAATTCAACAAGATGAAAACCAAATGGTCTGATTAAAAAATGGGTGAAGGACTTGAATAGACTTCTTTTCCAAAGAAGACATATGAATGGCCAAACAGGTACATGAAAAGATGCTCAGCATCACTAATCATCAGGGAAATGCAAATCAAAATCATGAGGTATCACCTCACACCTGTTAGAATGGCTATTATCAAAAAGACAAAAGCTAACAAATGTTGGTGAAGCTGTGGAGAAAAGGGGACCCTCGTGCGCTGTTGGTGGGAATGTAAATTGGTGCAGCCACTATGGAAAACAGTATGGAGGTTCCTCAAGAAATTAAAAATAGAACTACCATATGATCCAGCAGTTCCACTTCTGGATATATATCTGAAGGAAGTGGAGTCAGGATCTCAAAGAAATACCTGCACTCCCATGTTCACTGCAGCATTGTTCACAATAGCCAAGATATGGAAACAACCTAAGTGTCCATTAACAAATGAATGGATAAAGAAAATATGGTGGAATATCATTCACCTATATAAAAAAGGAAATTTTGCCTCTTGTGACAACATAGATGGACCTCGAGGACATTATGCTAAGTAAAATGTCAGGCAGAGAAAGACAAACATTGTATGTTCTCACTTATATGTGAAATCTAAAAAGCTGAACCCGGAACTAGAGAGTAGGATGCTTGTTGCCAAGGGCTGGGGGCGGGGCGAGGACAATGGGGACGATGTCAGGCAAAGGGTACAAACTCCCAGTTACAAGATCAATAAGTTCAAGGGATCTAATGTACAGCATGGTGTCTATAATTAACAATACTGTATTATGTATTTGAAAGTTGAGAGAGGAAATCTTAAATGTCATCACCACACTCGTGCACACAGAGAGACAATCATACGAGGGGACGGAGGTGTTAACTAACCTTACTGTGGTATCATTTTGTAATATATACATGTGTTAAATCATCACGTTGTATACCTTAAAAGCTTGCATAAGTTATATGTCAGTATCTCAACAGAGCTGGAAAAAATATTTCTCCATTCCCTGGTAAAGTATCATCTACGTGTACCTTAGTGCTATCTCTGCATAATATAGGTCTGATACTGTTACCCCTTTTAAAAACCCTTCAATGGTAGCTTATTGCCTGGGTCTTCACGTTTTTGATTGTGTACTCCATCAGTAAGAATTCTGAATATGGACCCAACGTGTGTCTTTTTCTTTATAAATTACACACACACACAGACACACACACACATACACACATTACACTCAACAAACACTCAAAATTAAAAAGGATGAGAAAATATAAATACAAATAGATGTTCTGTTTTTTTCCTGAATAGGTTTGCATATGCTCCGGAGTGAGTGCACCCCACTTTGGAGACTACTTGTCTAGAAGATAAAATGCAAATTCTTTGGTGGAGAACACGAGATCCTTACAGACTGGCACCAGTATCCAGTTATCTTCCACACTTCCTGCACCTGCTTGGTGCTTTACACATTGGACTGCACACCATGTTTTCCTTGTTTGCTTCTTTTGTGCATGGTGAGTTCTTATTTGTCCTTAGACTAAAATGTCACCTTTTTTTAAAGATCTCTTGACAATCTCTCCTTTTTTCTTGCTCTCGTGTGTGTTGTCCATACCTTTATTATAGCACATAGTGTTATCTAAGACGGTTTATAGTGTGTGAGTCATTCCTTGAGAACAGGGACCTTGACTTACTTATCTTCCATTCCAGCTCTAAGCAGACAGAACAGCTTAAGAAATATTTACGAAGCTTCGTATTATGTGTGAGGGCCTGTCCTGGGTGCTATGAGAGTGTATGAGATGAATAAACATGATTTCTGCCTCCAAGGAGTTTATAAGTAAAATGTACCTTGAAGGAAATAGTTCTTAATTACTGTCCAAGGGAAGTATAAATATTTATCTAACAATTATGAAAGTTAGAGGACATATTTTTAATTTATATGTTCTAGAGAGCCAGTGGTATATGATTAATGTGTTCGAGAGGATGAGTGATAATATTTTTAGAAAGGAATTTCAAAAACGAACAGTCTGGGCATACTTTCCCATATCCTGTTTACTTCAGGCGGCTGTACTGACAGATGTCCTCAGGCAGTGATCGAAATAAAAACAAAATAAGGCAGGTAAATGTGAACAGTTTTTCGTCCTGTTTACGTGAAAGCGTGCACTCAATTATTTTTATAGCAGAGTTTAAATTTCCTCAGTGTTTTTCAACCTAACAATTGAGTAATTATTGTAATATACCCACAGACACGTGGGAATTATAACTGTTTTAACTAATGCATGGCAATTGAATGAAGTGATTTGTCCAGGATCAGTGAGAGCCACTATTACAATTCAGATTTATTGCCTTTTCTAGAATTCAAACCCGAGGATGGTGCTTCTTCATAATTTTCTTGATTTTCTACATCTCCTGTGTTACCCTTGCATCTTAAAACTTCTGAGTACAGTTTGGCTTAGTCTTGGAAGTCATTTCAATGATAGGTACATAATATGTAAAGTTAGTTGCTGATTATAAATTACATGGCATTTTCTTTGTCAGTTTCCTTTCACTGATTTGCTATAGAGAAGCTGAAAAAGCAGTCACTTAAAAACAAGATATAAGTAATTTTGCCTCTGTGAAAAGCCTGGAAAAGACCGATACGTAAAATTTAAATACACTGAAAAATTTAGAAGATATGTCTTAGTTGTATCTCTTCAACTTCAGGGAATTTAAAATACATCGATTTTTGCAAATGTTGTGAATTATCAGTGAAGCAGATAGTGAATCAACTGGGAAAATCACACAAGAAGAAGAAACAGGATGACCTTCAGAAATAAGCTAAAACTGCGTGCAAAGCAACTCAAAATTGAATGACTCAGGCAGATTAGAAGATTAAGGTTCAAATCTGTTCTTCTAAGTAGTACGTGAAGCCACAGTGCTGTTGAGTCAGTCCTCCTGATAATCCCTTTCGGTCAGAATTCTCTCCACATATACGTTCCTATTTCCTGACTAATGAAGGATATACTGGCTTAGAAACGTCATTGTTGTTTTATAGCAGAAAAAATAATCTGAGATAATGGGATCTGGATATTAGAAAGTGTTACAACATCACTATAACCTGCTAATTAACACAGAAGCAACTTATTTTTCTGATGGTTGTATTCCTAAAAGTTTTATATAAATTCAACCATATTTAAGATGACACATGAGCGTTTGCTGCTTTTTAGAGAGCTATGATCAATCCTTTTGTAGAGGGATAGCTGAATTTTCATTCTTTAGGTTTTTTTTTTTTTTTTTTTTTTTTGTCTGCGTTGGGTCTTTGTTGCTGTGTGTGGGCTTTCTCTAGTTGCAGCAAGTGGGAGCTACTCTTCATTGAGGTGTGTGGGCTTCTCATTGCAGTGGCTTCTCTTGTTGCGGAACACGGGCTCTAGGTGCGCGGGCTTCAGTAGTTGCGGCTTGTGGACTCAGTAGTTGTGACTCGCGGGCTTAGTTGCTCCGTGGCATGTAGGATCTTCCCAGACCAGGGCTTGAACCACTGTCCCCTGCATTGGCAGGTGGATTCTTAACCACTGTGCCACCAGGGAAGTCCCAGGTATTCTTTTTAATAGGACACATTTATAGTTGTTTTCTGTACCAGTAATTTAAGTAAAAAGAAAAATGCAGTTATGTTGGGCTTATCTTTCTAATTGAGTTCCTCAGGAATAAAAATCACAATCTTACAACTCACTAGTTAGAATGCTAATAAAACACAATATTAAAATTTAATCCATTCTGTGTTTAAAAAATTCCATCAGAACTGGTTACATCAGTTGGTGAGGTGATACCAGTCTCCATCAATAGACCCCTTTCGGTTTGTCTACAAACAAGCAAGCACCAGGGGACAAAAATCCAAACAACTAAAGCAAAACTGAAACTCAGAGTTTTAGTGATTGATTAATCCCTCCAACTCCAAGTAAAAACCAACATCAAGATACATAATTAATAATGCTATATGTAGT
Source organism: Delphinus delphis (assembly GCF_949987515.2). NCBI lineage: Eukaryota > Metazoa > Chordata > Mammalia > Artiodactyla > Delphinidae > Delphinus > Delphinus delphis. The sequence continues at coordinate 78,488,936 of NC_082696.1, read as the reverse complement.
GACATCCTTACATATAAATGAAAGCAGTCAAAATAGGTCACAGTTTTAACTTACAAGATGTGGCTATAAAATAATTAGATTGTATGAAGGAGTGAAGAAATGGCTCTTAATAGAGTTTTACAAAGAAAGTTCCAAAAGTATTTTGAGGGATAGAGAATTGGAGAAAAGGCATTTAATCTGTTAAAACTTGTGTTCTCTTTTACATTAATTTGTGTTTATTTGAAAAAAAAAATCCCAAGAGTCTATTGTTTTATTGTCACACTGTTGTCTCTCAAGTAGCCAAGCTGACAGCTAAGCCACAGTGATGTCCGCAGAGGTGGACCCCGTACAACGCTTTCTGTGGAGAAGAGTATCAGTGAGTCGATAGGAAGACACGGTCTTTTATTGGGACTGCAAGGTGGAGCTGTAGGGAGGACTTATCTGAGGGAGAAGAGATGATCAGATTAAGGTCAAAAACTAAGGTTATTAACCTCCTAGAATATCTCTGCACCAACAGTGCTTGTGTGCTGCAACATGTGCTTCCCGTGTCGTATATATTTTTTGGGGACTGACAAATTTTTATCGAGATGTATTTCTGGAAACTATCCTTCAGTCTAGGCAAAACTGCTCGTGCTGTTCAGACCCACTCCTACACATAAGGGGGTCTCTTAAGTTCTTTACCCCGTTTCAAATGAGGGAATCAGTGCAGTCTGCTGTCTCCTAACCAGGGTTGATGTATATTAATTAATTAATTAACGATTTAATCATTCAGACCCTGCATAAGTTCAAAACGTTATGAAAGTAGTGCCAAAGTATTTAGTACAGATAAATACTTGGGACTTTAGTGTTGTCTAAGGAAACTCTGCATTTCTATAACTGGATCCTTACTTGGGAGTGAATGGAATTGCTGGAGATAGTTTCAGGTATCCTGAGGTAACAAGATCACACTAGCAATTATCTCCTCAAACTTTAGAAACCTTTAAAACTTTCTGACAGGAGCTGGGGAAAGGCAGAGAAAAGATAAATCTTTTCCTTTCTGATAGTTCATTATAAACCCAATATGTGTGAAAACCAACAATCTGGGTCACCTGAAAATAGACTTTGGAAACTCACTAGCATTTCATTTTATTTTCCATAGTAATCAATGGGACAACAGATGTTAGTTTCTGGATATGGCTCTAACTGTAGATTTTTGATGTATTCTTCTTGGCATTTTTAAAAAGTTGTAGTGAGCTTACAATAATTTACAACTGATATTTTTATCCCCTGTAGAATGGGATTAACAGCTGTCTTCAATTTTATAGCTACTACAGTTTATTCTATGCTAGGTTCTTTTTCTCATTTAATCCTTATGGCCCCCCTCCAAGGTATTATATCCACTTGACAGACAAGGATCTTGAGGCTTGGAGATGTAAGCAATTTACTCAAGGATATAGATGGTAAGGTGTAGGGGATCTTGACCAATTCACAAGTTTTTATTCAAAGTTTAAGTAACATACAAGATGGCAACATTCCTGGAGCATTGTAGTGTCCCGGGAATATTTAGTTGCTTCCTTTCTTTCCCCCTTAGATCATGGAGAGGAGAGACGCCCCCTTAATGTGCATTTTCCTCTTCCACTCTTTTTTTTTTTTTTTTGCGGTATGCGGTCCTCTCACTGTTGTGGCCTCTCCTGTTGCGCAGCACAGGCTCCGGACGCGCAGGCTTAGCGGCCATGGCTCACGGGCCCAGCCACTCCGCGGCATGTGGGTTCTTCCCGGACCAGGGCACGAACCCATGTCCCCTGCATCGGCAGGCAGACTCTCAACCGCTGCGCCACCAGGGAAGCCCCAAGCTGAGGCTTTTGATGGCCCATTTCTATGAAGTTTAAGCAAGTGACATTGAAACACTTGTCTTAGGTACACTCCTAATTATAACAAATATAAGAATTACATTTCTTATCTTTTCATAAGAATTTTTATCAGTAATTTTTTTGCCATTGTCACTTTGTAACAGGAACGTTTACTTTCCTCGCCTCCTCGGTTTGACCCAGAAAGCATTTACTCTGAGGCACAGAAAAAGATGAGGTCATACTATTCAGATCATGTGGTGATACCAGTAACACGTTGCATCAATTGTTATGACCATTAGGTGGCAGGCTGATCAAGAATGACATCGCCCTGGGAAACTGGACAGTACTCAATGTCTGTCTGGCTTCTTCTCTGGCCAGAGGGGCAAGTAGGCTTTTCCTGGATTCAGAATGCAAGCTGGATGAATTCGAGCCTCTGTTGCCTTATGGACCTATCACCCCAATTACCATTCCTCCTCATTTCTGCTTTTAGGCCTTCAAACACAAAAGACTAAGCATCCTATTCCAGGTAAAAGAGTTATTTCCATACTATCGTGATGTGACCCTAGGGTCCTCTTAAATAGACATCTAGAACTCAGAGGGGTCACACTCTAAAATTTTGAGTCCTGTAAAGAAAATTTAAAAAACACCAAAGAGGGCTTCCTTGGTGGCGCAGTGGTTCAGAGTCCGCCTGCCGATGCAGGGGACACGGGTTCGTGCCCCGGTCCGGGAAGATCCCACATGCCGCGGAGCGGCTGGGCCCGTGAGCCATGGCCGCTGAGCCTGCGCGTCCAGAGCCTGTGCTCCACAACGGGAGAGGCCACAACAGTGAGGGGCCCGCGTACCGCAAAAAACAAAACAAAACAAAAACAAAAACAAAAAACACCAAAGAGGACTTCCTTGGTGGTGCAGTGGTTAAGAATCTGCCTGCCAATGCAGGGGACAAGGGTTCGAGCCCTGGTCCGGGAAGATCCCACATGCCACGGAGCAACTAAGCCCATGTGACACAACTACTGAGCCTGTGCTCTAGAGCCCGTGAGCCACAACTACTGAGCCCACACGCCACAACTACTGAAGCCCGCACGCCTAGAGCCCGTGCTCCGCAACAAAGAGAAGCCACCGCAGTGAGAAGCCCGTGCACCGCAATGAAGAGTAGCCCCCGCTCGCTGCAATTAGAGAAAGCCCGCGCGCAGCAACGAAGACCCAATGCTGTCAAAATAAATAAATAAATTTATAAACAAACAACAACAAAAAACACCAAAGAACCCAGAAGTGGTGATGGGAATTTACAAAAAGAAGGGTTTATTAACTACAGTTCCTGGAGAGACGTAACTCGACAAAATTACCTCCTTTTTCAGTGGTTATGAGAAGTCAAAAAGTTTCAGTCTAAATTGGCTTTCAGGGCTCCATCGCTGGTGGGGATCCAGGTCTTTTCTCTCTCACTGTACTCTTTCCTGCTCTGAAGTGGTAGTGCCTACTGGCGCTCAGTGTCTCAACCAAAACAAAGCAACTTTGTCCCCATGTTTCTTCAGATTTGACAAAATCTAGTTTTTGCTCAAACCTGTCTGCATTACATGACCTCCACGGGAGTGATGTTTTTGTCTGGTTCAGTTACTGCCTCTGATGCCTGAGTTACTCCAGACCCCGTGCCACCTTCCCCACTCCGCCTCAGCTCCATTTTCAGACCCTACATGTGGCTCTAGTGCTAGCGCGTCCCCTGGGGTGTTCCAGCTTGTATCCTTGCTCAGAATTCCAGCTCTGCCTTGTTAGTCCTATCACCACGTTACTGATTAGGCTCTACTACCAGCACCTGAACTTCTTGCCTATACTATTCTAAACCTGTTTCAAGGCTCTGATGCTGTCACCATCAAGTCAGTTAAACTCTACTTTTTCATGTCCCTGTGGTTGCTTGATGGAAACTAATTATAATTGTCCCTCAGTTCCATTGGGGATTGGTTCCAGCCACCCCCATATCAAAATCTGGGGATGTCCTTATATAAAATGGCATAGTATTTGCATATAACCTATGTACATCCGCCCTTATATACATTAAATCACTTCTAGGTTACTTACAATGCCCAATACAATGTAAATATTATGTACATAGCTGTAAATACAATGTACTTCCTATTAAGTAGTTGCCAGTTCCTGGCAAATTCATGTTTTGTGTTTTGGAACTTTCTGGAAAATTTTTTCCAGTATTTTCAATCTGTGGTTTGTTGAATATGTGGGTGCAGAACTTGCAGATATGGAGGGCCAACTTAAAAATACTTTGTTTTATTGAAATATAGTTGATTTACCATGTTGTGTTAGTTTCAGGTATAGGGGGAACAAATTTTAATAGAAAATTCAAGAGATTCTCCAGAAAACTCTTGGAACTAGTAAGAGTTTTGCAGGGTTGGTGAATCCAAGATCAACATACAAAACTTAATTGTATTTTTTATACCATCAGTAATGCATTAGATAATGCAATTTATTATTTAAAAATTTTTTTCACATCTTTATTGGAGTATAATTGCTTTACAATGGTGTGTTAGTTTCTACTGTATAACAAAGTGAATCAGCTATGTGTATACATATATCCCCATATCCCCTCCCTCTTGAGCCTCCCTCCCACCCTCCCTATCCCACCCCTCTAGGTGGTCACAAAGCACCGAGCTGATCTCCCTGTGCTATGCAGCAGCTGCCCCACTAGCCAACCATTTCACATTTGGGAGTGTGTATATGTTAATGCTACTCTCTCACTTTGTCCCAGCTTCCCCTTCCTCCCCTGTGTCCTCAAGTCTGTCCTCTACGTCTGCGTCTTTATTCCTGCCCTGTCACTAGGTTCATCAGTACAGTTCTTTTAGATTCCATATATGTGTTAACATACGATATTTGTTTTTCTCTTTCTGACTTACTTCACTCTGTATGACAGACTCTAGGTCCATCCACCTCATTACACATGACTCAGTTTCGTTCCTCTTTACGGCTGAGTAATATTCCATTGTATATATGTGCCACATCTTCTTTATCCATTCATCTGTCGATGGACATTTAGGTTGCTTCCATGTCCTGGTTATTGTAAACAGTGCTGCAATGAACATTGTGGTACATGTATCTTTTTGAATTATGGTTTTCTCAGGGTATATGCCCAGTAGTGGGATTGCTGGGTCATATGGTAGCTCTATTTTAGGTTTTTTAAGGAAACGGCATACTGTTCTCCACAGTGGCTGTATCAACTTACATTCCCACCAACAGTGCGAGAGGGTTCCCTTTTCTTTACACTCTCTCCAGCATTTATTGTTTCTAGATTTTTTGATGATGGCCATTCTGACCAGTGTGAGGTGATACCTCATTTCCATAATATTGATTCTTCCAATCCAGGAGCATGGTATATCTCTCTAACTGTTTATGTCATCTTTGATTTCTTTCACCAGTATTTTATAGTTTTCTGAGTGCAGGTCTTTTGCCTCCTTAGGTAGGTTTATTCCTAGGTATTTTATTCTTTTTGTTGCGATGGTAAATGGGATTGTTTCCTTAATTTCTCTTTCTGATCTTTTGTTGTTAGTGTATAGGAATGCAAGAGATTTCTGTGCATTAATTTTGTATCCTGAAGGAAAACTTGAAGGGTATCCTGAAACCTTACCAAATTCATAGATTAGTTCTAGTAGTTTTCTGGTGGCACCTTTAAGATTTTCTACGTGTGGTATCAAGTCATCAGCAAACAGTTATGGTTTTACTTCTTCTTTTCCAATTTGTATTCCTTTTATTTCATTTACTTCTCTGATTGCCGTGGCTAGGACTTCCAAAACTATGTTGAATAATAGTGGTGAGAGTGGGCATCCTTGTCTTGTTCCTGATCTTAGAGGAAATGCTTTCAGTTTTTCAGCATTGAGAATGATGTTTGCTGTATATGGCCTTTATTATGTTGAGATAGGTTCCCTCTAAGCCCACTCTGTGGAGAGTTTTTATCATAAATGGGTGTTGAATTTTATTATTATTTATAGTAAAATATACATAACAAAATTTGCCACTTTAACCACTTTTAAGTGTACAGTCCTGTGGCATTAAATACTTTCATACTGTTGTGTACCCATCACCACCATCCATCTCTAGAAATTTTGAATCTTCTCAAACTGAAACTCCCTACCCATTAAACAATCAATCCCCATGCCCCGCTCTCCCCAGCCCCTGGCAACCACCAGTAAAATGTACTTTCTATCTCTATGAATTTGACTACTCTGGGTACCTCAGATAAATGGAATCACACAATATTTGTCCTGTTGTGACTTGTTTATTCCACTTAGCATAATGCTGCCAAGTTTCAAACATGTTGCAGCACATGTCAGAATTTCCTTTCTGAATAATATCCCAGTTGTACAAATATGTCACATTTTGTCCATCCATTAATTCATCAAGGAACACTTACATGGCGTTCCCCTTTCGGCTATTATGAATAAGGTTTCTACGAACAAGGGTGTACAAATACATGTTTGAGTCCCTGCTTTCAGTTGTTTTGGGTGTGTACCCAAAAGTGGAATTGCTGAATCATATGGTAATTCTATGTTTAATTTTTTGAGGAACTGCCATGCAGCTTTTCACCATGGCTGCACCATTTAACATTCCTACCAGCAATACACAAGAGTTTCAATTTCTCCACACCCTTTCTAATGCTTATTATTTTCTGTGGTTTATTTATTTATTTATTTGATAATAGCTATCCTAATGGGTCTGAATTGGTTCCTGTATTATTATTTCATTTTGCGGTACGCGGGCCTCTCACTGTTGTGGCCTCTTCCGTTGTGGAGCACAGGCTCCGGACGCGCAGGCTCAGCGGCCATGGCTCACGGGCCCAGCCGCTCCGCGGCATGTGGGATCTTCCCGGACCGGGGCACGAACCTGTGTCCCCTGCATTGGCAGGGGGACTCTCAACCACTGCACCACCAGGGAAACCCCTCCTGTATTGTTTTGAAGCAAATCCCAGACATCATAAATTTCACCCACAATTATTTCAGTATGTATGTCTAAAAGATAAAAACCCTTTCAGAAAGTATAACTCCAGCCTAAAGAATTAATAAAAATTCTTTAATATCATCAAACACCCAATCAGTATGCACAATTTCAACTGTTTAGAAATGGAACAATCCAGGGTTCTGTTTGGATCAGGAGCCAAATATATTCATACATTGCTACTAATTGTTGTCTTTTAAGTCTCTTTAAACCTTTGGTTTCAGACACGGTCCCCCCGCTGCAGTGTTGGTATAGCCATGTCTCACCAGGAACTCTGGTCTCAAGTGCCGGAGTCAAGGCCTCTGCACGCAGTACCCTGTGAACAAGTGAAACTACACTAAGCACAAAGGAAAAGAAAGAAAGGCTGGGGATGAGGCCTGAGCTCCTGTGGTGGGAACGCCTAGTCCAAGCCACTGGACTAGCAGAGAACTTCAGGCCCCAGGGAATATTAATGTGTGAGCTCTCCTCGTCTCTGCACCAAGACCCGACTCCACCCAACTGCCTGCAAATTCTAGTGCTGGACGCCTTTGGCCAAACAAGCAGTGAGACAGGAACACAGCTCCACCCATCAAAAAAAATTAGATGACAAAATATATGGTAGAGATGAAGGAGCAAGGTAAAAACCAAAAGGACTAAATAAATGAAGAGGAACTATGCAACCTACCAGAAAAAGAATTCAGAGTAATGATAGTAAAGATGATCCAGAATCTCGGAAATCAAATGGAGGCACAGATTGAGAAAATACAAGAAATGTTTAACAAAGACCCAGAAGAACTAAAGAACAAACAACCAGTGATGAACAATACAATAACTGAAATGAAAAATACAGTAGAAGGAATCAGTAGCAGAATAACTGAGGCAGAAGAACGGATAAGTGACCTGGAAGACAGAATGGTGGAATTCACTGCCGTGGAACAGAATAAAGAAAAAGGAATGAAAATAAATGAGGACTGTGTCAGAGACCTCTGGGACAACATTAAATGAGCCAACATTCAAATGATAGGGGTCCCAGAGGAAGAAGAGAAACAAAAAGGGTCTGAGAAAACATTTGAAGAGATTATAGTTGAAAACTTCTCTAACATGGGAAAGGCAATAGCCACCCAAGTCCAGGAAGCACAGAAAGTCCCATACGGGATAAACCCAAGGAGAAACATGCTGAGACACATATTAACCAAACTAACAAAAATTAAATTCAAAGAAAAAATATTAAAAGCAGCAAGGGAAAAGCAAAAAATAGCACACAGCGGAATCCCCATAAGGTTATCAGCTGATTTTTCAGCAAAACTCTGCAGGCTAGAAGGGAGTGGTAGGATATATGTAAAGTGATGAAAGGGAAAAACCTACCACCAGGATTACTCTACCCAGCAAGGATCTCATTCAGATTTGACGGAGAAATCAAAAGCTTTACAGACAAGCAAAAGCTATGAGAATTCAGCACCACAAACCAGCATTACAACAAATGCTAAAGGAACTTCTCTCAGTGGCAAACACGAGAGAAGAAAAAGAACCACAAAACAAACCCAAAACAATTAAGACAATGGTAACAGGAACATACATATTGATAATCAACTTGAATGTAAATGGATTAAATGCTCCAACCAAAAGACACAGACTGGCTGAATGGATACAAAAACAAGACCTGTATATATGCTGTCTACAAGAGACCCACTTCAGACCTAGGGATGCATACAGACTGAAAGTGAGTGGGTGGAAAAAGATGTTCCATGCAAATGGAAATCATAAGAAATCTGGAGTAGCAATAGTCATATCAGATAAAACAGACTTTAAAATAAAGAATGTTACAAGAGACAAGGAAGAACACTGCATAATGATCAAGGGATCAATCCAAGAAAAAGAAATAACAATTATAAATATTTATGCACCCAATATGGGACCACCTCAATACGTAAGGCAAATGCTAACAGCCATAAAAGGGGAAATTGACAGTAACACAATAATAGTGGGGGACTTTAACATCCCACTTACACCAATGGACAGATCATCCAGACAGAAAATAAATATGGAAACACAAGCTTTAAATGACACAATAGACCAGGTAGACTTAATTGATATTTATAGGACATTCTACCTGAAAGCAGCAGAATACACTTTTTTTCTCAAGTGCACACGGAACATTCTCCTGGATAGATCACATCCTGGGTCACAAATCAAGCCTTGGAAAATTTAAGAAAATTGAAATCATATCAAGCAACTTTTCCAACAACAACACTATGAGATTAGAAATCCATTACAGGAAAAAAAACTGTAAAAAACAGAAACACATGGACGCTAAACAGTGCACTACTAAATAACCAAGAAATCACTCAAGAAATCAAACAGGAAATAAAGAAATACATAGAAACAAATGACAGTGAAAACACAACAACCCAAAACCTATGAGACGCAGCAAAAGCAGTTCTAAGAGGGAAGTTTATAGCAATTCAATCTCACCTCAAGAAACAAGAAAAATCTTAAATAAACAATCTAACATTATACCTAAAGCAACTAGAGAAAGAAGAAGAAGAACAACAATGGAAACCCAAAGTTAGTGGAAGAAAAGAAGTCATAAAGATCAGAACAGAAATAAATGAAATAGAAATGAAGAAAACAATAGCAAAGATCAATACAACTAAAAGTTAGTTCTTTGAGAAGATAAAGAAAATTGATAAACCTTTAGCCAGATTCATCAAGAAAAAATGGAGAGGATTCAAATCAATAAAATTAGAAATGAAAAAGGAGAAATTACAACCATCACCACAGAAATACAAAGGATCATAAGAGACTACTACAAGCAACTATATGCCAATAAAATGGACAACCTGGAAGAAATGGGCAAATTGAACCAGAAACAAATAGAAAATATGAACAGACAAACCACAAGTAATGAAATTGAAACTGCAATTAAAAATCTTCCAACAAACAAAAGTCCAGGACCAGATGGCTTCACAGGCAAATTCTATCAAACATTTAGAGAAATGCTAACACCTATCCTTCTCAAACTCTTCCAAAAAACTGCAGATCGAGGAACACTCCCAAACTTGTTCTATGAGGCCACCATCACCCTGATACCAAAACCAGACAAAGATATCCCCCCAAAAGAAAATTACAGACCAATATCATTGATAAATATAGATGCAAAAATCCTCAACAAAATACTAGCAAACAGAATCCAACAACATATTAAAAGGATCATACACCATGATCAAGTGGGATTTATCCCAGTATATACACAAGTCAATCAATGTGATTCACCATATTAACAAACTAAAGAATAAAATCCATATGATCATCTGAAAAGATGCAGAAAAAGAGTTTGACAAAAGTCAACACCCATTTATGATAAAACCTCTCCAGAAAGTGGGCATAGAAGGAACCTACCTCAACAAAATAAAGGCCTTATATGACAGACCAACAGCTAACATCATTTTCAATGGTGAAAAACTGAACGCATTTCCTCTAAGATCAGGAACCAGACAAGGATGTCCATTCTCTCCACTATTATTCAACATAGCTCTGGAAGTCCTAGCCACGGCAAGCAGAGAAGAAAAAGAAATAAAAGGGATCCAAATTGGAAAAGAAGAAGTAAAACCATAACTGTTTGCTGATGACATGATACTATTTGTAGAAAATCTTAAAGATGCCACCAGAAAACTACTAGAGCTAATCTATGAATCTGGTAAAGTTGCAGGATTCAAAATTAATGCACAGAAATCTCTTGCATTCCTATACACTAACAACAAAAGATCAGAAACAGAAATTAAGGAAACACCATTTACAATTGCAACAAAAAGAATAAAATACCTAGGAATAAACCTACTTAAGGAGGCAAAAGACCTGTACTCAGAAAATTATAAAACACTCATGAAAGAAATCAAAGATGACACAATCAGATGGAGAGATATACTGTGTTGTTGGATTGGAAGAATAAATATTGTGAAAATGATTATACTACCCAAAGCAATCTACAGATTCAATGCAATCCCTATCAAATTACCAATGCCATTTTTCACAGAATTAGAACAAAAATTTTATAATTTGTATGGAAACACAAAATAGCCCAAATAGCAAAAGCAATCGTGAGAAAGAAAAAATGGAGCTGGAGGAATCTGGCTCCCAGACTTCATACTGTACTACAAAGCTACAGTAATCAAGATTGTATGGTACCGGCACTAACACAGAAATATAGATCAACGGAACAGGATAGAAAGCCCAGAGATAAACCCACACATCTATGGTCATCTAATCTATGAAAAAGGAGGCAAGAATATAAAATGGAGAAAAGACTGTCTCTTCAATAAGTGGTGCTGGGAAAACTGTATAGCTACGTGTAAAAGAATGAAATTAGAACACTCCCTTACACCATACACAAAAAATAAACTCAAAATGGATTAAAGACCTAAATGTAAGGCTAGACAGTATAAAACTCTTAGAGGAAAACACAGGCAGAACACACTATGACATAAATTTCAGCAAGATCCTTTTTGACCCACCTCCTAGAGTAATGGAAATAAAAACAAAAATAAACAAATGGGACCTAATGAAACTTAAAAGCTTTTGCACAGCAAAGGAAACCATAAACAAGATGAAAAGAAAACCGTGAGAAAGGGAGAAAATATTTGCAAACTGACAAAGCAAAGCAACTGACAAAGGATTAATCTCTAAAATATACAAGCAGCTCAGGTAGCCCAATATCCAAAAAACAAACAACCCAACCCAAAAATGGGCAGAAGACCTAAATAGACATTTCTCCAAAGAAGACATACATATGGTCAAGAGGCACATGAAAAGATGCTCAACATCACTAATTATTGGAGAAATGCAAATCAAAACTACAATGAGGTATCATTTCACACTGGTCAGAATGGCCATTATCACAAAATCTAGAAACAATAAAGCTGGAGAGGGTGTGGGGCTAAGGGAACACTCTTGCACTGTTTGTGGGAATGTAAACTGATACAGCCACTGTGGAGAACAGTATGGAGTCTCCTTAAAAAACTAAAAATAGAACAACCATATGACCCAGCAATCCCACTAGTGGGCATATACCCTGAGAAAACCATAATTCAAAAAGACACATGTACTACAATGTTCATTGCAGCTCTATTTACAACAGCCAGGTTATGGAAATGACCTCAATGTCCATCGACAGATGAATGGATAAAGAAGATGTGGCACATATGTACAATGGAATATTACTCAGCCATAAAAAGGAAAGAAATTGGGTTATTTGTAGAAATGTGGGTGGACCCAGAGTCTCTCATACATAGTGAAGTAGGCCAGAAAGAAGAAAACAAATATCATATATTAGCGCATATATGTGAAATCTAGAAAAATGGTGGAGATGAACCTTTTTGCAAGGCAGGAATAGAGATGGAGATGTAGAAAATGGATGTGTAGATACTGGGGTTGAAGGGAGGTTGGGATGAATTGGGAGATCAGGATTGACACATATACACTTCCATGTGTAAAATTGATATCTAGTGGGGACCAGCTGTATAGCACAGGGAGCTCAGCTTGGTCCTCTGTGATGACCTAGATGGGTGGGGTGGGGGGTGTGGTGGGACGGAGGTCCAAGAGTGAGGGGATATATGTGTACATATAGCTGATTCACTTCGTTGTACAGCAGAAACTAACACAACATTGTAAAGCAATTATAACCCAATTTAAAGAAAAAATACCTGTAGTTTCTTTCAATTCTCTTTATTTTTCCTTGCAATTTAGTTGTTGAAGACATTCGATTGTTTGATAAAGTATTCCACAGTCTAGATTTTGCTAATACATCCCTGTGGTATTTAATATGCATTTATTAATTTCCTTGCAATTTTTTTGTCCTTTTATTTTTTTTCCTATACTGTATTTCCTTGCAAATTTTTTTATTTTTTTAATTTTTTATTTTGCAGTATGTGGGCCTCTCACTGTTGTGGCCTCTCCTGTTGCGGAGCACAGGTTCCGGACGCGCTCCGCGGCATGTGGGATCTTCCCAGACCGGGGCACAAACCCGTGTCCCCTGCATCGGCAGGCGGGCTCTCAACCACTGCGCCACCAGGGAGGCCCTCCTTGCAAATTTGAATCAGATTCAGGTTCAGTCTTTTAGGTGGTTCTGGGTTCTTCTCTAAGGAGACTTAGAGTATCTGTATGTTTCCTAGCAGTCCTTTATGATCATTGTTTCGGTCTGCATAATCCAATATGGTAGTCACATGTTGCTATTTAAATTTAAGTTAATTCAAATGAAATAATAACAAATTCAGTGTCTTGGATGTACTGACCACATGTCCAGTACTCAACAGCCTCATGTTGCCCATGGCTACTGTATCAGGGTGGATATGGAACACTTCCATCCTTACAGAAAGTTCTATTGGACAGCACTGGTCTAGATCTATTAATTCACCAAGGGTTGTGATATGGTGCTATTCTGATTCTAACATTTATTTTACATTTTACTAGCTGGAAAACTTCCAAAAAGAGAACTTTCCCCGTACCTACTATTTGCTTACCAGTGATACAGTTCATGTAGGAAAGACAGGATAGAGTTGAATACTTTCCCTTTAACGAGATTGATTCTATCAGTTATAAATAAGTAAACCATGCTTACGTCAACATTATATAATTATTGTTCACTACAGAGCCAACTAATGAATTATGGTTACACTTCCATTTTTATCTATTTTAAAAAAATATTTGTTCATTTATTTACTGTTGGCTGCGTTGGGTCTTCGTTGCTGTCCACAGGCTTTTTCTAGTTGTGGCGAGCGGGGGCTACTCTTCGTTGTGGTGCGTGGGCTTCTCATTGCGGTGGCTTCTCTTGTTGTGTAGCACGGGCTCTAGGCGCACGGGCTTCAGTAGTTGTGGCGCACGAGCTCAGTAGTTGTGGGTCACAGGCTCTAGAGCGCAGGCTCAGTAGTTGTGGCTTGTGGGCTCTAGAGCCCAGGCTCAGTAGTTGTGACGCATGGGCTCAGTTGCCCTGCAGCATGTGGGATCTTCCCGGACCAGAGCTCGAACCCATGTCCCCTGCATTGGCAGGCGGATTCTTAACCACTGCACCACCAAGGAAGTCCCTTTTTTTATCTATTTATTTTTCTTTTCTCTAGAGTTTCTAAATTTCCTTCCCTTCATTACACAATTTTATATTACCATAGTCTCAATTTTCTCCCCCAGTTTTCCATTACATTTATCTTTTCTACTAAGGTCCTTTTTTCCCCTTGAGGCCTTATTCCTGGAATTCTTCCTGTTGGAACTTCTGTCTTCATTGCTCTCTGGGGTTATATATACTTTTTCCTGAATCTCATGTCTTCCTTTTTCTTGGATTATTTCGTTTGTTTGCTAAATACGTCCTCCAAAAGTAACTTCCTAAAAAGAGTTTGTTGAAGGCAAAGTTTCTGAGCCATTCCATTTCTGAAAACATTTTAATTCTATTGTCATTCTTGTTTGATAATTTGGTTGGACAGAGAATTCTAATTTTAAATTTTGGACACTCATACAGAAAGTTAAGGACAAGCCTTGTTATTATTATTCCTAGTTAATTTCAGTATCATTCCTTGTCTTCCAGTGGACAGGGGTTTCCTCCTCTGTTCTGGGTAAAAAAGATTCTGGTGTTCTGTGCAGGACTCTGTCTAAATAGGTGTCAAATAGATGATAAATTTAAGTAGATGTTCATTTCATACATAATATTTCTGAAATTTTATACAGTTTGAATGTGTAAAAAATCAAACAACAGACTTGAGGATACGGACTGTGCTCTAAATCAGCAAGTAATGTTTCTCTCAATGCTTCTCCCAAAACCAGCCTCACTGATCTGAGAACAGAGGGTGGAAAAGAGGCACGAATAACGTTCAAAGATACTTGAGGGATTTTATATACTCTTTTGCAGACTGGGTAAGTTTGTTTTCCGTTAGATGAGGGATAATTGCCTCATGTTGGGGAAAGCATGATTTTTCTGTTTTTTGTTGACGTTGAGTATGGTTAAAAGGGGTATATACAGAGGCCTAGTTGATGACGCATGGACTTTGGTAGCTTTGTACTGTGCCGACTTATCTAAGATGAAGCTAAATTTCCTAGAACTCCCCTCCCTGTATAGTTATGAGTTAGTGTTGGCCATAAGAGATACTTTATATGAATTTGGAAGCCAGCAGTGAAACCGAAGTCATATTTTTCACTCTCTGAAGGTCAGTGCAGGGCTCTAGGCGTTGGCCACTAGCCCAGATTTCTGCTGCTGTGTCAGTTGACTTGTGGGTGTGGGGCGGCAGTGGGTCTCGTAGCCCCTCCAGTTCTCAGGGGATCTCGTCCTTGAGCTTTTCTGAATGCTGGGCCAAGTGCATATGCAGCCGGCTTCTCCTGCAGGTTGCCCATGACGTCCGACTTGGAGGTGTTAATAGAGACATGGGTTCCATGTCTCTTGCCCTCATGCTTCCTTGTTCTGGTCCACATGTAGCTTTTCTGCCCTGGCTGTCTTAGAGTGACTTAGACTCAACGCTAGGTGCAGAGTCAATGGCTGCTCCCACAATCGCATAGGATCTATCTCCTACAGATTCCTCTTTTCTCAATGAACCACACCCTAAGACATGTCCAGAAGGGACACGGGAACAGTGTAGGGTTCTTATGCCAAAGGCCATTCAGTTTTCATAGGGGGAACATATATAATTTTTTTGTATCAAAACTCATGAATTTTATTCCAAAGAGTTTCTAAGATGCTCCCTTAAAGACTACTTGCTAAAGCAATATCATTTTTATTGTTTTCTTTTTAAAAGAAAAATTATTATATATATGTTCATTGTAGAAAACTTGACAAATCCAGGTAATTACCTGCATACTGATAACATTTTGCTGAATACCCTTCCAGTTTTCCTTCAATGCATATATCTATGATGTATATGTATACATAAACACAATTTATTTTTATAAAAATGGAATCATTTAAATTCTGTTTTATAAAAGACTCCTCCCAACAGCATCAGGAATATTTATCTTTAGATAATTAAATAGTCTCCAAAACAAACAAAATAATAAAGTCTCCAATTCAAGAACGTAATTTTAAATTGCTTCACAGTATTCTGTTGCATAGGCATACCATAATTTATTTAACCCCATCTCTTATTGTTACTATCAGACAACTTTAAGTTTTTCTTACTTAAAAAAAAAAATCTAGGAAGAAGATTTTTTTTTTTTTTTTTTTTTTTTTTTTTTTTTGCGGTATGCGGGCCTCTCACTGTTGTGGCCTCTCCCGTTGCGGAGCACAGACTCCGGACGCGCAGGCTCAGCGGCCATGGCTCACGGGCCCAGCCGCTCCGCGGCATGTGGGATCCTCCCGGACAGGGGCACGAACCCGTGTCCCCTGCATCAGCAGGAGGACTCTGAACCACTGCGCCACCAGGGAAGCCCAGAAGATTTTTTATTAATCCTTTTAAGCAGTTTTACTGAGTGGCTACTCTGTGCCTCATCTCTGTGCAAATCTACATGGTTAAGTTTTTCTTGTGTATTGCGAGAAGGAAGGCATAAACGGGGAGGCTGCATCAATTTAAAATCTGCACAGATGTCATTTTACGAAACAACTAGGTGGTTCTAAACCTTTCTAGAAGACTTCTTGGAATGCAACATTATCAACTAATCTTTTGGAGTGCTTTTTACATTTTCCTGCCTCTAGAATAAACCTGAATTTATTGATCCATCTTACGAAGTGAAGCTTGGAAAGAATTTTCTCCAGGTTTCCAACTTCCTTTTCTCATCAAAGAGAGAGTTTACCTGTAGACCCTCTGTGGCCCACAGTATGTTGAAATGAGGCAGAATTTCAGTCCCTATCCCGGACCTGCTGAATCAGCATCTGCACTTCACTGTGATTCTCATACACATTAGAGTTGGAGAAGCACTGATTTAGACTTTGACAGAGCCCACACTTGACCCTGAACAACAGAGGTGAGGAGACCAGACAGGCAGTAACAGCTATGTCAGGGACACAGGATGTGTACCCAAAGACCCACTTGGACCCTTTTCACTTTACCCAAGCCCTGCCTGCACAGGAAGTCGGCCACTAAAGATAGGAGTGCGGAGGAGACAGGAGGACATAGGGACGTCTGCTAGCTGTTCAGCAGGGTGAAAAAGGGTGGAACAGGAAAGGGAGGAAAGCGAGTTCCTGGACTCCAAAACCACAGTTGGTCTAGGTGCTACTTTCCCCCTTATTTAGCACATAGCTTTGTGAGGAGACACCCTTGGCTGACCTCTTTTCTTTTTGCATTTTGTCCCGTATTAAAATGTGACCATCCAAAACTTTTCTCCATGAATTAGAAACTTTAAGTTGTTAGGGACTGAATGTGCCTGTTTTCCAACAGTTGCTGGCAGTTCCCTGCTTTTATGGTGTAGCCATGGTGAAACCTGAGTCATCTGAACATGGTGACAGCACCAAGCAGTGGGGAAGGAGCTACAGACAAGCCAGGACGCAGGAGCTGGAGCTCAGCAACTGCTGGGCACCCTGGGCCACTGGTCTTCCTAAGCATAGGAGAGCCACCCGAATTCTAACGTGTTTACACAAATTGCTCCAGGCTTCACAGTGCTAATGAATATCTTCTGTAGCAGAAGTGCTTAGCGATAGCCCACAGTATAGAGCATCTCCCCCGACAGTTGTTTCTCAGAGTTCTGAGGAGCAACACCTAACTTCCGCATGTGCCAGAATTTTCTTCCTCTTATTCTTTTTTTTTTTTTTTTTTTTTTTTTGCGGTACGCGGGTCTCTCACTGTTGCGGCCTCTCCCGTTGCTGAGCACAGGCTCCGGACGCGCGGGCTCAGCGGCCGTGGCTCACGGGCCTAGCCGCTCCGCGGCACGTGGGCTCTTCGCGGACGGGAGCACGAACCCGTGTCCCCTGCATCGGCAGGCAGACTCTCAACCACTGCGCCACCAGGGAAGCCCATTCCTTTTCTTTTTTTAAACGGAGAAACCACATTTTTCCTGGAGAGGTAAACGATATACGTGAGTTTTTGTTTCAAGGGAAAGAAGTTTTTCTCTTGTGCCTATTCATTCGTACATATTGAACAACTACCAGAAAATACACTATTTGGCGTGTGTGTGTGCGTGTTTGCCGTTTCTCTAAAATTCTGACTCATCGTCTGGACGACAATGACTGATTTTTTTCCACCTCACAAAGTTGCTATGAACGTCTCCGTACAAGGATGGGCCTGTTCATGCACCCCGGGCACGGGCGGTACAGCGCTAGCATAAACAGCCCGAGGAGCCGGGTGGCCAGGGCAGCAGGGCTGCCGCCCGGGGTTTGCGGTGCGGCCCGGGGCGCCAAGCAGCGCCATTGCGATGCGGCGGGAGGGGTGGAGCCGCCGCGTCCCGGCTCAATGTAGAGCCCTCGCTCCGCTCGCAGGCGCGCCCAGTGCAAACTGCTAAGCCTGGAGTCGGGGAGATCCGGGAGGAGGTGGAAGGCCACACCCCGCGCTGCCCGCGAATTTCCTCCGGAGCCCGCGGTCGCCGGGCAGACGCCGCCGAGATGCGGGGCCCGCGGCTCGGGACCGCCGCCCGCCTCTTCTGCGTGTGGAGCGCGGCGCTGGCCGCCGCCCCCCGGTAGGAGCGCGGGACGGCGGGCGCGGGGCGGCGGGCGCGGGGCGGCGGCGATCCCCAGCCGGACCCCGGCCTGGAGATTTGATCATGCATCGCTTCCCCTCGTTTCTTCGCGGGACAGTTGCTGTCTCCACCCGCGAGGTTGTTTAAGCGCCTCTGGCCGTAACTGCTTTCGAAAGACAGCATTTTATTTTTAGTCCACGTTGCCTCTGCGTTCTTCTCAACTTTTAGCTCCCAAATAATGTGCCTTCTTCTTTTAAAGACATATATATATATATATTTTTCTAAACAAGATGCCTCAACTTTGGCAATGACAAGGTGTGACCGAGGTAGCTGAAGTATGGGTTTAGGTGCAGACATCGTGGGAAGATAACGAGTGAGACACCTAAGTAGTGGAAAGCACTCCCTCGCTTCCCCCCAGAGGTTTTTGCCCTTGAGCCCTAATCCCTAGCTTGGGCAGGGAAAGTGCTGTTTCAGCGATTTTTATGCTCTGCTCTACCTGGAAATGTCAGCACTGATAGTTTAATTTCAGATGGTATATTTTAATCAGTGGTGTTGATTAGATGATGTTTTCTTGGGTAGATGCCCAAACATAAAGGTTTCAATAAGAAACAAGCAAAATCCGTGTGTGTGTGTGTGTGTGTGTGTGTGTGTGTGTTTGTGTGCGTGTGTGTGTGTGTGTGTGTGTGTGTCTTTAAGCCAAGAACAAAAAATTACGCTGGGATGATGCCTTCTGTAAAGGAGAAGTTTAGAGGCTAGTATTGATACTTTGCCAATAACTTCTGCATGTCCCAGCGTAAGCCATCCTGTGCTATTTGTGGTTTATAAAATGGAAATAATAACACAGGCCGGTCCTCTAACAGTGCATGGATTACCGCATTAAAATTGATTTATGGGAATGTATCAATAAAACATGATAAATATAATGAACACTGCTGTATGTTATATATGAAAGTTATGAAGAGAGTAAATCCTTAGAGTTCTGACCACAAGGAAAAATATGTATTTTTTCTATTTCTTTAATTTTGGATCTATATGAGATGTTGAATGTTCACTAAACTTATTGTGATAATCATCTCATGATGCATGAAAGTCAAATCAATTATATCTCAATAAAACTGGATAAAAAATGGATTTATGGGGATTATTGTTGTTTCAATAGCATTTCAGTGCAGTTGCTAAATGGAGCAGTGAGGCAATATTAATTGGAACAGTTGCAACTGGCACAGTATAGGGAGCCTATGAAATTTGAGGATCTCAAAAGAATGGAGATGTGAGGGTAAGAAACTTTGTTTTTCCCTTGTTGTTGGGAACTCTTTAGGCCCAAGTTTCTGGTGACAGCCCCTGGGATCATCAGACCTGGGGGAAATGTGACCATTGGGGTGGAGCTTCTGGAACACAGCCCCTCACAGGTCACTGTGAAGGCGGAGCTGGTCAAGATAGCCGCGAACCTTGCCGTCTCTGTCCTGGAAGCAGAAGGAGTCTTTGAAAAAGGTAAGATAACAGCAGAGTCTTAACTCATCTGCAGTAATAATTGGAGTATGTTAAGAAAGCCACGTGCTATGTGATGTAGTGGAGAAGCCCCCCATTTTCAGTGGCTTACACAATACCCTTTTATTTCTTACTCATGTGGAGTCCAAAATGATGTTCCTGGGATGCTCTTCCAGGTAGAGATTGTGAGGCCCAGGTTCCTTCCCCTTTGTGGCTCTGTCGTCACCAGTACGTGGCTTCCAATCTGAAGGGGAAGAGCGTGGAGTGTCTCCTGTGGGAGGTCTTTATGGGCCAGGCCTGGACGTGGCTCATATCATTCCTCCCTCCTCTGATGGCCACATTTAGCTGCCCAGGAGGCTGGGCACGTAGGACAGTGTGTGCCCAGAAGAGGAAATGGGCGTAGTTAACAGTCTGGCACAAAACCATATTTACGTATGGTTTATGCAAACCAGGTATGACCATATTTATTGGACGCAGAGGATTTTACTCAGTAGGCCTGTGGGTAGGAAAAGAAGAAGTTAAAATCTAGTTTTATGCAATATTTTTTAGTTTTTTAAGTTACAGGAAAAAAAAGAAAAACAATGTAAAAGAAGTCGGAGCCATTTGTAAAAGAACCCACATATCTTGTTTTAAATTTGGGTTCTAACCAGGCCCAGGATTAAATTGGGTCAGTGAATGTCTTCTTTTTCAATACTAAGGGCAGAATAATTTGGGGGGTAAATAGTTAAATAGGTAAACTTTCTTTCACATTAAAATGAACATTTAATTTTTTCTAATTGAAAGAGTAATGTATACTCAGTGCAAGCAACCTGGCAAATACTGGAAGTAAAGGGAATAAACCAAAATCCTACCTGTAATCCTACCACCCAACTGTAAACACTGTTAACTAGAAGCATGTTTAGATGTTTAGTCAGAGGCCAGCAATTGAGGCATAACTTCCTATGATGTTGAGTTATCCTTTAAAAGAATCATTTAAGGGCACAAAGTGAAGGGTGGATGAGATTCCACAGTAGCTCATTATGTAAATGTTTATCCTTTACCAGCATAGAGAAATTAACACCATCAGGAAATGAGATAAAATCAAAGTTTATCTACATCGGAGGTTCTTTCTCTGTTGGGAAGTTGACTGACTGGGTGGGTAAGTTTGGAGTCAGGAAGAGGTGATGTGTGCAGGGGCCAGGCCACTTTGTCTTTCACAGGAGTAGTGTCAGGAAAGCGGGAGGCCTTGTTTCCCTGGAGAAGCAATGCAGTTAGCGCTTAAGATCTGAGACTGAGTCTTAGCACTAGCTGTGTGATCTTGGGCAGGTTACTTAAATGCTCTGAGCTTCAATTTCCTCATCTATAAAACGGGGATAATGTACTTCCCAGGGCAGTTGTAAAGTTAAAATCAGTATCTAGTACCTATTAGGCACTCAATAAACAGTAGCTGTTAATATTGTAAATAGGAATACTATTGAAGAAGATGCAGGAAGCATCATTTCCTTTTTACATGGGGGCAGATCTCTTACTTTTATTATTGAACTATTTATTCTGAAAATGAATGAATCTTCGTCTTGTGATAATGGCTAAAGAAAATATTGAAATACTAAGTCACAGCAGACCACACTTAAGGTAGTTCCACATTCATTATTTATTCATTAAGAATTATCATTTTGGCTCTACTAGTGTGACAGTTTTACTACAATGCAAAGGTCCAGAATAACAAGGATGATCTTGATAAATACTTGGGCTTTGCTCGGACATTTGCGTGTGCTTATTCTAGAATTTCTCCTTTGTTGTCTTTTCTGCAGTCTCCTTCGTCAGTCTTGTTTCTTTTCTTCTGCAAATAGTACGAACACTGAGGTGCTTGTTACTGTGGCTTGGTTTTAAACTTTATTCTTAGATTTTTCCTCTGGGAGGAAAGTTCGTCATGCTTTTGGGTAAGGCTGAAGTGGGTCGGACGACACTATCCTGGGAGCTTAATGGATCTTTGAAAAAGAAAGAGAGAAAATGCACTACTTTCAGGGGCTGTTTTGGACGCAATTGACATACAGTTTCATTGAAAATACCATTGCAACCCTTCTCCCTCTTTCAAAGGAGAATGTTAACTTTGTTATCAGGGGCTGTGGGTCATTGTTCTCAGAGCAGATGCTTCCTGTAAAGTTAGGACTTAAGGACCAAGACATTTCTCCCTCCCTGTCCTTACATCCTTTGCTTTATCTGATTTCTCCAGGTGTAACAATATGTAGATAAAGGAGGACTTTCTAAATTAGTGGGGTCTGGATCTTCCTAGGATTCACTTTTTCCTTGCCACATAAACACAAGCAAAGAAATACATTTTAGGTCTGATTATTTCATCATTTTCTTATGATGGACTCCAAGAGGTCCTGCCAAGGAAAGATTGGTTTTAATAAAGGTCTGCCTGCTAGCAGAGCTGGGTAAGGAGGGGGATTGTTTCTGAGTGGCTGTTTCTAGCAGTCCTGCTGTTCTTAGAAATTCCTGGGGCAGGGCGGTGTTTCACCATAACCAGAATGCATTTCTAGCTTAATTTGTGTCAGAAATAGTAATAGCTAAAGCATTAGAATTGCAGCGTATACCTTCCTTAATAAAGGCAGAAAAGTATGGCTTGTCCTCAAGGAAAAGTTCATTTATTTGTTTGGCAGATGTGGGAAAAATTTTGTTTACATTCCCATCCTTGAGGCCAGTAGCATGGATTGCATGACAGTTAGTTTATTCATGTTTAAATATATTAATTTTATATTTATTGGGGATCAATTAATTTTTATTTATTTATTTTTGGGTGAACAATAGCCCTTGAGGAAAAGTGTTTCTAATAAACTTTGAGGAGTTCCCTAAGGGTATATTAATGCGTTTTTAGTGGTGACATTCAGATATTGAAGTGTACTTGTCATTGTTACGAACACCACTCTCATCCTCCTCTATGGTGAATAGAACTAGGTTCCTAATCTTATCTTCTGTTGTACAGAAGAGTTAGTTAAGTAAATGTAATCGATAAAATTCAGCAGGTAGTAATTACCAGAGAAGATGGAGCATCTATTGGCGTTTGAAATCAAGTCAGACTGTCTGTTGGTTGGAGAATGAGTCTGTCCCCTTATTTCTTAGCTTCCTGGCGTTTACCTCTTCCTTTACTGTGATGGTGCCCTGGAGTTCCATGCCAAATCAAGAAAAAAAGTGAAGAACATTGGAATTCACAGGTCATAAATGAGAGCTATCTTCTCATCTTTTTTTTTTTTTTGCGGTACGCGGGCCTCTCCCGCTGCGGAGCACAGGCTCCGGACGCGCAGGCTCAGCGGCTATGGCTCATGGGCCCAGCCGCTCCGCAGCATGTGGGATCTTCCCGGACCGGGGCATGAACCCATGTCCCCTGCATCGGCAGGCAGACTCTCAACTACTGCGCCACCAGGGAAGCCCTCTTCTCACCTTTTAAAGCGTGTGAAGGAATTGAATCATTTCTGATATCCTGGAAACCATAGTTTCTGCTTTATTTCCCGATCTCTTTTTACAAATTGAAATGTTCATTTGTAAACTTTCATTGTTTTTCCTGAATGAAATGTACTTCAAATAATAAAGAATACACCCCTTTCCTCCACTGATGAATTCTTTGTCGCTGGTTTCACATATACCTGATATAAGATAAAAACCTAAGGAACCACCATACTGTTCTCCATAGTGGCTGTACCAATTTACATTCCCACCAGCAGTGCAGGAAGGTTTCCTTTTCTCCACACCCTCTCCAGCATTTATTGCTTGTAGACTTTTTGATAGCACAGGGAACTCTGCTCAACATTCTGTAATAACTTAAGTGGGGAAAGAATTTGAAAAAGAATAGATACCTGTATATGTATAACTGGGTCACTTGGCTGTACACCTGAAACTAACACAACATTGTTAATCAACAATACTTCAATATATTTTTTGATGATGGCCATTCTGACTGCTGTGAGGTGATAGCTCATTGTAGTTTTGATTTGCATTTCAATATAATATAAAAAAAATAAAATTTCTACCCCCCACCCCCGGCAAAAAGAACAAAAGAAAAAAACCTAAACAGAAAATCTCAGCTGCAAACTTGGGTGCAAGGCAGGGCGTCTCCTGGCCTGGAGGCTCTTCTTATTTATTTATGGCGTTGAGCCTGCTTCCATCTTTCCACTGAAGGGTCTGGGTGAGGTGAACTCTATGTGTATATCTGTATCCTTTAATAACTTGCCTTTTCTTCTTGCCCTAAAATCTGGGAGAGCTAATGGGGTGTTTACCTTCTATTCTTTAAGAATGAAACATTCTTCTTTGTCTTTATTGTCTTTTTAGCTCTCTCCCATTGACTATGGGGTGCTTTATTTTCTATCTCGATTCAGTAAGGATGGGAAGTCAGTATTTTATAATTGGAAATATTAGCTGAAGAACTTAAAAAACTCATCCAATTCTGTTTGGATGGCTTTCTAGTGGAAACAAAGCTCCTGACATACATTTCATGGCTTGTAGATCAAAATCAGTAACTGGTTTTTATGAGCGTAGATGAATTAGTATGCTCTGTGTGCAGGCCTCCCAGGGAAGGTTTGCACGGGCAGCTGTGCCAGTAGAGCTCATTTGGAACCTGCAGTGACATGAGAATTATTTTTAAAGGGTGTGGGTTCTTCTTTCACATGTCTTTGGTATTGTGTGTAGTATATATTAGTAAGAAGGTGGGACCTGAGGATAAAGGACCAGAGTGTAGTCACGATGAGCGTGGGCTCTGAAGCCGGGCTACCTGATGCCCTTCCATCAGTGGTTGTGTGTCTGTGGGCGGTCACCTTCTCACCAGGCTTCAGTTTAATCATCTGAAGAGCAGTGGTTTCCGCCTTGTACAATTATACGGTTAACGTGAGGGTGAAATGAGGTAACGTTTAAAGCACTTAAACACATAGGACTTACTCAAGAAATTGGTACCTATTGTCATTAGAAGATGATGGCAACAGTTATGTCAGAGGCAATTCTTAGTCACCTGTTGGGATGATCTTGAACTGGGGACTCTATAAAAGGCACCTCACTAGGAGGGGATGGGAAGGAACGTAACATATTAAATATTGAGTTTCCTTATAGTGCCAGGGACTTTATGCACAATTTTTAACTTCAATAACCCTTGGAGGAATGCACTATTATCTTCATTTTAGAGATAAGAAAACTGAGGCTAAGAGAGAATAGTTTTCCTGGGATAACACATTAAATGGTATAGCCTGAATGTGAAGTCGGTTCTGTTGGTACTGATGGTTCTGAAGTTGAAGGCTTTCCACTGCCTGAAAGAGCATGAAATACTTTTTGTTTGCGATATTGATGCAGTGTGGTATCAGTCTTCCTTGAAAATCATTTTCTCGTTTGCTTGTGGTAGTTCAGAGCTGGATCTCATGAAATCTAACCTGGATCTGAGAGTTGCAAGTTGCAATGCCAACTCTCCTCCTAATTTAGTTTGGGCTTCGTAGAATTTTGGAGCTGGTCGGGGTCTCAGAGATAAGCCAAATCAATCAGCTAGTTTATGGCTGAGGAGACTGGGGGGTGGTGTCTGGTGACTTGCCCAGGGTGAAACGCCTTTTGGTGGTAGAGCTGGAAACAGATCACAGGCGCCCACATTTGCAGCCGAAGCTACTTCCGTGATACTCTAGGAAACGCTCCGAACATATGGGGAACTCTGTGTGAGACTTAGGGTATATTTGCGAATGTTGCTTTATCTGATACGGAAGAAAATAAGGCTAACTAAGGAGTTTAGAAATGCTTACCTGCGTTTTTGTGCCAGTTTCTTGTTTCAGCTCAAGGTGGAGTTGCTCTTTATGGACTAATGGTTCTGCAAGGGGTGGGAGTGGGTGGCTAGGCACCTCAGATCTTTTCTAAAACTAAATTCTGCTGCTGTGTTTCTCAAAATGTGAGTCATATTTATTCAAAATGCAGATTCATGGTCACCCTATCAAGACATGGGTGAGGTCTGGGAATCTAAACTTTATTTTAAGCAGTCATCACAAGTGATTCTCAGCTGTGTTAAAGTGAGAACAACTGCCCTTCGGTTAGAAGGATTCTCATGGATTGTTCCGACCAAGTACCGGAAAACCTGAGGGTGAGAGGCAAGCCTTGGCAAGTTCTGTGATGATTCAAGGCAGCTGAAGGTCCCGCCCAGATTTCTGTATTTGCCTTTCAAGTGGCCCCTAGCTCTAAACGTTGGTGTTAATGTAAAGCAGTGGAGAAACAGGTCTTGGGGCTTGACTATCAATCAGTGATGGAGTGAAGTTGAAAGTGAACAGACTGATTCTTTAAACTCCAAGCTAAACACGTACCACTGCTCTTCTAAAGGGGAATGAGTCACTGAGGGCTTGTGGTGGGAGCAGAAATCAGATCCTGTAAGAATCTGGGCGGGGTTGCTGTTTGATCCATTATGCTGTTAAGAAGGATTTACAATGCTGGAACGCCTTGTTTCCTGGATGACATTTCCCCCCATTAATTTATTATTTATTGATTATTTGCGTGAATGAATGGGGGGTGTGACAGAAGAGGAAGGAAGGCATTAGAGAAGGTTCAGAGGTTTCAGAAGGGTAAGTATAATGTTAAAAGTGCAGAGGCTGGAGAGTTTTTATTTCTTGTTTGTGTCGAAAATTCAGTGTGGTTGGTAAATAGTGCTTCTTTTGTGTGACCCTGTGCCTGGTACTGTTACCTTTTACACCCAGAGCTGTACAGATGTCCATTCATGAGTGGTCCACCTCTGCTGATGTATTTGGCATTTTGTGGGAACAGTTACTTCACATACGAGAGAAGGGAAGGGTGTGTCAGAGGAAAAGAGCCCAGGGCTGGGAGTGGCAGACATGAGAAGGAGACAGAGCTTCGTGTGTGTGTGTGTGTGTGTGTGTGTGTGTGTGTGTGTGTGTGTGTGTTTTCTGAAAAGATGTTACATTCTGCTTTAGATGTAAGTGTGGGGAGACACCCAGGTGGAGATACGCAGCAGATAAGTTTGAAATTGTAACTAGGGGTAGAGTTGAAGGCGTTGTTTTCAGAGAGGCAGACAGTATTTGAAGTCTTGGTGGGAAGGCGTGGGATGTACAGGAGGCAGCGCTTATGGAAAGAACAAGCCTGATGACAGGCGCTTGTGAGGAGGGAAAGAAGTCAGTGAAGCTCCTGGCCCGTGAGCAACCGAAGCAGGGATGGATTGGAGACGCTGAGACGTCTCAGAAGCCAAGGGAAGGAAGAAGACCAAGAAGTTAGGTCTTAACAGTATGTAGTGTCCCAGAAGGTCAGAGAAGAGAAGAGGACAGGAAAAAGGGCACTAGAGATCCTCAACTGGATGGTTTTCAGTCGATTGTTGGGAGCCAAGTTTTCAGTAATAAATAGGTGGTGAGGAAATATAATCAGAAAGTGTAGACCACTCTTTTCAAATTTTTATTTATTTTTATTTTATTGTATTTATTTTATTTTATTTTTGCGGTACGTGGGCCTCTCACTGCTGTGGCCTCTCCCGTTGCGGAGCACAGGCTCCGGACGCGCATGCTCAGCGGCCATGGCTCACGGGCCCAGCCGCTCCGCGGCATGTGGGATCTTCCCGGACCGGGACACGAACCCGTGTCCCCTGCATCGGCAGGCGGACTCTCAACCACTGCACCACCAGGGAAGCCCGACCACTCTTTTTTTAAAATAAATTACTGCAGTAGCCTCCTAGGTTATCTTTTTTTTTTTTCTCCCTACACTTACGGCTTTATAGTCTATGCTCAATCCAGTGGCCAGAAAACATAGGCCAGATTTTGTCACTCCCCATCTCAGTATCAGCCAGTGGCCTTCCGATGACCTGTGACCCCTACGCGATCTAGCTGCCTTTGATCTCGTTTCACACGACTCCCACCTCACTCCGCAGCCTCTCTGGACTTCATGCAGGTCCTACAACACACCAAGCACGCTCCCATCTCAGGGCCTTTGCATTTCCTCATCTCTCTACCTCTAATGCACTCTGCCAGGTGTCTTCACGACTCAGCTGCTTAGGTTTTGATTCAAATATCACCTTTGCAGTAGACCACTCTGTAGAAGTTTCACGGTTGAAAGGAGAGAGGTGGATTGTCTCTTAAAAAACACAGTAGAGGGCTTCCCTGGTGGCGCAGTGGTTGAGAGTCCGCCTACCGACGCAGGGGACACGGGTTCGTGCCCCGGTCCGGGAAGATCCCACATGCCGCGGAGCGGGTGGGCCTGTGAGCCATGGCCGCTGAGCCTGCGCGTCCGGAGCCTGTGCTCCGCAACGGGAGAGGCCGCAGCGGTGAGAGGCCTGCGTATGGCAAAAAAACAAAAAACGAAAAACAAAACACAGTAGAGAGGTAAAAGGGTTGATGCAGAGGGGAGGGGTGGATAATTCAGGGTAAGAAGAGATCAGGTTCGAGAGCACGGGTGAGTGGATTAGCGTTAAAAAGTACTTTTTCCTCTGATGTAAGAAGAAACAGAAGAGAAAGAAATATTTTGAAGTCTGAACTTGAGATGAATAAAATTGAAATATGATTTTAGAAAACCTTGCTATAGTTTCCTCTAAATTGTGCAGATCTGTCATCTCTTTGTAGGAAGTGGGGATAAACGTTAAAAGCAGTGGCTCACTGGGGAAAGAAACAGAATTGGAGATATTCCCTGGTGCTGCGCTAACCTGGGTCCCTGCTGGATTGTGGGCTATTGAGATGCAAGGGCTGACACCCGTACTGGCATCAGGGGAGGGCACACAGGAGAACGGGGAAGAGAAAGGGGCTTTTCATGGTGGACGTGTGCCTCACTTGAAGCTTGAGGGGATGGGGTAGAGGCATTTTATTATCACTGTGGTTGTAAGTGTGAATAAGAAGTGGAGTTGTAACTCATCACATCTTGGTCTGGGCTAATAGGACCTCATACCAAAGGTACAGTGACAGAACTGGAGGAGTGGAAATTATGGGGGTCCTCTGTCCCTTCTAGTCTTCACTTCCCTTAGGAAAACCCCATGACCTGACTTTCTTCCTTTGCAAGAGTGAGGGTGAAACTGATCAAAGAAGATTTGGTGGAGGCTGCGGAGTAGGGAGGTGGTGGGCAGGTCTGTGGGTCTTTAGTTCTGAAGAAGTGATTCATGAATTAAAATCTGAAAACCAGAGTGGTAAAGCGCTTGGAAATAAACAGGGAGGAAGGTGTTTTAAGAGCACCTGGCAGGGCTTCCCTGGTGGCGCAGTGGTTGAGAGTCTGCCTGCCAATGCAGGGGACACGGGTTCGTGCCCCGGTCCGGGAGGATCCCACATGCCGCGGAGCGGCTGGGCCCGTGAGCCATAGCTGCTGAGCCTGCGCGTCCGGAGCCTGTGCTCCGCCACGGGAGAGGCCACAGCGGTGAGAGGCCCGCGTACCAAGAGCACCTGGTAGCTTCTTTTGGCAGGACAACGTTAGGAGTTTACATTTATGAAAATGTAGCTGGCAGAAACGATTTAGTATTATAAATTTAAATTTCACTGAAATACGTGTTACATCTCCTAAGGAAGAGAGGCACCAAATTGTATATGACACAATACTGGTGGCGTAAATGTTTGGTGACCACACAGAGTTCCTGTCCTTCTGTTCTTTACGAGGAAGCAAAGCAGATTTCATTTCATGTGCCAGCTCAACTTGATTGTAGAGGCTGCTCGGAGTGCTGTGTTGACGGTTTCAGGTCAAGCGTGGGTTTACTGAAATAGTGGTTGGATTAGCTGTGTCTGCCATGCATGGGAACGGGGAGTGTGGAATGAATGCTGCAAAGGAGCCTATTGCGTTGAAGACGGATGGTCCCCTGGAGGGCTACGTAGGTGCTTGAGGCAATAACAACATGGATAAGAGAAAATATGGAAGAGTGGGTGTGTCCAGATACCAGCGTGAGGGTGCAGTAAGCTACAGAAGCGAGACAGGAGGGAGTATGAGGTTTTTTGGGACTGGTATTTTAGAAGGAATTAGCTGGGTCTGTCCTGTACAGTTTGGGAGACTCTGGAGCCGCATTGGAACTGGGCCCTTAGCACTACTTCTTACTACCTATGTGGCCTTGGGCAGGTCGTTCATCTCATCTAGTCTCAGTGTCTTCATCTGCATAAAAGCAACAATAATAGTACGGACCTCAGAACACTGTTGTGAGGATTAAACGAGACAGTGCTTTAGAGCTGCACCGTCCAGTATGGTAACCACATGTGGTTTTTGAGCACTTGACATGTGGCTCGTACATCTTAAGATGGGCCGTGAGTATAAAATACACACTGGATTTTGAATACTTTTACTGCCAAAAACTGCGGCAAAACTCAATAATTGTTTCATATTGATTACAAATTTTATGGTAATATTTTAGATACATGGGATTCAATAAAATGTTATTAAAATTAATTTCACCCATTTCTTTTTCCTTTTTTTTTAAAAATGTTTTATTCTTTTTCCTTTTGTAATGTACTGCTTTAGGCCGTTTACCATGGTGCCTAGCACACAGTAAACACTTGGGAATGTCAGCTATGTTATACCGCGCGTCTCCCGGCATCACACCTAGCCCTGATGCCTCCCTCTCGAGCGCAAGCCTGTGGCATGAGGCCAGGTGTCTGTGTTTTAGCTTTTTTTTTTTTAATGCCGTGTGTCTCTATTGATGGCTCTTTGATTCTGACTGGAGTGGGCCTTCAACCTTACTCCTCATACCTTGAGGAAGGAGGATGTCTTCCCCAAAAGACCCCACACCATAGGGGTCGGTAAACTGTTTCCGTAAAGGGCCAGATGGTCGACACGGTAGGTTTTGCTGGCCTGTGGTGTTGGTTGCAGCCACTCGGCCATTGTAGCGTGAAAGCAGCCATAGATGGTGCATAACAAAGGAGCGTGCTCGTGCACCGACAGAAATTTACCTATGGACCCTGAATTTGGAGTTCGTATAATTTCCACGTGTCACAAAATATTATTCTTTTTAGTTTTCCCAGCTATTTAAAACCATTTTTAGTTCATGAACTGTACGAAAACAGGCATGGGCCAGACTTGGCCTGTGGGCTGCAGATTCCTGACCCTGCCATAATAAATGCCATGTACATTTAGCGGCCCAGAGCCTGGCTTGATTGGTTTTTCATATGTATAGAACCTAACATTTAGTTTATTTTTAAAAAATTTTTTTTTGCTGTACGTGGGCCTCTCACTGCTGTGGCCTCTCCCGTTGCGGAGCACAGGCTCCAGACGCGCAGGCTCAGCGACCATGGCTCACGGGCCCAGCCGCTTCGCGGCATGTGGGCACGAACCCGTGTCCCCCGCATCGGCAGGCAGACTCCCAACCACTGCGCCGCCAGGGAAGCCCTAACATTTAGTTTATATTGTACCATTTTATTTATTTTACTTTTAGTGGGTTTTCATTTGACCTATTTTATACTCAGTGGTCTAAATGGAACAAAACATTTTTTATGAAACTGTTATTTATTGAGATATTTGTAAGCAAGGGGAAGCAGGAGAGAAAAAACTTAAAGGAGTGTGTAGGGACCAAAGGAAACTTTTTTGTTTTGTTTTGTTTGAAATACTTGTGTTTTCTGTATGGATTGAATTCACTGAAGAGTTCCTTGGCTTAAAAATGACATTAAACCACGAAGCAGAAACATATTTTAAGGTTTTATCTTCCATGGATCTGTGGTGGAAACCCCGTTTCCCACTTTCTCCATCTGTGATCAAAGAAAATGCTGAATAATGAGGGTATTGATGAAAGAATATTTAATAACTTGGTAAAGAGGTCAAAACTTTTAGTTGCAAAAGTGATGTCCTTAAGTTCATTATTGTACATTACTGAACAGCAGAGAGCTGCCAAAAGTAATTAACCAGTAAATACTAAGCCAGGTACGTATATGGTGGAAAATCCTTTTTTTTCCCAATAGAGAATACTTCTGGACCTAGTTGGATTTCCAATTACACACTCTCCTTCCCTTCAGGGATTTTCTGCAGAGCTGTCTGGTGAGCACAGATGTCAGAAGAGGCAGCATATGGCATTATGGAGTGTGTTTCAAAAGTTAAGGAAAGGTTAGTTTTTGTGTATGCTTATTACACAATTTAAAAATAGCTTTGACTCTATTTGTAAATCAAATGACGGCCAGCTCTCAGGCCTGTGCCAAGTGTGAAGCTTTAAAACAAGGTTTCTTTTGAGTGGCTTTGGTGGCATTGGGAAGGAGAAAGCACTGCAGGAATTTTAAGATCTACTTTCTCTGGTTATACACAAAAATGATCTGAGTTTTACAGAGATTATCTGCAGTGAACATTGAGAAGGACTTCACAGAACAGGGCGCATCTTTAGTCAGTGATTGAGAATGCCGTGCAGCATTTTAAGAGGTGGTGACTATTTCCCTTGTCTGCGTAGAGCCCGGAGCTCCGGCAAAAGGGAGAAAACAATGTTCACAACAATTTGCAAATACAATCTATTTCATCCTCAACCTAGCAACCACAGAGAAAGAGATGACTATTTCTCATCTGCACTCCTACCACCCTGCCCCCGATTTTATATTTTGGTGCCGTAAATTACTGCTAGAATGTTAGGACGTTCAAATAAGACTTTACTAAGTGCCTAGGAAATTCCAAGCTGCCCTTGTCAATTTAGAGGGAAGACAAGTTGCAAAAAATCTCAAGTACTTCAAGTCAACCTTTTAATAAGGACGCATGAGACAAGTGAGCGGACTTTAAATTGGATCTCTCTGCACATCCTTTGAGTCACTCCTGAATCCAGCAAGAATTAGGGGTTTGTGGGAGCCTCTGTGCTCCTGCACCCTAGCTTCTGGGGGCAGCTGTGTGTTTCTTGGGTCTGTGATGGACACGGTCACATGTCAGAGCAGTGAGACCCAGGCATGCAGTCTACCCCCTCTTCCAATTTCTCTTTAATGAGAAAACCCCTCAAAGCTTTGACTCTATGAAGAGTCCCATTAAAAACAGAAGTTCTGTGAATGGGATTTCCTGCACCTCACATCTGGGTAGCTGGCTTTGAACCGCTGAAATGCTCGCCCTTCAGTTGATCAACCTACTAGGTTTATTTGGATTGGAGACTCGAAGCTGTTTTTTACTTTCTCCTTGCTTAGTGTCACTTAGATAAAAATAAATTACGCCCCCTTTCACAACACACACACAGACTCACAGACAGACACACACACAGAGACACACAGACACACACGCACACACACACGCAGCCTTTAGTCTGTGAGATTGCCGGTGATGGGAGGTAGCCAGTGTGTCAGGCCCAAAGGAAGCACATTGTTTCCTCCAGTCACTGGGCTGAGAAAATAGTCAAGCCCGATGGTTTATCCTAAAGTCACGAAAAATCAGTGACTCTGAATAATCGAGGGCGCTGTTTTGCTGGGGCCCAGCTCCCTGCAGTTTAGTATTTCTGATTTTATTCCACTGTGGGACGTTGTGGTGGGTACGATGCTGTACCACCCGGAACCAGCCTGTCGGGGATGAAGACTCATTCCCTGAAGCTACTGGGAAGGTTGCAGCCCACCGCCCTCCAAGCCAGCTTCCTGGGGGCTGCACCGCTAGGGAGACTCACCCTGCCCCAGGGGAACTCCTCCTTGGGTGGAGGTCCAGCCCCTCCCCACCAGTCAGGACAAGTCTCAGGGGTCAGCGCTGCTTCTGAGGGCGCCCCGTGGACACGGCTCGAGCCTGTGTTGAGGCTCTTGCCCTCCCCTCATCCCCAGTCCCGCCTCTGCATCCCTCCCCTTCTCTAGGTGCTGGTCCCAGGCTCTCGCCCTGTGCTTGAATCACCGTGTCCGAGTCGGCTTCCCAGGGAACCCGACCTTAGACACGTGTGGTTCTTGTTTCCTTTGAAGATGGGTTTTTCTGATCTTGAAATTAGCTTCAAACCTGTGAAAACGGTGTAGTGTGAAGAACTGATAAAAAGAGTTAAGAAATTTTCTAGCTTTTATATCCTTTCCAGAAGTTCTTATATAACACGAATTGTTTCAATGAGCTCCACCATTGCAGCGCCTGTAGTGTAACTGAGGGCTGGGAGAAACATTGTGGAAGAAGGATCTAGGTTCTGGTGATGACTAACATAGAGCTGAGGAGAGCCCGGAGTCCAAGGGGATTGCGATGTTGAACCTGTGTGACTGAGGCAATAAGGGTGTCAACATACACAAAGAGGCTACACAGGCTGTGCAACTTTTATAATAATCAAAGGTGGGTAGAATGCAAGAACAAAAGTACAGCTGCCGTTCTTCTACTGAGAGGCAGTGGCTTAGAATCTTAGCTCCGTTACTTCTTTCCTGTGTGACCCTGGGGAAGTCACTTAATATCTCTGTGATTCAGGTTCTCATTTGTAAAATAAGGATAATAATACTTAATATTGCTAGTTAATCTTTTTTATTTCAAACGTGTTCCAGTTATCTTTTGCTGTGAACGAACCTCCCAACACTTAGTAGCTTCAAACAGCAATGGTTTATTACTTCTTACGAGTCTCACTCAGTCCACTTGTACACACAAGTTTGATGATTATTCACCTGAATCAGTTATTACCATTATTGTTGTGGAATTTTCTAATTCCATGATTCCTTATACATTTATTTATTGGAATTCTATGGTAAAGAATAACTTTTTCTGAATATATATATGTATATATGTAGAAATGAATCTGTTTGCTGTACAGCAGAAACTAACACAACATTGTAAATCAACTATACTTCAATAAAATAAATTAAAAATTGTAAAAAAAAAAAACCCCTTTTTCTTCTCCTTCATTTAGTCATCTATTAAATTATATATCAGCACAAACTCATACTCTTATTTTATTCAGTAGGTTATAATCCATTATTTATTTGAATGTTCAAGTTATCTGACCATTGTCATAATAATGTCCAACTTGAACGTTCAAATAATTAAAAATATTTTTTTCAGATTTCCCATATTTTCCCTGTCCACCTGCATGGATAGCCTTCCCTATTATCAACATCACCCACAAGAATGGCACATTTTTTTTTTTTTTTACCAAGGATGAACCTGCAATGATGCATCATAATCACCCAAAGTTCATAGTTCATGTGAGGGTTCACTCTAGGTGTTGTGAATTCTGTGGGTTCTGATGAATGTGTAATGACATATGTCCATCATCATAATATCATACAGCGTATTTTCACTGCCATAAAATTACCCTATGTTCTGCCTGTCAGAGATCAGTTGACAGTATTTATAGGGTCTATTTCTGGGCTGTCTATTCTGTTCCATGGATATATTTGTCTATTCTTTTGCCAGTATCACATGGTCTTGATTACTGTAGCTTTATAGTAAGTCTTGAAGTCAGGTAGCATTATTCTTCCAACTTTGTTCTCCTTCAGTATTACGTTAGCTATTCTGGGTCTTTTGCTTCTCCAGGTAAACTTTAGAATCAGTTTGCTGACATCCATGAAATAACTTGCTGGGATTTTGATTAGGATTTAGGATTGCATTGAATCTAAAGATCAACTTGCAAAGAACTGATGTCTTGACAACTAAGTTTCTCTATTTATGAATATTGAATGTCTCTCCATTTATTTAGCTCTTTGATTTCACTTGTCAGAGTTTCGTAGTTTTCCTCATCTAGATCTTGTACACGTTTTGTTAGATTTATGCCTGTTTCTTTTTTTTTGGTGCTAATGTAAGTGGACCTTGTAATTTAACTTCAGGTTCCACTTGTTCATTGTTGGTATACAGTGACCATAATATTTTTAGTTGAGAAGACACTCTGTCCACAAGTGCTGAGCTACCTGGTAAAATCAGAGAAAATTCTGATGTGTGGAGGGTATTCTCAATTTCAATTTTTTCCCATATTGAACTGTTTATGTGTTTCAGCCCAGGTATTTTGCAGGGTCTGCCTATGCCTCTTCTCAACAAATATTTTTACAAGACAGAACTTGTTAGTTGTCTCTACTTATGGTTCTTTTGAGTGTTTCATCAAGTTTAGTTGCTGCATCATTATGGGGCTTCTCAATTTCCCTTCAATTCAGTATAGAGTATGCCTCTCCCATTAAAAGCAAGAACTTAATGAACAGAAGTTTCTTCCCACAAATGGAGATGTTCTCAAAGCATGATTATACAATTTCAAAGTTAAATCTTGTGCAGGTTAAACCCATCTCATATTAATATTTTGCTAAACCACAAAAAGATCCGGGACAAATACTCAATCAGAATGCGGGGATAACAGTGTGACCCAGACCATTCTGGTGAGGGCTCGCCTGTCTAAAAGGCCTTTTGTGGTCTGGTCCAGCCTCATCTCTACTGCCTCTCCTGCCTCTGGTCGTGTCTCACACAGCTCTTCTCTTCAGTAGACTCCATGCCTTTGCACTTGTTGCTGCTCTGCCTGGGAACTGGTCCCCTCCATTCTCACCTGGCTCGTTTTTCCTTATCCTACAGCCCTAGACAGCATCATTTCCTCTAGGCGCCTCCGGTGGCCCCTCTGAAGTGCCCTCCCCCGCCCCTATTGCAGCCGTTCCGTGTGGACCTATATCTGTTCAATTGTTCTGCCTCCTTCGCCTTTTCAAGACATTCTTTGTCCTGTGTCCTAATTATTGAAGAGCGCTGCTCCTCACTTCCTAGGGTGACAGCTATTAGATCAACTGATCTGTGCTGTGTGATCAGTGACTCGATGAGTTGCTTATCTGCTTCTGAGAACATACTTGTAGTTCACCGAGGCCCCTTGGGGCAGTGGTCAAAGTGGGGTGCACACATCTGGGAGTCACAAGACCATTTATAAGGGAGTAGGTAGAAAATATACTAACTTTTATTTCCATTATTTTATTGAGAAAAACTAAGAAAGTCAGGTTTTCTAATATTTATATTTTGGTTGAGAAAGTCCATGTATATAACTTTATACATCTAACTTGACGTGGTACCGTGCACCAAATATTCGTATCGATTGAGTACTCCATCATAAACATCTGAAGCCCACTGCCGTAGAGGCACACTGACATGCCAGTGGGTGACGCTTCAAGCTTTTTGGCAGTGTAATGACATATTTATCAAGTGTTTCCTACATGCCAGCCACTGTTCTGTACCGTTTACAGGGACTGGCTTACTTATTCCTTACAGCCACCTTGTGTGATTGCCTTCATTTTGTGGGTGAAAAAATTGAACCTGGAGAATCAGGTAACATGTTCAAGGACAGGACTAGTATGTGGCTGATTTGGGATAGAACCTATGTGGTCTGATTGCAGAGGCCACTCGCTTCTCCCCCGCTCCATACTGTACCTGTCTGTTCCCATGGGGTGGGCACATGTGGCCTCCGGGAGGAGAGGGACCATGTCTGTCTTGTTCACTGTGGTACCCTTATAAGTGTTTCTTCAATGAATGAAGGAACCGAGGGCCTGTCACCGCCTCTGAATTCATGTCCCTTAAATGGGAACTTTGAATAAGTACTCTTTTATTTTTAACTTGAAACATTTTTTCCCTTGCAATAAATAGAGTTGATGAGAAATTGGCATGGGTTAAATTAGCAGTCTTTTTTAGGAACTTACATGAAAAATGTCTGCATCATTTTAATACTAATGGTCAGTTATGAGTCCCAGCTCACCCCTGATGTGACTAATGCCTTCCTTTTTCCCCTTTATCATGAGTGTATGAGAAATGAACATTAGAAATGAACCTCAGCTTCCCTCTGTACACTGTATGGAGTGTCCCTCAAACATGTACAGCCTTAAAAGGGTAACAAGAGCAGTAGCAACTTACACGTGGAAAAGAGAAGCAGAACGTAACTAATTTTTTGGGAGAGGTTTACCCACTGATCGCCTTTTAAGTCTTAATTCTTTGGCACAGGGATACGTAATAATCTCTCAGGTGTTCTGGGATTTAATAAAATTGTTTAGGTTTGGCTAAATAAGTTTGTGATTCTGTAAGTCTGATTCCCTCTACATCTGAAAGAGTATTAAGAGAGTCTTACAAGTTTTGTATTATATCACTGTATTTAAATTATGACTGTTTTCTTCCCCGTTTTCCTTTCAGGCTCTTTCAAGACACTTACTCTTCCACCCGTAAGTATTTATTAAAAAATTTGGTTTCAGAAATATACATTACGTCCGTGAAATAAATGAGTTAGTATTTTATTGGCTTTTATATTAATTTACATTCCTTGTGAGTTTGATGGAGTTCAGTTCCACCTTCAGATTGTTTAAGAATAATATTACTTCAGGGAGCTTGGATATTAGCCTCTTCAAACTCACAGTGGAGATTTTCCTCTCGTAAAATGGAGAACTTCACTGAGGGGGACTGGCCTGGACTGTTAGCATAGGTACCTGGGCGGGTTTGGTCCCGCTTCTGCCTTAACAAGCCTTCCAGTCTTGGGTGTGTACTCAATGCTCCATCCCAGTTTCTTTGTCCTGGAAAAGGGCAGTGCTTCACTGAGCTGAAGTGTACCCCGAGGCAAAATAAAACAACAGTAATTGATACCGACCCTGTCTTTGTTTAAAATTTTGATCTTTTGTTTCGTAATTTAATTTTTGCATCACCTTTGCTATTTAAAACTATTGAAAATATTCAAAAACTTTAACTGTTGATTACTGAGTTTTTTGGGCACGCTCTTAAATTTTGCAGTTGAGGCAAGTGCCTGGCTCACCTCACCATGGTCCCGGTCCTGGACGAGGGGGATAAAGGTATAGTCTATTTCATAGGGGTTACCTTGGAGGTGAAATGAGATGTGAACACGCTGTAGCATCTGCTACAGAAGTGGAAAGGGTTATTATTTTGTTGAGAGAGTCATAAAACCTGTTTATTAAATATGGTTTGTGAACTAGTCCTGTGTCTCATGGCTTTAATTTGGAAGTTTGTGCTTTTATTACTGTTTTGTTTTGGAGCTTCACACATTTAATGTACAGTCGAATAGA
Organism: Delphinus delphis; assembly: GCF_949987515.2. Taxonomy (NCBI): domain Eukaryota; kingdom Metazoa; phylum Chordata; class Mammalia; order Artiodactyla; family Delphinidae; genus Delphinus; species Delphinus delphis. The sequence continues at coordinate 78,450,316 of NC_082696.1, read as the reverse complement.
ACATAGCATCCACCAAGAGGACAATTTGGTGTACTTTTCTGGGACTAGATGACTGATGACTTTGACCCTGACACTTACGTAAGGTTGACATCTCCCGATGAGCCAGGTTCCCCGTTAACTCTTGAAGGTTACTTATCAAGCACATTCAGAAACCACATTCATTTTGGGGTTCTTAGAGAATATAGTGCTCCCAAACTGTCCTTTATAAAAATTACTTACAAAAATTACTTACATTCTATAGCTATTATGTTTCTCACCTATTTTTAAAAAATATTGATTTATTTACTTGGCTGCACCGGGTCCTAGCTGCAGCATGTGGGATCTTTTATTTATTTTTTAAAAAATTAACTGTGTTCTTCCAGTGTCTTTTTATTTTATTTTTTGATATTTATTTTATTTAATCTTTAAAAAATTTTCGGCTGCATTGGGTCTTAGTTGAGGCACGCGGGATCTTCACTGTGGCATGCAGGATCTTTTGTTGTGGCGCACAGGCTTCTCTCTAGTTGTGGTATGTGGGTTTTCTCTCTCTAGTTGTGACCCATGGGCTTAGTTGCCCCGTGGCATGTGGGATCCCTGACCAGAGATTGAACCTACATCCCCTTCATTGGAAGGCGGATTCTTTACCACTGGACCACCAGGGAAGTCCCAGCGTGGGATCTTTTAGTTGCGGCATGTGGGATCTTTAGTTGTGGCATGTGGGATCTTTAGTTGTGGCCTGTGGGATCTAGTTCCGTGACCAGGGATCAAACCCGGTCCCTTTGCATTGGGAGCGTGGAGTCTTAGCCACTGGGCCACCACGGAAGTCCCTGTTTCTTACTTATTATTATGTTTGTACTTACCTTACTAACAAATATACTGTTGTAATAATAGAAAGTGGGGTTGGGGGGAGGGAAGCCCTGAGCAGGCAGACGTGGGGAAAAAAACCCAATCTTAGTGACAATAAGATGTTAGGCCGCATTAATGTGACCTCAGACATTAGGTGCTGGCCCACCGGTGTCTGTGTCCATAACTCTGTTGAAAAAGTATTACAGTGAGAAGATTAAAATAAATCCTGTGTAATATAATTGTCTGGTAGCAGAAGGGGTTGAGATTTCAGTTCAGGAATCACAGCTCAACGCATAATAACTGTCTGCTTTCCTCAGAGACGTCTGCAGTGGCATGGCCTGGAGTGTAGCAAGTCTGGAAGGGGCAGGCATGTGGGCGGACGAGGGCACTCTGGCTGATTCCCATAATGTGCCTATAAGCTGTACTTGTCCCAATTAGCTACAAATTTGGCTACTATTAGCCTTAAAGTCTTAACCATGCGGAATACTGATCCCAACGTCTTATATTTGTCTTTAATATTATGCCATTTCTATTGTATGTAGATATAGCAATTATTTATTGAAAGATTTACCAGGAGTTATATTTAGGACTAGATCCCTTTTTAGTAAAACAAAATTTTAAAGGCTTAGTCATAAAGTGTCTGGGAAAATTTAATAACTCTTGGCAGAAATAGAAGGTTCTGCATTTTTATGAGTGTTCAATTAAAATAGACCCATCTTTCCAAGTGCTCTTGCATTCTGATGCTTGTAGATGTAATATTTTAAATTATTTTTAACGTCCTCCTGAAGTTTTGCTATAAAATATGAATATATTGGCTGCATTAAAACAAATATGTTTTTAATATCTAACTGGCTCATTGTTTCTGTTTTTGATACAGTAAAGTCAGCCTTCAATAAGAAGTAAATAAAAAACAGAATTTACACTTAACATAAAGATTATTGTTTGTACAAAACGTGCTAGAAAAAGTTTCTTTTTATTCTCTTTGTAAGTAAATCCAACTTAAAACGAGGGAGTGGTTTTTAAAATTAACATGCCTAAAAAATTTTTTTAAATTTTATATTGGAATATAGTTGATTTACAATGCTGTGTTAGTTTTAGGTGTACAGCAAAGTGAATCAGTTATACATATACATATATCTATTCTTTTTTAGATTCTTTTCCCATATAGGTTATTACAGAATATTGAGTATAGTTCCCTGTCCTACACAGTAGGTCCTTGTTGATTGTCCATTTTATGTATAGTAGTGTATATATGTTAATCCAAACCTCCTAATAAAATTAGAATGCTTTTAAAGTTTAATTACTAATATATTTTAAAATAGAAAGTGTCATCTTAAATTTCTCAGTTTTATTTTGAAAGTTATTTGAAATTACCATTACTTTTGGTAACTGGAGTTATTAGTGAAATAAAGTAGGATAAATACTATTGTGTTGTTTGTTTCCTTAAGACAGTTGATCTTTCAGAGAAGATGGTTTCAGACGGCCCGGATTAGAATAAGGAATCCATTTATTGTCCATCAAGAACCTTTCTGAACATGCCTCTATCATCTACCCGGAGAGTTTGCGTTTATGTATAGACAAAATAGACTTAGCCTAACTGAGAATCAACCGTGCTCAACTCAGATGCTCGTTGATATTTTGTTGATCTAAGCCCTGGGTATTGTATACCCCCAGACGCTTATTCTGCTGCCGGACAGTGTCTGTATATGGGAACTACATCTTTTCCCAGCCCCGTGACCTCAGTTCAACACGTAGGATCCAAAACCTCTGTGGCTAAATAATTGGTCCTTGTGTAAGAGATAAGGAAGTCTCTCGTTAGGGAACTCCTTTATTTCCAATTCTGGGAATCCTTTTTGGTAATTGTGTCCCCCAAGCAGGTGGGAAGCAATTTACCAGCAGAGCTTATATTACCTTCTGGGTCCTCTCCACTGTGGGAAGCAGGTTACAACCCACTGCAAGTCTGGCACAGAGAGAATCTTTCATAAAGGTTGCTTAACATCCCCAGTATTTTCTCCAGTCTCCTTCTCATTATGTCCCTCTACTGTTCCCAATGGATGACCAAGGTCTCTACTGACAGCCGGAGTCCATGGTGACACGCTAAGCGGTGTGGCGATGCCTCATCGTTCATGGGGGCGCACCAGGTCCACTCTGACAAGTCCATATCGTCACCCTAGACTTTCCAGCTCTAGGATTAGCACTGAGGCTCTGAGGATTCCCAAATCACCTAAATTTTACATCGGGAGAGGTGGGGTTTCTAACAGGGGAGTGTTGAAAACGAGAATTAGGGTAAGTGAAAGGAGCAGGAAGATAGTCAGTACCATCTCCTCTTGTGTCAACTCCCTGAAGGAGGATGGAGTGGGGGACAGAGTAAAATGGTTTGGACACTTTTGTGTTAATTCTAATTTTCTAACTCTTTGACCTCCTCGTGGTTAATAGGTCTCTTTAGTTTCAGACCTCTGCATCATTAATTTGACGTCAGTCTTCAATCTACTCTCTGTTCTGGGGCCTCTGTGCCACTAAAAATGATCCAACGATATCCAAATCATACAGAGAAATTCCATCTAATATATTTTTTAAGCATGAACTATTTATAAATCTGTGCTGTATACAAGCAAATGATGTGCTGGTTCCTGGCATATATATTTTCCTGCTTGCGGTATTAAGGACTCTGTTTAAAAGAATCTGAGGACTGAAGCATCATTTGAGAGAATAGAACATAAGGATGCAAGTTCCAGGCTAGATTCTCAGCCCTCTAGGGCGTACACCTTTGGTTCATGTTGAATCCCAAGCATGTAGAGCAACCTGGAGCTCAAAGGCGCTCAGTGAATGTTTATTTATTAAAGGAAAGCAAACATCAGTACTAGAGGTCATTTGAAGGTGATGTTCCTGATTGTTTCTCCTAACAGTTTACTATGAAAGTATCAAATATCCAAAAAACCTGAAAGAGTTTCATAGGGAACACTCCTATAACCACCACTTAGAATCTACTGTTAACATTTTACCAGACTTGCTCAATCACATATTTATGCATCTCCTCATCTCTCCGTCCATTAATTGATCTTATTTTTAAAATGTATTTCCAAGTAAATTGCAAACACCAGTATTCTTCTCCCTATTTCCTGCTGACCACTGTATTGGTGGTTTGTTACGTTTCCTTCATATTCTTATCCATGTTGCTGGCTTTTTGGTGGCTGCTATTTCTGGAAAATCTCCTTGGAGCTCTCTGTGGACAACTCTTATGTGCAAAACGGAGGCAGAACGTTAGTTTCAGAATCTCAGGTTTATGAATATGAAAATGAACTAAAATTCAGGTGCGCTAGTGATCGATTCTTGTGGAACCTGTTATCCCCAAACTTTGGTGTGACACAGCCGTAAACTTTGATTATTTCCCGCAGTTTCTGTGGGTCAGGAATTTGCGAGCCATGTCGTCGAGCAGTTCTGAGCTGCCGATGTCATCTGAAGGCTTCACCAGGCCTGGGGGTCCTCAGTAAGGTTGCTCTTCACGTGGCTGGCAGGTGGGTGGTGGCTATTGGCTTCTGTTCCTCCCACTGTGGGCCTCTCACAGGCCTCTTGAGTGTCCTTATCACATGGCCGCTGACCTCCCCCAGAGCGAGGAATCCAAGAAAGAGAGACCCAGGCAGAAGCTGTCCTGTTAATGACACAGCCTCATTCTCCTCTTGAGAGGCGAGTCACTGGGAAATTATGCTCTACCTTTTTTTTCTTTTTAAATTAATTTTTATTGGAGTATAGTTGCTTTACCATGTTGTGTTAGTTTCTACTGTACAGCAAAGTGACTCAGCTGTACATATACATATATCCTCTTTTTTAGATTTCCTTCCCATTTAGGTCACCATAGAGCCCTGAGTAGGGTTTCTTGTGCTGCACAGTAGGTTCTCATTGGTTATCTATCTTATACATAGTATCAATAGTGTATATATGTCCATCCCCATCTCCCAATTCATCCCACCTCCCCCCTTTCCCCCTTGGTATCCGTACATTTGTTCTCTACATCTGTCTCTTTCTGCTTTGTAAATAGGATCGTCTATACCATTTTTTTCAGATTTCACATGTATGTGTTAAGGTATGATATTTGTTTTTCTCTTTCTGACTTATTTCACTTTTTATGACAGTCTCTAGGTCCATGCACATCTCTCTACAAATGACCCAATTTTTTTTTACTTTTTACGGCTGAGTAATATTCCATTGTATATACGTGCCACATCTTCTTTATCCATTCGTCTGTCGATGGGCATTTAGGTTGCTTCTATGACCTGGCTATAGTAAATAGTGCTGCAATGAACATTGGGGTGCGTGTGTCTTTGTGAATCGTGGTTTTCTCTGGGTATATGCCCAGGAGAGGGGCTCTGACTTTTGAAGGGAGGAGGGTCAGAGAAATTTTGGACATATTTTAAAACCATCACATGAAGGCTCTTGTTAGAGTAGTATATAGTTCATCCCAGGTTTGAATCTCAGCCAGTGACCTGGAGCAACTTCCTTTACTCTTCCAAGCCCCAGGTCCCTGCTGTGTAAGCTGGTATTAGTTAGAGCACCCACCGGAAGGATTGTCGTGGGGTAGAATGACATGGTGCGCGTAGGCTGAGTGTGGCTTCTGGTCTGTTCATGCTAGAAGGGAGGATTTCCACTAGTGACAGAAACAGTGAAACGACGGTACCATCAAACTTACCAGGACTGTGACACGATGCACAAGATGCAGGAGGAGAGTGCATCCTAGGACAGGTGAGAGATCCTGGAGAGGGTATGGCAAGAAAGCAAAGCCTGTGCAAATGTGCCTTTCACCCGAGGCACGGAGGAGAAGGGTATTGTGACCCACAGTGACTGTCAGTGCGGAAGAGTTTGTGCTTGGGATAGGAAGTGACAAGGTGACTGCTGACAGAGCTGTGGGACGTGGTTCCTGCAGTCCAGGAACCCTGTGGTTTAACTGGAGAGCAAACTCTAGGATGTCGAAAGAGAGAAAACAAATTGTTTAATTTTGGTGGTTAGGAGGAGGGATGCATTTTTCAACGTCGTGATTACTTTTGATAATACTATGTATTTAAAGTTTCAATTCTCACTTACAGTTAAAAACATTTTTGAGGTAAAACAATGAGACTTTGATACATCTGATGTCTTTTTTCCCCCCAGCTGCCTATGAACAGTGGTGATGAGATTTATGAGCTCCATGTCACTGGACGTGCCCAGGATGAGATTTTATTCTCGAATAGTACGCGCTTATCATTTGAGACCAAGAGAATGACTGTCTTCATTCAAACAGACAAGCCCCTGTATAAACCAAAGCAAGAAGTGAAGTTTCGTGTTGTTACACTCTTCTCAGATTTTAAGCCGTACAAAACCTCTTTAAACATTCTAATTAAGGTGAGTGCCAGACAGAAATAAAGCTGGGGGTTCAAAGCCGTCTCACTGAAGCTCTCTTGGAAGTTCTGCTCACATGGTTGGTACTGGGATGTCTTAGGATTCACGTGGCTAAGCTTCCCTCCCAAAGTGGGATGGTTTCTCTAGGAAGGGGGATGGTACAGCACTGGGTTAAGGGCTTAGGCTCCAGAGTCAAGCCTGCTTGGGTTCCGGTCCTGGCTTCTTCATTGATTAATTCATTTGTCAAACATTTATTAAACTTCTGTGTCCTCGATACAGAAGGTGAGTCCCTGCTTAAATCGACTTTTCATTCCAGTGGGTAGTGGACAGACAATAAATAAACATACAGATATATACAAAAAGAGTGTGTGTGTGTGTGTGTGTGTGTGTGTGTGTGTGTGTGTGTGTGAGAGACAGAGAGAGAGAGAGAGAGAGAGTGTTTGTACTTGCTGTTTTCTATAGGGTTGTTAGAGAAGTCCTATTTGAACAGAGACCTATAGGAAATAAAAGAATGAGCCTCCACAAACAGAGGGAATAGCATATGCAAAGGCCCTGAGGTGGAAACTTGTTAGGTGCATTGGGGGAACAAGCTTGCAGTGCACTGTTGCCCAGGAAGTGAGGGGACAGATATTAGGGAGATAAGATCAGGGACAGGTAGGTCAGCTGATGAGGGGCTATACAGGATTTTCTCGGCTCTGATATGGACTTTGGATTTTACTGTGAGTGAAATGAAAATTCACTGGAGAATTCTGAGGAGAGGCATGATGTGATCTGAGTTAACATTTTAAAAGGATCACTCTCTGCTCTAAGAAGAAGAGGTGCTAGCTCTGTGACCTTGAGGAAATTAATCAACCTCTCTGAGCCTCGGTTTCCTTATTTGTAAAATGTGTAAAAATAACACCTTGTAAAGGTTTTTGTGAGGATTATGTGATATGATTCAAGTAAAGCCTTTAGAACTGTGCCTGGCACATAGAACATACTCACTAAACATTAGCTATTGTTGTACTAAGAGCCCCTCTGGCAGGAAATCTTTTGGCCTCCTCTGCCTGAGTACTCTGGGCTCTGGAGGCAGCATGGTTGGCAAACTGAGTGCTTCCAGTGAGGGCCAAGCTGGAGGCAACTGACATCCGGCTGGACCTGGTTTTCTACGTTTAAGCTGAGGAGAGTATTAGACCTTTGACCAATGACATAGAAATAGGGTGACCAGTTTGCTGGGACTCTCTTGATTTTAGTACTGGAAAATCCCCTCAGTCCCAGGACATTGGCTGGCATGGACATACATACACTACCAAATGTAAAATAGATAGCTGGTGGGAAGTAGCCACACAGCACAGGGAGATCAGCTCGGTGCTTTGTGACCACCTAGAGGGGTGGGATAGGGAGGGTGGGAGGGAGACGCAAGAGGGAGGAGATATGGGGATGTATGTATATGTATAGTTGATTCACTTTGTTATACAGCAGAAACTAACACACCATTGTAAAGCAATTATACTGCAATCAAGATGTTAAAAACAAAAAAGAAGATGTGGCGCAGGAAAAAAAATGTTCTGAGGAATAACAGAATGGAAGGCAAATTTAGGCTTTTTAGTTCAGTATCTTCCTATTCTTAGTTTTTGTTGTTGTTATGAGCTAAACAAACACACAAACAAAAATCAAGCAAACATGTGTACATATAACTTCAAGCCAAGATGTGTTTATAGCAAATATCACATTGGTTGGCATGTTTCTTGAATGGAACTGGTATTATTTCAGAGTCAGCAGCTCTGTGAACGTCTGCCTTTGCTGTGTTGGAATAAAGCAGGTTGCCGTAGCGAATAGCATTTCTAAATTCATGGAACTCTCTGAGCAGTTTAGGGATGCCATTCATACGGTCCTTCAACATTTATCCACAAATACTGAGCACTTACTAGACGCTCTGTGTAAATGGAGGATTTAGAAGTGACTGTCTGCCTGTCTGGTTGTTAACAGTCGATCTGCCTCTTTCTGTCTCAGGCGAATAAAAATCAGCCCTGGATCAATTGTCTGTTGTAAGCGTTAACCCAGAACGAACCTGCTGATTGTGATTTGTGGATTCTTTGGGTTCCTCTCTCCGATTTTGGACTTGGCCTGTCACATTTGGCTTTCCCAGAAGTGCACAGAGAGCCCTTCCCCTTGCTATTTCTGGTCCTGAGGGATCCCGCTGGCATGGCGGCTGGGTGGTCCCCTTGGCCAGGGCAGGAGAGTTCTACCCGGAACCCACTGTGTTTGGGACCAGTGAGGGAATGCACATGTGGGTGCCGTGCTCACCACAGTACTCATGGGTCAGAGCAGTGATGTGAATGCCCACACCCTGCGCTCCTCCATCTGAAAAGAGCCCTTTGGGCCAGGGTTCACCAGACTGGGATGTTTTCTTTTTCTACATCTTTCAGTATGGGACAGGTGGTTTCTTAGAAAAACTTCCCGGAGCAAAGTGGGACTGTAGTGTAACGAGAGCCCCTGACTTGGATGAAATTGTACTCGCTAGCACAGCACCACCTGCAGGCAAGTGTGGAGAAGGCATCTGGGAACTACAGGAGGCCCGCTTTTTGGGGCCCATCTTGCCCAGCCAAGAATGACTGACTGTAGGATGTGGCTAAAATATTGACCATCATAGCATGTTCAGGCATGTTCAGTGTTCTTTTGGGATCATTGGGTGTTTTCCCTGACCCAGTAACTGACCTTCTCAGGAAGCAAAGGGGCTTCAGGGACCTCTTTATGGTGGAATAAACCTCTTCCCCTAATTCTGGCTTTCTGCAGCCAGTCTGTCCTTACACTACGGAAATAAGTGTCTCCAACGTGTGATGTCAGCTGGCACGCTGTTTTCTACCCTGGCTGCCCTTCCTGAGAAGTTGTTGCTCCTGGTATAGGTGAGTGATCTTGTGGGCACAGCTGCTAGCTTGGGGTCTGCCCTGTGCCTGTGCTCTGACACTTTGGCCTGGAGCAGTGGTGGCACCTTATTTAAGTGATTTGATGTCTTTAATTCTGCATGCTAGGCACACACCTTGTGCGTAATCCAGGACTCTGGGGACTGGCGGAAATATTTGCCTTCTCCAGCCAGGGAGTTTATTGCTTGAGGTGGCTGACACAGGCCACCTCAAGGAGGGGCCACTTTCCCAGTGTCTCCAGCCACGTGGCTATTCAGGCTGTGACAGGGGCACTGTTCATATCCTACTTGGCTGTCCTGTGTGCATCCCAGTAGCAGGTGACCACATGCAAATGCTGGGCTCTGCTGTGATGCCACCATGCGTCGCCTGTTCAAATCCTCATGCGCTCTGTAAGGATTTCTGGCATTTCTACATTCTCTGTCTCTTCCTTGTGGGTGATATGCCCAGGTCCAAGACAGGCTTGGGAAACGAGGGATTTGTCTCATTCACTCCCAGCCCTGCATATCCTCCAGGTCATCGAAGACTTCAGTTTGGATTTCCTTTGTTTGTAGGGTTGTGGGAGAAATGTGTACCTTCACCAAAATAATACATCGGCGGACTACGTACATTTCTCTCCCTACATTTTAAGTGACACTGGGAATTATTATTATCATTTTTTATTTTTGTCAGTGTGATGGAAGAAAAATGGCCTTTCATTGTTTTCATTTGCATTCCCTTAATTCTTAGACAGCATATATTTATTAGCTCTTTGTATTTCTTCATTTATTTTTGATCCTTTGAGCTCCGTAGCCATCCCAGTCTTGACAGGGGCAGGAGAGCCAGCTCTGACTGCACTGCCTGCCCCAGGGCTTGCCAAGGATGGTGACCTGCTTATTCTTGACCCGCTTGTGGTCTTTGGTTTTTTTAAAAAGATATTTATTTATTTTTGGCTGCGTTGGGTCTTAGTTGCTGCACGCGGGCTTTCTCTAGTTGAGGCGAGCGGGGGCTACTCTTTGTTGCTGTGCGCAGGCTTCTCATTGCGGTGGCTTCTCTTGTTGCGGAGCACGGGCTCTAGGTGCATGGGCTCAGTAGTTGTGGCTTTCAGGTTCAGTAGTTGTGGCTCACGGGCTCTAGAGCGCAGGTTCAGTAGTTGTGGTGCACGGGCTTAGTTGCTCCGCGGCATGTGGGATCTTCCCGGACCAGGGATCGAACCCATGTGCCCTGCATTGGCAGGCGGATTCTTAACCACTGCGCCACCAGGGTAGCCCCCTGATCTTTGGTTTTAACAATTAGTTTCTGCCTTCCTAGACCACTTCCTACTCAGTTCTCAGCATTGTACTTACCCCGACTTACACAGTCTCCCCTGCTTGCGGAGGGAGGTTTCCTCTGGCTTCTAATAACCAGGCCAACCCGCTACCTTGAGTCAGAGGATAGAGATTAGGAATCAGGGATGGTGATGGGATGAATTGGGAGACTGGGATTGACATATATACACTAATATGTATAAAATGGATAACTAATAAGAACCTGCTGTATAAAAAAATAAATAAAATTCAAAAAAAAAAAAAGAATCAGGGAAAAAATTTGATCCCAGAGTTCATAATCCAGGGAACAAAGAAACACCAAAACCAAAAAGTAACAATGGGGCTTCCCTGGTGGTGCAGTGGTTGAGAGTCCACCTGCCGATGCAGGGGACGCGGGTTCGTGTCCCGGTCCGGGAAGATCCCACATGCCGCGGAGCGGCTGGGCCCGTGAGCCATGGCCGCTGAGCCTGCGCGTCCGGAGCCTGTGCTCCGCAACGGGAGAGGCCACAGCGGTGAGAGGCCCGCGTACTGCAAAAAAAAAAAAAAAAAAAAGTAACAATGACAAAAAACACCAAAAAACCCAGATAACAAATGATAACCTTAAACAGTAGTACGTGTTAGGGGGGTAAACTCCGGGCGCATTGGGGTTTCTCCAGGGAGTGGCCACTTCTGCCTCTTGGAGGCATGTGTAGAGGGCAGGAAGTTGGAGCTTATTTCACCACCTGGACAAGGAAGGAAGGGCCTTCAATGCAGCAATGGTAGAGGCCTGGGTGCATGGGCGTTTGGGGCGAACTGCAAACAGGTCTGTATGTTTGGAGGAAGATGTGCGTAGAAATGTAGATGGGGTCAGCTGACTAAGTCTTGTAAACTACGCAGACGAGTGTAGATCTCATTCTGCCGGCAAACAGAAGCCATCGTCACCTGGTGGTCTGATACACTGGTCATAGCGAGTGTTTGCTCATCGCTTGTAATCTGCCAGGAACGGTGTCTGGTGTTTCAGCCACTTTGCCCCAGCCACAGGTTTGTGTTTGGCAGTGGGGAAGATGTATTGGAGGGGCAAGACTGGAGGAGAGAGGTTAGTTGCGATAGTTAGAAAATGGTGGCTGGACGTGAGATGTTAAAGGGACAGAGTTGACAGGGCTGGGATGGGATTGGATGGAGGCAGCGTGCTCTGGGAGACCCTGGGAAGACTCAGGTGTTCTTCATGCATCCCCTTGGTTAAGCACCCCCATGACACAACTTTTGTTGAGTCAAAAGACACATGGGTTTGAATCCTGAGTTCCATCATGTGTTGGTGCTGTGATATTGGACCAGCTGTTTGTGGTCGAGGGCTTACCTAACCCCTCTGGGCACCCGTTTTCTCAGCTGTAATGGGAGGATAATCCTGTGCTGTAGGGGAATCCTAGTGACTGAATGACGTGTGAGTGGTGGTGATAAGGCAGAGTGCCTTTGATACAGGGGCCTGCTATCCCTACAGCGGGGTTTTCTCTCAGCGACACCACCAGCAGCAGCATAGGTCTGGTGAGGTACACGTTGTAGTGTTTCATGTAGAAGGAAGTACGTGCCAAGATTTAAAAGGTGGAGCAGAGTAAAGATGCTCTCAGGAGAATATGAGAAAAGAAGTAATTTTTATTCATCGTCTTTGGTAGCATAGAGCTGACATTTTCCAAGAACTCCCTCTGTCCCACACTTTGCATGTGCCTGGGAGGACTGCAGGGCCGTATTCGTAACTAGGTTGGATACATCAGACGGGGGGTTTTATGTCGTTAACATGCATGGTTTTCGTTGTAGGATCCCAAGTCAAATTTGATCCAACAGTGGCTGTCAGAACAAAGTGATCTTGGAGTCGTTTCCAAAACTTTCCAGTTATCTTCCCATCCAATGCTTGGTGACTGGTCCATCCAAGTTCAAGTGAATGTGAGTATAAATACATTTTGAGGGGGAATGTTAAAATGTTTTAAATAGGTCCAGTGGGGAAAATATCTCTGAAGTCATTTATTTAGTGAACAGAAAAACATTAATCTGAGTATCTAGATAATTTAAGTGGTTTTATTTTTAATTTACTTCTATTAGCAATGGGTTAGCCTGTGTTATAACATATTAGAGTTTCAATCATTGTTGTCTTTTTATATAATGCAACGTTTGAAGGTTAAGACATTTCACATTTTAGTATAAAGCTGATTAAATATTTATTGTATTTAGTTATTGCACACATTGAGTATTTTAAAACTAAGTAATGAGTACATAGCAATTATTTGGCAAATCTTATATCTCAGAGTAATGACTTCTGATGACAGATTGGTCTAACCTACTTTATCTTTGTTTTAAAAACTCTAGTGACCTTTAGGTCTTTAATCCATTTTGAGTTTACTTTTGTATATGGTGTTAGGGAGTGTTCTAATTTCATAAGGCCAGACACTATAAAACTCTTAGAGGAAAACATAGGCAGAACACTCTATGACATAAATCACAGCAAGATGCTTTTTGACCCACCTCCTAGAGTAATGGAAATAAAACCAAAAATAAACAAATGGGACCTAATGAAACTTAAAAGCTTTTGCACAGCAAAGGAAACCATAAACAAGATGAAGACACAGCCCTCAAAATGGGAGAAAATACTTGCAAACAAATCAACGGACAGAGGATTAATCTCCCAAATATACAAGCAGCTCATGCAGCCAACAAACACATGAAAGGATGCTCAACATCGCTAATCATTAGAGAAATGCAAATCAAAACCACAATGAGGTATCACCTCATACTGGTCAGAATGGCCATCATCAAAAAATCTACAAACAGTAAATGCTGGAGAGGGTGTGGAGAAAAGGGAAACCTCTTGCACTGTTGGTGGGAATGTAAATTGATACAGCCACTATGGAGAACAGTATGGAGGTTCCTTAAAAAACTAAAAATGGAATTACCATATGATCCAGCAATCCCAGTACTGGGCATATACCCTGAGAAAACCATAATTCAAAAAGAGTCATGTACCACAATGTTCATTGCAGCACTATTTACAATAGCCAGGACATGGAAGCAACCTAAGTGTCCATTGACAGAAGAATGGATAAAGAAGATGTGGCACATATATATAACGGAATATTACTCAGCCATAAAAAGAAATGAAACTGAGTTATTTGTAGTGAGGTGGATGGACCTAGTGTCTGTCATACAGAGTGAAGTAAGTCAGAAAGAGAAAACCAAATACCATATGCTAACACATATATATGGAATCTAAAAAAAAGAAAAGGTTCTGACGAACCTAGGGGCGGGACAGGAATAAAGACACAGACGTAGAGAATGGACTTGAGGACACGGGGAGGGGTAAGGGTAAGCTGGGACAAAGTGGCAGAGTGGCATGGACATATATACACTACCAAATGTAAAATAGATAGCTAGTGGGAAGCAGCCGCATAGCACAGGGAGATCAGCTCGGTGCTTTGTGACCACCTGGAGGGGTGGGATAGGGAGGGTGGGAGGGAGACGCAAGAGCAAAGAGATATGGGGATATATGTATACATATAGCTGATTCACTGTGTTATACAGCAGAAACTAACACACCATTGTAAAGCAATTATAGTCCAATAAAGATGTTAAAAGCAAAAGCAAAAACAACAACAAAACTCTAGTGACCGTAACAGCTACATCAGTCTTCTGCTCCCCTATGCTTCATTCTGCCCAGCTCCCCCGCTTACTTCCTGGATTTGCTGCCAACTCCCATGGCTCCGAGGTCTAACAGCGCAGGGGCACTAGAACGCCCTCCGTGTCTCCGCCTCGGGTTTTCTCTGGTGCATCACTCTGTGGTGTTTGAAGATCATTGAATATTTCTAAATTTTTTTTGGAATTTATTAAAATGTATATACATGAGAGCTTTAAAAATTCTATTAGAACAGGGCTTCTCACTTTTGACATTACGGTAAAAAATTCTTTGCTGCGGGGATGTCCTGTGCAGTGTGGGATGTTTAGCAGCATCTCTGACCATAACCCACTAAATGCCAGTAGCAGCTGTCCCCTCCCTCCAAGTCGTGACAACCAGAGATGTCTCCAGATGTCACCAAGTGTCCCCTTCGAAAAATGTCCTCTCCCTCCTCCTTCGAGAGCCACTTAGTCATTCATTAGCGGGTGGCCTGAGGTAAGATAAAAGTACCAAGTACCTAATAAATTAAAACTTAAAAAATTTTCCTTTAGTTAGCATTTTCGGGGGCCACATTTTAAAAGCAGAACTAGGTCCCCTTAGCACATGTTTTTTGAGCGTCTGCATGAAGACGAGGATCACGCTGGGCTCGTGGAGAGTTTGTGCCACAGAGGAAGTGAGAAAGCGTACAAGGAGTTATGGGGGCTGAGAGCGGGGGTGATGAACGCCGGGGGGACCAGACATTGGAGCTTGTAGAAAAGGCGGACCGAGTAGGTGTTTGTGAGACGTAGGAGAGAGGAGGGTTTGTGTCGGGGCAGGGAAGGTGGAGGAGAGCCCCGGGGTCTGGGGACTGGGGAGAACGGAGGGATTGGAGCACGTCGAGGATGCTGGGAGCTGCAGATTAGGAGGCATGTTGTGAGTTTTAAGGAGTTAGGACTATTCTCTGTTCCCACGTTTTGATTTCATTATCATTTCCCCAGGAATCAGCTGTTTGTCCATCCATCCATCCATCTATCCATTCATCCATCCCCCCGTCCATCTATCCATCTACCATCCTCCATCAAATATGTGTTGAGGGCTTACAGTGCGGTGATAGGATACCAGGAAGCCTAACACCTGATCTCTGTGTTCAAAGACTATTGTGGGGAGGTGACAATTATGACAAAGTTAAGTGACACAAGGGTGACAGAAGAACACGAGGTGGTGCAATAGCAGAGGACTTGTGAGGCGCTCAGTCAGTGAGGCCCGTCAGGTGCCTCCAAGGAGCGAGTCTCACTCAGGCCGCCTGGGGATAAAGATGGTCTGTTGTCAGCATGAGCGCCTGTGCTTTGGGGCCAGCGGCTTCCTCTGTCCTTGTGGTCGGCCCCATTCCCCTCGCTTCTCTCCAGCCTCTAGGGTGTTCTCTGGTCCAGATCTGGACTGAGCGCACTGGCTTAGCCTAATAACCATGTCCTCAGAGTACTACAAGCAAGCCTCTGCATGGGTGGCTGGCAGCCCGCAGATGGGTCACTGGGTCAGATGTCCATTGCTGGCCCATTCTGAGGCCACCTCTGCACAGTGACCAGGTCTCAGCCTTGTGGGTAGCAGCCTCTCTGGGATTCCTTTGTTCAGTGAGTGGTACACAGAATATGTACCAGGGGAGAGAGGAGACTAGAATAGTGGAGAAAGGCTGGGAGATGTGAGACTGCAGGGTGAAAGAATTACCGGATTTCTCATTCAGTAGTTTGTGGACTTGACCTGTCCTATTGCTTTAATAGGAAAAAAAGATAAATGCTCTTAAGGAAATTCAAGTGCTTGAAAAATTTAAAAAAATTCACAAAATCTGGTCCTTGCCCACCTCTTTGGCCTTGTTAAGGGCCACCCTTACCCTTGAACTCTATGCTTTAGATGTATTATTCCTTAAGTTTCTTAAACTCGCCAGTCCGTCCTGTCCCAGAGCCTTCCACGCAGGCTGCTCCCTCTGCCTGGAACCCTGTTTTTCTGCTGTTTTTCTAGCTCCTTGCTTTTGTCCTCAGGCATTATCTTTGATGGCCTAGCGCCTCTGGACGTTTGCGTAGCACGCTGTGCTTCTCTTGGTCCATTCCTGTCGCTTGATTGGCAGGACCTGATACGCAGAGGCCGTATGAGGTCGGTAGGCAGAGTTTTGTTCCCCTGTGTCTTGGAGACTTAGCGCGGTTCTTTGCACAAGGTAGAAGTCAGTACTTGTTAAATGAATGCGTGAAAGCTTTACCATAGTCATTGGTCTTGAACTAAATATAATGTCCCCTTTTCCACATTCTATAAACTTCTTTATCTTTTTTTAAAATATATATATTTTTATTGAAGTATAGTTGATTTACAATGTTGTGCCAGTCTCTTGATCACTTTTTTTTTTTTTTGCGGTACGCGGGCCTCTCACTGTTGTGGCCTCTCCCGTTGCGGAGCACAGGCTCCGGACGCGCAGGCTCAGCGGCCATGGCTCACGGGCGCAGCCGCTCTGCGGCATGTGGGATCTTCCCGGACCGGGGCACGAACTCGTGTCCCCTGCATCGGCAGGCGGACTCTCAACCACTGCGCCACTAGGGAAGCCCCAAACATCTTTATCTTTTTGAAGACAGGCATACTGATCAGGAACTTATTAGTGGTGATATCATGTTTTTTCCTTCCAGCTTTACTGAGATATAATTGACAAATAAAATTGTAAGATATTTAAAGTGTGCAATGTGATGATTTAATATACATATACATTGTAAAAGGAGCCCCCCTATGTGATACAATGTGAAGGCACACAACTAAGGGAAAATAAGCTCCGTTATTAAAAAAAAAAAAAGACTCCTCCAATGGCCACCAGAGGTCAGTATAGTCAAAGAAATGTTATGACAAGCAGACTGGATCCAGCCTTGGTCTCTGGTTTATCTTTCCTTGACTCCTGCACAGCATTCAGGGACTCTATATTGCTTATTATTAAACTCTTTTCCTTTTAGCTGTGAATAATTATTATGGAGGAAATATATTTATCATTTAAACAGTCCACCATTATGGACCATATTTTTATTTTCCCAAGGCAGTGACCATGCTTAGTATAAATTTTAGGGAGGGGAAAATAATTATTTTCAGGAGACTGTTTTGAAATCCCATTTTGTCTCTAGAAAAAATATGGCCTGATTTTAGTATTACTACTGGCGGACAATGTATACAGGACTTACCAGAGCTTTGATTTGTAGTGACACGCAGGTAATCAGTGGCATTATTATAAAGCAAGTCTTGATGATTATTATTTTTAAGCCCTCTTACAGTTAGTAAAATTTAGTAAGAACTCTGACTTTTTTGTGTGCTATTTATGCATATACTTAATCTATATGATTGCATCGGATGGGACTTATTCTTTGCTGCTTTGGGGACAATTACCGTCCCTGCCGGCTCTCCCACACTTTGGTCCCTTCCACATCTCCAGGCCCTTTTCCATCAGTTCTCCCTTAACTTTCTGGAGCAGCAGACCCTCCCTGCAGAGGGGAGGGGTTTATTTTAGCCATAATACCCCTCCACAGACACGTGTTTTACAGAGTTGTTATAGGTCAAGCGGGGAAATGGGCTCTAAGTTGATAATCATCTTACAAATACACCTTGGGAAGATGATTTGTTTTAAAAGTCAGGCATCGCTTGTATTTTCGTTTTTTGTAGTATTTCTCTAGTTGCCTTATCTCTTGACTGGTATCCTTGGTTCTCCCAAATAGTTGCAAATGTTTTTTTTTTCTCCCTATTTTTTAAATTGTGGTAAAATATACATAACAGGAGATTTACTGTCTTAACTATTTTAAAGTGTACAGTTCAGTGGTATTAAATACATTCACAATGTTTTGCAACAGTGTTGTGCACCATCCATCTCCAGAGCTCTTTTCATCTTGCAAAACGGAAACTCTGTACCTATGAAGCAATAACTGCGCGTTTCCCTCCTTCCAGCCCTGCCCTCACGTCCCCGGCGCCCATCGTTCTACTTTCTGTCTGTATGATTTTGACGACTCTAAGTACCTCAAAGAAGTGGACTCATAGAATGTATGTCTTTTTGTGACTTTATTCCACTTAGTTTAACGTCTTTAAGGCTCATCCAGGTTATAGCACGCGTCAGAATTTCCTTCCCTTTTTAAGGCTGACGCATCTTCTGTTGTGTGTATATTCCGGATTTAGTTGCAAATTTTCTGGCGTCTTTGATTATAAATTGTATTCCAGGTTACTAGAAGGCAGTTTTAGAGGTTCTTTAAAAGAGAGGCTGGCGCCGGTGTCTGAGCACCAGGCTCCCAGGAGGCAGGAGGGATCTTACCACACTGCCCTCTCCCTTGGGCAGCCTTGGCTGGCCCAGAGTTTCAGGTCTCTGGGCGACTCAAGCATCGGTGTCACATTCCTCTGAGGACCCGAAGGAAGAGCACTGAGAGAGCCCTGCTTCTGGATATCGCAGCCCTGCACCTTCCTTCCTTGGGAGCAGACAGCGTGTCTTTCCTCCCAGAGTGGCTGGTACGGCTCCCGCTGCTGGGACTTAGCCGTGGTTCCCACGCAGCCGTGTGCCTGGGAACCCGCCGATGGCAGCTCTCGTTCAAGTTGCGCAGCCCAGCGCCCCGCCCCCAGACGGCAAGTCAGTATCGCAGGCAGCGACCCAGGAGTTTGCATTTTACATTAGCACTCTAGGAAATCCTATTTGTTTTCAGGACCACGATTTGAGAAGTGCTGCTGTGTGCCCACAGCTAGGCATCTTCGGGTTCTGTCTCTTCCAGTGAGAGGCGGTGGTGGGTAGTGGAAAAGGCACGCCCCTGATTCGTTCTTGGAACTCCCTGGTGGTGAGACGGAGCTGCTTACTTGACCCCTCTAGGTGAGTAGCTCCGCACGGCCCCCTGGCAGCCTAGACTTTCTAAAGCAGATTTGGGGTCACGGTCTCAATTTTTACAGCAGCCCTTCTGGAGATCTGGGTACACAGCCTGCGTAGGAACCCCTGAACCAGACGACCTCTCAGTCTCTTCTGGCTGCAGCTGACCGCAGTTTCTCAGCCCTTGTTTTGATCTTAGGCCAGTGTTGGGCTGGCAGACGAGAAATAGAAGGTAGAAAGCGTGATAGCCCCGAGGCCTGAGATGACTTTTTCGGAGCCCTGTGTGCTAGTTTGTGGGTGTAAAATTGTTGTGTAGTTCAGAGGCAGTCTGCACTGAATTGTTCCTTTGTTTGTAACGATGACGTCTCCTTTCTCCTGAGCTAGTTGTTGTGGAACGTCAGGTAGAGGGGCACTGCGTGGCTTTTTGTAGCCTTTCAGATGCTCCTTATCTATCTTTCTGCTCAGCTGTTCCCTGGTCAGTTTGCTTCTGCTGTCAGGGTTTTTCTGAAGCCATTGTCCTTTGCAAAAGAGCACACATTCGTTTGGACAGTTCTTGAGCTTGGAACGCTCCACAAGTGGCATCTGGTGATCGCCTGGCAGGTGATCACGGCTGAACAGAGCATGGAGCCGCCTGTGACAGGTCAGCAAACAGTGCATCTTCTCTGGAACGTGGATGTGGCTTCCAAAATCCTTTTGCTAGCCTCTGCTTGAAAGAAGGTTGCTTTTGGGGGGAAAGACCGTAAGTTCTTGCTTGCATGTGCAGTGAAGAAAGGAAGGAGGAGTTAGTTTTAGAATTTGGATTTTTTAGAGCATGTCAGCTGGTGGAGGCTAGCACTTCATTCTCCGTTCTTCCATAGGTCCTTCTACCCAGCACCTCTACAGCACTTACTGATCCCTGTAGGCTTTTCTTTCCTTTTTCGGTGTGTTAAGGTATACATGAAATTTACCGTCTTAGCCGTTCTTAAGTGTGTAGTTCAGTAGCATCAAATACATCCACATTGTTGTACAAACATCACCGCCATCAACTTCCAGAATTCGTTTCATCTTTCCAAACCGTGATTAGTGTAGCTTAACAGAATGTGACTGCCTTACTTATTAGACTGTGAGTTCCCGGAAGACTCAAGTTCTTTCTTTTTAATTGAAGTATAGTTGATTTATAATATTGTGTTAATTTAGGGTGTGCAGCATAGTGATTTGTCTTTTTTTCAGATTATATTCCATTATAGGTTATTTCAAGATATTGGGTAAAATTTCCTGTGATATACAGTAAATCCTTGTTGCTTGTCTATTTTTTTTTTTTTTTTTTGTGCGGTACGCGGGCCTCTCACTGTTGTGGCCTCTCCCGCTGCGGAGCACAGGCTCCGGACGCGCAGGCTCAGCGGCCACGGCTCACGGGCCCAGCCACTCCGTGGCACGTGGGATCCTCCCGGACCGGGGCACAAACCCGTGTCCCCTGCATTGGGAGGCGGACTCTCAACCACTGCGCCACCAGGGAAGCCCTGCTTGTCTATTTTGTGTATAGTACTTTGTGTCTGTTAATCCCATACTCCTAATTTATCCCTCCCCCCTCCACCTTTCCCCTTTGGTAGCCATAAGTTTATTTTCTATGTCTGTGAGTGTGTTTCTATTTTGTATACAGATTCATTTGTATTATTTTTCAGATTCCACATACGAGTGATATCATAGTATTTATCTTTCTCTGAACTAGTTCACTAAGCATAATATTCTCTAGGTCCATCCATGTTACTGAAAATGGAATTTCGTTCTTTTTTACAGCTAAGTAGTATTCCGTTTTATACACACACACACACACACACACACACACACATCACATCTTCTTAAGCCAGTCATCTGTTGATGGGCACTTGGGGTGCATCTGTAAGACAAGAGTTCTGTGTGATTAATTTCCACATTTATTCTGTCCTGTTGTAGGAACTCAGTTATGCTTGTGGGATGAAAGAATGAGTGAATGGAGTGATTGAACAGTTTCTCCTAGACTGTTGCTACTGGTCATTGTATCCTTTGTGACGCTCTATGACCTATAGTCCCAGTCTTCTATATGAGACTACAACTTAGTAGAGATATGTTCATATATTTTCATTCTGAGGTTACGTGCAGTATATAGCTGTGTACTTGGGGCACCTGTGAGCCAGTAGGAAACAGGTCTTTTGGATTAATATTCTGGACTTTCTGACTTTGAAGATTAAAAAAGATTTCGGTCAAGAACTGAATATCCTGGTCTCTTGTGAAATTCAAGATGCACGCGCAAGTTTTGTGCCGTATTATTCCTGTGACTTTATTGGGTCGTTGGATCTGCTAATTGTCAGTCCCTGGGGGCACGCATTTAATTAAATTCTGGCTCCAAGCTAATATATGTCAGGAGTTCCTTGTCTTGTTCTTTCCCTCCAGAAGCTACCCTAGGGCTGCCCTTCCTTTCACATGTCTCTTACCGACCCCTCTCTTCAGTCAGAAAACTTTGGTATCGGATTTTAGCGTGTCCTGATCATCGGTGAAATGGGGAGTCTGAGAAGTCCATCAGCGCATCTCACAGGGTTTTGGTGCTGGAGAGGATCTTAGAGGTAACCCAGACTCATCTCCTCCTTTGATGGAGGAAGAATCTTAGTGACCTGGTTGGGCTCAGGTGGTGTTATGGTAGGGTCAGGGCTAGAAGCTAGATTTCCTGATACTTTTCAGCTCTAGAACGTTAAATTATTTAATATGTGCTGCAATTGCTCTTTCAAGACAGTCACTTTTTTGGTTGAACATAGATGTCAACAGGGCTGTCTGGATGCATTGGTGGGGAGGGTGCCCACCTCTGTCACATGATTTTCGGTTGCCACACGTGCCGCTCCCTCATACATTGCATTGTTTTCAAAATGTCTCAGATTCTGAACACAACAGCCAGGACTTTGAATTGAGGGTTTGAGCCTAGGAGACTCATGTTACAGCATATGCGTTGCCTGGTAGGGAACTATGTAGTATCCATTAGTGTATTTACTAAGGATTAGCTCGCTGTCACCTGGCAGACTGTATAATCTTGGTATTATGAGCCATAAGATTAATTTTTTGTTTTAGTTCTATGACTTTAATTTTTTCTTTTTAGAGTTGCATCTCTGTTTTTAAATTGAAGTATAGTTGATTTACAATGCTGTGTTTGTTTCAGGTGTCAGCACAGTGATTCAGTTATGTATACATATATATCCATTTTTGCAGATTCTTTTCCATTATAGGCTATGACAAAATATTGAATATATTTCCCTGTGCTATATAGTAGGTCCTTGTTGTTTATCTATTTTCTATATAGTAGTGTGTATCTGTTAATCATGAACTCCTAATTTATCCCCCCCATTTTCCCCTATGGTAACAATAATTTTACTTTCTATGTCTGTGAATCTGTAAGAAGATTACTTTTTAAAAGAACTTTTTGTTTGAGGTAGAGTCTCAGAAAGTACAGAGATGTCCTGGACACCCTTTGTGCAGTGGATCCAATTATTTTATCTTATTATTGTACAACCTCAAAGGCAGCAACTTGATACTCATGTGATGTGTGTGTAGTCCTGTATGATGCTTCCTTGTCAGTGACACAGAGGAGATCTGTAACTCACTGGACTCCAACTGCTGGCGGCAGCACACTGGGTACCAAGGTGGAGCCTGAAATGAGTACTGAGGCGCTGGGTGGAGTAAGAAAAGGAGAAATGAGCAGCAGATGGAATTAGTTTGCCTCAAGGGTGCCTTTCCCATTCAGTACAAAGCTATAGCTACACTTCTGCTTTTTCCTCTTGCTTGAATTTGGTGCCTAAGAAAGCTGGTCATGTTGCATGTCTTTGAAGACCTCAATTCTTTGCACTTTCAGTAGCAACAGAGAGGGTTAAATGAGCGATTTTTGTTTGTTTTTAAAGAGAGCATGCTTCTCGTTCGTACTTTTCTACTAAGGAAACCAGTTTGTCCCTTGTACAGCATAATGTATTTGGTGCTGCAGATGGTGAAACTTCTTAGGGTGTGAATGTGCTTGTGGCATAGGATGCCTGCACCAGGCTCCTTCCACCCGAAGCCCTGTGCCACAGACAATATAGTCTGTGTCTTGGTTGTTGGTTAGATCCATTCTTCCCAAGTCCTCTCACTATGAGTAATTATCGGGTATAGAACAACTTCAGTTCTTCGGATGTTTAGCTCCAGTCTTGATGGGTACCAGGATATTTGTGATTCTTTCTAATGAGGGAAGGGATTCAGGAAAATGCTATCTTCTGGGGAGCTTCTGGTTTCTCCATCCTCACTCTCAGTAGATAATCTCCCTTTCTACTTTGTAAAGAAAACACATGTCATCAGATAGGAGTTTCTTTAAATTTCTCTGCCACTTACAGATCTATCTTGTCTTCACCCATCTCATGCTTATCCTTTTCTTTTACAGAAAAGATATAATTCTTCATACCTAAGACCAAAACCTTGATCTCTTCACGGGCTTTTTTATCCTGCTTTCTCAAAAACCTTACAGTCTCCCAAAGACCACGCTGGAAACCTCAAAATCTCAAAAGATATACTGAAGCATATTAAAAAAATTTGAGTTTATTTGAGGAGAAATCGATTGGCATTGGCAGTGCCAAACTGGAAGTGGTTGGAGAGTCCCCTCAGACAAGAGGTGGAGAGACTTTATAGAGAAAAGGTGGAAGCAAAGAAAGGAAATCATAGATTGACCATAGCTTAAAGCCTAGGCGACTGTTTCTAACTGGTTGTCCTTAGCATTTTGATTTCATAACCGTGAGGCATCCACAGGCTTAGATCCTGGTTTGTTTACGTAGGGCACCCACAGCATGAGAGCCCCATCAGTCCAATGGCCTCCTTACTTAATTAACTTAAACCATGGGTCACTTGACAAATGGCTGTACCTCCTCAGGATAGTATGAAGGTTATTTCAGTTTCTTGCAGGAGATGCTGTACAATAACTGAGGCTAATGTGATGAGCCTCCGGTATCAGAACCAGCCCGGGGACAAAATTCAATGCGTTCATTCATTAATACATACATTCATTCAACAAACCTTGAAAGCATGTTGAATTAGGTGCTGTGCCCCCAGTGACTTCATAGTCTGTTTCCGGTGATGGGCACAAAGCAGATAATTGTAGTATACTGTGTTAAGTAAAGTGATAGAGTGATACACAGGGTATTATGGGAGAGAAGGGGCTCTAACCCAGCACGGGGAGAGGCGATCAAGAAAAGGTCCCTGGTGGAGGCTGAACCCAGATAAAGGAGTCCAGGATGTTCTGTAGAACATTCAGGTGGAGGTGTCCCGAAGGTGGATTTGAGTCTGAATCTCCAACTTGAGGGATGGCCAGAGATAAAGGTTTAGGAGTGTTTAGCGTGGAGATGACAGTTAACACCATGAGCATTGATGAGCTCACTTATCAAGAGCATTGGGTTCAGGATGCGAAGGGCCAACATTTCAAGATCAGAAAAGAAACGACCGTTAACGCAACAAGTCAGAAAGATAAGAGTACCAGGAGAACAGACGATGTGACAGTGTTTACAGACTGAATGAAGGGGAGGAGACTAACCAGAGAGATGGAAAATCCAGGAATTGTCAGGGATGACTGGTAATGTAGGAGGCAGGAAGGGAGAATTTTATTTCAAATGTAAACTAATGTAACTACTTGTTTGTTAAATAATTGCCTAAAAGTTGGTCTTAAGGCTGTTGAAAGGAGGCCCAAACAAATTAGTTGATTTTCCACGTTTGCCAAAGCTAGCACTTTTTATTCAGTCTAGTACATGTTATTTGAGAACTTTTTTGGTATCAGGCAGTCTGTTAGGTTGGCAACTCAAGGGATAAACTATGAAGGATAAAACCACGGTGTAACATGGACCTGGCTCTCAAAGAACTTGAAGCAAGATAAGCCATGTACCTAAATATTCAGGATACAGGGTGAAAAGTGACAAAGAAAGGAGGACGAAAGTGCATGGAGGCATAGAGATTACTTTTAAATTGGGGATCCAGAGAAGCAGTAATATTTGAGCCAAGTCTTGGAAGATGGGCAGAGGTGGAAGTGTGTGTAAGTCAAGTATAGGGGAGAGTGAGAGAAGGAGCACAGTGCATGAAACTCCAGGGCACTGTCAGCCTTGCAGGTTTGCACTGGACTGTGTCTGCTCCCTCTCTAGACTGAACTTCTGATGCTGAGAACTGTAATTAACCTTTACAGAGCCTCACGTGGTGTTTTACATGTAGTACTCACTTGGTGTTTGCTATATGAACTTAACTTGAGGAACAGACATCATCGTTGTTAAATTGCTTATTCCACAGCCTTACCTGTGCTTTACCTCACTTGTAAAGCAAAAAGTAATTTAAAGACTAGAATTCTTTTTTTAATATTTATTTTATTCTTATGTATTTATTCATTGGGTTGCGTCGGGTCTTAGTTGCGGCATCTTTTTGTTGTCATGCGTGGGCTCCAGAGCACGCAGGCTCAGTAGTTGCGGTGCATGGGCTTACTTGCCCTGTGGCATGTGGGATCTTAGCTCCCCGACCAGGGACTGAACCTGCGTCCCCTGCATTGGAAGGCAGATTCTTAACCACTGGACCACCAGGGAAGTCCCACGACTAGAATTCTTATGTTATCAGAAAAACAGGTATTAAAGGTAGATTGCCTTCTTGATTTAGTTTTTGAGGATGACAAATCAGAACTTATAAATGAATCAAAGACATGTAATTTATAACATTCCTTTCTATGACATGAAAACACTTTAAGATAGAAGTGACAAATGTGGAGATTCTTAAAGACTGATCAACACAGTTTCTTTGGGATCTACTTTATTTATTTTATTTTTTATTTTTATAATTATTATTTATTTACTTGGTTGCACCGGGTCTTAGTTGTGGCAGGTGGGCTCCTTAGTTGTGGCATTCATGTGGGATCTAGTTCCCTGACCAGGGATCGAACCTGGGCCACCAGGGAAGTCCCAAGGAGGCGCTTGATGGTTTGGGCCAATACTTTGGGATCTACTTTAAATGCCAACACTGAAGCCAGGTTTTAGACAATTATTTTGTTGGCATATAAGTAGTTATATTTGTCTTATACTTTGAAATGAACTGTATCCTTCTTTTAGAATTAAAAAATAGTTTGCTGGTGTACAGTTTATTTATTAAAATTTTATTTACTTTTTATTGAGGTATAGTTGATTTATACTATCATGTTAGTTTAGGTGACGTACAGTTACTTTAGGTTAAACAAGTATGATTTTAAAAAAAAAGCCAATATCTTGTAGCTGCATCTGTGTATTTGCTTTGATAAACTTAGGGAATCAGAATTGGAATACACATTTCATTGGTGGAATTTCTTAGCTATCTTGAAGTGGTTCTATTTAATGTGTTACGTATGATTAGGAACGGAGAATTAGAAATATGAGGAGTTGGAGAAAAAAAGATATTCTAGGCCACACGTTTTCTTGTTGACACTGGAAAAGGAAATAATTAACAGTATCTGTTAAAATAGGGTAGAGTGGGCTTCCCTGGTGGCTCACTGGTTGAGAGTCCGCCTGCCTATGCGGGGGGCGCGGGTTCGTGCCCCGGTCTGGGAGGATCCCACATGCTGCAGAGCGGCTGGGCCCGTGAGCCATGGCCGCTGAGCCTGCGCGTCCGGAGCCTGTGCTCTGCAACGGGAGAGGCCACAACAGTGAGAGGCCCGCGTACTACAAAAAAAAAAAAAAAAAAAAATAGGGTAAAGTGTACTGATTTAAGGGTTACAGTAGAAAATACTTCAAGGAATTAGGAAGATAAAGGGTGTTGGTCCATGATGATTTTGCATTCTTGACTATTTTATATATTCTTCATTGGTTTGCTTTGATAGGGATAGACAAACCAAATTTGAAGTCATTTCCTGTTAGTTTGACATGTGCTCCCCTTGCTTGATAAATTCCTAAATTATCTAATTTAATCTTGTTCTCATTTCACAAATGAGGGAAGTCAGGTTAAGCGGTTTGTTTCAATGACCTGCAGTGAATTAAAGAGACAGGTCACCTTGTTATGTTAGTGGATTGTTAAGAAAAACTCATGAAATTCACAGACTGCATGTTGCAGATAACTGAAAATAAACTTCTACAAAGTTAAAATAAATTGTGTCGTTCGTTAAATAATTATAAATGTAATTAAAAATGTTTTCTAAATGTTTTTGTGAGGTAAACAAGCAAGCAAAGTAATTAAATAAGAACTCATATACTTTCTTGTCTTTTTCTTCTTCTTCCCAATAGGACCAGACATATTATCAGTCATTTCAGGTTTCAGAATATGGTAAGAGTTCTTCAACTTATTTTGATGGAAAACACATTTATTACTTTCCACAGAGATAGATAAGAGAAATTTCTAAGAGATGTATTATTTAAAGTAAAAATCCCAGTGGATTTTTACCAGGTAAAATCCTAGTATTTCCTATAGGTCTGAACATTTTTCTTTATAAAGAGTAAAGTAGGAATAAGATTGGCCGTAGTCCCATTATCCTGCTCTTTGTATGTATAGTTATTCTGTTCTTCTACTTTGTTGTGATCATAACATATTTAAAATTTTGTATGGTGTTTTTTTTTAAAGCGTAACCACAGTCATTTCCCATATCTTTCACTTGGTCAGCACTGGTGAAGACAGGGTTTAACTTGGGTAAATCCTCTTCCTGCAGGTGCCCCATTTGTAATATCGCATTTGGAAACACGTAGATGTAAGCAACGTGCGACCCAAGTGTTTTGTTGGTGGATGGAGAGGAAGGAAATCGGAGAGTGAAGGCATAGGACCCCACAATTAGTTGTACTTTGAACAGCTGTTTTGAGGTTGCACACAAGCTTTTTCATCTGATTTGTGTTACTTTTTGAGATTGTGTCTCATTCAGGCAGTAGAAATTCTGGAAAGTCGTTTGCTTGCCCCTTCGTGGCTCTGGTCCATGAATCCCATACAGCACTGTCACAGCTCAGCCTCATGATCACCTAGAACGGGGAGCAGCAGAGCTTTTTCCTGTTAATTGCCAGATAGTAAAGCTTTATGCTCTGTGGGCCACACGGCTCTGTCTTAACTACTGACCTTTGCGGTTGTAGCACGAAGCAGCCATAGACAATGTGTAAGTGAAAGTGGTTGTGATCCAATGCAGTTTTATTTAT
The DNA here is from genome assembly GCF_949987515.2 of Delphinus delphis. Lineage (NCBI taxonomy): Eukaryota > Metazoa > Chordata > Mammalia > Artiodactyla > Delphinidae > Delphinus > Delphinus delphis. Next base: position 78,422,345 of record NC_082696.1, on the reverse strand, counting down.
GGACGTGGAAATTTGGATTTCATATAATTTTCCCATGTCGTGAAACAGTCTTCCTTTGATTGTTTCCAACCAATTGGAAATGCAAAACCCGTTCTTAGCTCGTGCTGGTCATTGTTTACTGACTCCCGATCTGGAGCTGTGTTGTCCGGTTCAGGGGTCACTCACCATGTTGGCTGCTGAACGCTTGAAACGTGGCTGGTCTAAATGGAGATGTGCTCTAAGCATGTAGAATGCCAAATTTTGAAGACGGTATAAAAAAAGAAAGAAAAATAGCTCATTAATAATAATTATTTATATTGATTACATATTGAAATGATAATCTTTTAGATATATGGCTTTAGGTAAAAATACTACAAAAATTAATTTCACCTGCTTCTTTTTCCTTTTTAAATGTGGCTACTAGAAATTTAAAACTACACCATGTGGCTCAGATCTTGTTTCTTTTGGACAGCCCCCATCTAGAGGAATAAATCAGAGGTGGCTGAGGCTTCTATAGGCTGTTTTTATTTCATGCAGAGGCGGTGCTGGGTGGCTGTATGTTGTTGAAGGGGGTATGTAGTGGAGGGGCAATTGATTGCCAACCTGTGATGTTTGAGGAGGGGACATTTTAATTTCCTTGGTCTAAGAAAATTCTACCTCTGAGTGGCCAGGACCTTGGAGGAGGGTCAGAGTCCTGGAGTGGTCTCGGGCCTCAGAGCATCTTGGCACTCCAAGGGTCTTTCGCCTGGAGCTGGAGGTCTGTCCTGTTCTGCTGACTTATTGGTCGTCTTGATTCTTCTCTTGCGTTAATTGAATGGTGAGATGCGCTGTTATGAGATGGATCTATTTCATGGGTCAGTGAAGTTAGAGAAGAGGAATATTTCTATAGATTGGAAGGAAATGAAATTTTTTTTTACTCCAGTGAGGTGCTTTATATTAAATAATATTACTATTTATAAAATATTTCATAGCCTCATTGTATAAAGCCAACCAAAGTAGGGGTTTCTAATTTTAGGGTTACCTTCAGGAACCAGTACCTGTTGCACAAGAAAAGCATCATTACTTTGTAGCCCTATCTTAGTTATTAACTAGAAATCCTAGGACACAACTTCGTAGTAATCCATCGCGTTAGGCTGTCACCACATTTACCTTTGATGGTCTCAAAGGACGTGGATTCTCCGTGACTGCATGTGTGTCACCCTGAAGAAAAAGGAGTCTTAGGGTCTCGGGATGTGCTTTTCGTAACCAAATTGGAAAAAAGTCCTAGGGAAGGGGCTGCTCAGAAGTAGCTATTTACCGAGTGATATGGAAGTATTTTAACAAGCAGTAAGTGCACACTGGTGGGTGACAGGTGAGTGAAAACCCTGGCCTGCTAGCACTCAGATGGCTTTGCATGTGGATACAGTTTAGATTCTACCGGTGGGAGGTTTCACAGGCCCGAGTGTCCATAGCAATTCCCCCGTCCCCATCGCTGTCTAGTTACCAGCCTTGTAGGGTTTCTGATTTTGAGTGGAATGAAGTACTTTTATCTCTGTGTTAATGTGTACTCAGAGCCGAGCGAATCTAAGTGCAAATGGTACCATTTATCAACTCCTTTAGAGCAGTTCTGTTCTCTAGTTTGTTAAGTTGTAAAATGAGAGGTAAGTGGATTGTTTAAAATATCCTTGCTTTTCTTTTCCAGTATTACCGAAATTTGAAGTCACTTTGCAGACACCATTATACTGTTCTTTAAATTCTGTGAGTTTAAATGGTACCGTCACAGCAAAGTAAGTATCATATTGCTTTCTATGACCTTAAACTGTTCCGAAACTGTATGACAAAGAGCTCATTATATACTCCAGAACATTAGCACAATGTGTTGCTTATTAAAATACCCCAATGGGCAGGAAACAAATGTTTATAATAAATAATTAAGCACGGAACATGTCTGCCCAGGTCTCTGCACCCATGTCTCTGCTTCCAGGCTGATCCAGTCCTAAAATATTCCCCACAGGCTAGTGTCTTTCTAAGGCTAGTCAAGGGATTTACCTGATACATGTGCCAGATTGAAGAAAAGCTTTATTTAGTCCTCATTCAGCTGTCTCTAATGGAGGTTGAGACTTGGGGGAGGGCTTTGGTTGCCTTATTGCAATTCACAGATGAGTCAGTGATCCACCTTCATCATCCGTTTCAGCATTTGGACACAGGGGACTTCCAGCCCCGCCCCGTGTAACTGCCGTCTAGTGGCTTTCATGATTTTGATCCAATGGCTCGAGCATCACAGCATTTTGTTTTGCTGAGGCAAAAAGCGTCTTCAGAGTCCCAGACCACTGGCTCTCAAACGTACAGGCTGGGAGTGCCCTCAAGTAATTCCAGGACCGATTTCTTGTAGCATTTTAAATTTTTAAAAAAATATTTTGTCCCTCCCCATCCCCCGGGGTTTGCGAGGACTTGGATGTGGTGACACCTGTGACGCACGTCCCTCCTTGGCCGGGACCTGTCAGTGGGTTGGAGTTGGCCTGGAGTAGGCCTCCTCAGGAGAGCAGCCTGAGGCTGGGTGCTGACTTAATCCTCTAAGGGGACAGGACCTGATGGAGCATCGCGGTGCCCTTTCCCTGCTCAGCTGTCCCTCCTTGGTGTCACTTGCGCCTCTTCCAACCAGAGAATGTCTTGCTGTGGGCCCCAGTAAACCTCAGCACACTCCCCGTGACCTCCGCAGCCCTTATGGAGAGGTGCTTGCCTTTCCTTCCCCAGGATGGGTGTGTCTTGTAGCATTTATTTTTTAAAATCTATTTATTTATTTTTTTTTGTGGTACGCGGGCCTCTCACTGTCGTGGCCTCTCCCGTCGCGGAGCACAGGCTCCGGACGCGCAGGCTCAGCGGCCATGGCACACGGGCCCAGCCGCTCCGTGGCATGTGGGATCCTCCCGGCCCGGGGCACGAACCCGTGTCCCCTGCATCGGCAGGCGGCCTCTCAACCACTGCGCCACCAGGGAAGCCCTGTAGCATTTATTTTTGATGTGTCAATATCTGTACTTTGGTTTGTGAAATGTATTTAGCTTCAGAATTTATTTGTAATAGCTGGTAAACACTGGACCCCATCTCACCACTCATCGCAATATTCCTCTCCTGGTGAGGGTTTGTGGCAGTGGCGGTCGATGGGCAGTGAGTCCACGCACAAAAACGTCTGAGGACTCCTGCTTTAGATTCTTTTGGCAAACAAATCATGTGACACCCATGTGACGTAAAGGCAAAAATGTGTCTACCATTTGTATACCAAGTTAGTTCAGCTTACAATGTGAATTTGAGTTCTGTGGCTGAATTTATGGTTTGGAAAAGACATAAATGCCCGCTTTGTCATAATTATTTTCCTGCCCTTGATCTTAGCTGAAGGTCAAGCATTCTGTCTGCGTTTTATTTTGAGGTCTTTGACTAACGCTTATAAAACTTAGTGACTTCAAATCCGCATAAGCCATCAATGTCCACATGGATTAGGTTGAAAGTGGATACCTTCTTTTTTCTGTTTTTAGTTTTCAGGGGTGTGCCAGGGATTTAGCACAACCAGTTAAAACAGTGGTTCTTAAACTCTGGTAACTCTCTAGGAAATTTATTGTCCATTTTCAGGGGGTGTGGATCCCCTGAAGCAACAACATTGACAGCCTCTTCCCACCAACCCGGCAGTTTCATCCTGATTCTCCTTTGTGGAGCCCCTTTGAGATGCTAATGGCTGAGGATGACATGGCAATTGTGACGGTCCCCAGGCAGTTCTTTAGGGCTCAACAGGTTGTGTTCTCATCATTTTCTTTAGTATGTGTATCAGTCGAGCTATAGCCAGAGAAGTAGAAGCAGCAGGAGGCATATATTAAGAGATTTACTGCAAGGAGTTGGCTTATTTGACTGGGGGGACTAACTAGGGAAATCCAAAATCTGTTAGGCAGGTTGTCAGGAAGGGCAGCTAGAGCTGTCAGGTACGGGCTGACGTTTCTGTTCACAGGCAGAATTTCTTCCTCTTTAGGGAATTCTCAGCTCTGCATTAAGGCTTTTCAACTGATTAGATCAGGCTGATCAGATGATCTAGGATAATCTCCTCTACTTAAAATCAACCGACTATAGACTTTAATCACACCTATGAAATACCTTCACCTTGACACCTAGAGTGTTTGATTAAGTGACTGGGGACGTTAGCCTAGACACATCAGAAAGCCCATCTTAGCGTTTGGTTTGTCTGTTCTAGGTAGTGAGACAATTGTTGCCAATTAAAGTTCTCAGACATGGCTAGTTCTCATAGTACAGGCACACCTTGGAGATTGTGGGTTCAGTCCCAGGCCACCGCCATAAAGAAAATATTGCAGTAAAGAGAGTCACGTGAAGTTTTTTCGGTTTCCCGATGTGTATAGAAGTTATTTTATTCTAGATTGTAGTCTATTAAGTGTGCAATAGTAAGGCCGAATCCGGCCTCTGGGCCCCGACACCGAATTAATTCTCGGAGACAGAGTTATGGGTGAAGTAAAAAAGGATAGCTTTATTCCTTTGCCAGGCAAAGGGGGTCACAGTGGGCCCTCAGAACTGTGTGTCCGAACCCAGGGGCGTTGGTGAGGAGTTTCATAGTCAAGGGGCGGGGTTGCTGAAAAGGACCAGGGGGCATGCAGGGCTTGCCTTCCTTCAATGCAGGGATCATCTGGCATCAGGTGATGATGGACGAACCGTGACCTTCTCTGGAATGAAGCGTGCTTCATCGAGGACTTAACATCTTCCATTTGCTGGGGGTTTGAGTTCTGCAGAAGAGCTCAAAGATACTGTTATGTGTATCCTTTGCTGGGGAACCAGGACCCTGCCCCAAGGCTGCACTACTGTTTCCTGACCGCTCCTCCCTTGTCTCTGCATCCCCTCCCTTCCCTGATTAGCGACTGTTTGAACCTGTCCTTTGGAACTCAGTGAAGGCAACACAGAAAGGCTTTTGTGCCCAGGAATCCCACAGGGTCCTGCTCGGCTTCATTAGCGTTATGTCTAAAAAAACCAATGTACCTACAATGATTAGAAAATACTTTATTCCTAAAAAAGGCTCACCACCATCTGAGCCTTTAGTGAACTGTAATTTTTTTTGCAATAGTAAACTCAAAGATTGCTGATCACAGATCACCACAGCAAATATAATAGTAATGAAAAAACTTGAAATATTGTGAGAATTACCAAAATGGGTTACAGAGACATGAAGTGAGCAAATGCTCTTGGAAAAAGGGCATCAATAGACTTGCTCATTGCAAGATTGCCACAAACCTTCAATTTGTAAAAAACACAGTATCTGTGTGTTTACTGTGCAAAGCACAATAAAACGAGGTCTGCCTGTAGTCCGTTCCGAGTATTTCCTTCCTATTAAATCTTCTTCCTTCAGGTTTCAGTTGCCTAGGGATGATGTCTGCTTTGGGAGCAAAGTAAGGCGGTTCTGTCCCAGGGCCGCGCAGATCTTGTGTGTGAATTCAGATGAGCAGAACCCGACAGGACCGAGGCCCTTTCCCCAGAGGCCTCCTCCACCCCAGCGTTCATGAGTTCTGGGCCTATCAGTGCATTTCAGGAGGGTCTTTTTTTTTTTTGCGGTACGCGGGCCTCTCACCGGTGTGGCCTCTCCCATTGTGGAGCACAGGCTCCGGACGCGCAGGCGCAGCGGCCATGGCTCACGGGCCCAGCCGCTCCGCGGCATGTGGGATCCTCCCGGACCGGGGCACGAACCCGTGTCCCCTGCATCGGCAGGCGGACTCTCAACCACTGCGCCACCAGGGAAGTCCCAGGAGGGTCTTTTTTTATTCAGATTGTGGATATAATTTACAACTTTGCAACAGATTCAGGAAATCTTTTGACTAGCAAGGTCTTTTATCAGTCTCTAAAGATCTGTAGAGACCTATTCTATAAACACCGTGTCCTGGAAAAGATAGAAGTGATGATGGTGAGGGTCTGTCTGTGTCTCTCCTCCCTTCAGGCTGATCCTTCCATTTGGGCCTTGGATTCACTCTTCTGTCGGGAGAATCCCAGGCCCACTTCCCCTCTCACCTGGGTCTTGATTTCTTCCATTTGGTATCTTTAACCTTTTGCTGTTTATCTCTGCATTCAAACGTTTCTGTCATTAAAGGAAACGAGCCCTCCCTGACCTTCATGCCTCCTCCTAGCTGCTGCCCTGTCTCTCACCTCTTTGAAGAGTTGGAGCTGCCTTGAAACACTTCTTCACATCCTGTTCGTTCTTTAGCCCCCTGCGTTCTTCCTTTCTCGCTCACCGTGATATGGAAACTGCTTTCACCACGGCACAAAGACCTCCTTCTTGCCTCGCCTTGTGTGTACTTTCTTAGGCTTTTACAACTTTTTTCTCCCTTTGCAGCATCGGACATTGCTGTCCTCTCCCATTTCCTTTCTGGTTTTTCTCCTTTCCCTTAGTCTGCTCCTTTGAGACTCTTTGCAGACAACTCTCTTCTGATCACATTGTAAACATTCTTGCTCCTTAGAGTTCCATCTTTGGCTCTCTTTTCTCTTTTTACACATTTACTCGGAGTTTTCTTCTCCATGGCCAGGGCTTCTGCTGTTTATAATTTGATGAAACCTAAATCCGTATCGCCAGCCCACATTTCTAGCTTGACAGTCAGATCTCCATGTCTCGCTGCCCACTGGATATCCCACAGATATTTTAATCAGTCGTCTTCCCCAAACCTGGTTCTCTGCATCCCTCTCTTGGGTGGACTGCAGCACCCTCTCTTTAGCTGAAGTCAGCTGTGCTTGTCTGACTCCCTCAATCCCCATAGCCGGTCAACCTCCAGTGCTGTTGGGTCTCTCTCCTTAATATCTCTCAAATAATCCATCTACCTTTCTCCACCGCCACCTCCTTGATTCAGGAATGTCACCTCTTCAGCTACGGTTGCAGTTTCTTAAAACTTTTTCCTGCCTCTATTTTTACCACATCCAATCTTCCCTCTACTTTGGATCCAGACGTCTTGTTGTTTCCTCTTCTTGTTGGCCTTCTCCGCCTTCTCTCTTTCTTCACCTCATCCTAACCGCCCCCCCCACACCCCCTTCTGCCTTCTTCTTTCAGACCATTGCCTCGAGGGTGAAGTTCAAAATTGTTAGTGTATCTTACAGAGTTCTTTTCTAGCTTCATGTCTTTTGAAACACCTCACCCAGCCCCTCATCTACCCTCCCAAAGTCTCCTCCCAGATCTTACCTGTGCTTCCAAGAATGCAGAATGCTTTTTCTGATGAAGAGACCTTTACATAGGCAATTTCAAGGCGTGGCTGCTTGCCCCTAACCCTCTATCCTTATAGCTCTCAAAGCACTAAAAACATGGCTATTCCACCCTTTTGAGGTTGTGTCTGTGTCGTGGTTACTACCGCACCTGGGTGCCTAGCACAGTGCCAGTCATGGAGTGGGCTTCCAAAAAATGCTTATTGAAAGAACAAATGGATAAGCAACGTAACTCTTAAGATTTCAGTTTCAAGCTGTGTGTAGCAAAGCAGAGTCCTCTATACACAATCAAATTAAGGTGTATGGGCAATAGTTTTGGTCTTGTCATGGAATTGGGGGTAAAGAGTAGGACTTGAAATCCAGTTGTTCTTTGGGTGTACTTTGAGAGATGAATTCTGTTGTCTTATCACTTGGATGGTTGTTGTTAAGTTATAGATATGATTTTAAATATTTATTTGTATTAGCTATTATGGTCATCTCTGTGAGTAGATGATAACGATTTTGGTTACTTTTGCTAGTAGCCATCTGTCCCATGAAGGCCTAGTTAATGTGCAGAAGATTACTGGAAATTTCCTGGAGAACAAGTTTAACACGCTCATTCTAGTTTTGAAATCTTTAACTGAGATGAATAAAAATCTGCATTTGTTTATTAGCTTTGATGTGAACGTCTGCTCACTATTCCCACCTCATTAAAATAAATAAAATTCACCACGGCGAATGCAATTTCAACTAACATTTAAAAATATTCAAAAGCTACAGTGTCTCCTGGGCATGCAGTTAATGGGCCAGTCCAGATTTCTAAGAATAAAAGATTTTCATAACCTTTTAAAAATCTTTTGATGGGAAACTGTCACTTCCAATTACGATCAGATTTTCTCTGGAGTCTCCAGAGGCTGGGTAAAGTGGGTATTATGAACTGTTTTTGAGGTATTGTAGTTAAAAGTCTTCTCATTTTGGAGACTTAATATCAAGGATCACCATTTATTAAGCACATTCCTAGCTATGTTTTAGTTTTAGAAATTTGTAGTAAGAGTATGTTTTTAATATAATTCTTTTAAGTTAGGCCTCGTGTATTATTTTTCAGGTATACATATGGGAAGCCAGTGAAAGGAGACCTAACACTTACATTTTTACCTTTATCCTTTTGGGGCGTGAAGAAAAATATTACAAAAACATTTAAGGTAACTTTTGCAGATATCTTATAACTTGTAATGGGGAAAAACTGTAAGTGTACTTTCTCTAGAAATCAGATTTTATACTGAATTAACCAAAAGTTGAGCATAAGAAAATCAAGAGCTTTCTATCATTGAACAAATGAGAATTTACCCTTTTTTAAAAAAATGATTAAAGTAGAAATAGAACCATTGTATCGTTGTGACTTAGTTTGGGTTTTATTTCTAAAATTTGAAGTGCTAAAGTGAAGAATGACATTGAAACATTTTTTAACAAAACAGATAAATGGATCTGCAAACTTCTCTTTTAACGATGAAGAGATGAAAAAGGTAATGGATTTTTCGGATGGCCTTTCTGAACACATGAATCTGTCTTCTCCTGGGCCGGTAGAAATTTTAGCCACAGTGACAGAATCACTTACAGGTTTGTAGACTTTGAAGTGAAGGTAAAGCTATTTCTGTTGCGCTGCTCTGTCATCTCTTATTATAATCGGTACGTTCATTTGAGGGCACTGTTGCCTAAGGATGCTAGTTAATGCTGAGATTGTCATGACTATTAGTCTAACTTGCAGAATGTTTTCGTAATGAAGGGGAACCTTATTTTCTTTGAAAGGATGTACCTCAACCACCTGTGATAGGTATTTATAATTTTTTCCATCTCTATTTTTTTTTTCAAACTGAAAACTACATGGAAGGCCTACCTTTTCAGCTGACTAACCATCCTCCTTTTTTTTTTTTTTAAAATAACATCTTCTGAAATCTCACCTGCTCCTAGACAGTTTTCTCTTTTAATAATAAAATAAAGGTTAATTACTTGGATCTTTCGGTTGCTACTTTTTAATGGCTTTCACCAGTCCCCGAAAGTGCAAAAAGACTATTGTGTCAGTGGCCTGATCTCTGGTGCACATGTCGTTGATTGGGGGACACTAATGGTGCTCAGAAGGGATCCACAGAGGACATGTACGGTCCTCTTTGTGGCCAAGCCAAAGAGCCTTCTGTGTCCTGATATCCTAACCCCTTTGGGAAGTAGCTCAGGTGGAGAGATTTGGTGGATAGAAGCTGTTGGTAATATATTACTTTTACTTTCTAAATGGTGCAATTTCCAAAACAGGTATCTCAAGAAATGCAAGCTCCAATGTATTTTTCAAGCAACACGATTACATCATTGAATTTTTTGATTATGCTACTGTCTTAAAGCCATCTCTCAACTTCACAGCCACTGTAAGTTGGCATATTTATTAATTGTCTAAAGCAGTAAGTTCAGTTTAGTGAAACAGAATGGGAAATAGTACTTTCAATGCTTTTCAAAAAATTTAAGCCCAAGGTAGGTAGATTACTTTTCCCCTTTAGATATATGAGGCACACAGAATTGTTTCCAAATGACCTTTATCTAATTTATTTAAAAAAGTAGTTTCCAAAAAATTTTTCCTCAAAATATATTTAATAAGTAATTCAAGTTAGATTTGAATTGCAACATTGAAGTTTTTATAAATTAATTGAAGGAATTAGATGGTAGTCAAAAAATTTCAATTTCAATTTGATTTTTATAATGACTGATTTTAATCCTAGCAAAGATGTAGCATTAAAAAGTATCAACTAATCTACTCAATTTTTTGAGAGAATACTGAATTAACATTTATTGACTGAGTCAATAAATGGGGCTTACAGACCTAAGAAGGACCCAGTCTCTACCCTGGAGTCACAGTGTTTGTGATGGTGACAAGAAAATATACACATAACTGTAATTCAAGGCAGGATAAATCAGTGTCATGAACACATTCCTGTAGGGATTTAAAACAGGTGTTGGCAAACTTTGTCTGCAAAGGGCTAGATAGTATATATTTTTAGCTTTGAGGGCCATATGGTCTCAGTCACAACTGTGTGACTCTGACGTTGTAGCATGAAAGCGGCCACAGCCCCTTGGTAACCAAGCCAGGGTGGTCACGTTCCAATAAAAACTTCCTTCCAAAGAGACTGGATTTGGCCTCCCTGCCTGTCATAGTCTCTGGCCCCTGCTTTAAAGAAAGGAGGGTCACTTCTTGTTGAATAGATCAAGAGAAGTTTTAGAGTTTCTAGGTTGGTGGCTATGTGGAGATTTGGGGGGGCAGGGATGCGCTCAGAGAGGGTCCTGTCCTGATACCTTGCCCTAAACATCTCTTCCATCTCGCTCAATATCTTTTTACAATAAACCAGTGATCTAGTGAGAAAAAAAAGTTTTAGATAGCTTCTGATTTTAATAATCTTATAATTTAGACAGTTTGAAAAGGTAGTTAAGAAAACCCCCAGGAATCTGCAAATGGTAACTTGCAAATGAATAGAGGGAAACAAAGAGAGTTCCGGGAGGAGGAACTGGCTGTAGGACAGGGATGGGGGTCACTCAGGGATGCTTTATGGAGAAGCAGAAGATTTAGGTTATTTGTTACAAGATCTGCAGCATTTTCAGTGTTGGGAGTGTGGGTGGGGAACGAGATGAGCTGAGACGTCTACACAAGGCGAGAGCTTTGGCTGGCAAGCCAGGGTGCCTTCAGGTGACAGTGACTGGACCGGGGCAGTGACAGCAGAGAGCTTGTGTCCAGGAGAGGTCAGAGAGAAAGCAGGAGGCGAAGCTTGGGGATTGCAGAGGGTCCGCCGTGTCTCACATGCTCTAAGCAGTGAAGATCTTGGGACCTTATGAACGTGGGAGAGGTGTGGCGAAAGCAACGTTCCAGGGGGACTGGTGGGGTCTGTGTGCAGGAGTGGGGCAGCAGCCCGGGCACGAGGCCAGCAGGAGGCTTGCGCTGCTGACTCTGGGTGGAGAGCATGTAAGAGATGTAAGACTTGGTGTGCGTTGGATTTGGAAGGTGAGAAGAGGGAAGGGAAATTCAGAGATGTTAAGTCTGACGGAATTGTGGGATTAGCAAAAATAGGAAAGGCGAGACGGTTTCTCACCTTTAGATGTACTGAATTTGAGATGACAGGGATGTACAAGTAGAAATTTCCTGCAGGGGGTTGGAGGTGTTGAGTATGAGCTCCAGAGCCAGATCAGGATGGCAGCAGGAGTGCTGAGACCTTTGAGGGTAAATGATAATGAGGTTTTGACAAATTCCCACATTTAGGGAGAGGGAAGGGGGATAAAAAAGGACACCGAGAGGATGTAGGAAGAGGGGTATGCAGTGAAAGAGGTGATTGTGGAGCCGTGGACGGCAAAGGAGGCATAACAGCCAGACGGGAGGGGAGGCCGCCCAGAGAGACCACTGAACCTGGAAGTTAGGGGGCTGCCGATGATTTTTGAGAGTTCGGTTTCATGGGAACAGCACAGATGGAAACTGGATTCAACTAAACTTGAATCCTTTGCTTCTCTTGTTTACCTGATTTCAAAATGTTTTCTTTTGACAATTAGGTGAAGGTAACCCGTTCTGATGGCAATCAACTGACTCCTGAAGAAAGAAGAAATAATGTAGTCGTGATGGTGACGCAGAGAAACTATACCGAGTACTGGAACAGATGGGATGGTAGAAATCAGGAAATAGGGGCTGTCCAGATCGTAAATCATACTGTCCCCCCAAATGGAATCTTCAAGATTGAATTCCCAATCCTGGATGATTCCAGCGAGCTACAGTTGAAGGTACCATCTGTTTCCCATCATTATGTTACCTCAGCAACCTTAAAATTGTCATCTTGTGGTAGGCACTCAGCCTGTTGGGAGGTCACTTTGGTACACGGGAAGTGGACACATTTTTATTTTAAAAGAATGGGGGAAAGGGTTAAAAAGTGATTTAATGACAGTAGCTGAGAATTAGACTGAATGCTTCCTTGTAAATTCATTTTGAAGAGCAAAGTAAAATAGTGATCCGAAGATATGACGGAGAAGCCCCCAAACTCCCAGTCTAGGTGATTTTCAGTCATTTGAAATGGTGTTTTGGCAGGAGCTGAGATCAAAGGGGAATATGTTTTTTACATTTACACTCCTTTGCTGGACTGAGACCCCCAACCATTCCCGCTCCCTTTCTCGTGGTCACTCAGCCCTGTCAGTGTGGCCTCTGAGTTTTTCTCTCACCAGTGGTAGACTGAGTGAGCTGATATGATTTCTTGCTTATAGTTGAGTTCTGTATTGTGGGGGAAAGGATTCCTTTTCCATTTCTTTCTTTCTTCTCACAGTGTTTCCTGATAATACACCTTTGTTTTGGAAATAAGTTAGGACCGTCCGTACTTTTTTCCTCTTAGATTATGACGATGAAGACCATTTTACACGTTCACAGCTATCACCTTCTTTATAGTATAAGCTGTAAAATGATGAAGATGCAATGTCTGGGGAATGTATTGTTTCCTGCGTGAAGAAAAGTGAAAGTGAATTTGCCTTTCACTGATTGTCCAGCAGGTAACATCCTTTATCAAGGTGTTTCTAAAGATGAAACTTTATGGTTGCCTTTTCTTTTGTTTTAGGCCTCTTTTCTTGATGCTGTGAGTAGCATGGCTGTTCATGATATGTTTAAGTCTCCTAGTAAAACGTACATCCAGCTAAAAACAAGAGATGAAAATATAAAGGTAATGATTACAATCACTTGTTAATTATAATTGGACTGTCTTGCCACTGATATGTATATATTAATTAAAATATTTTTTTTCTAGGTGGGATCACCTTTTGAGTTGGTGCTTAGTGGCAACAAGCAGTTGAAGGAGTTTAGCTATATGGTAATCTCTTACAGAATCTGAATTTATGATCTATTGTAGAATTGTCTGAAATAATGTCTACCTTAATTTGAAACTGAACTTACTGATTTTTAAAATTCAGCCTCACACTTAAAAGAAACTATTATATTTTAATGTATTGTATGTTATACATGCACAATATGTAATATTTACATACGTTCTTACAGAGTTTTCTTTTTTTTCTTTTATAAATTTATTTATTTTTGGCTGCGTTGGGTCTTCGTTGCTGTGCGTGGGCTTTCTCTAGTTGCAGCGAGCAAGGGCTACACTTCGTTGCGGTGCGTGGGCTTCTCATTGCGGTGGCTTCTCTTGTTGCAGAGCATGGGCTCTAGGTGCGCAGGCTTCAGTAGTTGTGGCACACAGGCTCAGTAGTTGTGGCTCACAGGCTGTAGAGCGCAGGCTCAGTGGTTGTGGCGCACAGGCTTAGTAGCTCCGCAGCATGTGAGATCTTCCCGGACAAGGGCTTGAACCCGTGTCCCCTGGATTGGCAGGCGGATTCTTAACCACTGTGCCACCAGGGAAGTCCCTCTTACAGAGTTTTTTATATCTAAGTTATATATAAATTTACTTTGCAAAATTTTACATTTTTTTCCTTTACCACAATGGATTATTATAGGACATTGAATATAGTTCCCTGTGCTATATATAGTAGGACATTGTTGTTTATCCATCCTATATATGTATAGTTTGCATCTGCTAATCCCAATTCATCCCTCCTCTACCTTCCCCACTGACAACCACAAGTCTGTTCTCTGTGTCTGTGAGTCTGTTTCTGTTTTGTAGATAAGTTCGTGTCGTATTTTAGATTCCACATATAAGTGATATCACATGGTATTTGAATTTCTCTTTCTGACTTACTTCACTTAGTATATTATCATACTAGGTCCATCCATGTTGCTACAAATCAGCCTCACACCTTTTTAAGCTGTCCTTTTTATATTGAAATCAAACTCTTTTTTTCTTTCTTCACCCATATTTGCATTTCCAGTTTAAGATGAATAATGAAATCTTGCATTATGTTTAAAATTTAAAATTCTATGAGATAAGCCACGTATGTTCATTATAGAAAATTATAAAACATAAGGAAAACAAAAACACATAAAAATGCTCCGCATAAATTGTAGTTTTGCTAATCTAGCTCTCTCAGTGGTGCTCTGCAGTCCTTCCACTCAGAAATAGATTCTTGACCATCAGGCTGCTGTTGGCTCAATCACGGTTGCTTTATCTTATTCTTTTCTAATTACCAGCGTGTACTCTCTGTGGTGGTCAGGGAGGTTTACTTTTGTGTGTGTGTGTTCAAAAAGGATTTGAAGTTGCTTTAAGTCAAGAATTTGCATGTATGCTTAAAATTATGATAAACATAGCTGTCATTGAGATTCTCACTAGCTTTAGCATAAAATAAAACTCATGTACTCTTCTTTTCAGGTAGTGTCCAGGGGACAGTTAGTGGCTGTAGGCAAGCAAAATTCAACAACGTTTTCCTTAACACCAGAAAATTCTTGGGCTCCAAAAGCCTGTATCATTGTGTATTATATTGAAGATGATGGGGAAATTATAAATGATGTTCTGAAAGTTCCTGTTCAGCTTGTTTTTAAAAATAAGGTAAGATTTAAGGTAATGATGTTTAAAAGAAAACTTCATATTAGTAAAGTCTGAGAAATGTAATATTTCTTTAGAAAAGTGTCATGAAACCAAATTGGTTAGAAATTTATATTCATTTCTAGAACTGTGGCTAAACCTCTTCATATTTAATTACTGTGTATCTGTTTTCACCTGTGGAATTATTGGACACTGTGCGTCTTCTTTGTAAGTCATGGTTCTTAGCTTTAAGACTTTAATTCAAATCCAAACTCTTTCAGGATTTCCCAAATGGTGGAGTCAATATTGCTCTGGCATGGAATTCCAATGGCAATATATATGTGGTGTTGCTATTTGTGTGGGAGAGAAGTGAGGGTTGTAGGAGGGAGTGAGGCATCTGCACTGATGTGTGGAAGGAGAGCTGGGCTTTGGTTTATCCATTTCATCAGTCTGGAAACTAACCCAGGACAAATTTACAATGAGCTTGGCTGCTTTGCGTGTGGAGATCTCTGTGGAGTTTTGTCTCCACACACAGCAGTGATTTTTATAACCTAAGGTGTGTAGCTTGTGTAGGAAACACTCCTGGCCCCAACTCTGAGAAGTAACCAGATTGCAAGATTGACAGGTGGAGTTCAATTATCTCATACATATTAAAATGAGCCATTGTTCTCACCAAAGGCTGCTGCCGTCTCAGGACCTCTGAAGCAAAATAATCATTATTATTATTACTATTATTTTTAATATTTATTTGGTTGCGCCGGGTCTTAGTTGTGGCAGGTGGGCTCCTTGGTTGCAGCTCCAGGGCTCGTTAGTTGTGACTCACTGGCTTCTTAGTTGCAGCACATGGGCTCTTTAGTTGTGGCATGCAAACTCTTAGTTGCAGCATGCATGTGGGGTCTAGTTCCCTGACCAGGGATCGAACCCGCGCCCCCTGCATTGGGAGCGCAGAGTCTTATCCACTGCACCACCAGGGAAGTCCCCAATAATCATTATTTTAAAGTAGTGATTTGCAGAATACAGTTCTTCTGGTAGCATTTTCCCCCTGAATTTGTTAAAATTTTAAGAAGTAACAGTTGTCATCCATGCCTTTTTTATAGAGAACTGTTAACTCTAACTTTGACTGTCAAAATATAATACAAACTTCTATTTTCTGTCTTATAAAAAGAATTTTTTAAAAGACAGTGCTGTATTCTGTCAGTTTCAGAGCACAATTTTTGACTTCTAGTGACTCCATTAATTCCCTGAGGAAGGTGAATTTTTTTTTTTAACATCTTTATTGGAGTATAATTGCTTTACAATGGTGTGTTAGTTTCTGCTTTATACCAAAGTGAATCAGTTATACATATACATATGTTCCCATATCTCTTCCCTCTTGCGTCTCCCTCCCTCCCACCCTCCCTATCCCACCCCTCCAGGCGGTCACAAAGCACCAAGCTGATCTCCCTGTGCTATGCGGCTGCTTCCCACTATCTACCTTACGTTTGGTAGTGTATATATGTCCATGCCTCTCTCTCACTTTGTCACAGCTCACCCTTCCCCCTCCCCATATCCTCAAGTCCATTCTCTAGTAGGTCTGTGTCTTTATTCCTGTCTTACCCCTAGGTTCTTCATGACATTTTTTTCCTTAAATTCCATATATATATGTTAGCATACAGTATTTGTCTGAGAAAGGTGAATTTTAAAGTAGGAGTAAGGCTTAAACATAGAGGCACACATCTCTGAAAGTGAGAGCAGGTTCTAAAAAAAGTTGCTGTGTAAAGGCTTTGAGGAAGCAGACTGTATAAATCACTTCCAAGAAATTTCTTAGATATGAGAGATAAGAAATTATTTTCAGTTGTGTTTGCAAAGATAAGTCTTCCATTTTTATATGATAATGTTTACCACATTTACTCTGAAAGAAACTGCATATTTGGAAATAAAATATGTTTCAACACAAGAATATTAATGAATCTTCGTTGATGTTCAGTAATGACTGTGGAATAAATGAATGAGATGTGGAAGGGGCAAGAGATGTAGTTTTAGAAATCATCCACACAGAAGTGCAGGTTGGAGCCAGGGGGTCACTGACGTGCAGAAAAAAGAATGAGAAGTGCAAAGTTTGCATATGATGCAAACTGTGAGTTGCCTTAAACAAGGGGTAAGGAAAGGTATTCTTTCTGTTTAACTTGTTTAAGGTATAAGTGGAGAAGAGTAAACTAGATACAATGGCTCAAGAGGCACGTGAAAGAAAGATGGCATCGGACAAGTTAAACAGGCAAGGAAGACTTTGTTCAAGACATTTGCAATAGGGGAGAGAGACTGAACTCAACTCCACTGAAACAAAAGGCAGGAGGGTTTTTAAGCACTGGTGTGAGTTAATGGAAAAGTACTGGAAGACCCTGGGGGAGGGGTTGGTCAGCGTGATTAGGCCATCTGGTTTGGTAACTGGACTTTATAAGTTAGGCTTCTATTCATCTACAGAGACTGGGAGATCAATCAGGGCTCTTTCTTGATGATTACACTTCAAAAGGATGGCTCCCAGGTCTTTGAGAGAGACATTCCGGCTAGTAAAACTGCCTGGAAGCTGGGAGAAGATTTACATCTCAAAGGGACAGAGAAAACATTAACAATTGCAAATTTTTTAAGAAAAGGGAAATTAGGTGCTTAATGTCAGGAAGAAGCCTGTTTCTAAAGTTCAGGCAAGCTGAGGGGGACATGAAGGCCATCTTGATCAGGTGGTACAGTCACTGGGGCGAGGGATTGTTGAAACAGAGCTGGGCAAGATGAACATTCCTAGTAGGAAGAGGCCTTATAACAAAGCCATTGGGTTCAGCCGGGATGAGAGGATGGTTGCTCTTTAAGAAGTACAGGTAGGACTGTGCTTTGCTGAGTGTAATGACAGAGGAAGTTCAGGCAGCCACGGAGGCACAGAGCATGGGGCCTGACTGGTGTTGGTCTGATGGCCTCGTCCTGGGGAAAGACACCCCTGCCCAGCCCAGCCAGTTCTGGGAGTCCCCGGGGCTCTTACTTGCACACACTCACTTCTGAGTCCAGGAGGCCAGTGTGCAGGCACTGGCAATTTCTCTCCTCTTTCCTGTCCCCCCTCTTGGATACTGGCCCTCTTCACGTACGCCAGACAGTGTCTTCACTTCAGCACTGGCTGGCGGCTGTGGGGTGGGAGGCGGAGAAAGGGTAGAGAAGTGAAGGAAAACTCTGATTTGTGCCACAGTGAGAGGTTCCATGACTGGCGGACACTGTGGGGCCGAGGTTTCTTTTCACTCCTTTCCCTGGAGAAGGCTCGTGTATGGTTTTAGAATGGTCCCCGGGCCAAGGCACATGTAGAATCTGCTAGATTTTGTCATTGATCTGCTATTGGTAAGACGTAAGAAATGCTTTGAAAAAGTGTAATGTATCAATCCTGTTTTCTCCCTTTCTTAGATACAGCTGTTTTGGAGCAAAGCCAGCGCTGAACCATCTGAGAGAGTCTCTCTTAGGATCACTGTGACGCAGCCAAACTCAATTGTTGGGGTTGTAGCTGTCGACAAAAGTGTGAATCTGATGAATGTCTCAAACGACATTACAATGGAAAATGTGAGTTTAGCTATTTTTTCATTACAAAAATACACATTAAAAGAGAAAAAAAGTGGGGGCTTGCCTGGTGGCGCAGTGGTTGAGAGTCCGCCTGCCGATGCAGGGGACACAGGTTCGTGCCCCGGTCCAGGAAGATCCCACATGCCGCGGAGTGGCTGGGCCCGTGAGCCATGGCCGCTGAGCCTGCGTGTCCGGAGCCTGTGCTCCGCGACGGGAGAGGCCACAACAGTGAAAGGCTCGCATACCGCAAAAAAAAAAAAAAAAAAAAAGAAACTTTGTGTTACTTCAGGTATCTAAAGGAAATTTCATTAGTTCCTTTTCAAGTATAAGTCAGTAATCAGTAAAGCTTCTGAATGAAAAGGATCTGCATTCCAGTTGTTGATGTTGGAAAGAGGCTATTGTGGTCAAGTGTCTTTGCTGTCTTACATGAGAAATGCCACTTAGAGTCTTCCCTCATTTTCATACTGTATTTTAACTGAAGACTCTTGAGAAAGTACTAGGAGATGGACTTGCACAATTCTGAATGACATTGGAGAGAGCTTTAGGTAATTATGAAGTACTTTCTATTTTGGTTGTACATAGTGGTTATAAATAATTACAGTCCCCATTGAATCAGGAATTTGCAGTATATTGAGGGAGTGGAAAATCATGTTAACCTGCAGAAAACGTACAAACCAAGAAATATATGAACATCTAGTGTTATATAAACTAATCACCTATTCCTTAGTCATTTCATTTTTATTTGTAAGCTCTTTTGTTTTGAATTTCATTTTATTTTTATACAACAGGTCCTTATTAGTTATCTATTTTATACATATTAGTGTATATATGTCAATCCTAATCTCCCAATTCATCCCTCCCTCCCAACCCCCCGCTTTCCCCCCTTGGTGTCCACATGTTTGTTCTCTACATCTGTGTCTCTATTTCTGCCTTGCAAACCGGTTCATCTGTACCATTTTTCTAGATTCCACGTATATGCGTTAATATGTGACATTTGTTTTTCTCCTTTTAACTTAACTCTGTATGACAGTCTCTAGGTCCATCCATGTCTCTACAAATGATCCAATTTTGTTCCTTTTTGTGGCTAATATTCCATTGTATACATGTACCACATCTTCTTTATCCATTCGTCTGTCGATGGGCATTTACGTTGCTTCTATGACCTGGCTATTGTAAATAGTGCTGCAATGAACATTGGGGTGCATGTGTCTTTTTTTTTTAACATCTTTATTGGAGTATAATTTCTTTACAATGTTGTATTAGTTTCTGCTGTATTACAAAGTGAATCAGCTATATGTATACATATGTCCCTATATCTCCTCCCTCTTGCGTCTCCCTCCCAGCATGTGTCTTTTTGAATTACTGTTTTCTCTGGGTATATGCCCAGGAGTGGGATTGCTGGGTCATATGGTAATTCTATTTTCAGTTTATTAGGAACCTCCATACTGTTCTCCATAGTGGCTATATCAATTTACATTCCCACCAACTGTGGGAGGGTTCCCTTTTCTCCACACCCTCTCCAGCATTTGTTGTTTGTAGATTTTCTGATGATGCCCATTCTAACTGGTGTGAGGTGATACCTCATTGTAGTTTTGATTTGCATTCTCTAATGATTAGTGATGTTGAGCAGCTTTTCATGTGCTTCTTGGCCATCTGTATGTCGTCTTCGGAGAATTGTCTATTTAGGTCTTCTGCTCATTTTTTGATTGGGTTGTTTGTTTTTTTAATATGTAGCTACATGAGCTGTTTATATATTTTGGAGATTAATCCTTTGTCCACTGATTCATCTGCAAATATTTTCTCCCATTCTGAGGGTTGTCTTTTCATCTTGTTTATAGTTTCCTTTGCCGTGCAAAATCTTTTAAGTTTCATTAGGTCCCATTTGTTTATTTTATATTTCCGTTACTCTAGGAGGTAGGTCAAAAAAGGTCTTGCTGTGACTTATGTCAAAGAGTGTTCTTCCTATGTTTTCCTCTAAGAGTCTTATAGTGTCTGGTCTTACATTTAGGGCTTTAATCTATTTTGAGTATATTTTTGTGTATGGTGTCAGGGAGTGCTCTAATTTCATGCTTTTACATGTAGCTGTCCAGTTTTCCCAGCACGACTTATTGAAGAGACTGTCTTTTCTCCATTGTATATCCTTACCTCCTTTGTCATAGATTAGTTGACCATAGGTGCGTGGGTTTACCTCTGGACTTTTCTATGCTGTTCCATTGATCTATATTTCCGTTTTTGTGCCAGTACCATATTGCGTTCATTAGTGTAGCTTTATAGTATATTCTGAACTCAGGGAGTCTGATCCATCCAGCTCCATTTTTTTCCCCTCAAGATTGCTTTGGCTATTTGGGGTCTTTTGTGTCTCCATACAAATTTTAAGATTTTTTGTTCTAGTTCTGCAAAAAATGCCATTGGTAATTTGATAGGGATTGCATTGAATCTGTAGATTGCTTTGGGTAGTATAGTCATTTTCACAACATTTATTCTTCCAGTCCAGCAACATGGTGTATCTCTCCATCTGTTTGTGTCATCTTTGATTTCTTTCATCAGTGTCTTATGGTTTTCTGAGTACAGGTCTTTTACCTCCTCAGGTAGGTTTATTTCTAGGTATTTTATTCTTTTTGTTGCAATGGTGAATGGGATTGTTTCCTTAATTTCTCTTTCTGATCTTTCGTTTTTAGTGTATAGGAATGCAAGAGATTTCTGTGCATTAATTTTGTATGCTGCAACTTTACCACATTCATTGATAGGCTCTAGTAGTTTTCTGGTGGCATCTTTAGGATTCTCTATGTATAGTATCATGTCATCTGCAAACAGGGACAGTTTTACTTCTTCTTTTCCAGTTTGGATTCCTTTTATTTCTTTTTCTTCTCTGATTGCCATGGCTAGGACTTCCAAAACTATGTTGAGTAATAGTGGTGAGAGTGGACATCCTTGTCTTGTTCCTGATCTTAGATGAAATGCTTTCAGTTCTTCACCATTGAGAATGATGTTTGCTTTGGGTCTGTCATATATGGGCTTTATTATGTTGAGGTAGCTTCCCTCTTTGCCCACTTCCTGGAGAGTTTTTATCATAAATGGGTGTTGAATTTTGTTAAAAGCTTTTCTGCATCTATTGAGATGATCATATGGTTTTTATTTTTCAATTTGTTAATTGAAATGGTGTATCACATTGATTGATTGGCATATATGGAAGAATCCTTGCATCCCTGGGAAAAATCCCACTTGATCATGATGTATGATCCTTTTAATGTGTTGTTGGATTCTGTTTCCTAGTATTTTGTTGAGGATTTTTGCATCTATATTCATCAGCGATATTGGTCTGTAATTTTCTTTTTTTGTGGTATCTTTGTCTGGTTTAGTATCAAGTTGATGGTGGCCTCGTAGAATGAGTTTGGGAGTGTTCCTTCCTCTGCAATTTTTTTTCTTCTGTTTTTTTCCTCTGCAAGTTTTTGGAAGAGTTTGAGAAAGATGGGTGTTAGCTCTTCTCTAAATGTTTGATAGAATTCACCTGTGAAGCCATCTGGTCCTGGACTTTTGTTTGCTGGAAGATTTTTAATCACAGTGTCAATTTCATTACTTGTGATTGGTCTGTTCATATTTTCTATTTCTTCCTGGTTCTGTCTTGGAAGGTTATACCTTTCTAAGAATTTGTCCATTTCTTCCAGGTTGTCCATTTTATTGGCATAGAGTTGCTTGTAGTCGTCTCTTATGATGCTTTGTATTTCTGTGGTGTCTGTTGTAACTTCTCCTTTTTCATTTCTGATTTTTTGATTTGAATCCTCTCCCTCTTTTTCTGATGAGTCTGGCTAAAGGTTTATATATTTTGTTTATCTTCTCAAAGAACAATCTTTTAGTGTTATTGATCTTTGCTATTGTTTTCTTTGTTTCTATTTCACTTATTTCTGCTCTGATCTTTATGATTTCTTTCCTTCTACTAAATTTGGGTTTTGTTTGTTCTTCTTTCTCTAGTTCCTTTAGGTGTAAGGTTAGATTGTTTATTGGAGATTTTTCTTGTTTCTTGAAGTAGGATTGTATTGCTGTAATCTTCCCTTTTAGAACTGCTTTTGCTGCCTCCCATAGCTTTTGGACCATAGTGTTTTCATTGTTATTTGTTTCTAGGTATTTTTTAATTTCCTCTTTGATTTCTTCAGTGATCTCTTGCTTATTTAGTTACATATTGTTTAGCTTTCATGTGTTTGTGTTTTTTACATTTTTTTCCCTGTAATTTATTTCTAATCTCATAGTGTTGTGGTTGGAAAAGATGCTTTATATGATTTCAATTTTCTTAAATTTACTGAGGCTTGATTTGTGACCCAAGGTGTGATCTATCCTGGAGAATGTTCTGTGTGCACTTGAGAAGAAAGTGTAATCTGCTGTTTTCAGATTGAATGTCCTATAAATATCAACTAAATCTATCTGGTCTGTTGTGTCATTTAGAGCTTGTGTTTCCTTATTAATTTTCTGTCTAGATGATCTGTCCATTGGTGTAAGTGAGGTGTTAAAATCCCCCAGTATTACTATGTTACTGTTGATTTCCTCTTTTATAGCTGTTAGCATTTGCCTTATGTATTGAGGTGTTCCTATGTTGGGTGTATATATATTTATAATTGTTATATCTTCTTCTTGGATTGATCCCTTGATCATTATGTAGTGTCCTTCCTTGTCTCTTGTAACATTCTTTATTTTAAAGTCTATTTTGTCTGGTATGAGTATTGGTACTCCAGCTTTCTTGTGATTTCCATTTGCATGGAATATCTTTTTCCATCCCCTCACTTTCAGTCTGTATTTGTCCCTAGGTTTGAAGTGGGTCTCTTGTAGACAGCATATATAAGGGTCTTGTTTTTGTATCCATTTAGGAGCCTGTGTCTTTTGGCTGGAACATGTAATCCATTCACATTTAAGGTAATTATTGATATGTATGTTCCTATTACCATTTTCTTAATTGTTTTGGGTTTGTTTTTGTAGGTCCTTTCCTTCTCTTGTGTTTCCCACATAGAGAAGTTCCTTAAGCATTTGTTGTTCCTTTAGCATTTTTTGAGCTGGTTTGGTGGTGCTGAATTCTCTTAGCTTTTGCTTGTCTGTAAAGCTTTTGATTT
The DNA here is from genome assembly GCF_949987515.2 of Delphinus delphis. Classification (NCBI taxonomy): domain Eukaryota; kingdom Metazoa; phylum Chordata; class Mammalia; order Artiodactyla; family Delphinidae; genus Delphinus; species Delphinus delphis. The sequence goes on along the minus strand of NC_082696.1, from coordinate 78,399,061 downwards.
CTCTGTTGAATCTGAATGAGATCTTTGCTGGGTAGAGTAGTCTTGGTTGTAGGTTCTTCCCTTTCATCACTTTAAATATATCATGCCACGCCCTTCTGGCTTGTAGAGTTTCTGTGGAGAAATCGGCTGTTAACCTTATGGGAGTTCTCTTGTATGTTATTTGTCATTTTTCCCTTGTTGCTTTTAATAACTTTTCTTTGTCTTTGATTTTTGTCAGTTTGATTACCCTGTGTCTTGGCATGTTTCTTCTTGGGTTTACCCTGCCTGGGACTCTCTGTGCTTCCTGGACTTGGGTGACTATTTCCTTTCCCATGTTAGGGAAGTTTTTGACTATAATCTCTTCAGATATTTTCTTGGGTCCTTTCTCTCTCTATTCTCCTTCTGGGACCCTCTAATGCAAATGTTGGTGCGTCTAATGTTGTCTCTTAGTCTGTCTTCATTTCTTTTCATTCTTTTTCTTTATTCTGTTCTGCTCCAGTGATTTCCACCATTCTGTCTTCCAGGTCACTTATCCGTTCTTCTGCCGCAGTTATTCTGCTATTGATTCCTTCTAGTGCATTTTTCAATTCAGTTATTGTATTGTTCATCTCTGTTTGTTTGTTCTTTAATTCTTCTAGGTGTTTGTTCTTTAATTCTTCTAGGTCTTTGTTAAACATTTCTTGCATCTTCTCAGTTTTTGCCTCCATTCTTTTTCTGAGATCCTGGATCATCTTCACTATCATTATTCTGAATTCTTTCTGGAAGGTTGCCTATCTCCACTTCATTTAGTTGTTTTTCTGGGGTTTTATCTTGTTCCTTCATCTGGTACACTGTCCTCTTTCTTTTCATTTTGTCTGTCTTTCTGTGAATATCGTTTTCATTCCACAGGCTGCAGGACTGTAGTTCCTCCTGACAGGCTGCAAGATTGTAGTTATTCTTGCTTCTGCTGTCTGCTGTCTGGTGGATGAGGCTATCTAAGAGGGTTGTGCAGGTTTCCTGATGGGAGCATCTGGTGGTAGCTAGAGCTTGGTGTTGCTCTGTTGGGCAGAGCTCAATAAAACTTTAACCTGCTTGTCTGCTGATGGGTGGGGCTGAGTTTCCTCACCATTGGTTGTTTGGTCTGGGTGACCCAGCACTGGAGGCTACAGGCTCTTTGGTGGGGTTAATGGTGGACTCTGGGAGGACTCTTGCCAAGGAGTACTTCCCAGAACTTCTGCTGCCAGTGTCCTTGTCCCAGCGGTGAGCCACAGCCATCCCCCGCCTTTGCAGGAGACCCTCCAACATTTGCAGGTAGGTCTCATTCAGTCTCCTATGGGGTCACTGTTCCTTCCCCCTGGGTCCTGATGTGCACACTACTTTGTGTGTGCCCTCCAAGAGTGGAGTCTCTGTTTCCCCCAGTCCTGTTGAATTCCTGCAATCAAATCCCGCTAGCCTTCAAAGTCTGACTCTCTGGGAATTCCTCCTCCCATTGCTGGATCCCCAGGTTGCGAAGCCCAATGTGTGGCTCAGAACCTTCACTCCAGTGGGTGGACTTCTGTGATATAACTGTTCTCCAGTTTGTGAGTCACCCACCCAGCAGTTATGGGATTTGATTTTATTTTGATTGTGCCCCTCCTACCATCTCATTGTGGCTTCTCCTTTGTCTTTGGATGTGGGGTATCTTTCTTGGTGAGTTCCAGTGTCTTCCTGTCAATGATTGTTCAGCAGTTACTTGTGATTCTGGTGCTCTCACAAGAGGGGGTGAGCGCACGTCTTTCTACTCTGCCATTTTTAACCAATCTCTGTAAGCTCTTTATATGTACTTGTCAGTGAAATCTAGACTGTATAACCCACATCCACTGATTGATTAACTACAGTGATTAACAACACGTCAGAAAGAAAGATATATATGTATAGGCTAATTTGGTCATCTTGTTGTAAAATCAATCCATTTGAGAAAAATTATACATTTTTCTTCAGTCTATGCAGCAAATTTTTCTCATTCCTTTTTTAAATAAACTCCTTTAAAAGCAATTGGTCACTTTTTTTCTCTTGCCTTCACTTAAATTCACATTATATTCTAAAAAGTCTGTAGCATTTTGCATTTGATTTAAGTGAATATAGCATCCTTCATTTTACAGCTTGCTAAATATCTTAATAAATATATTATTTCATTTTTCCTTCCATATATATGTGTACACACACAAATACACACACACACACACTCTCTTTGTCTCTGTCTCTATATCTCGCTGTACGTTTACATTAAATTTTGTCAGATATTAAGATTGCTATCCCAGCTTTCTTTTGATTCAAATATACTTGGCTGGTATATTTTTCCATCTTTTTATTTTCAACCTTTTGTAAGTTTTTGTTTTACCTATATCTTGTAGATAGCATATTATTATATTTTGCTTTTGTTTTTTTAATCTAATCTGATAGTGTCTTTTAATAAGCTTATTTAACCCATTTACAAATTAGTCCTTGCTCTAATTAAGACTTATTTCTGCTTTTTTATTTCATATTTTAAAATTTAGACTACTTCCTTTTTTGTTTCTTTTTATTCTTTCTGTGGTTTTGGAAGTTACACATTCTATTTTTATTTCCATGATAGATGCCCTTAACTCATGAATTGTGCTTATATTTATTTATCCTTATTGATTTCTTAAGATTATCAATATTTGTATCTTCATCTGAGAAGGCAAGCATTTTAGTGTGCTCTCATATTCTTATGCATTCTTTTTGTGTCTCCCTGACTGCACCTCCTTCCCCAACCCTGGCCAGATCATGTTGCTGTTGTACAGAATTTTTGCCCTTTCAATATATACTCTCCCTTATTTTTTTTTTTTTTTTTTTTGCTGTACGCAGGCCTCTCACTGTTGTGGCCTCTCCCGTTGTGGAGCACAGGCTCCGGACGCGCAGGCTCAGCGGCCATGGCTCACGGGCCCAGCCGCTCCGCGGCATGTGGGATCTTCCCGGACCGGGGCATGAACCTGTGTCCCCTGCATCGGCACACTGTGCCACCAGGGAGGCCCCTCTCTTAGCTTTTTGTTTTATGTTTTTTGTCTCTTTTGTCTTTTATTTATTTCTTTGGGAGAGTTCCTCAATTGACTCTCTCTGCTCACTGATTATTCATCAGCTGTATCTATCCTACTTTGATGGATATCCTACTTTTATATCAGCTGTTATACTTTTAATGTGTATTATTTTCATTTGGTTCTTATATTTTTTCTTGTTTTATATTGCTAATATTTTATCTTACCTATATTTACTATGTTTATTTTAAATTCTTGAGCTGACTTTTCAGTATTCTGCTTCACACGTTGTATGTTGTCCAGATGTATGTCTTTTACGGAAATTATACTCGTTGGATGGCTAGCTGATTTGGCTGCTACTCTGATAATGTCTGTTGGGGAAGGCTGAACACTAGGTTCCAATCTGTGTATGTCTTGTGAATTTAGAGAGAGGCGAGAGGTTGAGCTTCAGGGACTCGAGAACTACTCTTGATCCTCCCAGTGGGCTGTCCCCTTCCACTCAGCGGTTCACTTTTAAGCTCTTAGGGAAAAGCAGCCCAGGAAGCCGCGGTCCCCCGAGGTGATGACCCCAGCCCTGAGGGTTTGGAGGAGTAGAGGAGGAAGAGTGAGTGCTTGAAGGCCAGGGGTCTGTTCACGTTTCCTCACCCTCTCACACCAGAAGGGCAGAGGTGCTCACCTGGTATTATCCTGGCCACACTGCCTGCCTGCTGGCTGCTGGTTTTGGCGGTGAAATTGCAAGGAATGATTGTCCTGAGGCTACCTTCTGAAGAGAAGTACGAGCAGAATTTAAAAACCTCCCTCCAACCGTCGTCTGACTGCTATTTTTAGCAGCTTTCTGCCATCTGCTTCCTCCAGTGCTCCAAAGCGAGATACCCTTCCCTCTTCTGCGGGCTTTCTTGTTCTACTCGTCCAAGTTTCTTGCTTGCTTTTATTGTTTCTCCAGAGTTGGCTCTGGTGGAGGGAGTCAAGAGCCTATGATAATAGACTGTTTTGGTTTCTTTCATTCTTGTTAAATTTATAGGTGATGCCCAGAGACTCTTGAATGCCTTGGAATAATTTAAGTGTCCTAGATCTTCCAGGACTAATTTTCAGATACCAGACTTCCCTTGCTGCAGCTTTGACAGTGCCTTTCACTGAGCCAGTGAGAAAAGGAGGACTTCTTTATGCAAGAGATGCTTCTTCCTAGATAATTCCATTGATTTGCACCTGAATCTCAGCAGGACACCTTGCACATATTGGTGTTCTGTGGCAGAGTTGGAGTTATGGAACGAAAACCTTTTCTCTCCATCCTATCTGGCTCTGGCTCCCTTGTCTATAGTTGAGCTAACTATATTGGCTAGCTTGTTGAGATATTATGACATTTTCTGTTTTCTCATTCCGTTGTTTTCTACTTGGTACCTGTTCTAGCACCATGTTTACTTAACATGGATGTAGCAGTGGTGGTGTTGGTATAGCAGAAGCAGTGGTTTGGGTGTTTAATTTTAAACTTGGTGTGTTTTTAAACTTACACTTAGAACCTTTAGTGATTTTCCCCCTGTCTTTGTCTTAGTCTGTCAGTCTTAATGCTAATGTAAATAAGGGAAATGTATCAAAATAGTTACCAAAAAGCGTATAATATCTTAACTTTTTTTTACCATAGTAAAATATATATAACATAAAATTTGCCTCTTTAACCATTTTCAGAAGTACCGTTCAGTGGCATTAATTACATTCATAATATTGTACAACCATCATAACTATTTCCAAAACTTTCATCACTCTAAACAGAGACTCTGTGACCGTGAAGCAATAACTTTCCATTACCCCCTTCCATTAGCAACCCTGGTAACCTCTAATCTACTTCTGATTTTCTGAATTTGCTTATTCTAGATATTTCATATAAGTGGAATCACACAATATTTGTCCTTTTGTGTTTGCCTTGTTTCACTGAGCACAGTGTGTTCAAGGTGCATCCATGTTGTAGCATGTATCAGAACTTTATTTCTTCTTATGGCTGAATAATATTCCATTGTGTATATATGCCACATTTTGTTTATTCTTCTATTGATGATGCTTAGGTTGTTTCTACCTTTTGGCTATTGTAACGAATGCTGCAATGAACACTGGTGTACAGATATCTCTTTGAGTCCCTGTTTTCAGTTCTTTTGGGTATATATGTAGGATTGGAATTGCTGGGTCATATTCTAATTCTGTGTTTATATGTACCAATTTTACTCACTCTTTTAGCCTATTTTACTCACTCTTGCTAGCAATGAGTACTGTTCTTAAAAAGTAGCATTGCTAATCAGATACATGCAAATATCTCGTTATTGAAGAACTATCTCATTGATGTAATTTGCATCACTTTGATTATCAATAAGGTTGAATATTTTTCTGCTTATTCATAATTTGCGTTTCCTCTTTTGTGAGTTGTCTCTTTGAGTTATTTTAAAGAATTTAGGTAACTGACTTTTTAAAAAAAATAAATTTATTTATTTATTTTTGGGTGCATTGGGTCTTCATTGCTGTGTGCGGGGTTTCTCTAGTTGCAGCGAGCGGGGGCTACATTTCGTTGTGGTATGTGGACTTCTCATTGCGGTGGCTTCTCTTGTGGTGGAGCACGGGCTCTAGGTGCGCCGGCTTCAGTAGTTGTGGCATGCAGGCTCAGTAGTTGTGGCTCGTGGGCTCTAGAGTGCAGGCTCAGTAGCTGTGGCACACTGGCTTAGGTGCTCCATGGCATGTGGGATCTTCCTGGACCAAGGCTCGAACCTGTGTCCCCTGCATTGGCAGGCGGATTCTTAACCACTGTGCCACTAGGGAAGTCCCTAACTGACATTTTTTTAGAACTTATGTTAGCTATCCAATTGAACCCATTTATCTTTGTCAAAAGTATGAGTCATTTTTAATGCTGATCTCTACGTGTTGGTCTTGTCAACAAGCCCACACTTCTTAGGCATTCTGGATTGCTGAACAGAATAAAAATAAGTTTAAAAAAGAAGTGTAATTTTGGCTGTTTGAATTATGAACATGGCATTTACATATTCATTATTCCTCCATTTGTATCATTTTCAAATTTGATAAGCATATGGGCTGTCTCTTACCTAAGGTATATATCAGACCTGTTGAGAGGGCAGAACACGTTGATACGAATGCATTCATTCCGTATATTTTATCTTTCCTTAGGTGGTCCATGAACTGGAACTTTATAACACAGGATATTATTTAGGCATGTTCGTGAATTCTTTTGCAGTCTTTCAGGTATGTTTAGTTTGCTATAATTTGAAAAGATATTAATATATTTTACTGCTGCAAAGTTAATTTCAGAATTAATTATCTAAATTTTGAAATGTTAGCCTCTTATTACATTTATTTAATTTAACCTTTTATTAAGTGTGTTATATAAGTGTAATTTGAAATGGAAAGATAGTCACCCTTCTAGTTTTAAAAGCAAATGAATAAATTCACCATTAGAGAAATAATGGAATTTGTCATTATAATTTCTTTCTTTTATATCACTTTCCTTGACCTGGAAATGTCTGTTTCTTCATGTGAGAGTGTGTGTGTGTGTGTGTGTGTGTGTGTGTGTGTGTGTGTGTTTATATGTCTGTGTCTGGGTATGAGAGAGAGAATGTATACTCATGTATGTACCTAAACTCTCAAAAATGAGCAGGAGTTAAAAAAAAAGGGAACTACTTTCACATGCTACACAAAAACAAATGAGCAAGGGTGAGTTAGGAGTATGGGAGTCCGACAATTTAGAGGACATTTAAACTTTTATTTTAAAAGAAAATTAAAATTATTCTTTCTAGGAGTGTGGCCTCTGGGTGTTGACAGATGCAAACCTTGTGAAGGATTTCATTGATGTTTGTAAGTGAAATCTGACAAAGTGCTTTTAAAGTAATTAAGTCTTTCATCTCAAGTGTTTATAGTTACTTATGTAAGTATGACTACTTTCTGGCTGAACATGAATATTGTAATTTTCATTTTCTGTTCTCTTATCCTACAGTGTTTGCAGTTTAATGTACTTGAAAGTACATCTGGACCATGACATGGAGTGTTTTTCACCTCCTGTCTAGATATTTGTAATGAATGCTTTCCATTTGCTCTCTGTAATTTTTTGACATGGTTATATTTTTGGACATATTGGAAGATCTTATGCCTCCAATTTGTGTTGTAAACTGTGGTGTTATTTTGGAATCAGTTAAAAGGGGCAATGTATTTTTGAAACATTTTTGTTCTCTACCTTTTTATTGTTCACCTAGAAAATAGCCCAGATGTCATAAAGTGTGCTGTCAATACACACACACACATACACACGCACGCACGCACGCACTTGTCTCCTCAATCTGAGTTCTTTGCGGGCAGAGTCACATCTGTACATCCTAGTTCCCTGGATTGCTAAATAGAGTTGACCACCCAACTAATTAAAAGAAGTGTGCTTTTAGGAAGGAGTCGTAAAACATTTTGACTGAAGGAAATGTGTAAATGAGGATGATTAATTCTAGAAGTTGTTCTCTTTTCTTTCAGGTAAAATCATACGAAATCATCTTGAAAGGCCACAGAACTATCATAGTCTCTATCCATGAATTCCCCGTTCCTGTCACATGTTCCCAGTTAGTCCACACTAAGCCCCAGGCTCTCCAGCTTGGGGTTGTTGATTGACACCACAGGACACCTGACCCTCTGTTCTGAAGTTATGAGAATAATTTTATAGTCTTAAAGATTTTATGAAATCATTATGATCTCTATGTATTAAAGACACGTGACACATTTAGCTTTCTTCATATAATCATCTACCCTAGGCGGCCTTCCAGACCAATCTATGCTTTTCCATTCTCTCTCTGTCACTCTCAGCTTTTACCCATCTTTGTTGATGTTTACTTATCGAATCCTGGTGCACACTGTAATACTCATTCTATTGTTAGTAATACTTATTGTAATCTTTACCTTTTCTGAGACCCTTCTACCTTTTCACTGTAACAGAAGAAGCCTGATACTCTTACCAGCATATTATGTTGCTAGAAACCTTCAAGTGATTGAATTCTTCCCTAGTCCCTTGTTCTTGCATGACACCTTTCCCATTAAACTCAACTCTGGAACACCCTGACTGTTTACCTTACCCCTGTTTCTGCACCCTGATGCCCCCAAAATAACCTTAACTTTGATGTGTCCCAAAGCATCACTTTTCCCTAATATGATTTGGCTGATATATGAGCTCTTGAGTTGATATGATTCCACATCTCTGTTAATGAAATTATCATCTACCCATATGTCTGCATCAGAAACCTGGAACTCATCTTTAATTCTTTCCTCTCTCTGTCAGATGTGGAACAGCAGAGTGGTTAAGAAAGGAACTTGCCATGAAATACTTCTGACTTTGAATTCTGGCTTTATGATCCTGAGAAAATTCATTAAGGTCCCTAAGCCTCAGGTTTCTCCCTGAATTAGAGGAATAATAATATTACCTATATTACAGGGCTGCTAGGAGGGTACCTCCAAAAGGATGTAAGATGCATGGCACGTGTTTGGCACTCACAAGTCTGCAATTACCTATTGTCTTATCCCTCAGATCCAGTTTGTTCATTCATTATTCAGTAGATGATATTAATTGCATGCCTGACGTGTAGGAGGCAATGGGGATTCCAGCTTGGTCTAGTGGGGCAAGCCAGCACACAGAGGAGTATGCTGAGGTACAGCCTGCCCGCGGGTGCACACAGAGGCCATCCAGCTGAGAGGCAGAGCAGGGTCGTTTCTCAAGGCTGTCCTTCCTCTCCTCTCGCTCATCAGCATGCCTCCTTGGGTGCCGCGGGAGCCCCCTGTTTCTCCTGCCTCATTCCCCCAGCTCTAAACCATTGTTCGCACCGAGACCAGAGTTACCATTATAAAACATGGGTTAGATCGTGCTTCTGATTTGTTTCAAAACCTTCAGTAAGGCCATGATTACTTAAACGATCAAGTCCAAATCCTTCAGCGCGGGATAACTGATATTTAAAAATCTGGACCCAAGCATTTGTTTTGTTCTCATTTTATGCCGCTCTTCCCTAACACACATTGTCATAGTCCGGACATGCCTTTGTACTTAGCTTATTTTTTTTCTCTTGTATGAGATACTCTTTATCCGGAGGCGTAAGGAAATGGAATGCAGAAGACAGCGCAGAATGGGTTTTCTCCCCTAGCCATACCCTGTCCACTGTGCAGAGGCTGTGAAGTCACCTGTTCTCTGCACGGTGGACCCTTGGCCTATGTGCGCTATCACTCTTAGCATGTATTTGTCCGCCTCCTCTATAGACAATGGGTGGAGCTCATCACATTCATCTTGGTATCTTTGGTACCTTCTACAGTATAATTTTCTTTTTACACTTCATTTTGAAATAATTTTAGGCTTATAGAAAAGTTGAAAGAATAGAGATAGGTATGTCTATATGTCAGCCTGCCTCTTTTATAAGAAAGAAGCTAATAAACTGGATGATTTTAGCGTCTTGTGGATGGTGTAGCCAAAGGCGATCAGCACTGGGGATCTAAGAAGAGGAGAGTAGCAGAATTGGAGATAACTTTAAAAATGTGATTTAAGTTATTTTTTAGCAGCTGAACTGTAAGTAGTTTTTCAGGTATTGGTTGTAGGGCCATCAAACTTTTTTTTTTTTTTTCCTGGCTCTTTCATAGTGGCCACGTGACTAGGGTAAGTCACGTGACTTCTGTGGGTCTCAGGTGCCTCTGTAAAACGAGAAGATTGGACAAGACAAACTCTAAAGGCCCCGTCAGCTGAGAGGTGCTGTGATTCTGTGGACTGGGTTTATGAACATTGTCTACAGTGACTTTTTCCTAACAGTTGTCTGTGTTTATTTTTAGATGACCGCATAGCGTTTTTGGAGGAATATGAAGGATACTTGGTAGATTTTCATGACTTTTCTTCGGGTAGCAGTCCACGTGTCAGAAAGCATTTTCCAGAGACTTGGATTTGGCTAGACACCAGCATGGGGTAAAAGTTTATAAAGTTCTTTGCCCATATATATTTTGTTTGGCCTTAGTTTTAAGTAAGTGTTGCCCTGTTTCTGATGCTTAAATACAAACATAGAGTGATAAAGAACTGAATGGACCAAGAGTTTTTTTTAGAACGATATTTATTGTATTTAAATATAGTACTTAATAAAGCTTCATGTGAATTGTGGCAGTGAGAGTAGCATCATGGAGAAGACCGGCCTTTTGCTAAGGAAGGGTGATTTTAACTTCCCTGAAGTCTTGTGGCTCTCATTGGGGAAAGATTGCTGAGAATTCCTTTGTTGCCTTGGGATGGGAAGCGCTCATGATTATTCCCCCTGCCTTGTGGCTCCTCATAAAACATCCCTGTGAGCCACAGGAAGTAGGGGTGTGGATGCTGAAAGGAATTCAGCTTAGCTGACAAACTCTGTGCTACCTGGCGTGATGACTGAGCAGGTGAATCATGAAATCTACACATATCGCGAGTCCACTATTTACAGAAACTTGAAATAAGACACAAGTCAAACCTCAGAAAACAAATAACAGGGTAGACTAGGATACAGAGGGAAACTTTTATGCATATTGAGAGAAACAAATTGGAGTTAAGTTTGAAAAAGTATATTATCTATACAAAATTTATGAAAAATGTTTATTCTGAAGATATAAACATTGTAGAAAGATTTTATTGGAATATGGATCAGTCTGCAGTGTTATGACCTTATTATGACTTATTCCTTGAGAACTTGGGGTCTACTGTTTTCGACTTAAATCTTTAAAAAAATTTAGATATGTAAATGATTTGGAAACTTAAAATTCTTCCGAAACATGGTTTTAGGTTATGTTGGCCAATTTTGAAATGTGTCAGTTCTCGGTTTTGTGACTTTTATGTTTATCTTGGCTTCAGTTCCAGGACTTACCAAGAATTCGAAGTTACTGTACCTGATTCTATCACTTCTTGGGTTGCAACTGCTTTTGTGATCTCTGAGGATTTAGGTCTTGGACTAACAACTACTCCAGTGGAGGTAGTATATTAAAGGGCTGCTGATAAATGGTACAGTGCCACGAAGCAAAGAAAGTGTCAGCTCCTCGATGGATTTCAAAAAAGTGATTGCTGATGACGTAGATCACAGTTTAGAGATTCCTTGGCGTTTCCTTCTTGTTTTTCATCTGCTTTACACTTTGGAATGTGAGCTGTATTAAACTGCTAAACGTGCTAGCTCTGTATTAAGATTTGGATACAAAGTTTATTATTGACTGAGTCCAACCCCTTCCAGAGGCCAAGAAGAGAGAGAACATTTCCGTGCATCCCTCTTTAAGGACAAGCAGAACTTCTCAAAATGTCCCCTAGCAAACATTTCTTCACATCTCTTTGGTCAAATTACATCTCATGTCGCTTCCTAAACCCGTCACTGACAAGAGGAATGTAATGACCATGACTGGTCTTAGACCAGTAGCCTTCACCTCTGTCATACCTGAAGCCAGCTTTTTATAACAGCTATGCTTTTCATCCCTCTACCGTCTGTGCAAAATGAAATGCATAGAAAATATAATATAACTGCACACTCAATTTTAAAAAAATCAATAAGGTGCCCTAAGTGAAATAGTGAGGAGAAATAAAAGGAAAGTAATGTATAATAAAATAATATACTTTTCAGTATGTAAGTGACCAGGCCTAGTTGCACTAGAAGGCATAGTAACATATGTGAATATTTACACCGTGCATAGAATCACCCTGTGTGTAACAGCTGCACATCCAGTTTGATATACGTATATTGTTTTCGCAACTCAAAAACCTTGAGTGGTGCTGCCTGAGGTGATGTAAAGTTTTGAAATAGTGAACAAGTTTTGATAAAGTTACAAAACAAAGTATAGTTTCCTCTTGATTTACAAAATAGTTGTATATTGACAGATGTTTTGGGTTTATATATATGTTGGAATTAGTTGTAAGCCCAGGTCATTATCAGCAGGTACTTTATCTACATGAAGGAACATTCAAGAATCATGAGGGACACGGAACAATTCTTCCTTTTCTGGGACTGTCCTGAGCATGCAGACCTTCACCCACTAAGTGCCAAGAGCACCCTATGGTGACAGTCTGACACTTCCACAAATGTCCAGATAAACCTCTAAGCGGGAATTAGCTGCTGCCAGTGAGAAGCTCCGCCGATGCTGTCAGAGTTGGGTGACCAATGAGGAAGCACGAGTATGTGTATCTGTATATTACAGGGTAGCAGGCAAACCATCATTTAGACTTTTCACATGAGTCTAAAACAGATGCTGTTTCATTTGGCCAGTGGCTTTAGAAGAAGAATGGTAGAATCAACTTGGCAGAGTAGAGGAAGAGAGACTTAGCTGTGGCCTCAGACATGCTGGGATCCAGTTCTGGCTCCTACACTTTGCAGCAGTGTGAACTTGTACCGGTTACAGAGATGTCTGAGCTTCAGATTTCTTTTCTGTAAAATAGGATCATAACACCTGCCTACATAGGTGTAATGACTACATGAAATAATTTGTGTAAAGTCCCTGGTTCCTAGTAGCCATTTCATAAAATGTAGTGGTTACTGTGTTAAGTAACATAAATCAATGTGCCCGCGTTCATTAGGGGTAGGTTGCTGTTTGCTTTCTGTTGGTAGGCAAGTGGACATTTCTATGTGAAGTTAGTTATAAGCGTCACAGGTTTTGTGAGATTCGCTTTTAATTGCGTAAAGCGTGAAGCACTTGGACTTGAATCAAATCTGTATTCATTGTGTTCTTTTCAGCTCCAGTCCTTCCAACCGTTTTTCATTTTTTTGAATCTTCCCTACTCTGTTATCAGAGGTGAAGAATTTGCTTTGGAAGTAACCATATTCAATTATTTAAAAGATGCCACTGAGGTAATATACTAATCATCATTTACACTTCAGGAAAAAATGAAGAAAACATGCGGGGATTGGGTTATGTAGTGTTTGGGCATCTAAGCATTCTATACATTACTGGGAGATTGAAAAGAGCCATACTTTGCCCACCATCTCTTCTGCTTGTTAATGTCGAAGGATATTGCTAGCCTGCCCAGGCATCCTCACCTTAATTTCTAGCACAGGTTCTCTGCTTTAGTCATGCAACTTCATCTCTTTGGCATGTCTTTCTCTTTCCTGCCCACTCCTGCATTTTCCCCCTACTCTCCTCCCACATCTACAATGTGTTGCCGCTTCTCACTGCTGTTCTGTGCTCACTGCAGGTGGCAAGAATTGATTCCTTTCAAGACCCGGTTTGAAACTAAGGTGTCTTTCCTGAGGAATCTCACCCATGCTGTTGTGCTTATCCCTGTGTTTATATTCTGTTTTCAAGGCTTTGTCTTTTGAGTCACGGCCCGGTGTCTCCTTAGCCAAGTCAGTTCCCTGTAAGGCAGGGGTAGGCCCGCTGTTTGTACTGTGCCTGCAGTAGTGTTAACAAAATGATTTTTCCTCCCGGAGTAGGGAGGGATTGTAATTAACCTTATTACCTGAAAATGCCATAATCTCTTTAAGCACTATGTCTAGAGAGTAAACTTTCTTATTTTCTAACTTTCCTTTTATTTTTATTTTTTTTGGGGTATGCGGGCCTCTCACTGTTGTGGCCTCTCCCGTTGCGGAGCACAGGCTCCGGATGCGCAGGCCCAGCGGCCATGGCTCACGGGCCCAGCCGCTCTGCGGCATGTGGGATCTTCCCGGACCGGGGCACGAACCCGTGTCCCCTGCATCGGCAGACGGACTCTCAACCACTGCGCCACCAGGGAAGCCCTAATTTTACTTTTTAATCTTTTTAACATGGTCCAGTGTAAAGAGCAAAAGTCAGGAGGCCCACATTCAAGGTCCAGGTCCTCCACTTACCAGCAAATAACTTAATTGCAGTTTACTCATCTGTCAGGTAGGAAATATTTTGAGAAACAGATGAGAAAATAAATGGGAAAACAATTCATAAAATCTAAGACCCAGAGAAATGGGATTCTTGATGAGCCTGGCAACTTTGACATATTTTATGAAAGTTTGCAACCGACATGTGTTTCAGGACTAGTGTCTGAGTCATACTTTTCTTGGAATAATTTTAGCAGAGGCTCTCAATGAATGTAATAACATTTCATCCTGTTTGCCTCAGGCTTTTCTGATGGGACTAGTGTCCCAGGATGACTCAGATGAGTCAGGCTGGTGGCAGTACCATGACATGAAATAACCTTTTTGGATACACCCTTACCACTCAGGCTTTGAAAAATGAGAGAATTTAATGTTAGTGGGAGTTTAATGTTAGAAATGGAACTGAAGAATGCCATTTCCCCACATGTCTTGAGGCAGATGGAGAAAGCATAGGAAAGAAACTAGGTTTTTCCTGACACCCTTTCACCCTCTCCTTGCCTGAATCTTTCTGTCTTATTTTTCTCTAGTTTCAGGCCTCATAGATTTATCTGCACTTAGAGCAACATTTTACTGGGGAGCAATTTATTATACAAGACCTTTGATGATTTTTTCTTCCAGGTTAAGGTCATCATTGAGAAAAGTGACACGTTTGATATTCTAATGGCTTCGAATGAAATAAATGTCACAGGACACCAGCAGACAGTTCTGGTTCCCAGTGAGGATGGGGCAACTGTTCTTTTCCCGGTCAGGCCAACACATCTGGGGGAAATGCCCATCACAGTCACAGCTGTTTCACCTGCTGCTTCCGATGCTGTCACCCAGAGGATTTTAGTGAAGGTGAATACTTGAAGTCTAAATAAATAGAATGGAAATATATAATTGAAAAGGCAACAGAAGGTGGTTTTTCTCTTGGTTAGATTTGTTTTCAAGACTGACTGGGTCATCTTTTCCACCCTCCTGGTAATGCCTAATGGTTTTCTCATCTGAATGTAAAAATATATCACGTGTGTTTTTAAAGGTAATTGTCAACGTCTTCTTTAAATTTATAGTACGACTATAAGGCAAGTTACATTTACAGTCTGTGTGACATTGGGATCCTATTAAGTCATGCCAAGTTGATACATAGATTTTGAATTTTGGAATTCCTCAGTACAGGTAGAAGAGGTTTTGGTAGGTTTTTACAGAGAAGACAGTATGCACAAAAAGACAACTCAGGACAGTAGATAAGCGCTTGTGTTCCGGAGTAAGACAGCTCTGGGTTTCATCCCACCTTTGTCAAGGGTGCCTTTGCACAAGGTACTTAACCTCTGTCTTTGGATAATAAAAGGACCTACCTCCAAGGATTTCTCAACACCTTTTCATCTTCTCCTTTATCATTTCCATTGCCATTCTATGAAATGTTTTGACTAATTTAATGAGAAGGGAAACATTTGTTAACAGATTTGAAGCAATAATCAAGACACTGTAGGTACTTACCTAACCATATACAGGCCAGATGATTGACTTATTATCTGCATGCAGTTCTCTGTAAACAGATGAGTAGGGACCATGATAATTGTGTTCCTTTTTATCAACAGGCTGAAGGAATAGAAAAATCATATTCACAATCCATCTTATTAGACCTGACCGACAGCAAGCTACAAACTACCCTGAAAACTTTGAGTTTCTCCTTTCCTCCTCATATAGTGAGTGGTAGTGAGAGAGTTCAGATCACTGCAATTGGTAAGAACAGATATCACCATCGCTACTGGTTTATTTGTATATGATACTATATATTTTTCATTTATTTGTAGGTATATTTTCTTTTTTTAATTACTTTTTAAAGTTGAAGTATAGTTGGTTTACATTGTTTCAGGTATATAGCAAAGTGATTCAGTTATACATATATGTATATATATTCTCTTTCAGATTCTTTTCTGAAAGAGAGTAGTTTATTACAAAATAGTTTATAGTTTATTACAAGATATTGAATATAGTTCCCTGTGCTATAAGTAGGTCCTTATTTAGGTGTATTTTCTTATTTAATCCTAATGAGAAGAAGTTGCAAAAAGTTTTTAGTTGGTGCCAACCATGGATTACAGTAGGAAGGCAAGTGAGAGGTGTGTCCTGGACCAGTTCTTCTGTCTTCAAGGTGCATGTGAATCACCTGGGGAGCTTGTGTGAAGGCAGATTCTGGCTTGGTAGGCCTGGGGTGGGGCCTTGGATTCTGCAATTCTAACAACCTCCCAGGTGATGACGATGCTGCTGGTGTGCAGACCACTCTTTTGAGTAGCCAGACCACGCCTATCGTATGGTGGTTCTGCCTCTGTGGCTCTCGGCCACTGGTGAATATCCCTTCTGTGGAGCTTCGGAATACACAAATATCTGGGATCCACTCTCGAGCTGCTCAGTCAGCATCTCTTGGGCTGTGGCTAGGGCATGCATGTTTTGAAAAGGTTCCATGACTGCTTCTGGTAACCAGAGGTGGAGGACCACTGCCTCTAGCAGTTCCCTGTGCAGACACAAGTACCCTTTCCAGTTTGAAGCTACCCACTGACTAAGTCACCCTCTCCTAGTCACCTTCTGGTAACCCCAAAGTCCTTTCAACTATTAGACAGAGCTTCCACACACATGGTTTATTTATGTGGTCGTGCTTTGCAAATAACTGAAAGAAATATTTAGATGAATGACATCTAAATATCGGGTTGGCCAAAAGGGTCGTTAGGGTTTTTCTATAAGATGTTACAAAACTTTTTGGCCCACCCAATATTTAGATCTTTGAGGTGTCAGGACCTAAGGCACGTTTTCAGAGGTTCTTTTAAGTCTCCCCTGCAAGTGTAATGCTTTTTATTATAACCTCAAACAACCGGTTCCTCTAGAGAGGACTTTTTTGGGAGACTTAGATATAATTCTTAAAAAGAATTAAATAAGCTTTCTACTTAGGGGAATACATTCTGCCTAAGAACCTCCCACAGTGCCAGGATGCTGGGAGATGATGTGGTACACACACGCACACATGGAGGGAAGAAGCCTTGAAGTTTAAGTGTGTACCATCACTCCTTATGTTGGAATGAGTCTGCTATTGTGACTGAAGTGCTCTGAGGTTTAATTTTAAAGCTTGATTTAGATAATGGTTTTTCAAGTGTTATTTTTATATGGTATTTATATATTAAAAAAAAAACCTATTTGGTAGCCCAGATGTGTGAATATTAGCTTGCTTCTTCGGATTTTGAGAGTCTAAGTTTATGTTCACTTTGAATATTAAAAACATAACCTACAGTAGTAATAAAAATAAAAAACATAAGCTACAGTGGTATTTATTTCTCTGTGTTAATATCTAAAGTTTGAGACATTATATGCCAGCATGGCGGCAGCCTACCCACCTGAAGATCTTCCTCTCTTTTTTGGATTCATTTTTTCTGGAGCAGATTTTTACTAGGTATTTGGACTTGGTAAGTTTCTAAAATAAACCACATTGACGAATATTCTTCTCTATACAGTTCAACCCTAGTGAGGTCAGAATTAGAACTCAGCCTTTACATTTCTAAATTCTTACTTATTTTCTTGAGTTATGGTGTTAGACTGTGGTTAGAGGAATGTGGGTAAGCGTGTGTTTTGTTTCACTTTATATTACTAACTTTGAAGCATATTTTTAACCCTTTTGATCCTGAGATTTATTGAAACGCTTATACTTGTTAGTTCTACTTTGTTGTTGATACATAGAGCACATTGAAAAATACCACCACCCTGCCCTGAAAAACATCGTTTCTCAAGAATTTGTACTGTATTAGTAAGGACATCAAAATAAATTCTACTTATGTGAAGAATATTAATAATAAAACATCTTTCCCATGTAAGAATGATGGTTTCCTAATGCAATTCCTGACATTTTTGTTCAGAAATTTTATTTTAAACTTGGTTTTTGCTTAGGTGTACTGCATCTTTGAGCTATAAGAGTCTCCTAATTTGTCACATAATCTACAAGTTCAGTACCACTGTATTGTCATTTATTTGACCCGTCTTCCTAAAAGCTTGATGTAAAGTTTCTATAAACACTGTGCTCCACGCAGTGGAATAGTAATATGGCTTCAGATGCGTTCTGCCCTCAGTGGACACCTCTCTGCCACCAGGCGGTACAGTTACCGAGGATTTGCTGAATGTAATGAATATCTTGTGCTTTCAGGAGATATTCTTGGTTCTTCCATCAGTGGCTTAGCCTCACTCATTCGAATGCCTTATGGCTGTGGCGAACAGAACATGATAAATTTTGCTCCAAATATTTACGTTTTGGATTACCTGACTAAAAAGAAACAGCTGACTGAGAATTTAAAAGAAAAAGCCCTTTCATTTATGAGGCAAGGTAAGCATTTTAGAAACATACTTTTATTTGTAAAAATACATCTCTTCTTTTCTTTTCGGTCAGAGTTGACTCTGACCATATTTCAACATAGACAGATTTTGTCTTTGCTCTGTGATTGTGGCACTAGATGGTGTGGAATGTGCTAGAAGTGTGAGCAGTGGGACGCTGCCGCCACTCGTCCTCAGCTCAGGGCTCACTGGTTGCTGCTAAGATGTTGGTTAAGGATTTTGTTCCTGGAGGGGTTTGTATTTTCATAAGGGATTGGACATTTAAAGCCACTTAAAGATCTGAAGGAATGAGTATTCATTCCACATTTCTAGAGCATCACTTAGGGCCAGGGTCACTTCCAGTGCTGAGGAAGCAGGAGGTCAGGCCTTTCCTCCCAGGGGAGTCCCTGTTCAGTGGAGAAAGTCCGCCGGTAAACACACGAGGCTTCCTGTGGTGGGGACCTTCTCAGCGCATTTAACATTTCAAGTAGTTGGGGGGTTAGGAGAGAAGGGTGTGTATGGGGGCCCCTGCTGGCCACTCAGGAAACGCCACACCGGTGAGGACTCTGCCCTGGCTCCTGGAGAGGCTGATACTGTTTGCAGACGCCAGGCCCTGTGTCTACAAGTTGCTAATAACAACAGATAACATCGGCGGATGCTTACTGTGAGGCAGGCAGTGTTCTAAGCACCTTCCATAATATCTCACTTACTGGTCGCCATCAGTATACGCTTATCATCCTCCTATTTTTACAGATGAAGCAACTCAGGCACAGAAAAGTTACCTAACTTGCTAGGGTCACAGAGCAAGTGATGGCAGAGCTGGGATTTGAACTCGCTCTCTGGCCCCAGAGTCCATGCTCTATCTGTGTCCATACTTAGGAGAAAATGGACAATTGTGAGGCATTTTTAATAATAATAATGTAGACTTGATTTCCTCGAATATTCCAAAAGCCAGCCACCCAAAGTCACAGTTTGGAAGCTTTGTGCTTCCATTAGGGGACCTCTAGCAAGATCTCTGTGTGGCTGAGTTTCTCATTCTGCACAGTCTGGGGTACCTGCTGTCCATCAAACTGATAAAGATTAGAATGGTTCAGGCAATACAATAGGAAAATGCTTGTTCAGTATAATCTACAAATTGAATCAACACTTTCCACCCTGACTTTTAATTTTGTTTTATTTATTTATTTTTACAATGAATGGGTTAAATGCCCATAGAGGCAAGCTGTTAGTGGTTTGGCTAACTTTTCCACAGTTAAGAATGAGAAAACTTAGTAAAGACATTATTTTAACGTGGGCTTTTTTTCTAGGTTCCCTCATTATCTTAAACTAAATTCTATGTAATAATGATAATAATGAACCCTATTTGTTGTACAAATGTTTTCATTTAATTCTCACAAAAACCCTTGGAGGTAGGGGTACTGTTATTATTTCCCTTTTGCAGATGAGGAAACCGAGGCACAGGGAGGCTAAATAACTTACCCATGGTTCCCCTGGTGGTCTGACTCTGTAGTCCATGCTCAGAACGCCATGAGATAGTGTTACTTTGCAACGTTCTTAGGTTGTTGGAAGCAATAGGGGGGGATGTAGGAGGAGTCGGAACTGGGCCAAGATGCTTCAGTGTGACCAAGGTGTAAGAGGTCTCAATGGGTGTTCTGATAAAATAGTAAGAGAGGACCATGGGTTCTGTAGGGAAGGAGAAACCAGACGTTAGAATCTGGGTGTCAGGTTAGACCAGAGGGAGCTGTAAGATGTTGGGTCCAAGGGGCTGAGCTGCAGTCAGTGTCCTGAGTGCCCCCTGGGCTAGGCTGGCAGACAAGGGCTGAGTGCAAGTAAGGGAGCTGCCAGTCGCCTGCTGTGTGGGAGGCCAGCGTTGGGATCAGGGCTGGGTGTGACCCGAGTTCTGTTGTGTAGTAGATAGTGGTATAGCTTCCCTCAGATTAGAGCCAGGCCCTGCAGGCATTTATGACATCTCAGGCCCAGGTCCTTAAGTCCTCTAGGAAATTCTCCAAGATCTGGCAATCGGTACTTTCTATACTGAGCTGCCCATTAAAAAGTATTCTCCTTTCTGCGTATGTTTGTGAATCAGTCATTTTTTTTTCAGTTTAGCTATTAATTTATTTAAAGAGAATGGTAAAAAATCAGATGTTTCATCATATTCGTAGAAAACATACGTTATTAATTTTTCAAGAAAAATGGTACTTATATACTAAGATATTTGCCCTGTGATTTCCAGGTACTCATGTCTTCATATAATGCATCTTTGCATGTCCTCTACCTGGAATGGTCTTCATGAACTGTGAACTATGTTTGCTTGATAAAATCTACTAATTATTAAAGTGAATCAGTCATATTTTAAGTATGTAAATACAAGAGCTGCTTTTTCCAGGTTTGGTTCTAATTAAGTTTAAGCAGTGGTACCAGGGGCTCTGTTTGGTGTGGTGTGTGCCACGCTAAATTCAGGTGAGATCTCTGCACACTGCCATATATTTAAAGAGATGAGTAAAAAATATTTTCACAGTTTAATTCAGCACCTTTTTAAGACAAGATTCTGACTTGTATTTGAAATTTAGGTTGGCTAGTTTCAGGTAGGGAGTATGTAGGACCTAGACTGGTGCTTTATAACTTGATACACATCCTTTGGGATATTTTAGTAAAATAAAGTAAAATATTTTAGAAAATGCCATTGATTGCATATCTTATATGCTTTATGAACTATAAGGTTGGCTAATCAAATATCAATGCTTTAAAGAGACAGAATAAATTTTATAGTTTGAACCATTTAAGGAACAATAATTCATGCCTTAAAAATAATTTGAGTTTCTGTCCTAGACACTTTGCTCTGGGTTAGTAGATGCCCTAAAAATGAACAGTCCAAATCCTCAGTATCTGTTTTCTTTAAAAGGAGCGCTGATCCCCAGGCCCATCCCGGCGAGGTAGGTGCCACCGTGCAATTGCAAAGCAGCCCTGCATTGCTTGGGAGGCTTCGTCACATTTGCTGGTTGTTAGAAGGCGCAGAGCAGCCAGAGGGCAGAAAAAGCATTGTGGCAGAATGAAGAGCACTGCAGCCGTGAGGTGGGCGATTCCCACCAGGGGAGAGGTAGAGCCGTGGTTACAGCACCGGCGGTGGAGACCATGAGGCCTGGGCTCTGAACCCTGCCTCCTGCTCTGGGCTGGTTTCCCCAGCTTCTTCTTTCCACCTATAAGACATGGGTAAATAAGTAGCCACTTCTTAGGGCTGTTTTGAAGACTAAATGAGGTATTTTAACACATAGTAAATGCCCAGGAACTGTCAGCTATAATATAGTTAGTGGCATCTAACTAGGGAGATAGGGTCTAAAGTCAGCAAGTAAATTCTGTCCATTCTACCTCTAAAAACAAGTGTGAAATTTCCCCACTCTCTCCATCCCAGGCTGATTGATCTACCCTGACTTGCCATTGCTGACCTGGCTACTCCAGCAGCTTCCTGAATAGACCCTTTGCCAATATACTCACCCTCCTTCAACACAGTCTCTGCATATTTTATAATAAAAGGGATCTTTTGATAATGTCAGAATCACATCACTTCCTTAAATTCTCCAGTGGGTTCCTCGCCTGGGCCTGCAAAGCCCTGAGCGGATGCCAGGCCCCATCTGTCACCTCACCTGAAGCCGCCCCCCACCCCCCCCCCCACCCCGGGCTCTGTCAGCCTGCGTCTGGCGTGCTCTCAGCTCCATGGCGCTGAGGGCCTTTCCACCTGTCCTGCTTGCTGGATACTCTCCCCCCAGATCTTCCCAGGGCTGGTTCCTTCTCATCATCCAGGTGGTGTTTTCCTCAAAGTGGCCTTCTCTGACCTTTTAGCAGCTCTCACTTAAATTATTGCATCGTATATTCCTCATCACACTTAACAGTATTTAAAATGTTCTTGTTTTTCTGTTATGTGACTGTCTCCTGCCCTAGAAGGTAAGTGCCCTGACAGAGGGGACTGTGTTGAATCCCTTCTCCATGGGATCACCATACGGGCCCCTCAGTAAGTGCAGAACGGGTGAATGCATTCGTATCAATATTAACTTCTGTGGGCTTTAGGTCGATCGTCCTAATGTGGAGATCGGGTCTAGAAGATCTCTCCGGTGTTTCCACGATGCATGTTTTTTTCTCTCAACACCTGAGTTTCTCCCTGGCTTTGGCACGTTTTCATGAGCTAGGAAATGTGACCTGAGGTTTCAACGTGTTACCTTTTGAGCTGGTGAAATGGCTGATGGGAATCAGTCCAATGAGCTCCTCAAAATGTATCTTTTCACATGCGGAGCTAAATTATATTTCAAAGTAGTGGACAAAAACTTCTCAGTGTAATGATTTTCATTATGAAATCAGTGTCTCATTTCAGAGACTCTGTTTTTTCTTTTGCTATCACATTTGCCAAAGTTTTTTTTTTTTTTCAAATATACTGTAATTGTTTTTATGTTTTTAAGGAATTAAAGTGGCTTTGGCGCAAGTCATGATTTATGTTACTTAAATGTCAGTTGTGAACAGCGCATGGTTTTCCTTAAATCATGCGTGGCCCAGGAGCCCAGTAACCTAACTTATTGTTTTTCTGGTCAAAACAATAGCTACATCATTGAATGAAGTGGCTTTCACTGTCAAAAAGAAAAATAGAACCGTAACATGGAAACTGTTTTTGACAAGGACTAGAAATCCCAGACCTGTTCATTGGAGATTTTAAACCACTTGTTTTTCTCAAATATTTAAATTGCAGTGCGTGCGGCTCAGTTTTTCAAGTAAGACTCCGACCAAACTTAGCTGAAAACACATTATATTTTCTCTATTGGAATAAAAACAGGAAAAAAGTAGGTTTCAGAATTCTGATGCTGCATTTGGCCATCACAAGAATGGCTAGAGGCAATAGTGAAGATGCTAAAAAAGAAAACGTTGGTGAAGTTCTCACTTTCCATTCATGTCAGAGAGAGTAAGGAAGTTGATAACAAATACTCTTCTTTTAGCACAGGGATATTTTTATCAGCTTTTAACCAGAGAAAGTGATTGGGCAGCCAATTTTACTTAATTTATTTGTATACAATTTTGACACTTGTGGTAAACTAAGTCAAATTATGTTTAGAATGTTAGTTTTCTGTGTGTTTCTATGAGTGCTAGTTGCCTCTTTATTATGATAAATTGTAAATATTTTCCATTCATGGCTATTTCAAAGAAAATTCACCACCCACTAAGTATGTATCTTGTCTGACCCTTTATAAACAACATTTCATGAATCATTATTTTAAATTTTAGAAGTGTCTGTTAATTCTGATTATGCTGTTACTTTGTAACTCAGGAGCTATTCATAAGACTATGAACTTGAAGGCAGTACTCTAATTTCCTCATAAACTTTTGGAGAAAACCATCTTTTTGCCTATCTCATCTATCACGATGCAGCTGAGGGTTCTCCAATGATGCATGTCTGGCTTAAGACAAGGAAGGACTCCTCACACGAGACCTACTTGGTTTGGGTTCCCTCCTGTTTTGCCCAGGGAGCAGAGCTGGAGGTTTGGATTTTCAGTTTCATCTAAACCAGCTCAGGAAATGTACTCCATACCTGTAGACTGTGTCTGCAAGTCCCCTTCTCTGGGCTCGTTGCTCCTGGTGGAAGAACTGTGCTAATTGTTGATATTAATGGCAACTCTTGGAGGGCAGCCACCTGAAGGGTAATTTCCATAAACACTGATCTCATCTCCATGATCTCATCTCTCTGAAGGTTTTACAGTAACTCATACTTGGAACTGCCATTGTTGATGTGATTCAGGGCCTTGGAGGCACTTGGTCCTCACCTGAGGTTGGTCCATCTTCCCACAGAAGTACCTCCTCTAGTGATGGAGGGACCTGGAGCTTCCCTTCCTTTCCCTTCCCTTCCCTTCCCTCCCCTCCCCTCCCCTCCCCTCCCCTCCCCTCCCCTTCCTCCTATATCAGATTGAGTTCACACGTAAACTCTTCTACCTGGTAGATTTACTCCTGAATTGGAAATTGAGGGAGAATGTCTTGGCCTCTTTTGCTCACTTCCTTTGTGAACATTAGAAAATTACTCTGCTTTTCTGTGATCCTTGACCAGCTCTGACAAAGGAAGAGATTATATGTTGCATTTTCTTCAAGGTTAATTAAAACATGTTAGAGTGAACTAAGGTTGTGTTAATAGTGCCTGTCATTGAATTTTTTCCATTCTTGTTTATTTTGCTTTTTGAATATGTAAAACATTAACGTGCTTCCAAAAGTCAAACTTATTCTAAAAGGTGTATGCAAAGGGGTATCTTTCCCTCTCGGATCCCTTCTCCCTACTCTCTGGGGGTAACGTTCTTGTTTAGCTTCTCTCTCTCTCTCTTTCTTTTTCTCTCTTAGCAGAAATTAACGTATGTTTTTTTATTTTCTCTTTTTCTTACACAAAGGGTAGTACACTATGTGTGCTATTTTAGACTTTGCCTTTTTCACTTAACAGTATATTCAGGAAATTGCTCTTCATCAGCTCAGAGAGAGTCCTCATTCTTTTCCACAGCTGCATAGTACTCTGTTGTACACATGTACCACAGTTTATTCAACCCGTCTCCAATTTGGTGGCATTTAGGTAGTTTCCAATGTTTTTGCAATTACAAATAACGCTGCAATCAATAGTCGTCTGCATATATATTTTTGTGTTGTTGGAGGTATATCTTCAGATATATCCTTAGAAGTAGGATTACTGGGTCAAAAGGTATAGACATTCTACTGCACAGGCGTTGTACCATTTGGAATTCCCTCTAGCAACGGATGAGTACTGGTTTCCTTACAGTCTCCCCAACAGGATGAATGGTCAAGCTTTTGAATCTTTGCTAAAGTGATGGGTAAGAAATGGTATCTCCATATGTAGTTTTCATTTGCATTTTACCTATTATGAAGTTGAACATTTCTTCCTGTCTTAAGGTCTGTCTCTCTTTATTTTTTGTGAAATGTCTGTACTTGTCTTTTGTCCATTTTTTCTCTATAGGAGTTTTTATCTTTTCCTCTAAATTAAAAAAATTCTTTATATAATCTATATGTGAAGATATATAGTATTAATATATAAAAACATATACATAGACTTGTATAGTATTAATGTTAGGAAGATTAGCCATTTATCCATCTTATATGTTGCAAATATTTTCCTTTAATTTGTCATCTGTTTTTCAACTTTGTTTATAGTGTTTTGCCATGAAAAAGTTTGAAACAATTTTTTTGTAGTCAGTTATTTTTTCTTAAAAGTTTGGTGGTTAGAAAGTCTTTTTCTACACCTATGTTACGGAGTGATATCTGTTGTTTACCGAGAGAATGTAAAAGGTACTGTGCGAAGAGCTTTTCATATATTAATCATTGAAAGAGCTCTATGAATTAGTAGGAAGCAGCAGCTTTGGAGACAGATGGACCTTGGCTAATGCCTAATTTCAGTTCCTATGAGCTATGTGACCTCGCACATGATATATTCTAAGTTCAGGTCTCTTCATCTCTAAAAAAGCAGATAGCCTCTACATCGTAGAGTTGTGGCATTACCTGAGTTAATACCTGAAAAGGGCCTTGACCAGTTCCTGACACCTAGTCACAGTTGGATAAAAGTTGCCTGGTTAGTTACCATGCTGTAATATTTCCGTTTTAAACATAAAGAGTATAACCTAACGCTCCCTTCTTCAAATTAAGACAACTCTCTCATCACTTAAATGCTGTTTCCATCTCTTTTACCATAGGTCTTAAGGATCACCGTGAAACAGTGTCTTGTTTTTTTATGCATTTTTGTCTTACTGTAGCTTGAATCAGATACTCAGATCTAGCTGGGGTTTCTTGTGGAAAGGCTCAATGAGAAAAGTTGGGGACCTGGCAAGAGCAAATTCACGAATTTTAAATGACTAACACTCATATTTTGTTAGTCAAATATGAAGAATTAATTATAGGTATTGATGCTTCTAAAATGTGGTATTCATAAAGTAAAATGTTTTTGTTACTAGAGTTTATTGGGGATTGAATTCAACGTTTCACCAGTGAGTATGTTTGCCAGGCACTGCATGGCCATGCTGCTGGGTTCATTCTGTGTGCCCTCCCCTCCTGTAGTAGAATCCTGTAGTTTTCGGGAAGAATTCTTGGTTATCAGAGGATCACTGATAAAGCCTTGCGTTGGAAATGTTTCTGGCTTCTGCTTACTTTTTATTGATAAATTATGGCTAATATCATTTTTAGCGAGTTGGTTTGTTGGGCTTGTCCGGTGACTCTTTCAGTGTTTGGCCTGTGATTTCTCAGTCACTGGACTTTGAGACCTGCACGCATTGCTTTGCAAATATGAAACATCTGCCTCTGTTTGCAACCACTTATTTGCAAATATGAAACATCTGCTTTTATTAAAGCAGATCTGTGAGCCATAAGCCCTTACCAATTTAGTTCTATACTGAGACTTCATTACCACCACCATGTTCTTTTTATTTAGTGAGAACTTAGAGTTGACGTTTGGGCACACAGGTCAGTTTGGGGGCTTACCTCAGTTGGTCATGACCAAAAAATTCTAGAGCCACTGTGTTAGATTATTTAGCAATTTTCTCCCTTCTGCTGGTGGTCTAAGAGTAGAAAGTATTTTTACTTCTCGTTTTAGCTTTAAATTTTAGTTATGATACTGTAGCTAGTATTTTTCTTAGGTAGCAAACAATTTTAGATGACTAAGCATTGAAACCATTGTAGTTTACACTACAGAGTTAAATACTCCGCTTTTTAATTTACTTGCTTTTGAATGGATAGAACTGTTGTCTGTGTGATGGTATTCTTCTGACTTTATTCCAGTTTGGGGCTATCACGGTTCTTATTTTATGCATTCTACTTGAAAAGTCCTGATGTTCTTAATCTCCCACAGCACATGATATAGAAAATACTCAACGTTAGTTGATTTCATGTCTTCTTTCCCATTCTCTGCCCATGTTTCCTCAATATGAAGTCATGATTAGAAACTTCCCTTCATTGCAACTTGATTACGTTGATTATCTGTCTATTTTGGTGTCTTCAGGTTACCAGAGAGAACTTCTCTATCAGAGGGAAGATGGCTCTTTCAGTGCTTTTGGGAATGATGACCCTTCTGGGAGCACTTGGTAAGTGTTTTTGCCAATGGAACAAATCCATGTCACCGAATGGGCTCTCACTAGGTCACGATGGCCATGAAATTGACAGATGTGTCTCTGTATCAGCTTGGAGGCTGCTTTTTCCATAGCCTGGCTTTAAAAGAGATTCTCCTTTTTAAATATGGTTTTAAAACACTAGTACATCAGACGTTTTTATTTAGAAAAGATAAGTCATAAATCCCCCTCTTTTTTGGTGGGAAGAGCAGCAATAAAATATGATGATGGTGCAGCTGGTAAGAAAAATTGGTTAGAAATATGGAGTATTGTGACATAGGTCTTTTTTTTTTTTTTTTTTTTTTTTTTTTTGCCGTACACGGGCCTCTTACTGTTGTGGCCTCTCCCGTTGCGGAGCACAGGCTCCGGACGCGCAGGCTCAGTGGCCATGGCTCATGGGCCCAGCCGCTCCGCGGCATGTGGGATCTTCCCGGACCGGGGCACGAACCCGCGTCGCCTGCATTGGCAGGCGGACTCTGAACCACTGCGCCGCCAGGGAAGCCCGACATAGGTCTTTTTTTAATCGGACACAATCAACACTAATTCTGTATTAATACGGTCAATGTAGTTTCTTTTTTCTTTTTGGAAGATGTTGGGGGTAGGAGTTTATTTATTTATTTTTGCTGTGTTGGGTCTTCATTTCTGTGCGAGGGCTTTCTCTAGTTGCGGCGAGCGGGGGCCACTCTTCATCGCGGTGCGCGGCCCTCTCATTATCACGGCCTCTCTTGTTGCGGAGCACAGGCTCCAGACGCGCAGGCTCAGTAGCTGACGCGCAGGCTCAGTAGCTGTGGCTCACGGGCCCAGTTGCTCCGTGGCATATGGGATCCTCCCAGACCAGGACTCGAACCCGTGTCCCCTGCATTAGCAGGCAGATTCTCAACCACTGCGCCACCAGGGAAGCCCCAATGTAGTTTCTTTAAGTTTATTTTTTGTGAAAGTAATGAACCTCCAGAGTTTCCTCCAGAATGAAATCTCCACATGGCTGATTTTGGATGATTACTCTCTCCTTCTACTGTCTTCAGTTCATTTTTCACTCAGAAAAAGATTGGCTAATTCTGTCAGTAGGGTTAGATAAGGTGTGCGGTGGTAACAACCCTCTAAATCTCAGTGGTTTATTAACAAAGGTTGTGCTCACGCTGCATTTCCACTGTGAACTCACCCTGAGCCTCTAGGCTTGCTGCAGCCCGGGGACAGAGGGCTGGAGTATCCAGCAGTGGCAGTTAGAAGCTTCAGCCCAGTATAAGATTTCTTATCACTTTACCATGAGCGGAGCTGGCCCCATGGCCATGCCTAACTTCAAGTGGGCAAAGAAGTGAATTCTTCTGCGTACCCAAAGTGAAAGAGAACTGCATCATATTGGATATTAGTAATGTTTGCCACACTAAATCTTTTATAGGGTGAAACAGATCTGCTTCATATTTTCTTTTGGCGCGAGTCAGGATGTAGATCCATAAATAGAAAGGTTTCAGTGTTTTATTGCCTGATGTTCTTTTCACCTCAGTATTTAATGTTCTGTAGCAGACACTGACATACTTTTTCTTTAAAGGGTCAGATAGTAAATATGTTAGGCATTGCAGGCCCCATAGAGCCTCTGTTGCATATTTTCCCTTTTTCCCTCCACCCTCTTTCTTTCTTTCTTTTTTTTAAAAAAATAAATGTATTTATTTATTTTTGGCTGCGTTGGGTCTTCGTTGCTGCACGCGGGCTTTCTCTAGTTGTGGCGAGCTGGGGCTACTCTTTGTTGCGGTGCGTGGGCTTCTCATTGCGGTGGCTTCTCTTGTGGAGCATGGGCTCTAGGCATGCGGGCTTCAGTAGTTGTGGCACATGGGCTCAGTAGCTGTGGCTCACAGGCTTAGTTGCTCCGCGGCATGTGGGATCTTCCTGGGCCAGGGATCGAATCCATGTCCCTTGCATTGGCAAGCAGATTCTTAACCACTGCACCACCAGGGAAGTCCCCATCCTCACTATTTTTCTCCGTTTAAAAACTGTTCTTAGGTGGAGGTTGGGGGCTGTGCAGTGGGGAGAGGCACATATAAACAGACTGTGGGCTGTGTTTGGCGCAGACAGATTTGGCCTACAGGCTGTAATTTGCTGATTCCTGTCCTATAGGAGAGAAAATATCCATTTCTTCTGCTCAAAAGCACGACAGTTTGATTGTGAACTAAACATACTTCATCCACTGCTTTAAGGTTGAGCTAAGTGTGTGATGAGATCTTCCTTGGTAAACACCCGGAACAGTCCAAAGATGAATAACCTTGGACAGTTTATTTAACTCTCCCTGAGTTTCGAATTCTCAACCTTTAAAATCAAGAGGCGGGATTAGATGATTTCCAAGTTCTTACCAACTCTGCTCTTTTGTGAGTTGACCTGGAATTTCCCAGCCACACCCAAGGGGAAGCCGTGCCCACTGGCCCAGCTGAGCTGTTCACTTTGTTGTCTCTTTGTCGTCTTTCTTCCTTTTGTTCTATCTTCAGTGATTGGCCCTTTGGTGAATCTTCTGATGGGGGAAAAGGGTTGTTATTGCTGGTGTTTTATTGCTCAGTATAATTTGGAGGACTGTATAAAGTGTATTTTATGTAATTTTTCCCCCCTTTTCACCAAGGTTGTCAGCTTTTGTTTTAAGATGTTTCCTCGAAGCTGATCCTTACATAGATATTGACCAGAATGTGTTACACAGAGCATATGCTTGGCTCAAAGGACATCAAAAATCCAATGGTGAATTTTGGGAGCCAGGAAGAGTGATCCACAGCGAGCTTCAAGGTGGCAATAAAAGTCCAGTAACCCTTACGGCTTATATTGTGACTTCTCTCCTGGGATATAAAAAGTATCAGGTATTTAATCTTTAATAAATAGTGGGTGGAAAATCACAAGGAAGGGAGGTCTTGATGGGTCAAATACATGTCTGGAAAATTACAGGATTTTGCCATATTCCATCACATCTGAAGCCTCGGATTGGAGTATTCTTCTGCTTTGCATTTGTGGCCACATCCCAAAAGCTGAGAATATATACTTTCCCCTCAATTTAGAACTTCAACACCTGAGGTCATATAAGAGAGGTATCTTTCTCAGGCTATATTTTATGCCCTCCTCTTAGTTCGTGATAGTCAATGGGAAAAACACTAGCAAAAGCTGCACTTCTTATTTTTTATTCCCTCTACGGAATGGTGCCTATTTGCTTGTAGAACCTGGAAAGCAATGTTATTTTTAAAATACATGGCAGATCATTAAATGTCAGTGATTCCCATTGCCTAGGACAAGGGCGGGTGCTTAATAGACACTGAAATGGTTTTTGAATGCATGTTTGAAAATACTTTTTATTTAAATATGTTGGTGACAGGTTATTCTGAATAGTAAAATATATAGTTTTTCTTTCCAGCCTAATAGTGATGTGCAGGAGTCTATCAACTTTTTGGAGTCTGAATTCGATAGAGGAATTTCAGACAATTACACCCTGGCTCTTGTAACTTATGCGCTGTCATCTGTGAGAAGCCCTAAAGCCAAGGACGCTTTGAATATGCTGACTTGGAGAGCAGAACAAGAAGGTAACGTGTGCAACCCGTTCTGCGTTATGAAATGCGTAAACGATGTGAGAAAGTTTTGTACACCAGGTGCGAAGTTGATTACATTTATGTCTTCTGAATGGGATGAAAATGAGATGCAAGTAAGATCAGGAAGGGTTGACATGGCCATTCTGCTGCTACTCTCCCCAAGAGTTTTCTAGAGAACTTGGGGCCTTGGGTTTTTCCTTCTTTTAGATATGTTCTGCCACGTGTCAGTTACCCTTTGAATCGTCTGCTGCCATTTCTGGTTTGGTGGCCTTGAGTCATCATGAAGTCCTTGGTTTTTGGAGAGAATTGGGCTCAAATTCTGGTTCCGTTAGTTACCTTTAGGAGCTTCAGTTTCCCCGTCTTAAAATGGGAGTAACAGCTGCTTTAGGGTTGCTGTGAGGATTAAATGAGATAAGGTGCAGGGCTTACCACGTTGTAGGTGTTCGAAAATGTGAATTAAAATGCTAACAGAAATGCAAATGTCAAAAAATGCTGTTAGTGAGCTGTATGATTGTTTTTACAGTTTTGGAATGGGCACTGTGAGTTTTTAATCATACAGCTGCTTATGAGCTACAACAGGACAAAAAGTACAGGTGTTATTACTTTCCAAATGGCCTCTGTGTGGCAGAAGGGCTGGGTGGGCAGAAAGAGTTTTGGGTCATGTCAGTTTATTTAAAGCTCTGTTCATTCAAGAAGGGGTGATTATGGAAAGTGCTTAGAGACTTCTGAGACTGTAAAAAAGAGTGTGTTATTATTAGCAGTAAGTTAGATTACATCCTTGTCACCTGTTGCAGTGCTGGGGACTAGAAGATTATTGCATGGAGGCTGAAGTAGTCCTTGACATTTCTGCTTCTCTGCTTGGCTAAGTGGTAGTTATTTCACATTCCACTGAAGTGCAGTCATCATCTGCATAGTAATATTTGAGAGAACGGGGAGGGGGGACCACATAGCATGTTCATCTGGGGGCTAGCAGGAATATCTCTAGGAAGGTTGTTAGGGTGGCCAGGGTCCCTCATTTTTTCTTGGAGTCTTGGGGTTTTGAACTTATAACACCACCTCTCAGATAATGAAAAAAGGAGTCTTTCCCGTTAGGGCTGGTTAATGGCAGATTCCCAGAACAGGGTTCTTTCCAATGTGTCCTAATATATTTTGGGATGGTGTGGAATAGAGTATGGTTTTTTTGTTGTTGTTGTTTTTTTTTTGTGGTATGCGGGCCTCTCACTGTTGTGGCCTCTCCCGTCGCGGAGCACAGGCTCCGGACACGCAGGCCCAGCGGCCATGGCTCACGGGCCCAGCCGCTCCGCGGCATGTGGGATCTTCCCAGACCGGGGCACGAACTCGTGTCCCCTGCATCGGCAGGCGGACTCCCAACCACTGCGCCACCAGGGAAGCCCCAGAGTATGGTTTTTTAAAAAAATAATTTATAGCCTTTTGGTCTTGAGCCAAACATATGGAATTTCTCTTGGGAAAATATTTTTATCAAAATGTCCTCAAATATAAGTAAAAGGACAAGGATGAAATTTTATAAGTTTTAATAGTTTAAGAAGTGACATGTAAGTACATGTGTGTGTGTGTGTGTGTGAATATGCGTATATTTGCTTGGCATCAATATACACATGTATAGAAATATGTATACTTTTATGCTAGTCAGGGAGAACTTGGACCAGTGTAGGGATGTTTAGTGGTATCAAGTGTAATTTTTCTGTATTTGGCCAGACCATTACTACTTTTCTCCCACAGGAGACATGCAATTCTGGGTGTCACCAGTGTCCAGACTTTCTGAATCCTGGCAACCAAGCTCCCTGGATATTGAAGTTGCGGCCTATGCACTGCTCTCACACTTCCTGCAGCATCAGATTTCTGAGGGAATCCCGATTATGAGGTGGCTAAGCAGGCAGAGAAATAGCTTGGGAGGTTTTGCATCTACCCAGGTGAGTGATGATCACTTTAAATTTCTTTATAAAAATAATTATATATATATACATATATATATATAAACCATTTATAAAATTAAATCTCTCTCTATATATGTGGTTGCTTTATTTCATGACTTCATAGAATTACATGGCAGATAAAAAGTTTAGTAACTTAACTCAAAGGTTTAAGTTACTAATTTTAATTTTTTCTCATCTTTGATATAAACATCGTATCTGATACCCATATGGGATAAATGAGTTCCCTGTCTCACTAGCCATTTGTCGTCTCTGGTACCCGGTACAATAGGAGCTCAGTTCTAGTCAGCGGATGTTTTCTGAGTCTTCCCTGGACTCCAGGTCAAGCAGGTTCAAAGGTGAATCGAGGAGGGTTCCACTCCCAAGGAAGGCGGATGAGTGTGCAGTGGCATCCTAAACGTGACTGAAATTTACTCTTCGGAGGCCTTAATATAGCCTTATGTGCGCACATCTTTTTCTTTTCCCAACAGGACACCATTGTGGCCTTGAAGGCCCTGTCTGAGTTTGCAGCCCTAATGAACACAGAAGAGACAAATATCCAAGTGACCGTGGTGGGGTCCGGTTCACTGAGTCCTGTGAAGTTTGTGATTAGCACACAGAACCGCTTTCTCCTCCAGACGGCTGAGGTGTGGACAAGGGCGTGCCTCTCCAGATGTCTGTGTAGACGCTTCCTTCTGCCGGAGTACCGCTTTATTTCCTTTCTGTTGACTTCAACAAAGACTTGTTCCCAGAGCTCTGTGCTGGCAGGAAGGAGTACCCTCCTTTGGTTGAATTTGCCGAGCTGGGGAAGGGAGGAGGGGTGGAGAACTTTGGACAGATTTGGAAAAGGAGGAAACGTGGGCCCTGTCTTACTGGGAGAGGAATGAATACCCGTTGAGCTCCTATTCTTTGCAGGCCCTGTGCCAGATTTCTTTACCTGTGCTATTTATTGCATTTACTTCTCAGACCAAGTACCTTTATCCCCACTGTACATATTATAAAACTGAGGCTAAGAGAGTTTAGCTAACTCTCCCAAGATCATGGTGCTAGTAACAGTAGAGCTAGGATTTGAACCCATGATTTCGAAGACCATGTTCCTTTAGGCTGCACCACATGTCCTCTTAGGTGAATTGATAGAACCAGTGGTAGAAATCTTTCTTTAAAATGGAATGAAGGGCTATGCTAAACCCTAACTTTTTTCCCTTGGTTAGCCTTGTAGGAAGTTGAGGGTAATGGGTGAAAGCGGTAACTTTAAGGCTAGAACCTGAGGGAGAAGGGTGATGGCAAAGGAAAAGGAAGGAGTGTTGGTTCCAGTCAGTGATGGTGTGCCATTGTGTTCTCGGGAAGGCCAGCGACTCGATGCTGAGCGAGGCTTGAGGAGGGAGGAATGACTTGCATTTCTTGTCTTCCATGCTACAGCCCCTACAGAAGGGCAGACCTGTCCACAGCACTAACGTGTACTTCCTCAGCCTTCACCCCCCCTTATCTGGTTGACCCATAACTTTTGACATGTGAGGTGTGTAAAGTTCTTAGAACTTCACAGCGCACACAGCTTACACTCCCAGCGAGGGATAACAGCGGTCTCTTGTGCCGGTTGGAAGGACGTAGATATGGACAATTAGCCTTATTCACCTTTTTCCACCTTTATTCAGCTTGCTGTGGTACAGCCAACTGAAGTTAATATTTCTGCAAGCGGTTTTGGATTTGCTATTTGTCAGGTATGTAATAATGTTTATTTTTGTTTTGTTAGATAGGACTTGCTATACTAATTCTTTGGTTTGGGGCACTGCTAAATCTTTAACTTAGATGATATAAAATTCTTAATGATTTATTTCTGTGACTTAGGCAAGATAAATCACTATCTTTAACAAAAAGTGTTGGAGATGTTACTAGCTGGTGAGTAGACAGCAACTATATAGTTTGATAATCTATAGTTTGATAATATTTCTTGAGTATTATATGCTTTTTGAAGTAAGGATTAAAATCCTCCAATATGATTCATGTGAATTGTTGGGAACTCCCACCTTCTTTTGTAAAAATACAGCTTAGAAATTGTAATGCTGGGTAGAGTTTCTACTATGACTTGATAACCATATAGCATTTTACTTACCATTTCTTAATATTCATTTAACAATATAAAGGTCCACATGGTATTATAAGTAATTGACTTGAAGATAGGAAATGTGTCCCTTTGCTGTAAAATTTTATATTATAGTAAATAAAACAATTAGAGCATGAGATGTTCAGTGCTCTGCTCTAGGAAGAAAATCTAAAGAAATCTACCCTTTATGGTGTAATTGGATACAATAAAATGGAAGTAGTATGTAAAATACTGAATGGAAGTTATTATGCTTAATAATACATGAAAATCATGGGGACCTAAAACCATGTTATTGGGATGCAAAATAATATGTGATAGTACTAAAAAAGATCATGTGCTTGGTTATAAAAAACAAACCAAACAAACCCTGAAAGATTTACTGAGAAAGTTAAAAAAAAAGGCTATTATAGAGAAAAAGTACTTTTTCAAAAACCAGTACAACTATTCTTGTTGAGAGAACAGATGTACTTTCTAAGGCACAATGTGAAGGGTACATGGTCAGGTATAATTTGGAAACTTAGAAATGATGTGAAGATTATTTTGTACGATACTCAAAACACAGTAAATGTTTTTTAAAATCAAGGAAAAATCACAGTTATAAAGAACAGTATTCAATGAAAAGGATAGAAAGAGAAAAGAGTGAATAATTTGTACTGGTCTTTTTTTTTTTTTTTAAAGTCTTTGTTGAATTTGTTACAATATTGCTTCTATTTTATGTTTTGGTTTTTTGACCATGAGGCACGTGGGCTCTTAACTCCCCAACCAGGGCTCGAACCCGTACCCCCTGTGTTGGAAGGCGAAGCCTTAACTACTGGACCGCCAGGGAAGTCCCTTTGTATTGGTCTTTACTAACAAAGACCATGTGAAAATTCTCACTCTCAAGCTGTCTTTTCATGTGAAGAGTAAATCCAAAAGTAAATACATAAGATATTTTAGATACGATTGAAAAATTTTATGTACTTAAACCACCAAATTGGTTGGAACTCATTCTTGATAAACCAAATGTAGATAAGTTACTGAAGTCAGATGATTTTTATTTGAGATTTGAAGGACACAGCAGTAAACATGGTACCTAGTGGTCAGAATGTTCACCAGTCCTATGTTGCATTAACATGCAGAAAATGAAACGTAGGGACCAATAGGTACTTCTTGTAATGGAGAAAAAAGTTGCAAAAAAGCTGGTCACCCAGAAGTAGGTATTGACATTTCCTTTAGTTGATATTTTTGTAAGTGCTCTGGAAAAAGGAGGGCAAGGAAAACTCTCAGGTTTGCAATAAATGATAAAAAGCAAAGCTGTTGGAAATAAACTGCAAGATTTCTTGACGTTCTCTGAGTGAGCAGTTCAGCTCTGTTGTGGACCAAATATAAATGCTAACACTTAGTTATAGATGAATATTAATTATGACCCAGGGGACAAATCTAGTAGTCGTGTTTGTTCTGTGATGAGATTGGTCTCTAAAGGAAAATACGTGCCACGGGAAAGGGGGTAAAGAAAATCACGGAGACTATCTCTCCAATTGATGGAGCCATTCTTCAACTGCGCCAAGAACACTCTACACTTTTAATTGTAGTTTAAGGAAAAGTTGGAGAATGTCCAGACTGAGATATTCCAGAATGATCAAGGGGAGGAAGGATTATATGATGTAGGTGTGGCAGAATAAAAAGTTGGAACTCTTAGGTTTGAAAGATTATTTGAAAGATGAAGGCTTAGAGAGAGGATTTTTTTTTAAAGTATGTAAATCCACAGTGGACACTACACGTTTAGGTCGGAGGGGCATGTGTGTGTGTGTGAGAGATTTAAGTATTAGCAAAAATAAAAAATACAGTATTACATATAATAGTAAGGTTTATGAACCTTAGTATCAAAAAAGCGGAAGGGGTGAAGAATTTAAATAGATCCCGATTCACTTGACACGAGGCAAGCCTAGGAAATTTAGAGGACATTCCCAAGCTTCTGATCTTAGGGTCCCTTTGAGGAAAACACTGGTCCTCACACCTCCTCAGGGTCCCCACAGCTCCATTCACATTGGTGGTGGGCACAGAGTATATGCTGAAAAAGACCCAGTTGACTTGAAATCCATCATTTATTTCATCCTCTTTGAAAAACATTGTGTGATCGAAAAAGAAGCCTTAGCAGTTGAATAGGTTTTTGTTCCACCAAGGCTCTTGGGTGAAAACATTTTGATTTATCTTACTGATAGTTCCAGTTTGTGAAAAATAACTCCAGTTGGGCAGCAGAGCTTAGAAATTCGTGGATGCTTTCAGGAAACTCGGCGATAGTTTAACTTTTTCCCTCAGGGGAATGTTTTATATTATTTGAAAAAAAAATGCACATGAATATTGTCCACGATGGTCTCTGATACTTGGAATATTACCTAACAATTTTCTCAATTTTAAACATCATCGTTTATAAACTCTTATAATTATATTTGTTAATGATACTTCATTAGCTAGTAAAACTAATTTTTTTTTAAGTTGAAGATTACCAATCTAATTGGGTTTATCCCAAAGAGAATCATTACCTAATATTTAGGATACATAATGAAGGCAAATTATTGCTAGTAACTTATTATTTATGCTTATTTGTTATTTATTACAGCTTAATGTTATTTATAATGTGAAAGAGTCCAGATCTTCCATAATCCAAAGATCTATCCAAGATCAAGAAGCCTTTGATTTAGACATTGCTGTAAAAGATGATAAAGATGATATCAATCACTTGAATTTGAATGTGTGCACAAGGTTGGTCTCTAAGTCCCTCCTTTTTCTCCTTCTCCTTAAAAAAATAGATTTGAAGATTTAATTAAATATATGTGGTTGTTTATATATTTAACTATATTCAGTATAACTCTGTATAGTTATTGAACTATATCAATGTAAGGAGTTACATTTAACAAAGATTTCAGTTATGCATTACACTTCAGATTACAAACTAGAAATACTGCTAATTGTATTTAAGCATTTCTCAACATGCCCAAATTACTTACAAGTTTTCCTTGTATTTATAACAAGTTTGAATATAAAAGTTTAATAAAACTCAGGTTTAATTTAGAAAAACTTTAACGAATCATGTTTAACACTGCAAAATTGATTATTTCTTTTTGTTGGTCATTTTTCTGTTAAGTAATTATTCCAGGTTCATATTTAACGTTTAGTAGTTTTGTGCACTTAACTCAAAACTTCATAAGAGTGTGCAAGTTCAATGAAGAGCATAGTTTTTTTTCTTAGACACTGAAAATATTCCAGTTTAGAAGATCCTTGCATTGGATAATTAGGCACTTAACAGCTTCTGGGAGTACTTAATAAGGTGACTATTAAATTTGCTCTGTGTCCAGAGCATCTGAGGATCTTGTTAAGTCATAAGAAAAAGGTATCCGTTTCAAGACTACTGACTTCATAGATTCAGGGTCTGCGAAGCCGCCTTCAGCTTTCTTGCTTATTCTAATGCACACATAAGTTTGAGAGCAAGTCCTTCAGAAAGTTCTTGAATCAAGAGACTAAAATTTCTTCCTTGTCAATCTCCCCTCTTAGCTCTGCATGATTTGGTGTTCAGCAGGGTGTTACTGCAAGAGGCACTGATATCGGGGAGCTGCTGCCTGCCCTTTTTAAATATCCCGTAGCGTCTGGTTGACCTTGGGCTGTTGTTGGGCTGGAGGTCACTGATGTGGCCCTGAGCTGCCAGATCCTCTCAAGGTCCTCTGTAGGTGTTTCTCCAGATGGTCAACCTTCTTAGCCATTGCCTGAACCCAGTCTCCTCCATTGCTGCTACCATCCCTACTATCTTGGGCCTTTTTGTTCCTTTTGTTTTTTGGAAAGTATTTTTAAGAATATTATTTATTTATTTATTTTGGCCACGCCAGGTCTTAGTTGCGGCATGTGGGATCTTCTCTGAGGCATGTGGGCTCTTAGTTGCAGCATGCGGACTTCTTGGTTGCAGCATGTGAACTTCTTAGTTGCGGCATGCAGACTCTTAGTCGTGGCATGCATGTGGGATCTAGTTCCCCGACCAGGGATTGAACCTGGGCCCCCTGCATTGGGAGTGTGGAGTCTTACCTGCTGGACCACCAGGGAAGTCCCAGGGCCTTCCTGTTCCTGATTTTGGTATAAATTGTCAATGTGTTTGCCCCTTTCCTCACCTGTTTGGGCATTTTGAACCAGCAGCTTGGGGATATCAGAATCTCTGCAGTAGCTTCCTTTTCAGCTGAGAAGAAAGTAGGACTCCCGTTATACTTTACTAAGATTGCAACTGGGCTCTGCTCCAGAATAACAACATCAAGTTATTATTATTTAAACAACCACCACCTACATTTATCACAAACTTACATACCAGGCATTGTATCAATGACTTGCACACATGTCTCATTTAAGCCTTAGAATTACTCTATAAAGTAAGTGCTATCATTATCCCTGCTTTTCTCATTTACTCCTTCAGTCATTCATTCGCTCAGTAAATATTGGTTTAGTCTCCATTATGTGCCAGACACAGTGTCAGGATCTGGAATATAATGGTTAGCCAGAAAGACACAACCTTGTCTTCACAGAACTTACTATTTGGAAGAGGAGACAGAAATTAATAAAAATAAATCCTGAAAACACTGTTACCGAACTGAGGTCTGGCTGCTTGCCGCTCGAAAGTCAATAGCTGAGAGGCAGTTGTTGGTAGAAAGGAAAGATGCTTTAATCAGAAAAGCCAGCAATCTGGGGAGAAGGTGGACTCATGTCCTGAGAACAACTCTGAAGATTCAGTCCAGCTGTGACAGTTTTTAAAGGGAAAAAAGGGAGTAATCTCAGTTAATCATCGAGATGGGGAGTCAGAGCCATTGCCATTCCCCCACCCCCACCCCCCGCCCCCGTTTGCAGGCTTGTGGACTTCTTGTGATCTTTCTTTAGATGTTATCTTGTTCACACAGTTTGTGTATAAGATTACTAAAGGGGAAGCTGGTCATCTGTTAATTACTTATTCTTCATTTCTACTTTTTTGACCTACAGAAAGAACCAACAGGTTAGGCAAGGTATATTATGTGATCAAAAGATTTGAAAAGTGTGCTTGGGCTGGAGATGAGTAGAGCACGGGGGCGCCTGGTTTAAGGTTAGTTACAATATAGCTTTGCTAATGTGGCAGGAAAAGGGGTTTCCTCGTGAGGGTGGTTTCCTGCAAAGAGCTGCTTATAGCGAGTCTAAAATTCTACTTTTGAAAAGGGCAAAGAAGAATAGCCTTATGGAGCAATGAGAAGGATTTTACCTCTTAGGGAGGTCAGGTAAAGACACAGAGGAGGAAAATGAGATGAAACTGAGATTCAGACCATAATGGGGTTTCACTGTTTATAGGGGCTCATGTAAAGATGCAGGATTCCAAATCTTAATCCAGCATCAGGGAATCAGACAGGCAATAGACTTTGCTAGGTAGAGGACATCTATATCTTTTTCTTTCTTTCTTTTTTTGAAGGACCTGGAGAAGGGAAGTGTTTTAATGTCAGGGTTGGGGGCATTATATAAAAAGGATTTCGATGTTGCTACTAGTTTTCTGAGAAGAATCTGCTATGAAATACAAACTACATTTTAAATGAATTCTTTCAGTGGCACTTTATAAAAAGAATAGCTGGTGTTTCAGGTACTCTATTCTCATCAGTAGGGTCCAAGCCCTTACTCACCTCAGAAAAGGTTTCTCTGTGGCCTAGTAATTTAACAAATTCTGCCCCTGGCTGGTGGAAAGACCAGGTCAACCAAAGCACTTCTGATGAGGCACTAAAGTCATCATATCTAAGCAGGTGGGCTGTTTTTCTCATCTCTAAAACCCCTCTAGTTTTAATGCCCATATTGGTTTTCAATAGCATCTCTTCTGGCTGAGTGCCTCACCAGCAGATGGTTTCAGCTGCCTGGGATCACCGAGCCCACTGCAGTCAGCACTTGTACCGTGTGGCTTTTCAATCGCGTTTGGCAGGCATCAGTTTGCTACTTTAAAAAGCGAGATTTTGGGCTTCCCTGGTGGCGCAGTGGTTGAGAGTCCGCCTGCCGATGCAGCGGACGCCGGTTCGTGCCCCGGTCCGGGAAGATCCCACGTGCCGCGGAGCGGTTGGGCCCGTGAACCATGGCCGCTGAGCCTGCGCATCCGGAGCCTGTGCTCCGCAGCGGGAGAGGCCACAACAGTGAGAGGCCCGCGTAACCCCCCCCCCCCCCCCCAAAAAAGCAAGATTTTCTACGTGCCCTTCTTGCTTTTGCCATTTAAAGGACAACAGGAACCAACTGAACGATGCTAAGAGACTTTCATGTTGGAGACACACTCCTTTCCATAATGACATTGGGCTGTTTCAGATCCAAACAAAAGGCTCTTGCCATCTATTGATTTTAGAAAAATAATTATTTTAAAGGAGGCAAAATGTTGTTGGTGCCCAGATGCTTTGATAGTCACGACGTGTACAACAGGGTTAAAGCACGAGCAGCGTGATAAAGCTTTCCAAGGCCTGTCATTCTCCCGAGGAGGCTAAAGCAAACACAAAACGTGCTCCAAGTATGCGGGAGAAGAAAGGGAAGGACCTTGCCTACTGGTCTTCTTTTTTCTAAAACCCGATGAAGAAGAGGTTGTCGATGACTTGGCCGCTGTCTCCTGCTAAGTGGTCAAGTGATGCCTCTTTTTCGGTTCCTAGCTTTGAGTTGGAGAGCTTAGTGCCATCAGCTTTTGGGAAAATGAAAAATGCAATGTCGTTTGGTATCAGCCGCCAGAAAACAGATTTGCCCACCGAAGGGGCAACGTTTGCCTTCCTTAAGCCCAGGGCCCAAGTCTGCTGCACTGCAGGCATCACATGCTGACTGACAAATGGACCCGTTGTTCTATTCCTCATGTGGTTGAAAGTTATAAGAATTTCAGACCTGTAAGGAAAGGATTACCTTTTTACTGTTTTCTGTAGTCATTTTTTATTTCAAGGAAACGGTAAATATTTGGAATAACACTTGGCGGTTTTAATATTTATATGAAGATAGTTTGCCAACAGCTTCAGGTTTTTCCTAAAGGGTTCTCTTCTATCCGCTCCTCTCTGATTTAGGTTTCTGGGCCCAGGTAGAAGTGGCATGGCCCTTATGGAAATTAACCTCCTCAGTGGGTTTACCGTGTCCTCAGATGCCATTTCCCTGAGTGAGACCGTGAAAAAAGTAGAACACGACCATGGAAAACTCAACCTCTACTTAGACTCTGTAAGTAGTAAAACCTAAGTTTCACATTGGTAACCATTGACAAAGCCACTATTTATTGTGTTCAAAATTACCTTTCCTTTAAACGTTTTCTTTATGTCATTATTTTGGCTTTTTGTGTCCCTGAACAACTTTCACATGGCAACTATCTGCTGTCCTCACTAAAAAGACATTATTATAAAATTAGTTTCAGGAGAATTACTATTAATGGTGAGCCTGATGAAAGTCTTGATAACAAAATTATTATTTCATACCAGATGTTCAACAAAGAGCAATTGCTATGATATAATTTCCAAAATGCAGTCCAGATGCCAACTGGGGAACAACTTTGCTTCAGGGAATTGCTAAACATATTTGTGTAAATGCTGCTGATGAAAAAAAAATGCTGACGGTGAAAGCTTTAATTACATGTTTTAAAATGCTTTCATAAAAAAAAGGCTTTTAATAGATCCCAAAGGGGTTAATATTCCTGCATTGAAAAGTTAGGTGCTTAAATCATAGAATATTCTCAGAGGTTTGGTCCTTACACAAAATTATTATGTAATTTTCATGTACTCTTCCCATTACTGTGTGAAAGCTATCGATCCAAGAATAAGGTGCATAAAATATGTGAGAGGAAGGTTAGTGTGGAATTTACGACTCTACTTGTTATGTCTCAAAACTGCTGGCACGTAAGTTTATTCTTCTGACATCTATATGAAATTCATATGTGGAATCAAAATTGAATTCTAAGTGTTCTTAGGATTTCATGTTACATGGGGGGAATATGTATGTTTCTTATTCCAGTTTTGCCAAGTGTGAATCAATCATACTGTTTCAGCAGTGAACCTACTTTGAAAAATCTAGTTCCTTAATGTTCTTTTTGTTTTAAGCCTTCAAAAACCACTTTGGTTAAAAAGCTGTTAAAACTAATTCAAAGTTTCTGGATTCTTTTGCTGTTCAGTGATTTTCATATATTAAATACTGTTTGATAGCCATGGGCCTAATTTGGGGTTTGAAAAATACATTTAAGGTTTTTTAAAATAAGGTAATTAGGTTTGGAGTGTCCATTACATTTTGACTGGCTAATTTGTCTTTTCACTTACTGCTAATTGGTATGTAATGGAATGTTTAAAGGAATTTATCAATTTCAGATTCCTTAACCAGTATTATTTGCCAAATTGGCATTAAGT
Organism: Delphinus delphis; assembly: GCF_949987515.2. NCBI lineage: Eukaryota > Metazoa > Chordata > Mammalia > Artiodactyla > Delphinidae > Delphinus > Delphinus delphis. Next base: position 78,355,863 of record NC_082696.1, on the reverse strand, counting down.
GTCCTTCCTGGAGGCAAGGAGGCTGGCCTTTTGTACCCCTGGAGGCGAGGAGGCTGGCCTTGTGTGCCCATATCAGTCAGTTATTGGTTGTGGGCCACACCTCCCACTCTGAGGTTACTTCACTTACTGGATGAGGTGACTCCCGTGAGCTGAGGGTGATTCTCCAGAGAAGGGGGCTGGTGTGAGTCAGTAACAGCAACCAGGATGGGGTGCAAAGCTGAGACGGGGGATTTTGGTGAAGCACCAGGGCCAGGGACATGCACTTCTGGGCTCCTGCTTACTTAACCACTCTAATTCTCAGTATCCATTTCAGTAAAATGGAAGTAAGAACAATACCGATCATGCAGGGACTGTTTTACAAGATAAATGATGTAATTTCTATACAGTGCTTACCCCAGTACCGGGTGTGTAGAAATGCTCCCTAAGTGTTCATTTCTATAGCTGTTTGATAAAAGGATGAGAGATAGAAATGTCTTTTACTTTCTCTTGAACACATAATTTGCCACACCTTTAAAAGTCTTTTGTATTTCTCAAGGTAAATGAAACCCAGTTCTGTGTTGATATTCCTTCTGTGAGAAACTTTAGAGTGTCAAATACACAAGATGCTTCAGTGTCCATAATGGATTACTATGAACCAAGTAAGTGTGTCCTGAGGTTCGTGAGACTTTGGGAGTTACGCCAGGCATTCATTCATTCATTCACTCCTTCATTCAGAGCGGTTGTCTGCTGGATTGGCTTTGTGGGGGGCGGGTGTTGTTTGGGGTAGTGAAAGAGGTGGCAGGGCAGAAGGTGAGCTTTACGTTTAAACGAAGACAATTGATAATTTACAAAAGAATAATCACATGATAGCATTTAGCATATATTAAAAAGTGATGGTTTTGCTCATAATGTTTTAGGTTTTTAACTCCCAGCTACAAACTTTACAAAGAAAAAGTGGCACAGAGAGTCCATTTATGTTCAATTTCCAAGGTTCTGCTCCTATTCCAAGCACCCACTCTATCGGGTTCCGGTTTTAAAACAGGGCTTCTTCAGGAGAGAACATGCACAGCGTCTGCAGTGGATGAGCCTGTCGGGTTTAGCTGTTTCTTCACTGAGGGAGTCTTGTTTTGCTAAAATTTATTTATTGTAACAGATTTTTTTATCATTTCAAGAAAACTATAGTCTGTTTGGAAAATAACTTGAGCTTCTTTGACTTTACTGGTAATTTTTTACTTTATAAAATGTTAGAAATTTAGGATGTGAAAGTAGAGATCTAGTCTGGAGATCATCTAAGTTGATCAGGACGAATCTCTGTTCAATCACAGAGTGACTTTTGGTCGGTGTGTGATCTTCAGGCTAATGTTTCTGCTTGTCATCACATCCATCCTGAATAAGCACTCCTGGGGCTCAGAATCATTAGAACACATGAGAATCATGAACATTTTCATGTCGTAGGTAGTTATAGATAATTACACCTTAAAGTATGCGGAACGTGTCCTCGTGGTTGGGAGTGTTTGGTGGAGTATTCATGCAAGACGACGGTAGCACCAGCTCTCTCTCCTTCTAAGTCAACAAGCCAGTTCCTCTTATCTTTTGCCTCCTGTTGGAGTTCACCCCCAGCTCTTGTGGGACATTTTGGGGACACACTGATGCAGCCCTTTTTTTCTGGTGGAAGGATAAGATCCACTGTGGAGACTCAGTGACAGTACCTAGTTATCCAACTTCGTTACATGGTTGTTGAAACATTCTCCAATTGATGTTTCTTAGGTGTATGGAGAACATTTTAAACATTTGAAAAGCAAAAAAGATTCAGTCTCTGAGATTTTTTTGCGGAAGACAACTTATGTATGAGGGGATGCATTTAAAATGAAAACATGGGAAAGGTCAGAATAAACCAACCAACCCATTTTGAAGAACCCTAGAGTTAGAAAACGTACTTAAAATATTAAAAAAGTCAATGAAAAATTGTGAAGAAATTTGAAAATAGAAATTGTATTTTTGACAATTTTTTGTAAAAAAATACAATTGTATTTTTTACAAATTTTTTACAATTTTTAAAAATTGTAAAAATAAAAATCATTTATGCTTTATAGTAAGGTTACTGTAGTGCTGTTGGTGCTTTATATAGTTTTTTAAAAATATTAGCTTGTACTGTAAAATTTACCCAAGTTGAATAGCTTTAGAGACTATGTGCTTAACGTTTTAAAACACTGAAACAAGGCATCACACAGGTAGAGTTCTCTTCATACTTTTGCATTTTTAAATGAAGTCCATGGTAAATATTTCTCTTCAGTAGTTCCAATGAGTAGAAACTTACTTGAATGCATAGAAAATGTCACCCTAAAATAAACTCTCAAGGAGGTTAAAACATCCTCAATTTACAGTCTTTCCTGTTCCAGGAAGAGTTTCAGGTTGCGGTTGAACTGCGGCATGCAGCTGTGGTCTATTTTCTCTCTTTTAATGCTGGCCAGCTGCTGGAGGTACAGAAACTGGACTCAAAGCATTGTTTCTCTCTTGGACTTGGTAGTTTGGGCCCCTCTTGAGTATTTCAGTTGTTTCTTGTAAAGAAAAATAAAATTACGTGAAGAACGGAAAACTCAGAAAAGTGTATCGAAATGCTCTTAAGTTTTGGCAAAGTAAATGCTTCTAAACAAAGGAGGCATGTAAACCAACATCTGCTTCTTTGAACAGGGCGGCAAGCGGTGAGAAGCTACAACTCCAGAGCACAGCTGTCCTCCTGTGACCTCTGTGGGGACGCACATGCCTGCGGCCCCTGTGACAGCGTGGCCTCGGCCTCCCTTTCTCACCCTAATGCCTGCCTCCTTGTCTGCTTCATGCTTCTGTTCTCTTTGCAGTGTTGGCTATGATTTATTTCTTTAAAGACTCCGCGTAACACTTTCATTTCTAGAAGTCACATGTGATTGTCTTGTTTTCATAAGCAAATATCGCCTCTATTTTGAAAATCGATGTTTTTCTTTCTATGAGATGGGATGGGGGTGTACAACTGGTCCTTGTATGTGTAGCTGCATAGAGTTCTTCCCCTGACTTCTGTGTGGAACAAAAAATCAGAATTATTGCAGCTGTATTCTTTTATTTCCCCCTCTTAAAATCTTTTAGGATTCTTTGGGAGGTGTTATTTTCTCCAGAATAAATGTGTTATTTTAGATGATTCTTTTCATTTTCTAGAGGAAATGAGCCTGGGTTCTTAAGCACTGCTATACATCAGTGTCTGCTTTAGTATTAACGACGGATTTCCTGGGAACTGGGAGGAAACAAACCTGTGGGAGGAGCTTGTTCTGTCCCTTCTGTTTCCACCCTAACCCTCCGCCTACACCACCCATCCCAGTGGTCTCAGTACATCCTTCTTCATCAGATATAACTTCTTTCTTTAGGATGGAGGTGGTGATTTTTTTTCTTTTAAAGGGAAATGATGTTGTTCCACTCCAGATGTACTCACACACCCCAGCCCTTACTCTTCCTCTGTTTTCCCTCTGGAGAGAAGCAGAGAGAGACTGGCTTCGCTGTGCTTCCGGCGGCTCAGAGGTTGAGATTGCTGGGAAGTACCCAGAGGGGCCCCAGGTGCCCTCCTCTGCGTCCTCAGCCCCACATGTGGGCTCTGTTCAGGCTGAGGGTCAGAGGGCATTGCAGCACGTGCCTTACGTGACTTGGACCAGAAGATCCTAGACCAGGAGGCACATGTGAGTCATGGGGGATGCTAAGCCAGGGGCACAACAAAATCCTGTATGAGATGTAGCAGACTGGACCTCCCCATGGTCTGGGAAAGAAGCTGGGGTTTGACGGGGATCAGAGAGATGTGAAGTACTGTACGGTGTTGGCCAGGGTCCTGTGGAACCTTCTAGATTCAGGTGTCTGAGTGTCAGACCACCAGCTGTCCAGTGACATCTAACGCTTGCTCTGAATCTTATAGAAGATTCTTGAATTTTGAGCCCCTGTGTCATGGGTTACCCTATATTCGGAAGGATAATATTCATTTATCTGGGTGAAATTTTAAGGAAAGATTCCTTTCTTCCCCCTTCCCTGTTTTTCCTCTTTTCTCACCTTTGTTTCATCCTGCCTTCCCTTCCCTTCTTCCTTTCTTCTTTTCATTTGAAATACATTGAAATATTTTAGATATATCCAAAAAATTTAAAGACTTTTTTTTAACTAAATCTAAAAATTGGTTTAATTTCACTCCTGAACTCGGCATTTCTCTCAAGGGGATGTAGAAACGTAATCGTCATGGGCTCCAAAGAAGCTGCATTGCAGTATGTTCAACTGTTTAAAAATAAATCCAAAAATAAAATATGCAAATAATATATTTTAAAGTAAATTTTGAAAAGAATGTTTTTATTTTAGTAAACTTAAATTACAGTGGAGTGGATGTTCATGGAATGCTTATGGACATCTTGGACACAAAGGTAGGAATGACTAACATCCAGGTTTTTAAAGCTTGAAACCTACATGTAGAAAATAGATCCTCAGAGGGTGGTCTCTGGAGAGAGAGCAGTTGAATATCAAGCACATAATTTTCTTGTATTTACTTTCAAGTGGGGAAAAGTTTTTCGTTGTGTTACACCGTTGAAACAATCCGACCTGAAAAAGGCACTTGGGTTTGGGCTTTCCTGTGTGGGGTTTCGGCTTTTATATGCTTAGGACTTGTTTGGAGATGAAAGTGTCTTAGAACAAAGTTGGAGGAGTGTGTTGGCAAAGGATACCCCCTCGCTGCCCAGAGAGCCTCAGACTAACCGTAAATAGTTTATATTCCGTAGCTTATATTCTGTTCATACCGGACTTCTAGTGTAGTATTTTAGGAAACACCAGAATGGAAAGCCATTGGAAGACAGTTTGTAGCTTTTTTAAACCATGTTTGTAGCTTTTTTAAACATATTTCCTCATTTAAAAACTAGAACTCTAATAGTTTTTGTGAATTATTTCAGATGAAAAATTCACCTTGTAACTCATATTGTAATGCATCTCTTTTTATTATAAATGTATTAAAAGAGAGGAGAAGGAAGGGATTGAGGAAGAAGAGAAGAAGGATGGGGGAGAGGGTCAGCGCAGCTGGAGGTGCATGGGGCATTGCGGACGCGGGCGTCTTCCTCTGTCACGCCTCTCAGAGCGCTGGCTCTGCTGCAGCAGTGCGCTTGGATTAAAAGGGACCAAAAAGCCACAGGCATTAGGGGGAAAGGAGGACACATAGTAGCAATAATTGACAGTATCGACTTTTTTTCTTCACATGCTACGAGTAATAATACTAAAAATCTCTTTTTACCTTTAAGTTTGCTGATGTTGAAACTTTCCCTTTAGAATGCCATCAATTTCACTTTCTGATATGAACTAATTTAAAGTCCCCACTTCTTTTCCACTGAGTGGGAACCTCATTAAGACACCAGCATGTGTGACTTCTAGTTTTGACTGGCCAAGGACACGGAACTTCAGGAATAACTAGTAGCCACGTCATTCAAGGACAGAGCAACGCTATTATATTTGGTTTCACCATCTTATTGCCTTCAGTTATAATTCTAAAAAAGAAGTTAAAGCCCATTAAAATACGCTGGGTCAATGAAATGCTTCCTTTTATTGTGTGGTCCTATTATGCTTTATGTTTTTTAAAATATTCTAACAATAACATCTTTGGTCTAGTATTTTTGGCTGTATTCTAATCTGTGGAGCATTGTGTTAATATAAAATCCAGATATATGCTTATTGCCTAACAGTTTGTTCCTTATATATGCAATGCTGTATTCCACACGTGGGAATTTTCAGAATTGTACATAGCGTAATTCTCCCTGCTCCCATTTTTTTTTGGGTCTGGGTGTCATTAGTTTTTTTCAAAGTTGTATTTAACTGTAATTTCTTTTTATGTTAAATTTAGTTATAAATATTCTGGCAATATAATGCTAGTTATCTTTATTTTGATACAATTCAATTATTTTGATATAATTCAATTTGATATCATTCAGCATTTCTGGCTGTCCTATGACAATTGGAGCTATGATGTTTCTTCGTCATTCTTTAAAGGAGCCATTATTAGCCCTCCAGCATGTAATCTGGAGTTCTTTTTAACAGCCTCACTTTTTCTAATTTGCTTGATTGAAGTTTAATACTGTTTTCTATAAAAATATGTTGTAAATACCTCCTGGACAAGGTTCCTTAACATAAGGACAGGACTTCAGTTGGTGTTCATCCAGTGGCTCCCGTGGGTCCAGGTGCCGTTGCATCTTCTTGGCTGCATCATTTACTTGCACTTTTAAAATCTGAGACACAGCAAGTGGACTCACTCTTGGATAAGATTCAGGACTTTATGCGCTCTCAGTAGAGGCTTCTGTAAGACAGAAGAATATTCTGATTTTTTTTTTCAAGTTCCAGTAAAGCATAGCACCTTTAAGAACTTAAAAATTTCCTATCATCTATTCAAATGATATTCGTGTTAATGTTAAATGTCCTAAGTTGCATTGGGAGTAATTTGAGGTACAATTTTTTTTATCACTACTTTGAATAAAGAACCGTTATACTACTTTCTTTAGGAAACTAAACAGTAAATATACATTTTTAATTAAGTATATATCGGTTGTGAGTAGGCTTGTTTCGAAACTATTTCTAGCCACTGAGTTGTGTTTTCATGTGCCTCATCAAAAGACAGTGCCACATTGCATCATTCACTAAAATGTTGCCATCTCATTTCAGTGGTTGTAATACAGGAAAACATATTTCCTAGATTATTTCCGAGTTTCGCACTTCACAGGACACTTACACATTGGTATGTGTGTGTCTTTGTAATAGGGATGATACTGATATATATGTTACTACATATTTAAGAATAATTCTGTCCATGTTGTCACGAGGCCACGGTTTACCACTCTTCTGCCAGGGTATTGAATCTGTGGTATAGGATAGTTTCATGTTCCATTTATAGATCATTAAGATTTGTCTTTGATAGATTTAATAGAATGTGGCTCTGTTCTGGTCCTTCAAGCCTTTATGTTTTGGACTTTTACTAAGGTGCAGTTGATACAGTAGAGTTGATTTCTTTTGTACACAGGAAGCTTTATAAGATTTTATTCACAAATCTTCTATTTTGAGAAGCTGTTTTCCATATAAGAAGGATACTGTTGAAATAAAACATCATTTTCCCAGAAACTAAAGCTTTGTATATTGAACCAGGGTGATTCTGAATGTTTAAATTTTAAATGTTAAAGTGTTGTTGTTAATTGTACTTGATGATCTATTCAATAGGAAATCATGGTTTATCAATAAAAATGAAAATTTCCATCTATTACTACCAGTGTTGTTTTTATTTTAGCTTAAATCACATCTGTAGCACATCTCCTTTACCTAAACCTATTTAATGGTGAGGCATGGGATGTCTGAGGGTAGGTTTGAGGGGGATTATTGTGTTAAAAAGTTTGACATGAGTGAGAGGAGAGAAGCTTAACCACCAGCCGCTGCCTCACTTTTGTGGTTTTTAAAGAAGCTTTAAATTTCAGACTAGATTTAGATTTACAGAAATGTTGTGAAAACACTACAGAGTTTCCGTATACGCCACACCTATTATTTCCCCTATTATTATTATTATTTTTATCTTTTGGCCACGTGGCATGTGGGATCTTAGTTCCCTGACCAGGATTGAACCTGCGCCCCCTGCATTGGCAGCGCAGAGTCTTAACCACTGGACCACCAGGGAAGTCCCTCCTTCCTCATTCTTTGTGTTTGGTGTTGGAGTGGGGTTGGTGGAGAGGTAAATGATACACAAATGAAAAATGTAAGGTGAGGGGCCCACTCAACTTCTGGAAATTGTACAGAAATATAGAATGCACAGTTTGTGTACCCAGGAGAATGGAGGCATGGACTCTTGTAACCACAGCCTAACCTTTCAGGTATATTTTCTTGATTTTCTACTAAGTGTTAACACTTTTCCTGCCATGAACTTTCTGAGCTTCTGTGAAATGTTAAGGGTAGTATGGTGGTTCTCAGTTGGGGTTGATTTTGACCCCAGGTGACACTTGGCAGTGATTGGAGGTAGCTCTCGTTGTCACAACTGGAGGTAGTGCTACTGGCATCTAGTGGGTACAGACCAAGGATTCTGCTAGACATCCTGCGGTGCACACCCACAGCAAAGGCCAAGTATCAACAGGGGCAACATATCAATAGTTCCGAGGTTGTGAAACTCCTTGGCTAAATGATGCTGGGCACCTCTACATCACCTGGTAATGTCAATTAATTTAATATGATTAATTTAATGACATCCTTAAACAAAAAGTCATTGGAATCACTGGGCAGATATTGAGATTAACAAAGAAATCTGTTATCTCAACCCTAGGAAACTTAGGTTGGAGACTGGGGAAAGATGTAGTAACTATTTTTTTGAAAATGTCTATACCAGTAGTTTCCAAACTTGAATGATTATCAGACTCCCCTAAAAGACTTGGTTTAACCAAAAAACCTTGGTCTTCTAGGAAATCCTAATTCAGTAGGTGTAGGATTAGGCTCTGAATCGGATCGTTGAACTCCCCCTGATTGATGATCATTTCAGGCTGGGAACCACCGGAAGATGTAGTGGTTTTCATGCCACTGCGGATCTTCTGCCCTTTAGTGTGAATGTGACTTGTGACTTGCTTCAAGCCAACAGAATACGGCAAAGGCGACAGGATGTCTATGAGACGGTAGTGCCCCTTTAGCTGGAGTCTCTCCTGCCTTTTCTGAAGATGTGAGCGGCCATGTTGTGGGCTGTGATGGTGGGAGGCAGACACCAAGGAACTGAGAGCAGCTTTTAGGAGCTGAGGGCAGCCTCCAGCCTCCAGCCAGCAAGAGAATGAAGCCCCTAGAGCTGTAAGGACCTGAGTTCTGCACACAGAAGTGGATCCTTCTCCAGTTGAGCCTTAGTAGAGATTGCAGCCCCAGCTGATGCTTTGATTATAGCCATGTGAGACTAGACAGTGAGTCCTGCTAAGTGCCCAGACTCTTGACCCACAGAAGCTGAGAACAAATGTGTGCTGTCGGAAGCCACTAAGTTTATGGTAATTGGCTGCACAGCAATAGAAAACTAATCCACAAGTTTTAAAGTAAGTTAATTCTATTATATTCAGCCAACTTCTTCCTAACTGGTACACCTGGTGTCGCCATCTTCTCTGCAGTTCAGGGGCTGTGAGCATGGTGGTGTCGGCCCTGGTGCCCCGCACGCCTCCATTGCCCCTGCCACTTCTGTCACTGAACCAAAGAGGAGCTGTGTTCTCTGGAGTCCTCATTGCTCCAAAGCTACACTCATTTCCACACTGAAGTGGGGAGTTTTTCTCCCTGACTCTGTGCTATACTTTGTCCCTTGGACAGAGAGGGTCTGCTTGTGGCGCTGAGCTCACAGAGTGTTCAGTAGAAGCTGTCCTTTCAATGTCTGCTTGTAGCTGCCTGTCTTTCTCACTCTCTGGCTCAAATGTAAGCCCAGGCGGCTGGGCTGCACGCCGTGAGGTACAGACACCATACTCTCCTCCCAATCATACACAATCTCTTTCTCTCATCTCCCCAAAATCTTCAAGCAAATGGACTCCTGGTAGCCCTCCCTGAAGTAGTTTGTTAGACACATTCAGATATAGATACACAGTGGTTAAGAGCATGGGCTTTGGTGCCAGGCAGACCTGGGCTCCAGGCTTGGCTTTGCCTCTTGTCAGAGGGGAGACTCTCTTCCCCTCTGGTGTTTGTGGGGTGGAATTTTCCCTAGATGTTCTCAGGTTCTCTCTTTCCCTAAACTCACTCCACCCCAAAGGAGACAGAGATCTTTCTGATCTGTCATGTTAGGAAGAGTGCACCGGCCACAGTGGATGCAGCCCGCCCACCGCTTCTCCATCTGGGGTCCCACACGGACACCCTGCTTGGTTCCCTTGCGCTGACCACGTCTTGCAGGGCCCAGTTCTGCCTGGGATGGGGCAGGAAGTCCAGCCAGAAATGGTCTTCCTTGGGCAAGTCCACTCGATTCTTGCACCAAGCTGTGTCCTCCAACTTGAACTTCATCAGGGATAGAGTGGATATTTTGGTTCCTTCATCGGCTGACTTTTGTCCCCACCAGATGACGATGAAGGAGGCTATGTATTGCATTCCCAGAGACCCCAGCACCTGTACCGAGAGTGTGATCTCGGGCAGGTTTTGCAATATCTGGTATGTATGAGGTGCTTAATAAGTTATGGTTGTGACTCTACGTCTGTATGTGTCAGTGGATAGCTTTGGCTGTATTTACGTGCATAACTTTGGGTAGGAAGGAAGAGGATTCTGCAGCCGAGTTGTTGCCTCTGGGTGGGTCCCTCTGAAGCCCACAGCCTGCTCCGATATCACTTCTGATGCTCACAGTGGACCGGAGGGAGTGCTTGGCTGGGATGGATGGGTTCTCTTCTCCTTTCTGCTCCTGCTTGGTCATCATTTCTTCTAAGGCGATTCAAAATGGGGCCCGAAGAAGGTTCAAGTAACAATGTATTCAAGATTACCAGTGTCGAATCCAGATTATGGAGATTCAGATATGGGGGAATTGTGCCCCTTGATCTAGTTACGTTGTCCCATCAGGCTGTACAGGAAGGAGAGGCACCACCTCCCAGACTTTGCATCGTCCCCACGAGGACACTTCCTGTGCTGGCGGAGCAACTCGTGGCTGGATCCCCGAGGCTCTCTTTAGGGCCTCTCCCTCTTCTTCTGCAGCCTTTCATCTCTGTTCTCCATTCTGACGTTCCCACCACCTCCACTTTGTCTGTCAGTGACTCCCCCTCAGGAATTAGCAAGTACTATATCTCTCCTTTTGCATTCAGCTTCCTCTTTGTCTCCCACGAGCTGGCAGTCAGAGCTTTCTCTCTTCCGTCTGTTCTGCTCAGAGGTCACGTCCCCAGGGTGGAGGAGTGATGAGAGGACTTTGGAAGATTCTCTGCTCTGATTGGTAGTTGGCTTTTATTCCCTTTTGTTATCTCAATCTTCTCGAAGTTTAGACAACGGCATGAGTTTAGGATGAGGGAGACATTAACTGGCAGAACACGTGAAAAAGACCTGATGGCTCACTGTTGTGGCCTCTCCTGCTGCGGAGCACAGGCTCTGGACGCGCAGGCTCAGCGGCCATGGCTCACGGGCCCAGCCGCTCCGCGGCATGTGGGATCTTCCCGGACAGGGGAACGAACCCGTGTTCCCTGCATCGGCAGGCGGACTCTCAACCACTGCGTCACCAGGGAAGCCCTCCCTCTGTATATTTTTAAAATGCAGACTTGAGGTATTTTGGAGACATTATCAGGAAGACTTCAGAATAGATTAAATGTGGGAAGTGAGGAAAAGATGAGTCAAAAACTAGGATGGAGGAGGTAAGTTAGGAGTTTGGGATTAACAGATACACACGACTATATACAAAATAGATAAACAACAAGGAGCTACTATATAGCACACGGAAATTTATTCAATATCTTGTAATAACCTACAACAGAAAAGAATCTGAAAAAAATATATATATTACATATATATATATCTGAATCACTTTGTTGTACACCTGAAACATTGTAAATCAACTGTACTTCAATAAAAAAATAAAAATTAAAACAATCTGGGAGATGAAGCAGAGGCATTTATTGAAACAAAGAAGAAAGACTGGAGAAAGAGAAAGTGTGTGTGTGTGTGTGTGTGTGTGTGTGTGTGTGTTTGTCAAGTATTCCACTTGGGTCATTTTATCTCATTGAATTCTCAGTGAAGAGAAACAACATATAGTTATGACCCTCAACTAATCTGTCAATGCAAAGAATAACAAAACATTACCTAATTTTTCCTATACAATGCTCTGCTCTTGCTTTTGCTTTTGTTTGTAATCTAGAGGAACTTAGAAAACTCCAAAGGAATTGCTGGAGAGGAAGAAATTTCCCTCTACCATTCTAGGTTCTTCTGTCTGGTCTAAGAATTATATTGACATGAAACAGATTAATAGGAGAAAGTGAAACAAAAGCTTAATGGCATGTGTACATGGGAGAGACCCAGGAAAACTCACTAACTCACCAAAATTGCTGAAGCCCTCACCTTAAATACCAACCTCAGCTAGAGACAAAAGAGGATGTTGAGGGCTTCCCTGGTGGCGCAGTGGTTGAGAGTCCACCTTCCGATGCAGGGGAAGCGGGTTCGTGCCCCGGTCCGGGAAGATCCCACATGCCGCGGAGCGGCTGGGCCCGTGAGCCATGGCCGCTGAGCCTGCGCATCCGGAGCCTGTGCTCCGCAACGGGAGAGGCCACAACAGTAAGAGGCCCGTGTACCGCAAAAAAAAAAAAAAAAAAAAAAAAGAGGATGTTGAGGGTGGGGACAGCTATGGGAGGTGACCAGGAAAAGCACAGTAAACAAGGGTAAAGTTGTTATGCAGATTTAAGTCAGTTGCTTTCTCCATTGATAAACGTTTCTAGAGATTTGGTCATCCACCTCTTTCTGGTATAGAGGATGATACCCTTACAAATAAATGTAAACGTTTCTTACAAAAGGGTAACTTATACTCCATTATCAGGGTCTTCTCCATGTTTATTGTTTCTTAGAAAATAACCAGCTTAAAATAATTAATATGCCAAAGAGACATATTTTGGGGTGTCATATTCTGCTCTCCTACAGAATTCATATAGCAAACTCCTTGGTGTGGACCATAGGATTTGATGAAAAAAACCTTTTAATTTTGAAATAATGATAGACTCTCAAGAAGTTGTAAAATAGTACACAGAGGTCCTATATGCCCCTCCCCTTGCTTCCCCTGCAGTAACATCTTAAGTGACTGTAGTGCACTTTGGAAGCCAGAATGCTGATGGGCACGACACAGTTAACTAGGGTACTAGACTTTGTTTTCATGATCGTTTCACATGCATTCATTTTGTTATATGTCTTTGTGTATAATTCTAGGACATTTTATCGCACGTATATGGTCTGAATTTGTCCCCACAGGATTCCTGTGATGAAACCTAACCCCCAAGGTATTTGGAGGTGGGACCTGTGGGAGGTGATTAGACTGGAGGACAGAGCCCTTATGAATGGGATTAGTGCCCTTATCTCAGAAGTCCAAGAGAGCTCCCTTACCCTCAACCCCCCTGTGAAGTTACAGAGAAAAACCTGCCATCTGTGAACCAGGAAGCAGGCTCTTACCAGCCACCAAATCTACGGGTGCCTTGATCTCGGACTTCCCAGCCTCCAGAACTATGAAAAATAAATGTTTGCTGCTTATAAGCCACCCAATCAGTGGTATTTCATTAGAGCAGCCCAAAGGGACTAAGACATGTAGAACTGAATAACCATTATTATAATCAAAATACAAGTCCCTTTCATCACCACGAAGGAACTCTCCCCACTGCTTTACTGTGACAGCCTTTTTCTCCTCCCTTAATTCCTGGCAACTATCTCTATAATTGGCATCTTGAGAGTGTAATACAAATGGAATCATACCGTGTGTGGCCTTTTGAGGTTTCTTTTTTCCATTCAGCATAATGCCCTTAAGACCATCCAAGTTGTCATGTGTATCAATGTTCATTCCCTCTTACTGCTGAACAGTGTTCCAAGATTTGGTCTTGAGAGCCTGCTGGAGTCTTAGGTTGGAGGGTACATCGCCTTGCCAACCTGATATAATCAGATGAAATAACTGAAGTCAGTATGATGGGGAATAATAAGTGTGATACAGGAAGAAGAGTAACAAGGAAGGAAATTTTTAGCCATTCTCAGGAGAAAACAATGGGTTGGGAACAATGCCTACATGACAACACTTCCCAAGGTGAGTTTACAGAATGCCAGCAGGTCTAATGTGAGAAAAGTGTTCAATGGCAAAGTTTAGAAAATCACAAAAGCTGTCACTACTGTGGAATGGATCTTTAACATGGTAATGCATATTTTGAATGCTAGAAGAAGGACATGATATTCTTTACTTTCCAAACTTTTAGACCAGCACATTAATGTCCTTTTCATAGAATATTTCTCTCTGGTGGTTTTCCAGGGAACGTATTTTGGGTAGAGCTGTTGTAGGTTAAAACACAGTATTTAAATTCTGAAATAACCATGCAGTTTATCACACAGTCACATGTGTTTGTCAAGTTGATGGTAAGGTTTATAATAGGCATAAAATACAATAGAGTGACTCTAATGGTGGAAATATAACCACCAAGTATTCCTAAAGGCAAAAAACAAAACAAAAACAAAAAATCCCCCAAAACTCATAGCACCAGAGAGTGGAACAGTGGTTTCCAGGGGCTGGGGGTTGGGAAAATGGGAGATGTTAGTCAAAGGGTACAACCTTTCAGTTGTAAGATAAATAATTTCTGGGAATCTAATATACAGCATGGTGACTATAGTTAATATTGTACTGTATACTTGATGTTTGCTAAGACAGTAAATCTTGTGTTCCCACCACCCCCCAAAAAAGAAGGTAACTATAATAAGTTGGCTATGGTAATTACTTCACAATGTATACATATATCAAATCATCAGAATGCACACCTTAAATCAGGGGTCCCCAACCCCTGGGGCTGAGGACCGGTACTGGTCCGTGACCTGTTAGGAACCGGGCCACACAGCGGGAGATGAACAGCAGGTGAGGGAGTAAAGCTTCATCCGCCGCTCCCCCTGGACCATCCCATCCACGGAAAAATTGTCTTCCACGAAACCTGTCCCTGGTGCCCAAAAGTTTGGGGACCGCTGCCTCAGATACATGCAGTTTGTATTTATCAGTGCCTCCATAAAGCTGGAAAAAATTTACATAAAATATGCTGCCACTAGGGGGCAGAAGAGGATCGGAGCAAAGGGAAACCTCCCCCAAATTGCTGCCCAATTAAAAAATTCTTTTTATGTACTGAAAATGAAATGAGATCTGAAAGCTTTTTCTCCTTTCAGTGCAAACAGATAATAAAGGTATTAAAATATTCTTCTTACTTCTATTACCATAGAAGGATGCTTACTTTGGTATGTACATAATTTATGCAGAAAAAATTTTTTGTTTTTAGAGTAAAAAGCATATCCAGACTGGGAGCTCCTTTTTGATTTTATAAAAGTAAATCTTGATTTTCAAAAGCTGAGAGCTCATTAGCCTTTTGACAGTTCAGAAAGAGATACTGTTACCATAAGTAAAGCTTGACCTAGAATCTGTGGAATTTTAATCTCCTAATGGAATGAAAGGGTCTCCATTAATCCTCTAACGTATATTTATTACGATCTTTTCCTGCCTAGTTTTGCTTTGTGCTTGAAGTCTATTTTTTCCTTTCAATGTTTCTTCTTTTATAATCACCGTTGGAGAAGAACAAATATAACTGAAAAGACAGCAAAATGGACTTGCTAGTGGAGGTTTGGTTGCCTGGTGGGCTTCTCAAAGCCTGTCTTTGCTTAGAGCACCAGACCCCACCATGCTCTTCTTTGTTCTGGACTAGCTTATCTGTATAAAAATGTCTTATGAGAATCCTTGTCTGGGAGGATTGTCTAATAGGGAAGTGCATTACTGGGTCTGGTATGGTAATGGAGGGACCTTCCCTCTACGGGGACCACCCCCTCTCTTCTTCCTTTCCCTAAAGGGCATGCTTGTCTCTGAGACAATTTTCCTGGTGAGGAAAGTCCTAGAGGAGGGTTGCGTCTCCTCAAAGGTGGCAGTCATCCCCTGGGCCGTAATCTGGGCAAGTTGTGGGTCCTCAGACAGCAAGACAGAAATCAGGAGGTGCAAGAGGGAGCTCCTGCCTTTCTTTGGGAAGTGTTCTCCTGGGCTGGACTTGGGGGTGTTTGGACATGCTTGAGGGGAAGGCTGGGAGGCAGGGAGGGGGCTGAAGATGCGTGAATTATACCACATAAACTGGAGTATCTAGTTGCCCATTTATTCTCCTCCTGTTCTCTCTTAGATATTAGTGGTTTATAAACATTTTGGCCTTATTTCAGTTGAAGGGAATTTAAGGAAGAGTTAAACCTTCAGGTGAGAGCCATGCCTCCCTGTGAGGCCGTGTGGAAGTGGTAACCTTCATAGATGAGACACTGAAAGCAGGAATTTGAATGTCAGGGTCATAGGACTAGCCCTCCCTCCGCACCAGAGTCCTTGTTCGTTGCCACTGAGAAGGCTGATGGAGTTCTCTCACTCAGAATAGGACATGAGGAAAGAGGGGACGGTGGGGTTTTCTTCCCACACAAAATGCTGCAGAGAGCTACCCTCAGAGCTTCGCCCTTGACAAAGTTCTCTCAATTATGAGGCCGAGAAGATCGTGTAGGTGATTTATCTTTATTTATTATCAACTCAGAATTGACTGCCTCACCCAACTGTTTTCAGGTTAGGAAACCAAAAATTGGTTCTGAGAGATTAAATGATGCCCCCAAAGTCACAGCGTTGAAGTCGGTGTGAGGGCTAAAACTACAGTTTCCTGAGTCCAAGTTGTTTTGACACCGACCCAAGTAGGGAGGATCCCATTTTCTTGGCCAAGTGTTCCTCTTCAATGAGACAGAAGTTGCAAGATACTGGGAAACAGAGACCAGTCACTAAAGGTTTCTACTAGCTCTTTATTTTCTACCCAAGACAGTGCTAAACAGTATAAGACAGGAACTGCATAGTCTGCAGCCCTGTGTGGAAAGAGGAACATTTTCAAGGACTCTGGGACCCTGAGCTGTGTGGGTCATTGGGTGAAGGACCAGACATAGAAAGATTCTCCTGCTAGCACCACAGCCAAGCCCGAGGGTGTGACAAGGTGAGTGCTTCAGAGTGTGTGTGAGTGTATGTGTGTGTGTGTGTGTGTGTGTGTGTGTGTGTGTGTGTGTGTGTGTGTGAGAGAGAGAGAGAGAGAGAGAGAGAGAGAGACGTCAAATCGTTACCCTTTCTCTTTGTATGGTACACTGAAGGACAAAGTCCTTTTTATTGTTAGTCAGACGTGAACAAAGGATGTCATCTCAGTTCCAAACAAAGAGGCATTGAACAGCAATATCTAGACATTCCATTTTCTCCTCCCCAGTGCACTTTATCTCCTGGGAAAGAGACGCCAAGATGTTGATGACGATTACTTAGTAATCACAGATTATTGACGTCACGTGTTCCTATGAAAAGACAAACCATTGTGTGGCACTGTCCATGCTCCTGGCCTTGCTCCAGCAGGGAGCTGCCTGGGGCAGCCCGTGTCCCCGAGCAGCAGTTAACATCGATCACTCGCCTACTGTGTTTTACGGCAGGTAATCCTTCCATATGCCTTGTAAGATAGGCGCAATCTACGGATGAAGACCCTGACAAAATGAGGTTAAGTATACATCACACGATAGTAGGTGGGGAGCCTAGCTCACATTCTAGCAAGCTGGTTCCAGAGCGTGGGCTCCTAACTTCTGCACCACCCTGCCCCCTGCTAGCATTCACCTGACTTCCACAGAGCCCTACGGACCCAGATTAGATCCTGCAGATTTTATTCACAATCCCTTAGGTTCTGGTGTGATCACATACATGGAAGCTACTCTTGTTTGGGAGAGCAATCCACAGTAAAAACTGGAGTTTAATGAAAAGATCACTCTGGTACGTACTCAAGAATAATGTGAACTGGAGTGTCATTTCTGAAATTTGACTAATTAATACTATTTTCAAGTAATACAGCTAATGTTTATTGAAATATTATTTAGTACTTAACTAAAGGTAAAGCAAGTGCTTTACACGTATTACCTCTTAATCCACACAGCAATCAAACGTACTACTATTGTCCTGGGTTTAAAGATGAATTTAGGGTTACTGTGTAATTTCCCAATGTTATACAGCTTCTTCAAAGCCAACACTACGACTCCAGTGCCCACATTCTTCGCCACTGAGTTATATCAGTGCCCTAGTTGGCTGGTTTGCAGTTCAGGATGGACATCTTTCCAACTAGTTAGCTTTCCTGAAAATTTGGGAGCAGGATAAATTTGGTCTCTGTGTTCCTGAATTTTGTTTTGCTAATTCTGTTCTGCTCTGAACCATCTGTGTGCCATTCCTTCTTTCTTTAGTATTTAGCTCTCGTCATCTGGCTTTGATTTGCTCAAACTCTTTCCTCTGTGCGATTTGTATTGTTTTAGTTTCTTTTTCTATGGAAACCATTTTTTCTGTAGTTAACTTAATAATACATGTTTTACTACTTTGAAGTCTTATTCTTTCACTTTAATAATGGAATTTATATAGCACTATGATAGATATTTTCAGTAAAAATTATTTATACATATATAATTTTAAATTTATAACATTTTGGCCCTACAAGTATCCTTATGAATTCTTTGTCAAACTCGCTTGCTGATGTCACTTTTTCCACATGGCACGATTTGAGGGGTGTAGAAAACTGTCTACCTTAAATACTTGTTAATGGAATAGAGAAATAAAGTATTATATCCAGAAAGTCCTCTGAAAGGTCATCCCAGAAGGACCGTGTATTAACTTACTGTGTTGTTATAGCCAAACAAGTTGCTTCTAGTTGCAGAGAGTGAGGCAGGACCCTTGGTAAAGGAGGTCTGAGACAGGCAAATTCATCCCCAACATAAAGCATTATACTTAAGGCGTGTATGATGGGTCAGAGAGCGTGGCAAGTATGAGAGTCTTGAAGTAAGTGGGTGTCAGTAGAACCAAGGGGTGGGGAGAGAAAAAGAGGAAGTTGGAGAAGCAGAAAAAGCTACATATGTGTGTGGACTTGTGGTGCACATCCCCGTGGTCGACTGCCCAGCTCACAGTACTTCCTTTTCTTTGGTAACCCTTGCCCTGGCCCCCTTCTCCCTGCCAACACCCAGCCCCCATTCAAGTGATAGTGGGAACAGCCCAGTTCACACAACATGTCTTTGCTTTCACAGCTGATTGGGTAAACATGGGCCAATAGGTCCCTTCTCAAATCTCTGAGACCAAGAGATTCTAGACAGTTGGCTGTTCTCCCAAACAGAGGAGATATAAACCAGGACTTCACTAAAGAGGAAGAATGAGGGAGATGCTAGAGAATGGATTTCTTGGTTCTCTCCAGTGTTCTAGTCACAGTTTTGTCTAATCCATTTCTTATGGACAACACTGTCCATAATGTACTCTACTCTGCCTTGCTTTTTGAAAGTTTCCTAAAAATGTGATTAATTCCTGGTTTACCCCTACCTTCCCTGTTTCTCTTGGACACAGGTTTCACACTGTCTCAGGTTGTCCTACTGGCCCCGGAGACCTGTGCTCTGACAGCCTTGTTTGAGATCTTTAGCTGGGTGTCTTCCCATACCTCTGACTTTCAATGTATTTGGCAGCCCATTCTCATGCGCTGTTTTGGAATTACAAAAGTCTCTGAATTTTATTAAAAGTGGAGCTTAACTCTCTGTTCTTCATTCTCCTAGTTGGTTTTGGGTGATATGCTGAAGGAGAAGAGACTAGCCTTACAATTTCCAGCAATGAATCTGGGAGGCAAAAACTTTAGCTTTTTGAAATAACAATCATAGAAGGTTGACTTTCATGAGCAAGAAATATGAGGAGAATGAATAATATCAGAATACCAAACAAATTCTTATGGTGAATTCTACCTAAGTAAAGACACCTGTGAGATCTGCATGAATGACAACACATGGCGCGCAGAACTGATGTGAGTTAGCTGCCATTGCCTTTCACAGTCAACCTTAGGGTGCTCTGAAGACCTCTGCTGTAGTCTTATGTGTATTTCTGATTTTGGTTTTGAATCTAGTATTGTCATTTGGTGTTTCCATCTCTAAAATTCTTGCCTCAAATGCTTTCCATGTTCTTCCCTGTGACTTTTATTTGGACTTGCCAATCCGCTGACTCTACTATGCTTTTTTCCTTCTACCTACCACCAATCAGCTAGTGTCTACTTAGCAGACTAGGTGGGTTTCTGGGTTTTTAAGGTAATAGGAATGTGACAGGGCAACAGTTAGTCTTCATTTCCATTAAGGCTTCTGTAAGCTGGAATTATAAAGAGGATATTGGAAATCTATGGATGTACCTTACGTTCAGGATATGAGCAGAAGTTGGAATCAGGTGTGAATAAGGGAGGTTATGTTTTCCATAGAAGATTGGAAATGTTTAGATAACGATAGTGTTTGGCGCACCAAGGAGTGACATCCTAAGGGAGGTGGTGTGACAGAGAGGCTTAGATGAGGGTTTGTTTCCTTTATAGTTGGTACCTGCAGGAATATTATCTAAAACGAAGTGCTCAATGAAATGCATTAATGGGTAGTATCAAAGTGATGTGGTGGGTGGGCACAGTGGCTGGGCAGAGATGCCCTGAAGCAGTGGATTCTTCCAGGTGTTACCATAAAATAATCCACAAAACATGCGTGGGACTTCCCCTTTCCTTTTCCGACTCTGCCCTTCTCTTATGCTTCTCCTTGTCATTCATTTTCTCCTTCAAGTTTGCCCTAAGTGTTCATTTTGCCTTGTATAGGATTGTGAGATGTTGTAGATGACTGAAGAGGTTAGTGAGCTCACACCTGCAGAGATGGCCCTTCTTATGCCATGTAGACTCCCTAATATTACAACTGAATATAGAACTATTCAACCAGGGTCATAAGATGAGCCTTTGAAATACTGGAAATAGAATACTTGCCTATTAAAGCATGGTTACAATCCTATAGTAATTATGGTAAATCATACTGCTTCTAGATGTTGCTTCTGGAGACAAATAATGTGCCTCCTAGTTCCATGTATTAAGGAGAAAAAAGGTGCATAGGCTGTTGTTATCAAGGCAAACATAATCGAGTGCATATTTTCCAAATTCTATATTTGATTATTTAAATTTTTTATGAAGAGCAATTTCCATAATATGGAAATTGTACATTAGAGTACTGACATTGTACATTAGAGTACTGACCATTATGCACTTTCCAAATGAGGAAAGTCAGTTATATCAGAATAATTAAGGAAGAAATCATATACATGTTTTTTAAATGAAATAATATGGTGTCACATTCTTTTAAACTTATCTAAATTCTCTCACATGTTGTATCTCTTGAATTGATCTCATTCTTCTCCAGCTGTGTCTCTTTTTTTTAATAACATGATTTTTTTTTTTTTTTTAATAAATTTATTTATTTATTTTTTGCTGCATTGGGTCTTCGTTGCTGTGCTCGGGCTTTCTCTAGTTGCGGTGAGTGGGGGTTGCTCTTCGTTGTGGTTCACAGGCTTATCATTACCGTGGCTTTTCTAGTTGCGGAGCACGGGCTCTAGGCACGTGGGCTTCAGTGGTTGTGGCTCGTGGGCTCAGTAGTTGTGGCGCAAGGGCTTAGTTCTCCGTGGCATGTGGGATCTTCCCGGACCAGGGCTTGAACCTGTGTCCCTTGCATTGGCAGGCGGATTCTTAACTACTGCGCCACCAGGAAAGTCCCTTATGTCTCTTTTTATTGTACTGAATGTATGCTTTTCAAGTTCTAGGAAAGAGTCTTTGTCAGATTTATATTTGTCTTCTTTAGTTCCCAGAGCTTGTGAATGATATCAGAGAGGGAAATATTGTGAATTATTCTCAATAATTGGAACTTTGGAAATGAAATTAGTACTCCAGTGCAAGTAAAATAAAATGTTTTGCTCGGAGTGCATTAATTCTAATTTTATTACCCATCTACTTTATGAAGTTTCTTTACTTTTTATGTTGAAAAAGTAAGGAATAAAGTTTGCTATATACATTTCAATTATGAGAAACTCTACAGTAGAATAAGCCTAAATTAAAGAATGTCTTCCACTTTAGAGCAAATATTTCCATTTCTATTATCTAGGAAAGGGAATCTTTCAGTCCCATTTCCCAAATGAGATATCCCTTTCTAAATAGCACATGCTACAATTTCCATGTGCAAAATATACATTTAAAAAGCACAAGCTATCTTATAAATATAAATTTACAGTAGGTTTATAAGTATCTAATAAATATTGTAAACCAAACTTAAAATTTTCACATACTAGGTGTATCAGATCATGTTTGGTATTTAAAAAAAATCTTTAAATAATGAGATATACACAAAGTAATACAATGGTTACAAAACTTATGAATACCAGTACTTAATCCACCTCTCCAAATTAATACTATGTGATTAATTTCTTCACCATCTCTGTAATTATTTTTATCCTTTGCTGGAATTGCAGGGCTACCTACACAACCCAGAGGAGAAGAAGTACCATTTCAGGCCGCAAAGTTACTGGTTTGGGGATTTGGGATTGAATATAGCACCTGAGCGTCCCTTCTAGGATGATTTGATCATGCAGGTGCTTTTCAGGATAAGCCTAGAGAGATAGGTTGGTGTGAAATTGTGTTGAGTCTCAAATACAAGACTAGGCTTTTAAACTTATTTTGGTAGAAATTATTGTTGAATTTTGATTGGGGGAAGTATGGAATGAGGGCTAGGCTTTAGGAAGATTGTAAAGCTTCAAATTGTTTTCATTTACTTCAATGTACAAATTCTACTTTGAATAATTGTAGAAATCTGACTTTTGTTCTGAAAAATTTCCCCCAGATTTATTGAGGTATGGTTGATAAACAAAAACTGTGACAAATATATATACATTTCAAGTGATAAATGTATATATTTAAAGGTGTACAATGATACATATTTAAGGTGATGTTTTGATATGCATACACATTATGAAATGATTACACAGTCAAGCTAATTAACATACCATCACCTCTAGCTAGTGGGAAGCAGCCGCATAGCAGGGAGATCAGCTCGGTGCTTTGTGACCACCTAGAGGGGTGCGATAGGGAGGGTGGGAGGGAGATGCAAGAGGGAGGGGATATGGGGATATATGTATTCATATAGCTGATTCACTTTGTTATACAGCAGAAACTAACACAACATTGTAAAGTAATTATACTCCAATAAAGATGTTAAAAAAAAGAACCGTAAACAAAACAAAACAAAACATACCATCGCCTCACATAGTTACTACTTTTTTTTTCTTTTGTGGTGAGAACACTTGAGATATACTCTCTTGGCAAATTTCAAGTCTGCAGTACATTGTGTCTTGAAATTTTAAAAAAATCAGGATTTTTCTAGGTAAAACCAAGAAAATCGTCGAGAATTAGCAAACAAACACTTGTCTTTCTTTTCTTTTCTTGTAGTCAGTCTATATCATTAGCTCTCAGATAGAGTGATTTTTTTTGTCTTCCTTCCCAGAGGACACTTGGCAATGCCTGGAGATGTGTTTGGTTGTCATAACTAGGAAGGGTGGAGGGTATGTGCTACTGGCATCTAGTGGATGGAGGACAGGGATGCAGCTAAACATCTTACAGCATATAAAACAGTCCTCCACAGCAAAGAATTATCTGGCCCCAAACATCCACAGCACTGAGGTGGAGAAGCCCTGGTGCACACATGTGGAGGGCATACCCTGGGCAGAACACTGTACTAAGTTTGTGATTCCCAGTGCTTGGTCTTTTTGAAAGAGTTGGGTGATTATTTGAATTTTCTTCTGGTACGTATAACATCACGTGTAGTTATTATATAGAATGCCCTTTGGAGTTAAGTCTTCAGAACATTATGGAATCTGTAGTATCTCTTTATCTTTATTTAGATATACTTTTGTTTCTGTCATATTTCCTGAAATATAACAACACGAATATAGTCAAAAACCATTAGTTAGTTAGCTCACGTTACAGGTATAACTGGGGTTCCACAAAACCGGAACTATAAAATATGAATTTTATATGGAAGGACAGCCTAACGATTATATAGTATTTGCTCTAAATAATAATGTTCTAGTTAGTCTTTCAAGATAAACTTTTAATAATTAAAAAGTAACAAGAAGCGGTGATCATATTCTTAAAGTGCTCTTAGAAAGTCCACCTAAAGTTGTACTGATTTTGAAGTCATGTTTTAGAAATGAGCATCTTGAGCCTTGTATCAAGCCTTGTGACTTTGTTATCAGATTTTAGACTTTTAAACTTCTTATTTTGAAAAAATTTCAAACCTTGCAAGAATAGAACAATGAATTCGTGCATACCCTTCATTGTAAATTCACCATTTGTTAACATTTCGCCCATTTTCTTTCTCTCTTCTCTCAATATGTATGTATGTATATGTTTTATGTTTACTTATTTTCTTGGCCTCCTAAGAACAAGGAGTTCTTTTTTTTTTTTTGGCTGCGCTGTGTGCAGCCAGGCCCTCAACAGTGAGAGCATGGAGTCCTAACCACTGGACCACCAGGAAATTCCCAGAACAAGGAATTCTTTACATAACCATAATCGCCATTTGAGAAACAATGATGTAAACTGACGAAAGAAAGAAAGAGAGAAAGTGAGAAAGAAAGAAAGAGAGAAAGAGAATGTTTAATTCTGTTATTTTCTTGTTTTTTTTCCTGTTACATATCTTAATTTAAAAAAAAATTTCAAAACGGAATGTATTGTTCTGACTTGAAATTTGCTGAGAGTATGTCTCAAATGTTCTCACTACAAAAAATAATGGTAACTATGTGAGGTGATGGATATGTTAATTATCTTGATTATATAATTATTTCACAATGTATATATATATATAATCATTTCATTTTAAATCTATATAATTTTTATTTGTCAATCATATCTCAGTAAAGCTGGGGAAAATTTTCAGAACAAAAGTCATTTCCCTACAATTATTCAAAATAGAACTTGTGCGTTGAATTAAATGAAAACAATTTGAAGCTTTATCAATCTTTTAAAGCTCAGTCTTCATTCTGTACTTCCTCCTAAAGTCAACGATAGTTCTAAAAAAATAAGTATAATCAAATTAAGAAAAGTTAAAATCATTATATTATCTAAATATAGCCTTATTCAAAATTTGCCACGGTGCCAGTGTTATCATTTATAGCATGCCATATCTCCTTTAATGTGGAATATTTTCTGCTTTTTTTTTTTCTTTTGGTCATTTATGACTGACATTTCAGGAGAAGGCAGGCCAATGATTTTGCAGAATATCCCTCAATTTGGGTTTGACTGACCTGCATGTTTATTCAGGTTATGCATCCTTTGCAGGAGTACTACTATGTAAATGGTGATGTGTCCTCACTGTGTTATACAGGAAGTACCTAATGTCAGCTTGTCATATTATTATTTGTTCCAGATTTATTTTATTTATTAATTTTTATTGAAGTATTGTTGATTTATAAATACCTATTAAAAATCATAATAAAAAATTATTCTGGTGATGGGAACAGTTGTTCTTAAGTAAAACAAAATGAAATAAAACTGTATGCTCGTCATTATGAAAAAAATGTGTTAGTTTCTGGTGTACAGCAAAGTGATTCAGTTTTACATATATACAATATATATATTCTTTTTCAGATTCTTTTCCATTATGGTTTATTATTAATGATATATGATCATTAGGTTAGGGTGGTATCTTCCAGATTTTTCCATTATGAAATTATAATTTGCTCCCTTTACACTTAATAAACTGTCGGTTGGGAGATATTTTAAGATTGTGCAAATAATCTGTTCCACACAAAGTTGCAACCAATGATTTTAGCATCCAGTGATGGTTCTTGCCTGAACCAGTTGTTGGTTTAAAGATTGCGAAAAAAGTAACATTCTAGCTCTATCATTCCCTGTACATTTTTTAGTTGGCTTTCTACTTTAAAGAACATAGTCTCTTCATTAATTTGTTGTTTGTTTTCGTATTGGTATGAAGTCATGGATTGTTTTTATTTAATGTGCTATAATCCATGGCTTTCATGATTCATGTTGGTGCTAAAAAATTATTGAAAGTTTGGGCACTGGGAACCCTGTTAAGCTGGCTCCTATGTCCTTCTGATATGTTCTCATCAGTTTTTGAGCCCTACCTTGCTTAATAATATATTTCAGATTCAACTTATCACTTTCCCTGGATTCAGCCTCTCTCCTTTTAGTTGGAAATGGCATTTAGAAAACAAGATCTGGGTGTCAGGTGTGCCCTGACTGGGGATGGCTTGGCTTCTAGACCTTTTCAGCAGACAGGGTTAGACATGGATTTCTTTCTTTTTTTAAATTTATAGATTATTAATTGTGGTAAAATACACATAATATTTACCATTTTAAACATTTTTAAGTGTACAGTTGAGTAGTGTTGAGTACATTCACATTGTTGTGCAACCAATCTCCAGAACTCTTTTCATTTTGCGAGATTGAAACTATCCATTAAACAAGAACTCCTCATTCCCCTATTCCTCCAGCCCCTGGAAACCACCATTCTAGTCTCTGTCTCTATGAATATGACTGCTCTTGGTACCTCATGTAAGTTGTCTTTTTGTGACTGGTTTATTTTTGATTTCTTTTTAAATCATGAATTCAGTAGGAGTATTTTTGAAGCATTATGTAATAGATTTTTATTAAAGGTGAAACTTTTTTTGACAAATGCCATTTTTTGAAATAGATGAAACTTCCAGATATATTTTTTTATAGTTGAAGTGTTGATCAAGTAAATTGGTATCTAAAAATATTTGTCAGTTTCACTAAATAATAAATACTTGGCCTTGGTAACATGAATCTCATCTACTTTTCCTGAAGACACTTATTATTTTTTTCTTCTGTGATGTGTGAGTACTTAGGAAAGAGAATATTATTTAAGATCTATTCCTCTTAAACAGAAAAGGGATAAATCAATTTGTAAGTAGTTAGTAAAACTATCCCAGAGAAGCATGATTTTTATGTCATATTTTTCTAACTGGAGCACTAAAAAGTCACTTAATCATTTTAGAAGAAATATCACATATATCTACGCATCTATGTGTGTGTAGGACAGAAAGATATATTGAAATGTGAAATATCTAACTTTTTACTGGAGTGTTCCAAATATATGAAGTGATGCTTTTAATAATTGACCAGAGATGCCAAAAATTACTGAAGACTGTAAAAGACAGGCACTTTGGAACTGCATGTGATTCAGAAGACTTTTGGATGGGTTCCCAAAATCTGCACTAGACAGAGTATTTGAACAAATTTGGATTTGATTTGTGAAAAGTTTTCTTAACATATTATTCAGTTA
Organism: Delphinus delphis; assembly: GCF_949987515.2. Lineage (NCBI taxonomy): Eukaryota > Metazoa > Chordata > Mammalia > Artiodactyla > Delphinidae > Delphinus > Delphinus delphis. Next base: position 78,329,016 of record NC_082696.1, on the reverse strand, counting down.
TGTATTTATCATGTAGTAGTGAAAGTTGCTTGAGCACTAGTTAAATACGAGCAAGACATTCTAAGCACCCCTTTCTCTTTATACAGCTAAAAAATTTGTAGACAACTACAATGTCCTTGTTCTTTATTTTACTATTTTATTGAAGTATAGTTGATTTATAATGTTGTGTTAGTTTCAGGTGTGCAGCACTGTGATTCAGTTTTATATATATATATATATATATATACATATACACACACACACACATATATACACATATATATATTCTTTTTCAGATTCTTTTCCCTTATAGGTTATTACAAAATATTGAGTAGAGTTCCCTGTGCTATACAGTAGGCCTTTGTTGGTTATCTATTTTATATATAGTAGTGTGTATATGTTTATCCCAAACTCCTAATTTATCCCCCCCCCCTTCCCCTTTGGTAACCATTAAGTTTGCTTTCTATGTCTGTGGGTCTATTTCTATCTTTGTACTAGTTCTTTAAGGTGATATAAATTAGCATTATCTTTTGGATTCGGACTGAAGAACTCTGATGAAATCCACTGTGAAGTATGGGACCAGGCAGTGGGAAGTGAGAACTGGTTCCCCAAAGCAAGTTTTTCATTAAGCCACTTAATCACTGGGCCAGAAGGCCCCTAGCACCTTAAAGATCATCTAGTCCAAAATTCTTTAACTCTGTCTTACAGAGGTTGCCAAACCTACATCCTCATTCTTACCTAAGGCTTATCATTCCATCTTTAGAAAACTCTGACTGCTAGAAAATGATCTCCTTATAGCTTTTACCCACTTATCCTGGTCCAATTCATTGGAGCCATAGAGAAATGTCTTATCTCTCTCTAATCATGACCGGATTTCAAATATTTAAAGACAATACGATTTCATTTTCATAAAGTGGAATCTTTCATCAGTATAACCCAGGGCTCAATTCAAGAGACAGAACAGTTGCAGAAAAGGAAAACAAAGAGAACTGGCAGAGTTCAGGACCTGTTCTCCCACGCCATAAACCAGAACAAGATTTGTTAGTTCTGCCAGCCAGGTGTGTAGCTTCCCCATCCTACTGCTTCTGTTCAGCCCAGCCCCTATTGTCAGTCAGGTGTATTCCAAATTCCTTAGCCAACTCTCACAGTGCTTTGTTGGTTTTAATGGAAAAAAGTTGGCACTCATGGATAAATATATACTTCCCTTGTAGCAATTCAGGGATGAGCATAACTTTCTGTTTCACAACTAAGCAGGGCACTGGTAATTATCATTCTTGACAAAACAGGAGGGACTAAGTGTGAAGAAGCATTTTTAAGCTGTCATTGGGATGGGAGATGCTCTGGAATTTAAACAAGGAAGATCAGGGATGTTAAATGGCCTGCAGTGCATGAAATAGTCTGATACTGATTATGCCGAAATACTGAAGATGCCGAAATTATCTTCCTTCCATCATTTCATTTGATTAGAACATTGTACCACGTCTGAAGTGCCGATGGTTATGAAGTCACGTAAAAACTGTGTGAGACATGATGTGTGAATCTAAGAGCTCAGGAAGAAAGTATATCTTGAATTGCTTCCAGTATTCTCCTTCTCTTAATGGTCTCACTGCAAAACAAGAACGAACTGTGCTGCCTACCCAGCAGAACACTGATTTCCTTCCAGGATCCATCCACCACAGGACTATGCACCTCGGAAGGGGCAGGACCCGTATCCAGCCCAGGGGTCAATGCTGGTGATTTTCAAAGTTAGGAGGAGGATACTTTAGTTGAAAGCATGCTGAATGATATGCCTTATCCTGCTTTCTTCCTCCCACGCCCAATCTTAAGATCACTTTATTGAAACAAATAAAATTATTAAAAATTAAAAGTGGACACAAATTAAAAATATTCACACCTGATGCAAATACCAATGCTCTTTGAAAGACAGACCTGGGTGTGTCTTCTACACTATTCATTTGTCAGATTGAAAAAGGTCAAAATAATAAAGGCTGTGTCTTAATTCCAGCAAATGATTCCAAAATCAGAACCAATTCTACAAGTTTCCTTTTAAAAATTTACAGGTATTTGAATAATATTCATATGACATCCTGTCACGTCACAATATTCAGTCATGGTGGCCTTTTCCTTTTATCTTTGCATTCTTATTTGAATCATAACATTAATTTTTGATGTTTTTTCCAGCTGGTGTTTCCCAATTCGACCATGGCTTTCGCCTGAAAATAAACACATGCTTGAAAACTAAGGGCAGTGTCGCATGAATGAATCTGTTAGTGATGACCTTAATTCTTACTTTAACAAGGTTTAAACTTTTTCACAGATCTGTGGAGTTTTAGTGCTTGGGTGGACATCAAAGATAACCTAGCATGTATAAATCCCTTTGAATCCTTAATGGGAGGGGGAGACTGGATGGTAACGTGTATTTTGAAGTTGGTATACATTCCGTAAGGGATAGCATGCCATGGAGAAATACAAGTCACAGGTATTGAAATCAGAACAGGGGTAGCTCTGTTCCCATCCCAGCTTTGGCATTTTTTCAGGTGTATGATAATACACAAACTATTCACTTCTGTTTCTTTATGTATAAAATAGGTTTTAAAATATTAGCTCTGCTTGTTTTGAGGGGTTGTTGTGAGAATTAAATGGAACTGTCACAACAATCCCAGCAACAATGTCCTGCTGGGTGAATTTATTCTGAGTAGGAACCATTGCAGACTAAAATTAAAAAAACAAACACACAAACTCTACTGATTGCTGGAACTACTTTCCCCCTTTTGTCGTTCAGTTAACTCATCGGGCATTATCAACCTCTGCTCAGACATCACTTTCCTCCAGAAGATCCTCTGCCTCCCCTCAAGCGCCATCCAGATCAGTACTGGGCTCATCACTCAGTCACAGCACTTACTTGTCCCTGTCTCGGGCTTTGGCAGGGGTTCTCTGTGTGCCTGAGAACTCCGGGGAACTCGGTTAGTAAGAGATTACTGGGCCTGCTCACAGAAATCCTGATCCAGTAGGGCCTGAGACCTGGGAGTCTCAGTGCTCAACGGCAGGGGATTCTGATGAGACCTCTTTGGGCCATACTTTGAGAGCTCCTTCATCTCAAGGGTGATCTCCCTGAGAGTCAGGCTCTAATCGCCTTCTTTGTGTCCCCTTTACTTAGAATGGGGCTAGGCATATAGTAGGTGCTCAGTTGACAAGTACTTAATGAACACCAACATTTTTCTGAGGTTCAGTTTGTAGAAATATATAATGGCTTTGATTTTCCACACACAATTTATACATGTTACAAAGAGCAATACACTCCTAAGAAGTTCTGCCTTTTGTAGCCCAAACATTCAGATTTCCGAAGTTACTGTATTCTGTTCAAATAGAAAGGAAACCTCTCAGCATGGTTTAGATGTCAGAGAATTGCAAAGACAGTACTCATTTATTTAAAAATAATTGATCACGTACTTTAAACATGCATCCATTATGTTGGGTGCCACAAAGAGAGAGGAATTACAAATAAATGTAAGCAGGATTTCAGTTGCTCAGGAACTAGACATCCTGGGAAAATAAGATAAAGCCATGTGAAATAGGTCTGCATTGATACGAATGCTGGAGTGGCAGTTAGGCAGGGTACTGGGGGTAGGGATATTTAGGGAGGGACTTATGGGGCTGCTGCATCTTGAAGAACTGGAAACTGAGAGTGGAATCAACAACAAGCGTGGCTCTAGCAGGCAGGCTGTGTTAGAGAGGCTGTGGGAATCTCAGTAAATAGTGCTGCCTCCTCCCTGTCTCAGTGGTGAACAAACAGAAATAAACAGAGGACGAACCAAGATTGCATCTTCATTTCCGATAATGACTACATTCCAGATTCTAGTCTACTGTGAGAGCCAAAAGCTCTGCTAACTGATTCCTGTAGGACCAGCACAATGGATGATGTCCACAGATGGCTTATGTTTTAGGAGGAGGAAAGGACTGAGCTGGGCATGCTCCCCCAAGCTGCTGTAAGTCACTGCATCTCCCTTGCTTTGAGAGATGGAAGGGGCAGCGAGGGGTCAGAAGTGTCCCTCCAGTGGTGCTGCCTCCACCTGGGAGGAAACAAGAGTATGGAGGAAATGCTCCTTCTAGCATCCCTTTGCTTTGTGTTCTCTTCATTAGTGGGCTTAGCCATTGAGCTCAGGGTCCGCTGGGGGCATAGCTATCCCCCTTAACTGAGACAGTCTGCTGTCTTTGAGGGCAGTCCTGATTCCACCTTCACATAGCCACCCCTTAGGACCAACTGCTGTTCTTTTAAGTTTTATTCTGGGACCACTGGTGGGCAATATAAAATTTTGACCCAGAAGGTACAGAAGTGGGTTAAAAATATATTAACTAAATAAACAGACAACTTTGTGTCCAAGGGTGAAAATCATTTCCTCTTCTTATTCCCATTTTAACCTATAACCAGCTGTGTGGTCCATCATCATCTATCGAGCTTTCAGGGGGATTAAATAAGACTTTTAAATAAATCCAATAATAAAGCCCAACATAAATCCTTTGCCCCTAAAGCAGGTATTAATTTTGTTCTTTCCACAACCATATAGAGATGTCCAAAATCTGAATTTAAACTCCTGCAATTATAAAATTCCCTGAAATTAAAGACCCATATCAAAAGACATGAAAGTCCAAAATTAGATTCTCCTGGCTTTGTGAGTTAAAAGTATAAAGAAACGACTGTCCTTCCCATTTCTCATCTGACTCCTTCTCAGAGGTTCTTGGCCCCCGCGTAGACACCTAGACCTTACGTGTCACTCACATGAATGAGTACAGTTGGTTCAGGGCTTCGGAAAATCCGATGCCAAGTCTCTGACAAACTTTCCTTTCAAAACGAGTCCAACGGGTCAACACAGTCTTATAGCCCTGCCCCTAACAACTTTAGCAAGTAACCTAGGCAAAATTTTGTTCTCAGAACCCAGTGGGTAGTGTGGACAAAGGTCGTGGAAGAAACCCAATAGTGTCTGATGCAAGGAGTATAGATGAAACAAAAGAAAACAATACCAACTAACCAACCAACCAAACAACAGTAACAAAAACTTGGTTTTAGTTTCTCCAGGATATCAATTAATACCAGCTGTCCAGAAACAACAATGAATGAACCTAAGGTCAACTGGGAGAAATTTCTCACCAGGTTTGTTTGAGGGAAAAAAAATCCATCTTATTTCCACTCGTAGAAAGTGGTACCTAAGATATTGCTGTCTTCTAGCACAGTTTAGAAATTTGCAGTGGTGGCAGCCCCGGCACCTTCTCTTGTGTGCAGACATCTTGGTCCTGTGCTCCAGGGGCTGTTTCCACTGCCTCTTCATGCGGAATTACTTAGGCCTGTAAAATCCGCCTCCTGGGGAAGGCTTCTTTCTCATGTGTAATTACGTTCAAAATCCACTTGCTAGCCCTTGCTAGTGGGTGACTGCAGACATATTGACAAACTGTGGTTGGTCATGCTACAGCTCCCTTCTTCAAAATGCAAAATGACATTCTGTGCAGCCAGTCCAGGGCTGCTGACTTAGTTCTGGCACTAAAGACTTAGATCTAGAACATGAGGGTTCTCAGCAGCACACGTAGAACCCTGCTGCCTTGCAGACCTGGCTGAGATACACAACAGGCTAAAGGACTGGGTGAGAATCGATTCTAACCTATAACTGAATCCTCACCGCATCCTGCCTTTGAGGCTCACTGGCTTCTGCTGACACACCGATGGCACACCCCCCTTGTCCCACTGCAGGTTCCCTCAGACGCACAAGTTTAAGGTCAAGTTCGGCAGTTGTTCTTGAGGCTGCCTCTGAGGGCTCACCTCTCATTTGTCTCAGCCCATCCCCAGTTTGATTTCAAACTGGAAGCCCCACATTCTTGCCCAAGTGGCTCACAGCCTTACTCATGTTGCTTCTTATTTGCCCCTCATTTTGCTCAAGGCCGGGTTTGCTGAAGACCCTCACCTTTACTGAGGCAATAGCCCACCAGTGCCTAAAGAGACCCAATCCCACTTCACGCTGTCCAGGCCAAACTGTGTCTGTGCTCAGCTGCATTGAAATGAGTTCCGTGCGGCGATCCAACCCTAGTATCTTGGGGGCAGGCTTTTAGGAAACAAAGGCTGGGGCTCAACTGGGTATTGTGGTGAGGCACTTGGACTTTATAAGTAGTGTTTTTATTGTTGTTGTCTATTGAATTAATCGGTTAATACATTATTTATTATTGAGCTGGAGAGTGTCAAAATGAACTGTGTACATTTTTTTCTTTTTACAAATATGGGCAAAGGCGGTATGTGGGTCGATTTAGAGTGGATACAGAACTTTTTGGAGGCTATTCCAATAATGCTGGCCAGGGAGGTGGCAGGGACAAAGGACATATTTTTGAGACATTTTCAGTAATGAGAATGGATAGGTGCCAGGCTCAGTGAGACCCCCAAATCCTGCAGAGCAGTTGCGATTGTAGACTTAGGAACACTCTTCATCCCCTTCTCTCTGCCCTAAGGCTGTCGATGGGGTTAGGGCACATCGCCTAGGGGGTCAAAGGAGAAACATTTATGAGGTGACAGTGGAGTGGTTATAACAGATGTCATGGAAGATTGTTAGCATGCCTGAGCTCTTCTGATGTACAATTGGAATGCGTGTCTGTTTTCCCTCTCAGTAGTTGAATGATGCCCTCCTGGCCTGAGATATGATCCATCCTGAAGGTAATTCTAGACATCTGGTGCTAAGACAGCGCTCTTGACAAATAGCTAACATTTTAAACAAAGGAAAGTATTACATCAGGGGATTCCATGTATTTCTCAAAACCAGATGACACCGAAGCCACTAGATGTGTCATTGTTAAATGGTCTTGTGGAATCTAGAGAGGTTGTAGTAATGAAGAGAATTTTGCAATTTCTCCAAATTTCTAAGCCCTAATTTAAAGAGCATTCCCTGACAGACTCATCTCCTGCCTCCTGTGAAAGGAGAGAAGTTACTTTTTATCCAATGAATATTTGGCTATCATGTTAATGATGTCCACCTGTTTTCTTTAGACACAGCTGTTTTCTTTCATTCCAGGAGAGCTGGGCATGAAGTGTCTCACCCACTGTCAGCACTTGGCTTTTAGAACCTGACCAGAATCCAGATAGACATAAATTCCCAGCCATCTCCTAATGAATTGCAGCCTTACAATCCATAAGTGCTGTGAAGTATCTTGGCCGAAACTGGGCAGCATGCAATTCACTCCAGAAGAAATGGGGATGGGATGTTTTTGTCTCAAGGGATTTTCCCACTTCTGTACACAGGGCCATTTGTAACTCATCACTGAATATTTTTTTTAAAAAGTAGATCTTTATTGGAGTATAATTGCTTCACAATACTGTGTTAGATTCTGTTTCACAACAAAGTGAATCAGCCATATGCATACACATGTCCCCATATCCCCTCCCTCTTGCGTCTCCCTCCCACCCTCCCTATCCCACCTCTCTAGGTCATCGCAAAGCACTGAGCCGACCTCCCTGTGCTATTCAGCTGCTTCCCACCAGCCAACTATTTTACATTTGGTAGTGTATATATGATGATGTAACTCTCACTTCGCCCCAGCTTCATTCTCCCACCCCATGTCCTCAAGTCCATTTTCTATGTCTGCCTCTTTATTCCTGCCCTGCAACTAGGTTCATCAGTACCATTTTTTTTTTAAGATTCCATATATATGTATTAGCATACAGTGTTTGTCTTTCTCTTTCTGACTTACTTCACTCTGTATGACAGACACTAGGTCCATCCACCTCACTACAAATAACTCAATTTCGTTTCTTTTTACGGCTGAGTAATATTCCATTGTATATATGTGCCACATCTTCTTTATCCGTACATTTGTTGATGGACATTTAGGTTGGTTTCATGTCCTGGCTATTGTAAATAGTGCTGAATGAACATTGTGGTACATGACTCTTTTTGAATTATGGTTTTCTCAGGGTATATGCCCAGTAGTGGGATTGCTGGGTCATATGGTAGTTCAATTTTTAGTTGCTTAAGGAACCTCCATACTGTTTGTATCAATTTACCTTCCCACCAACAGTGCAGGATGGTTCCCTTTTCACCACACCCTTTCCAGCATTTATTGTTTCTAGATTTTTTGATAATGGCCATTCTGACCGACGTGAGATGATACCTCATTGTAGTTTTGATTTGCATTTCTCTAACAATTAGTGTTGCTGAGCATCTTTTCATGTGCCTCTTGGCCATCTGTATGTCTTCCTTGGTGAAATGTGTATTTAGGTATTCTGCCCATTTCTTAACTGGAATTTTTGTTTTTTTGATACTGAGCTCCATGAGCTGTTTGTACATTTGGAGATTAATCCTTTGTCTGTTGTTTCATTTGCAAATATTTTCTCCCATTCTAACGGTTGCCTTTTTGTCTTGTTTATGGTTTCCTTTGCAGTGCAAAAGCTTTTAAGTTTAATTAAGTCCCATTTGTTTATTTTTATTTCCATTACTCTAGGAGGTGGGTCACAAAAGATCTTGCTGTGATTTATGTCAAAGAGTGTTTTTCCTCTAAGAGTTTTATAGTGTCCGGTCTTACATTTAGGTCTTTAATCCATTTGGAGTTTATTTTTGTGTGTGGTGTTAAGGACTGTTCTAATTTCATTCTTTTACATGTAGCTGCCCAGTTTTCCCAGCACGACTTATCGAAGAGACTGTGTTTTCTCCATTGTATATCTTTGCCTCCTTTGTCATAGATTAGTTGACCATAGGTGTGTGGGTTTATCTCTGGGTTGTCTATCCTGTTCCATTGATCTATATTTCTGTTTTTGAGCCAGTACCATATTGTCTTGATTACTGTACTTTGTAGTATAGTCTGAAGTCAGGGAGTCTGATTCCTCCAGCTCCATTTTTCTCCCTCAAAATTGCTTTGGCTGTCTGGGGTCTTTTTGTATCCATACAAATTTTAAGATTTTTTTGTTCTAGTTCTGTAAAAAATGCCATTGGTAATTTGATAGGGCTTGCATCGAATCTGTAGATTGTTTTGGGTAGTATAGTCATTTTCACAATATTGATTCTTCCAATCCAAGAACATGGTATATCTCTCCATCTCTTTGTGTCATCTTTGATTTCTTTAATCAATGTCTTATAGTTTTCTGAGTACAGGTCTTTTACCTCCTCAGGTAGGTTTATTCCTAGGTATTTTATGCTTTTTGTTGCAATGGTGAATGGGATTATTTCCTTAATTTCTCTTTCTGATCTTTCATTGTTAGTGTATAGGAATGCTAGCGAATTCTGTGCATTAATTTTGAAACCTGCAACTTTACCAAATTCATTGATGAGCTCTAGTAGTTTTCTGGTGGCATCTTTAGGATTATCTATGTATAGTATCATGTCATCTGCAAACAATGACAGTTTTACTTCTTCTTTTCCAATTTCGATTCCTTTTATTTCTTTTTCTTCTCTGATGGCTGTGACTAGGACTTCCAAAACTATGTTGATTAAGAGTGGCAAGAGTGAATATCCTTGTCTTTCTCCTGATCTTAGAGGAAATGCTTTCAGTTTTTCACCATTGACAATGATGTTTGCTGTGGATTTGTCATATATGGCCTTTTTTACGTTGAGGTAGTTTCCCTTTTTGCCCACTTTCTAGAGAGATTTATCATAAATGGTGTTGAATTTCGTCAAAAGCTTTTTCTGCATCTATTGAAATGATCATGTGGTTTTTATTCCTTAATTTGTTAATGTGGTGTAGTACCTTGAGTGACTTGCATATGTTGAAGAATCCTTGCATCTCTGGGATAAATCCCAGTTGATCATGGTGTATTATTATTTTAATGTGCTGTTGGATTCTGTTTGCTAGTATATTGCTGAGGATTTTTGCATCTATATTCATCAGTGATATTGATCTATAATTTTCTTTTTTTGTGATATCTTTTTTCTGGTTTTGGTATCAGGGTGATGTTGGTTTTGTAGAATGAATTTGGGAGTGTTTCTCCCTCTGCAATTTTTTTGAAGAGTTTGAGAAAGATGGGTGTTTGCTCTACTCTAAATATTTGATAAAAGTCACCTGTGAAGCCATCTGGTCCTGTACTTTTTTTTGTTGGAAGATTTTTAATTATGGTTTAAATTAATTACTTCTGATAGGTTTGTTCAGTCTTGGAAAATTGTACCTTTCCAAGAATTTGTCCATTTCTTTGTGGTTGTCCATTTTATTGGCATATAGTTGTTTGTAGTAGTCTCTTATAATCCTTTGTATTTCTGCAGTGTCAGTTGTGATTTCCTGTTTTTCATTTCTAATTTTATTGATTTGCATCCTATCCCTTTTTTTCTTAATGAGTCTGGCTAAAGGTTTATCAATTTTGTTTATCTTCTCAAAGAACCAGCTTTTAGCTTTACTGATCTTTGCTATTGTTTTCTTTGTTTATATTTCATTTATTTCTGCTGTGATCTTTGTGATTTCTTTCTTTCTACTGACTGGGTTTTCTTTGTTCTTGTTTCTCTAGCTGTTTTAAGTGTAGGGTTAGATTGTTTATTTGAGACATTTTTTTGTTTCTTGAGGTGAGATTGGATTGCTGTAAACTTCCCTCTTAGAACTACTTTTGCTGCATCCCATAGGTTTTGGGTTGTCGTGTTTTCATTGTCATTTGTTTCTATGTTTTTTTTTATTTGTTCTTTGATTTCTTCAGTGATCTATTAGTTATTTATTAGTGCACTGTTTCACCTCCATGTATTTGTGTTTTTTACAGTTTTTTTTCCTGTTATTGATTTCCAGTTTCATAGGATTGTGGTCAGAAAAGATGCTTGGTATGATTTCAAGTTTCTTAAATTTTCCAAGACTTGATTTGTGACCCAGGATGTGATCTATCCTGGAGAATATTCCATGTGCACTTGAGGAGAAAGTGTATTCTGCCACTTTTGGTTGGAATGTTCTATAAATATCAATTAGGTCTCTCTGGACTATTGTGCCATTTAAAGCTTGTGTTCCCTTATTTATTTTCTGTTTGGATGATCTGTCCATTGGTGTAAGTGGGGTGTTAAAATCCCCTACTATTATTATATTACTGTTGATTTCTCCTTTCATGGTTGTTAGAATTTGCATTATGTATTGAGGTGCTCCTATGTTTGGGTGCATAATCATTTATAGTTGTTATATCTTCTTGGATGGATCCTTTGATCATTATGTAGTGTCCCTCCTTATCTCTTGTAACAGTCTTTATTTTAAAATCTATTTTATCTGTTATGAGTATTGCTACTCCAGCTTTCTACTGATTTTCATTTGCATGGAATATCTTTTTCTATCCCCTCATTGTCAGTCTGTGTGTGTCCCTAGGTCTGAAGTGGGTCTTTTGTAGACAGCATATATATGGTTCTTGTTTTTGTATCCAGTCAGCCAATCTGTGTCTTTTGGTTGGGGCATTTAATCCATTTACATTCAAGGTTATTATTGACATGTATGTTCTTATTACCATTTTCTTAATGTTTTGGGTTTGTTTTTGTGGATCTTTTTCTTTTCTTGTGTTTCCTGCTTAGAGAAGTTTCTTTAGCATTTGCTGTAAAGCTGGTTTGGTGGTGTTGAATTCTGTTAGCTTTTGCTTGTCTGAAAAGCATTTGACTTCTCCATCAAATCTGAATGAGATCCTTGCTGGATAGAGTAATCTTGGTTGTAGGTTTTTCTCTTTCATCACTTTAAGTATATCCTTCCACTCCCTTCTGGCCTTCAGAGTTTCTGCTGAAAAATCAGCTGATAACCTTATGGAGATTCCTTTGTATGTTATTTTTTGTTTTTCCCTTGCTGCTTTTAATATTTTTTTCTTTGAATTTAATTTTTATTAGTTTGATTAATATGTGTCTTGGTGTGTTTTTCCTAAGGTTTTTCCCGTATGGGGCTCTGTGTGCTTCCTGGACTTGGGTGACTATTTCCTTTCCCATGTTAGGGAAGTTTTCCACTATAATCTCTTCAAATATTTCCTCAGACCCTTTCTTTTTCTCTTCTTCTTCTGGGACCCCTATAAGTCGAATGTTGGTGCATTAAGTGTTGTCCCAGAAGTCTCTGAGATTGTCTTCAATTCTTATGATTCTTTTTTCTTTATACTGCTCCTTAGCTGTTATTTCCACCATTTTGTCTTCCAGGTCACTTAGCCGTTCCTCTGCCTCAGTTATTCTGTTACTGATTCCTTGTAGCATATTTTTCGTTTCAGTTATTGTGTTGTTCATCTCTGTTTGTTTGTTCTTTAGTTCCTCTAGATAGTTCTTAAACATTTCTTGTATTTTCTCAATCCGTGCCTCCATTCTATTTCTGAGATTCTGGTTCAGCTTTACTATCATTACTCTGAATTCTTTTTCAGGTAGATTGCCTATTCCCTCTTCATTTATTTGGTCTTGTAGAATTTTACCTTGTTCCTTCAGCTGTGATATATATTTTTGCTGTCTCATTATTATTATTTTTTTTATGAGGAGGATTGTGTTCCTGTCTTACTGGTTCTTTGGCCTGAGGCTTCCAACACTGGCATTTGTAGACTATTAGGTAGAGCTGGGTCTTGGTGCTGAGATGAGGAAGTCTGTGAGACCTCACTCTGATGAATATTCCCTGGGGTCTGAGGTTCTCTATTAGTCCAGTGGTTCAGACTCGGGGTTCCCACTGCAGGAGCTTTGGCTCAATCCCGGGCTTGTGAACCAAGATCCCACAAGCTGCCTGGGGTGGCCAAAAAAAAAAAAAAAAAAAGAAAAGAAAAAAAAGGAGAACAATAACAAAGTAAAAAAATAAAATTAGACTAGGAAACTAACAGATATGTTAGGAAGAATATAAAAATAAAAATATAGATGAATCAACAACAGAAGGTACATGAGTACAATAGTAAAAAAGAGAGGAGGAGGGAAAAGAAAAGAATAAAAGGGGGAGGAAGGCCTTGGCTATGGAGGGCAGGGCCTAAGCGAGGGCAAGATTTGGGCAGTGGGTGGGGCCAATGCTCATGACCCACAGGGCTGGAAAAGCCCCTGGGGGCTGTGGAGGGTGAGGCTTAGGCTCAAGGAACAGAAGGGGCCCAGGTGTGCCTTCCGCCTCAAGTCTCCGAGGGCAGGGGACCTCACCTGGGAGCCCAGCAGGCTTCCTGGGCTCGAGTGGGTGGGGCAAATGCCTTCCTCTCCTCTTCTGCTCCTCGGGTCTGGGAGGGCCCCTCCCTCCTTCCTCTCCTGATCTCCCCAGCCTCCCACCTATGCCCCCAAGGACATATGCAGCCTGGAGGTGTCTTTGGAGGGCAGGGGATCGGCCTGGGATTCCCTGGGCCAGAGTGGGTGGGACAATCACCCTCCACTCCTCTCCCACTCCTCCTGGAGGGCCCCTCCTGCCTGCTTCTCCTGATCTCCTCCGCCTCCCTCCTATGCCCCCAGTACCTACACGGCCTGGATGGGGCTTTGGGGCGGGGGTGGGTACCAGCTTGGGAGCTCAGCACGCTCCCCGGCCCGAGTGGGGCAGGCCATCACCCTCTGCTTCTCTCCTGCTCTTCCCAGAGAGTCTCTCCCACCAGCCTCTCCTGATCCCGCTGGCCTCGGGATGCCGATCCTGTCTGACCTCCATTTCTCCTCCCTCTCCATCCCCCTATGTCCTACCAGTTCACTTTGGGGTTCCTACCATCTCCTTGGGCATTAGAGTCCCCCATCAGTGACTGACAGGCACCCTAGTTGTGGGGAGACACTAACTCTGCATCTTCCCACACCATCATCTTGACTCTGCCTCCATCACTGAGTATTTTAGTTAATAAAGTGATTTACTAAAGTCCTAGTTAGAAGGGAAACATCCGGAGGAAAACAAGATTCGTTTTTTACGTTATTTAAAGGAAAATGTCACTTCATAGTTACCACCAAAGTGGGCCTGAGGAAGAACTGAGCCATGCTTACAGATAAGGCTTTGGGTCTAACACTGAGGAAGGTACAGGAATGAAGAGAATCTAGTCCCTGCCAAGAGGAAATTTGCAACGTCAGTGGGGCCTCCCTACTGTCTGCCATTGGCTGGACCTTTAGGACATGATCCCCTTGACAGGCTGCTGACCCCCATACCTAACCCCCAAAGCCTTCAGTGGAGACCGTTTTTGTATATCCTGTGCCTCAGTCTCCACAAACCCTACCGAACTAGCTATTTGCAACTTATTAAAGGGCCCAGGCAATTTGAAAAAGGGAATTTAATCAAAGGAAGGGGGAAGTAAAATAATGTACTTTGTAAGACTTTCTCTAAAGTTCAAAGTGCAAGTAGTTAGAAAGAGGTTTAGGCCTTCTTCCCGAGAAGGTTTGGAGCACAAGTCTCTCTCAGTGGGTCAAGGGTGGGTGGGGAGACCCTTTCTCCAGCCTTGTGTCCTTCGTGATGGACGGTGGGTGGGCATGGCCTGATTGTCTCTCCATTACTCCTGTGAAACCCAGCAAGTACTCGCATATCTCCCAAATGTTAAGCTTTAATTCTCAAGCACTGGATAGTCTAAACTCCTAAAGAAGATAAAATTATTTTTTTGTCTTATAATTTGCAGGCTGTTTGTCTTTGTGTGCAGAATAGTATTATATTTATTCCTGTCTCCAGATCAACATACTTTAGGGACTGCAGGAGTAAGAAAGTATCTACATGCTCTTTTCTGTCTCTTTTTTTGCGGATACAAAGGTAATCTGTGAGACAACAGTTTCAACAAAGACTTTTCTTAGTCAACGAGTTTATTCTCTGTTTTCATCTGAAGAAGAGGGTCACTAGTCCAGTCACATCATTTCTAATCTTGTCAGTAAACCTAAATATCTTAATTATTTAATTAGCACTTTTTGGATTACTAATGAAATTGAACACATTTCCATACATTTGTCTGCCCAGTTGTATATCTTTAGAAATTGCTTGTTCAAGTACCTTCCTATTTTCCTGTAGGCATGTCATATTTTCCTTACTAATGTGTAAAGGTCTACATTTTTGATAGTGCACGCTATCATGCAAAGTGAATGTGTTTTCTCCTCTTTAATGTACAGTAACTACTATGTCCTGAGAAACTTAGGCCCTTCTAGATAAAGCCCTTCCAATTCTGTTCATGGTAGAATGTCTTAATTCCGAGGAACAGGATAGAGAGTCTGTACTGAATAAGAAGTACAATACCTTATTTATATACTGTTTTACAATTTAAAAAGAAGTTTTATTCAGGCTGTCACATTTGGAACCAAATGAGGTGTTCTCTGAGTTCTTAAACCAAATGGAATGAAGTCTCTTCATATATCTCACAGGATGTGAGTTGCACTGGAGCGTTATTGTTTGTATTTCATGGGATGTTAGCCTCCTTGGCCCTGGGTCCTGCATGGGGTGAGCTGCTAGAACTCTACCCCTGGTCAGTGCTGAGTGATCAAGAGAACGGAGCCTCTTCTTTGGCTTTGACGTTCAATTTGACAGATTCAGGATTGGGCTGGGATTTAATGTATCTCAGTTGGAGGTGCCACTGCATTTTTAACAATTATTTTTAATTGCGGTAAAATATATGTAGCATAAATTTACCATCTTAACCATTCCTAAGTGTACAGCTCAGTGGTATTGAGTACATTTACATGGCTGTACAACTGTCACCACTGTCCACCTCCAGAACTCTTCATTCTGCAAAACTTAAACTCTGTATCTATTATATAATAATTCCTTATTCTTCTGTATTCTTACCATCTGGCAACCACCATTCTGCTTTCTGTCTCTATGGATTTAACTACTCTAGGCATCTCATATAAGTGGAATCATAAGTATTTGTCTTCTTGTGACTGGTTTATTTTACTCAGGACATTGGCATTTTGGGTGGAACAATTCTTGGTTGTGTGCAGTTGTCCCTTGCATGATATTTGGTGCCTTGTGTGACCTTGGGACATTAGGACCCTGGGACACCTATGGAAACACCACTGTCTTGTGCCAGTCAAAACTGAGGGACGGGAGTGCTTCTTTGGCTGGGTCTCCAAATGAAACCTCCAAACCATCTGAAGTTGATTCTCTCGAAAGCAAATATGTATTTGAAATGTAAATAGCTCCTTTTCCCAATCCGTGTAAACAAGCCCCAGATGCCACTCTCTCAGACCTGAGAAAGGCAAGCCAAGTTTCATCAAAGGCTCTTTCAAAGTCCAGTTCCTTACCAGGCACTTGTAAACAAGTTTAAATGCTCTGCTTGGAGTGCGCAGTTCACACGGTTCACACTGCGCTGTTCGGAGCCCTTGACCTCTTGCGGGAAAGCAATGACACCATCAGCTTCTCTTCCTCCTCAACCCCCTCCCCAAACAGCCGGTTTTGATAGTTTCACTTAATGCTTTCTGTGTAAACATTTTACCCCCATGTTTATTAATTATTGCGTTTTCCAGTATGTTTTTTTTTTAAGCAGGAATAACTCAGATAGCTTTGAAATTGTGCAACTAGCGAGCTTGTTTTAAAAAGCCAGAGAGGAAATTGGACTTGAGGTGAACAGCCTTCCTAGTAAAAGTGGGCACCTCCCGTAACTCTGGTCTTTCATGAGGCTCAAAGAACAATGGATCTTGGGGGGGGTGGGGTCTTACCCTTATTGCCACACATACTCATCAACAAAGTCTGTATTTTTAAAAACATGTTAGTATTATAAAAGTAATGTGTCTATTATTAAAATATAGAAAACAAAGAAAATTATGAGGAAAAAGAATAAGAAGAAAGAGAAGGAAAAGTAGATCTTGCGTAATCCTAGCATCACAAGTATTTATGGCTCACTTATTGGTTTATCAACTTCTGGTACATTTAATGCATTTGAAAAACGCAGTTCCCACTTATTTTCTACCTTTTTTTTTTCCAAGGGGAACATTATTGCATTCAGTTGTGCTAAGTTGATTGATCATACAATTATGGAGCTAAAATTGAATTCGGTGATCGATCAGTCCACCTTGTGCATTCTATAATGAAACTCTGGAGGCAATTAAGTGTCTTGTTAGTGGTTACACAACCCATTGTAACCTTGTTTGGTAACCCTTCGGTTGGTATGGTTGATAATTTCAATAATGCTTTAAAGTAAGTTGGAAAATTATAAAATCGGCCTCTTCAGGCTGCGTTATGAGCTGTGTATGCTGTCTGCAAGTCTTTGTAGCTCTGACTCTCTGCCTCTGAGGTCTCATCCTAATTCTTCTTGGTTCAATCTTATAATGTGTTTTCCCCAACTCACCCTTAGCAACTGCTTTTAGAGGTTATCTGATGTTATGTTAACTAACACTGCATATATTATACCTAGAAAGAGAAGTTGCAATAAGCCATGCTTCAGTTTGGTATGAAAAACAAGCTCAGAACAAAATCTGTGTCTGCCCTTTATCTTGGGCCATCACCAGATTTCTCTAAGTCTTAGTTCCCATCTCTGTAAAATGGGATAATAATGATAATGAGATAATAAGATCAATTATGGCTCTTATATGAAACTAATGAAGTTCTTGGATAACCTTTATGATGGCAAGTTAGAATTTTTCTCAAAATTATTTAGCTAGTAAGAAATAAGAGCCTCCGGGATGTTTAAAATGCTAAGAGGAGCTTAAAGTTATTATGTAACTTATTAGATGTGATAAGTTAGACATATTAGATGTGATTCTCATCTTTGAGGAAGGAAGGCACAGCTGAAAAACACATGGTCAAATTAATGTGTTTAAGTTAATACAGCCACTGTGTATCCGTGGTGGTTTCCTTTTTAGGAGATCCCATTAATGTGACTTAACCATGTAGTTGGTCTCTAACCACATGATTGAGGCACATCTTCTTGAGGATTCTCTGATGGCTATTTGTGCACTGAGTCTTCCTAGTCAGACTCTACATTTCTGGAGAGCCTGATCTGTTAATTATGTTTTCCATATATGCCGTGATGGATACAGCACAGATCAGGCACATGCAGAGCCCCATGTGCATGAGTTCGCGCCCCTCTGCAGTGCTGTTTTCAGTGGAGTAGTTTGCAAAGCCCTGCATAGTAATATAACTTTACCTGCAGAGCTTGCTGGGTGGTGGGAAGAGGATGGTGACCATGAGTGATTTGGGGATACAACCTTAGGCATCAATAAAGGGTAAAGAGGGAACAGAAGGATGGGTAGAAGGACTTCAGACTCCCAAGACAAATTTTGCCTACATCTAATTTTGCTCAGAAGCAGGCCTGGAGGTAGAGAGTTTGCCTCACATTCAGCTGTTTGGAGAAGAGCTTCTTAGAGAGAAGGGCATGTGTACCATCTCACAGGTCACTCTGCCCTGCTGCCTCTTCTGGAATGCTCATCTTGCCTGCATTTTGTCATTCAGGTCTGGGCTCAATGTCATTTCTCTGAAAGGCTTTCCCTGTCCATTCAATCTAAGGTTGTCCCATCCTCTACAACTCTTTTTTTTTTCGAGTTTTATTTTATTAATTAATTTATTTATACAGCAGGTTCTTATTAGTTGTCTTTTTCATACATGTTAGTGTATACATGTCAAGCCCAATCTCCCAATTCATCACACCACCACCCTCCCACCCCCACTTTCTCCCTTGGTGTCCATATGTTTGTCCTCTACATCTGCGTCTCAATCTCTGTCCTGCAAACTGGTTCATCTGTACCGTTTTTCTAGATTCCACATATATACGGTAATATACGATATTTGTTTTTCTCTTTTGGACTTACTTCACTCTGTATGACAGTCTCTAGATCCATCCACGTCTCTATAAATAACTCAGTTTCGTTCCTTTTTGTGGCTGAGTAATATTCCATTGTATATATGTGCCACATCTTCTTTATCCATTCGTCTGTCGATGGGCATTTAGGTTGCTTCCATGACCTGGTTATTGTAAATAGCGCTGCAATGAACATTGGGGTGCATGTGTGTTTTTGAATTATGGTTTTCCTTGGGTATATGCCCAGGAGTAGGATTGCTGGATCATATGATGGCTCTATTTTTAGTTTTTTAAGGAACCTCCATACTGTTCTTCACAGTGGCTGCACCAATTTACATTCCCACCAACAGTGCAAGAGGTTCCCTTTTCTCCACACCCTCTCCAGCATTTGTTGTTTGTAGATTTTCTGATGATGCCCATTTTAACTGGTGTGAGGTGATACCTCATTGTAATTTTGATTTGCATTTCTTTAATAATTAGTGATGTTGAGCAGCTTTTCATGTGCTTCTTGACCATCTGTATGTCTTCTTTGGAGAAATGTCTATTTAGGTCTTCTGCCCATTTTTGGATTGGATTGTTTGTTTTTTTAATATTGAGCTGCATGAGCTGTTAATATATTTTGGAGATTAATCCTTTGTCTGTTGATTCATTTGCAAATATTTTCTCCCATTCTGAGGGTTGTCTTTCTGCCTTGTTTATAGTTTCCTTTTCTGTGCAAAAGCTTTGAAGTTTCATTAGGTCCCATTTGTTTATTTTTATTTCCATTACTCTAGGAGGTGGGTCACAAAAGATCTTGCTGTGATTTATGTCAAACATATGTTCTTCCTATGTTTTCCTCTAAGAATTTTATAGTGTCCAGTCTTATATTTAGGCCTCTAATCCATTTTGACTTTATTTTTGTGTATGGTGTTAGGGAGTGTTCTAATTTCATTCTTTTACATGTAGCTGTCCAGTTTTCCAAGCACCACTTATTGAAGAGACTGTGTTTTCTCCATTGTATATCCTTGCCTCCTTTGTCATAGATTAGTTGACCATAGGTGTGTGGGTTTATCTTTGGGCATTCTGTCTTGTTCCATTGATCTATATTTCTGTTTTTGTTCCAGTATCATATTGTCTTGATTACTGTAGCTTTGTAGTATAGTCTGAAGTCAGGGAGTCTGATTCATCCAGCTCCGTTTTTCTTTTTCAAGATTGCTTTGGCTATTCAGGGTCTTTTGTAACTCCATACAAATTTTAAGATTTTTTGTTCTAGTTCTGTAAAAAATGCCATTGGTAATTTGATAGGGATTGCATTGAATCTGTAGATTGTTTTGGGTAGTATAGTCATTTTCACAATACTGATTCTTCCAATCCAAGAACTTGGTATGTCTCTCCATCTGTTTGTGTCATCTTTGATTTCTTTCATAAGTGTTTTATAGTTTTCTGGTATAAGTCTTTTACCTCCTTAGGCAGGTTTATTCCTAGGTATTTTATTCTTTTTGTTGCAATGGTAAAAGAGAATGTTTCTTTAATTTCTCTTTCTGATTTTTCATTGTTGGTGTATAGGAAAGCCAGAATTTCTGTGCATTAATTTTGTATCCTGCAACCTTACCAAATTCATTGATTAGTTCTAGTAGTTTTCTGGTGACATCTTTAGGATTTTCTATGTATAGTATCATGTCATCAGAAAACAGTGACAGTTTTACTTCTTCTCTTCCAATTTTTATTTCTTTTTCTTCTCTGATTGCTGTGGGTAGGACTTCTAAAACTATGTTGAATAAATGTGGCTAGAGTGGACATCCTTGTCTTGTTTCTGATCTTAGTGGAAATGCTTTCAGTTTTTCACCATTGAGTATGATGCTTGCTGTGGGCTTGTCATATATGGCCTTTATTAAGTTGAGGCCTATTACCATTTTCTTAATTGTTTTGGGTTTGTTTTTGTAGGTCCTTTTCTTCTCTTGTGTTTGCCACTTAGAGAAGTTCCTTTAACATTTGTTGTAGAGCTGTTTTGGTGGTGCTGAATTCTCTTAGCTTTTTCTTGTCTGTAAAGCTTTTGATTTCTCTGTCGAATCTGAATGAGATCCTTGCTGGGTAGAGTAATCTTGGTTGTAGGTTCTTCCCTTTCATCACTTTAAATATATCGTGCCACTCCCTCCTGGATTGTAGAGTTTCTGCTGAGAAATCAGCTGTTAACCTTATGGGAGTTCCCTTGTATGTTATTTGTCATTTTTCCCTTATTGCTTTTAATAACTTTTCTTTGATTTTTGTCAGTTTGATTACTATGTGTCTCTGCCTGTTTCTCCTTGGGTTTATCCTGCCTGGGACTCTCTTAGGTTCCTGGACTTGGGTGGCTATTTCCTTTCCCACGTTAGGGAAGTTTTTGACTATAATCTCTTCAAATATATTCGCAGGTCCTTTCTCTCTCTTTTCTCCTTCTGGGACCCTTTAATGCGAATGCTGGTGTGTTTAATGTTGTCCCAGAGGTCTCTTAGGCTGTGTTCATTTCTTTTCATTCTTTTCTCTTTATTCTGTACTGTGGCAGTGAATTCCACCATTCTGTCTTCCAGGTCCCTTATCTGTTCTTCTGTCTCAGTTATTCTGCTATTGATTCCTTCTAGTGTATTTTTCATTTCAGTTATTGTATTGTTCATCTCTGTTTGTTTGTTCTTTAGTTCTTGTAGGTCTTTGTTAAACATTTCTTGCATCTTCTTGATCTTTGCCTCCATTCTTTTTTCTGAGGTACTAGATCATCTTCACTATCATTATTCTGAATTCTTCTTCTGGAAGGTTGCTTATCTCCACTTCATTTAGTTGTTTTTCTGGGGTTTTATCTTGTTCCTTCATCTGGTACATAGCCCTCTGCCTTTTCATTTTGTCTGTCTTTCTGTGAATGTGGTTTTCATTCCACAGGCTGCAGGGTTGTAGATTTTCTTGCTTCTGCTGTGTGTCCTCTGGTGGCTGAGGCTATCTAAGAGGGTTGTCCAAGCTTCCTGATGGGAAGGACTGGTCTGTGCACTTTTATGTATATATATTTATACCTGATTAAAAAGTGTTTTAAGGGGCTTTCCTGGTGGTCCAGTGATTAAGACTCCGCACTTCCACTAGGGTCCACAGGTTCGATCCCTGGTCAGGAAAGTTCCTGCATGCTGCAAGCTTGGGAGTGCTCACCTCCTGACATGCTGTGCAACCTGCTGTGGCCATGACCACGACTCCAGCCCTGGCTCTGGGTCTGGCCCGGCTCCTACCCTCAATCAGCCTGCACTGCCCAGCCCTTCCCTGCCCCCCACAGCTACTTCTCTCCTCCACATCTCTGAAGCAATCCCTTTCTGTTGCATTGTTACTTTATTTCTATGTGGTCTTTGTCATTAGATGAAATGATACAAATTCCTTTATTAATTTACTTACCTTAGTGTTCTACTTTCTTGTTCATAGTATGGTTGCCAACTCTAGAACAATACCTGGTACTCAAAAAGTGGTGGTTGAATAAATAAACAAATGAATTACATGCAATATCAATTAGCTATAAGGAGACATCCAAATATTTTGTGTATTTAAAATTTTATTATTAAATATTTATTTAGAATTGGAGCATTTGGTTAAGAGCTGGAACTGCTTAAGTATATTTTTTTGTAGGGTAATGAAACTTGAGCTATATTTTTATTATGGTTCCTATTACGTTACTGCTGGATGACCACAAATTATTGTGGTTATGAGAATGGGTAAAAGCAATATAACATCAGGGAACAAAAAAAGGACCAGGTTTAAGACTCCTTTATCTCAGTTTTCTCAACAGTCAAGTGGCATAGTTGGAGGACTGATGGTCTCAAGGGGTTTCTCTAATTTTGTGAGCTCTTTGTAAGAGGAAACAAGAAAGAGCAGAGAGAGTATGGTACATACATATAAACAGACATGTTAAAACATTTCTTTAGAAAAAATAAGACATCCTTTTAAGCCATTGTGAAGCATGTCAATTGATGAGTTGATTATAGCTCAGTTATTTATAGGAAGAGCTTACAGGGAATATGAGATAGGAGACAATTTCCAACAGCTTTCATTATTGAATAGACAGCTGTCTAGTCAATGCAGGAATTTTCCTTTAACTTAGATTCTAGTTGATGACATAAGTTGGCTAATCGAAGCATAATGGGAAATTTGTGCTAAACTAGAAGATTTAAAAAAAATCATTTGTTTTAATCAGAACTCATGCCTCTAAGTCAAAGAATACATTGTTTCTGCTCTCCTTTCCAGGCACAAGCCATTGCTTTTCTTTTATCTGTTTATTATCTTGGCACTGACACTAGGTCTGGTAAGTGTGCTAACAGAAGAATTTGAAGTAGAAGACAGTGGAAGGCTAATGCTTCATTTATAGATGCAGATATTTTACCCCTCCTCTTTTTAAATCCACCACAATGAATAAACAAAACAATGACAATGCTTAGTGAACAGAGTAGTTGAAGAAACATTTACAGTGGCATCATTGTGGATTGTGATAGCAACATGAAAAATGAAGATGTTATATGATGTCTAACTTAGATGGAAGGTCTCTGGACATAGGTAATCAATTTGATTAGATAACAGGTCTTTTCTACTTTCTCTATAACATATTACCTTTACCGTATAAGAAAATAAATTTTCATCTTTCTTATGCTTCTAAATCTTAATAAGCATTAAATTGAATTTTCTCTAAATAAAAGAAAAAAAATTGGCTTATACAGTACAAATCCCAGGCAGGAAATTCTGATTAGTTAACTTCATTTATTCCTCTGTGTTTATTTAAGTAAATCTGTAAACACCATAGATGGTTTTATAGGGAGACACAGATGTGTTCTGATTGCTCAACAAAATTATTTGTTTGTGAATTAAAACATGATGACTTTAATGAGATTTCCTTTAAAAACTTATCTTCAGAATATGCATATGCATCATTATCAGAAAAGCAAAGTAGCTGAGTGGGAAAAATTCTGGACTGGTGGTTAGAACATGTGGGTTCAAGTCCTGGCTCTGCCCCCCAAAACGGGAACTTGTTATGAGTCTTCCTGCAGCTTACTTATTTATAAAATATCCTGATTTGGACTTCTTCCTGCCATATAAATGTATGGATTTTAAGATTTATGTAAAAATTGTATTGATCTTTGTAAAAACAAATTTGAGGAAATGAGAATGAAATCGGTTTACAATGGTTTAAGATTGCCATTGATTCATTTTATTAGGATTTTCTAATTCTTGCCTCATCTTTTTACAAGGGAACACAAACTCCTTATAAACTTTAGGGAAAAATATATTTTTTTCCTACCCAGGTGAGGGGTAGAGTTGATTTGTCCTGACAATGGTGCTCCTAGTGAGAAACATCATCCAACTAAAGAGTGCTCTTCCCTTGGCCTCCACCTGAAAGGCAGAAAGAAACTGGAGAATAAACTAGAAAATCCTGAGATGTGGTTTAGCAGTCCCAAACCTTGGTGCCTTCTGGGCTCTGTGCTGTGTGGCTTTGGAACTGTGCCAGCAGCGTGCTCTGGTACAGCCTCTGTGGTCTAATGTGTGTGTGTGTGTGTGTGTGTGTGTGTGTCTAGAGGGTGGATGAGAAATTCATCTTTGTGTGCCTGGCAGGATAGATTGGTTTTGGCCTTCTTTCTTGAAGAATTACCTTCATTAGATTTTTAATTACTCCCTCCCAAAAGGACAAATGAATAAGACTCCTTTCCAAAGAGTTACCATTCAGTGCCAGTGATCAAGCATTACACCATACCACTCCATGTGATACAGGATGTGGTCTGATACTTAATCTAAGTACAGGCTCCACTTTTTTTTCTGGATAGAGTGAAGGGACTTATAAAGCTTCTTTGTCATAGAATGACTTCTTAGAAAACTGCCTTCTCTTTTCCTTAAAAACCAGAATTACTCAGACTGAGTAGGATAAAAAAAAAGTCCTGACATTAAGCACATCTTGGCCCCCAGTAGCTATTTTGGTAGAAGGTGATGAATGCGTTTTAGTGGATTAATATTTCTGGAACATGATCAGGGTCAGTCTACAGCAAAGTCAGCAGGATTGTCACTCCAGGGACCTAGTCAGGACTGCTGACCTTGCTGTAGCATCCAGTCTTGTTGGGAACAAAGCCTATACCTCTCAGTTACCCTTCCACATTTCTTTTCCTTGGATTTTACCCCATGGAAAATGGATGGTGTTGGAATAAGTGGAATGAGTATAACAAACCAATCCTTTCACTTATATATGTTAGCTGTATGCTATCCTTCTGTGTAACAAAATGCTTAAAATTAGTTATTCCACTTACCTAGAATTACACAGTTGTTGAGGTGATATTTCTTATATAATGTCATTTCAATGTCCATCAAATCAAAACAATATAGCTGTATGATTTGCCTACAGTATGAATGGCTACTGGTATTTTCAATAATTTTATGCTATTCTTAAATTAGCAAAGCATAGGACTTCAGCAAAATGGTAGAACAGGTGGTTTTCAACTTCAGTCTCCTTCACAGAAAGATGAATTAGCCACTGTCCATGCCCGACACCTTTGTGCAAATTCCAGAGCCTGGGGATGAGACTGAAGTACCATGGACCACAGAGACCAAAGCCTGCATTAGGAAGGGTAATAAGAGCATTTTCACTTTGACTGCATTGTTCCTCCTGCAGGATGGAACAGCTCCACATGGAGAAGCTCTCCCTGAACTTGTGGTTTCTCTGAGGGTAAAAGGATCCTAAAGTGGACATTCAGTTTCCCCTGCATGCTTTCTGGGAAACTCACTTGGGTCTGGCCTCACAGGGACCACTGAGGGAAGTGGTTGGGCTGGACCACTGGAGATTAGACAGAGGTAAAGAAGTGAGGAGGAACCTATAGCAATCAGCCTACCGATCTTGGTAGATTACGTTCCTGCTGGCAGTGGTGCCTGAGCATAGATTCCTGTCAGTGGCTCTGCCCATCTGCAGAGCTGAGATAGTGGCCCTGTCTGTCCAAGGAGCTTGATTCAAGGAGCTTGATTCAGCATTTCTGCCTGTTTGGGCTCTCAGCCAATGGGTCATACTGGCTGTGGAGCCCATTCTATGACCCCATTTGTACAGGGTAGTAATTAGCAGCCCCACCCAACTGCTGAGCATAGTCCCCACTCCCATCTGACCAGAAAGGCTGGCCAGAGATTCTGGCAGCCATGGAGCCTATCCTACAACACCACTTAGGCAGAAAACCTAGTCATCAACTCTGCCCAACTGTGGAGCATAAACTCTGGCCATGCCTGACCAGGGAAACTGAATAGTGACTGAGTAGCCTTGGAACAAAGTCTGTAGTATTGCCCAGCTGTAGAGCCCAGCCTACAGCCCTACTTGATTGCTGAGCACACCCAGAGATGTAGCCCAGCCCGTGACAATGGCCAATTCCAGGGCACAGCCTGTGCCCCTATCTGACCAGGGAGCCTGAAGAGCAACCCCACCCAAACATGAAGCACAGCCTCCAGCCCCATCCAACAATGGGGTATACCTGGAGGCCTTGCCTGACCAGGGAGCCTGGACAAAAACCTCACCAAAATGGAGCACAGCCAGTGGCTGATTTCAAGCTATATTACAAAGCTATAGTAATTAAAACAGTATGGTCCTGCCATAATAACAGACACATACATCAATGAAATAGAATAGAGAGCCCAGAAATAACCCCTACATATACAGTTAATAAATATTTGACAAGGGAGCCAAGAATACTCACTGGTGAAAGGACAGTCTCTTCAATAAATTGGGTTGGGAAAATTGGACAGCTACATGCAATAAAATGAAATCAGACCCCTGTCTTACACTGATCACAAAAATTAATCAAATGGATTAGAGACTTAAACATAAGTCTTGATACCATAAAAACTCCTAGAGGAAAATAGGGAAAAAGCTACTTGAATTTGGTCTTGGTGATGGTTTTTGGGATATGCAACCAACAGCACGAGCAACAAAAGCAAAAATAAACAAATGGAATTACATCAATCTAAAATGTTCCTGCACAGCAGAAGACAAAATTAAAAAAATAAAAAGGTGAAAATATTTGCAAACCATATATGTGATAGGGGTTAATACACAAAGTATATGAAGAACTACAGATCAATAGGAAAAATCCCCAAACAATTCAGTTAAAAAATGGGCAAAGAATCTGAATAGACATTTTTCCAAAGAAGATGAACAAATAGCCAACAGGTGCATGAAAAGGTGCTCAGCATCACTAATCATCAGGTAAATGTAAATAAAACCACAAAGAGATATAACCTCACACCTGTTAGAATGGCTATCATCAAAAAGACAAGAGACAACAAGTGTTGGCAAAAATGTGGAGAAAAGGTAAAACTTGTACACTGTTGGTGGGAATGTGAATTGATTGAGCCACTATGGAAAACAGTTGGAGTTTCCTCAAAAAAAAAATTAAAAATAAACTACCACATGATCCAGCAATCCCACTTCTGGGTATATATCCAAAGGAAATGAAAAATTGAAAAGATACTTTCACTCCCTTGTTTATTGCAGCATTATTCACGATAGCCAATACACAGAAACAAGCTAAGCATCCAACAGTGGATGAATGGATGGAGGAGAAGTGGTATATATATACACAATGGAATATTATTCAACCTTGAAAACGAAGGAAATCTTGCCACTTGTGACAACATGGATGGACCTTGAGGGCATTATGCTAAGTGAAATAAGTGAGTTAGAGAAAAACAAATACTGTATGATATGTGGAGTCAAAAAAAATGACTTAATAGAAACAGAGTAGGATGATGATTGCCAGAGGCTGAGGTTGGGGGAATTGGGGCGATGTTGTTTAAGGGTATAAACTTAACAATTAGTAGATAACTAAGTTCTGAAAACCTAATGCTCAGTGTAGTGATTATAGCCAACATTATTACATTATAAACTTCAAAGTAGCTAGGAGACTAGATCTTAATTTTTATCACCACAAAAAAAGAAATCATAATTATGTGATATGATAGAGGTGTTAGCTAATGCTACTATGGTGATAATCTAATCTCAAAATGTAATATATAAAATCAACACATGTACACCTTTAACTCACACAACATTATATGTCAGTTACATCTCAATCAAAATATTTTGTATCTTAAAAAAGCTCTGTCACAAAAGTCTGAAAAAATTTTCCATCTAAAGATTTCCACTGCAAACATTTTAAGAAGTTCTCAAATGAAAGAGAAAAAAAATACAGGAGTTGCTACAAGAAATAAAGGAAGTAAGAGTCATCTAATAAAAAATCCCTAAAACCAAGAAAAGAAAAAGAGAAAATATAATCATTAAAACAAGGAACTAAAATTCTAGGGACTTCTCTGGTGGTGCAGTGGTTAAGAATCCACCTGCCAATGCAGGGGACACAGGTTTGATCCCTGGTCCTGGAAGATCCCACATGTCATGGAGAAACTAAGCCCACGTGTCACAACTACTGAGCCCATGCATCGCAACTACTGAAGCCTGCACGCTCGAGGGCCCACGTGCCAAAACTACTGAGCCCACATGCTGTTACTACTGAAGCCCATGTGCCTAGAACCTGTGCGCTGCAACAAGAGAAGCCATGGCAATGAGTAGTCTGTGCACTGCAACGAAGAGGAGCCCCTTTTTGCTCAAAGTAGAGAAAGCCCGTGTGCAGCAACGAAGACCCAAAGCAGCCAAAAATAAAAAATATAAAAAATTAAAATTCTAGAAAATATTTACATCTGGAGAAAGATACAGAAGAAAAGAGATTGAAAATCAAATAGATCTGAATTCATGAGTACTTAACAAGCACCAACAGGGGAAGATAAATGTAGTGGTAAGTTTAAGTTTAATAGGAATTAATAAATATGAGGATGAGCCTTATGTTAAGGAAAATCAATGTCAGAATAAAAATAAAATATATAATTTTTTTAACCGGAAGAAGAAGCCTTGACCAATCTGATTAAAAACAGGAAAGCAGGAAAAAAGAAAAAAAAAGAGAGAGAGAGAGAACGTTGTGAAAGAAAAGTAAACAGAAAATATGAGACAAGATAATAGAATAAAGACCTAATATAACAATAATTACAATAAATGGAAATGGTTAAAGTTACCAAATAAAAAGGCAGGACTCCTAGGTTGAATTTTAAAAATACTATATATTTATTGTGATTGAGTTATATGTACATTTACAAAGAGGTAACCAACAAGATTACAGACTACAGAATCCTGGTAACAGCCCAGGAAGCCCCTGGGAACAACTGAACATTCAGTGGAACATCTTCTCGCCTGTCACTGATAGACAGCCAATCAATTTAGTGCATATGCATGTGCAAAATTTATGGAAAAAGCTTCACTTAGCCAATATGCAACAGATTGCAACAAAAGGCAAACTATCTAAAGAAAATAAAATATGATGCTAAAAATGTTAGTAAAAAAATACTTTATTTTTGTCTATAAGAAATGTATGAAGAACAATAAGGTACAGAAAAGTTGAAAAGGAAAGGATGAGATAGATATACAGATAAGTATGACATAAGAAAGATGGGATGGTAAATATAATATCTAAAAAATTAAAATGTAAGATAAAACTATCACAAGGGACAAAGAAGAATGTTACTTATAAAAGACCCCTAGAATAATTGAGAAATATATCAATCAACAAATGAGTGTACTATAAGGAGAAATTGAGTAATCAGCAATTTTAACTGTAGATTTTAACAGACCCTCTCAGAAGTTTACATGTCAAGCAGGGAAAATATATGCAGTAATATCTATGACCTAAACAATATAAATAATAAGCTCCAGCTGTTAGATACATAGAGAACTTTTCACCTAACAGAGAATATTCAACATTTACAAGTATACAATAAACATTTAAAAAGTTAAATCTTATATTCAGCCATAATGGAATATTGAACACCTTCCACAGTACAATATTCTATATACTGAATCTTCTAGTGTAATAACATAAAATTAGAGACTAATAACAAACAAATAGCTATTTTAAAATCTCATCTGTTTGGAAATATATGTTACCACATTATCCTTGTGTTAAAGAGAAAATCAAGAAATATTTAGAATTGATTGATAATGAAAACCCTGTTTTCAAACTCTGTGAGATATAATTAAAACAGTTAAAAGGAGATTTAACTTTAAATACATTTATTAGGAAACAAAAAAAGATTAAAAATAAATTAGTGAACAATTTGACTCAAGACATTGAGGAATGAGCCACAGAGTAAACTTAAAGGAGAAAGAAAGAAAGAAATAATAAAGACTGCAATAAAAATCAGTAAAATAGAGAACAAATATTAAATAATGAGAAAAGTAATAAAACCAAAAGCTGATTCTTTAAGCAGATTAGTAAGATTGACAAACTTCTAGCAAGACTTAAGAAAAAAAAGTTATGCAAATAAAATCCAGAATGAAAAATGGAGACTATAGAAACTTTGGAAGTAAAAAATTTTATGAACAATTATATATTAATATACTTGAGAACCTAGATAAAAATGTTAAATTGCTAGAAAAATTTAAGATGTCAAAATAGCTGCAAGAAGAAATAGAAAACTGGAATAAACCAAAGAGCATTAAGTTAAAGAATCTGAAAATATAGTCAAAGATGTTCCTTCTGCCCCACTCCTCCACACCTCAAAAAAAAAAAAAAAAAAAAAGGGAAAGAAAAAACAAGCCCAAATAGAGTATGTGAGTTATACCAAACTTTCAGTGAATTATTAAATTCTGCATTAATACAAGTTGTTCCAGAAATTAGTAAAAGAGTGTAAACAATTATTTTAAAATTCAAAACTAAAACATTGCAAAAAAAGAAATATATAGCTTCATGTTACTAAAACACAGCTACAACGAATGGAAGTAACTAAGACAATCTAGGGGGATAAAACACTGACCTAGAAAATTTAAAGGCCCCAGGAAAACTTATATTGAATGATTTTGTCTTGTTTTGTTTTTCCAACTTTATTGAGATATAATTGATAAATATTATTGTTTAAATATACAACATGATGATTTGACACATTTATTTTTTGAAATGATTACCAGAAGAAGGATACTTTTACATCCATCACCTCACATAGTTACCTTTTTGTTTGTTGTGTGGTGAGAACATTTAAGATTTACTCTTGGCAACTTTCAAGCATACAGTACAGTATTGTTAATGATAGTCACCATGCTGTACCAATGATAGATTCTCAGAACTTATTCATCTTATAAGTGAAAGTTTGATCAACAACTCTCCATTTCTCCCAACTCCAGCCCTCTGACAACCACCAATCTATTTTGTCTGTGAGTTCAACTTTTTAAGATTTCACATATAAGTGAGAGCATACAGTATTTTTCTTTCTGTCTGACATTTCACTGAGCATATTGCCCTCAAGGTTCATCCATATTGTCATAAATGGCAAGATTTTCTTCTTTTTTATGGCTAAATAATATTTCACATATATACGTATCTCCAATTTTCTTTATCCTTTCTTCTGTAAGTGGACACTTAGGTTGTTTCCATATCTTGGCTATTGCAAATAATGCTGCTATGAAGACTGGGGTGTATGTATCTTTTCAAATTAGTGTTTTTAATTTTATTCTTAGAGTTATATTGTTTTTGATGTTGTTGTAAGTGGGATGTTTTCTTGGTTTCTTTTTCAGATAGTTTGTTAGTGTGTAGAAATGCAACTGAGTTTTGTATGTTGATTTTGTATTATGCAACTTACTGAATTTGTTTTTTAGTTCTAATACTTTTTTGGGGTTGATTTTTAGGATTTTCTATAAATAAGATTATGTCATCTGCAAACAAAGGCAACTTCACTTCTTTCTTTCTGATTTGGATGTATTTTATTCCTTTTCCTTGCCTGATTGCTCTGCCCAGGACTTTCAGTCCAATGTTGAATAAGAGTTGTGAGAATAGGCCACCTCGAGTTGTTCTTGATCTCAGAGGAAAAGCTTTCAAACTTTCAATGTTGAATATAATGTTAGCTGTGTGTTTATCATATACGGCTTTTATTATGCGAAGGTATGTTCCTTCTATACTCAATTTGTTGAGGGTTTTTATCATGAAAGGATGTTGAATTTTGTCAGATGCTTTTTCTGCATTTATTGAGATGATTATGTGATTTTTATCCTTCATTTTGTTAATGTGGTATATCACACTTATTGATTTGCTTATGTTGAACAATCCTTGCATCTCAGGAATGAATCTCTCTTGATCATGGTGTATAATCCCTGTAATGTGCTGTTGAATTCTGTTTGTCAATATCTTGTTACGAATTTCTGCGTCTATATTAATCAGGGTTTACTGGTCTGTAGTTTTTTGTCTTGTAGTTTCTTTAACTGGCTTTGATAATAGGGTAATGCTGACTTCATAAAATGAGTTTGGGAGTGAGATTGGTTCAAACTGAGATTGGTTCAAATTTTGGTTCAAATTGAGATTGGTTCAAATTTTGGAAGACTTTGAGAAGGATTGGTGTTAATTCGTCTTTAAATGTTTTGTAGAATTCACCAGTGAAGCCGTCTTGTCCTGGGATTTTCTGTGGTTGGAGATAAATAATTACTGATTCAATCTCCTTACTTGTTATTGGTCTGTCTAGATTTTTTATTTCTTCATGATTCAGTCTTGTTAGGTTGTATGTTTCTAGGAATTTATCCATTTCTTTCAGGTTATCCGACTTATTGGAATAAATTATTTATAGTAGACACCTATGATCCTATATATGTCTATGGTATCTTTCATTTCTGATTTTATTTATTTCAGCCTTCTCTCATTATTTATTAGCTATTCTAACTAAAGTTTTGTCAATTTTATCTTTTACAAAAACCCAGCTCTTAGTTTAGTCGATCTTATCTATTGTTTTTCTGGTCTCTATTTTATTAATTTCCTCTCTCATCTTTGTTAACTCCTTCTCTCTGCTAACTTTGATCTTCATTTTCTTCTCCTTTTCCTAGTTCTTTGAGTGCAAAGTTAGGTTGTTTATTTGAGATATTTCTATTTTCTTAATATATGTATTTATCTTATGAGATTCTAAGAACTCCTTTTTAAACATTCCATAGGCTTTTGTGTGTTGTTTCCATTTTCATTTGTTTTGATATATTTTCGATTTCCTTTTAGATATCTTCTTTCATCCACTGGTTGTTCAGGAGTGTGTTGTTTAGTTTCCACATGCTTGAAAAATGTCCAGTTTTCGTCTTATTGATCTCTAGGTTCATACCATTGTGGTTGGAAAATATACTTGGTATGATTTCAACTTTCTTGAATTTGCTAAAACTTGTTTTGTAGCCTATCATATGATACATCCTGGAGAATGTCCCTGGCTCATTTAAGAAGAATGTATATTTTTCTGTTGGATGGAATGTTCTGTACATGTCTGTTATGTCCATTTGGTCTAAGGTATAGTTTAAGTCCAATGTTTCCTTGTTGATTTTCTGTCTAGATGATCTATCTATTGAAGAAAAGTGAGGTATTGAAGTTCCCTACTGTTATTGTATTATTGTTTATTTCTCCCTTCAGGTCTGTTAGTATTTTGCTTAATATACAATACATTAAGGTTCTCCAAGTTAGGTACATATATATTTACTATTGTTTTATCTTATTGATGAATTATTTATTAGATAATGATCTTCTTTGTCTCTTGTTCCTATTTTTTGTTTAACATATATTTTGTCTGATTTAATTATAGCTACCCCCGCTTTCTTTTTGTTTCCACTTGCATGGAATATATTTTTTCATCCTTTAACTTTAAGACTTTGTTGACCTTAAAACTGAAGTGAGTCTCTTTTAGGCAGCATATAAGTTGGATCTTGCTTTTTATCCACCCAACCACCCCCTGCCCTTTGATTGGTGAATCCAATTCATTTACATTTAGAGTAATTATTGATATGTAAGAACTTACTAATGCCAACTTATTCATTGCTTTCTGGCTGTTTTGTATTTCCATTGTTTTTTGTTTCCTCTGCTTCTCCCTACCTTTGTAAATTGGTGATTCTCCATGGTGATATGCTCTGATTCCTCTCTTTATCTTTTGTGAATCTACTACAGATTTTAAATTTGTGGTTACGATGAGGCTTACATGAAACATAGATAAAACAGTCCCTTTTAAGATAAAAGCAACTTAACTTTGATCACATACAAAAGCTCTAGCTTTTTACTTCTCCCCTTTTATGTTTCTGATGTCACAATTTGTCTTTTTATATTGTTTATTTGGTAACAACTTATAGTAGTTATAGTTATTTTTAATATCCTTTTCCTTTAACCTTTACACTATAGTTTAACGTTAACACACCAACAAATTACAGAATTAGAATTTTGTGAATCTGACTGTGTATTTACCTTCACAAGTTTGTGGTACATTTTTGTATGTTTTCATGTTACTAATTAACATATTTTCATTTCTGCTGGAAGAATTCCTTTTGGCATTTCTTTCAAGGCATGTCTTGTGGTGATGAACTCGCTCAACTTTTATTTGTCTGAGAAAGTCTTTATTTCTCCTTCATATCTAAAGGATAACTTTGCCAGATAAAGTATTCTTGGTTGGCAATTTTTTCTTTCAATGCTTTGAATATATTATTTTACTCTTTCCTGGCTTGTAGGTTTTCTGCTGAGAAATCTGCTGATAGCCTAATGGGAGTTCCTTGGTAGTTTACAGTCTTTTATTCTCTTGCTTCTTTTAGGATTCTCTATTTGTTTTTGATTTTAACAGTTTCATTATCATATTTACTGGAAAAGGTAGTTTTTTAAAAAAATTAATTAATTTTATTTATTTATTTTTGGCTGCGTTGTGTCTTTGTTGCTGCGTGTGGGCTTTCTCTAGTTGCGGCGAATGCGGGCTACTCTTTGTTGAGGTGTTCAGTCTTCTCATTGTGGCGGTTTCTCTATTGCAGAGCATGGGCTCTAGGTGGGCAGACTTTAGTAGTTGTGGCACATGGGCTCAGTAGTTGTGGCTCGCAGGCTCTAGAGCACAGCCTCAGTAGTTGTGGTGCATGGGCTTAGGTGCTCCGTGGCATGTGGGATCTTCCCAGACCAGGGCTCAAACCCATATTCCCTGCATTGGTAGGTGGATTCTTAACCACTGCGCCACCAGGGAAACCCAAGAAGGTAGCTTTTCATTGAAATAATGGAGTGATCTATTAGCTTCATGAACACTGACATCCATAGCTCTCCCCAGGTTTGGGAAGTTCCCAGGTATTATTTCATTAAATAGACTCACTGTGCCCTTCTCCCCCTCTTCTTTTTGTGGAATTCCAACTATTCAAATATTTGTACCTTTTATGGGATCATATTGACTTTCTTTGCTCTTTTTCATTCTTTTTTCTTTGTTTTTCTCTGCCTGGGTTATTTCAAAGTTTCTATCCTCCAGCTCAGTGATTCTATCTTCTGTTTGGTTGATTCTGCTATAGATTATTTCTGTTGCATTTAAAAATTTTATTCACTGAATTTTTAAGCTCCAAAATTTCTGTTTGTTTCTTTTTAAAAATGATTTCTATCTCTTTGTGAAATTTCTCATTTTGTTCATGAATTGCTTCTCTGATTTCTTTGCCTTTTCTTATAGCTCTTTGAGTTTCCTTAAAACAGCTCTTTTGATTCTTTTTTTCTTTTTTCTTTTTTTTTTTTGCGGTACGTGGGACTCTCACTGTTGTGGCCTCTCCCCCTGTGGAGCACAGGCTCCAGATGCGCAGACTCAGCGGCCATGGCTCATGGGCCCAGCCGCTCCATGGCATGTAGGATCTTCCCAGATCGGGGCACGAACCCATGTCCCCTGCATCGGCAGGCGGACTCTCAACCACTGCGCCACCAGGGAAGCCCTATTTTGATTCTTTATCAACTAAATCTCAAAACTCCACAGCTCTGAATTCAGTTATTAGAGGATTATTGTTATCTTTTGGTGATGATATGTTTCCTCGTTTCTTCATGTTCCTTGGAGTTTTGCACGGGTGTCTTCTCATTTGAAGCAGCAGATACCTCCTCAAATCTTTACTTGCTGTCTTTGGGTGGAAAATATTTTTCATTCGTCCTTCTTGTACCTGGGACTTTCTCCAACGTTGCATGGATATATTTGCTTTGTATGTCTTCTCTCTCCTGTGGCAGAATTCTTAGGCATGTATGTTTTCTCTGGTTCTTACAACTTTCCTGTCTGGTGCTGTAAACCTCTCTTTTGTATTCTAGAACAGGGCACTATATCTCAAAGCTTCTGGATTCTCCCTTGTCCACAGATCTTGGCCTGTTTCCAGAAAGGACTCCCTGTTTACTGGAACTCACTATGGCCTTTGTACTCAGGAGCTGCACAAGGAGCTGGCAGAACAGTGGGGAAGGAGATGTGGTTTTAGCACTTGGGTCATCCGGGATGCCCACAGGTTAGGTAGGGGGAGCCTTGTGTGAGATTTGCTCAGTGGCTTGTGGGTGGGCTTCCCACTGGAGTTAGCAGAAACCGTGTCCTTTTAATGTCTTTTGACATTCTTATCTGCCCCTTTCCTGATCTCCTCCCTCCCCTTCATTATGGAGTTCCCACCTCAACTCTCTGGGTGCTGCTGGGAGAGAGAAATAGGTTTCTCCAGCATTGTCCTGCACAGCTGGGTAGCTGCATACTCAGTCACCACTCTCCCTTTCTCCTGTAGGATGGGGTTCCTCTGGCTGGTTCAGCCCCACACTGCACTGCCTTTGGCTAAGTTCCTTTTTCTCTCTCCAATGCATCCAAACTCACATATATATATTTTTCTCCAATGGAATGGTGGTATCTCCCCTCTGGAAGGCTGGACTTCTACAAAAGCTCTTTCATCTAGGGGTGTCTACCCAAATCACCACTCTTCTCATTTTTCCTGGCCATGACTAAGAGAGGCTCTGGTTAGTTTGCAAGCTCCTGCTGGTTCCACATGCAGTCCCGACTGGGGTCAGTCTGTTTATTGCCTGATACACAGGTGAGTAAGACTCCTCCTGGGTCTCTTGCCACAAGGTGCTGTATCCTACAACTACCACAGATGTGCTTTTATTCATGGATGGATGCAGAATTAGTTGTTAAGAAGGGGGACAAAAAGGAGGGATATATTATGCCGCCAAGATGCTGACATTGAAACAGGAACACCAACACTAAAATATTTTGAATGACATTTTGACAATATAAAATTCCAGGTTCAAATCTTTTGCTCCAATACTTTAAGAAATGACATTACTATTCGCTTCTATTGAGAAATTTGGTGTCAATATGAATCTTGCTCCTTTGGAGGTGATCTGCTCTTACTGGAATCTCTAAAAGTTTTATCTGTTTTTAATATCCTAATTTCATTTGCATATCAATGTGTGGTTTTCTGGTTTCTTCTGTTTGCACAGAATTGCCCCTTTCAATATGAGGTCTTTCATCTTTCTTTGATACTAAGACATTTATCTCCATTATTTCTTCCAGTTAAAAATTGGAAGTTCTAATCTTTTCATTTTAAAATTTCCTTTTAAGGCTATGTGGATATTGCTACTTCTACTTTAGCCTTTCATGTCTCAGTTTTTCTCATTTTATCCCTTTTGGGGGATTACCTTAACTAAGTTTTCTTATAATTCATCTTTAAAATATTTGCCTCCTATTACCCCAATCCACTACATTCTTTATTTTGACTACTTTATCTTCATGTGTAATATTTCCATTGGGCTGTTTAAAATTTTTTTTCTGTCCATGTTTCATTTTACTCTTCCTTTATCTCCTAAAGAATATCTATCATGCCTAATTTAAAATCTTGATTTGTTTGTTCCAGTAATTCTTCTTCGAGTGGTAGAGGAAGATCTCTTTCCAGTTTGTTCACTTAAAAAAATAGATGTTATACTCCTCAGATGCCTTGTTTTCCATTTGAGCCTGTGTGTCCCTGCTCCTCTGGGACTACCAGCTGTTCTTTATGGTAATGAATGTTGGGGAGGGGATGAGGGTAAGTCCCTAGTCAGTGCCAGTAGCAGCAGACTAGGGAGAGGGGAGGGGAGGAGGCCAGGAACTACAGAGCCCTAGCTGATAATTCTTGCTTGCTCCATCCTCTTACCCACTGTCTAGTCAGGATCTTATCTTGAAGCCCATGGGGAGAAGCAGCATCAGAGGAGACAGCCTCCTGGATTATAATCCACAGACCTGGGCTTTGAAGAATTTAGGATGTGTGGTGCTATGTTTTTTTCAAACTTCTTTACCCCATCTGGGTTTGTGTGCTGCTCTGATATTTCCTCTTGGTGATCACAAATGGCCTCAGCGATTGCTCAGAGTCTCTCAAGACAAATTGGGGTAAGGCAAGAGCAGAATTTAAAAGGCTTTCCTCCTGCCTATTCTTTCACTACTGGCCCCTGGGCTTCAGCTACCCAACTCTCACACAAGTCAGTTTATGTTGGGCTTCAGTCTCTGGGTTTTCTTATCTTTTTATTTGTTATTAATTGGTGCAATCTGTGTTCCCCTCAAGCATTTATAATTTCTCCAGAGTTGATTTGGAGGATGGAGCCAGAAGCTTGTCCTAAATTAACTCTTGGCAGGAACAAGGGCTATCTTGCAGTTTCTTTTCCCATAGCCCTGCCTCCATTAAAAGCTGTTCAGAGTGTAGGGAACAAATGTTTGGGAGCAAATTCAAGAAGCCAACCTCTTTTCAATCTGTGAAAAGTAAATCATTCAGGCAGGTGGGGACCCCTATTCATTCTTTTAGTATGAACAAGAAGCCTCAATTTGACAGTGACATTTAGTAGCAAAACCTCCACCCTTTTTAATTTTTCCAAAATAACATCTAGGAAATACATTTAAAATTGGATGAAATGTAAGCAGCTTGGTTGGAATGGGAGCGACTTTTGGCCAAAGAGGTGTAGGGTAAATAGTAAATATCCTTACAGTTTAAGCCACCATGAATTGTGTATTCTATTAACTGCAGCCAAATAGATTCCAAATGAAACCAAGTCTATCTAATAAGTAAATTAAAGCATGTTTCCTTCAATCTCCATCTTGATTTAATATGCTTAGTAAGTTTTTACCACAAATAAAATGTCAGCTAGCCAACACAAGTCCAAATACATGAACTTTTACCTTTTCACCATATTTTCACTTCTCCTTTGGATACCCCACTGTGCTTGTAGGTAAGACTGGTTTTGTGGGAAAATGTTTTGGGTAGTATTCTAGAACCTCTGTCTCAGAATAATGCAAATCAGAATGGTGTTCCAAAACCTTGTTTTAATCACATAGCAACTGCTGACATAAACAAAATGTAATGTTAAAATACATAATAAAGCATATTTATTTGTATCACTATCTTTATTAATAGGAAGAATTGTATTTTCTTCTGATATGTTTTCAGAACTTGGTATGCAGCAACTAATGCTTTTTTTTTATGGTATGGTATTGTTGATGTACAATATTATATAAATTTCTGGTGTACAACAGAGTGATTCAAATTTTTAAAGGTTATATTCCTTTAATAGTTATACAATATTGAGTATATTCCCTGTGTTGTACTATATATCCTTGTTGCTTATTTACTTTATACATAATAGCTTGTGCCTCTTAATCCCCTCTCCCTATTTTGCC
Organism: Delphinus delphis; assembly: GCF_949987515.2. Taxonomy (NCBI): domain Eukaryota; kingdom Metazoa; phylum Chordata; class Mammalia; order Artiodactyla; family Delphinidae; genus Delphinus; species Delphinus delphis. The sequence goes on along the minus strand of NC_082696.1, from coordinate 78,290,006 downwards.
CCTCCCCCTTCCCTCTCCCCACTGATAACCACTAGTTTGTTCTCTATATCTGTGAGTCTGTTTCTGTTTTGTTATATTCACTAGTTTGTTGTATATTTTAGATTCCACATATAAATTATATTATACATTATATATATTTCTCTGCCTGACTCATTTCTCTTAGCATAATGCCCTCCAAATCCATTCATGTTGGTGCAACTGGCAAAATTTCATTCTTTTTACGGCTCAGTAATATTTTATTGTGTAATATACCATATTTTATTTATTCATTTGTATGTCAATGGACACTTAGATTGCTTCCATATTTTGTGTATTGTAATAGTGCTGCTATGAATATTGAGGTGCATGTATCTTTTCGAATTAGTGTTTTCCTTTTTTTTTGGATAAATACCCAAGAGTGGAATTGCTGGGTCATATGGTAGTTCTATTTTTAGTTTTTAAAGAAAACTCCATACTGTTTTCCACAGTGGTTACACCAATTTACATTCCCACCAACAGTGTACAGAGTTCCCTTTTCTCCACATCCTTGCCAACATTTGTCTTTTGTAACACCTAATAATTTTTCTGACTCTGATGTGATATTTTTGTTTCAAAGTCCAAATTACAGGGCTTGTGCTCATTGGTTTTGAGTCCTAGGACTGGTAAACTTCTACTTTCAACTTTTGTGAATGTCAGGGCCTTGGGTGGGAGGAAGGGTTCTAGAGTCTGGAAGATGGAATTTTGAACTAGCAGAATGTAAACTCCATTTAGCTGAGAACTTTGGTGGTGGGATTTCATGGATCAGGAGATAGTATAGAAGCACACTGTAAATAACAAATATTTATTCCTAGATATAAGAAGTTTATCATAGATAATGTGTACATGCATAAAATATTGTTTCCTGTCATTTTATGGTGTATCACATTGATTTATTTGCATATATTGAAAAATCCTTGCATCCCTGGGGTAAATCTCACTTGACCATGGTGTATGATCCTTTTAATGTGTTGTTGGATTCTGTTTGCTAGTATTTTGTTGAGGATTTTTGCAACTATATTCCTCAGTGATATTGGTCTGTAATTTTCTTTTCTTGTAGTATCTTTGTTTGGTTTTGGTATCAGGGTGATGGTGGCAGCATAGAATGAGTGTGAGAGTGTTCCTTACTCTGCAATTTTTTGGAAGAGTTTGAGAAGGATGGGTGTTAACTCTTCTATAAATGTTTGATAGAATTCACATGTGAAGCCATCTGGTCCTCGACTTTTGTTTGTTGGAAGATGTTTAATCACAGTTTCAATTTAATTACTTGTGATTTGTCTGTTCATATTTTCTATTTCTTCCTGGTTCAGTCTTGGAAGGTTGTACCTTTGTAAGAATTTGTCCATTTCTTCCAGGTTGTCCATTTTATTGGCATAGAGTTGTTTGTAGTAGTCTCTTAGAATGCTTTGTATTTCTGCAGTGTCTGTTGTAACTACTCCTTTTTCATTTCTAATTTTATTTATTTGAGTCCTCTCCCTCTTTTTCTTAATGAGTCTGGCTAATGGTTTATCAATTTTATCTTCTCATAGAAACAGCTTTTAGTTTTATTGATGTTTGCTATTGTTTTCTTTGTTTCTATTTCATTTATTTCTGCTCTGATCTTTATGATTTCTTTCCTTCTGCTAACTTTGGGTTTTGTTTGCTCTTCTTTCTCTAGTTCCTTTAGGTGTAAGATTAGATTGTTTATTTGCAATTTTTCTTGTTTCTTGAGGTAGTCTTGTATAGCTATAAACTTCCCTCTTAGAACTGCTTTTGCTGCATCCCATAGGTTTTGGATCATCGTGTTTTCATTGTCATTTGTCTCTAGGTATTTTTTGATTTCCTCTTTGATTTCTTCAGTGTTCTCTTGGTTATTTAGTAAGGTAATATTTAGCCTCCATGTGTTTGTGTTTTTTTACGTCTTTTCCCCTGTAATTCATTTCTAATCTCATAGCGTTGTGGTCAGAAAAGATCCTTGATATGATTTCAATTTTCTTAAATTTACTGAGGCTTGATTTGTGACCCAAGATGTGATCTATCCTGAAGAATGTTCCATGAGCACTCGAGAAGAAAGTGTAATCTACTGTTTTTGGATGGAATGCTCTATAAATATCAATTAAATCTATCTGGTCTATTGTGTCATTTAGAGCTAGTGTTTCCTTATTTATTTTCATTATGGGTGATCTGTCCATTGGTGTAAATGAGGTGTTAAAGACCCCCATTATTATTGTATTACTGCCAATTTCCTCTTTTATAGCTGTTAGCAGTTGCCTTATGTATTGAGGTGCTCCTATGTTGGGTGCATATATATTTATAATTATTATATCTTCTTCTTGGATTGATCCCTTGATCATTATGTAGAGTCCTTCTTTGTCTCCTGTAACATTCTTTATTTTAAAGTCTATTTTATCTGATATGAGTATTGCTACTCCAGCTTTCTTTTGATTTCCATTTGCATGGAATATCTTTTTCCATCCCCTCACTTTCAGTCTGTATGTGTCCCTAGATCTGAAGTGGGTCTCTTGTAGACAGCATATAGATGAGTCTTGTTTTTGTATCCATTCAGCAAGCCTGTGTCTTTTGGTTGGAGCATTTAATCCATTCACATTTAAGGTAATTATCGATATGTATGTTCCTATGACCATTTTCTTAATTTTTTGGGGTTTGTTTATGTAGGTCCTTTTCTTCTCTTGTGTTTCCCACTTAGAGAAGTTCCTTTAGCATTTGTTGTAGAGCTGGTTTGGTGGTGCTGAATTCTCTTAGCTTTTGCTTGTCTGTAAAGCTTTTGATTTCTCCATCAAATCTGAATGAGATCCTTGCCGGGTAGAGTAATCTTTGTTGTAGGTTCTTCCCTTTCATCACTTTAAGTATATCATGCCACTTCCTTCTGGCTTGTAGAGTTTCTGTTGAGAAATCAGCTGTTAACCTTATGGAAATTCCCTTGTATGTTATTTATCATTTTCCCCTTGCTTCTTTCGATAATTTTTCTTTGTCTTTAACTTTTGCCAATTTGATTATTATGTGTCTCTGCATATTTCTCCTTGGGTTTATCCTGTATGGGACTCTCTCCAGTTCCTGGAGTTGGGTGGCTATTTCCTTTCCCATGTTAGGGAAATTTTCGACTATAATGTCTTCAAATATTTTCTTGGGTCCTTTCTCTCTCTCTTGTCCTTCTGGTACCCCTATAACGCGAATGTTGTTGCGTTTAATGTTGTCCCAGAGGTCTCTTAGTCTGTCTTCATTTATTTTCATTCTTTTTTCTTTATTCTGTTCCGCAGCAGTGAATTCCTCCATTCTGTCTTCCAGGTCACTTATCTGTTCTTGTGCCTCAGTTAGTCTGCTATTGATTCCTTCTAATGTAGTTTTCATTTCAGTTATTGTATGGTTCATCTCTGTTTGTTTGTTCTTCAATTCTTCTAAGTCTTTGTTATACATTTCTTGCATCTTCTTGATCTTTGACGCCATTCTTTTTCTTAGGTCCTGGATCATCTTCACTATCATTATTCTAAATTCATTTTCTGGAAGGTTGCCTATCTTGACTTCATTTAGTTGTTTTTCTGGGGTGTTATCTTTTTCCTTAATCTGGTACATAGCCCTCTGCCTTTTCATCTTGTCTATCTTTATGTGTATGTGGCTTTTGTTCCATGGGCTGCAGGATTGTAGTTCTTGCTTCTGCTGTCTGCCTTCTGCTGGATGAGGCTATCTAGGAAATTACTCCCTGATTCATGGGATGCAGAATGGATTTGAGTTCACAGGCCTGGTAACAACATTAATCTCACTGTATATCTCTCAGAATTCTTGGGGTCAAGTGCATTGTCAATGAGCAGTAATATTTTGAAAGAAATCTTTTTCTGTGAGCAGTAGGTTTCAACAGTGAGCTAAAATATTCAGTAAACCATGTTGTAAACAAATGTGCTGTCATTCAGGCTTTGTTGTTCATTTATAGAGCATAGGCAGAGTAGATTTAGCATAATTAAGGGCCCTAGGATTTTTGGAATGGTAAATGAGCATTGGCTTCAACTTAAACTCACCAGCTGCATTAACCCTTAATCAGAGAGTCAGCCTGTCCTTTGAAGTTTTGAAGCCAGGCATTAACTTCTCCTCTCTAGCTATGAGAGTCCTAGATGGCATCTTCTTCCAATAGAAGGCTGTTTCATTTACATTGAAAATCTGTTGCTTCATGTAGCCACCATTAATAATCTTAGCTAGATCTTCTGGATAATTTGCTGTAACTTCTACATGAACACTTGTTGCTTCACCTTGCATTTTTGTGTGATGGAGATGGCTTCTTTCCTTAAACCTCATGGACCAGCCTCTGCTGGCTTCAGACTTTTCTTCTGCAGCTTCCTAATCTCTCTCAGCCTTCTCTCTCAGGAGAGAATTAGGGCATTGCACTAGTTTTGGCTTCAGCTTAAGGGAATGTTGTGGCTGGTTTGATCTTCTATCCAGACCACTAAAACTTTCTCCATATCAGCAAGAAGGTTGTTTTGCTTTCTTATCATTCATGAGTTCACTGGAGTAGAGCTTTTAATTTCCTTCAAGAACTTTTCCTGTGTATTCACAAGTTGTCTGTTTGGCATGAGAGGCCTAGGTTTCTGCCCGTCTCAGTTTTTGACCTGCCTTCCTCACTAAGCTTAATCTTCTCTAGGTTTTGATTTAAAGTAAGAAATGTGGGATTTTTCTTTCACTTGAACACTTAGAGGCTATTGTAGTGTTATTAATTAACTTAATTTCAATTTTACTGTGGCTTAGGGAAGAAAGAGGCCTGAGGAGAGGGAGAGAGATGAAGGAATGGACAGTTGGTGAAGCAGTCAGAACACACAACATTTATCAATTAAGTTCACCATTTTATATGGTTGTTGTTCATGGTACCCCAAAACTTATAACAATAGTAACACCAAAAATCACTGACCACAGATACCATAACAAATAAAATAATATTGAAAAAGTTTGAAATACTGTGAGAATTACCAAAATGTGACACAGAGACACAAAGTGAGCAAATGCTGTTGGAAAAATGGTGCCAATAGACTTGCTTGATGCAGGATGGCCACAAATCCTCAGTTTGTAAAAAATACAGCATCTGCAAAGTATAATTAAAAGAGGTGTGCTCCCTCACCTCTGAGTGTGGGTGGAGCCTCTGAGTGTTATGAGATATCACACTCAAGATTAGGTTATGTTATATGGCAAAAGGAAGACTATGCTGAGCGGGCCTGACCTAATCATGTGAGCCCAGTAAAAGCAGAGGGTTTTCGTTGACTGGCTAAAGAGTAGGGAGTCAGAGAGAAGTGCTCTGAATGGCTTGGAAGAAAGTAAACACCTATGTTGTGAAGTGCCAATGGTGGCCACATGATAAGGAACAGGGGTGACCTCTGGGAGGTGGGAATCATCCCTAGCTAACAGCTATCAGGAAATTGGGCTATCAACCCTACAACTATAAGGAAATGAATTCTGCCAACAACTAATGAGTTTAGAAGAGGATCCTGTAGGTGAGGACTGTAGCCCTGGCTGACATCTGGATTTCAACCTAGTGAAATCCTGAGCAAAGAATACAGCTATGCCTTTCCTGGATTCCTGACCAACAGAAACTGTGAGATAAGATGTTTGTGTTGCTTTTAGCCACAAAGTTTTTGGTGATTTGTTATGCAGCAATACAAGACTAAAACAAATGGCAAAAGTGCATTCAGAGCAAAAGGGCGGTGACAGTTCTGCATTTGTTCTGGGGTAATCGTTCCTGTCCTGATGCTCTGTGCTCAATTGTTCATTTCAGTAATGTTGGCTATCATAGACTAGATGTTTACATCCTGTGACTAAGCATAAAATCACAGGTTTAGAAAGATTTTTGAATTTTTCTCTTCTCTTTGGGTCCTTATTGAGGCTTTGCAGCACAAGCTTTATCTCTTATCCGAATATTCCCAGTTTAATATAATTCAGAAGATGGTTACTTAAGTGCATAGCAAAAGCAAAGGCATTCCATGCCCTTTCTTGCTACTCCCTTCAAGTCTCTTCTAATTTCTAGGTGTAGAAAGTCAATATGGAAAATATAAGGTGCTTTATTGCTTAGTGAACAAAAAGGTGATAAACTTAGTTGCTCTCACAATCAGTAGAATTTGAGGTGCATCATAATCTAGATGAGAGTCTAAGTCAATAACTTGCCATATAATTATATATAAATAGGCTTAGAAGACAATAAATACCATAAGTAAAATACTAGAGGTCTTGGGAAAACCTTTCATAAGAAGATCTAAGACCTTTATGAGCAAGTCCTAGAGTCTTGTTATAGATTGAGTTGTGTTCCCCCAAAAGATATATTGAAGTCTAAACCCCCAGGTCTTAGAATGTAAACCCATTTGGTAATAGAATTGTTGTAAATATAATTAAAGATGAGGTCATATGGGAGTAAGATGGGTCCCTTATTCAATATGTCCTTACAGCCTTGTGAAGAAAGAGACACAGAGAGATCACCATTTGAAGATGGAGGACTAGAGTAATGGAACTACAAGCCAAGAAACCTCAAAGATTGCTGTCGAACCACCAGAAGCTAGGGGGAGGCATTTAATATTCCCCTACTGGTTTCAGAGGGAGCATGGCCCTATCAACACCTTGATTTAGACTTCTAGCATCCAGAATTGTGACAATAAATTTCTGTTGTTTTAATTCACCCAGTTTGTGGCATTTTGTTGCAGTAGCCCTAGGAAACTAATATCTGCTAAGGCTTTTACTGAGTTTAGAAAGTCTGACTTGCATCTGGCTTTATATGGTCTGAAGGTATTATGTACAAGGGGTCAGTCAAACCACAGAGCTTAGCTAACTGCTAACTGCAGAGTAGAAAGTGGCTGGGTTATCTCATAGAAATTCTCCTCCCTTCCCAGCCAGTCCTTCCAGTTTCAGGTGTGTGTGATCCCAATTAATAGTTTAATACTTCATCAAGGTATCCACTTGAGACACTTTAACTTGATTCACACTGACTTTGGTTCAAAAAATGCTAGATCTTTCCCTATTTATTTACACATTACCTATAAATGTCTACCTCCTTCCAACTTTTAACAACTTCACTTCCTTGAGAATAATTTTCTACTATCAATATATTTGCTAATATATTGAACAATGTTTCTCAACGTATGTTTCATGGACAATCAAAAGGTAGAGTTTAGTGAAAGACTTCTTAGGCCAAATTCATTTAGGAAATGGTGAACCAAGCAAAGCTAAGCATGCTTTTCCTCTCTTCCTTCTTTATAAAATTTCTCATGGCTTTTAATATGTTCACATCTATAAGGAATCTTTAAGGGATAAGATGAAGATGGGGAGAGTTTTACAGGATCTCCCAAAGTTATTTAGATACTACATTTTTTATTTTGAAGAAACATCTTGAGGACCAGTGTTTCTCAAACTATACTTTGAGAAATGCTGACCAAATCATAGGATTTTTAGAGGTGGAAAACAATTCGGAGGAAATTTATCCCAATCTTGAGACTTTAAGTTATAAAGTCACAAATAATTAATGGCACGACTTAAAACTCAGGTGTTCTGAAGCCCAACATTGTCAATGTCAAATATTTTGTACAACTTACACTTAAAAACAGAGCTCCCAAAATTACGTACATGTATTGTGGCAAAGCAAAATAATTAAGTGTAAGTTGTACAAAATTAAATAATTTTGTACAACTTACACTTAAAAACAGAGCTCCTAAAATTACATACATGTATTGTGGCAAAGCAAAATAAAAAGATCAAAGCATTATTATAAAGGAATTTACCAAGAACTGCTATATTTGCCCCATCCCATTTGCTGGAAGTCAACAAGAGCATCTAACACTTTGTAGACGTGCTAGATCAGTGGCTCTTTAACTTTTGGGGGACATGAACTTATCTTGATGTTGATGATAAGTTGCTTTTCTGTAATTTTCTAGTTTAAATTAAATATAAAACTGATACTCTTCTAGTCCCTAACTGATGGGTCAAATTCTCATCAGTACCATCTCATGAGGAGCCCAATTTTTAATTCACATGTGCCCAAGCATTTTCTGCAGCCTGATTAAATTACATTCCCAACTCCTTTGTATACTGTTATTTTCAAGTGTTATTAATGCTATTGTATTTAATAAAATACTGATTACATAGTAAAAAAAAAAACAACTGATGCTCTTTCTGTTATCTGAATAACACTCTCTAGAGTTGTTAGCATTTCTTTTTGATCAGAACTATGCCTGTTTTTCATGGGAGGAAACTGTTACCATTATATTTTGGCATTGTCTGTCCATGCAGAAGGCAATTCAGAAACAGATGGGGACCAGGAGGTCTACAAATGGGAGTCAGGAGAGTCAGAGAGTGGAGATGGAGAAAGAGCCTTCCAAATGAATGATGTAGGAAGAGCTGAGTCAAACCTGAGCTTTATTAAAGTTTCCTGTTTCTGTCCTGAAATTTGGAAATATTAGCATTCTGCTTTCCCCTTGGGGTTCACCCCAGCTTTTTCACAGACAAGGGAGGCAATGGCAAGCAGCCTTGTTCCACTGTCAGTCCCAGCGAGCCTGCATCTCCAGCCCTCGTGTTCTGTGTCCCTGCCAGCAAGTTGATAACTCCAAGAAGCTGATCTCATCTTAGGCACTTGGGAAAGAGTATGTGTCCTAGGACTGGGAAAATCTTTGTCAGCTCAGTCTATTGGGAAACATCAAAGATAACCATGGCAGTCTTCTCAAATCATTTTTCTTCTGTCTTATCTTCCTGACCTGATATAGAAAAACCCATAAAACTTAAGGATTATATGGACCTTTGGAGAGGTCTAGGATCTAGTCCATGGGCTTAAAACCATCAGTCCACGGACCATTTGAAGGACAATGGATGAGTTTCAAAGAGTCTGAGAATCCCTGAAGTGGTATGCAAATTTTCTAAGTCCATTTTTCTGGGAGTCCATAAGAGTCCATAGCTTTCATCAGATTCTCAGATAAGTTGATGTCCCCCAAAAGTTTAAGAGCCACTGATCTAGCCTAACTTTCCTCATTTAGAGGTGGAGGAAACTGAGTCTGTAAGAAGTGGAATGACTTTACTAATAAAATCATACAACTTTTAGTGGAAGTTAGGTTTGTAATACTCTTTCAGTCCAATTCAAATGAACCATCTAGCATTAGATGAATGACTTAAAAAAATAACATTTATTTGTATTTGGGCATTCAAATTTTGATGAGGTTCTCAATAATTGTGAGACATTTATAAGTGAAAAGATAGAGTTACTCCCTCTGCTATGTTCTTGTTCATATTTTATCCCTTACTCTTCTGTGAAGCATCTATTTTCCCCTAGTTACCTAGAGCCCATCCTCCTCAACAAGAGAAGCCACAACAATGAGAAGCCTGCGCACTGCAATGAAATGTAGCCCTCACTCACTGCAACTAGAGAAAGCCCGCATGCAGCAATGAAAACCCAACTCAGTCAAAAATAAATAAATAAATTTATATATAAAAAAGAATGGTATAATATGCCACCCATGATTTATTCTTAAACTCTTTTGCTCATCAATTGGTAAAATAATGTATTAAGGGAGTGACAGGATGTTACCTTGACAAAGTCAGGAGGAATCAACCAGGAGCCTTCTCTGGGTTGACCAACTGTGATGGTCAGAAGAAATTCAGAAGAATCATTGGACACTGTCCATGAAGAAGCCTTTGACTCAGACCTTAACTGTGATGATTGACATTGTGATTGTGGTAGCTGGAAAAAAAGGATATAGCCAAGAACCAAGTATACAGTTGGAGTCACTTCCAGCATAAGTTACAGCACTGAACACCAAATCTCAGGTAAGTGTACTTGTATCAATAAATTTAGCCTGATTCAAGATTATAGTCTCTTCTCTTTGGTCTCAGGTTCATATTTATGTATATATTAGTAAAAATTTGCAATCTTTTGGTATGTAAGCTATTTCCTTCTAGGGTCAAACTTTGTCTTTCCCTCTCTGGAACATGGTGAGTTATGACCCTACTTATAGGTCTAATGGGAACAAGAGATAGTTACGGTGGGTCTTGTTAAGAAAGGACACCCCTTTGCAAGACATCTGCCCTAGGGGAGGCATTACTTGAGCTTCAAGCAAGGAATGGTTAGTCACCTTAGACCTGGGAGGGCAAGCTACTTCCGCTGGCAGCTAGCCCTGCCTGGGTGTTAAATACTCAAGTAAGGGAGCCATTAGAGTTGAAGCTGATTCAGGGTTACACAATAAAATAATCGGCTATCTTCTGTGATACAGTATAGTTTCCAGCAAATCATTCTTCAAAAGTTGTGTTGCTGCACATAATTTATACCATCTTTCTGAGGAAGAGGCAAGTAGTGGAAAATCACACCCAAACAAACAAACAAAACACCTTGGTCTTAGAGTCATTTCAAGAGGATAAGGGCTGCAGCATCCTTCCATTTGGTCTTGGGACTTCTGTTGTTAGAATGCCAGCTTTAAAATGGTTCAACCACGAATACCCACATGGACCAAGTTCAAATACAAAAGGCTAACTTACATTTATTGTACTGTATTCATTTTCAACACAAGCTTTAGAACATTTACTTTCTGTTAAATCCACTTATCTAAGCAGTTATTGACAATAGAAACATCTCTGAATTTTTCTTTTGTTTCCTATGCTCTTCGTGGTTTTATCTTCCCCCAAACCTGCATCCTTCCTGTCTCCACCCCAGCTGAGATGTTAGCAGACAGCATGTAAACCAGAAATGCCTTTAGATATCTTCATTTTTTCTTTCCCAAGCAAAAAGGAAAGAAATAGTTATGGCCTCTTGGCTTTTATTTGAGTGTAATTGTCCCTTGCGTACCTCTCAAATTCAGCTGCACTCTCATAGCATAACATCTACTTTCATTCTTCTCATTTCCACTATTTAAAAAAAAAAGTATATTTAAAAATGATCCACCTACTTTAGAGACCCATCGTTTTTGGAAAAGGAAAAGACCCACATTAGATTATCTGGTTTCATCTTCCCACCTAGTGCCAGAGCTGTCTCCATAATGCATTTGCAAGCAATAATCTTGGTTCATTTAAAAAGTTTTAAGCACTAGCATTTGCAATATTCCCTTGGGGTATGATACACAAAGTAAGAGGCCTCACATAGGAAAATTTTCTTCTTTTCCCATTATAGACATACTTTACCCCCATATAAAATAGTTAAGAATAGATATAGGAGTAATATTTTGACTTGGTTCCTATTTTAAGATTTTCATACTCTAGGACTTTTAATTGAATAAACTCCCTTCTATAAATTCTATTAGAATTAGAGCTTTTCTGCATTGCATGCAGCTACCCTGTTTTTCTCTCTCTTTGCTTTTTAAATTTTTTAATTTAACATCTGTAGAACCAAGGTAGGTACTGAAATGTCAATGATATCCAATATTATTTATTATTTTTCACTTATTTACATGAATATTGCCCTACGGTTTGATGACATCCTTGATTTTAATTCTTTCTGTGTGGTGTGTTGGCTGTTTCAGAACTATCCTAAGCCTCTCCTTCAGGATTCAGCCTGGTTTCTGTGTCCTTTACGAAGCTTTCCCTTGCTAATCAGACCTTATTACTCTCTCCTTTGTCTGCATTTCTGACATCGTTCCTGACTTTGGCAGATTCGTGTCGTTATTCAGTTTCCATGCATGCTTGTGCTATAAAGTGGAAGATAACCCACTGTAATTTAGGAACTTGGTCTCGTCCACCTCTGTCACTGAGAGTAAGCCGACATAATACGTGTGCTGCTAGGTAGGGGGGTGAATTTTAAAATTCTATTTTCTTATGTTTTTTTCTTATAATTTGATCACTTCTTTATGATTCGGGCTTAAAAAACTTTAATAATCTGATTGTTCATCTAATTTAATATACTCAGATTTATAGTAAAATACTTGAGGCATTGTGACTCCATGGTTTGGAATCCCATCTGGTAGAGCCACAGGTTTCGATTTATCTCTTCAGTTTCCTCTGTAAGGAACTTTTAATTTGACACATGCTTTTCTTATTTATTGGATATAAATTTAGCTATGTACCATGTTACACTTGAGCACAAAAATTGCAGAATGCAATTAACTAGCTGCTGAGATAAATTTCCACTAATTGCGGAAAACTTATTCAGACTCTTCCAAGAAAACCCAGTTCAATTCAGTGATTTTTTGCTGAAATTCAGGATTATCTTCTTAGTTACATTTCAGTTCACCGGGTCTATTAGGCTGTTCTTTCTTGCTTGCTGTCTCATGGAGATATATGTTTGTGTGTGTGTGTACATGTTTGTGTGTGTAGGTGTGTGTTTATGTGTGTGTGTTTCCTGGTTGCTCTTTTTAAAAAATTGTCTAAGAAAGAGAAGGAACAAATGGGCTGTAGTTAGAGGAAGATTTGGGATCAAGGGGATGGTCTTTAACATGGAATAAGCTTGGTTGTGGGTACAGGCTGAGAAAAAGAATGCAGCAGTGAGGAAGAAGTATAAGATTGTCTAAATGTCATAGGGTTCTTAAAGAGGGGTAAGAGGTTGGGGTGCAGAATAGAGTAGAGAGATTCACTGCAAAGAGGAGGAAAGACAATTGTATGGAAATGAGAGGGAAAAATGGGAAGATCAATGTAGAGAGATAAATTTCTTACCCTGAACACTGGCCAGGCAGAGCAAGGTTAGGGACTATAGGACATTCTTCCAATCTGCTCCTGCCTATGTATAAGTATCAACTCAGAGAGAGTCAGAAAACCCACTCAGAGCAGCTTGTGTCAGTGACTTATTTTTCTGGTAATGTAGTTAAGGCCATCAACCCAAGAAAGTAGGGAGAGGCAGCAGGACTGAATACTTGAAAAAACTGATGACGATATGGACGAGCCTTAGAATGGAATATGGGAAGAAGCCTCTCACGGATGGAGAATTATCTGTCAGCACTGAAAATCCAACTGGGGTTCTAGGCCATAAATAAGTGTTCAAATTTTTTCATCTCATGGTTTGTGAAAGCTTTTTATCTAATGGCACTTAGCAACTTGTATATGGAGCCAAGAGGAGGAACAGCTGGATTGGCCCCGGAGTTGGAGTAATTTTAGAAAGGCAAAATGGGAAGAGAGTTTGGCTTATTAGTAAAAGCATGTTTTAAGTGATGGTTATAATAAACAGGGAAGAAAAATAGAAGGTGAAGGAATCAGCCACATTGGAAGACTCATTTAGGCTGAAGAATAAACTCAGCAGGAAAAAGGGAATGACAGAGCAAGGTGGACAAGAGAGCAGTGCTCTGAAATGTAACATCTTAGGGCTGGGGAAGGGCTAGGTGAAGACAGGGTGCCAGGCAGGGCCATGGGAAGAAATGGGGGAAGCAGGGTGGAAACGAAAGTTATGAAAAAAGGAAGTGGTCAGGGAACAGAGAGGTTGGGAGGGCCCTCTAAGTACTGAATTCCTTCAGGATAATGACCACCAGGATGCCACATAGCCTTGTTTCCCGACCAAGAAATGAAGATGGATGTTCCTGAAATATTACCCAAGCAAAGAATAAGTTTGTCTCTTATTCATGTTGCACAGCACATTGCCTGGGACATTGTTAGTGCTCAATAAGTCTTTGTTGAATGAATAAATGACCTACAGGTGATAGGAAAGTTTATGTTCTTCCGATGCACTTACTTCTCACATGAGACAAAGCAAATGATATTCCTTTGTTTTTCACCCAAGAAAGGATTAAAAGTAAGTGATGCTTAGAATTTGCAGAAGGTGTGAGTGATCTTGGCTTAAGTATGTCACCATTATGGACTTCTGTACCTGAACTTAGAATTAAAAAACAGTGAAGCAGGTCAACTTGTGTAAAATTCATATTTTCCATGAAATGCTTTTGTGGCCTTGGCCATCAAGATCTGGAAACACAGGGCAGTAATGGGGTACAGAGTGAGGTTAGGGTCTTTTCTGTGTCACAGCTGTGTCTCCCAGCCCTGTGTGGTTGAGAGGACCATTCCTGCATTTGGTTCCACGGAGAAAGGAGTCAGTCGCTGCACCTTCTCATCTTCAGCTTCCCTGTCCACTGCTTTCAGCAGGGCCGATGAGCAGGTTCCTGTCCCATCTCCTGTCTACTCCTAGTTATCAGGGTGGCGAAGCTAGAACAGGAATTTCCATGAGTGGCCTGTTGGCTATGAGATTCCACAGGGATAGAGGAGATGAGCTGGGAGCAGTCGTTTAAAGAGAACTGGTCCAGGTGGACAGGTGGGCCAACTACTTGGCTGTAACAAGCCAGAGTTACAGACTGAAGAAGCATATCCAGAGCCTCTGGTTGAACTTCAATGATCCCTGGGCTATAAGGGCAGCTTTTCCAAAGATGAAGCTGAGAAAACATCAGCCTTTCCCTGTGGTGTGTATGGCAGCTTGGATGGTGGTAGGAAGCCCGTGGGCAAGGAGGGCGTTTGGGCACGTTGAGCTCCTTGCCAAGTCAAGCTTGACTGCAGTGCAGGATGCTGGCCCATGCGTTCCATCTGCCCAGCGGCATTCACAGAGTCGCCACCCCCCAGGCTTCATCTCCAGTCTTGACTTTACTTCCTTTGACACTTGACCTCCTGGTGCTACTTTTTCTTGCCTTGGCTTAGCTCTTCTAGCTAGTAATCTCTTTGGCTCCTTTTTCAGTTTTTTGATATTTGGCTCATTCTTTCTGGCAAATTTATTTCCGATGACCTATCCTTTGGGGATGGTAATGGCATGGAAAAGGTGAGAGGAGGATCTGAACAGGTCCAGGAGCTATTTTACTCACTTTATTATGAGGATCTCATTGATATTCCAGTTATAAAGAATTGGTAGTAATACCAGACTTACATAGCTGTATATAAATAGGGCTGCTTTTGTATTATTGGCTTAAATATCAAATATTTGGAAAGCATTCACAATGCGTTCGGCAGATTTGTTAACATTGCCTGGGGTGCATCTAGTTTCAGAATCTCTGCCACAGCGTTTGTTGTGTGTTACTGCTCAGGGATCTTTAACAAGCCACCTGCTTGCTAACAATCCCTGTGCATTTGGGATAGAGAAGAACTGTCAGATTTTATTACTTGTACCCCTTTGGACCTTACATGGCTGGTGTTCAGCTCAGTGCAAATCTAGATTTCTGAGATTCCTTTTTTTTTTTTTTTTTTTTTTTTGCGGTACGCGGGCCTCTCACTGTTGTGGCCTCTCCCGTTGCGGAGCACAGGCTCCGGACGCACAGGCTCGGCAGCCATGGCTCACAGGCCCAGCCACTCCACGGCATGTGGGATCTTCCCGGACCGGGGCACGAACCCGTGTCCCCTGCATCGGCAGGTGGACCCCCAACCACTGCGCCACCAGGGAAGCCCTCTGAGATTCTTTTTCTTGAAAACTTTGGGCCTTTAGAAAGGATTTCCTTAATCAACTGAGCTCAGCTCACACGGTCCCTCTTCCAGTTCTTGCTGTAGACGACCTCCTTGTGGCCAACTTAGCCACACATTTTACTTCTGCAGATGTGCTTTCATTCTGAGTTTTTACGTTTCTGCCCTGGCATGCATTTTGTTCTGTCATCTTACTGCAACAGAGAAGAATAATTCTGCCTCGAGCAGTTTGGAATTACCACAAGGCCAAAACAAAAGGGCTTTTTGTTTTGTTGTCATGGCATGTTCAGGATTTCACTAGTTGGTCTAGTAATAAATTCTAAATATTTAAATATTTTAGAAGTTTAAATCAATTTTCCATTTTATCTTTTCAAAAATTACTTAATCATATTATTCCAGATAGGACCTATAAAAAGCTTTCCTGCTCTCAACATTTGCTTCTCCCTAGAAAAAGGAGCCAAGGATTTAACATCAGTAATTTTTATCTGTTGATTGGTAGTTTGATTGCATTTTGACTGAAACTCATTTGCTTTAAAGCATTACCGAAACTGGCAGATGTCTGTTAGGACTTTCACTTTAATTAAAACATTAAAAGGTTTTATCTTTCCTCTTAAACAGTTTGAGGTAACAGCTAGATGAGGAGATAAAATGTAGACACCACCTCAAGGTTACAATGGATCTGGTGTTTGCAGGGCAACTGGGTGAAGGTGGAGATGATAAAGGATAAGTGACACAGGAGGCAGCCAGGGCATCTTCCACAATGCTCCCTACACCCCCGTGGGAGAGGTCACTGATTCACTGGAGGGTGTTGCGAGTCTTTAATTTGTCACCAGATTCTTTCAGAACTGAGAGCTACTTGGCTGTGAGTAACAAAAACCCCAAGTCAGAAATGTTTCTCCAACATACAATTTTTCAGGTAGGCCATTTCTCTGACTCAAATTGTATAAATCCCCTCCCCACAAAGATATGTTGAAGTCCTAACCCCTTTGCCCTGACCCCTTTGAATACAACATTGTTTGGAAATAGGGTCTTTGCATACATAACCAAGTTAAGATGAGGTCATCCTGGATTAGCGTGTATCCTAACTGGGAATTTTGGACACAAAGACACACAAGGAGAATGCCATGAGATGATGGAGACAGAGATGTGAGGGATGCATCTACAGGACAAGGAAAGCCAAGGACTGCCCAGTGTAAGGGAAACACAGATTAGAAACAAAGCTTCATTTGAAACTAAGGAAAGACACTCATTCTTCCCTTTTCTCCCTTACTACAGAAAGCTATTAAGTATAAATTCTTCTTCTATCTCTTCCAAATGTATGTAAATCTCCTTAAAAGCTAAATAAGTCCCCCTCCTTCTGCCCCCAGGAATGTCTTTCTCAAGGACTTGAAATACAATCATTAAGGAAGATAATATCCCTGCCTCCCAGTTTCCTTGGGAGCCTAACTTCTGCAGGCCATTCACTTCTGCCATAAAGACACGAGAGGTTTCATTTTCCCTCAGATAAAGTCAATTAACAAACAGAGATGGCCACCCCAGTTACTAGGTGAACCTAGGATGAACTGTGTGTGACAGGTGGAGTTGTTAAGTCCTTTTAGTTGAGGGCTAGTCATTGTTTTTCTTGAGAACATGTATGGAATGGGTTGTATCTGCTTGGCTCTGTAAAGGGTGAGATTTGTGTCTGTCTCTGCAGTTTCTTAGTGGATTGCCTGTAATGGGCCTCACATTCTGGCTTAATGCTTAATTAATAATAAAATTGTTTCTTTCTCTTCTGCTTTATAGAGGCATTTTCTGGGTTGGGAGGAGATTTTGTTTTTAATTACATTTTCCCGACACCAGTGACCACCAGAAGCTAGGAAGAGGTAAGGGAGGATTCTCTCCTAGAGCCTCTGGAGG
This sequence comes from Delphinus delphis, assembly GCF_949987515.2. NCBI lineage: Eukaryota > Metazoa > Chordata > Mammalia > Artiodactyla > Delphinidae > Delphinus > Delphinus delphis. Next base: position 78,272,816 of record NC_082696.1, on the reverse strand, counting down.
GAGCGCGGCTCCGGTGACACATAGAATTCCATCTTCTAGCCTCAAGCACTGTGAAAGCATAAATGTCTGCTGTTTTAAGCCACCCAGTTTGTGCTAATGTGTTACGGCAGCCCTAGGAAACGAACCCATCCTTCGAGGGCAGGTATGGCAGCTCTGTTCCACAAAGTCCTCAAGCCTGAGACCTCTAGGTTTTTGTTCTTCCAGCTGGAGGGTGTGCTCATAGTCTAGATGGAGATCTGACACCAAAACCCTGCATTCCAACAGCAGAATTGGGCTAATACCAGTTGTTACTTAACTAACATTCCTGAAAGCTGTCACAGGAACTTCTACACCAGTCTCATTGGGTAGAGCTTAAGGGTCACACATCCACCTACAGCTTCCTTGAAATGTAGTGTTTATTCACTGTGGCCACGTGCATAGCTAAAAATAGGTTACTTGGAAGAAGGGGAAAAATGGATATTAGGGACCACTTGTAGTTTCTGAATGTTTCCACCTGCTCTCTGCTTGAATACATACATCACAAATTCTTTCATACTTTCCTAACCTGAATTTGCCACCTCTCACAACTTTTTCTCTCCCCAGGATGGTCAGAGTCATATTTTGTAATTTCTACTGGTCTGATGTAATTTGGTTTGTTAAAAAATATTTTCATATTCACACCACACTCCCTTCAATCTGACATCCTGAAATGCACTCCCATGACTGGAAAACAAGGCCCACTTCAGGCAGGAAGTGTTGCACCAGCAGGGAGACACTGGAAGTGCTTCACTGATGATGTGACTGTTACCACGAACGTGCTTTCCCAGTGAAAAATTGAATTCAAGTGAAATGAAATATGAAACTGTCCTTAAATAATCCGTACATGACCTAACTAAAAATAAAGCTATTATATTGCTGCATGTGGTACAGATTTTAAACTAAACTTTTGTCTTCCACAGGCATGGATATTCTAGAAAATATAAAAGAGAAGATCTTTAAAATGTTCTAAGCCTTATGTGAGAATTTATAGAATATTTTAATATTTAGCTTTTATAGTACTATAAAATGAAATTGATGTGGTCTCTTAAAAAGTCTAAATTTAGTTTTTTATTGACTATCAATTTTGAGGGGTGGAGTAAATTGTTGTGATGGGATTTCTGGGTTTCTAAGCTTGGTCCTTCAGTTTCATATTATATCTAAATCCTCACGCCAAGTAAAGTTCCCATCTGTTTCACAAAACATTGAAAGGCATTTAAATAGCATTCACAAATAGGTCTTTGAATGAAGAGGATTTTTCTTCTTCTTTTACACGTTTTGAATCCTTTGTTGAGCTCTCTTCTCACTTTAGTCTTGCTGTTTCTGTTTTGTTTCAGCAATGTGTACAGCACATTCTTGTTTGCAGTAAAAAGTTGTCATATGGATTGTTTTGACTGTTTCCATGACATGCAAATGAACAAGGATTTTAAAAAAATGTTCTTGGCCCTAAAAGAAACCATATTTATTTACACATCTAGGTAACCAGACCTCCTCTTAAACTTTATCACTTGTTCTTCTTCTAGCTGAAAAGAGAATATGTTTGTACTTTTATGAGAGATTGGCAAAATACCTGCTAACTCTCTGACTTCCTGCTAAATATCACTGTGGACTTTTACCTGTTTTATGGCTTTTTAGCTATTAATAGTGCTTTGGACAAAGGCTACCCCAGGGCTGCCTACAGTCATTGGGCAGAATTTGGACTGAGTAGGGCCTTCAGATTTCCACACAGCCAAATCCTCTGTGGGATCTCTAAGGGCCGTACTGCCCATTTGGAGTAGCAGAAGGAGGAAAACACAGGGTGTTCGTATCACAATAAATGATCCTGTCATATATGTCTGAAGGTCTGAGCTAGTTGTACAGATTTGGGAGCCATTGGTGTAGAGATGATAGTTGAAGATTTCTAAAAGGAAGAGTTTAAACAAAAACCTTAAGAAACTCTGGAGAGAAGGAAATGGGGCCAGAGAGGTCAATGGTGATAATGACTGGCTACTGGGTCTCCTGCTAAGAGACCAGTTTCAGTGTGTGTAAGAAAAAAGAGCCTGATTTTCAAGGGATGAAGAAACAAGTGAATGGGGAGATGCAAACAGGGGTACAGATGGCTTCTTAGGCAGGTGGGTGGTGAAGGGGAGAAACAGGATGGGAGAGCCAGGACAGGTTACCAAGGGGCAAACAGTTTTTCCCCAGACTAAGAAGGTTCTTGGTAGCCTTGTGTGCTGAAGCAGAGGAGAGATCAACAATGCAGGAGAACTGAACAAGGTCAAGGGGAGGCTGTTTTGAGTAGGGGAAAGGGCACAGGATTTAGACTCTGACAGTTCTTGCTAGAATCCTGGAACTATACCATTTTGGGCAAGTTAATCGATCCCCTGAGTCAGTTTCTTCATCAGTAAAATGAAACATAGTAAAATAGACTGATCCTAATATATAGGGGCTTAAGGAGACATGAAGAGATTGTCTGACGGCAACGCATGTGTTCTACGAGCAAAGAAACAAGACCCCGAGGAATAGAATGACTTGCTTAATGTTATGCAGGTAGTTAGAGAACTAGAATCTGCGCCCAGAATTTCTCATTCTCAGTCGTCTTCTCTTTTGTCGCAGTGTTGACAGATAGGAGAAACTTACAAGATGAATATTACCAGTAAAGTTCTATGTTGGCTTAAACTATGTGACTTTAGGAAGGTGGAGAAGACAGCTGGCTTGACCACAGTTCCTATGGGAAAGACGTAGGGGATTTTAGTTCCACAAGTGTAATATGAGTCAACAGCACGAGCCATTTCTGCGACGGGTGATATGGGCACGGCCCTTACTACCGCCAGGGACGCCCAGACTGACAGGGTCTGGCCAAGCCGGAGGGCTCTGTCCAAAGGGTGTCTCTTCCAAGAGGGTCGCTGGGCACTTGATGTGAAACCAGAGAGTGGGGGCGAGGGGGTTGAGGCAGAGATTTACTTTGGAGAAGAGTCTTAGGGATAAAACCATAATATTAAAAAAAAAACTATCCTGGGAAAAAAAGGTAAACTTGTAGCTTCACAGAGATCTGTCTGGGACCTTGGAAAGGAAACTTTGGAACAAAGCAGATTTTGGCTGAAAATGAGGAAGAACCAAGAATTTTAGGCATTAAAACATGACTTGGAGTTACGTCCCTGTGACGCAGTGCTTGAGGGAAGATGAATAAGCATTATCAGGGCTTGTGTAGGGGCCACTTTTTGTTTTTTTCAATAAACTTTATTTTAGAATAGTTTTAGACTTTACCGAAAAGCTGCAGAAATAGTAGAGGATTCTCAGCAAGCCCACTCACAGTTTCTAGAGACAACTTCAAAAGAGGAAAGATCTATCCAGGACTGAAAGAGTGAAAACTGTCTCAGAGTGAAAAAGGGAAAAGCAGCCCTGTCATTCATTAGGCTGGGAAGACAGACCCAGATAAATCAGCTCCCAAGGTCTTACGACAGCTGTCATGTGCTGTCGTGACCCTGTCTTTGAGTGACTTTGAGTGCCTTTTATGAATGATGACCCCAGATCTGCTTTCTATACCCATCTATTGCTGGGGATATTTAATTGCTAAGCCGACCTTGCTTCATGACAGCATCCGGTCCTTAGTTACCCATTTTCCCTAATCTTGTCCCAGAAACAGCAACCAACCCAGAGCTGGTCCCTACTTCCCTTAGGTTCTCTTTTCACAGAAGTCAAGCTTTACAAAAGCCTTCTCTCTTCCCTCCATCTTGCTGAGCAATGCTGTTGTTCCCTGGTAGCTCTGGAGCGCACTCCCTTGCTGCATCTATTAAATAAATCTGAGTTTGTCAGACCACAGTCTTGTCCTTGGTGGTCTTTGCCTGCTGAGGCTTTAACAACTTGTACAATAGGCGGTCTGGGGGCATCTGTGGTACCTTTTAGGGATTTGAAGCTGACTTTGTGCATGAGAAGATTGGAATGCCCTATTTGATGTGATTCTGCGGTCAATAGATGAGTGAGATAGCAAGCAGCCTTCTGGAGTGTCGGAAGTGAGGTTTGGTTGGTGAAGATGGAGCAGAAAGGCTCTGCTTTACTAGCTTCACACTTTTAGATACTGCTTCTGTTTTGGTCAATGGACAATTAGTTATGGCCATAAATCTAACAGCCCCCTCTCTTTCTGTAAATTCCATTGATTGAGCAAGTAGAATGCACTGGGTAGTGTGCTAGGTCCTTCCAGACATTATTTCTGGGATATCTTCACAAAATTCCAGTTTTCAGACAGGGAAGCTGAGGTTCTGAAAGGTTAAGTGACTTCTCCTGGGTCATAAGTACCAGAGCTAGTATTTGAAATTAGGGGCTGTGTGACTCTGCACTCTTAGCTACTGTTGAGCTGTTGCTTTACAGATTTTCAGGAGCACCCAGTACGGCAGGTTTCAATTGTGGGTTCTCCCTACCTTACCCCCTAACTCCTGCCAGAGTTGTATTTCAAAAAAACATTTTAACTTTTCTTAATTGCAAACTAGATCATTAGTAGACAGGGTACCTGCTTTCCCTGGATGTTCCCTGCACCATGGCAGAGGTAGCAGCACCTGGGAGCCTTCTGTGCTCCAGTTTGTCTCCATACAGACCAGTATCACCAAAGCCATCAACCCCCCCAAGCTGACCTAGTATCCCTCTCAAATTGAAGTGTGTATTTAACATGATTGCATGTTTTAATTAAGTCTTCTAAATCTCCGATATCTTTTTGTAAATCTTTTGCTTAATTAGGAGAAGCCAGTGGTAGAGTCTGCTTCTCTGACTTTTGGGTTCACTTCCTAGAAGAACCTTGAACTACCCTCGATCTGGAAGAAGTTGCTTGGGACATGGTACAAGTTGACTTTCAGGGTAATTCTTGTGTCTGTGGCCCAGTGAAATGTTCTTTTAATGTTTGGGAGACACCCAAAGGGAACCAGAACTTTCTTCTCCTTAAGAATCCTTCTCCTTAGGAATTCCTTCTTTCCTTAGGAATGAGTTACACTATTTCAATGGGCCAGCCAGTAATTTCTTGAGGACCACAGCACTCACATGGGCCCTTCCCTACTCCTCTTTCTTAAAAATCTCTAGGAGCAAGTGCTTGCCAGAAACGTGAGTGCTAACAGAGCTCCTGAGGATACCAAGCCTCTCCTCAGGTTTGGGTTCAGGTCACTTTGTTCTTTGTCAAAGTCTTCACTGGTGACAGAGTCTCTGTTAACTTTGTCCCTCCTCTGGAGCCAAGTGACAGCTTAACCACTGAAGAAATGATTCTCCTGAGTAGAAATGACAGAACATTTCCGTCTGGTAAGTAGAGAAGTTGGAGGATGGGAAACTACAGCGGCAAGAGGCTTGAGATGGGAGATGGGAAATATTTGATAGTCTTTATGAGGCAATCTTGGATACTGGTAAGATGACTTCATGGGGGGTATGCAATAGGAAAATGTGATATTTATTATAAATGTGTTTGGAGCAATAAATGCTTTATAGGGAAAAGTCCTATTCTTTGCAGGAAGTTGTACTCCCTGACCTAAAAGGTCTTTTTCCTTATCTAATACATCTGATTAAATCAAGGCTTGTGACTTGTGAGGAAATGTATCTAGAGACTACAGCTCCAACAGAGGAAGGTCAAAAGACCAAATATTATTTTAAAATATATTCCTTAGTAGGAAGCAGTTGAGTCCATAAAAGAAACAACACACACATGCAAGATTTGAAATCAGAAAGATCTAAAATAAAATCCCTACCTCGTTTCTCTCTGTGTAATTTTGTGCAATTTCCGTAGTCTCTCTGAACATCAGTTTTCTTATCTACAAAAGTGCGACAACAATAATCTTATAGGGTTTTCACTAATAAAAGTCCTAATTTGCATTTAGGAAAATTTATTTCATAATTAAAAGGACATAAGTAAGAGGTATATAGTGGACAAAAAATGGTAATTTTAATTATTATTATTTAGGTCCTATAAATAAGAAGGGACCCCAAAATCAAAGAATAGGTGGATGAGAACAGAAAAATTAAACTCTAGGATGAAGAATTCCTTTAAAATATAAGGCACGCTAAAATTCATGTTAAAATGCAATGAACAGTAGTTTATAGTAACAAAATCCATTTTGTGGGGAATGAAAGAATAGTTGGTGGCCCTTGGTTAGGGTGCTTTCCAGGGAGCAGCCTGAGTCTCCAAAGGGCAGCTTAGCCCCACCTTTGGCAGAGGGAACCCCGGGAGGGATGAGTAGGGAGTTCATGAATGCACCTGGCTCTATAAACTTGTGTTTCCCTTCCCAGACGTTTCAAGAGTCTGACAATCAGGAACCTCTCTTTGGTTGATAGGAAGGCTTGCAGGAGTGCTCTTAGAGTCCAATTACAGGAATTTAGTTCCATTTACGATTAGCCAGTTGTTGCTAAACTGAGGGCAAATAAGGAAGTGTCTAATGACTCAGATGGTAGTAGCAATATAATTTAACTTTTTCATAAAGATCTTCACGATGTTGCAAATTTTGCTCAGGTGATATTTGATCAGCGAACAAAACGGCCCAGATCGGTGGGTCACTTCCATGAGTCTATATCATTAAGATCCATTTTCCTTCCCCTTATTTTAAGACGTAAATCCCTATTCCTACAAAAAAAAAAGTCTTCACTGTCTCCAGCCCCAGGGATTTGATCACTTGTTTCCAAATTATATTCAAAATACACCTAAAGTCTCACTACAAACTTTCCCCAGTTTCTCCTGTTCTCACTGATCTCTCCTTCCTTTGGATCACGTAAGTTAGCACGGTTGTTAACTGTTGCATTTGGGTTATTTTTCTCTCCCTGACTGGATTGTAAATGTAAGGGCTGGGCTTACATCTCTTCCTTTTTTTGTGCTTCCCATGGTGTAGATCTTTGGAGGTGCTCTATAAATAATTATTGATTACATGATTTTTGGCACAAATGTTAATATTATAGTATGCTGAAGAAAAATACATTTATTTATTGAATTAGCACAAAAATAACATGCAAAGAAAGTATGAAAAAGAGCAATTCTCTTTTCACTTACTTTGGTTTTGCCTTGATTTAGTGGGATTGGTTTTTGACTAGTCCAGCACAAAAATAATCTGTTTTTCAAAAGTCTTGGTAAGAAAGGACTCCACCATGGATCTTTTAAGTCTTTCCTTCATATATGGTTTATTCTGGGGGGGTGGGTAGTAATACAAGCTCCTGCCCCTGTTCTTATTTTTAAAAAATTATTACTTTATTCCAGTGAGTACTGTTCATTCTTTTCAAAGAAAGCAATTCATGACGACACTGTAATACATCCACTAGATGGCAGGCGACTGTTAGAGAAAGAAGAGAGAGAACCTGAATTATTATTTTTGGGGATTGGTATATTTCCACTGAGCTGTCTCAGTCAACAGGCCTTGCCAATAACTCCATAATTTCTATAAAGTTCTTCAGCATTAGCTTTCCAGAGATTTTAAAAGCGATTGCAAAACATTCCATGAAATATACCAGCCAGATATTTTTCCACTACCACATTTAACTCTAGTCTGACCTTTTATTCCCCCTAATTTTCTTAAACCGTAAAGGGTGTCCTGATCTGCCATGGGAATTCAACTAATTTATAGTGAACAGAAATGCATTATTCAGAGAAATGGAGAAATTACATAAATTCTCATAAGAAACCTTCAGGTTAAATTTTATTTTGAGTTATTACTTTTCAAAACAATAGAGTGAAATACAGTTTTGTCTCTAAGCGTCTCAGGGCTGTTTGAGATGATCATGAACCCTGTCAGAGAACTCTCCATTCCACCTGTATGCTCACCTCCTAAAGACGTCAGAAAAGTGTGCGGGTGTTTGCATACCTTGACAAGCCTGGTGAGATTCCCTGTACCTTAGTGATGTGTATTTTCATCTTTCTTGGCTATAGTTTTCATGTGTCAGTCTTCTAGGGATGTTAATAAGATTCAGAGAAAGCTCTGAAAGCTCTACCTGCACCTCGAAATTAAGTGAAATAAATGAGACCAATTCAACTGTGCTGGCTCCCATTGTTTCCATAGAGTCACGGAATTCCCCATCACTATGAATGACACTTATGGTGAATTAACTAATTCACCAATTAATTTATGGCATTCAGACTATCCCTTAGAATTTATGTGTTATATTTAAAAAGCTACTGAACAGATATTACTATAAATGGGCTGATTACAAGGTTTATATTTGTTGTCACCAACGTTAGCAACCATGTCTTGTCTAGTTAGCTGAAAATGAAAGTCTCTAACAATACCTGGATAAATAAGCCTTTTGCAATTTTAGAAAACTGAAATTTTAGAAAATTAATTTTGAAATTAAGAAAATTTGACATAATGACTAAACTCTCCCCATCAGACAAATTCTGACTATCGTAAGAACAGAAATGAACAACACATGCGTTGCACAACTTTGTGATCCAAGGTTCTTTCCTGGCAGAGTGTTGAGTAACAAATGAGAAGTGACGTGCCTGGGGATGAAGGTGCTGTTTACCCAAGTGCAGCATCTGTATTCTACCATCCTCAGCTGTTAGGAATTTTTGATGGATATTAAGAGACCAAAGCCCAGGATTATTGATTTGGCCTCCCCCAATCCCATCCAGTAAATTAACCACAATAATTGGTTATATTTTATGCATTTAATTTCTACCTTTTCAATGTATAATGTATTTAAAAATTTTCCCCAAATCTGAGGATATTAATTTAGTAGAATAAAACAAACATGTGATTGTAATTATTACTGCATTGGTACATAGACCTACTAAAGAGGTTTTGTTCTGGCAGCAACCAAAGCTGGCCTTTGGCAAAACCTGTTAATTTAGCCTAAGGAGTCATTGGAGGAAAATACATTGAGTGAAAATTAATTAAGCAGTTTGTTCTTTAGTAAATATTTACTTAGTGTCCGATATTGCCAAAACAAAATAGATCCTTGAAAGAAATGGAAGGCAATGAACTCAAAATTCTTGCAACAGTTTCCACCCTGGTCCTCAAGACCTTTGGAAACCACTGGAAAGAATCTCACAATTAGATCAAGATGGCAGAGTAGGAAGATCCTGAGCTCACCTCCTCTCACAGGCAAACCACAGCTACTTACAGAGCAACTATCTCTGAGAACAACCTGATGACTAGCAGAAAAGATTTCCCCTAACTAAAGATATAAAAGAGGAGTCACAATGAAATGAGGGGCAGAGACATGGTCTAATCAGGACCCACACCCTGGTGGTAGTGACAGGAGGAAATAATAACCACTGAGGTCCTCCTAAGGGTGAGGAGTCCAATCCCCATATTGTGTTCTTCAGCCTGGGGCTCCTGTACCAGGAAGAGAAGCCCTCAAAACATCTGACTTTGAACACTGGAAGGGCTTACACTTGGGAGAGCCGAATGGCTGTAGGAAACTGAGGTTCCACTCCTAAAGGGCAAAAACTCACTTGCTCTGAGTTCCAGTGCAGAGCCAGCAGTTTGAAAGGCACTGACATAGACCTATTTGTTGACCTTGGACAGCCTCCTGGAGGGGCAGGGGGCAGTTGGGACTCCTTATAGTGACTGAGACACTGGAGACAGCCACTTTTGTGATCTCATTCTACCATTCTTACACAGGTGCTGGTGAGTGTTATTTTGGAATGTTCCCTCTAGTGTATTAGTGCTGGGGGCTTGTCCCATCTACCAGCATGCTGGCAGCACTTGCAGAACATCAGGCTTCATACCCAGCCATGCCAGGGCTTACCCCACTTACCAGTACACCTGTAGCAGTTGCATGCCATTGGGCTAGTCAGTCAGGCTGGGGGCCTATACCACTCACCAGTGGTCATGTGACAATGGGACTCTCAGCCAGCTGTGCTGGGGCTCTGCTTGCCAACCAGTTAGCCCCCAGTAGTCACATGTCACTGGGATTCAAAACCAGCTGTGCCAGGGGTTTGCCCTGCCCCTGCAGCACACCTGCAGCAAGAGCACAAAGCCAGACATTGCAATCAGCCAGGCCAGGGGCCAGCCCTGCATTCCAACATGCTGACAGCAGTCAGGACCTCCACAACAGAAAGGTGCATGCAGCCCACACAGAAAGACCCCTGAAACATCTTCCTCTGGTGGCCAGAAGGGAGTGTGCTTCTGGGCCCCATAGGACATTTCTCTATAACGCCACTTCTCCAAGATGGGGAGATGTAATGAACATATTTAATACAAACAAACAAACAAAAAACCCACAGAGAATTAGGCAAAATGAGGAAACAGAAGAATCTGTTCCAAATGAAAGAACAAGACAAATCCTCAGAAAAATAACTAAATGAAACAGAGATAAGCAATCTACCCAATAAAGAATTCACAGTAATGATCATAAAGACTCTCACATAACTCTGGATGAACACAGTGAGAACTTCAACAAAGAACTAGAAACATATAAAAAAAGATCAAATCAGAGTTGAATAATACAATAATTTAAATGAAAAATACACTAGAGGGAACCAACAGTAGATTAGATGATATAGAAGAACCGAACAGTGATCTGGAAGACAGAGGAGTGAAAATCATCCAAGCTGAACAGACAAAAGAAAAAAGAATTAAGAAAAATGAGGATAGTTTAAGGAACATCTTGGACAGCATCAAGTATACTGACATTTGCATTATAGGGGTCCCAGAAAAAAAAGAGAGAGAGAAAGAGGCAGAGAATTTATTTGAAGAAATAATAGCTGAAAACTTCCCTAACCTGGGGAAGGAAACAGACGTCCAGGTCCAGGAAGCACAGAGATTCCCAAACAGATTGAACCCAAAGAGATCCACATCAAGACCTATTATAATTAAAATGTCAAAAATTAAAGACAAAGAGAAAATCTTACTAGCAGCAAGAAAAAAACAACCAGTTACATACAAGGGAAGTCCCATAAGACTCTTCAGCAGAAACACTGCAGGACAGAAGGGAGTGGCACGATACATTCAAAGTGATGAAAGGGAAAAAAAAAACCCACAACCAAGAATACCTGGCAAGGTTATCATTCAGATTTAAAGAAGAGATAAAGGATTTTATATACAAGTCAAAAGCTGAAGGAATTCATCATCATTAAACCAGCCTTTCAAGAAATGTTAAAGAGACCTCTCCAAGTGAAAAAAAGGCCACAACTAGAAATAAGAAAATTATGAGAGAAAAGATGAGAGAAAAGGTCTCACTGGTAATGGCAAACATATAACAAATGTAGTGGATTAATCACTTATAAAGCTAGAAGGAAGGTTAAAAGTAAAAAGTAGTAAAATCATCTATATCTACAATAAGTAGTTAAGGGATAAGGGATACACAAAATAAAAAGATATAAAATATGACATCAAGAACATAAAATGTGGCAGGCGGAATAAAAATTTAGGACTTTTAGAATGTGTTCAAACTTAAGGATCATCAAAATAGACAGCTATATACATAGGTTGGTATATATGAACCTCATGGTAACCACAAACAAAACCTTTTCATAAATACATAAAAAATAAAAGAGAAAGGATCCAAACATAGCACTAAAAACAGTCATCAGATCACAAGGGAAAAGAGCAAGAGAAGAAGAAAGAAACAGAGAAGAACTACAGAAACAACCAGAAAACAACAAAATGGCAATAAGTACATACCTATCAATAATTACTTTAAGTGTAAATGGACTAAATACTTTAATCAAAAGACATAGGACGGCTGAATGGATGAAAAAACAAGACCCATATATATGATGCTACAAGAGATTCACTTCTGATCGAAAGACACACACAAACTGAAAATGAGGAGACAGAAAAAAGATAGCCCATGCAAACGGAAATGAAAAGAAAGTTGGGAAATCAATACTTACATCAGACAAAATAGATTTTAAAACAAAGACTGTAAAAAGAGACAAACAAGGACATTACATAATGAAAAAAAGAGTAATCAAAGAAGAAGATATAACAGTTGTAAATATATATGCACCCAATATAGGAGCACCTAAACAAATATTAACTGATATAAAGGGAGAAACTGACAGTAACAAAGTAGGGACTTTACCAACCCACATACATCAATGGACAGATCATCCAGGCAGAAAATCAATAAGGAAACACCATCTTTAAATGACATGTTAGATATAAATAGAACGTTCCAACCCCAAACAGGAGAATACACATTATTCAAGTACATATGGAACATACTCCAGGATAGATCCCATGCTAAGCCACAAAACAAAGCTCAATAAATTTAAGAAGATTGAAATTATATCAAACATCTTTTCTGACCACAACACTGTGAGACTAGAATCAACTACAAGAAAAAACTGCAGAAAGAGAAAGCCTAAAACCAAACAAACATGTGGATGTTAAACAATATGCTACTAAACAACAAATGGATCACTGAAGAAATCAAAAAGAAATCAAAGAGGGAATCAAAAATTTTCTGGAGACAAATGAAATCAGAAACACAATGATCCAAAATTTATAGAACACAGCAAAAGCAGTTCTAGGAGGGAATTTTATAGCAATACAGGCATACTTCAGAAACCAAGGAAAATCTCAAATAAACAACCTAACCTTAAATCTAAAAGAACTAGAAGAAGAACAAACAAAACTCAAAGTTAGTAGAAGGAAAGAAGTAATAAAGATCAGAGCAGAAATAAATGAAATAGAGACTAAAAGAATCAGTAGAAAAGATCAATGAAACTAAGCTGGTTCTTTTAGAAGATAAACAAAATTGATAAACCTTTAGCCAGAGTCATAAAAGAAAAAAAAAGGGCCAAATAAAAAAAATCAGAAATGAAAAAAGAGAAGTTACAACTGACACCACAGAAATACAAAAGCACCATAAGACATTACTACAAACAATTATACTCCAATAAAATGAACAACCTAGAAGAAATAGATAAATTCCTAGAAATGTACAAGCTCCCAAGACTGAATCAGGAAGAAATAAAAAATATGAGCAGACCAATTACCAGTAATTAAATTGAATCAATAATTAAAAAATCCTCCTAGAAAACAAAAGTCTAGGACCAGATGGCTTCACAGGTAAATTCTACCATACATTTAAAGAAGAGTTAACATGTATCTCTCTCAGACTACTCCAAAAATTAAAGAGAAAGAAACACTTCTGAACTCATTCTACAAGGCCAACAACACCCTGATACCAAAACCAGACAAAGACACCACAAAAAAAGAAAAATGCAGGCCAATGTGACTAATGAACACAGATGCAAAAATACTCAGCAAAATATTACCAAACCAAAGTCAACAATAAATGAAAAAGATGATACACCATGATTAAGTGGGATTTATCCCAGTGATGCAAAGATGGTTTAGTATCCACAAATAAATCCATGTGATGCACCACATTAACAAATTGAAAAATAAAAATCATATAATCATCTCAATACATGCAGAAAAAGCCTGTGACAAAATTCAACATCCATTTACTATAAAAACCCTCCAGGAAATGGGTATAGAGGGAACATATCTCAACATAACAAAGGCCATATATGACAAGCCCATAGCTAGCATCAGACTCAATAGTGAAAAGCTGAAAGCATTTCCTCTAAGGTCAGGAACAAGACAGGGATGATCACTCTCACCACTTTTATTCAATGTAGTATTGGAAGTCTTAGCCCAGCAATCACACAAGGAAAAGAAATAAAAGGAATCCAAATTGAAAATGAAGAAGTAAAACTCTTTGCAGATGACATGATATTCTATATAGAAAACCCTAAAGTCTCCACACAAAAGCTATTAGAACTAAGGTATTAGTATAGCTGTGGGATACAAAATTAATATACAGAAATCTGTTGCATTTCTATACAGTAACAACAAACTATCAGAAAGAAAAATTAAGAAAACAATCTCATTTATAATGGCATCAAAAAGTTAAAAATACCTAGGAATAAATCGAACCAAGGAGGTGAAATACCTGTACTTAGAAAGCTACAGGACATTGATGAAAGAAATTGAAGATGACAGAAATAGAAAGATATATTATTCTCATGGATTGAAAGAATTAATACTGTTAATATCACCACACTAGCCAAGGCAATCTATAGATTCAATGCAATCCCTATAAAATTGCAGTGGTATTTTTCAAAGAACTAGAACAAATAATTCTCATATATGTAGGGAAGCACAAAAGACCCCAAATTGCCAAAATGATCTTGAAAAAGAAGAAGAAAGCTGGAAATATCATGCCTCCTGACTTCAGACTATGCTACAAAGTGACAGTAATCAAAATGATATGGTACTGGCACAAAAACAGACACATAGAACAGTGGATCAAAATAGAGAGCCCAGAAATAAACCCATACTGATATGGTCAATTAATCTATGGCAAAGGAGGCAAGAGTAAACAAGGGGGAAAAGAAAACATCTTCAACAAATGGTGTTGGGAAAACTGGACAGCTACATGCAAAATAATCTAACTTCTTTACCACACCATATACAAAAATAAACTCAAAATACATTAAAGAATTAAATGTAAGACCTGAATCCACAAAACTCCCAGAATGAAACATGGGCAGTGTGCTCTTTGATTTTGTTCTTAGCAATACTTTCTTTGGATCTATCTCCTCAGGCAAGAGAAACAAAACCAAAAATAAACAAATGAGAGTACATCAAACTAAAAAGCTTTTGAATAGTGAAGGAAACTATCAACATAATGAAAAGACAGCCTACTGAATGGGAGAAGAAATTTGCAAATGATATATCAGGTAAGGGGTTAATATCCCAATTATATGAAGAACTCATACAACTCAGTATCAAAAAAACAAACAACTTGATTAAAAAATGAGCAGAGGACCTGAATAGACATATTTCCAAAAAAAACACTTACAAATGGCAAACAGGCACATGAAAAAATGCTCAATGTCACTAATCATCTGGGAAATGCAAATCAAAAGCACAATGAAATATCACCTCATAGCTGTCAGATGGCTATTATCAAAAAAACTACAAGTGACAAGTGTTGGTGAGGATGTGGAGAAAAGGGTTCACTAGTACACATTTGGTGGAAATGTTAATTGGTGCAGCCACTATGGAAAACTGTATGGAAGTTCCTCAGATAATTAAAAACAGAACTACCATATGAAGCAGCAATTCTACTTCTGGGGATTTTTCCAAAGGAAATAAAAACACTAAATTTATGTTTTTATATGTGTACCCCTATATTCTTTGCAACATTATTTACAATAGCCAAGAAATTGAAGTAACCTATGTTCCTTGTTAGATGAATGGATAAAAAATAGTGGTATATATATATATATATATATATATATATATAGATATAGATATAGATATAGATATAGATATAGATATAGATATAGATATAGATATAGATATATATAGATAGATATAGATAGATATATAGATATATATATAGATATATATAGATATAGATAGATAGATACCACTCTTTATACAAATATAAATGGAATATTATTCAGCCGTAAAAAGAATAAAATCCTAGAGGGTATTATGCTAAATGAAATGTCAGACAGAGAAAAAAAACACTATAAGATTTCACTTATATGTGGAAACTAATAAACAAAACACATGAACAAATATAACAAGACAGAAACAGATTTATAGATACAGAAAACAAACACATAGTTGCCAGAGGGGAGGGGGATGTTGGGATCAGTGAAATAGGTGAGGGAGATTAAGAGGTACAGTGTTCAATTATAAAATAAATGTCACACAGATGAAGTGTATAGCATGGGGAATACAGTCAATATTATTTTAACATCTTTGTTTGGTGACAGATGGTAACTAGACTTATCATGGTGATCATTTTGTAGTGTACAGACATATTGAATCACTGTGCTGTACACCTGGATCTAAAACAGTGTTGTAGGTCAATTATACTTTAATTTAAAAAGTTGTGTTTTCTTCCAGAGATCCTCTGAATGGAATGCTCTCTGTAATGGGTTGAATGATTGCCCCTCACCAAGAGGTATGTTTGCATCCTACCCCTTGGAATCTGTAAATGTTACCTTATTTACTGATGTAATTGATTTAAGTATCTTGAGATGATATCAGGCTGGGTTATTCAGGTGGGCCCTAAATTCAATGAAAGTTCCTTTAAAGTGGTAGAAGATGGAAGAAGAGATTGGAGTGATGTGACCACAAGGCACAGAAGCCAGCAACCACCAGAAGGTGGGAGAGGCAAGGAATGGAGTCTCCCCCAGAACATCCAGAGGGAGTATGACCCTGCCAATGTCTTGATTTCAGTCTTCTGGCCTCCAGAACTGTGAGAGAATAAATAAATTTTTGTTGTTATAAGTCAAAAAAGAAAAAAGAAAAAATATACTCAATATCACTAATTATCAGGGGAAAATAAAAGCACAATGAGATATTATTTCACACCTGTCAGAATGGCTGTTATCAAAAAGACAACAAATAATAAGTGTTGGTGAGGTTGTAGAAAAAAGGAAATCCTCATGCACTCTTAGTAAATTGGTACAACCATTATGGAAAATGGTATGGAAATTTCTCAATAATTAAAAATAGAATTACTATATGACCCAGCAATTCCTCTTCTGGGTATTTTTCTGAAGAAAACAAAAACATGTATTTGAAGAGATATATGCACTCCTATGTTCATCACAGCATTATTTATGGTAGCCAAGATATGGAAGCAACCTAAGTGTCCATCAAAAGATGAATGGATAAAGAAGATCTGGTATACATATAATGGAATATTACTCAGCCATAAAAAAGATTGCATTTGTGATAACATGGATGGACCTTGAGGGTATTATGCTAAGGGAAAGAAGTCAAAGGAAGACAAATGCCATATGATTTCACTTATATGTAGAAACTAAAAACTCAAACAGAAACAGACGAATAGATACAGAGAACAAACTGATGGTTGCCAGAGGGAAGGGGGATGGGGGAATGGACAAAATATTAATAGATGAAGGGGATTATGAAGTACAACCTTCCAGTCATACAATAAATAAGCCATGGGGATGTAATGTACAGCATAGGGAATAATTACTCTGTATGGTGACAGTTGGTAACTAGACTTATTGTGGAGATCATTTCATAATGTATATAAATGTTGAACCACTATGTTGTACACCTGAAACCAATATTGTATGTATGCTTCAATAACAAAAGCTACAATCAATGTGAAACAGATGGGCAACCTAATTTTAAAAATGGAAAAAAATAATCTCACCATTAGATCTAGCTGGCCCAGTCTCTGCATGTCTTTTAAAGATTGTCTATGGTGCTAGGGAGTGTTCTAATTTCATTCCTTTACATTTAGCTGTAAATTGGTACAGCCACTATGCACCCCAATGTTCATTGCAGCACCATTTACAATAGCCAGGACAAGGAAGCAACCTAAATATCCATCAACAGAGGAATGGATAAAGAAGATGTGATACATATATATAATGGAATATTACTCAGCCATAAAAAAGAACAAAATAATGTCATTTGCAGCAACATGGATGGACTTAGAGATTGTCAGACTGAGTGAAGTCAGACAGAGAACAGCAAATAGCATGTGATATCACTTACATGTGGAATCTAAAAAAAAAAAAGGTACAAATGAACTTATCTACAAAACAGAAATAGAGTTACAGATGTAGAAAACAAACTTATGGCTACCAGGAGGTAAGGGGGGGGAGGAGGGATAAATTGGAAGATTAGGATTGACATATACACACTACTATATATAAAATAGGTAACTAATAATGACATAATGTACAGCACAGGGAATTCTACTAAGTACTTTGTAATGATCTATATGGGAAAATAATCTAAAAAAGAGTGGATATATGGATATGTATAACATTCACTTTGCTGTACACCTGAAGCTAACACAACATTGTAAATCAACTATACTCCAATAAAATACAATTTAAAAAAACAGAAATAAAGATTGTCTGCTTTACAGCCATCCTATGTGTCCACGCTCCTCATTCATATGTATTCCCAGCGGCCAGCTCAGTCTCTGACAGGTTGTGGTTGCTAAATGACTGATTGTACATGCTATGGGTCCTTGAAATGGATGTTGAGCCTTTTGTTCATATTTTGATTTTTCATTTAAAGTCTAACTGTCTGGCTTTTAAAATTTTATTTGTATTTTGGAAATCAAATTTTATTTTGGTTAACAGATCTTCCTAGATGCTCTGAAACCAAATTTGAAATTCTTTTTGAAATAGTTACCTGGGTGATTTTCAGTTTGGTTTTCTGCCTTAACTACCTGGTGATCATAACCTCCTAGATTGCCTGAGAGTAGAGTGACTTTATAATTGCTTGTTTCCAAATCAGGACACTTTTGAGAATGAAAGGGCATTTAATTAATAATTATGCCAGACAATAGGTGAAAATTGGAACTGTCCTTGGCAAACTGGGATATATGATCACTCTACTTAAAACCGCCTTTTTAGCCTGGCTTGTTCTTGCCCTTTCTGCTCATATTTGGGGGGTCAATTTATTTAGATGACCAGTTCCAATGTAGGTGATGATCTCATAAGACTTTCTGACTTTTCTTGTCAGCTTATCAGAAAGTCTTAGCACAGTGGGCGACTGAGTTTTTTCTTCCTTTTATTTCTAATGACTTTATTGAGGTAGAATTTACAGATAAAATTGCACATTTAAAGTATACAATTTGATAAGGTTTGATGTATTATACTCCTGTGAGACTATCACAATAATCAAGATAGTGAACATATCCATTGCTCCCCAAAAGAACCCTCCTTCTTACCTCTCCCCCACCCCAAAAGACATTGTGAAGCAAATAACAAGAAAAGCCACAGACTAGGAGAAATGTTTTCATATTACATATCTTATGAAAGACTTATGTTCCAAATACATATTTTTTTTAAAACTATTGAAACAATAATAAGAAAACAATCCAATGAAAGACAAAAATACTTGAACAGACACATCACCAAAGATGATCTATGAATGATAAAGAAGAACCTGAAAGGATGTTCAACATTATTAGTTGTTAGGGAAATGCAACTTCCTTCCTCCAGCTCCGTTTTTCTTTCTCAAGATTACTTTGGCTATTCGGGGTCTTTAGTGTTTCCATACAAATTGTACAATTTTTTGTTTTAATTCTGTGAAAAATGCCATTGGTAATTTGATAGGGATTGCATTGAATCTGTAGATTGCTTTGGGTAGTACAGCCATTTTCACAATATTGGTTCTTCTAATTCAGGAACATGAAATATCTCTCCATCTGTTTATGTCATCTTTGATTTCTTTCATCAGTATTTTATAGTTTTCTGAGTACAGGTATTTTGCCTGTTTAGGTAGGTTTATTCCCAGACATTTTATTCTTTTTGTTGCAATGGTAAATGAGATTATTTCCTTAATCTCTCTTTCTGATCTTCGTTGTTAGTGTATAAGAGTGCAAGAGATTTCTGTGCATTAATTTTGTATCCTTCAACTTTACCAAATTCATTGATCAGCTCTAGTAGTTTTCTGGTGGCATCGTTAGGATTTTCTATGTATAGTATCATGTTGTCTGCAAACAGTGACAATTTTACTTCTTCTTTTCCAACTTGTATCCCTTTTATTTCTTTTTCTTTGATTGCTGTAGCTAGGACTTCCAAAACTATGTTGAATAAAAGCAGTGAGAATGGACATCCTTGTCTTCTTCCTGATCTTAGAGGAAATGCTTTCAGGTTTTCACTGTTGAGTGTGATGCTAGCTGTAGGTTTGTTGTATATGGCCTTTATTATGTTGAGGTATGTTTCCTCTATGCCCACTTTCTGGAGAGTTTTTTTATCATAAATGGGTTTTAAATTTTGTCAAAAGCTTTTTCTGCATCTATTGAGATGATCATACGGTTTTTTTTTTGTTTTTTGTTTTAATTGATGATTATTTATTTATTTATTTAACATCTTTATTGGGGTATAATTGCTTTACAATGGTGTGTTAGTTTCTGCTTTATAACAAAGTGAATCAGTCATATGGTTTTTATTTTCAATTTGCTGATGTGGTGTATCATGTTGATTGATTTGTGTATGTTAAAGAATCTTTGCATTCCTGGGATGAATCCCACTTGATCATGGTGTACAATCCTTTTAATGTGTTGTTGGATTCTGTTTGCTAGTATTTTGTTGAGGATTTAAGTTCATCAGTGATATTGGTCTGTAATTTTCTTTCTTTGTACTATCTTTGTCTGGTTTTGGTATCAGGATGATGGTGGGCTTGTAGAATGAACTTGGGAGTGCTTCTTCCTCTGCAATTTTTTGGAAGAGTTTGAGAAGGATGGGTGTTAGCTCTTCTCTAAATATTTGGTAGAATTCACCTGTGAAGCCATTTGGTCCTGGACTTTTGTTTTTTGGGAGATTTTAAATCACAGTTTCAATTTCATTACTTGTGATTGGTCTGTTCATATTTTCTATTTCTTCCTGATTCAGTCTTGGAAGGTTGTACCTTTCTAAGAATTTGTCCATTTCTTCCAGGGTTTCCATTTTATTGGCAGTGAGTTGCTTGTAGTAGTCTCGTATGATCCTTTGTTATTTCTCTGGTGTCAGCTGTTACTTCTCCTCTTTCATGTCTAATTTTATTGATTTGTGTCCTCTCCCTTTTTTTCTAGATGGTTCTGGCTAAATGTTTATCAATTTTGTTTATCTTCTCAAAGAAGCAGGTTGTAGTTTTATTGATTTTTTCTACCGTTTTCTTCCCTTTATTCATTGTGATAACATTCACTGCTGGCGTTTTAGGCACTGTCTTATTTCTGCCTTACACTTTTGGCTGTCCAGTTCCTATTTCTCCCTTTTATCCTCAGGTGTCAGTCTTCATTGAACTTGTTCTATAAAGCCTTACCTGATATTCCATGTGTTTATTTTAGTCCTCCTTTTTTTCCCTAATCATAGCATTTAATAGACCATTGTAATAGTTTGTTCACTTGTCTGTCTACCCCACTAAAATGTAAGCTCTTTCAGGACAGGGGGATTGTGTGTCTCCTTCTCTAATATACCCAGCATGTAGAACAAGTTGCTGTTAAACAAATATTTGCTGACCACAACCTTTGTATATTATGACTTTGAGGCAATAGAATGCACTCTTCCCTACTGGAAGAACCTGGAAAAGCCTGATCAGGAACAGGGGACCCTAGATCTCCCAGTATGGTATAAATAAATGGATTCCTCATATAAAAATACAAAAACCCTCTGAAGATTGTGTAAAGGAACTCTCTGATGGGAAATGTCTGAGTTTGAGCTTTAATTGTTCTACAACATTCTCCCTGAGTTCTTGCCTTTCCTTGTGGCATCTATCACTTCAATTCCCTTGCACTTGCACTTCTTGACCCTCAAGGTTCAAGTTTTTCTCTGTCATAAATGTGAAAAAGTATTTTTTGCTTTTATTACACTCAGCTGAAAGAGTATGCCTTATTTCCTTAGCATCTGGAAAATATTCATTTTGGACAGCTTATATAATTTAAGGGCAAGTATCAACTTCTTTAAGCTGAGTCTTTTTCCTTATTCAGCTTTTCTTGCTGAGGATCTTCCTCTTAGATGTGGTTGCTGGTATGAGATGAAACCCACAACAGAGCTGTAGATCACTAACAAATGACACTTTGAGGCACCACTGGATGATTCCAACTTTCTCAATTCAAGGTTTTAGTTCTGCTCTCCTCTGAAATCTGGGGTATAATCTCATCAGGTGAGTCCCTTAACATACATACCTATGTGCATACGTACATACAATATTCAGAACAGAAACCCTGACTGAATTACCCATTGCACTTAAAAAATGTAATATCCTTGTTATACCATAATCATGACTTGCACAAAACAAGAGTGAAACTAATCATTGCACATGATCCAATATCTAGACTTAAATTCCTTTGGATATGTTTGTATGACCTGCAGAGACTGGTAGGATATTCTAGAACAGGTCTCTGAGTGTGGTCCCTGGACCAGCAGCAGCAGCATCACCTGGGAACTTGTTACAAATGCAAATTCTAGATCTCTGCCCAGACCTCCTGAATCAGAATGCTGGAGGTAAGACCCAGAAATCCATTTTTAGCAAGCTCTTCAGGTGAGTCTGAAACACTTTCAAATTTGAGAACTGCTGTTTTAGGAGAATCATCTCCATTCCAGAATAATATATATATAGAGTTGATTGTATTCAACTATCAAGTGCTTTGGTAATGGGTAGAACATTAAATAGCAACTAGTAAAACTTTACCTCTTCCAGCAAGTTTCACTGCTAATGTTCAAATAGTTTTGACTGTAGTAGACCTTGGAACAAAAATGTTAAGAGGAAAAAGAGAAATTTGAGTTCACCCACTATCCCTACCCTCTAGGGTTACTGGTAAATCTACTGAGTTTAGTAAATTTCCTGAAAACTCCAAAATAATGATAAAATATGAAGAATGTAGATATAATTAAATTTCATTAGTCATCTATATGACTCATACAAGAATTTGTTTTTCTCAAAAATTTTAATTGAATGTAGTGTCCAAAAAGTTATTTTAGTAGAAGAATTTTCAGAATGACTCTTTCAAGGAAACAATTGCCGAGTACCTCACTATTGAACTGGTGTGAAGTCTGGTTGCCACAGAGCAACAAATAAATAATACAAGTGAACACAACTGCCAAGGCACTTGTTAGAGTTTATTCTCCAAGGAAAATAGTTAATTATACTGCATAGTCTTAAGGAGTAGAATTCAGTTTTTGTTATTTATAGTTTTCTCTGAGTCATTGTTTTTTGTAATTATTCTTAAATCTCTTAGGGAGCTCTTAATGATTTTAAAGCATTGAAGTTGGAGGAAAATAAAATAATAACTACTTAATAAACAAACACAGAAAATACCAAATGCCATAATTTTGCTCCATGTGTTTTATCCAAGTGTTTTACCTTATTTCCATTTATACAAACATTTGCCCCTTTGCCAGCACACCTGAATATATTCTTTTCAAACAATGCTTTTACCACTTACAATCTGTACAATAATGTGGCTATTGTAGAGGTATTTTGCTTTGATTTTCCTTTTCAAAAAATATTATTAAAACTTACCAACAATGTTTTAAATTAGTAGTGTTTTCTCATCGACTCCCACCATCATATTAGAAGTGCTTTCCCCCAGGGGGACAGAAAGAACCTTTGACCCAAGATGTGAAATATTTTAGATCAAGAAACACTTTTAAGAATGTGACAAACTATTATTATTTTATAGGAAAACAATAATTTTTCTCAGCTATTAACATTTTAATTCAAATGCTCTCAGCAATTCAGCTCAAATACTGGAAATTTTAATGCTTGCCAAGGATGTTTGGGAAAAGAAAGTCTTTGTTTAAACAAAATAGAGTAATCTCTAGGGTTAAAAAAAATCTTCTCATAGAGTTTCCAACACCTATCTTTGTTTTACTTTCTGGCCTCCTTCCATACAGCTTTACTACAGATGGTGAGGCCACAGGGAAAACACAAGGTTTTGGTTTTCATTTGCAAAAGAGACATACCCAGGTTAAAATTCTCTGTTTCTTCTGCTACATTACCAAAAGTGGTCTTGTAGGGACCCTGTAAGTTAATTTATAAGAACAAAGAGAGGAAAAAAACAGAGGTTTTTAAATCCATGTAATAGACTGGAGAAGAGATAAAATTAATAGAGAGAAAGATGGAATCAGCATGGCTGGTGGAAATGAGAACCATCTAACTACCAACTAACACATGTAACATCTAGCTAGCACTACTACCAGAAGATTACTAAAATAATACAGTGATCCTGGCAGAAGCTATTTTAAGTGTACATATTGAATCATTTAATGTACAATATAAATCACATCTCAGATTGCAATTTTAACACTAAGAAGTGCATATTTAACATGAAGAAATTCACTTACTTATTAACTGAATTTGATCTATACATGATTATTCTAATTATTTTTCATTCCAAATCAATTCTAAATTATCACAAATTCTGGATGAATTAGTTCATTAATTAAAAACAAGAACAGTAATTTGAAAAGATACACGCACACCAATGTTCATAGCAACATTATTCACAATTGCCAAGATATGAAATCAACCTTAGTGTCCATTAACAGATGAATGGATAAAGAAGATGTGGTGTATACACACACACACACACACACACACACACACACACACACACACATGCAATGGAACACTACTCAGGCATAAAAAAGAATGAAATTTTGCCATTTGCAGCAACATGGATGGACTTGGAGGGCATTATGCTAAGTGAATTAAGTCAGACAGAGAAAGACAAATACTGTATGATATCACTTATATGTGGAATCTAAGAAATTCAACAAAATAGTGTATATAAAAAAAAGAAGCAGACTCACAGATATAGAGAACAAACTGGTGGTTACCAGTGAAGAGAGGGAAGGGAGGAGGGGCAACATAGTGGTAGAGGATTAAGAGGTACAAACTGTTAGGTATAAAATAAGCTACAAGGATATACTGTAAAACATGGGAAATATAGCCAATATTTTATAATAATTATAAATGGAGTATAACCTTTAAAAATTGTGAATCACTATATAGTACTCTTGTAACATATGATATTATACTTCAGCTATACTTGAATTTTTAAAAATTTAATTAAAAAAACCCCCCAACAATTCAAAGAAACAAAAACCAAAAAACAAACACAAGTTAGGTGCTGTAGCAGATATTATACTGCTGGTGGATTTCTGGTGCCCTTCTGCTTCCGTGGTTGTGCTTCCTGCCTCTTTGAAATTAGCCGGCCACGTGATCAACTTGGAAAATTGATGTTAATAGAAGTAACTCTCCAGCTTTTCCCACATGTAAAGATGAACCTGCTACCATATGGGTTCCTGAGTAACTAAAATAAGCCCTCCCTCCCGCAACCTGCATTGAACATGTAGCATGAGCAAGAAATAAACTTTGGTTGTTTTAAGCTACTGACATTTGAGGGCTGTTTTTTACCATAGCATGATTTGACCTCTACCGACTACTACAGAAAAATAAAATTAGATAAGAAAATTTTCTCTGTAGCGTAACATTAGCTATGCCTCCCGTAGTGTAGTGGTAGCAGTAATTGTTGTTTTTTGGCTGTTGTTATCTGCTAAGACTAATTCTTTGCTAAAGCTAATTGGTACTCTCTGTGAAAAGTTTTGTGATAGACTTTCTCACCTTTAATTTATTCCTCCTTAACTTGCTTTTTCTCCCCAACCTTCCTGCCCTGCAACCCCCCTCCCAAAGCTTCGTGACGTAGGCCCTTTAGACTGAGTTTCTCAGGGATGCCCATGCTGCCCCCAGCTCCTCTTGGCCTCTGTCTACAGTCCAACCTGGGAGCTGGAGCCTGGGTGTTTGGGGACATCTTGCCTCAGTTGTATGGTTCTTTCCCATGGGATTGATTCTGTCCATGGGAAATTCAGGAATTTCCCATGAGCGGAATTCAGGACTATTCAGGAATCAATATTATTTTTAATAATAATTTACTTGCATAGAGTAGGCACTTAATAAATATGTAATAAGTAAATTTAAGAAGTTACCTAGGGCTTGCCTGGTGGCGCAGTGGCTGAGAGTCCACCTGCCGATGCAGGGGACACGGGTTCGTGCCCCGGTCTAGGAGGATCCCACATGCCGCGGAGCGGCTGGGCCCGTGAGCCATGGCCGCTTGGCCTGCGCGTCCGGAGCCTGTGCTCCGCAACGGGAGAGGCCACAACAGTGAGAGGCCCGTGTACCGCAAAAAAAAAAAAAAAAAAAAAAAAAAGAAGTTACCTAACTATAGAATAGTGATATTTATCTTGGCAAATATGCCCAGGTTAATGGGTATACTAAGTCTTTAATTATAATATATATGGAGTATAACTTGTATTCAAATTGATTTAATCTCTAAGAAAATCAATAATACATTTCTATTTTAGCTACAATAATGAAAGCAGATGGGAATTATTTTTTGCAACAAAGAATCAGAGTTTTAGAAGTGGAGTACCATAGTCCAAATCCTGATTTTACCACTTACTCTGTGCATGGCCTTGGCAATTACCTAACCAGACTGAATCTTGGCTGTCTCTTTTATGAATGCTCATCTCAGAAGAATCTAAAAATAAAATGCTTTAAAATTACATGTAAAGTTTGAGCCCACTGCCTAACATATAGTATGCTCTTAATAATATTATTTAGATCCTATTTCATGTGTCAAAAGTAGGATTTATCTTGACACTTTCAGTTTATAATTTACACAATAATTCTGTCAATCTTTATGATTATATTCACAAGCACCAAGTCCTACCTATTATTACCACTAGTGAAATGTTCTCTAAATGCAGATAGTTAGCAAAATTATTTTTATAATAAGAAGAAATTTATTTTTTAGTATAATAAAATAATGTGGAATCCATAGTTATAGAATTATCAATAAAACAAATCTTTTTGTGTTGGAATTCATCTGCCAGAGGAAAAATATGGTCCCATTTAACAAGGGAAAAAGAGATATAATTTGAAAAAATTATTTTCAAATACACTACTTGGATGCAATGTAATTCTTACAAAACGGAATTTTGATGACATGGCCAAATGAGTTCAAAACATTAAATTTTACATATGGTTTAAAAATAAATAAGGGGGGAAAATACTGGTTACACTGAGCTTGGACTTTATTAAATGTCAAATATTTAAACATAATTTGTGGCATTTGTAAACTTAGAAACTGTGTGCTCATTAAATAATATTTCCATGGTGTTCCCATACATGTTTAACTTAGTTCATTTTTTACCTTAATCTCAATCATTCCCACTTGATTTAAGCCTTAAGACTTATACAATATAATTCTATAAATTTTAAATGCACTGGTGTTTTCAAATTAGATTCCACAGCTATGAAAAGAAATTTAGAGCTCAGTTTCTTTTCCCCATTTCAGTAGCCAAAAGTGAGAAAACTCATCATAGTAGAAAGTGCTGCTAGAATAAAATTAAATGATAACAAACAGAAAGAATGCTTTGGCTGGCAATGAGTTTGGACTGGATGAAAGAACCCAACTGCACAGCCCAGAATCATGGCTGATATTATTGCATCAAGACATTTCTTAGAATTAACCCAAGCTTTACAACACGCCCACCTCCTAAGCTCTGCCCCCAGCAGTCCTATGATAGTTGACTGGTTTTCCAAATATGAAGCGTTTTAGCCACATAGTACTGATATTTCAAAACCTGAACAGCTAGTGGCACACTCACAATGATCAACTACTGGCCTTAGTTTAAGATAGCTTTTTGAAGTTATCTTAATCTGTACTTGGTTAATCTCCAGTTATGACTTGCAGTCTCAAACTGTTTTGTTTTTGTTTTTCCAACATCTTTATTGGGGTATAATTGCTCTACAATGATGCGTTAGCTTCTGCTGTATAAGAAAGTGAATCAGCCATACGTATACACATATCCCCGTATACCCTTCCTCTTGTGTCTCCCTCCCACCCTCCCTATCCCACCCCTCTAGGTGGTCACAAAGCACAGAGCTGATCTCCCTGTGCTATACAGCAGCTTCCCACTAGCTATCTATTTTACATTTGGTAGTATATATAAGTCCATGCCACTCTCTCAGTTGGTATGGTCCCAGCTTACCCTTCCCCCTCCCCGTGTCCTTAAGTCCATTGTAAATAGTACTGCAATGAACCTTGTGGTACATGACTCTTTTGGAATTATGGTTTCTCCAAGTATATGCCCAGTAGTGAGATTGCTTGGTCATATGGTAGTTCTGTTTTTAGTTTTTTAAGGAACCTCCATACTGTTCTCCATAGTGGCTGTACCAATTTACATTCCCACCAACAGTGCAAGAGGGTTCCCTTTTCTCCAAACCCTCTCCAGCATTTGTTGTTTGTAGACTTTTTCATGATGGCCATTCTGACCGGTGTGAGGTGATACCTCATGGTAGTTTTGGTTTGCATTTCTCTAATGATTATTGATGTTGAGCATCCCTTCATGTGTTTATTGGAAATCTGTATATCATCTTTGGAGAAATGTCTATTTAGGTCATCTACCCATTTTTGGATTGCGTTGTTTGTTTTTTTGATATTGAGCTGCATGAGCTGCTTGTATATTTTGGAGATTAATCCTTTACCAGTTGCTTCATTTGTAAATATTTTCTCCCATTCTAAAGGTTGTCTTTTTGTCTTGTTTAAGGTTTCCTTTGCTGTGCAAAAACTTTTAAGTTTCATTAGGTCCCATTTGTTTATTTTTGTTTTTATTTCCATTACCAGGACGTGGGTCAAAAAAAATCTTGCTGTGATCTATGTCAAAGAGTGTTCTTCCTATGTTTTCCTCTAAGAGTTTTATGCTGTCTGGCCTTACATTTAGGTCTTTAATCCATTTTGAGTTTATTTTCGTGTATGGTGTTAGGGAGTGTTCTAATTTCACTCTTTTACATGTAGCTGTCCAGTTCTCTCAGCATTGCTTATTGAAGAGGCTGTGTTTTCTCCATTGTATATTCTTGCCTCCTTTATCAAAGATAAGGTGACCATATGTGCATGGGTTTATCTCTGAGCTTTCTATCCTGTTCCATTGATCTATATTTCTGTTTATGTGCCAGTACCATACTGTCTTGATTACTGTAGCTTTGTAATATAGTCTGAAACAGGGAGACTGATTCTTCCAGCTCCATTTTTCTTTCTCAAGATTGCTTTAGCTATTCAGGGTCTTTTGTGTTTCCATACAAATTGTGAAATTTTTTGTTCTAATTCTGCGAAAAATGCCATTGGTAGTTTGATAGGGATTGCACTGAATCTGTAGATTGCTTTGGGTAGTATAGTCATTTTCACAATATTGATTCTTCCAATCCAGGAACACAGTATATCTCTCCATCTCTTTGTGTCATCTTTAATTTCTCTCATTAGTGTCTTATAGTTTTCTGCATACAGGTCTTTTGTCTCCCTAGGTAGGTCTATTCCTAGATATTTTATTCTTTTTTTGCAGTGGTAAGTGGGAGTGTTTCCTTAATTTCTCTTTCAGATATTTCATTGTAAGTGTATAGGAATGCAAGAGATTTCTGTGCATTAACTTTGTATCCTGCTACTTTACCAGATTCATTGGTTAGCTCTAGTAGTTTTCTGGTAGCATCTTTAGGATTCTCTATGTATAGTATCTTCTCATCTGCAAACAGTGACAGTTTTACTTCTTATTTTCTGCTTTGGATTCTTTTATTTCTTTTTCTTCTCTGACTGCTGTGGCTAAAAGTTCCAAAATGATGTTGAATAATAGTGGTGAGAGTGGGCAACCTTGCCTTGTTCCTGATCTTAGAGGAAATGCTTTCAGTTTTTCACCATTGAGAATAATGTTGTCTGTTGGTTTGTCACATATGGTCTTTATTATGTTGAGGTAAGTTCCCTCTATGCCAACTTATTGGAGAGTTTTTATCATAAATGGGTGTTGAATTATTTTGAAAGCTTTTTCTGCATCTATTGAGATTAACATATGGTTTTTATTCTTCAACTTGTTAATATGCTGTATCACATTGATTGCTTTGTGTATGTCGAAGAATCCTTGCATTCCTGGGATAAACCCCACTTGATCATGGTGTATGATCCTTCTAATGTGCTGTTGGATTCTGTTTGCTAGTATTTTGTCGAGGATTTTTGCATCTATATTCATCAGTGATATTGGCCTGTGTTTTCTGTTTTTGTGACATCTTTGTCTGGTTTTGGTTTCAGGGTGATGGTGGCCTTGTAGAATGAGTTTGGGAGTGTTCCTCCCTCTGCTGTATTTTGGAAGTGTTTGAGTAAGATAGGTGTTAACTCTTCTCTAAACGTTTGATAGAATTTGCCTGTGAAGCCATCTGGTCCTGGGCTTTTGTTTGTTGGAAAAGTTTTAATCACAGTTTCAATTTCAGTGCTTGCGATTGGTCTGTTTATACTTTCTACTTTTTCCTGGTTCAGTCTTGGAAGGTTGTGCTTTTCTAAGAATTTGTCCATTTCTTCCAGGTTGTCCATTTTATTGGCATATAGTTGCTTGTAGTAATCTTTCATGATCCTTTGTATTTCTACAGTGTCAGTTGTTATTTCTCCTTTTTCATTTCTAATTCTGTTGATTTGAGTCTTCTCCCTTTTTCTTCTTGATGAGTTCAGTTAATGGTTTATCAATTTTGTTTATCTTCTCAAAGAACCAGCTTTTAGTTTTATTGATCTTTGCTATTGTTTTCTTAATTTCTTTTTCATTTATTTCTTATCTAATCTTTATGATTTCTTTCCTTCTGCTAACTTTGGGGATTTTGCTTTAGGTGTAGGGTTAGGTTGTTTATTTGAGATTTTTCTTGTTTCTTGGGGTAGGATTGTATTGCTATAAACTTCCCTCTCAGAACTGCTTTTGCTGCATCCCATAGGTCTTGGGTCATTGTGTTTTTGTTGTCATTTGTTTCTAGGTATATTTTGATTTCCTCTTTGATTTCTTCAGTGATCTCTTGATTATTTAGTAGTGTATTGTTTAGCCTCTATATGTTTTTATTTTTTACAGTTTTTTTCTGTAATTGCTATCTAGTCTCATAGCGTTGTGGTCAGAAAAGATACTTAATATGATTTCAATTTTCTTAAATTTACCAAGGCTTGATTTGTGACCAAAGATATGATCTATCCTGGAGAATGTTCCATGAGCACTTGAGAAGAAAGTGTGTTCTGTTTTTTTTGGATGGAATGTCTTATAAATATCAATTAAGTCCATCTTATTGAATGTGTCATTTAAAGCTTGTGTTTTCTTATTTATTTTCATTTTGGATGATCTGTCCATTTGTGAAAATGGGGTGTTAAAGTCCCCAACTGTGATTGTGTTACTGTCGATTTCTCCTTTTATGGCTGTTAGCATTTACCTTGTGTATTGAGGTGCTCCTATGTTGGGTGCGTAAATATTTACAATTGTTATTATCTTCTTGGGTTGATCCCTTTATCATTATGTAGTGTCCTTCTTTGTCTCTTGTAATAGTCTTTATTTTAAAGTCTATTTTGTCTGATATGAGAATTGCTTCTTCAGCTTTCTTTTGATTTCCATTTGCATGCAATATCACTTTCCATCTCCTCGCTTTCAGTCTGTTTGTGTCCCTAGGTCTGAAGTGGGTCTCTTGTAGACAGCATATATACGGGTCTTGTTGTTGTATGCATTCAACCAGTCTATGTCTTTTGGTTGGAGCTTTTAATCCATTTACATTTAAGGTAATTATCGATATGTATAATCCTATTATCATTTTCTTAATTGTTTTGGGTTTGTTATTGTAGGTCTTTTCCTTCTCTTGTGTTTCCTGCCTAGAGAAGCTCCTTTAGCATTTGTTGTAAAGCTGGTTTGGTGGTCCTGAATTCTGTTAGCTTTTGCTTGTCTGCAGAGATTTTAATTTCTCTATTGAACCTTAGTGAGATCCTTGCTGGGTAGAATAATGTTGGTTGTAGGTTTTTCCCCTACATCACTTAAAATATGTCGTGCCACACCCTTCTGGCTTGCAGAGTTTCTGCTGAAAGATCAGCTCTTAACCATATGGGGATTCCCTTGTATGTTATTTCTTGCTTTTCCCTTGCTGCTTTTAATATTTTTTTTGTATTTAATTTTTGATTATTTGATTAATAAGTGTCTTGCCGTGTTTCTCCTTGAATTTATCTTATATGGGCCCCTCTGCGATTTTTGGACTTGATTGCCTATTTCCTTTCCCATAATAGGGAAGTTTTCAACTATAATCTCTTCAGATATTTTTTCAGTCCCTTTCTTTTTCTCTTCTTCTTCTTCTGGCACCCCTATAATTCAAATGTTGGCACATTTAATGTTGTCACAGAGGTCTCTGAGACTGTCCTCAATTCTTTTCATTCTTTTTTCTTTATTCTGTTCTGTGGTAGTTATTTCCACTATTTTATCTTCCAGGTCACTTATCCGTTCTTCTGCCTCAGTTATTCTGCTATTGATTCCTTCTAGAGAATTTTTAATTTCATTTATTGTGCTGTTCATCATTGTTTGTTCGCTCTTTAGTTCTTTTAGGTCCTTGTTAAGCGTTTCTTGTATTTTCTCCATTCTATTTCCAAGATTTTGGATCATCTTTACTATCATTACTCTGAATTCTTTTTCAGGTAGACTGCCTAGTTCCTCTTCATTTGTTATGTCTGGTGGATTTTTATCTTGCTCCTTCATCTGCTTCATTTTGCTTAACTTAGTGTGTTTGGGGTCTCCTTTTTGCAGGTTGCAGGTTCATAGTTCCCATTGTTTTTAGTGTCTGCCCCCAGAGGGTAAGTTTGGCTCAGTGGGTTGTGTAGGTTTCCTAGTGGAGGGGACTTGTGCCTGTGTTCTGGTGGGTGGGCCTGGATCTTGTCTTTCTGGTGGGCAGCGTCATGTCCAGTGGTGTGTTTTGGGGTGTCTGTGACCTTATTATGATTTTAGCCAGCGTCTCTGGTAATGGGTGGCGTTGTGTTCCTTTCTTGCTAGTTGTTTGTCATGGGGCATGAAGCAATGGATCTTGCTGGACGTTGGGTGGACCTGGGTCTTGGCGTTGAGATGGAGATCCCTGGGAGGGCTCTTGCTGATTGATATTGATCCAGTATCCTGAACTCGGCTTTCCCACCTCAGAGGCTCAGGCCTGACACCAGGCCGGAGCACCAAGACGCTGTCAGTCACACAGCTCAGAAGAAAAGGGAGAAAATAAGAAAGAAAAATAAATAAATAAAGTGATTAAAATAAAAAAATTATTTAAAAAAGTGTAATAATAATTTAACAAAAAAAGAGAGAAACCAAACCAATAAACAAATCCACCAATGATAGAAAGTGCTAAAATCTGTACTAAGATAAACCTAAAAATCAGAAACAAATGAGTTGTAGACAGCAAACCCCAAGTCTACAGTTGTTCCCAAAGTCCACGTCCTCAATTTGGGATGATTCGTTGTCTCTTCAGGTATTCCACAGATGCAGGTACATCAAGTTGATTGTGGAGATTTAATCCGCTGCTCCTGAGGCTGCTGGGAGGGATTTCCCTTTCTCTTCCTTGTTCTCACAGCTCCCGGGGTTCAGCTTTGGATTTGGCCCCGCCTCTGCATGTAGGCCGCCTGAGGGCGTCTGTTCTTCGCTCAAACAGGACGGGGTTAAAGGAGCTGCTGACTCGGGGGCTCTGGCTCATTCAGGCCCGGGGGTGTGGGGGAGGGAGGGGCACGGCGTGCGGGGCGTGCCTGCGGCGGCAGAGGCCAGCGTGACGTTGCACCAGCCTGAGGCGCGCCGTGTGTTCTCCCGGGGATGTTGTCCCTGGATCCCGGGACCCTGGCAGTGGCGGGCTGCACAGACTCCCGGGAGGGGAGGTGTGGATAGTGACCTGTGCTTGCACACAGGCTTCTTGGTGGCGGCAACAGCAGCCTTAGCGTCTCATGACCGTCTCTGGGGTCCGCACTTTTAGCCGCGGCTCTCGTCCGTCTCTGGAGCTCCTTTAAGCAGCGCTATTAATCCCCTCTCCTCGCACACCGGGAAATAAAGAGGTAAGAAAAAGCCTTTTGCCTCTTCGGCAGGTACAGACTTTTCCCCGGACTTGCTCCCGGCTAGCCGTGGAGCACTAGCCCCCTGCAGGCTGTGTTCACGCCGCCAACCCCAGTCCTCTCCCTGCGCTCTGACAGAAGCCCGAGCCTCAGCTCCCAGCCCCACCCACCCCGGCGGGTGAGCAGACAAGCCTCTCGGGCTGGTGAGTGCCTGTCGGCACCGATCCTCTGTGCGGGAATCTCTCCACTTTGCCCCCCGCACCCCTGTTGCTGTGCTCTCCCCCGCGGCTCCGAAGCTTTCCGCCTCCGCCACCCGCAGTCTCCGCCCGCGAAGGGGCTTCCTAGTGTGTGGAAACCTTTCCTCCTTCACGGCTCCCTCCCACTGGTGCAGGTACTGTCCCTATCCTTTTGTCTCTGTTTATTCTTTTTTTCTTTTGCCCTACCCAGGTACGTGGGGACTTTCTTGCCTTTTGGGAGGTCTGAGGTCTTCTGCCAGCGTTCAGTAGGTGTTCTGTAGTTGTTCCACGTGTAGAGGTATTTCTGATGTATCTGTGGGGAGGAAGGTGATCTCCACGTCTTACTCCTCTGCCATCTTGAAGGTCCCTCCTACAAACATACCTTAATGGATTCTTTACTCTGTTGAGCAGATAAGAACTGCAGAGTGAATTCTATAGGAATTTATTAAGTACTCGCTTTTGTTAATTATTTTCCTTACGAGGGCAATAAAGTAATTAAATATGGTCTTTAAGGCCAGACTATCTAGACTTAACTGGGCTGCACCACTACCTACCTTCTCTGTCCCTGGTATCCCCATCTGTAAAATATGCTAATAGTACTTACTTTATAGAGTTATTAGGTAGAATGCTCAGAACATGCTTAAGATAAAGCAAGTACTTAAGAAATGTTAGCTTTCATGACTGTTTAGCTTACCAGCTAAGCGCTGAGGACACAAACTAAGGAAGACAAATTCCTGTGCTCAAGGAGCTCACAGTCTGCTGGGAGAGACGGATGATGCAGCAATGCAGCTTGCCAAGTACTATGTAGAGGCAGATGCAAGATACCCTAGGAGAACATCAAACAGAAACCCAACTCAGTGCAGGCAGTGGTCTGGGATTGCTTCCCAGACACCCAAGCCACATCTCAGAAGATGAGCAGGAATTTGCCAAAGAATGAAGGAAAGGGGTTTCCCGGTAGGAACAGCATATGCAAAAGCAAAGATGTGAGGGCAGGCTGCCTTCAGAATGCCACAAATGCCACAAAGTGGGTAGAGGACAAGGAACAAATTCAAAACGGAGATTGAGTCTTGAAAGAATTTTATAAGAAGGACAAAGCAATTTGACCATGCCAGGCCAACAGTTATCGATACCAATAAGAGAACAGATGAGGAGTTCCCAAACTCCATTTCCTTTTTTTTTTTTCTGGCAAAGACTTTAGTGTCAAGGCTAATAAATGTGTGCATGTGTGAGCATTTGTGTGTGACTGTCAGAAGAAGCAACAGCTGTGAGGAGAAGGATGCTTTGTTTTCTGAAGGTTTGGGAACCACCTGCTGAGAAACAGACTAAATGTCTATAGTTATTTGATTCATAATATCTATAGGTTTTCTTCCCAGGACAAATTCATATACTTGGGAAAACATGGAAAGAAGGTCAAAGGACATTACAAACATAGAAACAATGTTATTTTATTATTTAGTTAATAAAATGCATCATACATACAATAAGAGGTTAAATTTGAAGTCTTCCTTTTCTCAACTTCTGTAGAAAACCCCAAACTGAAAAAAAAAGGACGTTAAAAGTCCTGTACATTCTAGAAAAATGAGCGAGACCACCTATGCAGAACTTGCAGCTAATGACACCTCCCGACTCTGCCCCACCCCAAATGTAGATCCTTAGTTAAACACCCATACCAAGCATATATAAGGAGACTCTTAAATGTTGATGGAGAGTTTGGTAGTATTAACTTTCTTAAAGAAAGTTGTTAGTGTGTTATGATTTTTTCCCTTCATCTTATTTTCCCATTTCTGTAAACCAAGTGACGAACAGGATCAGAGAATCCCTCAAAAAACTTGACCTCAAGAGTTTCAGTTACAGAGACTAGCGTGTGACATACTCCTGAAAACTCAAGTGAGAAACTGGCTGGAGCAAATTGGTTCTCCTTGAAAGGGACACTGCACAAAAGAGCCAGCTGGAAAGGTAAGGCGACCCCCAGAGGAGTCCATGGGGGGCGGAGCCCCAAAAGCCAGAAGCTAAGGGAGAGCTGTAAGCAGAAGAAAAATGAGGCACGCTCGCCCTGTCAGGGAGCTGCTGGCTGGAGATGCCCAGCGTCAGATTACAGCTGCGCCCTCCAGGAAGACCTCTCAGCCCTTTACCTCGCTTGCCCCCCACCCTTCCAGCTCAGCCCAGGATGAGCCGCAGACTGCGTGGCAAACCGGGGAAGAGAGAAACTGCATGGGCAAACAGTGAGGGAAACACTAGTTAGATTGGACTTTGGGCTGCACAGGACAGTAATCCCCGAGAGAAGAGTGAAGTGGTACCCCACGTTTGCTACATCTTGCCGCCCGGAGACAGCTTGCCGCCCGGAGACAGGCCACAGTGCAGGGAGGAAGACCCAGGCCGAGCCTGGCAGGTCCCCAAAGCTGAGAAGATAGAGGGGACATCTGCGAGGCCCAGGTCACTAGGGTTGAAGGGCAGGGTGTGGGAGGGGAGACAGCCCCACGGAGGTCCTCAAGGGCTCAGACAAGTGCTGATCAGCGTGTGTGCATGTGGGCATGTGTATGTTTGTGGAAACTACCCAGAGATGGATAAAATGCCATCCAAAAGCAGCAGAGAGAACAATGCCCCGTCTGAAGAAGTCCGTGCTGCCACCAGGCAGAGCAGAAAACATGGTAACATAGTATTGAGTGTCTCCTCAGAAGTGGAGCACAATTGGCCCTGGACCAAGGGCTGCACTGGTCGTGCCTAACAAAGCCTTACAAACAAGACTCAGAAGGATCAAGGTGTTTCCAAGTAACAACTCTCCCCATCCAAAATTTGTTCAGAGATCAAGTCACCCCGACTGTTCCCAGGCAAGTGGTTTTATTGCCCTCTTCAGTTTTGCATCTGCCCTCCTACTTCCAGAAATAGGTAAATTAGAGTAGAAGTATGAAACCAATAAAATAGAAAGAATCAGTTACCTTGAGGTAGAACGGATGGTTTTACAAATATGTATCTGTCATTGTGCTGTATTGATCGCCTCTTGGACCATGCGGGTGAGAGCCACGCCAGGGACAGCCAACCCAAGGACTGAAATGAGCCTGGGTTTCAGAGCTCCGAACGTGGTGGAGCTGTGATAGCAGCTATGGCCAGCCTGCTGCCTCTGGATTTGATTTTCTTGTGTTCAAGACCATGTCATTTTGTAATCTATGACACACACAGCTGAAACTACCCCCGACTAATACAATTCTCAGAAGGTAGAGTATCCAGCCAAAGAACAAGGCACAATGTCTTCATTCCTACAAAAATTCTTTGGGGGGTGTAAACACATTTGTTAACAAGTATTCCTGAGTAATTATAGCTTAAACACATTTGTTAATATGTATTCCTGAGTAATAACAACTCAATTTACTTTAAATTTTTAACAAGGTTTTGTAAAGAGTTGTTGAATGTTATTATTGTATTTATAGAATGTTATAGCAAATACAGTGAGATAGGAAGTCAAGAAACCTGGGCTTTCATCCAGCTCAGCCTCTTAGTAGCTGTGTGAACTTGAACGGTTCTGTTTCTTCTGTAATTGAGGCAGGTACCCTAAACAGTCTAGCTTTGAAATGAATGAGTGGGATGATCTCATTTGATCATCACCCAAAGACTTGGAGGCAGTAGGCTATGTATCCAGGGTAAAGGACAGAACACTCAAACGAAGTGAGTATTTTAAAACAATATCCTCAGAGAGATGCCATTTAACATCAGTCTAAATATGTACTTTTTACTACAGTGGTCAGCCTGGTTCACAGAGCCCAAGACTTTAAGAAAATGGCAAAAGAAGAAAGGACTTGAGGGCAGCCAGAGCCACTCTACACGATGTGGCCTGTGTACATTGTATTATTGAGTAGTTGATTCCTGATTAAGAGAGTATACAGGAGGAGCTTCCCTGATGGCGCAGTGGTTGGGAGTCCACCTGCCAATGCAGGGGACGCGGGTTCGTGCCCCGGTCCGGGAGGATCCCACGTGCCGTGGAGCGGCTGGGCCCGTGAGCCATGGCCTCTGAGCCTGCGCATCCGGAGCCTGTGCTCCACAACGGGAGGGGCCACAGCAGTGAGAGGCCCGCATACCGCCAAAAAAAAAGACAGTATACAGGAGACTCTGATACCCACATCAAGCTCCCCTTTCTGAGGAAGCAGAAGCAGTTCCTCACCAGTGTGAAGGGTGTGATTTCTCTTCTGGTCCAACTAGATTCCTCTTTCATGCCCTATTGAGCTGCCCCTCCAAATTTGCTTTGTTCTCATCCCATGTGGCCTGCACTGATCAGGCCTTTTTTTTCACTGCCTTGATTACTCTTTGCACAGTCCTCAGTGTGCATCACAAATTCTTAACCTTCACTTTAAATATCAAGTCTTTATCAAGTAATCATTTCCTTGAGTGTCATCTACACCATGCTAGACACTGCTTTTCTTTGTAACTTTGTGAATAGTCTCTGTGTATCTCTGCCACTCCCTCTTTCTCCCCCCATCCTCTTTACCTCTGCATCCGTGATCACTTGCTTTGAGTTTCAGTAATGGAAAGAATTATAAAGTCCACTTGTGATGCGAGCAGTCAGTTATTGATAGTGAGACAGGCTGGGACCTGGGACCCTTTGCTGCAGGGCTGCACCTAGACACACCTCTCCTCAAGCAACAAAATTCAAAGAAACTATATGGGACTAAAAATAACTGCATGTATGCACAGTTGGGGCAACTTACAGACAAAAAGATACAAAAGACCAAAAAAAAAAGAAACCAACTACCACTTCTGAAGAGTCTGGAGCAAAAGCAGGGTGTCAGGAGAAAAAGCAGGGTCCTGCGCATGCCCCCTGCACACAACGCCACCTCAGGGTGGGCAAAACACCTAGGTCACCCTCCAGCCTGACTCCTGGACACACCCTTACCCTCACCCCATATAAGGAACCAGCTCAGGGAGCGATCAAGCAAGGGAACCCGTTGTTTGTTCTCCCACCCGCTGCTGAGGGAGGGCCCTCAATTCAGGGTCCTGAATTTCTTGTCTGGCCTCTGGTCACTTTCTGTTGACTGGGGAAGGCCAAGAACCCTAGTCGGTATCAACAGTAAACTAAAACTGGATTCCCTTCACACCCTACTGCTACAACACTTTCTGTATAACCACGGGGAACATTGCCTGGGAGCAGTGGTACCAAGGTTTTACGGATTAACTTCTTCATGATCAATGTTATATGGACCCTGTCAGTACTGGCCAACCAGGAATCATTTAACTTAATATTTGTATCCTAGGTCAAATCCTCACCCCTAGCTTTGTCGCCCAGCTGGACATCCAAATGAGTCCTGTTCTCACCTTAGTCCCAGTAGCAGAAGTCTCACTGTGGCAGAAGAAAGGAGAAAAGTCAAGCTGCATCCTGCCCCGCTGCCTTTTCTCTCTGATTTTCCTAAGTAGCTGAATTTCTCCCTAGGCTTATAATATCAAGGAGTCAAAGTTGACAGTATTACAAGCATACTTCACCCCTAGAACTCAAAATTGAACCATGGTAGCCAAGGCTTTTCCCCCCCTCGATCAGACTTGAAATTCATGCTAGGACTCATTTCACAGTAAGAAAAAGATTAATCATCTCTTGTTTTTTTTAAAGGCATCTGATGTAATCATTTAAAGCGTGTTCTGCATACACACAAAAGAACAGATGTTGAATATGCTCTTTCAAGATTAATAGATGTCAAGGATTTTCCTCTATAGTATTTGATAGCTATGGGAATTTTTAAAGTACAGAATGTCCGGCACTACACTTAATCACACATGTATGCTGAACTATCACCATTCGCCCAATG
Source organism: Delphinus delphis (assembly GCF_949987515.2). NCBI lineage: Eukaryota > Metazoa > Chordata > Mammalia > Artiodactyla > Delphinidae > Delphinus > Delphinus delphis. The sequence goes on along the minus strand of NC_082696.1, from coordinate 78,233,473 downwards.
AAGTATAGTTATTTATGTTTCATGAGTTCCAACAATGCATTAAGTTTCATTCTGAAATTTCTAGATACAGTGTAGATTGTAAAATTAGACATTGTCTCTACTTCACGAGATGTAATCCAGGTTTCTTATAATTTCTACAAGGACAAGAGGCATGAATCTTAATAAGAATAAAATAGCATTAAACTGGGTAATTTGTAATATTGTAGCTTAGTTTTTTATCTAGCCTGCTAAACTTGACCTCCATTCGAAGAGAGTTTTGCCTAAAAGATAGATAAAAAATTAAAATTTTTCTTTCATTTGTACTAATAGACTTCTCCTCTCTGTAAGGTATCCAATAGTATAATTAACATGCAGTGTGAGGTGAAGGTGTATGAACTGCATATAAAAGGCTGTGCAGACGTTACACAAAACTTGGCAGTATCTCCAGTTGCCTGAACATTTTAAGTATTTATTGCCTTCAACTACCTGAAAACAAAATACAACCTTATAAATTCAAATTCAGTTAGTGACAAAATTAATAGAATATAATCACAGATACTATACCTAGGCTCCTATTGTTCAAAGAATAGTCCTCAAATAAATACAATCCTAAAACTATATTTAATTTAATATTTTCTGATGATTCTAATGGCAACTTGGGTCAGTTCATGCTTCAGTGCCATCACTGTGAACATTGATTATCATTGTACAGTACTCTAGAAAACACTGTGATGTCATTAACATTTATGTTCAAAATGCTAATTTAGATCTCTGATAAATAAGAATTTGTCATATTACCTCAGGAAGAGTAATAATGTATTCTGATTAAGCGCTGAAACATAATTTTGTTTTGCTTCTACCTAGGGTGTAAAAACCTGTAAAAAGAGTGTCACGTGTTACCTAGCAATGAGAGAAAGCCGCGTAAAACTATAAAATCACTTTTCTTGAACCCATCAGAGAGCTGGCACTGCAGGACAACCAAGCAACCTGAAATCCCAGGAGGCTTCACCAAGGAGAGCTGGAGCAAAGATGGTCCCAGCTGTGGCAGAACATGGGGGGAAGATGAGGCTTCCATTCAAGTGGGTAAAAAGAAATCAACCAGCATTCGTGCGTGCTTCCTTGAGAGCAGAGGGAGCTGCACACACAGGGAGTTCCCACATACTTTCAGGCTTTATTTGACAGATGTTCAACTGAGACTCCCAAGAAATACTGGCGGCACGGCAGGAAGACTCCCTCTGGGAGAAAGAATGAGCCACTGCTGTTGGAAGGCATGGAGCCCTGCTCCTCTGGTGGACCCTTCTCTCAAAAGACTCAAACTTCTGGTGGAGGGGCAGTAAACACTGTCACCTACAGCAGGACAGACCCTGCTTCCTGAAAGGCTAGAAGAAAATACCTCTATCCCTGGGGGCGTGGGGCGTGGTTGGAGGGCAGGAAATAGTCCTGAGTCAGGATCCTGTACCAGCACTATTAGCGGGCTCCTGCCGCTGGACTAGGGCAAGAAAATCTGCACAACACCTGTCACAGATACAGGAAGAAAATTGGCTGCTTGTTGTGAGGAGGAGGGTCGCTAAGAAAACTCCGCTCCCAGAAGTCCAGTCACAGCGGTCTACTTGAGCCCAAGTGTGCACCAGAAAAATAGAAGACCCCCCTGCCCTGCTCTCCACCAGTCTAGGAAACACTGAGTAACAAGCCACATCCGCCTACCATTTGGGCAGGGGCAGGACAACGGTGCAGCTAAAAGTTAAGTGTTGAAGGCAAACATTGAGATAAAACTTCAGGCACCAGATCTTCATTCTACGAACAAGACATCATTCGAGTAATTTGGCATGCTGGAGATAACCACAGCAACTACAAAACCCAAACCCAGTTTCTCTACATTAACTCCTATAATGAAATTAAATTAGATGCCAATAACAAATATATGTGGAAGATCTGTGAAGACATGAAATTCAAACAACAAATTTCTGAATAAATAAATCAGAAAAGGAGTTGCAAGGAAAATTAGAGAATACTTTGTATTGAATGAAAATGTAAATACAACACATCAAAATTTGTGAGATGCTGCCAAAACAGCATCCAGTTGCTAAATCAATATCCAAGCTCCCAGCATAAAAAAAATTTGAAGAAAAAATTTAACCAAGAGCCATCATAGGAAGAAAATAATAGAGATTAATGAAATTAAGAACAGAAAAACTATAGGGAAAAAATCAATGAAACCAAAAACTGATTTCTTGAAAAGATCAATAAAATTTATAAATTTCTCACCAGAATGACCAGGTTAAAGAGAGAAAAGATAAATAACAAATATCATGAATGAAGGAGGACACATCACTACAGACCCCACAAGCATTCAAAAGATAATAAGGAATATTACCAAAAGAACTCTGGGACTTCCCTGGTGGCACGGGACACAGGTTCAAGCCCTGGTCCGGGAAGATCCCACATGCCTCGGAGCAACTAAGCCCATGCGCCACAACTACGGAGCCTGTGCTCTAGAGCCCATGAGCCACAACTACAGAGCCCGCATCCACAACTACTGAAGCCCATGCACCTACAGCCTGTGCTCTGCAACAAGGGAAGCCACCGCAATGAGAAGCTCGTGCACCACAGGGAAGAGTAGCCCCTGCTCGCCACAACTAGAGAAACCCTGTGCACAGCAACAAAGACCCAACGCAGCCAAAAATAAATAAATGGATAAATAAGTTAAAAAAAAAAAACTCTATGCCCACAGTCTTAACAACTTAGATGAAATGGACAAAGTCCTTGAAAGACACAAACTTCCCAAGTTCACTCCAAAAGGACTCGATAGCCTGATTAGTCCTATACCTACTAAAGAATTTGAATTCATACATAAAAATCTACAAACAAAGAAAACTCCTGGTCCAGATAACTTCTCTGGCAAGTGCTATCAAACATTTAAGGAAGAAATACAATTAAAAAAAAAATCTTCCAGATTACAGAGGAGGAAGGAACACTTCTCAACTCATTTTATGAGGATAGCATTACCCTGACAACAGCACCAGAAATAAATATTACAAGAAAAGATAACGATAGATGTCTACCTGTCATGAACATAAATAAAAGGACTCTCAACAAAACACAAGCAAATCAAGTCCAGCAATATTTTAAAAACGAACAAACTTCATGATCAAGTGAGGTTTATCTAGGTATTGTAAGACTGATTTGACATTCAAAAAAAAATCTAATCAGCCAACATAACTCACCATATCAACAGATTAAGAAGAAAAACTGTATGGTCATCGCAATTGTTGCAGAAAGAAGCATTTAAACAAAATCCAACATATTGTCCTGATTTAAAAAAAAAAAAGTCCCAGCAAACTAAGTACCAAATGAAACTTCCTTAGCACGATAAGGAACATCTACAAAGATACCTACTCTAACATCATAGTTAATGGTTAAAGACAATGCTTTCTTCCTAAGATCAGGAACAAGACAAGCATATCTGTTCTCACCAATGATATTTAACATCATACTAGAGGTACAAGCCAATGCAAATAAGGCAAGAAAAAGAAATAAAAATCCAATAAATTGGTAAAGAAGAAATAAAACCATCTCTATTCATAGGCCACATTATTATTATTTTAGTCCATTTGTACTGTAGTAACAAAATACCACAGACTGGGTGGCTTATGGACAATACAAATTTTTTTCCCATAGTTCTGGGGGCTGGAATTCCAAGATGAGGGCTGCTGGCATGATTGGGTGAGGGCCCTCTTCCAGGAACAGACTTCTCATTGTATCCTTACAGGGTGGAAGGGGCTAAGGATCTCTCTAGAGCCTCTTTTACAAGAGCACTAATCTCACTCATGTGGGTTCCACCTTCGTAACTTAATCACTTCCCAAAAGCCCCAGCTCCTATTATCACCACCTTTGGGAGTTAAGATTACAGCATATGAATTTTTAGGGGACACAACCATTCAAACTAAAGCAATTATTTACATATAAAATCCCCCCCCCCAAATCTACAAAAACTAAAAGTAATGTGAGTTTAGAAAGTTTATAAGATATGAGGCAAGTATACAAAAATTCAAATGTATTTCTATATGCTAGGAAAGAACAATTGGAAATTAAACTTTAAAAAAAGTATATAATAGCATCAAAAACCCTGAATTATTCAGGTATAAACCTAACAAAATTGTATTTTGCAAGATCTAGGTGTTGAAAACTACAAAACATTGATAAAATTTTAAAAATCTAAGTGAGTGAAGATATACTGTGTTCATGGTTTGGATGACTCAGTATTGTGAAGGTGTCAGTTGTCCTTAAACTGACCTATACATTCAATACAATTCTAATCAAATCCTAGAAGGATATTTTTATACAAATTTACAAGATGAATTTAAAATGTATATGGAAAGGCCAATAGATATAGGAAAGACCTACATATATAGTCAATTGAGTTTTGACATAGGTGTAAAGGCAATTCAGTGGAGAAAAGAAAGTCTTTTCAACAAGTGGTACTTGAGCAATTGAATATCCATATGCAAAAACAAACAAAACTTTGACTCACATTTCACATCTTAAAAAAAAATTCAAAACAGATAATAAACTTAAATGTAAAACAATAGCAGAAAAATTTTGTGATATCAGGAAAGATCGCTTAGATACAACACCAAAAGCATGATCTGTAAAGAAAAGATCATAAATTGGACTTCATCCAGATTAAAAATATCTGCTCTGCAAAACACACTGTACGAACAGAAAATAGATCAGAGATTGCCAAGGGCTGAGAGTAGAGGAAAGTGATGGCCACAAGGGGCCTGAGGTAATTTGGGGGGTGTTGGAAATCTTCTATATCTTGATTATGCTGGTGTATATATGCCTGTATGCATTTGTCCAAAGTTATACAGCTAAGAGTGAATTTTACTGTATATAAATTATACCTCAATAAACAACATATGTAATTATATAAAATGTTAATATATCTTACTACCCTTGTGTTTTTTTGAGATGAATCCAGAAGAGTACTTTTTCTCTCCAAGAAAATCAACAAGCACAGCATGGATTTGACAAAGTTTTGATAAGTAGACAAATGGAATAGAATAGAGAGTCATGAAAAAGACTCCCTCATATATGGAAACATGGTTTATGATAAAGGTGGCAATATAGAGCAGTACATAAAGCCTTTATTTAATGAATGGTATAGTGACAATCTGATATCCACATGGAAAAAAATGAAACTTAACTCCTACCTCCCACCCTATGCAATAATCAATTCCAGACGGATTATGCATCTAAATGTGAAAAATAACAATAAAATTTCTAAGATACAACACGTGAGATTATTTTATGACTTTTGTGTCAGTAATTATTTCCTAAATAAGAAATAAAATGTCATAATTATGAAGGAAAAGATTGATTAATTGGACAATATTAAAATTAGTACATTTTGTTTATCAAAGATGCCATGAAGACAGTGAAAAAGCAAGCTGCAGACCGGTAGAAAACCCTCACCACACATACAATTCACACAGGGCTTATTACCACAATATACAAAAAGTTTCTGTAAATTAATTAGAATAAGACAGACAACCTAATAGAAAAATTGGCAAGAAATTTCAAAGGCATTTCACAAACAAGATATCCAAATGCCCGATAAACACAAAAAGGGTGTTCAAACTCACTACTCACTCAAGAGACACAAGTTAAAACCACAATGAGATACCACTTCACATCTACCAGAATGGCTAAAATAAAGTGAATGAAAATGTCACATTTTAACTAAGATATGAAACATGAGGAGGGCTTGGATGCAGGGCAATGCAGTTGCAACAATCCCCAGAAGAAATACTAAGGAGCAGCTGGCTGAAACAGGCAACAGCAGTGGAGATGGAGGAAAAGGAATGTGTGTGAGAGAGCATGTAAAAGAACTGCCAGAAATTGTTAACTAGTTAGATGCAAGGGGAGAGAAGGCAGAAACGAAACAATAATATTTCAAGCAAATAAGGGAAGCTGAACCACCACATACTTCAAAAAATTTTCATCTTCTTTCATTGTAAAGAAAACATCATGAATTACAATCAATACTTTGTTGGATCTTTGTCACACCCAGAAGTATTTATGTTGTACACATTAAACACAGTGCCAGGATAGTGATTTTAGAAACCCTGCATCCCCATATTTACCTAGAAAGAAGAAAATTATATATTGAATATTAAGTTTTTTTCTCCATTTGCTCTTACAGCATTTTTGCACATATAGGCAATTACTGACATCATTGTCTCATAAACCATTCAACTACGTCACCCCACAAAATTCATCTTCTATAAAGTTTTCTAATTATGAAGACCAATAAACCATAGTCTTGAATGACCCAATCTTGTAGTACTTTTCTCTGCTGGACTGACACCAGTTACCCAAGACCTTATCAAGCTTCATCAGAGAACTCTATTCACTTAAATATTTCTAGGCTAAATTAAGATACATTTTGTTTAGTTTATGGTAAGCTTGATTTAGCTGTTTATCATTTAAGATTCCCAGGTCACCAAACTTTCAACCACAAGACCCAGCTGCTTTATCTCTTAAGTGAGTGGCCACTGGTCAACAGACATGTTTTAGAAGTCAAAAGGCTGAGTGTGAGTCAGGCTGAGTCTGCGCTGGGCAATTAGAAGACAGCTCATGTCTTCCATTACTTTGTTTTATTGTGATTTGTTTTGTTTTGAGGAATCTCCCTACATAAAAATGTGATCTTACTTTCCCAATCTCCCAGTGTTCCTATCTTTCCCTGGAATCCTTCTTCTAGCTTCGCCTTCACATCTGCTCCAATGTCACACACTATCATATCTGAACCTCAAAACTTTTCTCCGATAAAATAAATCAAAAACTATGTAATCAATAGTGTACTTCAACCTGAAGTACAACCCCAATATTTCTAAAGAGTTAACATGTGAATTGCATTCACAGTTCGACCTTGGTATTCTTCAAGCCTCTGCCATAGTGATCAGGGTCTACACAGTCCAAACTAGTCAAAACAGACCAGTCTAGTCCAAGCACTTCCCCTGTGGTGTCCTCGGGGCAGAAGTCCAGCAGGAAGGACAGGGTTTGGGACTTCAGATGCAGAGCTCTGTGTTCCCTGGACCCAGCTCATGAAAGAAGCCAGCACTTGAGAAAGGTGCACAAAAATGTTTGCTGATGAAGTAAGTTAATGCAACTTCACAGTTTTACTCCTACACTCCAGACTCTGAAGGAAATGGGTGTCCTTTTCTAAGGCTGAAAGGCATTTACTCTCACCCTGTAACAGTGGAAACATCAAATGGGGAAAAAAGAGACTTGAGTTTTTGGTTGTTGCTTTTTTTAAAAAATTTGACCCATAAGGGACACAAAATTGTCAATGTTTCAACTACACATTAATCTAGGTTCTTGTAACCCACACATGAGCTCAGGAGTAAATTTGGTCGTGCAAAGGGGTTTATGGAACGAGTATTTAGAGAAAACGATGTCATGCAAATGGCAGAACTCCAATATATTAGCAAGTAAGGAAACATTACATCTGAAGGAAAAATGCAAAGTAGAAGAAAAAGAATAAATCGCAAAAGGTAAGTTAAGGGATGTTTGAAAGTATTATTAAGAAATTTTAATGTCATTAATACTAAAACTAACTAATCTAAACGTGAAGAAAGAAACATAGACTGAGAGATTCCATCAACAGCTCTAAATCTCCCTGGCTTTCCCCATACCCCTTCTTCTGAACACTGCTATTAACATGTCTAACTCACATCAGTGAATCCAGTGAATACAAATTTCAGTGGTACCATCAGAGACTATTTCAAGCAAACATGAACTATATGAAATACTTTCTGATCAGCAACATACTCAGGTTGTATTAAAAATAGATATGACCTTCTTGGAATTTTTGTGTATACTCCAGCCTTTAAAAATTTTAACATAGGCAAGCACAGATTGGTAGTCACACTCCAAAAGTTGCAAAAGTCAGGAAAGTCAGTCAAGAAAAGAATCACCAGCTCTGTCCAACACTTCTAACAGGAAGGTAAAATGAGAGGTTAGAATTAACCACTGACTAATTAGAAATCACCAGTGACCTTGATAAGGACAGTTTGGCTGAAATGGTGGGAACAAAACTCTAGTTGGAGTAGATTCAAAAGAGAATGTCGTTCTCCCTCTTAGCATTAGGTCAATCTGTCACAAGCCAGAAATTTAAGGTCAGTCTGGGGAAACCTTATCTGTATTATTCACTACTCTGTAAACACTAGTGCAACACATGCTACAGAGCAGATGTTCAATAAATACGTGTCAGATGAATGAATTAATGGTACCCCTTGTATCTTGATGCTTGAATTCCCTCATCGACCAGAGGCCAATTTTCTTCTTTTCACCTTATATCAAGTCCTCCCTTCACACCCAGTCTCTGAATAAACTAGTTATGTCTCATGTATCCCAAGAGAAACTTAGGTCTCTACCTTCTTTTCTCATTTAACAGCAATGTATTGAGTACCTATGATGCACTGAAGAGTGTGTTAGGGAAACCACAGAAACAACTGAAACCTGCCCCCTTGCTTTCAAGGGGTTCGCAGTCCTCACACTAACGACAATATGCTGGTCCTCACAATAACTAGATCTCCCTTCCTTACCCTCATCTCCACATCACCGAGTTCCCAACACTTGCTGCTCTTGGGCCCTCTGGGTACATATTACCTGCACTCTCACTTCCACTAACAGAAAATACCTAGATGACACTACACGCTCACAGTGGGAATAATAGTGGCACAGACCAGTGCAACTTGGACCCTTAGATGGGCTGGTCTAATCACTTTCAGATCTTCCTTCCCCATATCCAAAAAATCAGACCAGCTATCTCACCTAAATGAAATGGACCTTGGAGTCCCCATCTTCAGTCTACTGCCATTCATCTTGCTTGACCACTGACTAGCCCTGATTCCATTGTAAAGGGGGGGGGGTAATTTGCTTATTTCAGATTTGCAGATACTTAGATTCTAGATAAGTGGATGTCTCCTATAAAAATATGTTCACTAAAATCTAGAGGAACAGATGTCTGCTCTAAATAAAATTATATTCTTAACATTCTCACCATATAATGATTTCAGTCCACACAGAAAAATTCACATTTAAAGTTCCTACCTTCTAAAATGTAAAAAGATATAAAATTTGTACCCCACTTAAAGTTCCTACCTTCTAAAATGTAAAAAGATATAAAATTTGTACCCCACTTAAAGTTCCTACCTTCTAAAATGTAAAAGGATATAAAATTTGTACCCCAAGGCAAAGAGACATTTTGCAAAGGTCATTCCCTTCTATACTAGTGTTTTTGGAAAGACACAATGGAAGAAAGAAGATTTGGTTTTCTGAAAATATATGCTCTTAACTAGGCTATAAAAGGAAGTCATTCATCCAAAAAGGAAAAAAATCAGGAATATAAGGATCCAAAAGGAGATATCTTTAGGGCTTTCAGGCAGTCTTTGCTTAGAGCTGGTTTTTCTACTAAAAATTAAATATCTCGGGCTTCCCTGGTGGCGCAGTGGTTGAGAGCCCGCCTGCCGATGCAGGGTACACGGGTTCGTGCCCCGGTCCGGGAAGATCCCACATGCCGCGGAGCGGCTGGGTCCGTGAGCCATGGCCGCTGAGCCTGCGCGTCCGGAGCCTGTGCTCCGCAACGGAAGAGGCCACAACAGTGAGAGGCCCGCATACCGCAAAAAAAAAAAAAAAAAAAATTAAATATCTCCTTTTTTTAGAAAGTAAAGTGTACGTAGAGATATTACTGTGAGGAAAAATGTTTACTAATGTAATTTATAAAAGGTATATCACTTTAATAAGATGTACCCATAACAGTTAAAACATGCTCATTTTTCCTTTCTTCCAATAACAAATCTAGGCTGGACTGTCTTAAGGTAATACTTCCTTAGTTGATGACTCCAAATCATCATGAGAAATTAAGAAGTTTAAGATTCTATTCTCCAAGCAGACTATCCGTCAAGTACTTATGTAAGTTTAATAAATTTTTTTGCCTACATACAAAATAATTAACATGACTATAATTCTCAATTTTTCTTGATTATATTCTATTCATCATGCTTTTCTAGGCATGATGTTCTGGCAACTGTTAAATTTTCCAAGGAGAGAAATAATGATTTTAGGAATTCACCAATTTCAAAGTATGATTCTCTCACAGTATCAAAACATGATTCTATCTTAGTTTTATCTTGTTCTTTCATCTGGGGCTTATTCGTCTGCTGTCTCATTTTGTCTAATTTTTTGTGATTGCGGTTTTCATTCTGCAGGCTACAAGGTTGTAGTTCTTCTTCCTTCTGCTGTCCGCTCCCTGGTTTATGAGGCTGTCTAAGAGGCTTGTGCAGGCTTCCTGTTGGGAGGGTCTGGTACCTGCCCACTGGTGGGTGGAGCTGGGTCTTGCCCCTGTGGCACGCAGGGCCGTGACAAGGGGCATGTCCAAAGGGCTGTGGGCTCAGAAGACTTCAAGTGTCCCGTCTGCTGATGGGTGGGGCTGTTTTCCCTCTCTGTTAGTTGTTTGGCCTGAGGTGATCCAGCACTGGAGGCTACAGGCTGTTGGGTGGGGTCAGGTCTTGGTAAGAAAATGAGAGCCTCCAGGAGGGCTCACACCAGTGAGTACTCTCCGGAACTGCCACCCTTTTTCCCTGCAGTGAGCCACAGCTGCCCCCCACCTCTGCAGGAGACCCTCCAATACTAGCAGGTAGGTCTGGCCCAGTCTCTTGTGGGGTCACTGCTTTTTTCCCTGGGTCCTGGTGCACACAAGACCTTGTGTGTGCCCTCCAAGAGTGGAGTTTCTGTTTCCCCCAGTCCTGTGGAATTCCTGCAATCAAACCTCACTGGGCTTCAAAGCCAGGTTCTCTGGGGCCTCCTCTTGCCATTGCCAGACCCCCAGGCTGGGGAGACTGATGTGGGACTCAGAACTTTCACTCCTGTGGGAGAACTTTTGTGGTATAATTATTTTCCAGTTTGTGGGTTGCCCACCCAGTGTGTATAGGATTTGATTTTATTGTGATTATGCCCCTCCTACCATCTTGTTGTAGCTTCTCCTTTGTCTTTGGATGTAGGTTACCTTTTTTGGTAGGTTCCAGCATTTCTCTGTAAATTGTTCTTTAGCAGTTAGTTGTGATTTTGGTGTTTTCATAGGAAGCTGTGAGCTCACATCCTTCTACTCCACCCTCTTGTCTCCATGTCTATATATTTCTTTAAATAATTCACAGAACATAAATATTGCCCTGAAAATAAGAATGCTAAAGTTGTTCTATGGGGTGATTTATAGCTCAGTGTTACTTATAGATTATGAATTCTCCATGTTATTTTTCAAGGATTTATCTTGAATTTAACGAAGTATTTACAGTAGTGTATCCTATTTGTTATTCACTCATAAGAAATTTGTGGGTTAACCATTTGGAATTCTTAAAAGTATTTTTGTACTAATTTTTTTAATGCTACTATTACAAATTTTGATACTTGTAGAGTACTCCCAAAAAGAAGTCACCTGCAATTCATCACTGATCTTTTCTGCTCCCCTGCCCAATGGATAAGGGAGAATTATTTTTCTTTCTTTCTTTATTTAGTTTTCAGCCACACCATGCGGCATGTGGGATCTTAGTTCCCCAACCAGGTATGGAAGCCATGCCCCCTGCAGTGAAAGCATGGAGTCTTAACAACTGGACAGCCAGGGGAGTCCCCTAAAGATACTTTATCATTTCTTTTCCTTCTTTATGTATTGATTAGAATTCTTTTCATTGCAAATGATATAAACCCAATCACAAATGAGTTAAGTAAAAAGATAAATTTTTGTCTCCTCTAACTGGAAAGTCCATGGGAGAACTTGCCTCAGGCATGGCTTGATAAAAGAAATAAAGGGATAAAATGACACCAATGCTCTTTATTTCTAGAAAAACTGTAGTATATTTTTATTGGACTGGCTTAGGTCACATGGGCATGGCGGAACCAATCATTGTACCCACAGAAATATAAGAAAATAATTGGCTGAGGCCTGGATTGAGGTTTGGGGATAGGCACCCAGATGAAAGTTGGGGCTATTGGCAGAAGGAAGCAGAGGTGCTGAGTGGCAAACAATCAACAACCACAACTCCAACCCGGGGTTCCCTGTGATGCTTCAGACAGTGCATTCATATGCACAAGTTGCTTTTCCCAAAAGATAAGTAACAAATTCATAATTCAACTTCATCTGTAAAATCAGGAAAATTCCATCTTCCTTAGCTGGATAGACAGGTAAGAGATTGCATATTACATGTTACATATATGATACATATATCACATGTCATATATATTGGAGGATATATATATATCCCCTATGGTTGTTGAGATAATGCCTGGGAAGAACTCGCACATAGTATCTGCACATAGTGAGCCTTCAAAAGATATAAATGTCTGTATTATGACTAGTATTGTAACTACCACCTTTCCCACTTCCTGGAGTGTCCCAGCTCCCCACCATCAACAGCTTTTCTTTCCAAGACTGCCCATGGGTGATGAGCTAGGGAAGGAGTGGGGAGAGGGAGCTTGAGACACCAGGGAGGGTCTCTGGGAACAGGATGTCCACTCAGAGTAGAATCCCCATTCCTCAGCTCCCTGGTGCCTCTTCTCCACTCCTACCCCTCCCAGGCTTTTTCCACATTCCTTCCTCTCCTGTGAGTAATTCCTTTGCCTTCCTTTCCCTCTTATCCAGCCCACGTTTCTGAGAATTCAAAGAGCCTCTGAATCTCCCAACCTGACGTTTCAGCCACTGGCCTTTCTCTATAAATTTCCTAGTCACTGGGGCTACTTCAGATGCAGGTGACTATTGTCAAAAGAAATGGACTGGGAAAGGAGGCATTATCAGGGCCCTGTGAAAGGAGAAATATTTTGAGATATAAATTAATACCCTAGAATATTATCCAGTCACAATTTTGGTTTTTGTTATTCTTTTTGTTGTTGTTATTCTAACTGATGTTAAATTAACATTAGCATTTCCAAAACTCATCCTTCCAACAACATATGTAGAGTTGAATTTTTATTTTCCAGGAAAAAAAAAAGAGGGAGGTAAGTTTAGATTATATCTTTACCTTGGGAGAAGTATTTTCAACCCAACACTATCCATTGAATGGGACATTTATTATCTTTAAAGCAATAAATCCCTCACTGAATAAATTATTCCACATCCCAGCAGTGAAAATGATGCAGCCATTAAAAGAATGAGGTAGATCTCTATGTGCTGCTATAAAACAATCTTTAAGACATTGTTAAAGTTAGAAAAGCAAATTATAAAATGATTTATTCTTGTGCATATGTGTTTTTAAGATAATGCTATTTAAATTTTTTAACATGTTTTAAAATTATTCATTGACTTTTTAAAAATAAATTTATTCATTTTTGACTGCATTGGGTCTTTGTTGCTGTGTGCAGGCTTTCTCTAGTTGTGAGCGGGGGCTACTCTTCCTTGTGGTGTGTGAGCTTCTCTTTCCAGTGGCTTCTCTTGTTGCAGAGCATGAGCTCTGGGTGTGCGGGCTTCAGTAGTTGTGGCACGAGGGCTCAGTAGTTGTGGCTCATGGGCTCTAGAGTGCAGACTCAATAGTTGCGGTGCACGGGGTTAGTTGCTCCGTGGCATGTGGGGTCTTCCTGGACCAGGGTTCGAACCCATGTCCTCAGCATTGGCAGGTGGATTCTTAACCACTGCACCACCAGGGAAGTCCCTTCACTGACATTTATGCATGAAAAATTTCTGGAAGGAATTACCTCTGGTGAGTGAAACTGTGGGTTAAGTGTCAAATGATCACTTTTAACTGGATATACCTTTTTTTGTTTGATTTTTTTGTCGTGTGTTCATCATTTCATAATATGAAAATAAAGAAAATTTAGTTCTTTAATATGTTTGAAAGTTTATGTCCCTTCAAAACTTATGCAAGTTATGTCAACAAGGGACACAGATTTATGCTTACAAAAATAAAATGTGGCTCAGGCATGGGAAATTAATTCAAAATCCTGTCCTTAAACTGTCTTCTCTCCCTGCAGAGTCCTGAGAAATATGTATACACAGAAGGCAATATACACACAGACGGGAATGGCACCAAGTAAACACTTTATTGCTCTGAGTCTGTGGCCCTGCACACTAAGCCAGTCTAGACCACCAGGAGACTCCTTTTGCCTAGGTTAGGTGAGCCTATGTAACCCAGAATCAAAACAACACAAATGGTCTCTTTTTCCCCTTTTCTTTCCATGCCTTCAACCAAATATGAGGTTCTCCCACTCCAAAGCACAGAAGGCTGATACAGAACACACCAGAAAGAAAAACAGTCCAGGCAATAGGGCATTTGCCTATGCCCCAGGCAGTGAAAGCTGATCTACAGATCTGAGCCCAGATTACCCTTGGGAAACAGGCTATCAACTGGGTGGCATCAGCGGGAGGCTCACAGGACAGTTGGACCTCAGGACAGAGGCAGACCATACCCAGAACTGTTGCCCCAGGCACCATCATTGACCCTGTACAGGAACCTCCACTTTGGGGTGTGGTCAAGTGCATTGTCCTGAACCATCCTTGGTCAAAGAATGAATAAGGAAGATGACCCACTCCTGCTGGGAGATAACCCCAACAAAGTAAACCTACTTTGCAAAGAGTATTTCTTCAAGATCCAGCTATTTGTGTGGAGACACCATCTGGTTGGCAAAGTCACTTTTTAAAATGTATTTTCAAATGGTCACCAGTGGATTTACCTTGATTAAATGTGTCATCTTTCATTTCAGAATTAATTTGAATTAGATTTGGCTAGTATTCTAAAGACATGAACGTTGAGAAGCCAACTGACAAAAAGCATCAAATCAAATGGAACTCTAAGGACTACTTCTTTGAAATAACAACATCATCTTTAAGTGTTTTTCCACATGAGATAGCACTTTAATGCTCAATCCCAAACATTATCTCTCCCCAAAGAAGAAAAAAAAAACAACATCCAAAATAGAGTCAGATGTGCAGGCTACGGCAGATGTTTCAAATGTTTGTTGGTCTAACATCTGAAATACTGGTCAAAGGTATTTATTCATAACATCTTTAACATCCATATATTCCAGAATTTCAAATAGTGCCTAGAACATAGTAGGCCACCAATAAATATTCGTAGGAGGAATGAATGAACGCTCAAAAGTTAAGAAGTCTTAAACCAAAAGAATATTTTTTCTATTCTGTGAACCCTGTTTATTACCATTTTTATTCAATTATCTCATTCTTTTATTGTATCTCTCTTAATTATATTGTGGCTTTGATCATCTTCAGAACTGAAAATGTTTCCTGGTAATATAACAGATAATAATATACACGTGCTATATCACCCCACTTCTTCTCCATCAAATATATATTTAAGAGACTGTTGCTGCTATTTTGAATTTGTTAAAGAATTTAATGAATATCTTTAATAACTCAGAATTGAAAATGTATATTTAAAATATCAGAAAAGAACTCAGATAAAAAATGTCTAAAGGAAGTAGAAATGTAAGTAGAAACGTAAGCATAAAATAATAAATAATCAGAATTAACACTATACAAAATCACATCTATGCTGTAGACCCTGGAGAACCAATGTCAAGACTCTTCCAGGATACAGAGGAAAAAGAACATGCTAAAAAAGAGAATGATGGTTGTGGAGGGTAAAGAAGAGAGATCTGGAAATACAGACATGATAAAAGACTGGAACTAGTGGAACTGAAGCAGCAATTTCAAACACATATGATCAGGAAAGGTTAGAGTTTGAAAATGAAAGTGATTCATAGTGGTAAAAGGGAAATGTCTGTGTAAAGGAACCAAGACCTATATAAATCCTGGTGGATATTTTTTTAACTGAAATTCATATTGAGATCATTGTAAACTCATCTACAGCTGTAATAAATAAGACAGGGAGATCTCATGTACCCTTTACCCAGTTTCCCTTAATGGTAGCAGCTCACAAAGTGTAGTATAATATCATAACCAGATTATTAACATTGAAAAAAGTCCACCAATCTTATTCAGATTCCTCCAGTTTTACTTGTACTCATTTGTACGTGTATATGTTTGAACTGCATGTTTATTTGGTACAATTTTATCACATATGTAGATTTGTGTATCCACCACCATAGTAAAGATGCTGAACATTTTGATCAAAAAAGAAAACATATCAGTCTGGATCTTTTACATAACCCACACAAATGGATACGTCTCAATGTGTCTGTTTTCTGATGCCAACTCAACTGGTTAAACATAGGCATCTCTGGTTATTAGTATTCAAATTTCACGGCAGTGCCTGTAGAATCAAAGATCTGATCCTGGGTCAGTGTCAGCTGTAGCAAAGATGTTTGTTTAGTTGGAGGGACAGGATACCAGGGTTGCTAAAAACCAGAAGCCCCTATTGGTGTGAACCACCCAGGATGTAATCAGCACAAGGTATTAGAGGATTATTTGGCATGCGTGTAGTTAAAAATAACGGTAGAATGATAGGCTGGGGCCAGATTGTAAAGTGTAATGTATACCAGACTAGATACGTTAAATTTCATTCTGTAGCAATGGGAAAACGTCAAGAGATTTTAAGTAATACAGTGACATGATTTCGACCAGGAATCAGCAAGCTGCCCAAGGCCCAAACCTGGCTCACTGTCTGTTCTTCTAAATAAAATGTTATGGGAACATAGCCACACCCAGTCCTTATGTATTATCTGTGGCTGCTTTCGCTCTACAATGGGAGAGTTGAGTAGTTGCAATAGGTACCAAGACTGTATGACCCATAAAATCTAAAATACTTACTATCTGACCCTTTACAGAAAACCTAATGTTTTAGAAAGAATTCTGGTGGCAGAAAAGATTAGGCAGAGGGCAAGGAGACAACTTACAAGGTTCATCACTTGTGAATGTTTTCAGCATTTCCAGTGAATGAAAGGTGGGGAAGACTTCTCTGAGACTGAGAATCTGCATTCTTACTGAACACTGCCAGTACCTTGTAAAATCCAGGGCTGGAAGAATTCTGAATCACTACTTATAAGTTATCTTCCCAAATTCCACACTCCTTAGTCTACTAGAATAATTAAAACTTCATCAAAACGCCAATGTTTCATACAATTTCATTAAAAAATCCCCAAACTTCTTTCAAGTACTTATAGTTAGGCTTACATTTACCAAGTGCAGAAGCTGGAACACAAATTATATACATAAGACAGTTCCTGTCCTTGAAGAAGTTGGGGCGTTTTGAGTCACAAGTAAATTTCCCAGTTTCCAAGTAAAGTAGTAACCGTGGCCTAAGAATTAAGGAGACTATACTAATTTTTTACTTTGTAGGAGTACCAGTATCAATTAACCAATTAAATCTTCTCTTTCAACCTAAACTGTGAATCATAAAATGTCTACATCAGTATGTCCCAACCTGTTTCATGAGAATATGGTTCTATTTCAAAAAACATGCAAACTTCCACTTACTTCTAAAGAATCCCAAAGCACATTAGAAGTGAAAAACTCTAAGTCCCAGATTAAAAAAAAAAAAATTCTGGCTAGTTGTTTCCCAAACTAAATTGGACATAGAAATTTTTTGTACCTTAACACCTATTAGCAATCCAGAATTCCCCATAATTTGGGAAATGGTAATTATATAATTCCAAGCAGAAGAATTTAAATTTAACAATTTTCTAAACAGAAGTATTATGTTTGCCTATCGGGTGTTTGATACATTGTAACAGCTTAGATATTCATTTACCTGCCTGAATGTTTCACTCTTTGAGGTTATGTAGGCCCAACTGTAATCCCATTACCTTGGCAAAGAAAGCGGCATTGGCCTGTGCTTAGAAAAAAAAAAATGACCATATGCCAAACAAACTTGGTTAAGTACAACCAAGTTTAAAGAATTGTTCAAATGTGACTTGTGACTTTATCAAGAATCCATTTATAAGTGCTGCTCTCTATATCATATTTCATTTTTCAAACCACCAAATGGTTTCTACTATCTGCCACTCATAAGTATGTATATATAAACATTTTTAATTAAATATTTTATTGATACATACCATATAACCAGAAATGTATACAAATTGTGAATTATCACAAGATGAACACACTGTCAGAAGACCTGTGGAATGTGAACAATGGTATCCTCATTAATTGGTGAAGAAATGAAAGCTTAGAGATATTATTTGACTTAGACACACAGCTGGTGGGTGCAGGAATTTGGAACAGACCACATCAATCAAGGGGTGGGCTTACCCAGTAGAATACCGCAAGTCCAACCCTGTCAGACAAAGAAGTACAAAAAAGTATAAATGGTCTTACACATTTGCTGGTTCGACTCTTAATTGTGTTTTGCTTGCTTATGCTATACCAGATCTGCAAGTGATCTGAACTTCTGAATCTCTGATTCTTCCATTTCTTACTCCCAGACCTAATTGCTCTTCCCTGACTCTCATGTCCTGGCTTCCTGACCTCCATCTTGTTCTTGGCCACATTGAACTACTGACTCCCAGGTCTTCATTTCCTGACTCCCAAATCACTGGCTTAACTCAGACCCTGACAGCTGTCTGGCTTTCTCCTGACCCCCTGCTGGCCCAACCCAAGCCTGCTGCTGCCCACACAACTGCATCACAGACACTCCCAGGGGAGGGGTTGACATTTTTCACTGAAACCATCTCAATCATTTGGAACTTTTGCCAATCAGGCAACTGTTCTGCTGCTGACTTTCAGGGTCACTCCAGGATTAAGCAACACATTGTTTCCTAGGAGAGAAGGATCACATGTCAGTTGTAACTTAGCCATACCGGCAGTGACTACTTTTAGCACAATCTATTCAATTTACTTAATTTAAGATGAGATTAAGAAGTATGGGTTGGGGGGGAAGCCTTGTGTCATTTTCCCCTTTGTCTTCTCTTTTGAATCCTCAGCTGTCTTTTTTTTTTTTTTTTTTTGCGGTACACGGGCCTCTCACTGTTGTGGCCTCTCCCATTGCGGAGCACAGGCTCCGGACGCGCAGGCTCAGCGGCCATGGCTCACAGGCCCAGCCGTTCCGCGGCATGTGGGATTTTCCCGGACCGGGGCACGAACTTGTGTCCCCTGCATCGGCAAGCGGACTCTCAACCACTGTGCCACCAGGGAAGCCCCCCTCAACTTTCTTTAATTAATTAAATGTGTTAACATCATGAGTTTGCCTTCTGAAGCACTTAAATTTCTTGAAACAAAGTGAATTGAGCAGATCTTCTTAGTGTCCATAATCTATAGAGCCACGGAGGTCCTGTGTTCTTGTGTCATTTGAATGTTCTTAACCCTGACATCAAAAGCTGAATCAAAATGAACTCAAGGTTCTTGGCTCTGTCAGAACTTCCTGAAACCCAGCAGGAGCCTGTAGGGCTCCTCGCCACAGAAGCTTTGTGCGCCCTTCATTTCTTGTAGGGAACAGACTCTAGCCTCCATGACCTTCCCTGAGTTCCAAAGGGCAGATTCAAACAGTTGCTACACCAGGAAGGGAGGGGATGCAGAGTCAAGGGAGGAGTAGCCCAGAAACAACAGTGCAGCCTTGGGGCAGGGTCTACCTCAAGGCATATGCATAACAATGTCTTTAAGCTCTTTATATAATTAAAACCCAACAAATGGAAGATGTCAGCATTCTTTATACCAGAGAAGACCACCTGAGGCCAGATTAAAAGAACCAAAGAAGCACATCCAGAAAGTTACCTGAGACCAGATTAGAGGAGTGCAGGCCCTGCATACATCCTGATCTTATCAGCAACTCCACCCTTGAACTGTTACTATAAAAAGCCTCATCAAATCCTCTCAGGTGGGGACACACAGTTTCTGGGGCAGGAGCCCACTCTGTCCCCCTGTGCCTGTGAAAGCAATAAAGCTATTCTTTTCTACTTCACCCAAAACTCTGTCTCCGAGATTCCGTTTGGCACCAGGGCACAGAGGCTGAGTTTTCAGCATCATGCCCACTTCTGAAAAGAGGTCCACACTGACCTCTGCACACCCATGGTGAGCCCCTGGAGAGGGTGACACTGCAGCATGAGAACCAGTGGTTATTGAAAAAAACTGCTGTCATTGTCTTGGGTCAGTTTAGTTTCCAATGGCTGTGTGAGATGAGCCCTTAATCCAATGACCATTATTAGACACATTCAGAAAACCCTCTACAACTTAAAACAAAAGATATTCTAACCAGAATAGAAAACATACAATTTTTATTAATCACAGAGAAAAGGTAAAGAGATATAAACAATAAACAGGTTTGGTAGAAAGGAGATTACACTGCAGGAAAATCATGATAAATATGTACCAAACCTGTTTAGAATTTTTTAAAGGTTTGTAAACAATTATGCCATCTTCCAAATAGATTATTTCATGCTAATTGCCATTGGTGACCATTGTAACTTCTCCACAGTGTCTACTCATTGCCCCAAGTATCTCAGCTCTAAGAATGCGAGTCTCCCCCTCCAAAGGGACATTCAGCTAAGAGGCGACCATTTGTTGGCTTTTACTTTGCCGAGTCACTATGCCAAGTGACTTACATTACTTCCCCTATGGTTTCCTCACAGCCACTCTTATTTATAAATATTTTTAATAAGTGAGACAGAGAGAGGCTAAGTAACTTGCCCACAATAACACAGTAAGGAAGAGCAAAAGAAAATGGAGAGAAAGAAGGAAGCAGGAAAGGGCACATAAGGAGGAAACTATAAAGCCCAGACAGGGGGCTTCCCTGGTGGCGCAGTGGTTAAGAATCCACCTGCCAATGCAGGGGACATGGGTTCGATCCTTGGTCCAGGAAGATCCCACATGCCATGGAGCAACTAAGCCTGTACGCCACAACTACTGACCCTGCGCTCTGGAGCCCGCGAGCCACAACTACTGAAGCCCATGCACTCTAGGGCCCTAGTGCCGCAACGACTGAGCCTGCGTACTGCAACTACTGAAGCCTGTGTGCCTAGATCCCGTGCTCTGCAACAAAGAGAAGCCACCGCAATGAGAAGCCCACGCACTGCAACGAAGAGTAGCCCCTGCTCGCCACAGCTAGAGAAAGCCTGCACGCAGCAACGAAAATCCAGCACAGACCAAAAACCAGAAAAACAAAAAACCCCAGACAGGTCCATAGTGAATACTTGAGGGTACATGTATGCCCTTTGGCTGTTTTCAGGCTGTGGGTACGGACAGCGATAGCTTGTAGTCAGACAAGATAGAAAGCTATAAGATATAACATAACATATAACACGTATAAGTCAAGAAGAATAGGGGCCAAACTGAATGGAATATATAATCATTGTTGTGTGGATTAGAATTTGAGTGTTGTTTTAGGCTGTTTTTGATTTGTTTTCTGGGTTTTCTGTAATGGGCATGTAAGTTTTTAAAGAATTTTTTTATAAAAGGATTTTCTTGCAAAAAAGGGGGGTTGGGGTTATGTATCTCACTCTTGTCATAAGAATCCAGGCCAGTGAAGATAGATACATGTTAAGAGGAAATACATTTTCAATCTTCAAAGATAAATCAAAAGGGTTCAGTATTTATCCTTAGAGCAAAGGCAGATTTATCAAGCCAAATATTTTAAATACTTACTTAAACCACTAGGACTCCTTTGTTCCCTAAGACTGGTGCTAGATTTATTTGTTTGAAATCTCCCCATAACCACAGTAATAAATAAGTAAATACTCTGAGGATATGCTCTCTGGTGTGAGAGTTTTATTTAAAACTAGACCTGTGAGTGTTTTTAGTTAATTACAACTAGCAGGTCCCCATAAATCTTGAGAACAGAGCTTAACTGCCAAGAGAATACCAGCTTCAGGGGCATTACCACGAGGTTTTATTTGATGTTCATTATTATTCAAAAGGAATTTGTTTATAAGAGAAGGTATCCAAACCATCAGGGGCAACAAACAAATGCCCTGCATGGCTGAGTCTATCAGTTATTGATTCATGAGTCATTTGGAAAACTCCTTTGAAGACCCTCAGGCAGTACAAATTTTGTTCAGTTCTGCTTTGCTCTTTGCACCAGAAACCACAGTCTCAGGAACAGAAAATGAAGAAAGTGTTCTCTGGACTGTTTAAAACACACATGCAACTGGATTCATGAGGGAAGACTGAAATAACAGGCATCATTTTTCGTGTGTGATGGTTTGAGAACTGCATCTCTCTTTTAGGTTTGTATACTGAATACCCACCACAGCACATCCTCATTGATTTAGAAGATGTTAGATAATATAGAAACATAAGCACCGGCAACTCTGTGCAAGAACAAAACCTCTCAAAAGACTGTAAATGACAACGTTACTGCTTACCTTCCCAACCACCTGGAGTGGAATTTGTCATCAATTCTTTACAGAACCATTTCATATATTTTATTAATATGGTCTCTAATTATGATTAACTGGGGAATCCAAGCTCTGCCCAAACAAAGTTAAGCATTTGCAATTGGGAACCATTAGAGATGGTTTCAACATATTTCAAGAAGTGTTTTCAGAAACATTAATAATGTGTGTCTCACTGGGTGAAGCCTGGCATCTGAATCCTCTCCAGTACTGAGGAGAGTCCCCACGTGGGTGTGAGGGTTGCCCAGGTCTGCACAAGACTCTCCCCAGAGGTTCATTGCAATGGGGTAGAGTCATATCCAAATGGCAGGCTTCTACCCACTAATAATTTGATATTTTTCCCTCAGGAGAAATAAGGAAACTTTTGATAATCAACAGGAAGAAAAGGTTTTCATTCTCATGACTTTTTCAATCATAATTCTAAGTAGTCAAATCAATGTATATTATAAAACTTATGTTTTATTTAATTACAGAATCCATTGGATCTACTCACCTTTCTAGGATAAAAAGGAGCCTTTCACTTGTATGTGACTTCCTGGAAGATCTTTCTTCCACTGAAAATGAAGCCTACCTTCTAGTTGGTGCCTATCAAAAACAAATCGTTTGTTTCCAGTCCTGGGCTTAACTAGCCAAGCTGTGCTGATTCTAGTATGATAGAACCGTTGTCCGCTTCTTCCCCTTCTCTTTGTCAGTCCAGATGACAGCCAGTCTCCCATTTCTTGTCCTCCCAGAGGTACACTGTGAATATTCCATGTCTAGCGCTTGCGGGTCTGAAGCCCCCGCCCCCTGAATGTGTCAGTGCCACTCTTCCCGACCTCCAAACATGCATCCAGAACCCACAGGGGTCTTCACCATGTTTTTCTCCCCAGCTTCACCTGCCTTCCTGCTTCACTTCATGGCCTTACTTGCTAGACCCATTCTTTCAATTGCTCCCTTGCCCCTCTCCGTAACCCCCTCCATCTCCCGCACCAACCTCACTGCAAAACACCAACCCTGGGTAACCCAACTGGCCACTTTCACTGTACCCACACACGGGCCACTGAGTACTTCCAGAGAATGGTACTATTTCCCATTCCTACCAGACTATTTATAACTCCTTGTCATGGTAGCTCAGATCTCTACATATTATTCCTCCTACCTGAAACCCATTTCTCTTCCCCTAATTCTTTGCTAATCCTATTTGCAAAGGACTTGCTTATGAATATAACCTCTGAGAAGCAGCTATTGGCTCTTTTCTACCTGCAAACTCCCCAGTTTAAACGTTCTTCTATATGTCAAATTTTCCTGAGCATGCCTCTAACAGCATTTATCTAACTCAACGTAATTCCTGGCTTACCCATCGATCTTCTGCATTAGACTGTGAGTTCCAGACGGAAAGAATACCACAGAATTGGATTCCAGCCTGATAAGTTATCAGAATTACCAAAGGTGCTTTTAAAGTACACATTCCCAGACATTATCTTGATTTACTGCATCAGATTATCTAGAAGTGAGATCCAAGAGTCTATATTTATAAGTAGTTCCTCGGGTAATTTTAGTAATTAACAAGATTTGATTATACTTGCCTAGAGTACATTCTATAGTACTTAGTACAAAACAGTAGCTCAGTAAATATTTTATAGCAGGACAAAAGGGGCAAAGCGTTGGGACAAAGATAGCTTCTAAAATGGCTTCCAGTTATCTCCACCCCCTCCCCCCCCCCCGCCCCCAACCGGTATCCACATTTTCTGTAATCCCCTCTCCTTGTGTGTGAGCTGGATCTGCTGACATGCCTCCAATGACTAGAGTAAGATGAAAGTGATGAGATGGTACTTTCAAGATTAGGATTGCTAATAAATCAAAAATACACATTAAATAAGGTGCATTTAGACAGCAACACAAAAAAACAAGGTTACGTATAGAGCAGGTGATGAAAATATGACTAGAAGCTCACAGGAACCTAACCCTGTATTTCCCCCAGGAGCAATGACTCAGTATTTGCTAATTCTGTGGTGATTTTATAGAATATAACTACTGCAAGTAAATAGAATCAAATGTACTAGAAATTTTGCTTTAAACCCTTCATCTGTTTGTTTATTACAATACAATCTAAATGTGGAAATGGTGAGAGCTCAGTGTCTTAGTAGAATAAGGTTTGAATGTGATGATGGAGAAGTGTGTGTGAAATAGTCTTTCTTATAAGCTGATATGAAATATAATTTCTTATAAGCTGATATGAAGGGAAGACAAGATAGCATGGTAGTCAAATGGAAAATGAGGGCCAAGACTTATCCATCTGGTTAGCATATCTGTATGTTGAAAGAAGAGGCAGTTCAGTTAGATTTTTTTTTTTTTTTTTTTTTTTTTTTTTTTGCTGTACGCGGGCCTCTCACTGTTGTGGCCTCTCCCGTTGCGGAGCACAGGCTCCGGACGTGCAGGCTCAGCGGCCATGGCTCACGGGCCCAGCCGCTCCGCGTCATGTGGGATCTTCCCGGACCGGGGCACGAACCCACGTCCCCTGCATCGGCAGGCGGACTCTCAACCACTGCGCCACTAGGGAAGCCCCAGTTAGATGTTAAATATGGAGAAAAAGTAATTATAGATCAAGTCCTGGACAAGTTGGGGAAGAGTGGGATCAACAGTTATTTGATAAATTGGTAGATTGTCTTTGAAATCAGGGATACGGCTACCTTTGGAAGAGAAGGGAATTAGATAAGGAAGAATGAGTGCTTAGATAACATTATAAGTGAAAAGTAGAAAATTGAGAAGTTTATAGTTGCAATGCTTGATTTTATTTAATGTTATTTCCTAGGAGAAGAGAGGGAGGATGAATAGAAGAATATAACAAGTTGGCAAGTTCTGGAATGGTAAGAATGAACTTTGATTGGTCAAAGATAACATTTCTTTTGACACTGATCTTTCTATAAGACTGGGTACTTGATTTTCCTATGAAGTAAAGTTTAAGTTCTAATAAGGATTTCTTCTTTACAAAGTGTATCTCTCTTAAGTTTCTTGCCTGTTCATGAACCGTTTAGTTGTTCTGCAAGTATTCTTTAAGCTTTATTGTGTCTACCTCAATCCTCTAAACTCACATCCACCTATACAAATGGGAGGAGTAGCAGAAACCAGCAACTCATTGTTAAAGTTTCCAGTTGGTACCACTTATTTCGAAGTTAGTTTCTCAGATACATCCTTAAAATAGAGCCATTTTAAATGAAAATGTTAGCAGTCACCAAGAGCAAGAATTCTTTCAAATTTATAAATTGATTCATAAAACTATGCTTAGGTGTAAGAATGAAAATGAATTAATCAATAAATATTCAGCCGCATAGCACAGGGAGATCAGCTTGGTGCTTTGTGACTGCCTGGAGGGGTGGGATAGGGAGGGTGGGAGGGAGGGAGACACAAGAGGGAAGAGTTATGGGGATATATGTATATGTATAACTGATTCACTTTGTTATAAAACAGAAACTAACACACCATTGTAAAGCAATTATACTCCAATAAAGATGTAAAAAAAATACTTACTGAAAAAAAATATTCATTCAATGTCTATATATGCATGGTATATTTTATTTTATTTATTTTTATCTTTTTAACATCTTTATTGGAGAACACTAAATGAGAACACTAGCCAACATTTTTTAAATGTTTCTGATTACACGACCTCTGGGAGACTAAAGTTTAGATATTTTTTTCACAATTTTTGTGCCATATGCTACTGTTTTTCACCAAGTGAAGCACAAACATGACAGTTTCTACATACCCAGGTGACTTAGCATTTATGGTGGTCAAAATCCCTATGAAACCAGCTGTCTGTCAAACAACCCCTTGTCTGCAATCTGTTCTGCCCCATTTTTATAGCTGACCTAACCATAGTGGTACATATTCATTAGCCTGATCCGTGTGAAAGGTGAACAGAGACTCACCCCTCATCCAGCTCACCAGGATTGATGCAGTGGCTTTTCCAGAGTAATTAAATCTCGAGTTCATAGCTAGAAATCAGCAAGTGTCCTGAATTTTTCATCCTTCCCTTCTACTTCCTTCCTTTTTTTCTGTCCATCTTCAAACTCTGGCCTCTATTCTCTAAGTTTCTATATTGAGTAGGAAAAGAACACAGAAGATTCCTTTCTGAGTGAATCAAAGAATCATGCCAACGGGGAAAAAAGATCATAAAATTTTTTCAGTCATCTGCAAGTAGATCCAAGCTTCAACAGATCCATGTGCTTGGTTATTCCCTCAACTTTCACAGCAGAAATATTCCCCAATCTACTGCAACTCAACTCTAGAACTGGTATCATTAGGAAAGACTGAAGGAATTGCAAATAACACAATTCTGTCTCATTTTTTAGTTTTTTCGTATACACGTTGTTGGCTGCCCATAAAGATGGTGACCAAAAGATAGTTAAAAGAAATAATGTAAGCACTTTTTTTCCTAGACCTGTGCAGAAGCTTTTGACAAAAAAGTCCTCATAAATTATGCCTTTAAAATAATCATGAAAGGCATATATCCAGCTGTATGGTACTGCAAAAGTCCATTTATTTTTCTGAATGACACCTCTCTCACTTGTGAAATTACTTTATTAATTCCCCCTTCACAGAGTTTTTGACATCATTAATATTTCTATGCTGAAACTAATAGATTACTATACAATATCATTCTTAATATTATGTTATGAGACAGTAAAGGAAAATCTTTCAATAAGTATGGAATTTTCTGTATGGCTCCTGTGGGATAAACTTACCTTTTAATACAGAAAGGTAATAACACAACAGTTCAAATTACTTAATTAAAACAACTATAGTTAATGCAGCAAAACCTATTATCCATGTGGTAAGCAGCCCCTAACATGGCTCTTAATGATGCCCGACACCTGATATTCACGCCCTTGTGTAGACCCTTCCCCTTATATGTAGCTGGACCTAGTCATTCAATTTAGCAAATAAAATGTGGCAAAAGTGACAGGATGCGACTTTCAAGCTTAGGTTACAGAAGGACTATTTTCTATCCTGTTTGCTCTCTCTTGAGTACTCACTCTGATGGAGGCCAGCTGTCAGGTTGTACGCTGCCCTGTGGAGAGCTCCACATGCAAGGGAACTGAGGGAGGTCTCTAGCCAACAGCCAGCAAGGAATTGAATCCTGCCAACAAACACATGGGGGAGCTTGGAAATGGATCCTTCCCCAGCCAACACCTTGAGTGCAAGACCCTGAGTTGCACCCAGATTTTTGACCCACCAAAGCTGAAAGATAATATGAGTTTGTTAGTTTAAGCTATGAAGTTTTGGAGTAATTTACAACACAGCTCTAGTTAACAAATGCAATCCGTATTAGCTGTGTTCATGGAATATAATTATGAGCAATTAAAGAGATTTCAGGTTTGCTATTGATGGCTTATGATCCGTTGTCAGTGTTCCAGTGATTCTGATTGAGAGCTTATGCTCCATAGAAGGACAAAAGCCCACAGTTCTATGAGATGGAAACAGACTCTAAATGGGCTACACTGCTTTTCTCAAAAGAAATTTATTCCCATCGACTTATTTTATACTTGGTAAACTTCTCTGCCTACTTTGTAGAACAGTATCTATAGAGTCTCCTTTTACTTAGATTAGACCCCTCTGTAAAACTTTTGCCAAGACTTCTGCCAACCTAATATATGTCAAGAAGCCAGGACCTTTCCAAAAAACCAAAGCCTGTTATTTAATCCTCTCTGGATGAGATGGCATGCTTCCTTCTACTGAAAAATGGAAGCTCATAATCATATTTTCATTTGACTTTACTGCTAGGAAACTTAGAGTTAAGCTTAGTTAGTATGGAAAAATAATAAAACTTAACATGTCCAAATAAGCAGTAGATGATCTATACCCTGTCTTGGGCTAAAGACATACACTTTTAAACCACCCAGCTGGTTTTAGCAAGCGGGCATGAAAACATTGTTTTCCTTCCCTACTTCCTCTGATAATTATAAAAATATTTTTGAAACAAATATATTTCCTTTTCAGTACCAAAAAGAAATAGCATTAATCTTTTGTTCCCTACTTGTAAGGTAAAGGAACTTGCTTAAAAAAGTATCTCAAAACCAAAGTTGAGGAATCAATAAAAAATAATATTGACCATACCTGTCCCTGGGACTGGAATCTGCTTCCACGCCAAATTTAGTCTCCCAGACTAAAGTTATCTGGGCATTGGCCAACATCCTGTGATGTACGTAGGGCCCAAATGGTAGAGAAACCAGTAATTGACAACGTGGAGAGTGAATCTCTGCTTCAGGGAGTATCACAGAACACTAAAGACATACAATTTATCAATTATTGCCAAAATACCTAAAATTTCTGGGTTTTTTTGGGCAGCATATGTAGCTATAAAGGAAATATTCCACCATTTAGGAAGTAGGGAATATCTGGAGGTGACTCTTTTTTTTTTTTTTTCGGTACGTGGGCCTCTCACTGTTGTGACCTCTCCCGTTGCGGAGCACAGGCTCCGGACGCGCAGGCTCAGCAGCCATGGCTCACGGGCCCAGCCGTTCCGCGGCATTGTGGGATCTTCCCGGACCGGGGCACGAACCCGTGTCCCCTGCATCGGCAGGCGGACCCTCAACCACTGCGCCACCAGGGAAGCCCTAGGTGACTCTTTTTAATAAGTGTTAGTTAGGTTTCAGCTGAGGTATAGATGCTGACAAAAACGTGCCTTTCGTGGAGGTTTTTCTATCCACGCCCCCATCTCCCACTCCCTGACATTCAACTTTTAGTTTTCTCAATATATATTGGCTTTGGGGTATCCTTGGAGAGTCTTAGATGACAGGTCTTAGAAACCATAAGTGACCAGAGTTAATTTCCCCTTTTCATTGCTATGATCAAAAGCTAGAGCTGTGAATTGAACTATTTTACTAGGAACAGTTTAAGATCAAACTTTTGCTCTTACTAATTTGGAGAATGAGAATTCCTGCATTTCAAATACTATTTAAAGTTGAAGATAGCTTTGAATCACTGAACTGCCAGCATTTTTTATTTGCTCCTGAGGCTAGTTTAAGTTGGAGGAGCATAGGGTTATCAAATATTAAAGAAGGATAAATTGTATTACCCTTGGATGGCTACATTCTTCCTACCAAATGTATCATGTCCTAAGTTGTACAAAAGTTGCTGTTATTTTGAACAACCCAGTAATATTGACCTTGATGGATACAGTGCATTGCAGGCGGCAGGACCGAGTCATTGTGATTTCCTAGCTATCCAGGAAAAGCCATATTCAACACATTTTCCAATGACTTACCAAATTCCCATTAGAGTTGTATTAGTTTGCTAGAGCTGCCATAACAAGGTACCACGAACGGAATAGCTTAGACAGCATGAATTTACTGTCTCAGAGTTCTGAGGCTGGAAGTCCAAGATCAAGGTAAGAACAGGACCATGCTCCTCTGAAGGCTCTAGAGAAAGATTTGTTCCAGGCTTCTCTCTTAACTTATGGTAGTTTCTCGTCTTGTGGCAGCATAACTGCTTCACATGGCATTCTCCCTTTATGCATGTCTGTGTTCAAATTTCCCCTTTTTAAGGAAAGCTGTCATACTGGATTAGGAGTCCACTCTACTCCAGTATGACCTCGTCCTAACTTAACTAATTACATCGGCAACAGCCATATTTCCAAATAAGGTAACATTCTGAGGCTTTGGGGTTAGGACTTCAATGTATTAATTGGGGGGAAGGGGGCAATTCCACCCATAACAGTGTCACTAAGCATTTCTGCTAACAAGTTATTTTGATAGACCACGGTGGCTCCTTTGGACGAGTGATGGTGCAAGAAGCATTCCTAGAAGAGAAGCCTGAGCTGGTAGCCAGGACAGAGCGGGAGATGTATCTACACAGAAGACATCCTGATACCTGTTTAAAAATCAGAGGTAAACCCTGGGGTGAAATTGAATATCGAGTAGGGTCTAGGGAATGGGGCAGAAAAGAAGGTCCTGGCATTCACACCCAGGATCCCTGTCGCCAACGGGCCTTTCCTGAGGGGATTGTATCCAGTCCAAGTTTCTCCCAGCAGCGCATTCTATGCATAATTAAATACACATCGCCACCAGACAAGAAGGCAAAGCACATTTTTTTTAGCATAGGGCATAATTCATTTGAGCTCATTTATGTCTGTTCAATAAGCTGATAGAAAACAAAAGCCAAACCCTAGATCCAAAGGAAACATCTATTTTAATTATGCACAAAATTAAAAGGAGGTCAAACTGGGAGCACAGAAAACAGGTTGCTGTAGAAACTCTCAGGGAATGGTAGTAAACTGAAAGGCAGCTGAGTAAAACCCCCTTTAAATGTTACATTTCTCAGCTTCATCACCAGGAAGCCACATAAAAGCATCTAAGAAAGCAGTGTTTTAACTCTTGTTTTTCTCATTTAGTTCTAACCCTTTTCAATACGTGGTAGAAGGAAAAAACTGGGAACCAGGAGTCCTGGATTTCTTCTGCTCCAAAGATGTGTGACCTTGATCGACTTCTTTAACCTCCTAAGTTTTAATTGCCTCAACTTTAAAACAAGGAGCTGGTTTAAATGATCTCAAATGACATTTGCAGCATTACCTTCTATAAGTCCTTGAAGTCAATTCTGCTGGGTACTAAATTCTAAAGTCCAGCAAACCTCCTTGGCACGGAACATTCCTATTTGTAAATATGTGTACATCAAAAAAGGGGCCTGTGTGATGAATGGGGTGGCCTTGGCAACAGGCCTAAAAGCTAAGCAGTCACAGGTGATGATGTTTAATACTTGCTTCAAATATCAAAACCCTTTTTTTAATACAATTTGGAATAATACTACTTTCCCCAAGAATTTGCAAACACTCAGAAACATCTTGTGATCTTGCCTCATACCTTGTGACCTGACAAATAAGCTGTTAGAACAGCAGGAACATTTCAATGTAGCAAACTTGTCACCTTTATAGTGAGCAGCTGTGACCACTCATGGACTCAAAAGCTCCTGGTCAAACTCATAAATACTTTCCCCCAAATTTGAGTTCATAAATCAGAGGCCAAATACCTTTATTTCCACTCAACCATTCCCAAATTTACAGTATTAAATAAGTGACTTCTTCCCATCATAGCATTTACAAGCTACAAAATTATAGACAGTAAATGTAAGGTGCAATTCATCTTTGGAATTATTTTTGGACAAATGAATTGAGGCCGCTACAAACAGGCAATGAATTAACTTCCCCATTAGCTCTGGCAGGGCAATTTGCTATCCCCTTATTACCTATTAAAGACCAGAAAAATGTGTAAGCATTTCCGTTGATGTGGTCAACTTCAGTTCTTTGGTTTTGCTTCTAGAATGCTTCTAGTCTCAGATTTCCGGAGGAAATACATACCAAACAACTAAAATCCTTTAGCGACTCCACTGCACAACCCAAAAGTAACATGAGAGCTCCTTTTCCTATTTGCCACATGACAGTTGCTTACAGTTCACCCGGCAGAAAATGTAAGATTTCAATGGTAGTCCATAGGAAAAACCAGGCTGAAGGATGGGGCTAGGGGCCCAATTGAGCTATGAATCCAGGGTGACCTGAAGTCCAAACTGCAACAAAGAGGACTTGTAAATCTTGTGTTCAATCAAGACTTATGTCTAAATCCTAAGGATCAATGTAATGGAGAGAAGCAATAGCAGAAGCATGTGAGGTGCATCTATACATTGAGTCTGGTGGGTGAAAGCATCATGGTCCATTGAGGCCCATTCCCTGTGAAGTCAGATGTCAGACAGTGACTGGGGATCTGAGGACCAGAATCCCGCATCTGTGGTAAAGAGAAAAGTGGGAAGCTTACAGTAGCTGGGTAGAAGGTCGAGGTCTTCTCATTCCAGAGTAGAAAACCAGGACGTCTCCAAGAATCAAAGAAGTCTAGGAATTTAGAACTATATCTCAGTAAACCCAGAGCCTTCCACAGGACCAGCAAATTCTGGAATTAGGAAGTATAATTCAGACATCTCTCACCCATGTAAACAGCCTCCCTAACCCCCAGGATAGTAGGGATGGAGCTGTTTTTTTTTTAATTTTTATTGGAGTAGAGTTGATTTTAAATGTTGTGTTAGTTTCAGGTGTACAGCAGAGTGAATCATTTATACATATTACATATATCCACTCATTTTTTAGATTCTTTTCTCATATAGGCCATTACAGAGTACTGAGTAGAGTTCCCTGTGCTTTACAGGAGGTCCTTATTAGTTATCTATTTTATATAGAGTAGTGTGTATATGTCAGTCCCAATCCCCCAGTTTATCCTCCCTGCCTCTGCCATTCCCTGGTAACCATAAGTTTGTTTTCTACGACTGTGGCTCTACTTCTGTTTTGTAAAGGACGGAACTCTTTTTTTTTTTTTTTTTTCTTTTTGCGGTACGCGGGCCTCTCACTGCTGTGGCCTCTCCCGTTGCGGAGCACAGGCTCCGGACGCGCAGGCTCAGCGGCCATGGCTCACGGGCCCAGCCGCTCCGCAGCATGTGGGATCCTCCCGGACCGGGGCACGAACCTGCGTCCCCTGCATCGGCAGGTGGACTCTCAACCACTGCGCCACCAGGGAAGTCCAAGGATGGACCTCTTGATGGCTATCTGGTTTGGCTCTCCCCATTTCAAGAACTCCACAGAGATGATGCTAAAAAATTAGCCTCTTGACAGTAAGACCCAAGGTGGTGTCAGGGCAGAGGCAGGAACTCACTCTACTTGTCAGTAACATACCAGCAGGTCCCGCCTTCCTCTCTAACCTCCAATCTGCCTTCTCCCTCCGTCAAGGTCTTCTGTTGAGGCCGGTGAGGAGCTCAAGTGGAGAAGGACAGAGCAACGTGGAAATGAAACTCATTATTAACAACCATCAATAGCCCTAGTAAGATTCTTAGACTTTTAAACTGAAGGGTTTTAAGAATCGAGTCCCAACCAAATGAGGAAACTGAAGCACAGAGAGGGAATTGTCTCACTCAAGTTCACACAGCCTGTCAGTCACAGACAGGACTGGAAACAAAGCATCCTACCTCTTAATCCAATATACATCCCACCACAAGACATGGTCATCAAAGCAGATGGTACCAAAATAAAGTTTGGGGGCCAGTGAGCATCCCAGGGACCCATGGTTATTTGTCCCACTTCACAGCTAATTTATTTGGAGCTGACTGTATTCTTTTCTAATCACTATTGTGCCAGAATTACTTACGGCTTTTTTAAAAAAGCTATCAGTCCTAACACTGCATTTCATGACACCTAGAAACAAACAAACAAAAAATAATGGATGGATTTGGATCTGATGTTTCAGAACACTCCAGGAGGAGAACGACAAATACTAGAATGAAATATTGCGCAGTCGGCCTAAGAGGCCCCAGGAAGCCCAGATTTACATGTTAAGAGATGACCTGTTGCCAGGCATACCCTCAGAAGATGCCTGGAACTCAAAGGGCACCATTTGAAAAACAGTCATACAGATGCATTTTTTCATACACAGCACTCGTAAAGCTTTGTTCCTAGAACAAGCTAACATTTTTCTAATTCCCAAACGTAATGCCAATACTTGATGGAAAAAAAAATAGGTGGTAGCAACACACGTTAGAATGGACCTAGTTTATCCAGGTCAATAAAGTAGGATCCCAGATGACTCCTCACGTGAATCCTAACAGAAGTGGTTGGTTGGTTTCCAGATGAAACACCAGCTTTAGAAGCCAAAATGATTCTATGTCCCAGACAGTATATGATAGGACACTATACACAGTGGGTGGAAAAAATGTCCATTTCCCCTTCTCCTGCCAGGTCACTGTGGCCATGTCAGGACACCCTTGCACATTCCCAGTCGCCTCCTGCTGTCTCTGAGGAGTTTCTGTCCTGTGGCGACTGCTCGACCAGAACAAGAATTAAGCTAATTACTATGTGAAACATACATGAGTAATCACCAATGGAAAGTTCTTGGCAAAGCAAAGCAATGCTGAGTCTGTCTCTTGGATTACTTATAATTCAAGTGCTCTGCAATGATTATGGAAAACAGTGTTAGGAATATTGACAACTCGAAGGTAAATGTTAGGTTGAGAAAACTAGGTACCTCGTTCATATTAAAAAAAAACCCAAAAAACAATAAAACAAGACCAAAGGAGCATTTCATCTCTGGTCTGTACATTTCTGAAATCCTAAGAAGTGGCTTCCTATGAATTCTTTTGATCTTCACTCTCTGGAACACAGGGCAACAGTAAGGCAGATCCAGCTATAAATGAAAGCCACATAAATGAAAGCAATAGATGGAATTAGTACTCACAACTCTGAGCATATGTTGACCAAGGGCTTTCCCTGTGGCCAGAGCCTATTTTACATTCCATTCTTTTTTCTTTTGCTCTTTCAGCCATTTCTTTTTATTTACAGTTTGTGTTTAATGCAAATCAATTCCATAACATGAGAAGTTACTATGAATCAAAGCATAAATACACAAACACAACATACGATCCAAAATAGATGTACAGCATTCAAGTATGAAACAAAAGAGAATGTTCATTCACACACACAGTAGCTTGAGATCTGTTGGATATGGTTGTTCCAGTGTAGATTTCTAAAGATGGAAAAAAAATGACTTTGGTTATCAAGACTACTGTGGCCATATTAGATTTTGGAACATCTAAGCATCAGTGTGTGACCATGCGAAGAAAAGACTTTAGGGAGTGTCTATTTTTAAACAGGTTTCTGTGCATCACGGCAGTTGTGAAAAGGGTTACTTTCCAAAATCAAGCCCGCTTTAGGCTTAGGACCAGGTTTTAACTATCTAAAAATATTGAATTATAACAGAAAATGTTCCAAGTATGGCTATTCTGATTCAGTTTCAAAAGAAGTATTTACATAAAAGAGTATGAAAGTTTTTCTGAATTTAATGTAAGCAAGCTTCTGGTCCTTCCCTTGCCAAATATATTTGATTTATAGTTTAGCTCCTTCACATATTTGCCTTTTTAATTTCAAGATTTGTCAATCTCACCTTCAAAACAGATCATTTTTTAAACTGTAAAAATTATTTGACATATGCAGAAATAAAAAGCATTTTGAAATTAGTTGAGATCAATTAATTCTACTCTTTGTTATCTGTTTAGCTAAATGAACCTAGTGCTCTTTTTGAATAAGAATAGTTGATAAGTATATAAGCAAAATGTACTCATTATGCTAGGACTTGGGGTGGATTCCAATCCATCATTGCCCTGGTACATATCAATGACTATATAAAAATTCAAATGTGACGTCAAACCCAAACCCCAAGGGAAAGAGTTCGGTTCCCAAGAGAACAATGATAGCTTAACATAAAATTTTCTCTAGAGTACATCAGCATTAAATTAGTACTGCTGAAACAACACATTGAGGATTTACGGTAACACCTGGAAGTTCCTTCTAATGTACATATAAATAGAATCACAGAAGCTTTCTGTTTTAACCTCATTGTTTTATGGCCTTATAAATTTAATGAACCAAATGAAAACTGAACCTCTTTTCCGCATCCCATTCTTTATCTCTAAGTAAGATAAAATCTATTCTCACTTTCAAAGTAGAGTTTTATGTGTCCCTACTTCTTAAGCCACATTTAAGGAAATCATCTCTTAACTAATTTTGGTTGTTGTCTCTCCATCTTGTAAAAGAAACGCCAGCAGATTTAATATTGGCATTCATCATCTAGTCAAACCCTTCACATGCTCTTCAAACCAATCAAATTTGGGATCCTCAACAGTTTCTGTCCCTAAAATAAGGTGTGGAACTAGCAGATTCGTTCAATGAAGACCTGTTTTTTTGTTTTTTTTCCCTTGTCACACTGGATGTCTGGATGCCATCTGATTTGGGTTTACAGGATGGGGAAGTATAGATGTTTCCTGGCCTGAGTCTCTTAACAGTAGAGATGTGGAATGGAGACCGAGGTCACCAAGAGACTGACTGTTGACTGCAGAGCACCGTCACTTGCCTTGGTGAATTCGCTGGATTGGGGGCAGCTGAGGTATGCTGGGAGGAGTTACCTGAAGGTGTTACAGCATTTGTTCGATTTGAATAAATCTGAGTAGGTAAGAGCAGTGCCAGAAGCAGCAGCCCCAGTCCGAGCCTGGCCACCATCACTGCCCATATCCGCTCCGTTGGTGCGCAACGTGTCTCACTGGGTGCGGGGAACGTGGAGGATTGCTGTCTCTGAGCCGGCACAGGCTAGGTGGGCTCTACACTCCCTTCTAAGGAGCACCCAGCCTCTGTTCACTTGTAGTTTTTGCTCATACTTTGTGAGAGTTTTTTCACACTACTTTGCTGTATTTTTTAGATTCCACATATAAATGACATCATACAGTATTTGTCTTTCTCTGTCTGACTTATCTCACTAAGAATAATACCCTGCAAGTCCATCCATATTGTTGCAAATGGCAAAATTTTATTCTTTTTTATGGCTGAGTAGTATTCCATTATATCTATCTATCTATCTATCATCTATCTATCTTTCTCACATCTTCTTTATCCATCTGTTAGACACTTAGGCTGCTTCCACATCTTGGCAATTGTAAATAATGCTGCTATGAACACTGGGTGCATGTATGTTTTCAAATTAGTGTTTTCTTTTTTTTTGGACATATACCCACGAGTGGGATTGCTGGATCATATGGTAGTTCTATTTTTAGTTTTTTAAGGAACCTCCATACTGTTCTCCATAGTGGCTGTATCAATTTACACTCCCACCAACAGTGCAAGAGGGTTCCCTTTTCTCCACACCCTCTCCAGCATTTGTTATTTGTGTTTTTTGATGATGGCCATTCTGACCAGTGTGAGGTGGTATCTCTTTGTGGTTTTAATTTGTATTTCTCTGATGATTAAGGTTGTTGAGCATCTTTTCATGTGCCTGTGGGTCATCTGTATGTCTTCTTTGGAAACATGTTTATTAGGTCTTCTGCCCATTTTTAATTGGGTTGTTTATTTTTTGATGTTAAATTGTATAAATTGTTTAGATATTTTGTACATTAACCCCTTATCAGTCATATCATTTGCAAATATTTTCTCCCATTACTTTTAGGCTTCAAAGTTAGTTCCGTCACTATCACCTGTATTTCTAGTACGGTGGTGAAAAGAAAACATTATTGAGGCAATAAACGAGAGCATTTTATACTTAAGAGAGGTAGGCTATTACTTACATGATTATTATTTGTAGACTCTTGAGAGTGTCCACTTCTCCCCGGATCTCTGTTTTTGATTGACTGATGGCTACCATTCTACCATCTGTATCCCTTTGGTTATGGTTTTGTTTCTACTGAGAGACAAGAAGCAGAGAGAGAAACACTTGCATCTCATTTGTCGTTTCTACCTCTCTGTTAGTGAGTTGATAAAATTCTTTCTTTTGTTTTATACAAATGAGAGGACATAAGGTATGTCATGGGTGGAGTCTGGAGAAGAAAGCAAAAGGAACCCAGTGAAAGAGGATAGAGAAAGGCATTTTAATATAAATGTCACCTACTTCCCAACTTTGCTGAGAAATGATTTTATATGTTAACAGCCAGCTTTGCAGAAATAATGAGAAAGTCACTAGAAAGCACTTTCTGGATCTAACCAAGGCCTCGCCTTCATTTTCCTGGGTAGATTTAAAGTCCCTTTAAATCACTTTTGGGGCAGTGTTGATCTAACTTCTTTCCAAACCAGTAAAATGTATTTCTCAAACACACCAATGTCTTGCTTTTGGATTTCTTTAACTACACAATGACTGAATAATTTTGAAGTCAATGACTATTAATTTTCACCCAAATGGAGCTCTTCAGTAGTCTACACAAAGATTATAAGAGACTGGCTTGACTACATGTTACACGTCACCAAGCAAATGCTTGCAGACTGGGTGGCACGCTTACAATTTGACTGCCGACCAAAAACGTGCTGATTTCTTAAAGGAAGTACTAGTGTTGAACATTTCTTCCTAGATTAGGCTTAAACACTGAAAAAATATTTTTTGGCTGTTAAAAGATGTATATGTGGTAAACAGCATCACCACCTGTCACCTGCCACTTAAACCCTGAAGCAAACATTTCCCAGTCACACCATCAGCGTAGGTGAAGCCCGGGATGTGACAGGGGAAATTCCCTGGACGCTCATTCTGTTGCTATCATTAGCTGCTGTGAGGAAGCCTTGTGAGACCCTGGGAAGTGACTGCAACATTAACGAGACTTTCCAGATGCTCTTGAATATTCTTACCCCTGGGCTAGAAGGAAAAGAGCCCCTTGGAACGGGGCCACTTTCTGCAGGTTTGGCGGCTGCTGGTAGCTGAGTCTGAAGTTGGAGGAAGGAGTTGGGACAAATTCTAGTTCCAGAAGCTATAGGGGAAACACGTTTCCTTTCATGGGACTTAAAGTCATTCTGTGAGGAAAAACAGTTTCTAATTTTAATTTATTTGAATAATTCTAAGAATTACTGCATTAGACAATCATGGAGTTGGAAGATTCCTTAGACGTCCAACTGCCTAGTTTTATAGATGAGAAAATTAAGATCCAGAGAGGGTAAGGGATTGCCAGAATGAGGGGCCAGATTTGTGTAGGGGCTGATGATTTCTTCCCTGTTGAATTTTGAATAGTTTTACTAAATGAGAGTCTCAGTTTGGCAAACATAGGAATTTTGGTTCTATGTTGTGTTATGTTAAGTTACATGATCACATTATGTTTTATGCTATGTTGAATGTTCCATTGTTGAAACCAAATAAAATTTCATTTCTAGTGCTATTTTCACAGTCCAGATCCACAGAACTGTTTGTTTTGTACCCCCTTTTCCAGCAGTGGGGCTACTTTCTTTCTTCCCTTTTCCAAACAAATTCCTCATGGCCCTAAACGTTAAATAGAGCTTGAACAGCAAGCAGTGTTTGTCATGGTCCTTAAAAAGATGGTTCTCCCCAGCCCCAGAACGCCCACTTCGGTCTTCCTGAGACTGTCCCCCGCTGGACTCTTGTGCAAATGTAAGATTGAGTGGTGGTGAGATTTTTCTCTCTCAGCTCCTGGTGTTGCATCAGATACTCTGAGCCTCTGGTTTGCTAATAGACCTTGAGGTATGACCTCATGTCCTGCGGCCTGGGTTCCTGTGTGCTTAGTTCTACTCGCTTATCCTGATCTCTCTGTTGTCTCAGGGCCCT
Organism: Delphinus delphis; assembly: GCF_949987515.2. NCBI lineage: Eukaryota > Metazoa > Chordata > Mammalia > Artiodactyla > Delphinidae > Delphinus > Delphinus delphis. Next base: position 78,194,123 of record NC_082696.1, on the reverse strand, counting down.
TGACACTCAGCCTTCTCGTCCCTACTCCTGTACCGAGAAAGCAAGCTTATTCTTCTCTCATTGTCTTGCTGTTGACTTGATCTCTGTGAAAACTCGTACTGTTTTTTTTAACTTTTTTTTTTTTTTTTTGCGGTACACTGGCCTCTCACCGTTTTGGCCTCTCCCGTTGCGGAGCACAGGCTCCGGATGCGCAGGCTCAGCGGCCATGGCTCACGGGCCCAGCCGCTCCGCAGCATGTGGGATCCTCCCAGACCGGGGCACGAACCCGTGTCCCCTGCATCGGCAGGCGGACTCTCAACCACTGCGCCACCAGGGAAGTTTTTTTTAAACTTATACTTTAAAATGCTTCACCATGATACAATTTTTCATGTCTTTGCAATGAAACAATTGAATGTCACATTTCCCCTTTATCTTGTTAATATTATCAAAACTATTAAGGAGCACTGATAAAATACTAAAACAATCTCATTTGCTTAGTGTATCAACCCAGGGTGGTGGTTGTTGTTTTGGCTTAATATCCTTATTCAATTTAATTGTGGATTAAATTTTTGATTTTGTCTTTAGTTAAATGTTTCCAACTACCTCTAAAAATGGCAGCCTAATAAAGACTGACAGATCATATGTACAGACAGACGATTTTAGAGCAATTTTTCTCTTACCCTAAAATCATGGTAAAGTGTTATTCTTTTGAGAGCTACTTGTCAGATAGTGATATAGAACAATAACTACTTTTTCTCCTTGGCACCGTGAGAAAAGATATTTTTAACCAATGTTTCCTGAGCTCTTTTATTAAATCTTGCCCAGAAGCAATCTTGTACAAATCCATAAAAACTGAAGTTTCTTTTTAGTTTAAATCTTAAAAAAGGAAAAGTGAACCCCCTGCCCCCAACACCAGCCGCTTCCTCCTCTGGGTCCTTGATCCCTGAGAGAATAAATCAGAACACAGTTTAAACATCACAATTTTAAACAACAATTCACATGGGCAGCTTCAAAATCGGGAGTGGGTTATATTCCAAAAGAATGTAAATTAATTGCTTTAAACCCAGAATTTAAGGTGTTTCAGATTGGAGAGTAAATTGGTATGGTATTTCGGGGAAGAGGAAAATTTAGCAATGTAAATTAAAATTAGTTTTCTACTCTAAGAAGATTCAGTAATTCCACTCCTAGAATTTAACCCTTGTGAATAAATGATCAAAATTTTCCAAAATGTATATGTAATTATGTTAATCACAATGTTGCATGTAATAGTGAAATACAGAGAACAATCTACAAGTCGGACAATAGGGCAATTTATTAATCATGTCCATTCATGCAGTGGATTCTAAGTAGCTTTAAAAATGGTAATATAGTTACATCTTCTTTATTTGTGTTTGGCATGGAAACATGCCTGTAATATATTAAGTAACAATATTAAAGACAGTATTTATGCTTTATAATCCCACTTAGAACAGGTACGTGTATATATACAAATATAAAATCTGGACGGATGTTCACCAAAGTATTAACTGATGATTTCTATGTGGTAGAATTAGAGATAATTTTCTAATTATTTTGTTATCTTTATGTATTTCTTATTTAAAAAATGAATGTGTTGCTTTCATAGTCAGAAAAAGACAATAGTATTATTTTTGGTATTTGGGTTAACAAAATATTGTTATATTACTAAGCAGTTTTCATAATTGATTATTTCACACAGAGAATGTAGAGTGTTAGCGGTAAAACTTCTTTTTGTCTACAGAGTGTATATACTTCCTCCCCTTTACATAGTAAAATTAAACTTTGGATCTTTTGAGCTTTTAATCCTGTGCCTGTTATAGGGCTACAGGTGGGTTGAAGCTGCAAGGGACTGGGTGGGCTTTTTTGGGTGACAAGCACTGCAATGGCCAAGGGACAATTTGGCAGGCATCCAGAGGGGCAGGAAGCCTCCAGTGATGGCGACAGGGCATTCAGAAGTTCATAAGATAAAGCCTGCTTGTATTAAACATTACCAAAGTGATACCAACCCTAAATTAAAGTAGAAGCTATTCATTTTGCATCAGAGCCCCTAACTCTTTTTACATGAAGCCAGAGAAGGGCTATTCTGAAGCACAGAATACCGTTCTTACTGGCTTGAAAGATGAAACTCTCCTTAGTCATCCTGAGGCATTACCACAGTCCAGATGTATAGTTTATATCTTCCAGGAAATGTCTGAGGAAATTACTTCCTCCCAGAAGTATAAGATTATATTTTCCCGAGTTGACTCTTCCTGGCTGCACTTTAAGCCTCTAATGATTCCTTAGTGCTATTCCTTAGTATAGTAAACAGTACTTCTTTGTGCTTCTAAATGCAGATAGTAGGAGGTGAAACTACCAGAATCAGAGGTGAAGGATTATCTAAGGAGTAGAACCAATAGGTCAAATTCTCACCCAATCTTTCAGTCAAAAGACCCAAACAGTGTCATCTTTAAATGAGAAGACAGTGTTTTGTGTGTTTATAGAAACACGTGTAATACATATGTCTATACCTATATTTATATCCACATGAATGTACACACATATGACAAAATTCTCTCAATAAAGCCAAGTGAGGAAGTTCAATTATGGCTGAGTCTACAAGACCACAAACATCTTGATAAAAAAAGAGCAGCAGTTGTTAATTAACCTGCTCTGTTTACACAAATTACCCTGTAGTAGATGTAATCAGGGAAATAAATATGAAATAATGAAGCTATCAAAAGACTTAAAGGGAAGATAAAGATTCGCTATGGAGGTTGGTCTTTGAGGAAAGACCTGAGGTAGACAAGAATCTTTCTGGAAGAAAATCGCAAATGTGGATGACTGAAGAAGACAGGTAAAGAATTACAAGTGAAGAAACGGTATGAGAAAAACAAAGGCAAGATGGCTATGATTTGTGGGAGCTGATAGGACACCACGGTTAGTTGTGTGAACAGTCCTTTGTTTTATGGGACTTGCAGGATATTAATCATCCTTTTGGCAGCTGGGTAATAAATGCCAATAGCTCTTCCCAGTCATTGTGACAACCAAAAATGTCCCACAAGTTTCCAAACATCCTTGATGGGAAATTTATTATTCTGCCTTAAGAACCATTGGGCAAGATAATGAGCGCTTCTGAATGCCAGGATGAAAGGCCAGGATGCCATCAGATTTTCATGTATGAACTACTTCTGTTTTTATTTTTCTATTTCCTTTAGGAAGTCACACTGTAAAACTATACTTTTCTCCATAGTATTTACAACACATCCATATCCACTATTAACTGTGGTGAATTCAGTTTAGAGTTAATTCTGATTCCTACGGCATCCATTACATGCTGCCTTAATGTCAGCTTTTGCTGTTTATAATTATCTTTATTTATGGCAGGTTTGGGTGAAACTTTGGGGCACCAGTGGGTTCATCAAACATCTGGAACAATTTTTCAAAAATTCTGGATTTACTAAAACCCAAACATTCTGCCAAGCACCTCTTCTCACCCCCTTTCTCCAAACTTAAAAAAAAAACAAACATATATTTTAGAGAACATTGATTCCATGTGTTATTAATTCATTCTAGTTCATATCATCAAAATAAAAAAAAGCGATTTGGCAACCAAGAAGCCCATTGAGCCTTTAAAATAAATAAATTTTTAACAACTTGAAAAAATGTCACATAAATATATTGAAATAGCAAAAGGATAAAGTTTCGATGGAGAATGATTGGAAATGAAATTTGGCAAAATTATTTTTCCACACTAATTTATACTTTTCCATCCAACTTCCAATCCATGATCTGGAGAGAATGAATTGGGTTAGTTAATCTAAAAAAAATGCTGTATCAAGTTCTCTATGCTAAGACATGTAGCATTATGGAGAAAATATTAAGAAACCAACTTGAATCAAATGGTCTATTAACTCTTAATATTGGGGATTTTTTTTACCATATAGTTGGCCATAACTACATAAGAAACTCTTAGGGCAAATTGGAAAATGTAAGAAGTAACAAGATAATAGTAATTTGAGAAAGGAAATGAATTTAGTCATGTATTAGCTTATAACTGTGATATGTTAGTTATTCCAATAATTTCAGAGGTCGAAGATTAGCTTGTTGATGTTCATTGATGATAAATGTGCACACACACACAGCTCTATAAATATACCTGTTCATATATTAGTGAAAAATCCACTACAGCACTTATGCTGAGGCAAATGAATTGCATAATATAAGGAATGGTTAAAAGCCCTATTTAAAATCTGTCCATCTAAATAACTGAAGAGAATTTTCAGGAAGATTACAGAGATGACTTTTGCTGGTTTGAAAATAAGAACTCTGACATTATACTAAAGACTAAAGATACAGACTCTTTAATAAACTTGGTGAAAAATGTTAAATATTATTAGTATGGGAATGCAAATTTGAATGAGATAACCATTTGCCATTTCATATCAGAAAAGATATTTAAGCTAAGAATATCCTATGATCTTCCATATCTTTCTTCAGTATTATTCAAGGTCTCCAATAGAAATGTTCATGTACTGCTGATAGAAAAGTAAAATAAATTTGAAGATGCAAAGTAAAAAGGTAATAATCTTTAAACCCAGTAACTCTACTCTTTTTTTTTTGCAGTACACGGGCCTCTCACTATTGTGGCCTCTACTGTCGCGGGGCACAGGCTCTGGACACGCAGGCTCAGCGGCCATGGCTCACGGGCCCAGCCGCTCCGCGGCATTAGTGGGATCTTCCTGGACCGGGGCATGAACCCGTGTCCCCTGCATTGGCAGGCGGACTCTCAACCACTGCACCACCAGGGAAGCCCAACTCTACTCTTAAGAATAAATCTAAACACACACCCATACACACACATTCATATGTTTGAGGCAAAAAGTGTAAAACAATCTAAGTGTCCAAAAACAAGGAAGAATTAAACATATTATAATGTCTATACAATGGAAAGTTGTGTGATGTTAAAAATGATGTTGATGAAATATTTATGATAAGTTAGAGAAATGTTATGTAAAGTGAAATACAAAATTTTATAATATCAACTTTTAAAATTGCATGGAAAAAATATAGTATACGAAAGTTCCTGATCTTACTCTATCCACCCCATAGCTTTGGGTTAATGGAAGGGGCAGAACTTAAGTACTCTACAGCTCCTAACTTTATATTTGCATACTGTTAGCACTCAATAAGTGGATACTATTTTTCATGTTAAAGCTTTCAAATTAATTGCATGCAAAGTTAATTGTTTTTCTTTAATAAGAAAAAGGAAATCATTAGGGGAAAAAGCAAGGCTTCTTGTATTTGAGAATAAAAGTTATCTTGTTAATTAGTTTTAGAGAAAAATAAAGATTTTTGAGAAGTCTTCCTAGTTTAAATTACAATTTGAGTTAGGTTTAATCATCATGAAAACAATTTTTTAGGCTTCCCTGGTGGCTCAGTGGTTAAGAATCTGCCTGCCAATGCAGGGGACACGGGTTTGAGCCCTGATCCAGGAAGATTCCACATGCCACAGAGCAACTAAGCTCATGAGCCGCAACTACTGAGCCCACATGCCACGACTACTGAAGCCAGCATGCCTAGCGTCTGTGCTCCGCAACAAGAGAAGCCACCGCAATGAGAAGCCCGTGCACTGCAACGAAGAGTAGCTGTCACTCGCTGCAACTGGAGAAAGCCTGTGTAGCAACGAAGACCCAACACAGGCAAAACAAACAAACAAAAAACCTAGTTTTTCCACTGAAGGTAAATTTTTGTCATTTACACTTTTACTGTGTATAAATGGGGTATTGAATTTGAGGGGCAAATTGCATGTCCTAATTAGGCCAGAGTGGTCTTCTACCATTGCCAATAGGAGGAAGACATCCCTCCAAGATCCCATTATTCCTCTTTTATATGTCTATGGGTCCCTATCTCTATTTCAATGGTCTGAGGAACAGAAGAAAGGTCTCAGATTCGGTCCTAACTCAGTAGGCTGACTCTCTTAGAGGGCCTGCTTCCTGAGTAGAAGTCGCCTTAGTAGGCTGTGCTGGAAATACAAGATGGGGGGAGGGCGCCCTGTGTTCTGGAATGGTGTCCTGCCTACCCTGGAAAGGCAGACTCGCCCAATTTCTAAGGTACCTCTGATTTAAAAGAGTTCCTCACAAATTGACTGGTGCCTTCAGGGTCAAAGTTCTATCAATTCCTGAGCCAAGGCATTTCCATGGGCTGCACCAGGGAGAAGAATCAGGAAACATTTTGATGCTCATCATCTTACAGGTGAGCAATGATGGAGAGCTGGGCCCCAAAGGAAACAGGCCAGTGGGTAAGACTGATTAGGAGTTGCCACACTGTCTCCTGAGGGAAACATGGGTCACAGGAAGACGCAAAGTTGTCCTGAGGTCAGGGATTGGGCTCAATCCCCCAGCTCCAGCCCTCCCAAGAATGGGAGTGCAGAGTCCTATTTCAAGCTCAAGGAAACGCTATGCCTTGGAAGACTAAGCCTCCAGTGTTTCGGCTCTGTCAACATTCTGTACTGCTGTTAGGTTGGACTGTATAAGACTGTCATTTTTTTTTTTTTTTTTTTTGCTGTACGCTGGCCTTTCACCGTTTTGGCCTCTCCCATTGCAGAGCACAGGCTCCGGACGCGCAGGCTCAGTGGACATGGCTCATGGGGCCAGCTGCTGCGCGGCATGTGGGATCCTCCCAGACTGGGGCACGAACCCATGTCCCCTGCATCGGCAGGTGGACTCCCAACCACTGCACCACCAGGGAAGCCCCCAAGACTGTCATTTTTATAGGTCACAAATGGTTGGCTATTGGCAATTTTATAAGTTTTAATCTAATAGTTCTTGGGACACAGTGGCTTCAAGAAGTGTAGGTCCAGACAGGTTCAGGCTTGTACCTTGTATGTTAGTCTGTGTCCCTCAAGAAGTAGATGCCAAGATGGAATTAAACATACAAAAATTTTATTGGGGGGGGAAGTGCCTGTATGAAAGGAGAGAGATGGAAGATACCAGTCTGATCCCAAGTGAGTGAGTGAGGGAGAGCAGGTTGGGTGCCAGCCTCCTAGACTGCTGTGTGGTATAAGGAAGATTTGGCAAGGTCTTTGGGGAGTTCTTAAGTCAAAGCCAGCCAAAAAAGGAGTCCCACATCTCCCCAAAACAGGTCATTGGCAGAAGGTCACCCATGGGAGGTGTGACCTTGGCACAAATGCAGGGATGGTTTTCAGAGTGCGGCCACTGGGGCCTCAGTTGATGACGCTCCTGTAGGTGGAGGTCCACCAGTCTCATTTTCATAGCTGTCGCACCTTGAGACACAGGCGTGTCTATGGCACCTGATTCGTCCCTGGCCTCCATCACTGTCCCTTTGCTCTCCACTCTTGTTCTAACCCCATTCCAGTCTTGTTCTTCAGTGCTTCTTGAGGCCACCCAAATCTAACTTGACTTTTATGGAGAGGAAGTTGGGGGCAGGGAAAAGTACTGTGGTCCTTTCTGTTCCAGAAAATCATTGGCTCCTTATGCAAATTGGCCCACAACTTCCAAGAGCTAATAGAGAAAGAACTGCTTTAATAAATATAACAAAAGCCCCCCATTCCTTATTTCCAAGGGTGAGGTTCAGTGTGACAAAAACCTGCAAAACAAATAGAGATCACATGCATTGGATCACATTTTGAAAGCCTGCATAGAGTATCTAACCATTTTGTTTCATAAAGGTGAAATATGGCTATGATAGGGTTCCCAGCTGCATATAACAGTGTTTAATAAGAAAACCCACATAATAATAAAATTAACACAAACCAAATGTGCAAATATAACCTTATATTATAAAATAACCTTTATAAGTTACATTTAATTTTCATTATTGAAATATATAATTGGAAAGCGAAATTTTTATTGGGAAAGTTAAAATGGAAATTTAATTGCTTCAATGACAAATTAAACAAAAGTTTATTTGACTCTGACTTAGTTTTCTGCTAAGGACAATTGGGAGAAGAGAGGTCAGTCAAGTTATCTGGGTAATTTCTCATTTCTCTCCCTAGTATAGATCAGATCTTTTGGGGGGAATCTTTAACCGTGAACTTAAAAAGGACATGTAAATTAAACTTATGTGAAAAAAAGAAAACCCTCAAAATAAATGTGGAAAGGAGGGATGAAAACAGGATTAGAATTCTTTTTTCCTTAAGGGGAGACTAAAACCATCCCCATAAAGCATCCAGGAGATCTGGCAAATATGCCCTTGCACGTTCCTTACACTAGACGCAGTCTTACACAATTCTTCCATTCACTCATGGGCTCACATCTGTTGGCCACCCATGCTCCCTGAAGACAGTTTATGGCATTGGATTGCATCAGTGAGGCGTGATGGATGATAGGGAGGACATCACCAGGGAGGGAGTACTCTGCCTTTGGCTTGATTTAGAGTCAGATGTGAAGGAAAGAGGAGCAGTAAATTTGGAAGCTATGTTGGAAGAAACTAAAATTTATTTTTAATCTCTGTAAGTTCCAAAGAAGGAATAAAACCTGCAAATATGATGATAAGATGATTGGACTAATTTGTAAGGTAATTTATCAGAACACGGGAACTGGGAGTTCAGCTCTACAGGCATGGGGAGATGCTTAGGAAGGACTGCGTTTTAACTTCCTCATTTGGGAGTACTTAAATAGACTTCAGACTCTGATTCTACAAGTGCAATTGGAAAGGCCGAGAAAGGACAACCTTCTTTATACTCTGCTTTGCGATCCAGCTAGATTTTGATGTGATAGTGGAACAAAACCTCCTCAAACAGGAGGTTAAACAGAAATGAAAATGACTTAACACATAGCACATAAATTTAATTAAGGATACTAGATCGTAACAGCATCACAATAAACTTAAATCAACAAGTTTTGGAGGGATTTGTCAAACTCTTTCTGCCCATGCTACCCATTAATAAAGCTTCATCTAGAGCTGAGAGCTGTGAAGAAAGAGAGTTTTTGCAAAGATGATTGTGGTATTCCTTTGATTTTTATGCTATCCTGCAACTGAGTTTGTGCTGGTGTCTACTGGCTTTGTTGACTGCATTTTTGTGGCAATATCTCTCTACTTATTTTTAAGGAATTTCCAGTAGACTTTGCAAAGACCACATAATACTTCAATGGTGCTATGTATTCATCTAGGTGAATAAGATCTTAAACTGGCAATTGAATTTATGTTTACAGGATCAAAGCCAAGAAGTGCATTTCATAACTATTTTGACAATTTGATGATATAGTATATGTAAAACCCTGTGCTGGATATAGTAGTGGATACAAAAATTGCATCCTTTATAGATCCTGGCCTTGTTCACTTGCAGTTCATATGGAAGATAGGACAAGTACCCAGATGATTAGATTAGAAAGTATAAAATAAAACATATTGCAAAAATATTATGGATGGTTTGGGAAATTCAGAGGAGGTGAGAAATTACTTGCATGTGTGGTGGAAGTGAGGATCTCATTAGAGATAGGGGAAAGTATTCTAGGAGAGAGAAAGCATGAACAAATAGAGATGATGCAATTTCAATGTGTATCAGAAGGAGCAAGTGATTCAAATGGGCTGGAGTAAAGGAGTCATTAAGAAGAGCGGGTGGGAAACAATGTTGGAAACACAGGATATGGGCCATATCATAGGGACCTGAGAATGCCAGGGAAAAGGGACTGTCTAGGTAATGGAGAATCACTGAGGGTTTCTGAACAGGTAAGTCATTCAATGAGAATTGTGATTAAGAAGAGTATACTGTAGGGGCTTCCCTGGTGGCGCAGTGGTTGAGAATCTGCCTGCCGATGCAGGGGACACGGGTTCGAGCCCTGGTCTGGGAGGATCCCACATGCTGCAGAGCAACTAGGCCTGTGAGCCACAACTACTGAGCCCGCGCGTCTGGAACCTGTGCTCCACAGCAAGAGAGGACGCGATAGTGAGAGGCCCGTGCACAGCGATGAAGAGTGGCCCCCGCTCGCTGCAACTAGAGAAAGCCCTCACACAGAAACGAAGACCCAACACAGCTAAAAATAAATAAATGAATATTAAAAAAAAAAAAAAAAGAAGAGTATACTGTAAAATGGATTAGGATTGGGGGAGATTCTGAGAGCAGAAAAACTTATAGGAGACCTTTCCAATATCATAGACAATAAAGGATAAGGACTAAATTAAGAGAGAGAGAGAGGGCTGAGATGAGAAAATTATTCTAAAAGATATCACAGGAGTAGAATTTATAGAATTTAGCTAAAACTTAAGTATTATGGAGGATAAGAGAAAAAAGAGTGAGAGGTGATGCCAAAATTGTAAATCTTGATGCATGGAAAGATGACCACACTATTAGTAGGAGCAGAGAAGTCAAGAGAATGATCTAGTTGGGTGGAAATGGGGCTAATATACTGAGTAGGAGGTAAAGATGGGACAGGTGGAGCCCTCTAGGAGGCAGCTGGAAATACAGAACTGAAACTTGGGAGAGAGAACATGACTTGTATTTCAGATTTGGAGATCATCTTCATAGAAGTGTTGACTAAGGATAGGGGATTGAATACATTGCTCAAGGGGAAGACAGTTGAGAAAAAGAAGTGAAAATGCAATGAAACTTGGATCATAAAGACCTACATTCCAGGAGCTGAAGTAGGAAAGAAGAGAGAAATGATGGCATGTGTGAGGAGACCCAGAGAACAGTCTCTCACTAGAAGCCAAGGGAAGAGCAACCAAAAGGAATGTGATCAACAGATGAGAATGGGAGAATGGGGAAAAGACCACTGAATTGTGTGTTTTCTTTTTTAAAAATAATTACGGTGTACATGTGATTTTTAAAACAATTAATTAATTTATTACTTATTTTTGGTTGGGTTGGGTCTTTGTTGCTGAGCGCAGGGTTTGGATTCTCTAGTTGTGGCAAGCAGGGGCTACTTTTAGTTGTAGTGCGCGGGTTTCTCACTGCGGTGGCTTCTCTTATGTGGAGCACGGGCTCTAGGCGCACAGGCTTCAGCAGTTGCAGCATGTGGCTCAGTAGTTGCGATTTGCAGGCTCTATAGTGCAGGCTTAGTAGTTGTGGTGCATGGGCTTAGTTGCTCTGCGCATGTGGGATCTTCCTGGACTAGGGCTCGAACCGGTGTACCTTGCATTGGCAGGCGGATTCTTAACCACTGCGCCACCAGGGAAGTCCTGAATTGTGGTTTTAAGTCCTCTAGCTTTTTCATTTGAAAAAATTACTTTTGGGGTCTGGATCATTCTTAATGCCTATTAGTTTTGTCCTAACCTAGGCAGCTTGCTTTAAAATTTGCCCTAAAAGACACAGTTGGTTTAATATGTGTAAAGTCTCATTTTCAACTTCTCCATTAAAAAATAATAACCATATATTAATTTTTCTTATGCAAAGGTACCATACTAAGCTCTTTATATGCATTATTTTAATTTAATCTTCATAATGAATTGTGTAGCTTTATTCTTTCATTTGACAGATGGGCCCGGAGAGATTAAGTAGTTTGTCCAAGATCATGATTGGTAAATGAACAAGTCTTTCCATCTCCTGGTCCTTATCCTTAATGACTAGTCTATATTACTTCCCTAATTTCATGTGCTTTCACACATATGAAAGTACCAATAACCTGAAAAGTGTGTATTCATGACATTATTAGGTAGAGCATTTTTGTCAAGGTGCTTTAGCATAGAAGGTTAAATTGCTTCATTGATGATGTTTTGCATATATTTTCTTATAAATGTACCTTATTTTTCAGACTTCCTTCATTTCTCTTCATTTATAGCATATGAGCCAAATGTTCATTTTATAATGGAAAAGTCTTAGATACACAGTGTCTTTATAATATCAAGATCTAGAAATTGCCAAGAGAACTTGAATATAATATGATATATGAGACGTTAAAGAAAAAAAAAGCAATCTGTTATCCTGGTCTTTCAAAAACGTGACATCAAGTTCTCATTCACAATTTACAAAGCCCAGAAATCTGGCACTTTGGGCTCACATGGAAGGACAGAAGTATTCCTATTAAGTTTGAAATATCCAAGAAAACAGCAAATGTGTACAGCTATTAAAAATTTTAGAGTGAAGTAGGAGGCAACATAATAGTGTAAACAATTTCCCTTTTTTTTTCAATTTCCCATTTTTAAAAGCAAGAAAATAATTTTGGAAAAGACTACATTTTGATCAACTTTCTAGTCATAACTCACTTATGGCTAGAGTGTTATTTGAATCTTATAATCATTTTTCATTTAAAAAAATATGCTTCCCTAACACAGCACTAGTGGACTTGGATATTCTGCCTGTTGAATATCCAGCCATTATTTGGGCAAATACTCATATCCATCCAGAAATAGATTATGCAGAATTTGCATTATCATGATCTCTCATATTCCACCCCACCCTTTCTTTCTACCCTGCAGATTTCCCTCTTCTTCCTTCAGTGCTCTGAGTACTTCCATTAGAGGACAAAACCAAGAGGAAAATCTTGGAAGGGTAGAAAGCAATCTTGTTTTGATCATCATCCGTCAAGAAGGGGGATTAAAAAATATGCAATCCCTCTCCTCCTTTTCATAACTGAATAAAGAATTGGCTATTTTAATGCCTTGACAGTGTGTACCTGTACCAAGTAGCCCACTGTACAACTGTCTGTTCATTTCTGTTCTCTATTCTGTTACATCAATCTATGTATCTGTTTTTGTGCAAGTACCATACTGTTTTAATTACTGTAGCTATATAATACAGTTTGAAAACAGGGAGTGTGATAGCTTCAGCTTTGTTATTCTTTCTCAAGATTGCTTTGGCTATTCGGGGTCGTTTTTGTTTCCATACAAATTTTAGAATTATTTGTTCTAGTTCTGTGATAAATTGCATTGATATTTTAATAGGGATTGCATTAAATCTGTAGTTTACCTTGGGTAGTATGGTCATTTTCACAATGTTAATTATTCTAATCCATGAACATGGTATATCTTTCCATTTGCTTGTGTTGTTTTCAGTTTCTTTCATCAGTGTCTTAGAATTTCCTGAGTACAGGTCTTTTACTTTCTTGGTTAGATTTATTCTGAGTTTTTTTTTTTTTTTTGATGGAATTGTAAATAGGGTTGTTTTCTTAATTTCTCTTTTTGATAGTTTGCTGTTAGTCTATAGAAGCACAACAGATTTTGGTATATTAATTTTGTATCTTACAACTACACTGAATTTGTTTATTAGTTTTAATAGTTTTTTGGTGGCATATTTAAGATTTTCTATATGTAGTATTATGTCATCTGCAAACAGTGACAGTTTTACTTCTTCCTTTCCAGTTTGGATTCATTTTAATTCTTCTTCTTGCCTGATTGCTGTTGTTAGTACTTCCAACACTATGTTGAATAAAGGTAGTGAGAATGGGCATTTTTGTCACGTTCCTGATCTTAGAGGAAACGCTTTCAGCTTTTCACCATGGAGTATGATGTTGGCTGTAGGTGTGTTATATATGGACTTTATTATGTTGAGGATTAAACATACCCACTTTATACCCACTTTGTTGGGAGTTTTCATTATGAATGGATGTTGGATTTTGTCAAAAGCTTCTTCTGCATCTATTGAGATGATCACATGATTTTTATTCTTCAATTTGTTAATGTGGTGTATCACAATGATTGATTTGCAGATATTGAACCACCCTTGCATCCTTGGGATGAACCACTTGGTCATGTTTTATGATCCTTTCAAAGTATTGTTGAATCTGGTTTGCTAATATTTTGTTGAGGAGTTTTGCATCAAAGTTCATCCGTGATTTGGTCTGTAATTTTCTTTTTTTGTGTGGCGTCTTTGTCTGGTTTCGGTATCAGGGTGATGCTGGCTTCATAGAAGGAGTTCAGAGGTTTTCCTTACTCTTCAGTTTTTTGGAATAGTTTGAGAATGATAGGTGTAAACTCTTCTCTAAATGTTTGGTAGAATTCACCTGTGTAGTCTTGGACTTTTATTATTGGGAGTTTCTTAAATTATTAATTCAACTTCATTACTGGTAATTGGTCTGTTTTCTATTTTCTATCTCTTCCTGATTTAGTCTTAAGAGATTCTACATTTCTAGGAATTTATCCATCTCTTATAGGTTGTCCGTTTTTTTGTTTTTGTTTTTTTTGCCATATGCAGGCCTCTCACTGTTGTGGCCTGTCCCGTTGAGGAGCACAGGCTCCAGATGCACAGGCTCAGCGGCTATGGCTCACGGGCCTAGCCGCTCTGCGGCATGTGGGATCTTCCTGGACTGGGGCACGAACCCATGTCCCCTGCATTGGCAGGTGGACTCTCAACCACTGCGCCACCAGGGAAGCCCAGTTGTCTGTTTTATTAGCATATAACTGTAGTAACCTTTTATGATCCTTTGTATTTTTGTGGTGGTGTAACTCCTTTTTCATTTCTGATTTTACTTATATTTATCTCTTTTTTAATGATTTTGGCTAAAGTTTTATCAATTTTATTTATCTTTTCAAAGAACCAGCTCTTATTTTCATTGTTCTTTGATATTGTTTATTAGTCTCTATTTCATTTATTTCTGTTCTGATCTTTATTTTTTCTCTCCTTCTACTAATATTGAATTTTGTTTGTTACTCTTTTTCTAGCTCCTTTATATGTAAGGTTAGGTTGTTTATTTGAGATTTTTCTTGTTTGCTGAGGTAGGCTTGTATCACTATAAACTTCCCTCTAGAACTGCTTTTCCTGCATTCTATAGGTTTTTGTATGTTTGTATTATCCATTTTTGTTTCCGAGTTTTTAAAATTTCCTTTTTGATTTCTTCAGTGACCCACCGGTTGGTTAGTAGCATATTGGTTAGCTTCCACATGTTTGTATTTTTTTGTAGTTTTTTTCTTGTAGTTGATTCTAGTATCATATATTTGTGGTTAGAAAATATGTTTGATAAGATTCCAATCTTCTTAAATTTACTGAGACTTATTTTGTAGCCTAGCATATGCTCTTTCCTGGAGAATGAATGTTCCATGTGCACTTGAAAAGATGTTCCATGTGCATGGCTCTTTTTGGTTCTACTAATGTTCTATTAATTTTGTCTGCTCTAATGTGTCACTTAAGGCCAGTGTTTCCTTATTGATATCCTGCCTGGATGATCTATCTGTTGATGTAAGTGGGGTGTTAGAGTCCCCAGCTATTATTGTGTTACTGTCAATTTCTCCCTTTATGTTTGTTAATATTTGCTTTATATATTCAGGTGCTCCTATGTTGGGTGCATAATTATTTACAATTGCTGAATCTTCTTGGATTTGTCCCTTTATCATTATATAATGTCCTTATATCAATCTTGGTAAAGTGGTCACATGTTGGAGACATCCTAAGGGGTCCTGCGGTGCACTCCCCTCTGGTCACCAGAGCTCTGGGGTGCTCTCTACTTTGGCTGCTTAAGCCCTTCTGTTGTGGTGGGGTGACTACTGTAGGCATGCTTGTAGGTGTGTCTGGCCACTAGTCTGGTTGGTTGCCATGCTCTACCTAGTGTGCAGACTGCTAACTGCTGGTGGTTAGGTCTGGGTCCTGGCATGGCTGGCTTCACAGCCTGGGGTGTCATGGTGCTGTTGCTGGCCCACTGATGGGTGGAACCATGTCCCAGGGTGGCTGGCTGTGGGGTTGTTGGGTTGTGGGTTGTTGTCTTGGAGCTAGTGCCAGCCTGCTGGTTGGCTGGGTTGTGGCCTGATGGTTATGGGGTTGTGACAGCCTGCTGATGTGCAGGGTTAGTTTCTGAGATGGCTGGCTGCAGTGTATAGGGTATTTTAGAGCTGGTGTTGGTTTGCTGGTGGGTGGGGCTAGATTCCGGGTGGCTAGGTGAGGGGCCCAATATGTCCTAGAGGTGGCGTCAGCCTTCTTGTTGTGGGCAGGGTCCTGACACAGCTGACTGTGGGACTGTGTTGGTCCTTGTATTGGAATTTGCCCACTGGTGGTTGAGGTTAGGTCCCAGGTCTATTGCCAGCCTACTATTGGGCAGAGCCAGCTCCTGATAACTCTAGCTGTTGGGTCCTGGGTTTCCTGGAGCTGTAGGGTCCCAAAGGCTGGCTATGGGTCTCTAGGTGTCCTGGGGCTATTGCCAGCCAGCCCACTGGTGGGTGGGTCTGGGCCTTGATGCTAATAAGCAGGAGGAACATTCCAAAATGGTGCTTACCAGCACCCATATCTTCGTGGTAGAATGAACTTCCCCAAATTGCTGCTGTCAGAGTCCTTTTTCTCTTGGTAAGTCCCAGTTGCCCATGGCCTCTCAGAGAGGGTATCTAAGATCAGCAGGTAGATCTGACACAGGCTCCTTTCAAATTATTGCTTCTGCCTTGGGTTCTGGAGTGTGAGATTTTGTGTGTACCCTTTAAGAGTGGAGTATCTGTATCCCACAGTTCTCTGGCTCTCCTGAAAGTAAGCCCTGTTGGCCTTCAAAACCAAACATTCTTGGATCTTGTCTCCCCAGTGAAGGATCCCTGGGCAGGGGCACCTGATGTGGTCCTTAGACCCCTTGCTCCTTGGGGAGAAGCTCTGAAATTGTAATTATTCTCTGATTTGTGTGTTGCCCACCTAAGGATGTGGCTGTTGACTATACCCCATCCCCACCCCTCCTACCCATCTTGTTCTGATTCCGTCTTTATATATTTAGTTGCATAAGATCTTTTCTGCTAGTCTTCAGGTTGTTCCAGTCAATAGTTGTTCTGTAAATAGTTGTAATTTTTTAAAACATCTTTATTGGAGTATAATTGCTTTACAATGGTGTGTTAGCTTCTTCTTTATAACCAAGTGAATCAGTTATACATATACATATGTTCCCATATCTCTTCCCTCTTCTGTCTCCCTCCCTCCCTCCCACCCTCCCTATCCCACCCCTCTAGGTGGTCACAAACCACCGAGCTGATCTCCCTGGGCTATGCAGCTGCTTCCCACTAGCTATCTATTTTAGGTTTGGTAGTGTATATATGTCCATGCCACTCACTTTGTCACAGCTTACCCTTCTCCCTCCCCATATGCTCAAGTCCATTGTCTAGTAGGTCTCTGTCTTTATTCCCTTCTTACCCCTAGGTTCTTCATGACCTTTTTTTTTTCTTAGATTCCATATATATGTGTTAGCATACAGTATTTGTTTTTCTCTTTCTGACTTACTTCACTCTGTATGACAGACTCTATGTCCATCCACCTCACTACAAATATCTCAATTTCATCTTTTTATGGCTGAGAAATTCCATTGTATATATGTGCCATATCTTCTTTATCCATTCATCTGATGATGGAAACTTAGGTTGTTTCCATGTCATGGCTATTGTAAATAGAGCTGCAATGAACATTTTGGTACATGACTCTTTTTGAATTATGGTTTTCTCAGGGTATATGCCCAGTAGTGGGATTGCTGGGTCATATGGTAGTTCTATTTTTAGTTTTTTAAGGAACCTCCATACTGTTCTCCATAGTGGCTGTATCAATTTACATTCCCACCGACAGTGCAAGAGTGTTCCCTTTTCTCCACACCCTCTCCAGCATTTATTGTTTCTAGATTTTTTGATGATGGCCATTCTGACTGGTGTGAGATTATATCTCATTGTAGTTTTGATTTGCATTGCTCTAATGATTAATGATGTTGAGCATTCTTTCATGTTTTGTTGGCAATCTGTATATCTTCTTTGGAGAAATGTCTATTTAGGTCTTCTGCCCATTTTTGGATTGGGATTTTTGTTTGTTTGTTTGTTATTGAGCTGCATGAGCTGCTTGTAAATATTGGAGATTAATCCTTTGTTAGTTGCTTCATTTGCAAATATTTTCTCCCATTCTGAGGGTGGTCTTTTGGTCTTGTTTATGGTTTCCTTTGCTGTGCAAAATCTTTGAAGTTTCATTAGGTCCCATTTGTTTATTTTTGTTTTTATTTCCATTTCTCTAGGAGGTGGGTCAAAAAGGATCTTGCTGTGATTTCTGTCGTAGAGTGTTCTGCCTATGTTTTCCTCTAAGAGTTTGATAGTGTCTGGTCTTACCTTTAGGTCTTTAATCCATTTTGAGTTTATTTTTGTGTATGGTGTTAGGGAGTGTTCTAATTTCATACTTTTACATGTACCTGTCCAGTTTTCCCAGCACCACTTATTGAAGAGGCTGTCTTTTCTGCACTGTATATTCTTTTTTTTTTGCGGTACGCAGGCCTCTCACTGTTGTGGCCTCTCCCATTGTGGAACACAGGCTCCGGACGTGCAGGCTCAGTGGCCATGGCTCAAGGGCCCAGCCACTCCGCAGCATGTGGGATCTTCTCAGACCGGGCCATGAACCCGTGTCCCCTGCATTGGCAGGTGGACTCTCAACTACTGTGCCACCAGGGAAGCCCTCAACTGTATATTCTTGCCTCCTTTATCAAAGATAAGGTGACCATATGTGCGTGGGTTTATCTCCGAGCTTCCTATCCTGTTCCATTGATCTATATTTCCGTTTTTGTGACAGTACCATACTGTCTTGATTACTGTAGCTTTGTAGTATAGTCTGAAGTCAGGGAGCCTGATTCCTCCAGCTCCATTTTTTGTTCTCAAGATTGCCTTGGCTATTTGGGGTCTTTTGTGTTTCCACACAAATTGTGAAATTTTTTGTTTTAGTTCTGTGAAAAATGCCAGTGGTAGTTTAATAGGGATTGCATTGAATCTGTAGATTGCTTTGGGTAGTAGAGTCATTTTCACAATGTTGATTCTTCCAATCCAAGAACACGGTATATCTCTCCATCTATTTGTATCATCTTTAATTTCTTTCATCAGTGTCTTATAATTTTCTGCATACAGGTCTTTTGTCTCCTTGGGTAGGTTTATTCCTAGATATTTTATTCTTTTTGTTGCAATGGTAAGTGGGAGTGTTTTCTTAATTTCACTTCCAGATTTTTCATCATTAGTGTATAGGAATGCAACAGATTTCTGTGCATTAGTTTTGTATCCTGCTACTTTACCAAATTCATTGATTAGCTCTAGTAGTTTTCTGGTAGCATCTTTAGGATTCTCTATGTAGACTATCATGTCATCTGCAAACAGTGACAGCTTTACTTCTTCTTTTCCGATTTGGGTTCCTTTTATTTCTTTTTCTTTGCTGATTGCTTTGGCTAAAACTTCCAAAACCATGTTGAATAAGAGTGGTGAGAGTGGGCAACCTTGTCTTGTTCCTGATCTTAGTGGAAATGCTTTCAGTTTTTCACCATTGAGGACGAGATTGGCTGTGGGTTTGTCATATACGGTCTTTATTATGTTGAGGAAAGTTCCCTCTATGCCTACTTTCTGCAGGGTTTTTATCATAAATGGGTGTTGAATTTTGTTGAAAGCTTCCTCTGCATCTATTGAGATGATCATATGGTTTTTCTCCTTCAATTTGTTAATATGGTGTATCACGTTGATTGATTTGCGTATATTGAAGAATCCTTGCATTCCTGGAATAAACCCCACTTGATCATGGTGTATGATCCTTTTAATGTGCTGTTGGATTCTGTTTGCTAGTATTTTGTTGAGGATTTTTGCATCTATGTTCATCAGTGATATTGGCCTGTAGTTTTCTTTCTTTGTGACATCTTTGTCTGGTTTTGGTATCAGGGTGATGGTGGCCTTGTAGAATGAGTTTGGGAGTGTTCCTTCCTCTGCTATATTTTGGAAGAGTTTGAGGATAGGTGTTAGCTCTTCTCTAAATGTTTGATAGAATTCGCCTGTGAAGCCATCTGGTCCTGGGCTTTTGTTTGTTGGAAGGTTTTTAATCACAGTTTCAATTTCAGTGCTTGTGATTGGTCTGTTCATATTTTCTATTTCTTCCTGGTTCAGTCCTGGCAGTTGTGCATTTCTAAGAGTTTGTCCATTTCTCCCAGGTTGTCCATTTTATTGGCATAGAGTTGCTTGTAGTAATCTCTCATGATCTTTTGTATTTCTGCAGTGTAAGTTTTTACTTCTCCTTTTTCATTTCTAATTCTATTGATTTGAGTCTTCTCCCTTTTTTTCTTGATGAGTCTGGCTAATGGTTTATCAATTTTGTTTATCTTCCCAAAGAACCAGCTTTTAGTTTTATTGATCTTTGCTATTGTTTCCTTCCTTTATTTTTCATTTATTTCTGATCTGATCTTTATGATTTCTTTCCTTCTGCTAACTTTGGGGTTTTTTTGTTCTTCTTTCTCTAATTGCTTTAGGTGCAAGGTTAGGTTGTTTATTGGAGATGTTTCCGGGTTCTTAAGGTAGGATTGTATTGCTATAAACTTCCCTCTTAGAACTGCTTTTGCTGCATCCCATGGGTTTTGGGTCATCGTGTCTCCATTGTTATTTGTTTCTAGGTATTTTTTGATTTCCTCTCTGATTTCTTCAGTGATCACTTGGTTATTAAGTAGTGTATTGTTTAGCCTCCATGTGTTTGTATTTTTTACAGATCTTTTACTGTAATTGATATCTTGTCTTATAGCATTGTGGTCGGAAAAGGTACTTGATACAATTTCAATTTTCTTAAATTTACCAAGGCTTGATTGTGACCCAAAATATGTTCTATCCTGGAGAATGTTCCATGAGCACTTGAGAAAAATGTACAGTCTGTTGTTTTTGGATGGAATGTCCTATAAATATCAATTAACTCCATCTTGTTTAATGTATCATTTAAAGCTGTGTTTCCTTATTTATTTTCATTTTGGATGATCTGTCCATTGGTGAAAGTGGGGTGTTAAAGTCCCCTACTATGATTGTGTTACTATTGATTTCCCCTTTTATGGCTGTTAGTATTTGCCTTATGTATTGAGGTGCTCCTATGTTGGGTGCATAAATATTTACAATTGTTATATCTTCTTCTTGGATCGATCCCTTGATCATTATGTAGTGTCCTTCTTTGTCTCCTGTAATAGTGTTTAGTTTAAAATCTATTTTGTCTGATATGAGAATTGCTACTCCAGCTTTCTTTTGATTTCCATTTGCATGGAATATCTTTTTCCATCCCCTCACTTTCAGTCTGTATGTGTCCCTAGGTCTGAAGTGGGTCTCTTTTGACAGCATATATATGGGTCTTGTTTTTGTATCCATTCAGCCAATCTGTGTCTTTTGGTGGGAGCATTTAATCCATTTACATTTAAGGTAATTATCGATATGTGTTCCTATTCCCATTTTCTTAATTGTTTTGGGTTTGTTATTGTAGGTCTTTTCCTTCTCTTGTGTTTCTTGCCTAGAGAAGTTCCTTTAGCATTTGTTGTAAAGCTGGTTTGGTGGTGATGAACTCTATCAGCTTTTGCTTGTCTGTAAAGGTTTTAATTTCTCCCTCAAATCTGAATGAGATCCTTGCTGGGTAGAGTAGTCTTGGCTGCAGGTTTTTCTCCTTCATCGCTTTAAATGTCCTGCCACTCCCTTCTGGCTTGCAGAGTTTCTGCTGAAAGATCAGCTGTTAACCTTATGGGGATTCCCTTGTGTGTTATTTGTTGTTTTTCCTTTGCTGCTTTTAATATGTTTTCTTTGTATTTAATTTTTGATAGTTTGATTAATATGTGTCTTGGCGTGTTTCTCCTTGGATTTATCCTATATGGGACTTTCTGTGCTTCCTGGACTTGATTAACTATTTCCTTTCCCATATCAGGGAAGTTTTCATCTATAATCTCTGCAAATATTTTCTCTGTCCCTTTCTTTTTCTCTTCTCCTTCTGGGACCCCTATAATTCGAATGTTGGTGCATTTAATGTTGTCACAGAGGTCTCTGAGACTGTCCTCAGTTCTTTTCATTCTTTTTTCTTTATTCTGCTCTGCAGTAGCTATTTCCACTCTTTTATCTTCCAGGTCACTTATCCGTTCTTCTGCCTCAGTTATTCTGCTATTGATCCCATCTAGAGTATTCTTAATTTCTTTTATTGTGTTGTTCATTGCTGCTTGTTTCCTCTTTCGTTCTTCTAGGTCCTTGTTAAATGTTTCTTGCATTTTCTCTGTTCTATTTCCAAGATTTTGGATCATATTTACTATCATTATTCTGAATTCTTTTTCGGGTAGACTGCCTATTTCCTCTTCATTTGTTCGGTCTGGTGGGTTTTTATCTTCTCCTTCATCTGCTGTGTGTTTCTCTGTCTTCTCATTTTGCTTATCTTACTGTGTTTGGGGTCTCCTTTTTGCAGGCTGCAAGTTTGTAGTTCCCATTGTTTTTGGTGTCTGCCCCCAGTGGCTAAGCTTGGTTCAGTGGGTTGTGTAGGCTCCCTGGTGGAGGGGACTAGTGCCTGTGTTCTGGTGGATGAGGCTGGATCTTGTCTTTCTGGTGGGCAGGTCCACGTCTGGTGATGTGTTTGGGGGTGTCTGTGGCCTTATTATGATTTTGGGCAGCCTCTCTGCTAATGGATAGGGCTGTGTTCCTGTCTTGGTGGTTGTTTGGCATAGGGTGTCCAGCACTGTAGCTTGCTGGTCGTTGAGTGGAGCTGGGTGCTGGTGTTGAGATGGAGATCTTTGGGAGATTTTCACCATTTGGTATTACGTGGAGCTGGGAGGTCTCTTGTGGACCAGTGTCCTGAAGTTGGCTCTCCCACCTCAGAGGCACAGCACTGACTCCTGGCTGGAGCACCAAGAGCCTTTCATCCACACGGCTCAGAATAAAAGGGAGGAAAAAGTAGAAAGAAAGAAAGAAACAGGATAAAATAAAATAAAGTAAGATAAAATAAAATAATTAAAATAAAAAAATTATTAAGAAAACTATTTTTTTAAAAAAAGTAAAAAAAAAACAAAAAACAAAAAACGGACGAACAGAACCCTGGGACAAATGGTGAAAGCAAAGCTATACAGACAAAATCTCACACAGAAGCATACACATACACACTCACAAAAAGAGGAAATGGGGAAAATATAATATATCTTGCTTCCAAAGTTCACATCCTCAAGTTGGGATGATTCGTTGTCTCTTCAGGTATTCCACAGATGCAGGTACATCAAGTTGAGTGTGGAGATTTAATCCGCTGCTCCTGAGGCTGCCGGGAGAAATTTCCCTTTCTCTTCTTTGTTCGCACAGCTCCCGGGGCTCAGCTTTGGATTTGGCCCCGCCTCTGCGTGTAGGTCACTGGAGGGCATCTGTTCTTCGCTCAGACAGGACAGGGTTAAAGGAGCCGCTGATTCGGGGGCTCCAGCTCACTCAGGCTGGAGGGAGGGAGGGGCACGGCGTGAGGGGCGGGCCTGCGGCGGCAGAGGCCGGCGTGACGTTGCAGCAGCCTGAGGCGCGCTGTGCGTTCTCCCGGGTAAGTTGTCCCTGGATCACTGGGCCCTGGCGGTAGCGGGGTGCACAGGCTCCTGGGAGGGGCGGTGTGGAGAGTGACCTGTGCTCGCACACAGGCTTCTTGGTGGCGGCAGCAGCAGCCTTAGCGTCTCATGCCCGTTTCTGGGGTCCGTGCTAATCGCCGAGGCTTGCGCCCGTCTCTGGAGCTCGTTTAGGTGGTGCTCTGAATCCCCTCTCCTTGCGCACCAGGAAACAATGGTCTCTTGCCTCTTCGGCAGGTCCAGACTTTCCCCCGGACTCCCTCCCGGCTAGCCGTGGCGCACTAACCCCCTGCAGGCTGTGTTCACGCCGCCAAACCCAGTCCTCTCCCTGCGCTCCGACAGAAGCCCAAGCCTCAGCTCCCAGCCCCGCCCGCCCCGGCGGGTGAGCAGACAAGCCTCTCGGCCTGGTGAGTGCTGGTCGGCCCTGATCCTCTGTGCGGGAATCTCTCCGCTTTGCCCTCCACACCCCTGTTGCTGCGCTCTACTCCGCGGCTCCTAAGCTCCCCCACTCCACCATCCGCTGTCTCCGCCCGCGAAGGGGCTTCCTAGTGTGTGGGAACCTTTCCTCCTTCACGGCTCCCTCCCACTGGTGCAGGTCCCGTCCCTATTCTTTTGTCTCTGTTTTTTCTTTTGCCCTACCCAGGTACATGGGGAGTTCTTGCCTTTTGGGAGGTCTGAGGTCTTCTGCCAGCGTTCAGTAGGTGTTCTGTAGGAGTTGTTCCCCGTGTAGATGTATTTCTGGTGTATCTGTGGGGAGGAAGGTGATCTCCGCGTCTTACTCTTCCGCCATCTTCCTCAACTCCCAATAGCTGTAATTTTGGTGTGCCCCTGGGAGTAGGTGAGCTCAGCGCCTTCCTACTCTGCCATATTTGCCGCTCCTTACATTTTTACTTTTAATAGCTAGAAAATATACGCTGCTTCTGTTGTTAGAGTTATAGCTTTAGTTTAAAGAGAGCAATATTTGTGGCCACTATTTGGGAAAGTGCACAGTGGATTTGCAGAATAGCAGGTGGTACATGTTGATTGAAGGACAGAGTATGTGAAGACAGAGACCGTGAAGACTCTAAGGCCCAGAGAGTTTCTGCGATTTTACAAAGGTCCCACTAATAGTAGCTGAGAGAGTGAGGCAGCCCTCAGGCCTGGAGCGCCAGTCTTACAAACTTCACGCTCCTTACTGTTCTGTGGACATTGGGGCAGGTCAGCAACGGCTTATTCACCCAACAGAACAGGAAAGGAGGCATGGACCACAATTTGATTGGAAATCTGTCCTTAAAAGGGAATTGATCCTTGGGGAGTTATGCTGGGTGATCTGCTGGCTTCTTCAAGTAGGCATTTTAATGCAGCTAAAATAAATAAATATGGATATAATGGGTAGCTTTGAAAAAGAAAGTAATTATACAGGGCTCCATATAATGATGTATACAGCTAAGGGGGGTGAAAAAGGAGAAATTATGCAGGCTACACAGCCCAGTGTACAGTACTGGATATTCATTTACAAAAGTGTATGAAAGCTAAAAAGTCAGGAACCCCTTTGGTCAGTCTTAGCAAGGTGTCATATTCAAAAGAAACACCACTTAGAGATCTCAAAAATCTCTGAAAAGCTATTTAAGTGTGTACTAAAGACTAGTGAAAAGATTTTAGGGTGTATTGCATTTATCACACAGAAAAATATCTTAAAATACTTCCTCCATCAGTCTCACTATATCTCACTACTGTTTGGCAGTGACTTTAGCCTCTCATAATATTTTGTCAAAGCTCCCTAGCATTCACTTTCCAATCTCAACTCACACTGGCTCTTCTTTTCACCCTCTTCTATCTTTCTGCTTTATTTTCTTCCTCTGCAGAGGTTACTCAGCCACGACACACCAAACGGCTAGGGAAGCATGTACTGAAATCTCCTTGGAAGGGAACCCTCTTTGGAAGGAAGGCTCTGTGAATCTTACATAATCAGAATATAATTGGGGTCCCATGTGGCCCAGTGTCTGGGTCATATCACTGTCAGAGAAACAGCAGCCTGACTCTAGAAGCCAAGACAAATAGTGTTGATCTTTAAGTGTTTTGAAAGAGCCCAGTGCACAGGTTTCATACAGCACTTTATGTAGAAAGCTTCCTAAAAATATTTCTACATCTCTCTCTCTCTCCCTCAAAGTATCCCATGAGACAATTGTGAGGAATCCCCAAGTAGGGGAATTCATTAGGTCACCACTAGGGGGAGGGAGAGGGAGTGTGAGAGTAGTTTGTGATATGCCTTGTAGAGGGGTCATTCCTAGCATTCTTTCATTCACTCAGTCAACAAGTGTTCATTAAGCCCCAACTAGAGGCTGGGCACTGTGGTAGGGCCTAGAGATGCTATAGCGAATTTGACACTTACAGTCCGTCAGGAAAGGAGATATCAAACATTAAAATTGTGATGAGTGCTATCATGATATCTTACATATATTGAATGCTAACTTTGTGCCAGGTATTGTGCTAAAAACTGTACATTTAACCGTCACTTAATTGTCTACTATTTTCAAGAAACCAGTATGATAAATACCATTATTATCTCCATTATACCAGTGGAGAAGCTGGGTGTTACATAATAACTTACCCAGGGTCACACATTGGAGCCAGGATTTAAAACAAAGTTTATCTAACTTTTGACCTAAAGTTCTTAGCCAGTGTTAAAGTACTGTTGCTTTCTAGAAGGGAGGGAGACGACAGAGAACAGGAAAGGATGCCATCATGGAAAGGAACTGAAAAGATTCTGCCCCTACCATTCAGAAGTTGGGCTGACCTCGGGGAATCAAGAGAACAGAATGTACAGAGGAAGACCCTTTGGGGCTGGGTTCCGGAGCACTCAGCTGATGCTCTGGAAGAGGCTAGAAAACAAACAGGCAGCTTGGCCGCTAACTTGAGAAGCAGGGTAGGGGGCATGGACCTCAGTGAGGAGGCCTAGTCTGGGGAGAGACCCTGTGCCCACTGTGTGAACGATCATTTAAAAGACTGGCGTTTAGTAGACTTCTCAATTTCTCTCTGAGATGTGATAAATCCAGCAAGCATACGGCCAATAGCATCAGCTCTGGCCTCAAACAGTCCTGGCGTAAAGATGCAACTCACAAGCTGTGTGGCTTTGGCTAAGTGCTTAACTTTTCTGTGCCTCAGTTTACTAATGTATAAGATGAGCAATTTCAGGTTTCAGATGAGTAGGTCTAGGGTAGTTATAAAGATTATATGATTTATAAAAATTGCTTAGTTCAGTAACAGATGCAGAGTATACCTGCAATAAATGATGGGTATTATTATTACAGGTTGTTTGCAGGTTAAACGCTTCCTGTGTTGTTTTCTATGAACCGAATTTCTTTCTGAGGCTTTGTTTTTGAGAACGTACACAAATAGATCCTCTCGGACAACCCAATGTGCAGTGTATTTTTGGCATACTAGATGGGGTATTATTAACTTTTATTATTATTTTCATCAATACCTATAGCTGATGTTTATGGGCCACTTACCACGTCAGCCGGTATGCTAGGGAGTTTGCAAACACCGTGGCATTCCATCTTCACAGCAAATCTGTGAGGTGGACACTCTTATTAACCCTATTTAAGTGACGGGGATGCTAAGGTTCTGAGACCTAAGTGACTTGCCCAGTGCCACATACTGGTAGATTTTGGTGTCAGGTTTTGAGTTCAGTTCTGCCTCCTATGCTTGAAAGGAGCCCTTTTCAAGGTGGGGGAACTGGTCCCTGGGGTGGGCATTGTGGCAGTCAGAACCGCTCCTCCTGGCACATGCATCTGTGGCCTCTTTTCTGATCCCCTGGTTAGGAGCCTTTTCTTGGCACACGTCCAGGGCATGCAGAAGGGCTGGATGACCCATGGGTGGGAGACAGAGGTAGGCCTGCTGCAGGAGGGCTGGGGGCTTTCAATGGATGTGAAGTATTTCACGATCAATGGCCCACCTAACATCTTTAAACATGCCTGCGGGCCTCTGAGGTGAAGCATTAGGAAAGGAGGAATGTCCAGGGAGTAGCAAGGCCTGGGGCAATTCTAAGCTTTTCATGGAGTGAGAGCTTCCAGGCAGTCAGGCTCCATTTCTTCCTGGAAAGTTTTCTTTCTTTTTTCTTTTGGATACTCTATCTGACTGGGATTATCACATTTTGATTTTCTTGGAATGCCTCAGAGCTTGGTGGAAAATGGAAAGCTGGTGTGAACGTTCTTTCCCTTCTCAGGGATTTGGAGTCTTATTACTGTATGGTTTTAGCTTTCCATGATTTGTTTTTTAATGCTGTGGTCTACATAGAGCTAAGGAATGTGTAATGCTATCATTTTGCTTTCCTGAGATTTCCTTCAGAGCTCTTATTGTTTATAACTTTAAACTCACTTTATTTCCAAAAATGCCTTTGAGGTGGCTTCCAATATGAAACAAATATAATACAGTACAATTATAAACTAACATTCAAATACAGATCTGAAGTTAAATACAGGGTGATAAATAGACGTAGTGATTATCAGGGATGAGTAACTTACTACATCGGAGGTTTAAATTTAACTTGGAGCTTCTTGTAAATCAAGATAAGGATGACATAATGGATTTAACAGTGTCTTTGAACTGAAAAAAGGAAGTTGTTCTCATCGAAGAGAATTCTTCTGGCACCAAAATTCTAGTAGACGAAATGTGTAAGCTTATGTGTTATAGAAACATAGGAAGGTATAGATACAACTTTGCCCTTAAAACATATAGATATATAGGTACAGATATGCAAACATAAACACATGCGTATTAGTCCCTGTGTGTGAATACACACCGACATACCTGCATACATACGTGCATATTGTGGTGGGCAGACAAATGGTCACCCAAAGCTGTCCACATCCTATTCCCTGGAATTTGTGAATATGTGAGATTAGGGTAATTAGGTTGCATGTGAAATTAAGGTTGCTAATCATATGACTTTAGTTTAAGGAGATTATACTGGAGTTTCTGTGTTGGCTAAATATAATCACAAGGGCCCTTAAAAGTAGAAGAAGGAAGTAGAAGAGGCGTCAGAGTGATACCATATGAGAAGGACTGAATGTGCTGTTGTGGTTTTAAAGATGGAGGGAGAGGTAAGCCAAGGAATACAGATGGTATCTAGGAACTGAAGAAGACAAGGGCATGGATTCTCCTGTAGAGTTTCCAGAAAGAAACACAGCCCTGCCAACACCTTGATCTTAGCCCCAGGAGACCTATGGCAGACTTCTGACCTACACAAATAAAAGATAATGAGTTTATGTTAAGCCACTAACTTTGTAGTCATTTATTTCAGGGGCAGTAGAAAACTAATGCACACACACAGAAAAATTTACACAGACACAGCTAAAACAAGGAGAAGAGCAGAAAAAGAGAGAGAAGAAAGAAAAAAGGGATCAGTGAAGATATTTCTATAGGAAATGAAGATAATGCAGTTTAGGTACCTTGATTGCCAAAAATAGCACTTAGATCTCATATATAAATGCAATTAATTTCTTGACTCTTGGGTATCTAACGGGGTTTTTAATTTTAGTCCAGACTACATTAGAATTCTTGATTTTATTCCTTCTTCAAAACTTGTTCCAACAATGATGTGCCTGGAGCAGACTTCTCCCAGGTCCTGAAAGCTGACTTGGGACCATCTCTCATTCATTGATGTCATGTCTACAGAATGAGTTGGGCAATGGTGGGAGTATCCACATCCTGAAATCAAACACGAAATTTTCTTCCAAAGGACTTTTACCTCTAAAGAGTTGGTTGTTACACATTTACCAGTATACCACTGCTTTCACAGACTCATCTACCTTAGTAAATGGTATGATCATACACCCAGTTGCTAAATACTTAGGAGTCATCTTTGTATATCTAATCAGCCAATATCTAATCAGTTATCTAGTCCTGCAACCTCTACCTCCAGATCATATAAATCTTTTTCTATCTCCATGTTATCACTCAAAGCTACCACTACATCTTGCCTGAACCATTGCAGTGGGCTTGTAATGGACCCCCTGCACTCTGCTGTAGGCCCCCTACCATCTTTTAAAATATAGGTCATATCATGCCACTTCACATCTTAAAATTCTCCAGTACCCTTAGAGTAAAAGCCTTAACTCCATTAACTCCAGCCTGTAACACCCTCCCTTCCTTGCCTTTTTTTTTGTATTGATTTATATATTTTCTTTTTTTTTTTTGCCTTTAATCTTTTTTTTTTTACATCTTTATTGGAGTATAATTGCTTTACTATCGTGTGTTAGTTTCTGCTGTATAACAAATCCAGTTGCATTTTGTCTTCTCTCCAAACAGCTCCCTGCGTTCTGGCCACGCTGCTCTTTCCACCAAGCTCATGTCTGTCTTAAGGCCTTTGCCACAGCGGTTGCCTTTGCTGTGGACGTCCCTCTCCTTTCCCCAGTTCTTTATGTGGCTGCCCCTTTCCCGTTATTCAGGACTTAGCTTAAATGTTCCCACCTCAGTGAGACTGTCCCTGACCACCCAACCTGCAATAGTCTAACATAGTCTAACATTCCTGTAATATCACTCTGTATCATTTTCATCTTAGCACCTGCTTCTACCTACTGTTTCTTTGTTCACTTACAGTGCCTGGCCCACAGTAGACTCAGTAAATTGCTTGTTGAAAGAATGAATTAACTTAGAGTGTTTAAAACATTGGCTAGAATTATGTTCCATAGACAGCTTCTTTCCTGTCCGGGGCCCAGTGGCAGCAGGTGGCTAGTAAAAACTCTCAACCCTAGTGTGGGATAAGGAGGTGGAAAATGGCTGGCATAGCAGAAATGGAAGTTAGAGGGTCCAACGGCCAAGGAAGCTTGGGTGAGAATATTGCAGCTTTGGTAGAAGGCATCCAAGTGTCAGATATCAGGGTAGGGATGGTGGCTGAGTGCTAATCTGTAAGCAAGAAAAGCGTGTAGGCTGAATGCATGGGTCAGTCCTGGCCCAGACAGACAGGGGGCCAGCCTGGCAGCTCATGCCACCCTCCCTAGGTCCATCAGCTGTGCTGATCTATCCTGAGCTCTTTCTGAAGGACTCTTCCTGGTCCGACTTTGCTATCATAAAGGCCTAACTCTCACATATCAGTTATCACAACTGAATTTCCCTTGTGGAGAAATTTCGGGAGAGATAAATACTCCACTGCTAGAGTTCATGGCTCGTCCAAATAGGATTTTCATACTCTCTAGGTATAAAAAGGCAAACTTGTTTTCATTGTTACATTAATGAGTTCCTCTTTTTAAAAATTTTTATTGGAGCACAGTTGATTTACAATGTTGTATTAGTTTCAGGTGTACAGCAAAGTGAATCTGTTATACATATATCCACGCGTTTTTAGATTCTATTCCCATATAGGTCATTACAGAGTAGTTAGTAGAGTTCGCTGTACTATACAGTAGGTCTTATTAGTTATCTATTTTATATACACTAGTGTGTATATGTCAATCCCAAACTCCCAATTTATCCCGCCCCCCAACATTTCCCCCCTGGTAACAGAAATAAACCCAGTTAAGTTTGTTTTCTACATCTGTGACTCTATTTCTGTCTTGTAAATAAGTTCATCTGTACCATTTTTATAGACTCCACATATAAGTAATATCATATGATATTTGTCCTTCTCTGACTTACTTCACTCAGTATGACAATCTCTAGGTCCATCCATATTGCTGCAAATGGCATTATTTCATTCTTTTTAATGGCTGAGTAATATTCCATTGTATATATGTACCGCATCTTTATTCATTCCTCTGTTGATGAACATTTAGGTTGCTTCCATGTCCTGGCTATTGTAAATAGTGCTGCAGTGAACATTGGGGCACATGTATCTTTTCAAATTATGGTTTTCTTTGGATATATGCCCAGGAGTGGGATTGCTGGATCATGATAGCTCTAGTTTTAGGTTTTGTTTTTTTATTTTGCTGTATGCGGGCCTCTCACTGCTGTGGCCTCTCCCGTTGCAGAGCACAGGCTCCGGACATGCAGGCTCAGCGGCCATGGCTCACGGGCCCAGCCGCTCTGTGGCATGTGGGATCCTCCCGGACCGGGGCACGAACCCATGTCCCCTGCATTGGCAGGAGGACTCTCAACCACTGTGCCACCAGGGAAGCCCTAGTTTTAGTTTTTTTAAGGAACCTCCATACTGGTCTTCATAGTGGCTACACCAATTTACATTCCCACTAACAGTGTAGGAGTGTTCCCTTTTCTCCACACCCTCTCCAACATTTATTATTTGTAGATTTTTTAATGATGGCCATTCTGACTGGTGTGATGTGCTACCTCATTGTAGTTTTGATTTGCATTTCTTTAATAATTAGTGATGTTGAGCATCTTTTTATGTGATTTTTTGGCCACTTGTATGTCTTCTTTGGAAAAATGTCTATTTAGGTCTTCTGCCCATTTTTTGATTGGGTTATTTGTTTTTTGATATTAAGTTGTATGAGCTCTTTATATATTTTGGATGCTAACCTCTTTATTGATCATGTTATTTACAAGTATTTTCTCCTAGTAGGTAGGTTGTCTTTTTGTTTTGTCAGTGGTTTCCTTTTCCGTGCAAAAGTTTAATTAGGTCCCATTTGTTTATTTTGTTTTTATTTCTTTTGCCTTAAAGACAGATTCAAAAAAATATTGCTACAGTTTATGTCAAAGAGTGTTCTGCCGCCCAGGGGAGATCAGCTCGGTGCTTTGTGACCACTTAGAGGGGTGGGATAGGGAGGGTGGGAGCGAGGGAGACTCAAGAGGGAAGAGATATGGGGATATATGTATATGTATAACTGATTCACTTTGTTATAAAGCAGAAACTAACACACCATTGTAAAGCAATTATACTCCAATAAAGATGTTTAAAAAAAAAAGAATGGAAACTGGGGGACTTCCCTGGTGGCACAGTGGTTAAGAATCTGCCTGAGAATGCAGGGGTCACGGGTTCGAACCCTGGTCTAGGAAGATCCCACATGCCGTGGAGCAACTAAGCCCATGCACCACAACTACTGAGCCTGCACTCTAGAGCCCATGTGCCACAACTACTGAACCTGTGTGCCACAACTACTGAAGCCCGCGTACCTAGAGCCTATGCTCTGCAACAAGAGAAGCAATCGCAATGAGAAGTCCGTGCACCATAACGAAGAGTAGCCCCCACTCACCACAACTAGAGAAAGCCCAACACAACAACAAAGACCCAACACAGCCAAAAATAAATAAATAAAATTTAAAAAAAGAGTGTTTTGCCTATGTTCTCTTCCAAAAATTTTATATTTTCAGATCTTACCCTTAGGCCTTTAACCCATTTTGAGTTTATTTTTGTATGTGGTGTGAGGCAGTGTTCTAGTCTCATTCTTTTACATTGTAGCTGTCCAGTTTTCCCAGCACCACTTATTGAAGACATTGTCTTTTCCTCATTGTATATTCTTGTTTCCTTTGTCATATATTAATTGACCATAAGTGCCTGGGTTTATTTCTGGGCTCTCTATTATCTTCCATTGATCTTTGTGTCTGTTTTTGTGTCAGTACCATATTGTTTTGATTATCATAGGTTTCTAGTATAGTCTGAAGTCAGGGAGCATGATACCTCCAGCTTTGTTCTTTTTTCTCAAGATTACTTTGGCAATTTGGGGTCTCCTCTGGTTCCTTATAAATTTTAAGATTACTTATTATCATTCTGTGGAAAGTGTCATGGGTATTTTGATAGGGATTTCGTTAAATCTGCAGATTGCTTTGGGTAGTACAGCCATTTAACATTATTGTTCTAATCAAAGAATATGGGAAATCTTTCCATTTCTTTGTATCATCTTCAGTTTCTATCATAATGTTTTAAAGATTTCATCGTATAAGTTTTTCACCACCTTGGTTAAGTGTATTCCTAGGCAATTTATTCTTTTGATACAATTTTAAATGAGGTTTTTCTTTTTACTTTTTCTTTATGATATTTCATTATTAGTGTATAGAAAAGCAACAGATTTCTTACTTTAATCTTGTATTCTGCAACTTTACTGAATTCATTTAGTAGTTTGAATAGATTTTTGGTGGAGACTTTTGGATTTTCTATATGTAGTATCATGTCTTCTGCAAATAGTGACAGTTTTACTTCTTCCCTTCTAATTCGGATGCCTTTTATTTCTTTTTCTTGTCTGATTGTTGTGGCTAGGACTTCTAACACTATGTTAAATAGAAGTGGTGACAGTGGGCATCCTTGTCTTGTTCCTTATTTTAGAGGAAAGGCTTTCAACTTTTCACCTTTGAGCATGATGTTGGCTGTGGGTTTGTCATAAATGGCCTTTATTATGTTGAGATATGTTCCCTCTATACCAATAATATACTCTCTCCTTTTTCTTTTCCACTGTTCCTGGGAAAAACTACATCTTTCTTTCCCAGATCTTTCCCATCTCCAATCTATTTGTAAACCACAGGAAAATTAATCTTCTTAATACACTAAAGACACACACATATATGTCTTACTCTTTAAAAAAAAACCCCTCAGTATCTCTCTGATGAACCTAAACTCCAGATGTGAATGTTTCTGGTTTCTCTCTGTTCTGGCTCTAGCTCCTTGGCCTCAGAGCTCACCCTGAACACTGCACTGCTTCTGAAGTAGAGAAGGCTCTCTCCACTTCCCTGCCCAGAATGACTTTCTCTTCCCACTTTGCTGAATCTCACCTGATCCTGATGAAGTCCCAACTCTTCTGTGAAGCCTTCTTGTATTTCATCTTCCTTATGAATTACTCATTTTTGGGAAAGCTATGGAAATAATTGTCTTAACAACAACCACCTTCAATTGTTATTCATTGTGTC
This sequence comes from Delphinus delphis, assembly GCF_949987515.2. Lineage (NCBI taxonomy): Eukaryota > Metazoa > Chordata > Mammalia > Artiodactyla > Delphinidae > Delphinus > Delphinus delphis. The sequence goes on along the minus strand of NC_082696.1, from coordinate 78,160,227 downwards.
AAGTATGTTTCTTGGCTCAATAATTGTTGTTATGGGCTGAATAGTTATGTCCCTCCAAAATTCATATGTTGAAACCCTACCCCCACAATATGATGGTACTGGGAGGTGTGGGCCTTTGGGAGGTAATTAGAATTAGATGAGGTCATGAGGGCAGAGCCCCCATGAATTGGTTAGTGCCCTTATAAGGATCAGGAGAGAGCTTGCTGTGCTCTGCTGTCCAAAGGAGAAGTCAGCACCTACAGCTTGGAAAAGAGCTCTCACCAGAACCTGACCATGTAGAAACCTATTCCTGGACTACCAGTTTCCAGAACTGTGAGAAATAAATGTCCATCACTTATAAGCCACCCAGTCTATGGTAATTTGTTATGGCAGCTTGAACTAAAATAATTGGATCTCTGATTTCTTCTATAAACATAAAATATATAATAAATGATGAGGAATATTGCTGTTATCAAAAGTAATAGATACTTCTGTCAGCACTCTAGAATAATAAAAGTATCATTTAAACATAATTTATAGCTTCTAAAGCCTTTATTATTTTAGGTTAAAACTTACCAAGTTTTTTCTAAAATATAATTTTACTTTCAAATAAATTATATACATAAACCTAGTTAAGTACACGCTTTTCTTTGAGGAGTAAATTGCTTTTTAAATAAGAAAATGAAGAATATATTACATATATTGCTTTAGTACAGATGAATAAATTCTTTTAGTATTTTGCAAATAAAAGCCTGTGATTAATGAAGATGTTTTATGGAAATATTTAAAACTGTCTTGTGTTTATACATGAATTCTCTTCACTATAAATATTTTTGCAGAAAAGGAAGAATATTTTGTGCTGGGATATCCCTTTCTGCTCTACCTATACTTCGTTGAACTTAGAAAAGCATGTACTGTATCAAATCAGAGTCTGCCTTACTTGTCATTTTGATTAATATTGACATTCTGAGCTACCTATTATTTCTTCACTGAAATACAGCAAGGTTATTATATGACTTGATTACTTTGTAACTCCTCAAAACCTAAAGAGAACTATATTCAGCTAAGTGTAAGCAGGTTTATTTTAGTTTGACTCAAAATGCAAAAGCAAGGTTTGAAAAATTCACTCATTCATTACTTCAGCAAATATTTATTGAGTGATTACAGGTGTCACACACTATTAATTCCTGGAAAATCCCTGACTTCATTGAGCCTTGTCAAGGGGGAAATTAAGGAAGGAAAACAAGCAATTACAGCACACACATATTATGATAGGGTGAGACAGAAGAACTAGAACAGACTCCAGAGTACCCTGAACCCAGGCACCAGGGAAGACTTCCAGGATAAGATGACCTTCCCAGTGACGTGTTATTCAGAGGGGACAGCGAATACAAAGGTCCTGTGGTGAGAGAACAGTCTTGGAATTTAGGAATGGAGAGGTGACGGCAGGGATGGAGGGAAAAGCAAGGCTGAAGGTTGGAGAAGTTCCAAGGGTGTTCTGGAGGGAGCCATGTTGGAGAAGTTTGGAACCTTGAAGAGAAAGGTTTCCCCACTGAAGCTTTCCTGCTTTTTCTTTTTACTCTTAAGAATTTTAAGGAGGAAGTTATCTCCAAGTTAACCAGTCAACATTTTTAAAATGTAGAGCTTGTTTATCCTTTATATTGGAAGAGTCAAAGATTCTGTCCTTCTTCCAGACTCTTAGGGAGTTTTTAAGCATGGGAACATGAACAATTACAGTGGAAAGAGTTCCTGAGCCAAGTTGCTGGAAATGAATACTTCTGCAGCAAGACTTTATCCCCTGAAAGAGCACTTGCCTGTCTGTGGAATGGAACCTTAGGGCTGTGGAAATAGTGCTTATATGGGGCTCAGAATTCTTTAATAAGAGGAAAAATGTGGTGTGCTGAGGGGAATGGGAAGTATGGGCTATTATCAAGCTTGAAGAATCTGAAATCTTGTCAGCTGTTTAAAAGAAGATTTTTCAAGTCAATTGTTGGTAATCATGATCATAATTAGATGTTTTCTCTACCATTTTTCATTATTAGTGACTCAAATCCCTTACATTGAATTTTCTACATGATGTGTACAGAGACAGAGGACAATGAAGGAGGATCTGAGCTGCCACAAGGAAGCTTTGCCTTATTTTTTGCTCTAATGGCCAAAATTTGAAGAACTCTCATTTGATTTGAAGAGCTCTTGAGCTGGTTCCAAAGGATAATTGAGTCCAATTTGTATGGAGAGATGGAGTAACTGAGACAGGTTCCAAACTTCCTTCTAAGGATTTAGAGTACAGAATGCTTATTTTAAGAACAAAAATTATGCCAAGTTTTCTTTTTTCTTCCTTTTTCCTTAATGTTGATATAGATTTAAGCTTTGGCTTTTCAATATATATTTGAAGTGACTGTCCATATGGAACACCATACAGTAGAAGAGAAAAGTATTTCCAGATGATGTTCCTTTGTAACCAAATGTTAGACTTGACAGAAGTCAGAGGGATTTTGCCACCTGATATTGTAGCTCCCCAGAATGACTGCCTGCTTCTGCCACTGCAGTAGACAAAGGAGATGGCAGGAGGCCACATCCTCATAGCGTTTTCTCTCCATTTTCCACCTCAGAGACTACCGAGCCTTATGGATGGGAAGCCAGTGTCTTTCCTGATCTCTGGGCAGTCCTCATGTCTTCCTCCTTCACTGTTACAAGAAGCTACCTTCATGAAATGTGAAAGGCTCTGGTGAGAGCTGTGCATTTCGCCTGTAGGAAAGGTAACAGGTTTTACTTAACTTAACAACCTTCTGAACTTGCAGAAGCACTATGCCTTAGTTCCCTGCAGAGTTGAAATTGATGCAGCACTACGTAGGATGTTGCCCAAACTCCTAGAAGTCTTTGGCCTGAGAGATTACCAGTCTTCGACCAAGATTTTCTTGCTCCGTTCTTTATTATGAGATTATATATTTTCTAACTACTTTCATATAAGGATGGTGATAGTAAATGGTAGAAATTTTTATTTTTTAAATTAAAATTTAGGGAAAAGAAAGTTGGCAATTATTTTGGTCTCTATTTTAAAAAATGGTCAAGAACTCTGAAGGTTCTGAGATTTTACTATACTTGCAAGCTAATAAGTTAGTGTGTTACAGTTTGATGGATGCTGGCAGAAGACAAGAGACTCCTCATTCAGAGACAAAGGACTTTATTTTTCATAACACAACATGCAGCATGGGCATCAGCACATGTGTATTAGTTCCTTGAGTCCTAAGGGAAATATACAGAGGGCCTGATGTCACTAGAACATGCAGTGAGCTGCATGAGAGGAGAGGAATCCTGAGTTTAGGGAATTTGAATCTCTTGTAATGGACAGCAAGCATGCCTGCCTTTGGTAGGAGAGAATGCCACCTTTATCCTGCAAGACTATGTGCAATAGAGACATTCTTGGACCAAGAGATGGTAAATGTCACATGTTGAAGCACCAAAGTAACATGGCAATTTTCACTCAACAAAAGGTAATTTTTCTGGTCAGTCACATCTCTCAGTCTGGAAACTACTGAATTGAATATAATTCTAGGGAAGAAGGAGAAAGGAAAGAAAAAAACAAAAATGAGAGAAGGACAGTTACTTTGTGCCAGTGTGTGGAAGTGACAAAAGTTCTTCCTGAGATTCCGTATCTAACTGATGCCTAATTCTAATTCAGCTTTTAAAGTTAGCTTTATGCTCTCTGTGCTGTTAATACAAATATTAACTTTAATTATTTTCAGCAGTGTTTATTGCCATAATGCTTCCGAAGTCTTTCCTTCAGAAAGACATTGTTTCCAAATGTAGACAATTTGGACCACGTCATGTTTATTGAATCAGTGGCTTTGTGTTACTAACTTTTGAATTGTTATTAATAATATGAGTATTAGCATTCTTTAATGAAAAGGCATAATAATCTTACATTTTTGTGAGCGTTCAATGCAGTTTTCAAAACAATTTCAAAAATGACTATGAAAGGGGGAATGTGTATTTTGGGGGAGAAAAATGTATGACAATTTACTACAAGCATCTTACATGAAGTCTTCCTCTATGTAACTACTCTGATTTTTTTATATTAAGATTTCAGTTTTGTTAGGATTGAATCCAGTCAGAAATAGCTGTGTGTTTCCAAAGAACACAGGCTAAGGAAGGTTATGGATACTAAGTACGTGTCAGACTTACTTGATTGAAGAAAGGGGAAACTTCTGTAGAAACTAGAAAAAAAGATTTCAGGCATTTGTGTCAGGAGCCATTTGAAAAAATGGATTTCCAGGCAGTATTTCCATAGAGGATACTAAAATATACTTGATTAAACTGCTAAGATTTTTGGATTTCTAAATTACTTTTGTAAATGTGGACAAATCAGATTTTCAATAGTAAAGTTTAAAAAAGTCTTCATGACAAGAGTATTCATGAAGTCCTTGTAATATGCCAAGTGATGGACGAGACACAAATGACATAGTTTCCACCCTTTGGGGAGCAACTGCCATGAACTACAAAACAGAAAAAAAAGTTTAAATGAAAATTTTATATATTCTGTCCAAATAATAGAGATACAAAGTGGTTTAAGGAAAAAGAAGGAAAAGAAGACAACAAAGCAATGCTGGTTTTCCTAAGGGAATTATTCTGTTTGATGGCTGACTGCAAAACTGTACAATCCTAATGTATTTTCTCTTCAAATGGGGAAGCTTGACATACTGCCATTCACTGTTAATCACAGCACTAGATGAAGGGTTTTCATTTTAAGAAACACAAGAAACATTGACAGGACTGGTGGCATCGTGGCTAGTAGGGAAAGAGATGGGGAAAGAAAGGTGAAGCACGTAAAAGAACAGTAAAATTCTGTCTTTTGTAATATAATAGGGAAGGACAAATCTGACTCCATGTTAGATATGTTCCTCTTACTTTAACCTTTGTGCTCTGTTGCTTGTGCTTAGTTATGCTGCTCTGCACTTTTTGTAGAAGAATGTTGCCTATAGTCTGAAATATATAGGACAGCCCATTCTCAAGGCTCTGACTTTAAGGGTGTAACAGTTTCCCATTCATATAGACATAAAAAGTTGCAGAGGGCTTCCCTGGTGGTGCAGTGGTTGGGAGTCCGCCTGCCGATGCAGGGGACGCGGGTTCGTGCCCCGGTCCGGGAGGATCCCACATGCCGCGGAGCCGCTGGGCCCGTGAGCTATGGCCGCTGAGCCTGCGCGTCCGGAGCCTGTGCTCCGCAACGGGAGAGGCCACAACAGTGAAAGGCCCGCGTACCGCAAAAAAAAAAAAAAAAATGCTGCAGAGCAGAAAATAATATTTGTCTTGTTGGAGGTTTACGGGGACAAAGTAAATTATTAAAATAAATACCTCAGCTATCCAAAATCAAATCAGAGATCTCATACTCTGTAATATTCTCAGCCCAAGTATTTGTGTTCTGTGACATATATGTAACTGAAATTAAAGTAATTCATAAAATATCTATTTATTTAAAAGAAAACTTTGTTTCTTCTGTTGAGAAAAAAGTTACTTTTAAATTTATTTGATGTTTGTAATATCTGAATACATTTAGTTTTGGTGAGTTAATATTTTATAGGTAGCATGAGATAAACAGGACAAGCTATTCTCATAAAAGACACACCATTTTTAAAAGTAAATTCGTTTATTTATTTATTTTTGGCTGTGTTGGGTCTTTGTTGCTGCGTGGGCTTTCTCTAGTTATGGCGAGCGGGGGCTACTCTTTGTTGTGGTGCGTGGGCTTCTCATTGTAGTGGCTTCCCTTGTTGCGGAGCATGGGATCTAGGCGCGTGGGCTTCAGTAGTTGTGGCACGTGGGCTCAATAGTTGTGGCTTGTGGGCTCTAGAGTGCAGGCTCAGTATTTGAGGTGCATGGGCTTAGTTGCTCTGTGGCATGTGGGATCTTCCCGGACCAGGGCTAGAACCAGTGTCCCCTGCGTTGGCAGGCGGACTCCCAACCACTGCACCACCAGGGAAGCCCTCTGCAACTTTTTATGTCTATATGAATGGGAAACTGTTACACCCTTAAAGTCAGAGCCTTGAGAATGGGCTGTCCTATATATTTCAGACTATAGGCAACATTCTTTTACAAAAAGTGCAGAGCAGCATAACTAAGCACAAGCAACAGAGCACAAAGGTTAAAGTAAGAGGAACATATCTAACATGGAGTCAGATTTGTCCTTCCCTATTATATTACAAAAGACAGAATTTTACTGTTCTTTTACGTGCTTCACCTTTCTTTCCCCATCTCTTTCCCTACTAGCCACGATGCCACCAGTCCTGTCAATGTTTCTTGTGTTTCTTAAAATGAAAACCCTTCATCTAGTGCTGTGATTAACAGTGAATGGCAGTATGTCAAGCTTCCCCATTTGAAGAGAAAATACATTAGGATTGTACAGTTTTGCAGTCAGCCATCAAACAGAATAATTCCCTTAGGAAAACCAGCATTGCTTTGTTGTGGATTCTTAACCACCGCACCACCAGGGAAGCCTCAAAAGACAGACGCTTGTCTCTTTATTTAGCAAGTTGAATTTAAGGGAGGTATTTAGAACACTACGCCATGTTAATTAATAGTTTCTTAATCACTCAATTCCAGCTAGCATCCATCATTTTCTACAGAAGCTAAACATGTAAATTGATTTCTGTTGAGTAAAATGCTTTCCATTTCAAAGATGGAACTACATTTTTTTTAAAAGCACTTTTCTTGGTTAGAAGTCTGGTTGTTTCTTCCTTAAATCCTTCTTTAAGGATTTTCTGACAGCTCAGTGATAAAGGTTGACTATTTCCCCCAGACACTCCCATAAGCTTGCAGTGGAGAGGCTGGCGTTTTATCCAAATTCTCTCAGGAAAATCTTTTGCCAGGAAAACATACAGACCCTTCTAATGTTGCTTTCAGAATTCTTTACCTTCAAATGTCCCTGGAATAGTCAGTTCATGGCATAGCTGCTAGGTTCATCTGCTCAGGGCACTGGTGGTGCCAAAAAAAGTAGTTTTGCCTTTAAAAATCAAACATGCACTAGTGTGGACCAAACTGTCAAGAAGAAGTGTTTTAAAAGGTACGCCATATGGGTTTCTGGGGTGCAACTAAGGGAAGAGGACTGAGACACTCCATCACGCAACATATGATAACTGGCGAAGTTCAGAGTTGCAGGACATTGATCAGAAATCATCAAATAATCCATTTTAAGAAAATGGGGTGATGGTTGCTTTTAAGAGACAGCTAAGAGCAATGCAATGGAAAAGAACATGTTCAACATTTTTTTAAACTGGATTTTTAAAAATTAATTTTTATTGGAATAGAGTTGCTTTATAATGTTGTGCTAGTTTCTGCTGTGCAGCAAAGTGAATCAGCCACACGTAGACAGATATTCCCTCTTTTTTGTATTTGCCTCCCATTTAGGTCACCACAGAGCAATGAGTAGGGTACCCTGTGCTTTACAGTCTGTTCTCATTAGTTATCTGTTTTATACATGGTAGTGTATATATGTCAATCCCAATCTCCTAGTCCATCCTACATCCCCTTCCCCCCTTTGTATCCATACATTTGTTCTCTATGTCTGTGTCTCTATTTCTGCTTTGTAAATATGTTCATAGACACCATTTTTCTAGATTCCACATATATGTGATATTATATGATATTTGTTTTTCTCTTTCTGACTTACTTCACTCTGTATGACAGTCTCTAGGTCCATTCACATCTCTGCAAAAGGCACAATTTTGTTCCTTTTTATGGCTGAGTAATATTCCATTGTATATATGTACCACATCTTTATCCACACCTCTCTTGATGGACATTTAGGTTGCTTCCATGTCCTGGCTATTGTAAATAGTGCTACAATGAACATTGGGGTGCATGTATCTTTTTGAATTATAGTTTTCCCTGGGTATATGCCCAGGATTGGGATTGCTGGATCATATGGTGTTCTATTTTCAATTTTTTAAGGAACCTCCATACTGTTCTCCATAGTGGCTGTATCAATTTACATTCCCATCAACAGTGTAAGAGGGTTCCCTTTTCTCCACACCCTCTCCAGCATTTATTGTTTTCTGATGGCCATTCTGACTGGTGTGAAGTGATACCTCATTGTAGTTTTCATTTGCATTTCTCTGATAATTAGTGATGTTGAGCATTTTTCATGTGTTTGTTGGCCATCTGTATGTCTTCTTTGGAGAAATGTCTATTTAGGTCTTCTGCCCATTTTTTGATTGGGTTGTTTGTTTTTATGATATTAAGCTACATGAGCTGTTTGTAAATTTTGGAGACTAATCCCTTGTCAGTCTCATCATTTGCAAATATTTTCTCCCATTCTGTGGGATGTCTTTTCGTTTTGTTTATGGTCTCCTTTGCATTGCAAAAGCTTTTGAGTTTAATTATGTCCCATTTGTTTATTTTTGTTTTTCTTTCCATTCCTCTGGGAGATAAATCGAAAAAGATATTGTTGTGATTTATGTCAGAGAGTGTTCTGCCTATGTTTTCCTCTAAGAGTTTTATAGTGTCTGGCCTTACATTCAGGTCTTTAATCCATTTTGAGTTTATTTTTGTGTATGGTGTTAGGTAGTGTTCTAATTTCATTCTTTTACATGTAGCTATCCAGTTTTCCCAGCACCACTTATTGAAGAGGCTGTCTTTTCTCCATTGTATGTTCTTGTCTCCTTTGTCATATGTTAGGTGTCTATAGGTGTGTGGGTTTATCTCTGGGCTTTCTATCCTGTTCCACTGATCTATATTTCTGTTTTTGTGCCAGTACCATACAGTTTTGATTACGTAGCTTTGTAGTATAGTCTACAAAGCTATAGTATCATGCCATCTGCAAACAGTGACAGTTTTACTTCTTCTTTTCCAATTTGGATTCCTTATTTCTTTTCCTTCTCTGTTTGCCATAGCTAGGACTTCCAAAAGATGTGGAATAATAGTGGTGAGAGTGGACATCCTTGTCTTTCTCCTGATCTTAGAGGAAATGCTTTCAGTTTTTCACCATTGAGAATGATGTTTGTTGTGGGTTTTTCATATATGGCCTTTATTATGTTGAGGTAGGTTTCCTCTATTCCCACTTTCTGGAGAGTTTTTATGATAAATGGGTGTTGAATTTTGTCAGAAGCTTTTCCTGCAACTATTGAGATGATCATATGGTTTTTATTCTTCAATTTGTGGATTTTAATTTCATTGGAAACAAGCTGATTGCTTTCTGGGAAACAGTGCCTTTGGTAACTCTTTGGGCATCCTGAAAATAGAATGCATCTATTGCCTTACTAATTTTGCAGATAATATCTCTGAAGTATAATATAATAAATGGGTTTTAAATGTTGGTAAAAAGTAATTACTATTTTTATATTAATAGCTTCATATTAATATATTAATAACTGAAACTCTATCAGTTAGTACTTCCATTTGCAAGCAAGAAATGATTTTTAGAACGTAAGTCCTAAAGGGATAAAACTAGGTAATATCTGAAGCAGCAGGGAGCTCTTCCTTGATTCCTTGATTTGTTTATTTTTCCCCTAGACATTCATTAACCTGACAAGTATTTGTGTTTCCTACTATGGGCGAAGTTTAGTTCTAGGCACAGGAGAACTTGCTGTGAGCAAGGAGACAAGCTCACATCCTTGTTTTTTGTTTTGATTTTTCGAAAGTAAACATAACATGTGTACATGCACAAATGTTATTATAGTTAAAGGTTCTATGAAGAAAGGAAAGCTAGTAAAGGGGACAGGAAGTGATGGGGAGGTTAGGTCTGACAAAATATGTCAGGATTTGCGATTGTTAGGGGCTCTAGAGGGAAGGAAAGGGAGCAGTAATGGGGGGGTGGGAGGTGCTTTTCATGAAATGCGGAAGACTGGGGAAGGAGGGGGATTGTACAGGAAGCGGGGAAAGTGTCAGTGGGAAGTCAAAAGTTCATATTCAAATGGAGATGTTGAATTGTCAGTTGGATAGCAAACCTGGAGCTGGGGAAAAAGTCAGGGAGTCAGGGTTTCATATGTAAATTTGGGATTCATGAGCATATTAATGGTATTTGACACCACAGGATTGGCTAAAATAACCTCTGAAGTGAGAATAATGAGTATAAATGGAGGAGAACGCTGAGGATTGAGTCAGGGGCACTCCACCAGTTAAAGGTCAAGCAGAGAAGGAGCAACCAGCAATAGAAACTGAAGTTGTAGCCAGTGTGGTGGGAAGAGAACCGAGAATGTGTGTCCTACAAGACAAGTGGCAAAGAAACTGTAAGAAATCATTGATGACGAGTGCTGCAGAGAGTCAAATGAGTCATGAGAAATGACTTAAATTTGTTTAAATGGAAGATACACAAAATAATTCAGGAAGAAAGAACACATGACAAAGAGTGAGGGAGATAAATATTAATATAGTAACTGGCCATTCAGTCCCTGCCTATCTTTGATACAACTTCCCCTTGGAACATTATCTATCATGATTTAAATCTTGAGAAGAGGCATTTGCCTCAATGAATCCCAAAGGAAACTTTGCTTTGTAATACAAAACAAAACTTCGGCAGTTATATCCAAAGACTCTAGAGATGGTAGTCCAATGCCATTTGATATAATTTAAAATCTCTGCATTCTACCTTCCCTCACATCTAATCACACAGCAGACGGTTGTTGTGCATTATTTCATTGTAATATATGTCAATACATGTAATATCTGCCCACTTCTCTTCATCTCCTCTGCCAATTTCCTCCTTCAATCTGGTATTATCCCTTGCCTGGACTACTGCAACTACTTCTGTGTTAGGTCTTTGGAGAAGCAGCCTCCAAGGTGAGATTCTATGTACAAGAGATTTACTGGGGAAGATTCCTGTAAGGGATAAACAGGGAGGGAATAGAAGTAGACAGAAAGAGCTTTCAGACCTTGAGACAGGTCTGATATCTGTGAATAAAGAGGGAGGCAGAAAACTGTCAGACAGAGGAGCAATTCTGAGAAAGTTTCGACCAGGATTGTGAGGAGTCCGCAGCCAAAGTTGCCCATTAGTGGAGTCTCACATCCCATAGGAATGGGCTAGTACCAGTACCACACCATGCCCAGGCATTAGCAGGAATTGACCATGGCTTGGGTAAGAGGGGCAGAGGTAGGGGCCTGGGGGTTTGACTTCAGCTCAATTGTGGTGGTGGGGCCACAGTGGAGGCCTCAGTTGGTGCTGTCAGTCAACTAAGCCCTTCACAGCCAGTTCTCTTAAAGAAGATTTGAGTTTAATATGGTTGGAATCATTAAAACTTAGAAAATTAGAGAAGAGGTCCCATAGAACTGAAACTCAAAACCTTTGAGGCGATACTAGCTGGATGGTGCTGTTACCTTTGAGACTGATTTTGAAGGTGCTGGAAAAATTGCAAACAACATTCAGATGTTTTTGCAGGAGGCCACTGCTGCTGCTGCCAGGGTGAAGAAGCTTTGCTTACCAGGAACTGCCATAGACAGGAAATCCTCAGGAAACAGACAGGAAAGAGCAAATGACTTCTTTCTCCTCTAGCCTTCCAGTCTCCTTCTAGAGCCCCTGTTTGAGGACCATAACTGGGAAGGAGCTGGCAAAGCAGAAATGTAGTTTGCATAGTCCCAAAAGCAGTATCACAAGGCAGAGTAAAGAACGGTGTGTTTGGGGCTGAGAGACAATAACTTAACACCTTAATAACAGGCATACCATGTGACCAATTTTTTGCTGTACGGGAACTCCTGTGTCTTGTCTTGTTGACCTGAAATAAATAGAACACTAGATAATACTCCAAAAAAGATGGGTTTATTCAGAATCAGCAGAGAATTGCAATTTGTGATCTGCAAGGATGGTGAACCTTGTGCAAGTCCCCACATGGTAAGGGAAGAGAATACTTCTATAGAGAAAAAGGAAGTTGGGAGGGCTATAGTAAGAAAGAGTCTATAGCTTTTCATTGGCTGAGTCCTTGCCAGGAAAGAAGAGGAGTCTTTCTCCTTCCTGTTGGACTCTGCTATCATCAAAGGGTGTGAGAGCTCCCCCTTCTGGTCTCTTAACTCTATTCAATTGAGGTTTTTGTTAATTAATTTCTACATTTCCCCCTTTTGACTAAGATCTTTCTCTGGAAGCTTGGTTAATCAAGAGTCAGGTTTTCTAGTTTCATCAGCTTTTTGTCCCTCAATGTCAGGAAAGATTTTTCCTGGGTAGTGCCTTATATCAGAGGGAAAGTGTACAAATTGGAAACCTATTAAGATCAATTTGAGTAAAAGGAAGGAATAGGAGGGAGAACTCTCAGGCACGTTTTATCTAAAGTGCTTATGTTATCAAGTTCATAGACATCGGAGATCATCTGAAGCATTGTGTCATCTTTAGAGCTTTAGTGACAAACTTCCAACAGGCCCGGTCTGGATATCTTGGGAAAGCTGTCTCATCAGATGTTGTCTGCTTCAGTTCTAGAAAATATTTACTTTCAGGTCACCAGATGATGTGCAGTTCTAGAAAAGCAGTGTTTGGTGCTTTTCTTAGGTGTGTCATGTGAATCCAAGAGTCTATTCCTTGGAGTTTGGCAGCACAAGGATTGGTTAGCAGTACCTGATAGAAGCCTTTCTAGGGAGGTTGCAGAGAGTTTGGGAGGCGTCTTTCCTGATAGGTGAAATCTCCAGCTTGCAAGGTGCGATGCTTAAAGTCTTCCTCTCCCAAGGGAGCACTGTGAAAAGATTGCTTTATCAAAGCATGGTTATTTTTAATAGAAACAGTTACACCTTAGCAATTGCAGTATCTTGGAGTATCTTTCCTTTTATCAGTTGTGGGTCAAAAGAAGCCGGAGCCATGTGCAGTTAGTGTCCTTTGACTATCTCAATGAGTGAAAGTTTGAGTTCCAAAAGCGGGGGATCTGACATGTAGAAGAACCAACAGCAGTGCTTTTGGCCAAGGTATTTGGATGGCCTCTACGAATTTTGCCAGTGGAGTCTTAATAATGTCATTAGTGTGTTTAACTGAACCAGAGGATTGGGGGTGGTAAGCGTAGTGATAATGTTGTAAAACCAGCCTTGGCTGTGCAGTGCAGATTTTGCAGACTTGTTGGAAGTACCTGGCCAGGAAAATGGGTTCCCTGATCACTATGAAGTGCCAGAGGAGAGAGAATCTTTTTCAGAAGGACTTTAACCACAGAAGAGGCAGTAGCCTGTCTTCAGGGAAAGGCTTCAGTTCATTGTGAAAACCTACAGACTATAACAAAAATATATTTATATCCATTAGTCAGAGGAAGTTGTATGAAATCCATTTTCCAGACCTCAAATGGTCCATTAGGCAGTTTAAAATGTCTGGCAGCAGTATGAACCGGCTTCTCTGGGTTGTACATCAGACAAATGGGACAAGTGGGGAAGGCACATTTTGTGGCCTTGTTAATGCTTCCTCACCAATATTGATTCATGAAGGCTATCATTTTGTCAGCAGACCGATGGTTTAATGCATGTACAGTGGTGAAGAATGAGAATTTAGAGGCTCCGGTAGGACTGGGTTGGTATTTGGTCCAAATCAGAGCTTTCTCTTTTTTTTTAATCAAACCAACAATTGTTGAATTTCCAGTCTTATTTTTTCTTTTCTGAGGTCAGTTGTTGGGTTTTTCTAGCCAGTTTTTCTAAGTTATCATTTGGGATAATCCTTTGGACCATGACAGAAGTTTTGGCTGTTATTGGTCCCTTTAAGGACAGCATTTCTAACAGACATGTCATCAAGGTGATTTCCCTGATTTCCAGAGAGTCAAGTTGAGAATGTCTCTGAATCTTAATAATAGCTAAAGTGACAGGTAGAAGTATCACCTTCAATAATTCCTGAACGTAGGGGCCATAGAAAATATTATTTCCACTTGAAGTAAGGAAGCCACAGTACTTCCACAACAGTCCAACACTCCATCATGAGCTGCTCCAGAAGCGTATCTACTATCAGCATAAATATTGGCATTTTGTCCTTGGCTAAAATATAAGCCTGTGTGAGAGCATATAATCCAGTCTGTTGGACTGAAGTTGCCGTAGGTGAAGATGCTTCCTCAACGACATCAGAAAGAGTTGTAATAGCATAGCATGTAAAAGCATATCACCTTCTTATATGGCCACCTTTTAAATAAGAAACATAAGTGGACCATGAGAAGTCCGTGTTACCCAATGGCATTTCTTGTAGGTTGTCACAAGGGGTCAGGAGGTGTTCTGTCAGCATGAAGCAGTTGCGAGGGACTTTGCCGATTAAAGTGGGGGGAAGAATAGCAGGTTTAAGGTTATTACAATGTAAAAGAGTTATGTGAGGAGGAGTTAACCAAAGGACTTCCGAGGAGGTGAGGTGGCTGACTGAGAGATGTTGAGTGTGTTGGGAATTCAGGAGAGCTTCTACTGCAGGAGGTACAAAAGTGGTTAAAGGGGATCCCACAGCAATTTTCTCAGTGGCCTTAACTAAAAGGACAATGGGAATCATGGCTCTGAAGCAAGGGAGATAACCCTGTGCCACAGGGTCTAGTTGCCGGCTATACTACCTGATGGGTTGATGGTGGTCCCATTTGTTTTTGGATGAGTACCCAAAGGGCATTCCCTTCCTTTTCATATACAAAAAGGAAAAGGGGAATCTGATAGTTGGGCTGCCCAGGGGCAGGTGGGTTCATCAAACTCTCCTTTAAGGCCTCAAAGGCTACCCTGTCCAATTCTTTCCATAAGATTGGGTTGGGATTACTATTGTTGGGTAAAACATATAGAGGTTTGGCCAGAAGAGAGAAATTTGGAATCTAATCTTGGCAATGACCAACTAGCCTGAGAAGACCATACAGTTAGCACTTAGTTTTGGGTTTTGGGAAACTTAGGACACCATGAAGCCTATCCGGATGTAGGTGTAGCCCTTGTTCTGATATCAGATGCCCTAAATACCAAACCTGGGTTTGGGCAAACTGCATTTTTTTCTTGGTGACTTTATGTCCTTCTAGGGCTAAAAGCTTTAGCAAGTATTGATAGATGTTGTCTTCCTGTGAGGAGACTTGAGAAAGAGAGCAAAGAAGCACATCACGTACATATTACAACATATCTCTAGGGAACTTTATATCATCCAGATAAACCTTCAGGATTTGGGAGAAATAAGGACTCTCAGTAAAACCCTGAGGCATTACTGTCTACTGTCTAGGTGAATTGATTTCTTCCAAGGTGAAGGCAAAAAAGTATTGCCTAGCTCCATCAACTGGAATACTAAGGGAGGCACTGCATAAATCAGTTACAGTAAAGAATTTGCTTGTGGTAGGAATGGATGTTAGTAGTGTATGAGGGTTAGAAACAACAGGGTGTGGAGGGATAACAGTGTTTACTGCTCTGAGATCCTGGACAAACCTCCACCCTCAGCCCTTAAGTTTTCTTAGTGGTAAAACGGGAATGTTACAGGGGCTAGTACAGGGATCATGAGGCTTTGAGACTTGTAATCTTCTATTATGAGCTTTATGCCTTGAAGGGCTTCTTATTGGTATTGATCATTTCTGGGAAGAGGTTTTAAAGGGTTTATTTGAATCTTGATGGGAGGTGTGATATGAATATTGCCAACATTAGTTGGAGATTTTGCCCATAAGCAAGATAGTAGCTGATTCAATAGGAACAAATTAACAGTGTTTTCAGAATCTGCTATACTACTGTTAGAGATGAAACAAATTAAACATGTCAAATGGTCATTTAATTCACCCAGTTGATTATTTTGATGACTCCTGTCAAGTTTTAGAATTATTTCCCCCTTTCAGAAGAAAGAAATTCTGGCATGATACTTCTCTAAGAAATCTTGACCTAATAAATAAGTAGAGGGAGAGGAACTAAGGAGAAAAGTGTATCTCTCAAAGGGCCTCAACAAAAGAGAATGGGTTCAGAGACAAGAACCTCTTGAGGTTCATGATAGATCCACTATTTAAACTGTTTTAGTACTCAGAGGCAGGGGCTGTTTTATAGCAGTGGGGTTGATCGCCAAGAGCGTTGCTTTGGTGTCATTTAGGACTAGAAGAGATTCATCCCTGATCTGGAGAAATGTTTCTCCAAGCCCATTAAGAGGGAGGGTTGGGAAGAGCCCCTGGAGTTCCATCATTGAGAATTAGGAGGACATTGGAAAGGCTAGTTAGTGGGCTGAAGGTTCCTGAAGTGCTTAAGCTTGTAATAATCTCTCTTCCAATGTCCTGTCTCTTTGCAATAATAGCAGAAACTAGAAGAATTCTGATGTTTGTCCAGGTGCCTTCATTTACTGAATTTGAAGCTTAAGAATTTTGGCAGTCTTTCTTTGAGGTGACTCATCTACAGCACAAGAAAGCTAGTTTGCCAGATTAACTAATTCTGGGGTGGACATAGTTTCCCATTTCATCCCAGTCCTTTTTACTAGAAGGGAAATGTCCCAGTTCAGGCCATTAATAAACATAGAGTTAAAAGCTACCTTTTCTTTAAAACCTAACTGAAGTCGATTGTAATTATCATGATAGGTTCATCATATTTTTGTGTGCAAGCCCAAATTCTATTCCAATCAACAGGCTTTAGAAAAGCCCTAGGAATTACACGAGACAAAGAAGGACACTATATAATGATGAAGGGATCAAACCAAGAGGAAGATATAACAATTATAAATATATATGCACCCAACATAAGGCAACTGCTAACAGCTATAAAAGAGGAAATCAACAGTAACACAATAATAGTGGGGGACTTTAACACCTCACTTACACCAATGGACAGATCATCCAAACAGAAAATTAATAAGGAAGCAAAAGCTTTAAATGACACAATAGACCCGATAGATTTAATTGATATTTATAGGACATTTCATCCAAAACCAGCAGATTACACTTTCTTCTCAAGTGCGCGTGGAACGTTCTCCAGGATAGATCACATCTTGGGTCACAAATCAAGCCACAGTAAATGTAAGAAAATTGATATCATATCAAGCATCTTTTCTGACCGCAATGCTATGAGATTAGAAGTGAATTACAGGGGAAAAAACATAAAAAACACAAACACATGGAGGCTAAACAATACGTTACTAAATAACCAAGAGATCACTGAAGAAATCAAAGAGGAAATCGAAAAATCGAAAAATACCTAGAGACAAATGACAATGAAAACACAATGATCCAAAATCTATGGGATGCAGCAAAGCAGTTCTAAGAGGGAAGTTTATAGCTATATAAGCCTACCTCAAGAAACAAGAAAAATCTCAAATAAACAATCGAACCTTACACCTAAAGGAACTAGAGAAAGAAGAACAAACAAAACCCAAAGTTAGCAGAAGGAAAGAAATCATAAAGATCACAGCAGAAATAAATGAAATAGAAACAAAGAAAACGATAGCAAAGATCAATACAACTAAAAGCTGGTTCTTTGAGAAGATAAACAAAATTGATAAACTATTAGCCAGACTCATCAAGAAAAAGAGGGAGAGGACTCAAATCAGTGAAATTAGAAATGAAAGGAGAAGTTACAACAGACATGGCAGAAATACAAAGCATCCTAAAAGACTACTACAAGCAACTCTATGCCAATAAAATGGACAACCTGGAAGAAATGGACAAATTCTTACAAAGGTATAACCTTCCAAGACTGAACCAGGAAGAAATAGAAAATATGAACAGAGCAATCACAAGTAATGAAATTGAAACTGTGATTAAAAATCTTCCAACAAACAAAAGTCCAGGACCAGATGGCTTCACAGGTGAATTCTATCAAACATTTAGAGAAGAACTAACACCCATCCTTCTCAAACTCTTCCAAAAAATTGCAGAGGAAGGAACATGCCCAAACTCATTCTATGAGGCCACCATCACTCTGATACCAAAACCAGACAAAGATACTACAAAAAAAGAAAATTACAGACCAGTATCACTCACGAATATAGATGCAAAAATCCTCAACAAAATACTAGCAAACAGAATCCAACAACACATTAAAAGGATCATATACCATGATTAAGTGGGATTTATCTCAGGAATGCAAGGATTCTTCAATATATGCAAATCAATCAATGTGATACACCGTATTAACAAATTGAAGAATAAAAACCATATGATCATCTCAATAGATACAGAAAAATCTTCTGACAAAATTCTACACCCATTTTTGATAAAAACTCTCCAGAAAGTGTGCATAGAGGGAACCTACCTCAACTTAATAAAGGCCACATATGACAAAGCCACAGCAAACATCATTCTCAATGGTGAAAAACTGAAATCATTTCTTCTAAGATCAGGAACAAGACAAGGATGTCCACTCTTGCCACTATTATTCAACATAGTTTTGGAAGTCCTAGCCACGGCAGTCAGAGAAGAAAAGAAATACAAATTGGAAAAGAAGAAGTAAAAATGTCACTGTTTGCAGATGACATAATACTATACATAGAGAATCCTAAGGATGCCACCAGAAAACTACTAGAGCTAATCAATGAATTTGGTAATGTTGCAGGATAGAAAATTAATACACAGAAATCTCTTGCATTCCTATACACTGATGATGAAAACTCTGAAAGAGAAATTAAGGAAACACTCCCATTTACCATTGCAACAAAAAGAATAAAATACCTAGGAATAAACCTACCTAGGGAGACAAAAGACCTGTATGCAGAAAACTATAAGACAGTGTTGAAAGAAATTAAAGTTGATACCAACAGATGGAGAGATATACCATGTCCTTGGATTGGAAGAATCAATATTGTGAAAATGACTATACTACCCAAAACAATCTACAGATTCAATGCAATCCCTATCAAATTACCAATGGCATTTTTTACAGAACTAGAACAAAAAAATCTTTAAATTTGTATGGAGACACAAAAGTCCCCAAATAGCCAAAGCAGTCTTGAGGGAAAAAAATGGAGCTGGAGGAATCAGACTCCCTGACTTCAGACTATACTACAAAGCTACAGTAATCAAGACACTATGGTCCTGGCACAAAAACAGAAATATAGATCAATGGAATAGGATAGAAAGCTCAGAGGTAAACCCACGCACCTATGGTTAACTAATCTATGACAAAGGAGGCAAGGATATACAATGGAGAAAAGACAGTCTCTTCAATAAGTGGTGCTGGGAAAACTGGACAGCTGCATGTAAAGGAATGAAAGTAGAACACTCCTTAACACCATACACAAAAATAAACTCAGAATGGATTAGAGACCTAAATGTAAAACTGGACACTATAAAACTCTTAGAGGAAAACATAGGAAGAGCACTCTTTGACATAAATCACAGCAAGATCTTTTTTGATCCACCTCCTAGAGTAATGGAAATAAAAACAAAAATAAACAAATGGGACCTAATGAAACTTAGAACCTTTTGCAAAGCAAAGGAAACTCCAAACAAGATGAAAAGACAACCCTCAGAATGGGAAAAAATATTTGCAAACGAATTAACGGACAAAGGATTAATCTCCAAAATATATAAACAGCTCATGCAGCTCAATATTAAAAAAAACAAACAACCCAATCAAAAAATGGGCAGAAGACCTAAATAGACATTTCTCCAAAGAGGACATACAGATGGCCAAGAAGCACATGAAAAGCTGCTCAACATCACTAATCATTAGAGAAATGCAAATCAAAACCACAATGAGGTATCACCTCACACCAGTTAGAATGGGCATCATCAGAAAATCTACAAACAACAAATGCTGGAGAGGGTGTGGAGGAAAGGGAACCCTCTTGCACTGTTGGTGGGAATGTAAATTGATACAGCCACTTTGGAAAACAGTATGGAGGTTCCTTAACAAACTAAAAATAGAATTACCATATGACCCAGCAGTCCCACTACTGGGCATATATCCAGAGAAAACCGTAATTCAAAAAGACACATGCACCCCAATGTTTATTGCAGCACTATTTACAATAGCCAGGTCATGGAAGCAACCTAAATGCCCATCGAGAGATGAATAGGTAAAGAAGTTGTGGTACATATATACAATGGAATATTACTCAGCCATGAAAAGGAACGAAATTGGGTCATTTGTAGAGATGTGGATGGATCTAGAGACTGTTATACAGAGTGAAATAAGTCAGAAAGAGAAAAACAAATATCACATATTAATGCATATACGTGGAACCTAGAAAAATGGTACAGATGAACTGGTTTGCAGGGCAGAAATTGAGACACAGATGTAGAGAACAAACGTATGGACACCAAGGGAGGAAAACCATGCTGGGGTGGGGATGGTGGTGTGCTGAATTGGGCGATTGTGATTGACATGTATACACTGATGTGTATAAAATGGATGACTAATAAGAACCTGCTGTATAAAAAAATAAATAAAAGAAAATTCAAGAGAACAAAACAAAACAAAACAAAAAAACAAAATGCAAATCACATCACATCAAAAAAAAAAAAAAAAAAAGAACAGCAAAGCCATAGGAATTGCTCAGTGAAGTCACCTAGTCTTTGCCTGAGCCTGTTCATATAACAAGTTAGCAGGCTGGTCTCGTTGTAATTCTAGAGACCTTTCAGGATTTTCCCAATTAGCGGTTTTCATTCAGTGCTGGGCCTGTCCTTTACTGAGAAGGCTGTGAACTCTTTGATATAAGAGAAACCAAGTTGATAAGTTTGAATGACTGTATTAAATTCCTCAGCAAATCTGTTAGGATTCTTTGACTATGGCTCTTAGTTCAGCTTTAGTCCAGGGAATACAAAAAATTAAGGATTTAGCCTCTGGATTCTCAGAAGGCTAAATTTTATTTATTTTATTTTAAAAATTGAAGTATAGTTGCTGTACAATATTGTGTAAGTTACAGATGTACAACATAGTGATTCAAAATTTTTAAAGGTTATATGCCACTTATAGTTATTATAAAATATTGGTTATGTTCCCCATGTTGTATGATATATCCTTGTAGCTTATTTTATACCTAATAGTTTGTACCTCTTAATCCCCTACCCTTATCTTGCCCCCTCCCCTCCCCTCTCCCTGTTGTTAACCACTAGTTTGTTCTCTTTATTAGAAGATTTAATTTTAAAAGGGACAGGTTCTGACAAATGCAGAGGTAAGGGAAGTGGGGAGAGTTTCAGAGAAAAGGAGAAGTATGGCAAGATAATTAGTATGGGGGGATTGAAGGTATAGAGGAGGCATAGGCAGCATAGAAGAGACGGAGAAAGATGGTGCAGGAGGTGAAGTCTGACCATGAGGAACTGAGGGAAAGAGACAAGGTGGCGCCAGAGGTGGGGCCTGAGACAGAGAAGCCACGGAGGAAGAGCCTGAAGCTTTGGGAGTCATTTGGTGTTTCCTTCATCAATTGTTTGCCTCCATTATTCTTAAAATTTTATTTTTCAGAGAGTCAATTTTAGACTCCTGATAATGTTAGGAAGCCTCAAAACACCAGTTGAAATAAGCATTCTACTCAGTTCTGGAAATTTCTGAGCCACTGTAGTAAGTTCAGTTTGAAAAAAATTAAGTTTGGAAATATCACAATTTCCCATAATGGCTATTGATATTTTAGATTGCCTTTGGTTAGGTTGGTTAATTTAGTTAGAAATGGGCATAAGGAAGGGCCATGATTTTTAAACATAAAATTGGCTGAAGTCCCTGTAGGTTGGAGGGGGGACCCATGAGATGCTTAGATAACTGGAATCCCATTTCTAAGAGAGTTTGCCTCTAAAGAACAATTTTCAAACAGCTCAAACAGCTTACAGAACAAACAGCTCAATTCAAATATCTTGCAAGCTAATCCCAGCCAGTCCTAAGGAGACAGCTTGGTCCCAGAGGAGCCAGTCTGAAGGCTTTTAGACAGCCCCTTCCAAAGGAATATGTTAAAGGCTGAAAAACCAGCACAGTTTCAGAGAAACAACCCCTGGCCTTGAAGGAATGGGTTGAAGGCTAGCCAGTTTCAGTGAAACAGTCGATCTTAAAATCAGACTGAAGTTTCAAACAAGCACCCACATACAGAACAAGGTCTTAACCAGAAAGAAAAAACTTTTAAATAGATTGGGATAAAATCTGGAGAACTTCAAATGCAAAGAGGGTGTGAGTTCAGATCCAAGAGGAAGACATGCCTTCAAACTCTAGGCTTAATGAGAAAAGCAGTGAGTGACATTGGGCTCAGTTGTGGGTACTGCCCTTGTTTACTCACCAGCCCTGGAGCCTTTGGGGAGGTCTTCTCTGGACCCCATATGGACAACCAAAATGTTGAACTGAAACATATACACTGCCAGAAATTTCTCTAGCAAAGTTGGGTTCATTCAGGATTGGCTGAGAATTGCAGTTTGGGGTCTGCAACCATTGTGAGCTGTGTGCAAGTCCCCTGCACAGCAAGGGAAGGAGAACAGAACACTTTGATAGAGGGGAAAAGGAATGTGGGAGGGCTGGAGTAAACAAAGAGTCCATGGCTTTTCATTGGCTGAGTCCTGTCCAGGAAAGAAGAGGAGTCTTTCTTCTTCCTGTTGGGCTCTGCTATCTTTACGGGTGGTGAGAGCGCCCCCTACTGGTCTCCTGAATCTATTTAATTGAGGTTTCACTTTATTAATTTTTTATAGTTTCATCCTTTATGGTGGATCCACAGTAATCTCTGGGCCCCCTTGATGTGAGTAGCCTTGGGCCATCAGTCCATCTCCAGGCAGAATACAGTAAGATAGCACGCCAGGGATGTTTCTGCTCTAGAGACTATCCTGTCGGTTCCAGTTCTCTCAGGACCAGAACCAGTATGCCGTCTCACAGAGAGAAATGCCCCCTTTCCCTTTCCTTTGGAGCTTGACTTTTGTTAGTGAGTCCTGCCACTGAGGCCTAACTCCCTACAGCATCAGCATCCTTTACCAAGGGACCTCCCTTAGCTGTTCTGGTTGCCTCAAGATTCTTCAGTTTACTCCCAAGTAAGCACTAAGAGCAGTCTGTCCCTGTATTCTCCCCAGGGTGCTGCACATAGTAGATTCTCATTAAATGTTGCTTGACCTGACAGAATTAGTTCAACAGCTCTGGACATCCAGTGATAGGTGTGCAGAGAGGCCATTTACTGCAGGAGTTCACAAATCCCTTTTTCTTAGAGGCCACATAGTAAAACGTTTAGAATTTGCATGCCAAAAGGCAAAATCAAGGATATTATGTATGCATCTATATTAGGGTTGCCAAATAAAATATTTTTAGTGTAAATATGTCCCATATACTATCTGGGACCTACTTATACTTAAAAATTATTTGTTGTTTATCTGAAATCAAATTTAACTTGACATCTAGTATTTTTATCTAACAAATCTGGCAACACTACCTTATATAATTATTTAAAATGTAACCATTTAAAAATGTGAAAACCATTCATAGCTCCTTGGCCATAAAAACCAGGTGGTTGGCCAGGTTTGACTCAAGGACTGTCGTTTGCTGAGCTCTAATATATTGTATCATTCAGGCTCCAGTTTTAGGAAAAAGAAACCACTGGCATAAAGGAATATAATGTAGAGACATAAGTGCTTAAAAATCACTGGAATAGCTGGAAGAGCAGGCTTTACACTGGACCTCCAGATGAACCCTAGAACGACATGGTAGAACGGGCCTGCCAAGGAGCCTGCCATCTCCGTCTGTCTCCAGTATTAAGGTCCTCAGCCTCTGAAGAAAATCCTCCTGAACCTGATTCCCCCCCAAGTTTTCATCCTGTTTCTCATATTGCTTTCACTCCCAGAACTCTTGAAAGCTTAGTATATCTATACTCTCTTCTCTTCTTACAACTTAACTTCCTGTATTTCCACAGCTGTAATTTCCACAGCTTCTTCCCTTTCTATTCCAGAAACATAGCATCTTACCTCTGATGGGGGAATGCTGAAGCCACTGCCAGAACTGTTGATTTCAGAGTCACCTGGTGTCTGCTAATTAGCACCAGTTGACTATATTTCAAGTGCTACCTCTCTCCACTCTCTCTCCCTTTACTTCAATTCTGAATATAAGTCCCACGAACGTGCATCTGATTGGCAGATTCTGAGTCACACCCAGAACAGTAGCAGAAAAGTGTCTGAGAAACAAAACTTTTAGCTTTCTGCAGAATATGGAAAGCTGATTATAAAAAAGAGCAGGTTTGATATGGAACAAATCTATTTACCATTCCTGCTACCTTCCTCATTCTCAGGCTTCTCTTAGGATTCTCACTACCTGGGCTGGCACTGCACAGAGGGTTTTGACTTGCATCTCTGAAGACATGGGTCAGTTTTGCAATGCTACACCGGTGAACATAAATATCCTCCTTTTTAGCCTGAAACCTTGTCAATCCCCTCTCTTTTATTTTTGTTAGAAAGAAGACAGAGCCTTTGCTCCCTATGGCTTTGTTTACTGCTGTAATTCCCTAAATTCTGTGATTTTTTTACTCCATCATTATGACTCCAGCCTCTCAATTTAAGTTGTTTAAGTATATTCTTTCTCAATCCAATGCAAATAGAGCATAGAGACAAGGCACCAGACATGAAGCAGATTTCAAACAAAACCATGTAAATGAGAAATTCAAATGAAACATAAGCTTGCTATGCCTGAGTTACACTTAACATAATTGATTCACTAATGACAACCATTCATAAAGACTTTGGGAGAATTCGGACTAAGTTTGAA
This sequence comes from Delphinus delphis, assembly GCF_949987515.2. Taxonomy (NCBI): domain Eukaryota; kingdom Metazoa; phylum Chordata; class Mammalia; order Artiodactyla; family Delphinidae; genus Delphinus; species Delphinus delphis. The sequence continues at coordinate 78,135,774 of NC_082696.1, read as the reverse complement.
GTTACTGCCTTTCTCAAAATATCTTTGTGTATGCATTCACTGAACCTTCTTTTTGTTTTTTCTCTGAGGCAAACTGTTTATCCTTTCTCCAGGACTAATATTTCAGCCTATGCTCTGGGTCCTGTTTCTTTCCAATGCCTTCATGCCTCTTTAAGCAATCATTCCCTTTTTTCAGTGCCTTTATTTTTCCCTCTCTAGAGGTATCTTTCTCTCTTCTGCAAATACATTCAGTCCTTTTGACTTTGTATAAATCTTTTGATTAGCATCTCTTGAATTATTACCCATTCTCCTCCTTTTTCTTCCACAAAAGTTCTCAAAAGAGTGGTCTACATTTATTGCCTCTACTTCCTACCTTTCCCTTCCTATCCTGCAATATTGCTTTTGTTCCCAACAACCAGTTGAAGTTGCTCCTCTCAAAAGCACAGTTTGATCTCTTGGTAGGTGACCAACGGTCCCGTCTCAGATTTCCTTATTCACTTTTTTCTAGTATTTTTTCTAATACCCCTTTACCCATTTCTTAATATCTTTTTCTTCAATCTCTGTCGTGCTACACTGTCTTCTTTCCTCCTAATATGTGGCTATGACCGATTTCCTCCCCTTTGCCAACCTTGTGAGCTTGTTCCATCAATGATTCCTTTTCTCTCATTTTATCTTCAAGCTTTCAGTTTCAGTGACCACATCATTTGCCTGCAAATATGCTTCAGTCTCTATATTCACAGAAAAGAAAAACCCTTCTCTCTCTTTTTTTTTTAAGAAGGTGTTGGGGGTAGGAGTTTATTAATTAATTTTTGTTGTGTTGGGTCTTCGTTTCTGTGCAAGGGCTTTCTCTAGTTGTGGCAAGCGGGGGCCACCCTTCATCGCGGTGCGCAGGCCTCTCACTATCGCGGCCTCTCTTGTTGCGGAGCACAGGCTCCAGACGCGCAGGCTCAGTAGTTGTGACTCATGGGCCTAGTTGCTCCGTGGCATGTGGGATCCTCTCAGACCAGGGCTGGAACCCGTGTCCCCTGCATTAGCAGGTAGATTCTCAACCACTGCGTCACCAGGGAAGCCCCCTTCTCTTGAACCTGATTCTACCACAAGTTTTCATCCTATTTCTCACATTGCTTTCACTTTCAGAATTCTTGAAAGTTTAGTATATTTATACTCTCTTCACTATATTTACAACTTAACCTCTTGTATGTGATTCCTATAACTTTTGTCTTTCTCTACTCCTTGAAATTCTTTCCTTCCTTGCACTCTGTGATCTGCCATGTACTGGTCATTTTACTGTCTTTTGATGGTTCCTTTTGTGCTCCTTTTGTTGCATGTTCTCCTTTTCACTCCTAAAAGTGGATATTTTCTAAAGCTACCCAATTGTTTTATCACTCTGCAGTCTTGCTCTGGTGGTCTCATTCATGCCTACAGTACTGACTCTGGGATGACTCCAACATTGCCATCTCAAGCTCTTTCTAAATTCTTTTGTCATGGTTGTTTGAATGGACACAGTTTGAGGACTCTAAGACATATATGGAAAGGAATCTGTTTTTTGATTTATAACTAATACAGACATGACATTTAAAAGATTTAAAAAGCACCAGAATGGGAGCTGTGGGCAGAAGAGGCTCCCTGGAGTATCAGGAACTTCTAGGAGTCATTTCAAGTTCAGTCCTTCAAGGAGACTTGAGAGAGTTAATATGGGAACATCAAAAATCAACGTTCAGTGCTCAGGTTAGGAAAAGGAGTACAAGTGGAGAATGGAGCCAGGAGTTCGGTCTTCTCAATAAAGGACTGAATGGGAGGAAGCGTAAAACAAGCAGTGAATTTCCAGAATCATTTCTGCAGATGGTTGTGGGGAATCCGTGGGTTGTTGCAGATAGCAGATGATACGTCCTGGGTGATGCCGCATGACGTCAAGGTGAAGATTTCAGGCAGTCAAGTCCAAAATTCTCTCTGGTCCTTATTTCTATCTGCCTGTTATACTTTCCCACATAGATTTCACTTTGGAAACTGATGTTCTTTTTTTTTTGTTCCTAACAATAACACTGTCATCTTACTATTAACATTATCCAAAACCTTTAGCCTTTGAGCTCTCTATCAACTCCCACACCTAACCAGTTGCCAGATCTGGCCAGCTCTTCCTAATACATCTTCTATTTGTTTTTTCTATTTCCAATGTTTCCCTTATTTACTCTTGCCTGGACACATCAGTGGTTTTCTAATTGATCTCTTCATGTGTACTATTGGAATTTGAGTTTTTGAAAAACAATGATGAGATTTTACAACCATGCCAATAGCTTGCTTCTAAGACACATAAGATTTAAGGAGTACTAATTGGATGAGGATTCTGGAATATAAGGGTGGTTTAGTAAGTTGTGTTCTTGGTCAACTCTTGGTATGGTTCCCTGAGATGCCTTTGCCCCACTTAGATGCCCTGTAAGTGGACCCATATGTTTGACATCATGATGTTGGTCTGGAACCTGCTTATGCCTACTCTCTCCAGCCTTTATTTATTTATTTTTTTTGCGGTACATGGACCTCTCACTGCTGTGGCCTCTCCCGTTGCGGAGCACAGGATCCAGACGCACAGGCTCAGTGGCCATGGCTCATGGGCCCAGCCGCTCCGCGGCATGTGGGATCTTCCCAGACCGGGGCACGAACCCGTGTCCCCTGCATCGGCAGGCAGACTCTCAAACACTGCGCCACCAGGGAAGCCCCCAGCCTTTACTTTTTATATGCAGTTATTTATAACTCTCACAAGTTTCAGCATAAAAGGAAACTGATGTACTACAGATGCACACAAACACATTTGCTTTACTTGTGATATAGACGGAAAGGATGTTCATCCCTCTTAACGGTGGTCCTTAGAGATTAATCTTCGTGCACCTGCTTTTGTATATATGCACTATCTTCACAATCATCCCACACGCTGCTGAAACATGGAAATTCACCAAACACAATTATGATTGACACTTCAGTCTTCATGGAAAATAAATTCTATTGCCTAGAATTTAAGGTCCTACACAATTTTACCCCAATCTGATATTCTGATAAGTGGCCATGAATCCTTTTTGGAGCAAGACAAGATATAAATAAATGAACAAATAATTTACCAATATTTCTTTGCAAAGGTTTCCTTATCATACTTAGAACATGGTAAGCTCTCTTTTATTTCTGCAACTCTTTTTTTGTCCTAATGCGTTCCTGCGATGCCCACTCCCTTCGTTAGGCTTTTTCTTTAAGAACTAGGTTCATAGTCACTGCCTTCTCTGCATGCCCCAGCTCATCATATGACTTTTAATGCAATACAAATCTTTTTCTTTTCTTACTATTTAAAAAAATTTTTTTATTTATTTTTGGCTGCATTGGGTCTTCGTTGCTGTGCATGGGCTTTCTCTAGTTGCGGCGAGCAGGGGCTACTCTTTGTTTCGGTGCACGGGCGTCTCATTGCAGTGGCTTCTCTTGTTGTGGAGCACGGGCTCTAGACACACAGGCTTCAGTAGTTGTGGCTCGCGGGCTCTAGAGTGCAGGCTCAGTAGTTGTGGCGCACAGGCTTAGTTGCTCCTTGGCATGTGGGATCTTCCCAGACCAGGGCTCGAACCCGTGTCCCTTGCATTGGCAGGCAGATTCTTAACCACTGTGCCACCAGGGAAGCCCTATGTGATACAAATCTCGATATTGATTGTAACTTTTGTTCTTTTACCTCCATCTCCTATCATGTCCCAAGTTTTAGTGAGTCCCTTGTCACTGTACCCAGAAATAACTGGGCCACTGGAAGTTTTTATTATTAATTAATTTTTATCCAGATGGCCAGACCTTTGAGAGTTAATAGCATATTACTCATTCTTCACTGAAAATTTTTATCTTACCTCAGTTGTGTTAATGTCTTAGCCAGCTCAAATCATAGAGGGTCAGCAAAGCAGCTGGGAATCACAGATTCATTCCCCTGCCCTCCATTATCCCAGAACTTCCTCTGCAGAGATGTAACCACGATTGGTTTCAACAATTTTTGCATCCATCTCACTGTTGTCACCAATTTGCATAATCATTTTGTTGAGAATGTTAATAGTAGGCTCAGAATGCTGAAAGGAGCCATACACCGGTACCACTTGGGTAAATCAAAAATATTTAATCATCTAAAATAAGCCAAAGGAAGTCAGCTCAATTAGAGTACTAAATAGAGAAATCACAACATTATTTAATGACAGATGGAGGTGTAAGCTTATGGAATCCTCAACTGGAACTTACCAGTGAGCAGACAGTTGCACATGTTAAGTTTGAGTGAGCAAGGGTAACATCAGATCTCATAAGGTTCAGAGTTGCACAGTGTACAGTAGATTGCAAAAGTACAGTGTACACCCCATACCTTTAGCCCTGAACATCTTATCCATCATTCCCAACCTCCTGAGCTGTCTTAGCTTGGGCCAAACACATTCCTAAGTTAATTTCTGTGGAACTGTAGCAAAAGTCTATAATCCAGGTGTCGTTGGGAAGCTGGAATTTGACAAGCTTTTAGAACTGTCACTAGGTCCATTCTGTGTAAGATTTGTAGTCCTGTAGCAATTCCTGTTTCTATCTTTTCCTTTGTCATCCTAACAGATTTTGCTACCTAACAGTGTCATTTATATTTTCATAAGATTTATATGATCAAATAAATAATACATTTTGTATCCATGATGCCTAACGTACTGTACTGCATTTAAAAATGTCATTTCATAAGTCAGCCAGAGAAAGACAAATACTGTAAGATATCACTTATATGTGGAGTCTAAAAAATAAAACAAATGGATGAATACGACAAAACAGAAACGGACTCACAGATATAGACAAAAAACTAATGGTTACCAGTGGGGAGAGGAAAGGGAGGAGAGGAAGTATAGGAGTAGGAGATTAAGAGGTCCAAGCTATTAGGTATAAAATAAACCTCAAGGATATATTGTACAACATGGGGAATATTGCCAATATTTTATAATAACTATAAATGGAGTATAACCTTTGAAAATTGTGAATCACTATATAGTATACCTGTAACTTATCTAATATTGTCCAGCAACTATATTTCAATAAAAAATAAATTATATTGACCAAAATTTTTTAAAAATATTATTTTATTAAGCATTTTTCATGCACGTACTGAGTTTCAGGCACTATACTAAATGCTGGACACAGGAATAGACTATAGCTTGATCTGGGGCTTGAAAGAGTTCAGCATTTGAGCAATCAGACAAGAGCAGCTGTGCAGGTGCACTTCTCAGCTCTCCCTTCAAGAGAGAACTTGCCATTCCGTGCAGTTACCAGGCATCTCCTGTGCCAGTGGGATCTACAGCAGTATTTGAGCTGAGGTGAAGCTCTCCCCGTGAAGCTCCCACAACCATGGCTGAGAATGGGGAGGTACTGGGCCTGACTACTTTTGTCTAAAGCAAGACTCCTCCACAGGTAATCTTTTTTGCTGCATTTCCCCACTGGCCTGGCCAAGACTTTCTTCGCATTGCTCTGCAGTCTGAAGCTCTTCTTACCCAATCCTGCTACCATCTCCTTTTCCATGCACAGGTGGCAGATGTGCATCATAGTGTAAACGCTTCCCCTGCCAACTCCTGCTCTTTTCCTTGTGTTTCGTAAACTTTACCTCCAGTACGTTTCTTGTACTTTATCTTGGCGTCTGCTTTTAAGAGGACCTGAACTGATAACACGCAGATACACAAAATAATTATTAAAAAAGTGTCCATCGACAGATGAATGGATAAAGAAGTTGTGGCACATATATACAATGGAATATTACTCAGCCATAAAAAGAAATGAAATTGAGTTATTTGTAGTGAGGCGGATGGGCCTAGAGTCTGTCATACAGAGTGAAGTAAGTCAGAAAGAGAAAAACAAATACTGTATGCTAACACATATATACGGAATCTAAAAAAAAAAAGGGTCTGAAGAACCTAGGACAGGAATAAAGATGCAGACGTAGGGAATGGACTTGAGGACACGGGGAGGGGGAAGGGTAAGCTGGGATGAAGTGAGAGAGTGGTATTGATATATATACACTACCAAATGTAAAATAGACAGCTAGTGGGAAGCAGCCATGTAGCACAGGGAGATCAGCTCCGTGCTTTGTGACCACCTATGGGATAGGGAGGGTGGGAGGAAGACGCAAGAGGGAGGTATTATGGGTATATATGTATACGTATAGCTGATTCACTTTGTTATACAGCAGAAACTAACACAACATTGTAAAGCAATTATACTCCAATAAAGATGTTAAAATAAAAAAAAAGGAGCCAGTGTTCCTTGTAGAATTAGTGGACTCCAAGATTAAGCCAGGGAAAATATAAGATGGTGTGGGATAACGTGTAGGGCCAGAAAGTAAGGAAGTAATCAGAAACTGATGGGGACATGTTGAGAGGATACAGAAACCAACTTGAAAGAGCTCTACATGGTAAAATTTGGACAAATTGCACAATAAAATAGTGATAGTAATGGATTATACCCCGTAGAATAAAATATCTGAGTCCAAATTGATATAAATAATGGAATGAATAATTATGTGGGTTAGAAAGGACCACTATTCCTTACAATAGGATTCCAATGAATAAATGTAGAAGAAATGATGGAAATAAAAATTACTAGTAGGCAAACTGTAATAACTGTTCCAGGCAAGAAAAAAAATGTGGTAACTATTATAATTAGGAGAATGTGCAACCTATAAGGGAATCTTTTCTTGCCTTCCACAAAGAGACTTAGATATTTCTTACTTATGTTTTCTACTTTACCTTGTACAAGTTCTGCCTGTATTATAAAACACCTCATATTATATTATAACTGTTTCTGTGTATGTTTGTCACTTCATTAGATTGTGAGCTCCCTGAGAGACAATGACATTTTGTCTTTCTGTACCTAAACATCTTTTATTAAGTTCAGTGGTACCAAAAATGCTTGCTGAGGAATGGAGAGCACTTTGAGGAAAGAATCACAGAGGCGGAATCAATGATGTGGGTTTTGAAAAATAAGTTGGCACTTTCCAGGTGAATAAGAGAAGGATGAGCATTTGATAGGACCATCTTCTAGAATCATGTGCTAAACATAGGGGCATGAACAAGTGTTCAGGGAGGGGCAGGTCATTTGGAAAGGGGCAGGTCATTCATTGCGCTGGTGGGTGTTGAGGAATAGGAAATGATGAGAGATAAATGAACCTTGCACATAGACTGTGCTGCATGTTTGTACATAAAAACCGTATGTGTCACTTCTCAAAAATGTTCTTTGAGGAAGTGTGTGTGTGTGTGTGTGTGTGTGTGTGTGCATAGTAACGCGAGGTGAGGTGACCAAAATAAAAAGATCTGGGTATATTTCATTCTACGTGAAAAGCAGAAGAAAATTATGATAAAAAAATGATCTGTGACCATGAATGTTTCAATTTTCTATAAAGAGACCAAGATAAAAATAAATTTCTGTTTGCTTATGATACTACAGCAATGCAAAACACTCTCCAGTCTCATAACTTCAGAGCTATTTCTGACTTTTTCTCCTCCGTTGGTGCACACCTCCTATTATATGCCAAATCGTTCCAGGCGTTCCTCTGGAATAACTCAGGAGCCACTCCTTTCTTTCCATATTCACTCACCACTCTTCTGCAGGCACTATAAGCTTCCTACTGAACCTCTATACTATGTCCCAACGTCTCCAACTCAGGCCTTGTAGACCCTTATTCACAACTGCAAGAAAATATCCCACAAGAACTGTTTTTATGACATTGCCTTCCTTGGTCAAGAACTTAACGGTGGTTTTCTCGTATCATTTATCACATATATAAAGTTTTGAGCTTGATTGCCAAGATTCTCTAATCCCCACTTTCATGTATCACCATCTGACCATTTTTAGCTCCATCTCTTGGTACTTCTCAACATGGCCAAAGACATCCCTCCATTATTTTCTGTACAGTTTATTCCTTTTAGCCTCTGTAATGCTATTTTTTCCTGTTTGGAAAATTCTTTCATTTCAACCAGTATATTTCCTTATTAACCTGCCCACCTTTACTCTGAGTATACTCAGGTATGTATATATGTACCTATATACACGCAAGCATCCACACACATAAAATATGATATATATGTATATATAACATATGTTTCATACGTATTCTCTCTTATTCATATATGTTTTATTTTCCTTCTTTTCTAAGTATAGGTAAAGACTGAGTCTTCTAAGGCTCTTGGGTATGTCTGGTAATATTGGTAGCTGTTGTAAATTCCACAGGCTCTTCAGGAATGAAGTGATGAATAAGAGTACATCTCTCTGATAATATATTCTTAGACCTTGATTGCCTTCATTCTTTAATTTTCAATCACCTCCTACATAGAGCTCAGCTTTTTTCTTCCCCGACAGATCTCAAAGGCCGTGGTTGGGTGGATGTGGAGGTGAGGCTGGGCAGAGTAGTTATGCTCAGCAACCCCTAAGGGGCCACACTGTAATCAAGGGGAGACATGAAGACATTCTCAGGTTGAAGAGTTTGAAAACATTTTCTCAGAATTGTGATTTGCTCCCGCCAGGGCCTATGTCTCCTCTCCACCCTGCCAAAAATCACGAATCACCATATTATGTTACCCTTTAGACAGCTCAACAACTGGGTTTATTTTGAGGCTCAATTTCATGATGATTAATCATAGTTTCACAAATAAAACTTTAGATTCGTTTGAGTTTTTTTGACTATAACTAGTGAGCTAGAAAGAGCCAATGCTAATAATTAGGCAAACATCAGAGAAGAAAAGTGTCCGTCTTTTAACCATAAGAATGACAGCTAATACTGAGCAGTTTGATGCATGAAGCATCAGCAAATATTGTAAGGACACTGCACTAAGAGGTAAGACTTTGGTTTGTCTTCTCAGCCCTGCCACTGCCTTTGTGGGCTTGGGCTCCTAGATCTCACTGATTCATTTGTAGCATGAAGCTAAGGTGCCTTACCTACTTGTAATTCTAATAACCTCTTCGAAGTGCTGCTTGCTGCCAGGCATGGCACAAGATGAATATGAAGTAAATAAGACTTGACTTCCACTTTCAAAGTGGTAGAGAATCTTAGAGAAATAGTACCGTGGGTCTGAACATCCTCCTTGGAAGTTGTTATTTATAAAAGAAATTTACAGTTTACAAAGGATGTAAACACACTGTCAACAACTTCTCAGAAGAGAGTATCTCTCTAAAAAGTAGAAATATTATAATCCAACCTTTAAAAATTCACAAAGTTTGTTATCTTGTAAAGCACAAGTTATAGCCTCATTTATATTAGAGCATATACTTTTAGAAAATCATCAAGATAGGAAATAAAAACCTGGCACCATTATGTCTAAGCAATCTGTGCTTTCCCTCTCTTCCCTCTAAATCAAATATATTAGCAATTCTGTTTTTATGAGGAAGAGAGGCAGAGAGAAGGGTAACAGAAGGAAGCCTGTTGTGGGATGCTCTGTCAGGTACCATAAGATCGTACATTTCCAAAGAGCAGGACTTAGTCTTTTTTCACTTGTCTCCCCAGAGTTCCTGGCAAAGGCTAGATAGTCAATAATTATTTGTTGTCAAATAGACGAGTTCAAATGATTGGAGAATTATATCTCATATTTGTTAGTGAGCTTAAGTAATGCCAAGATTTTAGATAATCATCTCCAGTTCTTTCCTGTTGCTCTTCTTGTTACTTCACACTTCTTACTTTGTTCAGTGTTAAGTTAGGCTCACATAAGCTACGTGTACAAAGAAATTCCAAAATTCAATGGCTGAGAGACTACGGTTTCCTTCTTTCCCACTTTATCTGGGGTGAGTGCTCAAGGCTGGCAGCCTGCTCTGCTCCGTGCAGGGGTTTCTGGAACCAGGTGAAGAGTGGCGGTGTTGCAATGGTCAACAGGTGACTTTCAAAATCTCCTAGCAAGAAGGGGGGAAGAGCAAAAGTCTGGGGCCAGAGGATTCCACCTAAGCAAGTGATATGGAATCAGACAAATCATCTTTGCTCTAGTCTGCTGGTGAAGCTGTGGATCTAATCATATAACTACACAAAGGGAATGGGGACTGCTGGTAGCTCCATCCCAGCCTGGCAGCTGTTTCGCAACTGCAGTTTTTACATGGAAGAAAGGAAGAACTTTATTCTCTTTCCTGGTGCACAGCTAGCAGTCTCTGCCACATCTTTTCCTTCCAGCAATTTGCCATGTTTTTCTTAGAGACTCAGATTCTTGAAAACATTTTGAGGAAAATCTGTTTTTTTTTTTTTTTCTTTAGGCACTGATTTCCATTTCTTTACAGTTTTCGTGATACTACTCAGGTGAAAGGTATTATACCCATCTCAGTTACTCTGACCTTTGGGGAGTCCTTAGCTTATTTCTGAGTTCTTGACATTTATTAGTTTTATAGTAAAACAACCTTAGATTTATGTTGCCAAATTTCAGGAAAATCTCACATCAGTGGTCTAAACCAAAGAATACAAAGTGCTTAAAATACTGGAAGATTGCCCTGAGCTGAATTTGAAAGCTAATATGGTTCCCTGGGTTCATTAGAATAATTAGTCTTTGGTTTGATACATTCCCGGTGCAGTCTGTTCTAGTATAACCGTGATATACTATGTTACTGCCTTTTAGAATTTAGTAAGGAAGAGACTTTTCTGGTTTTGTAATTCTGAATTATAATCTATAAATAGATATTCTTTAATAAGTCTAACGTAAATTAGAATTTAAAACAAATCAATTCTGGGTGCTTGTACAGTTGTGCTCCAAGAAAATAGCTGGATGTTTACCTCCCGGGGTTAAGGTTCTTGATCTTTATAATAACAGAATAAGGAGCATCCCTAAATATTCATTCTTTTGTAAGGTAAGTGTCTCCAATCTAGCTAAAGTGTGACGATTTTGAAAAACACTATCTGTGAAAATATTCTGGGTAAAGTTCAAAATCTTAAATGTGCTTGGTTTCTGAGGAAAAAGCATGTGTACAAAAGGTGTGTCTGTTATGGTTAACATCATAATATTTATCTCAGAAAACACTGTGTACAATGCTGTCTGTGAAAAAATAAAATCTCTGTTTATAAAAGAAAAGAAAATAGCTAGATGCAAGAGACAGGTCTGTAACAATTCAAAGGACTTTCCTCTTTCTCTTTATGTTTTCTCCTTTACATCGTCCTTAACCTTTGAGGATACTGCAGTTCCATTTATATTTGGCAGAATAATTTCAAGGAAAGCTGGAATGAAAGATCACTTATGTTTTAATGGCTCTGCCTGTCGACAGCTGGCTTTCTGTTAATAGCAGAACATGCTGTGTTTGCACACAGAGGGGCGTACAACACACATTTCATTATTTGTATATCCTTGGGGCCATCTGCGTTATTGATTGCCAGTTTTAGAGATGCTGACAAGTGCAGTTAGAGGTGCAGAAGACTTTTTTCATAAACTTTTTCGTTGAATTGTAAAAGAAAAACGTGATGTATAGGTACTAGAACAGAAAGAAAGATTTTTACTTGCTTTACTTCATAACACAGTTTTTGGTCCAGAACAATTATCTTTCATTACAGAATTATAGAAAACGATGCCCTGGTAAATAAATTCTCTATTAATTGCTTACAGATAATGACCTGAAACTCAAGGACTTTTAGGCCAGGGCTAGTCTGATATGATTAGCATACTTGGGCCTAAGAAAGCCTTTACAGAAGTTTATGTGGGTAGAAAAAGCTCTGTGGGGAAATAATAATAATAATAAAACTGTTATGCTCAACATTTTATATCTACTCTTGTTTATGCAAGGATGGCTACAATCCTTAATTGACTGCTTTCCTTAAGAAAAGCAGAGTGGGCTTCCCTGGTGGTGCAGTGGTTGAGAATCTGCCTGCCAATGCAGGGGACACGGGTTCGAGCCCTGGTCTGGGAAGATCCCACATGCCAAGGAGCAACTAGGCCCGTGAGCCACAGCTACCGAGCCTGCGCGTCTGGAGCCTGTGCTCCGCAACAAGAGAGGCCGCGACAGTGAGAGGCCCGCGCACCGCGATGAAGAGTGGCCCCCGCCCGCCGCAACCAGAGAAAGCCCTCGCACAGAAACGAAGACCCAACACAGCCAAAAAAAAAAAAGAAAAGCAGAGTGATGAGAAGACACTTTAGGGAAACCATTTAAAATTGCCCCTAGTTTCCTTCTAATGGAGGAAGAAAAGTTTAAAAGTTCAAATCTTTAGTCTTTAGGATTTTCACTTTGAAATTTACCTTTCACTATTTTCATGCCATTAACCCTAGCTGAAATACTTTTTTTTCCCCAAACTCAGTATTTAAGAGTTTAAAAAATATAAACAATGATGGATTGACAGAGCAGCTGTGCTCCCTGATATTTACGTCTTTATAATAAAGAAATTTGCAGGGGGATTGTGGGGACTTGATGAAAGAGAAAGGCCGACAGGATGGATCAGCTGTGCTTCCTTTGTAGGGTGTCCAGAAGGGAAAATGAAGGGAGAACTCTTCACTCAGCTTTTGAGGAGAATGTGCCCTCCTGCCCTTTTTCTGTTCTGGCTCTGTGTTTATTTAGTCTCCAGGGTCCTGACGATGTGGTTTCGTCTTCACATGGGGAGCCACGCAGGCTGGCAGCCCACCTGGGGGTTTTGCACAGTGTCATCGCATGTTGGATGCATGGATGGTGTCCAAAGGCAGAAATGAGCTAATACATTTTATTGTAGAATGTTGCTCTTAAAAAGTGTTTATTCCTCATGGTTCTTTGTTGAGACAAGAGCCGTGTGTGGGAAAGTGGAAAGTTTCAGGAGAAGTGGAGAGTATCAACACCTGCAGAATCAGATACCAGCACTGCCTAATCCTGGGAACATTTGCCACGGGCTTAAACGATGAGAACTTGCTCCTGGAAGGGATAACGGAGAAGGCTCTGTGGCTGTGTATTCTCTGTTTTTATTTTTAGAATTCAAAATTTATGACTTAAAAGTCACATGAATAAAATGTATTATTATGTCATCTTCTTAATCTGAAGATTAAGAGGATGACCTAATGAGATTCCTTTTAAAAATATTTATTTATAGAGCGGAAGCTGGGAGTTGAGGTGCGGATGAGGTAGCTTTTTTAGCCGTGATGGTTCAGATTGTTTGGTTCCAGCACCCTACTTGATATTTCATAGAAAATGGAAATAGGCTGTGGCTTTTCCTTTAAAAATCAGGCTTCTTTAGTTCTTCAAGGATGTGATGGGAAAAGGCCTGTATTTTGTTTCTGATTGGTGGTGTGACTATAGAAATGGAAGATTCTTTTGGGGGCAGAAAACAACACTTGCTACTCAGGTAGATAAAAGGCAGAACTTTTGGGAGAGAAGGCTATCCCTGGGGAGTGTCATACAGGGGATCACAGCTGGGGAAGTTTCCAGCAAGCTGGAACTGTCAGGGAGCTCGTATGGCAAGCTGGGTGGGTTTGCGAGGTTCCCACGGGTCCCTGTGGATTCCAGCTGCCTCAGGGGCACAGGATCTGTCCTGAGTTTTGGGTATCTGGCTCTCAGGTGATGAGTGCTGGTACATAGTGGGCCTGAGTGTGAGAACCTGATAGAAGGGCATGGGGGTGTGGACTTAACTGACTGCTCAAGATAAGGGGAGCTGCGTGGCCAGGGCCTCAAAGGTCGGTCAAGACAGCTTTAAACCAACAACAAAGCCTCCTAAGACCCCAATGTTACAAGATATAACAGGTTTCCCATAGTAAAATGGTTTAAATACGAGTGTTAATTAAAAAAATAGGTTGCATGCAATGTCTAGGTTCTGCCTACGTATACACCCAACTCTTCCCAGCACCATATAAGTGAGCAGGTAAAAAATCAATGCCTAGGTATGGATTGCAAGAGCAATGAAGAACACCCCACTCCCATGTGTTTCCTTCCTTCTGTCACTGGATTTTTATTTTATTTTATTATTTTCCAAGGCCGTTTGGAATGGAAGGGAAGGTGGAAAGCTTTATGTGTGTGTGTGTGTGTGTGTGTGTGTGTGTGTGTGTGAGGGTAGGGTAACTTTGAATATCATGGTACTGCTGTTGAGTTAGGGGTAGAAGCTCAGGTCTCCTCCAGAACTTCCTTCCTCTGATGTAATTGTGGAGGCTGAATTAGCCCTCTTCCTGAAAACCTAAAAAGTGAGCTGCAGGAAAATTAGGCTGCATATTTATGACCAGTTGAAAAATGTTAGAGTTTTTCTCCTCTGTTTCTGGGGTCCTGTCTGGGGCTTTAGTTGAGTATGTTCCTGGACATGTGTGCTGGCTTTGAGCGAGCCTCAGGGGACCTCTGCCTGGTCTGTGGGTAGATGCTTGATTTCAGGGTGCTCAATTAGACCCAAAAACTACATCCCTAATGCCCAGTTAAGAAGGGAGAGCCCAGACAAATCAGTCAAAGGCGACCATATTTTCCTGGACTGTTGTAAAATGGGAAGGAATCTAACGGGGAAGCCCAGAACTAGTGCAGTCCTGACAGATCTTCACCAAACCCTGTTAAATCTGGTTCTACAAAGAAAATATCATGTTGATGTAAAGGTTCTACAGAGCCTTACCTCTTGAATTCAGGCCAAGACAAACTGCCTTACCCTGAGGCAAATCCTTGCATTTCATGTTTAAAGATTTCCCAAGGTCTGTATGAAAGAAGGATGGACTGGACAACTCCAGGTTTGACTTCATTCTGCTTCTCCAGCTGGATTCTCAGTTTAGTTCAGGGACTAGATGATCTTTACTCGGGTAGTGAGGTATTTGGTTGGACCTCAATCATTGACTGAGTTATCGTAGGAAATGGCTTTGAGTAGAGCTTCATTCCGAGGGGTATCCGTAATTTGTAGTAATGACAATTGCATTTGTAGGTTCCATCCCTTTGAATCTTGAAATTGAAACCAATTTGTAAACAAACAGTAAAAGCAGTATGTTTGGCCTTTTGTCAAACTTACTTATGGGACTTTATGGGCTGCCTGAGAGTACATTTAGGACCTCTAAAAATTATTTGATATTTGTACAGATGGACTCTAATAAGTACCATTTATTGTCTAGACACAGAAAACAGAGAAAAATTTAGAATAAAAAGATGCCCTCTGGAAATGTTTCACAGGAACCATTGAAATATTTGTCAGAAATTCAGAGTGATACTAACTGGACATCGTTATCTGTCTGTGATGCTGAAATAGAACTTCAGTAGTGGAATTCCAGAGAAGATATTGCAGGATTTTCCTACCCTAATTTAAACCTGGAGCAAGGGGAGAAGAATACAGAGAACAGAATTTCATTGATAGGGAAACTGGAAAAGAGTTCTGTCTTCTGGGGACTCAGTGATAAACTGGATCTGGGGGGAACCCAAGGGCTACAAGTGGTGCGCCCAAGTGCTACCGGATACTTCTTGTGCGCAATTTTACATCCCTTCAGCCTCATTTCACAGTCTATACATGGCTGTGGTGACTAGTTCTGGACTGCTTTTGAGCAGATGTAACCAGAAATCAACTCATCCCAGCCCCGTGTTGTATGCCTCTCCCTTCTTGCCCTGAGGCTTCACTGACACTGAGGTTTGGGGACCAACAGAAACCATCCGGAACTCAGGCATACCCCAGTGCCAGGAAGTATGAAAGCATTTGTACTCACCAAGGCAAAACTTGACCAGTGGGGTACAGGAGCCTAGAGATAAGTCCTTCCTCTTTCCTTCCTGATACACATCCACCCAATAACGCTCCTTAGGAAATCTGTGGGTTTCTGCCAACCACAACTTGAAAATTGCCCTTTGTATTGGCTCTCTCTTCTTCCACATAGACTCTCCTGTCCCTCATCCTTGTTTTCTGAGATCATATTCCTAAATAAATCAAGCCTACATTAACCATTTTCCCAGACTATGCTTTCAGAGGACCCCAGGGAAAGATTATTTAAAATTCTATAAATTCATGCTAAATGACAAAGCACACTAGAAAAATGGGCAAAGGAATAAGCTGGAAGTTTAACAGAAAGAAAAAAAGACGTGTAGATTTTAATTAATAAGAAATATAAATTAAGGCAAAAACACAAATTTTTGTTTTAGTCAAATTTTGAGATAAAATTTTACCTCGTAAGAATGGCAAACTAAGAGAAAATTGATAACATTGTTATAGTAAATGTCTGAGGAAACAGTCTCAAACTTAGCAGTGAGGATGGCAAACTGAAGGTGAATTTGCTAATGTCCTTTATGGAAGCCAGTTCTCCATGGATATTCTCACATTTCTGCACGGTCTGGGTTTTCTGAGCAAGGGGCTTGTTTGAATAGCAAAAGTCTTGGAAGCTAGAGGCTGTGAATTTCTCCAGAGAGTTGAAGAAGCTTACCTTTCCCAGAGAGACATTTGCTTACCTTCCAGGGTTGTAAAGCATTCTCTCCCTCTCTCTTTTCTCTGCTGAGGGGGGCAGGTGCAGCCACCTGATATAAGCTATGTGTTTCCTAACTTCAAGGATCCTTTCCTGTGGTGCAAAGCCTGCCGCCTGTGCAGAGGAACATCTTGTCTCCACCGTGTCACCCTGTGGGAAAAAAATGCAAGATGCCACTCTGGCTGCTTTTCTTGCTGTAAGTGATAAATGGTCTGTTCTCTGACCCAGAGAGCTGACGTTTCTGTCAGTACAAACACACACACACACACACACACACGCACACACGTATATGTCACCATGGCAGGCTAACTTGTAAGCTTATAAGTAGGCTAAAATCTCTGACAGTTTTGGACTCAACGTATCTCTCAAAATGAAAGGTGAGTTAGTTTTAAACCTCTAGAAACCTAATATTTTATAGGATGGCATAGGGGCACGTGTTGGGTGCCTACCCAGCATCGATTCCTTCCCTTTGCAACGGCATTGTCTTTTGGAGAACTACCCACCCGTATTGCATAGCAGCTACACAGTATTTTTGGAGTGTGTGTTGGGGTATTGACTCTATCCCAGTTCCCAGAGTGAGTCCTCACAGACCTAAGCAAATCTGCCTCATATGACACAGTTGCCATGATGATGGGCTCAGTAACCAGTCCTTTGACTTATCAGTGTTACTTACTTGGATACTGTGTTGCTTAAGATTTATTGGGCCAAGCAGAGGGAATAGGTGAAAGAAATGGCATCTATTCTAAGGTAGGATGAAGAGAAAATCTCTTTATCTCAGTGGTGTGGATACAGATGCACAGCCTGGAACTGCTGTAACCATTTGTAAAAATGGAGAGAAATTAGGCCAAGGTTTAAGTGTTAATACTGTGAAAGAATTAGAGAAAAATGGAGCCAGCACCCTGATTAAACCATGCCTGAATTCCCTGTGAATTTTCAAGTTATGTGAGTAAATAAAATCCTATATTGTTTATGTCAATTTGAAATGAGTTTTCTAATATGTGTAATAAAAACCTACCATACTGTTAAAGGGGATCAGAAAGGAAGGGAGCAAGGAGGCCAATACTCATAATCTACCTGTCTGAAATTCCTACCCTCAGAGATATTTCTTTGTGTTAAACTATTGATCTAGTGCAGAACCATCTAATAGAACTTTCTGTTATGATGGAAATATTCTACATTTGGGCTGCCCAATATGGTAGACATTAGGGAAATGTTGAGGAAGTGAATTGATGAAGTGAATCTTAAATTTCACTTAATTTTTTTTTTTTTTTGCGGTACACGGACCTCTCACTGTTGTGGCCTCTCCTGCTGCGGAGCACAGGCTCCGGACGCGCAGGCTCACCGGCCGCGGCTCACGAGTCCAGCTGCTGTGCGGCATGTGGGATCTTCCCGGACCGGGGCACGAACCCGCGTCCCCTGCATCGGCAGGCAGACTCTCAACCACTGCGCCACCAGGGAAGCCCACTTAATTTTAATTAAGCTTAAATTTAAATAGCTGCATGCAGTTAGTAGCTATCATATTGGGCAGGGAAAATACAGATTCCACTGTTAAAAAGCAGAGTACCTAGAAAAATAATAAGTTGGACTCATCACATTTTTAATAACTCATTAAAAACTTCTTCTTGGGAAACTTAAACTTGGGCCTGGAACACAGGAGGTTTGGTGTATTTGATAATTTGATTTGCATTTGTTTTGGAGTTGGGTCATATAGGAGAGGCCCAGAATAGGGAAACACTTTTACCTTTTCTCCCAGTTGGAAATCTTACCCTTCAAGGATCCGCTATTCTGTGAAATTACTTTAAAAAAAAGAAAGTAGTTGCCAATTTTTCTTGATATGGGCAGTGTATTTTCTTAGAGCTTAGTTTCACATCAGTGGGAATATAAACGAACGGTATAAATAAATACATCAGGAATTCCTTACAAACGAAGTAAATGATGTGTTCTAGATGCATGGATTTTGAAAATAGACTATATTACATCAATGAATCTAATCAAGAAATAAAAGCTAAGTCCTATCAATTTCCTTCTCTCTTCCCTTCCTTTTTTCCCTTCTTTTTCTTCCCTGTCTGTACTAGTCTGCCAGGGCTGCCATAAAAAAATGCCACAGACGGGAGGGCTTAAACAACAGACATTTATTTTCTTATGGTTCTGAAGGCTAGAACTCCAAGATTCTGCTGTTCTCAGGTTTGGTTTCTCCTGAGACTGCTCACCTTGCTTTGCAGATGGCCACCTTCTTGCTGTGTCCTCACATGGCCTTTTCTAATGTGACAAGCACATCTCTGGTGTCTCTTCCTCTTCTTATAAGGACACCATTTCTATTGGATTAGGGCCCCATCCTTTTGACAACTTTAACCTTAATTTCCTCTTTAAAGGCTCTATCTCTAAATATAGTCATATTAGGAGTTAGTGCTTCAACATATGAATTTGGGGTGAACAAAATTCAGTCCATAAACCTATCTTCCTTTCTTCCACAAATACGTGTTAAGGACCTATGTTATGAAAGGCACTGAGGTCACAATAAGAATGAGGAAGCTATAGTCTCTGTCCTAACAGAGCCCCAGTCTCTCTGTGTGGAAGAGAGAGATAACTTAACAATCAACCTAGTTAAAAATGTACTATGAGTTCTCATGGGAGAAACATTATGAAAACACATGAAAGGGGCATCTAAACCTCTTGGGTGGATATGAGGGGAGGCTTTTGGGAGTAAGTGACACCAAGATGATATCTGAAGAAAGAGTAGGAAGGAGCTCAATAAGGGGGTGCTGGTTTTGGAGGAGGAATCCAGAGGGAACAGGAAGGGTGAAGGCATGGAGGGGAGATACAGCTCAGTGCAAACAGAGCGTGGTGACAAAGAGAAGAGGCAGCACTGATCGAACTCTGTTGTTGCTTAGATGGGCTGGGGTGGTATAAGGGTTTGGGTGATGGCCAGGCCAGCATTTACGCCCTGTGATTCCAGAAGAGGTCGGGCAGGAGAGCAGGAGAGGCGATGTCAGTCGCGTCAGGTCGTTTGAAGGATTTTATGTTGGTAACTTGGTGCTATTTCCCCTTCACTTCTCTCTTCTGTGTTCAGGGACTTGAATCCTGGAAAGTACATTTTCCAGACTTCCTGTCAGCAAGGTTCCTATTTAAATTTTGTTGATGGGAGGCATTTATATTCAACTTGGGAGTCAGGGAGAAGCCAAGGCACTATTTCAATGTAAAGTCTGGTGTCCTGAGAGTGACCCCCTCCGTTGCTGCAGGCAACTGAGACCATCAGTGCTGTCTCCCTGAGACGCCTGCACAGCCCTAGCCTTCCAACAGTTTTTGACATCTCTAATTCCCAGAATTAAATCCCTTCCTGCTCAAAATACCTGAAATAATTCTTGTTTTCTTGATCAGACTCTGACTTATGATATGGCCATTGGGCTGAGCATTCCATATCAGATGCTAAAACTTAGTTCTACCAGTCCTCTGAGATACTTTCAGAACCAGCTCCATTATTCCTCACACCCAGCCTTTCCTTCCCACCCTACTCTAGCCATCATCAGATTGAATCCAATCTCCTTTCCTTCTCTTTCTCTTAAACCTGTGCATGTATCTTCTGGAACTCTCTACCTCTGTTTAGCAATCCCACTGCATCTTCAGCATCTCCTCTGAATGCCCTTTCTACCTCCTCACTAAATTAAAAATCTGGCTGTCCTCGAGGATACCGATTTCCCTTGGAGCGATGTATCTCAGGGCCAGGAAGTGGGGCATTGTTTTCCAATGTCCCACGGCTGTTTCCAAATCATTTCTCCTAGTTCACCTGGAGTAATTACAGCTGCTGATACCGTGCCCCATCTTCTCACTGCGGGTCTACAGTTAAAGTCACTTGGTTGCATGAACCGTTCAACCCTTTCCTCCCTCTTTAATATTTTGTTTGTAATGTTTCCACCCAGGGTTGTTTAAAGTTCATCATATGTAAATCATTTAGAAAAATGGCACAAAGTAAGTTCTCAGTGAATATTATCATCGTCATCTTCCTCGTTTCCCTGCTTGCACCAGAACAAGTAAATATTTCTGCAAAAAATCACACAACTGTTTTATTGGTTTCTCTTTGAATTCATGATTTCACCCCTGAAACTGGCTCTCAACCCTGCCCAGCCATCAATATTGTTCTTTGTAAAGCTTACTTTCCCATTCAGGGAGATGACATTACATTTTCTTCTTTTTTTCCTGTCTCACACCTCTTCACTCTAATTCTCAGCTGATGATCTCAGTTCACACTTAATTATAATGCAGACAATACAGATTAATTTGGAAACTCTCTCATCTTCCTTCCACCAAATCATTTCTCTTTAATGCATCTGCACCCACTCCTCTTTCTTCCTCCCTATTTTCATAAGGGAAGTGGCCCTTCTTTGATCACAGCCAATCCTTCTACTTGTTCTTTGCATCCCTTTTCCCATCCACTCTTTTTTTTTTTTGCGGTACGCGGGCCTCTCACTGTTGTGTGGCCTCTCCCGTTGCGGAGTACAGGCTCCGGCCGCGCAGGCTCAGCGGCCATGGCTCAAGGGCCCAGCCGCTCCGCGGCATGTGGGATCTTCCCGGACCGGGGCACGAACCTGTGTCCCCTGCATCGGCAGGCAGACTCTCAACCACTGCGCCACCAGGGAAGCCCTCCCATCCTCTCTTAAGATCCTTCTCTTACTGTTACCCACTCTCCCATGACCACCAACTGAAAAAAAAAATAACAAACAACTCTCGCACACACCCTCTTTCTGTTCCCATCCATGGTAAGACTTCAAAGTAGTATTCTGCAGTTACTGTGTCCACTTCCTGATCTCCAACCACTTTCAGCCCTTTCCAGTCTGGTACCTGAACCCATACCTCTGCAGAGACCAAGTGCACTTCTGAGGAGGTCAGTATCTCCATGGAGCCAACTTCGGTGGCCTTGCTTGGTCCTCATGTTTATCAACCTCACAGTAGCATTCAGCCCAGTTGAAACATTTTCCCCTTCTTGAAGAATTTTCATATTTTGCCATAAATGACCCCATGGATCCTTGGTTTCACTCAGAGTTTTCTATTCTTTTCCATCCAACCTGGGGCGTGGTTGAGGAGCCACGTATCTGCATACACATCCCGGCTTCGCTATTTCCTAGCTGTGTGACCTTGGGCAGATTACTTGACTTTTCTGTATCTCTGTTTCTTCATCCATATAATTAGGATAATAGTGCTTTAGTTATGTCATTATTGTGAGGATTATATTAACAGTGTGTGACTTGTACTAAGTTCTCAATAAATGTTAGATATTATTATATGCTTAAAACTCTCAGATTTATATCTCTTGTCTAGACCTTCTAAAGTTTAGATTCATATGCACCTGCCCATTTAAACTATACATGGATGGCTAGTAGGATCTCCAGATTAACATGTTCAAAAGAGAGGTAAAAACTAGTTGGATCCCCAAATTAACATGTTCCAAACAAACTTCAGAATTCTTCATTAACCACCAAACCTGTTCCTCTGTGTTAACTCTCTCACTAAATGGCGTTATCTTTATCTATTCAGCAAAAATTATTTATGAATAATACATAATCTGAAATTAGGAAATTGAACTATAGGTAGAAAAAATTAAAACCATTGTAGTGTTTCTTGGATTAGATAAATCTACCATCCACCAAAAGTGCCTTGTTGAACTTTCATGATACAAAAATCCAGTGAGTGTGTGTGTGTGTGTGTGTGTGTGTGTGTGTGTGTGTGTGTGTGTGTAGGCATTGGTGTGTTTGCTTGCTAGAAGTTAGGAGGAAAGTGACATGCATCCTAGAAATAGAAGATCTGGTCTCATGACTTCCATTCTACAGGAATATTTTTATTTACCTGGGCAGCTAAAACACATAGTACACACAGAATCACACATATCTTTGAAACATGTATGAAACAACCATATGTTATCAAAATAATCTATAAATGTCTGTCACTTCTTCATGATTACATTAACACTTGTTCCATTTCTAGTATGTTTTCCAGGTATATTTATAACATTTTCTCTTAAGTGGTTATTTATTTTCTGCAATACTCAGTTTTGCTGGCCCATGTTTTTACAACTCTTCTTTGATTGCTTTCATAATGACTCCAGATATAGAAACAAAATTCTTTATGGTACATTACCAAAGGAAAGAAATTTTGGATTCACAAAGAAAATAAATACCTTGGACTTTCATGGTCTTATAAATTCAGCAGTCTTTTAGTGATCATTGCAGACACTGTGTGATATTAATTACCAAGCACATACTACGTTCCAGCCACTGGACTAAACAATTTTTATGCAGTGTGTCGTAGAAGCATCACATTAATTCTACCAAGTAGGAGTATTATTAACTACAATACCAGATGGAGAAAGTGGGTTAAAAGATGCTAATTAATTTGCTTTCATTAAGGTCACAAAGCTAGTAAAGGACACAGCCAGCATCCAGGCTCATATCCTCCTACCTCCAAAGCCAGTGTTCTTTATTATTAACTTAATTTAAAACTTTACATAGTGATTACAAAGAAATAATTTATTCAGTCGTGTGCCCTAACAGTTTATTAACTGGCCTATTCTTTCTATTTAAATTTTGTCTTTTTTCCAGTTGATGAGTTCTTAATTTTTTTGAGATTTTCACATGAACAGCTTTATTAATTCTTTTTACACATTGGACAGAAAACTTCATTACCTCATTCTTCATTATTTACTCAACTGTAAGATTCAACTTCTAAGTTCCAGCTAAGTGTTTATAGTCCCTTTCTGTTGTATTCACCATCTCTCTTAGTACTATGGTTTCATTGTATGATGATCATTTTGAAGTCTGCATTTATTGCAAAGGTAAGACTTTCCACATATTAGTTCTTTTACAAATTTAGCTCAATTCCCAGATCATGTCCTCGGGCTGCCAAAATGGCTGTGTGGCAACGCTGAAAACTGATGATAAATCGGGAATGTTTAGATTGAGACTTGTGAAACTGGACTGAAGCACTTATCTTTAGATCCAATTTTGGTGATGTATGTATTATGACTCCTGGCAAGGAAAAAGCAGTTTCTCGTGGATGGAAATCTTTCTCTGAAGTAGACTCTCACAGAAACTCCAGAGGGAGCAATGAAAAGAAAATGTTGAATTCTCTGACTTTGTTATTGAGGAATATAATAAGCAGTGTCTTCCACAGCAGCTTTACCAGTCATGCAGAAAATGTCTTCATAGGGCTGTTTCCACAATGTTGGCTTTCAATGAACGTTTAGGGAATCATTTTTACATTGTAGTGTGGAAGATATTCCCACAGGGAGCTGACACGATGAAGGCCAGGGAAGTAACTTTCCTATGACTAGACTGGATCAGAAATAGGACTGAGGTCATCGAGCCAGAGTGATTTGGCTAGAAGGCTTCTTAGATTTTGTTGCCTGTCAGTCTTAATTAATCAACACCCTATGTCTTTCTGTAAAAGATCTTAACCAAATTAACATATGCAGTTAAAAAAAAAATCAAACAATTGAACAGATCTGGGTAAGGAGAAAAGCTGGGTAAGGAATTAATAAAGACAGCAGCAAGACTGATGCCCATAACACACCATCCTGAAGAGTGCCTGGAGAATGACCAAGAATGTGGCTCTAAGTTTCCTAGAGGGCAAAGAAAAAGTGAAAGATAATTATAAATGTCAGCGTCCATTATAGAGAAGCCAACTAATGGGTAATGAGAAGCATTGATATTTCTGGTAGGGAGACTTGAGTTTTCCCCCAGAAGTACTCACAAACAGCCTAAAATCCCTAATGACGTCATACTGAGGCAGTTACATATTGTGCTGTCTGAATATATCCTTTGGAGGAAGGTGAGTACATGAATCAGCCATATCATGGAGTGAAAGCGTTTCTGTTGCCATAGCTGGGAGTGGGCACTAAATAATTTGGCCCATATATTTAGCTCTGAGATGATATGGTGTGTTTCAAGGGAAAAATTAGACCAACTAGTTACAGCATACGTGAAGGGACTACATATTCTTAGGGCCATAAGTATTTTCTAATTAAAAATCATCTTTTGTTATTACACAGTAGTATATGTATACAGTAGAAAATCAAATGATACAGATACATAAGAATAAGAAAGAAGACATTTTACCCCTACCCAGAAAAAATGATCATAGTGTGTCTTGCAAAAAACGTAAAATAGATAGCTAGTGGGAAGCAGCCGCATAGCACAGGGAGATCAGCTCGGTGCTTTGTGACCACCTAGAGGGGTAGGATAGGGAGGGTGGGAGGGAGGGAGATGCAAGAGGGAAGAGATATGGGGATATATGTATATGTATAGCTGATTCACTTTGTTATAAAGCAGAAACTAACACACCATTGTAAAGCAATTATACTCCAATAAAGATGTAAAAAAAGAAAGTCATATAATGCATAATGTTTTGTAAATTGCTTTTTCCAGTTACATTGTTAGTTAAAATATTTAATTTTTTATGTCAAAAAGTTTTATGTCTTCTAAAAACCAGTCCATATTCCATATTCCATTTCCCAACTTCCCCCCAAATGTCCTTTATATAAATAGTTTGTTGAAACCAGAATCCAGTCCAGGTGCATGAACTGAATCTTGTTTTTATGTCATTTAAAGTTTGTTAATCTAGAACAGTGCTTTTTATCATGACACTGACTTGCTGAAGAAATTGTGCTAGTTGTCCTATATTATATTTTATCTTCTGGATTTATGTGGCTGTTCTCTTATAGAAAACCTCCTATATTTCCTAATGAACTGGAATGAATTCCAATTAAACAATTTTGGCTGGAATACACCATGGGTAATGCTGTGTCCTTCATGGTGCATCAAATCAGGAAATACATTATATCTGGTTGTCCCACACTTAGCAGTGCTGAGACTGACCTGTGGATTAGGGTGATGAAAGCCCGATCCCCTCTTTGTACAGACATGTTCTCTCATTGAATTGTGTAAGTAATCAGTAGAGTGTTGCTTTGTCACTACATAAGTGTACAGTTCTCCATCAACAATTTATCTAATGTTTTAATGAAAATTGGTAATCCTTAAAAAAATGAATATTTTTTCTATCATTTGATATTTATTTACTGGCATTTCTCCAGGCCATAGAAGAATGGGTCCAATTAGTCTATTTAGTTACCTTGAAGTACAGTTTCTACAGGAAAATCAAGATACCTACTTAACTCTTTCACTTTAATTACCAATTTTTGAACTATGAAGGTGGCTCAGAAGACACCTTAGAGAATGACAGCTGTATTTTCTGGCGTCTTTTCCTGAGCATAATGTTCTGGATTTCCAGGGGATCCATGTGTGTTAATTTACTAGAATCATTATTCTTTGTGTTGTTCGAAAGTTCACAACTTTAGCCAGTGGGAGCCCCTTCGTATTAGCTCTCATATCCTATGACCAACCCACTAACCTTTGAAAGCTTCTTGCTTCCTGTCACAGTACATCTCAGACACACCTGTACCATCCCTGCCCCAGTCTTGGAATCAGCTATTTGTCCAAGTGGAGAATGGTATTAGAGATTAAGATATGACATGAGAACTACAATGGTAATGTTTGCTTCTAACGACTATAAATATTTTTTCCAAAATGGTTTTTAATAAGCACTGGCAGCTGAAATTTCAAAGATGTGTCCACCGGATATTATCTGGTATAGCTAGGATACTTAGTAAGGGCAGATGTTTATAATAAACAACCAGTCCAAAAGTAGAATAAGGACCTCTTAAGAAAAGTGAGAAGTCTTTTTTGTTGTTATTGTTATAATGAAATCTTCAAAGTGACTCTTTACTTCCGAAAAAGTTCATCATTGGGAATTCGTGAGTTACAAATCTATGAAGAGATTGAAATACTGGCAGAATGTCACAGAATATAAAAGGCATACATAAATAAAATGGGAAGGCTATGAATTCTTGTAAGGGACAATGAAATCACCATTTTTTAAAGAGAGTGGCGCTATATATTTTGACATATTTCTTTAGATAGAACCTGATTTGTTAGTGAATATTTCAAATAAAGGTTGCATCTGTATATCCTGTATGACTTTGTAATGGAAACACTAAACTAAGAGTGACCTTAAGACTTCCAAGAAGCTCCAGATTTGTACAGGTAGATATATTTTGAACCAATCTGATTGGATCTAATTTTTAAAAGACAAGTGAATTCAGCAATGAGTTTCTCTGTTCATATGACTCCTAGTCTGGATACAGCTGTAAGGATAAAGTCAACTTAAGAATCCTAGGAGTTGTCTGAGAATCCGTATTTAAGTTAAGTCATATATATATATAAACATTAAAGAAAGCAAACTGTCGAGATTTATTTATGAATATGAAGGAACAGAAAAGAGTAAGAAATTTCTTTACTTTGAGATTATTAAGCAATTACTGAATGATTAGGGCACTAGGGTATAACTTTTGAAGTGCCTTACTTTCCTATGTTCTAGTTGCAGTTAAACATTTTTTCTCAATCTTTACTTTTTAGGGATACCATTATCAAATTCTCAATGCACTTAACCTCTCAAGTTTTCAGGATAAGAATCTCATGGAGCAATTCCGCAGGAAGCCAGACACAAGTTTGCTCAGTTTTCTTTTTCTTTCTTTCTTTCTTTTTTCTTTTTTTTTTTTTTTTTTTGCGGTACGCGGGCCTCTCACTGTCGTGGCCTCTCCTGTTGCGGAGCACAGGCTCCGGACGCGCAGGCTCAGCAGCCATGACTCACGGGCCCAGCCGCTCCGCGGCATGTGGGATCCTCCCTCCTGGACCAGGGCACGAACCCGCGTCCCCTGCATCGGCAGGCGGACTCTCAACCACTGCGCCACCAGGGAAGCCCTGCTCCGTTTTCTTGCCAAGACCTCCCCGTATTTCTGCCTCTGCCACCCCTGGTGGCCTGGTGGGAAAGCTGCCTTGCACATCCCTCAGGCCCAAGTGGGTTCAAGACTCAACGTCTCCTACCGGGGACCCTCCCGATACCGAGGACTGGAAGTCGTTCCTCTGAACTCTCCCTGCTTCTAAGCGACCGTCAGTCAGACTGATCTGTGCCTGTGTGCTCCCAGGATTTTGGGTCGCCAACTATAAACAGTGAGTGGAGGAGAGCTGTTGCTCATCTAGTCCTCCACACGGGGACCTGTCTTGGGGCTGCAGCCCCAAGGAGGAGAACCCACACTCTGCTGAAGATGGAGGTAGCGGGGCAAGGTCGCTATGGCTGCAGGGCCTCCAGCTTCTTCCATGAACAGATGACTCAAGTGGAAGCAACTTGCTTACTTATGCACTTACTCTGCCCGGACTACTGCCTGACCCTGAGCAGACGGGCGAACATCACACATCATCCAAAATGGACAGTGGGAGCACTGCTTTCTGATTCTTCTTCACCTCGTAAACTGTCTGAATCAAAAATTTTTATTTATTCTTCCGCCAAACACAACTGATTTCCATCTACAATTATTTTTTAAGGTAAGAAACGTGAGTCAACTGAAGAAAGGCCTGTGGCCTTGAGCTAGGGAAGGGTGACACTGTGACACTCGACTGAGCCCCCGGGCTGTGGGGTTGAGCTTGGGCCGCGCAGGACTGGACCCGGGTCAGCGGACCTTCTCCAGGGCAGCTCTGCAGCACTGCACGCACTGCTGGTAGATGGTCTCAAAGTGAACGTCACTGCCGTCATAGCGATCTTCAGAAATGAGTTGTTTTTGTGGCTCGTAGCTCCCAAGTAGTTCAATTTTCGCTCTGCAGTTTTTAACTTGGTTACTTTTTCTATTCAAATCTCTACGGTTGCTTTCATCCATACGTAGTATACAGTCAAAAGCAGCGGCAAAGTCTTCTTTGGTAACCTGCCGGGCAACGTGACTCATGGGAGTACCATGCTTCTTCATGCAAGCCTGCCCCCCGATAATCAGGAGGGTTTCCTAGTTCATACGTGGACGTCGCTGCACTGTCCATCCTCCAAGTATCTGAAACGCTTTGATCAGTTACAAGTTTCCTGAAGACTGCTTCTGCAGTGGGTAATAGACAGATGTTACCCAGACACACGAACACCCCCGACTTGGTCACCTGCTCGGCCATCTTCCCCCCCTCCCCACCAAGAAGTCTTAATTAAGATTGATGCCTGAATGAATGACATTCTCGCCTTTGCATAAAAGTGAAATTAAGGACAGCAAGTCTTCAGTTCCCAGCCAATTTAATTATTATGTATATCAGAGGTTAGCAAAATCTCAGGAGAGTTGTGCCTAAGTTCAGCTTTTTTTTTCTTATGTAGTATTTTTGTTAAAGACACAGTTCTGCAGTTCATGAAAATCTTATAATTTGAGGGCCTCATTCATCAAATGGCCAAATCTGTAAGTTTAGCTAAGATATAGAAAATGGAGCTCTTTTGAGTCAGAAATTTGATCCACAATCATTACCAAATAATGTCTCTAGAATCTCTTACTTTTTTTTTTTTTTTTAAAAAATCAGAATATAAAAGTGTTTACATGTAATGGATGCTTTCTTTGGATTCTCCTTGAAATGGGATACTTTTCACTTTGCTCGACCTTTTCTTCTTTAAATTTCTTAGACTTTCTTAAGACAAGAAATTGTATGACTGTTTCCTAGTGTCTCCTATTGTCAGGGTAGGTTTTATTTATTTATTTATTTATTTTGCTGTATGCGGGCCTCTTACTGTTGTGGCCTCTCCTGTTGCAGAGCACAGGCTCCAGACGCGCAGGCTCAGCAGCCATGGCTTGCGGGCCCAGCCGCTCCGCGGCATGTGGGATCTTCCGGGACCGGGGCACGAACCCGTGTCCCCTGCATCGGCAGGCGGACTCTCAACCATTGCGCCACCAGGGAAGCCCTCAGGGTAGGTTTTATATCTTTTTTGTTTCTTTGTTCTTTTGTGCTTTTGCATTGTTTTGTGGCTTGCAATTGGTGGGTAAATATTTCCTAGAAATTTGGAGAATAGAATGATGCAAATTACTTGGAATAGAGATTAATTATTGTTCAAAGAAACCCATGCTGCACCTCAGACTTCTGAGCTCTGCCCACCTCCAGTCTTGTTATTTCAGACATGTGAGATTAAACTCATAAGACAGAATAAAAATAAGTTAAAAAAATCATTTATGGAAGTAAGGAATACTTTCTACTTAGTGTCTAAGTTGTCCATCTGATAGAAGGACATACATTAGGATATTTAATTATTAAATAAGAAATAACTCTGGCCCTTTGCATAAAATTGAATAGCCGTAGGTTGGAATTAGAGATTTTTGGCTAAACATTATTCTTTGATTAATATATCTTAACCACAGACATCTATATATCTATATTCACACTATATCTATCTATATCTCTGTTGTCTATTACTACGGGCTGAGGATTAAAAACCAAGTTATTGAACTTCTTCAACCTTAGAATTCCCTGACTTCTTCAGAGCCTAGGAAGGAGTTAGGGAACTCCATTATCCCAGGAAAGTGTTCACTTACTTTTGAAACTATTTTGTTGCTTTCTGATACATGGGTGCCTTCATTTCAGAAGCCCTTGGACTCAGTTGTCTCCATGTTTTCTTTTGAAGCCATTCTCATGATTTATAAACCACATGTTTGTGTTCTGGGCAGAGTTGATGCATTGTCTCCATACCTTACACGGAAGCTTTGGTGTCAATCACACCACAAAACCTCACCAGGATGAGATCAGTTTGTTCTGAGCAGCACAGCAACAAGAGAAACTTTCCATTATGTTCCCTTTGATTCTTTAAACAACCAAAACATGGTTCATCCATAACTACTTTCTGTGATTTAAAATACCGAGGGTTTTAACAAAAATATTTACTGAATAATACTGCAAGTTAACAACCACTTACTTCTACTTTGAGAATATTTACATTCAGGATGAGAAATTATGCTACTAGAAAAGTTTTATTTTAAACATATAAACTGCATGGAAACATACTAATGAAAATAAACAGATTATTCTCCATGGAGTTAATGTTTTCCAAAAGTTTAATGATTTAGATTTCTCTAAGCAATATAATATTTTTAAATGCAGTTCTTCATAACTAGTGAAAAATAGAATCGAAATCACAGAATCTAAATTTCAGAGTTTTAGATATTGCAATGTTTTGCTTTGGCAATTTATAATTATTACAATGTTCTATGGTAAGAAACGTCTTTGAAAATCTTTAAAAAAATGTATCTAAGGTGAGGTTAATAGAGATGAAATAAATCTTCACAAATGAGATGAAGAATTGTTAGAAATTTAAGTAAGGACATTAAAATCATAAGAAAGGTTCATACAGGAATGCTTGCCCTCAAATCCAACATTTGCAGATATGTTTTATACATTTTGGGAGACTTTTTAAAGAATATTCCAAACCAACCGCAAAGTCAACATTCTGTGAAGGATGATATAGTAATGTGAACATGTGATTGTCATCAACAATGAGCTCATTAGAAGGTATTGGGAGAAATGCAAATTTGAAAAATTTTTTGACTTCCAAGATTATATTTTAAATTTGAATTGGTTTTAAATCTTAATATTACTACAAATTATAGACATATATTAATTAATTTAACAAAGACAGTAAATTCTGTGTTCCAGGCACTGTAACAGGCATTGGGGATATAAATTAGCATAAATGTGCTATGAAGGAAATAGATTTCTATAGCAGTTAGAAGTAATTTCGGCTGTGCATAAGGAAATGAATAGCTTTCTCTTACTGAGGATTTCTGGGGGTTGGGAGGCTTCTGGCTTTGGTTCAATGGCACTGAATGATAGAACCATCCTTATGGTCATTCTTTCATGCTTGCAAATTCCAGGCATTGGCATTGTGACTGCTTTAAAGATAGGTAGACAGGGGCAGGGGCTGTGCTAATGACATCTTTTCTTTCTATCAGGGAAACAAATGCTTTCCTAGATGTCATCTAGCAAAATTCCATTTATTTATCATTGGCCAAAACTTGTCACATGCCCACTTCTAGCAGCAAAGGGAACTATAGCTGAGTATTTAGTTTTTTCAACTTCTGTGATAGAGATGGAATGGAGCAGGAGGGTGAATATCAAGTTGGGTTAGCTTGTCCATAAAGTCTACTGTAACCCCCCCCCCCACTTGAAAAGTAATAACTGATATATGATAAGGAAGCTAACAGTATTTTTCAGCAACTAGAGAGTGATATGATTGATAACCTCTTATATTCTCTAGCTATTGAGGTATAACAAGAAGAAGGGCTCTACTAGGAAGTTAGAATAAGCCTGTGAAGTAAGAGTAGAAGTTATTGCAGTAGAATTTCTGTGTATTTTTAAAGGGAAGAGGGTAATTTAAAAATGTAATAGAAGAACTACCTTTTTTTTTTTTGTCTTTGAATTTGTGGGAGTTAAATGCATATATTTTAAACATTTGTTCACTAGAAAGTAGGGAACTGTTTATTTTGGCTGCATGGGCTCTTCATTGCGGCACGTGGGCTTCTCTAGTTGTGGCGTATGGACTCCAGAGCATGCGGGCTCAGTAGTTGCAGTGCACAGGCTTAGTTGCCCCGTGGCATGTGGGATCTTAGTTCCCTGACCAGGGATGGAACCCACGCCCACTGCATTGGAAGCGTGGAGTCTTAACCACTGGACCACCTGGGAAGTCCCCGGGAACTGTTTTTTTTTTTTTTTTTTTATGTTTTCTATTCAAATAAGCTGGAGTTAGGTATTATTTTATCTTAATAAACTATAAATAGGAGGTGTTACTTCAGTTAATGGTAGAGTAGTTTGTATTAGACAAACCATTATGCAGAGAAGAATAATAAATTCTTGGTGAAGTAAAAAACATCTAGTTGAAGGCACTGGAGAGTGACCAAAAGCAGGCAGAAACAGGAGTATAGACACTTGAAAAGGGAAACTGCTCTGGGTGAGTTTTACATTTATGAATTTTCTGCCTGAGGTCATTCTCTTTGAAAGTGCCATGGAATGGCTGGAATTCAAGCAGAAATCTGCAGTCTTAATGGCTTGAGGAGTCAAAGAATGGAGTTTGATATTGCCAAGGTAGAAGATAAGTGAGGAAAAGGCTTTCTGGAAAGGGAGCTAATTGAGGTGGAGGCCCCCAAACCAGCAGATAAACCCCACTTTGATTGGTCCCTGAACTATGCATACATGGTGGAATGCAGCAGACTTGCCAGAAAGCAAAACTGAGTAGAAATTTCAGCTGCTTACAGAAGAGCCAGAGTTTGGAATTTGAATGCAATCAAGTTAACTGACTACTAGAACAAAAATCAACACTGTAGGAAAAACTGACAGAATCCAGCATATTAAAATGCATCATTCATAATGATCAGTATGAATTGAAATGTAAAGAAACAGGAAAATGTGACCCACAGACAAGATAGAAAAAGTAAAGAGAAACCAACCACAAGATGACTCAGATGTTCGAATTAATGGAGAAGTTTTTTTTTAAGGCTGTTGTAAATATTTTCATGGGTTGGAACAAAAATATTTCATAATGAATGAACAGATGGAGAATCTCAGCAGAGAAATGGAAATTATAAAATAAGACCAAATGGAAACTATAAAACTGAATATACAGTATTTGAAATGAAAAATTTGAACTGAATGGGCTTAATATGAGATTGGAAATTAGTGAATGTGAAGAGAAGTCAATAGAACAGGGGAAAAACTAAGAGGAAAAAAAAAACAGCTCAGGTCTTACAAAATGTATTGCTTAAATGATAAGAATTGAAAGTTGAAATTACTCTTTGATCCATGGGCTGAGGAATAGATGTTGTGCTTAGCAGGCATGAAAACATTAATCTCATTGTATATCTCCATCAGATCCCTCAGGTGACCTGGTGCATTGTCAATGAGCAGTAATATTTTGAAGAGAATTTTTTTTTCTAAGCAGTAGTTTTCAGTAGTGGGCTTAAAATATTCAGCAAACCATGTAGTAAACAGACGTGCTGTCATCCAGCCTTTATTGTTCCATTTATAGAGCACAAACAGTTAAGTTAGCACAATTGTTAAGGGCCTTAGAATTTTCAGAATGGTAAATTGGCTTCAACTTAAATTCACCAGCTGCATTGGCCCCTAACAAGAGAGTCAGTCTGTCCTTTGAAACTTTGAAGCCAGGCATTGACTTCTCCTCTCTAGCTATAAAAGTCCCAGATGGCATGTTCTTCCAATAGAAGGCTGTTGTGTTTACATTGAAAATCTGTTGTCTAATATAGCTACCTTCATGAATTATCTTAGCTATATCTTCTGGACAGCCTGCTACAGATTCTACATCAGCTTCTTCACTTTGCACTTTTATGTTATAGAGATAGCTTAAACCTCATGAACCAACCTCTGCTAGCTTCAAACTTCCTCACCTCTCTCAGCCTTCATAGACTTGAAGAGAGTTAGGGCCTTGCTCTGGATTCAACTTTGTCTTAAGGGGGTTGTTGTATCTTAAGGGGGTTTGATCTTCTATCCAGACTGCTAAAACTTTCTTCATATCAACAAGAAGGCTGTTTCACTTTCTTATCATTCATGAGTTCACTGAAGTAGCACTTTTAATTTCCTTTAAGAACTTTTCCTTTGCATCCACAACTTGGCTAACTTTTTGGTATAAGAAGCCTAGCTTTCAGCCTGTCTTGACTTTCAATATGCCTTACTTACTAAGCTTGATCATTTCTAGCTTTTGATTTAAAGTAAGAGACATGCAACTCTTCTTTTCACTTGAACACTTAGAGGCCATTGTAGGGTTATTAATCGGCCTAATTTCAATATTGTTGACATTAGGGAGGCTGAAGGAGAGGGAGAGAGATGGAGAAATGGCCAGTGAGTGGAGAAGTCAGAACACACACAATTATCAGTTAAATTTGCCATTGTATGTGGGTACAATTCGTGGTGTCCCAAAATAATTACAGTAGTAACATCAAAGATCACCATAACATATATAATAATAATGAAAAATTTGAAATATTGTGAGAATTACAAAAATGTAATGCAGAGACCTGAAGTAAGCAAATGCTGTTGGAAAATTTGCACCAATAGACTTGGTAGATGCAGGGTTGCCACAAACCTTCAACTTATAAAAAATACAATATCTGTGAAGCATTATAAAGCAAAACACAATAAAGCAAAGTATGCTTATAGTCTAAAATGCGTGTAACTGTAAGACTAGAATGAAAAAAAATAGTGAGAGAACACAAAAAGTATGTGAAGACATCATGCCTAAAATTTTTCCAAAACTGGTGAAAAACATAAACTAAAAATTCAAGAATTTTAGCAAAACCCAAGAAGCATAAATGCAAATAATGCCACACCTAGGAATATCATAGTCAAACTGGTGGAATCCAAAGATACAGAGAAAATCTTGAAAGTCACTTGAAAAAATTGACTCATTACATATAGAGAACAATGATGCATGTAACTGCTGACAGTGATATATACATAACTGTTCCTTATCAGAAACAATGGTGGCCAACAGACAATGAAGCAGCATATTTAAGTTCTGAAAACTAAGGAGAAAATGTTCTGTCAATCCAGTGTTATGACCAGTGAAAATGTTTTTTAAAAATGAAGGCAAAATGAAGAAATTTTCAGGCTTAAAATAAAACTGAATTAGTCACAGCAGTCCTGCATTACAAGAAATGATAAGCAAGTTCTTCAGTCTGAAGAGAAATGACTATCTAGAAACTCAGATCTACAGAAGGAATTGAATGGCACAAGAAAGAGTGAATATGTGGGTAAATATTAAAAAATTTTCTTCTTTTAATTTCTTTAAAAGACATATGACTATTTAAGGCAAAAATTATAACACTGAATGGTGAAGTTTATAATGTATGTATGTATAACATATATGACAACAATAACACAAAGTTTGAGGTGGGGAGTATAAATAGAAGTATAATATTTTTACATTTGACATGAAGTAATACAAAATTAACTCTATGTAGACTGTGAAAATTTAAGGGTGCACATTTTAATCCCTACAGATTCACCAAAAATAATGCAAAGAGATATAGCTTCTTAGACAATAAAACATTTTAAATGGAATACTAAAAATATTCAAATCAGTTAAATGAAGGCAGAAAAATAGCAAAGGAATAAAAAACAGTGCAAATAAAAAATATCAGAGTACTAGATCTAAGTGCAACTGTTTCAATAATTGCATTACGTATAAGTGGATTAACATTCCAATGAAAAGAGGTTGTAAGACTAGATAAAAAGGCAAGACTCAGTTACATGCTGTCTGAGAGATACTTTAGATATAAATACTAGATAGGCTGAACATTTTTACTTTTCTCACTTTTATTTCCTCTTCCCGTTTGGATAGATGAAGATATACCATTAAAACATTAACCATAAAGATCATATTAGGCCAAAGTGACTTCAAGTCAAGGAGTATTATCAGAGATAGAGAGGAACAAGTCATAATGATAAAAGGGTCCATTCAACAAGAAGACTTAATATTTGTAATTGTGTATGTGCGTAAGAGCTTCAAAATATATGAATCGAGAACTCAGAGAAGAAAGAAGATGCTAGGAAAATTCACAATCATGGTTTAGCGTTCTTTTTAAACACCAATCTCTCAGTGATATGTAGAACAAATAGGCAAAAAATCAGGCAGAATGTAGAAGACTTGAGCAACACTGCCAATCATTTGAGTCTATTATTATTTATAGAGCATTAACTCCAACAACTGAAGAATACACATTCTTTTTCAAGTGCATATATATTGATAAAAATTGCTCATTAGAACAGATTATCCTTAACTACCAAACAAGTCTCAATACATTTTAGAAGATTAAAATCTTACAGGGTATATTCTCTGATGACCATGAAATTGCATTAGAAATCAGTAACAATGAAAGGTTTAGAAAATTCCAAAATGTTTTAAAACTAAGCAACATACTTCTAATAACCCATGGGTCAAAGAAGAAATCACAGGGGGTTTTAGACAATTTTTAAACTAAATGAAAATGAAAAGACAATATATAAAAATTTGTTGGGATGCATCCAAAGCAGTGTTTTGAAGAAAATTTATGACTTTGAATACTTATATCAAAAGATAGAAGAGTTTAAAATGAAAGGTAAAAAAATCAGCGCAATAGAAAACAGATAAAAATAAAGAAATCAACAAAGAAAAATGTTGGCCCTTTGAAAAGTTTAATAAAACTTGATCAACCCCTAGCAAGACTGGGCTAAATAAATAAATAAATAAACAAACAAATAAATAAATAAATAAGAGAGGGAAAGAGAAGAGAGAGAGAGATAACTAAGGTACTAATATCAAGAATGAAAGAGGGGATATCCCTACAGATTCTATAGACTTCAAACAGATAAAAAGAGAGTACTCCAAACAGTGTTTTACCAGGAAGTTTAACAGCATAGATAAAATTGACAAATTCCTTGAAAAAACATAAAATATCAAAATTGGCACAAGAGAGTATAAGAAATCGGAATAGCTCTGTATATACTAAAGAAATGGAATATGTTATTACAAATCTTCCCATTAAGAAAACTTCAAACCTAGATGGATTCATTGGTGAATTCCATCAACTGAAAAAGAAATAATCCCAATCTTATACAAACTTTTTCAGAAAAACAGAGGAGGAAGAATCACTTCCCTACTTGTTTTATGGGATCAGCACAACCCTAAAACCAAAATATGAAACAAAACAAAACATAACAAAAAACCCAGAAAAGAAAATTGCTATCCAACATTCCTAAAGAACATAGATGCAAAATCATTGATATACTATGAGCAAACTAAATTCAATAACATATAAAAAGGCTAATACATCATGACCAAGTGAGGCTTGTACATGGAATGCCAGGTTAGACATTTGAAAACCGAACAGTCTAATTAATCATGCTAACAGAATGAAGGAGAAGCACCATATAATTATCTCAATTAAAAAAATTTGTGGGAAAAGTGGTCTAGCAGAGATATACAGGATATATTGGAGCTGGAAAAGGCTAGCATCTGAGGAACCAGTTAGAAGATTATTGCATCAGTCCCATTACACAGCAAGTGCCAGGATGTCACTGGTTGTACTGAGAACACAAAAGAAGAAATGGGGAATTCCCTGGCAGTCCAGTGGTTAAGACTCGACGCTCCCACTGTAGCGGGCATGGGTTCGATCCCTGGTCAGGGAACTAAGATCCCACATACCAGGCGGTATGGCCAAAAAAAGCAAAAAATAAAAAGAAGAAGAAGAAATGGACTGGAGGGGTGTTGCAGAGGAGGAATCATAGACTTTTACACCTGCTTACTGTTGTTATTCCGAAAAGAATCTGTGGCTCTTAAAATTTAGACACACTATACACAAATAATTCTGAGGAGAAATCCAAAGGGAAGGTTTGAAAAGAACAAATGACATCAGGGTTGAGTCATGAATGAATGACTCATGAATGATGTCAGGCCTGTCACCTTTGCAAGAAGGGACAGGCTCTTCTTCACCAACACCCCTAAGCTATTGTAAATTTCAGAGGCCCTCTTCAGGTTTCTCTTGATCCTGAACATAGATAACAGGTTCTTAGGAACCCCCTGCAGTTTTATCTGACTTTGCTTTTCTGCTTGAGAATAAATGTTCTTTATTCTGTTGTCTGAAAAAAAAAAATTGCAAAATTCAACACCCATTCATTATAAAAATGTTGAGCAATTACAAGAAGGTAACTTCCTCAGTCCAACAAAGAACACCTATAAATCATAAACTACATCTAACTATACTAAATGATGCAAAATTCTATAATTTTCCCCTAGCATGAGTAGCAAAGCAAGAATGCTAATGCTCACCACTTTAACAATGTCCTAGAGGTTCCAGTCAGTACAATAAGGCAAGAGAAAGAAATAAAAAGCATAAAGATTGTAATGGAAGATGTAAAATAATCTCTATTCACAGAGGACGTAATTATCTATGTAGACATTCCTAAGGAATCTCAAAGCAACTACAAGAAATAATGAATGAATTTAGAGATTTCATAGGTAAGAGATCAATTTACAAAAATCAAAGGTATATCTATATACTGTGTACAAATAGGAAACAAGTTAAAACAACATTACATTTAAAATATAAAAACAAAATACTCTGGAATAAAGCTAATAAAATATGTGAATGTCCTCTGTGCTGAAATCCACAAAACAATGCTGAAAGAAATGGAGTGGAAAAATATACCATATTAATGAATTGGAAGACTGAATTTCATTAATTGTTAATTTTTCCAACTTAATTTGTCAATTCAGTGAAATCCTGATCATAATATCAACAGAAAATTTTGTACAAATTATTCAGTTCATTATAAAATTTATATAAAAATACAAAGGTCCTGGAATATTCAAAATAATTTTTTAAATGAATGAAGTTGGAGGATTTAAACTTCCTCATTTCACGGGTTACAATAAAGAATTGTTATTCAAGAGAGTGGGGTATTGGCATAATAATAGACAAAGAGATCAATGAAACCAAATAGCAAGTCTGAAAATAGACCACACATATACAATCAATTGATGTTTAACAAAGGTGCTAAAGCAATTCTTTGAGGGAATGGATGATACACTTAAATGTAAAAGCTAAATCCCTGACATTTAGAGAAGAAAATATAGCCTGAGGTTGGCAAATATTTCTTAGAAAGCAAATATGGAATAATAAAAGTAAAATTTAAAAGTGATTAATTAGGTTTCTTCAAAATTAAAACCGTCTTCTCATCAAAATACTCTAGTAAGTAATTAAAAAGCAAGATAGGCTGGGAGAAAGTATGTACAAAACTTCTCTCTGATAAAGAACTTGTATCTAGAATATTTAACAAAATAATATAACACATATAATAAAATAATAAATACAACCAATCAATTAAAAAATGGGCAAAATTTTGAACAAACAATTCATCAATGAAGATTTATCAAATGGCCAATAAGCACTTTTTCTTTCTAATATCTTTGTTGGAGTATAATTGCTTTACAATGGTGTGTTAGTTTCTGCTGTATGACAAAGTGAATCAGCTATACATGTACATATTTCCCCATATCTCCTCCCTCTTGCGTCTCCCTCCCACCCTTGCTATCCCACCCCTCTAGGTGGACACAAAGCACCAAGCTGATCTCCCTGCGCTATATATAGCACATTTGGTTTTTGTTTTATTTTATTTTTGGCTGTGTTGGGTCTTTGTTGCTGTGCATGGGCTTTCTCTAGTTGTGGTGAGTGGGGACTACTCTTTGTTGCAGTGCATGGGCTTCTTATCATGGTAGCTTCTCTTGTTGCAGAGCATGGGATCTAGGTGCATGGGGTTCAATAGTTGTGGCACGTGGGCTCAGTAGTTGTGGCTCATGGGCTTAGTTGCTCCACGGCATGCCCTTCCTGGACAAGGGCTCAAACCCATGTCTCCTGCACTGGCAGGCAGATTCTTAACCACTGTGCCACCAGGGAAGCCCAGCACATTTGAAAATGTGTTTAATACTCATAATCATCATGGAAATGCAAACTAAAACCACAATAACATAGCACTACACAACCGTGAAATTGACCCATTTCAACTGGATGAAGTCATATGACAAATTCTGGCCAATGGGTTGGGAGCAAAAGTGACCTGTGTCGCTTCTGGGCTGGCCCATTTAATTATCAATGTAAAGCCTGTAGATCTCTCTTTTCCCCTCTGTATGATAACTTGTAACCCTTGAGATGATTATAAGCAGGATGGTTAATTTTATGCGTCAGTTTGATTGGGCCATGGAGTACCCAGATATCTAATTAAACATTATTTCTGGGTGTGTCTGTCAGGGTGTCTTTGGATAAGACAAACATTTGAATCAGTAGACTGGAAACAAAGATTGCCCTCCTTGATGTGGGTACCTCGTCCAATCTGCTGAAGGCCTGTATATAATACAAGGCTGAGTAAGAAAGAAGTCTCCCTCCCTGTCTGACTGTCTTCAAGGCAGGACATTGGTTTTCTACTGCTTTCAGACTCAGACTGGAACTTACGCATTGGCTCTCCTGGGTCTCCAGCTTGCCAACCACAGGTCTTGGACTTCTCAGTCTCCACAATTACATGAGCCAATTTCTTTTAGTAAATCAGTTTCTTTAGTAAATCATATATATATATATATATATATATATATATATATATATATATATACACACATATATATATATATATGGTTTTTTTCCTATGGAGCATTTGGACTAATACAGATTTCTGTACTAAGAAGTGGGGCTCAGCTGTAACAAATACCACAATGCACAAGCAGCTTTGGAACTGAATGTGGGTAGAGGCTGGAGGGGTTTTGAGGTGAATGCTAGGAATATGGACATTAAGGGTGATTCTGGTGAGGGCTCAGAAAGAAAAGAGGACTGGAGAAAATGCGTCCATCTTTGAGAATACATAAATAATCATGAATAGAATGTTGGTAGTAATATAGATATTAAAGGCCATTCTGATGAGGTCGCAGACAGAAATAAGGAACACATTATTGGAAACTGAAGGAAAGATGATCCTTGTTAAAAAGTGGCAAAGAATTTAGCTGAACTGTGTTCATGTTCTAGTGTTTTGTGGAAGATAGCACTTGTGAGTGGTGAAATAGGGTATTTAGCTGAGGTTATATCTAAGCAAAATGTGCTTGGTTCCTCTTGACTGCTTATAGTAAAATGTGAGAAGAGAGAAATGAATTGAAGAAGGAATTGTTAAGCAAAAAGGAAAGATTTGGAAGATTCTCAGCCTGTCCACAATGCAAAAAATGAGGAAACATTAGTAGAGAATGCCAAAAGTTTGACTGGAGTATTGCTTGATAAAAGAGATTATGGGATTATATGAGCAGAAAAATTGCCAGTTTTTTTAAAGGATATACTCCATTTATAGTTATTTAAAATATTTGATATATTCCCCGTGCTGTACAATATATCCTTGTAGCTTATTTTATACCTAATAGTTTATACCTCTTAATCCCCTACCCCTATATTGCCCCTTCCGGTTTTAACTGAAGGAGTCAGAAATGGAATGAAAGGAAGGAAGGCTATTGGACTTCTTAGATCTTACAGGACCAGACCGTAGAGTTATTTGGCTGTGAACACATACTGTTCTTCAAAACAGGGGAAGAATGGAGCCTTACGGGTGGGCCCCCTGCCTGGCAAAGTCTTGGGGACATGACCTCACCTAGCAGAGCCTTGGGCACATGACCCCATCTGACAGAGCCTTGGCAGTGCGACCCCTGTCCAGCAGGGCTGTGGAGTTGGGTCTGCTGCCTCAGTGAATCCAAAAGACAGAGCATCAAACCAAAGAGGATTATTTCCAAGCCTTAAGATCTTACGGAACTTGCCTTGTTAGGTTTTGGCCTTTCTTGGAACCCGTCACCCCATTCTTCCTTCTGATTCTCCCTTTTGGCATGGGAATATCTGTCTTATGTCTGTTCCACCATTGTATTTTGGAAACACACAACTTACATGGTTCCTCAGGTTCACAGCTGGAGATGAGTTTTGCCTCAGGTTTAGTTGTACCTCAAGTCTCACGCATATCTGATTCAGATGATATTTAGATGAGATTTTGGACTTTAAACACTGGAATGAGTTAAGACTTGGGGAGATTGGGATGGAATGAATGTATTTTGCGTGTAGAAAGATTTAAATTTGGGGGACCAAGGGGCAGAATATCATAGATTAAAGATTTATGTCCCCACAAAATTCATATATTGAAGCCCTAATCCCCAATGTGATGGTATTTGGAGGTGGGGCCTCCGGAAGATAATTAGCTTTAGATGAGGATATGAGGATGGGTCCTCTGTGATGGGATTAGTGTTTTTCTAAGAAGAGGAAGAGAGACCAGTGCTTTCTCTCTTTCTCTGTCCTATGGGGACACAGTGAGAAGGCCATCTGCATAATTTTTTCCTACACAGTCAGTGTTATCCTGTTACATTGTTAACAGATTGTATAATAATGGCTATTGTCAGCTGGTGTATTTCACCTCTGAAATGTTGACTGCTGTGTGGTGATGCCCAACAGTTGTCTCCTGTCATGCAAGGCCTGGGAGATACTGAACATCAATTTCAGTCCTGGCCAGGGACTACCCCAAAGAACTACTCTTTCACTTTTTATTGTGAAAATAGGTCATCATACTTGTTATACGCTCTGATAAGATTATTTCAGTAACTCTGGTACTTCTCAAATAAATCACAAAATTCAAGGATGTCAATGTTTTAGGTAAGGCCAATTCTTATACAGTCGGCCCTTCACATTCATGGGGCACACCTATGAATAGAGGTTGCTGACTGTAAGGAAATGGACCGTGTGCAGATTTTGGTACCCACGGGGGTCCTAGAACCAATGCCCGGCAGACACTGAGGGACAACTCTATATCATTTTCTAATATTACTATTTTTCTCTGAATTGTGTAGATCTACCATACGTATTTTCCTTTTTTATTCTCTGGTTTAGTAATTTTTGCTCAACAGAATATAAAAAATGGTATCCTAAAAAATGAGTGGCTACATCTAAGTCCTTATTTTATTGGGAAAAGTTAATGTAAGTAAGAGCAAGTCTTTTGATAATTTGTTAGTCTGCATATTTAGTGTAAAAATGAGAACTGAGTATTTTTTTAATTTTAGCCTTATATGTATGCTTCAGATGTAATCTGTTTGTTTGAAATATTGTTGGAAGTAGTTAAATTATTTGTAACAGCTGGGATTTCTGCTTTGATTTGCCAGAAATGAGGAAAAAAAAATGTTTTCTACTGAAGTCAAAGCTCATATCATTAAAAAGTTTTCCCCAAAAAACCCCTTTTCAAATTTATCATATGACTTAATGTGATATGACATAAACATAATTCCATTTCTCTTATTTATTCTACCATGTCACAGTATATCACATTAAACTGATTGCTCTTGGAAGAAAAGCTAACTTCAGAAGTTTTTTTGGTATCAACCAATAATTATTTTGCAGCAGCACAATGCTACTTCTGCCCTCAGACTTTCGAATTTTGAAACACCTTTTCTGAACTTCAGAGCAAGCTAGATAGAATTCTGTCACAAAGGTGGCTGGGATCAGCCCCATAGGAGCTTGTGATGTCCTGTGTGATATCTGGAGTGGAAAAAAGATAGTGCAGGTCACTTGAGAGGCAAAATAACTGAGTATATATTAAATAAATTCATGTGCCCTCCAAGGTATGCTAATGAAATCTGCCCTCAACAGATTGGTTCTTAGGCTCTACAATAGTTTAGGTGGAGAGATTAAAGATATTTGAACAGAAGCACAGTGAGGTTCAAGGTGCATTTCCCTTTTGACACCAAGGATGTACTTTTGAAAAGTCTGGTATATGTATTGTTTTATGCCACTGAAGTTTTAAGATTATTTGGAGTGTTTGAGAGGAACAAGGGGACACTGTTAATAATTATGCCAAGTAACATGCATAAACCTGGACTTTAAAAAGGCAAACCAGGATGTGTGTATACATTTTCTCATTTAGTTTTAAATAATTATATTTAATACAAATTGCACACAAAATAATACAAAATACAAAATTCATTACATAAAATAATTACAGAGGCACTTGATCTTCATTTAACTTTACATCAGATTTAGTGTTCAGTACATACATAGCTTTCTATGGGCTTGGCTCATCTATTTGATAAACTGAAGCCAGAAATAGATTGAAATCTTCCTGTTGTCATTCTTGTTGAGCAGATCCTGAGTGGATCCTGCTCTAAGACCCCATGGTTAAGAAGTTCATGGAGGAATCAAAAGAAGTTAGAAATGT
This sequence comes from Delphinus delphis, assembly GCF_949987515.2. Classification (NCBI taxonomy): domain Eukaryota; kingdom Metazoa; phylum Chordata; class Mammalia; order Artiodactyla; family Delphinidae; genus Delphinus; species Delphinus delphis. The sequence continues at coordinate 78,091,844 of NC_082696.1, read as the reverse complement.
GAATACCTAGAGCTGGGTTTCATTTCCAAGGATGCTGTACTTTATGAGATGGGCACCAACCCTCAACTCTTGCTTTTACTGTACAGATAGTAAGAGAAGACACCACAGGTGCCACAGAAAAAAAGCAAGTAAGAGAATCTTCAGAAATGCTTTGTTCTCTGACTTAAGAAATCCAGATTTAAGAAATGCTTCATTCTCTGATTTAAGAAAATAATTTAAATATTTTCTTTAACATAAGGCAAGGTTAATTCTTGATTAACCAGGATAATGGTAGTGAAGGAAGTTATGAATACCCAAATCTATAGTTACAATAAAACTGGTCAAGTATAATACACAATAGAATGATTGTAAAGTTACTTTATTAAAATTGCATTAGATGTTTGAAAACATTCAGTATTCTATGGATATTTTCCATATATGAAAATAATAGACATATAATAACTTAGGAATATAAAACATAGACATTTTTTGATGAAAAATGGCCAAAATTCTCTATCTGTTGAGAATGTCTGCTACTTGCTTTTTATTTCCTGTCTGACTCTCTCTCTCTGCCTCTTCCCCAGTCCCGTCCTGCCCTCCCTTCCTACCCTCTCCTTCTTTTTAATTGAATGAGACCTGAGTTGGGCAGAGACGCAGAGATATGTGTGTGCTCCTTTCCTCTCCTCTTCAGCCCTCATTTAATGCCTCAGAGGCTCCTGTCTCTGTTGTGTAGCTGTGCACTGGCTCTCTGGCTATTTGATAGAGGTGACACATTTGTGCATGGCAGTGAACACAAGTTGGTGTCTGTCATTGTGTGGGACCAGATGACAGAGGTAAGCTTCCTAATTTCGCTGTCTGTGTGTGGACGGAATAGTGACAGGGAGGGTAGGGTTGGTGAGAAATGGAGCCAGGTTGAGCCAGGGCTCTAGGTGATGTTATAACGTGGTGTAAGGGCCACTTTCTCAGCATGGTACACATGGTCTTTGGTCCTCACACATGCCCTGGTGGCAGGACGAGCCTCTGGTCAGTTTCTTACTGCAGACCTTCATGCAGTTTTCAGTCCATGACCCAGTGCCATTTGATGTTGCTCTTTATAATGCCAAAGAATTCCCACCAGTCACTAGATATCCTTTGACCTTTACCTCTACCAGATTCTTAAAGGTGACCGAGGTGCCATGAAATTGGATTTCTAATATTCTTGATGCTCATCTTTCCTTTGGTCCAGAATTATCATGTCCATATCTTTTCATTAGTTATTACAGATCAGCAACATAAATGGTAGAAACAGAGGTCCAAGTGCAGAAAACATGGTCCATTGCAGAACTTTCTTGCCCAGGGTGGCATGGTACAGGGCACACTGTCATGGGCATTGCTGCAATGTGCCGCTCTCACCGGCCCAGAGAGTGAGAGCTCTGAGAATGTGGCCAAAGCATGCATTGTCAGTGCCTAGAATAAATACGATGACAATCACTACTCAACTTAACTGCTTTTGTACGTGTGTTGTTTTATATATGTGCAAACATATATGGCATTCCCGTAGTAGAGGCTCTTCAGCGGTCTCTTTCTGTGCCTCCCCCTCCTGCCACTCCCATACACTTCCTTGCATTCATATGTGTCCTTAGTACACTACCTGTCTCACTAGAAGTAGACTTTCAGATTAAAGCTTCCTTCCTGGGGCCTCTGGGGTGAACCCCTTCTTCTCATACCTCCTCAGGGACCTCACGTGATTAATTATTTCCCAAAGGGTGGGTAGTGCTCCCACGCATACACATCTTGGTAGTGGTAGCAAATATTCAACTAAAAATGGAAGGCAATGTCTCCATTTTTCTAGTTGCTTGATATTGAGAAATTCTCTTGCTTCTCATTTGACTCTAGAACTCACGGCAAATGGACTTTTCTAGGATCCGGCTTTTCTGGGCCAGCTGCTAAGAGTAGCTTTAGGGATGTGCAGGTCACTCTGTTGACAGCTTCTCTCTCCTCATTTCTTTCCCAGCAGTTCTGAGCTATTGACAGTAGAGAATTGTCTACCTAGGGACCACTGGAGCTTCTTATCTCTTTTCTCATGGTCCCAAACACATTAAAAAAAAAAGAAGCATCCTTTTTCTAAATCTGAATCTTATTTTGTTTTGGGTAAAAAAGCATAATATAAGAGATGGGCATTAAAACAGGCAAATAATTTAAAAAAAACAACAACCACAGACTTACATATTTGAATCTTACCCTAGTGATTCAGAACATGGTTTTAGTCTTGTAGTAAATGGCTTAAATGGATTCTACTGAAGTTTAAAAACAGGCTGATCTCCATAAGCTATAATTGAGAAAAGGATTTCAGGTCACACGTTGGTCTTTGTAGCTATATACCCACACAGGGATACTACTGCCAGCAGCGCCATCTTTGCATAAAAAGAAAGACAGTATTTGTATCGTAATTAAATCTAAGAGGGATAATAATCTCAGGAGAGATTTATTATAGCCTGTCGCACTTAATTTTCTTTTATGTACCATTGAAAATAATGAAATCTTTTTTATTGAAATAAGAACACCTCAAGTAAAAGCATAGCATAGCAGGATGAAGATTGTAGAAAATGAAGATTGAGCAGGGAAAAGGAGCATGAGAAATTGAAGATAAGACCATGCAAAGAATTATTTTAATATGATTCAGAGCTGGAATTAAGATGGTGACAACGGCTCGTTGGTTACCTGATCTGATGCTCAGCTTATACATTTTATATAACGTTTCTTTAATAATCACTTCAGTTCTACAAGGTAGATATTTTTCTTCCCATACTTACAGACGAGGAGCTGAGATTCAGAGAGAGCAAAGAGCCTGAGTGACAAAGCTAGTGGGTGGGAGGATTTAGTCTAGGTCTGACTTCATGGCCAGTGTCTTTCTACTTTCTCAAAAAGCAGACTGAAGAGAGAACTAAAGAGTTGGCTTGGGCTTGCCTGGTGGCGCAGTGATTGAGAGTCCACCTGCCGATGCAGGGGACACGGGTTCGTGCCCTGGTCCGGGAAGATCCCACATGCCGCGGAGCGGCTGGGCCCGTAAGCCATGGCCGCTGGGCCTGCGTGTCCGGAGGCTGTGCTCCGCAACGGGAGAGGCCACAGCAGTGAGAGGCCTGCAAAGAGTTGGCTTACCCTGTTATCTCCAAGCTCCTCCAGCTCTCTCTACTTAAAATTTCCATGTACATTTTCTTTTATTTTTTTCAAGATTACATAATCAATAGTTACATCATGTAAAACTTGAGGAACAAATTTAGATTCGTTGAAATCATTTTAAGTGATATCACTCAAATCAACAGCCAATACTATCAGAAAACCCCATTTTAAAGGTAAATTAGCATCACCTTTAAAATTGATAAATTGAGAATCTCAATATTAAAGAACTCTTACAGTTTTCTAGTGAGTTAGAAACTCTTACAGTTTCTAGATTTAAGAATCCCCCTTTTTGAACCCTGCTACACTGTTGGTGGGAATGTAAATTGGTGCAGCCACTGTGGAAAACAGTATGGAGGTGCCTCAAAAAACTAAAAATAGAGTTGCCATATGATCCAATCCCACTCCTGGGCATATATCCATAAAAAACAAAAACAGGAATTTGAAAAGATACATGCACCCCAATGTTCATAGCAGCACTATTTACAATGGCAAAGGTATGGAAGCAACCTAATTGTCCATCAATAGATAAATGGATAAAGAAGATGTAGTGTATATATATATATATATATATATATATATATATATATATATACACAATGTGTGTATATATATATATACAATGTGTATATATATATACATTGTATATATATACATTGTATATATATATACAATGTATATATATATATATATACAATGGAATACTCAGCTATAAAAAAATGAATAAAATTTTGCCACTTGCAGCAAAATGGATGGACTTGGAGGGCATTATGCTAAGTGAAATAAGACAGAGAAAGACAAATACTGTATGATATTACTTATATGTGGAATGTAAAAAATACAGCAAACTAGTAAGTGAAATAAAAAAGAAGCAGATTCACAGATATAGAGAACAAACTAGTGGTTACTAGTGGAGAGAGGGAAGGGAGGAGGGGCAACATAGAGCTGGGGAAAAAAAGGGTTTTTAAAGGATTATATGAAATCGTGTGTGAAACTTTTAAAAATTGTAAAGCACTATAGAATTTAAAGAATCTTTCATTCAATAAAGAAACTTTTAACCTTTGATCTAAAAATAAATGCTAAAAATGTACAGTACTTATAAATGTATTACGCACAATATTAAGCTCCAAATAGTTCACATGTTTCATGCTGTATGTTATAGATATGCTAAGCTTAATTTCAAGCAGATTAAATAAACATTGAAGTGCAGAAAAAGTCCCCCCTTTTTAATAATTTCAACCCCCATTTCTCAAGCTTGAGAATCATTACATTTCTTGCTATGTGTTATGGGAACTGATTTATATTTTTTAAAATGTTGAGAGCCAGAAAGTTACTTTTCAAATACAAAACACTAAGTCACATTTTTGCTAAAGAAAGGCTTGTGTAAGCACATGCTGTTTCATTTTATCAGCCCTCCTACCAGTGTTATTGGTGAGGGTGGATACAAGACCCCTAACTGTAACATGAATGCTTGTGGCCCAGGTGGGGTGCATTGCTAGCATGCTTTTGGGTAGAAAACGGATACTGAACCCATGAGAACTTGTCCAAACTTCCCATTTCTTAAACAATGTCTATGATTTCTGAATAACTGGTTTCTGCTTTAATCTAGCATTCCACCAGGAGCACATCGTGACATCTCTGATTTATCGATCCATTTATTTCTGAGTTTATATATGGTGACTTTTGTCCAAAGTTCTAGACACTTGAATAAGCTTCAGAAAGAGATTGTTCTTAAAAACCACTCTTTGAACAAGCGTGATATAAAATGATGTAAATTTTATGTCATTAGTTCACCACAGTCCTCTAAATATCAGTTATGTGGTTTCATTTTTGTGGAATTACATATGTGTGTAAATACATTTATTTTAATCTGTATCTGCACACGATGAAAAATTACTAGTGCATTGCTGTGGACACAAGCTGGTGAATTAATCTTCCTTTTACCACAAGTGGAATATGTGCCCTGGACAAGTTAATGAATGTCTCTGAGCTTAGGTTCCCATTCTGAGTTGCTGAAAGTATATGGGGCTGGACTAACATCAATCTCTTGTCTTCCCCCCGTCCCTTTACCCTTGTCAAATGCTATGCACGTTTCCATTCCTCTGTTTTGGATATCACTGATTCCTCCCTCTGGAATACCTTCTCCTCTTTCCTGGATCCTACCCATGATTTCTTTTAGAGCATCAATAAGAAAGGAAATGCTCCAATGAGAAAGTACAAATTATACATGGATCATTGGAAGACAAGTGTAAGTTAACTAGACTTTAGGCCCTGAAATGGTGTCATTTAAAGATCAAATACCTGCTGAGTAATTGCCATGTGCCACACCCTGAGCTCAAGATAGGACTGGAAAACCAAACGCCAGCCCTCCTGTTGCTAACCAGGCAGCGTGGAAGACAGTGAGTGAGTCAATAGAAGTTTATGCAGTTCCTCTGTGGAGTCTTAAAGGATGGTATAGATAATATTTTCTGAAGTGATGAAAGAGGAAGAATTTTCCTGATAGTCAAACACAAATATTCAATGAAGTCCACTGGGCCATTGCAGAGATCAAGTGATGAGTTAATATTTGTCTCTACCTTCACCAGCCAGAATGACATCTTACTATGAATTAGAGTGCTTATTGCTGAATCTAAGGCAGGCAGACCACCTAACCCAATCTAGCAACTAAAAATTACTTACATTTTTATCAAAGAGATAAATGCACAGAGTTTAAAAAACAAATCATTCTTCAAAGTTTATAAGAAAAAACAGCAGCCTCTTACCAGACCCCATCCATCATCTAGTTTCTCTGCTAGAGGCAACCGCTGGTGAATACTTTTACCTTTAAAAGTAGTTTATTCTGGTATTTTTCTACATATTCTAAAATAATATACTCATATTGTTATTATTCATCTATCAGTTTTAAGTATTATGTTGACTAATTAAAGAAATGGGGTTTACTCTTCTAGTAACACCACCTTGTTTCACCTTCCAAATTGTTAAATCACAATTACTGATTAAATCAATATCCAGTGTTTACATTCTTATGACATTATAACAGCATATTACTGCTAAGTAAAGTGGTGTTTTCTAAAGACATTTGCTTTTTTATACAATTTTGTTTTCCCTGGAGTTATTAATTGCTTCATATTTTTATATTCCATATTTTGCTTAGTTTTCTATGTATCTATTTCTTCCTAGATATTTAAGATCAGATTCAGTTAGAGTGACAGAAAAAAATAGCAGTGGCTTAAATAAGTAGAAGTTTATTTATCCTTGGAAAACAGAATCTGTAGGTGAGCAGTTGAGAGCTGTCGTGGCAGCGCTGTGGTCATCAGTGTTTAAGTCTTCTCCTTTTATCTTTACTGCTCTTCCATTTTCAACACGTGGCTTGTACCTTATGATTCAAGATAGCTACTCAAGTTGTATCTAGTTGCCCACCTTACATTCAGAAGCAGAGAGAAAGAAAAAAATAAGAGCATATCTCCTTTCCCCTTTCTTATTTTGTTCTTGTCTCTTGTGACTTGATAACTATCTTTAGTGTTGTTTCGATTCTTTTTTATTTTTTCTGCACTTATCTATTATAGATTTTTGGTCTGTAATTACCACGAGGTTTTTGTATAGCAGTCTCTCTCTCTCTATATATATACATATGTATGTGCTTAAGTTGCTGATCTCTTAATTTCAAATGCATTTTAGATACCCTGCATCTGTACTCTCCTCACTTCATGATTACTGTATTTGATGTCATATTTACATCTAATTGTTTTGTGTATCCCTTAACTTATCATGGATACAAATGATTTTACTATTTTTGTCTTTTAACCTCCCTACTAGCTTTTTTTAAGGGGATTTTTAAAAAATTAATTTATTGTATTTTTGGCTGTGTTGGGTCTTTTTTGCTGCGCATGGGCTTTCCCTAGTGTGGTGAGCGGGGGCTACTCTTCGTTGCAATGCACGGGCTTCTCACTGCAGTGGCTTCTCGATTTCTTACCTTTACTGTATGTTTGCCTTTGCTAGTGAGATTTTCCATTTTGTAATTTTCTTGTTTCTAGTTGTAGCCTTTTCTTTTCATTCCTTTAGCATTTGTTGTAAAACTTGTTTGGGGGTGTTGAATTCTATCAGCTTTTGCTTGCCGGTAAAGCTTTTGATTTCTCCTTCAAATCTAAATGAGAGCCTTACTGGGTGGAGTATTCTTGGTTGTAGGTTTTTCTCTTTCATCACTTTAAGTAAATTGTGCCACTCTTCTGGCCTGCAGAATTTCTGCCAGAAAGTCAGCTGATAGATAGCCTTATGGGAGTTCCCCTGTATGTTAAATATTTGTTGCTTTTCCCTTGTTGTTTTTAATATTCTCTCTTTATCTTTAATTTTTGTCATTTTGATTACAATGTGCTATGGTGTATTCTTCTGTGGGTTAATCCTGTATCAGACTCTCTGTGCTTCCTGGACTTGAGTGACTGCTTCCTTTCCCAGATTAGGGAAGTTTTCAGCTATTATCTCTTCAAATATTTTCTCAGGCCCTTTCTCTCTCTCTTCTCCTGGGACCCCTATAATGTGAATATTAGCACACTTGATGTTGTCCCAGATGTCTCTTAAACTGTCCTCATTTCTTTTCATTCTTTTTTCTGCTCTGTGGTAGTGATTTCCCCTACTCTCTCTTTCAGCTCACTGATCCATTCTGCTGCCTCATTTAGTCTACCATTGATTCCATCTAGTGTATTTTTCATTTCAGTTATTGTATTCTTCAACTCTGGTTGTTCTTTATATTTTCTGTCTTTTTGTTAAAAGCTTCTAATTTTTTGCTTTGTGCATACATTCTTCTCCCAAGTTCTTTGATCATCTTTATGCTCATTACTCTGAACTCGTTCTTTGGTAGATTGCCTATCTCCACATCACTTAGCTCTTCTTCTGGGTTTTTATCTTTTTACTTCATCTGAAACATTTTCTCTGTCACGTCATTTTGTCTAAATTGTTATTTGTATTGTTATGTATGTGGTAGGTTAGCATGTCTCTCAACCTTGGAGTAGTGTCCCTCTGTAGGATACATCTTATGCATCCCAGCCGTGCACTCCCCGCTTGTCATCCAAGGGCCAGGGACCAGCTGGTCCCAGGGTAGTGTCTGGCCTGCATTTGCGGACTCTGTCTGCAGCCTTCAGGACTGTAGTTTTCTTGCTTCTGCCTTGTGGTGGGTGAGGCTAGTCTAGAGGCTTGTGCAGGCTTCCTGGTGGGAGAGGCCAGTGCCTGCCCATTGGAGGGTGGAGATGAGTCCTGGGCACTCTTATGGACAGGGCTGTGTCTAGGGGCATGTCTAAAGGTGGCTGAGGGCTCAGAAAGTTTGTAGGCAGCCTGTCTGCTGATGGGTGGGGATGTGTCCACACCCAGTTAGTTGTTTGGCCCGAGGCATCCCAACACCAGAACCTACAGGCTATTGGGTGGGGCCAGGTCTTGGTGATAATGATCCAAGCAAGATGTCAGTCTCTGGGAGAGTTCATGCAGATAAATACTCCTGATAGAGCCGCCACCAGTGTCTATGTCCCCAGGGTGAGCCACAGCTGCCCCCTGCCTCCCCAGGAGACCCTCTAAGACCAGCAGGTAGGTTTGGCCCAGGCTCCTATCGAATTACTGCTTTTGCCCTTGGTCAGGTGCATGTGAGATTTTCTGTACACCCTTTAAGAGTGAAGTCTCTATTTCCCCCAATCCCTTGGAGCTCCTGCAATCAAGCCCAGCTGGTCTTCAAAACCAAATGTTCTGGGGGCTTCTCTTCCCAGTGCCAGACCCCTGGGCTGGGGGGCTGATGTGGAGCTCAGAACTCTCACTCCTGTAGGAGAGCCTCTGTAATATAATTATTCTCCAGTTTGTGGTTCGCCCACCCCAGGGGATATGGGATTTGATTATATTGCAAGTGCACCCCTCCCACCATCTTGTTGTGTTTCTTCCCTTATGTCTTAGTTGCAGAAGATCTTTCCTGGTAGGGTTTTCAACAATGTTTGTTTTGCAGGTGGTTGTGACTTTGGTATGCTCGTGAGAGGAGGTGAGCTTAGGGTCCTTCTACTCCGTCATCTTGGCTGCTCTCCCCAAGCATATTTCCTTTCTTTGAGGATACTTCCCAGGAGTTCAAACATCACTTCCACTTACATTCTGTTAGCCAGAGCTTAGTCCTATAACTGCCCCTAGGTGCAAAGAAAGCTGGGAAACATCCTTCTTATTCCAAGAAGGTATGTGAGTAAGAATATGAGAAAGGAAATTGTGGGACACTTAGAAGTTCTGCCACATGTCCCAAATATTCCAATAAAATTGTAGAACCTTCCAATGCTCTATTTCACAGACTTAAACACATTAGATAATCTGTCAGTGTCTTTACCTCTGAGACTTGCCTCTGGGAGACTTCAATTCCTTTACTCCACATTGGCCTGATTACTCTCTAGGCCTGGTAGCAGCCTGGAAATTTCTTCCTGAACTTTCTCTGCTAATATCCCATCTGACAGCTCTTGTTTTCTAGATTCTATGTGCTCTTCCTTCTGTTTTCTTGCTCACTTTGTCAAAGCACATCCTTCAGTAGTTTCCTGAGAAAGGGTACATAAAAAGTACGTTTTTTTGAGATTTGGCACGTGTGACTATGTCATTATTCTATCCTCAGACTTGATTGAGATTTCACTGGTTACAATATTCTAAATTGAAAAGTATTGTTAGTCAAAGTTTTGAAGAGAAAGATTAGGAAATGAAATTAACCTCAAGCATTTTTGGAAGATGGGAGGAAACCGCATTGTTTTAAAATGTCACTGAATTTCCCCAACGAAACACACAGAAAAACTAGAATTGGAAAACTAACAAAACTAGTTGACAAAACAGCAAAATATGACCAAATGGGAACAAACCACTAATAGCTCCATGTGGTATCAGAAGCAATTCAAGAGGAAGAGCAGGGAAAACAATGAGATTTTGATAATCCAGAGACCTGGAGAATACCACTACCACGATCAGGTACTCACTGGAAAGCTTCACAGGCAATTCTGAAGAGAGCAGCTGAAACAGAGAGAACGATTCCATCTTAAGTCGAGTACAAGGGGGTTACAGGAAATTCTGATGCTGCTGGAGCAGTTTGGTGGCACAACCTCAGAGAGACGAATTTTTACAAGTGACTTTGCAACACAGTGATTTGACTATACATTCTTAGCTCTGTGAAGACCAAAGAAGTGCAAAAACAGCTTAAACTATTACAGTTCTCATAAAGATGATGATAGTGTTAGTATTGTTACTCTTGAATAGCTTTGTATGCATATGAGACAAAACAGATATTAATGATGTCAGTGTCCTTTAGAATAGATATTTTGTTATTGTTGCTGTTATTATAGAAGGGAAGGAAATATGTAAGAGTTAACAGGAATAAGTAAAAAACCAATATGTTGAATTTTAATTGAAATTATCAATGATATATTATTGTTGTATTATATCATGATGTATTTTGTCTGAAAAATTACATATTACATATTTTCCAACTCTGTCAACTGAAAAAGTCTAGACACAGTGAGCAACCCAGTGTCTTTGTATCCACCTAGCACCCAGATTATTATGTTCTTTAAATGCCATTTCTTCTGAAAGAAATCAGAAAGCTCGGAGAAATGGCTTATTCCAGATCTGGGTCAGGAAATATAAAAAATAAGCCTGGAATTTTTTTATTATACTGGAAAGCAAGGAAGCTGAAAAAACTATCGGATCACATCACAAGGACTTGGGGCTTATTTAAAAAGGGTTACATGGCCAACGATGCAATGATTTGGGCATCAGTAAGCATAATAACCTCAATGGATTGAGACACATGAACACATCAAATATACTTAAAGTCATAAGTTCATATAAACCCCCCTAATTCATTGGTTACTATTGGAAGGTACCAGAAAAGAAAATTATTTTGAAAATTGGTAAATAGAGAACAATCAAGAATTTATCTTGCCTTTCCAATAGGAACCATGTCAGGTAACTAAACAGTTGATAAGAGGACATTTATTTTTCTTTTTATATAACTATTCCAGATAACAAGTTAAGAACAAAGAAAAACAAGAAAAACTAGAACAAAAGTAGTGGTGTTTTGCAATCACCAGTGAATGAATGGATGCAGGCAATGCTCAGCAGTGGCTGCTAACATCATCTTTATGTAGCTCTTGATTGAAATACAGAACACAACCTATGACGTAGTCAAGCTGAAAAACTACTTGAACCTAAATCTGTTCAAACCTCATGATCTCATGACCAATTTACAGGACTGACAAGGGAGAGAGGAACACAATAACTGACACCACAGAGAGGCAATCAGCAAAATCCAGGAATGGGAAGCTTTGAAGGAAAAATGACTCAGTTTCTTCAACAAAAATTTTACAAGGGATAAAAGAGAGATGGAGAGGAAACCTATTGATTAACAGAGATCAGAGACATATTAACAATGGCAATGTATGAATTTTACTTACATCCAGATTCAAACTGTTAAAAATAAAAAAGAAGAACATTTTGAAGATAATTATGGAAATGTGAACATTGACTTATTGGTTATTAAAGAATTTTGTGTAATTATTTGGGGTAGAATAATAGTGTTGTGATTATGTTTTAAAATGGGTGTTTTTTCTTTTTAGATATGCACTGATATATTTACAGATGATATATGTTGCCTAGATTTTATTCAGACTTTTCAGAGAGAAGGAGAAATAGGTGGGGGTAAAAAGAAACAATATTTGCAACGAGTAAATAATTGTGGAAGCTGGGTGATACGTACATTGAGATGCCTTATACTATGCTCTCTACTTTTGATATTTCCATAATCAAAATTTGTGGCTGTTTTCTATTGTCTTCCAATTTCCAGTGATGCTTTGATGAAGTCTCACACCATTCTTGCCATCAGTGCTTTGTATACGGCCTTTTAAGTTTTTCTCTAGAAGCTGTTAGGCTCTAACCCTTATCCATGGTGTTTTTAAAATTCACAATGATGTGCCTTGGTCTGGGTCTTTGTTCATCCATTGTACCAAGCACTTGCTGAAATTTTGATCTAGAAACTCAGTTTTCAGCTTTGGGAAGTTTTTCTATTATTATTTATTTGATAATTCAGTTTTACCTGTTACCTATTTTTGTGACACTTATTAGTCATGCCAGATTCCTGCAGTGACCTGCTTACATTTATTGTTTCTTACCTGTTACTAATCTCTTGTTCTTTAATTCTGCTTTCTGGAAAAATTTTAATTTTATCTTTCAATCCTTGTATTAGATGTTTTTCTTTCTTCTATCATAATTGTGATTTTAAAGAGTTTTTTGTTTTTATCTGGTACCTTCTTTATTGTCTTCTCTTTTTTTCCCCTTACAAATGAAATAATTTTATGTTTCAGAGGTTGATTAAGAAGTTTTCTTCTGCTTTGCATAGTGTCCATTTTAATTTTGTATTTTCTTTTGAGGGTGGAGAATACCATTTCATGTTGGAGGCTTTCCTCAAATATCTGGCAATCTTTGCCATTTACATTTGAGAATGAGGAACTAAAATTCATAGGACTCATAAGATCAAGAATGTTGCTGTTTCATCTTGGGATCATTGAATGTCAGTCTTGGTAGCATTTTCTCTTGAATCCACCAGTCTCTTTCTGGAGAGTATAGCCCTAGCTCCCGCATTCTGGGAGCCAAAGGATGGGAGGTGAAGGAGGAAGCTAGGCATCTCCCTGTTCTGAATGTTAACTTTCATTAAATCCCCTTGACTTTAGTAGGTATGTTTCCTTCAGCTCTTCCTGATATTTTTAAATACACAGTCCCTGTTTTGCACACTCTCCAGAGAATAATCATCCTGTCTCCTGGGCTAGGGAAGATGATCTAGATCTTTGATTCCATCCCTGAGACTTTCAACTAGCCCCACCTTCTCTGCCTTGAGATGTTCCTGAATCCTCTAATCCCTGAGACTGTTGGCCTCACCCTCTGTGTTTTCAGAAGTACTAGAATCATCTAATCCCTGAGCCTTCTAGACCAGGAATAGTAAATACATTTCAACATGTGGGTGCAACATTTAACTGATAACGTGTCTCTCCGAAACTGGGTTGATATAGATTCTCTTTGGGTAAGGTTCATGATATGATGGTTTAGGACCAATGGGCTTGCCAAGTGAAGGTTTTGAGGCAAGGGTTTCAAAGAGAGTCTTGGAGAGTGAACAGTGATTTGATGGCATCAATTGAAAAGTTGAGCAGTTTGATGGTCATTTATTTGCAACTCTTTCTTCCCGGGCAAAATTGCTTGGAGTAATAAAGTCATGTTGAAGAACACAGCCCAAGAGTAGTGGCATATTATTGAAGACAGTACACCAAAGGGTGTAGATGTTTTCATTTCTCACTAATAATAGTAAGATGAGATGGATTCAAAATAGCCATTCCAGGAATCTGGAAGAAAAATACTGATTCTTGCTTTTGTTAGGCAGGATTGTTTCAGTTATACTACAGTAAAGATTCTCAGATCTCAGTGGTTTAACATAAGTTGGTGATGCTGCAGTCCCTTATGGGTTGGTAGGAGACTGCTTTCTATGGACCTTGGCTGATAGAGGTTACACCATCTTTCAGCGATTCCCTCTTAAACTCATGGAGAAGGTGAGGAGAGGAAGAGAACTTTGCACCTGCAGTTAGGTCTTTTGGTCAGGAATTGAAGCATACCACTTCAGCCCATAGCCTACCAGCTGGAACTAGTTACATGGCTCTTCCTAATTACTGAGGGGCTGAGAAATGTACTTGCTCAAGTACTCGTGAAGTAGAGGTGAACAACGGTCAGTTTATCACATTGCTTAAGAAAGAGTTGAAGAGTAATTACACCAATAGAACAGCACTTTAAATATTTTTACATTTCTTAAGTACTGAGCTGTGTTTTTTATTGATGTCCAATTCTCATGGATTGCTGTTCATATTAAAACCCCAGTCTCAGCTTTTATAGGCAACATTCTAAGAAGTCTTTCATCTCCCATGGACGAAGACATAAGGATAATAACCCAGAGTTATTTATTCATTTTTAATAACACTGTCATTACTAGGCTTATGAATTAGATATTTTGCAATAACTGGGAAGGTAGGACATGAAAAGAATGGTGAAATTTATATTGCAAAATATCTAAACTTGGTTTAGTCTCAAAGGAGCCTCCTATCTCCATCTCTCACACTAAATACGCTTGTCTTATGGCATTTCCTTCATTAGGCTAGTAAATGTTTTTCCTTCCATCTGGACTCAATTTTGAGCTATGTCACTGATGACACTGTCCAGACTATAATGCAGATGGGATTAGAGAAAAGGAATGTCTATAATCACACATGCAGGCACTCTTACACAACAGAAGACCTATAATCCAACTAGTCTTATGTAATATGCTCCATGTGTTTGAGCACAGTGTGATATGGGTTTTATTGAAGATTTACCTACTTGTTTTTGGAACAGTATGTACTTTGCATGCTAGACAGCATACACTGTTAACAGTGTATATTTTTGAAATTACATGGTATTAGATTTATTGTTCACTGTCCCAGAAAAAAATATAAAACATTTCCCTTTTAAACAGAGCTAATAGCTAAAACTTTTGAGTACTTATTATGTGCCAGAGAGTAAGTGCTTTGTATGGATAACTCATTAAATTCCCAACACAGCCTTATTATTTACCCACTTGGCAGTGGGGAAATAGACTCAGGGAGGCTGAGTCACCTGCCCTGGCTACGTAGCCGAAGTGGGTTCTGGCCCAGGCATTTGACTCCAGGACTGGAACTCTTAGCCATGGCCAAGCTCCTCCAGTCAAAACTTCCTTATACGCATCTTTGGCAACTGGGTGTTCCATTGGAGTTTTATGAAAAGTGGGATTAGTATAGAGCATGGTATTTAATTGTAGAGAACACTGAATGTTTTAACAATATTTTCTCAAGCTCTGTAATTCCAAGATCTTACAGGAAGCCCAAAATGGATTTTTTAAATACCCAACCCTGATTCAAGGTAAGAAGATTAAAAAACACAAGATGTGGTTTGTAAGGTTGGAAGTTATACTCTAAGATTGAGGGTTAAGGTTCAAATGATACTTAAACAAACAACAACAACAAAAACCCTTCTGACTCTGCCTGGTTTTTAGTTCTGACTCTGTTATTCTGTTTCTATATAGTCTTTGATAAGTTAAATTCATTCAGTTTTAGTTTCCCTGTCTGAAAACTAAAGTTATAACTGCCATAAACACCTCACTGAATTGTTGGGACATCAAATGTAGTGACAGGGGTGCTTCAAAACCCACATGTAGCACTCTCCTTGTTCTCCTTCCTTCCCTCATCCCCTCCCTTTCTCCTCCTCTTCCATTTCTTCCGCATAATTTGGACATATTTTCTTCTAGCAGTTGTTACCAATGGAACTTAGGAATACCTTTTGACTGAATTTATGTGTATTAAGATGAAAATATGGATGAGATCTATGGAATTCCTACATTTTATAAAAATGTTAGCAGTAAATTATTTTGACATGTTTTTCAGAATTGAACAGTTGTTTCATTGACACATCTAGATGTTTAGAGTCTGTGTAAACATAGCCCAAAGCAGTAGAGAATTGAGGCAAAATTGAGGTATTTACGGATCATAAAATCTCTTTATTACACTCTTAAGCTGAAAATTAGTTAGCTTAAAATAAATTTGAAAAAACTCAATTCAAAAAATTTACTAAATCAATTTATTAAAATTTTGTTTCTTCTAAACTATTTTAAAAGTTTTTGTAAATTATGGAGTGACATTAACAGGTTACAATGATTCCTGCAAAATTTTAATCAGCTGTTTTATAACAGCAGTAGAAAACATTCAACCTACCAGAATCAAAGATCACAGAGTTTTAGCTACTATGAATGTTTTTAAAGTTCAGAAAAGTATATTTTAAAGTCAGTAAAAATTTTTTTTCAAAGCTTAATATGGATTTTTTTTCAGTTTGTGTTAGTTTGTCTAGTTCATATTTTGTCCAGTTCATATTTGTCTAGTTCATATTTTCAATAATTTTTCATTTTCCTAAAATTTTAGCATTTTTATGATTTTATTTTCAATTTCCTAATTAGAATATCAAACTTGATTTATAACAATTACCAGGTAAAATTTATTATTAATTCCTAGTACATTTCATATTTTATCTTTCTGTATCTGGAGATTTTTAAACAATTTATTTTTTTGAAAATTCCTTTATCATTTTATTCATGATTATTAAATACAAAATTTTAGGTACCAATCATACAATTATTTCTATTTCTATTTCACTTCTTTTCTGTTGGATTAAATATTCTCACACTTTCATTTACACTTTCTTCCCTCTTCTTTCTGCAAACTTCTACAAGCTGATTATCTCAATTGCTCCTTGCAAAGAAAATGAAAAGTTGAGTGTTGTAGTGTATGGGTATTGTTTTAGTTACTTCTGATTTATTTGGATGTTTTTGAGTATCATTTCTATTGTTTCAAACTTTAACCACTTTTAATTTTTCTTTTCATCAAGCCCTCATAGACCACATGTGTCAGAATGTCTGGAGGTAGAGCCAAAGCATTACTGTTTTTCAAAAGTTCTGTAGGTGAGTCTCATTTGCAGCCAGTGTTGAAAGCTACTGACTGGAATGATGATTTTCATTATGTCCAATTTGTAAGATCCTTTCTCAGTAGAACCTGTTCTTCTCATTCAGGAGGCTCTGTGAACTAGTACATGCTTGGCAACCAGGTAAGAGGCTGAGAATTCTCATTACAGTGATGGGAATGAGATCTTGAATTTTTCCATTTATAAATATTAAGGTGCACCAGCAATGATTTTGTTCCTAGGCAGCCATTGCCACAGATTCCTGTTGGTCAAAACTGATTACTGCCTTGTCTGTACAACTGATATGGCTCTGGTGGTTAGGCCCTCCCACCTGGCCCCTGTCACCTGATCCTATGATTGCCATTAAAGGGAGACCCATTCATCTGCAACATCTCTCCCCGTCATCTATGACCTGCAGGAGACAGACATCACAGAGCTTTCCCTCGCCACTGCATTTCTTAGTGCCTTCGTGAAAAGTTGTCCCCTGAGCCCTCCAGGGGTTATGATTAGGGAGTGACTGAACAGGCTGTACATAAATAGGTCCAGGCAAGCATTCTCATCTCTGTGGAATTCTGGACTCCTTCCTCTACAGAATGTCAGGGATTTAAGTTCCGGTATTTCAATCTCACTGATTGTAAATGTCAGTTGAGTTCAAGCTCAATTCATCAACATAGCAGACTATTATTGTTACCCATATACATTATGGGTAAATCCGGAATCCTGGTGATTGTATTATATCTATTTATTTGCTCCATTCTAATGTAACATTAGAATTTATCCATTTTTATACATGCTCCCCAGATTCCTGCTGATTTATGTTGTCAGGATCCTGCATTTCTTTAGGAGAGCAGGCTCTCTCCATCTGGGCCAGGCCTTAGTCCTCCCTGACTAGGCTATACTGGTATTCAGCTTTCACTGTGGACCTGGAGACAATGAGGGATGTTGTGGATAGGTCCTCAGGGGAACAGGCATTTCCTTGTGAGTCAGCTGCCCTGGTGATAGCAGGGGAAGCTTGGTTCCTCCTCTGCCAGGAGGGATGGGGCTGCTTCTGTTGGGAGGAAAAATCCAGGGAGATATGGGGACTCAAAATTCTCAGCCTTATCTTGTCTGCACAATGTCCTCATCCCATGTCTCAGGGTCCCACTCCTTCCCCAACAGGAGGATACGAGATATGTCAAGGTTACACATTTATGTGGTGTTGCAACTCCTAAACCCTTACATTCAGGCTTTGTACTTGATCTTTGACCATATCTGCTGTGGATACAGATAAGGAACAGTTTTATAGCTGCAATAGAGGCTTTCTAATTTTTGACCTGTGCCCTGTAGCTTTCAATTTGTCTTTCTCTTGTGATGTTCTCTAGGATTATCAGAAGAAGCTATCACATGATACGGTTTTTATAATGGTCCATTATCATCATAGCAACTAACACTGCAGTCACTTGATCTCTCAGTGCCTTGGTCTCCACCTACACCGTCTTCCACAACACCGCTGATAATTCGAGTGAACATGAGGCTACTTTATGCCATGGATTACTCTCCCTCCCCCACAACGAAATAAGGTCATCTATATGCCTACTAAATATGTAAGCAAACCTATCCTAAAATCCAGTTTTGAGGTTTTGTTTGAGGTTTTGTTACCAGGGCCTTCCCTGGTAACAATTACTATAAATTTTATGATCCTGAAAGAGAATAGATGCTGTGTGCAAAGAGAGTGATTTTGCTGCAGGCAAAGAGATGTGATTCTGGATTCAAATCTGGTCCAGGATTTTTTTTTGAAAAAATGTGAAACATGTTGAATAAGATCTGCAGTTTAGAAAATAATACTGCATTAATGTTCATTTTTTCCCCTTATTTTCATAATCATTCTATGGATATGTAAGAGAATGTCCTTGGTCTTTGTTTTTAGGAAATACATACTGAATTATTAGGGTAGAAAGGGCATCAAGCATTTAACATACTCTTAGATAATTGAGAAAAAGTAATAAAAGTTTTATACAAAGAGAGAGAGAACTAATGTGTATGATGTTAAACATTGGGGAATCTGAGTGAAAGGTATACAGGGGTTCCTTATATTATTTTTGATTTTTAATGATATTTAAATATGTCTTTATATAAAATAAAATAAAATGTTAGAAAAAGGAGGGTTGAATGAAGAGAGTTTAATAAAGGGACAAAGACAGGGCAAGATTAAAGGGGTGGTGAAGCATCCAGGGTTGGCAACAGGAAGAAACTGTTACCTACTCCGGGTCTGAAAGAACAAGTTGACTGAGGAGTTACCAGAACCCAGAAAAGCCTGCAACTGTTAGAGGAGTGCAACCTAATAGGAGCTTCCAGCCTGTGGCCCAACAGGGAAGAACTCAGGGAAATTGCCCTTGCCTTCTCTTCTCATCCTCTATATCGGTTCAGGGCCTTCAAGAAGCAGACATCAAGATGGAATTGGCCGTGCAGTAGATTTATCAGGGAAATGCCTGTGAGAGAAATAGAGAGGGTGCCTGAGGAGGCTGTGAGTCATTAGGCCACCATCTAAAGCCTGTAGGAAGGAAGATTTGGTAGGACAAGTCAGACTGCGATACAGTTTTAATAAAGCCTTGAAAAAGCCATTGGGAAGTCCTCAAGTAAAACTATCCATCAGAGGAGTCCTAGATCTTGTAGGCATGAACCTCCCTTAGGTTCTCTGTTATGTTCAATGACTGCCAGGGTGTAGCACATGGGAAGTGCGGGGCTGGATTTTAGAATGCACCAGCTGGCCCTGCTGTTGGAGATCTGAGAGGTGCATTTTTATAGCTGTTATACTCTCCATTGCCCAACCCATCGAGAGCTAGAGGGCAAAGGACTCAGGTTAATCTGGTTGATAAAAGTCAAGAGTCAACCTAAAGAAGGTTGGGGAAAGTTGGAGTAGGATGGAGCTGGATGGATCTTCAGGGTCCAACAGAGTCCACTGAGTCAAAAAAAGAGAGGAATTTTCAGGCAGATGTAGGGCCCTAAAGACCATCTGTGTAGCTGTTCTTAGAGGTTGGGTGCAATTAAGAGGTCAGGCAAGGTACAACCAACCCTTTGCTATTGAGGTTTGAAAAGGAAAGAAGGAAAATTGCCTAATCCTGGCAGTGATGAAGACTATGGGGAAGGAAAGGAGACAAATATTTCATGTGTGGTATGGCTGGCAGCCAGGGGAATGGCGACGTAAGAAAAATTTTAAAATAACACGAGAGCTAAAATTTGTGACACTAAGAACCCAAGTGAGGTCAACTCACTTGAGTGAGCCAGACAGCAGAGCAATGGATCGTCCTCCCTCAGAGAACTGTGGCAACCTGTGATGGAAGATGGGCCAGTGAGCATTCTCACACTGAGCATATTCTAAACCTATTAACGGCTATTTTGCTAAGGGGACGAGCTTAGAACATTGCCCCATTCTGGGACAGCAGGAAAAAACAGTGGTGGATTGATTAGAATCCAAGCTCTCCCTGTCTGCCTGAGATGCTGAGTTATGTCATCAACTCTGGACAGCTTGTCTGGTGTGGAGATGATTCCAGACCAATGTTGAGACCTTTAAAATTTCTCTAAAAAAGTTTGAAAGTAATTGACAAGCTTGGGTGCAAAAATGTTTATATCTTATATTGTGCTCAAATACAAACAATGGTCTCACCCCCAGTGATAGACTAGAAGGGACTTTTTAGGACTTTTTCTACTTTCCATACAAGAAGCCTGAAGGAGAAGAAAAATGAGTAGGTAACAAAGTAAGTGGCAAAGCCAGTTGATAAACGAAGTTTCTTGAATCTTATATGACTACTTATTTAGGAAAGTCATGTGGGGTCACTAGGGAGACAGGATATGATGGTAAGAGGGGGGACAGAGTACAGTTGTCACAGAGAGAGAGAGAGGAGTAATTGATTGTCCAAGAAGATGTAATTAAATAGAAAGAGATGCAAGTTGAAAAGAGAAAAAACAACAACAATAAACTCCAAAAAACACAACAGATGCTGGAAGCTTTTTTCTTCCATGAAAGGACCCATGATATAGTGTTTCCAAAACTCAGCCCCTTTCTATAAAAGAAAGAAAGATAAATGTAAATCCTCTGTCACTTCAGTCTTACCACCACTGTAGTGATGCATTATCTAATTTCTAAGCTTTTCTACTGATTTGGGGAAGTAAGCATTTTTTATAATAAATTTTATGATATTTCAATAGTTAGTACCATTTTGAGAATTAGCCCTACTTTGGCAACTCTTTCATTAATGAAAAAAGGATTACCCAGTGAATATTTTCTAAGATTTATAACAGATGGGAGTAGCAAAATATTAAAATAATTTAGCGTCCTAACAAAAATACCTATGAAAATTTACAGCTTTGATGTTCTGTGACACTTTTTTTTGGAGGACAGGGTGTAATTTAACACACATGCTTCTTATTATAATACTTATTTTAGATTTGTTTAGCAAAATTCCTGACCATAATTTTTCCTAGCTGAGGACTTCACTTAATTATATATACAGGTGGCTTTTCTGATAGGTTGCCTTTTTTTCTAACTGTTACAATATTTTGGTTGTTATCTTCTGGGTTACCAGTCAATCCAGGCTTCCTGATGGTGGCATGTGTCCCTTTATTGGCTGACAATCAAAGGTTCTTGTTGAAAGAATGATAGTGTGAATGATTATAGAGAATAAAAAATATGCTGGACTCTACTAGTTTATTAGAAAATGAGAGTTTTAAAGTATTTTATACATCTGGATTATAATCTTTTAAGGCATTTAGTACACATAGTGTTTCATTGATATTATAATTCTATTTTTATTTATAGACTCACAGTTCTAATACTTTTAGTATTTGTATAGTTGCAATGTCAACTTGAATACTTCAGACCACTAAAAATAAGAGTCAAATGTCCAGATCAAAGAGTTTCTCTGATTTAATATTTTAATTACAAATAATGATGTTTTAACTGTAATTACAGTTTTATATTGTGTATACCACATTAAATTAAACGGGTGGAGTTTTACAGGAACAGTGTCATAGTAATTATCATTTAAATGATAAATTGTTGGGTCTTTCCCTTTAGGGCATAGAATAAGTCAAATTAGTTTCAGCAGACAAAAAATTGGCCTCATGTGTAAAAATAAATTTCAAACTTGTCCTTTGACTTTACTGATGAATTAATCATTTAGTTGATCCTTTGACATTTGCAGTTGACCTTTGTAGTTATGTGTGGTCTTAAATCTCTCATTTTTGGCACAATTCAGTGGATAAAACACTGTGGATTTTTTGGATACAGAACAGTCACCTCTTTTGAACTATTATATTAATAAGAAAATGTTAATAACATAATACATATTAATTTAGCAGTATGATTATTATAACTTGAAGTATTATTTAATGTTGACATTACTACCACTGCCATTATAACAAGATTATGTATTAACTATTCCCAAGCTTTATAACCATGCTAGCATTAACACAAACTATTTTAAACAAATATTATATTTATTCTCTGTGGGTTTTATGGCCTTTAATCCAAAACTGATAGTATTGACCAATAAGATAATCTAAAATATTTGAAACTATTGATTTGGCAGAATGAGGTATGTTGGTGTAAAAATAAATATAAATGGGAAAAAGAAACCTCCAGAAAAAAATGGTATGAATTGTTTTCTGTAAAATGAGTTAACTTTTTGATGAGTTTGGGAACAGAGAGAAAATAAATAATTGATTCCATATAAAAAAACCTTCATAAACTGGTCTGTACATCTATAAGCTGAGGGAAATTAGCCTTTGTTTCGTCCCTGCTCTGTGCCAGAAATTGCACTGAGTTGTTTACTTTATGGACTCTTTCTATTTGAGTTCTTTTTGGTGAACTTTTGTAGATACTTTCTAGCTCTAAGGCATTGTCCTGAGGTTACAACCACTGTTTTATACAGATAAAATAATTTCATTTTTAACTTAGTTATAAAGCATAAATTGAACTTAAATGGCAAATGCTTTAGTACTTGAACAAATAATTTTAGGTAAGGAGAAAGACTTTTTAAAAACTATAAGGTGGTTACCCATCCCCCATCCCCTGGAGTGGGTGAAACCAGATGACCAAAGATAAAATTTTGGGTGTCACACTTCCTGATTCTGTTTAGCTGTAAACTGAAGTGGATTAAAAATAAAGGGATGCTAACGTTTACAAATAGGATTAAGTCTTCTAGACATTGAAAGGTGAATAGGAAGGGCAAACCAGTTTTGCTAAGAACTTGACTTATGATTATTTATGTAAATATGGCAAGAATCAGAAAGAATTTTGCTAATTTATGTGAAGAAAACCAATTGAAACGTGATAATATTTCTAGTAAAGTAAATTTCTTTGGTTTATTTATTTATTTTTAGTTCTCAAGAAAACACGTATTTACTTTTAGGTGCTGACACCAATAAAATTCTCTTGAGAGTAAGTGTTTGACCTCTTCAACAGGGGTTTATTGTGACAGAATAAGTAAGTGTACAGTATGCTTGGATTCAACCAACCATGCACCATGTAGTACTATGGTAGTTACTATTGAAAAAAATCTGCGTGCAAGTGGACCTACACTGTTCAAACGCCCGTTGTTCAAGGGACTGTACTTGTCACAGAGCCTGGCCCATAACAGACACCCTGTGTTTGTTAATTATTTTTGAAAATCCCAGATTCTGTTTGGTACGTATTGCATCTTTTTACAAAGCGTGTGTGGTTGCTTCCGTGTTTATCTCTCATGGTGTGTCACCCTAGCCATGGATCTTCATCTACAACATGGTAAACTCATCTCTTTACTTGCTTTCCTCCTAGTTTAAAAATGTGCTTATGTCTCCCCAAGCCTTAACACACAGACTGCAATCTTCCTCTAAGACTTCCTCTGTTTGAATATATCTTTGTTTCCTTTCTGTAATTTTCAACTTCTTGGTCTTCTTCATCAACCATTTCTTTTTCAAGCCTACAAATTGGCTTTGGCCACCACCACTTGGTTGAAATGTGCTCCGAAGGCTTGCAGTGCCCTCCTAAGCCTATGAGACTCATGAAAATTTATTCCTCCTGGATGCTCTAGCTGCCTCAGTGTTTGTGACACGATGCTATGTACTTTGGCTTTCCAATTGCTCCTTCCCACTCTTTTTTGCTGTCTCTTATTTTGCCACTTGTAGGGTAACCCATCATCCCATTTTGCCAGGAGTCCCCTGTCCCAGGAAACCCCAATGTCCTGGGCAAACCAAGAAAGTTGGTCACCCAAAATTTTTCCCGTAAATGTTGTCATTCCCCAGACTTCTGTCCTTAGTTCTCATCTTTTTTTACTTAGTAAGAATTTTTGTCGTTTGCAAAGATTTCGACTATTTACTACGCATCAGTGGTGACCAATTAATTCTATGTCTCCAGCCATAAGTGCTCTACCGAACCCCAAACACTGTTTCTGAGAAAAGAACATGGGCTCTGCACTGGGCTCCTAAAATCCAAACCATACTAGCTACCAAGTGTGGACCTTGTATAATTTACTTAAACTCTCTACATCATAGTTTACTAACTTGTGAATGGGGATAATGCTTAATTTAATGGGTTGTTGTAAGGATTAAAACAAAAAAAATTTAAAGGTCTCAGTGCAGTGCTGGTGCAAAGCAATATCAAAGAACTTGCAGCTCTTTTAATTTATTATTATTGGTCCTATATCCACCAATGATCCAGTGTGTTTCAGCATTTTTTCCACCTCAATTCATCATAAAAATACTCCAATCAGTACAATGGCTGACTATGGCAAGAATGTTCAATGGGTCAGAGGGAAAGAGACACGTCCAGCTTAAATAAAGCGCCCCCAGGTGATCCTGGCATTCAAGCTCTTGGGAGGTCCGTGTCTCTCCAATTCCCGCCTCCCCATGCCTTTGTTCTCTCAAGTTCAAAACACTTTGTTACTTACGGATATACATTTAAATAGCATAATTCAAAATAAATAATCATTTTATTGTATCCTCCTTACATTCCTGAATATTTCTTTATCCCATTCAGAGAATGAGCTTATTCAGTCACCTAACATCCATTAATTAAATCCACCCCGTTTTTGCTATAGTCTTAGTATTAGATAATAGAACTTAAAGCTTAGTCATAGTCCTTAAAGTTCATTGTGCCTCAGAATCACCTGGAGGTTGTATTAACACAGAGTCCCCCAACCAGGTTTTCTGGGGTGGAGCCTGAAGATGTGCATTTCTAACATGTTCTTAGGTGTTGCTGGTCCAGAGACTATATACTTTGAAAACCACTGTTCGAGGGTATTCAAATGGTATAGCAGTTAACTTAACTTTAACCTCAAGTATACGTTTTCTTTTTCCTTCTCTCCTTCTACTCATTCTTCTCCTCCTCTCTCTCCGTCTTTTGGCTTTTCTTACCTTGAAATCTGATTTCTCTCCCTCACCCTTTGACATTTTAAATGGGTCTTGGGATTCCACTAATTTTCACTTTTTAAATATAATCTTTATTTGCAAATGCAACTTATTAATAGGAATCTAGTATGTGAATTCCATATCATCACTAGGTCTTAATCATATTTACATACATGAAACCTGATACTCAGTTAAGAGCCTCAGAGAAAGTGAAGGTTAGTTATGTTTAAATGCCTTGAATTTCAGCTTTTGTTCTGTTTTCTTTTCTTGATATAAATGTATAAAACGTTTCTTTGAGTAAAAATGGTCACTCCTTTATTTTGTAGACTTAAGCACAAAAAATTTAAATGACAGTCTCAAAGTCACACAAATAGTTAATGGCAGCTCAAGGAACATTTTCGATTTCTTAGTTTAGTACATTTCCCACCTCCTCTTAATATAACAGTTCAGGTTATGGATGGTGTGATGTTTAGGTCACTGTTAAGGTAATAACAGCCCCAGATATATATATATATTTAATTGGGGTATATATATATAAATATATATATATATATATATTTAATTGGGGTATAATTGCTTTACAATGTTGTGTTAGTTTCTGCTGTACAATGAAATGAATCAGCTATATGTACACATATATCCCCTCCCTCTTGGACCTCCATCCCCCCTCCACCCCATCTAGGTCATCACAGGGCACCCAGCTGAGCTCCCTGTGCTGTACAGCAGGTTCCCACTAGCTATCTGTTTGACACATGGTAATGTATTTATGTCAAACCTAATCTTTGGATTTCCATATTACTTAGAATTATTGACTATGCCTTCCTCGCATAGAGACATTCAGCTAGGTAAAATAAAATGAAGTGCTTCAATTTTCCCTATGATCAAAATAGTGGATTTTTGGAACCTCAGTGTTACTAATAGGAATTTTTGCTCTTCTCCTTGTGAACATAACCATTGTTTTTAAAAAATACTGCAGAGCAGAGCAGTGTGTGGAATGTGTGTGATCCGCAAATGGGGAACACAGAACCTTTTAACCTAATGAGAGCTTCCACTTCCCAGGGTGACCTGTTTGTACTCTGTGCCAAAAGACCTCTAAAAGGCCTACAGCTGCTTTCATTCTGTCATTTCAGACATGAAGTACAGCACCCTGCAGCAGCTGCAGAGACCCCCACCACCTGTTCTGCATACACTCAGGAAAGGAGCTCTTTAATCTCTGGGCTTGGGAAAAAATTTTATTAAGGAAAGAAATGGGGCCACGGAATTCCTGGGGTGAGCCTCAGGAACACAGCAGGTGGTGGCCAAGAAGCCATGACAAAACTGAAGAAAAGGATTCAGATTCTTTTCAAGGCTATGCGTGATTAGCAAAGTACATGTGGGTTCCAGCTGTCCTTTAGAGGAGACCATGTTTTTCATCTCTAAGAATGAAGGATGGCTTTCCATCTAATGAACTTGGAAGACTCTCTTGGCAGGTTGCTTTGTTATAAGCTAGATATCTCCAGTTATACTTTGTTTTTATTCTTTTCTGAAACCAACTCCATCCAGGCTAATTCTGAAAGCTCTTCTAAAGTTTACAATAGGAAATGAGATTTCTTTTCTTTCTTACTCTCATTTCATTTCTGTGTTTTTCTTTATTAAATGTGGTCTTAATTAACTCTTGGACAAGCCCGCTCTCTGTGATGCGTTGCTCTCAAGGAGATCTGCTGGTGATGGCTGTCTGTCATTCTGCTTCCGGGGTAAACTCACTGGGTATTGACATAGAGGCAGAACAGACAGAACAAAGGCTGATACCGAAGACAAATCGCAGCAGCAGTAGCAGATTTATAAAAGACTTTAAAAAATACCAACAACACTGGGAATTTTTAGGGACGATTGACTTGAGAAAAGTCAACCAACTGGCTCATTTCCTACAGACTCATTTTCGATGCTTCCCAACCATGGTATCACCAAAGATATGTGTGACTCTCAATCTGTCATATACAATGAGAGATTAGGGGGAGGTTGATCTTATTCTTCTAAATCATGACCCTTTTTTGCTTCTTATAGTTATTTTGTGTGTTTGCATCCTGCGTATGTTATCTCCTGGATAACATCAGGTAACTAAGGTGGAATAAACATACTGATTTCTCTGATTGAAAATGCTGCTGTGTTCATTATTCACTGCACACGCTTCCAAATATTCTTAACATTGATTTGTTTGCATCCACATATCTGCCAATGGAGACAATTTGGTAGCAAAGTTATTTATTTTATTTTTTTTAACAAATGAAGGTATAGATCAAAATAATTTGCTCTGATATGTTATCTAAAAGTTAAGGAGAAAACAAACAAAAAAAGATAAAAGAAAAAGAAAGCTAAACAAAAACTAAACTGGCTTTTGTAGAGAACCTTTATATTGTTTGCTATATTTTTGCCCTGACAGGAGAGTGTATGGGACTCACATGTGCTTGATGCCTCCAAACATGTGGTCAGATATTGGACCCTTCCTTTCTCAAGGCATCCTATTCATAGTTGGTGCCAAAAGCCTCCCAGGAGGACTGCAGCTACTTGCATTTCGCCATTTCAGACACAACTATAGATGCTGCCACAGCTGTGGGTCTCCCCTTCCACTCTGTAAACTGCCTTTTCTCCCCCTTCAGGGTCTCCCCTCCACACCCCAGGGCCAGGGCCTTCGGAATGACTGATAGTTCCCCAAACCTACTGTGCCGCCAAGCTGCCTGGAACCTTGGCTGCAAATGTCCTTCCTCTCTCTCTTCACTTGGCTAACTCTTACTCATCCTTTTCAATGTAGCTTAGATACCACCTGCTCCAGGAGCTTTCCTTGATCTGTCACCTCCCTGACCCCCAATCTTGTATAGTTCCTCCTCTGTGCTTGTATGGCATACAAGGTTGTATCCCACAGTTACCTGTGTTGTTTGCTTATTTACTTTTCCAATCAGTTTCAGAAGCTTTTGGTGACAAAAATTGTGTTTTACTGATTTCCCTATCCTTTGTAACGATAGCGGCAAGGAGCTGAAAAAAAGTGCTGTTGAATGAAAATTAATTGATTGACTCCAGGCAGATATTCCAGTTATAGTTAAAGAGTGGTGCTTCATGCTAATGGTAGGTGCTCTTTCAAATAGACTCAAAATGTGTGTGGCTCAAACACAATAGAAGTCTATTTCTTGATCACATAGCGGTTGGAGGTGGTATTTTTGGTCAGTGGGACCAGAAATTCTCTATGGGATGGAGCAGTAACCCTGGCTGACGGAGGCTCTGCCATCTTCAATGCACAGCTTCCAACCTCTGTGGTCGTCTCAGTCCCAGGCGTCCAAGAGCCGGAAAGAGCCCTGCGAAGTGATCCAAAGAGCAGAACGCATGCATGTGAGAGGCTCTTCTGAGCCAGGCCAGGAGGGGCACATGCCTTCCACTGCCTGGAGCTCAGTCACTTGGGAGCACAGAACTCTTGCAGGGCTAACACACTAGTACACGAATTTAGCAAAACATCAGTGTGACTCCTTTTCATACCGGGCCAACCATTAATTACATTTCTATAAAACCATGAAATTGCTAGTTTCTGAATATTTTACTTTATGCCTTCAAACAGAAAGCTGCTTTTGGTTTATTATGAAGCAATGTTCAAACACTAATATCATAACAAAAGAAAACTCAAAATATATTTTATTTGCCTAAGCCCCACCACATGTTTCCCTGCTCTAATCTGGATTCTGTTGTCCAACCTGGGTCTGAGAGAGAGAGAGAAAAAGAAAGTATGCTCGTTAACCCTGCCATTTATTCCTATTAGGTACCAGGTGCTGTGCTCAATGCTAAGAACACAAAATGAGTGAGGCAGTATCTGCTTTCAAGATTCTTATAATCTAGTGGCACTAACATGAATGGAAAATGATCAGTGTGCTAGGCAAGCTTCTCTCTTCCTGTTATTCATTTTCAATCTATTTCTTGACTTAATTTTCTCTTATCCAGTGTTCCCCAAATTGAACTTCAAGCTTCCAATTTTGTGCAATTATAGACCTTTATACATTCTCTTTATATCCTATCCCAAAAGAGTTATCATTTATACAGTCTCTTCAAACCAATACTGGTGATTTTTTTTAAATACTAGTGATTTATGAGAGCTACTATTAGACCTTAGGTGTTTTTATTTATGTTCTTTTTATAGAGGAAACCAGTGTTATTTAATGTCTTTTAGAAGCCTCAAATATTAGGTAGAAAATATAAGCATCACCAATCATCAGGAAAATGCAAATGCAAATTACAATGAGCTATCTTCTCATACCTGTGAGAATGGTTCTCATCAAGAAGACAAGAGAAAACAAGTGCTGGTGAGGATGTGAAGAAAGGGAACCTTTGTACACTTTGGTGGGAATACAAATTGGTTAAACCACTGTGAAAATTAAAAACAGATCTACCATATGATCCAGCAATTCCACTTCTTGGTATACACCCAAAGAAAATGAAAACAGGGTTTTGAAGGAATATATACATTCCTCTGTTGATTGCAGCATATTTACAATAGCCAAGATGTGGAAACAACCTAAGTGCCCATGAATGGATGAATGGATAAAGAAGATGTGGTGTATATACGCAATGGAGTGTTATTCAGTCACGAGAAAGGAGGACATACTGCCATTTGCAATGACATGAATGGACCTTGAGCACATTATGCTGAGTGAGACAAGTCTGACAGAGAGAGACAAGTACTGTATGGTATCACTTGTATGTGGAATCTAAAAAAACCAAACTCATAAAAAAAGAGTAAAATGGTAATTATGAGGGGATTGAGAGGGGAGAAGATAGGACAAATGTTTAAGGGTACAAATTTATAACAAGTAGGAAATAGGCCTTAGAGAGCTAATGTACAGCATGGCGAATATAGACAGTATTGTATTATAATCAACAAAATTGCTAAGATACTAGAAATTAATTATTCCAGCCACTAAAAAAGGATAATTATGTAACATGAGAGGTGTTAATTATCACTGCAATGACAATCCTATTACAATATGTAAATGTAACAAATTAACTTGGGTACCTTAAATTTACACATTATATGTCAAATATATTTCAATAAAAATATAATATTCATTATATTCACACACACGCACGTAGGATTTTCAAATAATTTTGAGAAATTCTAAAACATATCATTTATTTTCTTTTACTTAAATTTAAAAGAAATTACTAAAAAAGAAACAACTATTATTATTCATCTTATATTAGCTTTGACATAATGTTTTTTGTATATCACAGGAGAATAATTCTTTTAGAAAAGCTTTCTATATATGTCTTTTTCTATGTCAGTTTCAGATAGGTCTAGGTGAAAAAAACAAACAACAAAAACTTGTTTCATACAAGTTCTGGGAAAGTACAGGTGAAACATTTTTTTCCTCATCATTCATTTTTCCTCATTCATATAATGCAAATTCAAATCACATAATGTAAAATGAAATACTACACTAAATGTTGACTAAATGTTTTATATGGTTATATTTTGTCTCATCATTCAGATTGCAAGCTTCCTGAGGATTGAAATCAACATTTTATTTATCTTTTCAACTCCATCATGATAGTATGTCTCATAATTACTGATTATTGGATCACGTATTAATTTTCTTATGTGAAATATGCTACTAACAATTTTGCTTTTCATTTTCTGCTTATATATATATATATTTAAAATTTTTGTCTTAATAATTGCAATTTAGTATTTACTTATATGATTATGTTGATCCTGTGTTCAAAGAGTTCATTTAGAAAGTAGAGAAAATTTGAATTTTCTTTACTTCTCTCAGAAGATTCTCAGATAAGTTAAATACATTGCAAGAATAGCTGTCAAAATATTAGACAAATCATTTAAAATATAGTAAAAGGCAATATGCATATCAAAGAAGTAAACTATTCTTAAGACTTGCAAAAATGGAGAGAATAAAAAGAAAGTCAGCCTTTGCAAAAGGATCGTTAAGTCAGACGTTCCAAACTTCATCAAAGTCTTAAGAAACAAAACAAGAAAAAGACAAAGAAAGAAACCAGATGCATATTTGGGGCCCATCTATGGAAAGTATTACATTTTTTATGGTTTCAGCAAAGGTACTAGAATAATAAAATGATTATTGTTGCAGTCATCCCTCTTATCCTAAATGAATTCAATTAGATACCCTTGAAATTTTGCATTTTGCCAGGTTGGGGCTGCGTGATAGAAAGTGGACACCAACCTAACAGCTGGAAGTACGAGCTAGGTGCCCTCGTGAATTACAAGGGAAGCGCTGCCAGATGTCCTCAAATGTGAATTTGAAGAAGCCACCGCAAGGGTAAGTTAGGAGACCACTTTGAGGGGCATTGTTGCCGGTTTCCCCTGCCTATCATCTATCTATCTGACTCAACATTATTGAGGTATAATTTGCATACAGTTTTATTGAGATATAATTGACATAGTACTGTATTCATTTAAGGTGTGCAGCATAATAATTTGACTTACATACATCATGAAATGATTCCCATAATAATTTTAGTGAACATCCATCATCTTATATAGATACAAAGTAACAGAAAAAGAAAAAGATTTTTCTTGTGATGAGAACTTAGGATTTACTCTTAACTTTAATACATAACAAAAGCAGTGTTAATTATATTAACCATGTTGTACATTACTTCCCTCGTACTTACTTATCTATAAACTGGAAGTTTGTACTTTTTGACTACCTTTCTCTGATCCCACTCTCTCCCTCCACGGTGATAGCCACAAATCTGATCTCTTTTTCTATGAGTTTGTTTGTTGAAGTATAATTGACCTATAACATTATATTAATTCCTGGTGCACAACATAGTGATTTGATATTTCTGTACATAACAAAATGATCACCATGATAAGTCTAGTTACTGTCTATCACCATACAAAGATATTACATTATTACTGACTATATTCCTCATGCTGTATGCTTCAGCCCCATGACTCATTTATTTTGTAACTGGAAGCTTGTACCTCTTCATTTACCTATTTTAAATGTACAGTTGGCTGAATTTTGTTAATATTGTAATGATAATGATGTAGTCCTGTACCTCTGCAGTTGTCCTCCTCCCTTGACACTTGGTCATGGGCAAACACTGATCTTTCTGCCACTTCAATTTTTCCTCTTCCAGAGTTTCATATAAATTAAATTATATAATAAATCTTTTGACTTCTTTGATCTAGCATATGGTTTTGAGATTCCTCCATGTTGTACAATATTGTTTCATTTATTGCCAAGTAGTATTCTATTGTATAGATATATCACAAGCTGTTTATTCACCAGTTGATGGGCATTTGGATTATTTCTAGTTTTGGGCTATTATGAATAATATTACAATGAACACTTGTTTACAAGTCTTCATGTGGACATATATTTTTATTTGTATTAGATAAACATCCAGTAGTAGGATTGCTGTGTCCTATGATAAGCCTATGTAAGACTTTGTAAGGTATTCCATACTAATTTTTCAAAAGTGGCAGTATTGGGGCTTCCCTGGTGGCGCAGTGGTTGAGAATCCGCCTGCTGATGCAGGGGACGCGGGTTCGTGCCCTGGTCCGGGAGGATCCCGCATGCCGCAGAGCGGCTGGGCCCGTGAGTCATGGTCGCTGAGCCTGTGCGTCCGGAGCCTGTGCTCCGCAACGGGAGAGGCCGCAGCAGTGAGAGGCCTGCGTACCACAAAAAAAAAAAAAAAAAAAAAAAAAAAAAAGTTACAGTATCATTTTCCACTCCTACTAACAAAGTAGGAGGGTTACAGTACCTCCTTATCCTCACCAACAATTGTTATGACCAGTCTTCTAAATTTTAGCTATTTTAACGAATGTGCAGTGATATGTTATTGTGATTTTAATTTGCATTTCCCTGATGCCTAATAATGTTGAGCATCTTGTCATATGCTTATTTTACGTTTGTATATTTTCTGGTCAAATCTTTTAATTATTTTGTAATTGGGTTGTCTTATAATGTTGTAAGAGTTCTTTATATATTCACTATACACAAGCTCCTTGTCAGACGTATGTTTTGCAAACACTTTCTCCCAGTCTATGCCTTGTCTTTTCATTTTCTTAAGTATGTCATACAAAGAATAAAAGGTTTTAACTTTGATGTTAAAAACTGTTTCATAATTTGATATTCTAGATGTTATTTTTCAAATTTCAAATTCCAGTTGTTACACGCAGAAATTCATTTGGTTTTTGTATATTAATCTTTATCCTGCACAATTACTATATTAACTTATTATATTTACTAGCTGTGCATATTTCATAAGATTTTCTACATAGATGATCATGTTACCTGTAAATAGTACCCCCCCCCACAAATCTGGATTCCTTTTGTTTCCTTTTATTTTATTGCTCCTGTGCAATGTTGAATAGAAATGACCAGATCAAGCATCATTGTCTGGTCCCTGATGTTAGGGGGACATCATTCAGGCTTCACCATCAAGTATGATTATCAGTTGTAGGTCTTTTTAGAAACCTTTTAGTAAGTTGGGGTTCTCTTTTCTTTAAAACTTTTTATTCAATGAAAGATTCTTTAAATTCTCTAGTGCTTTAAAATTTACACAAGTTTCACACACATGATTTCATATAATCCCATAATAAACTTTTTTTCTCCCTTACTCCTATGTTGCCCCTACCCCCTTCCCTCTCCCCACTGGCAACCACTAGTTTGTTCTCAATATCTATGAGTCTGCTTCTGTTTTGTTTTATTCACTAGTTTGTTGTATTTTCTTTTCTTTTTTAAACAACGTTATTGGAGTATAATTGCTTTACAGTGTTGTGTTAGTTTCTGCTGTATAACAAAGTGAATCAACTATATGTATACATATATCCCCATAACCCTCCTTCTTGTGTCTCCCTCCCACCCTCTCTATCCCACCTCTCTAGGTGGTCACAAAGCACCGAACTGATCTCCCTGTGCTATGCGGCTGCTTCCCACTAACTGTTGTACATTTGGTAGTGTATATATGTCAACACTACCCTTGCACTTCGTCCCAGCTTACCCTTCCCCATCCCCATGTCCTCAAGTCCATTCTCTACATCTATGTCTTTATTCATGTCCTTCCCCTAGGTTCATCAGAACCATTTTTTTTCTTTAGATTCCATATACATGTGTTACATACAGTATTTGTTTTTCTCTTTCTGACTTACTTCACTCTGTGTAACAGACTCTAAGTCCAACCACCTCACTACAAATAACTCAATTTTGTTTCTTTTTATGGCTGAGTAATATTACATTGAATATATGTGCCATATCTTCTTTATCCATTCTTCTGTCGATGGGCATCTAGGTTGCCTCCATGTCTGGGCTATTGTAAATAGCGCTGCAGTGAACATTGTGGTACATGACTCTTTTTGAATTATGGTTTTCTCAGGGTATATGCCCAGTAGTGGGATTGCTGGGTCATTTGGTAGTTCTATTTTTATTTTTTAAGGAACCTCCATACTGTTCTCCACGGTGACTATATCAATTTACATTCCCACAACCATGCAAGAGGGCTCCCTCTCCAGCGTTTATTGTTTGTAGATATTTTGATGATGGCTGTTCTGACTGATGTGAGGAGATACCTCACTGTAGTTTTGATTTGCATTTCTCTAATGATTAGTGATGTTGAGCATTCCTTCATGTGTTTGTTGGCAATCTATATCTTCTTTGGAGAAATGTCTTTTTAGGTCTTCTGCCCATTTTTGGATTGGGTTGTTTGTTTTTTTGATATTGAGCTGCATGAACTGCTTGTAAATTTTGGAGATTAATCCTCTGTCAGTTGCTTCATTTTATGCACATTTTAAAAGAATGTTGATTCTGCTGTTGTTGGTTAAAGAGTTGTATAAGTGTCAATCAGGCAAAGTTGGTTGATAATATCCACATCTATATCTTTACTAATTTATGGCCTATTTTTCTATCAATTATTGAGAAAAGGATATTAAAATCTGACTAAAGTTTTGAATTTGTGTATTTCTCCTTATAGGTCTAACAGTTTCTACTTTATGTATTTTGAAGCTCTCTTGTTAGTGGCATAAATATTTCGAATTATTATGGCTTCCTTATTAATTGACCCTTTCATTATTATATCATAAACTTCTTTATCCCTGAAAATATTCTTTGATCTAAAATACACTCTTCCGGATCCAAAGCCTATGTGAAGCAGCAAAAGCAGTTCTAAGAGGGAAGAACAATACAATCCTACCTCAAGAGGGAAGAACAATACAATCCTACCTCAAGAAACAAGAAAAATGTCAAATAAACAATCTAACCTTATACCTAAAAGAACTAGAGAAAGAAGAACAAACAAAACCCAGTTAGTAGAACGAAAGAAATCATAAAGATCAGAGCAGAAATAAATGAAATAGAAACAAAGAAGACAATAGGAAAAATCAATAAAACTAAAAGCTGGTTCTTTGAGAAGATAAACAAAATTGATAAACCTTTAGCCAGACTCATCAAGAAAAAGAGGGAGAGGACTCAAATCAATAAAATTAGAAATGAAAAAGCGAAGTTACAAAGGACACTGCAGAA
This sequence comes from Delphinus delphis, assembly GCF_949987515.2. Taxonomy (NCBI): domain Eukaryota; kingdom Metazoa; phylum Chordata; class Mammalia; order Artiodactyla; family Delphinidae; genus Delphinus; species Delphinus delphis. The sequence goes on along the minus strand of NC_082696.1, from coordinate 78,056,286 downwards.
ATACAAAGCATCCTAAGAGACTACTACAAGCAACTCTATGCCAATAAAATGGACAACGTGGAAGAAATGTACAAATTCTTAGACAGGTATAATGTTCCAAGACTGAATCAGAAAGAAATAGAAAATATGAACAGACCAATCACAAGTAATGAAATTGAAACTGTGATTAAAAATCTTCCAACAAAAGTCCAGGACCAGATGGCTTCACAGGTGAGTTTTATCAAACATTTAGAGAAGAGCTAACACCCATCCTTCTCAAAGTCTTCCAAAAAATCACAGAGGGAGGAACACTCCCAAACTCATTCTACAAGGTCACTATCACACTGATACCAAAACCAGAAAAGATACTACAAAGAAATAAAATTACAGACCAATATCACTGATGAATATAGATGCAAAAAATTCCTCAACAAAACACTAGCAAACGGAATCCAACAACACATTAAAAGGATCATACACCAAGATCAAGTGGGATTTATCCCGGGAATGCAAGGATTCTTCAATATACACAAATCAATCAATGTGATACACCATATTAACAAATTGAAGAATAAAAACCATATGATCATCTCAATAGATGCAGAAAAAGCTTTTGACAAAATTCAACACCCATTTATGATAAAAACTATCGAGAAGTTGGACATAGAGGGAAGCTACCTCAACATAATAAAGGCCATTTACGACAAACCCACAGCAAACATCATTCTCAATGGTGAAAAATTGAAAGCATTTCCTCTAAGATCAGGAACAAAACAAGGATGTCCACTCTTGCCACTGTTATTCAACATAGTTTTGGAAGTCCTAGCAATGGCAATCAGAGAAGAAAAAGAAATAAAAGGAATCCAAATTGGAAAAGAAGAAGTAAAACTGTCACTGTTTGCAGATGACATGATACTATACATACTCCTAAACATGGCATCAGAAAACTACTAGAGCTAGTTGGTGAATTTGGTAAAGTAGCAGGATACTAAATGAATACACAGAAATCTCTTGCATTCCTACACACTAACAATGAAAGATCAGAAAGAGAAATTAAGGAAACCATCCCATTCACCACTGCAACAAAAAGAATAAAATATCTAGGAATAAACCTACCTAAGGAGGTAAAAGAACTGTACACAGAAAATTATACGAAACTGATGAAAGAAACCAAAGATGGCACAAAGAGATGGAGAGATATACCATGTTCTTGGATTAGAAGAATCAATATTGTGAAAATGACTATACTACCCAAAGCAATCTACAGATTCAATGCAATCCCTATCAAATTACCAATGGTATTTTTAGCAGAACTAGAACAAAAAATCTTAAAATTTGTATGGAGGCACAAAAGACCCCGAATAGCCAAAACAATCTTGAGGGAAAAACATGGAGCTGGAGGAATCAGACTCCTTGACTTCAGACTATACTACAAAGCTACAGTAATAAGACAATATGGTACTGGAACAAAAACAGAAATATAGATCAGTGGAACAGGATAGAAAGCCCAGAGAAAAACCCATGCACCTATGGTCAACTAATCTGTGACAAAGGAGGCAAGGATATAGAAAGGAGAAAAGACAGTCTCTTCAATAAGTGGTGCTGGGAAAACTGGACAGCTACATGTCAAAGAATGAAATCAGAGCACTCCCTATCACCATACACCAAAATAAACTCAAAATGGATTAAAGACCTAAATGTAAGAACAGACACTATAAACTCTTACAGGAAAACATAGGAAGAACAATCTTTGACATAAATCACAGCAAGATCTTTTTTGACCCACCTCCTAGAGTAATGGGAATCAAAACAAAAATAAATAAATGGGACCTAATGAAACTTAAAAACTTTTGCACAGCAAAGGAAACTATAAACAAGATGAAAAGACAACCTTCAGAATGGGAGAAAATATTTCCAAACAAATCAATGGACAAAGGATTAATCTCCAAAATATATAAACAGCTCATGCAGCTCCATATTAAAAAAACAACCACCTAATCAAAAAATGGGCAGAAGACATAAATAGACATTTCTCCAAAGAAGACATACAGGTGGCAAAGAGACACATGAAAAGGTGCTCAACAATTATTAGAGAAATGCAAACCAAAACTAAAATGATGTATCACCTCACACCAGTTAGAATGGGCATCATCAGAAAATTTACAAACAACAAATGCTGGAGAGAGTGTGGAGAAAAGGGAACCCTCTTGCACTGTTGGTGGGAATATAAATTGATATAGCCACTATGGAGAACAATATGGAGGTTCCTTAAAGAACTAAAAATAGAATTACCATATGACCCAGCAAATCCCACTACTGTGCATATACCCAGAGAAAACCATAATTCCAAGAGACATATGCACCCCAATGTTCATTGCAGCACTATTTACAATAGCCATGTCATGGAAGCAACCTAAATGCCCATTGACAGACGAATGGATAAAGAAGATGTGGTACATATATACAATGGAATATTACTCAGGCATAAAAAGGAATGAAAATGGGTCCTTTGTAGAATCGTGGATGGGCCTAGAGACTGTCATACAGAGTGAAGTAAGTCAGAACCCCCCCAAAAAATATTGTATATTGACACATATATGTGGAATCTAGTAAAATGGTATAGGTGAACTGGTTTGCAAGGCAGAAATAGAGACACAGATTAAAATATACTCTTCCTTGTATTTATATAGCTACACCAGCTTTCTTTTGACTACTGCTGTCATTATATATCTCATTATATATAGTTATATATCTTTCCATATTTTTACTTTTAACTTATTTGTGTCCTTTTATTTAACGTAGTTTTTTTTTGTGATATAAGGGCCTCTCACTGTTGTGGTCTCTCCCGTTGCGGAGCACAGGCTCCGGACACACAGGCTCAGCGGCCATGGCTCACAGGCCTAGCCGCTCCACAGCATGTGGAATCTTCTCGGACCGGGGCACGAACCTGTGTCCCCTGCATAGGCAGATGGACTCTCAACCACTGCGCCACCAGGGAAGCCCTTTTATTTTTTTTTTGACAGCATATAGTTGATCTTCCTTTTTGAATCCAGTATGACAATTTCTTCCTTTTAACTGGGGGTGTTTGGACCATTTATATTTAATGTGCTTATTGATATATTTGGATTTAAATGTACTATCATGCTATTTATTTCCTAATTGTTTCATCTGTTCTGTTTCCCTTTCCTCTTTGTCAGTTTTCCCTTGGATATTTTTTCTGATTTTTTTTTATTGCCTTTGCTGGCTTAGCTGTAACTGTTCGTTGTGTATTTTAGCCTTAGGTGTTGCTTTATGTTTTATAGAATTCAATGTTTTATAGAATCTTTAATTCAGCATAATATACCTTCAAGGGATATTACCTCATTTCACATATAGTATAAAAAATTTTCTATAGTGTACTTCTATTCCTTTCCCCTTGGATTTTTTTTTTTTTTTTTTTTTTTGCGGTACTCGGGCCTTTCACTGTTGTGGCCTCGCCCGCTGTGGAGCACAGGCTCCGGATGCACAGGCTCAGTGGCCATGGCTCACGGGTCCAGCCACTCTGCAGCATGTGGGATCCTCCTGGACCGGGGCACGAACCCGCGTCCCCTGCATTGGCAGACGAACTCTCAACAACTGTGCCAGCAGGGAAGCCCTCCCCTTGGATATTATACTGTTGTTTTCATACATTTAACTTCTACATGTGTTATAAATTACACATTTCATTACCATCTTTTTGGTTTGAACATTTACTAACTTTTAAATGGATTTAAATAATAAGAAAAACATTTTTATATTTATTCTCTAGTTACCATTTCTGGTGCTATTTATTCCATTTCATAGATAGAGATTTGCACCTAGTTTTAATTTTCTGTTTGATGGACTTCCTTTATCATTTCTTGTATAGCAGATCTTTTGTTTTTATTCGTCTACTTTTGTTTGTTTGAAAAAAATCTTTATTTTATCTTCCTTTTAGTTTAGTTTTTTTCTAAATTTTTTTTTTGTAAAATATATGTAACATAAAACTTACCATTTTAATCCTTTTTTAGGTGTACATTAAGTACATTTACAATGTTGTGCAAACACAATCACTGTCTATTTTCAGAGCTTTTAAAAATCAGCCCAAGCAATAATTCTGTACCCATCAAGCAGTATGTATCCATTCTACCCTACTGATTCTTTCTTTTTTCTGGAGAGATTTTTTTTTTCTGGATAAAAAATTCCAAGTTGACCTTTTAATTTTTTTATAGAGCTTTAATAATATTTCTCCACTGTTTCCTAGCTTCCATTGTTTGTGACAAGACATATGGCATACTCCTTATTTTTGTTTTTCTCTATGTATTTTTTTATAGCTGCTTTTTAGATCTTTTCTTCACTATTTTAAGCAATTTGATTATTATCACCTTTGTTGGCTTAGCTGTAACTCTTTGTTATGTATTTTAGTTTTAGGTGTTGCTTTATGTTTTATAGAATACACCTTTAACTCAGCATAGTCTACCTTCAGGGGATATGTATTTTATTCTAGCTTTCTTCATATTTCTTGTGTTTGTGCCTCATTGAATATCTTTTATATATGGATTTATTATTTTCTAAAAAAATTTTTTTCTATTTGCTCTCTATTTTCTTTCAGGACTTCAGACACAATTATAGGAGGCTACTTGAAGTCTTATAGATCACTAGTGTTTGGTTCAATAATTTTCAGTCTTTTTTTTTTTTCATTTTGAGTTTTATGTTAGTATATATTGCCATGTTTTCAAGTTTACTAATATTTTCTTTTGCCATTTCTATTCTATCTTTAATCTTATCCAGTGTATTTTCCTTTAGGAAATGATGTGATGAACAAAACACTTTGACTCTACTACTATGACCCGTTTACAGTGGGACCCAGTTTGGCATGCTGCTTATATTTTTCCCAAACTCATAAGAAAAATAGTCTAAGTTGACTATTTAAAAATATTTTTAGAACATATCTCCTCAATTTTATGGTATTATTTCTATTTTAGCCTCAGGTTATTTGTTGTGCAATTTAAAAGTAAATTGTCACATCATCTTTTGGCCTTGACAATTAAGACTATCCAGGCAAATTCTATTCTATAAACATACTAGCTTACTTGTACTAACAGATATAAAAATATTAACATGTTTTTCTCATGTTAAATAAGGAAAATGATTGACCTATCCCCCAGTACTTCTAATAGGGGTACACTTTATATGCTAAATAAAAATATATTGGTTGAATGACTAGAAAGAAGCATTATACAATTTCTTAGTTGACTATAACAATTCTGCTTTTGCTTTCTCTAACTCAGCTTATATTCTGGATCATTGAGTTGAAATTAATTATGGATAGGTGCTTCCAGGCTCCATAGAGAGAAGTAAAGTGATTAACACTGTCTTTCATATGTGAAGGGAATTGGTAGCATTCTATCTATGTTGTAGTCAATGAAAAGTTAATGTTGTTTGATTTGGTAGATACTTTAGTCATCTATCCAACAGGCATTCTTGTCTTTCTTTTCTCTTGCTGACAGAAACCACCTCCCATAATGAAGAGGGATAATACAAGATACTTGAATTTCCAACCAGCCTTGCACATCAGGTATGAGTATGTGATTCAATCCTGGCCAAAAGAAGCTGAGAGTCAATAAGCTGCAGGTTGCGATAAAAAGATAGAGATACATGAAGATATCTGGGTTGGATGTGATAATGAGATACTTGGAGTTTTTGTGGTTCCCATTTTATATTGAAGGGAAGACCAAAGAGTTGTAGACAAGGTAATTCAGAGTTCTAACATTCCTGACTTATTAAATCAATAGTGTTATCATCTTTAAGAATTGCTTGGAGTGACATTATCAACAGGGCAGAGCATGAATTTTCTGCTGTCTTTCTCCAAAAGAATAGCAGGTTAGGCAATCACCCACAAATGAGAGTGTCTTTGTGGAAGATGAAGAGTCCCCACTTCTTTCTTGCTCCATCTAGAACACTGAGGGGAGCTGTGAGACTAGGGGGAGGGCAGCCGCTGGGAAAATAGCATCCAGGGCTCTCAGAGGACATTAAATAATATGGATACTACTAACTGCTTTTCAGATTCCATCAAGGAGGACACCCCAGAGCCACTGGGGATGCCTCACCTTCAGATCCCCCCAACTGGTTCATGGGTTCCCCCAGTGCTATGCACACTTCATACACACCCCACCTATGCCATGGATGGCTCCCTGAATGCACCCTCAGGACAGCAAGAGAAAGCATTTGTAGAAAGGCAATTCTAAAATTTATATGGAAGCACAAAAGACCCTAAATAGCTAAAGCAATCCTGAGAAGAAAGAGGGAGGCATCACACTTCTGATTTCAAGCTATATTATAAAACTGTAGTTATCTATTCAGTATGTTACTGGCATAAAAACAGATACATAAACAAACAAAACAGAATTAAAAGCCCAGATGCAAACCCATGTATATGCCATCAACTAATACCTTACAAGGAATCTAAGAATATTCAGTGGAAAGTGATAGTCTCTTTGACAAATGGTGATGGGTAAGCTATATATCTATATGCGAAAAAGAATAAAATGGGACACCTATATTATACCACTCACAAAAATTAATTTGAAATGGATTAAAAACTTAAATATAAGACCTGAAACCATAACACCTCTAGAAGAAAACATAGGGGAAAAGTTGACATTAGTCTTGGCAAAAATTTTTTGGATATGACACCAAAAGCACAAAGCAACAAAAGCAAAAATAAACAAACGGCAGTACATAAAACTGAAAAGCTTCTGCACAGCAAAAGAGACAATCAGCATAATGAAAATCTAACCTATGGAATGGGAGAAAATATTGGCAAATCATATAGCTGATAATTGGTTAATATCTGAAATATACAAAGAACTCATACAAAAGACAAACAACAAAAAGACAAATAGTCCTACTAAAGATGGTCAGGAGACCTGTATAAACATTTTTCTAAAGAAGACATACAAGTGGCTAATTTCTCATTAGAGAAATGTTAATAAAAATCACAGTGAGATATCACTTCATACCTGTTGGAATGGTTGTTATGAGAGGAGATAACAAGTGTTGATGAGGATATGGAGAGAAGAGAACACTTGTGGGAATGTAAATTTGTGGAGCCACTAAAGAAAATAGTATGTAGATTTCTCAAAAATTAAAAATAAAGCTATGATGTAAGCCAGTCATACAACTTGTTGGTATATATCTGAAAAGAATGAAATCACTTTTGAAAAGATATCTGTACTCTCATGTTTATTGCAGCATTATTCACAATAACCAAGATATGGAAACAGCCTAAGTTCCAAGAGTGGATGAATAGATAAAAGATTATATATATATATATGTACATATATATATATATATATATATATATATATATATGTAATTCAGCCATAAAAAATAAGGAAATCCTGCCATTTGTGATACATAGATGGATCTTGAAGGCATTATACTAAGTGAAATAACACAGACAGAGAAAGACATATGCTGGATGATCTCAGTTATATGTGGAATCTAGAAAAGCTGAGCTCATAAAAACCAAGAGTAGAATAGTGGTTGCTAGGGGCTACAGGACGGGGGAATGGGGAGATACTGGTTAAAGAGTACAAACTTCCAGTTATAACATGAATAAGTTCCGAAGATCTAATGTACAGTGTGGTGACTTTAGTTAACAGTACTGTCTTGTATACTTGAAAGTTGCTAAGTGATTAGGTGTAATAAACAATAAACATGGGTTAACTAAACCTATTGTGGTAATCGTTTCACAATACACACATTTATCAAGTCATCATATTGTACACCTTAAACATACACAACGTTATATGTCAGTTATATCACAATAAAGCTGTAAAAAATCCATAATTGTCTATGTTACTATTTGTGAAACTTTAACATGAATATGGATCACTTGAGGATCTTGCTGAGGTGATGATTTAGATTCAGTTGTTCTGGAGACTCTGCATTTCTAGCAAGTGTTCAGGTGATCCTGATACTATTGTTTTATGGACCATAATTTGTGTAGTAAGAAATAAAGCCATTTTAGGACTTCCTTGGTGGTGCAATGGTTAAGAATATGCCTTCCAATGCAGGGGACATGGGTTTGAGCCCTGTCCTGGGAAGATCCCACATGCCGTGGAGCAACTAAGCCGGTGCACCACAACTACTGAGCCTGTGCTCTAGAGCCCATGCGCCACAACTACCAAAGCCTGTGTGCCTAGAGCTGGTGCTCTGCAACAGGAGAAGCCACCACAATGAGAAGCCCACACACCACAACGAAGAACAGCCCCTACTCGCCGCAACTAGAGAAAGCTGCACGCAGCAACAAAGACCCAACACAGCCAAAAATAACTAAAAAATAAAATAAATAAATTTATTTTTAAAAAAAGAAAGAAAGCCATTTTAATCAGGAACTATAATATATAGCTGAAACAGCCTCACGGTTTCCCTATTACCTAATGGTGAGAGCCACTAAGCCATGACAGTAAAAATTTCTGGCAAAGAATAACACTGAATAAGTTTTAAGGAATTTGATGATAGAATGCAGAGTTTAATGTATTTAGCTAAGGCACATACAACAGTGTGCTGGTAAATGTTTAACAACTGGCTCTTTGGGGGAAAAAAAGGCCTGGATTTAAAAAAAATCAGCTCTCTAGGGAAATGAAAGCCATGCCAACTCCTTTCATATAAATATTCCCACCATGGCTGATCACGAGCTATTAATGTGACATAGCTGAGCATAGATTTGGGAACCAAGAAACCCTGTGGTCTTGTACCAGTCAACTCACCACATCAGTTGCTCCATAAACCATAGTCCATTCAATTATACACCAAATAAAGATCTTATGAAAAAATAATATTTTTCTCTGATTATAAAATGACATATATTTATATGAGTAATAAAGAAGTACAAAGAATAAAGTAAAACCAGCTCATAAACTTTTCAGATAACTTAAACTTAAGTTTTTGGTATTACTGTAAGAGTTCTTAATCATAAGCAGTAGAAGCTGATTCTGGCTTAATTAAGCAGGAAAGGAACTCATTAAGTGAATGTTGAGTTGCTTAGAGGATTGTTGGGAGGCCAGGAGAGTCAGATGTACTAAGCAGCCAGTACAAATGGCCCAAACCCAGAACTAGTTCTCCTAGAGGAACTCTTCCTACCACATCAGATAGAATACTAGAATACTCTGTCTCTCATCTCTTGGGTCAGTAGCTCTTGAGCCAAATTCTGTGACAGTTTCACAAGCCAATTTGCATGTCTATGCCTTAACTGTGAAGGAATGTGGGAAAAACAGTATTGGCTCCTAGAATTTGGAGGCCATTCTTGCCTCCCACCAGGATTTGAAAGGCAGACAATTGTCCAAATATTGGAAGGATAATGAATAGTCAAAAAGAATAACACATTTTCACCATTATTTAAATTGGGATCACACAAACCATATAGTTACATATTTTGATTTTTAAATTATTTTGCCTTGCATAATGAGTCTTTTCTTGTCAGTCATTGGTCTTTGAGAGCACGGTTTTAATGATTGCATAATAGTCCACCATACACCACTTCCCCATTGTACAAATCCCATATTTTTTCTAAAAATACCAATCTCTTTAAATCTCTTAAAACTTTTGCAATTTTTAATTTCAATGACTCACCAAAAATTTGACTTCCTATCATTTATCAAATCTGGGAATCAACTTTCTTGGTTTCTTAGTTTTAGTCCAACGTTTTGTAATTAAAAAATTCCAACGAGGGACCTTCAAGATGGTGGAGGGCTAAGATGTGGAGATCATCTTACTCCCCACAAGTACATCAAAAATACATCTACATGTGGAACAGCTCCTATAGAACACCTACTGAACGCTGGCAGAATATCTCAGACTTCTCAAAAGTCAAGAAACTCCCCACATACCTGGTAGGGCAAAAGAAAAAAGAAAAAATAGACATAAAAGAATAGGGACGGACCTGCACCTCTGGGAGGTAGGTGTGAAGGAGGAAAAGTTTCCACATGCTAGGAAGCCCCATCACTGGTGGAGATGGGGGTGGGTGGGGGGAAGCTTCGGAGCCATGGAGGAGAACGCAGCCACAGGGTGCAGAGGGCAAAGCGGAGAGATTCCCGCACAGAGGATGGGTGCTGACCAGCACTCACCAGCCCAAGAGGCTTGTCTGCTCACCTGCCGGGGCAGGTAGGGGCTGGGAGCTGAGGCTCAGGCTTCAGAGGTCAGACCCCAGGGAGAGGACTGGGGTTGGCTGCATGAATACAGCCTGAAGGGGGCTAGTGTGCCACAGCTAGCCGTGAGGGAGTCTGGGAAAAGTCTGGAACTGCCGAAGAGGCAAGAGACCATTACTTCGGGGTGCACGAGGAGAGGGGATTCAGAGCGCTGCCTAAATGAACTCCAGAGACAGGCGTGAGCTGCGGCTATCAGCATGGACACCAGAGACGGGCATGAGACACTAAGGCTGCTGCTGCTGCCAACAAGAATCCTGTGTGCAAGCACAGGTCACTCTCCACACCTCCCCTCCAGGGAGCCTGTGCAGCCCACCACTACTAGGGTCCTGTGATCTAGGGACAACTTCCACGGAAGAACACACAGTGCCTCAGGCTGGTGCAAAGTCATGCCGGCCTCTGCTGCTGCAGCCTCGCCGCTCATTCCATACCCCTCCCTCCCACAGAACTGAGTGAGCCAGAGTCCCTGAATCAGCTGCTACTTTAACCCTGTCCTGTCTGAGCCAATAACAGACGCCCTCAGGTGACCCACATGCAGAGGGGGCGCCAAATCCAAAGCCCAGGAGCTGTGCGAGCAAAGAAGAAAAAGGGAAATGTCTCCCAGCAGCCTCAGGAGCAGTGGATTAAATCTCCACAATCAACTTGATGTACGCTGCATCTGTGGAATACCTGCATAGACAACGAATCATCCCAAAATTGAGGCAGTGGACATGGGGAGCAACTGTACACTTGGGGTTTGTTTTCTGCATCTAAATTGTTTTGGTTTTATGTTTATGTTAGTTTAGTATTTAGAGTTTATTATCATTGGCAGATTTGTTAATTGATTTCGTTGCTCTCATATATATATATATATATATATTTTTTTTCCTTTTTCTCTTTTTCTGTGTATGTGTATTCTTTGTGTGATTTTGTCTGTATAGCTCTGCTTTTACCATTTATCCTAGGGTTCTTTCTGTCCGTTTTTGTATTTTGTTTACTATAGTTTTTAGTGCTTGTTATCATTGGTGGATTTGTTTTTCAGTTTGGTTGCTCTCTTCATTCTTTCTTTTTTTATTTTTAATAATTTAATTTTTATTTTAATAACTTTTTAATTTAATTTTATTATTTTCTTTCTTTCTTTTTTTTTCTCCCTTTTGTTCTGAGCAGAGTGTCTGATGGGAACTTGGTGCTCCAGCCAGGTGTCAGGCCTGAGCCTCTGAGGTGGGAGAGTCGAGTTCAGGACATTGGTCGACAAGAGACCTCCCAGCCCCACATAATATCAGACAGCAAAATCTTTCCAAGAGGTCTCCATTTCAAAGCTAAGACCCAGCTCCACTGAACAACCAGCAAGCTACAGTGCTGGACACCCTATGCCAAACAACTAGCAGGACAGGAACACAACCCCACCCGTTAGCAGACAGCCTGCCTAAAATCATAATAAGGTCAAAGACACCCCAAAACACACCACCGGGCGTGGTCCTGCTGACCAGAAATACGAGATCCACACTCATCCACCAGAACACAGGCACAAGTCCCCTCCACCAGGAAGCCTACACAACACACTGAACCAAGCTTACCTACTGGGGGCAGACACCAAATACAATGGGAACTACAAACATGCAGCCTGCAGAAAGGAGACCCCAAATACAGTAAGTTAAGCAAAATGAGAAGACAGAGAAATACGCAGCAGAAGAAGAAGCAAGGTAAAAACCCACCAGACCAAACAAATGAAGAGGAAATAGGCAGTCTACCTGAAAAAGAATTCAGAATAATGATAGTAAAGATGATCCAAAATTTAGAAATAAAAAGGAGAAAATACAAGAAATGTTTAACAAGGACCTAGAACAGCTAAAGAGCAAACAAACAATGATGAACAACACAATAAATGAAATTAAAATTTCTCTAGAAGGAATCAATAGCAGAATAACTGAGGCAGAAGAACGGATAAGTGACCTGAAAGATAAAATAGTGGAAATAACTACCACAGAGCAGAATAAAGAAAAATGAATAAAAAGAATTGAGGACAGACTCAGAGATCTGTGGGACAACATTAAATGCACCATTGTTCGAATTATAGGGGTCCCAGAAGAAGAAGAGAAAAAAAAGGGACTGAGAAAATATTTGAAGAGATTATAGTTGAAAACTTCCCTAATATGGGAAAGGAGTCAATCAAGTCAGGAAGCAGAGAGTCCCATACAGGAAAAATCCAAGGAGAAACATGCCAAGACACATATTAATCAAACTATCAAAAATTAAATACAAAGAACAAACATTAAAAGCAGCAAGGGAAAAGCAACAGATAACATACAATGGAATCCTCATAAGGTGAACAGCTGATCTTTCAGCAGAAACTCTGAAAGCCAGAAGGGACTGGCAGAACATATTTAAAGTGGTAAAAGGGAAAAACCTACAAACATGATTACTCTACCCATCAAGTAACTTATTCAGATTCAATGGAGAAACTAAGACCTTTACAGACAAGCAACAGCTAAGAGAATTCAGCACCACAAAACCAACTATATGAATGCTAAAGAAACTTCTCTAGGCAGGAAACACAAGAGAAAGAAAAGACCTACAAAAACAAACCCAAAACTATTAAGAAAATGGTAATAGGTTCATACATATTGATAACTACCTTAAAGGTAAATGGATTAAATGCTCCAACCAAAAGAAATAGACTGGCTGAATGGATACAAAAACAAGACCCATATATATGTTGTCTACAAGAGACCCACTTCAGACCTAGGGACACATACAGACTGAAGGTGAGGGGATGGAAAAAGATATTCCATGCAAATGGAAATCAAAAGAAAGCTGGAGAAGCAGTCCTCATATCAGACAAAATAGACTTTAAAATAAAGACTATTACAAGAGACAAAGAAGGACACTACATACTGATCATGGGATGAATCCAAGAAGAAGATATAACAATTGTAAATATTTATGCACCCAACATAGGAGCACCTCAATACATAAGGCAAATGCTAACAACCATGAAAGGGGAAATTGACAGTAACACAATAATAGTAGGGGATTTTAACAACACTTTCACCAATGGACAGATCATCCAAAATGACAATAAATAAAGGAACACAAGCTTTAAATGATACATTAAAGAAGACAGACATAATTGATATTTATAGGACATTCCATCCAAAAAAACAGAATACACTTTCTTCTCAGGTGCTCATGGAACATTCTCCAGGATCATATCTTGGGTCACAAATCAAGCCTTGGTATATATAAGAAAATTGAAATCATATCAAGTATCTTTTGTGACCACAACGCTATGAGACTAGATATCAATTACAGGGAAAAATCTGTTAAAAATACAAACACATGGAGGAAAACAATACACTACTAAATAACCAAGAGATCACTGAAGAAATCAAAGAGAAAATCAAAAAATACCTAGAAACAAATGACAGTGAAAACACGATGACCCAACACCTATGGGATGCAGCCAAAGCAGTTTAAGAGGGAAGTTTATAGCAATACAATCCTACCTCAAGAAAGAAGAAAAATTTCAAATAAGCAACCTAACCTTACACCTAAAGCAATTACAGAAAGAAGAACAAAAATTCCCAAAGTTTGCAGAAGGAAAGAAATCATAACGATCAGAGCAGAAATAAATGAAAAAGAAATGAATGAAACGATAGCAAAGATCAATAATACTAAAAGCTGGTTCTTTGAGAAGATAAACAAAATTGATAAACCATTATCCAGACTCATCAGGAAAAAATGGGAGAAGACTCAAATCAACAGAAGTAGAAATGAAAAAGGAGAAGTAACAACTGACACTGCAGAAATACAAAGGATCATGAGAGATTACTACAAGCAACTCTATGCCAATAAAATGGACAACCTGGAAGCAACAGACAATTTCTTAGAAAAGCACACCTTTAGAGACTGAACCAGGAAGAAATAGAAAATATAAACAGACCAATCACAAGTACTGAAATTGAAACTGGGATTAAAAATCTTCCAACAAACAAAAACCCAAGGCCAGATGGCTTCACAGGTCACTTCTATCAAACACTTAGAGAAGAGCTAACACCGATCCTTCTCAAACTCTTCCAAAATATAGCAGAGGGAGGAACACTCCCAAACTCATTCTATGAGGCCACCATCACCCTGATACCAAAACCTGACAAGATGTCACAATAAAAGAAAACTACAGGCCAATATCACTGATGAACATAGATGCAAAAATTGTCAACAAAATACTAGCAAACAGAATCCAACAGCACATTATAAGGATCATACACCATGATCAAGTGGGGTTTATCCCAGGAATGCAAGGATTCTTCAATATATGCAAATCAATCAATGTGTTAAACCATATTAGCAAACTGAAGGAGAAAAAACTTATGATCTTCTCAATAGATGCAGAAAAAGCTTTTGACACAATTCAACACCCCTTTATGATAAAAACCTTCCAGAAATAGGCACAGAGGGAACTTACCTCAACATAATAAAGGCCATATATGACAAACCCACAGTCAGCATCATTCTCAATGGTGAAAAACTGAAACCATTTCCACTAAGATCAGGAGCAAGACAAGGTTGCCCACTCTCACCACTATCATTCAAGATAGTTTTGGAAGTTTTAGCCACAGAGGTCAGAGAAGAAAAAGAAATAAAAGGAATCCAAATCGGAAAAGAAGAAGTAAAAGTGTCACTGTTTGCAGATGACATGATACTATACATAGAGAATCCTAAGATGCCACCAGAAAACTACTAGAGCTAATCACTGAATTTGGTAAAGTATCAGGATACAAAACTAATGCACAGAAATCTGTTGCATTCCTATACACTAATGATGAAAACTCTGAAAGAGAAATTAAGGAAACACTCCCATTTACCATTGCAACAAAAAGAATAAAGTACCTAGGAATAAACCTACCTAAGGAGACCAAAGACCTGTATGCAGAAAACTATAAGACACTGATGAAAAAAATTAAAGATGATACAAAGAGATGGAGAGATATACCATGTTCTTGGATTAGAAGAATTAACATTGTGAAAATGACTATACTACCTAAAGCAATCTACAGATTCAATGCAATCCCTATCAAACTACCAATGGCATTTTTCACAGAACTAGAACAAAAATGTTCACAAATTTTTGGAAACACAAAGGACCCTCAATAGCCAAAGCAATCTTGAGAAAGAAAAGTGGAGCTGGAGGAATCAGACTCCCTGACTTCAGACTATACTACAAAGCTACAGTAATCAAGACACTATGGTACTGGTGCAAAAAAACAGAAATATAGATCAGTGGAACAGGATAGAAAGCTCAGAGATAAACCTATGCACATATAGTCACCTTATCTTTTATAAAGGAGACAAGAATATACAATGGAAAAAAGACAGCCCTTCAATAAGTAGTGCTGGGAAAACTGGACAGCTACATGTAAAACAATGAAATTAAAACACTCCCGAACACCATACACAAAAATAAACTCAAATGGATTAAAGACCTAAATGTAAGAACAGACACTATAAAACTCTTAGAGGAAAACATAGGCAGAACACTCTATGACATAAATCACAGCAAGATCTTTTTTGACCCACCTCCTAGAGACATGTAGATAAAAACAAAAATAAACAAATTGGACCTAATTAAATTTAAAAGCTTTTGCACAGCAAAGGAAACCATAAACAAGATGAAAAGACAGCCTTCAGAATGGGAGAAAATATTTTCAAATAAAGCACTGACAAAGGACTAATCTCCAAAATTTACCAGCAGCTCATGCAGCTCAATATCAAAAAAAGAAATAACCCAATCCAAAATTGGGCAGGTCTAAACAGACATTTCTCCAAAGATATACCAATTGCCAACAAACACATGAAAGAATGCTTAACATCAGTAATCATTAGAGAAATGCAAATCAAAACGACCATGAGGTATCACCTCACACCAGTCAGAATGGCCATCATCAAAAAATCTACAAACAATAAATGCCGTAGAGGGTGTGGAGAAAAGGAAACCCTCTTGCACTGTTGGTGGGAATGTAGATTGATACAGCCACTATGGAGAATAGTACGGAGGTTCATTAAAAAACTAAAAATAGAACTACCATATGACCCAGCAATCCCACTACTGTGCGTATACCCTGGGAAAACTATAATTCAAAAAGAGTCATGGAGCACATGTTCATTGCAGCACTAATTACAATAGCCAAGACATGGAAACAACCTAAGTGTCCATCAACAGATGAATGGATAAAGAAATTGTGGCACATATATACAATACAAATACAATACAATACAATACATATATACAATACATATATACAATGGAATATTACTCAGCCATAAAAAGAAATGAAATTGAGTTATCTGTAATGAGGTGGATGGACTTAGAGTCTGTCATACAGAATGAAGTAAGTCAGAAAGAGAAAAATAAATACCGTATGCTAACACATATACATAGAATCAAAAAAAAAAAAAAAACCCAAAATGGTTCTGAAGAACCTAGGGGAGGACAGGAATAAAGACACAGATGTAGTGACTGGACTTGAGGACACAGGGAGGGGGAAGGGTAAGGTGGCACAAAGTGAGAGAGTGACATGGCCATATATACAGTACCAAATATAAAATAGATAGCTAGAAGAAGCCGCATGGCATAGGGAGTTCAGCTCAGTGCTTTGTGACCACCCAGAGGGGTGGGATAGAGAGGGTGGGAGGAAGACACAAGAGAGAGGAGAAATGGGGATATATGTATACGTATAGCTGATTCACTTTGTTATACAGCAGAAACTAACACAACATTGTAAAGCAATTATATGCCAATAAAGATGATTTTTAAAAAAAAGAACGAAGTGAGGAAAATAAAAGTCTCTGTGAAGGAAAAGGAAAAAAATTTTTTTCAACCATCTTAAGATTTTGGCGTATGGATTTAAGGAGTTTCGGTTTCCAAGAAGGAATTACCTTTGTTTTAGGTATTTACATCTAGTACACAAATAATGTTATAATGTCACTTTACAGGTATGTATTAGCTGGCCTATGGCAAAGTTCTGTCAAAGTCTAGATTTCTTCACCTATTATTGAATAGTTTCTCCTCAATAATTCTCATTCACCTGGGCTCTTATTCCTGAATAGCTTGTGAAGCAATCTTTTATTATTATTTGTAATATTTCTAAGAACTATGGTCTCAGAAATTCTTGAACTTTAAATTTATATTCATGTGTTGTGTGAGCAGTAACCACACACATCTAGAGAAGTATAATGCCGGCGTAAAATGTGTCTACTGACTGCTAACAAAACTAGTCTTGTCAGAGACTAGTGTTGGATTATCAGTGTGTCATGGAACTCTTTTCTTTTTTTTTTCTCACTAATTTTTATAGACTTATTCATAACTTTCTCATGCAGAAAGCTAATATTTTTTCTCTTCTAAAATTCCATCATAAAGCTGTGCTGATTTGCTGTTAAATTCCTTCAACTGCTTCCACAAAATGACTATAGAATGGTTTGAATTAATGTTGATTGATAGAAGAGGAAAAACATCAGTTACTGTGTGACTTTCGTCAAAGTTCAGCAACTATGTTTAATGTATGCTTAGAAGCTGAGTTTATGCAAATAAATGTCTAGTTTATGCTTTCATACTCTAGTCTAATTTCAATAAAAACTTCATTATTTTTAATTTATATATTTTTCATTATTTTAATAATGAAACTTTTAACAGGGTCTCCAACTATAAACAACTTTTGTTTATCATATATCCAGTAAATACATTCTTCTCTTATTTTTTGACCTGTACATAACAATTTTAAAATATATTTTATATAATATGCTAACATTCATATTGGGAAAATTGTAAACTGTTTTGAAAATCATATAGAAAATAAAACATTTTGTTCAAATGTGGCAGAGTTCTGGAAAATTAGAATTTTTTCTGAGCTTATGGGATTAAAAATTCACTCATTGAATTGTTAGTAATTTCCATTAATTTGGATATTAAATATTTAAAGTGCTAAAACTTTTTATCCTAATTCAAGCTAATTTTAAAGGACACTGCAACTGCTAAGTTTAGCATAAGAAAAATATACATAAAAGTACAGGCCCGATTATTTAAGTAAGAAAATTATTGTATTTTCAGGGATAGGAAATTCCAGAGAAGCTAGTAATAATGGCTCATCGATTTTTCAGCCCCCCAAGTTTGGTATTTAGACACTTTAAAAAAATAGAATATTTTTAGAATAAACAGTCTTATTATCATTAAACTTCTAGAGAGAAAAATGAAGGGGATGATATGGCAAAGATTGAGATATTAAAAGTTTTCACTTAATTCTGCAAGCCATTTTTTAATGACATTATGGAAATCCATGAAATCTGTTCCCTCAGCTACCTACTGTGCTGGGATGGTGGCTGGCACTAATTGATTGAGTGACATGAAAACTGAATCCTGTGCTCTATAGATCCACCTCTTTGTAAACAAAACAAATGACTTTAAATGTGTTCCATTTTATACATCAAAGTGGCACTTGTGCACCATCTGTGGGGCATGTGGTCTGAGATTTTGCTGACAGTGGGAGTAAACTTACAACGATTCAGCCACATCTCTTGCCAAGACCCCACTTATGACCAACAAGTTGGCCAGGGTTAGAGACTGCTAGTTACAGACATAGATCACAGAAAACTAACTGCCTTTCTTGGGTTTGGACATTTGCCCCCAGCCCAGTATTATAACCAATCAGAATCTTTATAAATAGAACTTGTTCTGAATAGTAGAGCCTATAGTGAAACCCCCCAGCCATAGCCATGCAGGTATACCATGCCTGTGCCAGGCATAGTCTTTTTGGCATAACTTCTGAGAGTGGAAAGATACAACAGAGTGCTAAAATATTTTCAAGTCTCTGGAGCTATTCTGAGCATTAATAATGCCTGACAGCCTATCAACAACACAAATGCTTTTGGAAGAGTTTGACAACATTTAAAAAGTAATTCCTAAAAGAAAAGCATTTGAGGGTAATGGGTAATAAAATACATAAAGAACACACGTGTATAAGCACACACATAAATGAGATATGCTTGTACTAAGTATTCAGCTGAAAATAACAGCTAGGTATGGACATTATTTAACTTTCTACAACTCTATGCCAGAAGTATTTCTCAGTCATTGATTTTATTAATCATTGTTAGTCAATGTTTAAAACAAATAAGAAAAATACAAATTTGGAAACTATTTCAGATAAGATTCAGATAGAATATTTATTTAAAATGATCTCTAAGTTATAATAAAGATAAATTTAAAAAATGAACTCATGGTCATAATATATAAACGTACTGTCTCACATTAGCTTCTGTTCCATGGAGGTTGTATAAAATGTCCTTTACCTGCCATGTTCTATGTACTGCAGAAGGGTAAGAAGTTCTCCACTTGCTCTGTTCACATAGTTAAGTCTCCTGGAAAATTACATATATGTCCAGGGAGGGAGGCTCAAGAAATCAAAAGTTTGGAGTCATAGAAAAAATATTTTTGCTTTTGAAAACATGTTTACTACTTTTCTTGTCTGGGGAATCTTCCAAGTAGTTTGAGTAAGTATTCATTTATATTTTTCCTGGAACATGTGAACAGTAAACCTCAAAAACAATTACCACATGGTTCATAGTTAGGAAAAAAACAGTTTGTGAGTTGTATTAATTAATATTGAGTAATTTCAGATTTTAATTGTCTTATTCACCTATTTGATTTCCTTTAGAGTGTTAGTTTACTCACCGTAAGGGTCAACTTCATTATAGTTAGACTTTTTAGTTTGGTAGTATATAATTTGTTTTCTCAGTGAATGAATTAACTCTATTACAGAAGAGTACTTTTCATCAAAAATGTTTTCTTAAAATATATGCTTATCTTAAACTTTTCTCCCATTTTATGATGGACTGTGTTTGATGCTCTATGTACAATATAATCAATTAATAATCGCTTCATTAAAAAATTTATTGTAAAACAATAAACAAAATCAAGCAGTGGTATCAAATAAAAAATACTCTATCTCACCACTAATTGCCACTATTGAAATATAAACTCTTTTAGTTGTTTTTATGTTTAGCTTTATGGTGGTTATCTCCATAACTTCAAATAAAAATTCATGCATTTGTTTCTAAATTTATGTATTTTAATCAATATTTATAGATTCCTGTTAGAAAAGATGCAACATTTTGCTTGTTTACACTGATAACTCTTGCTGCATTTTATCACTGTTTTATTTGTAATTATTTTCAGTTCTTTATTTTAAAATGTTGTATTATTACTTTTAAACATTAACTAATATACATAAAACTCCAAATTTCTGCACTCAACTTTCCTGACTCCAAAAAATGTAATAAGATGAAGTTTTTAGTGCTATAATTAACTTTACTTTTCCCTCCCACACTCCACTTTTAAAAATTGAAGTAGAATTGATTTACAATATTATATTAGTTTTTGGTGTACAACATAGTGAATCAATATTTTTATAGATTGTACTCCACTTACAGTTATTATAAAATAATGGTGATATTTCCCTGTTCTGTACAATATATACTTGTAGCTTATTTATTTTATACATAGTAGTATCTCTTAATCCCCTATCCCTATTGTGTTCCTCACCTTTTCCCTCTCCCCACTAGTAACTACTAGTTTGTTTTCTATATCTGTA
The DNA here is from genome assembly GCF_949987515.2 of Delphinus delphis. NCBI lineage: Eukaryota > Metazoa > Chordata > Mammalia > Artiodactyla > Delphinidae > Delphinus > Delphinus delphis. Next base: position 78,035,477 of record NC_082696.1, on the reverse strand, counting down.
AGTCAGTTTCTGTTTTATTATAGTACTTGTTTTATTTTTTAGATTCCATGTATAAATGATGACATACACTATTTGTTTTTTCTGTCTTATTTCACTTAGCATAATACCTTCTAGGTCCACCCATGTTGCAAATATGTCAGAATTTCATTCTTTTTTATGTCTAACATTCCATTAATATATATATATATATATATATCACTTTTTCTTTATCCATTCGTGTTTTTTTAAACTTTTTATTTTATATTAGAGTATAGTTGATGAACAATGTTGTGTTAGTTTCAGGTGTACAGCAAAGTGATTCATTTATACATATACATGTATCTATTCTTTTTCAAATTCTTTTCCCATTTAGGTTGTTACATAATATTGAGCAGAGTTCACAGTGCGTGTGAGTTCATGGTAGGTCCTTGTCGGTTATCCATTTTAAGATTTTTTATTTTTTGATGTGGGCCATTTTTAAAGTCTTCATTGAATTTGTGACAACATTGCCTCTCTTTTGTTTTTTTGGTTTTTTGGCCACAAGGCATGTGGGATCCCAGCTCCCCGACCAGGGATCGAACCTGCACCCCTTCATTGGAAGGTGAAGTCCCAACCACTGGACCACCAGGGAAGTCCCGGTTACCCATATTAAACATAGCAGTGTGTACATGTCAATTCTAAAATTCCTAACTATCCCTCCCCTCCACCCTTCCTCCCGGTAACCATAAGTTTGTTCTCTAAGTCTGTGAGTCTGTTTCTGTTGTATAAATAAGTTCATTTTTATAATTTTTTAAAACAGATTTTTCATATAAGTGATATCATACGATATTTGTCTTTCTCTCTCTGACTTACTTCACTCAGTATGACAGACTCTAGGTCCATCCATGTTGCTCCAAATGGCATTATTTCATTCTTTTTAATGGCTGAGTAATATCCCATTGTGTTTATGTATCACATCTTCTTTATCCATTCATTTGTCAATGGACATTTAGATTATTTCCATGTCTTGGGTATTGTAAACAGTGCTGCAATGAACATTGGGGTACATGTATCCTTTTGGACCATGTTTTTCTCTGGACATATGCCCAGGAGTGGGATTGTAGGATCATATGATAGCTCTATTTTTAGTGTTTTAAGGAACCTCCAAACTGTTCTCCACAGTGGCTGCACCAATTTACATTCCCACCAACAGTGTAGGAGAGTTTCTTTCTCTCCACAACCTCCCCAGCATTTATTGTTTGTAGATTTTTTGATGATGGCTATTCTGACAGGTGTGAGATGAAATCTCATTGTAATTTTGGTTTGCACTTCTCCACTAATTAGTGATGTTGAATATCTTTTCATGTACCTCTTGACCATCTGTATGTCTTCTTTGGAGAAATGTCTGTTTAAGTCTTCTGCCCATTGTTTAACTGGGTTGTTTATTTTTATCATATTAAGCTATATGAGTTGTTTGTAAATATTAGAGACTAATCCCTTGTTAGTCTCATTGTTTGCAAATATTTTGTCCCATTCTGTGGGCTGTCTTTTCATTTTGTTTATGTTCTCCTTTGTAGTTCAAAAGGTTTTGAGTTTAATTAGGTCTCATTTGTTTATTTTTGTTTTTCTTTCCATTACTCTGGGAGACAAATTGAAAAAGATATTGCTGTGATTTATATCAGAGTGTTCTGCCTATGTTTTCCTCTAAGAGTTTTATAATGTCTGATCATACATTTACATCTTTAATCCATTTTTTTATTCTTGTGTATGGTGGTAAAGAGTGTTTTAATTTCATTTTTTTACATGTAGCTGTCCAGTCTTCCCAGGACCATTTATTGAAGAGACTGTCTTTCTTCCATTGCATATTCTTGCCTCCTTTGTTGTAGATTAATTGCACAGAGGTGTGTGGGTTTATTTCTGGGCTTTCTATTCACTTCTATTGATCTATATTTCTGTTTTTGAGCCAGTACCATACTGTTTTGATGACTATAGCTTTGTTTTATAGCCTGAACTCAGGGAGCCTGATTCCTCTAGCTTTGTTTTTTGTTTTTTTTCCCTCAAGATTGCTCTGACTATTCAGGGTCTTTTGTGTTTCCATACAAATTGTACAATTTTTTGTTCTAAATCTGTGAGAAATGCCATTGGTAATTTGATAGGGATTGCATTGAATCTGTAGATTGTTTTGGGTAGTATAGCCATTTTCACAATATTGATTCCTTCTATCCAAGAACATAGTATATCTCTCCATCTGTTTGTGTCATCTTTGATTTCTTTCATCAACATCTTATAGTTTTCGGAGCACAGGTCTTTTGCCTCTTTAGGTAGGTTTATTCCTAGGTATTTTATTCTTTTTGATACGATGGTAAATGGGACTATTTCCTTAATTTCTCTTTCTGATCTTTCCTTGTTAGTGTATAGAAATGCAACAGATTTCTGTGTATTAATTTTGTAACTTGAACTTTACCAAATTCATTTGATGAGCTCTAGTAGTTTTCTCATAGCATCTTTAGGATTTTCTATGTATAGTATCATGTCATCTGCAAACAGTGACCGTTTTACTTCTTCTTTTCCAATTTGTATTCCTTTTATTTCTTTTTCTTCTCTGATTGCTGTAGCTAGGACTTCCAAAACTATGTTGAATAAAAGCAGTGAGAGTGGACATCCTTGTCTTGTTCCTGAACTTAGAGGAAATACTTTCAGCTTTTCACCATTGAGTATGATGCTAGCTGTAGGTTTGTCATATATGGCCTTTATTATGTTGAGGTATGTTCTCTCTGTGCCCACTTTCTGGAGAGTTTTTTTCTTTAATCATAAATGGGTGTTGAATTTTGTCAAAAGCTTTTTCTGCATCTATTGAGGTGATCATATGGTTTTTATTAATTTGTTGATGTGATGTATCACACTAATTGATTTGTGGATATTGAAAAATCATTTCATCCCTGAGATAAATCCCACTTGATCATGGTGTATGATCCTTTTTAATGTATTGTTGGATTCTGGTTGCTAGTTTACTTGGTGAGGATTTTTTTCATGTATGTTCATCAATAATATTGGCCTGTAATTTTCTTTTTTTGTGATACCTTTTTCTGGTTTTGGTATTAGGGAGATGTTGGCCTCATAAAATGAGTTTGGGAGTTTTCCTTCCTCTGTAATTTTTGTAAACAATTTCAGAAGGATAGATATTATCTCTTCTCTAAATTTTTGATAGAATTCACCTTTGAAGCCATCTGGTCCTGGACTTTTGTTTGTTGGGAGTCTTTAATCACAGTTTCAATTTCAGTACTGTGATTGATCTGTTCATATTTTCTATTTCTTCCTGGTTTAGTCTTGGGAGATTGTACCTTTCTAAGAATTTGTCCATTTCTTCCAGGTTGTCCATTTTATTGGCATACAGTTGCTTGTAGTAGTCTCTTATGATCCTTTGTATTTCTGTGGTGATATTTGTAACTTCTCCTTTTTTATTTCTAATTTTATTGATTTGAGTCCTCTCCTTTTTTGTTATTGATGAGTCTGGTTAAAGGTTTATCATTTTTTTTTTTTGTCTTCTGAAAGAACCAGCTTTTAGTTTCATTGATCTTTACTATTGTTTTCTTCACCTCTATTTCATTTATTTCTGCTCTCATTTTAATGATTTCTCTCCTACTAACTTTAAGTTTTGTTTGTTCTTCTTTCTGTAGTTGCTTTAGGTGTAACATTAGATTATTTATTTGATATTTTTCTTGTTTCCTGAGGTTAGGTTGTATTGTTATAAAACTTCCCTGTTAGAACTTCTTTTGCTGCGTCCCATAGGTTTTTGGATCATTGTGCTTTCATTTTCATTTGTTTCCAGGTATTTTTTGATTTCCTCTTTGATTTCTTCAGTGATCCATTGGTTGTTTAGTAGCATATTATTTAGCTTTCACGTTTTTTGTGCTTTTACATTTTTTTCTTGTAATTTATTTCTAATCTCATAGTATTGTGGTCGGAAAAGGTGCTTGATATGATTTCATTTTTCTTTAATTTACTGAGGCTCACTTTGTGGCCCAGCGTGTGGTCAATCCTGGACAATGTTTCATGTGCGCAAGAGAAGAATGTGTATTCTGCTGCTTTTGGATGGAATGCTCTATAAATATCAATTAAGTCCATCTGGTGTAATGTGTCATTTAAGGCCTGTGTTTCTTTATGGTTTTTCTGTCTGCACTGTCTCTCCATTGATGAAAGTGGGGTATTAAAGACCCTCACCATTATTGTGTTACTGTTGATTTCCCCTTTTATGGTTGTTAACATTTGCTTTATATACTGAGGTGCTCCTATGTTGGGTGCATATATATTTACAATTGTTATGTATTCTTCTTGGATCGATCTCATGATCATTATGTAATGTCCTTCCTTGCCTCTCGTAACAGTCTTTATTTTAAAGTTTGTCTTTAAACATTATTTATTTATTTAAACAAACTTTATTTAAAGTTTGTCTTTGTCTAGTATGAGTATTGTCACTCCATATTTCTTTTGATTTCCATTTGCATGGAATACCTTTTTCCATCCTCTCACTTTCAGTCTGTATGTGTCCCTAGATCTGAAGTGGGTTTCTGGTAGTCAGCATATATATGGGTCTTGTTTTTGTATCCATTCATCCACTCTATGTCTTTTGGCTGGAGTATTTAATTCGTTTATGTTTAAGGTAATTATCAATATGTACGTTCTTATTGCCATTTTGTTACTTGTTATGGATTTGTTTTTGTAGGTGTTTTGTTTTCTTCCTTTCCTCTTTTGTGTTCTTCTCTTGTGATTTGATGACTAACTTTAGTGTTGTGTTTGGATTCCTTTTTATGTGTGTATCTATTGTAGATTTTTGGTTTGCAGTTACTATGAGGTTTTGATATAGAAGTCTATATATCAACAATATTGTTTTAAGTTGCTGGTCTCTTAATTTCAAATGAATTTCCAATATCCTCCATTTGTGCTCTCCTATTCTCACAATTGCTGGTTTTGATATATTTGTATGTGAATGATTTCCTACCTTTACTGTATGTTTGCCTTTACAGGTGAGATATTCCATTTGTAATTTTCTTGTTTCTAGTTGTGGTCTTTTCTTGGCCACTTAGAGAAGTTCCTTTAGCATTTGTTGCAAAGCTGGTCTGGTGGTGCTGAACTCTTTTAGCTTTTACTTCTCTGTAAATCATTTATTTCTCTGTCAAATCTGAATGAGAGCCTTCCTGAGTAGAGTATTCTTGGTTGTAGGTTTTACCCTTTTATCACTTTAAGTATGTTGTGCCACTCCCTTCTGGCCTGCAGAGTTTCTGCTGAGAAATCAGCTGATAACCTTATGGGAGTTTTCTTGTATGTTATTTCTTCTATGCTTTTCCCTTGTTGCTTTGAATAGTTTGTCTTCAATTTTTTTCAATTTGATTACTATGTGTCTTGGCGTGTTCCTCCTTGGGTTTATCCTGCCTGGGACTCTTTGTACTTCCTGGGCTTGGGTGACTGTTTTCTTTCCCATGTTAAGGAATTTTTCAGCTATTTTCTCTTCAAATATTTTCTCAGTTCCTTTCTCTCTCTCTTCTCTTTCTGGGACCCTTATAATGTGAATTTGGTGCAGTTCATGTTGTTCCAGAGGTCTCTTGGACTGTCTTAATTCGTTTTCATTCTTTTTTCTTTATTCTGTTCCATGGCAGTAAGTTCCACCATTCTGTCTTCCAGGTCACTTATCCATTCTTCTGCCTGAGTTATTCTGCTATTGATTCCTTCTAGTGTATTTTTCATTTCAGTTATTGTATTTTTCATCTTGTTTGTTCTTTAGTTCTTCTAGGTCTTTGCTAAACATTTCTTGCATCTTCTTGATCCTTGCCTCCTTTTTTCCCTGAAATCTTGGATCATCTTCGCTATCATTATTCTGAAATTTTATTCCTGTAAGTTGGCTATCTCCACTTCACTTAGTTGTTCTTCTGAGGTTTCATCTTATTCCTTCATCTGGGACATATTCCTCTGCCATCTCATTTTATCTAAATTTCTGTGATTGCATTTTCTGTCCTGCAGGCTGCAGGACTGTAGTTCTTGCTTCTGATGTCTGCCTTTTGGTGGATGAGGCTGTCTAAGAGGCTTATGCAGGCTTCCTGATGGGAGGGGCTGGTTCCTGCCCAGTGGTGGGTGGAGCTGGGTCTTGTCCCTCTGGTGGGTGGGCCCATGCTCAGGAAGACTTTAAGAAGCCTGTCTGCTGATGGGTGGTGCTGTGTTCCCACCCTGTTGGTTGTTTGGCCTGATATGTCCCAGCACTGGAGCCTACAGGCTGTTGGGTGGGGCCAGGTCTTGGGGAGGAAATGACAGCCTCCAGGAGGACTCACACCAATGAGTATTCCCAGAACTGCTGCTACCAGTGTCTTTGTCCCTGCACTGAACCACAGCTGTGCCCTGCCTTTGTAGGAGATCTTCCAATACTAGGCAGGTAGGTCTTGCCCAGTCTCTTATGGGGGTCACTGGTTTTATCCCTTGGGTCCTGGTGCACATGAGACTTTGTGTGCACCCTCCAAGAGTGGAGTTTCTGTTTTCCCCAGTCTTGTGGAAGTCCTGTGATCAAACCCCACTGCCCTTCAAAGCCAGATTCTTTGAGGACTCCTCATCCTGTTGCCAGACCTCCAGGCTGGTAAACCTGATGGGGGCTCAGAACTTTCACACCTGTGGGATAACTTCTGTGGTATAATTGTCTTCCAGTTTGTGGTTTGCCCACCTGGCAGGTACGGGATTTGATTTTATCATGATTGCACCCCTCCTACCATCTCATTGTGGCTTCTTCTTTGTCTTTGGTTGTAGGGTATTTTTTTTTGGTAGGTTCCAGCATTTTTTTGTCAATGGTTGTTTAGCAGTTAGTTGTGATTTTGGTGTTTTCGTAAGAAGGGGGTGAGCTCACGTCCTTCTAGTCCACTGTTTTGAGCTGGGAATCTCCCATTCATTTGTGTTTGGACACAGGTTCCTCCCATATCTTGACCATTATAAATAATGCCAGTGTGAACACTGTGATGCATGTATCTTTTCAAATTAGTGTTTTCATTTTCTTCAGGTATATACCCAGCAGTGGAATTGGTGGATCATATGGTAGTTCTAGTTTTAGTTTTGGGGGAAATTCCATACTGTTTTCCACAGTGGCTACATCAATTTACAATCCCACCAACAGTGTGCTAAGGTTCCTTTTTCTTCACATCCTCGCCAACACTTGTTATTTCTTGTCTTTTTGATGACAGCCATTTTAACAGGTGTGAGATTATATCTCATTGTGGTTTTGATTTGCATTTCTCTGATGATTAGCAATATTGAGAATTTTTTCATGTGCCCATTGGGCATCTGTATATATTCTTTGGAAAAAATGTCTATTCAGGTCTTCTGCCTTTTTTTTTTTTTTTTTTTTTTTTTTTTGCAATACGTGGGCCTCTCACTGTTGTGGCCTCTCCCATTGCAGAGCACAGGCTCTGGACACACAGGCTCAGTGGCTATGGCTCATGGGCCCAGCTGTTCCGTGGCATGTGGGATCTTCCCAGACCGGGGCACGAACCCGTGTCCCCTGCATCGGCAGGCAGACTCTCAACCACTGCACCACCAGGGAAGCCCTCTGCCCATTTTTTAGTTCAGTTGTTTGCTTTTATGATATTGAGTTGTATGAGCAGTTGATATATTTTGGATATTAACCTCTTATTGGGTCATATCATTTGCAAATATTTTCTCCCATTCAGTAGGTTGTCTTTTTGTTTTATTAATGGCTTGCTTTGCTGTGCGAAAGGTTTTAAATTTAATTAGGACTCACTTGTTTATTTTTGATTTTGTTTCCTTTGCCTGAGGAGACATATCCAAAAACATACTGCTATGATTTATGTCAAAGAGTTTTCTGCCTATGTTCTCTTCTAAGAGTTTTATGGTTTCCGGTCTTACCTTTAGAATTTTAATCTATTTTGTGTTTGTTTTTGTATATGGTGTGGGAAAATGTTCTAATTTCATTCTTTTACATGTAGTTGTCCATTTTTCCCTGCACCACTTATGTTATTGAAGAGACTGTCTTTTCTCTATTGTATATTCTTACCTCCTATGTCATAGATTAATTAATCATAGGTGTGTGGGTTCATTTCTGGACTCTGTATTCTGTTTCATTGATCTATGTGTCTGTTTTTGTGCTAGAACCATACTGTTTTGATTACTGTAGCTTTGTAGTATAGTCTGAAGTCAGGGAGTGTGATGCTTCGAGCTTTGTTCTTTTTTCTGAAGCTTATTTTGGCTATTTGGGGTCTTTTGTAGTTCCATATAAATTTTAGGATTATTTGTTCTAGTTCTGTGAAAAATATAGTATTTTGGTGGCAATTACATTAAATATGTAAATTGCTTTGGGTAATATGGATATTTTAGCAATACTAATTCTTCCAATCATTGAACATGGGATATCTTTCCATTTGTTTGTATTATCTTTAATTTTCTTCATAATGTTTTATAGCTTTCAATGTATAGGTCTTTCACCTCCTTGATTAAATGTATTCCTAGATATTTTATTTTTGATGTGACTTTAAATGGATTTTTTTTTTTTTTTTGCTTTCTATTTCTGGTAGTTTATTATTAGTGTATAGAAAAGCAACAGATTTCTTTATATTGAACTTTAACCCTGTAATTTTACTGAATTCATTTATTAGTTTTCATAGCTTTTATTTTGTTTTTCATGGAGACTTTAGGGTTTTATATGTAGAGTATTATGTCATCTGCAAATAGTGAAAGTTTTACTTCTTCCCTTCCAATATGGATGCCTTTTTTTTGTTTTCTTGTTGCTGTGGGTAGAACTTCCAATACTATGTTAAATTGAAGTGGTAAAACTGAGTATCCTTGTCTAGTTCCTGATTTCAAAGGAAAAGATTTCAGCTTTTCACTGTTGAGTATGATGTTAGCTGCAGGATTATCATAAATGTTATGATATGTTGAGATATGTTCGTTGTGTTGAGATATGTTCCCTCTATACCAACTTTGGTGAGAGTTTTTATCATGAACTCATGTTGAATTTTATCAGATGCTTTTTCTGCATTTATTGAGATGAGCTTGGATTTGTACCTTTCCTTTTATTAATGCAGTGTATCACATTGGTTGATTTGTGGATATTGAATCTTCCTTCCATCCCTGGACTAAACCCTGCTTGATCATGGTGTATGTTCCTTTTTATGTGTTGTTAAATTCAGTTTGCTAGTATTTTGTTGAGGATTTTTGCATCTATAATCATCAGAGATACTGGCCTGTAATTTTCTTTTTTTCTTTTTTGGAGTGTCTTTGGTTTTGATATCAGAGTAATTGTGGCCTTGTAGAATAAATTTGGGAGTGTTTCGTTCTCTTCATTTTTCTGGGAATAATTTTAGAAGGATAGGTATTAGCTCTTCTTCATATGTTTGATAGAATTTCCCTGTGAAGCCATCTAGTCCTGGTCTTTTGTTTGCTGGCAGTTTTTAAACAACAAATTCAGTTTCACTATGAATGAACAGTTTGTTCAGATTGTCTATTTCTTCCTGATTCATTCTTGGAAGTTTATATGTTTCTAAAAATTTGTCCGTTTCTTCTAGGTTGTTCAATTTTTTGGCATATAACTGTTCATAGTATTATCTTGTGATTTTTTTGTATCTCTGTGATTTTGTTTGTTATTTCTCCTCTTTCATTTCTTATTTTGTTTCTTTGGATCTTCTTTCTTTTTGTCTTAATGAGACTTGCTAATGGCTTATCAATTTTATTTATCTTTTCAAGAAACCAGCTATTGGTTATATTGATGTTTTCTGTTTTTTTTTTTTTTTTTTGGTCTCTATTTTATCTATTTCCTTTCTGATGTTTATTATTGCCTTTCTTCTGCTGACTTTGGGGTTTGCCTGTTCTTTTTTTCTAATTCATTTAGATGGTAATTAGGTTTTTTATTTGAGATTTTTCTTGTTTATTGAGCCCTATCACTTAACTTCCACTAAGTTACTTCCTATGATTAAAGTTTAGAGCATTTATATTTTTACTTTTTATATTTAGTCAATATGTTTTATCTGTAGATTGATTCTATAAATTGATAATAATAAGTGATTTTAATTAATTTTGATATTATCATTTATTTATAATATCAGTCACTGAGAATACAAGTAGTATGACTTGATATTAGAAATGAAGAGTAAAATATTCTGCTCTTGGCCATCATAGGATAAATAGTTTGGACTAATATTCCCACTTAAAATAACTAGATGGGCTTCCCTGGTGGCGCAGTGGTTGAGAGTCTGCCTGCCGATGCAGGGGACACGGGTTCGTGCCCCAGTCCAGGAAGGTCCCACATGCCATGGAGCAGCTAGGCCCGTGAGTCATGGCCGCTGAGCCTGCGCATCCAGAGCCTGTGCTCTGCAACGGGAGAGGCCACAACAGTGAGAGGCCCGCGTACCGCAAAAAAAATTAAAAAAATAAAAAAAAACCAAAAAACTAGATAAGGTGGGCAAATTTTTTTTTGAGGGATTATAAAAGTACCAAAGCAGTAAGGAATTGCACGCCCAATATCCAGGAGAGGAGAGAACCATAGAAATATGAGCCCAGAATTGGAGGCTGTTTTTATCCAGAGAAATCCTGTGATTCTGAAAGTGGTGGTGGAGATTATAAAAAGATGAACAAGTCTTACAACAGATTTCTTAGGCTGAAGGGGCAAAAATGGGAGTCAGAACCTGGGGATAATAAGCAGTATGAGGAAAAAAACCTAAGCAAACTTTTGGTTGGGTTCCAATAGCTACCCTTTAGGAGTAAGAGTAATCCATCAAAATATCATCTCTCAAGGATTTTAAGTTTAATTTCAGATTATCTCGGTACATAATTTTATTAAGATACTCTAAAATTCCTACTTTTCCTAGCCTAGCTTCTTGCCAAAAATAAAAGTAAATTCTGTCAGACATACTTGACATAATTCAGAGCCTAAAATTATCTCTATAAAATTTCAAATACAGGGCTTCCCTGGTGGCGCAGTGGTTGAGAGTCCGCCTACTGATGAAGGGGACATGGGTTCGTGCCCTGGTCCGGGAAGATCCCACATGCCATGGAGCGGCTGGGCCCATGAGTCATGGCTGCTGAGCCTGTGCATCCAGAGCCTGTGCTCCGCAATGGGAGAGGCCACAACAGTGAGAGGCCCACGTACCACAAAAAAATAAATAAATTTAAAAATTCAAAAACAATGTCTGACATTCCATAAAAAAGTAACTAGACAAATGAAAAAAACAAAGAATAGCCCAAGCCAAAGAGAAACAATACAAGTTGAACATGACCCAGAGGGAATTCAAATAATTATGTGTTATCAGAGACAGATTTTTAAATAAATATGATTAATATATTCAAAGAATTCAAAACATGCTTGAGAATTTGTCAGAAAAGTGGAAACAACCAAAAAATACCTGATGAAAATGGAATAGTAAGAAGAAAAAAAACAAAACCTCAATGGATGAATTACCTGAAAATTAGAAAAGAGAATAAATGGCCTGGAAGATGGGTCCAAAGGAAATACTCAGATTCAAGGTTAGAAAGACTGAAAAACAAAGAGAACAGTGTGAGGTATGATTTAAATATCTAACACAGGCATAATCTGAATAGCAGACATAGTGGAGAGAATGGGATATAATCAATATTCAATGACATGGTGATTGAGAATTTTCCAAATTTGTTACGTGGTATCAACTAGATATATTATAGCAAAATGATTAAAACCAAAGGGGAAAAAAATTAAAAGGAGAGAAGACATAGAATATTAAAAACACTGACTTTAAGATACACAGCTGACTTCTTATTTGAAATTATGGAAGGAAGAAATCACTAGATTTTAAAATCTTTAAAGCGCTGAATGACTGGAGCCAGGTGGGGAGAAAGGGAATTCCCCACAAGCAATAATTTTAGTTCAGTCATGAGACGAAGACACCCACTTGTATCTAGGCTATGGATCTAGATAGTAGAGCGAAAAAAAATGGCTGCCAACCTAGAAGTCCATATCCAGCAACAATATGTCTTCAAAGTGAAAGCTAAATAAGTAAGTTTCTATATAAAATAAAAAGGAGAGAATTGGTCACTGGGAGAACTTTACTAAAGGGTCTTAAAATTGCTATCTGCCACCTGGCAGATGTGAAATATTTGTAACTGCAAATGCATGAAAAAATGTGTTCACAGCTATATCAAAAAGTTCTGGGGCTTCCCTGGTGGTGCAGTGGTTAGGAATCCACCTGCCAATGCAGGGGACACAGGTTCAAGCCCTGTTCTGGGAAGATCCCACATGCCGCAGAACAACTAAGCCCGTGCACCACAACTGTTGAGCCTGCACTCTAGAGCCTGTGAGCCACAACTACTGAGACCCACATGCCTAGAGCCCAGCTCCGCAACAAGAGAAGCCATTGCAATGAGAAGGTCGTGCACCACAATGAAGAGTAGCCCCACTTGCTGCAACTAGAGGAAGCTCACATGCAACAATGAAGACCCAACACAGCCAAAAATAAATAAATAAATGATTTTTTTAAAAAGTTCTGTTTATGTTTTGATATTTTGCCAAAAGCCCTATTCAGAATGGGTGTCAGCATCTTGGAAGAAAACTGTAACACAACATTAGAACACTTTTATATGATACACTTCTTCACTAATGTTCTTGATAATGCAGAGGACAAAGTAAGTGGAAAAACATGGATTTTGATGACTCAGTTAAAAATGATTCTCCTGGGCTAAGAAATATATGAGTCTGGAGAATCTTATAGTGACAGTAAATAAAGAAGTACTGAAAAAAATAAGCCACAATGATAAGGATGTATTAAAGAAACACTGGAGCCAACTGAAGAGCTCCCAATGGTCTAAACTGGAACAATTTGAGTAACAAAATAAGAATAGAATTGGATTATAACCCAAAGTATAAAATAAGTATCTGTCAGTACATACTGACATTAAATAAATGATTAGATAAATAAAAAAATGGGGAAGAGGAGACAAATCTCCCTGCAGAAGAATTTCAAATAATTTACATAGATACCCCACTCTCAAGGAGGTGGAGCATAAATTAATTATGGGCTGGTCACAGTAACTTTCTTCCAAAGCATATAGTATGGAACTTTACCATGGACAAACGTGACAAACATGACTTCAGCTAGGTGTTCAAGGTCAACATCAACCATGATGATGTCATCTTGATCATATGTACCCTTGATATACTATGGTATTCTTCTACAGAACCTATGACCCCAGTCTAATCATGAGAGAAACATAAGACAAATCCTAATAGAGGACATTCTACAAAATACCTGACCAGTACTTCCCCAAATTGTTAATGTCATTAAAAACAAGGAAGATTTGAGGGATTGCCACATTTAAGAGGAGACTAAGGAGAAATGACAACTAAATGTAATGTTATGTAATGGATGATATTCTGGAACATAAAGAGGACATTAGGTAAAAACTAAAGAAATTTGGGGCTTCCCTGGTGGTGCAGTGGTTGAGAGTCCGCCTGCTGATGCAGGGGACACGGGTTCATGCCCCGGTCCGGGAGGATCCCACATGCCACAGAGCGGCTAGGCCCGTGAGCCACGGCCGCTGAGCCTGTGCATCTGGAACCTGTGCTCCACAACGGGAGAGGCCACAACAGTGAGAGGCCTGTGTACCGCAAACAACAACAACAACCAAAAAAAAAACCCCAAAACCTAAAGAAATGTGAATAATTAGTTAAAATAATTAGTTAATAATTTATCAATATTAGTTCATTCATGGCAACACATATATCATGCAAATACAAGATGTTAATAATAGGGGAAACTGGGTATGGGGTATATTGAAACTCTGTACTATCTTTGCAACTTCTCAGTAAATCTAAAACTATTATAAAACAGTTTATTTCTAAAAAGTGATTCAGAAGTGTTTGACTTTGAATGTGATGTTTTAAAAACAATTTAACACATTTTATTTATATATGTTATATATCTAATATACATTGTATAATAAAATCATGTTTAATAGACTCTTTAAAGCATATCCAATAAAGACAATAATGTAATGGACCCAAGTATATCTACTATCTAGCTTTCAAAGTTACCAATTTCCTGTAAATTTTGTTTTATCTTTCCCTGCTCCTATTATTTTTTGGGGGGGGGGGCAACGGCGTATTCAAAATCAAATGCCAGATATCACATCATTCTTAAATTCTTCATTGTGTATCTCTAACATATAAGGAATTCAAAAAACACATAACCATCATAGTATTATTTCACTCACTAGTAGTAATAATAATTCTTTAATAAAAGTTAATATCCTGTCCATATTCAGTTTTTCCTGCTTACCTGAAAAATTAATCTGTACATTTGGTTTGTTAGAATTAGGTTTCAAACAAGATCTACATGTTGTAGTTGGTTAATATGTTTCAACTTTCTTTTAATCTATAATAGTTCACTCTTTATGCTATTTTTGTTGTGGTTAAATAAACAGGTTTGTTTTTGCAATAGAATTTCTCACATTTTGGATTTGGCTGACTATCTCTTCATGATGTCTTTTAACATGTTTTAAAATAGCTCTTTCATTAAGCATAAAATAAAATTCTAAATTATGAAGAATATTGTGTTATAATTTAATCAATGGCATTCTGTTTTCTTCCTTGGTGATGTATTAAAAAAAAATGGTGTATCTTACTATGACTTTTAGATCTAACGAAATACAGTAAAAGTCAATTAATTTCTCTGTCTCGGTTTCCTCTCTGTACGCATAGAGGATTAGATAATGATTCTCTGAGGATCTTTTTCATTCTAAAAGTCTATGAATTTGCATACATGATGAAAAGATACTATAAACACTAAGCTAGTAGACACAGATCTAAGAAACCTCTTTTCCCACCTTGAAGTACATAGAATTTCTTTGCATGTCCTTGAAACAAATCGACTGTCATGTTAGAGAGTAACAGATTTCACTAAAGATTTTGTAGGCAATGGAGTGTGTAGTCTCAAAGACCATAAAGTAAGCCTTAAAAGAGCCATTAGAAATTCTTGTTCTACTCCTTTCCAACTTCTTTTTCTGCCTTTGGTTCCTTTCTTCATGAAAACTCATCTTGCAGTTTCTCTAGCTCACTTTATCTTTTTCCACTTCCTGGAATTCTTCTCTGATATTTCTATATCTTTACATTTTTTCTTAAGTTTGTCTGTCTTTGTTGTGTTAACATCATCATATCCACCACACTGATCATCACACAATCTACCTCTTAGAAGCAAGGTGTGGAGGAGGTAGGGAAGTGAGAGATTTTCTTCATAATAACAAATAATATTTCACACATACACTTATACTAAATTCATGCTCTTATGAAGCACCTACCACATATATGCCAGGAATTAGACTAAATGGTAATAATGACTAACAATAACTGCTTCCTTTCGCTTGTGAAAGTACAAATTATTTACACGCATTTAGTAAGAAGTCAAGCTTATGTACAGAATAAATGTTAGTGTGAATGACTTAAAAAAAAGAAAACCAGTATTCACATTTTAATCCACTTTTGCAAATCCATTGAACATTTGCATATTCCCTTAGCGTTTCTGGGTGACAGCAAGCTGTAGTGAAGCCAGGACTCCCCTGCCAGGATTCCATCCGGAGTTACACGCTGGCTCTCTGTCTCAGTCTGCACTCAGAGCCAGGATGAGAAAGCTTTGCCACAGGAAATGAGATAATGCATCCACAAACTCTTCTCAGGAAAAAACGTTACCCGAAGATGTATATTTATGCCCCAGACATTTTAACAGATACATAGCAATTACACTTGGTTTTTCTTCTTCTTTAGTGTTACTGACTCACAATCATAATTAAGACTGTTAAGTATACCTCTATGAAACAAAAAAGTTTCTAGTTTTCTAGGCAAAACATTCCAAAATGGCATATTTTAAATAAAAAAGACAGTAAGGTGGTGTAGAGTGAGGGGGAGAGTGCTATAGAATTAGAAGACCTAGATGGACTTTGGTCTTGATTTTCCATTTCAAAAATGTGACCTTGAGCAAGTCTGTTAGCCTCACATTACTCATTAAATGGTAAGAGGGAATCTAGTTTGTAGGAATTTTGAGAGGATTAAATTAGATAATACGAACGAAAAGACTACTGAAATAAGAAAGCACATGCAGAGACTTTGTCAGCCTACTGGAGCGGACTGGTACTTTCAACTTTAATGGCCCCTTCTTAGGGTTAATACACAAAAAACAAATACAAAACACTTAAAATGTAAAGAGGTAGTGACATCACTGGCTGAATTGAATCAGAAGTTTCAATTCAAATTGTTCAACCTGTGTATACATGGGAGAATTTCCATTCCAATGGGAACATTTCACTAGCCAAGCAACAGCTTTAGACATAATTTCCTGTATATCTTGAAATGGATGTTGTGGTTTGTTCTTAATGATTGGAGGAAGTTCCAGTTCTTGCTGGAATGATCTCATTTAAACATAAAGCAGGATATGAGAAAGAACAATTAACTTGTTGTTCTGATTGATGTTGTATATTTTACACACAGCTGGAGAGATCTGTGAATGTGGTAATTAACAGTTTCTTGCATTAGATTATTTTTTCCTTTTATGAGTATTTATTGAATACCTATTATACTCCAGGCATTGTTATAGGGATTAGTTATGACAACAATGAACAAAACATAGTCCTTGCTTTCAAGGAGTTGATGATCTGATTTAGAAAGCAGACAAGGAAATCAGTGAGTACAGTATAAAGAGGTGAATGTTTTGCAGAAGTTGGTGTGATCTTTTCATATTAGATGTTTCTCAGCTCCTGCCTCTGCAGTCATTTTTAATGGTGCTCCGTACGAATTATAGTGTTCACATGGGTATGTAACAGAAGATCTACAGAAGCTCAGATTCATTTACTGGCTTCTTATCCCCCTAATTCCCACAAGTGCTTACTGAGTTCTTCTGTGACAAACAGTAACTGACTCTTCCCACTGTAAGCCTTTTACAGTGTCCTTCCTCTTGTGCCATACTTACAGAATTTCTGCTGTTGCAGAGAAAACCCAGTCCCCAGAAATACAGACACAGATTATTTTAAATAGTTTAGATTAGATTAAAGAGTTAGACAATAAGGGTGGAACATTGCATCCTCACAGCCGGTATTTTGTCAAGCAAATTGGAAGGAAGCCAAAGCCTTCATAGAAATCAGCTGATAATGATTCAATACTTAAAAATTATAATTTGAAAAGGTACAAGGGAAAGATGATTTCTTAGGAATGAAAGCCCAGAAGCAGCCATAGCAGTGTTGACAGCAGGGGACAAGAGGGACACAGAGATTTCTGATAAGACCAGTGTCTTTGTCTTTGTCACTCTGGGTCAGAGTTATCACTAGTTTTCTCATGAGGAAGAACTTGAGATTAGTATCAGAATTTACTGATTATACCATATAGGTCGTTGTTTTCTGGGTACTACTTTCAGAGAAGAATGTTGAAAAATGTAACACTTCTTGCAAATCAAGTTATTGTTACCTTCTCTGTCCTCATTCTGCTTGATGGTAGGAAACTTAATCTAGTCAATTCCAGATGAGCTCAGACATCTTGCAGTGGTTTACTTCTCTTCAGGACATCATCTAAGGGCTGGGGGCTCACATCGCGAGCTGGCTCTGGGAGGACTACACGACCCATGCTGGCATCTGTCGAGATGCCTGTGTTTGCCTCACTCTGAGTTCTGCTCATTCTGGCTACACGGCCTCTGCAGACCTCCAGGTCATTTCATTTCTCAGCTAACTTCCATGTTCTTTTGCTGTTTTGCTTTGCCACTTGCAGATGGGGCTGCAAAAGACTCCCTGGGCTGTGAGCCCACAAGGTCCGGGCTGCTCCGCAGCTTCTCATCCCCTACTGCCCTATGGAAGCAGAAGGAGCTTTAGTCAGGCTGCTGCCTGGAGTTCCCGACAAGCAGACAGCACGTGCCCTGAAAATGGGGCCCTCAGAATGTGTCCTTCCCTGGAGGTCTGCCTGAAGAGAAGTGGACCATCTCCTCTACCTTCCAGTCTAAGGCTCTTCAGCTAGTTTTGGGGTAGGAGGCAGTGATAAAAACCCCTGTGCCTGGTCACGTCTTCTTTCAAATATTACTGTCATACAGCTGGACTACTTTAAAAATTAAAAATCTGAGAATATTATGCCTTATTTTTGCTCTGATTCTACTCTCCTTGGGGTGATGGAGTACTCATACCTAGTTTGGAAACACACATCATCTTCCCTCTCCATTAAATGTAAATACATATCATGAACTGAATAGGGTTCTCATTATAAAACGTGCAAATGGTCATTCTTGAGAAATTTTACTATTACCTTCATAAGGTTAGGTTTAACAATACCTCCAGGTATCTTTACAGGTAAATGTGCCCATTAGGTCTCTTTTACATACACAATTTCAATGCCCAGAGCAGGTTAAACTTGATCAGCACTATGCTTGGAGAATTCTATAGAACAGTTGTTCTCTGTCTGGGGTGGTAACAGTTGCTTATCTGAAGAGAGCAAAGAATCATGGAAGAGGGATTATGTTAACATTTTAACTGAGGAACACAGAAAATTGTGATTGGTCTCATTTATCTTGCTACATGTGCCCCTTTGGAAATTTATAGCTGAAAGACCTAAGATGACCACTTTATGGGAAATTCCTTAAGGAAAAGCCCTATGTATTATAGTTTTAAATTAATCCTACTGTCGAAGAGCACGTAATAGGCCTTCAATTTTGTTGCATGAATATTGTTTCAGACTACTAGAGTGCCTAGGTGCCTATAAATTTTTCAGATAATTTGATATTTTCCAAGCATATTCCTCAGAACAGAGTCCCAAGTAAAGTCAAATGACAGAAACAAAAATAAAACAACAGAATAGTTTCTTGGCTTTGAGAAGTAGCTGCATACCACATGTACTTTTGAGAGAATATGTTAATAACATTATATGAAAATTCCTCATTTTTTCCTTTGTATCCCCTCTAATTGATATGCTATTCATTTTCTCATTTATTAAACATTAGAATTTAGTATGTTAACTTTTTTCTTTTCTACCAGCTATAGCTATCATGATAATCATGATTTATTAGATCATAAGGCATGATATTGGGGGTGATATGCAGCCTGCAAGGCAAGCTTCATTTATCTTTGGGTGGTTAAATGATACTGTTTCCTGACCTTGGCAGTTTTCATATGAGACAGTACTCAAGGTTGGAGCACTTTTCACACATTGTAAATCCATTCAGAATCTCAGGAGTTTCTAACGTATAATACAAATGCCGATAATTAAGCAGTTTGAGGAGTTTTCTTGTCTACCTTCCTATTTACTGAAAATTTATTTTAAAATTAGCTTTACTGATTTTCTTCATGACTCTGCTTGACTGCATGAGTTGCTTTTACCTAGCTATCTGTACACACGTTACTATTTCTTCAAGAAAGCTAAGTTAAAGAAAGTTATACATTGTTAAAAATATTATACTGAACTGTAGAAGGAATCATCACTTAGATTCCAATATAGTTGTTTATTCTATTTATATACTACCTTATTTCAAAAACAATTTGATGGTGCTTATTATTTCATACAAAGGATTTTTTGGTGAAGGCTGTAATGAATACAGTGAGCACAGCTGTAATTACTATTCCAGCCTTGCAAGCCACTGTGATGAAATCATGGAATTATGGTCTCTTCTAAGCTTATAATTGTGTGTGAACATATGTACAAGTTTATATTACTGCAGTGGGCTCCTCAGAAAGAAGCACGTTCTGGAAACATTTAAGACAAGATAAGTCTTTCTGATCTGTTAATAAAGTAAACAATCTTGATTTAAAAAGAATAAATCACATGTTAGGGACCAAAATGTCAAGTTCTTTGCATGGGGTCACGACTCAGTGTTTTCTTCTCTTCAAAAATGGAAAAAAAAAAAAAAAAAGAAGCCTTGTAGTTGTTTTTATTGTCGAAATGTAAATGGTTCACATTCCAAAAGTTTCTTCAGGCTAAATGAGCATCCTTTTAAGAAGAATTTTTCTTCTTTGAGTTTACCTGGGCCCTGAGCTGATCTCTTAGAGTATGTAGGCTGTGTTCTGTAGAATAATTGGGACATTAGTCACTAGTCAACCCTGAGGCACATTTCAGGGCCATTGGACACCCAACACCCACTTCCCAAGAGGCTGTGCCTGGTGAAAAAAGGGCCTGGCCATCCAAATGACTGTACTTGGAGATTCTGCAAAGAGACTTTCCCTAATAATGATGCCTTTATATAGCCCATGTTTGACTGTGCAAAGTGGTAAGACAGAAATGAAAACTGTGAATTGAGCTACCTGCTCAGGAAGCCAAACTTAAAAAGAAACCATTCATTTGAACTTTCTGACTGCTTTACCTTGTCTGAGAGGCCAAAAAGAACTGGGCCTTTTCTTCTACCATTTTTTTCTGCTTCTGCAACTTGGCATGAGTTCTGAATTGGCAACAGAGCTGGAAGTCTTTTTTGGTGTTAGATTTATTCAGGGAAAACTATATCCAAGGACTTATAATTCTGAATTTTCAAGGAAAAATCCTAAATGCAGGAAAAAAACACATTTTTAAGCAAACATAAAAGCATATATACCATAATTTACTTAAACTGCTGATGCGTTTTAAGATGTTGAAAAATTCTTTTATTAAAATGACTTGAATTTATATGCTTATTGTAGAAAACTTGAAAACTGTAGAAAAATGTAAAGAACATTTGAAGTCCCACTTCTGTCCTAAGTAAACTAGCTCTAACAAGAAAGTCTACTCCAAAAGGGACATCGCAGTGTTCTGATTGCGGTATTCTTATTGAAGCCATCCTTGGAATAAGATCAGGCTACAGGGTCCTCCATGCAATAGGAAGATTCAGGATCAGTAGAGCTCAGGAACCAGAGTGCAGCACTCCTCCTAACTCATTGCTTCTCTTGAATAACATTCATTTAAACCAACAAAGATGGTTTCTAACACACCTTATACTAATTAACAAAGCATTTGGTATAAATTTGATTAGGGACATGTTGTGTGTTTTAAGTATAGTTCTCTTTAGGTGCTGAGTCCTGGTTAAATAATGAACTGTTCCTGGAGTGTAGATTAGAAACAACTTGTTCAAAATACACATCCTGCTGTTTACACTAATGCATTTAAAAATAAATAGTCATATCCACAGTATAAAAACACTTTTATTTCACAAAAGTAAATTTATCTATGTAGGAAACTCCATATCAGTACTGTAACTGAAAAATGGATAACAATGCTATGAATAGAAGCCACCTCTAAAAACGAACACAGTGTATCAGAACAACACTGGGTACCATGGCCTAGTTAAGGCTCTACATGAGGCCGGTTCTCTCTTTGTTAAAAAAGATGAGTAATTGGGATTCTTTTCCTTGACTTAATTGGAAGGGAAAAAACTGAAAAGGGAGTCATTTCCTTGGTTATTCAAAGTTATTTAAAGCTCTCTAAGTGTACCACCAGTGTCTAGGTCTTAGACTGTGAAAAACTGGATTAGATGATTTCAAAGTTCTTGACAAGTTTGATAGTCTCCGAAATGCAGTTTTTCTCATTCTTCTTTTGTAAAGCTGTGGGTGGAAATATATGTCATCACAGAAAATAGTACATAGGTCATTTGTATCTTATACAGATTAGTTGCTGTGAACACTCAAACTAGTGAAGTATTTATTTTCCTAATGAGCTCATTAATAAATAAGAACATTATAGGCAATAATGTAGTTTTCCTTGTGCTGTTTATATTATGTGTTTATCCTATTTACATTATAGATTTTAGGCTGTATTAAGAATGCAAGTTCAGAACTCCTGGTTTCCTAGTTTTCGTGAAAACAAAACAAAACAAAGCAACCCCCCAAATGGTTTATTTGTCTAAAAGCTTTCAGAATCTAATAAGCCAGTGATGAAGCAGCAGTGTCTGGTACAGCTTGAATCGAGGCACCACTCAGTGTTCTTTCACTGGTATAGAGCTCACGTGCTTTGATGGATAAGTACTTCCAAGTGACCGTTACAAAAGTCATCATGATGTCAGCTGAACTAAAAGAACCTATACTGATAACCAGTAGTTTGGTTTTTCATCGTCTTTGTGACACGTTTGGGAGAGTATCTGCATTCTTTACGACTTGCTGCAGGAGAGAACTATTCTCTATATAACTTACAGGAAAATGAGAAAAAGTGTTTTATGACTTTGGGGAGTGATATAGGTTCTGGTGCCTGGAATTACTCACCCGTGGATAACCTCACCCATTCATTTACAATAGTGGGAAGTGAAGTTCAGGAACAACATTTATCCACTTCTTACATTTTTCAATTTTAAAGTTTGTCCTCAAATACACATTTTATTAGCCTCGCTAAAAATTTGAGAGAGATATCTATTTGAGTTCTTTTAAAAAATTTCTCTAACAGTCTTAAATTTCTTTCATACAATTTTATCAAGAACAAAAAAGGCCAAACATTTCTGCTACAGTATTTCTCTTACAGAGTTTTATCAACGGCTGGTGAAAGGTATCTTCTGAAAGGTATCTGCTGAAACTTTCCAATCTCCAACCATCTTACATTTTGTTTTAATATTTTAGCATTTTAAACCTTTTTGAAGTTGAATATTGAAACCAGTTTTTTCTTTCTCTTTATGACTAGTTGTTACTTTCTCTTATTCCAAGGAGTGGGTTTTTTCTAGCATCTAATTCAATGTTAATAACTGAAAGTAGGTTGTATTAAGGACAAGATATAAAAGAACAAATGCAACCAAAAATAAAATTAGCAACTAATTGGTGGAGCTATCTTTGATGCTTCTCCAGATCCCTCATAGCCCTCACTCACTCTGTTTATTGATTCTCTATGCTTCCAAACTTCCATCAATATTCACATGTTTTATGTCTCACTTCTGCATGAGATAACATGAGAGCATAGCCATCTCTAAGGTATTAGTATTGACAGCTACAGTTTTCCTCAAAGGCAACATATGGTTTGACAACTGCCTTTTATCCAGTCTAGAGCAGTAACAAACAGTGACAATTTTGGCACTGAGGCAAGAAAGTGACAAAGAGCTTTCTGCTGTAATTTGTAAGTTTTTATTTGGGGGGGCTATGCATCAAACTACATCATGCGTATGGCTAAACATGGCACAGATTCTATCTGAAGTAGAGCATAATCTTTCATTAAAGTTATAATTTTTATTCACTCTGCTAACAAAGCTTTTTTTTTTTTCTGCAGAAGAATGTGTTTCTCATTGAGATACAAGCATTCCAAGTCTGAGATTTAAAATCCAAAACACACTATATTATCTAAGAGCAAATAAAGCTTTGGAAAAAATTATCTGATGGAAAATTACTAGATTGCTTTTTTCCCTTGTGCCCAAATATATTTCTTTTAAGCATTTGTCAGCTAATCATTTTGTAGTTTTAGGGAAATTAACATTTATTTGGGAAAACTTATAGGACATTAAAACCAGCAATGGCAGGGATGATAACCTTGGAAGTTTATACTATATATCCATTAATGCTGTCAGAAATGTTTGAATTTCTAAATCCATGTGATTTATTTAGCTCATTTTTTACATTGAGATATGTAATGGTTAAACATTAAAGTCATTGTATAATGTTAATCCTGGACAAATTGTACCAGTTTGACAACTGGGTGGTTTGACGTGCAAAAGAATGGATCGTTGGATATGTCTAGGTTGTATTACATGTATATGGTTACATGGATTAGGGCACAATAGATGGGTTTTAACCAAATGTTGTGTTAAATGGTTCCTACCTTTCATATCGCTTGTCCTGTGACCTATGCTTGTTCTGAGGTATAACCAATTCATACACTCAGGACAGAAATACCTTACCGAGAGTGAGAGCAGACAAAGCAGTGAGGATGCATTGTGTGTTACATTCAAACAGCCAGACTCGGTGTTATGGGAGTCATTTAACTTTAGTGTCCTTAGCTATAAAACTGGGATTATAACCTGCCTGACTGTGACGATCAAATACATAAAGCAAGTAACACTTTTGCTTGGCAAATGGAAGTTGCGCAAGTAGTGCTAAATTTTATATATATTTTCATCTTAGGGATTAAAATTGTCCAGCAGGTGCTGGAGGTTGAGGATATGGTGGCTGGGATTTTGCTAGACAGAATTAATGATACTAATTCCAGTTGTACTGACCTGAATTTGATCTATTTTTCTCTTTTCTTAGGCTGATTCAGTCTTTTAGAAATGTTTTCTATTTTAGCAAGACCAAAATCAGTTATGATGATGTAGTGCAAGAGCAATGTGCTCTAGGGTCAGGAGATTTTATTTCTAGCTGTGGCTTTGCCACTTACTTGCTGGAAATGAGGGTGGTCTGCTGTGAGGTCTGAGACCACACCAGGTGTGGAATGGGGCAACTGCACTAATCAGATCATCTGTGCCGTTTCCCTTCCTCCCCTCTCCTGAACTCTGTCTTCCAGAGTCAGGACAGACAGTGGTATAACTCTGCAATTCAGGAAATTTGATCAGCTAGGCTCCCCTGTTAGAAACTCCCTAAACTGATTATTGACCTTGTTTTAGAATAGATACCTTCCTGTTGTCACCTCTACAATAGTTGTAGCAAAGTTGTGGTCAGCTGCCTGCTGAGTACTGCAGAAGTGCCCTCCAGCCTTTTAAACCCCAATAAATGTCACGCAACACTTTCCACTCTTTTTAAGGACCATTCTACTTTAACGCAGACACTGAAACAACCATTCGGAGTCAAAGACTAAGATATGATGCTGAAACTATGTGGTTCTCAAAAAGCAAAATGAAACAAAATTATAAAAATAAACAAACCGCCTGCCCTACCACAAACAATTCTGGAAGCCATGTTAAAATATACTCCTGAAACCTTCCTATAAGCCTGAGCCCCTCATGTCCTTCCCTCCAAGCAGAAGTCCACTGGGGAGTCTGGGCTCACCATCAGAAGGTTGCTATGTGTGCATGATTTCATTATCTCTTCTTCAAGGAGTGGGAATGCAATGTTGGTTTCAGGGTGCCTGCTTCATTTCTACTGCCGTATGCAAGACACCCTCTTCTCTCAAGTACCTCCCAGGGGTGCTTCCCACTTCTTGGTACAGTGCATCCTAGCCTACCAAGGCTTTATCAGGGTGCCAGGTTGATATCTGGTTTGTCTTTGATTTATCCTGGGAATTTCATCATCCTCTGTAATTTTTCCTCTCCATCCACACTTTCTAAAGTGCGAAACAACTAATATTTTATGGTTCATGATAATATTCTAATGGGGCTGATGACATTCACCTGATTTGGGGGAATGTGACACTTTTGCCAGTGACCTTTTTGGGACATGCAATGCGTTGCCTTTGCTTTCTAAATGCAGAGATGATTCCCCTTTCCCCTGCAGTCCACTATCTTTTTTCTTCAGGAAGGAAGGGAGGCAGAATGAAAAAGAGATGGCATAATGACATTTTATAGTCAAGTACTCTCCTATTAAAGCTGCTCTGCTATAGAAGCCATTTTGTTCCTTTTACTCTTTGGTATGATCATGAGATCTTTCGTGAGGATCAGTTAGTTTTATAACAATTCCCAGGGCCATGACATGGCTTTTCATTCTAAAAGAAAATAAATGAATGAAGGGCTTGAGAGAGTATTACACTAATTTGAGAACACTCCCGGGGCGGTTCTGTTTACTAATACCTGGATTCCCCAGTTGCAGTAAATTTAGCATCCTTCTGGCCAGCCTGTCCTTGTTCCTAGCTTTCAATGTCTGCTCCCAAACAGATGACACTCCCAAACAGATGTTCTGGCTCTGCGCTCGGACTCCCACCTAGCAGCTTTTGGCCATTGCTCACTTATTTCTCATCATGAGTTTCTCCTGGGGCAGAGGAAGTCCAGATCCCAACACCTGGGAGGGTCTTTGAATGACCTTGGCTCTTGTTATTTTCTACTTGATCATCATATAATCAACTTCTTTCCATTGCTGCCACTCCTGCCCCAGCTCCCATTTCAGAGACCAGACCCCACCTTTTCTAGAAGGCATTTCTCAGACTCATAGACCATATTTAATTAGTCTTTAAATCCTCAGTGCACAATAGTAAGTAACACATAGTTAGTTCGATAAGCTAATAAAATTCCCGATGTTGCTGAGTGTACATTTCAGACATCACCCAATTCTCTAAGAAGAAACAAACAAAAAAATAGGACTTTTATTCGTTCATTGATTTCCTTACTCCCATGTTCACTTTACACAGTTTACTTTGAGTCATCTTCTCTAATGATGAGAACATAAGCCATACATTCTTTAATAGGCAATCAACTCCCCAACCCATTTGACTTTGGAACGCATTCTGTGTTCACAGGCAGATTCATATGTCTAAAGCCTGGGAGAGACACTACCAATAAATCAGGAGGTCTGGACATCTCTCAGTTTGGGAGGAACTGGGAATATCTCCAATTCCCTCTTTTATTTTTCTCTCCCTCCCTTTCTCCATCCTATAGATAAACATCCTGGTCTCATTCTGAAGCAAAGAATGAGCAGAAGTGCCCTTTCAGACTTTTACTGAAGAAGAGATGCATTTAAATGTCTGGGGTTAAAGGACTTCTTTGCATGGTATGTTCAGAATAGACTCAAAAACCCTTAGACACACAGTGTATGTACTGAGCACACTACATGCCCAGGGTATTCAGGAGATAAAGACAGAGGTTGATTTTAAGATAGGGGATGCAAATCACTATGTACAGAAAAAAAATTACATGCAATACAGTGATAATGGGCATCTGCCTGACACAGACAATAAAAGTTCTGGGCCTTCAGAGGAAGGATAAATCATTTCATCTGGGGGCAAAGAGGAGTGACCAATAGTTGGGGCAATTTTCACCTAGGCCTGCGATTATGGAATGAATGTATTGGTAGAATGGGTTAAAGGCATTCCAGTTTGAGGGAATAGCCTGAACGTAGAGGTAGAGGCCAAACATAGCCATCTGTGTCAAGAGAACAGGATAAATGCATGCAAATGGTGTCAGAAAAGCCAGCACAGTGGTTTTACGGTGTGTTTATCATTGCTGAATGAGCAAGGGCATGGCGTGATAGGATTACTAAAATGGAAGCAGGTTATAGGAAAACTAAACAGCTGGTGTCCGAAAAGCCGGCTAGAAATTACTTTCAGTAAGAGAAAATATGTAGTAAAAAGTCTTTGGATAGGGTGGCAACCAGAGCCAGCTTCCCAGACCTGGACCCTGTGGAGTCCCACACAGGGTCCCAGTCTAGAGGGGCCTCATGCTTGAGGTAATGCTCTGCTATGGCTGCCCTGAAATTCATAATTTTTGATCAAGAGGCTCCACATTTGCATTTTACACTGGGTCCCACGATTCAGTAGCTGATTCTTCTGCTCAACAATGGAAATTAATGAAGGGGCCATGCACAGGGGCACGAGGAAGGAAGAAGGGACGTGACTGGTGACCAGAGTCTGAAAACCCACAGGGTCATACATTGGGAATCCCACAGCACAGGCAATGCAGGAAGAGTTGGGTTGGGCCCAGGGGGTTACTCGGGGCAGGTGGTCTGTTTGGAACCATTGTGCTTAGTGTTGAAAGCCAGAGTCATGTAATAGGACAAGGTGTGCATGAAACAATGGTGAAGAAAGTGGCAGTGGTGGGCAGAGGGAAGGAAGGCACGGATTCTAGAAATCAGGACAGAGAAGAATGGGGAGCTTGTAATCCAGCACCAGGACAGGTGATCTGTGGACAAAGAAGAAAAGTAGTAGACTTGAGAGGCCCCAGTGATGTTGACTCCTTAGGGTAGGGGCGCCCGGAAGGCAGGAAGAAAGTTTCCAGGTTAGTCGTGGTGGGAGAGGCTGATCCAAGGCAGGACCTAGATCTACGGGCCTCCTGCAGGGAGTGGAGGAGCCACTTCTCTTTCCAATCCTGTGCTTCTCAAAGGGGGTAAAGGTTCTTCTGGTTCTCAAAGCCAGGAAAATGTACGCACATTCCTGAAGCATTGATTGTATGTGTAGATGTAGGGAAATTTTTACATTAAGACAAATACTACTGAATTATGAAGTTGGAAGAAACATTCACACGGATGTTTAAGGTAAACCCTGAAACTTTCAAAGACACTTCTGCTCTCAGACACCGGCTTGCCCCACTGCCTCCAGCTCACCAGGGACACGTTCAGGACTGACTGGCCAGGCTCGCGGCAGGAGGCGGGATCTTGAGTGTCACTGGGGAGTTTTGAAAAACCTCCATTCCTGGAAACTGGGTTAGTATGATGTGTGTTTCTTAAGGATTTCACAGGTGATAGATACATGACTGTTATAGGCCTTTCTTTCTCCTTTCTTCTCCTCTTCCCTCCCTCCCTCCTTCTACCCTTCTCTTCTCCCTCCCTTCCTTCTCTTTCTCCCCCACCCCCCCTCTCTAATATGAAGGAATATAGCTCTGTTTGGGGACAATCCCAAATAGTGTCCATCAAATGAGGGCCTTCAAGCTGAAGAGTAAGCTGTAGCTTTTAAATTAGGCCTAAGTCACTGAAAATATGCTTTTATTTCTGTGTATTTTTCCCTGTTATCTAAACCTTTAGCAAAACGTTATTTAGAACATTCTATCCAAGGCTATAATGTATAGAGTGTTAAAGGAAGGGTCGTAGGTCCCCTCGAGCCGGTTCATCTAAAGGCGAGCAGAGTTCTCTGGATGGGAATTAGAGAGAGGTCTCCAGGGAACCACTAGGGTGTCTGCGCTACAAAGTCCAGCACCCTCTCCACTCAAGAGCCTCCTCCCACAGATAACTTGGGAGGGTTTGAGAGTATTTTGTCTTATTTAATAAGCCAGCAGCTTTTCTTTTCTTTTTTTTCTTTTCTTTCTTTCTTTCTCTTTCTTTTCTTTCTCTTTCTTTCTTTGTTTCTTTCTCTTTGTTTCTTTCTTTGTTTCTTTCTTTTCTTTCTTTCTCTCTCTCTCTCTTTCTTTCTTTTCTTTTTTTTTCCCTTCAGACACAAAGAGTTGCTGTGAAGCAGAACCTCTGAGGAGGAGGTGGGTGCTAAGGACGAAGCGACATTTGATTTCGGAGGCTTACAATGGCTGACCGAGACGGCATGAGGAAGAGAAAAGTGACTGAGAAGAGTGGATGTCAAGCCTAGGTGGCTGTGTTTATTGTGGTTTCACACAGAAACGGATAAGGAAAGCAACCTTTGGTGGAGAGACAATGAGCACCTTGTAGCTGGCGGGACCGCAGGGCTCAGGGAGCGTGATGCAGGATGCACCTGGAGCTTGGAAGGAAGAGAGATGGGTGCTGGACTCACCTTGTGCCACACGCTGTGCTTAGCATCTTACATGCATTTATTTACTTGTGGTAGGAAAGACATCAGATGATACAGGGCTTCTTATAGGGAAAGCTACTATCCATAGAGAAGAAAGACCTTGAAAGCTAGACTTACAAGAAATCTTGTGCTATTTTGGTTCTGTATTTAAGCCCCATTGATTCAGAAGATATTTACTTCAAGACATTACTTGCTCTTATGTTTAAGATGTTCATTTGAGCCATTACTTTTTGTGTGTGTGATAATTGAAGTATCAAGATAATTGAGAGGAACAAGATATAGTGTAGTTGTTATTATACACTTTAGAAGTAAGTGAAAGAGATCCACTTCATTGGTACCTTTGCTTCTAGGTTTCAGAAACTCAAGTTGGTTTAAGGACAGGTAAGTTGGTCAAAGTATACTAGGGTTTAGCAGATAATTTTCATTTGTGGCCAACCAAAATTTTTGAGCATTTTCCCTGTATGTTGATAACTTATGACTCTTGACTTCTTAAGGAAATTAGAAATCTCCACCTCCTTTATAGCTAGGAGTAACCCTGTGTTCTGGTGGGAGTCCCTGGGAGAGTTCTTTCTCAAATAAAGTCTCGTGCCTGCTCTTCAGCCTGCCTGAAATTCTGATACGTCACCTTGCAGAGTCTCATCAAACCTAAGAGGTGCCACAGCCTCTTGTGCCATTGTGATAAATGCTCCAAGAGTGGAGGAGCTGGGAAGCTGCAGAGAACGTGGATACTTGATGTCATCCCTACTTCAGCTCTGGACTTCCTGCAGTCTGAAAAAAAAATTGAAGCCACTACTGATTGAGTTTTCTATTCTCTGTAGCGGAGTGGGTGATTTCTGGCTAATACGTGGGGTGTCTCAGAGAAGCAAGGGCAGTAATGTAATCAGTTCTCAAGAACAACCAGAACACAAATGAAGCCAGGACTCTCCATTTCCACTTTTCTTTCTACTTTGGCTTCTTTCTTTACTTGCAGCAGAGTAGATTTTGTGGTGAAAACATGAACTCCTAGCTCCCAGCTTTAATCTTATAGCTCTGGCCACCAGGTCCACAAATCCTGAAGAATGGTTCCCTTGTCTTGGCTTAGGTCAGATTCCGTTTCTATATCAATCAATTTTGAAATTTTTTAAGAACTTAACAGTTCCCAGAAAAACCATATAGATGGAGAGATTGCTGGAGGGAGCTCTCAGAGGCATTGGCAGTGGGGCATTCTGGGAACATAAGTCAATAGCTCTCCGTTATAGTCTGCCCTGGTAACAGGAGCAAACTGCATTGTGTGCCAAATTGCCCACTAGGAGCTATGTATTTTATACAGTTAGGGGTAAGAGCAGTTGTCTTATCCTTTTTTATCTTTAATTTTTGTGGCTTATTTTTTGTACCCAGGCTTAATAATCTTGAGCAAAATAGGAGATATCAGCTTTCCATGACATGATACATTATGGTAATTTCAGAAAACAGAAAATACTGGAATCTTTTCAACCCAAGTGGTTCTTCTGAATATAGCAGTTCAATTTTTATGTTAACAAATTCTGCACCGCCTTCCCATAGGAACTGTAATAAACCTCACTGGCATTTGAAGATGCACCCGTCACTTTTGTAACTGGTAACAGAAGCTTCTATCTTTCCGCATCCCCTTAGTGATTTCACTGTTTACTGTTAAGGCCGTACAGCAGCAGCTGTTTAATTGCTTGTGTATATAGTAGAATATGGGAATGTTCTCCTGAAATTGGAATTATTTGTGTTTCAAAATTTATATGCACTCACTATCTATGTAAAATTCTGCACAACTGTGTATTTTTTTCTTTTTTGCTGTGGATACTGTATAAATAATATTTAAAATAAGAAGAAAGATGTTTGTCTTCTTTATATGTTTGCCACATTATTTACTCTAAGTCTACGGATATTAGTGTTCTTTGCTAACAGTGATGTGCTTTGATGTGTGACACATTCTTACTGGAATCCGGCCTATGGCATATTGTACTTTCTAAAAAGTGCCACACCAATCTAGATGGCCCATTCTGTGATCTTCTTACAATGTGACATGCCCCTCTCTAGCCTAAATTTGGGATGACGCACCCTTTCTTTGAATATGGGTTGATTTTTTAAATGCCTGGACCCATAGAAGGTGGCAGAAATGATGCCGTGTGACTTCTGAGACTAGAGCATAAGATGTGCTATGGCTTCTTCCTTGCTCTCTCTTTCTCAGGATGTTTCCTTTGGGACCTCACTACCATGTTGTGAGGCAGCAACATAGAGAGGCCACATGCAGCTGTTCCAGGCTGCGGCTGCAGTGCAATTCCCAGCTGACAGCCAACATCCACTGTCAGACACATGAGTAAATGAATCTTTATGTCATTTCAGAGCCCAGGCTTTTAAGTCCTCTTGCTGAGGCCCTAAGTTATTTTATGTTTTTAATTTGGGGGGAGGTAATTTTTTTACATAATCATAGAAATCCATTCTGTTTCTGAAAGACATTTAAGGGTAAAAACATTAAAAATAAATTAAGGTCTTTCTAATAATGCTACACTCTATATAACATAAGAATCCTTTATTTAAGGATCCAACTAGCTCTTCCAAGGGGATGTTTAGATATATCACCCTCTTTGGAATAGCATGTGCTTACTAACTATTAAATTATAAAAATTATCTCAGGATGGTCATCTCCTACTGATTTGAAACAGTGGAATTTAAATAATTTAGAAAAAAGATATTTTGCAGAAGACCCAAGGAGATATTCCTGTGATGAAACACTGGAATGACTACTGATGGAAGCAGGGTTACGTTCATCTCTAAAATTATTTGAAAGTAACTGCAGGTTTATCTAGCCTAGATTTATTTAGAGAATAAACATATAGATTGGAACAGTTTTGAGGTCTTGTATTGCTTTATTTTTATGGCTTTGGAAAGTCCTCAATTTATCAATTACTTATGAAGAGAATGTTACACATTAAAGACATAATGGCTAAAGATCAATTTTGATTAATGCTCATGAAAAGGATGTTATAAGCTTGCATGTCGTGGTTTAATCTCCTACATATGAAACAGAGCTCTATATTATGGCTTCCCAGTATTTTGAAAGATTTATTTAGACTGCTAATTTTAGAGTTTCTAAAATTTTGAATTTTATTCGTACTGCTTTTAAGTTTGCTTTCTGAAGAATTTCTCAATTCTCAATGTGTGCTGGATATAACAGCTTTGTGTCCCTGAGATTAAAGCACATTTTTGCTTCTGCATTCTCACCCAGCCATATTTTTTTGGTTTGGACTGTGTTCATATTAAGCTTTATCTCTTCAAATATTTGTTGCTACATGGTCAATTCTTTACCACACTTGGGACTCTAATAAACAAAAAGAATTCAGACAAGCAACTTGACAATAGCATTATATTTAGCCAGAAACCACAAGCACCACCAACTAGAAGCTCGAACTTCTCGAACAAATTTCTGCACTGAGAGCAAGATTTATAGCTGCTCCACTCCACAATTTACCTAGCACTCATTTATTTATAAACTATGTACATATAGTTTCTTGATAGCTCTTCAATGCTCAGGTTTCCTTGTTGTCGATTTGTCACTGGATGCTCAACTTCAGGATATAGAGAATCATGCAGGTAAGCTGTTCAAAACCTCTTCTTAACCTGTTTTTTTCTATCTTTTAACAGACTGAATGGACATTCTCCCTGGTGCTTAGTGTGTCCCACAGGGAACTCATTTATTCCCCTCCTCAGAAAATGAAACTCTCTCCCTTCTGTATTTCCTATCTCAATTATGACCCAACTGAATATCCAAATGTCCAAGCCAGGGAGGTAAGGCTAATCCTAGACCCTTACTCTTTCTCAGCCATCAAATGCCGTTCCTTTACAAATCCTGCTGATCTATCTCTAGTCATTTCTCAAATCTGCCTCCTCCTTGTCTCTCTTTGCCACTGCCTCACCTCTGATCTGATACTTACAGCCTCCATCTATAGTCTGTCTCCCTGCTCTGTTCATGCTCTCTTAGGTACATCTCCCCTAGGACATCAGAACATCTACACAAAATACAAATCAGATCCTGTCAACACGTTGCTTGAAATCAATCAAAAGCTTTTCATAACCCACAAGATAAAATAAAATCTACTCATTTAGCATGGAGGAGCCTCTATAACTGTGTCTTTCAGTCTCTTTTTTTTTGTATTTTTTTCACCTAGTACTCAGCATGGATATTAAACTTCCTGTGGTTTCCCCCAAACACCATGAGTTTTCTGTCTTTGTAACAAGGCATTTTTGGTGGTTGCACTGGGATCTTTTTAGGAAGTGAAAAGAACAACTTCTCGTTCCCCACAACCTCTACCCATTTGCATTCATTTAATCCACACTTGGTGGATTAAAACAACACAAATTTATTATCATATAGTTCTGGAGGTCAGAAGTCTGAAATGGGGCAGCATGGCTCTGTTCCTTTTGGAGGCTCTAGGGGAGAATTGTTCCCTTGCCTTTTCTAGCTTCTAGCAGCTGTATAATTCCTCGGCTTGTGGCCAAGGAGATGCATCCTCACATATTCTCTGACTCTGACTCTCCTCCTAACTCCCTCTTTTCTCTAATAAGGACCCTTGTAAATACATTGGGCACCCTGGATAGTTGGTAATGTTATCAAGAAAGAAGACTAGTTAGAAAAATTGGTATAGCTCCTTTGGAAACCGGTGTGGCAATACCTTATAAATTTGAAAATGTACATACGCTATGGCCCAGAAATTCCTTTCCTGGAGTATGTTCCCTGGAGATGCTATTGTATGTTTCTGCCAGAGGTCATATATGAGACCTTTCAGGTTAGCATTGTTTCTAAGAGTGAAAACCAGACACAATTTAATGTCCATCAATCAAACAGGTGAAAAACAAATTGCTGTGTATACATACAACAGAATGGTTTACAACAGTGAAAATGAATTAACTGTAACTACACACATCAACATGTCTGACTCTCAAAATCATGCAATGCTAAGCAAAAAATGTGACTGATGAATGCATATGAAATGACTCCATTTACGTACATGACAAAATGGGTAAAACTAAACAATAGCCAACATAGGTATGTCTGTGTCTATGTGTGGTAAAAGTTTTTAAAAGCAAAAGAAAGAAAAAAATTGGGATAGTAGTTTACCAATGATGGAGAGAGAGGGATCCCATCATATTAGGAATAGGAGACTTCAAATCTATACTGGTGATATTCTATTTCAAGCATGGTGGTGGAGGTGCATGGGTGCTTATTTTTTTCTAATATTATATGTTATACATATATGTTTATGCATGGAATATTTAATAATAAAAAAGTGATTTTTTTTATAAAGAAAGAGTACTGGTAAAAAGCCTTAGGAACCCAGGTGCCAGTCTCAGCTACACTTCTAATAGGTGTTTACTTGGGCAAATATTTGAGTCTGAGCTTCCTCATCTATAAAGATAGAATTTGAAACAGACAATCTTGAAGAAGTCCAACAAATCAATTTCTTGGTTGTTGTGAGATATTCAGCCTTTTTAATTTGGCTGTGACGATTTTGAAAGCCAGAAGAATAAGATTCCTCTTGGGAAAAATACATTATATTCTAACAATCATAGATAAACCCAAGGAATTTGAAGGCCTCCCAGTGGTCCATCACATTTGGACTTGTCTCATTTATTCATATCTTACTCAGTATTTTCATATTGGGCCATAAGTCATTCACCATGACTTGCTGTGTTCTGATTCTGATTTCCCTGGGGCCCAAGAAGAATTTAAATATCTATGCTTATTCTGACCATATATTTATACTGATGCTACATGGAGGTGGACTGAGGGTGATGGACATATGGATGTGGCTAAGGAGTATATTGGGTGGTTGACTTGGGGCATTAGAGGTATTGTGGGAAGGAATTCATATAATTAAGAAAAGGAATTAATAAGTTACAAAGGCCAGAGGGTAGCTTCCATGCGTATATTCTAGGCTGGTTGTTGATAGGAGTAAGGCACAACCCTATGTATGTGTGTGTATGTATATAACAAGATGCTTACTATATTTTTTGGTAGACCTCTCTATAATTGAGGGAGATTGCATCCAGTCTCTTTACTGCTTACTGTCAAAGCTGTACTCTGAGATATCTGTGATTTCTGATCCCTAGCATACCCTGTTCTTTACTTTTGCTATTGATTGCAATAGAAAATGGCTGCCTTTTTTTTTTTTTTTTTTGCTTTCAATTTTATTTTTTTAACATCTTTATTGGAGTATAATTCCTTTACAATGGTGTGTTAATTTCTGCTGTATAACAAAGTGAACAAGCTATATGTATACATATATCCCCATATCCCCTCCCTCTTACGTCTCCCTCCCAAACTCCCTATCCCACCATCTAGGTGGTCACAAAGCACTGAGCTGATCTCCCTGTGCTATGCAGCTGCTTCCCACCAGCTATCTATTTTATATTTGGTAGTGTATATATGTTCATGCCACTCTCTCACTTTGTCCCAGCTTACACTTCCCCCTCCCCGTGTCCTCAAGTCCATTCTCTACGTCTGCGTCTTTATTCCTGTCCTAGGTTCTTCAGACCCTTTTTTTTTTTAGATTCCGTATATATGTGTTAGCATACGGTATTTGTTTTTCTCTTTCTGACTTACTTCACTCTGTATGACAGACTCTAGGCCCATCCGCCTCACTACAAATAATTGAATTTTGTTTCTTTTTTTGGCTGTGTAATATTCCATTGTATATATGAGCCACATCTTCTTTATCTATTCATCTGTCAATGGACACTTAGGTTGCTTCCATGTCCTGGCTATTGTAAATAGTGCTGCACTGAACATTGTGGTACATGACTCTTTTTGAATTATGGTTTTCTCAGGGTATATGCCCAGTAGTGGGATTGCTGGGGCGTATGGTAGTTCTATTGTTACTTTTTTAAGGAACGTCCATACTGTTCTCCATAGTGGCTGTATCAATTTATATTCCCACAAACAATGCAAGAGGATTCTCTTTTCTCCACACCCTCTACAGTGTTTATTGTTTGTAGACTTTTAATGATGGTCATCTGACCGGTGAGAGGTGGTACCTCATTGTAGTTTTGATTTGCATTTCTCTAAGATTAGTGATGTTGAGCATCCTTTCATGTGTTTGTTGGCAATCTTTATATCTTCTTTGGAGAAATGTCTATTTATGTCATCTGCCCATTTTTGGATTTGGTTGTTTGTTTTTTTGATATTAAGCTGCATGAGCTGCTTGTACATTTTGGAGATTAATGCTTTGTCAGTTGCTTCATTTGCAAATATTCTCTCCCATTTTGAGGGTTGTCTTTTCATATTGTTTATGGTTTCCTTTGCTGTGCAAAAGCTTTTAAGTTTCATTAGGTCCCATTTGTTTATTTTTGCTTTTATTTGCATTTCTCTAGGAGGTGGATCAAAAAGGATCTTGCTATGATTTATGCCATGGAGTGTTCTGCCTATGTTTTCCTCTAAGAGTTTTATAGTGTCTGGCCTTACATTTAGGTCTTTAATCCATTTTGAGTTTATTTTTGTGTGTGGTGTTCGGGAGTGTTCTAATTTCATTCTTTGACATGTAGCTGTCCAGTTTTTCCAGCACCACTTATTAAAGAGACTGTCTTTTCTCCATTGTATATTCTTGCCTCCTTTATCAAAGATAAGGTGACCATATGTGTGTGGGTTTATCTCTGGGCTTTCTATCCTATTCCATTGATCTATATTTCTGTTTCTGTGCCAGTACTATACCATCTTGATTACTGTATCTTTCTAGTATAATCTGAAGTAAGGGAGCCTGATTCCTTCAGCTCCATTTTTCTTTCTCAAGACTGCTTTGGCTCTTCAGAGTATTTTGTGTTTCCATACAAATTGTGAAAATTTTTGTTCTAGTTCTGTGAAAAATGCCATTGTTAGTTTGATAGGGATTGTATTGAATCTGTAGATTGCTTTGGGTAGTATAGTCATTTTCACAATGTTGATTCTTCTAATCCAAGAAAACGGTATATCTCTCCATCTCTTTGTATCATCTTTAATTTCTTTCATCAGTGTCTTATAGTTTTCTGCATACAGGTCTTTTGTCTCCTTAGGTAGGTTTATTCCTAGGTATTTAATTTTTTGCTGCAATGGTAAATGGGAGTGTTTCCTTAATTTCTCTTTCAGATTTTTCATTGTAAGTGTATAGGAATGCAAGAGATTTCTGTGCATTAATTTTGTATCTAAACAATTTACCAAATTTTTTGATTAGCTCTAGTAGTTTTCTGGTAACATCTTTAGGATTCTCTGTGTATAGAATCATGTCATCTGCAAACAGTGACAGTTTTACTTCTTCTGTTCTGGTTTGGATATCTTTTATTTCTTTTTCTTCTCTGACTGCTGTGGCTAAAACATCCAGAACTATGTTGAATAACAGTGGTGAGAGTGGGCAACCTTGTCTTGCTCCTGATCTTAGTGGAAATGGTTTCAGTTTTTCATCATTGAGAATGATGCTGACTGTGGGTTTGTCATGAATGACCTTTATTATGTTGAGGTAGGTTCCCTCTATGCCTATTTCTGGAAGGTTTTTATCATAAATGGGTGTTGAATTTTGTCAAAAGCTTTTTCTGCATCTATTGAGATGATCATAAGTTTTTTCTCCTTCAGTTTGTTAATATGGTTTAACACATTGATTGATTTGCATATATTGAAGAATCGTTGCATTCCTGGGATAAACCCCACTTGATCATAGTGTATGATCCGTTTAATGTGCTGTTGGATTCTGTTTGCTAGTATTTTGTTGATGATTTTTGCATCTATGTTCATCAGTGATATTGGCCTGTAGTTTTCTTTTTTGTGACATCTTGTCTGGTTTTGGTATCAGGGTGATGGTGGCCTCATAGAATGAGTTTGGGAGTGTTCCTCCCTCTGCTATATTTTAGAAGAGTTTGAGAAGGATGGGTGTCAGCTCTTCTCTAAGTGTTTGATAGAAGTGACCTGTGAAGCCATCTGGCCTTGGACTTTTGTTTGTTGGAAGATTTTTAAATCACAGTTTCAATTTCAGTGCTTGTGATTGGTCTATTTATATTTTCTATTTCATCCTGGTTCAGTTTTGTAATGTTGTGTTTTTCTAAGAATTGGTCCATTTCCTCCAGGTTGTCCATTTTATTGGCAGATAACTGCTTGTAGTAATCTCTCATGATCTTTTGTATTTCTATAGTGTCAGTTGTTACTTCTCCTTTTTCATTTCTAATTCTGTTGATATGAGTCTTCTCCCTTTTTTTCTTGATGAGTCTGGCTAATGGTTTATCAGTTTGTTTACTTCCCAAAGAACCAGCTTTTAGTTTTATTGATCTTTGCTATTGCTTCCTTCCTTTCTTTTTCATTTATGTCTAATGTGACCTTTATGATCTCTTTCCTTCTGTGAACTTTGGGGGTTTTTTTGTTCATCTTTCTCTAATTGTTTTTGTTGTAAGGTTAGGTTTTTTATTTGAGATGTTTCTTGTTTCTTGAGGTAGGATTGTATTGCTGTAAACTTCCTTCTTAGAACTATTTTTGCTGCATCCCATAGGCTTTGGGTCATTGTGTTTTCATTGTCATTTGTTTCTAGGTATTTTTTGTTTTCCTCTTTGATTTCTTTGGTGATCTCTTGTTTATTTAGTAGCATGTTGTTTAGCCTCCATGTATTTGTATTTTTTACATTTTTTTTCCTGTAAGTGGTATCTAGTCTCATAGCTTTGTGGTTGGAAAAGATACTTGATATAATTTCAATTTTCTTAAATATACCAATGCTTGATTTGTGACCCAAGATATGATCTATCCTGGAGAATGTTCCATAAGCACTTGAGAAGAAAGTGTATTCTCTTTTTTTGGATGGAATGTACTATAAATATCAGTTAAGTCCATCTTGTTTAATGTGTCATTTAAAGCTTGTGTTTCCTTATTTATTTTCATTTTGGATGATCTGTCCATTGGTGAAAGTGGGGTATTAAAGACCCCTACTATGATTGTGTTACTGTCGATTTCCCCTGTTATGGCTGTTAGCATTTGCCTTATGTACTGAGGTGCTCATATGTTGGGTGCATAAATATTTATAATTGTTATATCTTCTTCTTGGATTGATCCCATGATCATTATTTAGTGTCCTTCTTTGTCTCTTGTAATAGTGTTTATTTTAGTCTATTTTTTTGTGATATGAGGATTGCTACTCCAACTTTCTTTTGATTTCCATTTGCATGTAGTATCTTTTTCCATCCCCTCACTTTCAATCTGTATGTTTCCATAGGTCTGAAGTGGTTCTCTTTTAGACAGCACATATATGGGTCTTGTTTTTGTATCCATTCAGCCAGTCTATGTCTTTTGGTTGGAGCATTTAATCCATTTACATTTAAGGTAATTATCAATATGTATTTTCCTGTACATTTTCTTAATTTTGTGGGGTTTGCTTTGTAGGTCTTTTCCTTGTCTTGTGTTTCCTGCGTAGAGAAGTTCCTTTAGCATTTGTTGTAAAGGTGGTTTGGTGGTGCTGAACTTTCTTAGCTTTTGCTTGTCTGTAAAGGTTTTAATTTCTCCATAGAATCTGAATGAGATCCTTGCTGGGTAGATTAATTTTTTGTGTAGGGTTTTCCCTTTCATCACTTTAAATATGTCCTGCCACACCCTTCTGGCTTGCAGAGTTTCTGCTGAAAGATCAGCTGTTAACCTTATGGGAATTCCCTTGTATGTTAATGGTTGCTTTTCCCTTGCTGCTTTTAATATGTTTTCTTTGTATTTAATTTTTGATAGTTTGATTAATATGTGTCTCGGTGTGTTTCTCCTTGGATTTATCCTGTATGGGACTCTCTGTGCTTCCTGGACTTCATTAACTATTTCCTTTCCCATATTAGGGAAGTTTTCAACTATAATCTCTACAAATATTTTCTCAGTCCCTTTCTTATTTTTCTTTTTTTTTTTTTTTTTTTTTTTTTTGCGGTACACTGGCCTCTCACTGTTGTGGCCTCTCCTGCTGTGGAGCACAGGCTCCAGACACGCAGGCTTAGCGGCCATGGCTCACAGGCCCAGGCACTCTGCAGCATGTGGGATCTTCCTGGACCAGGGCATGAACCCATGTCCCCTGCATCGGCAGGCAGACTCTCAACCACTGTGCCACCAGGGAAGCCCAGTCCCTTTCTTTATATCTCTTTTTCTGGGACCACTATAATTCAAATGCTGGTGCATTTAATGTTATCCCAAAAGTCTGTGAAACTGTCCTCAATTCTTTTCATTTTTTTTCTTTATTCCGCTCTGCAGTAGTTATTTCCACTCTTTTTTCTTCCATGTTACTTATCCATTTTTCTGCCTCAGTTATTCTGCTATTGATTCCTTCTAGACAATTATTAATTTCATTTATTGTGTTGTTCATCATTGTTTCTTTGCTTTTTAGTTCTTCTAAGTCCCTGTTAAATGTTTCTTGTATTTTTGTCTATTCTATTTCCAAGATTTTGGATCATCTTTACTATCATTATTCTGAATTCTTTCTCAGGTAGACTGCCTATTTCCTCTTCCTTTGTTTGGTCTGGTGGGGTTTTACCTTGCTAGTTCTTCTGCTCCATATTTCTCTGTCTTCTCATTTTGCTTAACTTACTGTGTTTGGGGTCTCCTTTTTACAGGCTCCTGTTGTTTTTGGTGTCTGCCCCCCAGTCAGTAAGTTTGGTTCAGTGGGTTGTGTAGGCTTCCTGGTAGAGGGGACTGGTGCCTGTTTTCTGGTGGATGAGTCTGGATCTTGTCTTTCTTATGGGCAGGACTGCTTCCGGTGGTGTGTTTTGGGGTGTCTGTGAACTTAATATGATTTTAGGCAGCCTCTTTGCTCATGGGTGTGGTTGTATTCCTGTCTTGCTGGTTGTTTGGCTTGGGGTGTCCAGCACTGGAGGTTCCTTGTCGTTGAGTGGAGCTGGGTCTTAGCATTGAGACGGAGATCTCTGTGAGAGCTCCTGCTGATTGATATTACATAGGACCAGGATGTCTCTGGTGGACCAATGTCCTGAACTTGGCTCTCCCACCTCAGAAGATCAGGCCTGGCACCCCGCTGGAGCACCAAGACCCTGTCAGCCACACAGCTCAGGAGAAAAGGGAGAAAAGAAAGAAAGAAAGAAAAAAATAATAAAATAAAATTATTAAAATAAAAAAATTTAAAAATTATTAAAATAAAAAATATAAAAATAATTTAAAAAAAATGAAGAGAGCAACCAAACCAATAAACAAATCCACCAATGATAACAAGCTTTAAAAACTATACTAAAAAAAAAGCAGACAGACTGAACCCTAGGAGAAATGGTAAAAGTAAACCTATACAGACAAAATCACACAAAGAAGTGTATACGTACACACTCACAAAAAGAGAAAAAGGAAAAAATACATACATATAAAACAAAAGAGAGCAACCAAATCAATAAACAAATCTACCAATGATAATAAACTCTAAATACTAAACTAAGATAAACATAAAACCAGAAACAAATTAGATGCAGAAAGCAAACCTCAATTCTACAGTTGCTCCCAAAGTCCACCACCTCAATTTTGGGATGATTTGTTGTCTATTCAGGTATTCCACAGATGCAGGGTACATCAGGTTGATTGTGGAGATCTAATCCTCTGCTTCTGAGACTGCATGGAGAAATTTCCCTTTCTCTTCTTTGTTTGCACAGCTCCTGGGGTTCAGCTTTGGATTTGGTCCTGCCTCTCCATGTAGGTTGCTTGAGGGCGTCTGTTCTTCCCCTCAGACATGATGGGGTTAAAGGCATGGTTTATTAGGGGGCTCTGGCTTACTCAGGCTGTGGGGAGGGAGCAGTATGGAATGCAGGGCAAGCCTGTCATGGCAGAGGCCAGCATGACATTGCAACAGCCTGAAGCATGCCGTGTGTTCTTCCAGGGAAGTTGTTCCTGCATCATGGAACACTGGCAGTGGTGGGCTACACAGGCTCCTGGAAGGGGAGGTGTGGATAGTGACCTGTGCTTGCACACAGGCTTCTTGGTGGCTGCAGCAGCAGACTTAGAGTTTCATGCTCATATCTGGTGTCTGTGCTGATAGCCATGGTTTGTGCCCATCTCTGGAGCTCACTTAGGCGGTGTTCTGCCTTCTGTGGCCACACAGGGAAGGAGTCCCCTCTCCTCGTGCACCACGAAACAATGTTCCCTTGCCTCTTAGGCAGTTCCAGATTTTCTCCCAGACTCCCTCCCATTTAGCTGTGGTGCACTAGTCCCCTTCAGGCTGTGTTCACTCAGCCAACCCCAGTCCTTTCCTTGGGATCTGACCTCTGAAGCCCAAGCCTCAGCTCCCATCTCCCACCCATCCTGGCAGGTGAGCAGACAACCTCTAAGGCTGGTGAGTGCCGGTTGGCACTGATCCTCTGTGCGGGAATCTCTCCACTTTGCCCTCTGCACCCCTGTTGCTGTGCTCTCCTCCATGGCTCCAAAGATTCCCCCCGCCCACTCCCCATCTCCACCAGTAAAGGGGCTCCCTAGTGTGTGGAAACTTTTCCTCCTTCACAACTCCCTCCCAGAGGTGCAGGTCCCGTCCCTATTCTTTTGTCTCTGTTTTTCTTTTTTCTTTTGCCCTACCCAGGTACGTGGGGAGTTTCTTGCCTTTTGGGAAGTCTGAGGTCTTCTGCCAGCATTCAGTAGGTGTTCTATAGGAGCTGTTCCACATGTAGATGTATTTTTGATGTATTTGTGGGGAGGAAGGTGATCTCCTTGTCTTACTCCTCCACCATCTTGAAGGTCCTCTGAAAATAGATGCCTTTTGATTCAGCTCTTCACTGTGGTCCTGTTTCTTCTGGTTGTCTTGTTCATGGTTAACTTTGGTTGACCATCCCAAATAGCTGTGGCGTTCAGCTATCATCTCTTGATCACATACAACACAGTTCAGCTGAGTGACTGCAAGCTTTATTTCAGCACCAGCAACACTCCACGAATCTGGTTTTATTCCTTGGATAAACATTTTTTCTTGCTATTTGTTGTTGATGTGGTTTCTAGATGACCTAATGAAAATGTCCAGGAAGTTTTGCATGATATTGTTGACAATTCCAAGTCTAACAGCTGCTTATTAGGATAGATGTCTGACTTAATTTGGTGTCTGATGTTTTGTTGTGATTTAGTTTTCCACTGACTAGGTATTATTGTGGTATTCATAACAGACAGACAATTTGGTCTCTGCCTTTTGGGAACTAATGCCGTCTAATTCACAGAGCTTGAAAGGATATAGGACCACCCTCAGAATGTCTGGAAAGACAGTGAAATTTTCCTTAGCACTCTCAGCTTTTGAATCGTTTCCTTCTTTTTCCTCTTTGGTGGCCCATACCCTAATCTCACACCTTTCATCCCTACTAAAAAGAATAGTGTTCCTCAAACAAGATAAAGGACTATCCCTACTGAAGTGAATTGAATTTTAACAGTGAGCTAATTTCAAACAAATAGGAATAAGTTGTAATATTTAAATTTCAAATATCAATAACAGAGGAATAATTTTATCAATAACAGAGGAGTCTTCTCTTTATTACTTACAAGTGGCCCATGTGGCTATTGACATTGATATGATTTTCTAATAAAAAGGTTCACATTATGTTAATTTGCGTATATCCTTTTAAGTAACTCCTGTTAAAACAATTCGGTTTACTAAGAGTAGGGGCAGTTGTCAGCTAATCCATCTGTGTATTAGTAATCATACTCAGGTGACTAAGGAGACTAATATCAGAAGAACTTATCACAGCATCTGACTTGGGGTCAAGGATTATTTTTTCTAGCTTTATTGAGATATAATTGATATATAACATTGTGTAAGCTTAAGGTGAAAAATGTGAAAATTTGATACACATATATTGTGAAATGATTAAGGTATGCTTTTGATTATTAGTATCTTTTGGGAATACATGGTATGTATATACCAGGAAAGAATATATGGGTTTTTTAATTTACTTGAATGTTTTTAAATACCATATTGTATTAGTTATCAATTCCTCCATAACAAATTACCCTGAAATTTAGTGACTTAGAACAACAAACACTTATTAAATCAGTTTCTGTGAGTCAGGGGTTTGAGAGTAGCTTAGCTGAGGTGCAGCATTTGTCATGAGTCTGAAGCCCAGCTGTCAGCTGGGGCTGCATCATCTGAAGGTTTGACTGTTGCTGGAGGATCCACTTCTAAGATGTCTCACTCATGTGGCTTTTTGTAGGAGGCCTTAGGTCCTTGCCACATGGGATCCTTGAGTATCCTTAAAACATGATAGCTGGCTTCCCTCAGAGTGACTGGTCCAAGAGGAAGAACAAGGAGGACCCTCATTGACTTTTACGACCTAGTTGTAGTGCATCAGTTCTGCCATATTCTATTTCTTTAGACATTAATCACTAAATTTAGCCTATATGTTGAGAGAGGTGAATTAAGCACGAGCTCTTGAAGAGAGGAGTATAAAGGAATTTGTGGACATATTTTAAAACCACCACACAAATGGAAAAGACAGGAAGAGGGTGTTGAAGAAACCA
Organism: Delphinus delphis; assembly: GCF_949987515.2. NCBI lineage: Eukaryota > Metazoa > Chordata > Mammalia > Artiodactyla > Delphinidae > Delphinus > Delphinus delphis. The sequence continues at coordinate 77,990,838 of NC_082696.1, read as the reverse complement.
TCCAATATAACAGAGCCACTAAGGATCCAACTTTATTTTGAGAAGTTTCTTTATTTCTCCTATTACCTGGGAAATATCTTCTCTTGACTTCGGGAGTGACTGCTCTGTATCTGATTGCTATAGGTCTATTCTTAATAAAGTCTAAACTAATTTTTAGGGGAAGTGAACCCACAGAAATTATATGGTTATTCTTCTTTCATTCTAGAGCCTCATATGACCTTCCTGTTGGCACAGAGTTACAGGAGAGGCTTCAAAGCTGGCAACAATGGATTTTAAGTGGTCTCATGTTCTGAAGACCAGTACTGACATTTCTATAGGACTTGCTAAAAGGAAAATTAAAAATGATCTTATGACCCTTAGCCCATGTTACATGAGATGATAAAAGTAGAGCAGAGGGATCTCATGGAGGAGGAAGATGCTTTGAAAATGATGGTTGTTCTAGCCAGGAGGGAGATGTTTTTCTCTGACTCAAGCTAACTGGGGTGGGTGCCTTCTTTGAGGCTGAGGGGAAACTTGGGTTGAGGGGAAACTGACCCCTCACCCCTGGCTGGTTGCCGTCTGACCTTCAGAAATGAGTCAGCCACGAGAATGGAGTGGATTAGCAAGTTCTTTGGTGATGTTGATCCGTTTACCCTGGTTTCAGTAGGCAGCAGGCATGTGTCTGATTTTCATCTAGAAAATCAGATTACTGCTGAAAATCCAGTGAGGAGAAAACTATAGTCAGAGCAGCCAGCTCCATCAGTGGGAGGGCAGGAGTGTGTTTTCTCGAGTCAGAGAGGGCACTGTGGAAGGAAGCAAACACAGAGCCCTGTAGAGACAATGTCTAGCGGGGGTGAGGGGTGGAGGTGAACCACAGTGGAGGGTGTAGGGGGTGCCATCAGGAATGTGAAGTTATCCAGGAAGAATATTGCCCACATTTTCAAACAGTGTAATGCTGAAGGTTTCTAAGGGGAGACCCCCCAAATCATCCCTTGTGTGAGGAAGCCAACGCTTGGGCATCTTCCATGATAGAGGGTTTCTAATAACCGATACCACATAACCAATCACACAGGGCACCTACTAATTTAAAATAGATCTTTCCCTTTTAATGTTCACCCCCCTTCCCATCTCCAGTTTGGCCAAGCCAGAAGCAGCATAGTGCATCAGGGATGATGATGGAACAGCCATGTGGGGACATAATGAAAGATCAAGCCTTGCCCTTGCTTCCAGCTGCCATGACATCACAAATCAGGTTTCAGTGAAGGAGGAGAGGAGAAGTTTAAAACTTGGGTGAAAATGGATGTGTTGAGTTATATTACACTGGAAAGGAGATAAGGAGATGGAAAAGGAGACTGTTTTAATGTCTGAAAGTAATCAGAACGCTGTGGAATCTGCCTGAGATATGACCAAAGGGTAGGGAAGGAAAATATGACAGAATAGGTTTGAAGACAGCTATGTGAAAAAATATAAATGTTTCCTACTTATAGTGCTCAGTTCATTCAATAAATTGGTTGCACAAGAGCTTGTTGAGCACAATATTTTAAAATCAATGTCCTATGGCATGCTGGATGCCTTCCCATGTGTTCATCAAATGATGATAAATGGGAACGATGTATCTCTATTCCCACTGAGGAATCATCCTGTGGAGTCTGTGGGATGAAATGGTAAATTAAGAGGCTCATGCAAAGTGATACTGAGGGGCAGGCCGGCTATGAGAAAGAGGGAAGAGGACTAGTATAACATTGATTAACTGCCAATGAGAGGGGCTTCCCTGGTGGTGCAGTGGTTGAGAGTCTGCCTGCCGATGCAGGGGCACGGGTTCGTGCCCCGGTCCGGGAAGATCTCACATGACATGGAGCAGCTGGGCCCGTGAGCCATGGCCGCTGAGCCTGCATGTCCGGAGCCTGTGCTCCGCAACAGGAGAGTCCACAACAGTGAGAGGCTTGTGTACCGCAAAAAAACCCCAAAAAACAAAAAAAACTGTCAATGAGAAGTTGCACACACACTGGAGTGTACTAAGTGTGGCCTCATCAGTCAGAAATGAACAGATCTGAGCAAATATGGCAATAAATGGTAACAAGTAAATAGACAACACCTTGAATACTTTTCTAGACACCATAAGGACTAATAATTGCACTGTGGTTATTTCTGATTTGTCTCGGAATTATTCAGAATCTTTTAATCCCTTCAATTTTATTACCATAAACTCCTAATATTTGAAAGTGCACCTGGAACCATTGTGGTAGATAACAAAGGTCAAATGATGTCCAAAGTCAAGTGATGTCCAAAATGAAAGTACAGTTAAAAAATGATGATGATGATGATAATCATAATTATAATAATAATAAATGCTGAACTTATTGTGATGCAAACCGCAATGCAAACTATGACTAAAAGCTGTTACTGTTCAAATTTTTTTAAAAACTACCATGTAGGCTTATTCCATAGAGAAAGATAGAATACTCTTTTCCCCTGCTTAGTACAGTTTTGCATGAAGAGCTTCTTTTAAATATTTGAGAGAGACTCTTCACCCAGAAGAGATGTTGTTTAATTTGTCATTTGTGACTCATTTGTTTCAATTAAACAAATTGTAATATCAGTATTAAATGTGTTCTTAAATGACAGGGTTTTTGTTACCATATGTGGTAGTTTACTGTACATACTAGCTATTTAAAACAGATGAAAGTTAAAAAAAAAGGAACAGATGTAAGTAAAACAAGGTTTGTTTGGGGGAGGAATAGAGTTTCTCCAGAATAAAGAATACAGAGACCAAATGGAAACATACCTGCTTCACTGCCTGTGGCTTCTGTACTTGGACCTGTTGGCTTACCATTTTATGGTTACCATATTTATATCCTTTAAAATTATGAACATTGGATCAAATTCTCATGTTGTAAAACACTTCAAGGTGACATTAAATGAATGTGTGATTTGAACTACTTACAATTTTCACACAGGTTTGGATTACCAAAGTGAAAATATTTCCCATAAAATGCTGTAAATTTGCTAACATTTAATACAAACTCCCTATGGTGTAATAATACAAAAAAACTCTGTTTACTAAAATAAAAACATTCTGAAATATCCTTTCTGGATTTTATTTTAAACAGTTTCTATGGAGAAACATCTCACAGATACAAAAGAAGTATGACATCTGTTCAATTCAAGGGGTTATTTTTAAACAAGAGGCTAACATCATACATTATCAGAGAAGGTTGTTATTAAAAAAACAGAATCTCAGAGTTGGAAGACTCTTAGATGACTTACATCCACTGTGTAAGAAGACTTTTTCTCAGATTAGTCATAACTGATCCATCAAGCACAGCTATCAATTTGTAAGGATTTTCTATTTCTGTAGAACAGGGTATGACAAATTTAGTGGCTTAAAACAACACCCATTTATTGTCTCACAGTTGTGTAGGTCAGAAGTCTGGTCACAGTGCAACTAGTATCTCTCAGGGTCTCACTGGGCTGAAATCAAAGTGTTGTTCAGGGCTGCTCTCATTTGAGGCTTGGGATCTCTACCAAGTTCATTTGTTGCAGGCAGAATTCATTTCCTGTGGGTGTAGGACTGAGCTCCGTTGTCTGCTAGCTATCAGTGGGAGATGGCTATCAGCTTCTAGAGGCTACTCTGAGGCCATGCTATGTGGCATCCTCTATCTTCAAGTCAACGATGGTGCTTCAAATCTCTGACTTTCCCCTCTGCCACAAGTCGGAGAGAACTCTGCTTTTAAAAGGATCATGTGATTAGGTCATGCTCACCTGGCTAATCTCCTTTGGCAGTATCATGTTAACATGATCACAGGAGTGATATCTCATCTCTTTCACAGGTTCTGCTCACAATCAAAGAGGAGTTAACTTAGAATTTTGCCTACCACACATCTATATACACACCAGTGACTACAACTTTGCAAGCTGCAGGACTATTTATGTCAGGAAATCTGCATTCTGGGAAGTGGTCAGGAGCTCTGACATCTTCAAGGTCCATGATGAGGGGACAGATTCTAGTTCCATAGTATTTAAAATAAAGTCCTTTCATTTTCTATTTATAAGGAGATTTTTGGTTTAGAAATTTGTATAGAAACACACTCAATTCATCCCCTTTCCTTTCTCTTGTAATGAAACAACAAATTTGTCCCTTGATCTTTTAGGTTTCAGAGAAGAGCACATATCTGACATTACCTGAGATGAGCTTGCTCAGCAAAGTACATACTCATTCCTTCTTGTTAACACCCCCATATTTTAGTGGAAGGTAAATTTTTGTTTTCATGTAGGATTTGCTTCAATTTTTCACACACATTTCTAAGAATGTGCATATTGAGGTTGGTAGGGATTACTGTACATAAGGGGTTTATATTTATGCTATTTTTTGGCCTATATTTATTGGAAAGACCAACTTGCCAAGGTTCTAAGATGAGTTCAAACAAACGCATCTGAATATTTTCCATCAAGCGGAAGGTAGAGGATCAGGCATGAATTTTCTCTTTATAGCACTTTGGATAAGAGGCTTTGGAGTAAAATTCATGTATTCCTTCTCCAACTTGGCAACCACAACATCTCTTTGTCTCCATTGGCTTTTGGCCATTGACCTACTGTCTCCTGTAGAAGACACCCACGATCCCTCATAAGGCCAGATGGTGATGAGAAACAAGCAGTTCTCAAGTGACTTTAGTCATGGAAAGAGTCATAGCCAAGTCATGGCCTGGTTACATCATTTAAAGTAACTGAAGAGGGGCTTAATTTTATGTTTTTCTCTGATTTGGGGGAGTGAATTATTAATAGTAGCTATTTATTTAGAGGAGAAGAAGTCAAGAGATTTAGATTGGAACCCAGCAAACACATTCCCTACTTATTCAATATAGTACAGGATGTGTAGATTTACTTTTTTGACTACAAGAACCACCAAAAGAAATTAGTTGGTTTTCATAAATTTAGGGAGTGAAAGTTTAACTTTATATTAAAAAAGTTTAATTTCATATTAAAGTTAATATAATATATATGTTTAAAGCAAACATTTTCAAAAATCAAAACACTATTTTTTCCAAGTTTTTAAAAAATGATTTTTCCATTATGTAACAACAATAGCTCATAACTTTGCCACAACATTATTGCTACTTCTAAAACTGTGATTTGCTACTGTTAGGCAAAACAATGAAAAGTCCACGAGAGGACATTGCATTCAAGATTAGTGGTGTCGGGATCTTCCAACAGCCTGGAGCCTCCAAGCTGTACTTTGATCAAGGATTCTTTTGGTATTGGTACGTCTCTCTTGGATTACTGCTTAGTTTAGCTTTGTCCTGGCTGACCACACCCTGTCCAGGTGTGATAGATCATTTAGCTGCTACTTCTTCTCCTCCTTCCCCTTCCCCTCCTCCCCTTCCTACTCCTTCTTCTTCCTCTTCTTTTGGTTTAACTGAAATTGTTTAAATTACCCTATAGAAAACATAAGCCAAGCCCCTTTAGAAGCAGGAAGACTTGGACTGGGAATCTAGGCTAGTGCTGCAAAACAGCTCCTCTCTAAGACCCTGATCAAAGCACTTTCCCTTGGATTTCTGAGCTGAGGTGCTCTGATCTGCATTTGCCTCTGCCTCCAGTCTTAGCATCTTCTCTGTTACATCTGCTGCTCATTCTGTGCACAAAATGATACCTTCTGCTACCCCTGTGTCTGCTGACACTTCCTAGTTTCTGGGTCATATCTCTTTTGTGATGATTCTCTCATATGACCTTGGTCTGTCTCTGGCCCAAATTGAGCTTCTTGAATTCTGCCTTCTTGAAGTTTCTCCCAGCTGGAGCTGTATCTTATCACCCTGTGCTAGAACAGAGGAAACCCAGAGGAAAAAGATTGATGCGGCATCCAGCCTCAAGGAACCCTCAGACTAGTAGGAAAGGCAGGCCTTCATTAATTAATTACAGTATTAATCCCTCATGCTCTAATTCTAAATGGTCTAAAAGTGTGAAACATTTTTGTTCTGTCCAGCTTTCATGTTGGTTATTCCTAAATATTCCAACACTCACTCATTTAAACTAAGGCTGGTTCCTAACATGGCTGCTTCTCTGCTTTGGGGTGCTCACTAAATCCCCAACTTAGGAGTCAATGGTAAGAAATAAAACATTGAGTAGATGGATTTGATCTTAGGCTGCCCTTTGTCATGAGAGTGCCTTGGCCCCTGAGCTTTGACTGTCCGTCGTTCTTTACTCCATGAAAACTTTCATCCATATGAAATTGCCTCTATGTGACTCTGCATGCTGACTGGAGAGAGAATAGGGAGGAATAAATCTAAGTTGTTACAGAAGAGAATGTCCCAATATAGGGGCTTTTTTTCTCTCTGTTTAATCTTTATAACTTTGCCTGTAATATTTTCTGGAAAACATCTTAGAAGGTATGCAGCGTCTTAGCTATATTTATGGTAAATTCAAATAGGATGAGATTAAAGGAATTGTCCCGGGACCTACACAAATGGAAGGCAGATCCCAGAACGCCACACTCATACTCTTGTGTTCTAGCCTTTGGGATTCTTTCTTGGTCTCTCTTTGTTCTATCTGCCAAAGCATGATCAGAGCAGAAAACATCCTCAACCAATTTAGTCAAGCTCCCCATTTGGTGATTGCCTTGTTCTGAGAACATCTTGTGTATTACCACATTTGAAGCTCCAGTTGGAGCTTCATTCACATTCGGGGACAGCTTCTTTCAAAGAACTGACCTTCTGACTATGCCGGGAGGAGCAGGGCTAAGATTTTTTTTCAGCTGGAAGTTACACATTACGTATTTAAAGTGTGTGGTCATTTCAGTTCTGTATAAGGCAGGGGTGGGAAAAGCTATGCCTTACAAGGCTCCTAAGTATATCTCCAATCCCGTAAGTCCAACTTGGTCGGTACTAGATTTACTCTCATGTAAATATTTATCTGACATCTTTGTACATCTGACTATAGAAGAGTACCACTACAATATTTTAATGTTTATTAATCGAAAATCCAGGCCATTTTAATCTGGTTATGTTTAGCTATCACACCAAAATCAATTTAATTATAGTGTTTAAAGATCCTAGATTGTCCAAATATGGCAACTATGAAAATAAAACATTAGCCAAAAAGAAAAGTTTGTGTGTTAAGATACTAATCTTTCTCTCATACTTTTTTTTCTCTTCCTTGCTGTTTCTCTACTAATTTATATCTGTGAATCTCTCAGTCATCATTTTTATCTAATTTACAAATCCACACATTTCTTACAACTCTGTGATGGCAAATGCCTGGTACTTCTGTCACTCCCTGCCTTCTTATACCCATGTCAGATATCATTAAACGATGACAATAATCCCTCCTACTGAGCTGTGGATCTGGCTTCAGAGTCCATCTCAACACAGTAGTCTAAGCACTATTAATCTTATAGAACTGGATCATAAACTTTAATCTGTTTGCTATTCCTGCTACTTCAACATTCTCAAACACTGTTAGAAGTAGAAGATAGAAATGAAAAATGAAAGACTAAATTCAAGAAAACCTGTTAACTTAGGTTATCATAGCCACTGATTGATGAAAAGGATTAAAATGCTTTAGGGAGAACATTTATATTGAGTGTTGTACTAGACAACTTCTAACAGTAGGCCATTCTGCCTTTGTATGAATGTTTCCAAGTACAATTAATTTACTTTTTGATAAAATAGCTTATTACATGATTAAAAACCCTGAAGTTTAGAAAGTGTTTCCTTATATTGCCCGAAAGTTGCTTTCCTTATAACTCCACCTATTTGCCTTGCATTCCTTCAATTGAATGCATTCCTTGCATTCAATTTGATGAGTTTTGAAAATTGAGTAACCCATGTAACTATCACCTAATACAAGATGTAGAACATTCCTATCACCGAGAAATCTTCCCCAAGCCCACATTGATTGAACTCCTTGCCTCTCACCTCCCAAAGAGAAACACTGCCTCATTTCTATCACCATGGATTAGTGTATTAGTCAGAGTTCTCCAGAGAAACAGAACTAATAAAATATATATAGATTTGGATAAGAGGAGATTTATTGTAGGAATTGGCTTACATGGTTACAGAGACCAAGAATTCCCAAGATCTGTTGTCTGCAAGAAAGGCTAGTGGTGTAATTCAGTTCAATTTGGAAGGTCTGAGAATCAGACTGGTTGGTATAAGTCCTGATATGAATCTAAAAGCCCAAGAACAGGGAACACCAATGCAGGAGAAGATGACTATCTCAGCTCAAGCAGAGAGAGTGAATTTGCCCTTTATCCACCATTTTATTCTATTCAGGCCTTAAACAGGCTGGCTCACGCCCACCCCCATTGGTGAGGCAATCTTCTTTACTCTGTCTACTGATTCAAATTCTAATCTCTTCCAGAGGCACCTTACAGACACATCCAGAAATAATGTTTTACCAGCTATCTGGGTATCCTTTAGACCAGAGGTCTCCAACCCCCGGGGCTGCAGACTGGTACCAGCTATCTGCAGGGCTCACTCTCTTATCTCTCAAGTATGTGCCCAGATGTCACCTTCTCAATGAGGCCTTTCCATGACGACTCTGCTTGAAATTGAAATTTGCCCCCATCCCTGCCCCAGACCAGCACAATCCCTTCTTATCTTCTATTTGTATTTTCCTCCTTATAACACTAAACATCAACTGACTATATATTCTTTTTTTCTTTTTTTGCGGTACGCAGGCCTCTCACTGTTGTGGCCTCTCCCATTGCGGAGCACAGGCTCCGGATGCGCAGGCTCAGCGGCCATGGCTCACGGGCCCAGCCGCTCCACGGCATGTGGGATCTTCCTGGACCGGGTCACGAACCCGTGTCCCCTGCATTGGCAGGCGGACTCTCAACCACTGCGCCAACAGGGGAGCCCTATATATTCATTTTTATTATTTATTGCCTGCGTATTCCCTTTGAGTGTAAGTGCCTTGACAACAAAAGTTTTGTCTGCTCTGTTTATGGCTATAAACAGTTTTGGTTGCATAGTCATCTACTATACTCAATGAATATTTCCATATACATTTATTTATATAGATTAATGAGTGAAATCTTGCTATTTTATATCTTAAAGTTGGAAAGAGTTCCTAGAGGCCAGTTGATACCACTTTCAATTAGGATTTCCTCACTGGTATGTGCAAATTTCTATATTCAAATGCTATATCTCCCCAACTGTATTGTAAACTTTTGGGGAAAGTTTACTTTTGGGGAATAGAGGCCTTGTGTGTAATCTTTGTATTACCTACACTAACTTAGGGCAATAGGTTCTTAACACATATTTTTAGAATAAGTGAATAGGTATAAAGCAGATAGAAAGTGCCTTTAATGTGCTACAATTATGATTTTTTTCCTAACAATTTGTATTCATTAGGGTTTGGGAGCAACATATACCTACAATTGTGTTTCTAAAAGTCAAAGTATAGTACATTTTCATACCTAGTTTCCATTAAATTTTATTAAAATGCTTTTGAAATGCTAATTCACACTCCCAATGATATTCTAAACACATAAAAATATAAAAATTCTCTTTTTTTAAATTTCAGCTTAAACAATAAATATTCCATAACACAGATTTATATGTCTATATCATGATCTTTATCCTGTATTTTTTATGCCTTTAACTAATTTTAGAAAAGAGAAAGAACTTATACTCATACGTGTACATGTGCACGACACACATGGGAAAATAAGGGACTTTGAAACAAATGTTGAAAGGAGCTGAAGAATGCCAAATACTGTCCTAATCCACAATAGTACAATATATTATACACTTAATTATTCCCCTAGTAAAATTAAAAGAACTTATGGGAAATTGCTAACAATGAAAATGAGATCTGTTGTGTGTCGAGTAAAAATTCTCCTCAATAAAGTTGAAATATGTGTGTATGAATGTACCTAAAATTAATTCAACATTCTAAAATGGAATGACATTCTATTCACAAGATATACAAATTAGAATGAGTTTGAAAGTGAACTGTGGATTTAGAGGTGAATAAAGCAAATGATTAGCCTCTGCATTTGCTCTTGAGCCCTTCTGTGTTGGGTGCACAGCCTGGTTTCATGCATGGGGTGAGGGCAATGATTCTGCCCTGACTATTTCCAGCATTGTTTCTTGCACTATCAAATATCAGAAAGTATAAGTAAAATGAATAAATAAATACAAAAAGAGAAAAATTTAGAATATGTTGTCCAGAGGGATTGTGAGTTTTATAAGATCATACAGACATTTAGCGGACCTGCTGTAACTAACACCTAAATTCTCCTGATTTCATTGTCAAATAAAATTATTTTAGTTATATGAATAATAAAATGTTTTAGGTCAAGAGGTTATATAGTCCCCCCAATTTTTTTCAAACACATTAGTTTTCTTTTACTGATATAATATTTAAAATTACAACTAAATTTCATTTCTTTAAAAAAAAGAAGCAAGAGTTCTTTTCTTTTTCTTTTATTAAGTGCAGTTGATGTACAATATTCTATTAGTTTCAGGTGTACAACATAATGATTTGATAATTAAATAATTACAAAATTATCACTATGATAAGTCTAGTAAACTTCTGTCACCATAAAGTTATTACAATATTATAGACTATACCCCCTCTGTATTACATCCCTGTGACTTATTTATTTTATAAAAGGAAGTTCATACCTCTTTATCCCATTCACTTATTTTACCCAACCCTTTGCCCTCCACCATGCTGGCAGCCACCAGTTTGTTCTCTGTTTCTATGAGTCTGTATCTGTTTTGTTGTGTTTGTTCATTTGTTTTGTTTCTAGATTCCACATATAAGTGAAGTTAAACAGTATATGTCTTTGTCTGTGTGACATATCATCTGTGTAATACCCTTTATGACCAACCAGGTCATCTCAAATGGCAAGATTTCATTCTTTTTTATGGCTAAGGAATATTCCATTATATATATACCACTTCTTTATCCATTCATCTATCGATGGACACCTAGATTACTTCCATATCTTGGATATTGTAAATAATGGTTCAGGAATATAGAGTTGCATATATCTTTTGAAGTAGTGTTTTCATTTCTTTGGGTAAATACCCAGAAGTGGAATTGCTGGATCATATGGCAGTGAGATTTTTAATTTTTTGAGGAATCATCATGCTATTTCCTATACTGACTGCACCAATTTACATTCCTACCAACATTGCACAAGGATTCCCCTTTCTCCACATCCTCACCAACACTTGTTATTTGTTGTCTTTTTGTTAATAGCCATTCTGACAGGAGTGAGGTAATAATCTCATTGTGGTTTTGATTTGAATTTCCTTGATGATTAATGATATAGAGCATCTTTTTCATGTGCCTGTCTTCTTTGGAAAAATGTCTATTCAGGACCTCTGCCCATTTTTTAATTGGGTTGTTTGTTTTTTTGATATTGAATTGTATGAGTTCTTTGTATGTTTTAGATATTAACCCCTTAGCAGATGTATCATTTGCAAATATCTTCTCCCATTCAGGAGGCAGCCTTTTTGTTTTGTTGATAGTTTTCTTTGTTGTGCAAAAGCTTTTAGTTTGATGTAGTCTCACTTGTTTATATTTGCTTTTGTTTCCCTTGCCTGAGGACACATATCAAAAAAATATTGCTAAAACTAATGTAAAAAAGAGTACTGTCTATGTCCCTCTAGTTTTATGGCTTCAGGGCTTACATGTAAATTATTAGTTCAGTTTCAGTTTATTCTTGTATATGGTGTGAGAAAGTAATTCAGTTTTATTCTTTCATATGCAATTGCCCAGTTTTCTCAACACTATTTATTGAAGAGGCTCTCTTTCCTCCATTGAATATTCTTACCTCCTTTGTCATAGATTAATTGCTTATATAAGTGTGGATTCATTTCTGGGCTCTCTATTCTGTTCCATCGATCTATGTGTTTTTGTACAAGCACCATACTGTAGCTATATAATAGAGTTTGAAAACACAGAGTGTGATACCTCCAGCCTGTTCTTCTTTCTCAAGATTGCTTTGACTATTCAGGGTATCTTGTGTTTCCATATAAATTTTAGGGTTATTTGCTTTGTAGAAAAATGTCACTAGTATTTTGAAAGGGATTGCTTTGAATCTGTAGATTGCCTTGGGTGATATCGTAATTTAAATAATATTAATTTTTCCAGTCAATGAACATGGTATATATTTCCATTTGTTTGTATCATCTTCAATGTCTTACAGTTTTCTGAGTACAGATCTTTTACTTCCTTAGTTAGATTTATTCCTAGGTATTTTATTCTTTTCAATGCAATTTTAAATGAGATTTAAAAAAATTTTCTCTTTCTGATAGTTTATTGTTAGTGTATAGAAATGCAACAGATTTCTGTATATTACTTTTGTATCCTGCAACTTTACTGAGTTCATTTATTGGTTCTATAATTTTTTGTGGTGTCTTTAAGATTTTCTATATATAGTATCATGACATCTGCAAACAGTGAAAGTTTTACTTCTTCCTTTCCAGTTTGGACTCCTTTTATTTATTTTTCTTATCTTATTTCTGTGGCTAAGACTCCCAATACTATGTTGAATAAAATTGGCAAGAGTGGACATCCTTGTTCTGTTCCTGATTATAGAGAAAATGCTTTTAGGTTTTCACCATTTTGAGTATGATGTTAGCTGTGTGCTTGTCATATATGTCCTTTATTTATGTTGAGGCATGTTCTCTTTATAACCACTTTGTGGAAAGATTTTATCATAAATGGATGTTAAATTTTGTCAAAAACTTCTTCTGTGTCTGTTGCGATGATCATATGATTTTTATTTTTGACTAAACATTTTTTCTTCAATATTTCTTTTACATTGGAGTACAGTTGCTTTACAATATTGTGTTAATTTATACTGCACAGCAAAGTAAATCAGCTATATGTATATCATCTTTTTTAGATTTCCTTCTCATTTAGGTCACCACAGAGGATTGAGTAGAATTCCCTGTACTATAGAGTAGGTTCTCATTTGTTATCTATTTTATACATAGTACCAATAGTGTATATAAGCAATCCCAATCTCCCAATTCATCCCACCCCATTTCCCCCTTGGTATCTATACATTTATTCTCTACATCTGTGTCTTTATTTCTGCTTTGTAAATAAGATCATCTACACCAATTTTTTCAGATCCCACATATATGTATTAATATACGATACTTGTTTTTCTCTTTCTGACATACTTCTCTTTGTATGGCAGTCTCTAGGTTCATCCATGTCTCTACAAATGATCCTATTTCATTCCTTTTTATGGCTGAATAATATTCCATTGTATATATGTACCATATCCTCTTTATACATTCCTCTGTTGATGGACATTTAGGTTGATTCCATGTCCTGGCAATTATAAATAATGCTGCAATGAACATTGGGGTGTATGTGTCTTTCTAACCATGGTTTTCTCTGGGTATATGCCCAGAAGTAGAATTGCTGGGTCATATGGTAGTTCTATTTTGAGTCTTTTAAGGACCCTTCATAATGTTCTTCATAGTGGCTCTACCAATTCACATTCCCACCAACAGTGTAGGAGAGTTCCATTTTCTCCACACCCTCTCCACCATTTATTTGTAGATTTTTTGATGATGGCCATTCTGACCAATGTGAGGTGATAGCTTATTGTATCAATAGTTTTGATTTGCATTTCTCTAAAAATTAGTGATCTTGAGCAACTTTTCATGTGTTTTTTGGCCAACTGTATGTCTTTTTTGGAGAAATGTCTATTTAGATCTTCTGCCCATTTTCTGATATTTGTTTGTTTGATTGAGTTATTTGTTTTTTTGTTATTGAGCTCCATGAGCTGCTTGTATATTTTGGAGATTAATCCTTTGTCAGTTGCTTCATTTGCAAATATTTTCTCCCATTCTGAGGGCTGTCTTTTCGTCTTGTTTAGGGTTTCCTTTGCTGTACAAAAGCTTTTAAGTTTTATTAGGTCCCACTTGTTTATTTATGTTTTGATTCTCATTACCCTAGGAGGTGGGTCAAAAATTTCTTGCTGCGATTTACGTCAAAGGGTGTTCTGCCTATGTTTTGCTCTAAGAGTTTTATAGTGTCTGGCCTTACATTCAGATCTTTAATCCATTTTGAGTTTACTTTTGTGTATGGTGTCAAGGAGTGTTCTAATTTCATTCTTTTACATGTAGCTGTCCAGTTTTGCCAGCACCACTTATTGAAAATGCTGCCTTTTCTCCACTATATATCCCTGCCTCCTTTGTCATAGATCAGTTGACCATAGGTGCATGGGTTTATCTCTGGGCTTTCTATCCTGTTGCATTGATCTATATTTCTGTTTTTGTGCCAGTACCATGTTGTCTTGATTACTGTAGCCTTGTAGTATAGTCTAAAGTCAGGAAGCATGATTCCTCCAGCTCCATTTTTTCCCTCAAGATTGATTTTGCTATTTGAGGTCTTTTTGTTTCCATACAAACTGTAAAATTTTTTGTTCTTGGGCTTTCCTGGTGGTGCAGTGATTGAGAGTCCGCTTGCAGATGCAGGGGACATGGGTTCGTGCCCCAGTCCGGGAAGATCCCACATGCCGCGGAGTGGCTGGGCCCGTGCGCCATGGCTGCTGAGCCTGCACGTCCGGAGCCTGTGCTCCACAAAGGGAGAGACCACAACAGTGAGAGGCCCATGTACTGCAAAAAAAAAAAAAATTTTTTTTGTTCTAGTTCTGTGAAAAATGTCATTGATAATTTGATAGGGATTGCACTGAATCTGTAGATTGCTTTGAGTGCTATAGTCATTTTCACAACACTGATTCTTCTAATCCAAGAACATGTTATATCTCTCCATCTATTTGTGTCATCTTTGATTTCTTTCATCAGTATCTTATAGTTTTCTGTATACAGGTCTTTTGCCTCTCTAGGTAGGTTTATTCCTAGGCATTTTATTCTTTTTATTCCAGTGGTAAATGGGATTGTTTTCTCAATTTCTCTTTCTGATCATTTCTTGCTAGCATATAGAAATGCAAGAGATTTCTATGTACTAATTTTGTATCCTGCAACTTTACTATATTCACTGATTAGCTTTAGAAGTTTTCTGATGACATCTTTAGGATTTTCTATGTATAGTATCATGTCATCTGCAAACAGTGACAGTTTTACTTCTTCTTTTCCAATTTGGATCCCTTTTATTTCTTTTTCTTCTCTGATTGCCATGGCTAGGACTTCCAAAACTATGTTGATAATAGTGTCAAGAGTGAGCACACATGTCTTCTTCCTGATCTTAGAGGAAGAGCTTTCAGTTTTTCACCATTGAGAGTAATGTTTGTTGTGGGTTTGTTGTATATGGCCTTTATTATGTTGATGTAGGATCTCTCTGTGCCCACTTTCTGGAGAGTTTTTATCATAAATGGGTGTTGAATTTTGTCAAAAGCCTTTTCTGCATCTATTGAGATGATCATATGGTTTTTATTCTTCAATTTATTAATATGGTGTATCACATTGATTGATTTGCATATATTGGAGAATTCTTGCATCCCTGGGATAAATCCCACTGATCATGGTGTATGATCCTTTTAATATGTTGTTGGATTCTGTTTGCTAATTTTTTTTTGAGGAGTTTTGCGTCTATGTTCATCAGTGATATTGGCGTGTAATTTTCTTTTATTGTGATATCTTTGTCTAGTTTTGGTATCAGGGTGATGGTGGCCTCATAGAATGAATTTTGGAGTTTTCCTTCTTCTGTAATTTTTTGGAAGAGTTTGAGAAGGATAGGTGTTAGCTCTTCTCTAAACGTTTGATAGAATTCGCCTGTGGAGACATCTGGTCCTGGACTTTTGTTTGTTGGAATATTTTTTTTTTTGCGGTACGCGGGCCTCTCACTGTTGTGGCCTCTCCTGTTGTGGAGCACAGGCTCCGGACGCACAGGCTCAGCGACCATGGCTCACGGGCCCAGCTGCTCTGCGGCATGTGGGACCCTACCGGAACGGGGCACGAACCTGTGTCCCTTGCATCAGCAGGTAGACTCTCAACCACTGCGCCACCAGGGAAGCCCTGTTGGAATACTTTAAATCACAGTTTAAATTTCATTACCTGTGATTTGTCTGTTCATATTTTCTATTTCTTCCTGGTTCAGCCTTGGAAGGTTGTACTTTTCTAAGATTTTGTCCATTTCTTCTAGGTTGTCCATTTCATTGGCATAGAGTTGCTTGTAGTAGTCTCTTATGATCCTTTGTATTTCTGTGGTGTCAGTTCTAACTTGTTTTTCATTTCTAATTTTATTGATTTGAGTCCTCTCCGTTTTTTTCTTGATAAGTCTGGCTAACGTTTCATCAATTTTGTTTATCTTCTCAAAGAAACTGCTTTTAGTTTTATTGATCTTTGCTGGGTTTTTTTTCATTTCTATTTCACTTATTTCTGCCCTGATCTTTATGATTTATTTCCTTCTACTAACTTTGTGTTTTCTTTGTTCTTCTTTTCCAGTTGTTTTAGGTGTAAAGTTAGCTTGTTTATTTCAGATTTTCTTGTTTCTTGAGGTAGGATTGTATTGCTATAAACATCCCTCTTAGGACTGCTTTTGCTTCATCCCATAGGTTTTGGGTCATCATGTTTTCATCATCATTTGTTTCTAAGTATTTTTTGATTTCCTCTTTGATTTCTTCAGTGATCTCTTGGTTATTTAGTAGCATATTGTTTAGTCTGCATGTATTTGTGTTTTTTACAGTTTTTTTTTCCTGTAATTGATTTCTAATCTCATAGCATTGTGGTCAGGAAAGTTGCTTGATATGATTCAATCTTCTTAAATTTACCTAAGCTCACTTTGTGACCCAGCATTTGATCTATACTGGAGAATGTTCCATGTGCACTTGAGAAGAAAGTGTATTCCGTCACTTTTGGATGGATTGTCATATAAATATCAGTTACGTCTACCTGGTCTTATGTGTCATTTAGGGCTTGTGTTTCCTTATTAATTTTCTGTCTGGACCATCTATCCATTGGTGTAAGTGGGGTGTTAAAGTCCCCCACTATTTTTGTGTTACTGTTGATTTCCCCTTTTATGGCTGTTAACATTTGCCTTATGTCTTGAGGTGTTCCTGTGTTGGGTGCATAAATATTTACAATTGTTATATTTTCTTCTTGGATTGATCCCTTGATCATTATGTAGTGTCCTCCCTTGTCTCTTGTGACAGTCTTTATTTTAAAGTCTATTTTGTCTGATATGAGTATTGTTATTCCAGTTTCCTTTTGATTTCCATTTTCATGGAATATCTTTCCATCCCCTCACTATCAGTACATATGTGTCCCAGGGTCTGAAGTGGGTCTCTTGTAGACAGCATATGTATAGGTCTTGTTTTTATATCTATTCAGCCAGTGTGTGTCTCCTGGTTGGAGCATTTAATCCATTTACATTTAAGGTCTTTATTGATATGTATATTCCTATTACCATTTTCTTAACTGTTTTGGGTTTGTTTTTATAGGTCTTTTTCTTCTCTTGTGTTTTCTGCCTAGAGAAGTTCTTTTAGAATTTGTAGTAAAGCTGGTCTGGTGGTGCTGAAATCTCTTAGTTTTCACTTTTCTCTAAAGCTTTTGATTTCCTCATCAAATCTGAATGAGATCATTGCTGGGTAGAGTAATCTTGGTTGTAGGTTTTCCCCTTTCATCACTTTAGGTATATCCTGCCACTCCCTTCTGGCCTGCAGAGTTTCTGCTTAAAGTTCAGCTGATAACCTTTTGGGGATTCCCTTGTATGTTATTTGTTGCTTTTCCCATGCTGTTTTTATTATTTTTCCTTGTATTTAGTTTTTGTTAGTTTGATTAATATGTGTCTTGGCATGTTTCTTCTTGGATTTACCCTGTATGGGACTCTCTGTGCTTACTGGACTTGATTGACTATTTACTTTCCCATGTTGGGAAGTTTTCAACTATACTCTCTTGTATTCTCAGACCCTTTCTCTTTCTCTTCCTCTTCTGGGACCCCTAAAATTCAAATGTTTGTGGATTTAATATTGTTCCAGAAATCTCTGAGACTGTCCTCAATTCTTTTCATTCTTTTTTCTTTATTCTGCTCCATGGCTGTTATTTCCACCATTCTATCTTCCAGCTCACTTATCCATCCTTCTGCCTCAGTTATTCTGCTATTGATTCCTTATAGTGTACTTTTTATTTCCATTATTGCATTGTTCATCACAGTTTGTTTTTTATTTAGTTATTCTAAGTCCTTTTTAAATGTTTCTTGTATTTTCTCCATTCTATTTCTAAGATATTGGATCATCTTTACTGTCATTATTCTCAATTCTTGTTCAGGTAATTTGCCCATTTCCTCTTCATTTATTAGGTCTTGTGGGTTTTTATCTTGCTCCTTTGTCTGCAAGATACTTCTCTGTCTTCTCATTTTGTCTAACTTACTGTGTTTGGGTTCTCCTTTCTGCAGGCTGCACAGTCATATTTCCTCTTGCTTCTGGTGTCTGCCCTCAGTGGATGAGGTTGTTCCAGTGGCTTGTGTAGGCTTCCTGGTGGGAGGGACTGGTGTCTATGTTCTGGTGGGTGGAGCTGGATCTTGTCCCTCTGATGGGCACAGCCACCTCAGGTGGTGTGTTTTAGGGTGTCTGTAGGCTTAGTACAACTTTAGGCAGCCTGTGTGCTGATGGGTGGGTTCGTTTTCTTGTCTTGCTTGTTGTTTGGCATGGGGCATTCAGTACTGGAACCTGCAGGCAGTTGGGTGGAGCCAGATCTTGGAGTTGAGATGGAGACCTCAAGGAGAGCTGTTGCTGTTTAATATTCCCTAGGACCGGGAATTCTCTGATATTCCAGCATCAGGGACTCACAGTTCCCTCCCCAGAGGCTCAGGCCTGACAACCAGACTGGGAACCAAGACCCTGCAAACCACACGGCTTGGCAATAAAAGAGAAAAAAAGAGAAAAGACAGGAAAAAAACAAATGAAAACACACAGACCAAAAATACCACACACACATACAAAAAAAGAAATACAAACAAAAACAGGGAAAACAAGGGAGCAACCAGCCCATCAAAAGAACCCAAAAATGAAATCAAACGTTTAAAAATCAAATTAACCAGAACAAAAAATAAAAGACAAAACAAAAGCAGAATGCAAACTGAAGGAAAAAAGGAAGAAACAAAACAAACACACAAAAATGATATAAAAAGATAAAACAAGACAAATACCGTATGCTAACACATATATATGGAATTTAAGAAAAAAAAAATGTCATGAAGAACCTAGGGGTAAGGCAGGAATAAAGACGCAGACCTCCTAGAGAATGGACTTGAGGTTATGGGGGGGGGGAAGGGTGAGCTGTGACAGGGCAAGAGAGAGTCATGGACATATACACACTAACAAACGTAGTAAGGTAGATAGCTAGTGGGAAGCAGCCGCATGGCACAGGGATATTGGCTTGGTGCTTTGTGACAGCCTGGAGGGGTGGGATAGGGAGGGTGGGAGGGAGGGAGACATAAGAGGGAAGAGATATGGGAACATATGTATATGTATAACTGATTCACTTTGTTGTGGGGCAGAGACTGACACACCATTGTAAAGCAATTGTACCCCGGTGAAGATGTTAAAAAAAAAAAAAAAAGATAAAACAAATAGAACAAAGGAAGAAAGATATAAACAAAATTGAATAAAGGAAAAAAAAGAAAACAAGGAAAAAATACAGAACAACAAAAATGTAACATAGAAATAGAAATATAAAAAATTTTTTAAAAATGAAATGAAAATAAAAACAATATTAAAACAACAACAGAACAGAACAAAACAAAACATAAAAAATAGTAATAATTATATTTTCCTGGTGTCTCAGCTGTCCATGCCCTTGCCCCCACTGTGAGTTTAGGCCAACTCCGCCATTACCTTGGGGTAATGGAGAGAAGGAAGTATATATCTGTTTTTAGATAGCTTTGTTCTGAATTTTGAGGATAGTTTGACCATTGCAATCCAAAGCAAAAATTAGTGAAGTGAAATTTTCAAAAGATTTGAAGAATAAAACAACTTCCACTGCGTATTTGATTAGGTTTTTAAATATTTGGGATCAGAAAGGCAAAACTGTGCATATACTTGCATATGTTATCACCAAGTGTTGATCTTTTATTTAATAAACAACTTTGCCAGGAGATTAACTTTTCCTCATTATTCTCTCCTAAGAGAAGGAGAAGTAGAAGGTATGGAAATACATGCTGTTGAAGCCAACACAAACTATGTCATTACATATATATCTTTCAGGTTCTCAACAAGGAATAAATTGTGTTTTATTGTCCCACTTTTATAAGAGGGGACCATGTGGCTTAGAAATATTTTTAGAAACTTGATTAAGATCATGCATCTAAGATATGGTAGAGTTAAGATTCAAATCCAGGTCTATATCACTGATTAATTCATCCAAAAGTATTTATTTACTATGTGCCAGGAACTGTGTTAGATGTTACAGACCCAAGAGTGAACAAAGCCAGGCGTTGTCCCTGTGCCCAAGGAATTTACAGTCTGGTTGGGGATATTAGCCTTAATCAAAGGATGACACAAATTACATACATTGCTATGGTAATTAGTGCTCCAAAGGAAAGTTAAAGGATGCTGCAAGAGCTTATAATGGGGAGTTTGATTTCATCAGTGGGGGATAGGAAAGGCTGTTGTGAGGAAGTGGTGGCTGAGTTCACTCTGACAGTGAGTGCAGAGGCCAGTAAAGTCTGGTCCAGGCAGATGCATCAACTTACTCAGGGAAAGCTCTTGGGCTGAGGGAGCTTGAGGTTAAAGGAGAGGAGCCTTGTTGACTTTTGGTCATTTGGTTAGGATTTTGGTCTTTATCTCAAGAGTAATTAGAAGCTATTGAAAGTTTCAAAGTTGATCTATGTTTTGAAAAGGTGCCTCTTTCTGCTTGTAAAACACTCAGCTGGCCGCATTTTCACTTACTTTTCAACTGGTAACTTTAGGCACGCTTGGGGAAAAAGAAGTTAGCTTACGTTTATACCCCTCTCAATGTTTCTAATTTTCAGTTTGTAAGAAACAAAAAAAATGAATTATAAAATTTCACCTCAACTCTTGAAAGGGAGATTCCATAATTTCAGACCTTGGATGAGAAGACAAAACACTAACAATGTGACGTTGATCAAGATATTTCTTTGGCATTTCCTGTCAGCCTCCACATAGACATTTGAGCCTAGTTTTTATACAATGGACATTACTAATTTCCTCTAGCTCCTCTATGTGCTTGCACGAAAGAGGAAAAACATGTCTGGAAGGCTAATAAAAGAAATAGTGAAACACATAGTTGAATGGTTAAAATATTAAGTGTTTCAAAATGGTAAAATTTGAAACTCTGGGTAAGAGACTGAGTATGAATGATTTAAAAAATGAAGACATTTCGATTTGTTTCTGAAAAAAAGAAGTGGAAACATTCTGCCTAAATGTTTATTTTCTCTTTTTTTCAAAATTTTGATGTTTCATTGCTGTTATTTTTATTGTATGAGATAATATTTGATATTTCATTAACATTGAATATATTTTTAAACATAAACTTTGTCTTTAAGAGTCTTCTGTGATATTGAAGTGATGTAGCAATCAGTTGACCTTAAGTTCAAATGTAGATCAGAATATTAATTTTCAAGTTACAGAATTCCTAGCAAAGAGGGGTGCGGTTATAGCTATGAAAACACTCCAAATATATATACAGAAAGAAACAGTAAATATCAGCAGTAACAAGCTTATGAATTACTTTAATTCTATAGTTTTATGATCAAATTTCCTGTTTTCTAAGAGAACCAAAAATATGTTAAAACATGACATGAACAGAACATTTAGTAGTTGGTGAAAGTTATAATTTATATTTTGTAGAATTGCACAAAGAAACATGAATGACAATACAGACAAGCGAGTGATTTTGGGAAATGATTAGATTTAGAATAAAGTGCTTGCAACACCGGGCTAACAGCATGAAGTTAGTTACTGTTTAAAATACCAAAAAAAAAAAAAAAAAAAATTGCTTTCCTGAGGCTAGCTAAGTGACTAGAAGTGAGGAAACAGCTTGGGTCAAATCCAGATTAAAATCTTTGTGTTCAGACAATCTGAAAGCTTTCTTTTCCTTTTATTGAGTATTTCATGAAAGAATAAGCTATATCATATGTTAAAATATCTGCTATTCCCTCTTTAAGAAGTCAGATTCAAAACAATCCATTGTCCACTTCCACTCAGAAGTATTTAAACATATTTAGTTCACACCATTGCTCAGGTTTGTGTTCAAAAGTAGGTAACGAAGAAGCAAGGAGAAAAGAGTTCACATGAGTTGGTAACTATCACTAAGAAAAATTTGAGATGTATTCAAATTTACATGTAAGTTTCAACTAATTTTTATTTGAATTTTAAATGTAAAAAATTCTGCTATTCAAAAGTATTTCACCTCTAGAGTAAATAACATTCAAAGATTAAAAAATATTTACACTTTGAACTCTACAAATATTAGTCCCTTGAAAGATTTTTTCAGTTACAAAATATTTCTGTTACTAGTATCAGATGTGCAGACTCTACAACAGTTGGGAATTTAGGAGATTAATTATTCGTGTACAAATTCCCCCTCATAAATTTTGGCTGCCTTCACGGAAGGCTTTCACCAAGTGCTATCCAATTTTCACCTCTCCTTCATTCTCACGCTCTCTTATGAAAACAAAAGGAAGAAGAAAAAATAAATCTAAGATTAAATGACTCTTCCACCAATTCACACTCAAAGTTAAAAAAGAACATTTGGGGACCCCATAATACACCTATCTTCCCCCAAAAAGTATCAAGAAAATTGGAAACAATTATTGTTAAACATAAAAACATAGACCTAATTTCTTAGGTCTTTGCTGAAACACAACTGGTCTTTTAAGAGAGTGAAAATATAACTGAAAAATACAGTATTTGTCTTTCTCTTATTTCACTAAGCATAATAAAACAGACCAGTGAATATAGCAAACAGAAGCACACTCAGAGGTACAGAGAACAAACTAGTGGTTACCAGTGGGGAGAAGGGGCAGGATTCGGGAAGGGGATTAAGAGATACCAGCTGCTAGGTATAAAATAAATAAGATACAATGATATAATGTAC
Source organism: Delphinus delphis (assembly GCF_949987515.2). Classification (NCBI taxonomy): domain Eukaryota; kingdom Metazoa; phylum Chordata; class Mammalia; order Artiodactyla; family Delphinidae; genus Delphinus; species Delphinus delphis. Next base: position 77,967,865 of record NC_082696.1, on the reverse strand, counting down.
AGCACAGGGAATATTACCAATATTTTATAGTAACTTTATATGGAATATAATCTATAAACATATTGAATCACTGTGTTATACACCTGAAACTAATATAGTATTGTAAATCAATTATACTTCAATTGAGAAAAAAGAGAGAGTGAAAATAAATAGTTTGTATTATTACAGCCTTTTGGGGAAACATCAAGCATCACCTGTGGTTTTGCTCTGGTAGCAAAATGAAATGGCAAGTTTCTATTAACGTATGTGGGACTCTCTCACCCCCTGCCGGAATGCTTCAATCACCCCTCCACTTGCTTGGTGGATATTTATGATCACAATGTATGATTCTTCTGGTGAAGATTTCTGGAGGTTTGTGATGGAAAACGGAACATTGAGGGAGTTTTCAGTACAAAAACTAAAGTACTGTTGAGGAGAAAGTCCTTGCCTATAGAAACCAGTTGCCAAAGACCTAATCATTCATTTCCTTCATCTGTTATTTTCAAACAGTTGTTTTACTTAACTAATAACATTGTTGTTGCAATGTTAATTTTAAAATTTAATGTTCAGCTTTCAACAAGATCAAAATAGCATGGCAGAGTTCAGTGGAAGAAGAGAAATACTATATGCATCATCAAGGCCTTTATATCTTTAGAGCAAGTTACCAGTGACACATACAGTCACCACGTCTAACAGGTGTTCCAAGGGGATGCTTTTACCTGCTGCATTTTATTTGTCCTATAGAACTTGCTTTGTGTTAACAGATTTAAGAAAATAGACGTCTAAGGAAAACACAGGTAAATTAGACCCCTTCTCTCTAGCGTGATTAAAATGTTTCCTTTACAACCGTAGGTTCTTACTTAGGACTATGACCAATATTCTTACTTTCTCCAGGAAGCTAGTTGAAAGTGTTTAAATGTCTAAAGTTAGAACAATAAAAAAATTATTCAAGTATAAAATAATACTTCAATGGATATATTATAGCAAAACAAATTACAGTCTCCAGTGAGATTGGATACCATGACCTGAAAAATTATATACTGTATTCCAACAGTGAGAAAAAAATTTAATTAAATATTCACATTTAAAAAAATATATATCAAGCTACTTCAAACCTTTTCCCCAGCAACACTTTAGTATGTATACTGAGCTGGTCATCTTAAGATCATGGTAAGAAATCTTCTAATGCTCTGTTTTTGTTTTTGTTTTTTGCGGTACGCGGGCCTCTCTCTGCTGTGGCCTCTCCCGTTGCGGAGCACAGGCTCCGGATCCGCTCTCAGCGGCCATGGCTCACGGGCCCAGCCGCTCCGCGGCTTGTGGAATCTTCCCGGACCGGGGCACGAACCTGTGTCGCCTGCATCGGCAGGCGGACTCTCAACCACTGCGCCACCAGGGAAGCCCCTAATGCTCTGTTTTAATCACAGAAAGATTAAATACATTTCACGTAATTCATTTTACTAATAAACAAATCAGAAAACAGAAAATTTCTTGAAAGTTTTTGTTATTTTTTAAATTATCTTATTCTTTCAAGTTAAGACCTCTGTATCTTTAAATTTATCTTCACTGGAATATTCTATGCTGTTCAAATTAATGCTTATGGGTCTCAGGTGTCTTAATAACATACAATTGTATAAGATAGAAGATTGTTGATCATGGTATGTCATAGTTTTAGGGGGAATTTATTTTAATTGAAAAATGTGTTTATCCAGAATTAACAAAATATAGGAAATTGAGCCCTGCCATCTACTAACTCTTTGATATGTTGTTTAATCTCTTTGATCTCCAAATTTCTCACCTAATGAGTGGAAATTGTAATAAGCAACGTCATAAAGATGTTGTTAAAATTATGAGATTTATAAAGTATAACGTCTGCTACATGATTTATTATTGTAGTTGCTATTTTCACTTTTTGACAGTATAAATATAATATGGTATTTCATTTTGTTAATTTGCCTGACATATAAGAAACAAATAAATTTCCAGTACTATTTATAACCCAAATTTATGAAAAAAACAGTTGTCCTCAAGTACATAAAGTTGAAAGACATCCTTCATAACAAAACTGCATATTATCATTTCAGGAATAGTGAAAACACATGGCTGGCAACAGAACACTAAAATATGTCTGGTATTGTCTCATTCAGAAATAGAGGTAATTTTTCACAGTTCTGAAAACATCAAAGAATGGATGGAGTTAGGAGAAATGTAACATATGCATTTCTATAATGTGTAGTTATAGACCAGTAAAAGTGAGTCTATACGATGAGGCAATTACATGGACATTTAAAAAAAATAAAAACTAATTTAATACCAAGATTTTCTCTTTTTATCTAGATATTTTGACTAAAAGACTACCTCAGCAATAAATTATCTAATTTAAGTACACTATTTATTCCATTTTCTTTGCTAATATAGTATTTACCTATTGTTTGTTATGATTGTTGAGTTACTGTTGAGATAATAGACAATATATATACCTTGATGTATAATATATTTCAAAGAAAAATGTAGAATATGGAAAAATTTTGCTTTCTTCATGTAGTTTCTTAATCATGTATTTTGACTATTCCCCAAAGGAAATAATAATTTAAAGAACACACCTCAGATTTTCAGTTTCTATTTTTCAGTTTTTCCTTTGCTTATTTAGAACTGACCCTGAGCAAAACAAACAAACATAAAAACAAAAAAACCCCAAAAAACAGTGGAGTGGATTTGTTCTGTTTTCCTCCTAGTTTCCTTTCCCATATTTGACACTATTTATCTACAGGCGCCAGAGCGTGTCCTTGGAGTTGTTTCTCCAGTAGTGGTGATGGATTTACATTGATCCATCCACACTCATTGGCTCAGTCTCTTGTGGACACCATCCTGTACTCGTTGGACACCAGGTCAACATCAGGGCTCTGGTTTTGCCTTGGAGCTGAGTAAAATGAACTGTCCCACATGTAGACTTCACTCAGCTCATCCCAGGTAAAACAAAAGTAGGGGTGCCCTTTTCCCAACCATCCTTCCTAACTCTTCTGACAAACCACCAATGTGCCTGAGCTCTAAGAATTCTAGGGAAGTTGTCTGTATTTAACCCTGTTCTCTTCTTTACAGGTAGGACTTGGAGCCCAAGACTTATGAGAAAAACCTCCAAGTGATGTGCATTTTAAAAAGAAAGCCCAGAAATTACAACTCCATACAAGTGAGTAAGATATCTTTTTAATGTTCTCTAGGTAACTGTTTACTTCAGCTGTTCACTGTCCTACTAAAGGTAGTGATGTCTTCAGTGTTATGCAGGAGTCCCCCTCACCTCATGTTGCCTTGTGTCATTTGCCTTTAATAAATTCATATTCTTGCGTTCATTTGCTTAACTTTTACATTTCCAGACAACCTAGTCATTGGAGAACTCTTATATTTCTGAGTTCCTTGCTTAAACAATATTTAGCCAGCTGAAGCATTCAATTATCAGACTTTATATTAGCTTTAGGTTAAGAATTCTTAAAACAATAGAAGTATTATCAAATAATTCACTTCCTGTCTCTACAAAAGATATTGATTGCCCTTCCTAAAAACATAGACTGTTGTAATGTGTTCATCTTTGTATTTTCCTAATGTTTACATGTAGCCCATTCTTCATTCCAGAAGATGAAATCCCTTGATTTCATGATTAGAAAATAAGTTTTCTCATTTTCTCCTGAGTACATTTTACACTGTGTATATTTAATGCTGCTTGTGGGAAAGAAAGACCTAATTTTTTCTTCAGTTGGTAAAATAGAGAAAAAAATAGGTAATAATCTAAACACACTATGCTATCCCAGGCAAAATAATACAGGAATGCCACACTAGTCTAATCCATAGTTTGTCTAGCATAATGTTCAATTTCTTAGAGAGGAAATTTCTAACATAAATGAGTGACATAGATGCCTTTGATCTTTTAATTTTACTTTTATTTACTTTATTGGTAACATTATAACAATATTAAGAATAATAAAACTGGAGCACGCTTATCCAGGGTCTTTAATTCTAAATGATTAAAATGTATTTCACCTTTTACATTTTAGTTGTTATATTTGCTTATCTTTTAGTTGACAAGTAAAATCATTTAAATTAGCCAAAGACAGAAAATTAAGAGAATTTTTGATGATTTTTAAAGAAATTTGAAACAGTCTCAAACTTACAGAAATTTGTAAGTATAATACAAAACTTTTTTTTGTCCTGAATCATTTGAGAATTGGTTGCTGATATATTATGTCACACCCCAAATACTTTAGTGCAGCCATCCCCAAACTTTTTGGCACCAGGGACCAGTTTCGTGGAAGACAATTTTTCCACAGACGGGGCGGGTGTGGGGCGAGGTCCAGGTGGTAACACGAGTGATAGGGAGGATGGTTCAGAGGTAATGAGAGCGACGGGGAGCGATGGGGAGCGGCAGGTGAAGCTTCGCTCGCTTGCTGCCGCTCGTCTCCTGCTCTGTGGCCTGGTTCCTAACAGGCCGTGGACTGGTACTGGCCCATGGACTGTACCATGGGGTCCATGGGGTCCATGGGGACCCCTGCTTTAGTGTATATTTCCTACAAGTAGGGATATTCTCCAACACAACCACAATGCAGTCATCTAAGTCTGGACATTAACTTTGATAGTTTACTACCATCTAATCCTTAGACTTCACTCAAGTTTCCCAATTATCCCAATGTTCTTTACAGAAAAAAGACAGTTTACCAATACATTGTATATTTAGTTGTGTCTCATATTATTCTTCAGTTTGAAAGAATTTCCCAGTTGTTCTTTGTCTCTTATGACTTTGTTATGTTTGAATTTTGTTGTTACTTTGTAGAATGTCCCTCAACTTGGATTTAGCTAATGTTTCTTTCTGATTAGATTCAGCTTCTGTGCATTTGGCAGAAATATGACAGAAGTTACACTGTGTTCTTTTAACTGCCTCCTATAAGATGGCACACATTTTTAAATTTTTCCTATTAGTGATAATATTTACTTTTATCACTGGAATGATGTGGTATCTGCTAGGCTGCTCCACTGTAAAATGACTCCTTTTCTCTTTGTATAAATGAATATTTTGTAGGAAGGTAGCATGTAACTATGTAATTATCCTGTTCTTTAGAAAACTTTCAATTTATTTAATTATATTAGTTGAATTCCTAGTTCCTATTTTGCTGAATGAGTTATAATCTATTACTCTAAACGTTCATTTTCATGCTCAAATTATCTCCAGTTTAGTCAATGGCTTCCGTGAAATTTAGGCTTGCTTCTGGGTCCTTTTAAAAAAGTGCCCTTTGAGCCAAGAATGTTAAGTGAGGAAAAATAGTCTTTTCAATAAACAGTGTTGGGAAAACTGTATATTCACAAGCAAAAGAATGAAATTGGACTCCTATCTTATTAACTTCAAAAATTAACTTGAAATAGATTAAAGACTTAAAGGAAAGTCTTGAAACCATAAAACTCCTAGAAGAAAACCCAAGGAAAAATCCTCTTGACAAGGGTCTTAGTAATGAATTTTTTGGATATGACATCAAAAGCACAAAGGGAAAAAAGCAAAAATAAATAAGTGGGGCTACATCAAACTAAAAAGCTTCTGCCCAGGAAAGGAACCAATCAATAAAATGAAGGGGCAGCCTACAGAACAGAAGAAAATATTTGAAAACCATACATAAGGTAGTGGGTTAATATCCAAAATACACGAGGTCATCTTACAACTCAATAACAAAAAAATAAACAAAAACAAATCATCTGATTAAAAAATGGGCAGAGAACCTGAATAGACATTTTTCTAAAGAAGACATACAAATGACTGGCAGATACATGAAAAGGTGCTCAACATCACTAACCATCAGGGAAAAGTGAATCAAAACCACGGGGAGATATCACCTCACCCATGTTAGAATAGCTATTATCAGAAAGACAAGAGGATGTTGGAGAAGATACGGAGAAAAGGGAAACTTTGTGCACTGTTGGTGGGAATGTAAATTGGTACAGCCATACGAAAAACAGTATGGAGATTCTTCAAAAAATTAAAAATAGAACAACTATACGATCCAGCAATTCCACCTTTGGGTATATATCTGAAAGAAATAAAATCACTATCTCAAAGAGCTATCTATACCCCCATATTCATAGCAGCATTATTCACAGTAGCCAAGGTATGGAAGCAACCAAAGTGTCATCAGCAGATGAATGGATAAAGAAAATATGAGAGAGAGAGACAGACAGACAGACACTGGAATATCATTCAACCATAAAAATAAGGAAATTCTGCTATTTGTCACACATGGAAGGACCTTGAGGACATTATGCTCAGTGAAATAAGTCAGTTAGAGAAAGACAAATACTGTATGATCTCACTTGTATGTGGAATCTAAAAAAAGCTGAACCCATGGAAACAGAGTAGAAAGGTGACTGCCAGGGGCTGAGGGTTGGAGGAAATGGGACGATATTGGTCAAAGGATACAAACTTCCAGTTATAAGATGAATAAGTTCTCGGGTCTAATGTACAGCATGGTGACTCTAGTTAACAATACTCTATTATATACTTGAAAGTTGCTAACAGAGTAGATCTTAAATGTTGCCGAAATATGCAGAAACAAAATTATAGTTATGTGAGGTGATGGCTGTGTTAACAAATCTTATTGTGGTAGTCATGTCACCATATGTACATGTATCAAATCATCATGTTGTATACCTTAAACTTATACAATGTTATAAGTTAATTATATCTCAATAAAGTTATAAAAAAATAAAAAGTCCTCTTCATTCTTTGGGTATTTTCTACCACCACAAAATGTTAGTTCTTAAATTTTCTGGCACAACATGCTCCATTCTGTATTTTCCCTGCCCCAGCTGTGAAGTTGGCTATTTCTCCAATGCTCCTTTGGTTGAAGAATGACAATTAGAATTAGCAATCTGAGGGTTACATTTGCCTATTGTTATTGGGTGTTGCTGCTCCCAGGCCATTTTGGTGGACAAAGCTATATTAACTTTGACATCTACCTATATAAGTATTGAAATGCATGAGTTTACATTGCAATATTCAATTTCAAACCAATGCTACAGGGTCCATCCTAGTTTTCTCACTTTCCATATTGTTCACCCACCATGGGAAATCTGACTACCATTAGCCTTAATGTATTGATTATTTAACCAGTCTCCTGCCTGTTAACCAACATCCCCTTGCCAGTGCTTCCCCTCTGCTGCATAGATGCCCTCCCCACCTGCTCTGGGCTCCAACACAACCAACATGGGCATTGTTCTCACCACACTGGGCCCCGACACCCACACTGGGCAGCCCTCGTTACCCTGCTCAGGCTTTGATACCCACCTCTGAAGCACTGCAGCTCCCCTGGCTTACTTGATGCTCCCTGATGATTTGGAGTCTAAATTGCCTGTAAAAGAAAGAGAACAGGAAGAGGAAGGGTCATCTTTGTATTTTAAAAATCTAATTTAGTAAAAGAACTTATTGTTTGACATTCTGTGGCACCCTTTGGGATGCCTTGTTCATCTTGATCTCACCACTACTGGACAGCTTAAGGGTGTTTCCTCTTACTTCTCTCTTGAAACACTTTTCTCTCTTGTTTTGTAAGGCAACATCTTAGATACTTTTTCTTTATTATTATTAACCACTTTCCCCCAATCGTCTGCATTTATTTCTTTTCTTGTACTCATTCATTAAATAGTAATATTCTCCAGAGTCCTGTCTTCAGGCTTTTTTTCCATGGGAGAGCTACTTGATGGGATTCAGCAATGACCTATACTATTTAAGCATAAAAAATTAATTGCAATAAAAAAAACATAATTACTGGGCCAGACTCATACACCCCATAGCCTGGAGCCCAGGTGAGGCTCCTATTTCAGCAGCATAGCCCCATAACAACATGCATGGTCCCTGAACACTGTGTGGCCTTGGAAAGTAAGCTGCAAGTTTATCGGTGGTACAATGAGGTAACCCAAGTTCTCATGAGCATCGTTGTGGGTCTCAAGCACAGGCATAAGGTCAGAGCAACACAAAGTTTTGGTAAGGTGTTGGCAAGGACTTAGTTGTATGGACACTGATTTTCAAAGTTGGTAATGTGTAGCCTGTGAGATGAGATGGCTCTTACCATAGGTTACCTAGCTCTTTTCAGAATTGAGAGAGTGGGTAGTAATCAAAGTTGTGTGAAAAGGGTGTGAGACCCCGATCAGGAGAGCCAAAGACAAATTCGGGGGTGCTGGCTGGCACTAGGAGTGTCCGAGAGGTGCTAAGCAAGACAGTGCTGGAATCCTGGAAGACAAGGCATGAAGACAGGACATGTATGAGTGCCAGGGGTCAGAAAAAGTGATTATTTCACCCAGGCTGGCAGTTTGAGGTAAGAATGCACTTTGTCATCATGAGCTGGTCACGGTTTCTCTTTACTATTTGGTGATGTTCTCTTTGTCTATCTAAAAAGGAAAAAAAAAATTCCGAAGTAACTTTTAGAAATATTTGTGCAAAAGTTAAAATTCCAGCAATAAAACAAATTAATGTGTTAATCTCAACACAAATAAGAATATGACATTTCTATGTCTTGCATCACCTTTGTCATTGTTTTTGATGAATCAGTTTTAGATTATTTACTCTCAAAGGAATAGCATGTGATCTATTCTTTTTTATTTGTTGGTTTTAAGAAAATAAGCTTATAGAACCACTTAGCAATTTCAGGGAAACAATTCTTCTTTTCACTATGACGTAACTTATTTGTAGCTTTACAGCTACATTAATGGGACAAAATAGCATATTTTAAAAGAAGTTGAACCAATCAAAGAAGGGATTTGCAAATTATTCTGGTATTGTCCTCATTTCATCTCCCTTTGGATGTAATCTCATTGATAGTGGAGTAAGGACAGAGTAAAAAGCCGGATGTAGAGGAAATAATAAAAAGAAAAACAAAAAGGGCTGAGCTCATCTTCAGCCTGGGCTGCATCTCATGCGTCTCAGCACTGGTCATGTTTATCAGAGTTCCCAAGTATGGCCGTGACAAACCCTTTTTCCTGGCTTCTTGCCTTACACAGGATTAATAAGTAATGAGTTCATTATCTTAGGAAAGAGTGGTTCCATTATCGTATCTTTTTTAAACCATTTACTTTGGTTACTAGCTGTTATTGATTCATATTTGAGACACATAATATTATGACAGATATCTGTATTTATATCTATGAATCTCACATCGAAGACAGAATGGCACAGCACACACACACACACATGCATAATGTATGTCTATGTATGTAAATATATTGTTATTATGCAAATGAATGATAATCATTTTCTAATGAGAGCTTACCATTTTATCGTTTAAAATATTTATTTGATTTCATGGCTTGATTTGAAAAAGACCCGTTGAAGGAGGTCAACTGTAGAGGGTTTTTTAGAAAGTTAAGTTTTCTGATTTCTCATGTCCAATAAGTAGAAAGCATCATGTATGGGGTGGAGGCAGGGAGAGGAGTGGACAGGATGATGAAAGCTGAAAGCCGCTCAAGGTCCGCTTGCCCTGAAAGGTAGCTCACAGAGAGGAACACTGGTTTCATAGACATCTTTTCAAATTAGTCCTCCTCAGAGAACAACTGCCACCATTTTAAAACCTGCTATCTCTTTGCTGATTATCTGGGATAAAATCATCACAATTCTCTTCCTAATGAGCAGAATTTTTTTTTTTTAATGTCGAAGGAGCAGAAGTAGCCACAGCATAGATGAAGGCATTTGTGTAATATCTAGTAAATATACCACCGTGCCTCATAAATATTAAGTTCAGGACAACTTTCATCCAAAAGTGGGATTAGTTTGATCCAAACCAGATGAATGAAGAAAGCAGCTACCGTGTAAATAGTTCACTTGTTACTTTTCCAGATAGAAAACAAGCTAACTATAAATAATTTGGGGGCTGTTTAAAAGGCTTTCATAGTTTTGTCAGGATAACATTAATTTTTGGAATCTTTAAAATGTAATATTTTCCAGAGGTAAACTCTGAAGGGTTAGATGAGCATACAGACACATAAAAATATTTTAAGTGATACAACAGTAGATTTCTTCCCTACACTTTTTCAGTTTTAGTTGGGGACTGGTTTTTCTAGGTAATGTTTTTAAGACATTATGTTTAAACAGGTATAAAGAAGGCACTTTGTTTGTAGACCTAGAGGACCATGACATGTCCATAACGGAAAAAGGAATGTCTTTGTTGTATTTGCCTCAGACCACCATTCCCTGGCTATGTATCCATTGTCTACTTCAGCAAAAAACAAGCAGTGATGTTTTCAGTGAATAATGCCATTATGTAACCTTCCACCAATATGTGAATGGTCAGAGTGGTCCATCCAGTCCTTCTGCCTGCCTTTCCGCCCTTACCTTACCATTCCTTTACATCTGTGATGAGAAAGAGAAAAGAAACGAAAGGAGCAGAGCAATGCTTTAGACGAAGTTTGAATCCCTTCCTCTCCAAAAAGAAAATTCATTTTGCAATTTGAATTCCAACATCTCATTTTTCTTCTTCCCATTTTTTTTTTTTTGTACTAACCCTCTTCTCTTTTAGGTTCAGTGCCTGTGTTGAATTTTCAACTCTCTCTACTTTCTCTTCCTGTCCTCCCTTGCATTCTGAAGGCTGAGATCCTTTCAGTAAATGATAGTTTGAATTAGTTCTGTTTTTTAATCTTGAATCTTCATATCCACATGCCTTGGGATCCACATGTTTTATTGAACATTAGAATGAGATATTATCTTGAGACTAGGTTCTGTTTTATTTATTTGTATCCTTCCCTCTCTGATGAATGGAGAAGCTAGCACAGTGTTTGGCACATAATAAAAGGCGCTCAATAAATAATTGCTGAAAAAGGGAGTCACATACCTGAGTTCTAGTGCTGGCCCTCAGTAACTGAGCCACAGGGAACTTTAGTTTTTTCTGCTATAAAACTGGATGTGGACATTACGTAGTTGTTATCTTAACTAAATGAGATGACTTATCTAAAAAGTGACCTGCAGAGTTCCAAGGACACAGTAAGTCCTCAATAAATATTAGTTCCAGTCTCTGTAGGCTAGTCATTTAATTTTCATAAACTGTACTCTCCTCTTTTGCACAAGAGGATTATAGTATTTCCTGGAACTTCCTGATAGGCTTGTTCTGAGGATTAAATAAGTTTAGGTTTGTGGAACTCCTTTTGCAATATTAAAAAAAAATGATATAAATTTTATTAAGGTATTGAAAATGTTTATCAAACAGATTCAAAAACTGATGGATTAAGGAATTTAAGAACAAGACTGCTATCGAGTGATTCTTCTCTTTCAAGGACAAATCAGTATTTATACTTTTTTAAAAGGTGTTTATGATTACTTGTGGTCCGTTTGTCTAAAACACATAATGTGGTGACTAATTGCAGAGTTGTGAGGCAGTTCTGCTTGGGTTTCAGTTCTGGCTTTAGCACTTTCCAGATATATAATCTTAGGCCACATCTCAATGCTTTAGTTTCCCCATTTGTGAGATGGCCACAGTAAGAGCACTGACATTATGGAGTTGGGATGACTAAACGAGATAACGTGTAGAACTTGCTTTGAGCAGAGACTGAGGTGTACTAAGTACGTAGTATATGTCAGCTCTTGCTTTAAATAGAATCATCAATTTTTGTATGTTTTCATGTAACCCTGACAACTTTAAATTTTTGGTCAACTCCATTTTATACTCCAGCATGGAAGAAATATCACACTGTATTTTGATCCAAACTGAAGAAGCATAAATAAAAAAATATATAGGGGCAAGGGAGATCTTTCACTTCAGTAAATTGACGTTTTATATAAAAGATGAGATTTTGTAAAAAAAAATTTAAATGATTACGACTCTCCATTTTAACTATCAATGATTCTAATAATATTGACGATCATTCTGCTGGGAAAAATGATTATGTCTTGGTCAATGTCCTCTTAGTTGAAATGAACAGGAACACACCTCAAATTGTGTAGGCTACAAAGGGGCTTTTGTGGACAAATACTAGGTATTTCACAGAATCCAAGATCAGCTAGGCCATGGGAGAACTTATTCCAGGAATAGGTAGTACTCTCAGTTCTTTATTTCTACTTTTCTCTCTGTGCTCTGTAGTCATGTTCCCACCGAACTTGGACCCCCTTGACAGGCTAGTACATGGTGTCAGGGAGGAAAGCATGGTTGCTGAGAGACCACCCTAACCCATGGGGCAGAGCTTGGAGAGAAGGGCTGGCTGTGTGCTGAGCAACCCGGAAGGTCTCTACTGTAGATTTCCACCTAAAATAAATGTATACTATAATGATGAACCAGGAAATCTTTCAGTGTCATACCTTTAAAAGGAAAGCACATTTTGATTTAAAAATATACCCAGAAGAGAAATAATAATGCTACCCTGCAATCTGCTGCATATATTGTTCCCAAATGGGAAGGATTAATTTGTTTACTGACTGAAAATGTATGAGATTCAATGTGTTTCTGATAAGTCTGTTTTGAATGGAATGCTCAGTACTTTTTAATATTCTTTTTTAAAGCCAAATGAAATATAAAAATTATTTGAATTTTAACCGTGGGCCAGGAAAAGGTGAGTGGCAAAATTCCTATAAATTTATAAACCCTCTATATTTCAAGTTGATCATTTGGTCTTTCAAGTAGAATTTGTGCTCCTGGAATAGCTATAATAACTCACTCATGTAAATTACCATTTTGTCACATCTTTAGTCTGCCCCCAAATTGTTTTTGGAGGCATCTTAATCTCTTCTGGCTTCATAGAAGTTGGCAGACAAGGCAGCAGGGAGCTATTGTGGGTTTGTCTGTTGATGTAGGGCCAGAGCTTCTGCTCCTGTCCTGAATTAGGTTCATTGACAATATTCCCCTCACCACCTCACTCTTTCCCAGACTTTATTTAAAGAGTTTTAAGGTTCCGTTTGATGCAAAGAGCAGAGATTTGGGAAATGAGTAGGAAAGTCAAGATCTGGGAGAATGAGTGAGAGGAAGACAAAGGAAAAGATTGTTAAAGTTTAGGACTTTAAATAAATTTTCAGTGGCCTCATAACATCTTAGCACTTTAGTTCATAACCCTAAAATATGTATTATATGTATATATTTGGTAAAGATGTGTGTGTGTTCTATATATAATAAAACACATGGCATTAAATCTTTGGTTTTTTTTAGTAACACTTATAGTTTGCAAAGAAATAATAATATACAGTGTCTCTGGCTAAAATTACTAATATGAATTTAGCAATAATTATTAGAACATGCAGTCCTTTGGCAAATACACCATTAAACAAATTAGCAGACAGAGCTTCTACGATGGTTTATTTTGCATATTGATTTGATGGTTCATATCAAGTAGCACAAATAATTGATGATGTGGGTAAAATAAGCTGCCAGGGCCAAATTCATGAAGAATCTTTCATCAGGCATTTTAAAAGAGAGATGACCATTTAGAAAGATTTAGGCAGCCTTGGAGGAAACTTGCATTGGATGATTAGATCTGACACTTTTATTTATTTATTTGGTTGCACCGGGTCTTAGTGGTAGCAGTTAGGCTCCTTAGTTGTTGCTTGCCAGCTCCTTAGTTGTGGCACATGGGTTCCTTAGTTGTGCCAGGTGGGATCCTTTAGTTGTGGCTTGCAGGCTCCTTAGTTGTAACATGCGAACTCTTGGTTGTGGCATGCGTGTGGGATCTAGTTCCCTGACTGGGGATTGAACATGGGCCCCCTGCATTGGGAATGTGGATTCTTAACCACTGTATCACCAGGGAAGTCCCAGATCTGATACTTTTCTTTAAGTTAGGGTCTATTTTCAAAATAATAGGAGATTTCATAATTTACCCCAGGCTGCTATTATTTTTGGTACTACACATATGACCTTTCAGGTTTGTTTTCTTTAATCAAATATCTGATTCTTCTTGGACAAAAGCCAAGGCTCTGTAGGTCTCCATCCCTTTAATTATAAAATGATCCTGTAAAAAGTGATGTTCTGTGATCATAAAAGGTCTTTCTCCAGATTTAAGAGCATCTAAAGAGCTGTGAATAGTAAACAAGTCTGTCTGCAAAGATCCATGGAGGGAGGTAATAAATTTATATTTTGAAAGTCAATAATTCTAGATGTCTGGGGTTTCATTGGGAAAAACTAAGATCACAACAGAGTTTGCTACAGAGAATCATGGAGGCAGAAGTAACAAAACAAGCAAAACAAAAGAGGGGCTCTCAAATTTAAAAGAACTATGTTTTGTCCTTTTCCTACATGTATTTACTTTTTATTACCTTTAAGATTTGCTGTTCTGAGTAAGCCAAACTGTGGGTCTTACTTTTCATTCTTGTCTTAGGCTTTCTAGGGCATTGGGTTTGTGCATGAATTTTGGTTATATTTACCAAAGGCAATATAGAGATTTTCTGAGAAAATGTCTATGATGAAAAGTGTTATAACTCAGTAATTTCAGCACATATAATAATTTTTCCCCCAACCTGTAAGTTGCTTTAACCATGCCTATGCATCTGGCACATAGTAAATACTTTAAAAATGTTACTGAATAAATTAATTCTATTCAGAGAGAAGTCTCTCAGTATTTTAATAGAAAAGGCTTTCACAAAGACTGAGTCTGGGTATGAATTTATTCTGATTACTACTGCTCAGGTAAACAATTAGGGTGCTTGATTTATTTATCGTAAACAAGGCAAATATGTCCCAAGTTAACTCTATTTTAAAGAAATATTAATTCTTCTTTGTTTCAGCTCTTTTCCCTCTCTCCCACTGTTACCTAAAAACTGGGTTCACCGCTTGGTGGGTGTCAAGCCTAAAGACACAACCAAACCAAAGATTGGAAGAAGGAAGGATTTATTAATTGTGGCAAGTATGGAGAACAGTGGACATCTTGCCCAAAGCAGTGTCTCTGCAAACAGCAAAATTGGGGACCTTTTAAGCTAAGGGTACATGCATATTCATGAAGGGGCTTGGACAATTGACAGAATCTGAGCTTTAGTTGATGGGAGTCATGAGGGTCAGAAAAGATCAGCATTATCTTCCCTTAGGTTCCAGTTGATCTGGTGGTTGAGCATTCAGGCTAATGTTTATCATTGAAAGAGAACTGGGAGTCTTTACAACTGATATGTTATCTTTGCTGTTGTTACTTCTTTTGCCTGATAACAGTTCTTTGTTCCTGCATTCTTGTGTTCCCTTAAGATCATTAATTACTGAGACCTGTTCAAGGGCAAGCATTGTGGCCAGACTTAGATCACAAAATGGCTTAGGCCTAAAATGCCTTCTCTTATGTCAAGAAAACCATGCCTGGTTCTCTTTCTCTGGGGATGCCCTACCTTATCTGCTTATGTGTCTTTTATGTTTCCATTGTCTCTCTTCTGCATGTTCTTCTTCCCTTTTCCTTGTGTCTTCTTTTCCCTTCCATGGTTCCCCTTTTTCTTTCCTATTCTTTCCCTCCCCTTAATGTCTTCCTTTTTTTAATGTAGTCATAAAAGAGAACAGACAGCAGAAGCAAGAATTACAATCTTGCAGCCTGTGAAATGAAAACCACATTCACACAAAGATAGACAAAATGAAAAGGCAGAGGACTATGTACGAGATGAAGGAAGAAGATAAAACCCCAGAGAAACAACTAAATGAACTGGAGATGGGCAACCTTCCAGAAAAAGAATTCAGAATAATGATAGTGAAGATGACCCAGGACCTCAGAAAAAGAATGGAGGCAAAGATTGAGAATATGCAAGAAATGTTTAACAAAGACCTAGAAGAATTAAAGAACAAACAAACAGAGATGAACAATACAATAATTGAAATGAAAAATACACTAGAAGGAATCAATAGCAGAATAACTGAGGCAGAAGAACAGATAAGTGACCTGGAAGACAGAATGGTGGAATTCACTGCCACAGAACAGAATAAAGAAAAAGAATGAAAAGAAATGAAGACAGCATAAGAAACCTCTGGGACAACATTAAGCACAACAACATTCACATTATAGGGGTCTGAGAAGGAGAAGAGAGAGAGAAAGGACCTGAGAAAATATTTGAAGAGATTATAGTCTAAAAATTCCCTAATGTGGGAAAGGAAATAGCCACCCAAGTCCAGGAAGCACAGAGAGTCCCATACAGGATAAATCCAAGGAGAAACACACCGAGACACATAATAATAAAATTGGCAAAAATTAAAGACAAAGAAAAATTATTGAAAGCAACAAGGGAAAAAATGACAAATAACATAAAAGGGATCTCCCATAAGGTTAACAGCTGATTTCTCAGCAGAAACGCTGTAACCAGAAGGGAGTGGCAGGATATACTTAAAGTGATGAAAGGGAAGAACCTACAACCAAGATTACTCTACCCAGCAAAGATCTCATTCAGATTCAATGGAGACATCAAAAGCTTTACAGACAAGCAAAAGCTAAGAGAATTCAGCACCACCAAACCAGCTCTACAACAAATGCTAAAGGAACTTCTCTAAGTGGGAAACACAAGAGAAGAAAAGGACCTACAGAAACAAACCCAAAGCAATTAAGAAAATGGTAATAGGTACACACATATTGATAATTACCTTAAATGTGAATGGATTAAAAGCTCCAACCAAAAGACACAGGCTTTCTGAATGGATACAAAAACAAGACCCATATATATGCTGTCTACAAGAGACCCTCTTCAGACTTAGGGACACATACAGACTGAAAGTGAGGGAATGGAAAAAGATATCCCATGCAAATGGAAAGCAAAAGAAAGTTGGAGTAGCAATACTCATATCAGACAAAATAGACTTTAAAATAAAGATTATTACAAGAGACAAGGAAGGACACTACATAATGATCAAGGGATCAATCCAAGAAGAAGATATAACAATTGTAAATATTTATGCACCCAACATAGGAGCACCTCAATACATAAGGCAAATCCTAACAGGTATAAAAGAAGAAATTGACAGTAACACAGTAATAGTGGGGGACATTAACACCTCATTTACACCAATGGACAGATCATCCAGACAGAAAATTAATTAGGAAACAGAAGTTTTAAATGACACAATAGACCAGATAGATTTAATTGATATTTATAGGATGTTCCATCCAAAAACAGCAGATTACACTTTCTTCTCAAGTGCACATGGAACACTCTCCAGGATAGATCACATCTTGGGTCACAAATCAACCCTTGGTAAATTTAAGAAAATTGAAATCATATCAAACATCTTTCCCAACCACAATGCTATGAGATTAGAAATCAATTACATAGATAAAAACATAAAAAGCACAAGCACATGGAGGCTAAACAATATGTTACTAAATAACCAAGAGATCACTGAAGAAATCAAAGAGGAAATCAAAAAATACCTAGAGACAAATAACAATGAAAACATGACAATCCAAAACCTATGGGATGCAGCAAAAGCAGTTCTAAGAGGGAAGCTTATAGCAATACAAGCCTACCTCAAGAAACAAGAAAAATCTCAAATAAACAATCTAACTTTACACCTAAAGGAACTAGAGAAAGAAGAACAAACAAAACCCAAAGTTCACAGAATGAAAGATATCATAAAGATCACAGCAGAAATAAATGAAGTAGAAACAAAGAAAACAATAGCAAAGATCAATAAAACTAAAATATGGTTCTTTGAGAAGATAAACCAAATGATAAACACTTAGCCAGACACATCAAGAAAAAAAGGGAGAGGATGCAAATCAATAAAATTTGAAATGAAAAAGGGAAGATATGACAGACACTGTAGAAATACAAAGCATCATGAGACTGCTACAAGCAACTTTATGCCAATAAAATGGACAACCACGAAGAAATGGACAAATTCTCAGAAACGTACAACCTTCCAAGACTGAACCATGAAGAAATAGAAAATACGAACAGACCAGTAAGTAATGAAATTGAAATTGTGATTAAGTCTTCCAAAAAAATTCCAGCACCAGATGGTTTCACATATGAATTCTATCAAGCATTTAGAGAAGAGCTAACAACCATCTTTCTCAAACTCTTCCAAAAAATTGCAGAGCAAGGCAGACTCCTAAACTCATTCTACGAGGCCACAATTGCGCTGATACCAGAACTAGACAATGATACAGAAAAAGAAAATTACCAACCAATATTACTGATGAATATGGATACAAAAATCCTCAACAAAATACTAGCAAACAGAATCCAACAACACATTAAAAGGATTATACACCATGATCAAGTGAGATTTATCCCAGGGATGCAAGGATTCTCCAATATATGCAAATCAATCAATGTGATACACCATATTAAGAAATTGAAGAATAAAAACCGTATGATCATCTCAATAGATTCAGAAAAATCTTTTGACAAAATTTCACACTCATTTATGGTAAAAACTCTCCAGAAAGTGGGCATAGAGGGAACGTACCTCAACATAATAAATGTCATATATGACAAACTAATAGCACACATCATTGTCAATGGTGAAAAACTGAAAGCTTTTCCTCTAAGATCAGGAAAAAGACAAGGATGTCCACTCTCACCACTATTATTCGTTACAGTTTTGGAAGTCCTAGCCATGGCAATCAGAGAAGAAAAAGAAATAAAATGAATACAAATTGGAAAAGAAGAAATAAAACTGTTTCTGTTTGCAGATGACATGATACTATACATAGATAATCTTAAAGATGCCACCAGAAAACTACCAGAGCTAATCAATGAATTTTGTAAAGTTGAAGAATATAAAATTAATGCACAGAAATCTCTTGCAATCTTATATACTAACAGTGAAAGACCAGAAAGAGAAATTAAGGAAACAATCCCATTCACCACTGCAACAAAAAGAATAAAATACCTAGGAATAAACCTACCTAAGGAGGTAAGAGACCTGTACTCAGAAAACTATGACACTGATGAAAGAAATTAAAGGTGATACAAACAGATGGAGAGATATACCATGTTCTTGGATTGGAAGAATCAATATTGTGAAAATGAATATACTACCCAAAGCAATCTACAGATTCAATGCAATCCCTATCAAATTACCAATGGCATGTTTTACAGAACAAGGGCAAAAATTTCACAATTTGTATGGAAACACAGAAGAGCCTGAATAATAAAAACAATCTTGAGGGAAGAAAGCAGAACTGCAGGAATCAGACTCCCTGACTTCAGACTATACTACAAAGCTACAGTAATCAAGACAATATGGTACTGGCACAAAAACAGAAATATAGATCAATGGAACTGGATAGAAAGTCCAGAGATAAACCCATACACCTATGGTCAACTAATCTATGACAAAGGAGGCAAGGATATACAATAGAGAAAAGACAGTCTCTTCAATAAGTGGTGCTGGGAAAACTGGACAGCTACATGTAAAAGAATGAAATTAGAACACTCCCCAACACCATACACAAAAATAAACTCAAAATGAATTAAAGATCTAAATGTAAGACTGGACACTATAAAGCTCTTAGAGGAAAACATAGGAAGAATACTTCTTGACATAAATCACAGCAAGATCTCTTTTGACCCACCTCCTAGAGTGATGGAAATTTAAAAAAATTTAAAAATTGTACCTAATTATACTTAAAAGTTTTTGCACAACAAAGGAAACTCTAAACAACATGAAAAGACAACCCTCAGAATAGAAGAAAATATTTGCAGACAAATCAATGGACAAAAGATTAATCTCCAAAATATATAAACAGCTCATGTAGGTCCATATTAAGAAAAAAACAACAACAAGCCAGTCAAAAAATGGGCAGAAGACCTAAATAGACATTTCTCCAAAGAAGGCATACAGATGGCCAAGAAGCACATGAAAAGCTTCTCAACATCACTAATTATTAGAGAAATGCAAATGAAAACTACAATGAAGTATCACCTCACACCAGTTAGAATGAACACCATCAGAAAATCTACAAACAACAAATGCTGGAGAGGGTGTGGAGAAAAGGGAACCCTCATACACTGTTGGTGGGAATGTAAATTGATACAGCCACTATGGAGAACAGTATGGAAAAAAACTTAAAGTAGAATTACCATATGACCCAGCAATCCTTGTACTCGGCATATACTCAGAGAAAACCATAATTCAAAAAGACACATGCACCTCAATGTTCATTGCAGCACTATTTACAATAGCCAGGTCATGGAAGCAACCTAAATGCCCATTGACAGATGAATGGATAAAGAAGATGTGGTACATATGTACAATGGAATATTACTCAGCCATAAAAAGGAATGAAATTGGGTTATTAATAGAGACATGGATGGATGTAGAGACTGTCATACAGAGTAAAGTAAGTCAGAAAGAGAGAAACAAATATCATATATTAATGCATGTATGTGGAATCTAGAAAAATGGTACAGATGAACTGGTTTGCAAGGCAGAAATAGAGACAGAGTTGTAGAGAACAAATGTATGGACACTAAGGGGGAAAGTTGGGGGTGGTGGTGGTTGGATGAATTGGGAGATGGTGATTCACATATATACACTAATATGTGTAAAATAGATAACTAATAAGAACTTGCTGTATAAAAAATAAAATGAATAAAATTCAAATAAAAAAGAAGGGAAGGAAAAAGATAATTAAAAGGTAGAGAAATTAATTTTACTGAACTTATAATTCTGCCCAGGATTATAAAAAATAAATAAATAGTCATAAAACAAAGTAGATATTTTTAATATTAAAGTTTAATTTCTTCTAACGTACATTAGTTTTACATTTTGCAAACAAAATGCCTATATGATGCTTCCTTAGTCTTTAAAAAAGTCCATTTCCCATTTTGATTATTTCCTATTTGAATCATTCAAAGTTTTCCAAAGATACAAATATCTTGTCAGAATGGAAGTTACTAGCCATTATATGTTTTGTGGAGAAGTACTCTAATTTCATACATTTAAAATTACTATTTTGAAAGATTGTATGGTGGTTCCTAAACTCCAGAAAGATATTAGATTTAGAGAATAATAAGCTTAAATAACAAAGTTTCCAAGCTACTTTGTAATTAGAACAATAACAAATACTTTCCTTGGCATCAACTCACTACTTTTGTAGTAAATCAATTGTAAGTGAGTAAATCCATCGTTGGTTGGAAAGAAAGATTAGCATATCACTTTCTATAGTTCTTTTCAGTAAACAGGTGGATGGAAACAAAGAGAAAGGAATAGATGTGAGTGGGAGATGAGAAACGACAGTTCCTCCAGGATGAGACAAGAAATATGGAGTATGTCCTTAGGTGCACTGAAGACTTATGTTTAACTAGGTTCCTCCTCTAGCAGCAGGCCCATACCTACACAACCCATCATCTTCCCAGGAGCTCAATAACCACCTGGGTCTCACTTGATGAGAAGGATGAAGAAGAGAATCCAGTTCCTGTGGAGACCATCAGCAAGATAATGCCTTTTCATTGAATTCATCAGTCAGAGAGTCGGGGCGTCACATATGATCATCCATAAGATATTCCTTCATGACAGATGAGATGAGAATTCAGCACCTAAGGCTCCAATCATAGCAAATTCTGTGGAGGGACACAGCATAACTCTTTTTTTCCATGCCGCCATCTGAGGCTAGATAGGAAATATCATTTGCTCTCTTAGTAGAAATCTACTTTAATTAAGAGTCTATCTTCCTCAAACAGTCTTCCCTTGGGTTTCATGACATCTCATTTTCTTCATTTTTCTCTTAGTATTCTTTATGATTTATAAATACATTCATTATCTAGCTTATATTAATTTTTATTTCATATGGTTCAGTGGTCATTCATTAAGATACATTTTTTCTCCATCAGATATTTGATGAACTTCATTTATATTAAATTAATTCAAGGATACGGAAGACAATGGGATGAAGGAAATAAAACTAGTGTTGGGTGGGGCTGGGGTCCAGAAGTGGTTCAAGTTGATGCTGATGAACCTAAGTAATTTCAATGAAATAAAAACTGAAGTTTTATTTGAGACCTATGAAATATTCCTTGATATAGTGCTGTCTGTTTTGAAAGAGGAAAATGTTTCAAAGGCAAAACATTTAGAAAGAAAACATTGTGTTTTCATATGCTGATATCATCCTAGGAAAGTAAAACGCAAATGACTACAAAGGATTAAAATCTGAAGACCAGATACAGCATTTATCTGTTTGGACTAGGTAAACATGAGCCAAAGAGCAATATTGCTACATGATTTTGCCTGGGAGTG
Organism: Delphinus delphis; assembly: GCF_949987515.2. NCBI lineage: Eukaryota > Metazoa > Chordata > Mammalia > Artiodactyla > Delphinidae > Delphinus > Delphinus delphis. The sequence goes on along the minus strand of NC_082696.1, from coordinate 77,945,765 downwards.
ATTAAATTGGAGTGCTCTGTGACTTCTGAATTATGATTATTTACTTGGTCTTTATTTTTGTCTGCAGAGGGCCAGGTTGCTATTCCCTTTCTTGGTGAACTACTCAAATACTCTTGAGATCTTCCTAGACCTCTTTCTTGCTCCGTAATAAAAACTGTTGTTCTTACACAAATCACAGCTTTAAGGCATAGATATATTGGAATACAAGAGATGGACGTAGCTTGCAGAAGTGATTTATTAGATGGAGCAACCCTTAAATATTTGAATGGTTGTAATTTGAGAGATTTGTAATCCAGTTAGCATTCATTATGTGGTTATTATGTGGCAGGTGTCGTGCTCAGGCCTCCAAACAAATTGCCCCATTTAAATTCAAATCAACATTATGATGTAGACACTGTTGATTATATTATCATATTATCTCTGTTTTTCAGATGGAGAAATCCAGTCCACAGCAGTTCAGTAATTTTCCTGAGGACACACAGATACTGAAACATGGGGCCAGGATATGAACCTGTTATTCTGACCCAGGGCACTGATGAAAACACTCCAGCTCATCACTTCTTTGCTTTGTATACCTTTGGCCAAGACAAGAAACAGTGACCAATGGAAGCCACAGCAAGGCAGATGCAGGCTGAATAAAAAGAACTTTCTAATGATGAGATCTATACAAAGTAGAATGGAGTGCTTTGGAAATGATTGCTGCCTCCTTGGTTTTGTTCAACTGGAGATGGAATGAAGGCTTTGTGACAATGTTGCAGTGGATATTTTTACTTCATGACAAAGTTAAACTATTTTTAATTTTTTTTCCTTCTTGTCCTAGAGTCTATGATACTATGAAAAAATTTCATGTGGATATGTCTACTCCTAACTTACCAGCAAGAGTAGCCGTCTCTGCCTCTTAAATTTCCTTTCACAAAATGCCTCCACTGCTCACGTTGACTGGATCTTTTCCTCAATTTCCTTTACAAAGATCTGTATTAGATTAGAAATGGAGTCTGAGCATGGAAGAGGAATGCTAATGAAATTCAAAGTATGAAAAGAAGATGGAGAAAAAGAAGACCAAATGCAGAAAAATAAAAGAAAGAATGGCTAAGCCTCTCCTCTTTCTAAGTTAGTGGTTGAAAATTTCTTCTGAATTTCTTAATGAAAATGGGGTATGTAAGTACAGATACTCCTTAGTTTATAAACATATTATCTTTCAAAAAGCTCTTTCTTAAGTCCGTTTTTTTTTTAAGCTCAAATGGACTTAAGAAACTGATTAAGTCAGGTTCAAGTCCAGAATATATTTTTATAAAATTGGTTAGTAAATGAGTTCAAAGTTTTACAATTTGCATATTCCATCCCAATGATGTCTTTCTTATTAGGGATCCTTTTACAAAACTGGTCAATATTGAGCATTTTCCTGCTAACAATAATCTACACACACTACTTATACTTGTGATAAAATTTTTATCAATGGTATTTTACCTGATCAGGTTTTAATTTCTCAAACTCCTGTATTTCATCTGATTTAACAGTAGGTTTTTCCTTTTGTGAATTGCTACCTCTTGCTTGTTATCAATTGCCTGGACACATAATTTTTCATAAGTGATATGATTTTCTTTATATCCTTTAGAAATATTCTTACAATTGAAACACTCAGCCAACATGTCTGTAAAATATTTTTCATTTCCTTATCACTTTCATTTAAAAATATGTCTATTTTTATCATAATTATACATCACTTTTTACTGGCATTTTTAAGTCTCCCTTTTTTTTTTTTACTTTATTGGGGAAAAAAATGGTGTATAAGTCAAGATAGTTTATGTTGAGGTAACAAAAAATACCAAAATCTCAATGGCTTAATACAACTAAAGTTTATTTAGGTGCTTGCGTTACATGTCCATTTTGGGTCAGTGGTGGAGCTGGGCGTTCTGCCCCGGCAAGTCATTCCTCACTATCCTGAAATGCTGGCGCCTTTTCAGTGTACTACTTCAGAGTTTTTGAAATGGAGCAGGACCCTATGGGGCCTTCCCAGGACAGACACAACACATACACATCCCATTTCCTCTGCTTGCCGTTTATCTGTAGAGAAATTTTAGCTGAAGTTTAAACTTAATCAGAGAAGTGAGAAAATGCAGAAGCAAAGGAAAACAGTCAAACAAGACCAAATAAATAATAGTTTAGTCATTAAACATAGTCAAGGACCTTTATTTCCTCCTCAAGGGCTACAGATAATATTCTGAGCCATATTATTTTAGCTGTTTTGTAGATGCTGAAACCCTCACTGGGTGGAAGAAGTTAACTACATGATGACCAGACTGTAGCCATGACATAAGCTTCCACAATTCTGAGAACTGGCCTCAAGGAAATGGGAACAAACTGACCCCAGAACTGAAGATTAACTGTATTTAAAACAATCAAGATGACACTGATCAAACCATAGCATGACCAATTTCAAGATGATTGTCAGAGCTGACTGTGCTGTTCTGCTTGCAGCCCCCTTCCTCCACATATACACCCCTGAAACTCTGCTTTAAAAACTTTTTCCCACTGATCAGCAGTGGGGAATTGAACTTTGGACATGAGTCCATCTTATCCCCTGGTTCCTCAATAAAGCAACCTTTCCTTTCTACCAACACTTACCTCTTGAGTATTGGCTTCTGAGCAGCAAGCAGCTGGACCAGAGTTCAGTAACATTTTCAGCTTCAGAGGAAAACGGGGTAAGAGCTGAGCATTGGAAATTAAATGCTTCCTCCCCAAATGGCATGAGTTACTTCCACTCACATTTTATTGGCCAAATCAGGGCACATCACCTCTCTTAACTTCCAGGAGGTGGGGAAGCACAACCTTTTGCGTACTTATAAATAAAGAACAGGCTATTGGTAAACATTGGTGGTAGCCTACCATACACTGGGATTTTAGTTTTCTTAAGCACTCTTAAATCTAAATCATGTAACATATACTCTAACAGGTTTGTATGCAAGTCTACAGCTGAGATTAAAATGACCACCCTTGCAATCTGTCGATGTGGGCAGAGTTGATGTACTTTGTTCTAGATGGAGACTTTGTGTATCTGTGAGGGTATTTTAGTTGAAAATACATAGATTTCAGTGACACAAGGCTGGCATGAACTCCTCTGCCTGACGATCAGGGGTTTCCTATGATGCAGGTCTCTTTCAGTAGAGCTGGTTGGGTCAACAGTATTACAGAGAAATTTCTGAGCTGCTTGCTGGGTTCCAAGGACTATGAATTGAGACCCCTCTGTAAAGGTGCTAGGGAAGCAATGAAGAAGATATTACTAATTTTACTAAAATAAGAATTATTTTTATAAAACACATTAGCCCATGACATAACATTACATTCTTGGCCATAGTCTCCCCATTAAAAACAGAAATGGCACAATCTTACAAACCATTGTCCAGGGTTGGGCCAAAATGGTGTTTACAGAGCCTTCAAGGTCTCTGAAAACTTTCTCTAAATGAGTTTATTTCAGAAACTTAAATTTAGACATTAGTTATAGCCCTTCACCCTTTTCCCAAGAATTCAGATGCTCTCTTTGTACAATTTCAAACCTCTAACTAGCTGAAGATTGTTAAAAGTGAACAAGTGTTGTCTTGGAGTCAAGATGGTGGTATGGGAAGATGCAGAGTTTGTGTCTCCCCACAACTAATGCAACTGACAGACACTGGTGGGGGACCCCAATGCCCAAGGAGACAGGAAGAACCCCCAAGCGAACTGGTAAGAGGTGGGGGGACTGAGGGGGGAGGAGAAGTGGATGCCAGACAGGACTGGCACCCCTGAGGGGTGGCTGAGAAGGGAGAGGGTTTCCCACACCTGGAGAGACCGTCAGGGCCTCAGATCAGGGTGGGGGAGCAGACCCAGTGTTTCCCCTGCCCAATCAGCCAGGGAAGTCTGCTCAGGGCTCAGGCTGGGTCCTATGCCATCAGAGGCCCCCTTGGGGCTGGGTTTGCCCTGGGGGTGAAGGATGGAGTCCGGGAGAGAACAGGAGAGGCAGGCAGGAGGGCCCCTCCAGTACCAGAGGAGGGGGAAAGGAGCGGAGGGTGTTTGCCCTGCCCAATCAGGCACGGGGAGCCTGCTGAGCTCGAAGGCTAGTCCCCTGCCCTCCAAAGCCCCCTATAGGCCACATAGGCCCTGGGGTCATAGGAGGGAGGCTGGGGAAATCAAGAGAGACAGGTGGGAGTGGACCTACAGGACCAGAGGAGCAGGAGAGGAGCAGAGGGCATTTGCTCCGCCCACTAGAGCCCAGAAAGCCTGCTGGGCTCCCAGGTGGGGTCCCCCACCCTCTGAAACCAGAGGCAGAAGCCACGCCTGGGCTCCTACTGTTCTGTTGAGCCTAAGCCCCACCCCCCAAAACCCCCCACCTTTTCCAGCACTGTGGGTCCTGAGCATTGGCCCTGCCCACTGTCCAAACATCACCCTGCTTAGGTCCTGTCCTCCACAGCCAAAGCCTTTTCCACCTTTTTTTTTTTCTCCTCCTCTTTTTTATTATTGTGGTCCGTTTTATCTTCTGGCTGTTGTTTCATCTATATTTTTATTTTTATATTTTTTCTGACATAGCTGTTAGTTGGTTTCCTAGTTTAATTTTATTTTTTACTTTACTATTCTCTCTTTTTTTTGGTTTTTGCCACTCCACGCAGCTTGCAGGATCTTGGTTCACAAGCCAGGGGTCAGGCCAAAGCTCCTGCAGTGGGAGCTCCGAGTCCAAACCACTGGACTAACAGAGAACCTCAGACCCCAGGGAATATTCATCAGAGTGAGGGCTCCCAGATGTCCTCATCTTAGCACCAAGACCCAGGTCTACCCAACAGCTTACAAACTCCAGTGTTGGAAGCCTCAGGCCAAACAACCAGTAAGACAGGAACACAGTCTCCAAAATAAAAAAAAATTAAAAAATAAATGAGAGAACAAAAAGATATGCCACAGATGAAGAAGCAAGGTAAAAACGGACAAGACCAAATATATGAAGATGAAATAGATAATCTACCTGAAAAAGAGTGCAGAGTAATGATAGTAAAGATGATCCAGAATCTCAGAAATAGAATGGAGGCACAGAATGAGAAAATACAAGAAATGTTTAACAGAGACCTAGAATAACTAAAGAACAAACAAACAGAGATGAACAACACAATAACTGAAATGAAAAATACACTAGAAGGAATCAATAACAGAATAACTGAGGCAGAAGAACGAATAAGTGAGCTGGAAGACAAATGGTGGAAATAACTGCCGAGGAGCAGAATAAAGAAAAAAGAATGAAAAGAATTGAAGACAATCTCAGAGATCTCTGGAACAACACTAAATGCATCAACATTCAAGTTATAGGGGTCCCACAAGAGTAAGAGAAAAAGAAAGGGTCTGAGAAAATATTTGAAGAGATTATAGTGGAAAACTTCCCTAACATGGGAAAGGAAATAATGACCCAAGTTCAAGAAGAACAGAGTCCCATACAGGATAAAACCTAGGAGAAACACACCAAGACACATATTAATCAAACTAACAAAAATAAATTTAAAGAAAAAATGTTAAAAGCAGCAAGGGAAAAACAAAAAATAACATACAAAGGAATCCCCATAAGGTTATCAGCTGATTTTTCAGCAGAAACTCTGCAGGCCAGAAGCGAGTGGCAGGATATAATAAAAGTGATGAAAGAGAAAGACCTACAACCAAGATTACTGTACCCAGCGAGGATCTCATTCAGATTTGATGGAGAAATCAAAAGCTTTCAGACAAGCAAAAGCTAAGAGAATTCAGCACCACCAAACCAGCTTTAAAACAAATGTTAAAGAAACTTCTCTAGGCAGAAAATACAAGAGAAGAAAATGACCCACAAAAACAAACCCCAAACAATTAAGAAAATGCTAATAGGAACATACATATTAAAAATAACCTTGAATGTAAATGGATTAAATGCTCCAACCAAAAGATAAGGACTAGATGAATGGATACAAAACAAGACCCATATATATGCTGTCTACAAGAGACCCACTTCATACCTAGGGACACATACAGACTGAAAGTGAAGGGATGGAAAAAGGTGTTCCATGCAAATGGAAATCGAAAGCTGGAGTAGCAACACTCATATCAGATGAAATAGAATTTAAAATAAAGACTGTTACAAGAGACAAGGAAGGACACTACATAATGATCAAGGGATCAATCCAAGAAGAGGATATAACAATTATAAATGCTTATGCACCCAACATAGGAGCATCTCAATACATAAGGCAAATGCTAACAATCATGAAAGGGGAAATCAACAGTAACACAAAAATACGGGAATTTAACATCCCACTTACACCAATGGACAGATCATCCAAACAGAAAATAAATAAGGAAACACAAGCTTTAAATGACACAATAGACCAGATAGATCTAATTGATATTTATAGAACATTCCACACAAAAGTGGGAAAATACACTTTCTTCTCAAGTGAACACAGAACATTATCTAGGATAGATCACATCTTGGGTCACAAATCAAGCCTTGGAAAATTTAAAAAAATTGAAATCATAAACAAACATCTTTTCTGACCACAACACTAAGAGATTGGAAATCAGTTACAGGAAAAAACTATAAAAAACACAAATAATGGAGGCTAAACAGTGTGCTACTAAATAACCAAGAGATCACAGAAGAAATCAAAGAAGAAATAAGAAAAATACACAGAAACAAATGACAATGAAAACACAACAACCTAAAACCTATGGGATGCAGCAAAAGCAATTCTAGGAGGAAAGTTTATAGCAATTCAATCTCACCTCAAGAAACACAAAAAATCTCAAATAAACAATCTAACCCTACACCTAAAGAAACTAGAGAAAGAAGAACAAAGAATACCAAAAGTCAGTAGAAGGAAAGAAATCATAAAGATCAGAGCAGAAATAAGTGAAATAGAAACAAAGAAAACAATAGCAATGATCAATAAAACTAAAAGCTGGCTCTTTGAGAAGATAAACAAAATTGATAAACCCTTCACCAGACGTCTCAAGAAAAAAAGGGAGAGGGCAGAAATCAATTAAATTAGAAATGGAAAAGGAGAAATCACAACTAACACCACAGAAATACAAAGGACTCTAAAAGACTACTACAAAACAATTATATGATGATAAAATGGACAACTACAAAGAAATGGACAAATTCTTGGAAGGTACAATTTTCCAAGACTGAACAGGAAGAATTAGAAAATATAAACAGATTTTCATAAGTAATGAAAGTGAAACTGTTATTAGAAATCTTTAAACAAGCAAAACTCCAGACAAGATGGCTTTACAGGCAAGTACTATCAAACATTTAGAGAAGAGCTAACACTGATCCTTCTCAAACTCTTCCAAAAAACTGTAGAGAGAGGAACACTCCCAAATTCATTCTATGAAGCCACCATCACCCTGATATCAAAACCAGAAAAAGATATCACAAAAAAAGAAAATGATAGACCAATATCACTGATGAACATAGATGCAAAAATCCTAAACAAAACACTAATAAACAGAATCCAACAACATATTACAAGGATCATACACCATGATCAAGTGGGATTTATCCCAGGGATGCAAGGATTCTTCAATATATGCAAATCAATCAATGTGGTACACCATATTGACAAATTAAGGAATAAAAACCATATGATGATCTCAATAGACTCAGAAAAAGCTTTTGACAAAATTCAGCACTGGTTTATGATAAAAAATCTCCAGAAGATGGGCATAGAGGGAATATATCTCAACATGATAAAGGCCATACATGACAAACCCACAGCAAACATCATATTCAATGGTGAAAAACTGAAAGCATTTCCACTAAGATCAGAAACAAGACAAGGAGGTCCACTCTCACCACCCTTATTCAACATAGTTTTGGAAGTCCTAGCCACGGCAATCAGAGGAGAAAAAGAAATAAAAGCAATACAAACTGGAAAAGAAGAAGTAAAATTGTCACTGTTTACAGATGACATACTATACTTAGAAAATCCTAAAGATGCCACCAGAAAACAACTAGAACTAATCAATTAATTTGGTAAGGTTGCAGGATATAAAATTAATGCACAGAAATCCCTGGCATTCCTATACAGTAACAACTAAAAATCAGAAAGAGATATTAAGTGAAAAATCCCATTTACCATTGCAACAAAAAGAATAAAATACCTAAGAAAAAACCTACCTAAGGTGGCTAAAGACTTGTACTCAGAAAATTATAAAACACTGATGAAAGAAATCAAAGGTAACATAAACAGCTGGAGAGATATACCATGTACTTGGATTGGAAGAATCAACATTGTGAAAATAATTATACTATCCAAAGCAATCTACAGATTCAATGCAATCCCTATCAAACTACCATTGGCATCCTTCACAGAATTAGAACAAAAAATTTTACAATTCGTATGGCAACACAAGAGATCCTGAACAGCCAAAGCAATCTTGCAAAAGAAAAACAGAGCTGGAGGAAGCAGGCTCCCTGACTTCAGACTACACTACAAAGCTACAGTAATCAAGACAGTATGGTACTGGCACAAAACAGAAATATAGATCAATGGTACAGGATAGAAAGCCCAGAGATAAACTGACGCACATACAGCCACCTAATTTATGACAAAGGAGGCAAGAACATACAATGGAGAAAAGACAGTCTCTTTAATAAGTGGTGCTGGAAAAACTGGACAGCTACATGTCAAAGAATGAAATTAGAACACTCCCTAACACCATACACAAAAATAAACTCAAAATGGATTAAAGACCTCAATGTAAGATTGGACACTATAAAACTCCTAGAGAAAAACATAGAAAGAACACTCTTTGACATAATCACAGCAAGATCTCTTTTGACCCACCTCCTAGAGTAATAGAAATAAAAACAAAAATAAACAAATGGGACCTAATGAAACTTAAAAGCTTTTGCACAGCAAAGGGTACCATAAACAAGATGAAAAGACAGCATTCAGAGTGGGAGAAAATATTTGCAAATAAAACAAGGGACAAAGGATTAATCTCCAAAATATACAAACAGCTCATGGAACTCAATATCAAAAAAAACCAAACAATTCAATTAAAAAATGGCCAGAAGACCTAAATAGACATTTCTCCAAAGGAGACATACAGATGGCCAAGAGACACATGAAAAGATGCTCAATATCACTAATTATTAGAGAACTGCAAATCAAAATTACAATGAGATATTACTTCACACCAGTCAGAATGGCCATTATCAAAAATTCTAGAAACAATAAATGCTGGAAAGCGTGTGGTGAAAAGGGAACTCTCCTGCACTGTTGGTGGGAATGTAAATTGATACAACCACTATGGAGAACAGAATGGAGGTTCCTTAATAAACTAAAAATAGAACTACCATATGACCCAGCAATCCCACTATTGGGCTTGTACCCTGAGAAAACCATAATTCAAAAAGAAATTTGTACCACAGTGTTCATTGCAGCACTATTTACAATAGCCAGGACATGGAACCAACTTAAATGTCCATTGACAGATGAATGGATAAAGAAGATGTGGCACATATATACAATGGAATATTACTCAACCATAAAAAGAAGCAAAACTGAGTTATTTGTAGTGAGGTGGATGGACCCAGAGTCTGTCATACAGAGTGAAATAACTTAGAAAGAGAAAAACAAATACTGTATGCTAACACATATATACGGAATCTAAAAAAAAAAAAAAAAAAAGGTACTGGTTAACCTCGTGGCAGGGCAGGAATAAAGACATAGACATAGAGAATGGACTTGAGGAGGCGGTGAGGAGGGGGAAGCTGGGGGAAAGTGAGAGTGGCATGGACATCTATACAGTACCAATAGTTAGGTAGTGGGAAGCAACCGCATAGCACTGGGAGATCAGCTTGGTGACCTAGAGAGGTAGGATAGGGAGGGTCGGAGGGAGGCTCAAGAGGGAAGGGATAGGGGGATACATGTATGCATATGGTTGATTCTCTTTGTTGTACAACAGAAACTAACACAGTATTGTGAAGGAATTATACTCAAATAAAAATCTATTAAAAAAAAAGTCAACAAGTGTTGACCCTTAGAAAGAAGCTACCTGACTTTTATTTCTGCAGAGATTTGAATATTGCTTCCCAAGTCTTTAAACAACAGGGGTGACTAATTAGGATCAACCTCGCCTCCTGTCTTCCCTCTCTTCCGTTTTCTCAGTTCCTCTTTTTCCCTCTCTCATTTGCTTGCTCTCACTTTCTGCCTCTCTTTCCCTCAGGCTACCTTTCTCTCTCTTTTTATTTATGTTGTCTTCTCTTTATTTTTTCTTTCATTCTCTGAATTAAAAAGAGATAAATAGTTCTTTCTGAAATGTTTTGCTTAGCAGCCTAGTCCCTGATCTGGTATGATCTGACTAATCTCTTGGAGGATGGCTTAAGCAGTATAGAAGTATATGGAAGGCACTCAAATGAAATTGGTCCTGTCTTTAGACAATGATTAAATGTTTGTAATTTGAAAAAAATGGAAATGTAAGCAGTAATTCATTAATGTTCAATGTTTCTTTTTTCTTCCTTTAAAATTCTTATTTCTTGGGAAGAATACAAAAAATAATTTTGTACTGTTGAATAAATCCTGGTCGGAGGAACACTTAGTATGATGGGTAATCATCTATGTTAATCGGATGAAACTTTGTAAACTCCTCCGACCAGGTTAGTGTGGCATCTTTTCTGACTTAGGGGGCCCTTTTCTATGACATAACTTCATTCTCAACATAGTCCTCTAAACTTCCTAATCTTTCTGTCATACAATAGATCTCACTGAAGCTGTAACTATGTAATTTCCTAAAACATTTTTTTTCTGAAGTGATAGAAATAATTTCTGTTCACTAAAAGGAAGTAAGTACATTTTTAAAGAGAAAAGATGTACAGCTACTAAACAGCCCAACTGTATTCAAAATAATTCTAGCACTTTTCCACCAGATGGCACCCCCTTTTTGAACTTTGGCAAGAGATTCTGAAGGCTGAGGAAAGCCTCTCTCATTTTAGAAATGGGGTTGGTTCTGGAAAAGATTTTCAGTCAGCGAAATTGAATTAATAAAAAATAATACTTAGACTTTTCTAAGATGCTTCCACATAAAATGCATGATTAACTAATATATTTAATTTGGTAAAATTAAATCTATGTAAATAAAGCCAATCCCAGTTTAACCTGAACTCCCCAGGACTTAATTTCCATCAAGTTTTAATTTTCATATGATCTTTCTAAATGACTCTCATTTTGAGTGCCTCCTTTAACTTTTAAAAAAGCACAGCAACCGAGTATATTTAGCAATTGAGTGTCCCAAATGAAGACTTGACTTAATTTATAAATCAACCATCCACCTGCCCGTCAAAATTCCTAGGTAAACACTTTACCATTTTGTTCAAAACCATGGGATTGGTAGTGGGATCTTCCAAGTTAAACAATATGGGGCCAAGTCTACTGGCTGCACACTTCTTGTTCATGTATGTGGCTCTGTCTGAATCTCTGACTAAAGTCTAACACTATCTTTGTTGCTCTTCTATGGTGACCTTTTCAAGTGGATCAGGGCGTGAGATGCCTTCCCAGATGTCACCCCAACACAATCAGTCAGTGGAAAAGCATCCTATTTCACAGTCTTGTATTCACTAAAGACATTACATTTTACTGAATAGGATCCAAATTGGATGATGTCCTTTGTTTTTGTTGGAGTTTTGCTCATTGATGATAAACAATCACGCTGAGAACTCAGGAACAGATCTTCATCATTTAGAGGGAACAAGAGCCAGTGAGAGAGATCTATCTAAAAATACACATCTGAGGCTTCAAGGCCAGGCTTCTTGTCCCTCTTGCTTCTCACATGTTGAAGACTGTCAGGGAGGTGGGAGGGGGCCCAGCACAAGATAGACTGAGTTAGATGGAACTAGAAAGGATTTTCAGAACTGATTTCTATGTCACTGACCTTATACTTGCTTAAAAATGAGATGTTCACATCTTCCCACACTCCCCTACATATGGATGCTCAGCTTGATAATATTTTTCTCATCTCTGAATTTGCTCAAGATCAAGGTAAAATTAGTATCTCACCTTATGAGATGAAATTTTAAAAAAGAGAAATGTTAGGTTTTAATAGTGGTATTCTTTCACTAACTATCAAGTTATTTATTTCTTCTAGTATAGTTCATATTTTAGACAAATGTCACATTATTTGATTTCTATAATGAAACTATCAATTATAATATTTGATAGGTTCAGGGAAGATGTATTTTTGATAAGGTATCTAAAATAATTCTTTAGGAACTGTTACTCGCTTCTGACATGATTGAGCATCTTAATCTGTCCACATGGTTGCCAGATTTAACAAATAAAAGTACAAGATGCCCAGTTAAGTTTGAATTTCAAATAAATAATACATAAGTTTTTAGTATAAGTATACTACATGCAATATTTGGGACATACTTATATTTTTAAAAACTGTAGTTTATCTGAAATTCAAATGAACTGTGAAATTCAAACTTTCCTATCTTTTGTGTATCATCTCCACCTAGTAAGTGACTCTTCTAGTGCAGCCTTCCTCCACAGTTTCCACAGCAAGCACTGCGGAAAACTTTCCACATAGACCCACCCCTCAGGACCTCTCAACCTTTTTGCCAGTATCTTACTTTCCAAGTATGGACTCCTACTTTTAAGAAATGAACCACTGCAGTTTGCTATTCTTGGGAAAATTCCATGCCAACTTCACATGAAATTGAAGATCCAGTACGATAGAAATTTGCCAGAGAGGTTCCTGGATTCTCTGAAGGGAGTCTCCTGAAGAAGCGCGTTGCTTGTAGTAGTTCTCCAAACTTCCCTTCACAGTGTTATATTAAACTACCCAGGAACCCCTGGGTTGTGAGTAACCAGACTAACTTTCATTCTGATCATTCATGATCTAGCATTATGGTCCTCATATTTTACCTTTGCCTTCTACACCCCATGCCTTGCAGTGAGGAATGGCTGTGGAGAATATCAATTCATCACGCAAGTCCCAGAGAGTTTGTCTGGGAAGAGTTATGAAACCAACCCTGTATTGTTCCTTTTCCTCATTCATGGAGGATGTAGCATGGGAGTTAGGCATGTGTTCAAGGTACATCCTGGTTCCCACAATTGTTTATCTCACTCAGGGTCACCTATAAGCCTTTAAGGAAGTCTTAAAATATAAACCTTTCTTGAGAAACAGGGAAGGGAAAACTTGCAGCATTAAAAACCTCCCATATAAATATATAACTTTGCTTTAGTACATACTAAAAAAATCTGATTGTCAGTTAAGTGTATAGCATTATGTTAATAGGTATAAATGGGTACACAAAAACAGAAAATGAGAATTCTTACCACGAGGATTAAGGAAGGAGGTTAGGAAACAGCATGAAGGAAGGCTGAAAAGGATCAGGAGCATGTGAGGGCCAAACAGGACCAGGTCTAGACGGAGGAGTGGATCCCTACGGAGGCAAATGTGCAGATCAATTTATACCCAGAGAATGATGCAATATCAGAGCAGGAGGTGGAGTTTGCACTTGATCCCATAGGTGATGGGGAGCTACTGGAGATTTTTGAATCATGGAATGATATCATGAAAGTGCTTTGGCAACAGTGTAAGCTGGAAAAGAGGGAAAAAATATAGATTTTACACAGTGTTCATTTGAGGTGCTTGTGCAGTTTACTCAACATTAGTCTAAAAGAGAACAAAAGATTTCTTAATGCCTGTAAATCAGTAAAGGTAAAAACACAAATGTACACAGAGATGCATATAACATGCATGAAAAGTATAGTCTGCTCTCTGCTTCCCAAAGAATTACTCTTCTCTGTGGTATGCAATCCCCGGGAGAAGCTTGTTGAAAGTAGAGTGAATTTCTTTCATTACCTTTGTTCTTTGACTTGACTGCATGTAGGTTGAGCTGTACATTGTGTTCATTCTGTTTCTTGGTATTCCATCATCACTATATTGCAAAGGAAGAGAGGTGGGGAACTATAGACCTTTTTTTTTTTTAACATCTTTATTGAAGTATAATTGATTTACAATGGTGTGTTAGTTTCTGCTGTATAACAAAGTGAATCAGTTACACATATACATATGTTCCCATATCTCTTCCCTCTTGCATCTCCCTCCCTCCCACCCTCCCTATCGCACCCCTCTAGGTGGTCACAAAGCACCGAGCTGATCTCCCTGTACTATGTGGCTGTTTCCCACTAGCTATCTATTTCATGTTTGGTAGTGTATATATGTCCATGCCATTCTCTCACTTTGTCACAGCTTCCCCTTCCCCCTCCCCATATCCTCAAGTCCATTCTCTAGTAGGTCTGTGTCTTTATTTCCATCTTACCCCTAGGTTGTTCATGATCTTTTTTTCTTTTTCTTAGATTCCATATATATGTAATCTCCAAGATTTACAAGCAGCTCATGCAGCTCAATAACAAAAAAACAAACAACCCAATCCAAAAATGGGCAGAAGACCTAAATAGACATTTCTCCAAAGAAGATATATAGATTGCCAACAAACACATGAAGGAATGCTCAAAATCACTAATCATTAGAGAAATGCAAATCAAAACTACAATGAGATATCATCTCACACTGGTCAGAATGGCCATCATCAAAAAATCTACAAACAGTAAATGTTGGAGAGGGTGTGGAGAAAAGGGAACCCTCTTGCACTGTTGGTGGGAATGTAAATTGATACAGCCACTATGGAGAACAGTATGGAGGTTCCTTAAAAAACTAAAAATAGAACTACCATATGACCCAGCAATCCCACTACTGGGCATATATCCAGAGAAAACCGTAATTCAAAAAGACACATGCACCCCAATGTTTATTGCAGCACTATTTACAATAGCCAGGTCATGGAAGCAACCTAAATGCCCATCGAGAGATGAATAGATAAAGAAGTTGTGGTACATATATACAATGGAATATTACTCAGCCATATAGTCCTTCTTGTATAGGAATAGTCTTTGATTTTTTTGTTGAAAATTCTTCAAGGCTTCATGATCATAGATAAATTAAAACCAGAAAGAGTGGTCTCCCTTTGTCACATAATTAAAAATAGTCTTTCAAGTGACAAAATTAAATGTTAAAGGAAATCCTAGCCACAGTCAATTCCAGAAAAATTCCTAAAGACCTTAGAAATGCACAACCCATTTGTTGTATGCAAATGGAAACAAGTTGTCTTTTTAAAAATATATATATGCATTTTAGAGAGAAACAAGTAAATCTAACATGGTGAGATGATTTCAACATAAAAAGGAAGTATCCTATAAATACCACACAGATTTAAAACTTGGTTCTAACTAGTTTTTCCCGTGTTATAAAATATAGTTACAGAATCCTGGGAGAAAACAGAATGGGAATAATGTTATTCTTAAAAGGCTTTGATGTTCCAAGACAGATTTCCTGTTACTTTAGTACCTATAACCTGTTTTATTACTGCTTGCAAGTTAATCTTGATTTTTATTGTCTAAATTCTAAAGTCCTTTGGGCTGTGTCTCCACATGAAATCAAAAGTAGGGGATGAAACTGGATTAATTCACATACTTGCCTCAAGTCTCTGATGGACTTTGCTTAATCAAGAAGTCAATCTCTGTATTAGACAGGGTTCTTCAGAGAAAGAGAACCAATAAGATATATTGGTACCAGGGAAACCAACAGTATAAGTCCCAGTCTGAGTCCAAAAGCTGAGAGCCACGAGCTTTGATGTTGGAGGACACAAGAAGGATATCTCAGCTCAGGCAGAGAGAGCGAAATTTGCTCTTTTTCTGCCTTTTTGTTCTATTTAGTCCCTCAAGGGATTGGGTGGCACCCACCTGCATTGGTGAGGACTCTCTTCTTTACCCAGTCTACTGATTCAAATGCTAATCTCTTCTAGAAACACTCTCATGGGCACACCCAGAGATAATGTTTTACCAGCTCTTTGGGCATCCCAGTCAAGTCAATACATAAAATTAACCATCACTATCTCTGTGGCCTTAGTGTATAAGTAGCTAATTAAAATATGGCTCAAATGGTGACCTTTCAGGAGAAATTTAAACACCCCCTCTGCCCCCCAAAAGCATTCAGCTTTATTCAAGTTTATATTTGGAAGTGGTAAGGAAGACATTAAAAAGAATCAATTAGTCCAATTTTAATGTACTTACTATTCTGGTAAATGCTATTGAGACAGGAGATAGATGGGCTCCAGGCTAGGTATTTACAACTGGCCTCCTGTTTACATTTCTTGGAGCAGGAAAAAGGTGGGCTTCAGGCTGGACACTTACAAGTAGCCTCCTGTTTGCATTTCCTGAGACAGGAGGTAGGTGGGCTCCAGGTTAAGCCTTTACAACCAGCCTTCTGTTTGCACTTCGAAATAGAAATAACAACAGAAAGAGGATAAATAGCCAGGCTTTGTCTCCTGAGGACACTTTAAGATAACAGTCACAGTCACGGCAGGAACAGAGAGGGGCTAAACCCTGTTTGAGGAAAAGATAAGAGGTCATAGATTTCTCATCTTTGGGGCAAGGGAGACATTACACATGTGCAGAAAGGCTCCTGGGGGTCAAAAATGAGGGGGCACCACCCCAGAATAGGTGATGCCAAGGTACCTCTCATAGGACTCTGGGCTGGAATCCATCTTGGAAAAAAGTTGCACACGCAAGTTGGGGAGGGCCCTAGGGCAGGCCAGGTGTGGGAGAAGAAACTAGATAATTGGCCAAAGGTAAACAAAGACCCGGAAGAACTGCCCTATATACATGATCTAACCACCTCTTTACTGCGCTCCTCCTGGTTAGGGAGGATACCCACACCCTTCTCTCCGGGTTTGTATTTCTGCCTTGCTTCGCCTTAAATAAATAAACTGCTTCTCTGTGTGCTCTCCCACTTGTTGTGCTGTGCCTCTAATAATAAACTTTGTACCTGTTTTTACAGTTTTTGCCTCCTTGAAACATTCTTGATTTCAAATGGGAGTAAGAGCCAGGGGAATTTTGCTTCTAGCCTCTAGCCCCTGGTGGTCTAGTGGCTAGGATTCCTGGTTTTCATCCAGGCTACTCAGGTCCAATTCCTGAGCAGGGAACTAAGATCTCACTTCAAGCCACCACTCACTGCTGCTGCCTCTCCAAGATCGCTAGGAAGGAGAATGATAGCATTCTATTAGACAATCTAAATAGGAGAAAAAATATATATGTTTGGGATTCCCTGAGGAAGCGGTATTTAAGCTGAAACTGAAAGATGGGTAAGGGAAGGAAGATGGGGAACAGAAAAGAGAGCATCCCCACAGAGGAAAGTGCTTACTGGAGGACCTAAAAAGCAAGATAAAGATGGCGCAGGAAGAGAAAGAAGGACAACTGAGTATTGTGGGAGCTCAGAGAGTATGGTGAATGATTTATTTTTTTCACTTTTATTCATTCTCTATCTGCCCTTGGATGCCTCTTCCCCACTGACTTTGGAACTTGGCTATATGGCATTCTTTGGACAATGAATATTTTTCATGTATAAGTGAAAGCTTTCAATGCACTGGTATGACTTAGCTGGACTTTTTTCCCCCTTCTTTCTGCCTGGATGGATCACCCTGCACTGGATAGGAGCTGACTCCTTTGGCCTTCATCCCCAAACATAAAGACAGTGGAGGGATCACATTTCACCCACAGCCTGGACCAGAAATTAAGATGGTCACAGTTGACATGCAACGTAAGTGACAAATTACCCTATGGGGTTATAAGCCACTGAGACCTTGGGGATTTGTTTGTTAGGCATCATTAATTCAATGAAAGCTGAATGATATTAAGGAAGGAAAACCCAGAGATATATAAAAAGGTCAGACCATGCAGGGACTTTTAGGCAGTATTAAGGACTTCGGTTAATCACAAGAAGTCACTGAAGCAGGGTATTGACATAATCAGAATTTTATTAAAAATAAGAGAGAGAGAGAGAAAGAGAGAGAGAGAGAGAGAGAGAGAGAGAAGAAGACGAAGAATATAAGAAACCTTTGTAGTTTACTGCACTAAGGAAGATTATCTAAAAATTTAAGTACTTAACATTGCCAGACTCTCATTTAAGCACTTTACCTGTAATAGCTAATAAAATTCAAATGTATTAACCTTGGCTGAGCCAGGAATCAAACTTCAACAATCTGGTTTCACTGCTACAGTCAGAGGAATCCAGAGGAGACAGGATGCTGGTTTGAACCAGGGTTGACCAAAGAGATGGAGAGATTGCGATGGAAGTTGAGAGATACACACAAAGTAGGAATATCAGGGCTTGATTTTTGTCTGGCTGTAGGAGATATCAAAGATGGCTTCCAGATTTGTGAAATGAGTAATACACCAGGAGACGAGGTACTGGGAGAGGGTGAGTTGGGAGAATCTTAATTCAGATTGTAAGCTGCTTAAGGGTAGAAACTATGTGTTATCAAGATTTTGCCTGTGTGTTATAAAGCCTCAGTGATGACTTACAAAATAAATGAAACATAGATTTACAAAAGTCTATTTTAAAGTATCACGGGACTTTAGTATAACATTTTCTTAGATGAAGATGAGTTTTTCTTAAGGGTTTCTGTTGATAGAATTCACAAATTTGACTCAGAGAGAACATTCATGTTTGGCATGAGTATTCCTTCCATACACTCAAGGTTAGTGCTTGTGTTGTAATTTTGTATTTCATTGCTACCTCTTTTTATTAGTGGAAAATGCTAATTCATCAGGTGTAGCCACATGCTATTCAGAAACTTTATTGTCATATTAGAGCAAATTTAATGTGATTCACAGTTTTAACATAGAACAGCATTTGTATTGTAAATTTAGTAGTGAAGAAACGAGCATTTATTCTAAGACTGCTTTGTGCCAACACTGTTTCATTTATTTATTTATTTTTGGCTACGTTGAGTCTTTGTTGCTGCATGCAGGCTTTCTCTAGTTGCAGTGCGTAGGCTTCTCATTGCAGTGGCTTCTCTTTGTTGCGGAGCACGGGCTCTAGGCACGTGAGCTTCAGTAGTTGTGGCATGTGGCCTCAGTAGTTATGGCTCACAGGCTCTAGAGTGCAGGCTCAGTAGTTGTGGTGCACGGGCTTAGTTGCTCCACAGCATGTGGAATCTCCCCAGACCAGGGCTCGAACCCATGTCCCCTGCATTGGCAGGCAGATTCTCAACCACTACACCACCAGGGAAGTCCCATGTGCCAACACTATGTTAACAGGTTATAACAAGGTTATTTCATTTAGTCCTCACAGCTGTTCTGTCACAAATTATGTTTTTGCCTTGGCTACAGTTTCTTCCTATTGCATTACACTTCTGGATTTTAACAGTGATTAATTGTATTTTTTTTGAGAAATCTTTAATATTTTGTAGGATTTATTATTAAGCATGAATAGTAACTAAAAGCTTCCTTAAATGCATAGATACTAATACAACTACTCTATGCCACACTCCTTTAAAGGAGTCCATTTGTAAAGCTGGTGTCTTTCAGAATCAGCACTCAAGTTACGCCTTACATTGCAGGGCTCAAGAGACTTGCTGTTCGTACTTTTTAATGACACATACAATCCCTTTGTCTGTCTCTTTCCCCTTCTTGGCTGGAGTTATTGTCACCTAATTGTCTTCTGCTGAGACACTTAAGCACAGTCTTCAAGCAACATAAGGGCTGTGCACAGAAAGCCAGAGCCATGGTGCCGTCAGGCCGAAAGGAAATGGAGAATGGAGTAAGATTGATGTAGGAATGTCAGGAAAGAGATACAGTAAATCCCCTACATACGAACCTTTGAAAGTTGCAAACTTTCAGAGATACGAACGTGCATTCCATCATCAGGCATGAGTGAAATTGTAGCTTGCCCTCCGTCTCCTGTCTCCTATCGCTGATGATACTTCAGCTCTACCACCTCCCACCTCCTCTCCCTCCTCCAGTCAGTAAGTCTTCTTGCCTGTTCACTTGATGCCAGCCCCTGTATGCCAGCTGTTGTACTGTACTACTGTACTATTCAAGGTACTGTACTGTAAGATTAAAAATGTTTTCTTTATTTGTGGTGTTTGTTTTTTATGTAATATTTGTGTGAAAAGTGTTATAAACCTATTACAGTGCAGTACTATATAGCTGATTGTGTTAGTTGTGCACCTAGGCTAACTTTGTTGGACTTACGAACAAATTGGACTTACAAATGCGCTCTCAGACGGAACTTATTCATATGTAGGGGACTTACTGTAGTGATTTGTGTATCCTCTTCTGTCTGAGGTAAATATGTGTGGCTAAGGTGACATATAAAATGTTCAACAACCAGTGTGGTCTAGTTACCTACAATCAGAACAGATGCAGCACAAATTAGAACAGAAATCAATCACCAATCACCAAAAGGATATCATTCACAAACAGTCTTTAGGGCCTGCAGGTAACTTCTAGCTGAACATCAGTCTTGGAAGTAATTTTCTAAGTGTGGTGAGCATGAGTTTTTTTTTTTAATTTTTTTTTTAGATTTTTAATTTAATTTAATTTAATCTTTTTGGCCACCCATGTGGCATGTGTGATCTTAGTTCCCCTACCAGGGATTGAACCTGTGGCCCCTGCATTGGAAACCTGGAATCTTAACCACTGGACTGCTAGGGAAGTCCCAGGCATGAATTTTAAGAAGGCTTGGGCTGCCTGTACTATATAAAATTATGTACTTATTTGTCTCTATAATGGGAAGTAAGTGATTTGAGAAGGAATACAGTGACATGTTTTAACAGTCAAATGTTTTACCCTCAATAAAGGTATTTATTAATAAAAATTAATATTTGCATTATCCCAGGACCTTGTGTGTATTTATTTAGTACCCTGTGATTTATAAAGCACTTCCAAGTCTGCAGTCTCATACCGTACTTATAAGACTCCTGAGAGGTCGTTGGAGAAGGTGGGAGATGAATAGAGAAGTTAAATATTTGTCTAAGACCAGATGGCTAATATGCAGAGTAGTCATAATGAGACATGACTTTTAGAAAGATGTGAAATTGTGAAAATTAACTATTGTATTTCCTATAAAAACATTGAATGGCTTCTGAACTGCCTAAGGAAGCTCAAAATTATACTGAAAATAAGTAGTAACTAATTTTTTTTCTTGGGAAATAGTGAAATAAGGTAAGTTCTGACATTGTTGTGTTTGTGCTTATGAAAATAAATAGAAGAGCACATATTTGTTAGCCTCTCAAGACAGTTGTTCTTAATTCTGTGAAAAATCTATTTCTATCCATTGTCCAGCTGTTGATTTCTAAATACCGTTCTCCAGTAAAATGAACCAGGTATCCTTGGAGAAATCACCTCTTCTAGAGCTGAGACAGAAAAAATACAAGATCAGTCTGGGCCATTTCACAGTGCCAGAAAGAAAAGAATTGGGGGAAAAAACTCAGAAAACAACAACAATAAGAAAAACAAAAAACAGAAACAACAGGATAGGGGCATGTTCAAGGGATACCAGGAGCCAATCTGAAAGAGTTCCCAATGGCCAAAGCTGGAACAATTCAAGAAACAGAAGTAGAATTAGCTTATAATAGAAAATAGAAAATAATATCCACAAGTCCATATTGAATAACCCATTATTGAATAAATAAATTAGTACAAAAAGACAAATCTTCCTTACAGAAAAATTCCAAATAATATATGTGCATAATTCTCTCTCCAGGAGAAGGCATTTACCACCCCTCCCCGGTTTGAGTGTGGGCTAGAGTTGGTGACTTACTTCCAAAGAACAGTGTATGAAAAGGGGAAAAATAGTGGCTTTACAGTGAAGAAAACTGGCAAACACCATTTCAACCAAGTGATCAGGGTTAACCTCACTGGTGTTAAGCCATGTTCATATCATGTACACCCCGATATGTTTTGATAAAAAAAGCACTTTATCTTTGATTAAATCTTTCCAAAATCTTATAATCTCAGTCTAATTATGAGACAAACATTATACAGACCCAAACTGAACTGCATTCTATAAAATATCTGACAGAACTCCTCAAAAATGTTGAGGTCATGAAAAACAAAGATCAAGAATCTGTCGTAGACCACAGGAGCCTAATTTGAGACAAGACAAATACATGTATTATGGGATCCTAGACTGGATCAGAACTGGAACAGAACTTGGACATTAAGGGAAAAACTGGTGAAACCTGTATACATTCTGAAGTTTAGATAATAATTTAAAAAATGTAAAAACGTTGGTTTCTTAGTTTTGCCAAATGTGCCATGGTAAATTAAGGTGATACGTTAGGGGAAACTGAAACCCGGGCATATGGGAACTCTGTACTATCTTTGCAACCCTTCCATAAATCTAAAATTATTCCAAAATAAAAAAGCTTATTGGAAATAGACTACTCAGAACGTCCTTGTGTACACGTGGATCTATGTATGTGTCTGTATATGTTGGTACGCTTGAATGTCAATCAGTAGAGTTGAGCACTTTCCTGACAATTCTATAATATTGAGTAATAGTGACAACTATTTTTACTTTAACGCTTGTATTACACTTTGGCTATTTTTGGTATGTGCTCCTAAGCCAACATGGCATGGCTTCTGTGTGCATGTTGTCATGCTCACACTATCTTTACATATTTTCATTCAGCTCTGAAATGAAAGTGTGTTAAATGACCAATTTTTTGAACATTAAAGAACCTTCTATCCAGGGACAAGAGCCAATGGGCAGCCAGAGCACATACTTGCTTTTATTTACTATGATGATTAAGGGGATTCATTTTTCTAAAAGATCAGCCCTAAGGGCCTCTGTATCCAGTGCTCATTCTAGTGGGAATCAAAAGCCTTCTGGGAGTCATAATGCATAGGACAGGATTCCTGTCTTTCAGCAGCAGTGAAGCATCAGATCAGTTTTACACTCCTCTAGAGCCCTCAGACCTCATCCAGTTTTGTCTCTGGTGATGGTCAAGTAGTGAAGTCATTATAATGGCAAAGAGTATCTCTTGCTCAATGAAAAATAGCTTGGCATGTATCACCCTTCTGTAGTGATGTTAATGGGATGAATAAAAAAAATTGTGAAAGTAGAACTGGCTATTTAGTGAGATAAGAAGAGAAATGTGGAAGACCAGTATTTTCTGCACAGCTTTGCCGTTCATCAAATTTAATTTGGTATCCTTGGAGGGAAGAACAAGAAAGATGTACAGGTTTTCCCTGCTATCTGAAAGTAGAGCATTCCTATAAAGCCTTTTGTAAGCTGAGAAGGCATAAAGTGAAGAAGCAATTACCTTAACATACATCTTGCTAATGGACACACAGAATAAATCAAGATAAAGCACAGATGCTCACAGACACAGTTCAAAGCTCTGGCAGCTTGATGCTGAGATGCTGTATGTATTGATAGCTCCTGGGGAAGGAGCTTGGCGGTGCCATTCTGGCTACTGGGGCATATGCGGCTCAGTGCAGAGCAAACACTGAATGTGACTTTCTCTTTCCACCTTTTTTTTGGTTTTACTTGTTTATTACTTTTATTATTTTTTTAACGTTTTTATTGGAGTATAATTGCTTTACAATCGTGTATTAGTTTCTGCTTTATAACAAAGTGAAGCAGTTACACATATACATATATCCCCATATCTCTTCCCTCTTGCATCTCCCTCCCTCCCACCCTCCCTATCCCACCCTTCTAGCTGTTCACAAAGCACCGAGCTGATCTCCCTGTGCTATGTGACTGCTTCCCACTAGCTACCTATTTTACATTTGGTAGTGTATATATGTCCATGACACTCTCTCACTTCGTCCCAGCTTCCCCTTCCCCTTCCCTGTGTCCTCAAGTCCATTCTCTAGTAGGTCTGCGTCTTTATTCCCGTCTTGCCCCTAGGTTCTTCGTGACCATTTTTTTTTAGATTCCATATGTATATATGTGTTAGCATACGGTATTTGTTTTTCTCTTTCTGACTTCCTTCAATCTGTATGACAGACTCTAGGTCCATCCACCTCACTACAAATAACTCAATTTCATCTCTTTTTATGGCTGAGTAATATTCCATTGTATATATGTGCCACATTTCATCATCCATTCATCTGTTGATGGACACTTAGGCTGCTTCCACAGCCGCTATGAAGAACAGTATGGAGGTTCCTTAAAAAGCTAAAAATAGAACTACCTTTTCACCTTTTTAAGTAAAAGTGAAAATCCTCTTCGGATTTCTTTTGGTTAGCGAAAACAGACGCCACTGTAGGTTTTGATAACAGTGAAGGGGCAAAAAGCAAACTTTTGAAAACTGAAGGATACCCATATTCATTCCCTAATGTTGAACTTATCAGTTTATTAATAACATCATCAGTGCAGGGCTTTTATAGCTCTACACTAAGCTGGCCTGATATGAGGAAGCTATTCATCCATTTTTCATGTCTAAACAATTTCCAAATGACTTAATCTTTTGGTTTATATTCCCAGATTTTCTCAGTCAATTCCCCTGTCTTTCAGGCTGTGTGTCTAACATGCCAAATAAAATAGTAAACTCAGTGAAAAAAACCCACCAAAACTCCAACATATTCGTCCTGTTGTTGGGTGTTGTTTTGACAATATGACTTGATGGATGACGGGTCTTATGCCAATCTGAGTAGTTGTGTAGATACAGCCTGTTATCCTGCCAAAAGACAGTTTGGGGAATTTTTTCTTGACTCAAATGATTTGTCAGTATCTGCAATGTAGATATAGATAATATCTTCATAATGCCAGGTTTCTAGATAATGATGGAAGAATCCACTCTAACCATCCTAGAATTTGGAAATATCCTGACAGTAGGTTGCCTTGTTTCACTTTATATTCAATAATTTTGTATTGATTAAATGTTCCCACATATTTATATAAACTCTTAGGCAAAATAAAACTGTGAAATAAACTTACTTTCTTAAAATGGAATAACCAATGTTTTTAATATATAGAAATTGAGTATTAAAATCCATCATCACATCTAAAATACTTTTCAAGTGGTAAATCTAAAGCATGAAAGGATGTATTCCTAATTGTGAATTATTAGGTCTAAATAGGTTACTAACAAAAATATTAAGATTAGTAGCTTTTGATTTCTGATTTTACATATTTCCTCAAATTTTACAATATTTTACATATTTGCTCAGAAAATTATAAAATCAAATACAAAAAGATCTCTTCTATTTTTTAAGAAAAATTATTATTTGGTAAGAAGTACCTTCTCTGAAGAATGTTAACTTATTTCCTGAGGATATGTTAGGCAGTTCTTAGTGCTTTTTTCATTTCCTCCTGTTGGGCTATGGGCTTTCAAACCTGATCCTTGACATTCATACCCTTGAAATTGAAAACTGTTTCTTATCCACATTGCCTGAACTTAGTACCTGCTGAGATTTGTGGGACAATGTTTTAGTTAGGAAACTATGTACAGGTTGGGGTCTTCCACACAGAACTCTGGGGAAAGTGCCCACTCTCCTTAGGTAAGTGGAACCACAGCAATAAACCTTCGGGGGTAAGAATAATGGAGAAGGGATAGAATGGAAATTTCCAAGACTTTGCTAGCAATAAAATGTTTTAACAAGGACGTTTTCCAGAGTTATCTGATTCTTGGGTGTAATAAATCCTCTGCTAGGAGTCTGGAAAATGGTCTACAGTAGTAAGGGTTTGCGTTAATGGGTTCTGGAACAGAGATGACAAAATGTTCTCTCTTTCTGTCTCTCTCTCCCTTTTTTGTTTGTCCCAAGTGTAATCTTTGGTCAGAATTCCTGCTCCCAACTTCACCCCTGAGTCTGTTTTGAGAGTGGGCTTAGTAAAAATGTAATTTTTTTTGGCTTGCCTTTTTGACTGATAGAGAGATCTTAAGGTGAATAATTTTTGAAGCAGTTTCGCTTGAGCAAGGTAATGTTTCTTTCACTTTGTTCAGGTATTATTCTTTACTACCTCAATATCCATTGTGATTCTTTTTCTAGAAATTGTTTTTCAAAAATAAAAAGAGATCATGCCAAGAATCTTATAAAGTCATGTCTGAGGAACTCAACTCAAATGCAAGTGTCTTGATTCCAGCTCCTTGGGAATATGAGTAAGAGGAAGAACAAAGGATGAGTCAATTCTGCCACCTAAAAAAACTGAAAACTACTGAATATTTTGCAAAACAGCAAACATCATTAAAATTTCTGAGAATATGTAACAGAATTTACATGCTCTGGTTTTCAAAGTAATATGCATTCATTATATTTATTTAGAAAATAAAGGATAAGAAAAAGAAGAAACTATTCAATCAAAACCTCACAGAGATAAAAAATATTAATATGTTAGACCTTTAAAAGACTTTTTTTCCATGAAATTCTTTAATAGTTTTTTAAAAATGTTTTTCTTTTAGAAAATCTTTTGGTTTCTTTTGGACATTTTCTTTAACTTTTTTTCACAAAATTCTTTCCACACTTAAATCTTTAAAATCTTAGAAGAAAAATAATCTTAAGGTAATTTTATGTATTTTACTTTTTAAAAGTAAATCAAATGCTCTTTTTTTTTTCTTTTTGTACTGTTATCTTTGGTTTAGTGCTTCTTTGTGAGTGATACTTGATTTATTTCTCTTCAAGGTTAATTTCTTAAGAAGTAAGTCTACCTAAATTTTTCTAGATCATGCTATTTCTTTAGACATACGATTTTAAATCTCAACCCAATCTTTATAATAAACTCAGAGTTACTAAGTCAAGATTCTGTGGCATTTGTCTTTTTAAAAGGGAGACAATGATGGATCAAGTTAATACTGATTAAAATAAAATGGGAACTCTTTGAATTCTGCACATTCTTATTCAAGATTATTCCATGGGCTTCAGTATTTTGTGTAAAATCATCCTGAGTCTTAGACTTAGTTGGAGTTTTTGTCATCAATATGAAGAATCATTGGCCAAAGACTCACTTTTCTCTTGGGTAAGGGGAGGGGCAAAGTGCTGTTGAGTCCAGTGTTTTGGTCCAGTTATCATCAGTTTTTTCAGTGACCACAGATTGAACTTCTAATTGCAGCCAACTCTCTCAAAATAGTTGTTTTGGGTTACAAAGGGAAATAAAATGAGGGTACATGAGTCATTCTACATTCTTTAAAATGACTAGCACAACAATTTTCCTAAGGAGGGGCAGTAGGGTCATGTTAACCTTGAAAGGATACATCTTAAATAATTGAATAATAC
This sequence comes from Delphinus delphis, assembly GCF_949987515.2. Taxonomy (NCBI): domain Eukaryota; kingdom Metazoa; phylum Chordata; class Mammalia; order Artiodactyla; family Delphinidae; genus Delphinus; species Delphinus delphis. The sequence goes on along the minus strand of NC_082696.1, from coordinate 77,918,700 downwards.
AGTGAAACTACAATAAAAGATGATGCAGACATTTCCATTTAAACAGGGATTCTACCTGTGTCCTCTTTTATAGCTAAGATCCACCAGCCAAGTAGCAGAAGTTCTGGAGTTTACTGGACACCCCTGAGAAATACAGCTGTCATCAACAGCTTGAGGCTTCTGTACCTGAAATACAGCTGCTAGCTGTCATCTAGAAGCAAGAGTTTTTAGGGTGGAATTAGGTGAAAGAAAACAGTACTTATGAAGAGGGCCAGAAAGAGGTTCCCCTTGAAAAAGATGTGAAAAATTTGGGTCCAGGAGTAATCAGATTTATTGATAATGCTATATTGAGGAGCCTGGTGAACCAAGCCAGAGCCTGTCCCTTTCATGTCTCTGAAGAACTAGCCCTTAAGGGAGAGGCAAGCTTGAGCTCAAGAAGTTCTCTTTCTACACAGGCTCAAAATATGCTGTGCAGGGCAGCCAATGGGTAGCTTCATATTAATAATTATCAGCCTCAGCTGATGTTGTTACTTATGTGAATTATAATTGGATATAGCAATTACAAAAGAGCAATAAAATTTCAGAGTCATGAATTGACTAGAAAAAAGAAGTTTAGAAAAACAAAATAATGAAGCCCATTTTATACTGTTTCTGTACAAAAGAAGAGCAATCAAAAGAAAGGAAGTGTGGTTGAAAAATGCCTTGTTTAAGTATATACAGATGAGGTGTTTCCTATATTAGATGAAAATAGGTGTATATTCCACTTTCTATTACCCGAGAAAAATCAGACACATCTTTTCACAAAGAAAGAAAAGGTTAGACAATGGGATAAGCTAAAACCCATAGTATTACAAATTAGATTTTTATTTTGATATCAGTAATATTTTTAAAAGGAAAAGGGAGAGCAATAAAGCTGATCTTTTCTCCTATGTATGAAATAAGGCTTCCTGTACTATTCATCATAGCTTTGAAAAGTTGAAAACTTTTTGTTTTTAAATATACTTGGCAAAATTCTGCTCAAACCTAATAATAAGAAACCATCTTTTTTCCTACTGGACAGCTGTTAGCCATTAAAATAATGGACTTTGAACTTTAATCTTTAAATCATGTGCAAATATTTGTATATCTGCAAATTAGGAAAAATATTTTCCCAACACTGCTTAACAAAAACGTTTAATCTCTGCGTTATTCTTATATTATTGTAACATTTCAGGTGTCTCTTAAGAGACAGTTTAAGCTTCCAGCTTACACTAATATTGACTGTGTCCAGCCAAAATCTGAAGTAGCTTAGTGGCTACCGATTACTTAGTCAAAGCTGAATACTATGTATTTAACTGTTCATCTTTTAAGGCATGTTTTTCTTATAGCTTCATTACCAAGTAATTATGAAATATTATATCATCAATTTAAAAAAGGGCATTTTAACTTGAAATAGAAATTTTTAAATTACCTAATAATCTTGACTTCACAAGAGAGTCAAGAGAGATGGCCCATTAGAATTACATTTTGTATCACTCGGTGTTTAGGGTCTATCACTTTACTCATTTATTACACATTCTGGAGTGTCCACAAGAGGCCAGACACTAGGTTAAGAGGTAAGCTTACAGCGAAAACATGAAATAGTCCTTGTCCCTAAGCAATTTAGAATAAATTGTAGTAATATTGTATTATAAGTGCTATAATAAGTGTCTGCAGAGGACATCACTGGAATAAAGTAGGAGTCAGAACAAGGGGATTTGGTGCTACCTGGGTATAGAGGTAAGGACACAAGTCTAAGAAAAGATGACATAATCTGATATTTGAAATCTGAGTGTAACAATTTGTTATGGCTAAAGGTCAAACTGAAGTTAATCTTCTCCATGCTGGAAGAGGCATTTACACGTGTGTTTTGTGTAGATCTGTGTGCCTTTCCTCTAGACTCACTCTCCTCATTGATAAGTCTTCCTGCTTACCTTTGATCATTTTGATCAATTTCAAAATTGACAGGCCTCTTATTTATCATCTATCCCAATGGTTCTTGAATTTGTTGTGAATCAGGATTACCCGGATGGATTCTTAAAACATAGATTTCTGGGCCCTACCCAGTGTTTTTGACTCAGTAGATCTGGGGCGGAGATCGGCAATTTACATTTTTAAGTTCCCAGATGATGCTGCTAATCCATGGACCATACTTGTCCTGTTATCAGAATCATCTGAGAATGTTTTTAAAATATATGGGGTCCATTTCTAGAGACTCAGATGTAGTTGAACTTGGGTGAGAACAAGGAATCTGTGTTTTTAATATATCTCCCCAGTTGATTCTGATCATCAATGAAGTTTGGGATCCACTGACACAGTCCAGTTCTCTCATTTTACCAATGATAAAATTGAGATGTTGAAAAGTAATGACAATTCAGCAAAACATACACAATTAACAAGGATCAGAGAAAGCTCTTTTCCCCACTATACCTCCATTTCCTTTCCCTTCAAGAAATCATAATGAGAATTTGTTCTTTACTGAATCAAGTCAACACTCTTATTGCAATATTCAGTGATTTCCAAAATCTCTTCCTTTTAACTTATGGTCCCAATAGTTAGTCTTGGATACAGTTAGGCTGGCCCCAAATCAATGGTCAGGAAAAAAGTATCTACTGTATTCTATGGGAGGGGTTGGGGTGGGCTCAGATTAGAATAAAACTCAGTCCCTTCTTTCAAGGAACTTCCAGATAAGTAGCAGACACCACATTCCCAAACATGCACAAATACACACCCTTGCATAATGGTAATAAAAGACAGATTTATAGTAAATACTATTGAAGAAGTACAATATATCAGAAAAGCCTCAGCATGATGAAACAAATATTTATATAAATCTACTTGCCAGACACTATACCAGCTTCTTAGGGTTGCAAAAAGTGTTAAGGCTTAGTTTTCTACCAAAGGAAATCATAATAAAACTATGCAAAACACAATTGACTCTATACTGAAACATAGTTAAACTATAAAATGGCATGAGTAAAATGCTATCAGAAAATAGAAGTGGGAGTGATTAATTCAGCTGAAATACATGGAAAAGTCCACAGAAAAGGTTATAGAAAAAGCATTTACACATTTTGTTTAGATTTGGGTACTTTTCTTTTAGTTTCTCCTCTTGCTTTCATTTTTACGTGGCCAGGTGAAGGAGAGGGCAGAGCAAAACACAAAGGTGAACTTGTAACATGGATTTTTTCAAAAATAGGTAATGGACAGAGAAGGCTAGAACACAAAGCATGTGGACACAGAATAATATTCATGAAGGTGAATTTAAGCTAGGCTTTGAAAGATGCATAGAATTTGGTAAATAATACTAATTTTTGCATACATTATTTATATTATTTTTTTAGATTTCTTCCCCGTTTATTTCCAAACTACCAAAAGTTTTACCCATTCCCCAGGTTCAAATCAAGGTCCTTAAAAGTTACTACTTTGGTGCTTGTCAACCCTTTCTGAGAATCACAGTTACCTCTGATGCTTAAATAAAATACATAAGGTCTGGCTCCACTTGAGAGGTTTTGATCCTGAAGATTTCAATTCAGGGTGCCTGATGGTTGAACCCTGGTATTTCTAGTAGGTAGTTTTTTTTAGCTAATTTTGATCTGAACCACTGGCCTACCGAATGCCAAAACCTAAGATGGGTTCAGTGGGTAATTGCTAAACTGAATGTTTCTCTGCAATCTAAATGCTTAGATAAGTTCTCTTCACAATTTTATTATCTTTGTCCCAGGAAGATAGTTTTAAAGTATATAACCTGAGATGCTAAGAGAAATCAGGGAAGAATCAAATCAGGGAAGAATAAGCTACACAAATATTTTGGGAATAAGGAAACTCAATATGTCTATTTATCTGCTCATGTCCACACACATGCTTCCATAAAAAAAAACCATCCCACTGGACTAGTTTGTTCTGTAACCAAACAAAGATTCTAAATGTACACGAATTTAAAGTCAAGAATATTCATACTTAACTCTAAAACGAATTTTAATTCACTATCCAAATTGAACCAAATTGTTCAAATTGCATAAGTGTTACAGACAACCTCAGGAAATAAAAATGTCTAATTGATCCCTATTGGATATTGAAGAATTAGTCATCACTGAGTAGTGCTGCATTTCTAGAGTCTGCTTTCGAAGCTCATTCTCATTAGTCATAGAGCCTTGTGTGGGTGGATATAATGTGGTTAGAGCAACTGCTGATGACTTGTTTTTCTTAGACCATTTAGTAAGCACTTTTATTGAATAAGGTTTGAATTATTTGTATGTCCTCACAGGTCATAGTGAATGTGTCGCTTCAAAATACAAATAAAATATTTTTTTTATTTCTGAGACATGATGTTCTGAAGAGTCAAATCCCATAGCTGTCCATTTAATTAGATCTTGCTGGATTGAGATTTTATTATTAGACATTCCATTAGCTCAATACTCAAGGTCAGTGTTGTTAGGACTAAAAAAATATGTTTTCTCATGGACAAAGGATGTGACCTTGGAGGGCAAAGCAAAGATATTCAACATATGATGACATTGTAAAATATTTTATAATTTTTTTCTGAGTACTACAGATACTATACTCTCCACCCCTCTAGTCCCTCAGTGAGAGAAAATTTGAGCATATATGATACATAAGGACTTATATTTTGAGATTTATTTAAAAATAGTAAAAAAATGCTATTCCAAAGTATAATAATTGTAAGCTGTATCATATGTGAAATCATTTCTTCTCTCTTCATAGTATGTAACTTTTCATCTGTGTGAAAAAGTTATGTACATCAGGTATAATATTTCAATATCATGTTTTTTTAAATGAGATTTAGTATGGCATTTACATTTTAAAATCAACATGGGTACAAATTAATAGAACCTAAGGTATTTTATAAAGTGACAGTAAAAGAGGCAATATTGTTGTATGTAAACTTTAAATACTACTTGACATGTGTGTGGTGATGAGGGTTGAAAAATAAAGGAAGAAGCCTATTCTGACCCAACGCAGGTAATTTATTAGGAATAGCTAATTTGATATTTATCACCACTTTAAAGTAGATATTATTACAGTACAAATGAAGAACTTGAAGTGAAGAGTTTAAGTAGTTTAACTCATAGTTGAATAAGTGACAGAACTGGTATTTGAACCTAGGTAATCTACTCTAGGATTTCTGATCTTAATCACCACACTATACTGAGAGAAGAATTTGCATATATAACTCTTAACATTATGATTCATGCTGGGAAGAAAGCCCCTTATAAGATGAAAGAGTAAAATTCAGCAGCTATGTAACACAAATTATTTTAATACTCTGCCTGCTATATAAGAAACTTCATTTGCTAAAGTAGAAAATAAAATGTTTAAAAATTTGAAAAGAAAAAAATATATTGCCTATGAATTTTTAATATAGTGGAGAGAACATTGGACTTAGAATTAGGGATTCTGAACTCTAGCTTTATCCCTATCTTGGTCTAGACCCATGGTTCTCTAACTGCACCAAGACATCCTGGGATACAGGCAGTGAACTCACGGAGTACCATGAGGTACTTTAACAGTGGCACTTGACATATGTTGGGCACCACACAAACTACTAGCTCAAGATAGTTCACGGTTTTGATGTTATTTCACACTACAGTCTTTCAATTACATAATATTTTTGTGAAGCTCAGGTTTCAACAATCACTGTGATAAAAAGCAAGTAGCACTTGAACATCGATATGGAACAGGAAATGTGATGGCAATATACAACCTGATTCCAAGGTCTGAGAAATCAGGCAGTGCCTAGAGGGAGCATATATCCCATCAATAAGTAACTGTGGTTAAGTAAAGTAAAGTAAAGTAAAGGTGCTATTTTTTCTTTCAATTAGCATATATGATTTTGTTTAAATGGCTGCTGAGTTGTTAGAGTGCAAATAATTTATTAATTTGTTTGCATTAATTACTTAATAAATGGGACTGATAGGTATTTATTTTGTACTAAGAGCATCATAAAAAATTGCTGGGGACTTAAGGGCTTCATGAACTAAGAGACTTTAAGAAACTCTGGAGTAGAAATTTGGTATATTGAAGTTTTGTATGTTGAAGTTTTTGTTCTAGCTTCAGTTTGCTTTTCTGAAAAAGTCTCAAATTCTAGTCTAATTCTAACAGGCAATGATTCTATGGCAAGACAGAGGGTAATTTAGGCAACTCTGAGAATTCCATACCCCATTCACCTACAGTACTTAAGTACTACACTAAATTGGGAACATTTAATGATTTTCTAATGCATTTTAAACCAGATCTTTTAAAATACGTTAACTGTTAGGTGTAAATGAGTTAATTATTTTACAAATATATCTCACTTACCTCTTTAATCCATAGAGCTTGTGGTTTGGGGTTTTTTGTGTGTTTTGTTTTGTTTTGTTTTTTGGCATTTAGGAGTTTCCCCCATCTGTTAACACGTTGAATTAGAAAATTCCCAGATTAAGTGAAAATCTGTACTTTGTAAATATTAGAAAATCTAGAGTGTCTGAACTACCTAAGAAAATATTGTTGCATGAAAATTTCAAATCAAAAACAAGTAGCCCACTGTTTTCAATAAAAATTCTAGTTAATAACCACACCAGAATTGCATTCTTTTATATTGCCAACTTACACAAGGAAATGCTCATTTAGAAAATATTTAAATATGTGTCTATAAAAAAATAATACTTTTGTTACATGGAAAAGGATTAATCTTATTAGGCTGATTGATTCTTTATTTGAGGTACAATAGGTTTGTATTGACTTGGTTGGTATTTTCGGGGGCTGTTTTTGGCTCAAAACATGGGCCAAAATAGGTGTTATGTTACAGCCGGACGATTAACACATTTGATTTTATTGGCAATACCTGAAAGAAAGAAAATTGCAAAATATTTGTAAGAGACTTGTATCTTTGGGTTAGTGAATTTAGAAATACAGAAAGAAATCTTTTATTTTGGACAACTGGGTAGTGACAGAATGGTTCTGTGAATGGACTGTGAGCTCTTGGATAGTGCTTGCTTAATGAGTGTTTAATGAAACAAAACAACCCCCTAGAATGCCACCAATTGTTTTAATTCTATAGCAAAGTGCATATATGGAAACAAGTAACTCATATCCTTTGTTGGTCATATGACCATAGAGACAGTTCATAGTTAATTAGTCTGAATAAAGTTGTGGAATATTTCAACAAATATTGTCAGGGTTCATTTCCTTTTTTAATAGGAATAAAGATTTCCTCATCGAATGGATGTAGAAAATGTAGTATACATATACAATAGAATATTATGTAGCCTTAAGAAAGAGGGAAATCCTTTCATTTTTGGCAGGAAAACGCTGCTTGTATGAGGAGTCTGAAATAGTCAGATTCATAGAAGCAGAAAATAGAATGCTGGTTAGAAAGCAGAGAATAGGGGCTGGAGGGTGGAGGGGAGGTATTAGCCAGAGGGTACAAATTGTGAGTCGTATAAGATGAATAAGCCCTAGAGAGCTACTGCATAGCTCAGTTCCTACAGTTAACAATATCATATTGCATACTTAAAAATTTGCTAAGAAAGAAGATCTTATGTTAAAAGTGTTTGTATCACAAAATAAATAATAAAGAAGGCGGGAGAAAACTTTTCAAAGTGATGTATATGTTCACGGCATAGATTGTGGTGACAATTTCATTTATCTCCAAACTCATTAAGTTGTACACATATATACACCTTTTGGTATGTCAATCATACCTCAGTAGAGTGATTTTTTTTTTCAAAGATTTCCTTTAAGTAGCAAAGAGAACACTTGGTGATTTAAAATAAAAATGAAGACTCATAAATATGTAAAAGTTTAGAGGTTATCTACTGTTTCCAAACAAAATTTAGATGCATTATAGGGTCTTGGTTGGATCACAATAAGGGTATCAATCTTGGAAACAAACCAGCAATTGTTATTTTTTTACACATGAACTGAAGTGGAAGTAACAGTTCTGCCCATTTTTGTGAGCAGCCTATTCAAGTGTTTCTATACATTTGTTTCAAATATTTGCTCTTGATATATATTGATTTAATTAAGTGTATGCATTTCCTACTGCCGCTGTAACAAATTACCAAAAAGTGGCTTAAACAACATAGATTTATTATCTTCCAGTTTTGGAGGTCAAAATTCTAATGGACTAATCTAAAAAAAAATGGTACAAATGAACTTATTTACAAGACAGAAACAGAGTCACAGATGTAGAAAACAAACTTATGGTTACCAGGGTGGAAAGGGGAAGGATAAATTAGGAGATTGGGATTGACATATACACACTACTGCATATAAAATAGGTAATTAATAAGGATGTACTGTATAGCACAGGGAAATCTGCCCAATATTCTGTAATGGCCTATATGGGAAAAGAATTTTAAAAAGAGTGGATATATGTATATGTATAACTGATTCACTTTGCTATACACCTGAAACTCACACAACATTGCAAATCAACTATACTCCAATAAAAAAAATTCTAGTGGGCTAAAATGTAGGCGTCAGCAGGTCTGTGTTCCTTCTGAGGAGCTAGGGGAGAATCTATTTCCTTGCCTTTTCCAGCTTCTAGAGACTGTTCTCATTCCTTGGCTTATGGCCCTCTCCATCTTAAAAGTTTCTCTCTGACCTCTGCTTCTGAAGTTACATCTTCTATGATTCTCCTGCCTCCTTCTTTCCCCTATAAGGACTCTTGTCATTACATTTTTCCACCTGGATCTGTACAGTCCCTTTTCCACGTAAGGTAACATCTTTGGTGGGAAGGAGAGGTAAGGGATATTATTCTGCTTATCACATTAAGGTATGTTTTGCTTCATTCAACAAAGTATTTTAGGAGACAGTACGAATATTCTATGAAGTCTCTGAATTTAGTGGATTAACTCCCCTTATTTGACACATACAATTCAAGTTTACATTTGATAGAATAATTATAAATCAAAACCAGTCAGCTACTAACACATATTTCATTAAATGCAGTTATGTTATAGCAAAAAAGTGAAATGATGAGACTTGTAGTATAAAATATTTTCTACAATTTGAAAACAGTTTTTAAATCTAAAATTTATATTAGGTTTGTTTACCTGAAATAAACCTAAAGAAAGTTTACAAATATTTTTTATAGTAAATGAGCAGGATAAATAAATGGTCCTGATTAGAAGTTAATTCTTATCTTTAACTATGGAGCACATCTTTCTTGTGTTCCCAGAAGAAAGCTCTTTCACACCAAAAAGTGCATAAAGTAATCCATGTTTTGGCTCCATCTATGTGGAGCTTGTGGATTTCACACAGAGATTTTGGCTGCCAAGAACACAGTACCATTTGAGAGAAACAGCTGTAAAATCATACAGCTATTTACTTGTACAAAAAAAGCAGGCAGCAAGCATTTTTTAGGACAGAGGTTCTCAAACCTTAATATGGATAAATATCACCTGGGGAATCTTATTAAACTGTAGATTCCAGTTCAGATCTGGGGAGTCCAAAGATTCTGGCTTTGTTATGAGGTGCCAAGTGATGCTGATGCTATTGGTCTCTGAACCACATTTTGTATAGCAGGGTTGTAGAACATTCTGGGAAGGAGCAAATGCTGCTATGGAAATCATCTTAGAAAAACATGGTTCTCAACACATTACCTTGAGTAAGCATTTAAGTGACAACCAAAACTTTTTTTGTGAGTACTAATAAGAAACAAGAAATGGACATCACAGTAAAGACTGGGTAGGGTGTATGATTATCACCATTTCTTTAATGAGGAAGAACTAAAACTGTGTTTTAATTAGAATTCTCTGTATATACTTTCTAGTCAGTTGTGAGTAGGAACATGTGGTAAAAACATTGTTCATATTATAATGTATGAATTTACTTATTCTCACTAAATCAATTTTTTTCATTTAAGCAATACCTTATATTATTGTTAAATATATATATGTATACAATACACTTGCATCAGTAGAAGACAGACAGTGGTGAAAGGAACAGAATAATGACCACAAATCAACACTCTCCTGTGATTTAAGCTCCTCTTTTCCTGTTCCCCATCAGGGCTCCCATCGCTCTATTTCTTATTTATTTATTTCATGTCTGTCTTTCAATATGGAATGTAAGGTCCTTGAATTTTCACATTGCTCATCACTGTATCCCTCGGTTACATCGCCTGACTTGGGACAGTGTCTTAGTAATTTGTTGTTTTCCGAAGGTATGGGTGGGTAGGACTTCTTGGTTGATGAGTTTGAGGAGAAGATACAAAAAGGAAGAGTCCAAGGTAATGGATATTGTTCCTTTTTCAGAGAAAATGGATACAAAAATGGTACAGTATACGACAGCTGAAAAAAATACTGAAACTAGAAAGATAAATTCAGTTCAGAAAGAAATAAAAATTGAGTTTAACTTGAAATACATTATTATTTAGCTTGAAATACCATTATCCTAATGGTGAGATGTTCAAGGGCAAAATGTTCTGTGGCAGTTTGGAGAAGAGAGACTTCTGTAGTGATTCTTATTCCTGCAGAACACCAGTTCCATGTGATTTAATAGGTGTTCTGCCAAAGAAAATTCACAAAGTTTGCATCCACCCGCAGGATCCTTCTTTCATCTTTTTCTTGGCTTTGGTACTTCTCCAGGTCTTCATTTTAATCTGTTTAGCTGTTTTCAGTATGTCTCTATAGCTGAGTTTTCTTCATTATAATGATTATTTATTGTAATAATTATCTCAAAATGTATGTATTTCCTATTTATTTTTGTTAATTGTATGCATTTAAATTTAGCATGTTCTGTTAACTAATTTTATAATTTATTTAAAATTTGTAATTTAATACCATATGCTAATGCATATATATGGAATCTAAAAAAACAGTACTGATGAACCTAGTGGCAGGGCAGGAATAAAGATGCAGACGTAGAGAATGGACTTGAGGACACAGGGGGAAGGGGAAGCTGGGACGAAGTGAGAGAGTAGCATTGACATATACTCACTACCAAGTGTAAAATAGATAGCTAGTGGGAAGCTGTTGCATAGCACAGGGAGACCAGCTCGGTGCTTTGTGATGACCTAGAGGGGTGGGATAGGGAGAGTGGGAGGGAGGCACAAGAGGGAGGGGATATGGGGATATATGTATACTTATAGCTGATTCACTTTGTCATACAGCAGAGACTAACACAACATTGTAAAGCAATTATACTCCAATAAAGATGTAAAAAAAAAATTTTGTATTTTATCTTTTATTGTTGTTGTTCTAGAAAAAACAAGCATAGCATGTAGGTGTGTGATAGGCATCTGAGAGGAACACCTGAGGAATTATGCCCTAAAAAACAGTGGTTTCATATTTAGTCTCCCATTCCTACTACTACTACTAATTACAAAGCTTTCCTAGACTCCTAGTTTCAGTCCTGGTGAAATAAATGTGAATTAAAATAACAGTGCTCTTTTTTAGATCTCATGTTTTCTGTTCTAAATAATGCTGGACACTATAGACTCGATTTGTATCCCCTTCAAATATCTATGTTGAAGTCTTAACCCCCAATGTGGCTGGATTTGAAGATAGGGCCTTTAGGGAATAATTAAGGTTAAATGAGGTTTTAAGGTTAGGCCCTAATCCAATATGACTGATGTCTTTAGAAGAAGAGAAAGAGACACCAGGGAGGCACACACACAGAGCAAAGGCCATGTGAGGACAAAGGGAGAAGGAAGCCATCTGCCAGCCATGGAGGGAGGCCTTAGGAGAAATCAAACCCACCAATACCTTTATCTTGGACTTCCAGCCTCTACAACTGTGAGAAAATAAACTTCCACTGTTTAAGCCACATGGTCTGTGGTATTTTGTTACAGCAGCCCTAGCAGAGTAGGCTAATACAGCAGGTTCTAAGCCATCACTGCTGTGTGTCAAGCTGACAAAGACACATAGCTTCCTCTCCTATTCCAATGGGCAGAGCAAGACACAAGGCTCTACCTCACATCAAGGGGCAAGACTGAGGGGCGTGCACAAAGGAGAGCAGATGTGCACCACGTGCCCAGTTGTTGGTTGTTACTCTGAACAGGTTACACTGATTTTTCACCCTCTTCATATCGCCTAAGACTCGGTGCTCCCATTGACTTGCACTCACATTTGATTTCACTTTTTCCAATTACAGAAAGTAAGTTGTTCATAACTGGCTTTTCAGACCCATTGTTACATAGGTGACCTGCTCTATGAAGCCTATTTCTCATCACAAGATGGCTCATATTCAGGAGATTAAAATTAAAATTACTGTAAGAACACATGCTTAATTAATAAAGATATAAAGAGCTGCATTGTGTATATGTAGTATACACACATATATTTCTCGGTTACAATAACTGAGAGGACCTAAAAGAAAAGACACTCCATAGCAAGAAGCACACCTAGTGCTCAGGTCTTGGTTTCTAATACCATTCTTCAATAAAAGGAACCAGGGATCTTGAGAGAAATAGTTGACTATAGGACTGGGGTGGAATATATACAAGATGAATCTGGAGCAACTAAATTGAAAGAAAGAAATCCACAGTGATGGGGATGACGGGAATATGTCAGAACATAGAAGTCAAGTGAAAGAGCTATCAATGGCCAAAACTGGAATATTTTGAGCAAAAAATAAATAGTATTAGATTATAACCTAAGGTATAAAATGAATATCCAACTACATGAAGAAGAGAAAATTCTCCTGTATAGAATTCCAAATAAATTATGTAGTTACTCTTCCCTAATGGAAAAGGAGCATAAGTCCCCATTTCTTAAGTGTGGGGTGTGCATAATGACTTTCTTACAAAGAGTACAATATGAAGGGGGGGGAAGAGTGATTTAATAATGGAGAAACCTGACAAACACAACTTCAGCCAAGGTCAACATCAACAGTCACAAATTATGTTGATAGCCTTAATATGATGTGATGAAATGATACTCTACCTCTACCTGTGTGACATTCCTCCTCCAAAGCCCAGAACCCCAGGCTAATAGTGAGAAAAACATGATTTCTATAGAGAGGCATTCTACAATATACCTGACCAATACGTCTCAAAGCTGTCAAGGTCATCAAAAACAGTCACGTCTGAGAAACTGTCAGACTCAAGAGGAATTGAAGGTAATATGACAACTAAATGTAATGTGGTACACTGGATGGGATTCCGGAACAGAAAAAGGATATTACATAAAAACTAAGGGAACCTGAATAAATATGGGTTTTAGTTGATAATATATCATACTGATTTATTAACTGGAACAAATATAGTAGCAGTAAGATGGTAATAAAAAGGGAAACATATTTTTACTATCTGTACAAATTTTCTGTAAATCTAAAACTGCTCTTTAAAAAGTACACTACTAATAAAAAATGATTGGTAGAAAAAATTTCAATTACTGATGACATTCTATGTGCCTTTGTTAATCTTAGCTCAGGGAAACATCTGAATGAATACAGTACAATCTTCTAAAATGTTGCTAGAGGAGACAGTTATGTCAGAAAACAAAATCCCACATATTCAAAGCTTTAGAACCCTTTTTTCTCTTGCCATACAGCAAACTGATGTTGGCATAGATAAGAATGGCTAAAATAATTTAGTCATATTTAATGTTAAAACTATGATTTTTAATTACCTGGAACATATAAGAGGAACTTTTTTTCATCTGATGCTGATTTAGCAAGCCTCAAAATGAACATGGTATGTCATGGCAATTACATTATTCCTGCCAGGGTGCATGCAAATTTTTTAGATATCTGGTCTCAATTTGACAGTCTTTTGAACTTTACATATCTGCTATGCACCATTAGCTAACACCATAATTTTAAGAGATCTGATACTCAGGTTGGCAATGTTTCCACTATCTCACCCAGAAAAATAAACCTCAACTAGGGATAAATGTATTCCCTGGGACCATTAATGAGGTATTGTGTAACGCAATTAGGAAAATAAAAACACCTTTCTAAATTAATTTATGAGCAGAATCTACTAATGTTGAATGGCAGTCTAGCATGCCTCCTCAAAACACCAGTTCCATGTGATTTTATAGGCATTCTGCCAAAAACCGTTGTCACATAAGTTTGGGAAAAGCTAGGTTTAACTAAATTAGATAGGATATCTTTTCCAAGACTTCTCATAATATACTGGTATTTTATGATTCCTCAAATGTGCATAATTTCCCAAGATTTTTTGGAAAAAACCCCACTTTCAAAGAAAACATGGTTATTCTAAGAAACCAGTTTCTATGGAGCTCCACTTGGGAAAACTTGGTCTTGGTCAATGTTTTTCAAAAGCTGGTTTCGGAATCAGCAGCAGCAGCATCAGAAGGGAAATTGTTAGAAATGTAAATTCTGTGCCTTACCTTGCACATTCTGAATCAGAAACTGGTTGGTTGGAGCCTAGAACTCTGTGTTTTAACAGGCCTTCCAGATGCTTCTGATGCATACTAAAATTTAAGCACAATTAACCTAGAAGAAACTTGCATCTTGAATTTACAGACCAATGTTGTTGATTGCTTAATATCTACAGTATTGTTGTTCTCCTTCAGAGGATTGATATCTTCAAATAGGCTGAAAGCCATTACTTCATCTTGACTTTAAAAGGAGCTGTATATGACTTCTTAGTTCACAGAACTGGATCAGTGGGATGTATTAAGAAGTCTCAGATGAACCAGAAGAGTTCTTCAATTCTTACGTATCTGAATTCTGTTCAGTGTGGAATGAATGAATGAGGAGATCCTATTTCTTTAGGTGGGACTTGAAAGAAGGATGACATTATGGAAAAAGAGACATAAATACTTTATTGTGGACTATGAGAAACAGCTTTTATTTCAAGGTCCGATTACTCAGTAAAGGTAAAGAAAGTGAACTAGATTGGCAATGAAAAGTCTGTGCAGTAAGGCATCACATATAGAGTAATTGAGAGCCTAGTCTCTGGGCCCAGATTGCTTGGATTTGAAACCCAGCTCTACATTGGGCAAATAATTTAATCTCTATGCTTTAGTTTTCTTGTCTGTAAAATGGGGATAATAATAGTACTTATGTCATAGGATGCTAAAAAGATGAAATAAATGAGGTAATGTATTTTTAATGGTTTTTTTCTCCCAGTTTCCTTAATAAAACTTAATGTACCTTAACATATGATTGACAAATAAAAATTATATATGTTTAAGTGTCCAATACAATGTTTTGATATACATATAAATTGTGAAATAGTTACCACAATCAACCAATTAACATATCCATCACCTCACCTGCTCACATAGTTACCTTGTATGTGTTGTACGTGTGTGTGTGTGATGAGAACAGTTGAGATCTACTCTCTCAGAAAATTTCAAGTATATAATATGTTATTATTAACTATAGTCATCATATTGTACATTAGGTCTCCGAAACTTATTCATCTTGTAACTAAAATTATGTACCCATTGACAAGCATCTCCTTATTTCCCCCACCCCATGGCCCCTGGTAACCAACATTCTATTCTCTGTTACTATGAGTTCAACATTTTTTAGATTCCACATGTAAGTGAGAATATGAAGTACTTGCCTTTGTGTCTGGTTTATTTCACTTAGCATGATGTCCTCCAGATTCATCTGTGTTGTTACAAAGAGCAGGGTTTCCTTCTTTTTTAAGGTTGAATTGTGTTCCATTGCATAATTATACAACAGTTCTTTATCCATTCATCCACTGACAATTAGGTTGTATATATCTCAACTATTTAATAATATTACAATAAACAAAGGAGTGCAAATATCTCTTTAAAATAGTGTTTTTTCCCCTTTGGATAAATACCCAGAAGTGGAATTTCTGGGTCATATGGTAGTTCTATTTTTAATTTGGGGTGGAGGGAATCCTCCATACTGTTTTCCATAGTGCTTGAATTAATTTACAGTCCCACCAACAGTGCACAGAGTTCCCATTTTTCCACATCCTTGCCAACACTTGGTTTTCTTGTCTTTTTGATAATAGCCATTCTAACAGGAGTGAGGTAATATATCCTTGTGGGTTTGATTTGCATTTCCCTGATGATTAGTGATGTTGAACATATTTTTGTGTACCTGTTGGCCATCTGTATGTTTTCTTTGGAAAAATGTCTATTCAGATTCTCTTCCCATTTTTAAATTGTATTTTGTTTTACTGTTGAGTTGCATGAGTTCTTTATATATTTTGAATGTTAACCCTTTATCATATATATGATTTGCAAATATTTTCTTCCCTTCAGTATGTTGCTGAAAATGAAAAATTTTGATGATTTCCTTTGCTGTGCAGAAACATTTTTAGTTTGGTATATTCCAATTTGTTTATATTTGCTTTTGTTGCCTTTGCTTCTGGTGCCAAATCAAAAAATTATTGCTAAGACCAATGACAAGATTTCCCCCTACAATTTCCTCTGAGAGTTTTAGAGTTTCAGGTCTTACATTTAAGTTTTTTAAAAATAAGTTTATTTATTTTATTTTTGGCTTCACTGGGTCTTCATTGCTGCGAGTGGAGCCTGTGAGTGGAGGTTATGATTTAGTAAATGAATTCAGTAAAATTGTAGAATACAAAATCAATGTGCAAAGTTCAGTTGCATTTCTATACACTAACAAATAACTACCAAAAGAAAAATTAGGAGCTCTAGGCGCGTGGGCTCAGTAGTTGCAGCACACAGTCTCAGTAGTTGTAGCTCGTGGGCTTCAGAGCATGGGCACAGTAGTTGTGACGCATGGGCTTACTTGCTCTGTGGCATGTGGGATGTTCCTGGACCAGGGATTGAACCTGTGTCCCCTGCATTGGCAGATGGATTCTTAACCAATGGACCACCAGGGAAGTCCTACATTTCTGTTTTTAATCCATTTTGAGTTGATCTTCTTGTGAAATAAATATCCAATTTCATTCTTCTGCATGTAGATATCCAGTATTTCTTAACACCATTTATTGAAAATACTATTCTTTCTCTACTGTGTATTCTTGGTGGTGCCTTTTCAAAGATCAGTGGAGATATATGTGTGGGTTTATTTCTGGGCTCTCTATTCTCTTTCACTAGACTATGTATTTGTTTTTATGTCAGTACCACATTTTTTTGCTTAATCTAGCTTTGTAATATAATCTGAAATTAGGAACTACAATGCCTCCAGCTTTGGTCTTCTTGCTCAAGATTAATGTGGCTATAGCAGCCTTTTGTGATTCTGCAAAACTTTTAGGATTGTTTTTTCTATTTCTGTGAAAAATGTCACTGGGATTCTTATAGAGATTGCATTGAATATGTAGATGGCTTTAAGTAGTATGGACACTTTATTCTTCTACTAAATAAATTCTTCCAAACCACGAACACAGAATATCTTTCTATTTATTTGTGTCTTCAACTTTTTCATCAATATTTTATACCTTTAGTGTATAGATATTTCACTTCCACGGTTAAATTATTTATAATTATTTTGTTATTTTCGATGTTAGTGTAAGTGGGATTATTTCTTAATCTTTCTTTTGGTAGTTATTTGTTAGGGTATAGAAATGCAGCTGAACTTTGCACATTGATTTTGTGTCCTGCAACTTTACTGAATTCATTTAATAAATCATAACAGGGTTCTTTTTCTTGCGGTACGCGGGCCTCTCACTGTTGTGGCCTCTCCCAGTTGCGGAGCACAGGCTCCGGACGCGCAGGCTCAGTGGCCGTGGCTCATGGGCCCAGCCGCTCCATGGCATGTGGAATCTTCCCAGACTGAGGCATGAACCCGTGTCCCCTGCATTAGCAGGTGGACTCTCAACCACTGCACCACCAGGGAAGCCCAAATCATAACAGTTTTTGATGAAGCCTTTAGTGATTTTTATATGTAAGATTATATCATCTATAAACAGAGACAATTTTACTCTTCCCTTTCCAATTCAGATGACATTTATTTCTTTTTATTATCTAAGTGCCATGGCTAGGACTTCCAGTATTGTGTTGAGTAGAAGTAGAAAAATTGGGCACATTTTTTTTGTTACTGATCTTAGAGGGAAAACTTTCACCTTTTCACAATTGAGTATGGTGTTAGCTACGGGCTTGTTATATATGGCCTTTATTATGTTGAGGTATATTTCTTTTATATCCAATTTCTTGACAGTTTATATCATGAAAGGAAGTTGAATTCTGTCAAATGCTTTTTTTCCCCTGCTTCTATTGAGTTGATTACATAATTTTTATCCTTCATTCCTGTTAGTGTGGTGTACACATTTATTGATTTGTGGAGGTTGAATCATCCTTGCATTTCAGGGATAAACCCCACTTGATCATGATATATAATCCTTTTTTTTTTTTGGTTTTTTGATCCTTTTTTTTTTTGCAGTACACGGGCCTCTCACTGCTGTGGCCTCTCCCGCTGCAGAGCACAGGCTCCGGATGCGCAGGCTCAGCGGCCATGGCTCATGGGCCCAGCCGCTCCGCGGCATGTGGGATCCTCCTGGACCAGGGCACGAACCCGTGTCCCCTGCATCAGCAGGCGGACTCTAAATCGCTGCGCCACCAGGGAAGACCACACTGGGGGTTTTTTGTTCTTCTTTCTCTAATTGCTTTAGGTGTAAGGTTAGGTTGTTTATTTGAGATGTTTCTTGTTTCTTAAGGTAGGATTGTATTGCTATAAACTTCCCTCTAAGAACAGCTTTTGCTGCATCACATGGGGTTTGGGTAATTGTGTTTTCACTGTCATTTGTTTGTAGGTATTTATTGATTTCCTCTTTGATTTCTTCAGTGATCTCTTGGTTATTAAGTAGTGTATTGTTTAGCCTCCAAGTGTTTGTATTTTTTACAGATTTTTTTCCTGTAATTGATATGTAGTCTCATAGCGTTGTGTTCCGAAAAGATACTTGATACGATTTCAATTTTCTTAAATTTACCAAGGCTTGATTTGTGACCCAAGATATGATCTATCCTGGAGAATGTTCCATGAGCACTTGAGAAGAAAATGTATTCTGTTGTTTTTGGATGGAATGTCCTATAAATATCAATTAAGTCCATCTTGTTTAATGTATAATTTAAAGCTTGTGTTTCCTTATTTATTTTCATTTTGGATGATCCGTCCATTGGTGAAAGTGGGGTGTAAAAGTCCCCTACTATGATTGTGTTACTATCGATTTCCCCTTTTATGGCTGCTAGTATTTGCCTCATGTATTGAGGTGCTTCTTTGTTGGGTGCATAAGTATCTACAATTGTTATATCTTCTTCTTGGATTGAATCCTTGATCATTATGTAGTGTCCTTCTTTGTCTATTGTAATAGTCTTTGTTTTAAAGTCTATTTTGTCTGATAAGAGAGTTGTTCCTCCAGCTTTCTTTTTTTTTTTTTAAGGTACGCGGGCCTCTCACTGTTGTGGCCTCTCCCGCTGCAGAGCACAGGCTCCGGACGCGCAGGCTCAGTGGCCATGGCTCATGGGCCCAGCCGCTCCGCGGCATGTGGGATCCTCCTGGACCAGGGCACGAACCTGTGTCCCCTGCATCAGCAGGCGGACTCTAAATCGCTGCGCCACCAGGGAAGACCACACTGGGGGTTTTTTGTTCTTCTTTCTCTAATTGCTTTAGGTGTAAGGTTAGGTTGTTTATTTGAGATGTTTCTTGTTTCTTAAGGTAGGATTGTATTGCTATAAACTTCCCTCTAAGAACAGCTTTTGCTGCATCACATGGGGTTTGGGTAATTGTGTTTTCACTGTCATTTGTTTGTAGGTATTTATTGATTTCCTCTTTGATTTCTTCAGTGATCTCTTGGTTATTAAGTAGTGTATTGTTTAGCCTCCAAGTGTTTGTATTTTTTACAGATTTTTTTCCTGTAATTGATATGTAGTCTCATAGCGTTGTGTTCCGAAAAGATACTTGATATGATTTCAATTTTCTTAAATTTACCAAGGCTTGATTTGTGACCCAAGATATGATCTATCCTGGAGAATGTTCCATGAGCACTTGAGAAGAAAATGTATTCTGTTGTTTTTGGATGGAATGTCCTATAAATATCAATTAAGTCCATCTTGTTTAATGTATCATTTAAAGCTTGTGTTTCCTTATTTATTTTCATTTTGGATGATCCGTCCATTGGTGAAAGTGGGGTGTTAAAGTCCCCTACTATGATTGTGTTACTATCGATTTCCCCTTTTATGGCTGTTAGTATTTGCCTCATGTATTGAGGTGCTTCTTTGTTGGGTGCATAAATATCTACAATTGTTATATCTTCTTCTTGGATTGAATCCTTGATCATTATGTAGTGTCCTTCTTTGTCTATTGTAATAGTCTTTGTTTTAAAGTCTATTTTGTCTGATAAGAGAGTTGTTCCTCCAGCTTTCTTTTTTTTTTTTTTTTTTAAGGTACGCGGGCCTCTCACTGTTGTGGCCTCTCCCGTTGCAGAGCATAGGCTCCGGAAGCGCAGGTTCAGCGGCCATGGCTCACGGGCCTAGCTGCTCCGTGGCATGTGGGATCTTCCCAGACCAGGGCACAAACCTATGTCCCCTGCATCGGCAGGCAGACTCTCAACCACTGCGCCACACAGGGAAGCCACAGCTTTCTTTTGATTTCCAGTTGCATGGAATATCTTTTTCCATCCCCTCACTTTCAGTCTGTATGTGTCCCTAGGTCTGAAGTGGGTCTCTTGTAGACAGCACATATATGGGTCTTGTTTTGGTATCCATTCAGCCAGTCTATGTCTTTTGGTTGGAGCATTTAATCCATTTACATTTAAGGTGATTATTGATATGTATGTTCCTATTACCACTTTCTTAATTGTTTTGGGTTTGTTATTGTAGGTCTTTTCCTTCTTTTGTGTTTCTTGCCTAGAGAAGTTCCTTTAGCATTTGTTGTAAAGCTGGTTTGGTGGTGCTGAATTCTCTTAACTTTTGTTTGTCTGTAAAGGTTTTAATTGCTCCATCAAATATGAATGAGAATCTTGCTGGGTAGAGTAATCTTTGTTGTAGGTTTTCCCCCTTCATCACTTTAAATGTGTCCTGCCACTCCCTTCTGACTTGCAGAGTTTCTGCTGAAAGATCAGCTCTTACCCTTATGGGGATTCCCTTGTATGTTATTTGTTGTTTTTCCCTTGCTGCTTTTATTAGTTTTTCTTTGTATTTAATTTTTGATAGTTTGATTAATATGTGTCTTGGCATGTTTCTCCTTGGATTTATCCTGTATGGGACTCTCTGTGCTTCCTGGACTTGATTAACTATTTCCTTTCCCATATTAGGGAAGTTTTCAACTATAACCTCTTTAAATATTTTATCAGATCCTTTCTTTTTCTCTTCTTCTTCTGGACCCCTATTTTTCGAATGTTGGTGAGTTTAATGTTGTCCCAGAGGTCTCTGAGACTGTCCTCAATTCTTTTCCTTTTTTTTCTTTATTCTGCTCTGCTGTAGTTATTTCTACTATTTTATCTTCCAGGTCACTTATCCGTTCTTCAGCCTCAGTTATTCTGCTATTGATTCCTTTTAGAGAATTTTTAATTTCATTTATTGTCTTGTTCATCAGTTTTTGTTTGCTTTTTGGTTCTTCTAGGTCCTTGTTAAGTGTTTCTTGTATTTTCTCCATTCTATTTCCAAGATTTTGGGTCATCTTTACTATCATTATTCTGAATTCTTTTTTAGGTAGACTGCCTATTTCCTCTTCATTTGTTAGGTCTGGTGAGCTTTTAGCTTGCTCCTTCATCTTCTGTGTGTTTCTCCATCTTCTCATTTTGCTTATCTTACTGTGTTTGGCGTCTCCTTTTTGCAGGCTGCAGGTTCATAGTTCCCGTTGTTTTTGGTGTTGCCCCCAGTGGCTAAGGTTGGTTCAGTGGGTTGTGTAGGCTTCCTGGTGGAGGGGACTAGTGCCTGTGTGCTGGTGGATGAGGCTGGATCTTGTCTGGTAGGCAGGTCCACGTCTGGTGGTGTGTTTTAGGGTTTCTGTGGCCTTATTATGATTTTAGGCAGTCTGTCTGTTAATGGGTGGGGTTGTGTTCCTGTCTTGCTAGTTGTTTGGCATAGGGTGTCCAGCCCTGGAGCTTGCTGGTCATTGAGTGGAGCTGGGTCTTGGCGTTGAAATGGAGATCTCTGGGAGATTTTTGTTGTTTGACATTACATGGAGCTGGGAAGTCTCTTGTGGACCAATGTCCTGAACTTGGGTCTCCCACCTCAGAGGCGCAGCCCTGACTCCTGGCTGGAGCACCAAGAGCCTTTTATTCACACAGCTCAGAATAAAAGGGAGGAAAAGAAAGAAAGAAAGAAAGAGGATAAAATAAAATAAAGTTATTAAAATAAAAAATAGTTATTAAATTTTTTAAAAAAATAATTAATAAAAAAGAAAGAAGAGAGCAATCAAACCAAAAAGCAAATCCAGCAATGATAACAAGTGCCAAAAACTATACTAAAAAAACCCCAAAAACGGACAGAGAGAACCCTAGGACAAATGGTAAAAACAAAGCTGTACAGAAAAAATCACACAGACAAGCATATACATACACACTCACAAAAAAAGAAAAAGGGAAAAAAAAATATATATCATTGCTCCCAAATTCTACCTCCTCAATTTGGGATGACTCTTCTATTTAGGTATTCCACAGATGCAGGTACATCAAGTTGATTGTGGAGATTTAATCTGCTGCTCCTGAGGCTGCTGGAGAGATTTCCCTTTCTCTTCTTTGTTCGCACAGCTCCTGGGGCTCAGCTTTGGGTTTGGCCCCGCCTCTGAGTGTAGGTCGCCGGAGGGCATTTGTTCTTCGCTCAGACAGGACGGAGTTAAAGGAACCGCTGATTCGGGGGCTCTGGCTCACTCAGGCCGGGGGTAGGGAGGGTCACGGAGTGCAGGGCGAGCCTGCGGCGGCAGAAGCCGGCATGATGTTGCACCAGCCTGAGGTGCGCCATGTGTTCTCCCGGGTAAGTTGTCCCTGGATCCCGGGCCCCTGGCAGTGGTGGGCTGCACAGGCTCCCCGGAAGAGGGGTGTGGACAGTGACCTGTGCTCGCACACAGGCTTCTTGGTGGCGGCAGCAGCAGCCTTAGCGTCTCATGTCCGTCTCTGGTGTCTGTGCTGATAGCCACGGCTCACGCCCTTCTCTGGAGCTCATTTAGACGGTGCTCTGAATCCCCTCTCCTCGCGCACCCCAAAACAATGGTCTCTTGCCTCTTCGGCAGCTCCAGACTTTTCCCCGGACTCCCTCCCGGCTAGCCGTGGTGCACTAACCCCCTGCAGGCTGTGTTCACGCCGCCAACCCCAGTCCTCTCCCTATGCTCCGACCGAAGCCAAGCCTCAGCTCCAAGTCCTGCCCGCCCCGGCGGGTGAGCAGACAAGCCTCTCGGGCTGGTGAGTGCCGGTCGGCCCCGATCCTCTGTGCGGGAATCTCTCCGCTTTGCCCTCTGCACCACTGTGGCTGTGCTCTCCTCCGTGGCCTCCGAAGCTTCCCCACTCCGCCACCCGCAGTCTCTGCCCGCAAAGGGGCTTCCTAGTGTGTGGAAACCTTTCCTCCTTCATGACTCCCTCCCACTGGTGCAGGTCCCGTCCATATCCTTTTGTCTCTGTTTATTCTTTTTTCTTTTGCCCTACCCACGTACGTGGGGAGTTTCTTGCCTTTTGGGAGGTCGGAGGTCTTCTGCCAGCATTCAGTAGGTGTTCTGTAGGAGTTGTTCCACGTGTAGATGTATTTCTGATGTACTTGTGGGGAGGAAAGTGATCTTCGCGTCCTACTCCTCTGCCATCTTGAAGCTCCTCCAAGACCTCTCGTTTTGTTACAACCATCCCCATGACTCACAAATGTGTGTTGGTTTCTGTATACCTCACAGCAACCTGCTCCCAGGGGCCAAGCCTTGATTCTGAGAGTTTAGCTACAGCCAGAGTCTGCAAGTAACGCAAGAGGAAAACTGGATGCAGTTGTCAGCTGACTATCTGCCACCCACCCCCTCCATCCAGTACTTTTACATTTCTCTTGCTCTGTTCACAGGGGCCTCTTCTCTTGGGGGGTCTTTGTCTCTTCAGAATGAAAAGACTCCTGTAGTTTCTGCTTTGATTTTCAGAAGTTTTGCCTTAGCTTTTTATCTTCCATCTTGAACAACTTCAACTCTCACAAATATTTTGAAGGGGAAAACTGCCTTTGTGTGGAGACCATCAAGCCTCTAATTTTATCACTCTGGCACTGTGGGAGCACAAAAGTTCTACTGGTTTCCTTATTCCCCATCTAAAGTGCTCTACCAGGGGTTAAATTTAAATTCTCAGAGAACATCTTTGCTCCATGTTGGCATATGCTCCCTCTCTGAATTTTTAGTTCCCCTCGTCTTCAGTTCTTCCACAGCTCTCAGGTAGCTTTAAACACACGTAATTCACCCAGGCTTTAATTGTTGTCTGTTGTGAGTGTTGGTCAGCCACAAGCTACTTCGTATAACTTAGCAGTAGAATTTTTCTTTTTTGGACTATTATCTCCTCTGAGGAAGAAACAAGAAAACAAATTATCTGCTCCCAAAGTACAATAGTGAGACAGGCATAAGATAACAGCTAAAGCCATTCACATTAAAAAAAGGAAGAAAGTAGAATGAAAAAAAAGTCATATTCCTAAGAAATCTCAAAATCCACTGGGGAGAACTCCATTAGGCTTTCAGGCATGGGAATAATACTCTGTGGCCCACTTTTCTATCTGTTGGGCCCATGGCTCTGTCCACTGGGTCTGCAGCTCTACCTTCAGATTATCTTTCCTTTTTCAAGAAGGGCAATATCTTTTTGCCACTGAGTAGTTTTATCAGCCTGTTTCCTGCCTGTAGAATTTGGGAGGTTAACAACCTTTTTCAATTTTGTCCTTTCTCGATCCTTTTCAGTCTAACTTGGCACTGTTTCTGCTGATATATCTTCTCAAGAATCTTGTAGATCTCCCATGTATATTGCAGGGATTTACTCATTAGGCAAAGTGATTCTCCTCAGATGTGTCCTGAGTAATCTCATCTTTACTCTTTGATTCTTCTTAGATAGATGAGGAGGTTCATGGGTCACATGTCTAATCTCTTCATGGAGTCTTCTGCAAGAATGAATATTCTGATCTTTTGACCCTTTTGAAGTCCTGGTAAAAGGTTTCACAGTCTTAGGTTTCTCTTCAGAGGACGCTTTCCTAACAATGAATCTCATAATTTTAACATGTTTTGCAATCTGGATAGGCTGAAGATTCCCCAAATTGTTAAATTCATATTGCTTTTTGCTTAACAGTTTTCCCCTCAATTTATTTCTTTTCTCTCACATTATATTACAAGCAACAAGGAGAAAGTGGGCTGGACCTTCAATACTTTGCTTGTAACTCTTCTCAGCTAAATATACATGTTCATCCATTACAAGTTTTGCTTTCTGTATAACTGTAAGACATAATTTAACTAAACTTTCTATCCCTATGTAACAAGGGCCCCCTTCCAGATAGTTTTAAATAACATGTTCATTTCCTTCTGAGCCTTTACCAACACACTTTTAAAATTTGTATTTCTGACAACAGACTGTTCATGATGATTTGAGTATTCACTAAGATGATATAGGATTTCTCTGCATGCTCCTTACTTCATTCTGAACCCTCACCAGCAGTTCCAAGTTCCTTTAACTATATTTCTACCAACAGTGTGTTCAAGGCAATCTAGAGATTTTCTGTTATGTTCCTCAAAATTCTCCCAGCTTCTACCCAAAACCCAATTTCAAAGCTATTCTTACACATTTAAGTGTTTGCTCCAGCAGTGCCTCACTCTCAGTACCAAAATCTGTATTATTTATTTCTCTTGTAACAAATTACCACAAATTAAACAATACAAGGCTTAGAACAATACAAGTTAATTATCTGGAGGTCACAAGTGCAAAACAGATTGGCAGGGCCACAATCCTTTTGGAGACTCTAGGGAAGAATCTCCTTGTCTTTTCCAGCTTCTAGAGGCTGCCTGAATTCCTTGGCTTGTTGTGCAATCCTCCATCTTCAAAGCCAGAAACATAGCATTTTTCTAGCTCTGACCCTCTGTTCCGTCATAACACCTTTTCTGACTCTAATCCTCCTGCCTCCTTAATCGCAAGGGCTCTTGTAATTACACTGTGTCCATCAGAATGATACAAGATAATCTTCCCTTCTCAAAATCCTTAGCAGAGTCATATCTGCCTTTTGACATGTGAGGTAACATATTCAGTTCCTCAAGATTAGAAGCTTGATGTCTTTGGGAGGCCTCTGCTCTGATTAACACATGCACCTGATTTGGGGGCATAAATTTCAAGCCCTGAGTCCTACAGGATTTTGAATTTTTAAATTTAAAATTTTCTTTTTCCCACTTAAGCTATTGTTTATTTCTGAGATGGTAAAGCCCAGACTGACCATTTTTCTTAGTATTTCTGCTGTGGCTTTCCTTCCTTCCTTTAGGCAGAAAAGGCACAATGCCTTAGATTCTTGAAGAGCCATGGAGTACAATGGGAATGGGAATTGGACACAACTCTTGATACCTCCACTGTAATTCTATTTTTTTTTTTCATGCTGTACTCTCCTAATCTTCTCTCCAAATGTCCATTCTTTACCATATATAAAGAGAAGTAGAAGTACTTCTCCAGGACAGTGTTAATTAAACTAACAGAATCATAGAGCAGGAGACTTCTGTTTCGTATTAAACAAAATGAAAAGAAAGAATGCTTTCATCAAAAGGTGACATCTGGGGTACAGTTTCTGAGGAGAATAAACCTGAAGGGCAACAAAACCTCATTATCTAGCTTTTTCTAATAACATCCTTAAACAACCTTATGTCTGAAGCATAACTTTGATAGTTGATGTTTCTACTGGTTTGCAGTACTACTGGTTAACAGACATACTTTTGCTTGTGGTTTAGCATGCACAGCTGGTTAAGATGCAATGAGGTTCTTACAATTAATCTAACAATTATACCTGTAATTCTCCTTTTTAGTGTAAAAGTCACTCTCTGGAAGAATTTTCTTTTTCTTTTTTTTTACTAAAACAAGCTCCGTTGTGCAAAAGTGAAAATAAAAATTTGACACCTTTGCATAATCAAATAATCTAAAAAGATTGCTTTAGAATGCCTTTGGGGGAAATCAACTGTGTAAGACTGTATAGAAAAGACATATTTTAAGCCTGCTAGAGATTGTTGAATTTGGCACAAAGACAGAGAAATGTAAAGTCGGTGGTTTATTATTCTGTAATCCTTGGAGCTCTGAGGATTTCATGGAAGGGCCCCAGAGACTGCTGCAAAGTGTAAAAGGGCCAAAGAGGCAAGTCTTCAGCCAGAGTGCTCGGTTTTATCTGATTTATGTGTTGGTTCTGGATACCTTTTGATTGAACAAAGACTTTTATTCGGCTAAACAATTGGATATGAATTGCATCAAATAACATGACCTAAATCCTGGTCAGTGAGAAACGGGGTCAGGACTAAATCCTAGTCATTTCATTCTTTCACTTAAGTCCCTTCAGTGGCTCCCTGTCAGCTTCAAGATAAAATATATACTCTTTCACCATGGTATTCATATTCTTACTGGCCTGACTCTTGTCTATTTCTTTAGTTTATTTCTTGCTTTGCAGTCTTCTTAATCCCTTAAAGACTCTCCACAAGTTATTAGAGTGTCCTAATACCTGGCAATGTTCATAATCTTTGAGATTCTTTACTTCCTACTTCCTTGATTACCACAGTAAGGTTTAGGGCCCTCTTCCATACTCCCATAGAATGCTTTACATACTCTATTATGGGGCTTAAATAATGTATTTCAATTGTTGGTTTGTTTTTCTCATGCAGCTAAACTGTTCGTAGTATGCTTTCTAAAGATTTCATCTCTGGACGTCTAGTGCCTGGCATAGGTATTGGGTCACTTGGACGATTAAATAGGCAAATCTCAATTTATTTCTTTCTCCTCTATACCGTGCTATGCAGAAATATTCCTGGGGCATGAGGAATTAGGATGGTTACCTGAGCCAGCACTTAGAGTTACTCTGCATCACTGGCAGCTGGATTCAGGAGCAATACCAGGGAGGAAAGAAATGATTCCAGCTGGCATTAAATAGACTCTATAAAGATACTTATTTAATTAATTAAATAATTAAGCTCATATCTGTTAAGTATCTTCTATATAGCCCCAGGCACTATTCTAAGTGAAATACTGTGGATACAACAGTGAAACATAGAGACAAAATATTTACCTTGAAGCTTCCATTCCAGTGAGGGTGAGATAGGTAATCAGCAATTACATAAAATGTCAGGGAGTAATAAAACTTCTGAAGGAAATTAAAGCAGGGTGAGGGAAATAGTAAATAAGAAAAGAAATTGCTCTTTTATAGAGCAATATTTAAAAAAAAAAAAAGGCCTCCCAAAAAGGTGAGGGGTGAGAACTGAATAAGTTCAGAGGAAAGTAAGATTGAGCCATGCTGGCATTTGTGGGAAGATGCTTCAGGTAGGAGGAGGTCAAATTCAAAGGCCCTGAGGCAGAAGCATCCTTCTTGTGTTGAAGAAGGGGAAGGAAACAGGGTCAGTGTGGCTGCAACATAGTAGAGAAATGAAGCAGGGAGGAGATGAGGTCCGACAGGCCACAGAATTGATCTGATAAATCAGGGTAAGAATTTTAGTTCTTATTCTGGGTGTGGTGGAAAAATCATTGTATCATTTTGTCTAGAGTTTTGATCTCATCTGATTTGAGTGTTTAGGGGATCTCTCTATGAGAGTAGAATACAGGGAAGCAGAGGTAAGAGACTATTGAAATAATGCAGGTAAGAGATGTTGGTGATCTAAATCAGAGTAGGAGTCACGGAGAGAGTGAGAAGTGGTTGAATTCTAAATACATTTAGAAGGAATAGCTGACTTCAGGTTGGGTTGTATGTAGAGTATGAGAGAAGGGAGGAGACAAGTACGACCCTTGACCAATTGGAAGAATTATTCATAATTTCCAATACTAAAGTAAGGAAGAGTTTTAGAGGAGCAGATTTTGGGAGGAAATCAAGATATTCTAGATATGTTGTTTGAGATGCGTATTAGAAATCCAAGTGGAGATGTGAAAAATGCAGTTGAATATTTAACACTTGAATTTAGAGGCACATTCAGGCAGGAGTGATAACGTTGGAAGTCATCAGAGTATAGACAGCATTTACTGCCATGACTGGATGAGATCACTCTAAGAGTAAGTGTCAAAAGAAGTTCCAATGCCTGAGCCCTGGAGGCACTTGATTGTTTAGCAGTCAGGAAGATGAAGAGAAATCAGCAAAAGAGATTGAGAAGAGGCCAGTGGGGAAAATCAGAAACAGTAATGTCCCAGATGGAAAATGAAATACATTCTCTAGAAGGAGGAAGTTGATCAACCATGTTAAAAGTTGTTACATCACATAAAATGAGAACTGAGAATTATTCATTGGGTTTGGCAACTTGAGGTTAATTGGTGAGATAGTAGGGACAAAAGCTTCACTGGAGTGGACTCAAGAGAGAGTTGAAAAGAAATTAGATCCTGAGAAGTTTCTCTATAAAATGTGGTGACTTGAGGGGAACATGGGGTAAAGGGATTTATTTATTTATTTATTTTGTTATTTAAATTAAGAGATAACTGTAGCAGATATTTAGCTCAGTCTACACATCCTAATAGGCTGCTGGCTGAAGTCTTTGGAACTGATAACTGGATCTTTGAGGACATAAGATACTGGATAGCTTTCTAAAGATGCCAACCATTGGCACATGTAAACAACATGCCAAGCTGGACCAGCAACAGCTGTAGGTGTTACTGAGGCAGAGTCCTCAGTACCTGCCACTTTTCAAGAATACCATCAAGCAGGTAATCAGTTTCAATCAATGTCAACAAACACTGGGCTGATAAATTAAATCCCACAGACCTTAAATACAACACACTGGCAGTCTTTGAAGGATTACCTGATATCTTTGGGATTTCTGTTTTTAATAGAAGATTTAAAAGATGATAGTTTGCTTTTTAAAATTAAACCTAGTGTCCAAAAACCTTTTTGAAAATAAAAGTGTGAAGATTCAACCCTTCCTCTTGGTGAACAGCACCCGGGGAGAGCCTCCTCATTTTAAATGTAGAAAATGGTCAATTCCTGATGTGTCCCTTTGGGCAAATTTTAATTGTGGTCTCAGAGACTTCTTTTTTCAGTTTATTTTTTATTGAGGTAACATTGGTTGATAACATTGTACAAGTTTCACGAGTACAACATTATATTTCTACTTCTGTGTACACTATAGTGTGCTCACCACGAAGAATTTAGTTTCCATCCATCACCATAGAGTTGATCCCCTTTACCCATTTTGCCTTCCCCCTGCCTCTTCCCCTCTGGTAATCACTACTCTGTCCTCTGTTCCTAAGGGTTTGTTTTTGTTTGGTTTGGTTTGTTATTTTATTTTGTTTGTTTGTTTATCCTACTTGTGAGTTAAATCATAAGGTCTTTCTCCACCTGAATTATTTCACTTAGCATAATACCCTTCAGGTCCATCCATGTTGTCACAAAGGGCAAGATTTCTTTCTTTTTTTTTTTTTTTTAATGGCTGGGAAGTATTTTGTTTTGTGTGTGTGTGTGTGTGTGTGTGTGTGTGTACCACATTTTCTTTCTCCATTTATCTGTTAATGGGCACTTAGATGGTTTCCACATCTTGGTTATTGTAAATATTGCTGAGATAAACATAGAAGATTGGACTTCCCTGGTGGCGCAGTGGTTGAGAGTCCGCCTGCCGATGCAGGGGACACGGGTTCGTGCCCCGGTCCGGGAAGATCCCACGTGCCGCCGAGCGGCTGGGCCTGTGAGCCATGGCCGCTGAGCCTGCGCGTCCGGAGCCTGTGCTCTGCAACGGTGAAAGGCCCGCGTACCGCAAAAAAATCCAAAACAAAACAAAACAAAAAAAACCATAGAAGATCATGTATCTTTTTGAATTAGTGTTTTCGTATTTTTAGGACAAATACCCAGAAATGGGATAGGTGGATCATATGGTAGATCTTTTCTTATTTTTTGAGGAATCTCTGTACTATTCCCCATAGTGGCTGCACCAATTGACACGTCAACCACAGTGCATGAGGGTTCCCTTTTCTCCACATCCTCACTAATACTTAGTATTCCTTGCCTTTTTGATAACAGCCATTTTAATATGTGTAAAGTGATATCTCATTGTGATTTTGATTTGCATTTCCTAATAATTAGTGATTTTGAGCATGCTTTCATGTGCCTGTTGGCCATCTGCGTAGCTTCTTTGGAAAAATTTAGACTTTAGATTTAGATTTAAGGTTAGATTAAGATTTAGATTTAATCTAACCCTATTTAGATTCTCTGCCCATTTTTTTAATTGGGTTTTTTGTTTTTTTATTGTTGAATTGTATGAGTTCTTCATATACTTTGGATATTAAACCTTTATTGGATATATCATTTGCAAATATCTTCTCCCATTCAGTAGGTTGTCTTTTCATTTTGCTGACAGTTTCCTTTGTTGTGCAGAAGCTTTTTAGTTTGATGTAGTCCCATTTGTTTATTTTTGCTTTTGTTTCCCTTGCCTGAGGAGACAGATCTGAAAGACACTGCTAAAAACAAAGTCAAAGAGCATGCTACCTATGTTTTCTTCTAGGAGCTTTATGGCTTCAGGTCTTACATTTAAGTCTTTAATGCATTTTGAGTTGATTTTTGTGTATAGTGTGAGATAGTCATCTGATTTCTTTTTTTTCTTCTTTTCCTTTCTTCCCTTCCCTTTCCTTTCCTTTCCTATGCGGCAGTCTAGTTTTCCCAGCACCATTTACTGAGGAGATTATCCTTTCTCCATTGTATGTTCTTTGCTTCTTTGTCATAAATTAATTGTCCATATATGCATGAGTTTATTTCTGGGCTCTCTATTCTGTTCCATTGATCTGCATATCTGTTTTTCTGCCAATACCATGCTGTTTTGATTACTATGGCTTTTAATTAATTAATTTATTTATGGCTGTGTTGGGTCTTCGTTGCTGTGCATGGGCTTTCTCTAGTTGTGGCAAGTGGGGGTTACTCTTCATTACTGTGCATGGGTTTCTCATCGCAGTGGCTTCTCTTGTTGTGGAGCACAGGCTCTATGTGCGAAGGCTTCAGTAGTTGTGGTGCGCGGGCTTAGTTGCTCATGTAGGATCTTCCCAGACCAGGGCTCGAACCCATGTCCCCTGTTTTGGCAGGTGGATTCTTAACCACTGTATCACCAGGGAAGCCCTTAATGTATTGTTGTACTCAGTTTGCTAACATTTTGTTGAAAATTTTGGGGTCTATATTAATTAGAGATATTGGCCGGTAATTTTCTTTTTTTGTGTTGTCTTTGTCTGATTTTAGTATTAGGGTGATGTTGGCCTTGTAAAATGAGTTCGGAAGCATTCCCTCCTCTTCGATTTTTTTGGAAGAGTTTGAGAAGAACAGGTATTAAATTTTATTTGAATGTTTGGTAGAATTCACCTGTGAAGCTGTCTTGTCCTGAACTTTTCTGGAGGGGGGAGGTTTTTGGTTACCATTTCAACTTCTGTGCCAGTGATTGGTTTATTCAGATTTTTTTTATTTCTTCATGATTCAGTCTTGGAAGGTTTTATAATTCTAAGAATTTGTCGATTTCTTCCAGGTTATCCAAATAGTTGGCATATAACTGTTCACAATATTCTCTTATAATCCTTTGTATTTCTGTGGTATCCATTGTTATTTCTCTTCTTTTGTTTCTGATTTTATCAGAAACATGTCTCTTTTTTCTGAGTCTAGTGAAAGGTTTATCAATTTTGTTTGTCTTTTCAAAGAACCAGCTTTTAGTTCCATTGATCTTTTCTATTAGTCTTTTAGTTTCTATTTTATTTACTTCTACTCTGATCTTTATTATTTCCTTCTTTCTGCTAACTGTAGGCTTCATTTGTTCTTTCTCTAGTTCTTTTAGATGTAAGGTTAGATTGTTTATTTGAAAATTTTCTTTTTTTCTTGAGTTGGGGCTGTATAACTATAATCTTCCTTCTTAGTAAATCTTTTGCTGAATCCCACAGATTTTGGCATGTCGTATTTTCACTTTCATTTGTCTTCAGGTAAATTATGATCTCTTCTTTGATTTCTTCACTGACCTAATAGTTGTTCATTAGCATGTTGTTCAGGCTCCACATTTTTGTGATTTTTCAGCTTTCTTCAAATAGTTTATTTCTAGTTTCATACCATTGTGACCAGAAAAGATACTTGATATGATTTCAATCTTCTAAAATTTATTGGGACTTGTTTTTTTCCCAACAGATGGTCTATCCTTGAGAAAGTTCCATGTGCACTTGAGAGGAATGTGTATCCTGTTGCATTTGGATGGAATGTTCTGTACAAATCTATCAAATCCTTCTTGTCTAAGATTTTATTTAAGGCCACTCTTTCCTTGTTGACTTTCTGTCTGAATGACCTCTCTGTTAATGTAAATGAGGTGTTAAATTCCCCTACTATTATTTTGTTGTTGTAAATTTCTCTCTTTTGTCCTGTCAGTAATTGTTTACATATTTTGGTATTCCTATGTTAGGTGCTCCTATATATATTAATAATTGTTATGTCTTCTTGATTAATTGTCCCCTTCATCATTATACACTGTCCCTCTTTGCCTCTTTTACCTTTTTGGCTTGAAGTGTATTTTGTCTGATATGAGTATGGCTACGCCCTCTTTATTTTGACTGCCATTTTCTTGGAGTATCACCTTCCATCCCTTCACTCTGAGCCTATGTTTGTTTTTAGAGCTGAGGTGAGTGTCCTGAAGTCAGAATATAGTTGGGTCTTATTTTTTAATCCATCCAGCCACTCTGTGTCTTTTGATTGATGAATTACATTTATTTAAATTTAGGGTAATTATTGATAAATGAGGACTTAGTATTGCTATTTTATCTTTTGTTTTCTGGTTGCTCTATGTCTCCATTGTTTCTTTTTCCCTGTGTTTCTGTCTACCATTTTGGTTTGGTGGTTTTCTATGGTGTTTTTCTCAGTTTCCTCTTTTTCTATGTTTCACATCTCTGCTCTAGATTTATGTTTTGTGGTTACCATTAGGTTTGAAAATAACTTCTCATAGATAAAATAGTCTTTTTTCTGCTGATTGTATCTTATCTTTGTTGACCTATATGGATTCCATCCTTTTTCTCTTTCCTTTTTGTGCTTTTATTGTCTCAAATGATGCATTTTTATGTTTGAGGTCATTACCAAATTGAAGTAGCTATAGTTATTTTTTCTGTTTTTTTTCCCCTTTAACCTTTATGTTATAATAAAGTATTTAAAACCTACTCTAATATGGAGTTTCAATTTTCTTATTCTGTCTATTTATCACCTTAAAGTTTTATGTACTTTTGCCTTTTTGTGTTTGGTAGAAGAACTCCTTTCAACATTTCTTGTAAGTCAAGTCTAGTGGTGATGAACTCTCATGCTTTGTTTAACTGGGAAAGTCTTTATGTCTCCTTCATATCTGAATGACAATTTTGTTGGATAGAGTGTTCTTGGGTGACAGTTTTTCTCTCAGTATTTTGAGAATGTCTTTCCACTCTCTTCTGGCCTATAGAATTTCTGCTGGGAAATCTGCTGATAGCCTAATGGGAATTCTTTTGTAGGTTACCATCCTTTTTTCCCTGCTGCCTTTAAAATTCTTTGTCATTGACTTTTGACAATTCTAATATAATCTGTCTCAGAGAAGGTCTTTTTGCATCGAGGTAATTAGGTGTTCCCTTAGCTTCATGAATTTGTATATCCAGTTCCTTCCATGGATATCCATTTGTATATCCAGTTCCTTCTCCAGGTTTGGGAAGTTGTCAGCTATTATTCATTTAAATAAACTCTTTTTTCCCTTCTCCCTCTCTTTTCCCCTAAGATACCCATTACTCAAATGTTGCCCTTCCTAAAAGAGCTGAATAGCTCTCATAGAATTTCCTCACTTTTCTATGTCTTGATTCTGTTTACTCTTCTACTTGCATTATTTCTATTTTTCTATCTTTGATCTTGCTAATTCTCTCTTCTCTGAGGTCTTCTCTCTTTATAATGCTTGCTAATGTATTATTGTCTAGGTTACTGAGTTCTTCAGTTCCAGAATTTCTTTTTTTTAATAAATTTATTATTTTATTTATTTATTTTTGGCTGCTTTGGGTCTTCTTTGCTGCATATGGGCTTTCTTTAGTTGTGGTAAGCAGGGGCTACTCTTTGTTGTGGTGCACAGGCTTCTTATTGCATTGGGTTCTCTTGTTGCAGAGCATGGGCTCTAGGTGAGCGGGCTTCAGTAGTTGTGGCACATGGGATCAGTTGCTTCCCAGACCAGGGCTCAAACTTGTGTCCCCTGCATTGGCAGGCAGATTCTTAACCACTGTGCACCAGGAAAGCCCCAGAATTTCTGTTTCATTCTTTTTTAGAGTTTCATTCTCTTTCGTAAAGTATTCCTTCTGTTTATTAATTTTTTTCCTGAGCTCATTGAATTGCCTTTCTGACTTTTCTTGTAGCTCATTATTTCTTTATGACAGAATTCAAAATGAATTCTCTATCAGTTAGATTTCAATATTCTGTGACTTTAACTTTGGTTTATGGAGAATAGTCATTTTCTTTTTGTGGTACAGGGTTACTAAGTTTCTTTATGGTGCTTGGTAAGTTGCTTCACTGCTGGCTAACTTGATGTAATGGTCACCTTTCTGCTTGATTCTAATGACTTCGTGTTAGAAATTAGAGGCATTTCATTTGTTTTACTGTAGGTGGCGCTGTATCACAAGTTTTTGGTTTCTCTTGCCTAAGCTGCCTCTGGTTATATTTGAGAGTCAGCACTTTCCACTCTCCACTGCCTCTGTCAAAGCTGCTGCCCTGTGGTTTCTTGTGCCTCTGGGGTCATTGATGCCTTGCTACTGCCAGTGTTGCTTGATCATCACCTGGGGCACTGGTACGGTGAGCTCTTCCTGTGCATCCAGGATCCCCTGAATCACAAGCTCCACCCCTGGAGGGAGGGAGTAGGTGAGTGGGGAGCTGTGGTTGCCCCAGCTCCTCTGCAGTGGCCTATGTTGTAAGGTTTTCAGGCTCCACCACTGAGAGTGGGGTGGGGGCAGGGACCCCAGAGTCATGGGCACCTCAGTGGCTGGAGAGGTGGGGTCCCAGGCCCCACTGCTATTGCTGCCCAGTTACCTGCAGCTAGGGGTGCTGCTGGGTCTGGAAGGCTGGAGTCATGTGCGTCATCTCTCTGCTGTGACCAGGTTCTCTGGGGCTGTGGACTCAGCTGCCATAGCTGGAGGCCGGGATCAAAGGAACTGATTCCACTGTTCCCCTGGTTCTACCTCTTTTATGTTTTCCGGTCCACCCGCCTTTACATGCACAGATTTATGGAATTCTCTGGCATCCTGTTGGGTTGGATGGGAACACCTTTGATGCTTTGATGGTTGTAGGTAAAAGGGGAGAGACGAAGCAAGTGTCTCACTTTGCCGTGCTACTGACATCACTCTCTCAGAGACTTGTATGCCTGCCTGCCTTCTCTTGTTCTTTTCATCTTTCCACTGTACTGTTATTTTGGCCTCTTTCTCTTTGTTACACCAACACCTCATTCCTCCCTTTTGCCTGTGTGATTCACCTGTTTGACACCTCACCTAGCTCTCCCTGCTCTTAACTCACATTGACGCTCTGATTTCCTTCTGTAAACCAAGTGGGAACCTGGGGTGCCAGTCTTGGTTTCGGAGTGTGAACCTTGAACTCCTAATAACTTCTTTGGGATTTCTGAGTTGGTCATGCAGTCCAGATCCAGGAGATAAAGACAGGACAATGCAAAAGGGCCCAGAGCCATGGAGACAGGATGTGGGAAGTAGGGAGACAGTACTCTAAGGAACTTCCTGATCCCACAGGGCTATAGAGCAACTCTTCTGAACATGGCTCCCAAAGTCTGCTCTTAGGGTTTAAAAGAACATGTCCTATTTATCAGACTGCTGATTTAATATCTCCACTTGAATGTCCAATAATCACCTCAACTCATAATTTCCAAAACCAAACTGGTCTCTTTTTACCCTCCAAATCTACTTCACCTGAAGCCTCTCTCATTTCATTTAATAGCACTACATCCTTCTAGTTCAGGCAAACACTGTGGAGTTATATTTGAGGGCTAATTCTCACCCTACATACGATATGCCAGGAAATGCTCATTGAATTTATCATCAGAATATATCCAGAATTTGTCTACATCTTACCGCCTCCACTACAACCACCGAGGTGAGAGCCACCATCATCTCCTGCTTGGATTACTGCAGAAAACTTCTACTGTGTCTTCTTGATTTTAGTATGGGCCCCTGAGAATCTATTCTCAATAGAGCAGCCAGAGTGATTGATTTAAAATATAACTTAATTTTTGTCAGTTCTTCTAAATAGAATTCTGCAAAGTTTCTCATTTTTAGTAGAGAGCAATTCTGTAAATATATATTTGGGCTACTGAATCATCTGGGGTAGTTGTTCAAATGAAAATTACTGGGTCATACCCAGCAATCTCCCAAAGATTTTCTATGCATAAGAAGAAAAACCTAGGAAAATTTCAAGGAGGAGATAGGACTTAGATGATGGACTGAATCTGTATCAGGAAAAAAGTGGAAGAGGATGAAGAGCTTCTGCACTTTAGAGGAAACCAACAGGCTGTTGTTTATAACTTTCCTACAGATACCAGCAGGTAGATATGTATGTGCTGGGCAGTCCCAATCTATCCACCATAAGGTTGGATTTGAGACCCCGTAATGGCTGTGGATTTGTCAAACCAGACTGTCAGCAAAACTGCACCTCCATGACATTGACAAGTGCTATCCATGATGCAGGCCATCAGTATACCTGTAGTTCCATGTAGGCATTCTCGCTCGGTCCCATGCAGGGGCCAAGCACACTGCTAAGGTTGTGGTGCCCTTGGCTTTGAGGGCTTGGAGGCCCAATACGGCCCCTGCTCCAACAAGCCCACTGACTTGTCACTTCACATTTTATTATCAACTAAATAAGAACCAAAGCCTATTTATCCTCCTCCTGTTATAATGTCAAGAAAAAAATGTTTTATAAACACGTGGTATTTATAGGTAGCATACCATATATGATTTAAATTGTACAATTTGTAAATGATAGATATTGCAATATGGTGTATATAGCTCAAACTATTGGGTAGACTTGATATTATTTTTATTTCCTTAGCATTAGAGAATATAGAGATCAGAAATGTTATGAGATTTTCTTCCCTTCCTTCTATTTCTTTTCCAAATTTTTTTAAAGAAAATGAAAACTATTACATTTTTGGCTATTACACATTCTCTAGTTTTATTTAGATTTCCCACCACCATAATTCACATGAGCAGCACACATTGCTCTGAATGTCAGGGAAATGAAACTTCTGAATGTGGTTCATAAAGTAGTTGAATGTCTTTTGACAAGAGACACCCCTCAAAGAAGATTGTATGCTCCTTTCCCTTGAAAATGACTCCCAAAGAATGCTGACATTAATGTACACCAAGACCCATTAACAAGGTTCCCACCTGAGGATTCTTTAGAATAAACCTAATTAACATATGTGGAGTGGCTGGATGTAGAAATTTGTCACTATTAAATAAATGTAGGTAGAAACAATTTTTCTTGGCTACATTTTTTTTTTTTTTTCAGTACGCGGGCCTCTCACTGTTGTGGCCTCTCCCGTTGCGGAGCACAGGCTCCAGACGCGCAGGCCCAGCGGCCATGGCTCACGGGCCCAGCCACTCCCCGGCACGTGGGATCCTCCCGGACTGGAGCACGAACCCGCGTCCCCTGCATCGGCAGGCGGACTCTCAACCACTGCACCACCAGGGAAGCCCCGAATTAGAGAATTTTTTTAAAATTCTAAACTAAATTAGTAGTATCATATAAGCATTTTTTTCTAAATAAAGTTTGCACTCAGTGAATTAAATAATACCTAATTTGTTTTTCTGTAACTCTGTACATAAGGAATATTCCAAATAACTAGAGATTGTCTTGATTTCTCTGTAGATTCTGGAAGCTTACTTTACTTGAGAGTTTTCTCTCCACTCACTGTAAAAGCTTTTACTTTGGAGGGAAAGGACCTTTTCTACTGTAAACTATAAGATATACAAATATATTAAAAAAGAATGTTATTATAGATTTATGAGGGTAAGTCAGATGCAAAAATTTAAAAGTCATAATAGTCTAATGATTACACTAAAACCAAAGCAGGCTATTCACCTATTCTTCATCTTGTCTTCACAACTGATGAGTATCAGCTACCTAGAAATAGTGGTTCTGCTTCACAGTGAATAATGATCTTAACCAACAACGTGTTAACTCCAGTGGATCAAGGGCAGATGGATAGGAACAATCACCTTGCTTTCTAGGAGCAGACTCTGGGTGCAGCATCTTAAAGAAAGACCAACGTCAAAACAAGGGCATTTCACTTCCTTCCTCATCTGACTTTGCAGAGCAGTATGACTTCTTATTCCCATGGCTGTGTCACATTCTGAAATCTATTAAAACCATAACAATAAACTCCTAAAATTTCATGTCAGAAGCATAGCATCTGAGGCTTAGTGATGAAAATTTAAAAGGGGTGGCTTGTGTGTTAAAATAACAATAACGAAACTTGGCATCACTTCTCACTCCTTCTTGCAGGAACTCTTTCAAAGAAATTCTTGTTTAAAGGAAATGCACATTGTAGAAGCTAAATAATAAATGTGGTATGACTAAATAGGATTAAGGTTAATTAGGACTGGGGAAGCTTTCTGTGCGTAAAAACAACTGTGAAGGGAAGAACATAGTTTTGAGTGCCAGGAGATCTAGGCCCTAGCTAACTAACCAGCCCTGCCTTACTAACTTGCTGTGTGTCCTAGAGATTCTCACATCCATCTCTGGGCCGAGATGGCTTAAGTAATTCT
Source organism: Delphinus delphis (assembly GCF_949987515.2). NCBI lineage: Eukaryota > Metazoa > Chordata > Mammalia > Artiodactyla > Delphinidae > Delphinus > Delphinus delphis. Next base: position 77,879,000 of record NC_082696.1, on the reverse strand, counting down.
TTCTAAGTGTATTATTTTGGCGATTCTAAATTTTTTAGAAAAAATTTTCATATCTAGCAAGATATTTGTATGTGCAAACCAATAAGGTTTATAGATGTTTAGTTTTTCCCTGCATCAAATGATGTTTTTCAGTTATAATCATGGAGAAGGGGGAACCCAATCACCAAGAATTGCTAAAGTGACTGCCTTTGAAGCAATTTTGCAAATGTCTGAATGATATATTGCATAAAAGACCTATAAGCAATTAGTAGAGAACTTATTAAAGAGTGAATTTTTAAGTTCAAACACCAAAATATTCCTTTAAAATAAACATATGTGCATGTAATAGAAAAAAAGCTGTTTGATGTTAATATATCAAATTAGCTTTCAGTACTAACCAATTGGAGGAAAGCATGGAAATCATCCTTGGGAAAGATGGAAAAAGCTAACTCATTTAATGGAACTGAGAAAAAGTTCTTGATAATATTTATTTTCAGATAAACAATTGAATAGTTGTTTAAGAATTCATATGTTATTTAAAAATCCACAGGATATTTGCCAAATCATCAACATTTTTCCAACTTTCTGTCTTTTATACTTCCATTTTCTGCTGTAATTTCTAAACCTGATGGCATGAAGTATGATTTAATAGAAGAGTAGATGAAGCACAGTGTAGTCCAGACCATGATTCTGAGAAGAAACATAGTCCTGCATATATAGAGAACACTGTTTGTTGCTACTAAGAGAGAGAATTACTAAAACATAATATCCATTTGCCTCTGTTATGTATTTTTATTTTTAATTATTATTTTCTCCTTATGAAATTAATTAGCGATTGTTAACAAATATAAACATCTTAGAAATATTTATCATAAAAATTGAGAGGCCCCTATAATCTCAACTCCTGGAGAAATCTAGCAGATTAGCAGCCTTCTGTACTTGCCTTCTAGAACTTTCCCCTATAAATATATTAACGTATGAAGTATATTACTTGATCATTTATATGCTGGGCCATGGGGAGAGGTGACAGATAATTGTGCTGGGTAGCTGAACAAATCTGAGTAGTTCTTAAAATTCAGTGCATATAACATCAGCAAAAAACAGGTAATTATAGGTTATGATTAAAGTACTTTAATGTTAATAATAACGTGCTCTAAATGGTGCAAGATGTGGCCTGAGTTGGAAGGTCTAAGATAGTCTCACATCAGTTCAAATCAATAGCATAAATTCTTTCTAAATGTGGGACATGAATGCTTTACACCATAGCATCTTAGAACTGGAAGACACCCCAGCGCTCTTCTAAAGCCTAGGCCAAAAGGTTTGATTCACTGACCAGGCCAGAGAGCAGGTTCAGCACAACTCAGGCCAGTTCAGTCGATTGTCCTGTGAAAAATGAGATTCTAGAAATTGAACACATAAAGATGATACAAACTCTATCCTTTCCCTTGATAAGAGACAGGCATATTGACTGTTAAATTAAAAGCAAAATAGAGCTATGATGAAAGCAGGAAAGGCTTGTTGTGGGATTAAAGAATTAAAACCTGGCTCTAGCTTTGGGATACAAGGAGCTGATGCTCAGGAAAGATCCCTTAGAGATACAGGAAGGAAGCGGGCAGAGCACAACCACTAAAAGAATGACACAACCATTAAGAAGAACAGGATACCACAAAAACCGGTTAGAACTTACTAGGCCCAAGATGGTGGATGATTTGACTTCCAGTTGACCTTGAGCCTCATTATATGCTCATCAGCATCTAAATGACACACCCGCAGGTGCCAGGACAGTTCTGATGAGGTCGACCATAAAAGGCCAATAATTGGGCAGTGGCCCAATCCCTGGAAATCCCTACCCCTTCTCCGAGATAGTTAGAATACTCTTCCTACTTGTTAGCCTATGAAATTACCCAGCTCCTAAAAACTAACCACCGGCACACCTCCTGTCATTCCCACTTTTCTAGATATGACCCCATGCCCTCTGACCTCTCACCTTCTGAGACGGCCTACACTCTGCCTATGGAATGTGCATCTTTATAAATAAACCTGCTTTCACTTTACTGTGGCTCGCTCTTGAATACTTTCCTGCATGAAACCAAGGACCCTCACTTGGCGGCCCATCCCAGGGACTCACTCAAGACCTGGGACGTGACCATCCTCTCACGCCCCTTTTTTCCTACAACATTAGAAGAACTGGCACCTGCATTGGATCCTGAAGTATTAACAGGAAGTGCAGAAGCCAAGGAGGGAAGGACAGGCAGTGAATATGGGCCACAGGAAAGCCTGAAACAGACTCATGCATTTGGGAAACTACAGGCAATTCCGTGTATCTGAACTACGAAATGCAAAGTAAAAAGGGTGGACAGTGGGCTTGAGTAGCAGCAAGGGCTATGGCCGGCCAGCCTACCATGCTGATGGGCCTGGATGGTGCTTTGTGGTGACAGGGAAGCCTTAGAGGGCTTTAATCTTGCAGATTTATATTTCAGGTATCTTACTTTGGGGGCAATAAATAGAAAGTACCCCATGCTTAAGAGTTTTCCTTTAGTGTGGGGCAGTGTCCTCTGCAGTGATTTCCCTTCTCCCTGGCTGTAGTCCATGAAAGGTGACCAGCATGAAGGGGATTTAGGCTGTGTTCTGACAGTGCTAATTCCTGTCCTTGAGGAGGTGCAGTGTTTTTGTTAGGTGCTTTTATTTGTCTTTGTACAAGCGGAAATTCTTTCGTATCACCAAACTTCCTTTTTTTCAAAGTTGCTTTTATTCTTTACTGATATAATGACACACAGAAGGCAGATAGATGAAGGAGTAAATACTGTTTCCTAATCAACTATCTCAGGACAACAGTGCAGCTATGACATCAGTGTTTGGAATGAAAAAATCTCCTTAATCAGGAAAACAGAGTGACCTTTTCTGTTTTTATGATGGTAATGTCTGAGAGGCATCATGTTTCTTTTTCAAAACTCTAATTTCTAGATTCTTTTCCAAAAGTGAAGTGTGTTTTTTTCTTTCTTTCTTTTTTTTTAGTTTTGAAACTTAAAAAACATCATCAAAGCATTGTTAGTATTTCATGAATGTGTGTGTGTGTGTGTGTGTGTGTGTGTGTGTGTGTGTGTGTGTGTGTGTTAGAGACAGGGGACTTTCTCTTAACAACACCAACATGACAATATTGTTGGTTGAACATTGAGTACTATATATGTGGAAAGAAATTACGATATTAATGCCACTTGCTGGCAGTGACTAGTAAATGTGAGAGAAAGCCAACTTTAAAATAAATATATCATTGTATATCTGTCATCTTGAAATACACACTCAGGATGTGGATTCTAAGTTATAGTCATCTTATAGGTAAAGAGGTAGAATGGGGAATTGGAATCTTTATCTCATGAATATGAGGAGAGAAATAAGATAAAAAAATAATGTGTTCACTCTCTTCTGAAGTACCTACTCATTTAAGAATGCCTAGTCTATTTTCTACCCAGTAGAGAGCAGTAAAAGCCCATGATGCTCTCATAAAATCTACACCTCAGAATCACAGGCACATGACTTAGTACTCTCATCCTGGTTCGAGCTGAGTAAGAGCTGTCTAGGACACTGGCCTCGTGTACTTTCCCATATGTCACATTCCTTCTCATACTTGTTCTTTATATTAAGTAAAACATTTATATATCAATTTATATGGATGTTTATTTGGATACACATAAAGACATGGGTCAAGCTTGTGGTCACTTAGCATGCTTTAAAGATCTGTAGGTACACAAAGTATGGTGTTGGAAGAAGTTGTAGATACAGGGGAAACTCACAGCATGAAGGTAGGATAAACTTAGGATTCCTGAAAGAATACCCTAAGTGCCACTAGTTAGGCAAGCCTCATAATTACCAGCAACTAATATGTGGCATTCTTATGGCAATATTAGTGAAATACAGGGATTTTGACTGGTAGACAAACTGAGAAAAAATTAAACTAAAATCACCAACAGAATGTGTTGTGAAGGGATACGTATGTGGTGTTCACCAGACTCCATCTTTGTTACCTTTCCCTTGTTCTTTCAGTGTTTCCAGAGGGGATTAAAATATAGAGGGATGCTATCTAGTTATACAGATAGAAAGTACATCTTATCATCTTTCTTTCTTAGTTATCTGTGGTTTTGATTTGTATTGTAAAAAACCTTTGAGTGCAGACATTTTCAGCTTTTCAGACGTGTGTTCCCAGAAAACAGTTCTGAAGGAGGCATTTTTGAAAATGCAGATACTGTAGTAGTTTCTGTTTAGCCTCATTGACAGAAACCAATATGCAACTGAGTAAGTGTGACTGGAAATAAAGAATTAGATGTATTAGGAAAGTGTCAGAATGAAGTGTGTGTGTATATATATATATATATATATATATATATTTTTTTTATATATATATATATTTTTTAGTATATATATATATTTTTTTTCTGGGCACTGAAAAATATGTTCATCTTTTCTTTTTATAAAAATAATGTGCACCAAGGGTAGATTCAGAGAGTATGTTAAAATGTTGTCTACATTTATGTATCAATGACATTATTGATTCATCATCAATAAGGCGTAGAATTTAAGGTGGTTTTGTTCCGGTAGTGATGCTGTCACAAGATGCTACATTCTTTGATTTGGCCATCCTTACAACCACAGTCATACACTTTAACTGGTAGACAAGAGTTAGGTGTGCAGTTTGTGGCAGTGGAACAGACTGGAGCTGACTACCCAACATGTGGTAAGCTTGAATGTCACCCTGCTCAGCTCTGCTCTTGACAGCTGAGCTAGTATATCACAGCAACCATTGTTAAGAATGATTTAATCACCACTAGTAACAACTTCTTGTACTTTCTTTCAAAGTGTAAGCATCTATTGAGGTTCAGAGTTTTGTCACTGAGGAATTAACAATGTTTGAATTTGGCTGTAATGTTTTTCTCAACATGTCAATATTCCTCAACAAATGAAATAAGAACTATTTTTTGAGTAAGCTTGCACCTTTTTCCATCTATTACGAGATTTACTAAAAATTTCATTTCAGTGGTCAGTATGTATTAATTAAAAACAATTACTTTTTAAAATTATAATTTAGTCTTACCCTAGGCTGATTAGTAACCAATTAGTTTCATTTTAGAAAAACAATCCAGAGATACACACTATCATGTCTCTTTGTGTTTACACTTGAATGAGACAATGTAGTGTAGCCAGAAGAACTTGGACTTCAGAGTTAGGAGATTCTGATCTTAATCCTGTAGTCTAAAGTCCTGTGCTCTTAATACACCATGCTTTTCTCTGCACGAATAAGAAACCGTAGTCAGTATGTGTAGAAATAGGGCAAATTGGATCCTAAGTATCAGTGGAGACAAGGGGTGGCTTTGGTGACTTTTAGCTCTTCGTCATCCTCATCATTTCCATCAGCCCTTCAACCTACTCTTTGATTTAGATAATGAATATTTTTGCCTGGCTTTGTTTAAAATGCTATACACATGAAGCCTTAAAATAAGTCCTCTAGCCCCTCCTTCCAATCAGATAACTGCTCTAAGCCATTTCTACAGAGACATAGTTCTGAGGATAAAAGTGGTGATAGATTTCAAGAGGGAAGGGCATGTTCCAAACCTCAGTTGTGGTTTAGAGTCCAGCTCTAGGGACCACCATCCCATCTCAGAAGAGGAGGAATGTATGTCCTGATGTGAAATGACATGGATCTAGGCCAAGTGGGAGCTCGGGGACAGAGATAAGGACTAAAGCCAAAAGACATTTCAAGGAGGCAGGCTGGGTGGATCCAGTGCATATAAGAACATGCAGCACAGTGAGAGGAAAGCATGAAGAGTGATTGCACATTTTCTAGTGTGTGAAGAGGACCGTTTTGTGGAGGAGAAAAATGAATCCAACTGTCGATGTGTTGAGGCCTGAGTGGTCCCATGGTATCTTAGACAGGATGTTCTTTATACATCTTCAGACATGGGTTGAAGTGCAGGTCAGAGGTTAAACTGGAGACATAGGTTTAAGTGTAGATGAAGTATAATGCTGCTTATCCTTATCTTCTCTCTTACTACCGTACTTATGACTCTCTTTGCTCCATTTGACCGAAATGGGGGTTGGGATTTGCAATCCAGGGAGAGTGAAGAGAAAGTGCAAAGACGCCAAGGCAGGGAAAAAGTTGGCCATTGAAGGACTTAAGGAAGGACAATGTGGCTGAAGTGTGATGGGAGAAGGAGAGAGGCCAGAGATATGGCTCGGGAGGTAGTTGGAGACAGATCAAGTGGGGCCTTGTGGGTCAAGGAAGAGTATTTGGATTTTATTCCTAGTGCATGGGAATTTATGCAGAAGAGTGAGATGTTGTACTTAATCACACTCTTTGTAGTATTGGATTGGCCAGAAAGTTCATTTGGGTTTTTGCGTAACATCTCACGGAAAAACCCAAACAAACTTTTTCGCCAGCCCAGTAATACTGCTGTTTTTCAGCATTTGTGCATCTTCATTTCCATTTTAATAAAAAGTTAAGCAGTTTCTAGGTTCTAGAATTTTTATGTTAGAGTATCCCAACAATAAGGTAGAAATGTACATATTCTAGTGTGTTTAAAAGATATGCAGGAAATGTAATAGACCCAGTGTCCTCATAGTACTTGGACTTGAAGACAGGTTTGTTGGCCCAGTGAATCTGTGTGGGGGACAGTACACCTTTGCCGGGCAGATTAGTATCACTGTCATAAAGGCAGAGACAGGTCAAGGTAAACATGTTTTCAGCGTATTAGGCTGCTGACCAATGTCTCTCAAACACACAAAGCCATTAAATGGGTGTTTTGAAAACTATCATCTGAACCTGAATATGAATTAAAATGTTTCTTAAAGCTGGCTCTTGAAATGTGTAGGACTAAACTGTTAGGAAAACATTCAGTATTTTCATTTCACTTCCTTTAGATGGACTGTCATATGATTCCCACACATGGTCTGATAATATCTTCCCCTTGAAAAACAACAACAAAAAACCACCCTGCCCTTAGCAAAACATTTTTTTTTTCTTTTGTGCTGTGCTGGAGCCAACACCTTACAATTTGAATTTGGAGAATTATGCTTTCCATTTGAAAACAAACAGTGCTGAAGTTGTATCCTCTTTTTTGAAAACATTGAGAGGATTTTACATGTTCGTGATTATGATGAGGGTGTATGATGGGTTTCCTGGGTCTTGGGGAATCTGCTTGGTGGCCTCCCTGAGAAGCAGGAGTCTTTGTGAGGGCCATCCTCTGACCTCCTTCAAAAACAAGATGGGGATCAGATCCTGGGGGTTGTGTTTATGGAAAGTTCTTTACTTGTATTTTCAAGAACCTAGAGGTGAATTGACGAAGGGAAGAAAACGACTCTTCCTGAAGCTCTCTATTCCCTGAAATGATCTCAGAACAGCCCTGAATGGAAGCCTAAACGTAGAGAGTACAGTCAGATGAGATTATACCATGAATAGTATCTCTTAGATTTCATATGCTGAGTTAGAGGTTGTGTTTTATATATACGCTTGTGTTTGTGTATATATGTGTATGTATATTTGACTCTCATTATTCCCAGTGGTTACGTTCTCTGGAATTGCTGTGGACATGGAATTAGTGAATCCTGAACCAACCATTACTCCTAGGGGAAATACAGGGTTAGGGTCCCATGAGCTTCTGGTTACATCTTTTGTCAACTGATCAATATGTAACTTTTTAATGTGTTTTTCTGTTTAGACACCTTATAAAATATGTTATTGGTTCATTTACACTGAATGACATTAAAACTCATGCCTTGAGTGAAGTTTGCCGACACACATATTGTTCTCATAAGGTACATACATCACAGTCTTTCTGCACTTAGGAACACTAGACAGCACTTCAGCACCGCTCTTAGTGTCCATTTTAAACAACGAAATCACCAACAAAAAGCACAAAAATGTTTTGGCAGAAGAGCCAAGTGTACGGATTTTGCCATTACAAATAAATTTGAGAGAGGAGGAGGTGAATTTGCAAATATGGGATTCTTGAATAATAAGGATTATAAATATATAATTTTTACTATTGCATTCAATTTTTCCATTAGTGCTACACAAGGAAAAGATCTTGTTTTGACACTTTCTCTGCATCATTATTCAAGAGTAATACTGATAATGATTGTTGTAAACACATAGTCTGAGAGAAGCTTTTTGTCTTTGCTTTGAAACTGACATTTCATTCTTTCCAAAGTGAAAAGTGTCAATCAATCAGTGAAAGAATAGCTAGATAGTGTCAGTTCCCATCAGCGAATGCATAAAGCCTGCTAGTGCGTTTTTTCTCAGAACCTGAGAGAGAAATTCAGAAATATCTTAAGTAGATTTTTCTAGCAGAAAACGGGAGCATGTTGATTTTTAAATTCCCACCCATAATTAATGAGAATGTAATGCAACTGGAGACAACTTGCTTTTTATCTTGGTGGTTATTTTTTCTCTTGAAATACAAATATAATTTCATCCTCTATAAATCAATAAAAGCTTGAGTTGCTCATATTTTCTAAGCTTTGTGAAAAGGAAATTTCATCATAATGGCAGTCTTCAGATAAATAAGAAAAACTCATTCCCTAATGTCAGCATTTAAACCACAAATTGAATATCAAGACCTTCAATTGTTGTTTTCATCTCATTGTAAAATTTAAAAAATTCAGAATGATCCAAACCAAAAAATATAAAAACAAACTCAGAAAACTACATATTCAATTGTTTTTATCAGGACAATACATGGAAAAATTCTTAGTAAGAAATAAGTTGACAGAAACATGTAATCTTGACTTATACACTTGCAAATTAAAAGAGCATAATAGCAAAATATAATTCATTTTCGTTAGAAATGACCATCCCTTTGTAGGGTTATTTGAGTAGAAAGCTTGTACCTGAAGCCTGGTGTATGGGAAGGACCACTCATCACCTTTAGGAGAGTGGAATGCCCAGACCCGACTCTGCTGCCAATTAGAGGTACGCACTTGGGCTGAACAGTTAGCACCTCAGGTTTTTGCTTCTTACCGCTAAAATGTGGAATTTCGTCTACAAGGTCTCCATTATCTCTCTCAGCCCGGAAATTTTCTGGGGCTCTAGTATCAATACAAAACACCTATAGTAGATATTTACTTGAATTTCAGAAAATTGCTCAAGAATTGATTATGAATAAAATGGAGTAACAGAGTAATTCTAAAAAACACTATGACTATGTCAATCATATAATTTACCATAAAGCCAGAGCATTTTTGAGAGGGATGCTAAAATAATTTAAAATACATAAGCTTTTGAGATATTTTATTTATTTATTTTTTTTTTGCGGTACGCGGGACTCTCACTGTTGTGGCCTCTCCCGTTGCGGAGCACGGGCTCCGGACGCGCAGGCTCAGCGGCCATGGCTCACGGGTCCAGCCGCTCCGCGGCACGCGGGATCTTCCTGGACCGGGGCACGAACCCGTGTCCCCTGCATAGGCAGGCGGACTCTCAACCACTGCGCCACCAGGGAAGCCCTGAGATATTTATTTATTAACAAATTGTTTTTTATTATATTTGTGGACCAATAAAACAGTTCTTTTCAAAAAGTGCTTGAAAACAAAATTCTTTTAAAAAGTAATATTGTATACCTAAAAACAATATAAAACAATTATTCATATTGCTTATTTTAAAAATTGCATAAGTAGAGTATTTATTCAAGAACTTTAATCAATTTTTAAAAAAACCCATATCTATCTCTAATATCATGTCACTGGTATTTTCCCAATGAATGTATTTTTTATACTACATAGGCTTATTACCTTTTATTCATGAAATTGCATGTAATCTTGCTCAAAGTTATATTTAATAAAGTTAATAAATCTTGAAAGCTTTTTTATTTTAGACACTTCTCTGTATAACCTTAATTGAGAAAATATTTTCTCTACAGATATTAAGTTACCTGGAAAGTTCAGAGCAAATTCTTGCTAAATATAGGCTATTTTCATTTCCAATTATTTAATTGAAATATGTAAATATTTCAGTTCAAATACTGATACTGTTTTTTATTTTAAGCTTTTATTTAGGTACCTCAACAAATATTTTTATAAGAAAATCAAAGTAAATGTCTCTACTTATAATCCTTTTGACTTTTGCCAAATCCAGATGCTGCAAAATCATAAGCATATACTTGTATCCTGTGGAATCTGGGAACTGTATCAAAACATTTCTCCAAAGAGAAATTATAAAATTTCAGAATTAAATTTTGTGTACTTTTGAATTGTCATCATTTAATTGATTCAATTCCTCCTGTGTTTTAAAGGGATACATTTTGATGTCTTCTCAATTGCAAGCTTGATTTCCTAGAAAAGCAATTCACTAAAATCTTTAAATATGATTTTTTGGGTACTTCATTTTTGGAATAATTTAATTAGCGATTTCCAGCTAATTTTGAACACAGTAGAAATATAAAGGACTCATTTGTAAAACGTTTCACATGAATTGTAAGATATGTTGACTTACAGAATAATTCTTTAAAGTTCCAAACATTTAAAAATCTGATTGGTAGCAAGTAACAGAAAGTAAAAGTACTCTCTGGCATGTTAAACAAATTTGTTTTTGTATTCAACACCTGCTTTGTAACAGAATTTTGAGGTAATAGTTGCTCTGTTAAAGTATATAGAAATGTAAATTTTGACTACAGTTTCCATTTAAATTGACAGAGTCTTGTTTGAGCACAACTGTGAATTGTGTATGTGCCACAATCAATTCTAGGTGTATTTCTGATGTTTGTGTTTCTTAGTAAAAGAATGGTATTTGTACCATTTTGCTCTGCTCCCCCAAAATTAATATTTGTATTATTATTGCAAAATATTACCTTCGGTGTAAACTTTAAAAAGAAAGATCTGTAAAATCTCTGCATACTTCATGTGTGTCTCAGACACAAATAGGTAAGAGGTACCTTGGCAGAAGTTAGAACTATCAAGTGGAGTAGCATCAAACCCATGAAAGCTTATTTTAATGTAAATATTAATAATCAAATCTGGTTAATTTTTTTTTAATCTGGAGCAAATTCTTAATCAGATAAGACTTTAGGAAAATAAACATAAATCAGAAAAACTGGCATGTCTGGTTATCCTGAAAATGACTAAACTTACAGAAACTTGACCGTATTGGAAGTTTTGGGAACTATGGCAATTCTTAAAAGCGGTTCTTTAACATTTTGCTTTTTGTTTCCATGTTTTCGTGTGATCTTGCTGGCTAGTTTTCTTAAATTGCTAGCAATTGATTCATTTATCCAAATCACATTAGAGGGATACTTAGGATATTTATATATTTTTTATATATTTATATCCTAAATATAACACAGTAGACAGCATAACAGGCAAGACCAAAATTAACCATGGACCTTACCTTCAAGAAACTTACATTCTGGAAAGAAAGATAAAACATCTGTTTTATATTTATACATGAGTACACACAAACACACACTCTAATACCAGCCTTATTGATATTCTTTTTATCACTGCTTATGTCATCATTCTTGCTGTTGGCTTCCTCCTTTATGGTCTATTTGATATTTTGTTCACTCCACACTTAACTTCCTCATTCCAGTGTTGTTTTTATCTCCCACCCCACCTCAGCACCCCACTCCCAAGGTCTTTTCTGTAACTCTGCATTAGTAATGACTATGTAAACTCCAAAATCTGTGTCAGGATCTTGATCTCTGGCTACTCCCCTCTATCCATCTGGCTTACTTAAATTGTACCATTACTGAGTCCAAGCTTGTACTGCTCACTGCACAACAGGCCACTAAATCTAAAGATGAGTTATTGGGTCAAGAAATAGTGACTTTCTTCAGAAAGCCAGCAGACTGAGAAGAGGGTGGACTATTGTCCCAAAGAACCATCTTACCCAAGTTAGAATCTGGACTTCTTTTATACTTAAAAAGGGTGGGGCTATGGCTGGTTGCTGCAAACTTCTTGGTACTGGAATCCTTTGTTCTTGCAGCTGTCCATGTAGATCTAGTCACAATGGTCCTATAAACCTCCAGCAAGACTATTGTTATTTCCAGTTTTGCAACTTTTATGTCTATATGAATGGAAAAATGTTATACCTTTAACAGTCAGAGCCTTGAGAATGGGCTATCATGCATATTTCAGGCTAGAGATAACATTCTTTTAGAGAAGGTTCAGAGCCAGAGTGACTAAGCACAGGCAACACAGCACAAGGTTAGAGCTAAAGGAATAGATCTGATACGGAGTCAGGTTTTTTCCTCTCTGTTCCAGTACTCCTACACCCACAATTCTCCAACCCCTCTTTGAACCCCATCACTTTGATTCTCCTTTTCACTGTACAGCATCCTCTTTATAGTTTGATTTCCTCCTTACTCACAGTGAAGTCCTTGGCTCCACGGTCCACTACTATAATCATTTTCTTGTAAACAGTCTTTTTCCTGTTTCACTTTATTATAGGTAAGGCCTCAGATTTAGACATAGCTCCCTGGGGAAAAAACCTCAATGTTCTCATATTAAATTAATGATCACAAATCCCAGATGGTCTCCAGCTTTGGCTAATAGCTCTCCATTCTTCTACTAAATTTCCATCCCCACATTCTAAGAAAGTTATTCTATACCTTTTCTTCTTCACAACACTCCCAACTCTGACATATGACCTCAGAGCAGATACCACTGATAATCTGTAAACTCACTATCAAGACCTACCTCACCTCACCAGCACGTCTTCAGACCAGCCTTCATCTGTTCCAAGATTCTTTGCTTCACCTCTTGTTAAGAAGAGTCTGTGATCTTACTGAGGACAAAGACCCTACCCTTGTCTACTCAAGAACTTTACTCATGTAATAATTGTGTCTTGCTCTCTTTTTCAACTTCAATTTAGCCTACATTGGATGGTTTCTAATGGCATATAAAAAAGCCTTAATATCTTTTATCTAAGAAAAACCCCACACATTTAAAATCCTTCTCTCATCCCATATCTCTATACTTCATAGAAAAACTTCTCAAAAAGTTGATTACTCTTTTATTTTCCCTTTCTTCCCTCTCTATTCTTTCATTATTCTACTCCAATCAAGCTTTCTTCACCGCTCCAAAAAATAACCCATTTCAAGGTAACCAATGGCTTCTACCTTTCCTGGCAAGTCCACTGGTCGCGCTGTGTCCTCCTCTTACTTGATCGTTCAGCGACCTTTGACAAAATGGAACCACCTCTCCTTCTTGAAACGTTTTCTTGCCTTGACTGACATCAGAGTCTCCCGGTTCCTTTCTACTCCACTGACTGCTCCTTTTCATTTGCCTACGCTGGTTCCTTGTTCTCAGTCAGACCTCAAATGCAGAAGTACCCTTTCAGCTCAATTCGGAGTCCTCTATCTTTTCTGGGTCTCAGAGACGGTTTTGACCTTGTGTCAGAATCACCTGAACATTTGTCAAAACACAGAGTGCTGGGTCTCACTCTCAGAGTTTCTGATTTGGTAGGTCTAGAGTGGGGTCTAAGAATTTGCATTTATAACAAATTTCCAGGTGATGGCTTGTGCTGCTGTTCCAGGGACCACTCTCTGAGAACCCCTGGTTTAGTGATTCAATTACACCAAATGATTTAGCATCGGCCTGACTTTCAATTATACTTCCATCTTTTATTATCTGTGTAAAACTGGGCAAATTCTTTAATCTTTATGTTCCTCAATCTGATTGTTTGTAAAATAAAGATAATACAAGTTGCTATCTCAGGTGTTGGGAGAATTAAATGGAATAATCCCATGACTACAATACTTTTTTTAAAAAACTGTTCTTCCTGCTTATACTCTTACCTCTCTAAAATCTATTTTCTGAAAAGTAGCAGAGATGTACTTTTAAAGATGTGTGTTAGGTAAGAATCACACTCCCTCCCCAATTTCGTCATTCAAGGGAACCCAGAATAAAATGTCTGGTCCCCTTCCAGATCACAAGCTCCTGGATGCATTATGCACCTACCATATTGGTCTTTTTCTGCTCTAGAAAATGTTCCAGTTACTCTTCACTGCATAACAAACTTCTCCAAAATTTAGTGGCTTAAAACAACAACGATCTTATTCTTTCTCACATGTTTGTGAGTCAGGAATTCCAATAGAGCTTGGCTGGGTGATGCTTCTCCTCTTCATGGTGCATTCAAATGGCTGCTGGCTTGGAGAGGTCAAAAATAGCTTCTGTCATGTGTCTGGAGCCATGAATGAGTAGCCAGGAAGGCTGCACTCAGCAGGACCCCTCCCATCTGCCCCTGTTTTTAGTCATGTCCTCTTCCTGGGGTCTCTCCAGGAGGGTTGCTAGAGCTACCTATCTGCTAAGCGCTCTGAGAAACCAGGTGGAAGCTGCCAGTTCTCTGAGAGACTGGCCTGGAATAAGTACAGCCTCGCTTCTAACACTCTTTGGGTCAAAGCAGTTGGAAGCCTGCCTAAATTCAAGGAGAGGGAGAAAAGTTGCCACCTTGCAACGGGGAAAAAAAAGCGTCTAAGAATTTGCCACCTTTAATCTACCACGGGAGTACCCCGAGATCATTCCTGCTAAATGCCTTTCATACCTTTTCCTTCCTCTGGGAATTCTGCTTCCAAATCCTTCCATGACTGACTCCTTCAAGTCTCAGCTCAGCCATCACCTCTTCATTACAGAAGAGTTCTTCTGACTGCCTTATATAAATGTACTTCCTCCCATCATCATGTATTCCATCAACCGTTTATTTTCTTCTGAAATTACTGTATTTATGACCTGCTGTCTCCCACTGTAATGTCAAATCCACAAGAGTAGAAACCCTGTCTTGCTCGTCAACACTATGGTTCTAGAACTCAGAATGATGCTTGACACATAGAATTTTCTCAATAAATATTTTCTGAAAGAATGAAGTAGTGATGACTATATAATTCATTCATAGAAATGTAAAGAAAATTTATAATTACCATAAAACCAGTTATAGTATTACTATCTGTACCTGAATTTTCTGAGTGTAAGGTATTTATGTGTACAAAAGACTTTTTTTTCCTCTAAATTGATTCCTTTTGATCATAGATAAAACTGACCTATCAGATGAGAAGATGGTATTTTTGCCATTCCATAATGGTACCGTTTTCTTCATTACATTTTTGAGACGCGTTCATTTGAATGACACTTTTACCTAGAATTACTTTTGCTTATCCAAGAGATCTTCAAGGAAATTAAACAGATTTCTACTGACTTACAAAAAACAATGTCATAAATGTCAAACCAAGTAAAACTTAACATTAAGAGCCACCTATACCTACTGTGTTTTCAAGTTTCTTCTTACTGTGTTTCAGTAAAGAAACTCAGTCTCTCAGTATAGTAAGTAGTTCTTAAAAAGCAGTAGGAATTAAATGAAAGAGATTGGAAAATGACGTCATGTTTTTTCAGTATAACCAAGCATTTGATGTTTCCTGAGAAAATAAATTTAGATTTTATAGAACCAAAAATGTTTGGAAAACATTTTAAGTTGCTTAATCCAACATGCATCTGATTTCACCTTTTTCTCTAGTTCATCCAACATTTTCAAGATTATCTAAACAACCAAGTAATAATTTTGAGAGTAAATTTATAAATAGGAATATTTTTTTAAGTTCAAGATGATACATTGGTAAACAGAGAGATAAACCTTTTTTTTTCACTTTGTTATACAGCCAAAGTCATGGCAAAACACTAACCTTTTGTAAGTTTGTTAAAGAAATAGATTCAAGGGCTTTTTTTTTGATGGCTCCTCTAGTGGATTTTGCCTTCCCATCTTTAATCGTTACTCCATTATAAGTGCTCATAATACTCTGCTGTACCTATGGGACTCTGATTTGCACATAGTCAAGACTCAGTACATATTCAGTCCAGTGAATAATTATATTATAAAAGTACCTACAAAGACTTCAATGCATTTATAGCAAAACTTACATATATGCTTTTACAAATAATAGCTAATGTAGCATTAAAACATGTCTGTTTTCTTTATTCTCCCCCAAGTTTTACCAGTCTTTATTCAGGAAAGGATAATGAAGTAAAAAGTATGGAAGCACAAAGTATAGAAACAAAATGTAGAATAAAGGAAGAGAAAAGTTAAAGCTAAGTGGAATAAAAGAAAGAGGGTGATGGGCCTCAGTAGTAAAATGTGTATGCCAGGTTATTCCATTCCCTCTAAGATTTACTATTTTCTATATTTGTGTTTATGATTTCCTATAAGGCAAATGAAGCAACTAAGGTAAGTATATTTAAAATATTTTTCTGCCTGGTATACTCATGTCATGATTTCTGAGTGTGCTGGTCCTAACTACTGCAGGGTTTTAAGGCCCCCAAGAAGAGAATGGCACTGCAGTCATTGTGGACACATCACGTTAATTGTGGTTCCTTAATTAACGATAAATGCACTAACTAGTTTATGCTAAGTACTGTATTCGGTTCTCCCGGAAAAGCAAAATAAATATAATGGCTTCTGTCTCAAAGAGTTGGCAGTCTAGTGAGGAAGTAAAATTTTTTATAGATCTGGGATAAAATGTGTTGAGATAATAAGTAATTGACTTGGAATTTATATCTAAAATTTAAATCTGATCACAAATTACACCTATGCATTTTTTTAAAGAACATGTATAATACCTTCTCCAATATGTTAGACCTTCCTGTCTCCACTGAATCTTCTATTGCTTTGAGTGATTTTTAGGTAAAGAAAGTCTTTGATGTTTAGAATTTATCTCAGGATGTGTCTGAATATGAACAAATTAAAAAAACAAAAAACAAAAAAACACAGACCTTTCTGGTTCACATGTTTTTAAAAAAAGGTTTATGTTGGGTTCTTGAAATGACATACCTGGATTACAGTCATAGGTACATTTACGTTAATATAGTCAGAGCTTGGATTACCTCTGTCTCTAATTTTGTGAGAAAACTAAACGTTCAATATTTAACTAACTTTCTTCTGACTCATTTCACTTTTCTCTTGATCTCCTCGGTCTACATTTTTTCCTCTTCTGTTTTCCCCTTTTAACCTCCTTTAAAATTTGTCTTTCTTTACTAAGTTACCTTGATGTTTAGCTTTAGGTTTAACATTAAATCTTCATTTTTGGTGAGTCCTTGAGATGGATCTGAAACATGACATAAGATACTTCAGAAAAACATGAGCTCATTAAAGTTCATTCAAGTAAGTGCTAGACATGTAATCGGGCAACAGCTTCTTCTGGCTTAATAAGAAAAACAACCTGGAGTTTTTGTTTTAAGTTAAGTAAAATCTGCAGGATTACCTCCCCATAAAATGTTGTACTAGTTGGCCAAGGAAAATATAGTATAATTTACAACATTTCTCTTTTTAGATATCTATTGGAAAAATGCTTTTGCAATTAGAAAGAAGTAAATGGATTCATTCTTCCCTCATTAATTTGGCAAACACTTTATTAAACTATTGAAATTAAAAATGGTCACTTCTAGTGAAATCATAAGGTTCAAATGAAAAACATCACTACAATGGTGCAATATTCTTATATTCTGGGAAAGAAGAAAGAATTAATATTTTTGAACACATAATATAAGCCATCCCTGAGCTGGGAAATTTCTACTACATTCATAATATATTTTTACAACATTATTGTAATCAGTAGCCCATATTTCATGTAGAGATGTGAAGTAATTTGTCTAAACCCTAGATATAGCGTATGGCCAAGCTTCAGTCTGCCTTGTTCCAAAGCCAGACCTCTTTCCATAAATCAAGTTACCTCCAATTTACTTAATAAATAATAAATCATTTTTATTATTCTTGTGCATGATAATTTACACGATTATTTATCAGTAAAGGTAATGTCAAAATTTCAGACAATTTCCATAAAAAATGAATGACAGATAATTTTAATGCAGATGTAACAATGTTCTTGAGAGTTATTTTTATAATGTTCAGAAATTACAGAAAATTTATAATAAAAAAGTATTAAAAAGCTGCATAAAAATGGAAATAAATTACAGTGAAAAAATGATCAATTTTATGTAATAGCATTCTATATACAAACTGAAATTATTTTCTAAACTGAATGAAAATATTTCTCTCAGTACCAAAAACTAACTTATGTCATGCCTAAGTAACACTTACTAACTGGAGAATTTAGTACAAGAATATTTAAGCAAATGATAGGATTCTGCAGTGGCTACTGAGGCTAGTTCATTTGCAGAAGAGGTGCTTTGAGCCAAAACTGGGTTTTTTCTAAGTGCTGGACCAGCCAAGTTTTAGACAAGTTTTTCTGTCCTTGAGTTAATTGATATGATGTAACTGATTTCTTAGCCAGAAACCAAGATTATTTCCAAGACAGGAGAAAGAATCATGATCTCTTTCAAACTAATTTATAAGTCAGGGCTATAACTTTCTCAGTAGACTAAGGATTGAGAGCTTTGAGTTTCTATAGGTTTGAGTTTCTATAGTAGGTTTGTTTCTTCACAAACAAAACTAAAAGACATTTTACCTGTATCTCAGTATTTTCATCTTTAAAATGGGCATATTTCTCTAAGGAATGTCCTCTGATCTTTGAAACTATTGAATGTAGAATTGCTGAGGAAGTCATTTGGGATAAATGCTTAGAGATGAAAAATAGGAAGGGAAGTATGTGGTCAGAGAGAGAGAGACAGCGAGAGAGAGAGAGAGAGAAAAAAAAAAAAGAGAGAGAAGTAACAGGTGAGTTTCAAGAGGAATTTATCTATGGAAATAAGAATTTCTCGATCAAAACAGAGACTTGCACATTTCACTTAAATGTTATCTTTTCATGAAATTAAAGCATTTTGCTATTTTCAGAAGCTACCACTAGAACACTAAATAATTAGAAAAGGTGGCTTAAAATTCATGAAAAATATTTATAGGGACAGGAGGCAGGTAATATAGAGGTCAATTTTAGGAGTAATATAGCAGATTAATGAACACTCTGACATTCTTTATCTCAGCTTCACAGATACGTCCAAGATGATCCTTGTTCTTCTTGATCAGGCTGAACCTTAATGGTGAAAACTCCTTAAATCCAGTCTCAACAAGAAGGGCCCAATCAGGGCCTTGAAGGGCACCCTGTAAGCACAAAGGCATAAAGTGTTTGAAACATCAGAACCAGAAATTACTTGAATCTAATTTTCAGGTGTACAAGAGGCCATTGTAACATGAGCGCTACAAGAAATGGAAAAAGTGAGATGTACTGCAGAACTTTGGATGGACTTAAAGCATGTGATGGATGAATGGAGAAGGGCGGCCAAGGAGCTGTTAAGTGAGGACTGAAGCCCGAGCCAGAATCTTGGCAGCCAACAAGTGAAGACATCAGCAGATTCTGAAAAGATTAAACAGATCACAATGAGAGGATAACTCTGGTGATAAGGCTTCCCCGATAACTGGTGATAAACTGGATTACTCAGATTATGAATGTCTAAACAAAGAGCAGGGAGATCATCAGCAAATCGCTATTGTTATTATTATTTGTTTGCTTTTGTTGTTGTCATTTTGTAATTAATGGAGACCTGATCGACTTTCTGCTAAGAATCATTTTTCTAGGCTCTCCTGTTTACTAAATTAAAATGAACTCCTTAGCATGCAATTATAAGCCCTCCATGATCTGGCTGGCTCTGACCTGCCTTCCCAACTCTAGATCTGACTACCACCTCACCCATTCTCCATTACCCTCTGCAACGCTGACCTGGTCAGTGCTCACTGGAAAAAGTCCTGTCACTGACCACCTCAAGGCACTTCCTTCTCAGAGCATTTCTTTTATTTTCTTATGCCTTCTTCTGCTTCTTTTTCCCTAAATTCTAATGACCATTTGAAACCTCTGGCATGAAATCTTCCTTGATTCTTCCCCAAAGAAATGATCCTACATCTTTTGTTCCATTGTGAGACTTTGGTTTCTGATTATAGCACCTTAGAGATGATCCCCGTATATTTCCTTCTGACAGACTTTGTGCAGCTGTCAGTCTCTCCAAATGGGCTATATTTTGCTTAAGGCATGACTTGCCTTGTTTGTCTCTCCATCCCCAAACGCATAATAAACATGTCTGCCATGATTTTTGCTTCAATTGGTATGGAAGACTTTTGGTTTAGGAGATGACAACTTAAACTGGAAGAGCAAGAAGCTATGGTTACTATTATGGCTTTGATTTGTCATGCTGTAATTGCAGCATATGGCAAAATATTAAGCACGCAAGGTGACATCAATGTTTCCAAACCCTTAGGAAACAGACCAGGGTGTAGGCATGTGTGTGCAATTGAAAAAATTGAACTAGTCCTTTTTATTGACATTTTCTAAAATAAAAAATGTTGTTTAAAGCATAAAATGAACTGAACGAAACAGATTGACAGAGTATTATTCCTGTGCCTATTTCTACCCTGATGACGTGAATTTAGGCAAGCTATCAATTTTTTGAGATTTACTTTCTTCTGTTATGGAATAAAGGTGTTGCAGCAGAGGTGATCTCCAAGCTACAGCTCAGCTTTATAGCTCCATGATTCTGTTATACTCCGTACTAACAGAAGTAGCAACTTATGACTTATTTTCATCTTCTTGGTTTGTGTATCATATAAACACTCATGTCTATCATTCCTGATTAGAGGGGTTTGGTTAGGAAGAGTAATGGGCTGGGCATGTGGATAATGACAGCCAGCCCCCACCTAATAGTCCTCGGGAGAATAAGGGTCATTCCCTGAGTATTCAAGGCATTGACTGAAAGAGACATTTAGGGTGTCCAAGCTGGATGAAGGAAAGTGCTCTCGTCTGGCACTAGGCCTATTCTGTCTTAGTTCAGGCTGCTAGAACAAAATGTAACATACCAAGCGGCTTAAACAATGAGACATATATTTCTTACAGTTATGGAGGCTGGGAAGTCCAAGATCAAGGTGCTGGCAGATTTCATTCCTGGTGAGAGTTCTTTCTGGCTTACAAATGGCCCTTCCTGCAGTGTTTCTTTTGGTAGAGAGATAGATAGAGACAGAGATAGAGATATATATAGAGAGATCTGGTCTCTCTTCCTCTTCTTGTAAGGGCACCAATCCCGTCATTGGGGCCCCACCATCATAACCTCATCTAAACTAATTACCTCCCAAAGGCCAGATTTCCATGTGTCATCACAGTGCAGGGGTGGGGGGGAGTTAGGGCTTCAACATATGCATTTTGGGGGGACACAAGCACTCAGTGCATAACATTCCATGATCATTTCCTTTGGATTAATCAGAGTCCCAGGGCTAGGGGGTTGTAATTAAAACAGAGAAAAGCCAGGTAACTGAGGAGGTTTGGTAGGACATCAAGAGCCCAGGGTGAAGCTGCTGCATCTTGCCTACAGATGGCAGTAAGGCTGTCTGCAGCAGATTCTCTAACGGGTGAGCCCCATACAATATTGAGATTGGTTGCTTTAGGGCAATGACCAGTGAATCAAGAGGCCAAGTAGGAATGTGGAGGCATTCTAGTTCTGAGACTTTGCATTCACCTTCCTCACTGAGCCAGAGACTCAGCAAGAAAGAGGTTCAACTCTCCAACAAATGTGCAGCACCAGTGAGCAAAGCAAAAGGAAAATCAATGTTATTTTTGATCAACTTTTAATCAACTCTTTAGATTTTTTTCCTGCTCTATTATTCATCTGTGCTGGTAGCACTTAGGTAAAAGGATGATAAAACATTTATATGGATGATTTTATGGTTGCTTTCAGCTCTAATTTTCTATATCTTTAAAAACAAATAGAATTTAATAGAAGAGTAGAGGAGTTGTGCTTTTGGCAGCATAATTAAATTTACTGGAGCTGTGAAATTTGGTCTTTACAAGTGGAACAGAATAATGAGGGAGGTGAGTTAAAATAAGGCTGAATATAAGAGAGTTGCCTTGTATACACCACACTCTAAAACCTGATCGTTCTTTACTTCTATATGAAGCAAAATGTATTTATTCGGAACGTGAGTTTTAAAAGTTTTTTTAAAGAAATCTCTTATTTATGTCCTTGAAACATAAAAATACCTCACTTTGGAGGAAAAAAAAACCTAAGTAATATCTTGTGCTTATGGTGTGTATGTTTATAAAACTTAAAAAAATAAACCTAATTCCAAGAGATTAAAGACTTAAGAAAAATTCACCCCCTTCCATAACGATGCAGTGTCGTTTTTTTATTCTTGGTCCCATGTCTGACTTGATTTGTGAGTTACCGTTTGTTAAAGACTTCAGATGTCCTGGACACCCAGAAGTTGTTTCCATGTTCTATAGTCAGCATGTGAAATGTTATTTAAAGCCCACATTTTCCTTTTAAATATTACCCCGTGGTTTCAATTCTACAGAGGTCGAATTTCAACCCAACTCCTCGGACTTCCAGGCCTGGAAATCTTTAGCACGCTCTGTCTCTGTTTCCATCTCCTGAAAAAGTTGTCTCTGCAGACAGAGGTTTGGCATCTGCATACTTCCCTCACATATTATATATGACTTATGGAACCTGGGGAAACCAAAAAGCCTCATGGATGGAAAACATGGAATGTATAAGAATCCCTGGATATCTGCATTCAGATGTTTAGTATTTCTTCATTAATGAAGTTAAAATTTAGAAATTAAAACTCAAAATCAGATGTTTTAGAGAGGGTTAGAACGTAACACATTTATTTATTTATTTATTTTTATTGGAATATAGTTGACATACAATGTTATATTAGTTTTAATTGTATTGTACGGTGATTTCACACTTACATTATGAAATGATCACCACGATAAGCCTAGCAACCATCTGTCTCTATACAAAGTTATTACATTGTTATCGACCATATTCCTTATGCTCTATGTTACATCCCAGGGGGTTATTTATTTTAGAACTGGAGGTTTGTACTTCTTAATCCCCTCCACCTATTTCACCCGTCTCCCCACCTCACTCCCCTCTGGCAAGCACCCATTTGTTTTCTGCTTCTATGAGTCTGCTTTTGTGTTGTTTTGTTTGTTTGTTTTGTTTTCTAAATTTCACATATAAATGAGATCATATGGCATTTGTCTTTCTGATTTATTTCACTTAGTATAATATCCTCTAGATCCATCCATTTGTCTTAAATGGCAAGATTTTATTTTTATGCCTGAGCATTATTCTATGATATTTCCAAGCAATAACATTTCTTCTTTATCCATTCATCTACTGATGGTCACTCAAATTGTTTCTATATCCTGGCCACTGTATGTAATGCTGCAATGAACATCAGAGTGCATATATCTTTTCAAATTTTTGTTTTTGTTTTCTTCAGGTGAACTCATACAATTCAACATCAAAAAATCAAACAAGCTGATTAAAAAAATGGGCTGAGAACATGAAAAGACATTTTTCCAGAGAAGACATATAGATGGCCAACAGGCATATGAAAAGATGTTCAACATCACTAATCATCAGGGAAATGCAAAGGAAAACCACACTGGTGTATCACCTCATACCTAGTCAGAATAGCTATCATCAAAAAAACCAAAAAGACAAGTATTGGCAGGGATGTGAAGAAAAGGGAACACTCATGCACTGTTGGTTGGATTGCAAATTTGTGCAGCCTCTATGGAAAACAAGATGAAGATTCCTCAAAAACTTAAAAATAAAACTGCCATATGATCCAGCAGTTTCAGAACAAAATGTACTTAAAAAGCTAGTGAATTCATTGTGGAATTACAGGACAAATCTTGAAACCTGTGCTACAGTGTATGTCAAAGCATGTTTTCTGAATGATCAGATTTTTTTTTCTGGTCATCCCAAGTCAGTTCTAGATTTGATATCATCCTATATTTTTGCCACATTAGGTCAAAGCTCAATTTATTATTGCTGTTTTGGCTCTGTAGTGGTAAAATACTGGATACAAAACCCCCAGAGTCCAGATCTACTCATGGTTGAATAAGTAATTCAGTGTGTGGCAGATTCTATTCAGCATGTTGCATAGCAAGGTTTGGTAACCTGAGACTAAGCACTGAAAAAATCAATTGCGTTTATGATTGGAAATGGAAGTACAGTAGTATTTTCAATTATCTCAAAGGTTATACTCAATTTCTTAAAGTGCATAATTCTATTTGCTGTCTTTATTAAGTTTTATGACATAGTTTATTTACTTAGGGACAACTGATGATAAAACATTATTGGAATGATTTTGAAGCTTCTTCCAGCTTTAATACAATACATTAAAAAATAAGAGAATTGCCTTGTATATACTACACTCTAAAACCTGATAGTACTTTACTTCTATATTAACCAAAATATACTTATTTGGAACATGATTTCCAAATTCCTTCTATTCATTCCTTCTTATATTTTCTGTTTTATATGTTACATATGTGTGTGTGTGTGTGTGTGTGTGTGTGTGTGTGTGTATATATATATATATATATATATATATATACACTTATCTCCTAGATATATTATCTAGCTTTTATATATTATCTAGCTCCTAGCAATTTTTTTTTTTTTTTTTTTGCGGTACGCGGGCCTCTCACCGTTGTGGCCCCTCCCGTTGCGGAGCACAGGCTCTGGACACACAGGCTCAGCGGCCATGGCTCACGGGCCCAGCTGCCCCGTGGCACGTGGGATCTTCCCAGACCGGGGCACGAACCCGCGCCCCCTGCATCGGCAGGCGGACTCTCAACCACTGCGCCTGCCACAAGGGAAGCCCCCTTCCTCCTGTTTTTAAAAAAAATTTCTTGTTTTAGTGGTCTTTTCACTGAACTATGTCACTAAGGACTGGGAACCACCCAAGTGTCAAGAACCTTTTCTCTGCTTGCTAAATTTTCTAGCCTTTAAAAAAAATGTATTTTAAGGAAATACAGAGAAATAGATGGCATTTTATGGAGATATATTGGTCTTGTTAAGACATTCAGTTTAAACAACAATTCAATAATTAATCAATACTATTGTTATTTTGAGAAAATAGCAGCTTATTTTGGGAAATAACTTGCAATTGGGAAGCTGTAGATTACTTGATGTTGTTTAAAATTGTGCTTATACTAGAAAATATATAATGTACTTAAAATCTTCATGTAGACAAATAATTCTTTAAATTCCCTTTTCTGTATTACTTTCTATTCAATGAAATAATTTTATTTAGGTCTCTGTATCAACTGTATGAAAAGTTGATCTAGAACTGATTTTAGTGCCAGATTCTACAATGAACTTATTAACAAGGAATAATATTTTGAATTTATGTTTTGACTTTTAAAAATTTACCTAGTGTTTTTTTGAAGTAGATTTGTTCTTTGAAGAAACAAAGGCATCCATATACTTAAGGTGAGAAAGAGAATTATGCAATAGAAATGATTACTCTTACAGAATTAGTTGTGGAATATTTGAAATGAAGTGTATGTACTTTGGATAAGTATATTGTGAAGAGTGAGTTTTGTAGCTCATCTTTCAAAGGTATTTGGGTTTAAATCCCAGATTCATCACTCTATGTGAACCTGGATTAGCATTTAAAATTTCTAAACCTATCTCCTCATCCTTAATAAGAATTACATATGGTTATTTTGAGGATTTAAATCCATGCCTGGCACATAATTAGAGCTTAAGAAAGATCAACGATCTGTTTCTCTTCTCCTTTGTTTTGTCTTCTGAAAGAAGGCTCTGATATCAGTTTCTGTTACAGTTTGTTGTTATGAAGGGAAAGGTATAGTAACGACTCCTTTTCTGTGACCCATCAAGTTGGTATTCACAATCAGCTGGCAAAACTATCACTGTGTTGGTTTGTGCCATTGGAAGTATTGCTAATGCACCAGTTTTAAAGATCTGTCAGCTCTGGGCACCAACAGCATGGCTACAGTTGTTAAGTCTTGGTCAAGTTCAAACATGTATTTAAAGCAATGTCTGAATGAGTGATTTAATACATCTCTTTATAAATACAACAGAATACATTCATTAGAAATGGCTGACTGAGAAAGGCAAATATTGCATGGTATAACTTATATGTGGAACCTAAAAAAGCTGAACTAATAGATATGAGACTGGAATGGTGGTTACCAGGGTATGGAAGGTGGGGGAAAATGGGTAATTGTTGGTCAGAATACAAACTTCCAGCTATAAGCTGAATAAGTTCTGGGGATCTAATGTACAGCATAGTGATCATAATTAATAATACTGTATTATGTTCTTGAAAGTTGCTAAGACAGCAATTATTAATATAATTTAATATTCTCACCACAAAAGGGAATGTAGTTATATGATATGATGTAAACATTAACTAATGCTATGGTGGTAATTATTTTGCAATATATGTGTGTATCAAGTCAACACATTGTACATCTTAAACTCACAATACTGTATGTCAATTATATCTCAATAAAGCTGGAAAAGAAAAAAAAAAGAAATGGCCGATCCACTTTGTAGATGAATAACTATATGTTAATTACCATAGTGTTTTAAACATAATTACAAATAACAAAACACATTTTAAAAACCTGATGGTGCGGTTCTGATATGAATTTATAATTCATCCTCTCTAGAAATTGGTAAAGCTTCTATTTCAATATAAAGGTGAGGTGTTTTGTTGTTTTATTTCCTGGAATGACTGCAACTTTGCTGCTTCTTTACTCTTCTTAGTTTGGATGATTCCCTGCTCTGTGTCTCACCCTATTTTTCCTCTTCCCCGGATTGCGCTAAAGTCACTTTCTTATACTCATTTATTCACTAAATTTTTACCAAGTCCCTATTATGTATCAAGCACTATTCTAGGCATTGGAATGCAATGCAAAATGAATGACAAAACCCCTGTACCCATAGGAATTTCTAGAGCAGGAGACAGAAAACAAAATCCATACATAGTCGTTTCAGTCAATGTTCCATGCTGCATAGAGAAACAAGTACTGTAAGAAGTTGGGCAGAGAGAGTGAGGTTGCTGTGGTTTAGTGGGATATTTGGAGGTCTCTGTGAGAGGACACTCCTTGACTAGAGACCTGCTATAAAGTCTGGGTGTTAAAGGAAAACTACAGAGAACTTTTATTCTCTATCTGCAATTGCCTTAGATTTCAGAGTCTTTATCAAATATCAGACCAAAAAATTGCTTTCCAAAATATATTATGAGGGACTTCCCTGATGGCGCAGTGGTTAAGAATCTGCCTGCCAATGCAGAGGACACAGGTTCGCGCCCTGGTCCAGGAAGATTCTACATGCTGTGGAGCAACGAAGTCCATGCGTCACAACTACTGAGCCTGGGCTCTAGAGCCTGCGAGTTACAACTGCTGAGCCCACGTGCCACAACTACTGAAGGCCACACACCTAGAGCCCGTGCTCCACAACAAGAGAAGCCACCACAATGAGAAGCCCGCACACCGCAAAGAAGAGTAGCCCCCACTCGCTGCAACTAGAGAAAGTCCTCACGCAGCAATGAAGACCCAACACAGCCAAAACTAACTAACTAAATGAATTAATTAAAAATAAAATAAAATATATGGTGTAAAGCTTGATAGCAAGTACTTACTACTGGACATGGCCTCACACTCTGTATTTGCCCTGCACCCCTTTTCTCACTCTGTCTCTTCTTCATCCTCTTTCTTCCCCTCTCTCCCTCCTTTCCCTCCCTTTTTTCCTTCCCTTTCTTTCCCTTCCCTTCTCCTTATATTTCTCTGGCTCCTGTAGACTTGGAATTCATCGATCATCCATTTCATGACTCCTGTTTATAGGATTCGCCATCAGTAAAGGAAGGATTTTAAAGGTGTGGTGGAAAAGACTGAAATATTTATTTCAGAAGTGACCAATATAGAAATAAATATAATTGACATGATTATCTAATTATAAATCTTTTAACTGGTCATTGATTTGATACATTTTGGATTAAACTCAAATAAAATTTTAGTTTTGAAATTATAGGAATGATCTAGGGAAAAGAAAAATAAAAGCAAATTTCTGCACAAAGTATAGTATTTTTAAAGGTTATCTACAGAAACTCTAGATATGTATTTTCCTACAACATAAATAAAATAGATTTATCTTTTCTACCCACCATGACTATTTAATAAATATAGTGAAGAAAAAAGCTTATATATTAAAAAAAATTTATTTTTCCATACTGACTCTATCAAACCTATCCAAACTGTGTTTATTTGGAGGAAAAATAACTACATGAAATATGAAAAGTTCAGTAGGTAATTTAATATTACCCAAGGTAGAGAAATGTTAACATTTATTGTATATCTGATGCACACACACAAAATAACATTTCTGTAATATTTATTTATTAAAACAAACCTAAGAGTTTATCCATGCCACTACTTTACAGATGAGGAGTTTCACAGGGGAGCTTTCCCAAGGTTAGTTACATATCAGCTCCCTCAAAAGTTGGGATTTTTAAGGTCTTTCTAGATTGTAAAAAGCGTGCTCTATTCCTTGTAATATGTATCCTCCCTAGAAAAACAATCAGGCATGGATGGGATGCTCAGAGGAGATAGGAGTAGACATGAAATATTGAACCAGCCAACTGCTATTTTTCCTAGAATTGACCCCAGATGTAGATAATGATTCAATTTCCATCACAGTAGTATTTTAAATTTAGATGGTGAAACTTTATGCAAAATCAAGTCAGTTATATTGATTCTCATTTTCTACAAATTAAGATAAAGGCAGTTTTGCTTTTTTTACACTCCTTTCATGATCTACTAAAGACATTAAGAGCACAATATTGAAATTTACTGTGGATTATTCCATTTTCACAATGACATCTATTCTTTAGCCTAATATTTAAATGCCAGATCAGTCTCTAGTAATGGAATTGTTGGCTGATATAAGAAATTGCTTAATTAATTTTACTCAAATTATTTTTATTTTCCATTGCAATATAAGTTAATAAAACAAAAATGATGACACATTTAAACTCACCATTCATTACGCAGGTGATAATGATCTTATATATAGAAAATTCTAAAGACTCAACCAAAAAACTGTTGGAACTAATCTATGAATTCAGTAAAGCTGCAGGTTATAAAATCAACATACAGAAATCAGTAGTGTTTTTATACATCAGCAACTAAATATCTGAAAAAGGAATAAAGAAAACAATTCCATTCACAATAGTATCAAAAGCCATAAAACACTTAGGAATAAATTTAACTAAAGAAGTGAAAGATTTGTACAATGAAAACTACAAGACTTTGATGAAAGAAACTGAATAAGATACAAATGGAAAGATATCCC
Organism: Delphinus delphis; assembly: GCF_949987515.2. Classification (NCBI taxonomy): domain Eukaryota; kingdom Metazoa; phylum Chordata; class Mammalia; order Artiodactyla; family Delphinidae; genus Delphinus; species Delphinus delphis. Next base: position 77,849,939 of record NC_082696.1, on the reverse strand, counting down.
TTGTTTATGGATCAGAAGAATTTATATTAATAAAATGTTCATACTATACAAAGCCATCTATAGATTCAATGTAATCCCTATCAAAATTCCAATGGCATTTTTCACAGAAATAGAAAAAAACCCTTAAATTTGTGTGAAGCCACAAAAGACCTCAAATAGCCAAAGCAATCCTGAGGAAGAAGAATGATGCTGAAGGCATCACATTTCCTGATTTTAAATGTGCTACCAAGTTATAGTGAGCAAAGGAGGCTTCCGAGGAGGCGGAGGAGACCACAAGCCACAAGGAAAGAAGACGAAGTTTGAATAGTGTCTTCTATCCCTGTCTTCCCCTCTTCCAGTTGAAAGAAAGGACTCTGAGGTGTTTACTCTGTTACCTGCTCAGTGATGGAGCCTTCTGAGTACATTCCAAGACAGTATACAGCCCCGTGGTCTACTTGGAAATCCGTATAGGTAACGTTTCAAGGGAGATAACCCTGTTGGTGTTGACTGCATATTCGTATAAACTTTTTAAAGAGTTGAGTGATAGAGCTAACCCTTATCTGTAAGTTTTGAATTTATATTGTTTCCTCCCATGTACAAAACCATTTTTTTTCCTACGGAATTTTTTGGTTTTGGTTTTATTGTTTGTTTGTTTGTTTTGCGTTGGGGGGTTATAAAGGAAAGCAGAAAGTTTTATCGTGATTTTTGCTTTAGCAACTTTGGGACAAATTAAAAGTCCCCAAACTCATACAACTCATACAGTAACAGAAAACCAATCTAACTAAAAAGTGGGCAGAGGAACTGAATAGGAAGTTCTTCGGATAAAACATGCAAATGGTCAACAGGTACATGAAAAGATGCTTGACATCACTAATTATCAGGGAAATACAAATCAAAACCATAATGAGATCTCACCTCACACCTGTTAGAACGACTATTATGAAGGAGGGAAGAGATTAAAAAATGTTGGCAAGGTTGTAAAGACAAAACAAAACAAAACATAAAACAAACTCAAAAGGCTTTTGTACTGTTGGTGGGAATGTAAATTGTTTTGACCACTATGGAAAACAGTATGAAATTTCCTCAAAAATTTAAAATAGAACTACCATATGATCCAGCAATTCCACTTCTGGGTGTATATCCAAAAAAATGAAAACAGGAAATCAAAAAAGATATCTGCACCCCCATGTTTATTGCAGCATTATTCACTATAGTCAAAATATGAAAGCAACATAAGTCAACAGATGAATGAATAAAGAAAACGTGGTATACACACATATATGTGTGTGTGTGTGTATATATATATATATATATATATATATATATATACACACACACATATATGTACAATGGAATATTATTCAGCCAGGAGAAAGAAGAAAAGCCTGCTATTTTTGACAACATGGATGGACCTTGAGGGCATTACATTAAGTAAGATAAGTCAGACAGACATAGAGTTGTATGATGTCACTTTTATGTAGAATCTAAAAAAAGCTGAATTTACAGAAACAGAGAGTAGAATGGAGGATAACAGGAGCTGGGGGTAGGGGGGCACGAATTAGGAAGATGTTGGTCAGAGGGTACCAACTATATATTTTCATAGTTTGTTGTAATTAATTAATTATTGAAATATTAATCTGTGCTATACATTTTCTTCTGTTGTTAATAAATAAAAATCCAAGAACCAGCCATTATTTTATTTTCAGATGTTATACATTACAGGAAAAAAATAAGGAAAAATAATCATCCCGTTAGAGGTTTTCCTCAAGATTATTTTTTATTAATGCACCCAATAGACATCATTAACTATGATTTCTGGCATTTTAAGGTTAACAAAAGACATGTGAGATTCTGGATATGATGATAACCAATAAATTTTTTAAAATTTAACTTTTTAGATAAACTAGAACCAAACAAAATATCCCGTCATTTTTATTAAATTTTTGCCTGGCACCATCATCTGTTAATAATGCCACTATAAACAAAGATGGTTGCCTGGGTACCAAAAATAGGAGACCTGGTTTGGTTAGGATGACAGCACAGTCACTCATGGAAAGCATATGGTCACTGTGAAGAAATATTCACCCCCCCAAATAAACAAACTGGGGCAAGAAAACAAAAGAATGCTTTTAGGAAAATGAAAGTAATCTGGTAGTAAAGAGGATAAAGCTTCATTAAGTACAAGACATAATTGAAGTGTTAATCTAAAACATTAATATTGAGCAGACAGATGTGTATCTTGTGAAAAAGTTAGCTACCAATTATTAATGTTTACCTGTGCAAGTACTATTTTAAATATTTTACCTTTAAGCCTCATCACAATTCTATGAGCTAGCTACTATTATCTCTCCACTTTACAGACAAGGAGACTGAGGCACAAACGGTAAGTATCTTCCTCAGGCTTCCATGGCTAATAGATAGTAGAGCTGGGAGTTGAACCCATGTAAAGAGGTTCTGGAATTCATGCACTTAAACATTGTAAGATACTGAGGTTTGAGAGGAAATTAAGGTTCAATGATAGCATACCATTTCAATGATATTTCACACTAAATTGTGCTTGGGTTATGCCACATTTGCTGTGAAGCTAGGCCTCATTTGAATTTATTTAGCACAAGTTGTGGCCATCCATAGGACCACTGATGCTGCACAATAAATACTCATTACTATTATCATTAAGAAAAAAACGTATTGGAAAACTTTTGGTCTCCACGTCTTCAATTAAAAGAAGGGCGCAAGTAAGTTCCAATCATACATCTCATCCGGAAAGGACTGGCAAGATTTAACCACCAAAATTAGAGTCCACCCAGAATTTATGACTGGCATTTTGAAGAAAATGCAAATGTTCCTCTGTTTTATCCCATTCCCTTTGGCAAAATGCAACTTTTATTCTTGAAAATAATTATCTTTGCCAACACTGCTTGCAAAAGGCATGTAGAAGTTAATAGAAATGACAGACAACATAGTTCACATAACTGAAGTGACTGTGGGATAATAGCAAGTGATTATTAACAAGTATATTTTTAACAAATTAGACAACATTCAAAGCAGCTAGATTTTTTTGGTTTATCCTTTAGTGCCTTTAAATTTAAACCTCATTTCACAAAAATCTACAAAGCAGTAAAACTGAATCAGAAGTAGTTCAAAAGGAATTTAGTATCATCAAACTATGTATATACTCTTTATATGTACTATGAATATAGTAAAGAAAGATTATTTTTAAAAGCAAATTTAAAGTCTACTCGGTAAGAATTTTTTTTTTTTTTTGCGGTACGCGGGCCTCTCACTGTTGTGGCCTCTCCCTTTGCAGAGCACAGGCTGCGGACGCGCGGGCTCAGCGGCCACGGCTCACGGGCCCAGCCGCTCCGCGGCATGTGGGATCTTCCCAGATCGGGGCACGAACCCGCGTCCCCTGCATCGGCAGGCGGACTCTCAACCACTACGCCTCCAGGGAAGCCAAAGAATTTATTTTTATTGTCGAAAATTATACCTTGTATAATATTGACCATTTTAATCATTTATAAGTGTATAATTCAGTGGCATTAAATACATTCTCAAACGTGTATAACCATCACCACTACCTATACCTAAAACTTTTTCATCACCTCCACCAAAACCTGTGTACCCATTAAACAATAACTTTCCCCTCCTGTTCCCCCCAGTCCCTGGGACCTCTATTGTACTTTGTGTCTCTATGAATTTTACTGTTCTAGGTACTTCATATAAATGGAATAATATATTTGTCCTTTTTGTCTGGCTTATTTCACTAAGCATAATGTTTTTTTTTTTTAATTTAAGTATAGTTTACTTTCAATGTTATATTAGTTTCAGGTGTACAAAACAGTGATTCAATAATTTTTAGATTATACTCCCTTTAAAGTTATTATAAAATATTGGCAATATTTCCTGTGCTGTACATTACACCCTTGGTTCTTATTTATTTTATACCTAGTAGTTTGTACCTCTTATCCCTTCCTGTATCTTTCCTTCCCCACATGACTTTCCTGTCTGGTAACCACTAATTTGTTCTCTGTATCTGTAAGTCTGCTTTGGCTTTATTACATTCATTCTTTTGTTGTATTTTTAAGATTCCACATATAAGTGAAAATGTACAGTATTTGTCTTTCTCTGTCTCATTTACATCACTTAGCATAACACACTCCAGGTCCATTCTTGCTGTCACAAATAGCAAAAGTTCATTCTTTTTTAATGGATGAGTAATATTCCACTCTGTGTATATATACTTCCATATCTTAGCTATTGTAAATAATGAAGTTATGAACATTGGAGTGTTAAGGTGCATATATATTTTTGAACTAGTGTTTTCATATTCTTCACTCATGTACCCAGGAGTGGAATTGCTGGATATGATAGTTCTATTTTTAACTTTTTGAGGAATCTTTACACTGTTTTCCAAAGTGACTGTACCAATTTACGTTTCCACCAACAGTGAACTATCATTCCCTTTTTCCTTCATCCTTGCCAAATTTATTATTTGCTGTATTTTTGATGATAACCATTCTGTCAGGTGTTAGGTGATATCTCATTTCAGTTTTGATTCACATTTCCTTAATGATTAGTGATGTTGAGGATCATCTCATGTGCCTGTGTTTTCTTTAGAAAAATGTCTATTCAGGTTTTCTGCCCATTTTTTAATTGGATTGCTTGTATTTTTCATATTGAGTTGTTCATATGAGCTCTTTATATATTTTGGATATTAACCCTTTATCAGACATATCATTTACAAATATCTTCTCCTATTTAGTAGGTTGTCTTTTCATTTTATTGATGGTTTTCTTTGCTGTTCAAAAGCTTTTATACACAACATTGTAAATCAACTATACTATAACATAAAATAAAAATTAAATTAAGAAAAGCTTTTAAGTTTAATTAGGTCTGATTTTTTTATATTTGCCTTTATTTCCCTTGTCTGAGGAGACAGAAGCAAAAAAATTATTGCATAGATCTATGTTAAAGAGTCTACTGCTGGGCTGCCCTGGTGGCACAGTGGTTAAGAATCCACCTGCCAAAGCAGGGGATACATGTTTGATCCCTGGTCTGGGAAGATCCCACATGCCATGGAGCAACTAAGCCCGTGTGCCACGACTACTGAGTCTGTGCTCTAGAGCCTGTGAGCCACAGTTACTGAGCCCATGTGCCACAACTACTGAAGCCTGCATGCCTAGAGCCCATGTTCTGCAATAAGAGGAGCCACCACAATGAGAAGCCCGTGCACTGCAATGAAGAGTAGCCCCCGTTCGCCACAACTAGAGAAAGCCTGTGCGTGGCAATGGAGACCTAACACAGCCAAAAATAAATAAATTAAATTAAATTAAAAAAGGAGTCTACTGCTTATGTTTTCTTCTAGGAGTTTATGATTTCATGTCTTATGCTTAGGTGTTTAATTTATTTTGAGTTTATTTATGGTGTGAGAAAATGTTCCAATTTCATTCTTTTGTGTGTAACTATCCAATTTTCCCAGCATCACTTACTGAAGAGACTATCTTTTCCCCATTGATATTTTTGCCTCCTTTGTCATACATTAATTGACAATAAATGTGAGGGTTTATTTCTTGGGTCTCTGTTCTGTTCCATTGATTTATGTGTCTGTTTTGATGCCAATGACATACTGTTTTGATTACTATGGCTTTGTAGTGTAGTGTCAAGTCAGGAAGCATGATACATCCAACTTTGTTCTTTTCTCTCAAGATTGCTTTGGCTTTTTGAGGTCTTTTGTGGTTCTATAGAAATTTTTAAATTATTTGTTCTAGTTTTGTGAAAAATGCCATTGGTATTTTGATGGATTGAGTTGAATCTCTAGATTGTTCTACATAGTATGGACATTTTAACAATATTAATTCTTCTAATCCATGAACAAGGGATGTCATTCAATTTATTTGTATTGTTTTCAATTTCCTTCATCAATGTCTTACAGTTTTCAGAGTATAGGTCTTTCACCTCCTTAAGTTTACTCCTATGCATTTTACTCTTTTTGATCCATTTTTAAATGGGATTTTTTTGCTTTCTCTTTGATATTTCATTATTGTATAGAAAATCAACAGATTTCTATACATTAATCTTGTACTCTGCAACTTTACTGAATTATTAATTCTAATTCTTTTTTGGTGGAGACCTTAAGGTTTTCTATATGTAGTATCATGTCATTTGCAAGTTGTGACAGTTTTACCTCTTATCTTCCAATGTGGATGCTTTTTATTTATTTTTCTTGTCTGATTGCTGTGACTAGGACTTCCAATACAATGTTAACTACAAATGGTGAGAATGGGCATCCTTGTTCCTAATTTTAGAAGAAAAGTTTTCAGTTTTTCACCATTGAGTGTAATGTAAGCTGTGGGTTTGTCATAGATGACCTTTATCATGTGGAGATATATCCACTCTATACAAATTTTGTTGAGAGTTTTTATCCCAAATGGGTGTTGAATTTTGTCAAATGCTTTTTGTATGTCTATTGAAATTATCGTGTTATTTTTATCCTTCCTTTTGTTAATGTGGTGCATTGCATTAATTGATTTGGGGTATTGAACCATTCTTGAATGCCTGGAATAGATCCCACTTGATCATGATTATGATCCTTTTTATGTATTGTTGAATTTCATTTGCTAATATTTTGTTGAGGATTTTTGCATCTATATTCATCAGGAATATTGGACTGTAATTGTTTTTATAGTATCTTTATCTGGTTTTGCTATCAGGGTAATGATGGCCTCAGAATGAATTTGGGAGTGTTCCCTCTTCAATTTTTTGGAATAGTTTAAGAAGGATAGATATTAACTCTTCTTTTATATGTTTGGTAGAATTACCCTTTGGTGGGAGGTAGGGCTGGAGTAGGAGGGGCTACAGCCAGAGTCAGGTGAAAGCTGAGGCTTCTCCTATACTCAGTGGTGTCACTGTCCTGGTGCACTCTCATCAGCAATAGCAGACTTCACCCTAGTGGACAGCAGTGCTGGACCAATGAGGGCTGGAACAAGTGCCTGGTGCAGGGTGGGGAGCATGTTGGGGTGATCCTGGAAAGCTAGACAAAGCCTCAAGCAGTTTTCAATCTGCTGCATCTGCACTGTGACTGGGAGTGGGAAAATCCAGGTACATTCTTCAAGACCGAAGTCTTAGTTTCTTACAGCCTTCTGGTAAGCCCCCAGCTAAGGGGACTTGTCTTCTCAGTGTTAGACCCCAGGGCTGAGGTAGCTAATATGTGTCTTGAACCCCTTGCTCCCCAGGGAGGATCCTGGAGTCTATAATATCCCCTTCCTCTTCTGTGTTCCCTGCTAGGGGTGTGGATTCTGACCATATTGCTTCTCCTCCCTTCCTACCCGACTCCATGTGGTTCTTTCTTTACAGCCTTGGTTGTAATAGAGCTGTTCTGCTAGTCCCCAGGTAGATTTCAGTGAGTCACTCTACATGTAGTTTTAGTTTTGATGTGTTTTTGAGGGGAGGGGACCCCAGCATCCTCCTACTCTGACAACTTTATCTCTTCTCTCAGCATAATGTTTTCAAGGTCCATCCATATTGTAGCAAAAATAAAAATTTCATTCCTTTTTATGACTGAATAATATTTCAGTGTGTGTGTGTGTGTGTGTGTGTGTGTGCATGTGTGTATCACATTTTGCTCATTCATTCATCAGTTGGTGGACCCATGGGCTATTGTGAATAATGTTGGTATGAATACTGGTGTATAAATATTTGTTTGAATCCTTACTTTCAATTCTTTTAGATTTATTCCTTGGAATGGGATTGTTAACTTTGTATAGTTTGAGGAACCATATATATGGCTCTAAGAACCACCATACTATTTTCTACAGTGGCTGCACAATTTTACATTGCTATCAGTAATGCTCAAGTGTTCCAATTTCTCCAAATTCTAATCAACACTGTTACTTTCCATTTTTAAACAATTATCACCTTCCTAGTAGGTGGGAAATGCTATTTCTTTCTGGTTTTGATTTGTATTCATCTAATTACTAATGATGTTAAGCATCTTTTTATGTCCTTATTGCCTATTTGTATATCTTTGAAGAAACGTCTCTTCAAGGCCATTCAACTGGGTTTGTTGTTGTTGAGTTGTAGGAGTTCTTTACTTATTCTGAATTTTAATCTCTTACCACATATATAATTTGCAAATATTTTCTCCAATTCAATAAGTTGTCTTTTTGCTTTCTTGATAGTATCCTTTGATGCACGAAAATGTTCTTAATTTTGATGAAGTCCAGTTTATCTAGTTTTCTTTTGTTGCCTGTTCTTTTGGTGTTTCTATCCATGAACATGAGATGTATTTCCATTTATTTAGTTCTTCTTTAATTCTTGCAACAATAATTTGTAGTTTACAGTGTACAAGACTTTCACCTCCATGGTTAGACTTAATCCTAAGTATTTGATTTTTTTTAGGTACTATTATAAACACAATTGCTTTCCCAAATTCCTTTTTGAATTATTCTTTGCTGAAGTAAAGAGCCACAGTTGATTTTTTGTGTTCGTCTTGCACCATGCAACTTTGATGAATTAGTTTGTCACCTCTAAGAGGTTTTTTTTTGTGGATTCTTTAGGATTGTCTGTAGGTAAGGTCTTACTCCTCATAATCTGATCTTTACTCCAACTCTCAACAAACTCTCATAACTTTTCATTTCTTTAAGATGTATACCTGAAAGTGCAATTTCTGTGTCTTATGGCAAGTGTATATTTAGTTTCATAAGAAACTTAACTGTTTTCTAGAGTGCTGTATCATTTTATATTATCACTAGCAATTGTAAAATATCTGGTTGTTCCTCAACAGAACTTGATATTGCTAGTATTTTTATTTTAGCCACTGTAGTTGCAGTATATATCATAGTGGTTTTTATTTACAATTCTCTAATAGCTAATGAAGTTGAATATCTTTTCACGTGCTTATTGCCGTTTGTATATCTTCTTTGATGAAGGCACTGTACAAGTCTTTTTACATTTTATAATTGAATTTTTTTGTTTTTCTACTATTAAGTTTAAAGAGTTCTTCACATATTGTGATACAATTCTTTGTCAGATATATGATTTGTAAATATTTTCCTCCAGTCCGTGGCTTGTCCTTAAATCATTTTTACAGGTTACTCTATAGAGAAAAGTTTTTAATTCTTTAATATGAATGATATCTATTTTTTTTAATGTATAGTGATTTAGATGTCTAAGTATAGTGATAGTCCTAAGAACTCTTTGTCTAATCCCTGGTAACAAAGATTCTTTCCTGTTTTTTTTTTCCTAAAAGTTTTATAGTTATACACTTTTCTGTGAGATCGATGACCCATTTTGAGTTACTTTTTTACAAGGTGTAAGGTTTAGGTCTAGATTTATATTTTTGCCTGTGGAATTCCAATTGTTTCAACACAATTTGTTGAAAAAAATCTTTTTTCTATTGAATTATTTTTGTATTTTTGGCAAAAGTCAAAAGCAGACTTACTTGTGTGGATCTCTTTCTGGACTTTATTGTGTTCAATTGATCTGTGTGTCTATTCTTTACCAATTCCACATTTCTTTGTTTTTATAGCAGAATAATAAACCTTAACATTATGATTCCTCCAAACACATTCTCTTTTTCAATATTGCTTTAGCTTTTCTAGTCCCTTCATTCTTCCATATAAATTTTTGAAACTGCTTGTCTATATCTCTAAAAAAGTTTGCTGAAATTTTGATAGACATTTTTTGCACCTGTAAATCAATTTAGTGAAAATTCACATCTTACTATGGTGAGCCTTCTAATCAATGAACACTGTCTTTCCATTTATTTATAAATTATTTGAATTATTTCAGAACTCTTTTGTGGTTTTCAGCCTACAGACTATGCACATGTTTTAATAGGCTTATATCTAAGTATTTCTTTTTTTGTTAAGCTATTATAGATGACATTGTATTTTAAATTTGGGTTTCCAGTTATTTATTTCTATTGTAGAGAAATATACAGTCTTTGTAGATTGACCTGTGTTTCCTGTGACCTTGCTATATTCACTTGTTACTTTTAGGAAGTTTTTTGTTTTTGGTAGATTCCTTGAGACTTTCTACATAGGCAATTATCATCTGCAAATAGGGCAGTTTTATTTCTTCCTTTCCAATCTATATGTCTTCTATTTCCTTTGTTGCTTTAATGAACTAAGACATCCATTACTATGTTGAACTGCAGTAGAGAAAGTGGAATCCCTACTTTTTTCCAGATTTTAGGGAAATTATTCAGTTTTATACCATTAAGTATGATATTAGCTGCATGTTATTTTATGGAAGCTCTTTATTAGGTTGAAAAAAGTTTTCTTCTATTCCTAGTTTGTTGATAGTTTTATTGTAAATGGGTAATGTGAATTTTTTCAAATGATTTTTCTACATCAATTGATATGATACTGTGGCTTTTATCCTATAGACTGTTTATATGGTGATTATATTGATTGATTTTTAAGTAACTCTTGCATTCCTGGAGTAATCCCCACTTGGTCATGTTGTATTTTTTGTTTCATATATTGGAGGATATGATTTACTAGTGTTTGTTGAGGATTTTATGTCTATGTTCACGAGAGATATTGTTTATAGTTTTCTCTACTTGTTCTATCTTTGTCTAGTTTGGGAATTAGGATAATGCGAGCCACATAAGATGATTTGGAAAGTGTTCTCTCCTATTTTTTGGGAAGAGACTGTGTAGAATTGATTTTATTTCTTCCCTAAATGTTTTGTAGAATTCACCAGTAAAATCGTATGGAACTGGAATCTCTCTTTTTGAATATTTTAACTAAAAATTTAGTGTATTTAATAGATATAGAACTATTAAACCTATCTTGTTTTTTCGTAAGTATGTTTTGGTGGTTTGCATCTCAAGAAATTTATTCATTTCATCTAAGTTGTTGAATTTATGGGTTTTGAGTTCATAGTATTTTCTTATTATCACCCCACATGATTCTCAGGTACCTATTCTCAGGAGAGGAGGGAGAGTTGACTCTGCTCACAGTACTGGAGGTCCGGGGTGACTGACAGGCGCCATCCCACAGTCTCCACAATTCCTAGTCGAGAGTGGGAAAGTAGACATAGGTAAAAATTTCCATTATACAGATTTAGCTTCTTCCTGGTTCTTGTTTTATGTGTGTTTCTGTTAAAAGACAATTTATTTAATATGTATTATTGATTCATTAACATTGAAGGCATGACCCATGGTACTATAACGCACGCCTAAACAAAGCTTACCTCAAGACCTCAAGACACATTCTCTCCTTAAGGCACATTGCAGTATTCTTGTGCTTATAAACTCTAGAAAATACTTCAGCAACATGCTTGGCAGGGAGACTTTTAAACAGCAAAACCACCAACAGAAAGCATGAAAATATGAAAAATATGGCATTAAATTGACTGAAAAGGACACACTTGTTTACAGTATGAGATCTGAAACAAGAGGGCAGAACAATGCTTAGTCTGATCTTGGTTGATAAAGTGTGTGGTGGGTGACTCAAGATTTTTGCAAGTCTGCACACATCCATGAATGACCTTGAAGCCACTGCCAGTATAGATTTTGGGGTTACAAATAAATTTTAGGAAATAGGTAAATTGGAAAATACAAAATAGATGAATAATAAGGATTGTATTTGAGCTCTAAACCTAGGATTCTAAATACCATTGAGAAATAAAGACACTCGCTGACAAGTTACTTAAGAAAAGCATATAATTTGACAGTCTTCCTTGACATATATGAACATACTTAGGTAACAAATATTACAATAATTTCAGGTATTAAGAACTTGAAAGATTCCTGTAAAGACCCCAGCTTTAGAAGTCTTTAGATTCTTCACTAACTTTTAATGGAAAAGAATCCTAGGAATCCACATGCAAGGTGGAGATGCCATTTCTCACTCTCCCGTGTAAGAAAAAATATTCTTAAGAACAGTGGTGTCAGGGTGGGAGTTTTTTCCTTATTTTAGTTTTCTACTGGATAATTGTTATCAATCAATGTCAATTTAAAAGTAAAGTTAGTGAAGACAGATTTTTTTCTTTCAAAATTAAAGTGAAATAATTTGTAAATAAAAAATAAAATGCAAATAAAAAAAGAACAAGTGTCCAGGAAGAAACTTCACAGAACAACAATATAAGTCTGTGGTCATTACAGAAAAAAGAGACAAAGGTCACAATTTCTGATTGCATAAATTAACAAAAAGAGGCTCTGTCTGCTAATGATGAGAGAGTTTGGCATTCAATGTTAAATGTCATAAACTTTGTTTCTCCTCTTTTTTTCCTTTTTGGTGCTGGTTTCAATTGGTACAGCATGTCATCTGTAAGAAATGTCAATGCATTTCATTGAAAATAGGACTCTGAAAAATGTTTTCTCTTGAATATAAATGTAAAAACAGCCAGTCATTTAGAAAACAAAAATCAAGTTCTCTCTGACAGGACTTACATTCAGTAAAATTTCCTACACAATCTCTTGGAATTAAATGCTAATTTTTAAATTACTTATAATTATTGCAAAAATGAGCCTGCTTTGAAGAAGAAAGCCCCCAGAACTATATGTAAAAGGAATCAAAAGACTATTTGTCTAATCTAGACCAAATCACTTAGCTTCATCTAAAAAGTAAGGGAGGAAATAACGAATAATAGTGTTTATTGAGTAATTACAAAGCACTAGACACTGTTCCAGTCTCTATGAGATAGGCACTGTCATCATTACCATTTACAGGTCAAGAAACGAAGCTTCTGCGAGATTAAGTATCTTGTCATGTCCTACAATAAGTAGGTGGCCAAGTTGGGATGGAAAGCCAGGCCATCTGGTTCCAAGACCAAAGCACTTGATGCTGCACTGCCTCCATATAATGAGAAATGTTGCTTCTATGAGAAGAAGAAAAATGAATATGAAAGTATTTTTTATTTTTACTTTTAAAATTATTATTTTTAAAAATTTTTATTGAAATATAGTTGATTTACAATGTTGTACCAGTTTCAGGTGTACAGCGAAGTGGCTCAATTATACATATATATATGTATATATATCATATATATATTTTTCTCTTTTTTACATTCTCTTCCATTATAGCTTATTACAAGATATTGAGTATAGTTCCCTGTGCCATACAATAGGTCCTTGTTGCTTATTATATAGAAGCCTTTTTTAAATGATGAAGTAATACACACAAGTTAGGAAACATGATGATAATTGTGGGCTTTATTGAATTTGATGTGACTGTGGAGACCTGAATGATGAATACTGACCAGCCAGGTGAAGTGTGTGCATGTGCATATTCCTGGCAAAGAAAACCACTTGTGAAAATATCCTGGGATTGAAAGGAACTGAAAGGAAGCTAGTGTGACTGGATTTTAGTGTGCAAGTCTAGGGACAGTGGTCAATACAAAGAGGCAAAGTGTATCTAAACTATAGATAGTTACTCATACATTGATTTATTTGTTCCAGTAGAACACTAATACACAGTGTAGGGGTCTCTTTTTGTCATTGGTTGATTGATTGTTTTTGATTGGTTTCCATGTTAGAGATGGACACGCTCAGTGACTCTGGGTGCATGAATGTTGTTACCTTTTTATTTCTAAAATAAGCACTTAAAGAGACTCTGCACACTGTAATTTTCAAGTGTTTTGGGCTTAAATCCCCAGTGAAATAAACTGAAAGATGTTTGAGTCTCAAAATAAATAAATAGATAGATAGATAGATAGATAGATAGATAAATAAAAGGGATTTAGCCCATTCAGTTGGAAGCTGGCTGAGTGGTCTCCTTTTGTAACAGAGAACAAACCTGCCTCCATAGTGTATCTACTTCTAACGTCTGCACTCTGCTGCCTGTGCTTAGTCACTCTGTCTCTGCAACTTTTGCAAAAGAATGTTTCCTCTAGCCTGAAATATACAGGATAGCACATTCTCAAGGCCCTGACCTTTAAAAGTATAACATTTTCTATTCCTATAGAGACACAAAGTTGCAGAAGAGAGAATAACATGTGTCTTGCTGGAGGTTCACAGGAACATGTGACCAGACCTACGTGGACAGCTGCAAGAACAAAGGATTCCAGCACCAAGAAGTTTGCAGCAACCAACCACAACCCTGTCCCCTTTTAGTGTAAAAGGAAGCCTGAATTCTAACTCAGGTAAAATGGTTCTTTGGGGCACTAGTCCACCATCTTCTTGGTCTACTGGCTTTCTGAATAAAGTCACTATTCCTTGCCTCAACACTTCATCTCTTGATTTACTGGCCTGTTATGCAGTGAGCAGTACAAGTTTGGACTCGGTAACGTTTTGACCCTTTCCCCTGGATCTATGCTTTTCCAATTGTGGTACTTATATTCCTTGGGTAAGAGGAATTATACTGGGGACACAAAAAAGTTTAGGGAAAGAAGTTTAAAAATTTTTTACACTTAAAATATTGCTTCAACTCCATTCAGAAGGAAAATTGGCAGAATTCATATTAACAAATCTCAAATTTATTTGTAAATGTCCAGATAACAAATAAATTTTATTTTACGTTTAATGAGTAATTAGGAGATTTACTATTTTGTTAGTGGGAGATCTTGTAGCTTTAACCCAGTAGTCGTCTTGTTTACCATTGTTTACCATTGTTAATCCATCTACCATTGTAATATGAAAAGATTATGCTTAAAGAATCAGAAATGCATGAAAAGGGCTTGCTGATGAGAGCAGACAATAGCTACATGCATGAGTTCAGAGAGGATTATACAGCTGTTTTTGAAAAACAAGTCTATCATTCAAAAAATCAGAGATTTTTTCTTTTTAATTTTGATTATATAAACACATGTTTTCTCCTAAAATTAGATCAATTTCCAGCCACAATTTTCTTCATCAGCATGTTTATAAACAAGTTGAAAATACTGGAGGTTTCTTGATGAGATGAAAATAAAAATTCTGAGTTTTTTCTGCATGTGATTTTGGATTGTTGTTCACTGATAGTTTTAAGATGTAATCCTTATAAATTTATGGTTTCAATTGGGAACATGGCTCCGTAGCCAAAAACAGGAGGTTTGTACTTGACTCTGAAATCAGAAAAATATTCAAGTTAAGTAAAGGATCAACTGAATCACGGAGGGCTGCGGCAAGAAGGGAATGCTGTGATAGTGAGCTTCCCAAAGTGAATTCAAAGACTGTGCTTCTCCAACCGTAACTGATAAGTTGGTAGTGAGCAGCAAAAGTCAATGTAAAGGTATAAAACATATGCAAATGCTCATTTGTTTATTTTATGCTAGTTTAGAGATACAGGTATATCTTAATTTTAGTGACCTGCTTGAGGAAACATGGACAATGATACATGAAGCCATCACTCTTTCAAATGACCCTAAAAAATCATCCATGCAAATTTGAAGGGAACTCAGCAGGAATCTTTAAAAGGAAAAAAGAGGTAGTGTTGAGTAGCAAGAAATAAGATAGAAAGTAAAATCGAATAATAAAATAAAGATGTTTGAAACTTCTTTTGAAGTCATTTCAGTTTGCAGTTATCTTGGATGGAAAAGATCAAGAAAATAAAAAAATTGACAGACATGGGGTGCAAATGTGAGTAAATTTGTTTTTAACAAATGATATATTTAACCTATTTAGAAGACGTGATTTAAAAACCACTTAAGAGGTTGAATTATTTCTCTCAAGTATAAACTGTTTATTATTTTTATTAAAAAATTATAGCATTCCATATAAAGATAAAAATAATACTGAATACAACAAACAGCTGAAGAATAAACAGTGTTATTATTTTGTGTTCATCTTCCAATTCAACTTTGTGTGCTATACACAGAAAGATACATATGTAAATATGTGATAGATAAGTACACAGAACCATAATTATTATTCAAATAAATTAAATCATGTGTAGTAGAAATTAATAGATGAAAAGAAACCCATCGAAAGAATTGGGCAAAATCTGATAAAATTTCCTTACTCAAGTCATATATGCCCTAGTAAGATTTATCTAGCATTAAGAAGATTAAAAATAGCTAGTAGGTTGTTATTTATTTTAAAATATTTTTGTAAATAAACATTTTAATGAAAGTAGAACAAATGTAGAAAAATAAACAAATTATAAGTGAACAAATTATAAACAAATCATAAGCAATGTATTTTCACAGGTGAGCACATCCAGATCACCTCTTCCCAGGGAGATACATAATAAATGCTTGCCAATATCTCAGAAGGTTCCTTCATACTGCCTCATAGGACTTCTCTCTCTTTTTCTCAGAGGCAACATGATTCTCACTTCTAACACCATTGAAACCAAAGGCTAGTTTTACCTGTTTTAGAACTTTTACAATGAAATCACATCATATGTACTCTTGTGTTTGATCATTAACATTATTTTTGAGAAATTAATCCATGTTCCTGGAGTAGTATTAGCTTTGTTGATGTACACCATTCCATTATATGAATATCATATTTTTAAAAACTCTATTTTACTCTTTCCAGTTTTTCCTATTACAAAAATCACTACTATATTTCTGTATGTATCTTTAAATAAACCTGTGTGTTTCTCTGGGAAAATTGCTTTGTCATACATTTGTTCACCTTTAGGAGATTCTGACAAATGGTTTTTTAAATTGTACCAATTTAGACATTCACCAGCAGCATATAACTGTTCCAGTTGCTTCACATCCTCATCATTGTTTAATGTTGTTAGTCTTTTTAATTTTAGGTATTTTTGTGGATATTTCCTGGAATCCTACATTTACTTAATAATTAATGGGGCCAATGTGTTTATTGGCCATGTTGATAACCTCTTCCATGAATTGCCTTTTAAAGTCTCTTCCTCATTTTTGAAATTGGTTAACTAATTTTTCCTTATTGATATGTAAGAATTCTTCACATACTCTAGATATGAGGCCTGTCTTAGTTCATTTGGACTGCTATAACAGAAAAACACAGATTAGTTAACTTATAAAAAACAAAAATTTATTTCTTACAGTTCTGGAGACTGGGAAGTCCAAGGTTAAGGCACCAGAATGCTTGGGTTAAGGCCCTCTTCCTGGTTCATAGCCAGCAACTTCTGTGTCCTCACATGGTGGAAGGGGCAAGGGTTATCTGTAGGGTCTTTTTTATAAGAACAGTAGTCCCATTAATGAGGGTTCCATTCTCATTACTTAAGCACCTCCCAAAGGCCCCACTTTCAAGTACCATCACCTTTGATGGTTAGGATTCAGTATATGAATTTTGGGAAGACACATTCAATCCATAATAAGGTCTTTTACGCATTAAAAGTTGCTAACATCTCCCACTCTGTGGTTTGCCTTTTACCCCTGTAATGGTAGATTTTTATGAATA
The DNA here is from genome assembly GCF_949987515.2 of Delphinus delphis. NCBI lineage: Eukaryota > Metazoa > Chordata > Mammalia > Artiodactyla > Delphinidae > Delphinus > Delphinus delphis. The sequence goes on along the minus strand of NC_082696.1, from coordinate 77,832,700 downwards.
GAAAGTCTTCATTTTATGAACAGAAAGTCTTCATATTTTCCTTTATGGTTTGTCCATTTATTGACCATTTAAGAAATCCATGCACACTTCAATGACATGATGATATTATTCTAATATATTCTATAAGCTATATTGTTTTCTTTTTACACAGAGATCTATGATCAGTCTGGAATTGGTTGTTGCAACTGGGTAGAGGGCTCAGGATTCATTTATTTTCCTTCGTGTGCATATCCAGCTAAGCTGTGGCTGTTTAAGAGAGGCATTCTTTTTCTCTGTGCAGTATAAATTTTTTCAAAGCATGTGTCTATATATATGTAGGTTTGTTTCTTGATTCCTTTTGATGTTTCATTGTCTGTTTGTCTATTCTTGTGCTAATACTACATAATTTTAGTTATTGTAAGTTTAAAATAATTCTTGATATCTGTTTGCGTAAATTTTCTAACTTCGTTCGTCTTCAAGGTTGCTTTGGCTGTCCTTAACTCTTTAAATTTCCGTATCAATTTTGGAAATAGCCTGTTAATTGAAAAATTTCTGGGATTTTGAATTGGATTTCATTGAATCACTATTGCTCTGGGGATAACTGACACCTTTACAATATTAAGCTTTTGAATCTATGAACATGGCATACCTTTCCATTTCTTTAGGTGTTCAGAAATAGATTCATTGGAACCCAATCAGATCCTCTTGCCCTCATCTCTTAGTGCACATCACCAGCCCAGCTTCTAAATGACAGCAACCACATTTTTTTGTTATGCTGAAAGCATTCTCAGTACCCTGGAGACTCTTTGCTGCCTGCAGTAGCAAATCAGAATTTCCAAGGAATTAACTCTGTTAGGAGAACTCAACCAATGACTGATAGGAGTTGTTGTATAGCCCAGTTCCTTTGCTTATCAGTTAGATACCTCTGAAGTTTGTATTTTACACCAGCTCTCAGAGTTCCCCCTTGGAATTAAACTTCATTTACCCAGAGTAGTAACATTAGTAGATACCCTTATTTGGATAAGGAAATTATATTTTTTCTTTGCTATGTTTAAATCATGAGTGAACCATGAATTTTGTCACCTGTTTTGGACTTATTGAGATAATCATAAGATTTTTTTTCCCTTTTATTCAACAATATAGCATTTACATTGATTGTTTTCTAAGGGTAGACAATGACATTCTTGGAATAATAATTTTTAAAACCCTCAGTTATGATGTGTTATCTTTCTTATGTATTGCTAGATTTATTTTGTTCATATTTTGATTATTTAAGTTTGCACCTATGATTATGAGAGTGATCTATAATTTTCCTTTGTTATACCGTCCTTGTCATGGTTTGAAATCAGAGTTATGCTGGTCACATTGTGAGTCAGGAAGTGTTTTCTCTTTTCCAATTCTCTAATTTCAAAGAAAATTGTGTAAGACTGTTGCTTCTTTTCCTAAAATGTTTGGAAGAATTTACTAGTAAAACATTCTGTGACTAGAGTTTTCTTTGTGGGAGGATATTTAATTAATTTCTTTGATATATGAATACTCAGTTTTTCAATTTCTTCTTCTTCTGTCAGTTTTTATTGGTTATGTTTTTCTCAGCACTTGTCCATCTCATCAAAATATCGTTTTTAATATTGATAGGATCTTAAAGTTGTATACCTTTTCATTGTTGGAGTTGGTAATTTATACACCTCGCTCTTTACATAATCAGTTTTTTTGTTTGTTTGTTTTTTGTTTTTTTGTTTTTTTGCAGTACACAGGCCTCTCACTGTTGTGGCCTCTCCCGTTGTGGAGCACAGGCTCCGGATGTGCAGGCTCAGCGGCCATGGCTCACAGGCCCAGCCGCTCCATGGCATGTGGAATCTTCCCGGACCGGGGCACGAACCCGTGTCCCCTGCATCGGCAGGCAGACTCTCAACCACTGCGCCACCAGGGAAGCCTGGGAAACATTTTTATATCAAGCTTTGGAAGATATAGTTGGTCACAAGAAATATTTCTACAGGGCAGAAGTGTAACAAGTGCAACCTAAAATTAAAAAAAAAACTCTTAAGTCTGAAAAGTCTATATAAAGTTACCTTTATTCAAACAAAATCTGAGAGTTGACCATGAGCAGACCTATACTGAAGGATCTTTAACAAGATATATTTTAGGAAACTGAATCCAATATGAAGTGAGTTGGCAAGAAGCAGTTATGAACAAAGAAATTTGTGACTATATAAGACAGCCTAAAAATACAGAATGTGAAAGCCAATAATAATTATAGGAAATAATGGGGGAGGGTAAAAACAATGTGGAACTAAAATATTGGACAGCAGTAAGTTAAGGGAAAGATGTTAACCAGAGTTAAAATGTTCTCATTATTATTCATGAGGAGAGAAGGGATATAGATTCTCTCTAAATTAGACATGTTAAAGAAGCAAAGGAAAAAGACGGCATATAGAAAGCATAATATTGCATGGCAGAAAAATGCAAAATATCTGTATTTAATTTGTATTTATTTATTTTGGCCATGCTATGTGGCATGTGGGATCTCGGTTCCCGGACCACAGATCGAACCCATGCCCCTTGCAGTGGGAGTGGGGAGTCTTAACCACTGGACTGCCACAGAAGTCCCAAAATGGTATTTAAAGCAAATGTAAAGAGATTAATTTTACTGGTTAAAATAAAAAATTACAAAATAAAAGTTATTAGTGACATTATCTGAATGTTAATGACAAAAATTTTAAAACAACTGGAAAGATGGAAGAGATAAGCTACATAAATACCAACCAAAGAAAAGTTTTATTTTATTATCAGAAAAACTTGATAAGAGCAATAACTTTACTCTCAAAAACTTGAGAGTAAAGCAATTTTGAACCTTGTACATTTAATGATATAACTTTAAAATACTTTAAAGGAGAAACTGACAGAAGGAAAAGGAAAACTGAAAAACTTCAGTCATAGAGGGAATTTTTTCACATCTCTTTTGAGAAAGAGTGTAGGGGAAGTGTTGATGAATTGAGACATTCAAAATAAGTGAGAACAGAGAGAATATAACCAGTCTCTTATAATGTTGATTTATGGGCAAAAACATGGATATTAAAAATATGATGGGGCTTCCCTGGTGGCGCAGTGGTTGAGAGTCCGCCTGCCGATGAAGGGGACGCGGGTTCGTGCCCCGGTCCGGGAAGATCCCACATGCCGCGGAGCGGCTGGGCCCGTAAGCCGTGGCTGCTGAGCCTGCGCGTCCGGAGCCTGTGCTCCGCAACGGGAGAGGACACAACAGTGAGAGGCACGCCTACCGCAAAAAATATATATATATACGCTGAGTGAAAAATGCTAGCTGTGAAAGGGTATGAATGATATGACTTGAACTGCTTTTGAGAATAAGAATGCTATTAGTACTTATGTTAGAGCAATGAATGTAAACCAGACTACCCTGAGTAAACTGGAATGTAAATTCTCATTCAATATAATATCATTGAAAAATTTAAATACACAAAACAATACTATAAAAACGCATATTTCACAAATATGTTGAAAAACAGTAAAAAAAATATTCTAGGAGTGAAGAGGGAGAGAGAGATGAGGGAATTGACGTTTACCATATCTGATAGGCAGAATAATGCTCTAACCCCCAACCACAATGTCCACACCCTAATCCCTGGAACCTGTGAATACGTCAGGTTATGCGGCAAATGGGGATTAAGTTTGCAAGTGGAATTAAGGTTGCTAATAGGGCACGGTGCTGTGATGTGGGGAGGACTAGACCCTCTGATATGTCTTTGAAGATGGAGGATCTCACATACTCTTAACTCTCAACCAGGAAGTTTTCCTTTCATTCATCCTATATGGGTTCTTGTCCTTAATCCTTATCCCTTTTCTTTCTATCTCAGTTATTCCTTTTCTTGGTGATTTCTGCTCCTAATTCCCCAGTGTTGCTAGCTGCACATCTTAAAATTACATATGTAGCTGGAATTCTCCTTCAACTCGTCATACTGGTGGGTGTTTTAGTTTGCTAGGACTGTGGGAACAAAGACCCCAAACTGAGTGGCTTCAACAACAGAAATATATTGTCTTTCAGTCTGGAGGCTAGAAGCCTGAGATCAAGGCGTCAGCAGGAATGGTTTCTTCTGAGGGCTGTGAGGGAGGATCGTTCTGTGAGTTTTGCCTAGCTTTCTGTAGTTTGCTGGCTATCTTTGGCATTCCTTGGCTTATAGAAACATCACTCTAATTTCTTCCTTTATTTCTAAGTGGTGTTCTCCCTGTGTGTGTGTCTGTGCCCAAAGTTTCCTTTTTATAGTTTCCAGACATATTGGATTAGGGGCCCAACTTTCTCCATTATGATCTCATCTTAATTAATTAATTAAGTATCTGCAAATACTCTGTATTTTCAAATTAGGTTACCTTCTGAGATACTGGAGGTTAAGGACCTCAATATACAATTTTGTTTTTGAAAGGGACAGAATTCAACCTGTAACAGTAGCTGAGAAATGAGGAAGCCTGTGGAACCCACTCTTTGCCATTACTTTTTGAATTTAAAATTTTAAACAGATTATTTAGCAGATATTTTTCCAGGGAAAATGCTTATCAAAAATATATTTTAAAATACTTTTATTGCACTCATTATATATTTGCAAAGAAAATAAAATTGAGTTGAACAATGATAGCTCTTTTTCTGGAACTCATTGTCTGGAACTCAATATGGTGACAGTGATAGATGAGAGACAGCATTTTCAGTCATCTCCCACCGTTGGATAAAGTCTTTTGACAAAAATCTTTGTGATAATAAAGAGGTTTACAGTCCATGAGAGGATCTTTCAATGCATTGTATGATAAGTGATTTGACCTCTCATCAAGTAGACCTACTAACTGACCTTTGGGTCCTGACTTGTATTTATTAGCTTCTGGACACAGGTATTGCTCTTGACTCATGAAAGAAAAGTCTAACTTCTTTCTAGGAACTTTGTTCTCCTTGACTCCAACCACTCTAAATAAATCTATTTCCTCATGTGTGGTTCGCAAATATTCAATCAGCCAACAATATTTTACTTTTAATTTTTTTCTAATTGCTGCTGACAAGTATTCTCTTCCCACAACAAAATTTATGAAAACAATGGAGATGTTTACCACATTGCAATTGTCTCAGTAATATTTTTAAATGTTAGCACCAAATACTAACAGCTTAAAATCATTTGTGTTCTTTGGCTAGGTTTTATTTTTCTCTAGCGTGTTTATTTTTTCCCCATAAGCAGTGTTTCTCTTCTTCATCATATTCAGTATAAAGAATGCTTTTTAGGTGTATATTACCTTTTAAGATGATTATTTTAATAGATAATATATGCACATAATCCACATTCAAAACTAATAAAATGGAATTCAGTGAGAGGTAATTCTCTTGCCCACTCTGTACACTAGTTGATATTTAATCCTATCTCACAGGCAAACTGTATTACCAATTTCTCATGTATGCTCCCAGAGATATTGTATTTATTTATGAGTGTATATATGCACTTATAACTGCAGGCAATTGTATATCTTACATACTTTTATAAAACCTGGTTTTTTTCTTTTGATAATATATCTCATTGGGTATTCTATATAGGTCAAATTGGAACTGCCTTTTGCTTTTTAACTTCTGAATAGCTTTCCATTGTACTGACCTACCTTCATTTATTAAATAGCCTTATGTTGGTGGACATTTGGGTTGTTTTCAATCTTTTGCTCTTACAGAACAATGTTGCAGTAAATATCTTTGTACATAAATCTCTGCAAAATTTTTGAAATACCGTTGCAGGGTAAATTCCTAAAAATGAATTTCTCAGTAGAAGAATAGGTATATTTGTAAGAGATAGATGATAAATAGATCAATATTGCCAAATTGTACTGTATAGTGATTGATGACATCAATTTTTAAAGAAAAATATTTTCTTTTAGGAGCCAAAGAGCTAAATATTAATAATATATTATGCTCAAGTATATCAGTTACCTCAATGACAAAAATGGGACTGCCATATACTTTTAAAGTGACTATGTAACTGTAACCAAGAGAGTTTAATTCCAGAATCTGACTTTGGGGAGGAGGAGGCAGAGAGTTCCTTGTGGTATTTGGCTTAGGGATTTTTGGTTGGGTCATTTAAAAATGAAATCAAAATAAAGTTTGTAACCCATGCATGAGGGTTTGGTTTGGCTTAAAAAACCTAATTTATATTGAAGAGGGAGGAAAAAGGAGCTTGTGGCTAGATTTTTTCCATAGTAGTTTGCTTATATTTCATTATAACTTGAAAGATATAGAGAACATCATCACAGTCTGACTCATACAGCAATTTGAACTTTAAGTCTATAAGAAGGATATGTTTATTTTATTCACTTTCTAATAGTGAAAAAGAGGGAGTGGAAGACACATTCTTTCTTTTGTTTGGAAATTTGGTCTTTTCAAGCTTTATGCCTCATGCATTTTCCTGGTATAGCTTTCTGGAAAAACAAATGCTCATATATTTCCTCGAGCTTTCCTTAATACCCCAAATGCCTTAGAGCATATTTAAATATTCACTGGAGTGGAAACACTCCTTGAAGAATATATTTATGCATTAAATAAAAATCTTAAACTCTGATTGCCTACAGCATAATATGAGTATTAACCACACTTTTAAAAGGAAGAATTCCTTAAGAAAAATGTTGCAGAATTCTAATAAGGAGATTTCTATAAAAATCCACAGTAATTTTCCATCTCATAAATGTCTTTTTAAGTACTTTAGAAACCATTTTTTTTCTTTTAGCTGCTCCCAGGGCCCTAGTCCATCCAATATATTTTCATCGTTTTCCAATTTTCAATCAACCACAAAATACTGCAAAATTCTTGTACATCTTCAGAAAATAACCAATTCTCAAGTATGTATGAGGAAGTTAATAAGTCTAAATTCCATAAAGGAACTATCAGACCCATTAGACCAAGTCATAAGAACTAATCAATTCTTGTTTGTTACTTATGCCATGAAATAGCCAAAATTACTAATTGCAAAGGAATACACACACATACACACAGTTTTTGATTTACTCACTTTTTTTGTTTTGTTTTTTCAAACACCTGGTGGATTAAACATTGTACATAGTTAAATCTCCCTTTCGATCAGTTTTGTTTGCTATAACAAGTCTCACAACTACCTTACACTAAATTGTTTAAAGTTCTAATGCATGTAAACATATATAAATGTAGCATATTTAATGTTTATGTCCATAATAGATACAAACATTAATTGTATTTGTAGAACATTATACATTTTTTAGTGAAAATAGGCGAGTAGAAAGTCTCCTGTCCCTCATTTGACTGATAGTGATAGTGATCTATGAGTCTACTGATAGTGTCTGCCCAAAGCCAAACACTGAATTCTTTCAACTACCTTATATACGCAGCATCTGTAGAATGGGTTAGTAACACTGAGTTTATAATACTGAGAAGAATGGGTCTGTAGTAGTAATACTGGTGTAATATGAGGGCTAAGGTTGGTTTTTTTTTGATGCATAGATATTATCACAGCACCATTTGTTGAAAAGACATCTTTTCCTCCCATTGAATCCATTGAATTGTGTTTGCTCCTTTATTGAATATAAATTGTCTGTATATGTGAGGAATATTTCTGGACTTTTAATTCTTCTCCATTGATCTATGTCTGATCCTACACCAATACCACATTGTCTTGTTTATTCCAGCTCTATAATATTTAAGTCTTGATGCCAGGTAATGGAAGTCTTTTGACTTCATTCTGCTTTGCCAAAATTGTTGCAGTTATTCTAGGCCTTTTGCATTTTCATAAAAACTCTTAGAAACAGCTTGTGTATGTCACAACAACAACAAAAAAACCTAGGGTTTTTTTTTTTTTTAGGCTTTTGATAAGGCTCTAAATCAACTTGGGGAAACCTGACATTTCATAATTCTGAGTCTTCCCATTCATGAGCCTGGGATGTCTCTCAATTTAGTAAGGTCTTTAATTTCTCTCAGCAGTGTTTTGTCATTTCTAGGGTATAGACTTCCCAAGTATTTTATTAAACTTGTCCATAATCATCTCATATTTTTATGCTATTATAAATTATGTTTTTATTTTTAAACATCAATTTCCAATTTTTCATTATAAGTATATAGAGAGTGTTGATTTTTTTACATTGAATTTTTTTTTTTAAAAGAAGATTTTGGGGGTAGGAGTTTATTTATTTATTTATTTTTGATGCGTTGGGTCTTCGTTTCTGTACGAGGGTTTTCTCTAGTTGTGGCAAGCGGGGGCCACTCTTCATTGCGGTGCGTGGGCCTCTCACTATTGTGGCCTCTTGTTGCGGAGCACAGGCTCCAGACATGCAGGCTCAGTAGTTGTGGCTCATGGGCCTAGTTGCTCCGCGACATGCGGAATCCTCCCAGACCAGGGCTCGAACCCGCGTCCCCTGCATTAGCAGGCAGATTCTCAACCACTGCGCCACCAGGGAAGCCCTACATTGAATTTTTAATTATGACTTTGCTAAAAATAATTATTTATTCTAGGACTGCATAGATGGCCACTCACTTGCCTGTGTGCAGAGCCCATTCTGGCCACAACATGTAAGAACAACAGTAAAGTGGAAGTGGAAACCTGCTTCAGTAGCTTCTATCAGTTGCTCCAGGTCACTATTCACCTTTGTGAATTTTGGAAAGTTTGATCTGCTTCCCATCTTGATTAGATGTGGAGGCCTTGGGATTGTCTTGGCATATCTACACAGGTCCGCTATCTAGGTCTTTCACTGCCAAGCCCCAGTGGACTTCGTGTGTGACTAGAACTGTGCTCTTTTTAACACAAGGCAAAGAGAAATGAACCACAAAGAGTGGAAGGCTCTAAAACAGTAAAATAAACATTTGTGAATACACAAAATAAATATACTATACATCTTTATAAGTTAGATACACAACCTGGGATGTAACACTGTTGTTTGGAAGGGGGTGTGAGATAACAAGCTGTAAAATTTTCTGCCCATCACCATTACAAAAAAAATGTGTTTCTATATACATATGTATATGTATGCATATCCTTCAGTAAAATCTAAATAATGGACATTTTGGATATCAAGTATCTAGAAGTGGCACAAAAGCTGTTGAATGTGGGAAAGAGTGAAGAGTATTTTAAGTGTGTATGTTTCATATTTTGATCCCCAAAGATTTAAAGTTTGTTTTTCCCCACTGTGAAATCAAGGGGTAAGAGCCACACATCTGGGTTTTCCTTGTAGCCGAACAATACATCGGTTGGATCTGGGTTCGTTTGGGCATCCCGGAGGCCCGAACAGCATCCCACATTCTCAAGCCCCCTGGAATTCAGAGTCTCTGTGGACACCGGCTGTGTAAACAGGAGGCTCAGCCCGAGTGGCACTTGTGGCCTTCTACCCACAGAGGGTCAGTGTTTAGCAAAACTCTATAATTTTAGCTTTCAAATCCCCAAGCCCCCAATTTTGTAACCTTTCTTAGCTTTTTACTGAAATTTCTTCCCTAAGGGAGGGAAGGAGAGAGAAGAGAGTTTCCTACTTCATTCTCAGGTTTTCAAGCATGTTATTAACGTGACCAGCAACTCTCTGAAGGCCGCACAGAAGCCACGCGCTGCTGTTTCAGAGAACTATGGGGGAATTCTTCTGGGGGATTTATTGTTTCTGAGAAGGAACTTTTTTTGGATCTTATTTCCCCGACCAGGGATGGAACCTATACCCCCATAGTGGTAGCCCGGAGTCTTAACCACCAGACCATCAGGGAAGTCCCAGAAGGAATTTTAATTTGTAAACACTTTGCCTTTGGGGGCCCATTTTCCAGGATACCCTTTACAATCATATTTTCTAAGTGATCTGAGGGTTTCTGAACTGAATTCTGTCTTGTCTCCTTCATTTCCTCTGGGATAAGCTTGCTGTGTGATTGCAACATCCTGCAATCTCAGGAGCTTTGTACTTATAACTGGAACTGGATAAGCCTGTCTCATATTAAGTGCTTAATAAATGTTGGATGAACTTAATTACATTAAGAAATAGAATTGAATATTACCAGAGAAGGTTTTAACCTGATATGACCTTGGTTAAGATGCTTTATTGCTTTGGACCACCTTCTCTCATAAATGATATGAGGAGTTTGAAACAAACAGTCTCTAAAATTCCTTCCATTTTTAAAACTATTTTATTATGCATTGGTAAATTGCAAAAGGTAATTTAAAAATACATAGACGTTACCTATATAGAAACATATTGCACTGCATCCTAAACTTTGACTGACTGTTAGCTTTTATTTATGCTATATAAATATAGCCTAGGGTTTCTGGTTTTTTTTCTTACACGATGCAAAAATTAGTAGTTAAAACTGAAGATTCTATTACAACCATTTGTTTAGTCTACTTTTCCCAACTAGCTTGTTATGCATTTTGCTATATTTAGAAATTGACTAGTTGCGCTGAGGTCACATATATGAAGCAATATCCAAAGATTTAAAAAAGGAAGAATTCAAATAAAATATGATTACATAAAATGCCATGTTTTATTGAAAAATAGCTAATAAAATGAAAAGAGAAAGCTAAAACATGTACCCCTCTTAAGGCACAACTTGCTGGGTATCTTTATCTTAATGTGTCTGAACAATTACACTATTTTAAAAATCTTTGAGACTATTCCTTCTATTTTGTTTGTGAAGTTGTTTTCTTAGTGAAAAGCCATTTCCCCACAAAGTTATATTTTCAAATTTGTCTACCCAGTGTTTTCCAGAGCATGTTCCTTGTGGGATAATAGATGTTTTAAAATTTTTTAATGGAGTCTCTTGTGAAATAAGTTTGAGAAACATTGAATTAAATAAAATTGAACAGATCATGGCAGGTCTGTCTAAAGACTATGTAGTAATGTACATTATAAATATCCAACAGGGGGTAAATAGCAAGTGGTGATTTACAGACTTCACCATGAGCCTCTTAATGGAAAGAAATGTACACAATGGAAAATGCTACTGAGAAAATGTTTAAAAAAATTTTAATTTACAGAATTGTAATGGTTAAGAAATCTCACTACTTAAAAATACATTATTTTCCCTTCCGTAGCATGTGTATATTTGTGTAATATACACAGTGAACAGAATAATGGGTTTCTTTGTATCAGTGAAAATTAAGATGTTTCTCCCTTTTGATAGAAATTAATTTTTCAGGGAAACCTAAAATCTTCAGTATTTTGAAAAAAGCTAGCTATATATTGTATAAAACTTTTCCTTCTTTATGATCTCCTACAATCATGTCATGAAGTTTGTTCCAGCTGTTAGATTTATGATTTTGGCACTTAAATAATTTCTGCCCAATAAATGTTGACTTAAAACCAGTTCTGAGTCTCCTTTTAAAGTTTGCTTTGACTGTAGTCTTGACATGTTTCTGTATGTGTGACTTCACACATCTGGACACCAACATATTTCAATTTACGTTATTCAGTTTCTGGTCCAAGCCTAAGCTAAATGAAAACATTTATATTGCCTCCTTCATTAACAATCCTTCCAGGAAACTGTTTGGATTAAAATTTTTGTTTTACTCTTCTTTAAGGCCCCTTCCAAACTTTGATGTATGCATGTCAGACACCCCAGGTTAGTCTAGGTCTAGTACATGATTTTTGGTTTGCAAACCTAAGAGTCATATGAATTACCTAAAGAGGTGGTTAAAAATTTAAATTTCTGGGACTCTTCTTCTAGACATTTTGACTTATTTCATCTTGAATGTTATACACTCCCAGCCTGATTTTGATGCACTGCCAGACTTGAAAACCACTGTACTATATATTATATGATAAATATTTTAAATGATGCTAAGCTAGTGATCCAGTGGAATGTGTAAGAAGAAATGAAGATTAGATGTGGAATTTAAAATTGTTATAAACTCATCTGTATTATCTCATCAGAAGTTATAATATCTAGAATTAATTGCTGGCATATCTGCATCTTTTAATCAGACTCTCTCATATATATAACTTATAGCAATTACATGAATATAGAAGGATAGAAATTCTGTCTGATCCAGAATGCCAAGCCACCATTGCAATTGACTCATCTTAACCAGGTGTCAACATATAAAAGTACAAATAATTTTAAGCATTTTCCCTAACCATTATAGGAAAGTAGAGGCTAAACTTCTTTGGAAAGAAACATCCTTTGATGCATAGACTAGATTAGGACATCCTCTTTTTCATTTTTCTATAACCATTCTGTGTCTTAGTATCTTCTATAAACTGAGGCTAATAATAATATTTAACTCATAGGGTTGTTACTTAAATGAGTCGTATGTAACATTTAGAACAGTGTCTGGCACTTAGTAAGAATTCATAAAAATCACTATTATTTTATTGTCATTCCAGCAATCTCCTTTTCTCTAGTCAGAAGTAAGCCTAAATAAATTGCCATTCTGTTAGGGGTAATTCTTTCTGGCTTTTCCTACTCTGGGAACCAGACTCCTGAGTACAACTGTCAGAGATGATATTCTCCTTCTTGTATCTACCTAGAACAACATACTGTGATCATTTAACCTGGAAATCTATAAGAATTATAATTAATAGAAATGATCGGATATTTTTGAGGAAAAAATGTTTATAGTTTACTATGAAATGATATTAAAATTGAGCATCCAGTGCTTCCCTGGTGGCGCAATGGTTGGGAGTCCGCCTGCCGATGCAGGGGACGCGGGTTCGTGCCCCGGTCCGCGAGGATCCCACACGCCACGGAGCGGCTGGGCCCATGAGCCATGGCCGCTGAGCCTGCACGTCCTGAGCCTGTGCTCCGCAATGGGACGGGCAACAACAGTGAGAGGCCAGCGTACCGCAAAAAAAAAAAAAAAATTGAGCATCCATACTTATTTTCAAGTTTTTCACACAAGAAATTCATGCAAATCTCTTAATTTGTCAAGCCATTGTTTCTTCTTGAGCGCTATATGGATTTGTCTTCTTGTGTTATTCTTATCCTATCGATCTTCTTTATGTGGACCACTCATCATGGCTTCAAACAACATGTGTTCATGGCACATTTTGTTTGCTGTAGCTCAACTTTATTTTTCACACTGTTGGTTATGTGAAATATATTTACATGCTCTTATGTGGTCAGCAGTGAAAGACAATGTTTATTTTATGTAGCTACTTAGAAACTTGCTCCAGGTTCATTGTCAATAGAGTCTTAGTAATTGGGTCCTCCTGATCAGGAATTTACTTGTCGCACCAGGAATTACTTTACTTTCTATCTGAGGCATTCTGAAGACATCAGTGGAAGCCATGTCAACATATTGGGATCTTAAAAATGTGTGTGTGTTGGGGGGGTGTTTGTGTATGTGTGAGCATTTATGTGTGTGGAGTGGTGTTGGTTTGTTCCTTATTTCACTCAGACTCCAATAAGTAGGAACACAGATATCACAAAATTTCTTTATGCTTAACAACATCCAAATTTTGTCTTGGGTACATGTAGGCTATATTTGCATACATTGCTGATTCATCTTTTTTATCACATTTGTAAGTAGGTAAGATTTTAGTTCGCAGATCTGCATTTGTTTTATCTTGCACAACTCATGTTCTTATATTTATTTATTCAAAATATTTGCGTCACTATTGAATAAGACACACAAGGCACTGTTCTCACTGATCTCTTACTTTATTTTTATTTCTTTCTTTTTTTTTTTTAACATCTTTATTGGAGTATAATTGCTTTACAATAATGTGTTAGTTTCTGCCTTATAACAAAGTGAATTAGTTATACACACACATATGTTCCCATATCTCTTCCTTCTTGCATCTCCCTCCCTCCCATCCTCCCTATCTCACCCCTCTAGATGGTCACAAAGCACCGAGCTGATCTCCCTGTGCTATGCGGCTGCTTCCCACTAGCTATCTGTTTTACTTTTGGTAGTGTATATATGTCCATGCCACTGTCTCACTTTGTCCCAGCTTACCCTTCCCCCTCCCCGTGTCCTCAAGACCCATTCTCTAGTAGCTCTGCATCTTTATTCCCATCTTGCCCCTAGGTTCTTCTGACCATTTTTTTTTTTTTTAGATTCCATATATATGTGTTAGCATACGGTATTTGTTTTTCTCTTTCTGACTTACTTCACTCTGTATGACAGTCTCTAGGTCCATCCACCTCATTACAAATAACTCAGTTTCGTTCCTTTTTATGGCTGAGTAATATTCCATTGTATATATGTGCCACATCTTCTTTATCCATTCATCCGATTATGGACACTTAGGTTGCTTCCATGTCCTGGCTATTGTAAATAGAGCTGCAATGAACATTGTGGTACATGACTCTCAGTTTAGACATGAAGTTTCTAGTATGGTATTGTAATATGGGTTTGATTTGATTCTTGACATTACTTGGGCTTAATATGAGTGTGGTTCTAGGATAATTTGAAAATGCTTAATTAGTTACACAGGGATATGCTCTATTCTGTTCCACAGATTTATTTGTAAATTTTCATTCAAAAATTGAAGTATTATACTATTATCATCCAGATTTCTAGCTACCTAGTACCTTGTCTTCAGTAAGGTGCAGACTCTAGAATATAGGATTTTATTTATTGAAATCTGCCTCTTTAGGGGAGAGTCTTAAACATTCTGAAACTTATGTATTCTTTTCTCCTTTAAAGAGCACTTACAGAATTAATTAAATATTAGTATTAGGTGATAACCTACTCAAAATCCAAACTATGTGTTCAGAGAGGATTATGCCTTTTCACTCTTCTGAGAAAGACATTGCTTTATGTAAGTTAATGGGCCAACTTCATTCATTTGGAATGTTGAGGTTGAATACATTTTTAGCCTTTTTACCTAATAAGGTAAACCATTCATATTGGGTTTATTTAAACTAAACTTGGAGAATGATCACAGATGAGGTTCATGGTACCCGAGAAACTCTCAAACCACAAGAAAAGGCTTGTAATCATCAATAATATGTTACAAAATCCAAGATGAAATGTAATCAGGATATGTTTATCACTCCATAAGAAAAAATATGTAATACAGACTTCTAAATTGCAGTGTTTCATCAGATCTATCAACTGCCAAAGACTGCTTAAACTGTTTCTGTGACAGGACTGTGACTTAATTGCTCTTATGGTCAACTAGTTATGTAGTCAATTACTTTGGGGGGATGAAGCCGAAATTTGAACACAATTTTAAGACTAAGCTCTGAACTAATTTTTCCTCAGTAGAAAGGCCCACTGTCAGTGATGTCTGTCTTTTGACACTTTCTGGGACGCACCACATTTCAACAACTATTACTCCAAAATTTATTTTAAACAGGTGTGTCTAAGGTACATATTTCAGTGAATTACATCTTCTGACTAGGTAATCTTATATTGATGAAGAGTTCCCGTGACAAGATGTATGAACTAGCTCAGATGGTCTTCTTTATATATATTGATCAAATAATACTTATAATTTAATATTTAAAAAGATCTGAGGCCTATTTTCAAATGAAGAGAGGAATGTTATTTCTGCAAATAGGAGACTTTGGGAAGAAAAGCTTAGGAAATGATATCTAGGAATAAAATATGGAAATAATTATTTTCAATAGATTCATCAATTATGAGATTTCATTCATAGGCAGACACACAAGCTCACCTCAACACTGAGCATTTATAGATATAGTTAATTATGCACAGTGGATATCTCTGGTCTTGGTGAAGTAGGAGGCAGATTTCCTTTGAATAGAAGTAGAGATAATATGCCATTACTCCCCCTTCAAGGTCCATTCTTAAGGTCTTTCATACAAGTTCACACCTCTCTCCTTGTCCATGCCTCCTTGATCAATGGATCTATGGAGATTATGATATCTAGTAAGGCTGGAACATGTTGATATTGGAATGGGAGTTCTTTAATCAATAAAATATCCCCCAAAGTCCATTTTTGTTTTGACAAGTAGAAAAGTTTTTTTTGGGGTTCAAATAAGACTTCTAAATTCTTCAGTCAATTTTTGTGCCAAAGATTCTGAAGATGAGATTGTCCTATTAAACTCGTGAAGTGACTTTGTATTTATGAAGTGAAATATTCATAAGATATGTTCTTTAGATCCACTTTGATATTGGTGAGATGTTGCTACCCATATATTAATTCTTAAGCAAGTTATCCTCAGACAACCATTCAAATAGGCAGAGACCTTAATCTCTTTTTCTGAAGTCACCTTTTTCTCCATTTAAGGAAAAATTTAATTCTATTGTCTGACTGACCAGAAGCATGCGTTACCAATAGTCCATTGACAACGTGAGACTTTACTTACTGAAAAGCTGTTGCTTGACCAGCTTCTGCAACTGCTCTTTCAATTTGTCCACATATATTGTTTAAATGCTTGATTTAAATAGCCCCCATTATATATTTTTAATAACAGCTTTACTTAGATATAATTCACATAGCATAAAATTCATCTATTTAATGTGTACAGAGTGTGGCCAAAATGATAGAGTAGGAAGTCTCTGAGCTCACCTCCACTCACAGACACACCAAATTTACTGACTAGCTTCTTCAAAGGTTCACCAGTGTTTTAGCATGTAATAGTAGTTCGTTTCTTTTCACTCCTAAATAATATTACAGTATATGAATATACCACATTCTATTTATCCATTTATGAGTTGATAGACATTTGGGTTGTTTCTATTTTTTGGCTATTATGAATAACATTGCTATCAACATTTGTGTGCAAGTTTTTGTGTGGACATGTTTTCATTTCTCTTAAATACATACGCAGAAGTGAAATTGCTGGGTCATATGACAGCTCTACCCTTAACATTTTGAGAAATAACCAGTCTAATTTTCCAAATAAGCTGCATCATTGTGCATTTTTACCAGTACTAGATAAGGATTTAATTTCTGTACATCCTCATCAACACTTGTTTTTATCTTTTTTTAATTTCTCTTTTTAATTTTAATTTTAATTTTTTGTTGCTGTACGCGGGCCTCTCACTGCTGTGGCCTCTCCCATTGTGGAGCACAGGCTCCGGATGTGCAGGCTCAGCGGCCATGGCTCACGGGCCCAGCCGCTCTGCGGCATGTGGGATCTTCCCGGACCGGGGCACAAACCCGTGTCCCCTGCATCGGCAGGCGGACTCTCAACCACTGCGCCACCAGGGAAGCCCTCATTATGTTTCTGATTTGCATTTCCCTGATATATGAGGATGTCGATCATCCTTTCTTTTGCTTGTTGGTCCTTTGTCATCTTCTTTGGAGAAATATCTATTCAGATTCTTTTAATAGGGTTATTTCTATTATTAGTATTGAGTTATAGGAGTTTTTATATACTCTAAATATGAGTCCTTATCAGATATATTCTGTGTGCTGTCTTTAGTCTGAGTCTTGGAATAGAAAGACATGTGGGCCAGAGGGATAACAGTTGACACACAGCCATTGATAGCTAAAAACCATTAAAATTACCACTATAACCATTTCAGTGGGTAAAATGATCAGCATGTTTTATGACTGTTTTTGAGATGAGGAACTCTAACTGAAGGGTAGAAGCTAAAAACAGAAGATTGAAATCTTCTGTAAGTCAAAGCATAGCTATAAAGTTCATGTGAGAGCAAAGCATAAGATATGACTTCTAGGAATCATGTTTATATTTGCCATGAAATCACAAATATGATCAGATTTATATTGTGAATTTGGCAGTTTTTCTCACAAGAGAACTCATTATCTCTTTATGGCTCCCCATTTTCATATATATAATGCACCTCTACTTTTCAGCTGTTGCTAAAAACCCTAGATCTTATTGCCTTTAAGCCTATCTCTCCCAGGTCATTTCCTGTTCATTATCACCATTTCTCCATCAAAACTATTTGGACATACGTCTCATTAACTTAGGAAGTAAGTCACTTCTTTCTTTCTAAGAGTGTTAAAAGTCCAACAGGTATAGATATAGATATCTAATTTATGCTACTGGAGTAATGGGATAGTGTTACTGAGCCCAAGCTCATTCTGCTCGCCACACAACAGGCCAATAAATCGGGAGACAAGCTGTTGGAACAAGGAATAACGATTTTAATCGGAAAGCTAGCAGACTGAGAAGATGGCAGACTAGCATTTCCAAAAACCACCTTACCTCCGACCGACTTCGGGCTCCTTTTATGTACAAGAGGGGAAAGGGTCGGGGCCCACTGTGGCACTGACCAATGGCTGAGCGGGACCACTAAAGTCGCTGGTAGACAGTTACGCGCTTCTGGGGAGGGGCCCACTGTGGCGCCAGCCAATGGCTGAGCGGGGCTGCTGCAGCCCTCGCCTGCCTCGCAGCTACCACACCAGGAGCAGAAAGATGTGATACCAGAAAGAGGCCTGGTCTGAAGAAGTACCTAGCCATTTCAGCAACGCTGTCCTCCGGCTCGTGGTGGAGCGAGACCCGCAAGTGACGGAGACCGTGGTGGCCACGTGGAGGCGGTTGACGTGCCCGCCCCTGGGATCGCTCTCAGGACTGGGGTGGGTGTGGAGAGGTACGCCGTGGGCTCAGCCCGCCGCTGGCTTCACCGGTCAGCCAGTGAGTGAATGAATGAATGAATGAGGCGGCCCGGGGGGGCTGGTGTCCCCGGAGCAGAGCTCCCCCTTGTCCGCTTGCGCAGTGAGCGGGAGGGTGGGCGCGGGGACAGTCTGGTGGGCTAGGCGCAGCCCCCGCGAGCAAAGGAGAAGCGGAGCGGCCCCTGCTGCAACCGCGCGCGGACCACGCGCCAAAGAGGGAGGAGGGAAGGGCCCGCCAGGCTTCGGGTTCTGGCTGCTGCAAGAGGACTAGAGTCCTAAACCTTTATTCTCTGTCAAATAATATTTGCACACTAAAATTATGCTGCATAGTTGGCCATCATTTGCCTATGTGCAAAATTAATCCTGGCTAAGAAAGTAAAAGCAGTACTAAATAAATATAATGTAAAAGACAGAATCCACATTCTGCAACTGCAACAATTCCCCAATCATTTATTAATCAACAAATTCTACTTTTAATAATGTAAGGCATTGCATTAGATGAATACAACGTTAATTTAGAATTAAATTCCCTTTAATCTCATTCCATTTCATCCTATTGCAAGAATATAGACAGCACCCATTTTGGCTATGCCTACTTTGCAAATACACCAGTCAGAACATGAATGACTGTATGCCTACGTGTAGGCACACCACACTACCGTGTGGAGTTGTTTAAAATCACTTTACTTTTCAGTTTTGTATACCACGAAATAGCTCTCTGGGGTAATTATGTGTGACCCTCTAGAGTCCAACTATGAATAGGGCAAGAAATAGAAGTAACAGAAGAAATCTCACCTAAGCAGTGGGGAAAAATGTTCCCAAAGGACAGAAAAGATAACATAGGAATGATGAGGTGATGACTCAACTGTGTTCGACAGTTTGAAAAATAAATTTTATGAGGAAGCACAAAATAATGGGCATGTTTAGCTATGCAGAGAAGTTTGACATATATTAATCAGGTGTCTTGGCATTGGAAATTTGTGTACTAAAGGTTGCTTATCAAGTTCTGTTCCAGAGTTGTCCATATCCTATGGCTGGGTCCAGTTTTAGGGTAGCAGCACGATCCAGAAATCTTCATGTCAGTTTTTGAGACTCTTTTCAGTAGCTTTCATTTGAAAGCTCCATTGGCAGAGACCTACTTCGGATAAATTACTCTTATCAGCATAGTTTAAAGAAGTCCTTAAGTATTATTTTCATCATTAAGATATAAAAATACCTTTCCTTCAACATCATATAAGTACATTCCATTGCAACTTATCATTCTGCTGCTTTTAATAATTGTTTTCATGAAAAAAGTGTCTTTGGGAGAGCCCTTTAAAAACAGCCAGTATCACTAGAAGTTATAACTAAATCCCTTTTATTTTTTATAAACATCAGAACTAGTTGGATGTTTGAAACATTATGAACATCATGAACATCAAACAAGTTTGAATTTTGGCAGAGAGGTACTTTCTGGGTACCTTCTGGGTACTTTCTGGGTAGACAGAATGTTTACTGCATGTCTGTGAACACAGGCTTGCTAAAAAGCCTTCCCACAAAACCCATATCCTGCCCAAAAGGTTTACAGTTCCTTCTCTTTTGAAATTCTGGTGGAGTCAGCAGCTAATCGGGTTTAAATAATACTTTTTAATAAAGTTACTCGTCAGTGGCTGAGAATTCAGACGCACAGGTATGTTCTTGAGTAAGAATTTGACTTTAATTAAAGTCAAATTATATTTGTAACCAAAATATAATTTGGTTACACATCAGTTTTATAAGTAATAATATATTTTTGAAAATGTTCAGAACAACTTTATAATCGTTTGTTAAATTCCTGAGGTAAATCTCCCACAGCTTATCTCCATATGGAGAAGAGATATGCCTTTCATTCAATAACTGATTTAGCCCCTTTATGTTCACAGGCTAAATCCCATCTTTTAATATGGATAAGAATATTCCCAGCCCCAGATCCTATCAGGATATGCAACTTTGAACCGCTACTATCCAGATATAACCTAGCAAAGAAATGTTTCCCCGATCTAACAATCTAAGGAAATTGTTAGTTGTGCTTGCTTGTGATTATTTGTGAGATGCTGTAGAAATAGAAAAGTACAAGCTTTAACTACGTTGAATCAATCTTAGTTAAAATGAAAAGAAGCCACAAATGACAATGGTATTATTTTAAAGTACTTTACCAGTCATTACTGTTTTATGTAAAGGGGAGGGAGAAAATGGGGGAATATTTTCACACTAGTGTCCATAAGAACATTAACCAGCTGGTGCAAAAGTATTCTTTTTTTAAATAAACTTTTTGTGTTATAATAGTTTTTTATTTACAGAAAAGTTGGAAAGACAGTGCAGAGAGTTTCTCTATATCCTTCACACACCCAGTTTCCCTGTTATTAATGTGTTGCATTACTATGGTACATTTGTCACACTAAGAAGCCATCACTGGTACATTACTTTTAACTGAACTCATTTTATTCCCATTTGATCTTAGCCAAAAGTCTGCGGAGCTCTCCACATTTTATTCAGAGTTCACTAGTTTTTTCCTATGTCTTTTATGTTCCAGGATACAATCCAGGACGTTATATTTAGTTGTCATGTCTCCTTAGCCTTCTCTGTTTTGTGACAGGGTCTCCGTCTTTGCTTATTTTTGATGACTTTCTTTTGACAAAAGCTCTTCAGGTATTTTGTCTCTTGCTGGATGCTTTTCTCATGATTAAACGGGGGTTGTGCATTTTGGGGAGGGTAACCACAGAGATGAACTTCCATTCTCATGACATCACATTGGTGCATGTTGGGGATACATGACTTATCACTGGGGTGAGGTTGACCTTCATCACCTGGCTAAGGCGGTGTTTGCCAGGATTCTTTACTGCCAAATAGAAAAATAACATCTTATTCATAATGTTAATCTACACATGTGCTGTGTAGCAGATATTTGTCACTCTGTTTGGCTGCCTCATTCTTTGAACCTCTTTCCTATAATAAGAAATTTCTCACCTTGTAAGTTCTTGCTTTGATGGGGCACAAGGCTGAAATGCGCAGCCTTCTTGCAGTAAAAGTGAGGAACTCTTGCTGTAGCAATCACAGGCATTACATCTCTAGAGAGGCAGATGCCATGTGGAACCCACTCTAGTGAGGAGATGGCAGAGACACCTAGTTTTAGAGGCAGCATGACACCTTGCTTATTTGTCAAAAAGGGGTAGAATACTGGTCTTGGCTTTGTCTGAAAGACCAAGAAACTCATTCTAATGGATTCTTTCTAACCACAGCAAAGAGTTCTTCCACAGTGTATTACTACTTATTTTTTAACAATAGGAAAGTCCTGAAGTTTACAAATAATTTATAGTATAATAAAAAGTAAGTCAGAGCAAAGTCAAAGCTGGACTCATGATTGTGTTGTTCTTATGCCCTTGATTCCATTATCTTCCTTGAGTGATAGAGGGAAGTTGTATCTGATACACATGGGTGTATGTTGTGCAAGCATTATCTGGTATGAATCAAAGTGAGAAATATTTGAACATTTCTGGGCTGTTACACCCTCCTTTATGTGTTTAAAATCCAGTTTTTCAAATAGGCATTTATACCTTTGGACTATATCATATTCGATCATTATCATATCATCTTTACCAAATAATGCTTCAACTTCTATGGCCTTCCAGTTTTTATGAAAAGTTACTCTAAGAATTAGACATATAATTTCCACTTTGACATTTTCTATGTTCTACAACCTTTTTAATGATATAAATACCTCGTTTGTACCTATATAATAAACAATTAAGAATAATCAAATTTGGTTTTCCCTAAATATTTGATACAGTTTTTTGCCTCTAATCAAGGGAAATTTTTAAATTATTTTGACATAATTATAGATATACAGGAAGGTGCAAGTAAATGTACAGGACGGTCTCTGCACTTTTCCCCTTAGATTCCCCCAAAGTTAACATATTGTATAACTATAGTATGGTAAGAATACCAAGAAATTGACATTGGTACAACCCACAGAGCTTGTTCGGATTTCTCCAATTATGCATGCTATCATTTGTGTTTATATGTATGTATATGTGTATTGAAGTAAAATTATTAACATTTTAAAGTTTCTCTTTGCTTTACTGAATTGATTATGCTAAGTGATAAACTCCAAAATCTCAGCAGCTTAATGTGATAAGAATTATTTCTCATTCACACAAATGATGCTGTAGGTCACCTGTGTGGTTGTAGGTCACCTATGTGGTCATTTGAAAACTCAGGCTCCTTCTAGCTTGCTGGTCCATCCTCTCTTAAGTCCTACAGTAGGGTCCATTCATCTTGCAGATGGGGAAAGGCCAGGCATGGAAGTGTTGCACATCTCTGTGGCCCAAATTTCACTGGTCGGGACTCAGTCATCTGACTCCTCTCAGGGCAAGGGTGGGTGGGAAACATACTGTAGCTGTATGTTCAGCAGGAAAAGGAAAAAGGTGTTGGTTTCTACTACATTTGGTTCCTTGAGGTTAAGGACCAGGTTTTATGTGTTATCATGTCTTGTTGAAAGTATTGGTTACTGTTTTCAGTATCATTTTCTCTTAATCTGTTTTCAAATTTTCTTTATAAATTTAGTTATCTTAAATTCTCTGTATCTACTTTATCATTTTTTTTGGCAAAGGAATGGGAAATGAATAAACTCAGTAAGCTCTAAAGGAGTTAAATAAGTTTTGCAGCATTTCAATTGCAAAAGTCGATTTTTTTTTATTTTTCAAATTCTTTTCTTCCTCGTTCTCCGATATGCTAAAAATTAATAATGAAAATTTATACTGTGACTACATGATAAAAAATATTTGGATTAAAAATAAAAACTTTGATCAATGATCCATATATTAGACTACGTAAGAGCCAAATAAAACATTAGAAATATAAAAATAATTTTACTTCTTTTCATAGAAGATTTTATCACAGTAGTTTACATGCAGAATATGGATCATAATAAGAAAAAAGTCATTTTCTATTAATTTTTATGAGGGTTATTTTATTTACATAGATTATCTGAAAGTTTCTTTCTAGCTTTGCTGTTCACAGTAATATTGAAAATAGAAGTCTTACAGTATTTCATTGTTAGCAGTAGTAGTTCTATAACCTAATTCCACTGAACTCTGCAACTCTATGAGTTCAATGAGTCTATCTTTTATCTTTAGGTACATAAACTCTGATGGAGATAATGTAATTGAGCCTCCTTGCAAATCTGCAAAAGGGATTTTACAAGCCCTAATGATTGCAGCATGCTGCGGTGAACGACTGAGCTTAATCGTAAGAAAGTGGCCACTTTCCCAACTGTAATTCTTCCAGGAAACTCTCATAATAAAGGAGATAAGAACTTAATTTAAAAAATCATTGTTCCAGGGCTTCCCTGGTGGCGCAGTGGTTGAGAGTCCACCTGCCGATGCAGGGAACACGGGTTCGTGCCCCGATCCGGGAAGATCCCACATGCCGCGGAGCGGCTGGGTCCGTGAGCCATGGCCGCTGAGCCTGGGCGTCCGGAGCCTGTGGTCCGCAACGGGAGAGGCCACAACAGTGAGAGGCCCGCGTACCGCAAAAAAAAAAAAAAAAAAAAAAAAAAAAATCATTGTTCCATGGAAAGTCCTTAAATAAACATGAAAGTCAGTTCTGCTCTTTAGCAACTTTTGATTCTCAAATCATTATTTCCCCTGTGTGGTATTATGGTCTTTGTTGTTTGAGTTATTAAGAGATTAAGGCACAAGTCTAAGTATCTAGAAATCAGAGAATAGATGGAAAACGTGGCATGTTTATAGAAGCATTTCCATCTGAAATTTTATATCAGTTGTGGATTTGTCAAATATATTGAAGGAATACTGAAAAGAAACCCTAAGTTTAATTGTGAAAATCTTTCCGCAGTAGTGTATCTATGTAAATAAGAGGAAGACTCGATGATCTATCTCTGGTAAGAGTAACGTCTTGACTATGTATGATGTAAACCCTGAATCCCTGAAGCACATCAGGCTTTCCTGTTCCTTCCCAGACACTTAACATTCCTTTTCTTTTTCCCTTTCATCCTTTTCTGGCATGACAAATACAGATGTGAATATGGAAATCATCTATGGAGTTTTAAGGGACAAGCAATTCTAGCTGTTTTTCAGAGCAAAAAAATTTCCCACCCAATTTTTCTATACTTTAGTACTTTACAAGTTTTATTAACATTTATTAATATTCTTCAACCTATTTTCCATTTTCATGCCAGAAGCTTGTTCTCAAGGATGCTTTAAAGAAAACTTAAGCAGTTTTCTTCCAGATATATGACATCAATTTGCTGTGAGTTAATTTTTAACTAGTAGCTGACAATGGGTATTATGCTATGAAACTGTCATCTGGTCATTTGTCTGTCTTGAGCTATGGGATATATAAATCTTGAAGTATGAGAAGTTGCATCCTGCTATTTGAGTGAAAGACTAAAGTTGCAGAACGAGAAGATGGTATTTTATCTTTCGTGTGGACATTTTTGATTTTGTGACCTAACTGGGGTGAATTTTACCTTCCTGTTTTGATTCCTCTCCTGGGCCAGATGTCTGCTTCCCATGTTGGCTGATGTGTGTTCAGTGGTTCCAGACTGCTGTTCATTTGAGCCAAGAACAAAATAATTAAGATGAGAAATCTTGTTTAAAAACAGCATATATAATAAAACCAAATACTAAAAATGTTTGGAATGTTTTCAATATCTAAGACCATGACAACCCTGCTTTGGGCAGGTAATAATTCATTAGTTATGGTTCCCAGTACAATAGGTGAAAATACTATTGGTTTGTTTAGCATTTCTTTGGCTGTTAATACAGTTGGCTGTTTGTATTTTTTCCTTTGTGTACTGACTGTTCTTGTCCTGTTCCTTTTTTATGCTACATGTTGAAACCTTGTTAATTTATGAGTAGAAGAAAAGAGATTTAAATTATTTTTCTTTCATTCACATGGCCATACCCGATTATTTTTCACTGTGGAAACTAGTCTCCTTTAGGACACAGTGTTCTGAACGGAAAACTCAAGAAGGGAAGAACGTATTTGTGACATTTTGACCAGGAACAAATCACTACATTTAAAAGAGCATGCATTACAATAGAAAGGGGTGGATATTGGCTGATGTGTTGGTGTCATAGTTGCATTTAGTTCTGTAGGCCTGTCTTCTCTGCCTCACGCATTGCTTCACTTGTCCCCTAGCCTCTGCCAATGTGGGACCACCCAAGCTCCTGAATGCAGCTCTTTCTGTAGGACCTTAAGTAAAGCCCAAATTGCAGGGTAGGAGGCCTTTAGCTTGCTGTTTGAGGCATGAATAATTTCTCTGCCATCTCTTTCACGTCACTCAAGTTACCACGTGGAATGCCATTTTGGGTAGGTTGGAAATGGTTCTGGGCTCGTATCATAAAAAGACCCAGACATTTTTTGTGTACTTTGTGATGGCAGAGAGAAAATAAGGAAAGGATTCAGGGTTTGACCTAGAAATCCCATCCAAATTGGTTGGGGCTTCGGGTTTCCTGAGTTGTCATGTCTGGGGGAACCTTGCAAATGGGTTGGTAATGAGGCATTTTGAGGGCTGTTGATTTAGGAGACGGATAAAGTTGTCTTGGGTACGTGGCATCCCATCTGCTTTTGCATTCTATCTTGCATTTAAAACATGAACCTAGTATTGTGTGGTTATTGACATTTAGCTATATTATTAATTCTCATAGAAGAGGGTCTAGGAGAAATTTTAGAACCATGTCTTAATCATGAAAAATATGATTATTATATTTTCCTGAGGAATATCCACTTTTTTGACTGAACTGTGTCCACAAGGTTTTCAATATTTGTCTGATTCCTTGTTTGCCAGTGACTGGTAGAGGGCTTTAAAGCTGTATTCATAACAATAAAGGGCTTTAAAGAGGGCTTTAAAACTGTATTCATAACAATAAAAGGCAGCTATTATGTTGCAGTAGAAAGTTGTCAAAGAGGCATTAGAAACTTGCTTGCTTCTTGTGCAGCCTCAGGGCAGTTACTTGTCGCCTCCAAATCAGTGTCTTCCTATATAAAGAGGAGATGCATTATCTGTAATATCTAACTCACAAGGCTATGATCAGAATCAAATAAAAGACTGAATGTTAAAATGCTAGGTAAAATATCATATGAATGCAAGTTCCTATTATCAACTGATAAATAACATGCTATGAGTTAGAAACTTCTATAAATATCTCCTAATGGAATGACCATTTGGACAAAAGTTACGGGAGACACCAAAAGATCATGTAGTGTGTGTTTGTTTTTAATGTGTGTTTGCATGGGTGAAGTACATATTTTCCCTCTTGGATTATTTTATCTATCATTTACTCTTATAATAAAAAAAAATCATTTCAAATTTGTTTCCTGAAAACGTTTTTACTTTTTTGAGATGACAAACCCACTGATTTAAATTCTTTTAAAGCTTGAAATGATCAACGCTATTTTCCTAAAATAAAAAAATGTTGGAAATAAAATATATCTATGCATATATATACCTACCTATCTATATGTATATACGCACATGTACAGAAGCTGAATTACCAAATATGGCAGGTAATCTAAATGGCTAGAATAAGAAGTACATTCTTCAGTCTTGGTTCATGCACTGTGGCCACAAAACATTCAGTCTTAATGTCAGTATCTTATTCAGCATTCCATTTGAAGGAAATTACTTTATGTTTTGGTCTGGCACAACTGGGCCCGATTCTAAATGACTGAAGGATTAAACTAAAATTAGGAGGAAATATCTAAGTTTCAATTTCTCTTTAAAGGTGTCAGATGGCTTAATATTAGTGTTACAATTCTGTTTCAGTTTGTTTTACCTATGTTTTCTTTGTAGAAAATGTTTCACAATATACTAATACTGAAACATAGAATATGACATTTCTCCTTCAAGAATCTCAAAGTTGGCTGTTGTACCAACTAATTTACCACATGTAGCCAAGAAACACAGTGTTTCATATTTTACAGATTGAGAAACCAGTGCACAGGCAAGCATTAAAATAAGTGAGTAGGAGGTTAATGTTACTGATTTTACAAACTCAGAGGTGAGATCATCAGTGAACTAAAAAAGAAAAGAAAAGGTTAATGTACCCAGCTGATGCTAAAACAGTCAGATGATCAGGTCACTTGGGCCAAAATACCTGATCAGTTCAGTAAATAAAAAAGTTTAACCATTTTGACTGCATTTCCATCAAGAGGGTCCCAAATCTTCATAGACTTAATTTCCTACTGTTTGTAACAGCTCTGAATTCCTAAATGTAAGAATTTGCCTTTGAATAAAGTAGGTAATTGATTATCCTTTTAAAACATCACATATTAACTAAGCTGCTTCTTCCAGTTGAAATACCCTTCCTTTCTCACAACTTCCAGTTGAAAACTAGCTCACTCTTCAAGTGCCACCACACATGCCCCAGAACCCCCAACACAATATTATCTTGCTGTCTTTGAAATCTACCCCTTCATAGCCCATAACATGTACCTTCATCATAATAATTTAAATATTGCTTTCACAATTACTCTTCCCTCTATACTAAGTTCTTGTTGGCAAAGACTCTATATTCATCATTCCTGTATCCTTCAATACAATATATGCTCCAGGCTGATACTGCATATATTGTTTGGCAGATATATTTTAACTTGTACTGAAATATGAAGAATTTATATCTCAGATATACCCCCAAAGCTCCAGGTTTATATTCACATGTATACCATTTAATTTATGATGTAAATGGATAAGACAGAGGAAGGAGCAAAATCCCAAAGTACACTTGCCAGCTAGGTCCAGAGTTATAAAGAACTTTTCTGAATTCCAGAAGCTTCTTCTCACATCTCATTGGTCACCTCAAACTGCAATTGGTGTTGGGAAATTTATATCTCTAACCAGGTACGTTGATCACCTTGACAATATAGGGGAGAGTAAAGCAACTAGCAGACTCTAACAGAAACACAAAAGTAAAAGAACCTACAGGAGAGCCTATGTGTAAAGTCCAAGATCAATTCAAGCTCAACATGTCCCAAATCCAGCTTCCTCTCCTCCTATACCCACTCCTTTTGCTGTGGATCCATCTCTATGAATAATATAGTCAATAATCCTGTCAATCACCCAAACCAGAAATGCTAGAAACATCCCAGATCCCAATCTCTCGTGCAAACCCTGAGTTAATTCATTTACTGCAGCTTCAGTTTCTCTATCTCTCATATCTGTCCCTACTCACAGTATCCTAGAGAGATTTCTTGATGTTCAGGTAGTAGTCATTTTTATCACCTTCTCCGCTTTTATATCTGCCCTATCTCCCCTTACCCCACTACAACCACCATCACCACCACTCACCCTCTCCCACCCAGTCTTTGCTCGTTCCGGCCCAGTAACTCTCCATTTTCATCTGGATTTCAGAGAATCTGGCGCCACCTTTTATTTTAAAGATAAAGCACATGACCAATCAGCACCTACTATCCTGAATGCAGAGACTGGTTCCCAGATGGTCACGTAACCTTAGCCAGTATAAACACTGAAAATCTATGGACTTTCTCTGTGAATTCTGAGACAGTGACGCTCTTTTCTGTGTGATACTAATACAGAAGCGTGTGGAACTGAGACATGAAGGAAGCCGTTTGGGGATCATAAATATTTGCCTGTGATGAAGCCTACACCAGGAAGTGTAGAAGGAAGAGGCAGAACAAAATCAGGTCCTGATGTCACTGTTGGGCCACTGGATTCACCTCTACCTGGGCCAGCTCAGTCTTTGAATCTTTTAGGAATGGAAGATATTAAATTCTATGTATTGAATAAGCAAGTTTGAACTGGATTTTCTGTTTCTGGCAACCAAAAGCTTCTTCTTGATTTAGTCCAGCAATTTCTTGTTTAATTGGAAGAGGAAAGTATGTAGTATATTGAGAAGTCTGTAAACTATGGTTATCTATTTGGTGCCTTTGAAAATGAAGGCCAGATTTTGATATAATTGTTGCTCTGGAACATTTAAAATAGGAAGGGTGGTATACTCTAGTGTTCTGCTTATCAGGGGACGGCCACATAAGAAGGGTGGCCGTTAGTCCTAGTTGACCTAAGATAGTCCCCAGTTTATGCCTCTTGAAAAAGCATAATTATTAATAGCTCCACACTTCATAATCAAGTGTCCCAGTTTGGACAATAAATTAAGTGATCACCGTACTAATAAGGTATCCAAGGCTCAAATAATCGTTTAGTTTGGGTACCAATTACCAAACACATAACAATAATCATCTCTGATTAAAGAGAGTGAGAAGATGTTTACCTGGAAGAAGTGTATATGAACCTCTAAATAGTGTTTCTGGCCGCCCCAGCTGTCTCAGCATTCAGCAGTCTTCACACCATTGACCCAGTAGATCACCCCAGCAAAATGAAGGAGGAACGCATGACTTGAAAGCATCACCACCCCCCTAGTAAAGTAGTTCAGAGGGTTGATAGTAAATTATCTTCCTGCCAATCAATGTTACTAGAGTGGTTTTCAAGCATTTTAAGTCTTTTTGTTTGTTTTTAATGCCTTAGAACCTTAACTTCTTTTTATTTTTTTCCTCTTTTTAAAAATTTTACAGTTATTTACTGTTGCTATTTGCAATAAGTTGGATGGACCTAGAGGGTATTATGCTTAGTGAAATAAGTCAGACAGAGAAAGACAAATAGAATCTTAGTTTCTGATGTAATATTGGGCTGTACCTAGATATTTAGAGTACAGTAAAGTGCCCGTCATCATTATGCTTTTCTTTTCTTGTTTTTTAAATCAATTTTCTTTGCCCATGTGATCTAGTTGATAAAGCCATAGAATAAGAGTTAAGTGAACATAGGTTCACTGTCCCCATTGTTTAGAAGAGTGACAGGAACCTAATGGCAACACACAATGACTGTTTGTTGAATGGATGAATAGTGCCTGTGGGCATAATTTATAACACCTTAATCCAAGGCCATATAGCCTCTCTGACTTTAGTTTCCTCATCTACAAAATGGAATTAAAAATACCTACTCTATCTACCTCACAAATTTGTTAAGAGGATCAAATGAGTTGTGTGAAAAGCTAGCAAAGATATAAAATTATATACAAATGCGAAATTTAATTAAATACCAAAAAATGTAAATGTTACAAAACATTTAAAATTCTATCCAAGGAATAGATACACCTAAATTTGAATTACCTTACAGCGCTGTGCTGCTTCCATTGATCTTATCATAACTATTCTTTATTTCTTCCAATTTTAAAGCACGTTGAAACAGATCAAATCATTCATCAGAAAAATCAGAATATATATATCAGAAACATTCCATGGAACAATAAATTGAAAAACTCATGATCATTACTGTAACTGAAGTTTACATCTTATGAATTCTCAAACTTGGCAATGATTAGCAGAGTTCTATTTTCCTTAGGTGTCATAAACAGAAATCTTGATTTGTCACTAACTCAAGCATTTCATAAGATGTTAGAAAAAGAACTTATGAAGCCTTTTAGAAAAAATACTTCAGCATATAGGAAGCACAAACACATTAACAAACCACAGTCATTCTGCTTATACTTTTGGATTAAAACCAAATACAAGGTTTCTAGTGGTCAGATACTTCACTTCAAATTCCCTTTCCGAGGTCCTAAATTTTATAAAAAATTTCAAACAAAAATAACATAGTATATTTATAGAACCAGAACACATGTTAACATTAAATTAAAAAATTATTAGTAGTAGTCCAGCTTTGCTAAATTTCACCAGCCTCATAGGCAAATGCAAACCTCTCACAGGGTGACTTACTTGTGGTTACCTCTTACTCTACGCCCAACCAAGCTCTTAGAGCCATGTTTGAACCTCTTGCTAACCAAACACCCTTGAGGAATTGGTTTAACAACAGGCAAAGAATTTCTGTAGACCACCCAGGTCCCAGTCAAAGCAATATAGGCAGTTGGCCAATACAGGCACTTTCCTCAGGCTGGGAAAAGAAACAGCCCATAGGATTAAGCTGGGCAGGGGGCACGAGCAGCTGGGACTCATGGAATTTGGATGAATCAAAAAGCACGAGCAGGGCTTCCCTGGTGGCGCGGTGGTTGAGAGTCCGCCTGCCGATGAAGGGGACGCGGGTTCGTGCCCCGGTCCGGGAAGATCCCACATGCCGCGGAGCAGCTGGGCCCGTGAGCCATGGCCGCTGAGCCTGCGCGTCCGGAGCCTGTGCTCCGCGATGGGAGAGGCCACAACAGTGACAGGCCCACGTACCACCAAAAAAAAAAAAAAAAAAAAAAAGCACGAGCAAAGACTCCCTGAGAGAGTGAAGCACCTGGGGAAGGGCTAAGGACAAGATGTCTCTGTTCGTCCACTGTCCCCAGCCCTTGGTCATTTTACATTAGTGAGAATGGGAAAATGAAAGAAGATGTGAAAAGTAAGAGTGGTTCAGTGACTGTCAGGGCTTGAATAGAAGCAGAAATAAACGGCTCTGGTTGCAGAAAGATTAGTCATGATGGAAATGTAAAGACATTTTTATCAAGTGCTTAAACTGAGTACCTGACTGGAAACCAACGACTAAATTCTTAGTAATTAGAAGATTTATTCATTTGATCCAATAATCAATGTGCATAATTTTGATAAAAATAATTTCACCTCTGCTTAAAATGGGAACGACTAATCTCATGTGCCATTACAATGGTAGACTGTATTAAAGCCCTGTACAAATCTTCCACATCCAAGAGTGGCTCTGCTCATTTACTGGATAGGTGTTAACTTAAGAGGGCCAGAGGCTAGACTGAGGTTGGACCCTGCATATTGGGGCTGGAGCCCGGGTTGTGGTTTAAATTTCCAGGGGAGCCATCAACACCTCTTTCTGTGGCCAGAAATGTAATTTAACCATTAAAAACACATTTGACCCATCTACAATATTAAAGCAAATAATTTGCATTTCTCTACCTTATGAGAGAACGATTCTGTTTACGTTCCATTGCATGCAGGAGCATAATTTGCTGGTTTGAAAGAGTATGATGCAGACAATTTTCTAGCAATTTTCTTTGTTTCTTTTTACAACATTGTAAAAAGGTCCAACTCCAGAAATACCACCCAAAGAACCCATGAGTTCTCACAGAGTGGCTGTGTAGCAAGAAGTGAAGAGTAACAAACAACCTACTCATCAGAAACAGGAAGGGAGATGGGCTGTGGTACCCAAATGAACGTACAGCTGGGCAGGCCTCTGAGGGCCAGTGGGTGATCTGGAGGAAGATGGAGCAGGCAGGCAGTTAGCAGGACCCAGTGGGGTGGGGTTCACTCTTTAATAGTTGTTTTGTGGACATTATATGTGCAGACTGGTGGAACAGGTGTGCTCTGTGGGAATCTGGTTATTTTATTGGTCAAGAAAATGGGTTCCATGAACAAATAGTTCTTGTATTATTTGAATTTAAAGTGTAATTGTTCGGTGCCAAGATAGGAATTCTGTGGATCTTTACTATTTTATGTATCAAATTTGATTATGTTTTATAGGATCAGAGTATGTAATTTTATTGACATAAGTTAAGAAAAGGAGCTAAACAGGTTTGCCCATTTTGTCCCCCCAAAAGCAAAAGATGTGGAGAACCTAGAGGAATCTGTTATTTCCCTCAATCTCCTAAAAGTAGTGTTTTAAAAGTCCCTTAGACATTGATCAGAACCATGTGGTAAGCGATTGGAGTCTTAGCTCGCTGCCCCAGTTCGCTGTCACATACACAGTGGAGGATGTGAGTGCTGAAGCCTCTTAAGGGGTTCATTGTCAGTTTCTCTAAAGGAAGTTACACATGTGCATCAATGGGAGAACAATTAGGCCTTTAATTCCATAAAGGATCCATTCCACACAGAATCAATAATGTAGGCATTGTTCAAGATCTCTCTTCTATTGAGCAGGATTTTTATTTTCCCATTCTGTGAAGTATATCATTATACAGCATTTGATATTTTAATTAGTTCTTCAGACTATGTTCAGGGAGTTTCTGATGTTTCATTTAGAAATACCAGATATTTACTATAAGCGACTATGGAAGACTGTGGATGACTATTGAAGTGGAAACAGAATTCTTTTTTCAGGGAAAAGAATAAGCATTTTCTCAATAAAATGTAATAATCAAAAGCAGAATTTAAAGCCTTAGTAGAATGGAAATAATTTCATACAAGACAAATCGTTTATTTGGATTATACAAAATTCCAAGTAAAATAGGTTAACTATAATCTTTTCATATCCATTTTAGACCTTTTTTGGTGAGTGCAAATGGTCACTAGATGATTTTTGACCAAATAAAAATAGATTTGTTTCACTTTTTTTAGCAAAATATAACTGAAGCAAGGTAAATATATATTATTTTAAGCAACTTTTAATATTGAATTCTGTAGGGTCATAGCTCTTTTTTCCTAAGTGTATACTTTATTATATTCTTTGAACTTCCTCTGACATGCACATATAATTCAGTCACTCCTGCTATGTAAGTCTATGTCACATTTTGCATGAGCAGAGTAATGGAAATGTCTTGTTGCCAGTGTACAAGGACTTTCTAATCATATACTGCCAGGTTACAGGGAGTGCTATATACAGGTCTCAAAATCCACAGGGAAATTGATTTAAGAGTGACTGACATACTGAATATCTGTCAGGTAGCATCACTCTGGCTAGCACATTCAGTTTGACACATGGGATCTGAAGGAGGCAGAGCAGTACAGGTACTAGAACCTGGGCTTGAAGTCAAAGACTTCAGAGAAGATTACTCAGGAATACACACTTAGTTGCTCACCAGCTGTCTTAATTGGATTAGTTGCTTAACCTCTTGTTCTTATTTTCTTAATTTGCAATGGGGATAATAATGTTTCCTGAATGATTGTTGTAAGCCTTAAATAAAATAAGCTGTTTAAGACATATAGGCTAAACAATAAATCTTATTTCCTTACACATTTTCTATACCATTTAGCTACAAACATAGCATAAAACAATGCTCTTTTTTTGGATGTATAGTTGATGTACAATATTATATAACTTACAGGTGTACAGTATAGGGATTCACTATTTTAAAAGTTATATTCCATTTATAGTTATTATAAAATATTAGCTGTATTTCTCTTACTGTACAATATATCCTTGTAGCTTATTTTATACCTAATAGTTTTTGCTCCCTTATTCCCTAACCCCTCTATTACCCCTTCCCCCTTCCCTGTCCCCACTGGTAACCTCTAGTTTGTTCTCTATATCTGGGAGTCTGCTTCTTTTCTGTTATATTCACTAGTTTGCTGTATTTTTTAGAGTCCACATATAAGTGATATCATTCAGTATTTGTCTGTCTTTGTCTGGATTTCATTTAGCATAATACCCTCCCAGTCTGTCCATGTTGCTGCAAATGGAAAAATTTCATTCTTTTTTATGGTTGAGTAGTATTTCATTGTATATATATATATATCACAGCTTCTTTATCAATTCATCTACTGATGGACGCTTAGGTTGCTTCCATATCTTGACAATTGTAAATAATGCTGCTAGCTATGAACATTGGGGTGCATGTATCTTTTCAAGTTATTTATTTATTAAAAAATAAAATGATGTTCTTTTGTTTCAGTCCAGTTGCGAGAAACAGAAGAACATGAAATCATAAAACCATTTGGTGAGGCTACTGGAAGTACCATAAACAATGTTAATATTAGTTTATCATCATCTTTCAGATGAGTGGATTTAGTTCAAATTACAATAGAAATGCATGCAAAGTAATAAATTCTCATTAAAAGGTACAAAAAACACAGATATACCATCTTCTTAGAATTACTATGTGAATTTAATTCAGTTGTTTAAAATGAGGTATTAAAGAAACCAAGGCTGATTATAAGAACTCAGATGACCTCTCCCCTGATAGCTCTTGAGTCTAAAAATTTAAACCATGGCAGAGAGAGACTCAGAGGAGAACCCTCTAATTATTTGAGACCTCCCTAGTATTTTTTCCTACATTTTATAACCACCTTTGGCACAGGAATTCTGTGGAAATATTGCCTAGGATATAGATTTTGTGTCAAAGCTCTAAAGAAAGAAGTTATATTAGTCAGAATATATAGAAATATTTCTGTATATCAATGTAGATAGTAATCATTATTTGGGGGCTAAGAGAATGTCAGAGGGGCTGAGGGTACCAAGAAAATGGGTGAAGTCCAATATTCCAAATTCTATCACTTTATACATCCAACTGCACCAAATGAGGAGACACAAGGCACCTCAAGGCAGAGCAGTCTTATGCATTGTGTCCATGCTGCTCTTGTCCATGGAACATGCCCCCTAATCTGTTCATCGTTCTCAAAGTCTAGGAAAATAATTTGCATTCACACTATCAAACATGGAAGTCTTCATTCATCCACCCTGAAAAACAATACGAGCACCATATTAAAATTAGAAAACACATTCTGGTCTGCTCCCCATCCCCTTTTCTGTGTTCTCCAGTTCAATAATGTTAGGCGAGAAATAAAGAGCCTTTCAAATAAGTCAGGCACCTGTGCCTTTTATTCCCCTGGTAACTGTGACCTTGCCCCTTTCTTACAGACATCCTTATAAGAGCTTTAAGTGCTGTCTCATTTTATCATCCCAACAACTCTATAAAAGATAGACCTTTTACCATGCCCATTTTACAGAGGAAGAAATTGAAACATAGGGCTAAGTGATTTACCAAAAGCCATACAGCCAGTAAATGGTGGTGCTAGCGTGTGAACCCATGTTCTATTATTTCAGGGCCATGCTTTTAACCACTAAGTAAATGATAATGTATGCAAATTAGTGCTTTTGTATTTAAAAAAAAATAGTACATATACTAGCTCTCCAGCAAATTTATGGCCTTGTTCTTTAGGCCTTACATCTTCAGATGTAAGGATGACTCAGGGCTGATCAACTCTTCTATAGGAAAATTCAATTCAGTTTACTTAATTTTGTGTATAATTTGATCCTTACGTTTGGCAGAATACTGGTCTCCCAAAGATGGCCAACTCCTAATTCCTGGAACTTGTGATTATGTTAGGCTATATGACAAAGGGGAATAAAGTTCACAGATGGAATTAAGGTTGCTAATCAGCTAACATTAAGATAGGGAGATTATTTTGGATTATCCAGGTGAGCTTAAAGTAATCACAAGGGTCCCTACAAGTGAAAGAAGGAGGCAGAAGAGAAGGTCAGATCGATGTGATGTGAGAACACGTCCCCTCTATTGTTGGCTTTGAAGATGGAGGAAGGTGGCCACAAGCCAAGGAATGCAAGTGACGTCTGGAAGCTAGAAAAGGCAAAGAAACAGGATTTCTCCTGGAGCCAACAGAAGGAGCTTTGCCAACACCTTCATTTCAGCGCAGTAAAACATCTCAGACTTCTGACCTCCAGAACTGTAAGAAAATAAATTTGTGTTGTTTTAAGCCGCCAAGTTTCTGGTAATATGTTACACAGCAATTGTGAACTAACACAATCCTGGAAACAAATAGGCAAACAAAAATCCCCGAGGTATGTTCATTTATGGAATTGGTGTAAAACAATTTACAAAGTGGGCAAGGGAATGCTTTCAGAGGCCTGACGCAGACTCCAGTGTTTACAGCATCTTATCTTACTCTTGCCTTCACAGCTCTCCCCGAGCATCAACGCACATTTAACCAAACAGAAAGTACATGTTTGGATTGCTTGTGACTTAATTTAATCTTAATCTAATCTTTCTCCTTATTAATTAGCAACAGTACAGAAGATCTCGCTTACCAATCCTCAAGCCAAGATTCATTCCGTTGAGAATAAGAATTCATTGAGTATAGTAATTAAGGAAAATCGGTTGCTCTGACCAATCATATATTCCATAGGAAACTTATCATATGCATCTTGTCTATCATTATTTCAGTAAAAAACTATGAATCAATGCATTGCAGCTGAGCTATTTATACTGAAAACAAAGGTTATAATCACTTTATGGTCTTCAGATTATACACATGACTAAAATCTGAACATTTTATTAAATTGTGAATTATGATAAATATCCCAATGCCTCACGTCAGCCACAGAAACTTAATGACAAACTGTTTCACAGAATAATCGCATTTAAATCACAACATTGTAATTGTATACAGGAAGGGTCAGCAAAAAAACTGCTCTTGGAACAAAATCTGGCATACCACCTGATGTTGAAAAAAAAGTTTTATAGGAACACAGCCACATCTGCTTGTTTACATATTCTCTATAGCTGCTTTCACACAGCAGTAGCAGAGTTGAGTCATGGTGACAGTGATTGTATGTCCCACAAAGCCTAAAATACTTACAATCTGACCCTTTGTAGAAAAGGTTTTCAGACCCTTACAATACAGACAAAACAATCGCACAGATATTGTCTTATTTTTAACCTTAAACATTTAGTTATAATATAGAGTGTGATTGAGGCTAATTCCTCTAACTTCCCATGTTTAAAACTCACTTAAAAATTCACAAATATCGGGCTTCCCTGGTGGCGTGGTGGTTGAGAGTCCGCCTGCCGATGCAGGGGACACGGGTTCGTGCCCCGGTCCGGGAAGATCCCACATGCCACAGAGCGGCTGGGCCCATGGGCCATGGCCGCTGAACCTGCGCGTCCGGAGCCTGTGCTCCGCAACGGGAGAGGCCACAACAGTGAGAGGCCCGCGTACGGCAAAAAAAAAAAAAAAAAAAAAAAATTCACAAATAACAAGAAAATTAGAAATGCAAGATATTGACCAATGGTTTACTAGTTTTCATGAGGAATCACCCTAACCATAGAATTAACATGCTGGATTAAGAAATGTTCTTTGGCTAGTTTATATGTAAGCCTCTGGGAGAGCATGAAATGACTAGTAAGGAAAGAGGCAGAAGTTGGTTCTTTCTACTCCAAGAAAAACTCCATTGTCATCTGCATGTCTCTGGGAAAAACTTTTTTGAACATACATGCCAACTAACGAAAAGATGAGCTGAAGAAGAAACTCAAAAAAGGAAA
This sequence comes from Delphinus delphis, assembly GCF_949987515.2. Taxonomy (NCBI): domain Eukaryota; kingdom Metazoa; phylum Chordata; class Mammalia; order Artiodactyla; family Delphinidae; genus Delphinus; species Delphinus delphis. The sequence continues at coordinate 77,794,322 of NC_082696.1, read as the reverse complement.
GGGACTTTTGAAATAGAAGGATGATAGTACCATTAATACAACTGAAAATATATTTTAAAATATGCTTAATGAAATAATAATCCAATGAAGATAACCAGGTTACATAGCTTGAAACTGTAAAGTAGAGAGATGGGAATAGTAATAGAGTGTTGAATAGTATTGATATATGCAGTAGTCAAAATTATATTTGATGTTGATAATTAGAAAAGTATGGATAAAAACTTAGTTCTCAAAAACTTAAACATTACTATTACATAATTTAAAATATTACATACATATGATTCTCATGGAAGAAGATTAAAGTAACTAAGTCATAATTAATATAGAAAAATCAGAAGTCAAAGAAAATGGCAAGTGAGTTTTATAATTCAGACTGCCCGAAAATGCACTAGGCATTTGTCTGTTATAACCTTAAGCTCTTAATATTGTTTAAATAAATGCGGACAAAGAATGATTTCATACATAAAAATATATGACAAATAAATTATCAAAGATAAAATTTAAATATTTATAAATCCAAAATATGTTTTTTTGAGAAAAAACTAGCAATGAGATAGAAAAACTAATGAAAGTTATAATAAAATTAAGAAAAATAGAAAACAGGAGAAACACAACACAAAAGCAGAAAGGAGAATGTGAAGGTATCAGCAGTTACAGAGATTTGTTAAGTGTAAGGAAAGCCAGATAATGGCTTTTGCTCATTAATTTGAAGAGATGTACAAAGTAGACATATTAAAAATAAAAATTACTAAAAATTAGTCAAAATAAAGCAAAATCAGAAAAAAAGAAGTAGAGATAATCTAATAAAGATAGAAATAATCATATAAATAATTGAAAAAGTTTTCAAAGAGTTACATATAAAAATAACTCCAGGTTCATCATAGGACATACGTTCAAATTTAAATATAATAAACTGGGCTTCACTGGTGGCGCAGTGGTTGAGAGTCCGCCTGCCGATGCAGGGGACGCGGGTTCGTGCCCCGGTCTGGGAAGATCCCACATGCCGCGGAGCGGCTGGGCCCGTGAGCCACGGCCGCTGAGCCTGCGAGTCCGGAGTCTGTGCTCCGCAACGGGAGAAGCCGCAACAGTGAGAGGCCCGCATACCGCAAAAAATAAATAAATAAATAAATAATAATAAAATAAATATAATAAACTGTTCCAAATGATTAAAAACAATGCACAGCCATTGCTTCAATCAATCATTCGTGAATCAGCATTATCATGATACTAAAAGCTGACAATAGCACAAAAAAATTACAGAGCAATTACACTTGTGTGATACATCAATTCTAGATAAATAATAGGTATATTTCTACAGTTCTTAGAAAGAAGTATTCACTCTAATAAAATAGAATTTATTCCAGGAGTTAAAGGATGGTATATTACAAAATTTATTAGTATAGTATATCATTATCAATAGATTAGAGAAGAATAGATACAGGACAATAGCAATAGTTTTTTATGTGTTTTGTGATTAAACGTAATGCCAGTTCATTATTAAAAAAAACAAAACTAGCTAAAGTAGGAATAGAAAGCTCCATACCTAGTAAAATAAAAAGTATCTTAAAGTAATAGCCAGATTCATACTTAATTAGAGATAGACAACTGCTTCCCAAATTGCCATTCTTTGGTGCACAAGTCTCACACGCTGTTTTCTTAAACAAAGGAGACTACTTGCTCAATAATTTTGGGAAAGGTAGCCTTTTCTTGGTGCTGTATTTTAAAGTAATTGAAGATTCCAAGGGGTGTCAGTAAATAGATCAGACTGTCTTGTTTAAACCAGCATTTTTCAACCTAAGGGATCAGAGAATCTTTTTTTTTAGGATTCCGTTAATTAGATTCCACAGAACATGCTTTGGAAAATACTTCACCAGATACATACTTATTGGTACATGAGTGAGAAATAAAGTTCTCTTGTATTTAACTCTCTCTACGTGAGGCTATTTGGTACTGAAGGTTACTATATTACTGAGAAGGGTTGCTGGTTCTATTGTCTCTACATATATCCCAAACCTGTTTAATAGTTTTCATTTCCTGCCACAGCCTTTGTTCTAGTCTCTATCATCCTTTACCTGAATTACTGTGAACACCTCTAACTCATCTTCTTGTTTCCACTCCTGTTTCTCTACAATCAGTTTTCCACAACGCAAGTAGAGAAGTTTTGGGTTTTTTTTAATTGGGAATCAGGTCACATCTGTTACGGGTTGAATTATGTCACCCCAAATTCATGCTGAAGTCCTAAGCTTCAGGACCTCAGAACGTGTCTGTATTGGAGGTAGGACTTTTAAAGAAGTATTTAAGGTTAAATAAGGTCATACGGTTCAGTACAACTGGTGTCTTTACAAGAGGAGATTAAGACATGGACAGGCACAGAGGAAAGACCAGGAGAAGATGTTCAAAAAAGATAGTCATCTACAAGTCAAGGAGAGAGACCCTCAGAAGAAATCAACCCTGCCAACACTTTGATTTGGACTTCTAGCCTCCAGAACTGTGAGGAATTAAATTTCTGTTGCTTAAGCCATGCAGTTTGTGGTGCTTTGTAATGGCAGCCTTAGCAAACTAACAAAATGTCCATGTCTTGTTTAAAATATTTCAACAACTAAATGCAATCTAAACTTCTTCCTCGGGCATAGAAGCTGCTGCATTATCTGGTCCTCTCTCATCCTGCTTTTGTTCATTCACCTCCAGCAACACTGCCTTTATTTCCTTCATTAAATATAGGAAAATCCTTCCTGCATCAGGTCATTTGTACTTGCCCTTCCCCCAGTCTAGAAAGCTCTTCCCATTGATCTTACGTGACAGAACTTTCTTATCGTTCAGAATTCAGCTTAAATGTCACCTCCTCAGAGGGGCCTTCCTGGCCACTTTTTCTAATGTTCTCCACACTCACATGACAATACCTTTTAATTTTCTTCCCCTGATTAATTTCTTCATAGGATTCCTCAGTTCTGAAATACTCTTGTGCATGTATAATTTAAGCTCTACATTAGCAGAGACATCTGTTTATCACTGTCTATCTGGAGACTGTAATGGTTACCGGCCCATTGCAACCATGAAAAAATATTTGTTAAATGTAGTATCAAGGTGCCCTTGAGAGCATTTTTGATCATTGCTCATCAGGATATAAATTGGTACCATCTTTGTCAAAAACAATTTCCCATTATGTCTGAAAAGCTTAATGATGTTCATATCTGTTTAATCTAGTAATATTCTCCTAGGAAAATAATTTAAAAAATCAGAGAAGGGAGTAAAGATGCTATAGAATTATATATAATATTAATACATATTATATATGTACACATATATAATATATATTAGTATTATATATATAAAATATGGTATACTGTGTTATATACAATAACAAAAATTAGAAACATCTTAATTGTCCAACAATGGGGAGTAATTAAATGAACCATTATATCACACAAATGACAATATTCATTCCATCTTGTTTTGGTAATTATACTTCCCCAAATCTCTCCCCGTAAGAGATTGGGTGCTCTGTACTCTCTTAGTCACAGGATAGACATTTGACCCAAGCTAGGCCAATGGAGTCTTTCTATCAAATTTGAATATTTTCAGATCGATGGAAAGAAGAATGAGATAGTCATAGTTTATTCACTTCATTGCAGGTCCTTAGACAGGAACTTGAGCAGTTTCTGCTCATAAGGTTCCCCTAGATTGCCTGGCTCCTGCCGTGGATGAGACCATGCTGGGTCTACTGTTCTGCCTTCTGCTGTCAAAATATTTAATTACTTCTGTTGGGGCTTAGGGCAGGCCAGCCCAAAACATGCAAAAGCAGTATATTGATTATTTTGAATTAAGATTACTTAAGAAACAGCCAATACAAGAGGGACACTTTGACCCTCCTTGCTGTGTCCCTGAAAGCAGGGAACAAATCTCCCAGACCCTTGTTGCCAGAGATAGGGAACTTGGGGCCAAGAAGCCTACGTGAACATACTTTGTTACTTCTTTACTAATTTACTATTCCAAGCCCAAACTCTTGTTTAGAGTCTTTATTAATTAAGGACCCTAAGTTTCTTTGTCCAGTCAATTCCTCACATATTTTTTGTTTTTTCATCTAAAAAGTATAAAAGCTGCCTGCTTTGGCTGCTTTTGGGGTCTTATTTCTCTGAGACCTCCATGTGAGCAAATTAAATTTTTTTAGCCTTTTGATCTGTCTTGTGTCAAATTAATTATTACACCAGCCAAAAGAACTCAAGAAAGGTAGGGGGAAATTTCCCCCTCCCTGATGCTTCCGTACTTGTTTGTGGACAGCCATTGCCCCGAGAGCCCTTCATTTCCCCCCTAACTCAGCCTTTCCTCCAGGACCCCGTGGATGGCCCCAAAATTGAGCAAATAACGGCGTAATACCTAGCCCACAGCTCCATGGCTGACGTGGATTCTGAAAGATACAGTGCCCCATGCCATTCACGTTTTTAAATGTTTCGAATATTATTTCTTCTTCCTGTCCTGAGTCCCTCTGATCTTGTATGTTCATGCATATTTTTCCTTTAGTTTTATATTTGCTATGTTAATTCAGTATTTGTGGCTGACAACTTTATTTGATGTGCTCTAAGTTTTGTTTTCAACTAAATCACGTTTGAAAAGTTGGAAAATTCTTAATGTTAAGTTAAAAAATAAGCATACAGAACTATATGATGCCTACATTTATTTAAAATATATTTTGAAATATTGCCACTTATAAAATATTGAGATGCATACATACATACAATATATGCCAAATACAACAAAATCTTATAATGGTCATTCTTTGGTATTGGAGTTCATAGGAGATATTTATTTTTTCTTCAAAAATGTCTGCATTTGTGTGCGTGTGTGTATGCGTGTATGCTTTGATTCACTTTGTTGTATAGCAGAAGCTAACAGAACACTGTAAAACAATTATACTCCAATAAAGATGTATATAAATAAATAAATAAATAAATAAAATTAGTTAGGATGGACTATATCTCCTTCAAGAGGCTTCCCTGTATCAGGTACTGTTGCAGGTTAATTTACATCCTTATAATTAATGATTACAGTACGTGTTTTAAACCTCTGTCTAGATGAGAATTAATTAAATGATTTCCTTAGGATCACAGGTTATAAACAGTTGAATGGAACAGAATGCTATGTACCCTCACACCTATTTCTTCCACTAAACCACCTTGCCTAATGAATATGTGAAGTTTCCTGGATTAGAGCTACAAATGATTCTCTGTTACTATTTTAATTGCACACTTTGATCTTCTCCACCTCACGTCTGTTCCATATTTATCAAATTCACAATGTGTAATTCCTGCTGACTGTGCTGATAAGCTGACTGGATGTTAATTTACATAGTCTTACAAGATGATAAATAATATGGTTACCCACTGTTTAGAGGTTATGTCCATTCTCAATTTACACAGTTGTTTAGGAAAAAATAGTCCTTCAGCTGTCACTGGCCTTCTCTGTATTACTGGAATGTACCCGGGGACAGTTTCTACCTAGGGGGGCATGGTAACACAAATGCATTTGATTTTAAAGGCAAAAGCTGGGAGACATGGTGGTATTATCATAGGTAGTTTTTAGCTAGGTTTCTTTTGGATGAACGCTTTGAAAAATACCACATGCCATAAAATTCTGGGAAAAAAATCTCACTTCACAGTGCTGAATTTGGTTTACGAACCAGAAGACAGAAGAGTTATGTTCAACAGACAAGCCTTCTGGTGACCCATAGCTAGCGCTGGGCCTGGTTGCACATTTAACCCAAGGAAGAAATGCCTCTTGGACGCCTCACTCCCCAACATGGAAGGTACTGAAGGTGTGTAGATTAAATGGTGCACAGGTACATTACTGAAAAGTATATTATGAAACGTTCTGAACTTCTTTTCCAGAGGAAAAAAATGCTCAAGTTATTGTAAATACATGTATTTTGAAGTGTACTGCAGTTACGTTATATATTAGTAGCCTTAGCAAGTTCACAGTTTGATAATAGGTACAAATTACTTAGGGCCACGTGCCTACCTCTGGCCAATTGAATGTATGTAGCATTGCACGTGGCCTCTGAACTTGTCCCTGAGATTCTCTGCTGTTGATCTCTCTCCCCTCATCTCCAGGCCAGACTCAGAGTAGCCAACGGAGTATTTGGAGCAGCCAATATGTGGAAGGGGCCTGGGTCCCTGAATCACCTTGTTGGCCACCTGACAGATAATTAATTGACATGAATGAGAAACAAACTCGATTGTGAAAATAAATACACACACATATAAAAATATAAGGATATTTTATACATCCGTACTATACAAAAATGCCCATAATGTCTATAATAAAATAAGGAACTCTACAAATGCCATAAGGAAAAGAAACATCCTACTGGACCTGAATGAAGAGGAAATCCATCTAGTGTGACTGTAACTCAGGAGAGGCACTCTTTTCTAGGAAGCATTCTCTGACAACTCATTCTTGACCAGAGCCTCGCATTTGACCCTGTGTGAAGCCCACTAGGCTTGCTGGTCTGACCCCCCAGCTACACAGTCAGCTGCGCATGGCAGGGCTGTATCTTATTTATCTCTGAGCACCTAGTACTTGCTTAGTGCCAGAGACGCAGCAGTCTCAGCAAATGTCTCTTTAAGGAGTGATATATGAAAATGAGAAACACTTCATGGTTAGAGAGAGCAGTGGAGATGAAATTTGTTGGATAATAGAATTTTGATGAGTGGAGACTGCGATGAAGAGGATGTTTCAGAGCAAACAACCTGAGAAAAGGGCAGAGCAAACAGCATGAGCGAAGGGCATAGAAGCAACACTCTATGATATAAGACAGGCTTGAGGACTGTAGATATAACAGGAAAGGAGTCTTTGGTATTTTATTTCTATATAGAAATTTATACTCCCTCGTGATTATTAACAGGATGAGTCCAAACTTTCCTCTACTGGTATTTGCTTCCATCTTTGATACATGTATGGCTGTTAGTGTGTGTACGTAAATTTAGATGAAAAGCAGAGAGAACATAGATAACATTCTCGAATATAAAACCATGTAAAATTACAGTTTCCAAATGACAATGACATCTTTGTGTAGAAAACAAAGTTGATGAACATTTTAGTAACACTAACTTCCCACTCTGATAATTGACAAATAAGAAAAATGCAAAACGAAGTATCATAATGGCATTGTAGATATCAAAATAATTTACCAATAAGATTAGCATTTCGTTAAATAGCTTGCTTTTTACTAATAAATCATGTAAAATCACTTATTTGTTCAAAGTATATTTTTATTAAGTGTGTAGTATGAGTCAGGCACCATTCAGACTGCTAGTTATGCACTGGGGATACAATAACCAAGGCCCCGTCTTGTTTGGGAATTATAGTATGGTGGGGTAAATTGGGAGGGAAATAAATTGTGGAAAATGATAGATCGCTATGAGTACTATGAAAAAAAGCAACAGAGTACAGAGTTATGAAATAACTGTGGGAACTGCTTGGATAGAATCAGTAGAAAGGCCTTTCTATCAAGGCAGCATTTAAGATAAGACATGTGAGGCAAAGAGACAGGCAGGTAGAATGGGGAGGTGTGTTCTAAGCCGAGCGGCTCACAGATGTCATTTATCTCAGCTATTGATCAGAGTATCTGCCCTTTCTTCTTTCCTTCCCCAAATATTTGGTGTGTGGCTCTATTAGAGAAATCAATGTGCTTAGCGCTTAAAGAGATAGAAAGGGGATCAGACACATTTCTTATCTTCAGGAAGCTTAGAGTCATGGAGGGATTGTAAATTTGAAGTTGTGACTGACGGTGGAATGCTGCAGCCAGCTTCTACTACAAATTAGGGTGTTTTTCCCTCCAGAGGGTTGGTGGTTAAATATTTATCCATACCCCACTGGTCGTGAGAAAAACTGACTTAGAGGAGGAACAGGGACTGTTCCCTGTCTTTGGTCTCTATGGTATGCTACTATCAGCTGTTTAAATGGGGTATGACTTTAAAAGAGCCGAGAAAGTATTAGGTTATAGCTCCGACTCGATTTAATGCAAAGCGCTTTCAGAAGCAATTACGGTTGGAAACTTGAGACTGTAAACTTGATAAGATCACGGACAATATGGCTCTTATTCTCCACTCACCCTCAGCATCCACCGTACCTGTGACCATGGCTCACCTGTGTTTGCTCTCCCAGACACTCTGCCCGTCACACTCTCCATCTGTCCCATCCGTCTGTCTTTCTTACAAGTATGGTGTAATATCTCCCATCCTGGGAAAACAATTCTTCCTTTACATGCTCATCCTTCCGTAGCTCTATTTCTTCATCTCTCGTTCTCCTGAGAGTGTTTTCTTCTCTGTCCCAGAGTCCTCATTTCGTATTCTCTTTCAAATCAGCTGCAGGCAGCTTCTGTCTCCACCACGTCACTAAACTGTTCCCTGTGAAGGGCGTGAGTACAAAGGGTGGTTTCAATCGTGGCCTTCCTCAGTCTTGCAGGGGAATTGGGCACAGACGGTGACTCATCCTTCTTCAAATACTTGCTGTGTGAGAGGCACGTTCTCCCCATTCTTCCCCAGCTCAACGCCCACTCCTGAGTCTCCGCAGCTGTATGCTCATCTGGATCCCAAATCCCAAATTCAGCTGTTCTCCAGGGTTCAGTCATCGAAAATCGTTCTTCGCTGTTTACTTTCGCTGGTCTCGATGGGTTGATGACTCTAGAAAAGCCCTTCCATAGTCTGGCCTCTGCCTCGCTCTCTATCATGCTCTCCTGCTCTTCTGACTCTCCACCCTCAATCACACAGGGCTTCTTATTTTTTTCCTGAAGAAATAAACCCGACTTGTTCCTCAGGACCTTTCATTTGAGATTTGCTCTGCTTGGAGGACTCCAGATCTATTTCTTCCCTGACTTCCTGTCCTGCCTCATTCAATGTTCTCCTCAAGTGTCATCTCCCTGAGAAGCTCCTCTAAAGTGGCAGCACCATTGCCTGACGATTATTTATTTTTCTTCATACTGCTTATTATGATATTGCACTATTTAACATATTTTCTAAGATATCAATCAATACAATATTATCTAATATACTGCATACTACGTAGCATGAAGTAGAAAAATATAACATTTCACGTATAACATAATATGACATAATAGATCGCTACAATGTAAGCTCCATGAGAATGAAACTTTCCTTCCATTACCTATAAACAACAGTGCCTGACATATAGTAACAACTTTTGTTTTTGTTGTTTTTTTATTATTATTTTTAATTTTTTAAAATTATTTTTTATTTAAAAAAATTTTTTAATTAAAAAAAATTTTTTTGGAATGACTGAAAAAAATTACCTAAAAATCAGTGATCCTCTTCTAATTTTTTAATGCTTCCTCACCTCTCCCCACCCCACTTTTTTCCACTGAAGACACAATGCTCACCTCTAGGCCATACAGCAGTAATTTATGGGGACCAGAACTTGAATCCTGCTCTTTTCATTATGTTTTACTTCGTATCCATTTTCCCCCCATTATAGTGCCACCTCGAATTATAATATTTTTTAGATGACACCCATTCACTTATCATATGGTCCCTCACTGGCAGTTTCTGGTCACAGGATTTATTTATCAGGAAGATCGATTGAACATCTACTAGGTAGCCACTCTATTGGTGCTTGAGATCCAAAGACAAATGAACACTGTTCTGGCATTCAAGGAACTCTCTGCCTTACACAAGCACAAAAATATTGCAATAATTTCTTGGAAAATGTTTCATAATCTGCACAGCAAAAGCCTCATGTTTCAACTTTAAAAATTCTGTTTGCAGAATTAATTGCACACACATCCACGCAATCATAACATACACATATGTACTTCATAACAACCTTAATTGTATGGATGGTTGATATTAATTTTTCTATTCTTTAAGTAAACATCAGAACCAGATATAACCACAGAAACACCTGGCTTCAGCAGAAAAAATTATCTCATCTTCTTATTTGTCAAAGCGTAAGCAACAAAATCAGATGCTAGACTAGGAAACAGCAGCTTCACTTGTATCTCCACACAGTTCTTGCCCTTAAGAGAGTTAATGGAAAGTAAAGGCTTTTTTAATTATACACTTTTTCCAACTTGGAAAACTTTTTAATACTTGTTCTTCACTCTGGATATCAGCTATTTCTTTCACTGACTTGCATTATCTTTCCATATACACATTTTTTCCAGGATCATATTTGTCTGCAAATAACCTCAAAGGTAATTTATTTTGCAAGTTCGTGTTTGATCTATGTGGCATGACAAATAGCTTTCATATTATTTAGCTGGCTAAGATGGAAATTTGAAAAGGAAATTCTATTCGACAGTCTGTCAGCAGGCTGCTAGTGTGTTTAATGGGTCAGAGCGCTAAGAGCAGAACAGTCTGCAGAAGCAATACCACTGGCATTCTCAACTTTTTAAACGCTACCAAATTCTTTCATCCTATGATGATGCTAACTCTACCTTAATGAGCATGGTTTTGGCAAAGTCTGTCCTTAAATATACAAAATTTGTGTAAGTGTTGATTAAATAACCTCAAGCATTCAGTACTGTTCTTTGTAAGAATTTACCTCAAAAGAAATAAGGACTTGAAATTGGCTTGTCTTCACCCAAAAAGCACTAAAACTTTTTATTATAAAATTTAATATTAATCTCGACAGTCCATGTTATAGCGATTTTTCTTTTGTTAACATTCTGAATACAAGAATTACATTGAGGACTGAAGGTTTACACACACCCCGTCCTTTAAAAAATGCAGAATAATGCTAAAATAGTAATCACAATAATAATAATTAATATATTTATACCATGTACCAGGTACTCTTTTGCAATGTAAATTGTTTGTGGCCCTTAAGAAATCCTTTGATCAGAGATGGATGAGGTAAAGTAAAATTGAACATAAGTTCCCAATATTTCTCAAGTTACATCAAACTATAAATTAAAAAATGAATCATAATGAGTAGTTCCTTGTGGGGCTTTGTGAAGTTCTCGTTAGAAACAAAAGCCACTCTCAATGGTTTGTGGAACTGCAGGTGTAACCCACCCAAGAATGTGCTATACAGTAGAGTCTTTGGCCACTAATGAGCGCCCACATTTCCCTGCCCCAGTTCCTGCTTGCTGCAGTGGAATCTCCTGTCACCTCGGATGCCAAAGCAACAAATGTGCCCTCAAATCTCATGTCTGCAGGAGAAGAGAGAACCCCAGTCCCTCATTGCAAAAGAAAACTGATGACAGCAAGACATCACAAAGTCCTACAGAGATTCTGCTCAAAGACTGCCACTTTTTGTTTTTGCAATACAAGTTGAGCACAAAAACTAGAACATCCCCAGAACCAAAGGCCTCCCCTCGCCCCCCAGCACTGAAACAAACCTGTGCCCTTAAAAACCACAAGAAGGAAGGCCATCCCAACATTCTTGACATCGTAATTTTCCAAGACAGCAATAAATCAGGGTATTTGTGTACAATTTACTGATGTTTAAGTCTTCATTGAATTTTTTTCCATTGAAAATTTTTTTATTGAAATATAGTTTACGATTTACAATGTAAATTTAAAATTTGCAATGTTGTGTTATTTTCAGTTGTACAGCAAAATGATTCAGTTATACTATACATACATATATATGTGTGTGTGTATATATATATATATATATATATATATATATATATATATATATATATATATATATTCTTTTTTAGCAGTCTCTTTCATTATAGATTATCATAAGATATTGAGTACAGCTCCCTGGGCTATACAGTAGGTCTCTTGTTGGTTTCCTGTTTTATATATAGTAATGTGTATATTTTAATCCCAAACTCCTAATTTATCTCCTGATGTTTAAGTCTTGTTAGCTGATTTAAACTCAGTGAGTAATATTTTTACTATAATATAGAAAGATACCTGAGATATTTTGATTTATAATAAGACATGCATACTGTGGTCTTCGTCCATGGCTCCTGACACAGCTCCTACATTCCTTGTAATTCACCAAGTGACAAAAGCCAGAGAGCCATCTTTTGTTATAATACTTAAACTTTGTTTCCAGTTCCTGAAATAGATCCAGAGTAATAAAAGTGAAATGTGTGTCTCTTGTTTTCAACCACACCTGAGTTTATATTAATGAGGTGATTTTTTGTTTTTTATTTATTTTTATTTTTATTTTTTTGCGGTACGCGGGCTTCTCACTGTTGTGGCCTCTCCTGTTGCGGAGCACAGGCTCCGGACGCGCAGGACTGGCGGCCACGGCATGCGGGATCCTCCCGGACTGGGGCACGATCCCGCGTCCCCCGCATCGGCAGGCGGACTCTCAACCACTGCGCCACCAGGGAAACCCTAATGAGGTGATTTTTGGAAAGCTCCTCGATAACCCAAGGATTGGGACTGGTTGCCAGGGGATCAAACCCTGTAACTAAGAGGGTTAGAACTTTCAGCCCCACCCTCTGACCTCTGAGAACGGGAAAGGAGAGGTAGGTTGAATCAATTACCATTGGCCAATGATTTAATCAATCAGGTCTATGTAATGAATCGTACATAAAAATCCTAAACAACAGGGTCTGGATAGCTTGCTGGTTGTGAACACGTGGAGATGCTGGGAAGGCGGCACCCAGGGAGAGCATGGAAGCTCCGTGTTCCTTTCCGTCTTACCTGCCCACACGCATATCGTCTTTCTGGCTGCTTCTGGGTTATATCTTTTTATAATAAACTGGTAATCTAGGAAGTGAACTGTTTTCCTGAGTTCTGTGAGGTGCTCTAGCAAATTAATGGAACCTAAGTGTGTGTGTGGGGGGGGGGGAGGTGGGAATCTTTGATTTTATCACCAGTGGGTCTTAACAACCTGGACCTGTGATTGATATCTGAAGTGAAATTGGGGGCAGCCTTGTGGGACTGAGATCTTAACGTGTGGGATGTGACGTAACTCCAGGTAGCCAGTGTCAGAAGTGAGATGAATTGAGGTAACATAGGGTGATAACAAAGAAAAACTAATGAAATTTTGGATTATGATGTAAAGCAGAAAAAGGGAGATTTTATAAGCAAACTAACGTTCCAAAGTGAACAATTTAGCTTATGGCTGATCATAGGGAATATTTTATTTTTCTGGATGTGAGAATGCCTTTCTGGCAAGAAAACTCAGCATTTCAGGGGCAATCACATTTCACTCTGGAGCAGAGAAGCCAAGTAGTTTCCCCCAAGTACAGAAACCCCTGAGAACTCAATGCCATAGTTCCCATTCCATGAGGTTGAGATTTGAGTATGAGACACCAATTTAATAAAACTGTTCATTTAAATTGGTTAATGACGAATCATAGTTATTTTTAGATATTACTTCGTTCTTTAAAGCTGTTTGTACATATAAAATTGATTGCATTGTGTTTCAATTCAACTTTTTCCCTCCACAGTTGAAATAGAATTCAGTTTGATCGCATCAAATTATAATCGATAGCCCAAAAACTTCCCATAGGAACAGAAGATAAAGTGATCCGAAAAAATAAGAACTGAGTTATTAAAAGCTTTGGACAAGACTCAGAAAGATTAATAGGACTTTATTAATTGCACTGAATCACTTAAATATCTCAGGCTCTCATGGTTTCAAACAAGGCTGGGTCTGCCAAATTGTACATTCAGTCAGAAAAGCTTCAAATTCCCAAAGACTCCCTTAACTGGAACATTTATGTGGCATTTCAGTAATGGATTTGTTGTGAAATCTTCTGAATCCCAGATTTTCCTGGTATACCCAAGCATGTGATCTGCACGGCTGAGTCCATCTGCAGTTCGTCAACAAACATGATTAACAGACATAAAATGGTAAACGCCATCCCACGCAAAGGACGACTCGCGAGGGAAGTGATGTACCATTCACGAGGCTTGACTTCCAACCCAGACCCTTGGGCCTTACCTGTGGAGGTCAAGTTACATGCACTTTAACTCTGGATATATTTCATTTAGAGACTGTTAGACACAGTTCAACAATTTTATTGAGATATTTATGTTCTTACAATTAATCTATTTACCACTTAACCTCAGGGACGGGCAAACTATACCCATGGGCCAAATCTGGTGAACCTCCCATGTTTTAAATAAAGTTTTACTGGCACGCAGCCACACACATTCATTTCCTTGTTGTCCGGCTACTTTTGTGCTACAGCAAGAAAGTTTGAGTAGTTATTGCAGAAATCATTTGGTCTGAAAAACCTAAAATATTTCCTATTCTGTCCTTTATAGGAAAAGTTTGTCAAACCCAGTTTTTATCTCTAATTTGATAGGTAATCAGATTTAGCATTTTTCGCAATGAGAGTTACCTACTGTTTATTATCTGCCAGGAATTGGGCTACATCTTTCCTATACTTCTTTAACCATACTACAGCCCTATAGTGTATTATTATCTCCATTAAATGTATGAGAAAGGAGAGGTTTTGGAAGTTTAAATGCCTCACCCATGTGAACAGTGGAGTCAAGATTCAGCCTCAAGGCTGATTCAAAACCTGTGTTATTCCTCTTTAACCCATCTCTTCTCCAGTTCCATGGCCTTCCTCTTCCAGGCAATTTGCATGATTTGAACCGATGAGAAATAGTGTCAATAGATTTAAGGTAAACCACTTAGCCACCTGGATGTGAAGTTAAGTTTAATATAGAGCAGAGAGGAAAAAGAGCTTTAAAAGTGTCCTTGACGTGTAAAGAGTTCCATCTAAGTACTTAGATGAGCCCTGCCACCATCTGTATTAAAACTTTCAAACCAGCCTGTGCCTGCGAGTCACAATTTGGTCATTAATTAGTAAACATCTTTTGGTAAACCATTTATATGACTTCTCTGAGCTTCTGTTTTTTCACCTTTTAATAAGGAATGAGAGCTAAGGGATGCAGGGTCATCAGAAGAACTGCAGCACACACGCTCCATCCTGTGCTCTCAGCCTGGCCTCCCTGTGGGGTCCTCTGTGTCCAAAGAGCTGGAAGGCTCTGACTTCCCCTAGCGAGTGAGCTACATGCCTAGACCCGAAGGCCCAGCTTACCTTCCTGGTGATAGCACATTTCACTGACGGCAACCAGTTTGACTCCCTGTCTGCGTGTTCCAAAAAAAGAACATTTTTACCGATAGCCATCCATTCATTGAACCACCTGGGAAGGCTGCACCCCTGTGGGCTGTTTATTATTTTCTCTCGACACAGGTATTCCTCACCTGTTTTCCAAGTGATTTCATATATTCCTTGGGAACTGTCAGTCAAGGATGTCGACATGATCGTACCCTTCCAGTCAAGGATTGTGGCTTTAACTGTGGCTTTTTATCCTCACTGGACACTGGCAAAGTAGGTGTCTTGATGGTTTCTTATTTATTTTCCCTCCAGATTTACCCATGAAGAATTTGAGATAGTTACAACAAGAATATACACATCTACAAGAATATACTGAAGTATTAACAGGCTGTTCTACCTGAGGACAGCAACTGGATTGTGTTCTGGCAACTTCCAGAAGCTGGATATTTCCACACAGAAGGATACCTGTCTTGGTACGGAAGGCGAGAGACATGTGTCTTTACAGTGTCACCAAACCCCAGAATTTCAAAGGAAAATACTCTTGGAAGACATCTAGTCCAGCCCCCTGATTTTGTGAATGAGTAAATGGAGAACTTCATCCTCAAGTAGAATGTCACATGGAACACAGTACATCAACGTCTCTTGGAAGGAATCAGGTTATCCTACAGATCTGCTCATTATTCCAGGATTCTCCCTTCAGGGTTTTGACATTATGCAAATTAAGAAAATATTTCTGGTTTACAAAGGATAAAATAAGATTGTCAATAATAAAATTACTTTGAGAAGTTAAAATCATCATATAACCTGAAGTGATATTATTAGTAATAATTTGTTCCTTCCTCCTCCCAAAATTATAATCTTAGCAGTTATGACAAAAGGAAATTAAAGTGTGAAATTTTGACATAACTAACCATTAATTTATTTTTCTCTAGCCATGAAGTCAACTTCAATATACAGTAAAAGTAAAGTAAAATAAAATAAAAGTCACTTCCTAGTGATTTTTCACTTCCTAGTGAAAAGCCTGGCAAAAACAAGGCCTATTTATGGAGACTTGTTTTCCCCGTCTTTCATCTTTCTTCACCCGTCCCTCCAACCCCAGCCCTCCCTGTCCCTGGTCCTCTTTGTGTCTCCACCCAAGAAGGAAATATTTCTGAAGCATGAAAACGGGGAGACTGAGATCAAGGGATTTCTGGAATTGTTGAGTTTCCATCCTTGAGGATTCTTTGAAACAGAGGCAAAACTTCAAATACTAAACGGTACCTGTCAAATTACACTGAGAGAACTCAAGGGCATGTTTGCACTAAATGAAAAGCACACGTCTCTGAAGTCTGTAGCTCCTCATTTGGTCTCATTCCTTAGACCAAGTTCACATTATTTTTTTGTGTCTAAATGTGCACGGAGCTTCCAGCCAGCCTGTGACACCTCATGTCCACGTTCCTTCCATGAGTTCAGCCATCAGGGACATTTCACACTCACATTCATCATTTACGTGTCCTCGTGGTATTGTACCTGATAGTGGAAAATATTATCAGCATCTTATTCTAGTTACTTTGGCAAAGTGAATTCTCCTAAATAGTATTCTATTACATACGCGATGTGAGACCAAGGGACTCACAGACTTTTTTTCCCTGTTCTCCCTGAGTCATCTTCTCTGGCATTTCATAAAACATTCCAGAAGGCAAGGCAGAGAGAGGAACCGCAACAGTAGCAGAGGCAGTTCTCCGGGAGGAAACGTCTTTGTTTAAGGGAGGGGAAGAAAAAGAGCAAGAAAGAGGGAAGGGGGCTGAGAGAAGGGGAATCACACTGTGAGTAACTAAGAAAATAAAGAATATAGGTTACTCATTACTGTATTCACCTCCCTGTAAGTGAAACACAGGAAGAAGGATAAAGAGATTCAAGGAAAAAATTAAAAACAAAAACTTAGCTCTTGATCTTGATCTTGGCCTGTCTTCGACCCCAGTGTACTGGGATTCTACTTAGGGACCGGCCAAGAAGGTTTAGGACACATCAGACTGGTCCTGTGTGTGTGTGAGCTTCCAACTTTAAGTTTTAATCTTTGAGGTTGGAATAATATACAGTCTTTAGTCTAAGACCTTTCCTACTGTTTTTAAGGGCATTTTATACGAATGCCATTTTCCTTTTCAAAACAATCTCCAAGTAAGGATGGTCGCCTCCAAATTTCTGTTAATCTAGGAGATATTAACCTAGTTTTTAAAGAAAGATCAAGAATGACTTTCTTCTCGCCTACCAAGCAAAACTGCCATTACTTATATAGTAGAAAGCCTAACAGAAAGGCCTGTCATAACAGAAACCAAGGTACACAGTTTGCAAATATATTTAAGCTAAGTTACTGAGTTATTTCAATGGTAGGTGGGTATATGACAGCACAGACAGGAGACACGAAGGGTGGTGTGAGAAGTGTGAAACAGATACATACTCTCCAGCTGCTCCACACCCCCCAAAAGATGCCCAAGAATTGCACACACTGGCCACAATGTTTAAAGGCTATTATTCTGACATCTTCTGACCTTAAATTTCTACATTTTGAGTTTCACAAAGACAGCGGAGTTAGACGTTACCTATTTTATATTACATACTCTTTGTATAAAAATAATATTACTTTTCAGCAAAGGAGACCAAAGGCTAGCACTAGCACCAGGGCAACTGCTGAGATAGTCGCGTTGGCTGGAACGCGTTAGATGAGGGTCAGGAAGTGCAGGTAATTTCATCCACTGGCTTCACTGCCTCTCACAGTGGAGCCTTCTGTGACTGCGGCTATCCTGCACCAGCCATAGGAAAAGAATTTTGTTAGCCTCTAATAATTTCCCAGACATACGAGGGCAAAAGGACCCAGCAGCAATTGAAAGCTCTCATGCAGGTGGAGGCCAGAACTGCAGACATGCTCCCAGGCTTTCTAGAGTTTATTCATTTGTTTATATCGCAGAGTATGGGGGGCCAAAGGGAGGCCGGTTAATGAAGTTTCCACAGGAGGATGTGTGCTGATCTCTGCCATTCTACTAAAAGAGAGTCGTCAAAACACTGAAATTGAGATTTTAAGTCTAACACCCAACCACCATAGAACTGGGAGAGGTAGAAATGTATAATCTGCAAAAGACCATTAGGCTGAGTTAATTCTCCCACCCAGCCCTCAAAGGGGGAGGGGGAGAGAAGAGGGAGAACGCTGCAGCCTCAGGGGCCGTTAAGCCAGGATGGGGCCCCAAGAACATGCCTCAATCTTACTGAGTAAATCTGGCTTCCATTTACGGAAGAACAGAGCCAGAAGTTTTCAATGGAAAAATTGTAACTAATTCAGCTTCACTGGGACCCTACTGGCAGTTGAAAAAATGCTCAAATTGGACAGAGTTCATCCGTTGTTTGTGGCCAAAGTAGTGTTGGATAACAGACCCCTCCAAAACTCTGTGGCTTTAAATATGAAGCATTTAGTTAGCTTATGGGTCTGTAGGTTAGCAATTTAGATGGACGGGGCAGTGAGGCACCTTGGGTGACCCAGCTCTCCTCCATGTGTCTCTCATTCCTTGGCAGGCTGGCCCGTGTATATTCTTACACTGGTGACAGAGAGGCACAAGAGGGCAAAAGTGATAACAAAACCTCATTTTTTAATCCTCATCTATTATTGAGTTTGCCAGCATCCCATTAGCCAAAGGCAATCGCATGGCCAGCCATGGCAAAGGGCACAGACACAAAGTGGGGGAAAAATTGGAGCCATGATTGCAGCCTCTGCCATCTGAGGCAGACACCGTGAGGCAGCCAGTGGGCCCTCAGCTTTCCCAGAGTGATAAGATGCTGGTATGAAAGAGATAGCAGTGAGAGGTGAAGAGTCTGAAAAAAAAAAAAGGAATGCTTTTAGTAGAATTAGAAGAACTCGTGGCCAAGTAGGAGCAAACCATGACAACCTCTGTGAAATCAGCGGGTGTTGTGATTGGCAGGGCACCAGCCCCTTGGCTGGCTGTGTGGGGAAGGAAGGAAATGCATAGTTTTTCTTTGCAGCTACTGTATATCTAGAGCTATGTTAGGAACATTGTATTTATTGTTCAGTTAACCCTTGCAACATTTCTAATGTTTCATTGTAATTATCTCCATTTTATACACAAAGAACATGAATAAGGGTTAATTTCTTGAAATAACAGTACAAGCAAGTGGTGGAGTTACCTTTTTCTGATTTCAAAGCTCACACTCTCTGCACGGCATCTTGTACCCTTTGACCCTACCTTCTTCCTTAGCTAACGTTTTCTGTCTCCGTTTTCCTTCATTTCAAATATTTCGAAGAAACTCCTGTACCCATTGCCTCCGTTTCCTTATTTTTCATTCATCAGAGAACAGTGGAGCATGGTGGTTAAGATGGGCTCTGAGCACAAACGACCCGGTTCAAATCCTAATTCTGCTACTTTTCTTAATCTGTGTGATGTTCGTAAATCACTATCTCTGTTCTTCATTTCCTCATCAGAAAAATGGGGATGATACGCTGATAGCACGACTGACCTCACAGAGCAGTTGTGGGGATTAAATGCACTTATACTTAAAGAGGATGGAGGAAAGTGCCTGGCTTTCAATAAATAAGTAGAAAATGTTAGCTATTACTGTTCCTATTCTTCAACCAAGTGGAATCTGGCTTCTGTCCTTGTTAGTCTATTGAAATGTTTCCATCAAATGTCATTAGGGTTCCTAGGGTTGTCAAATACAGTAATATCTTTTTGGTATTCATCATGCCTGGTTCCTGTGCAGCACTTTGCCCACTTTCATCTTCATTTTATGAAGCTCTCCTCTTAGCCTCTCAGCAATTCTTTTGCCTCTGCACACCCATTAGATATTAGTGGTTGATTCTTTGTGAGTTGTAGATTGACGTATCCAGCTGCCTGAGAATATCTCTGCAGATACCTCAGACTCAGCATGTCTGAAATCAAGCTCACTGTGTCACTTCCTGGACCTCCACTTCCGCTTGCCACCTGCCCATCTTGATGAACTGTCAGCTAGGTCCCCAGGACCCAAAGCTGGGGGCATTTCAGATTTTGCCCTGTATTTCATACCCTGTCATCTAATCTTACACTAAATCCTTTATCATTTCCCTCACCATTAAGTCTCAACCAACATCCTTTTCTCAATTCCAGATGCCCTTTATTTAGTTAAGACCCTAATAATTTCTCACTTGTATTATTGCAATAGGTTTCTCATGGGTCTCCTTTTCTACACTTGTATCCACTCCAAACTTATTCTCTACACTGAAGGAAATGTTACCTTTTGAAAATGTAAATTGATAAACATCACTGTCTTGCTATAAAACCTTTCAGTATAAAACCGGAGCTCCTTTATGCAACCATAGTATATGCTGTGATCTGCCTACTTCTCTATCCTCATTCCCACAACCTCCCTACAATCCTCTCAGAAGGAAAGGATTAAAGAAGAGTTGGTTAAGCTTGGAAATGCATAGGAAAGGGGCAAGTTAAGGTAGTTAATGTGTCTTTACCGTAGCATGCAAAAACCTAGAAGATTTGGTCTACCCTTATTCATTCACGCATTTTGTCAATAAATATTTGCTTTGAGCCTCTGATAAGGGCTGGAGTGGTAGGGATGCAGCAGTGAAACAGTTTATCTCGGTTCTAGAGATATATTGCAAAACAAAACAGACAAATTCCTGCTCACACAGGGGAAGAATGACGATAAATAAATGTGTAAACTTATATAGGATAGGATAACGACACATGCTTTAGAGGAAAAGTTAACAAAATAAAGGGGACTGGAGTGCTGGGAGAGGTAATTGGGAGTTGCTACTGTACATAGAGTGGTTGCAGGTAGCTTCCCTGGAAAGGTGATAGTTCAGCAGAGAACTGAAGAAAGCCGGAGAGAGCAAGCCATGCAGATACGTGTGGACAGAGCATTCCTGGTGGAGAGAACAGCAGGTGCAAAGGCCTTGAAGCAGGATCAAGCTAAGGATGTTTGAGGGAGAGAAATTAGGTCCTTGTGGCTTAAGAAGAAAGAGTGAGGGGAGAATAGTAGGAGGTCAAGTCCGAGCAGTGTCTAGAGCCAGAACATGAGATCTTTTTTTTTTTTTAATTTTTATCACTGTTGTGGCCTCTCCCGTTGCGGAGCACAGGCTCCGGACGCACAGGCTCAGCGGCCATGGCTCACGGGCCCAGCCTCTCCGCGGCATGAGGGATCCTCCCGGACCGGGGCACGAACCCGGGTCCCTTGCATCGGCAGGTGGACTCTCAACCACTGCGCCACCAGGGAAGCCCTGGACCATGAGATCTTAAAACTCATTGCAAGGGTTCTGGCTTCTGCTAAGAGGGAACCAGGGAGCGCTTGCAGAGATTTGAAGAGAGGAGTGACAAGATCACTCTGGAAGGCTCCCGTCATGTTCCTTTTTCCTTTCACACTAATTACTTGAAGTTCCTCCTCTTACTCTCCCTCTGAGCCCCTCTGTGTGCTGCTACCTCTGCCTGGCACATCCTTCCCCCTCAGACCTGGCCCTCCTTGGAATACCAATCTCCTAGTAGATTCTCAGCTTCCATCAGAGATACTACTTCTCCAAGAAGGTTGAAGTAGGCATCCTTCCTAAGCGCCCCCATGACATTTTGTCAGTCAAGATGCTTCTGGATGCAAGTAACAGAAAACCTAACTATCAGTGGCTTAAATCATAAGAACATTAAATGCCTGTCCTTGGGGTGCCTAGAGGTAGACTGATCATTGTTAGTTCAGCAACTCAATATATTCACATAGACCCAGGTTCTTCCATCCTTCTGGTTCACCACAATAAGTGTGTTGACTTTCATCCTCCATATTGTTTCTACTGGTTGCAAAACGGACCCCATCTTATCCTCAGAGACATCTGACTTCAAAAGCAGGGACAAGGGGAAGGGATTCCAAGAACTTTTATTTTGCAGTGTCCTTGCCCTTTGGCAGGGGAGATCATCTCTCCCAGAAGCCTTTTAGAGGTTTCTTTATGTCTAACTAGTCAGGACTGGGTCATATTTATTACAGGTGCCTACTTACCTGTGTCCTCCAACCACGGTATCCTTGCATGTAACACAGATCGTGACATATAGTTGGTGTTCAATAAATATTTGTTGAATAAAATACATGTTAACTGGTTTTTATTCTCTTTGTAAAATAGAGCATGAGGTTGAGGAGTGAGAGTTTTATGAAAATGACATACTTCTCATAAAAGACTTCCTGACTAGAAATGAGTAGAAGAATTGCTAGATCATGTTGTGGCCTCACCTCTGTCAGAGAACAGCGAAGCAATAGAGTTCCAATCTGTACTTTAGAGTTTCCAAATAAAAATTCACAAATCCTCAAAGTGTTGAAACTAAGTTCTCATTATCTAAAACCATGAAATCTAACATGCCTTGAATATTTCCTCCACCCTGGTTTTGGTTCATTGATAATGATCTTTAAAAATTCTTTCTCAGTTCTCTACTGAACTATATCTGAACCTCACTGGTCCACGAGCAGACCATGGGCCCTGAGATATAGCACAAGCACAAAACACAAAATAACCCCCAGGGACAGAGCCCTGGAGAGTCAGACGTTGATGGTACAGTGGGGAATTTCTACATTGGCACAGGAATGAAGGATATTTGGTAGTTCAACGTAGAAAGTGTCTTGTTGTTAGTGACGGGCTCAACGGAAACACATTTTTTGCAGGTATCCCTCACTTAAAGCTGGTGTCCAGGAAGTCTCAGTCCCTTCAGTGGCTCCCTTCCATCCCTGAGCAAGCCTGCAGGTATCCTATGGAAAGGTCTAGTGGCTACAGCCCCTTAGAGGCAGTCTGCAGGCTCTACTGTCCGCTTTCTATTTCAAGTCAGCTTGTTGTGTCCTAGTTTCCACCTTTCCTGTCCTGCTCTGTTTTACTTCCCAGGCCCTTCAAACCTCAGCAGAAAAGGCCAGTTGGCCTGATCCAGGCTTTAGCCCTCCATCTCCCATAGTTCCCTACTCTGGAGCCTCTGGCCAGAGCAGCTCTACTCTGAGGCCAACCCAGGCTCTAAGAACTGCAGCCCAGGTGTAATACTCATTTGTCATTTTAGAGTTTTAGAAGCAGCCTCTTTATCTTTTAGAAGGACACTTAGTGCCCTACAGAAAGGGCCAACTGAGAGCCTTAGACCAAGAAACAGAAAGAGCAGAAACAGAGAAAAGATGCTGGGCTGGGCTGGACAACTAAGGTGGTCATGTACCACCCAATAATGAGGTAGAGAAAGAAGCTATTTGAAGTCAAAGGGAATATTACAGTGCTCACTGAAGGAGTGTAAACTTGTTTAAATGTCAGAATTTTAATGTTATGTACAGTAGCAAATTAGGAAATGTAGCAACTAGAGCTATCAAAACAAAATGATGAAGAATCTTAGACTTACATTATGAATGTTGTATAATTGTGAACCCACACAGAAATCTGTATAATGAGTTTCTTAGCTCTGATACAACAAAGGACCTCTTTTAATGTAGATGTGAACAAGTGTGGAGACAGATAAGCAACCACAAATCACATGGAATCAAACTCTGGACATACGTGGGATAAAAACATGTTCTCTTATCCAATACTATGAATTTCACCAAAATTTTCTAGTTACAGAAATTTGTATTTAGTACTAGGATTATACTACCACTTACCTGAGCTTTGTGATTATATCTGAGAATGAGTATGTATATGTGGAGAGTTTGAGTTATATGCAGTACATTTACTCTCTACTAATCCTTTATTGACTTCTAAGTTTAAAATCATCTCCCCACACCAAGCACACACACCTGTCATCAGGTATGGTTGAGGAGTGATGTATGGGAACCTTCAAGATGGCGGAGGAATAAGATGCGGAGATCACCTTCCTCCCCACAAATACTTCAGAAATATATCTACATGTGGAACAACTCCTACAGAACACCTACTGAACGCTGGCAGAAGACCCCAGACCTCCCAAAAGGCAAGAAACCCCCCATGTACCTGGGTAGGGCAAAAGAAAAAAGAATAAACAGAGACAAAAGAATAGGAACGAGACAAGCACCAAAAGAATAGGGACGGGACCTGCACCTCCCTCCCAGTGGGAGGGAGCTGTGAAGGAGGAAAGGTTTCCACACACTAGGAGCCCCTTCGTGGGCACAGGCTGCGGGTGGAGGAGCGGGGAAGCTTCAGAGCCGCGGAGGAGAGTGCAGCAACAGGGGTGCGGAGGGCAAAGCGGAGAGATTCCCGCAAAGAGGAACGGTGCTGACCAGCACTCACCAGCCTGAGAGGCTTGTCTGCTCACCCGCCGGGGCGGGCGGGGCTGGGAGCCGAGGCTTGGGCTTTGGTTGGAGCACAGGGAGAGGACTGAGGTTGGCGGCGTGAACACAGCCTGAAGGGGGTTAGTGCACCACGGCTAGCCGGGAGGGATTCCGGGGAAAAGTCTGGAGCTGCCAAAGAGACAAGAGACTTTTTCTTCCCTTTGTTTCCTGGTGCGCTAGGAGAGGGGATTCAGAGCGCTGCTTAAAGGAGCTCCAGAGACGGGCGCGAGCCACGGCTATCAACGTGGACCCCAGAGATGGGCATAAGACGCTAAGGCTGCTGCTGCTGCCGCCGCCACCAAGAAGCCTGTGTGCAAGCACAGGTCACTAGCCACACCCCCCTTACGGGGAGCCTGTGCAGCCTGCCACTGCCAGGGTCCCGGGATCCAGGGACAACTTCCCCGGGAGAACGCACGGCATGCCTCAGGCTGGTGCAATGTCACACTGGCCTCTGCCACCGCAGGCTCGCCCCGCATCTGTGCCTCTCCCTCCCCCACCACCCCCCCCCGCCTGAGTGAGCCAGAGCCCCCGAATCAGCGGCTCCTTTAACCCCATCCTGTCTGAGCGAAGAACAGATGCCCTCTGGTGACCTACATGCAGAGGTGGGGCCAAATCCAAAGCTGAGCCCCAGGAACTGTGCGAACAAAGAAGAGAAAGGGAAATCTCTCCCAGCAGCCTCAGGAGCAGCAGATTAAAGCTCCACAATCAACTTGATGCACCTGCATCTCTGGAATATCAGAAGAGACAACGAATCATCCCAAATGGAGGCGGTGGACTTTGGGAGCAACTGTAGACTTGGGGTTTGCTTTCTGCATCTAATTTGCTTCTGGGTTTATGCTTATCTTAGCTTAGTATTTAGAGCTTATTATCATTGATAGATTTGTTTATGGATTTGGCTGCTCTCTTCCTTTTTTTTTAATATATATATATATATTTCCTTTTTCTTTTATTGTGAGTATATGTGTATACTGCTTTGTGTGATTTTGTCTGCATAGCTCTACATTTACCATTTGTCCTGGGATTCTGTCTGTCACTTTCTTTTCTTTTAAGAAGTTATTAGAGATTGTTATCATTGGTGGCATTTTTTTTTTTTTGGTCTCGTTGCTCTCTTCTTCCTTTATTTTTTCTTTATTTTATTTCTTTTTAATTTTTTATTTTAATAATTTATTTTATTTTTTAATAATTTTATTTCTTTTATTTTTTTTTCTTTCTTTTTTTCTCCCTTCTCTTCTGAGATGTGTGGCCGACAGGGTCTTCGTGCTCCGGCCGGATGTCAGGCCTGTGCCTCAGAGGTGGGAGATCCGAGTTCAGGACACTGGTCCACCAGGGACCTCCTGGCTCCACGTAATATCAAATGGCGAAAGCTCTCCCAGAGATTGCCATCTCAACGCTAAGACCCAGCTCCACTCAACAACCAGCAAGCTACAGTGTAGGACACCCCATACCAAACAACTAGCAAGACAGGAACACAACCCCACCCATTAGCAGAGAGGTTGCCTGAAAGCATAATAAGGTCACAGACACCCAAGAACACATCACCGGACAAGGTGCAGCCAACAAGAAAGACAAGATCCAGACTCATCCACCAGAACGCAAGCACTAGTCCCCTCCAACAGGAAGCCTACACTGAACCAATCTTAGCCACTGGGGGCAGACATCAAAAGCAACGGAAAGTATGAACCTGCAGCCTACAGAAAGGTGACCCCAAACACAGTAACTTAAGCAAAATGAGAAGACAGAAAAACACACAGCAGGTGAAGGAGCAAGGTAAAAATTCACCAGACCAAACAAATGAAGAGGAAATAGGCAGTCTACCTGAAAAAGAATTCAGAGCAAAGATAGTAAAGCTAATCCAAAATCTTGGAAATAGAATGGAGAAAATACAAGAAACATTTACAGGGAGATAGAAGAAATAAAGAGCAAACAAACAATGAAGAACAACACAATAAATGAATTTTAAAATTCTCTAGAAGGAATCAATGGCAGAATAACTGAGGCAGAAGAACAGATACATGACCTGAATGATAAAATAGTGGAAATAACTACTGCAGAGAAGAATAAAGATAAAAGAATGAAAAGAATTGAAGACAGTCTTAGAGACCTCAGGGACAACATTAAACACAACAACATTTGAATTATAGGGTTCCCAGATGAAGAAGAGAAAAAGAAAGGGATGAGAAAATATTTGAAGAGATTATAGTTGAAAACTTCGCTAATTAGGGAAAGGAAATAGTTAATCAAGTCCAGGAAGTGCAGTGAGTCCAATACTGGATAAATCCAAGGAGAACCGCTCTAAGACACATATTAATCAAACTATCAATAATTAAATACAAAGAAAAAATATTAAAAGCAGCAAGAGAAAAACAACAAATAACATACAAGGGAATCCCCATGAGGTTAACAGCTGATCTTTCAGCAGAAACTCTGCAAACCAGAAGCGAGTGGCAAGATATATCTAAAGTGATGAAAGGGAGAAACCTACAACCAAGACTACTCTACCCAGCAAGAATCTCATTCAGATTTGAAGGAGAAATTAAAATCTTCACAGACAAGAAAAAGCTAAGAGAATTCAGAACCACCAAACCACTTTACAACAATTGCTAAAGGAACTTCTCCAGGCAGGAAACACAAGAGAAGGAAAAGATCTACAAGAACAAACCCAAACAAATAAGAAAATGGTAATAGGAACATACATATCAATAATTACCTTAAATGTATATGGATTAAATGCTTCCACCAAAAGACATATACTGGCTGAATGCATACAAAAACAAGACCCATATATATGCTGTCTACAAGAGACCCACTTCAGACCTAGGGACACATACAGACTGAAAGTGAGGGGATGGAAAAGGCATTCCATGCAGATGGAAATCAAAAGAAAGCTGGAGGAGCAATTCTCATATCAGACAAAATAGACTATAAAGAGTATTACAAGAGACAAATAAGGACACTACATAATGATCAAGGGATCAATCCAAGAAAAAGATATAACAACTGTAAATACTTATGCACCCAACAGAGCAGCACGTCAATACATAAGGGAAGTGCTAACAGCCATAAAAGGGGAAATCAAAAGTAACACAATCATAGTAGGGGATTTTAACACCCCACTTTCACCAATGGATAGGTCATCCAAAATGAAAATAAATAAGGAAACACAAGCTTTAAAAGATACATTAAACAAGATGGATTTAACTAATATTTATAGGACATTCCATCCAAAAACAAGATAATACACTTTCTTCTCAAGTGCTCATGGAATAGTCCCCAGGATAGATCATACCTTAGGTCACAAATCAAGCCTTGATACATTTAAGAAAATTGAAATCATATCAAGTTTCTTTTCTGACCACAATGCTATGAGACTAGATATCAATTACAGGAAACAATCTGTAAAAAATACAAACACATAGGCTAAACAATACACTACCTAACAACCAAGAGATCACTGAAGAAATCAAAGAGGAAATCAGAAAAATACTTAGAAAAAAATGACAATGAAAACAGGAAGACCCAAAACTATGCGATGCAGCAAAAGCAGTTCTAAGAGGAAAATTTAGAGCAATACAATCTTACCTCAAGAAAGAAGAAACATCTCAAATAAACAACCTAACCTTACACGAAAAGCAATTAGAGAAAGAAGAAAACAACCAAAATTTAGCAGGAAAGAAATCATAAAGATCAGATCAGAAATAAATCAGAAAAAAATGAAGGAAACAATAGCAAAGATTAATAAAACTAAAAGCTGGTTCTTTGAATAGAAAAACAAAATTGATAAACCATTAGCCAGATTCATCAAGAAAAAACGTGAGAAGACTCAAATCAATAGAATTAGAAATGAAAAAAGAGAAGTAACAACTGACACTGCAGAAATACAAAGGATCATGAGAGATTACTACAAACAACTATATGCCAAAAAAATGGACAAATTGGAAGAAATGGACAAATTCTTAGAAAAGCACAACCTTCCAAGACTGAACCAGGAAGAAATAGAAAGTATGAACAGACCAATCACAAGCACTGAAATTGAGACTGTGGCAAACAATCATCCAACAAACAAAAGCCCAGGACCACCTGGTTTCACAGGCGAATTCTATCAAACATTTAGAGAAGAGTTAACACCTATCCTTCTCAAACTCTTCCAAAATATAGCAGAGGGAGGAACACTCCCAAACTCATTCTATGAGGCCATCATCACCCTGATACCAAAACCAGACAAAGCTGTCAGAAAGGAAAAGGAAAACTACAGGCTAATATCACTGATGACATAGATGCAAAAATCCTCAACAAAATCCTAGCAAACAGAATCCAGCAACACACTAAAAGGATCATACACCATGATTAAGTGGGGTTTATTCCAGGAATGCAAGGATTCTTCAATATATGCAAATCAATCAATGTGATACACCATATTAACAAATTGAAGAATAAAAACCATGTGATCATCTCAATAGATGCAGAAAAAGCTTTTGACAAAATTCAACACCCATTTATGAAAGAAACCCTCCAGAAAGTAGGCATAGAGGGAACTTACCTCAACATAATAAAGACCGATTGACAAACATGCAGACAACATCGTTCTCAATGGTGAAAAACTGAAAGAATTTCCTCTAAGATCAGGAACAAGAAAAGGTTGTCCACTCTCACCACTATTATTCAACATAGTTTTGGAAGTTTTAGCCACAGCAATCAGAGAAGAATAAGAAATAAAAGGAATCCAACTTGGAAACAAAGAAGTAAAGCTGTCACTGGTTGCATATGACATGAATCCTAAAGATGCTACCAGAAAACTACTAGAGCTAATCAGTGAATCTGGTAAAGTAGCAGGGTACAAAATTAATGCACAGAAATCTCTTGCATTCCTATACACTAATGATGACTAATCTGAAAGAGAAATTAAGGAAACCCTTCCATTTACCATTGGAACAAAAAGAATAAAATAGCTAGGAATAAACCTACCTAAGGAGACAAAAGACCTGAATGCAGAAAACAATAAGACACTGATGAAAGAAATTAAAGATGATACAAACAGATGGACAGATATATATATATCGTGTTCTTGGATTAGAAGAATCAACATTGTGAAAATGACTGTACTACCCAAAGCAATCTACAGATTCAATGCAATCCCTATCAAACTACCAATGGCATTTTTCACAGGACTAGAACAAAAACTTTCACAGTTTGTATGGAAACACAAAAGACCCCAAATAGCCAAAGCAATCTTGAGAAAGAAAAACGGAGCTGGAGGAATCAGGCTCCCTGCCTTCAGACTATACTATAAAGCTACAGTAATCAAGACAGTATGGTACTGGCACAAAAACAGACATATAGATCAATGGAACAGGATAGAAAGTCTATATATATATATGGCTCTGAAAAACCTAGGGGCAGTACAGGAATAAAGACACAGATGTAGAAAATGGACTTGAGGACATGGAGAGGGGGAAGGGTAAACTGGGATGAAGTGAGAGATTGGCATGAATTTATGTACATTACCAAATGTAAAATAGTTAGCTGATGGGAAACAGCCACATAGCACAGGGAGATCATTTCTGTGCTTTGTGACCACCTAGAGGGGTGGGATAGGGAGGGTGGGAGGGAGGGAGATGCAAGAGGGAAGAGATATGGGAACATATGTATATATATAACTGATTCATTTTTTTGTAAAACAGAAACTAACACACCATTGTAAAGCAATTATACTCCAATAAAGATGTTAAAAAAATACTTTATAGTACGAGAAGGTCTACACACACACACACACACACACACACACACACACACATATACACATATACAAGTTGCAGTTGGCAAACTGGAAACCCAGGAGAGCCAGTGGGATAGTTGCATTCTGAATCCAACAACATGAGAACCAGGACAGTTGATGGTGTAAGTTCTGGTCTGAGTCTGAGTCCCAGGCAGAGGCTGATGTCCCAGCTTGAAGACAGTGAGACGGAGAGAATGAATTCTTTCTTACTTCTTCGTTTTGTTCTACTCAGACCTGTAGTGGCTTGGATGAGGTCCCCCTACACTGGGAAGGCAATCTATTTTACTCAGTCTACAGATTCAAATGCTAATCTCATCTAGAAACAATCTCACAGATGCTCCCTGAATACTGTTTAACCAAATATCTGTGCACCTGTGGCCCAGTCAAGTTGACATATAAAATTAACTACCACACCCCATAAATGCAAGGACTGGTCTTATTTATCTGTGCTTCCATGAGAGCAAGGACTTTGCTATATTTCCCCAGAATTACTAGCACCTAACACAATGCCTGGCATATTTGGTATTAAATAAATCTTAACTGTTCAACTGATTGATTGGGGAGTGAATTAAATTAATAAATGTGTGAATGATTGATTGAATCAT
This sequence comes from Delphinus delphis, assembly GCF_949987515.2. Classification (NCBI taxonomy): domain Eukaryota; kingdom Metazoa; phylum Chordata; class Mammalia; order Artiodactyla; family Delphinidae; genus Delphinus; species Delphinus delphis. The sequence continues at coordinate 77,763,670 of NC_082696.1, read as the reverse complement.
TGATTGAATCATGAATGGAAGGGTATTTAGTAAATAATTACAAAAAACATTTTCTTTCCTCCACTTTATTCTTGGCCATTTTTATAAACATTTGTTTTTCTTTTTCTTAATAGTTAACAGTACTACCATTTGTATTTTCAAACCATTTTGGAAAATAACTTTAAACATAGTTTCACAACTTTTCTTGGCATGTTTATAACACTCATCATATTGAATAATAATTGTGTAGCGGTATGTCCACGTTACACTGAGATTGATTTTTAAATTTTTGTTAACCATAGCATTTTCACTGTGTCAAGAACAAAATAGGTGCCCAATAAATTTTTTGCTGCATTGCATCATATTAAATGTGCTTCGGCACTCTTTTACCATCATTCTGCTCTCCCTGTTGTGAGCAGTTTACTCAACTCCCCTGCTCTTCAGATTTGCCACCTGAGCCCTGGTGGTTCTGAGGGACAAATGAGTACTGGATTTGTGTTCATATCTTCCAAAGCGGATTGCAATATGAGGACACGTGAGATGTGTGTAGGGGGATGGCATCAGGGGACCAGAATGAACCCCTTCGTGACATTCATGTACTCTATTCTGTGGTGGCAATTTAACATTTTTTTTAACCTCATTTTATAGTTAAGTCTCATTTGAGATTAATTGGCTTTCTAGAAGATCCAAGCCTTGGCCTAGGAAAATCCAGTCATGTACTCCCCTGATTAACACCCTTCCCATGGCCCTGGGGATAAAGTCCAAACCTTTTAACTCCTTTGCAAAGTCCTTCATGACTTGGCCCTCTCCCATCTCTAGGCTCTAGTCATCAGCAGCTTCCTTCAGACATTTGAACCCACTACTTTCTCTTACTGCCTCTGCCTAGAATACTCCGAATGACCCTATCCCTTGCTCATTCTTTCCCAACCTTTAGAAATTCCATGGGCTCCCAGTAGGGGCCTTAGAAGGCAGCTGAGGTGAGAGCAGAGGCCAGAATGGAAGCCTCAGAGCCAGACGATTAGTTACAGAAAGCATAGGTGACTGAAACTCGTCACATTCTCAAAGTTATTCTCAAACTATTCCTCAGAAATTGGCAGCTCATCAATGTCATCAGCAAGTCAATAAACATCAGAATGTTCAATTAGGATAGTCTTCATCAGAAGAATCCTCAACCGAAGAGGTCTCTCTCTCCTGAATTTTTTCTTGAATTAAAAGCATTCTTTTCTTAACCTCTTTATTTCAGACACGAAATGCAAGTAACCCAGACAGTTAAAACAAGCTGGTGTATATCAAAGCAAAAATATTGACACTAAACACCTTTGCGTTTGCATAAATATTTTTCACATTTTAAGTCCACTGAAAAATGCCGAGAGAGCGCGCACGCGCGCAAGAGAGAGAGAGAGAGAGAGAGAGAGAGAGAGAAAGAGAGAGAAAGAGGCTCACAGACTAAGCTCTATGACTGACCACATATCAAAGGGGCCCTGAGTCTCTCAGTCCCTTCTTTTCTTGGCCAACCACTGGGATGCTCCCAGCCACACTTCCTTTCACTGTTGACTCTACTCCTGGTTACCAATGGGAGGGTTTCATGCCACTTTCCTTTTAATCTGCTTGCCATTTCTCACTAGGATTTGACAGTCTGCATGGGTGTGCCTGGATGCCAATGGCAGAGGCAAGCCCTTCATTTGGGACCCAAGTAGGAATGTGAAAAGTGAGGCTTGGGTTAACCTCAGGTCACCCTAAGTGCACCCCTTTCAAACATAGGGAAGTCCCTTTTTGAGGAAAAAGGAAAAAAGTTGGAGCATAATTATGTCCTCTAAAAATGTAATGTGCACTGGAAATTGATCTTATAAATTTCCTACTTATTACTGCAAACAGACTTTCCTCTTAGACATCCCAAGCATGTCAGAAAGAATTCTTGTTCCTTGAGATAAAAATAACATTTTAGGGCTTCCCTGGTGGCGCAGTGGTTGAGAGTCCGCCTGCCGGTGCAGGGGACACGGGTTCGTGCCCCGGTCCGGGAAGACCCCACATGCCGCGGAGCGGCTGGGCCCGTGAGCCATGGCTGCTGAGCCTGCGCGTCCGGAGCCTGTGCTCCGCGACGGGAGAGGCCTCAACAGTGAGAGGCCCGCGTACCGCAAAAAAAGAAAAAAAAAAATTATTTTCTCTTTTCTTTTTCAAATATGCGTATATAAAACTTCTCATTAAGAGAAAGCATATTTTCTGTATTATTCCTATCTTTATTATAGTATAAAACTTTGATTTTTGTTCAGATGACTTTATTTCTTTCTCTTAAGAAGTTATTCATTTGCAACAACTTCTTACTTAAAAACATTTGTCCCAAGAGAGAAACACTACCAGAGCAAGCAAAGGGAAGTAAAATATCTCTGCTTTGAAAGTTCTTGGGAATTATCAGATCATTTCTCTTTGTCCTGCTCAAATATATGGACTTCCTCAAATCTAAAACATAGGATTGTTTTGAAAAGAATTTTACACACAGGGAAGACATTTTAAAGGAAAGAAGATAATTTTACTCAGAGATTTCTGTGTATCAAACTACAAACTGTAAATCAGAAATAGACACAATGATCCACCATTAGTAATAGGTGAGTAAATACAATTGTCTGACATCATTTACAATGTTATAAAAGTAGAAAAGTTTCTGTGTATTCTTCCGTCACAATAACACAGTTAATATCTCTATAGGCCTTTGTAATTTACAAAGGGTTTTAGATCCCATAGTTCATCTGAGCCTTATAACAATGTCTCCTTTTGGGCCCCAAGCAGATGTCTCTCTCAAGGCCTACCTTTATTAAGAAATTTCTATTATTCCATTTCAAGTGTGCTCCTTCTGCCTTTCTGTGATAACTTAATTTTCACTTTTAAGATTATTAGACTCTCCATCAAATTATCATTTATTAAACACTTTTATGTTTAAATCATCTTGTTGGTTCTGAAGTGAATATGTACAAGACAGTCTCATCTAGAGGAGTCTGATTTCTGATTCTATTTGGATAAATCTTAAAACACTAAATATTATAAAACTATAACCTATTTAAATAAAAGTTTATGATGCTCATGTAGTGACTGTCAAATGACGGTTAAAGAAGTTTCAGTCTGGGGCTTCCCTGGTGGCGCAGTGGTTGAGAGTCCGCCTGCCGATGCGGGGGACACGGGTTCGTGCCCCAGTCTGGGAAGATTCCACATGCCGCGGAAAGGCTGGGCCCGTGAGCCATGGCCGCTGAGCCTGCGTGTCCGGGAGCCTGTGCTCTGCAATGGGAGATGCCACAGCAGTGAGAGGCCCGTGTACCACAAAAAAAAAAAAAAAAAAAAGTTTCAGTCTGATTGCCCTCAGTCCGAGGAAGTGCAAGGCAGATATTTGATCATTTAAATTTATAAGAGCCAACACTTAGAAATTAGAAACTTTCACACTGACATTGCAAAATCTGAAAAATTGGAACTCATGGCAACATTGGGCCCACAGTCCCACACATGTGTCAGTTAGAAAGGAGGCGGGTTTATTTACACGAAGCAGATTGGTGCAACCCTGAGGCTTGGTGTCAGAGGCTATCCTGTTACACCTAGCCCAGTTTATTCATACAGATCCTGTCCTCTCTCTGCAGCTAAATGTGCAACCTCTTTTAAACTAATAACCGCTGTGGACATTTGGAAGACAAAGATTCCACAGGCTCAGCTTCTAAGTTCAAAGAAGATAAGCATGTGAGGCATACTCAGGGGACAGACAACAGGATGACACGAACAAAAGCACCAAGACCAGAAAGCAGACGGTGTGTTTTGTGAGAAATAGGGAATCGGTTGTCTAGATCGCAATATTAAGGGTAGAACCCAAACCTTCTTGAGGAGGATAGTGGCAATGGCACTCTCTTTTACCTAATCAAACGTGTCCCCTAAATAATTACAATTTGACTACTTCCCAGTCAGGACTTGCTTTTCCTGCCAGTCTGCATCGCCTTAAAAGTGTAGTCCTGAGTGATTTCCACGCAGTGTGATTTCTCCGTGGCAGGTATGATCTCCCTGATGTGGCTGATGGCTGGTGGTCACAGCCACTACCAGATTAGTATGGGAATAGCCAGTACTACAGGGGATCAGTAAAGTAATAATACATTTTCATATGTCTACTCCCGTAAGCCCTTCTGATACATAGTTGTCAAACACTGCTGCTCTAAAACCAAAAAATGTGTTTCTGGGTCATATTAAAATTGAGAGCACTAGAACTTAAATATCTGCGTTTTGTTTATTTGTTTAAAGAATGTGTTGGGATTGTACAGCAGGGAAAATAGAATATATCACAGAAAATTTTAAGTAACGTGTAAACGTGTTTACACGTTTCAGAAAGTTTATTTTGCTGGCTTAACTAGTTTCTCCTAACACTAGAAAGATTCATTGGAGCAAAGAAAAACTAAATACAAAAGGACTATCCATTCTTGTAGAATGCAGCATGTAAAAACACAACCAAAAAAGGTACCTACAAAGTTGCTGATTGCTGTTAATTTTCCCCAAATACTGAATGATGTCAGTCCATAAAAATGAATTGCTTCACTTTCGAGGTAATTCAGTTGCCGTGTGTAAGTTCAGTGAATATGATGTCTTTATAATTGACATTAATCTTTTGGAAAAAAGTTCAGTGTGCACTTTGGAATGTCCTGCGTCTCTTCCCTCTGAAATTTCATCTGGTCCCAATTACCGTCTGCTCCTAGTTTGATCCAGTGGCAGAGAACGAGCTGAGCTTCTGTCCTGCAGCTGAAGCAGACACACTTCATTAGCCTCATTCTGATTTTGTTCTTTATAGATCAGCTAAAGTTTACAGAAAGATTTATATAGACTCAGCAACTTTATGAAGTCCTGTTAAAAATACATAGAGCTGCACTCAAGAAATGCATTTTTGACCTCTTAGCTGTCAAGTTCACTCAAAGCTGTCATGGGACTTTTTAGCTAGTTAAATAAACAAGAGTTTCTGCTACAGCTCTTATTTTATATTATTTTATTTTTTCTTTCCACATCAGAATCTTTATCATAAAGCAGCTGAATTGATACATTTGGAATAGACTGAGTATATGTCTCCCAGGGCCCCTTTGAGCTTTCTGGTCTATTCATTTTGGGTCGTCTAATACGTAAGGGTCGTTGCAATGCGCCAGGCATCGTGATAAGCACTGACCTAGAGCAGGGAAATGATTGAAAGAGCCCTTGCTTTCCTGAGTTTCAGAGAAGACAGACATTAACTATGAAGACTTAAAAACTAAAACAGTCTTTACAGTTCAAAAGAGTTGTTTTTTACTGCCTGTCCCTCTTCTGTACCCACAGTGTCCTTGGGTGCTGGTCAAAAGAGAACTGGGTGTGATCCACTCTGGCTGCATTCTCCATCTGCACCGCGATGTGGCCTGTGGAGGTCCCCCAGGCAACAACACTGGTTCCTAGCCTTCTTTTTCCAACCAGACAAAAAGCCATCCATCCATCTAAGGCAGGGGTTGGCAAACCATGGTCTGCAGGCCAAGTCTGGCTTGCTGCCTGTTTTAGCATGGTCCACAGGCTAAGAATGATTTTATGTTTTTATATAGTTGAAAGCAAGTTGAAAGAAGAATATTTCATGACACATGAAAATTGTATGAAAATCAAATGTCAGTGCCCATACGTAAAGTAATATTAGAGTACAGTCATGTTTATTCATTTACAGATCGTCTATGTCTGCTTTCTTGCTACAATAGCAGAGTTGAGTAGTTACAAGAGAGAGAATAACGGCCCATAAAACCAAAAGTATTCTCTATCTGTCCCTTTACAGAAATGTTTGCCAACTCCTGATCAAAGCTTCCATATTATCTCTTTTTGGATTTTTCCCACCCATCTATTCACTGTACAATGTGGGCCTTATTATATGTCATCTCCTCCTCTATCCTAGTTCCTGAATCTCTCCTCTCATAAGTGCATGACAACCTCACCTTATAAAAACTCCATAAGTCATTATTCAAAACAGGGAGGAGAGATGATAGGCTTCTAGCAAGCCAGAGGCGTACCATCCTATGAATCTGAACTGAGTTTTTGAGCCTTATAGCATGACATAATTCATGCATCTATGCTTAAGGTGTTTCAATTTTTAGGACAAAAACTGCATTCCTCTAACTAGCTTTTCTATGCCACCATTTGAATAGACTGATTCTATAATATAGATTAACAAGACATTTTGGTTTCTTAATTTTCTAAAATTATCAAGGGTTAAGTTACAGAATTTTAAATACATTTGGCCACTAGCTTTACTTTATAATAGTTATTCTCCTCTAAAATTTCTAACAACTTCTGTAATCAGGAATTCCTGAAGACCTGATATATTCTCCAAATGGCAAAGTTGGCCATTAGCTAACCCTAGTAAGTAACTTATTTAGTTATCTAGTTATATAAAGTATGTACTGGAACTCCCCAGTATATGACAGTGATAATTGATCCATGGGAGTGGATTTTACCATTTAGAATAAATTTCTTCATCTCCTATATTTGTCTCCATAAACTATGCATGACTGATTATAACCATCTAATATTTCCAGTTTAGTACTTTCCTCACAGATAATCATAGGCAATATTTTCCTCATTTCATAATCACATGCCAGTTAAATGCTTACTTTAAAATATAATGAAAATTTCATTTGATTCTCTTATCCCCGGATAATATTGCAGCAAGTGAAATACATTTAAGCCATTTTTGTTAGATTCTTACTTCTGACAAATAATTTTTGATTGTGAAATACCACAGTTTAGGGCCAAGAGAAAATTATTAGGTTTAATCTAATTCTTTGAAGAATATCCAATTCCTTTCACTACCTTTCAAAGACACTTCTACAACTGCTAACATTGAATGCAATTATATATTTAAATAATATGTATGAGAAACAGGTGGCTAGTATTTGGCTTATGAGAAAAGGGGAAAAAAGCTGTAAAACCGTTCCTCAAAAGATGAAAGAAGAAAGGTTACAGGCCTTGGTAACTTTTGCAGTATATATAGCGGGGACTAGTTGACATTCATGTGGAATCTCTGCCTCAAATATTAGTCATTCTTGAAAAAAGTGAAATGCTCAATCTAATTTCTGACAAGTACCCTAGAAAACCAATGTCTACTGCTAAAAGGTAGAGCTTTCTGATCCATGCTTCTGCCAGTTAGTTTCTGAGACTGAAGTGGGCAATGCAGCAGCAGTCTGGCGGACGTGCTCAGTGAGACAGCTGGCCTCTTCTTCATGGAGAAGAATTGGCTCTGATATGTCCCAAAGATAGAAATGGAAACCCTAGCACTTAGGTGTGTTGCTTAGAGCCTGTGGTGAAGCAGTATCTGAACCTGGAGCTTGGGGATCTTCTTCTGCTAAGCCTGGGACCAGACCAAGAGAATACACGGCACACAGCTTTTGACCATCTTGACCAGAACCGCAAAGTACTGGAAATGTCTCAGGAATGGATGTTCTCTACTGATTCCAGACCTTAGGTACGTCCTCTTAGGTAAGTGTAAGGGAAAATACGATGCCTGTAAAAGAAGCCACAGAAACTACATAGGACTGAGACAATGTTTGACCTTGTGCCCACTTAATTTGTGAAATATTATTGTTGCCTGCTATTTTATTCTTCAGCTTTAAAGAACACGACTCATTTGCACTCACATCTCTATGGAACTTTAGTATACAATTTCTCTCAGATGGAATAAAAGACAGAGGCATCAAAAGATCAACTAATTCCTTGAGATTTTAGCACTTGCACCAAATAAATGACAACACTGTCCCCTGCAGTATGCAACACTGATTTGACTTGTTCTTAATATCCTTGAGCATTACTTTCCTAGAGCAAGCCATTGAATCTAAACCTAATTTTAAGTGACTGTAATTCAGTTTGATTGTTCAGATGTTTATTTTTATTTTTTTTTACATCTTTATTGGAGTATAATTGCTTTACAATGGTGTGTTAGTTTCTGCTTTATAACAAAGTGAATCAGTTATACGTATACATATGTTCCCATATGTCTTCCCTCTTGTATCTCCCTTCCTCCTACCCTCCCTATCCCACCCCTTCAGGTGGTCACAAAGCACCGAGCTGATCTCCCTGTGCTATGCGGCTGCTTCCCACTAGCTATCTACCTTACGTTTGGTAGTGTATATATGTCCATGCCTCTCTCTCACTTATTGAGTGCCTGCTGTATTTCAGATCCATACTAAGCACTGGGATAAATGAATTATGAATTATTCACAGCCTCTGCTGTCTAAAAGCTTATAATCTAGTGGAAGAAACCAATTTCTAAGTAAATTAGTTCAGTATTAAATGTACAGGTTAACTGAGAAACACCAGGGGTTATGGGAGAGATATTTAGTCAATTTCGTCCCAACAAGAAGGTGGCTCCAGGAAAGGGAAGCTACCTTAGTTATGTGTCACAGTAGGAGTGAGCTTTATTCAGGGCATATTACGCAGGAGAAATAGCCTGAACAAACCCTTAAAGAGTGAAATTACATAATGTACACATTCTATAGTACACAGTAAAATATGGGGAGAGAAAGATGAGTCTGAGGAGGGAGGTCAGGGGTGGGTCACATAAGGATTATTTTATGCCACATTAAGGGGCTTGATTCCATAGACAATGGAACACCACTTAAGGACAGTTATGCAGTCATGTCTTCACTCGAAATAAATTTCTTAAATTATACTGTAGAGAGTCGTTCTAAAGGACCCAAGACTAGAGGTAGGGAGACAAGGTAGGAGGCTGTTTCACAGCACAGACCAGAGATAGTGGGAGCCTGATGTGGGAAAGTGACAGCAAGAATGGAGATAGAAAGAACAAGATGGGAGAAATATGTAGGAAGTAAAGTTCCTGGGGTAGAGTGATTGGATTTGACGTGATCACCGAAGAGAGGAAGTCTAGGGCATGCTTCTGACTGGAGAACAAGTTGGATAGTTGGGTCATAGGCAAAAAATAATAATAGAGGGCGAGGAGAGGGTTTGAGGATACATGGATAAAAAGATGAAAGAAATTTGTCATAGTTCCACATGCATAGCAACCAATATTCATATTTTGAAATACTTCTTTCTGTCTTTATTCTTCATATATTTTGTACATAATTAAGTTCATACTACATTTAAAATAATTTTTTCTGCTTTCTATTTGATGAAAGAATCATTTCTTGGAAAAAGAAGTATTATTTCATAATATTAAAAATTCTTTTTGAACATACTTTTCAATAACTGCATAGTATTTCTTAGTATTGAACACCTATGAAATAAAACACTTTTACCTGTAAACTACATATGACAACTGAATGGATGCAACCTAAAGATTTGGTTAGAGTGAAGTACTTATAAAATGTTCTACAGGAAATGAGACAATATTTTTTAGAAACAAGTAGTGAGTTCATAGGAGTCAATCAAATACAATATCTTAAGATAAAAATATGAAAATTCTTCTAATCATTTTATTTAAAAGATCAAAATCGGTCACTTATACTAACATAGTAATAACATTGTATTCTGGTTAAAATATGGCCTTGAGAAAGGGATATATAGTAAGAACAAACACAGTGAGATTGGTCATTAATCTGTTTCCTCTTCTCCCTAGTAATATGGTGCAGAGGTACGAAGTCTGCAGATGAAAAAAAAATTTCATTTCACTAGAGCTGGCCTTAGGCAAATCCACACCATCAATCACATGGATAAAATGTAGGCCAGGCTGCCAAGTGTTTTTCAAAATAGACAATAAATGAAGTATAAGAAGTGAATATGATCAGGTATTTATAATTCTCACTTCTTAGTTGGCATAGCCCAAAATTATTAAATATATAGACAATGTTTCCATTATTTTGGGGTTTCTTCTCTTTTTTTTTTTTCCATCTTCTCAACAGGGAATTTCGGTGTACATTTTTGCCCTTTGGCTTCATCTTTTAGTAGCTCGTGAAAAGTGATACGTAGGTGGTTTACACTCAACGCCAGAATCAACATTCCTTCTGTTCCGAAAAGCTCAGGATTTGAAAGCGTTTTTCCTTCTCATAAGGATTTACTCAAGTATTTATATATCCTGTAAGAGTTGGCGTCAGTAATATTATTCCTTCGTATTTTGGGATACTTTTATTTAGAATAATATGCTTCACAACCAGAGAAGCAAACTACCTACAAAGGAATGAATACAACTTTATTTCCAATTATTTTTCTTCACATCACTGTGGAAGTTGCATTTAAATACATTTCATTCAAAAGTCCTATTTTCCTCAAGTGGAAATTCTAGTAGTTCAAGGGGAACATGATATTTTTAGAACTGTTTAATCTTTCAGTGACTGATGAAGATCCAATTCAAACGAAGAACATTCTTCATATACAAAATATTGATTCGCTGTAAGTTTGAACTGAGTAACTCAGAACTTTAAGATTTGAGGAGGGGGTGGGTATCAGCTGTTGCAAGCAGAGACATCAGGGAATTTTTATTCAAAAATAAGTGGACAGGAAAAAGTCTTAGCTGCTCAAAGGCATAGAGTAGAGGTGTGCCTTAGAGTACACAGTATTTTTGCACATTTCTGTCAATCTTAAGAGGCTATACGATCAACAGATTTTTCTACAAAATAAAAGAAGCTAAGATTTTCAATAATTCCTCTTCTTTTTGGTTAAGCTATATTTTCTGAGCACAAATTAGTACACATTCCCTAACAGAAATAGAAATGTGTTTATGGGGAAAAGAAGAGTATTTGAAATGGCGCCCTCATGGGAAACTTTAATATAAACCACTCTGCAAGGTCAGGACATATCCACTGTAGATAAAAAAAAATTGCATCCCTAACTACAAAATGGTACAAGGTATTAGAAATAGGTAATGGTCTTTAATATCTGTGACCCAAGCATCTGAAGAAGAAAAACTACTCAAAATTCTACAACACAGTACATGAGTTTGCACAAATTGGATTGCTGTTTTTCATTAGATCATGTATTGCTCGCAGGCAAGAGAGCTTGTATTAGCCATCCACACTGGTCTACCCCTGCCAGTGTGAGGAAGATACCATGAGTTACAGACGCACTTAAAGTCAGGAAATAGGGAACATTTTGGGTGAGCCTTTGGCATAAGGCAATTCTCTGATGCTTTCTGGTTACATAGTGATATTGATACATAAAGTATAAACATTAAATGTTCATTATGATCTAAACCTCCTTTATCTTAATATGGTTTTGTTAAAGGCCCCAGTGCTTACAACATCATACAAGAGCCACCATTAGCCTACGGCCTGGGCTCAGTGTCACTGGCTCCTTCATTCTGGCAAAAATACATTGAATGAACACTGTGTAAGGAGAATTTCTATTTCTGGTTTGAGTAAATTAACATCTGATTCATACTTGAAGTGTTTTGTTCTTTGAAGGAATAAAGAATATATCCTTCTTTCAGTCAGGGCTATATAGGCATCATCTTGAAGACATATTTATTAAAGAAAAGAACTAATTATTTCTTAAAAGTCCTGGCCAGGTCTACCCTAATAAAATTTCTTTTGGACCACAAATGTTGACAATCTCTAATGTTCTTTTGATGAACACTGGAATGTGTGAGGAAGCCCCACGGTGGCATGGTTGACGTTACGTTGCAGAAAGAGTGGAGTTTGGCTCTCAACGCTGAATCCAATGCAGATGAGCCGCTCTTGTTTTCCACTTACCTGAGCATGGCTGGAAATTGCCCCCTGTCCCCTGCAGGCAGAGCAACGTCCACGGCAGTGTGATCAGTTAGAGGGCAGCACAGTTCTGCTTTCTCAGACTGCTGGTATTTTTTACAGAGCTAACGTATGCTCAGAATCTGTTTCTAATTATTATGTTTCAAGAAAAACAAAGTGCCATTCATGCAAACCAAAAGGAAGTTACAAGCCCGAGGCTCAAAGCTGAAAATGGTCAATTGAATTAGCATGCTTTTTGTACATGTGAGCAGAAATGTACAGGTAACTACATGAGCAGGCTGGCCATTTAACATAGTATTTTAACATGATTATGAAAAGCAAAATACCTGTATTTGTGGGCAGGAACCTATGTGCAAAAGCACTTCTGAGTTCCAAGAATGTGTGCACCTTCTGAAAAAAGAAACAAGAACCTTGCGAGTTCATCTTGCGTGTATGGTGTCTGGACCACGATAACACCCAAGAAATAGCATTTGAACATGTTAATGTATAAATGAATGTGAAAACATGAATTGTGTACAATACTAAAGAATTCATTTTATTTTGCATTTGAGCGTGTGTGTTTTTCTTTTTTTCCCCCTCACTCTAGGTATGTATTATAAAAACAGTGACTGTATATGGTGAAAATTCAAGCAGAAGGATACAAAAGTCTTTCCCCTTACCTAATGGCCCCATTCCCATCTTTCTTTCTCTAGCATTGCTACTAACATTGGGTTCATTTTTAACAAACTGGATCGTATTTTATCTACTATTTTGCACATAGGTTTATTCCATCTACTATTTTTTGGAGATGTTTCCACATTTACCCAGATTACCGCCTTTACACACATATACTTATTTAATTCTTTTAAAATTTGACTCTAAATATTCTAGTCTACTACATGGCTAAACAATAATAAATTTCCAGTTCCTAGAAGATAGGCAATAGTGTTGCTTCCAATTCTTTTTTTTAAATTAATAGCTACAAATAATGATGAACTGAATATACATGCACATATATTTTTATGCAACTATGTCAGAATATACGTAGAATAACTTACTAGAACTGAAATAGGTGCATCAAAGGAATATGCATTTTTAATTTGGATAGCTACCGGTAAATTGTCATTCCACCGCAGTCTGTGAGAGCACTTGCTTTTCTGCATCTTTGTCAAACTGCGGTAACAAACTTCTTATCTTAGCTAATCTGAGAAGTAAAAACAAATATTAATTCATTGTTATCTTAATTTGAATTTCTATCATAATTATTCAGGTTGAGCATTTTATATTTATTGACCAACTTTGTTTCTTTCTTTTTGAATTGCCCAGAAATGATTTTTTTTTAAAGATATCAGATGACAATCTGTGCTGTATGTGAGATCAGATACCGTAACTGAGAAGAAAGACATTTCCAATGCCAAGATGGAAATACTCTTTTCTTCCTATTGTACAAGTATTATGCAGTTCAAGCCAATTTTAGAGAACACTCTCTGAAAGCTACCAAGAAATAAATTGTGGATTTTTCTCCTGAACCAGCTGCAATGAACTACAGAAAATGGAACCTTCTACTCACTGGATATATCTTTGCTGTTATTCTCAAAAGATGAAATTCCAGAGATAGCATTGTACATTCATTGTGGTATGTGTCTTTTATTTTATTTCTTTGTTAACTTTTAGTTATTGATGGTTTATTATATACAAAACCATCAATATAGGATCTAGAAAGGCAAGTAACCAAATAAAACAAGACAACGAATTAGCCATAATTTTTCCTCTTAAGGCACTTAGAGTGTTTCTGAGAACAAACAGGAGAGGAAAATAAATAATAGGTTTGGGATCTTACTTGAGTACTAAGGAATTTGGACTTCACCTGGGGGAAGAAAGTGACTGCAGGTAATTAACAATATTCAAATTGTTCTGTAAGCAAATTCTTCTAAAATCCATGTAGATGAGAGAAGGACTAGAGGTGGAGAAACTAATTAGGAGGCTATTATCTCTCACAGGTAACAGATAATCAAGGTCAACACAACCACAGTGGTAAGGGAAATGGCATGCTGGCAACTACCAGTGGGGATGCTAGGGGGATACACAATTGTCAGGAGCTAATCCTGGATGGTTAGAACCATCAAAGCCAAGGAAGGATTAGGCCCAAGAAGGAGGGGACATCAAGAATGTAAAATGCTACAGACTAACAGAATCTTTACACTAGACCATCTTTATTCATCCTAGTGGAAATGAGAACATGTCATTATTACCTTTGTCCAATCAGTCCATGCTTATTGAATTCCTGCTGTGCCCAGACACCGTGCTATGTGCTGTTGATAAAATGGTGAACAAAATCAATAAGGTCCTTCCTATCACGTAACTTAAAATCTACCAGAGAGAGCATCGCATCGAAAGCAAAAATGGCACCTCCTGTTTGCTCTGGGAGAACCACCCCTCAACCTTTGTTAGCCCGTGTGCCTTAGGTAAACCGAACCCTCCCCCAGACCTGAAATGGTGTATCTGAACTAAGCCCAGACCCATGGGAGGAAAGGAGGGTGCCTTCCTTCCTCTGGCCATAGTGAATGTCCATGGATAGGTAGGATCCATGGGGGCCGAACGTAGCTGCAGAAATTTCATTCTGAGCCTTTTGTTTCTGATCTCAGAGAAGTAGACTGTCTCCCTTACATGGTGGGTACCTGGAAGTATGAAGAACCAGAGCCATGGCCGCCAACCATGGAGTCAACCTTGTCTACAGTAAGTAGAAAGCAGAGCCAAGAGTTGCAGAGAAAAACCATGTCCTGATGATGTCATTTGAGTCTGGTCAAGCTCTGACCAAAGCTAGATTTATTCTTGAACTTGTGGGTTAGGTGAGGCAATAAATTCTATTTTAGTTCAAACCAGTTTGGTTTGGATTTTCATTCACTTGTAATCAAAAAAAAGTCTAACCATTACAACTCAGCTCTAAAAAAATGTCCTGTCCTTCTTTTCCCCAGATGGCAAAAAGTTTTAAAATTACTTGTCTCTGAACATTTTATTGCAAAACTATGGTGTATTACAAAATTTAAAACATTTGAAATCTAAGAAGGATGGTATTTCCGTAGAAATAATTAAATGATGATCTAAGGAAAGTTATAGTATCTTCCAGTCTGTTTTAAATTATGGTATAAAGTTCACAGCTGTATGTTCTTCAATTACCAGAACTCAGAGAAGTCTGGTATTTAGGCCATTACAAACCTACATTTATACCTCTTTTGAGGTAGCAAGAATGTTACCGAGTAACTATTTTATTGAAAAATGACTGCAGTTTACTTTTTATCTTTAGGTAAAATAGTTTTAAAAATTAAATAAATTAAAAAATTTTATTTTGGAAAATCTCCCATTTCAGTGGAGAAGGTAAACACATAAACCACTAAATGCACTGAAATCAGTGCGTGCTTTGCCTTAATCTTTATATTTTAAGCATTGTACGTTGAAATGTCTTTCTTCTGGAAGCAATGATGACACTGATTGAGTATTCTGAGGAATTTTTTTGTACAGTACCTGGTCATCATTCAGAATCAGCTTGGAAATTCCGTATTAGACATAATCAGAGTTTCAGACATGAGTAAATACAGTGATGCCTGCCTAACCCAGAATTTCCCTCCCATGCAGGTATAACTTATGTAGTCTTACTTGTTATGGTTTTGGAGCAACCACAAGGATTTCAATTCCACTAGTCTGTTGTCTTTCCCTTGGGAATAGTTAGAAAAAGAAGGTAACAGCACTTGACCACAGAAAGGGAACATAACATTGTAGAATGCTTTTTTTTTTCCCTAATGAAGATGTGAGAGAGAAAGAGAATTGAAAACAATCACCCAAGCTTCCTCAGCTCAATTTTTAACATATCAGCTAAGTATGAGAGTGAAAACATAACCTTTTCTAACTACCTCACAGGCTTATCAGGAAGAGTAAACAAAATAACTTTTATGAAAGTGGCTTACCCATTTTCAACTGCTAGACAGAGTTAATCATACTTTCTCTTTGGGTTTCCTAGAAGCAATGTGTGGTCAGGGACAGTTGGTCAGGCTGTACATTGCACAAGTATGTCAAAGCATATCATGTCGATTTCTATATCTCTGTCAATAATTTTCTGGCAAATGGGACTAAAGAGAGTCTTGTTCTGATAAACTCTGTGTGTCACGACAATGTTCCAACAGGAAGGGGTGCCTTTTTAAAATTCTCACAAAGACCCTTTATACAGTGATAGAGGAAGCATGGTCTTGGCCTCTTTTCTCTCCCTTTCTCCAATCCAACATTCACACTATATGATCTGATAATTGCTGCTAAAATGCAAGCTTTAGTACTATCACTCTGCCAAAATCTCTACAATGACTCTTCCATTGTCTTCAGAGTAATGCCCAAATGTCTAAACTTGACAAGATTCTGGGCCCCTCACCTGCCCAGTCTCATTGCTCCCTGCCAGCCCCACCTGTGCTCCAGTGTGTGGAGGTACCTACAGCTCCCCAAACAGCATGTGCTTTCTTGCCTCTGAGTCCGAGGAAATGCTCCTCATGCCCGAAACATCCTTCTGCACCTCTTCTCCTACATGCAGCTCAGAGGTCACATTAGGCTTCCTCTAGGAAGCCCGTTTTACTCAACCCTAGAGGAATCTTTGTTTGTTCCTATGTTCTCCCTTGCAGTAACCTTGTTAGTCATTCAACTCCCTCAAGTAGATAATGAGTAACTGGAGGACAGAGCACATGTACCCCTCACCTGTGTGCCTGGTACATGTTACACCCGACATATATTTGCTGAATGAAATGAGGTCTGGCTTCTAGTGTTGGATGTGCTGCTTATTTGCCTTGGGACCTTGAACATGTCACTCAATCTATATCCCACTTTCCTGCTAGAAAAATAGAAGTTGAATTAGCCAATCCATAAAGAAGAACATTTAGACTTGCAAATATGCCATACATTTTTCTCACCTAAATTCAGAATCTTCTATCTTTGCTGCTGAAATAGAAAAGAAAAGGGGGAGTGACATTTTGGTGGTTGAGACCTAAATACACATGAAATGTGTGTGTGTGTGTGTGTGTGTGTGTGTGTGTTGTCTTCCTAATATTAAATTTCCTTGACCAGCTTTAAGAAGTTTTCTACCAAATGATCATGGTAATGAAAATGCTTGGTAAGTGAAATTCAGTTATTTTACAGTGGTCTAACATTTTCCAAATGCCAAATGTAATAGGTGTTTGCCATTGCACATAATTCACTGGATCCTTATTTCATTTTTACTACAAATTTATGGATTGAGCTTCAGGGTAAATGGCTTCAACATACAGTCTGTGACTCTTCTGGGAACGGTAAATGAGGATTGGTACAATTATCTCATTAATTTGAAAGTCAATATACAGAACTCAAGTGCCAATTCCTTCTGGGCAGCGGTGTCTTCATCTTAATCATCCCGAGGGTTTTGGAATGTGGGCAAAGCAGCGTAACATTAGAATCTGGGTGGAAGTAGCAAAAAAGTAAAAAAGGGGCTCTTGGAATTGGAAAGTGATAGTAGGAAGGCAAGAAGTGAATCACAGAGAGCAGCTGAAAGAAGAGAAAGCCCTTGGTGTCTTGAGATTTAGCAGTTTGAGTGATCCTATCGCGTAAACAGTGCTGATTGGTGTTTTGTGATATGGCCCTTTTGGTACCTATAGGATGAGAATGCTTTTGCAACCCCTGCCAATTAAGATACATTATGGAGGGTGATGCCCAGAGGACTCCATTAACTTCTGTGGATCTTCACTATACAAGTTTTGTTGAGCCTTATTTTCTGTAGGTTATATTATAAAAACAATATTTTTCCCAAATTAAAAATTACAGTAAAACACTGAATCTGGCTTTCAACATATACATGTGGTCTTCCTACAACTATGAGAAATATACTTCTTAGGAGGACTTGGCCCTCCAATTTAGAATCATGGCTGGGTTGGGTGTTGAAGAAGCAGCATGACAACCGGAAAAGGAAATGCAGCAGAGCTACACATGATTTAGAATTATTTCTGAGTAAAAACCTTGAGTTATTGAAGAGTTCATCTCAGATGAGATGAACACAAATCCACTGACTGCACAGGGCGGTCACACATATTTGTAAAGTGAATACTGGACTGAAAGTATCAGTTGTTTTATAGGTGACAGCCAGGGTCATAAATGCATGCACCTGCTTGCGGAGAAAGCAACATATTTTACTACCATGTCACCCTTTATAGAGTCACACAAACAGGCATCTGACATATATTCCAGTTGAATAAATCAGTGATTTTTAAAGACGTGTCAGTGAACCGGTGCCAGGCTAACGAGAGGAGAATCACGCAAGGAGCGTGTTATAAATCAATCCACCTGAGTCTCTTTCCAGTCCTCCTGGATTAGAATCTGGGGGCAGGGTGGGTGGGGGACATCCAGGAATCTTTATTTTAAAACAGCTTTGGTGGTAATTCATTTGACCAGGTTTTGGAACCGGCGTACTAAGTCATATTTCATGTGTCAGTAGCTGTACAATGAACTCTCCCCTCACCATGATATTGTATGTAATACTCTTTCCTGAGAAAATAACTGAAAAGCTTGATAACAGCAATTCTCTGTAGAAAGTAAGCATTAAGGGACCATGCAGCACAGTTCTGACTGGGGCATCAATTGCCTATCTTCTGCAGATGAAAGACTGTTTATCTGTGGAATCTTAATTGCTCTTTTGGCTGGGTCCTGAAATTGGAATCTTCCCGAAGTGAAGGTACATTAGTAGACTTTTACTCACTTTCTGGAACGAAATGGAAAAGTCTGTATCCATTCACACCAGAAAAAAAAAATGTTCTCTTTAAGTCAACACGTCTTAACACTTCAAAATAGGGAGATGTTACTACTGCACAACAGAAAACATTTCCAAAGAAGTTGAATGACCTGCAGTACTCATGCCTTGCCATGATTCTCCCAAGCACCCGTATTTTTATGGGTGTGAATGTAAAGGTGAGCAAATAAATTGCAGCAAATATAAAGCTGTGAATCTAAAGGTGAGGCTTTTACCCAGTTTCTTGATGTCAAGATAATGGAATCTGGGGAGAAGCTCGAATGCCAGACTGTTAATCTGTATCAGAAAAACACTGTTCAATTTGGAGTTTTATAAATGTACATGAAAAATGATTGGAAAAAAGTCTTCAGCAGGAGTTACTTTTTCTTCAACTCATGAGAATGTGAACTTTCATTCATACTGTGCCAGCGATGGGTCAGGCACCCTGAGTAGTCTGCACACACAACTGGAGTTATTCACATTTAATGACATCTTTCCTGCCCACTAAACAATTATTTACAAAACCTGAATAGAAGTGACATATTTATTCACTCATTTATTTAAATAATTTTTTCTTGACGATCTTGTTTAACACTATGCTATGCTCTGTTAAGGATTTTTTAAAGTTCTGTACAGGGCTTCTCTTCTAACAGTTTACAATCCATAACTGGCACAAATGACGGCAGAAAATAAATGTTTTACGTTCAGCTTCCTGGCTTCCTTATAAGAAAGAGAAGGACTGTTGTGAGAGGAGTCAAAGAAATACAGGTACAAGTTCTTTCCCAGGAGCTTCTATGCGGATTGATAAAGTGTGTTGTTTCTTTTAAATCAGCAGAGAGGTAGTTTGAAAATGATTTATTAGCCTATGAAATGGAATCCCGTGACCATTCATTACAACAGGTCTCTTACGTCCCTTCAACATCCTTCCAAACTCACCTGTCACAAATCCAGCCCCGCTGAAATCCAACCCTCCCCAGGTCCCAGCCTGCACCGGAGCAGCTGAAGGTGGCTGGAGAACAACTTATACACTGATTCTTTTCCCTTTAAATTCACCTTCGTGCTTCCCAACGGTCACACTGTTTCTTTCCGAACTCTCCTCCTCTCTTACTTTTGCAAATCTTTTTCTCTCCCCTCAAACTCCTACACCTCTTCCATCCTCACCTTCAAGTGAAATTTTTAAAAAATTTCACATGTATTTGCATGAACTATTTCTGCCTTACAAAGTCCCCAAAATTAATGGCTTAAAAATGATTTGTTATTTCTCACAATTGGTGGTCAGGAACTTGGGCAGGACTCGGCTGGGCATTTCTTTCGCTCCACGGGCAGCAGCTTAGGGTGATTCAGTCGGGAGCCACAGTGGCCTCTCAACCTCCATGGTTCTGCGTTTGAACCCTGAGCATCCGGTGCCGGGCGTTTCTTGGAGTGTGGCAGTGGGTTCGAAGAAGGAGGCAGCAGAAGATGACGACTTCTTAAGGCTCAGGCTTGGAAAGCCCAGAATGTCACTCCCATATTATTCTATTAGTCAAAGCAAGGCACAAGGTCAGGAGGATTCAAGAGAAGGAAAAGGGATTCAACTTCTTGATGTGAGAATCTGCATGTGGATACAGGGTTGGGAGGAACAGTGGGTAGATGTCATTAAAAACTATCTACTACGACTAATTAAATATTAGTTACCATGCTCTACACCACACCCAGCACCTTACCCATATCTGTGCCCACGTGTCCACACTCCCTCATGTGACTGTTGATGAATGCTCCCACACCTAAGGAAGGCCAATCCCCTCCACTTTTTAAAAATTTTTTTACATCTTTATTGGAGTATAATTGCTTTACAAAGGTGTGTCAGTTTCTGCTTTATAACAAAGTGAATCAGTTATACATATACATATGTTCCCATATCTCTTCCCTCTTGCAACTCCCTCCCTCCCACCCTCCCTATCCCACCCCTCTAGGTGGTCACAAAGCACCGAGCTGATCTCCCTGTGCTATGCGGCCGCTTCCCACTAGCTATCTATTTGACGTTTGATCGTGTATATATGTCCATGCCATTCTCTCACTTTGTCCCAGCTTACCCTTCCCCCTCCCCATATCCTCAAGTCCATTCTCCAGTAGGTCTGTGTCTTTATTCCTGTCTTACCCCTAGGTTCTTCATGACATTTTTTTTTCTTAAATTCCATATATATGTGTTAGCATACGGTATTTGTCTTTCTCTTTCTGACTTACTTCACTCTGTAAGATGTGGCACATATATACAATGGAATATTACTCAGCCATAGAAAGAAACGAAATTGAGCTATTTGTAATGAGGTGGATGGACCTAGAGTCTGTCCCATCCACTTTTACAACAGAATCCACTTTCACCTACTCACGGTCACTGTTTCAGTAACTTTTCTTCTTTCCCATGGAGCATCAACTTTTTGTCTTCTCCACTATGTAATTCCTGTTGGCAAACACATGTAATTTCTCTCCTCCTAAAAAACAACCAAGGAAACCAAATTTTCTCTCTTGAATCCATATCTCCCTACAGATATTATTCTTTTCTGTTACCCTATATAGCAAAACTCCCCATTGTTTTCAATCTCTCTTGAACCCACTCCAATCAGGTTTTGTTCCACCAAAACAGCCCTTCCCTCTATAACCATATCTTCCAGTCTTCAAAATGCAACGTACAATTTTCTGTTCTCATCTCACTTGACCTCTCTGGAACATTGGGCTCAACTGATCTCTCCTCCTTGAAACACTTTTTTTTTCTTCTTGGCTTCAAAAGCATTACACTTTCCTGATTTTCTTCCTACTTCAGTAGTGGCTTTTTTTCAGTCTCCTTTGTTGATTTCTTCTCATTTCCTCAATCTCTGCTCCAAGGCTCAGTTGTTGGTTCTTTTCTCAAGTTTATTTACTCACATTTCAAGATTTTTAAACCTTTTTCCTTATCTGTATCTATATTCTGAAAACTCTAATACTTATGTCTCCAATCCAGACCTCTTTCCCAAACTGCAGATTATAGCTAATGGCCCACTTGATATCTCTACCTGGACATCTAATCAGAATCTCAAACTAAAGTGTCCAAAAGTGAACTGCTAATCATGTCCCCAAGTGGTCCTCCCACAGATTTCCCATCTCAGTAAATGACATCTCATCTTTCCAGTTGCTCTGGCCCAAAACGTGGAATAATCTTGGGTTCTCTCTTTTTGTCACAATCCTCATTGAGTTTGTCCCCAAATCCTGTTGGCTCTTCCTTTAAAATGCACTTATAATCTGAGTACTTCTCACCATCGTCTCTCACATAAATTTCTCTAAATAATGCCCATTCTTGCTTCCTTCTAGTCTATTCTCACTTCAGCAGACAGAAGGATCTTTTTAAAATGTAGGTCAGATGATCCCACTCTTCTGCTTTAAACCCTTCAGTTATTTCCTGTTTCACTCAGAATAAAGGCACGTGTCCTCACAGTGACCTCCTATGTCCTACAGTCTGTCCTGATACCCTGTCATTCTGTGCCTGTGATCTCATCTCCCACCATCCTGCCCCTTACTCATTCCCTCCAGCCACACTGAACAGCTTTCTGTCCCCTGCCCACCAGGAATGCTCTCATCACAGGGCCTTTGTACTTGCTATGCCCTCTGCCTATAAAGCTCTTTCACCCTCGCCCCTCTGGACATAGCGTTGATTCTACTTGTCTATTCATTCACAGCATGTCTCTCTCCATCACAATATAAGCTCCACCAAGGCAAGCACTTTCATCAGTTTTGTTTGCTGTCGTATCCCCGACACCAAGAATAGCAATGCTGCACAGTAGGCACTCCATTAATAGACGTTAGAATTAGTAAACTTCTATTTCCTTTTCTTGTTTGTTTCATTTGTTTTTAAACATATTTCATTCTTCTTGCCCTTTGAAATGTATTTTATCTTATGATGAATTGTGAGATAGAAATCACTAACCGGTTCTTTCAACACTTTTGGGTGAGGCTAAATTGTGATGCTTATTCTGTTTTATATTTATCATTACTGGAATCTGTCTGTCCTTACACTTGTTTCATGCTGCTGGAATTAACATGGCTTTGTTAATGTGTTTTAACAAATCATAGTCACCCTCTCTTCTCAGTCCTAAATTTCTCATTTTCCCCTGCTCGTTCTTAGTTAGATATCTCTGCCAAGCCACTCATATGCTCCATCCTGATTAGCTGAGTGACAAGAAGCAGGATCTAGTTTAGACAGTTTCCACAGATCCTTTTCTATGTATTATTTCCCACTTACATTTTCTCTCGACTTCTAGGATTTGGGGGTTTCTGGAATGCCTCTTGGGATGGACTTGATGTCTCCTTCTCTTTCCTTTACCACCAATTCTGCTTGCCTTCCTGGAATTGAACTTTATTTTATCACACAGTTTCCAATTCTGTTTGACCATCTGTCTTTGGAGTCTGCCATCCGCTCAGGTGAGACCTTCCTCTGCATGAAGAGAGCCACGCTCCCAACAAAGAGCAATGGTGCCAGCCTCTGGACATGCTTTTAAGGAATGGGTTCCTCCTGATGAATTTTGTAGTTTTGTCATTTTTGCTTAAAGTGTTTCATCGGGATTTTGTTAATATTAGAGCACTTTGTAAGTTGGGAAGAGTTGTTAACATCTTTTCAAATAAGAACATTTTATTTCTTATTCAAATTTTCCTGTAAATTGTTGGCTAACGTATAGTTTTTTTTTAAAAATTGGTAATGTGTCTCATTAAGGGTAAGATTGGGTATTTACATATTCATTGCTATTGTGACTAAGAGCTTTTTCCATTGAGTTTATGGGTAATATATATGACAGTATGTTCTGTGTTTGGGGGATTTTGGAGAGGGGAGTAAAATATTTGACATCTGGGCATCTTTTAAAATTCTTCATCATAAAAGCATTTTAAGCTAATTTTCAGTATTATAATGTATGTAATAACTTTGACTATTTATGCCTTTGTTCAAGTTGTTCAAGTTGGATATATAAAAAGCTTCTTTATAACAAAGAACTGAATAACAAAAAATTCTGTATAACAAGAATAACATAGAATCTTGTTGAGGTTTCATAGAAAGAAGAACCTTGATTTTAATGATATGTATTCTAAGATTTTATGAGCTCTTTGTGTATATTTGTCAGTTGGTCTAAATTGTAGGACATTCACATATTACCCATGTCACTCCATCACTGCCTCAAACACCACATACTGCCCCTATAAACAATGAATATTTTTAAATAGAAATTTAAAATTTTAAATGATTTAGTGGAAATTGACCTGGAATAATAACTAGATTTTCACATCAGTGTTGCACTTTCTCCTATCATTGTGTCAGGAAATATACTTGGAAATAATCCAATGTGCAACTTTTTCATGGAGCACTTGGCTGCACAGTCTGAGTGAGGGAAGCCTCAAGAGGCTTTGAGCTAGCTCTGAAGAGGTGGAACTGACGTGAATCTACTGCTTCAGAGTTGAGAAGTTTTATACCCTTTTGAGACACTCAAAATGGAAGCAATAAAAGTTGGTGGCAGAAAAATAGCCAGTCTCACATGTTTATACCCTCTCTCACTCTCTTTTTTTAAACTGAAGTATAGTTTATTTACAATATTATATTAGTCTCAGGTATATAGCATAGTGATTCTGTATTTTTGCAGATTATATTCCATTATAGGTTTTTACAAGATAATGGCTATAATTCCCTGTGCTCTATAGTAAATCCTTGTTGCTTATCTATTTTATACTTAGTAGTTTGTATCTGTTAATGCCTTACCCCTAATTTGTCCCTCCCCCTTCCCTCTCCCCTTTGGTAACCACAAGTTTGTTTTGGATGTCTGTGACTTTGTTTCTGTTTTGTGTACACATTCATTTGTATTACTATTTAGATTCCACACATAAGTGCTATCATGCAGTATTTGTCTTTGTCTGACTTATTTCACTAAGCGCAGTACCCTCTAGGTCCATCCATATTCCTGCAAATGGCAGAATTTTATTCTTTTTTATGGCTGAGTAATATTTCATTGTATATACCACATCTTAATCCAGTCATCTGTTGATGGGCTGCTTCCATGTTGACTACTGTAAATATTGGGTGCTATGAACATTGGGGTAAATATGTCTTTCCAGATTAGTGTTCTCATTTTTTGCATATATATACCCAGGAGCAAAATTTCTGGATCACATGGTAGTTCTAATTTTACTTTTGTGAGGAACCTCCATACTGTTCTCCACAGTGGCTGCACCAATTTACATTCCCACTAACAGTACAAGAGGGTTCCCTTTTCTCCACAGCCCCTCCAGCATTTGTTATCTGCAGGTTTTTTGATGACAGCTCTTCTGATCCATGTGAGGCGATATCTCATTTGTGTTTTGACTTGAATTTCTCTAATAATTACCGATACTGAGCATCTTTTCATGTGCCTGTTGGCCATCTGTATGCCTTCTTTGGAAAATGTCTATTCAGGTCTTCTGCCAATTTTTTGATTGGGCTGTTTGGTCTTTTTGATATTGAGTTGTATGAACTGTTTGTATATTTTGGACATTAACCCTTTGCCAGTCATGGTCATATCATTTGCAAATATTTTCTCCCATTTAGTAGGTTGTCTTTTCATTTTGTCAATAGTTTCCTTTGCTGTGCAAAAGCCTTTAAGTTTAATTAGGTCCCTTTTGTTTATTTTTGCTTTTATTTCTTTTGCCTTAGGAGACTGATCCAAAAAAATATTGCCACGATTTATGCCAGAGTGTTCTGTCTATGTTCTCCTCGAATTTTATGGTTTCTGCTCTCACATTTAGATCTTTAAACCATTTGAGTTTATTTTTTTATCTGGTGTGAAGGAATGCCCTCATCTCAGTGTTTCATATATGGGTGTCCACATACCTTTTCTCTTAACCTTTCTCTATTGGAGAAAGACTGGTGTTGTCCAAGATAACCTCATAACCAGAATACCCCAAATAGAAATAGGGTACCTAAGAGCAAGCTCACCAGGAAAACACTGGATTTCCTCATTAAACAGTTAATATAATTCTAAAAGCATGGTTTGCTAAGCATGGGGAAAGGGATTTAACTAAGGATCCATTAGGATGCTTTTGCAGGGAACATTCCTGGAGCACATGCACACACACACACACACACACATATCTTGGTAATTCTGCTTTTGTTAGACTAGGAAAATTGCATTCTTTAAACATGCAACACTTGATGATGGAGCCAGATGTCAAAAAGCATGTGGAGTTGGAGAAGGATAGAATCTTAAGATTGAAGTTTTGCCATGGAAAATCCAAATACAGATCAAGGAATTTTTTTAAGGAAAACTTTTAACAGCCTATTGTTTGTAGTCTGTTTCGGAGATAAGATATCCTAATACTGTGAAAACAGTCATTCTTCTGAGAGTAATATTGATTATAAAACCTATTTTTTCATCACCACTGTATTAACAGTAATCAACTGACTGTACTGGCATTCATATTGTCAGGTTGAACATATACACAGTCCTTTTCCCCAGTTCCGATAGTGTAACGAAGTCCACTTTCTCCAAGGTCTAACTAACATCACACACTGAGGCTGACATCTTTGTTAGTTTTACTTTAGATTCCCTACTGGTGTAAAAGTGTTTTATTTTACATCTCTGAGTACAACTTTGGTTTGGGGAAAACATGGAGGTTTATAAGGGTTGTGTGTAAAGGAAGGGGCTCATTAATAAACACATTGCACTTTAGGATTTTAAGGAAAGCTATCCAAAAATTGCAGCATGATGATAAGCTGACACATTGTTTTGTCTAAATAAATCCATGTGTTGGAGCGCCGATTCTAGGACATCTTCCAAAGCTACAGACCTTTGGTGTTGCCCTTGCTGCGTGCATTTGCACAGCTGAGCCAGCAGGCTATGCTGCTTTGACTCAAAGAGCGGTCCATATCCAGGCATTAAGTCACTATACCGGACACGCACCACTGGAATGCTGTGACCTACATACAGTGTATGTGGTTTACATTTTCAGTAACTGGGAGGCAATTTAATTGTCTGACTCAATTACAGTAAGTGAGAACCAGCCTGCCAAGTCTTCAGTCACCTCCTGAAAACAGACCCCTCAAAGTCAGGCCAGATTCTCGAAGGAGAAGCTAGGTCAGTGAAGCTGCTGATGAAGCATGTGTGTTCCAGGGTGTATCTCGAGAAAACTGCTGCTTTTTCTTGATCCTCTATTTCCAGCTCTGGCTCTCTGAAACAGGTCAAACTCTAGGATCAACAGTACAATTGAGTTTGACTCTAGCAGAATGGGAATCCCATTTTGGGCAATTGTTTCTTAGAGTAAAGCCAAAAGAAACATTGCCCAGTAGGAGGAACCATTATAAAGCTTGGTTTTGATTAAGTTGGAAAGTGTACATTTTCCAGGCAGCACTGTTGCACTTGGAATTTTATATTAGTCTTAATCTCCACTGGAAAGGGGTAGCCTGGGCTCTGGAGACTAGACTACCCCATGTCCTCTGTGGTCAACTGACTAGAGATTGGTTTGTCAAGGGACTCCTCCTTTGATCTGCCAAAACTGGCTTCTGACCAGAAGGTGCATGGTGCACTTAGCCAGAGAACTGCTGCTTAGCGAGAAACAGCCCAAGTGTCTACTAAGAAACAACTAGTCTGACTCTCAGCGCCTCATGAAACAAAAGGAATCTGTTCACATCTCTTTCTTGGAATGTGCCAAGCAATAGGCATTCAATTTGACGTCTTCCCCTCTTCGGCAACTATGTTAAAAAAATATTGGAGAAAATTCTTGGGAGTGATGATCAAGACTGACACCTACTAGGAGAAGTCCTAGAGAAATGCAGATAAAATTCTAGTAAGAAAAGTAAAACTAGAGTGAGAGGAGATCCTTTCATTTTTATCCACCAGTTCTGAAAATAATAATTCTGCGGTATTTATAGTAACTATGGAAATCCCAGCAACTTGATAATAAGCAGCTAGATCACTGACACTAGTTAAAAGTACTAATAATTATGTTGGAAACTTGTTCCTCCCACATGCTGAGTTTATGAAGTTAAGGGAGGACTGAGAGTGGGGCAGGTGACGAGGCCGTGAGAGAACAATCTGACCTGAGGCCGATGTTTTCCTTTTTTTCATTTTAAAATTTTATTTTATTTTATTTCTAACTGTGGTAAAAGACCACATAACATAAAATTTACCAGCTTAACTATTTTTAAGTGTACAGGTCAGTAGTATTAAGTACATTCACACTGTTCGCAACCAATCTCCAAAACTCTTTTCATCTTGAAAAACTGAAATTCTATACCCATTAGACAACAACGACTTGCTATTTTTTTTTCAAATCAATATTATATCTCAGAAATTATCATCAGTGAGTACAGAACAGAGAATTTAGTTTTTAACCCAGTAAGATCTGTATAGGTGCAGTAAAAGGTCTTTTGCTACTGATAAGGGCTCCAAATTATTTGAAGAGGCTAAAATACTTATAACTTGTAAGTCCAAGCACTGCATTTTCTGTTTATATATTATCGATGTCTTTAGAACCACATGGCTATATTTGAAAGACTACTGGGCCAGGAATTACCATAATTTAGATTCCATGACATTATGTCTATTCAAAATATGATATAGAGAGGATGCAATAAAATATAATAAACTTGTAAAGCAGATATGCCATTACCCATCCCCACCAAAGGGTTGAAGCTGTTCTCCTTTATGAGGAGACTATTAATCAATGCCACCTGGCTCTATCAGAGTCTTCACTTCTCTTTCCAAAGAGTACGTATTTTCAATATCCCAGAATTTGTTAACAATTCATTAATATTAAGTATATTTTGTTTTGGAAATTTTATGCTTTGAAAGATATTCTTCAAATCATTGGGTCCACAGAGTTTTGGGGGGAGAGTGGTAGGGGCTGGGGAAGTGTGGTTGAGTGTAGTGGCCCTGGGTTTGGGGTCACTGCAGATGAACCTGTGTTTGGACCCAAGCACTGCCATTTTGCAACCATTGGCTATACCTTTCTGTTTCTACTCCTCAGTTTCCTCATCTGTTAAATGGGTGGGGAAAAAGCTAATGAAATAATACTCTCAGCTCTCAGCATGGGATATAGGAAACAGTTAACAAAAGTTACCAATTATTATTATCTTAAAAATAAGCAAATCAGCATGTACCCACACACATTGCCCTTTGCCCGGCCATCAGTACTAGAATCTCCATGTACTTCTTTAGCATAAGGGCCTGTAACATTCTTGTTCTTAGATGAAATTAACATAATATTAACCAGATGAAGTAAAGGACCATCTATAGAATGTGGTTTCAATGTTCCTGGAATACCCTTCCTCACATGCTGAGGGCTGATGTTCCAAAAACTATCAGCTTCATCTTATTTAATTTCATTTCATAGTATGTTTAAATTTAAGTTTGAACAAATCCTCCCCTTCTTTCTCTCTTCCTCTTCTTTTCCCTCTCCCTCACCTTTTCTCTTCCCCTATCTGGGATGTCTTAACGGGCTTCTCAACGTTGCTATAGGAAGCTGGCACCAGCTGTCCAGGGTCAAGATTCACTGAGCAGGTCTGAAAAGTTGGCGTTACCATCTGCCAATTATTCTTTAGTTAACATTAAGATGAAAATATTTTTGGAGGAATAGACTTTAAGCTCTAGGTGGTAGCAATACGTTTTTATTTTCTTCATTTTCTTTTGTTTTTTCTTTTTCTTTTTTTTTTGCAATGAACATGTATGTCTGTCACAATCAGAAAAAAAAGTGTTTAAGAAAAATAAAGAAAGAAATTGATAGCATGATTTAGAGAGTGCAAATTGAGGCCAGGAATCATTTGTTCCCTTTCTACTTCTTCTACCACAATTCCTAAGGATTTGGGGTGTATGACTTGGATAACTTGGTTATGTATTTTATTGTTCTTGACTTTCATCATGACATTTCTGACAGTTTCCTGGGAGATAAAAAAAGTCTATGAAGTACATTGACACAAAACATATATATTTTTTTCCTTCCTGGGCTTTGTACAGCTTATAAATTAGATTGCAAGTGTGAAAATTATTTGCTATCTTTACCTGCCTTTTGGCCTCAGAGGTTTCCTCACGCATTGACTTTTCCTTCTCAGCATATGATGTTCTAGAATGTTACATGCTTTAGCTTTTTACCTTCAGTACACCAGATCAACTTCTCATGTTCACGTGGGAGTATGTTTCAGTAGAATGGCACATCAATTTACACAATGAATAAG
Organism: Delphinus delphis; assembly: GCF_949987515.2. Classification (NCBI taxonomy): domain Eukaryota; kingdom Metazoa; phylum Chordata; class Mammalia; order Artiodactyla; family Delphinidae; genus Delphinus; species Delphinus delphis. Next base: position 77,734,062 of record NC_082696.1, on the reverse strand, counting down.
AGATAATACTAAAAGCACTTTTTGAAAGTAACATACAAAAGTAAAATTTATAAATATATCTTTAGAAATCAACTTAGAGTAGCAATTTCTCTGGTACAGGACACATTTTTCTTCCTTGAAAAGTATCTAAATTCAAGTCTATCCCTTTGAAGAAACTGTGACAGTACAGTTATGACTTTTCCCAGTGAGAAAAAAAGAAATTACATACATCAGTTGTTCCATATGCCTGCTTTATGTCAAAGTCTTTAACATTTTATTGACTCTGGTCAGATATCTCAGGAAACACATCAGCTTATGATACACACGTTCAATCCTTGAATCCATTTTCTTATACTGCTTTGAACTCGCTTTTCTTTGTGAGGCAAGAACATTAAAGTTTCAATAAACCTGGCATTAAAGACAATGAGGATACTATCAGTAAACACAGGAGCCATCTCATCACACAGACTTAGAAAAAAGGAGCATATTTTTCAGACTCAGAAAACTCTTTTGAAGTTCGCACTTTTATGACTTGTGGCAAAGCCACTGTGGGATTTCTGGGTAAAGGGGTTTCCATCATCCCTTCTCTGGAAATCCTGAAAGCAGAGTCTCTCCCTGTGCTCCTGGCCAGCTCCGACCGTCTCGGCTTCCTGTACCACTTCCTCCCCAGAGATTCCTTACTTGAAACTTATTATACCACAACACGTTGGAGTCCTTCTTCCCATATGGCAACTTTATCTCCAAGTTATTTACGAAAAAACAAAAACTAATGAAGAACATTACTCATAGATTTGAGTGGCAACTTTCAACTCAATTTTTACAAATTTGGGAAAGAAATGGAATGGAGATTTGCAGTAGGAAAACTTTGATGAGTGGCTTTTGAAGTAAGTAGGAAAGAGTCTGCCCTTTTTACAGAGACTTTCCAAATCCACAGAGTCACATATTGAATATATTATGGGCCGTATTCTCATTCTTTTCCCTTCTTTTGATATGTAAGATGATACTTTTCCTTCCTTTGAGTCGTTGAATCCTTTAACATACTGATGGTTCATTCTTTGGATGCTCATGGACACAAAAACTGGTTCTCCTCCTGCTGCTTTTCCAGAGGAAGTCTCTTTAATCTTACCTTATATGTGACACATATCATTGTGCTGAGCATCCCCTGTAGCATGTTAACAGACAGGACACCACACATGTTCCGAAACTATTTGGAGAACTTCCAGAAGAGAGCAATCAGTTCTTAAGAAAATGCAAAATTAATTAAGATGATGAAATTTTTGTCATTTATATTTATATCTATATATGTTAAATTTATCTAACATAAAATGCTATGATGCTTTGTCACATTTTATTAATTTATATGCTATAGCAACACATAATTATTCTCTTCTCTATGTCAGTTACTTGTACCACGATTTTTTATAGCATTTATCATATTATATTATAACACTCTTCGACATGCCTTTCTGAGTAAACTGATATTATCTCCAAAGCAAAGACTGGGTCTCCGTTTTCCTTGATTTTGAAGTACTTTGCACGATCCTTGGTAGAGAATAGACAGCGAAATGCACAGTGGTTGAGTAAATGAAAATCAGGCAGATAGATGATTGGATGTATGGATAGTCAGACACATATATTTGATACTATAATCTTGTCTGTAAAACAAATGTAGGAGAATTTACTCGATTTTTCCTAGAGAGCTCTTTAGGATTAGGCATGATATAAAGAGGATGATGATGCAATACTGTACAACAGGGCTTCACAACAGTGGCAATGCAGACATTTAGGCAAGTTAATGTTTTGTTGCAGGTGCTGTCCGCTGAATTGCAAGATGTTTAGCAGCATCCCTGGGCTCTACCAAGTAGATGCCAATAGCAACACCCGCCTCCTCAGCTCTGACAACCAAAAATGCCTCCAGACAGTGCCAGCTGTCCCTGAGAGAGGGAGGGGAAGAATCACCTTCAGTGGAGAAATGCTGCTATATAGTGTCTGATTTCAGGATGGTATGATGCATTTGTACCGCATTTTAGAAAGTGAGTACATATCTGGGTTGGGAAATAAAGGGAATAGTAATGCCATTTTCCTACCTAGATTAGGAAAGATAAGAAGCAACCTTTGTCTTCCTGAAAAAATTGTTTCAAGCAATGTCACTTATTCTGGTAAACTGTGTATTTCCAAGTTATAAAATGAAAATAAGCCTCTGATGTCCAAAATCCTAGTGTTCCAAAGCATGGGCTCTCCATGTAGTTTCCTTCTATAAGATAAACTTTCACACATCTGTTGGAACTGCCTAACACTATCTTCTTTTCTCTTCTATGCTTGGATTATTTTTAGTACATATCTCACAATTTTTTAATTAAATATTCCCATTTAACAAATTCTGCAAAATATGCCTCTGTTTTGTTTTATTTTAGAAATTGGACAGAGTATAACTGAGTTGTGGACTCCTTAGTTTATCCATAAAATTTAATTAAATCTAATGATCATTTCACTAAGTTTTCAAAATGCTTTCACATTTAAGAAAACATATTCTCCCTGAAGAGTCAGGTCAGATAAGGTTTAGGTAATGAATAAGGAAGTAAAGGAAACCTAGAGAATTAGGAAACTGTGTGGGTCAGAGTATATTGCTGGTAGAACAAGCAGTGAATCTGAAATCTTGTGTCCCAATCGCAAATTCTAAGCTCAAATTTCAGCAGGCATAAGAATGGCCTTGGGAACTTGTTAAAAATGCAAATTCTTGGGCTTCCCTGGTGGCGCAGTGGTTGGGAGTCCGCCTGCCGATGCAGGGGATGGGTTCGTGCCCTGGTCCAGGAGGATCCCACGTACCGTGAAGCGGCTGGGCCCGTGAGCCATGGCTGCTGGGCCTGTGCATCCGGAGCCTGTGCTCCGCAGCGGGAGAGGCCACAGCAGTGAGAGGCCCGCGTGCTGCACAGCCAAAGATTCTGCTTTGGTAGATTTGGGTGCTGTCCAAGAATTTACTTATTATTTTTTTTTTTTGGTAGAAAGTCTGGTGCCCAGGGTTGAGATCTTTATACGTCTCTGATTATGGCCCACTTCAGTGCAAGGCTCTCTTCTGGACTATTTTTGGCTTCTCCCTTCTTCCCAGTTCCCATTCTTACTGCCTGTCTCCATCACAGATATTCACTTTAATGCGTTTAATATATGTTCTTAGATATGTATGCATATGTATGCATATGTATGCAGTAAAGTCTATAGGCTGTTTTGTGTGTACCTGTGCTTTTTTTTTCTTTCAACATCTTTATTGGACTATAATTGCTTTATAATGGTGTGTTAGTTTCTGCTTTATTAACAAATTGAAGAATAAAAACCATATGATCATCTCAAGAGATGCAGAAAAAGCTTTTGACAAAATTCAACACCGATTTATGATAAAACTCTCCAGAAAGTGGGCATAGAGGGAACCTATCTCAACATAATAAAGGTCATATATGACAAACCCACAGCAACCATCATTCTCAATGGTGAAAAACTGAAAGCATTTCCTCTACGTTCAGGAAGAAGACAAGAATGTCCACTCTCACCACTATTATTCAACATAGTTTTGGAAGTCCTAGCCATGTCAATCAGAGAGAAAAAAGAAATAAATATTGGAAAGGAAGAAGTAAAACTGTCACTGTTTGCAGATGACATACTATACATAGAGAATCCTAAAGATACCACCAGAAAACTACCAGAGCTAATCAATGAATTTGGTAATGTTGCAGGATACAAAATTAATGCACAGAAATCTCTTGCATTCCTATACACTAATGTTGAAAAATCTGAAAGAGAAATTAAGGAAACACTCCCATTTACCATTGCAAGAAAAAGAATGAAATACCTAGGAATAAACCTACCTAGGGAGACAAAAGACCTGTATGCAGAAAACTATAAGACACTGATGAAAGAAATTAAAGATGACACCAATAGATGGAGTGAGATACCATGTTCTTGGACTGGAAGAATGAATATTGTGAAATGACTATACTACCCAAAGCAATCTAGAGATTCAATGCAATCCCTATCAAAGTACCAATGGAATTTTTTACAGAACTAGAACAAATAATCTTAAAATCTGTATGGAGACATGAAAGACCCTGAATAGCCAAAAGCAGTCTTGAGGGAAAAAAACGGAGCTGGAGGAATCAGACACCCTGACTTCAGACTATACTACAAAGCTACAGTAATCAAGACAATATGGTACTGGCACAAAATCAGAAATATAGATCAATGGAACAAGATAGAAAGCCCAGAGATAAACCCACACATTTATGGTCAACTAATCTATGACAAAGGAGGCAAGGATATACAATGGAGAAAAGGCAGTCTCTTCAATAAGTGGTGCTGGGAAAACTGGACAGTTACAAGTAAAAGAATGAAATTAGAACACTCCCTAACACCATACACAAAAATAAACTCAAAATGGATTAGAGACCTAAATGTAAGACTGGACACTATAAAACTCTTAGAGGAAAATATAGGAAGAACACTCTTTGACATAAATCACAGCAAGATCCTTTTTGACCCACCTCCTAGAGAAATGGAAATAAAATCAAAAATAAGCAAATGGAACCTAATGAAACTTAAAAGCTTTTGCACAGCAAAGGAAACCATAAACAAGACGAAAAGACAACCCTCAGAATGGGAGAAAATGTTTGCAAATGAATCAATGGACAAAGGATTAATCTCCAAAATATATAAACAGCTCATGCAGGCTCAATATTAAAAAAAAAAAAAACCCAATCAAAAAATGGGTAGAAGACCTAAGTAGACATTTCTCCAAAGAAGACATACAGATGGCAAGAAGCATGTGAAAAGCTGCTCAATATCACTACTTATTAGAGAAATGCAAATCAAAACTACAATGAGGTATCACCTCACACCAGTTAGAATGGCCATCATCAGAAAATCTACAAACAACCAATGCTGAAGAAGGTATGGAGAAAAGGGAACCTTCTTGCACTGTTGGTGGGAATGTAAATTGATACAACCTCTATGGAGAACAGTATGGAGGTTCCTTAAAAAACTAAAAATAGAATTACCTTATGACCCAGCAATCCCACTACTGGGCATATACCCATTGAAAACCATAATTCAAAAAGACACATGCACCCCAATGTTCATTGCAGCACTATTTACAATAGCCAGGTCATGGAAGCAGCCTAAATGCCCATCAACAGCTGAATGGATAAAGAAGATTGTGGTATATATATATATATATATATATATATATATATATATATACACACATACAGTGGAATATTACTGAGCCACAAAAAGGAATGAAATTGGGTCATTTGTTGAGACATGGATGGATCTAGAGACTGTCATACAGAGTGAAGTAAGTGAGAAAGAGATAAACAAATATCATATATTAATTCATATATGTGGAACCTAGAAAATTGGTACAGATGAACTGGTTTGCAGGGCAGAAATTGAGACCCAGATATTGAGAACAAACTTATGGGCACCAAGCGGGGAAAGCTGTGGTGGGGTGTGCATGTTAGTGTGATGAATTGTGTGATTGGGATTGACATGTATACACTGATATGTATAAAATTGATGACTAATAAGGACCTGCTGTGTAAAAAAATAAATAAAATTATATTTTATTCAAAAATTCAAAAAAAAAGGAAAAAAATTGTAAAGCAAAGTTCATTTAATAGAATAACTTCAGTAAATTATCTGAATTTGTATGTTCTAAAGTTTTATGCTACATTTTAGTGTCTGTTTCTATAAATGTTAAAATTACAAAATAGAATTCAGCACAGCTCTGAAAGAGCCAATATGAAACTTTGCAATCAACATAGGATATAGATACTGAATTCTTTAGACAATAGCTAATTGTCTAAGTAAATTAATAGAATGGCTATTATTATTTTTATTAAAAAGGCAATCAAAAACCATTCATTACCCTGTGTAAATTTAAGACACAGAAGTTAGCACGTATTCATATAGTTTATAAAAACTGCAACAGAAAGCTAGAAATGGAAAACTAGTTAATAGTAATCTTTGGATTTCCACAGGCTGAATGGGTTAAACAATTATATAAACTTCTTCTTTCTCAATAAGTAACATTGATCCAGAAGACAATATTTTTTCCCTCCTCTAATAATGAAATGTATTTTGTTAATTTTAGTTTTTTTGCTCTTTAAAGACAATGGAAAAATATATGCTCCTGGTGTTGGCAGAGTTGATGCATCCTAGTTATGTGGACACGTCAATGTTTTGAGATAGATTTATATTCTTTTTCCCAGAGTAGACGATGAAGTTTAACTTGGAATTTATCAAGTAATTTTATTCCATTTAGATGGACAATTCAGGCAATTTACATTACAAATTATAAAATAAGTGACTTGAAAATTTCACTTTTTTGTAATTACATATGTGAAATGAGAAATACAAGAGTAACACATTCAATGTTCATAGTTAGAAATGACAAAAATGCACATAAAGATACATACTAGCATGACAAATGTCATGTATACACATATGTGTGGGTGTGTGTGTATATACAAAGTGAGTAATATAGGTATATATTATAAACAGGTGTTTTTCAAATTTGTGCTGAGTACTCCCTCAACATGTCAGGGACTCTACTCAAAATTTTGTTTATTTTCTCCTTTCATCCTCATGAAAACCTTACAAAATATGTAATACTACTATCACCATTTTATAGAAGAGATAACTGAAGCTCAGAAAAGTTAAGTGACTTGCCCAAGTACTCCAGCTAGTAAGGAGTAAAGTCGGAATATTAAAAAAAAAGAAAAAAAAAAAAGCTGGCCTGACTACTCAGACACTAGGTGCCCCATAGACCCCACTGAAGCTAATGCTCTCTAAGCATAGCAGGATGCATGGGAACATGTATTTCTTAAGCTTGTCTACTTAATTTTTTAAAACCACAGTCTATATTTATCAAAGGGTATGCTTAAATTAATTCATTGTTAAGAATTCTTTTAAAAAGCCATTTCCCAGCAATTGTCCAAAATGGGGGGAAAAAAGAAGTGACATTTTCAAGGAATAAAAGCTAAGCAATTCATATGGCTAGGCTTTCCTTGGAAACAGCATATTTTGGTTTAGTGCTGGACCACGCATCAGAGCTGGGCAGGCTCTAGAACATTTCCCAGACCCCTGGATGATTGTTTTAGCAGGAGGCACCGACACGAGCAGAGTTAAGCCAGGCACTTGTGTGGATGAGTCCTGACTCCTCTGTGAACAGCTGACAGAAGACAGACGGTGTGTGCTCTAGTGTGGGACAGCTTCAGGGCATGTCATGGTCCTTTTAGTCACATGCTCATATAAATGAACTGCTTCACAGAATGATAGAGCTGGAAGGGACCAGAGAGAACATCTTATCTAACTCTCATATTTTGCAGCCAGATCTAGAGAATAAAGGGATTGGCTCCAAGACACGCAGATAATCAGTGACAGGGTTAGGAAGGGAACTGAGGTCTCCTGACTCAAATACAGTGATTTTAGCTCCCTTAACACAAGGTGAGATGTATTCTTTTCATTGCAAGTGTGAAACTGTATAATTCAAAGTGGCTGGAGTTTAAAGGAGGTATTGTCAGCTCATGTAACTGAAACAGCCACAACAATACCAAAAGGAGCCAGCTTTTCTCTCCATCTTTCACCAACACTTCCCCTACATTGACTCCATTCTCAGGCTTCCCTTGGTAGCAAGATGGCTACAGAAGGTATAGCTTCAATATCCTCTTAAGTTCAAGAGCAGGGGAAATGGGAACTTCTCTTTCTCCAAACAGATTCAAACTAAAATCTTGCCCTAACTTTCTCAAGCCAGAAATGCATTTGTCTCTGTTCCTGAAAAATCATCAGTGCTAGGGCAATGGAATGTCTGGAGCAGGGTCAAGTTCACATGCCCATCCTCAGAGCCTTTTTAAAACCACATGACTAAGAGTGGGGTTGGGATATTTGGGGTATTTTCAACAGGAGAAGAGTAAATGAATGAAGAGTGCCAAACAACGTATGCCCACTATATGAAAGTAAATAATGCTATCATAAAGTATGGAAGTGGCTAGTCATAGCTACAGAAATGAATAAAAGTCTCTATCATTGAAAGAAGACACACCATGATTTGTGTCACAAGTATTATTCAGGTTACTTACACTTTATTAAGTTATAAATCATTCTAAACAAAGAAGGGACAGAAAAATATTTTAATAACAGTGACCAAAAATCCAAAGTGTACTGCAAGTTATTGGGAGGAAGAGCAGAGAGGAAAAATGTTATCTCACCTGCAGGAAGTGGAAATGGTGATAACATTAAATCAGTATTTTTACCTATCCTAATAGAATGAAAAATTCTTATGCTGCATTTCATCTACTCTCTACATCCAGTGCTCTTCACTCTTGCCTGTGTTTTCTTTTTCATTTTTCCATAATATCATAATTTAAGATATTATATGATATATGTACATTTCTATGGTTTGCTGAGTGTGTTTCCAGCTAGAATATAAGCTCCTAAAAGGTAGGGATCTTTGTCCTTTGTGCTGATATGTTTCCATGTGTGGAAGAGTCCCCAGCACAGAGTAAACAGTTAATAAATTTTTGTTTATTGCTATAGAGTCAGATATGGTAGCCATTACTCACCTGTGACTATTTAAATTTTAATTTAAATTAATTAAAAGGAAATTTATTGTAAAAGCCAGTACATAAGTCACACTAGCCACATTTTATGTGTTCAGTAGCCTCATGTACTAGAGGCCACCATAATAGAAGGTACAGTTATATGTCATTGTTTTCGTTTAAAGAAAGTTCTACTGGACACTATCCATTTAATGAATGCATAAATATTCAGAGTAAAGAAGAAGACAAGTGAATGCCATTATAATAATTGTCAGGCTGTGAAGTTAACATTTAAAAGCAGAAGGCTGTATCAAATCCTGAAAGACCTTTGTGGAAAATCAGAAACAATTAATAGTATCAAGTTTAGAGAAGTTTTTGATAAAATGCAAACCTGAATTTGACTCTAGATAAATAATGTAAAAGCTGAGCGACTAAATGATTTGGGAATAGACCTGAAAATTGACATTAGAAAATCTTAGGCCTTTAAATAGAGTACTCAATAGCATAAGGAAGGCTTTTTCACCTTATTATCTTCATTAAAATCACTTCATAAAAATAAGGAGAAGAAGAAAGATACATAATCTTTATTTTCAATGAAACTAGATGACTAGTAACCTTAATACAAATATATAATTATGGAAAGCTGATAGAGAATTGGAATATGACACAATACCAGTTTTTTAGTGCCTCATTTTTAATTACAAATAGACAGCAAATGATCACCACGCATGTATGGAAAGCCTCCAACATGGAAGAGAGAAGCCAAAAAGCCTGAGGGAAAAAAAGAATGGAAAAAACAAGGAACAGTATAAGAACCAGGAAAAAATCCTCAGAGGAAGAAGATGATATTATATGCATTAAACAAAAACATTATTCTATAAAATGGAGAAAGAAAGAGCAAACTGTTTGAAATTAAAAATAAAACGGTATTTTTTCAATTAAGAAGAAAATAACAAAAAAATAAGGAGGAAGGATCAGAAAAACAGTAAAGGGTAGGATCAATACAGGAGGTCCAAAATCCAACTAATAGGCATTCTATAAACAGTAAATGGAACAGGACCTTCAAGTTGGCGGAGGAGTAAGACATGGAGACCACTTTCCTTCCCACAAATACATCAAAAATACATCTATAAGTGGAACAACTACTACAGAACACCTACTGAATGCTGGCGGAAGACCTCAGACTTCCCCAAAAGCAAGAAAATCCCCACCTACCTGGGGGCTTGGTGCTCCAGCCTGGTGTCAGGCCTGAGCCTCTGAGGTGGGAGAGCCAAGTTCAAGACATTGGACGAGCAGATGCCTTGCGGCCCCACGTAATATCAAACAGGGAGAGCTCTCCCAGAGATCTCCATCCCAACACTAAGACTCAGCTCCACCAAATGGCCAGCAAGCTCTATTGTTGGATGCCACATGCCCAACAACTAGCAAAATGGAGCACAGTCCCACCCATTACCAAAGAGCTTGGCTAAAATCATACTAAGTTCACAGACACCCCAAAAACACACAAACAGATGCAGTCCTGTTCACCAGAAAGACAAGATCCAGCCCAACCCACCAGAACACAGACACAAGTCCCCTCAATCAGGAAGCTTACACAAGCCACTGAACAAACCTTACCCACTGGAAACAGACACCAAAAGCAATGGGAACTACAAACCTGCAGCCTGCAAAAAGGAGACCCCAAACACAGTAAGTTAAGCAAAATGAGAACACAGAGAAATGCACAGCATATGAAGGAGCAAGGTAAAAACCCAACCGACCAGACAAATGAAGAGGAAATAGGCAGTCTACCTGAAAAAGAATTCAGAGTAATTATAGTAAAGATGAACCAAATCTTGGAATTAGAATGGAGAAAATATAAGAAACATTTTAACAAAGACCCAGAAGAACTAAAGAGCAAACACTGATGAACAACACAATAAATGACATTAAAAATTCTCTAGAAGGAATCAATAGCAGAATAACTGAGGCAGAAGAACGGATAAGTGACCTGGAAGATAAAATAGTGGATACTACTGCCACAGAGCAGAATAAAGAAAAAAGAATGAAAAGAATTGAGGACAGTCTCAGAGAACTCTGGGACAACATTAAACACACCAACATTTGAAATAATAGGGGTCCCAGAAGAAGAAGAGAAAAAGAAATAGTCTGAGAAAATATTTGAAGAGATTATAGTTGAGAAATGACCTAACATGGGAAAGGAAATAATCAATCAAGTCCAGGAAGCAGAGAGAGTACCATACAAGATAATTCCAAGGGGAAACATGCCAAGACACACATTAATCAAACTATCAAAATTTAATACAAAGAAAAAATATTAAAAGCAGCAAGGAAAAGCAACAAATAACATACAAGGGAATCCCCATAATATTAATACCTGAGCTTTCAGCATAAACTCTGCAAGCCAGAAGGGAGTGGCAGGACATATTTAAAGTGATGAAAGGGAAAAACCTACAACCAAGATTACTCTACCCAGCAAGTATCTCATTCAGATATGATAGAGAAATTAAAACCTTTACAGACAAGCAACAGCTAAGAGAATTCAGCACCACAAAACCAGCTTTAAAACAAAACATAAAGGAACTTCTCTAGGCGGGAAACACAAGAGAAAGAAAAGACCTACAAACACAAATGCAGAACAATTAAGAAAATGGTAACAGTAACGTACATACCGATAATTACTTTAAATGGATTAAATGCTTCCACCAAAAGACATAAACTGGCTGAATGGACACAAAAACAAGACATGTATATATGCTGTCTACAAGAAACCCACTTCAGACCTAGGGACACATACAGACTGAAAGCGAGGGGATGGAAAAAGTTATTCCATGCAAATGGAAATCAAAAGAAAGTTGGAGTAGCAATTCTCATAACAGACAAAATAGACTTTAAAATAAAGACTGTTACAAGGGACAAAGAATGACACTTCATGATGATGAAGGGCTCAATCCAAGAAGAAGATATAACAACTGTAAATATTTATGCACCCAACATAGGAACACCTCAGTACATAAGGCAAATGCTAACAGCCATAAAAGGGGAAATCGACAGTAACACAAACATAGTAGGGGACTTTAACACCCCATTTTCACCAATGGACAGATCATCCAAAATGAAAATAAATAAGGAAACACAAGCTTTAAATTACATATAAAACAAGATGGAATTAATGGATATTTCTAGGATATTCCATCCAAAAACAAGAGACTACATTTTCTTCTCAAGTGCTCATGGAACATTCTCCAGGATAGATCATATCTTGGGTCACAAATCAAGCCTTGGTATATTTAAGAAAATTGGGATCATATCGAATATCTCTTCTGACCATAATGTTATAAGACTAGATATCAATTACAGGAAAAAAAACTGTAAAAAATACAAACACATGGAGGGTAAACAATATGCTACTAAATAACCAAGAGGTTACTGAAAAAATCAAAGAGGAAATAAAAAAATACCTAGAAACAAATGACAATGAAAACACGACAAATAAAAACCTATGGGTTGAAGCAAACACAGTTCTAAGAGAGAAGTTTAGAGCAATACAATCCTACCTCAAGAAAGAAGAAACATCTCAAATAAACAACCTAACATTACACCTATAGCAATTAGAGAAAGAAGAACAAAAAATCCCCAAATTTAGCAGAAGGAAAGAAATCATAAAGATCAGATCAGAAATAAATGAAAAAGAAGTGAAGGAAGTGATCACAAAGATCAATAAAACTATAAACTGGTTCCTTGAGAAGATAAACAAAATTGATAAACATTATCCAGACTCATCAAGAAAAAAAGGGAGAAGACCCAAATCAACAGAATTAGAAAAGAGAAATAACAATTCACACTGATGAAATACAAAGGATCATGAGAGATTACTACAAGCAACTATATGCCAATAAAATGAACATATGGGAAGAAATGGACAAATTCTTAGAAAAGCACAACCTTCTGAGACTGAACCAGGAAAAAATAGAAAATATAAACAGACCAATCACAAGCACTGAAATTGAAACTGTGATTAAATATCTTCCAACAAACAAAAGCCTAGGACCAGATGGCTGCACAGGTGAATTCTACCAAACATTTAGAGAAGAGCTAACACCTATCCTTCTCAAACTCTTCCAAAATATAGCAGAGGGAGGAACACTCCCAAACTTGTTCTAGGAGGCCACCTTCGCCCTGATACCAAAATCAGACAAAGATGTCACAAAAGAAGAAAACTAAAGGCCAATATCACTGTTGAACATAGATGCAAAAATCCTCAACAAAATACTAGCCAACTGAATCCAACAGCACATTAAAAGGATCATACAGCATGATCAAGTGGGGTTTATCCCAGGAATGCAAGGATTCTTCAATATACACAAATCAATCAATGTGATACACCATATTAAGAAACTGAATGATAAAATCCATATTAGAATCTCAATAGATGCAGAAAAAGCTTTTGACAAAATTCAACGCCAGTTAACATAAAAACACCCCAGAAAGTAGACATAGTGGGAACGTACCTCAACATAATAAAGGCCATATATGACAAACCCAAACCCAAAGTCAATATTGTTCTCAATGGTGAAAAATTAAAACCTTTTCCTATAAAATCAGGAACAAGAAAAGGATGCCCACTCTCACCACTATTATTCAACATAGTTTTGGAATTCCTAGCCATAACAATCAGAGAAGAAAAAGAAATAAAAGGAATCCAATTTGGAAAAGAAGTAAAGCTGTCACTCTTTGCAGATGACATGATACCATACATAGAGAATCCTAAACATACTACTGGAAAACTAACTACAAGAGCTAAATAAATGAATTTGGTAAAGTAGCAGGATACAAAATTAATGCACAAAAACCTCTTGCATTCCTAAACACTAATGATGAAAAATCTGAAAGAGAAATTAAGGAAACACTCCCATTTACCACTGCAACAAAAAGAATAAAATATCTAAGAATAAACCTGCCTAAGGAGACAAAAGAGCTGTATGCAGAAAACTATAAGACACTGATGAAAGAATTAAAGATGATACAAACAGATGGAGAGATATACCATGTTCTTTAATCAGAAGAATGAACATTGTGAAAATGACTATAATACCCAAAGCAATCTACAGATTCAATACAATCCCTATCAGACTACCAATGACATTTTTCACAGAACTAGAACAAAAAAATTCACAATTTGTATGGAAACACAAAGACCCTGAATAGCCAAAGCAATCTTGAGAAAGAAAAGCAGAGCTGGAGGAATCAGGTTTCCTGACTTCAGACTACACTACAAAGCTACAGTAATCAAGACAGTATGGTCCTGGCATGAAAACAGACATATAGATCAATGGAACAGGATAGAAAGCCCAGAGATAAACCCACGCACATATGGTCACCTTATTTTCGATAAAGAAGGCAAGAATATACAATGGAGAAAAGACAGCCTCTTTGATAAGTGGTGCCGGGAAAACTGCACAGCTACATGTAAGAGAATGAAATTAGCAGACTTCCTAACACCATATGCAAAAAGAAAGTGAAAATGGATTAAAAACCTAAATGTAAAGCCAGATACTATAGAACTCTTAGAGGAAAACATAGGAAGAACACTCTTTGACATAAATTACAGCAAGGTCCTTTTGGACCTACCTCCTAGAGAAGTAGAAATAAAAAAAAATAAACAAACGGGACCTATTGAAACTTAAAAGCTTTTGCACAGCAAAAGAAACCATAAACAAGATGAAAAGACAACACTCAAAATGGGAGAAAATATTTGCCAATGAAGTAACTGACAAAGGATTAATCTCCAAAATATACAAGCAGCTCACGCAGTTCAATCTCAGAAAAAGGAACAACCCAATTAAAAAATGGGCAGAATATCTAAATAGACATTTCTCCAAAGAAGATATACAGATTGCCAATAAACACATGAAAGGATGCTCAACATCAGTAATCATTAGAGAAATGCAAATCAAAACTACAATGAGGTATCACCTCACACCAGTTAGAATGGTCATCATCAAAAAATCTACAAACAATAAATGCTGGAGAGGGTGTGGAGAAAAGGGAACCCTCTTGTACTGTTGGTGGGAATGTAAACTGATACAGCCACTATGGAGAACAGTATGGAAGTTCCTTAAAAAATTAAAAATAGAACTGCCATATGACCCAGCAATCCCACTACTGGGCATATACCCTGAGAAAACCATAATTCAAAAAGAGACATGTACCACAATGTTCATTGCAACACTATTTACAAGAGCCAGGACATGGAACCAACCTAAGTGTCCATCAACAGATGTATGGTTAAAGATGTGGCACATATATACAATGGAATATTACTCAGCCATAAAAAGAAATGAAATTGAGTTGTTTGTAGTGTGGTGGATGGGCCTAGTGTCTGTCATACAGAGTGAAGTAAGTCAGAAAAAGAAAAAGAAATACCGTATGCTAACACATATATAAGGAATCCAAAAAAAAAAAAAAAAAGTTCTGATGATCCTAGGGACAGGACAGGAATAAAGACACAGACATGGGGAGGACACAGGGAGGGGGAAGGGTAAGCTGGGATGAAGTGAGAGAGTAGCATTGACATATATACACCACCAAATGTAAAATAGATAACTAGTCAGAAGCAGCTGCATAGCACAGGGAGATCAGTTCAGTGCTTTGTGACCACCTAGAGGGGTGGGATAGGAGGGTGGGAAGGAGATGCAAGAGGGAGGGGATATATGTATGCATATAGCTGATTCACTTTGTTATATAGCAGAAATGAATACAACATTGTAAAGCAATTATACTCCAGCAAAGATGTTAAAAAAAAAAAAAGAGTAAATGGAAGATAGAGAATAAATTTTCAAAAAATAATAAAAGTAAATTTTCCAGGACCAAATGATCCATAAATATGAAACAAATGTTCCAGGAAGTATATACATTGTATACTACCTGACACAACAACAATAATCAATGTATAATATTTATTTATTCACAGTAATAGATTTTAAAACGTAATATAACTATATTGAGTAATTGGGAGGAAGAAAGGAAAGGGTGAAGGAGAACCAAAAAATCTCTTCTATGGAAAGAGAAAATCAATGGCAAATCTAAAATTAGTAATTGAAGAAATAACACTGTATGAATGAATATTATTTGGAAATATTGTAAAATTTTCAAACATCTCAAATAATTGGAAAGTGGAGAATTGTTTTGTCATTTTTATACAAAGTTATATACATATATATATATATATATATGGTTTCTACATACCTTTTAAAACTATCTGCATGTCATGATTAGATAAAAATAGTAAGCATGAGGCATATTAGCCTATATTCATTCCATAACCACAGACAACTTTAGCTTTGCACTTTTATCACTATTAGGGTTGTAAATCAGTCTAAATGCTTTTTCTTATTATTCTTTAAGTGCTTATCTCTAGCGAGTTGCAATCATTATAGGCCACAGAAGAGAAGAAGGTAAATCATTCCATCATGATATATATACATATATATGATATATAAGAATGTCTTCTATTTCTCTACTTAATTTTTGCAAATACTTTCCTGTTGTCCCCATAGTTTAAAGAACTACCTCTAGCTTCCTATTCCAATTAAAAAAACATTTTTACTAAAATATTATTTATGCTTACTGATTTGGAGAATCTGCTTTTTCTGTGTGAAGCTTAGGAAAACATTTTTCTTTTCCACTAGTTAATCTGTAAGCTCCTGAAATGACTTTTCAGAGTGTATTGGATAGAACTGTGGAAGCCTCAATCATGCATGCTGACATGTATTCACTTAAGAACCACTTACAAAAATCTTACTGGAACTATATCACTCACTGTTTGTTATTTCAAGGGTCTCACTAGAATTTAAGCTCCATAAGTGCAGGGTCTTTGCTCTCCTTATTCAGCATCTCCCTAGCATCAAGACTAGAATCTGGAATGTGGAAGACACTCAAGCAATGTGTGTGTCTGTTGACTGACTCACAGAGGAAGCAGAACTTAGTGTTTTAGAGTCAGATGGCCCCAGATTTATATCCTGGCTCTGAAATTTATCATATCTGTGATCTTGCCAAATTTCTTAAACCACTTTGTACATTTCTTCATTTATAAGATAGAAATATGATGCATTGTACATGGCTCTTGTAAGTATTAAGCATGAAACAAAGTGTAAAATGCATAAAATCATGTCTGGCACAAAGTAAACTCTCAGTAAAAGGTATCTGTAACTATTAAGGCAGTTAGCCTCATAGGAAAAATTAGAATTTATTGATAGTCATAAGAAAAGTAAGGTTTACTAGAGCAAATATTTGTGCCAGTAAATTCAGAAAAGCAATGTCTTAGAGTTTTCTGATTGGGTAATTATCAGAAATAAAATCTCCTGGAAGAAATTGTCCTTCTAATTCCTATTTTCTCCTTATCTATAGGAGAATAGTTGATTACATTACTACTGCTGATATTTTAAATGCTAAATTTTATAAATACAAAACATGTCTTCTGATGATCTCAAATCACTCATCTCTCTTTAAACCTCCACAGTGGTAAGAGGAGGTTTGTTACAGTGGGCAAAAACCAGTCACAGACCAACTATTGAAAAGATACCTCCTTCTTAACACTTCCCCAGACTGCAGGCAGCCCCTATGATGAAATATCTGGCCTGTGTCCAATTATTTGCTCTGGTAGATGTTCTCTCATCTCTGTAAGACATTAACTGAAAGCTTAAGCTAATGTATTTGATATAGTTTATGCATGATCCTTCCAAGATAGCATTTGAATAATTCATATGTGGTGACCGCTAAAAAAAGAAACAGAAACGTTGGGCAAAATCCTTCATTCCTATGTCAAAAGACTCGAGGGTTCTCACACTTTCCCTAACTGTAGTAATTTGCAGGAGAGACACAAAAAAATTACCATTGAGAAAAGCTAGTTATAAACTAGAAGAATTCATGATATTCCATGTGGTCTCTATTCTTTTCTCATTTAAACTGAGACATAAGTAACATCTTTACAACCCTTAAGAAAACTTTTTTAAAAGTCTTAGGAAATTTATGAGGAAATTACTACATAGCAGACTCACCATTGATTATAAATGCTTATATATTTATATAATATTAATGAATGATATTATCATTTGAAATAGACAAAATAATAAAATGATAACAGCTGATGACATTTTTTTATTTGGCCAGACCTTTTATGTCTAAATGGGTAAAAAAAGGTACCACACCAGTATAGAAATCACCCATAACCTAACCTAGAAACCACCTATAACCTAACCTAGGAACACAGTCTGAAAAATAGAAGAAAATTCTCCAAGTAGTTTTACTAAAAGAAAATATAATAATCACGTGAGTACAATAACACAAAAAAACATAATAAAACCACAGAATGAAATGAGCTGGGATTGCAGTGGAAAAACTCCGAAACTGAGACATCACTTAAGCCTGATGACAAACTTCTAAATGAATTAGAAATAATAAGGAACGTAATAGAGTGAGCTGAAGTGGAGTTACTTTAATAGAGGAAAGGACCAAGATACCACAGTGAAAGCAGAGGAAAAAATAATATATATGAAGAAAAGATCCCTGAAACGAAGGAAGGATTGCATCTGCAGAATGAAAGACCACACTGTCTTCCAAGAAAAATGAGTATGGAGAAGTCAACTCTCAGGCCTCGCCTGAGTGAGTTACTGTTACTTCCAAGATAATTCTTCAGGCATCCAAGGAGAAAAACAAACCCCTCACAAGGAAAAATGTGAGCAAAATAGGCCATCCTCGGATGTGGTCCCAGCCACATTCAACGCCATGACACAGAGGAGCCACGTCTGCAAGTTGTGTAGAAGGACCCCCAGGAGAATGCACACTGCTGTCACACTGGTGTTCAAATATAAGGGCAAGAGGCAGATACTTTCAAATATGAAAGACCTCGAGGACTAAAGCACTTTTGAGCTCTTCTTGGGGAAAAAAGTACCATGCAATTAAATCAAGCCAATAAAGTCATTGATGGAGAAGCCTCAGTGAAAGGCACTCAGTGTGGAGGTACCACAGAGCAATGTCTCTAAAATTCCGAGAAAAAGCAGTATTGTCAAATTCTATACGCAGCCATGTTATTCTGTTATCAAGGCAATAGGCAGATATTCTCAAACCTGCAAGGACTCGGGGAATGTAGAAGCTCTGAATTTCTTTTCAACAATTGATGGTGGAATTCAGTCACTCAAAGGTCATTCAAATTGAGGTCAGAAATGGAAAAGCCATAGAAAGACTAAATACAATGGAAAATAATCAATGCATAAAAAGAATGTAAATATTATTATGCCCTTTATCAACTTAAAAAATATCTAAATAACAAAATTTAGATTTAGGGCACAAGGGATGGGTCAAGGAGGGAATACACTAATATTAATAGCTGGGAACCAATTGTTATTCTCAAAAAGCAAAATACGTAGTTAAAAAATAGAACTGTAATTTGTATTTTTTATTATTTCTTTAAAATTAGAGGGTCTTTTGCAGATTAAATATCTTTTGTGCAGAAATACTTATCTGAAGTTCCACAATTACTTTAATTCCCTCCTACTACATATAAATTTAAAAGTAATGGTTCGTACTTTAAGAATAGTATGCATGGTGTGATACATTTTTATAAATGTATTTATCTTTCTGTATATATGTGAATATATCTTTTATAGATATAAATATATGCACAGAGATGTTGGAATTATGTTCATCCAATGTTAATAATGTCTCTTTACAAGTAGTGTGATTTTACTTATTTTTTTCCAAGTATGTAATTTTAAATTTTCTTCATCTTTTTTGTTTCTGTATTGGTTGACATTGTAATAAGCATGCATCATATTTATAAAAATAATAATATCATTATCCTAAGAAAAACTTATAAAGGAACAAAGGAAGAGAAAGAATCAAGGGAAGTCAGTGACAGGGTGAGACTGGATGTCCCCAGGTCTGAAGGTGTCATTTCAGGTTAATCATTTCATTTGCTTCATTCATCAGAGTACAAAGCCATCCAGTAAAATGCCTTTAATGCTGCTTCTCCCTTAAAACCTCAGAGAAGAGCCACTCTCTTCCATTCCTGGGAAAATAAACAAGGTTCAGAATTTCTCTCTGGCACCCAGGGCATTGTGGTGTAAAGGCACCAATACCAGCTCTGTGTTATTTACCATGTGTA
Organism: Delphinus delphis; assembly: GCF_949987515.2. Lineage (NCBI taxonomy): Eukaryota > Metazoa > Chordata > Mammalia > Artiodactyla > Delphinidae > Delphinus > Delphinus delphis. The sequence continues at coordinate 77,714,334 of NC_082696.1, read as the reverse complement.
TCTGATGACTTGTCTTTGCATATAGTTTAACATTATTAATATTTTTTTTGGAATTTGGCAAGAGAAAATTCTTTCTTTTAGCAAACATCTATCGAGTGCTTACAAATATGAAGTACTAAATAATGAATGCTATCATCAAAAGCTTTGGTCTCATCAGGGAGACAAACATATAAAGATCATTAATGATTTGCCAGGTGACTGAGAAATCACTGCATATTCTCAACTTGTGCCACCATATTCTCCCAGTCCCAGAGGGTGTCTCTTCAAATTCATTAAATTCAGTGCCAGCTGGATATGACATGATTTTTTTTAATGTATTTGAATGTTTCTGTTTAGACATTTGTTGGGAGCATGTGAATAAGTTTTATATTATGCATTATTTATATTCTTATTTGGCAAAACAAAATTAATGTTTAAAAATAATAAATGTTGCAGTTGATCTTATGGTCTTTTAGATTCCTTGTTACTATTATGTTCAGTGTCATCCAGTTCATTTTTAAATGGATTTTCCATTGAAGCTGATGTCTAATGCAATTAATGCATGAAGTGAGGGCCAGACAGCATGAATTATTCACTGGGTTCTCACACTTGCCTTTATGGTTAAGTCATCATAATATATCATAGTTACCATGGAGAATGTTAAGTCTCTAAAACCAAAAGTTATTACTCTTTTTAAAGTTTATTTTATATTTCACATAAGTATATGTGTTATGAAATCCATTATCAGGGACAAAGGACTTTACTTAAAGAATAAATTTTGATATTATAACTTTAAATAAAACATAATCTTTATCTTCAATGAACTCAGATTTTTGTACATATAGTTTCCTAAGAAATAAAGCACTTTTAAAGCATTTATCTTCCTTCAAGACTGAGTTTGAATTAAATATATTTACTTTAGTACATTAGTCTATAATTAATTCTGATTTTATATCCCCTAAGATTATTCATGAACACAAAGTGAGGAAAAATACCAAATTTGTTCTGCAAGAATATTGTTTTTTAGGTGTCTGTCTTTTCTTAACTTAATCATTTTAATTTGAGTTTTAATATATCTCAGAGTAGTGACACGTTCTTCATTTATTTCTAAGGCATGTGTTTGAAAATGGAGTTTAGAGGCTATGGTACCATTGCACTTAGATTAAAATGTAAAAGTCCTCCTGATAACCCATCCAGCCTTCAGGACTTGCTGTGTTGACCACATTTCCTCAAGCTCCTCCTCTACCCTCTATTCTACCCGCACTGGCCTCTCCGAAGAGTCCAAACTCATTTCTGACTTTAGGCTCTTGCCTTTACCCTTCCTTCTGTGTAGTGGGCAAGCTCTCTCCAAATCTACACACTGTAGCCAAGCCAGGTGTTCAGAGCTTAGTTCAAATGTCACCTTGGAGAAGATATATCATTGTTATATTTTCTTCATAACAAATTACCATTTAGAGTTACCTCATTAATGTATGGTTTGTACTTCACAACCATAATTACAAGTTAATTGTGATCTGTCCCACATGCAATGCAACCTACATGAGACTTAGACACTGGTTTCTGCCTCTTTTGGTCCCTGTGTCCCTTATCACCAGAGCCAGGGAGCACTCCCAACACAGAGTGAGTGGTCATTACATATTTGTAAAGTGAATGAACCAGGATCATCTAGGGCAGAGGTTGGCAAACTTTTTTGGAAAGAGTCTGATGATAAATATTTCAGGCTTTGTGGGGGGTATATCCTTCCCTTCCCTTCCTTTCTCTTCTCTTCCTTGTCTTTGCTTTCCTTTCTTTCTGCAACCCTTTAAAAATGTAAAAACCACTCTTAGGCAGACTTTACAAGGACAGGCCATAGGACAATTTTGCCCATTTGCTGGATTTTGCCCATGAGTCAGAGGCATGGTATCCCAACCCTGATCAAGGTGCCTTATTATATCACAGATTCTTACTCTAGACGCCTGAATCAGTCTCTGGAGGTGGCCCAAGAATCTACGTTTTCTTCAAGGAGATTTTCTTGACACTTAGCTGCTGATAAATTTGAGAACTAGGGGATTGAAGTGAAGTGAATAAGTTTAGTGAGTCACCTAGGAAAGAAAATAATCACAATAAAATTTCACTAAGCAATAAGGTTTGGGTTTTATTTTTTTGGAAAATGTTAACTAATAGTTTAATTTTTGTAGAATTTATCACATTAATTTACCTTTTCTCCACATTTAATGAGGAATGGCACTTTATCTACTTTTCTTAGATGCCAAGAAGTGGAGTTTGTCTATTCTATTCCATTACAGAAGTGATAAAAAAAAAAGCTAAGCTTAAATTTAAATGAAATTATCCAATGCTTTGTTCTACACCTATTTTCAGACTTTGCAGTGGACACCAGTGCTGGCTATGAACACTTTGTTTAGTAGAAACCTGACATGGAATTGGGTCACTGAGAAGGAGAAAGCTTTAATAGGGCTTTCTTTGAAGGGCCCTTAAATTCTATTCCAGTCTATTTGTGCAGTAGCATTTAGTGAAATGGAAAGCACAGCTGTGACTATTCTCACTTTCATTGTAGCAACCCTTCAACACAAGCTTAAAAACAGCTTTGCATCTGTAGATTTTAGTGTCAAATTGATTTATCATTTACCAGATGCTAGGAGCAATGTGAAAAGTAGAAAGAAGAATAATTAAAAGAAATAACTGCAATCTATTTGTAATTGTTTAGGTTTTTTTTGTTTCTTTGTTTCCCATTATATAGAAGCTTGGACTATATTTTCTCATGATCTGACTTTGAACATGTCCAGTCAAAGATTTGTGACTCATATAACCTCTTGTTTTATTATTTTTATACTTTTATTTATTAGTGGTATTTATGCCTTTATTACTTACTTATAATGCTTATTTTAAACACTGAGCGTGCTCCAGGCACTGTACTAAGCACTGTCTTGGCACGATCATCTTTAATCCTCTCTCCCTGCTCCCTGCCCTCTCATTTTGTGGATGAAGAAACCAAGGCTGAGAGAGGTTACACCCATGGGAAGTGGTGGAGTTGGGAGGGCCATCATTCGGGCAGGCCTGAAATATGCCAATAGAAGAAGAAGAGGAGAGAAACAAAGGATTTGGACGTGCAAAGGAGGAAAGAGGATAAACAAGGTGGAAAATGTAGAGAAACAAAGAGTTGTCTTGAGTTCATGTCACTTGATAAGACTTCTCAAGACAATGTCAAGCAATGGAGAACAGCACTTCTCTCCAGTATCTTCTTCTGTTTAGAGGCTTTTAAACTTCTCTGTGAAAAATAAGTATTATGATGCTACTTAAAATGAAGTACATCTTGTCATTTTTCCTAAATTTTGTGTGTTTTGAAGCAAAAAGACTTTTCCTTAAACAGAACAGAAACTATCCTTACCCAAATCACATTTATTAAACTTGTATCCATTCACGGCAATTTTTACCCTAGAAAACCCACAACTGAATGTCAGATAGATAATAACCAATCCAGACCAAACGTTTATATATAATTGTGAGGGACTTGGATTGAACATTCTTTAATGGAACGTTTTCTTGGAAAATGTCACTTTATAATAGATTCCAAAACACGGGGTCATGATATGCTAAGAGGCCAGAATACAATGTGGAAAGTTGACTCAAATATGCAGAGTCACGTACATACACATGGTTCTGCATATACATGCATGTATACACAAACACACCCAGCTTTCTCTCCAGAAAATGTTTTAAGTGTTTATTGTTCTGTTACCATATAAACACATAGAATCATATTCCTATGGTTATGTCAGTGCTTTAAAATCTATTATTTTATATTCAATGCCAATTTTCTAAAACCATGAGGTACTTATTATAGGATATAAATGATCTTAAACAATTAAATCCTACACTGCTAGAAGGTGTTTATTTCAATTAGGAAGATCTTTTATGTGATAAAAAGTGATGATAGATGCCTAATAAAGCATGACCTACAATTAACAAGTTAAAGCATTTTGTCATGTGATAATCTCAAAACCAAAGACATATATGACACATTAGTATCTCCTTAAAAGTCATACAAATTGAACAGTTTCCTCCGGCTCTCTAAATGTCCATTTGCAAAGCATAATGTGGTGTCATGATGATTTTCTTTCATGCCCCTGTGACATTTAGTTAGTACCAAAGCTTAATATGATCAAAATGCTGTGAAGCAACCAAGGATCAGAGGGTAACAATGGTGATCTCAACCACATTGTGGCCATATTATTCAATAGTTTGAAAAGGAACTAATGACCATGGTTTTTCTTGGTGGGAAAGAGTGGTTACTGAGTGAAAAGAAAAATCAGGGATTTCCAAAATAATTGCACAGCAGCTATTCTTCAACTTCCATATGAATTTGTATTATTATTACCACTATTATTATCCCTAGAACTACAAATTGTTTTAATTAATACCTTCATAGGAAAATGACAATTGATATGATAATCAACTGATAAAATGATTTAGAACAAACATACAGACTTGCATTTCTTGCAATAGAAACAAAATGAAATACCTAGCTAGTCATTTTATGGTAAAATTGTAGAACAAAAGACAAATGTTAAAGGCATCTAAAAAAGAAAAACAGATTAGCTACAAGGTAACAGTAGATATCCAACTTCTCAAAATAAAAAAAAAATGAATGCTAGAAGAGAATGAAATAACATAAAGTTTTAGAAAAAAATATGCTGTCACATAATTGTATACCTAGTAAATGAGAATGAAAAAGGACACATTCAGATAATCAAAAAGGAGAGCTTACCACCAAAAGATTTTCATTAAAAGAAATTTTTAAATATGTCATTCAAGAAGAAGAAAAATGATTCAAATTGAAGGTCAAAAATGAAGAAGAAATAAATGAGGAAAGAAAAAGACAAACATAGATAATTCTAAATAAATATTTACTGTATAAAACAGTAATAATAACTTCTAATAAGAGAGTTAAATATAGAATTAAAATACTCTTCAAGAATTTTCATGCCAGCTAGCATAGGAAAGTTGGGTGTTGTCAGGAGTTAATGATACAAGGTCTTGCATCATTCAGTAGAAGAATAAAGAGATCAAATTTAGACTTTAGCAAGCAAGCTAAAATTTCAAAGTAACCACTAAAATAAAATAGAATTTATAAATTTTGAACCAACAGAGGGAAATTGGTAGCATAAGAAAGAAAAAAATTGTAATGGAATAGAAGGGATGCAAAAGGGAAAAAAGCAACCCAAGAAGGATATAGCAAAAAAAAAAAATGTAGACATAGTATAATGGAAATAAATCCTAATATGTTAATGTTCATAATAAATCTGAATGGATAAAATTCATCATGTAAAAGGTAACAATAATCAGACTGAATTGAAAAAATACACAGATACTTTTTAGAAGAAAGAAGGAGAAACGTTGAAAATAATAGAAAGAAGGCTGAAAGTAAGAAGAGCATACACAGAAATAGATAGAAAAAGATACATGCATATATTTGGGAGTAGGAAAGATCATGGCACATGGAAGCTAAGTGTTGGAGCAAAATGAGTGGGTTTCCTTCTATGAATGTGAAAGATGAGGTTAGAGAGGGAGGTGAATTTTGAGCATAAAGAACCTTGTAAGCAAGATAAGAATTTTGGATTTTATTCTAAAGGGAATGGGAACTAAACATTTTAGCAGTGGAATAATGTAATCTGTGTAACAGATTGAGTTAGGGAGAAATCAAGAATCCAGACTCAATGCTTATAAATTTTGAGAGATATTCAGTGGAGGTGTCAAGTAAGCACTTGGATCTACATATCTGAACTTAAAATTCCAGGTCTAAACTGGAGCTCTAGGTTTGGAAATTCTCAGTCCACAAGCGGTATTAAAATGTGTATGGTCTCTTTAGAGAATGTTGGCTGAAAAGAACCCAAGATTGAGCCTTAATAATCCAACATTTAGAGGAGGTACAGAGAGGGTAGAACTATCAAAGCAGTCTGAGAAGGAGTTCCAAAGAAACAGCAGGAAGACGGGGGAGTGTGTGTTAGTTACAACTAACTGTAATGCAAGCACTCATAAGTACATCTCTCAGTCATAGTAGTTCATTTGCCAACTCTGAATTTCAATCAATAACTTGGAGCAGAGATTAAAATATCAGTCTATTTTCCCTACAGTTTTGTCCAAAATATGTCTTTCATTTGATACAGAGCACTGAAAACTCTATTTTATGAAAATTTATACAATGGAAGAGATAATTTGGGGAAATTCACTCCCATACTTAGCAACAACAGATTTTTTTCTCCCATAACCTTCTTTCTTTTCTTTAATAATGGAACCTCCAGAATTTTAGGTGGGCACGTGGTCTACCAGAAGATTCCATTTCCTATCCTCCCCTACACATCAATGTAGCCATCTGGCTAATATTTGGACAAGGGAGTAGAAGAAATGTGTGAAATTTCCAGGATGTTTCTTTAGACAGATGGGATTTGTGCTTTATTTTACTTTTCTCCTAGAAAGAGAGCATGATGGTAGAAGAGGAGCCATCCTGTACTACAAGATGGAAACCTAATTTTGAAAGAGACAGTAACAAGATGGAAGAAATAGTTTTGGGCTCCATTAAGTCACTAACAAAGCCTTGGCCTAACTAAACAGATCTTAATTAAGAATAAATACATTTCTATCTACTTTAAGTCACAGTATTTTGCCTCTCTTTGTTACAGCAGGCTAACCTGTTTGCCATGCCCATATAGTTACTTCTATCCATGGAAATATTTTTGCCTACTTTTTTTTTTAATGTGATAAGTCTTCTCAGAACAGCCTCAGCAGTATGTCGGGGGGTTTGGGGTTTGGTTTTTTTTCTTCTTTTTTTGGAGGGGGGCATGCCATGTGGCTTGCAGAATCTCAGGTCCCCAACCAGGGACTGAACCCAGGTCTCTGCAGTGAAAGTGCTAAATCCTAACCACTAGAGAATCAGGGAACTCCCTTTTGCATACTTCTATTACTAGAGAATTGCTACATACCTCAAATGTTCCCCCAGCTCAAGGCCCATCTTGAAAAGCCTATGTGAACAAGCTCATTCCCTTTCCAGTATCTCAAAAATGACTTTTAATTTGTTTAACTTCCCATATAATTTTATATAGCCGTGACATTACCACAGTTTATTGTCGTTAGTGAACCATCACCCCCTTTTGAAATGCATTCTGCCCAAGGATAGGAACTTTAAAATTTTTTTCTTTATTGAATCATAATTGATTTACAATATTATATTATTTTCAGGTGTACAACATAGCGGTTCAAAATTTTTATACTTGATACTCCATTTAAACTTATTATAAAATATTGGCTATATTCCCTATGCGGTGCAATATAACCTTGTAGCTTATTTATTTTATATCCCCTACCCCTCCCATCTTTTGTTTCCCCATTAGTAACCACTAGTTTGTTGTCTATATCTGTGAGTCTGTTTCTGTTTTGTTGTATTCATCCATTTGTTTTAATTTTTAGATTCCACATATAAGTGATACCATACAGTAGTAGTCTTTCTCTGACTTATTTGCTAAGCAAAATTGATTTCAAGTCCATCCATGTTGTTGCAAATGGCAAAATTTCATTCTTTTTTATGACTAAGTAGCATTCCATTATATACACATAACACATATTCTTTATCCATTCATCTGTTGATGGACTTAGGTTGCTTCTCTATTTTAGTTATTGTAAATAATGCTGCTATGAACATTGGGGTACATGTATATTTTTTAATTAGTGGTTTCATTTTCTTTGGATATATACCCAGGAGTAGAATTGCTGGATGATAGTTCTTTTTTAGTTTTCTGAGGAAATTCCATAATGTTTTCACAGTGGATGCACCAATTTACATTCCCACCAACAGTATACAAGGGTTCCTCTTTCTCTACATCCTCACCAAAGTGGTTACTTGTGGTCTTTTTGATGATAGCCATATGGCCGGTGTGAGGTAGTATCTCACTGTGGTTTTGATTTGCATTTCCCTGATGATTAGTGATGTTGAGCATCTTTTCATATGTCTGTTGGCCAACTGTATGTTAATTGATTTTTTTTTGATATTGAGTTGTATGAGCTGTTTTTGTATTTTAGATATTAACCTTTTATTTTTCATATCATTTGCAAATATTTTCTCCCAATCAGTAGGTTGCCTTTTTGTTTTGTCCATTGTTTTTTTGTTTGTTTGCTGTACCAAACCTTTTGAAGGTTAATTTTGTCCTATTTACTTTTGTTTTTGTTTCCTATGTCTTAGGAGACAGATCCAAAAAAATGTTGCTACCAAGATTGTTGCTGGTAAAGATTGTTCTGCCTATGTTTTCCTTTAGGAGTTTCCCCATTGTATATTCTTGCTTCCTTTATCAAAGATTAATTGATCATAAGTATGTGGGTTTATTTCTGGGCTCTCTATTGTGTTCCATTGATTTATGTGCCTGTTTTTGTGCCAGTACCATACTATTTTAATTACTGTAGCTTTGTAGTGTAGTCTGATATCAAGGAGTGTGATACCTCCAGCTTTGTTCTTTTTTCTCAAGACTGGTTTTGCTATTGGGGGGTCTTAGGTGTTTCCATACAAATTTTTAAATTATTTGCCTTTGTTCTGTGAAAAAAGCCAGTGGTATTTTGACAGGGATTGCATTGAATTGGTAGATTACCTTGGGTAGTATGGTCATTTCAACAATACAAATTTTTCCAGGGCTTTCTTGGTGGCACAGTGGTTAAGAATCTGCCTGCCAATACAGGGGCATGGGTTCAAGCCCTGGTCCTGGAAGATCCCACATGCCGTGGAGCTACAAAGCCCATATGCCACAACTACTGAGCCTGCACTCTAGAGCCCTTGAGCCACAACTACTGGAGCCCATGTGCTTAGAGCCCATGCTTCACAGCAAGAGAAACCACTGCAATGAGAAGCCTGCACACCGCAACGAAGAGTAGCCCCTGCTTTTTCTTTCTGATGAATCTGGCTGAAGGTTTATTAGTTTTGTTTGTCTTTTCAAAGCACCAGTTCTTAGTTTTATGGAACATTTCTATTGCTGTTTTAGTCTCTATTTATTCCTGTCCTAATTTTTATGATTTCTTCTATTAAGTTTGGATTTTATTCTTTTTTTTCTAGTTACTTTAGGTGTAAGTAAGTTTAGATTGTTTATTTGAGATTTTTCTTGTTTCCCAAGGTAGGCTTGTATAGCTATGAATGTTTCTCTTAGAACTGCTTTTGTTACGCCCCATAGATTTTGGATTGTTGTGTTTTTATTTCATTTATCTCCATGTCTTTCTTTTTATTTCTTCTTTGATTTCTTCAGTGATCCATTAGTTATTTAGTAACATAATATTTAGCCTCCATGTGTTTGTACATTTTTTGCATTTTTTTTCTAGTAGCTGAGTTCTAGCCTTAAAACACTGTAGTGTTTTACAACATGCTTGGTATGATTTCAATTTGCTTAAATTTACTGAGACTTGTGGCCTAGCATGTGATCTATCCTGGAGACTGTTCCAGGTGCACTTGGAAAGAATGTGTATTCTGTTGTTTTTACATGGAATGTCCTATAGATATCCATTAATTCTATCTGGTATAATGTGTCATTTAAGGTGTTTCCTTATTGATTTTCTGTTTGGATGATTTGTCCATTGATGTAAGTGAGGTGTTAAAGTTCCCTACTCTTATTGTGTTACTGTCTATTTCTCCCTTTATGTGTGTTAATATTTGCCTTATATATTTAGGTGCTTCTATGTTGGATGCATATATATTTACAATTGTTATATCTTCTAGGATTCATCCCTTGATGATCATATAATATTCTTCTTTGTTACAGCCTGTTTTAAAGTGTATTTTGTCTCATATGAGTATTGCTACCTGGGCTTTCTTTTGATTTCCATTTGCATTGAATACTGTTTTTCATCCCCTCACACTCAGTCTCTATATGCTTTTAGATCTGAAGTGAATCTCTTGCATATAGCATATATATGAGGCTTTGTTTTGAATCCATTTAACCATGCTTTATCTTTGATTAGAGCATATAGTCCATACAAATTAGTAATGAATGATATCTATGTACTTATTGATATTTTGTTAATTGTTTTTGAGTTGTTTATATAGTTCTTTTTTGTTCCTTTCTTCTTTTGTTTTCATCCCTTGTGATTTGAACTATGTTTAGTGTTATATTTGGATTCCTATTTCTTTTTGTGTCTATATCTATTATAGGTTTTTTTTATTTGTAGTTACCAAGAGGTTTATATATATAGCAGTCTATATATATATAATTATATATATATAATTATTTTAAGTTGCTGATCTTTTAATATCAAAAGCATTTTAAGAACCCTGCATTTTAACTCTCCCCTTACCACAATTACTATTTTTGAAATAATATTTTACATATTATCATATGTGTATCCCTTAACTATTTATTGGGGAATAAATGATTTTATTACTTTGTCTTTTAACTTTCCTACTAGCTTTTTATGTCATTGATTTACTATCTTTAGTTTATATTTGCCTTTACCAATGAATTTTTCCTTTCATAATTTTTATGTTTCTAGTTGTGTCCTTTTCTTTTTTGCTTAAAGAATTCCCTTGAACATTTTTTGTAAAGCTGTTCTTGTGATGCTGAACAAAAGACAGCATCACAAGCTTTTGCTTCTCTGTAAAACTTTTGATTTTTCTGTCAAATCTGATTGAAAGCCTTGCCAGGTAGAATTTCTTTATTGTAGGTTTTTTCCTTCCACAACTTTAGATATATTGTGCCACTCCCTTCTGGTCTGCAGAATTTCTGCTGAAAAGGTTGGCTGATAGCCTTATGGGAGTTCCCTTGTACATAACTAGTTGCTTTCCCCTTGCTGCTTTTAATATTTTCTCTTTATCTCTAATTTTTGCCATTTTAATTACAATGTGTTTTAGTGTGGTCCTCTTTGGGTTGATTCTCTTTGGGAATCTCTGTGCTTCCTTGACCTGGATGTCTGTTTCCTTTCCCATGTTAGGGAAGTTTTCAGCTATTATCTCTTCAAATACATTTTCTTCCCCTTTCTCTCTTCTCCTTCTGAGACCCATATAATGCAAATGTTGGTGCATTTGATGTTGTCCCAGAGGTCTCTTAAACTCTACTCATTTCTTTTTATTCTTTTTTCTTTTTCTTTCAGCTTCAGTGATTTCCACTTTCTGTCTTCCAGCTTGCTAACCCATTCATCTGTATCACTTAATCTGCTGTTTATTCCTTCTAGTGTATTTTTAATTTTGGTTATTATATTCTTCATCTTTGATTCGTCTTCATATTTTCTAACTGTTTTTTTAAAACTCCTCATTCTGTTCATCCATTCTTCTCCCAAGTTCTCTGATCAACTTTAGAATCATTACCTTGAACTCTTTATTGGGTAGATTGCCTATCTCCACTTTACTTAGCTGTTCTTCTGGGGTTTTATATCATTCCTTTGTTTGGAACATGTTCCTCTGTCACCTTATTTTGCTCAATTTGCTGTTTTTGTTTCTATGTATCTGGTAGGTTGGTTACGTTTCCCAACCTTGGAGAAGTGACATTTTGTAGGAGACATCCTATGTATCCCAGCAGCACATAACTCTCTGGTCACGAACATCTGATTCTCCCCATTCAAACTCTCCTCTCTTAAGTACTTTCCTATGTCCTCTTTCTGGCAAGAGGAGTTGCCTATCCAATTGTCCAGAATATGAAATAATTGGGCCACATTCAGTGATGTGTCAGTTTATTATACCTTACAGTTAACAATACTTTATTTCTCACCTCATCTTCCACTACAAATGCATCAGGCTCTCTTCTTCTGGTTCCACCTGGACAGGGTTTCTTTCTGCTGGGAGAAGTCTGTCCTTTTTTCTTTCAATCCAGGTCCTATAATATGAGGCTACTCAGGTAAAAAGACTTGGTAACTTCCCCATAATCACAATCGCTTTGCATAGGCATGCATGAGTATGTGGGTTCCAATATTCACATTCAGGATACTCAGGAGGAAACCCAATTTGGCATGACACCAAGGCCACACTCAAAAATCAAGTCTTTGTTACATCTTTGCTCTATTATATTAAACACCTTCCAAAGAACTGATAAAATTTTTATATTATTTCATACATGACTTTCATTCATTTGTGCCATCTTCTATTTGTTTAGAACTCCAAAAGTAGAGAGGATAAATGATAGTAGCATTTGGGTACTTAAACTTCACCCAAACCTTAACAGATACTTCCACACTCAAAGTAACACTTTAATATCTTTGTGTATTATGCACCTTGTTCTTACAGTGTATATTCGCTTATATGTAAGAATTTATGTAATAATCAGTTGATATAAGAAAACAGAGACAAGCCTCTTAGATAGCATCATCCACCAGAGGGCAGACAGCAGAAGTAAGAAGAACTACAATCCTGCAGCCCGTGGAAAAAAAAACACATTCACAGAAAGATAGATAACATGAAAAGGCAGAGGGCTATGTACCAGATGAAAGAAAAAGATAAAACCCCAGAAAACAACTAAATGAAATGGAGATAGGCAATCTTCCAGAAAAAGAATTCAGAATAATGATAGTGAAGATGATTCAGGACTTTGGAAAAAGAATGGAGGCGAAGAGCAAGAAGACGCAAGAAATGTTTAACAAAGACCTAGAAGAATTAAAGAACAAACAAACAGAGATGAACAATACAATAACTGACATGAAAACTACACTAGAAGGAATCAATAGCAGAATAACTGAGGCAGAAGAACGGATAAGTGACCTGGAAGACAGAATGGTGGGATTCACTGCTGCAGAACAGAATAAAGAAAAAAGAATGAAAGAATGAAAAGAAATGAAGACAGTCTAAAATAACTCTGGGTCAACACTAAATGTAATAACATTTGCATTATAGGGGTCCCAGAAGGAGAAGAGAAAGAGAAAGGACCAGAGAAAATATTTGAAGAGATTATAGTTAAAAACTTCCCAAACATGGGAAAAGAAATAGCCACCGAAGTCCAGGAAGCGCAGAGTCCCATACAGGATAAACCCAAGGAGAAACACACCGAGACACATAGCAATCAAATTGGCAAAAATTAAAGAAAAATTATTGACAGCAGCAAGGGAAAAATGACAAATAACATAAAAGGGAACTCCCATAAGGTTACCAGCTGATTTCTCAGCAGAAACTCTACAGGACAGAATGGAGTGGCATGATATACTTAAAGTGATGAAAGGGAAGAACCTACAGCCATGATTATTCTACCTGGCAAGGATCTCATTCAGATCCGATGGAGAAATCAAAAGCTTTACAGACAAACAAAAGCTAAGAGAATTCAGCACCACCAAACCAGGTCTACAAAAAATGCTAAAGGAACTTCTGTAAGTGGCAAACACAAGAAAAGAAAAGGACCTACAAAAGCAAACCCAAAACAATTAAGAAAATGGTAATAGGAACATACATATTGATAATTACCTTAAACATGAATGGATTAAATGCTCCAACCAAAAGACACAGGCTTGCTGACTGGTTACAAAAACAAGACACATATAAATGCTGTCTACAAGAGACCCACTTCAGACCTAGGGACATATACAGACTGAAAGTGAGGGGATGGAGAAAGATATTCCATGCAAATGGAAATCAGAAGAAAGCTGGAGTAACAATACTCATATCAGATAAAAAAAGACTTTAAAATAAAGCATGTTACAAGAGACAAGGAAGGACACTACATAATGATCAAGGGATCAATCCAAGAAGAATATATAACAATTATAAATATATATGCACCCAACATAGGAGCACCTCAATACATAAGGCAACTGCTAACAACTATAAAAGAGGAGATCGACAGTAACACAATAATAGTGGGGGATGTTAACACCTCACTTACACCAATAGACAGATGATCCAAACAGAAAATTAATAAGGAAACAGAAGCTTTAAATGACACAGTAGACCAGATAGACTTAATTGATATTTGTAGGACATTCCATCCAACAACAGCAGATTACACTTTCTTCGCAAGTGCGCATGGAACGTTCTCCAGGATAGATCACATCTTGGGTCACAAATCAAGCCTCAGTAAATTTAAGAAAACTGAAATCATACCAAGCATCTCTTCTGACCAACATGCCATGAGATTAGAAATCAATTACAGGGAAAAATCGTAAAAAACACAAAAACATGGAGGCTAAACAATACGTTACTAAATAACGAAGAGATCACTGAAAAAATCAAAGAGGAAATCAAATAATACCTAGAGACAAGTGACAATGAAAACACGATGACCCAAATCCTATGGGATGAAGCAAAAGCAGTTCTAAGAGGGAAGTTTATAGTTATACAAGCCTCCCTCAAGAAACAAGAAAAATCTTAAATAAACAATCTAACTTTACACCTAAAGGAACTAGAGAAAGAAGAACAAAGAAAACCCAAAGTTAGCAGAAGGAAAGAAATCATAAAGATCAGAGCGAAAATAAATGAAATAGAAACAAAGAAAACAATAGAAAGATCAATAAAACGAAAAGCTGATTCATTGAGAAGATAAGCAATATTGATAAACCATTAGCCAGCCTCATCAAGAAAAACAGGGTAGGACTCAAATCAATAAAATTAGAAATAAAAAAGGAGAGAGAAGTTACAGCAGACACAGCAGAAATACAAAGCATCCTAAGAGACTATTACAAGCAACTCTAGGCCAATAAAATGGACAACCTGGAAGAAATGGACTAATTCTTAGAAAGGTATAACCTTCCAAGACTGAATGAGGAAGAAATAGAAAATATGAACACACCAATCACAAGTAATGAAATTGAAACTGTGATTAAAAATCTTCCATCAAACAAAAGTCCAGAACCAGATGGCTTCACAGGTGAATTCTATCAAACATTTAGAGAAGAGCTAACACCCATCCTTCTCAAACTCTTCCAAAAAATTTCAGAGGAAGGAACACTCCCAAACTTATTCTATGAGGCCACCATCACCCTGATACCAAAACCAGACAAAGATACTAAAACAAAAGAAAATTACAGACTAATATCATTGATGAATATAGATGCAAAAATCTTCAACAAAATACTAGCAAACAGAATCCAACAACAAATTAAAAGAATCATACACCATGATCAAGTTGGTTATCCCAGATATGCAAGGATTCTTCAATAAATGCAAATCAATCAATGTGATACACCATATTAATAAATTGAAGAAAAAACCATATGGTCATCTCAATAGATGCAGGAAAAGCTTTTGACAAAATTCAACACCCATTTATGAAAAAAACTCTCCACAAAGTGGGCATACAGGAAACCTACTTCAACATAATAAAGGCCATATGTGAAAACCCCACAGCAAACATCATTCTCAATGGTGAAAAACTGAAAGCATTTCCTCTAAGATCAGGAACAAGACAAGGATGTCCACTCTCACCACTATTATTCAACATAGTTTTGGAAGTCCTAGCCATGGCAATCAGAGAAGAAAAAGAAATAAAAGGAATACAAATTGGAAAAGAAGAAGTAAAACTGTCACTGTTTTCAGATGACATGATACTCTACATAGAGAATCCTAAAGATGATACCAGAAAACTACTAGAGCTAATCAATGAATTTGGTAAAGTTGCAGGATACAAAATTAATGCACAGAAATCTCTTGCATTCCTATACACTAATGATGAAAAATCTGAAAGTGAAATTAAGGAAACACTCCCATTTACCATTGCAACAAAAAGAAAAAAATACCTAGGAATAAACCTACCTAGGGAGACAAAAGACCTGTATGCAGAAAGGTGTAAGACACTGATGAAAGAAATTAAAGATGATACCAACAGATGGAGTGACATACCATGTTCTTAGATTGGAAGAATCAATATTGTGAAAATGACTATACTATCCAAAGCAATCTACAGATTCAATGCAATTCCCATCAAATTACCAATGGTATTTTTTACAGAACTAGAACAAAAAGCCTTAAAATTTGTATAGAGACACAAAAGACCCTGAATAGCCAAAGCAGTCTTGAGGGAAAAAAATGGAGCTGGAGGAATCAGGATCCCTAATTCAAACTATACTACAAGGCTACAGTCATCAAGACAATATGGTACTGGCACAAAAACAGAAATATAGATCAAGGGAACAGGATAGAAAGCCCAAAGATAAACCCACACACATATGGTCAACTCATCTATGACAAAGGAGGCAAGGATATATAATGGAGAAAAGGGAGTCTCTTCAGTTAGTGGTTCTGGAAAAACTGGACAGCTACTTGTAAAAGAATGAAATTAGAACACTCCCTAACACCATACACAAAAATAAACTCAAAATGGATTGGAGACCTAAATATAAGAGCAGACACTATAAAACTCTTAGAGGATAACATAGGAAGAACACTCTTTGACATAAATCACAGCAAGATATTTTATGATCCACCTCCTTGAGTAATGGAAATAAAAACAAAAATAAAAAAATGGTACCTAATGAAACATAAAAGCTTTTGCACAGCAAAGGAAACCATAAAAAAGACGAAAAGACAAACCTCAGAATGGGAGAAAATATTTGCAAATGAATCATCAGACAAAGGATTAATCTCCATAATATATAAACAGGTCATGCACCTCAATATTAAAAAAACAAACAACCCAATCCAACACTGGGCAGAAGACCTAAATAGACATTTCTCCAAAGAAGACATTCAGATGGCCAAGAAGCACAAGAAAAGCTGCTCAACATCACTAATTATTAGAGAAATGCAAATCAAAACTACAATGAGGTATCACTTCACACCAGTTAGAATGGGCATCATCAGAAAATCTACAAACAACCAATGCTGGAGAGGGTGTGGAGAAAAGGGAAACCTCTTGCACTATTGGTGGGAATGTAAATTGATATAGCCACTTTGGAGAACAGTATGGAGGTTCCTTAAAGAACTAAAAATAGAATTACCATATGACCCAGCAATCCCAGTACTGGGCATATACCCTGAGAGAGCCATAATTCAAAAAGACACATGCACCCCAATGTTCATTGCAGCACTATTTACAATAGCCAGGACATGGAAATAACCCAAATGTCCATCAACAGATGAATGGATAAAGAAGATGTGACACATATATACAATGGAATATTACTCAGCCATAAAGAGGAATGAAATTGGGTCTTTTTTAGAGACGTGGATGGATATAGAGACTGTTACACAGAGTGAAGTAAATCAGGAAGAGAAAAACAAATATCGTATATTAACGCATATATGTGGAACCTAGAAAACGTTACAGGTGGACCAGTTTGCAGAATAGAAATTGAGACACAGAAGTAGAGAACAAATGTATGGACAGCAAGCAGGGAACGCAGCGGGGGGTGGGGGGGTGGGATGAACTGGGAGATTGGGATTGACATGTCTACACTGATGCGTATAAAATGGATGACTAATAAGAAGAAAAATAAATAAACTAATTAATTAAAAAAAAGAAAGCAGAAAAAGTTCATAGACTACAGCTAGGTAGTATCTGTATAAGAACTTACCATAAGGTTTATTCTAGGCAGTGTGGGTAAAAAGACATAAATGAGGTAAAGAATGATGAACACTGAGAGAATCAATGGATTGAAATTCCCAGTAGGCCTGCTAGGTTGTTGGCATTGGGGTTCTAACGGAAATGAGCTTAAAAGTTATTGGTTAGTAATTGTGAAACATGGTTAAAACTATGCAGAAGTTCAGTTAACAGTAATGTCAAGGTTTGGGGAATGGCCATGGGATTGAATAACTAAGGAAGTGTGTGGAGAACAGGAGTATTTGAGGGGAGGAAGGCTGCTAGAAAGAATTATCCACTTACATAATAAGAACAAGAGCAGTGTCAGAAGTGAAGAGTGAGTAAGAAATTAAGGCCATCATAAAAGGAGAGGCAACTCCCTGAAGGTAAATGGCAGTAGCAGGGTATTAGTCTGATGACATTGGATTCAAATATAGGAAAATTTGGGTAAGTTGTTGGGGAGGATAGAGAAGGGATGACAAAAGCACCCATCCAATATTTCAGGCTGGTAGTACAAGAGTTATCAGGGGAAAAAAATAAAACAAACAGACAAAAAAAACAAACAAACAAAAAAACACAATTTGAGAGCTATAGCAGTGGCAGCTTCCGCTGGAGAAAGCCAGGTTTTCATGAGTGCAAGAAGATGAATGGTGAATTTAGAGAAGTTGAACAAACTGAGGAATCTTGCATAAGATGGACCAAGAAATCCAGACACTGAGAAAACATGCGAGTTGGAGAGAAAGGAACGGACATAGCAAAGGGTGTGGAAGGCTTGGGAGGCAGGGTTTATCATGGATACTAACAATAAGGATAGGGGCCAGTGAGGGTAGCCTAGTGACTCACAGTAGAGAATGGTGCTAGGGCTGTGAGGGTTGTGAGGAAGAGGGGCATGGGTTTCTGGGCACTCTCCATCCCACTGTACAGTTCATCTTCGACTTCCAATAGGAGATAGGTGAACTGACTCTCAATGTGTATGCTCAGTTAAGACCATTGTTCATAGAGTTGAAATTTTTGGAGAAGCTGGAGTCAGACCCCCTTCTCCTGTGATGATACAGTGTCCAAGGACAATGACTCATCTCTCTTTGCCCCTTAATAATTATGTGATTCTGAGAAAGTTATTTAACTTTTCTGAACCACTATTTCCTCATTTTAAAATGTTAACAATAACTGTGATAATTAAATGAAGTAACATATAAATTGGTTTAGAGCATGGCTTTTGGTGGACATTCAGTATATATTACCTGTTACTGTTTATTTCCCCAAAGCTTAAGTTAATGATTTAGGAAAGAACATCAAAGCCCTTTGTCTTGTTCTTATGGTTAGAATTAATTCCTCTCCCATTCAGAAATTTACCTACTGACTTCCAGATGCTTGGTTACCTTTCCTAAACATGAACTGAAGGCAAATCATCTCCTATTAGTACCATTTCTGCATCTGGGATGGAGAAACTAACTCTTACATAAAGTATGTTGATTTGAATCTAGTTGGTATTCATTGTTATGTCTGTAACAAATTATGAACTCATCATGTGAACTAAACACTCTAATACTCTAAAAACTATCACTGTTTAGACTTCCTGAGCTGTGGCATACACAGTAAAGCCAATCGCTATAATTCAGAAATTATGATCAAAACAGAATAAAAATTACTGTTTATTCTTTTTTTACTGGGATAAAAATTGGTAGAAAATGGAAAAAGAAATACAGATAACATTGACATCATGTTTTTTTCTAAGAATGTCATACAGGAAAATCAGAAAGATGAATATTCAAATCTTTGAAGGTATTTGATTTTTTTCAACAGAATTTCATGTTACTCAGTCTAACCCCTATGTCTAAAGAAATACTGATGCCAAGGGATCCCATATTAAAGAATTACTTTTCAAGCAAAATCATGTAAATATAAGGTACAGAAAAAAAATGTATATGTTCCAACAAAATTTTATTTTGGACACTAAAATTTGAACTTTGTATGGTTTTCATGTGTTAAGAATTATCATTTTTGTATCATTTAAGCCATATAAACATGTAAAAACCTTCTTAGTTTGTGGACTGTACAAAACCAGATAGTGGCAGGATGTGACTGATGGATTTGGCCTGTGGGCCATGTGTTGTAGTTTGCAAACTAGATGATGGAAGATGGTATACTCAGGTTTGCAAAACACTACTAAAGGTGACCACAATTTATGGAACCAAATAAACTGGGTATCAATGCAGTTTTTTAAAAGGTAAATACAAAATGCAAAAAAATAAAAGGCAAATAACACTTTGGAAAAACTATTTGCAGCAGACATGGCAGACAAATGACTAACATCCTATATATGCATAAATTATATGTAAAGAACACAAGCTTAGGGACTTCCCTGGTGGTCCAGTGGTTAAGACTCCATGCTTCCACTGCAAGGGGCATTGGTTTGATCTCTGGTCGGGGAGCTAAGATCCTGCATGCTGCAGAACACGGACAAAACATTTAAAAATAAATAAGTAAATATTAAAAATAAAATAACTCCTTTAAAAAAAAAAGAGAACACAAGCTTTAATGAAAAAGAATATAATTCAGGGGCTTCCCTGGTGGCACAGTGGTTAAGAATCTGCCTGCCAATGCAGGGAACACGGGTTCAAGCCCTGCTCTGGGAAGATCCCACATGCCACAAAGCAACTAAGCCCATGAGCCACAACTACTGAGCCTGTGCTCTAGAGCCTGCCAGCCACAACTGCTGAGCCCGAGTGCCAAAACTACTGAAGCCCGCACACCTAGAGCCCGTGCTCTGCGACAAAAGAAGCCACCCAATGAGAAGCTCGTGCCCTGCAATGAAGAGTAGCCCCCGCTCGCTGCAACTAGAGAAAAGCCTGCGAGCAGCATCAAAGACCCAACGCAGTCAAAAATAAAAATAAATAAAATAAATTTATTAGAAAAAAGAAAAAGAGTATAATCCAGGCAAAGACACATACAAATAGACATAAACAAACATCTAATAAAATAAAATCCTAATAAATAATTAGAATTCTAAAGGAGGTGAGGGGATGGGTGAGTTCTTAGCTGGTCAGGTGACTTCAGGCTCTCTGGATCTTGAAGATGGTTAAGATGACTCTTGAGAGTTATTTTTATGCATTTTTAAGAGATTTTATTGCTAAGAACTGAGACACTTTCTTCTCTGGTTTACTTGGTCAGCCTGATGCACCACTATTCTAAGTGTTCTCCTGTAACTCCTTCTATAGTCACCAGTGAAACTGAGTCATCAGTTAGATAGATCCCTTAAACTATAACTTGCTTAATAAACAATATCTTGTAACCTGCCTTCATAAATCAAGCTTGCCTTAATCATTCTTGCAAATTACCTACCCTCCCAACTTCACATAGCTTAGACAATATACCACAAGACTCCTTTACCCGCCCCCAATAAATAACACCTCTGATGTATGGGTTGCTCTAGTAAAGGTTGCTTAAATTGTTTTTTAGGAACGTGGAGTTAGTCTTGCTCTGATCAAACTGGTCAGACCACTGACCATTCAACAGGCCTGCACAAATGTCTGATGGATGACCTTTTGATGTAAGAGGGCAGAAAACTCTACCCTCAGATCATGCTAATGTTGTCATTTTCTGAACATACATCCCATGAAGAAACACTTAACTCAGATACACCATACAGAACACTAATTACGTCACCTTTTTCTCACCTCCAGTTGTCTTTCTCCACACCTCAGACCACCCCACTTCCTTATCTCATAAACATCTTAAGCCCCAGGCCTTTGGGGAACTGGATTTGAGACTTCTTCTCCCATCTCCTTATCTTTTTTTTTATTTAATTTTATTTGTTTTTTTTATAGCCCACCTCCTTTTTTGTAAACAAACGATTTCTCTGCTGCATACCTCAGCATCTCAGCATTTGGTTTGCTGCACATCAGGCAAACAAAGCTGGTTTGGTGACACTAGGAATATGGCATTTGCTTCTAGCCTCTTGCTCTTGGAGTCTCTCCATTCATCTAAGTGCTTTTTTTTTTTTCTTAACATCTTTATTGGAGTATAATTGCTTTACAATGGTGTGTTAGTTTCTGCTTTATAACAAAATGAATCAGTTATACATATACATATGTTCCCATATCTCTTCCCTCTTGCATCTCCCTCCCTCCCACCCTCCCTATCCCACCCCTCTAGGTGGTCAAAAACCACTGAGCTGATCTCCTTGTGCTATGCGGCTGCTTCCCGCTAGCTATCTATTTTACATTTGGTAGTGTATATATGTCCATGTCACTCTCTCACTTTGTCCCAGCTTACCCTTCCCCTCCCCATGTCCTCAAGTCCATTCTCTAGTAGGTCTGTGTCTTTATTCCCGTCTTACCCCTAGGTTCTTCATGACCTGTTTTTTTTCTTTCTTAGATTCCATATATATGTGTTAGCATACTGTATTTGTTTTTCTCTTTCTGACTTACTTCGCTCTCCACCTCACTACAAATAAATCAATTTCATTTCTTTTTATGGCTGAGTAATATTCCATTGTATATATGTGCCACATCTTCTTTATCCATTCATCTGATGATGGACACTTAGGTTGCTTCCATGTCCTGGCTATTGCAATCCCACTACTGGGCATATACCCTGAGAAATCCATCTAAGTGCTCTTTCGTTAGAACCTAAAACAGCCTCAGGTCAGCACAATTTCCTTCAAGGGCTTTCTACATCTGGTCAATAGGAAACAGTCCTGCATCCGAAGTCCTGATGCCTCTAGGCTTTGGCCACTCAGTGCAACCCTCACTCTGCTGCTCCAGCTCCATCAGCATTCTCAGACATGCACTACATGGCTGTCTCTCCACCACAGGGAACACATTTCAAGCTCTCCTGTGTTCCCCCTTGCAACTCCCATTTTCTAAGTTTAAGGTGAATGTAGAAGGTAACTTTCTCTACTCTCTGACCCATTTACATTTCTCAACCTAGCTGAGGTTTCCAGATTAGCATGATCTAACTGTTTTTTTAAACATTTCCTTTGTAAATTCTTCCCATAAGATCTGTCTTAAGCTAATTTTCATATGTTAGTTTAACCTCTCATTACATACAGTTATAGAACTTTGGATTCAACAAACAATAATGAAATTCATAAGGAAAATGTTAATATTTTTTAAAAAAGTTATAAGGCCATGTTCTCTGACCATAATGTAATATGATTCAAAATTGAGTATAGCTATTGTCATTTATGTGTTTATAAAAGTCAGACTGGAGGTTAATTAAAAAATGTTATTGGTGGTTACTCCTGAGATTAATGAGGAGTGATAATCAAAGGATTTTCTATTTTCTTTTGTTTATTTCTTTTTTTTTGCTATTTTTAATAAGTATAAATTTAAAATTAGAAATTAATTCAAATGAACAATGACAATGAAAGAAAAGTGAAATCTTTGTCAGCAGAATCTAATACCACAGACGAGTCAAATAAGATAAAGACTGAACAAACTTCACTGCATTCAGCATTAAGCAGTTCCTAGAGATCTTAGTCAGAGCCGTTTCACTGGAATACCAGATTTCAGTAAGGAAAAACTACATGAGGTAAGGCAGGAGGGTTTTTAAGTGCCGAGGTGAGGTAGTAGACAAGTACTGGAGGAAGCTGAATGAGAGACTGGTCAATGTAATTAGGCCATCTGTGCTTACTAACCAATGCTTAGTGAAGTTAGGCTCTTACTTACACTACTTAACTCAAGACTTATGATAAAGATACAGTAGTGAAGACAGTGTGATACTGGGGAAAAAAATAGACAAATAGATCAATGGAATAGAGTAGAGAGCCCAGAAATAGACTTCCATAAATATAGTCAACTGATCTTTGACAAAGGACAAAGGAAATACAATGGAGTGACAATTGTTTTTAAACAAATGGTGCTGGAACAAGTGGGCACCCACACGCAAAATAGTGAATCTAGACATAGACCTTATACCTTTCACAAAAATTAACTCAAAATGAATCACAGACTTAAATGTGAAATGCAAAACCATAAAATTCCTGAAAGATAACATAGGAGAAAATCTGGATGACCTAGGGTTTGGCATTGACCCTAGATAAAATGCCAAAGACTCAATCCATGAAAGAAAATTGGTAAGTTACACTTCATTAAAAATAAAAATTTTTGTTCTGTGAAACACATTATTAAGAGAATGAAAAGGCAAGCCACGGACTAAAAGAAAACATATTCAAATGGCATATCTGATAAAGAATTGTTTCCAAAATATAAAAAGAACTCTTAAACCTCAATAGTAAGAAAAGATAAAACTCAATTAAAAAATAGGCCAAAGATCTTAACAAATACCTCAACAAAGAAGATATATAGATAGCAAAAAAGGTTATGAAAAGATACTCCACAGCATATATCAACAGGAAACGAAATTTTAAAAAACAGTGGGATACCACCACACATCTACTAAAACGGCCAAAATCCAGAACGCTGAACACCAAATGCTGACAAGGATGTAGAGCAACAGGAACTCTCATTGACTGCTGGTGGGAATGGAAAATGATACAGCCACTATTGAAGACAGTGAATGCTTACAAAACTAAACATACTCCAACCATAGGATCCAGCAATCAACACCTTAGCACGTGCACAAAGGAATTGGAAATTTATGTCTATACAAAAATCTGCACACAACTGTTTATAGATGCTTTATTCATAATTTCCAAATCTTGGAAGCAACCAAGATGTCCCTCAGTAGGTGAAAAGATAAATAAACTATGGTACATCCAGTCAATGGAATATTATTCAGCCCCACAAGAAATGAGCCATCAAGCCATGAAAATACATGGAGGTAGCTTACGTGCATATTACTAAGTGAAGGAAGCCAGTATGAAAAGACTACATACTGTATGACTCCAACTATATGACATTCTAGAAAAGGCAAAACTATAAAGACAGTAAAAAGATTAGTGGTTGCCAGAGGTTAGGGGGAAGGGAAAGATGAATAGGTGGAACATAGAGGATTTTTAGGGTAGTGGAAATACTCTGTATTGATACTATAATGGTGGATACATTTGCCCAAACCCATAGAATATAATACAACTCCAAGAGTGAACCCTAATGTAAACTATGACTTTGGGTGATAATGATGTTTCAATGTAGATTCAGCACTTGTAACAAATGTACCACCCTGGTAGGGGATGTTGATAATGGACAGAGTCTATGCATGTTTGGGGGCAGGGTGTATTTGGGTTATCTCTGTATCTTCTTAAATTTGGTATGAGCCTAAAACTGCTCTAAAAAAGTTGTCTTTAAAATTTTGTTTTAATCAAAAACAACTCTAAGATCTTTATTAACTGGGATTTAAAATTGTGAATGCTTATGAAAACTTAACATTTGAGTTTACTCAAATAGTTTTAAAAACAATAATAACATGGGAATGAATAATTCTTTTCAAATGTATAATATGTCATCTCTTCCAGTGTTTATCACCAGTGGGATAAAGAAGAAAATGATAATGTTCTCATTTTAAGAACTTACATTATGTGGTCTTGTTTAAAATTCAACAAAGAAATCTATTTTATTTCAGTCTGTTTTCCAGATTTTATACATCTACCAAATAGAATGTTTGACAATATAGTTTGTGCTTTCAGAGTCTATTCTGTTATTAAACTGACTTGTTTTAAGTTCTTGGTTTACAGTATTTTTACATATAATTAAATGTTTGGCACGATAAATAATTTACAGCCAAATAGCTGAAGTTTTACAAAATGGATTCAGAAAATATTATATCTGGGTCAATAAACTCTTCTATGATAATATAAATAAAAAATATACCTTTGCCTCATTCCTTGGATTAAATATGTGGTACATATTTCCAAACATTATAGGAAAATAGTCATGTTTGGTTTTTATTTCCAGACAGTGAAATGACAGCCAATTCTGTCAAAAAGGGAAAAACATTTTCTAAATGTAATGTGTTTCCAGTCCATAGCATCCAGAAAAATACTTTTCATTTGTACTGGTTTAATGTTTTAACCTTTACTACATTATAGTTAAGAATTTTATTATATGTATAAATCATATGTTCTAGCTATTGAAATATTTTAAGCAATAATTGAAATATTTTAGGAAAATAGTTGTTTTATATCATACTCTTTTTTTTTTTTTTTTAACATCTTTATTGGGGTATAATTGCTTTACAATGGTGTGTTAGTTTCTGCTTTATAACAAAGTGAATCAGTCATACATAAACATATGTTCCCATATGTCTTCCCTGTTGCGTCTCCCTCCCTCCCACCCTCCCCATCCCACCCCTCCAGGCTGTCACAAAGCACCGAGCCAATATCCCTGTGCCATGCGGCTGCTTCCCACTAGCTATCTACCTTACTGCGTTTGTTACTATGTATATGCCCATGACTCTCTCTCGCCCTGTCACAGCTCACCCTTCCCCCTCCCCATAACCTCAAGTCCGTTCTCTAAGAGGTCTGCGTCTTTATTCCTGCTTTACCCCTAGGTTCTTCATGACATTTTTTTCTTAAATTCCATATATATGTGTTAGCATACGGTATTTGTCTTTTTCTTTCTGACTTACTTCACTCTGTATGACAGACTCTAGGTCTATCCACCTCATTACAAATAGCTCAATTTCGTTTCTTTTTATGGCTGAGTAATATTCCATTGTATATATGTGCCACATCTTCTTTATCCATTCATCCGATGACGGGCACTTAGGTTGTTTCCATCTCCGGGCTATTGTAAATAGAGCTGCAATGAACATTTTGGTACATGACTCTTTTTGAATTTTTATATCATACTCTTTTATTTCCTAAAAACCTTGACTTAATTTAAGTAAGATTTTAACTTTTCTTGACTCTTTGTGCTAATGGATTCTTTTCACTTTTTTGGACTTATATTTTCAACACAGCTTGTTATAGATTTTCTATTTGAACATTCTTACATGATTATTATAGAAAAATATATAATACAGATAATTGAAGAAGAATGAGAAAACACTCCTGTACCTAATCACCAATATAACTTTGCTAATATCGTGGCATAATTTTATTCTGAATTATAATTCTTTAAAATGCCTTCTAATTTTCTTGGAGAGTGTTCTGATAGGTTGTGAATTATGCTTTATCAGTAAGAAAATATTATTTTACAATTAATTCCCAGTAAAAATATATGAAAACAGGTGTGCCATATAGCAGTTATTAAAAGGAAAGAGTTTTTTACTTAGCAAAGTTGTTGAAATCAAGTCTGACAATGAGCCTTATGGTGTGTTTCTCAGTAATAAAAGCCAGAGAAAACCTGGGATCCCACACAACTTGGTTCCACTCTCAGTGAAACTTTTGTCATGTAGTGGTGTGGCAAGTTCTCTATCTGAGGACAGTCCAATGTTTTAATTCAACATACAGTTATTATTTGCTATGTGTTATGGGACAATCATTCTGTAGAGTGAGGGAAAACTTAGACAGGCTGCTGTAACATCTCCAGCCAAACTGTGCCCCACTATTTTTAATGTTTAGCTCAGCATGATGTATTCAACTTGGCTGTTGAATTGAAAATTACATAATTTGGTTAATTTACTTATATATCAATTAATGTAAGTAATTCAATGTACAGTTAGCTCTGTAGTTAATCTAAGTAAATGAGAATAATGTGTACCTCATATAGTTGTTGTAAGGTCTAATGAGACAAAATAAACAAAGAATTCTTAGATATTATCCAGATATTAGAATATCTGGATCAGAATGTATTGTTTATATATAGGCTATGATTATTACCGATGTTAATACTATAACAATAATATTTTATTTTTCTTACTTGAAGAAAAATAAGGAACGTATACATAAATTTTCCTTCAATATTTGAAAACATGCCTCTTTTGATTATCTCAAAAATTTAAATACATATGATTTTTATAACAGTTATATAATTTGCATAAATATACAATTTACATTTTAAAAACCAGAGAAGGAAATTGGAAGTATCTCAAGTAGAAAGTCTTACTAAGTCTCATTTTCTGACACATACATACTTTGGGAGTTCTGGCGTGTCCCATTTCAAAACTAGTATACATATTTATACATATATCAATATTCTCAGAAATAATCTTGGCAAGGACATTTTGGTTCAAAGAATAGGTTCTAAGGCAAACACAGTGGGTAACTAGACAAATATCATGGTTCATGAAGAACAAACAAAGCTCTTTAAGAACTATTTTCTGCAATTTTTGATGGCAAGTATTTTACTTTAAGGTTCTGACAGTGGACAGTCCAGGTCCACATGTCCTCATATAAAATTCCCAAATCAAAAGTATTCTAAAACCAGAAAAATGGTTTCCTAACCAATATAATGGCAAAACCTGAAGTGACCTAAATTCAATCAGTGGCAAAACACCCCCCTTATGCCACTTTACCAAATCTTGGCCACGCTGAAACTGAGCAGGACCCTGTGTGACCTTTCCAGGTTCAAAAGCCCTTCCATGTGCCCTGTTTCTTCTTATTTTAATTTTTAAATTTTTTTTCTCTTTTTAAAAATTGAGTAAAAGATCATTTAAACTCTATAATGCTTTACAATTTTCAAAAGTTTCACACAGGGGGGATTCAAGATGGTGGAGCAGTAGGTGGATGTGGAGTTCATCTCTCTCCACAGATGCATCAGGAATACATCTATAGATGCAATAATTTTCACAGAACACCAGCTAAAGACTAGCAGAAGGCCTTGGACACCAGAAAGGACTATAAAGATCCCTTCATAACTCGGTAGGAAGGAAAAAAAGAAGGGAGAAGGAAGAGGAGAGGAAGTGGGACTGGACCTGCACCCCGGGGCATGGGAGCTGAAGCAGAGTAGAGATTCCCGAATTCAGGGAAATCCCCTCTCTGACGGAGAAATGCCCTCTCCGTCCGGGAAATCGATTGGGACAGAAGGGAAGCATTAGAGACTGTCGGAAGAGAGTGAAGCTGCCGATCTGTGGCAGACAGGATAGAGTGAAAAATACGCAGACGGTTCGTACCGCAGCCCTACGTGCCCCGGACTGGGACGTGTGTTCACAGGTGTGCAAGGGAGCTGGGAGCTTGTGCGTGGGGACTGGAGAACACGCTCAGAGTGAGAACTGCTGTTGGCTGTGAGGAGACGGACCGAGGGGACAGGAGGGAGGAAATCTGCAGCAGGGGACGCTTATGGAGGAAGATGGGACTGCCACGGAAGCAGGGCGCTACTGCTGAGTCACACACATGGCAAGGAGCCGCTATTGCAACCTCTCTCTCCCCACACGCCGGCGCCTGCCAAGGACAATAAAAGAAGCCCGCTCAGGGCTGGCTGTTGTGTGCCTGCTGCCAAGCAATAAAAAAGCCCCCTCAGAGCTGGCCCTCACGTGCCGGCTACAAGGAGCCAGAAAACCCCGGCCAGGGCTGGCCATCACATGCCTTACACTGGGTGCCAGAAAAGGCCCTCATTAGGGCCATATCTCTTGCGCCCATGACCTCCCGCTTCCCTGTGCTTTTGACGCGACTGGGGCTCCCACCATCCAAACCGTCATACCACCTCTGCACCTGGTCTTCACAGGGCAAACCCAAGAGTTCCAAGGCAGCCTCAGGACCAGACTTCTGTGGGTGGACCACACACAGAGGTGGGGATAAAACCAAAGCTGAACCCCAGGGATGGGGTGACTAAGGAAGAAGATCGAAAATCTTTCCATCAGCTGTACAAGCTGCAGATTAAATCCCTGCAATCAGCTAGGTAGACCCTGTATCTGTGGAATATCTGAGTAGACAGTGAGTGTTCCCACAAATGAAAACGGTCTAGCTCTGGCAGATGTGGGCTTGGGGGCAGCACACACTGAAATTGGGCCATATCAAAGTCTGAGTGGTGCCCACGGGGCCCTCAGCAGGTCCAGAGACCAGCCCAGAGGCAAAGGAGAGCCTCTTGGGGAGGCAAAGGTGGGCTGTGGCTCACGACGTGTGCAAGGACACTTACAGCGGAGACCCCAGGGAAGCATAGTTATTACTATTAATTTTATTATATTTTGATTCATTCTGTTTTTGGTTCTAGCTTTTTTTTTTTTTTGGTTTCTTTCTTTTTTTGTTTGTTATTGTTTTAGTTTATTGTGTTTTTTGGTTCTTTTTTGTTGTTGCTGTTTTTTTGTCTTTTGGGATTTCTAAGTTTTATAACTTGCAGCTCAATACCAAAAAAACAAACAACCCAATCCAAAAATGGTCAGGAGACCTAAAAAGACATTTCTCCAAAGAAGACATACAAATTGCCAACAAACACATGAAAAGATGCTCAACATCACTAATCATTAGAGAAATGCAAATCAAAACCACAATGAGGTATCATCTCACAACAATCAGAATGGCCATCATCAAAAAGTCAACAAACAATAAATGCTGGAGAGGATGTGGAGAAAAGGGAACCCTCTTGCACTGTTGGTGGGAATGTAAATGGATACAGCCACTATGGAAAACAGTATGGAGGTTCCTTAAAAAACTAAAAATAGAACTACCATATGACCCAGCAATCCCTCTACTAGGCATATACCTTGAGAAAGCCATAATTCAAAAAGATACATGCACCACAATGTTCATTGCAGCAGTATTTACAATTGCCAGGATATAGAAGCAATCTAAATGTCCAACAACAGATGAATGGATAAAGAGGATGTGGTGCATGTATACAATAGAGTATTACTCAGCCATGAAAAGGAATGAAATTGAGATATTTGTAATGAGGTGGATGGACCTAGACAGTGCCATACAGAGTGAAGTTAGTCAGAAAGAGAAAGACAAATACTGTATGCCAATGCACATTTATGGAATCTAAAAAAATGGTACTGATGAACATAGTGGCAGGGCAGGAATAAAGACACAGATGTAGAGAATGGACTTGAGGACACGGGGTGAGGGGGGTGGGGAAGCTGGGATGAAGTGAGAGAATAGCATTGACATATATACTCTATCAAATGTAAAATGGATGGCCAGTGGGAAGCAGCTGCATAGCACAGGGAGATCAGCATGATGCTTTGTGATGACTTAGAGGGGTGGGATAGGGAGGGTGGGAGGGAGGGAGGCTCAAGAGGGAGGAGATATGGGAATATATGTATACGTATAGCTGATTCACTTTGTTGTACAACAGAAACTAACACAACATTGTAAAGCAATTATACTCCAATAAAGATATAAAGAAATGAAAAAAAGTTTCACACAAATGATTTCATATAATCCCATAATAGCCTCTTTATTCCCACCTCTATATTGCCCCTCTCCCTTCACTCTCCCCACTGGTAACCACTAGTTTGTTCTCTATGTCTGAAAGTCTGTTTCTTTTTTGTTTTATTCACTAGTTTGTTGGGTTTTTTTAGATTCCACATGTAAGTGATATCATACAGTATCACACATCATATATTTCACTTAGCGTTATATCCTCTAGGCCCATCCATGTTGCTGCAAATGGCAAAATTTCATTCCTTTTACAGATGAGTAGTATTCCACTGTATATATATACCACATCTTCTTTATCCATTCACCTGAAAGATTTCTTCTATACCTTGGCAATTATACATAATGCTGCTATGAACATTGGGGTGCATGTATCTTTTCTAATTACTGTTTATGGTTTTGTTGTTTTTGGATATATACCCAGGAGTGGAATTGTTGTGTCATATAGTAGTTCTATTTTTAGTTTTTTGAAAAATGAAAACACAATGATCCAAAACATATGAGACACAGCAAAAGCAGTTCTAAGAGGGAAGTTTATAGCAATACAAGCTTACCTCAGGAAACAAGAAAAAATTTAAATAAACAACCTAACCTTATACCTAAAGCAACTATAGAAATAAGAACAAGCAAAACCCAGAGTTAGTAGAAGGAAAGAAATCATAAAGGTCAAAGCAGAAATAAATAGAGACTAAAAAAAAATAGAAAAGATTAATGAAACTAAAAGCTGGTTCTTTTAAAAGATAAAATTGATAAACCTTTAACCAGACTCATCAAGAAAAAAAGGAGATGGCCCAAATTAACAAAATCAGAAATAAAAAAGGAGAAGTTACAACTGACAGCACAGAAATACAAAGGATCGTAAGAGGCTACTATGAACTGCCAATAAAATGGACAACCTAGAAGAAATGGACGAATTCTTAGAAAGGTACAATCTCCCAAGACTGAACCAGGAAGAAATAGAAAATATGAACATACCAATTACCAGTAATGAAATTGAATCAGTAATCTAAAAACTCCCAACAAACAAAAGTCTAAGACCAGATGGCTTCACAGGTCTACCAAACATTTAGAGAAAAGTTAACACCTATCCTTCTCAAACTATTCCAAAAAATTGCAGAGGGAGAAACACTTCCAAAATCATTCTATGAGGCCACCATAACCCTGATACCAAAACCAGACAAAGATATCACCATAAAAGAAAATTATAGATCAATATCACTGATGAAGATAGATGCAGAAATTCTCAACAAAATATTAACAAACCAAATATAACAATATTTTTAAAGGATCATACACCATGATCAAGTGGGATTTATCCCAGGGATGCAAGGATGTTTTAATATCCACAAATCAATCAAAGTGATACACCACATTAACAAATTGAAGAATAAAAACCATATGATCATCTCAGCAGATGCAGAAAAAGCTTTTCTGATACAGTTCAACACCAATTTATGAAAAAAACCCTCCAGAAAGTGGGCATAGAGGGAACATACTTCAACATAATGAAGGCCATGTACAACAAATACTGTTTCTTGTTTGAAACCTTTATTCTCCTAGGCCTTCCCAGAGTTCTGAAGAGCAGGCTCAAGCAATTGATAGGACATTAGAGTCACAGGACTCCTAGTTCCTCCTGAAGGGATATAGATAACAATCTGGTATATAGATAGCAATCTCTGAGTTCTTCTACAGAAACTAAGACCTCCACCCATGTGGAGGATGGTGACTACATGCTGACCAGAGCACTTAGACCCCAGACTGTTTGGAGCCAAAAGGTTGAGCTTCCAGAGACATCACTGTTACCTCACCACCAACCAATCAGAAGAAAGTCACACACCTTGCAGCCCTCACCCCAAATTTTGCCTTTAAAAACTCATTCCTGAAACCCTTTGGGGAGTTCAGATCTTTTGAGCACAAGCTGTCCATTCTCCTTGCTGGGCACCCTGCGATAAACCTTTCTCTGCTCCAAACTCCAACATTTTGGTTTGTTTGACCTCACTCTGCATCAGGCACATGAACTTGGGTTTGACAACAATGATAACTAATCATTCAGTCTGACTGAGGGTTATGTCAACATCCAGATAGTGCAAAAGAACCTGAACTAGTCTTTGTTCCTGCTGATGTGGACACCTGGTGGACTAGGTGCAGAAGATGGATGAGTGACAGGTAATGGTATCCAGGACAAGAAAACATCACACTGCCTCTTCTTTTGGTGAGTCATTTGGGCCCTGGAAAAACTCTATAGAAGCTCGAGGACTATCTCTTATCCAGATAAAGATAATAGGTGGAAAATTTTCCCTTGCATTGAAAACAAACATGACATAGGACCTTTCCTGGGTGACATACCAGGATGATATTGCAATCAAACTCTGTGGTTTGATTCCACAAGTTACATCCTCAAACCTCTCAAGGAAACTGTGATGCTAGAACAATGGGCTTTTTTAGCACAATATCTGCCAAATCACCAAATATTCTGGATGACTCACAAGCCACCCTTGTACAACTTGGGATATTACAGCTGCCCCATGATTAAGCTACCCGATGCTGTGAACTATACATGGGTGGATATAAAATCTGGACTTACTTGATTACGTGACAGAACCAAGCTTTACAGCTGCCAGGACCAGACTACTGGCCTCCTATATCGGCTATTTCACAGTCTATTTTGCTCTCACAGATCGACAGAAATGCATGGGAAATGGAGGTGTTTGGACACTAATAGTACCAATGGCCAAGGTCATGGAATACTCCAGACCTTGGGAATTTCAGTTTCCACTCTAATCTTGTCTGTAAACCACACTGGTCTTTTAAAATATTTAAGTTTATAAAAGATTCCCACCTAAATGGTGAGGAAGATGTGGACTTGGGTACCTGGCTCCTTCCGTTACTGAACACTCCACCCTAAATACCAGCCAAGTTACAAACCTGAGCTCTTTTGTTCATAAAGTTGTGTCACATAAATGTGCCAGTTGATAGATCATAGAGAATCCTCTTGTGCTTCACAGCTCCAAGTTCTTTTCGGCCCTGAGGGTCTTCTTCTCAAGCTTTGGAGATTATAAATCGGAAAAAGCAATCTTAAATCTCTCCATGGTAATGGAACAAGAGTTCAATACCACTATGCAACCTCTGAAAATATTCCAGTCAGAATTTAACAGCTTAGACTCTGGGGTGCTCCAAAATATTTGTGCCCTAGATACACTGACTGCCCAGCAAAGAGGAGTTTGTTGAAATCATTAGTGAAAAATATTGCTTTTATGTGGATTAAATGGGTCAAGCAGTATCTAACATCTGTCTAATAAAAGAAAAGATTAGCTTTTTCCATCAGATAAATGGAACTTACACATTTTATTGGACTGAACAATTCCTAGGATTGGGGAACTGGTATAAGTGTGGTGAAATGTGCTCTGATTGTTCATTTCTATTCGTTCATCCTCCTTCTAAACTATGTTCTTTTCTCCCTTTGCAGATTTCTTACTGTTAAGTGACTTAACTTATTTTCTCTCTCCACAGTCATCAGCTGAACTTTTTGTATGTCAGACTTCCAGGGAAGTTTCAGCGGAGGGAACTGAAGGGGCTCAGGGCAGGCCACCCCAAAATGTGTCACTCTGGTATGCAAATTATTTTGAGTTGAAAACAGGCAAAGCCCAAAAGATTTAGGAAGAACCTTTGAACCTCCCTCTAACTGCCTAAAAGAATTCAAGATAGAAGGCCTGTTGCAGGAAGGAGCTATCCCCACAGATAGTAAAGTATGAACTAAGTGTGGTAGAACCTAGCAAGACCCATTTGATCAAAGTTCTCTCTGTGTCTCATTGTCTCCAGATGGCCCAGCAAACATTTGTTCACCAATCATTAATTGTGTTTCATTTTCCTGTGAGTTACCTTACTTCCTTTTGAAGTCCCCGACATCTACCTCCTTCTCCTTAGTCCACAATGACATATATACCTCATCTCAACTTACTGGTTTTGGAACCCCTCCTGCTTGTATGAATTCACCGTACATGCTGTCAACAAAAATTAATCAATAGTCTATGAAAGAAGTGAGAAATTTTATTCAAACCAAACTTGAAGATTATAACCCAGGAACAGCATCACAGAAAGTTCTGACAACTGTTCTACCTGTCAGAAATCAAGGCACTGTTATATATAATTTTTTTTAGACAGAGGGCTGTACATTATATATATTATTGACAGTTTACACAATCCGGATCTAAGCATTATCATGGCCCCTTATAAGATCAAAAAGGAATGTTATCTTTAAGGAGTTGTCTTGTTGGTGCTAGGAGAGTGTTGCTCTTTATGGTTGAGCAGGTATTTCTGCCAATGGGAGAGGTCTGGTCGATGCAGATACACAATGCCCAGTAGAGGGGAGAGAGGAGGCCAAAGGGCAGAGAAAAATTTTTTGTTTCGATTTTTCTTGTCATAAAATATGAATTTTATTTCACAATGCATAATAAATTTGATTATCTCCTGCTAATATCTGCCTTATGTCATTTTAATTGCCAGCCAAAAAACAAAAAAATGAAAAGGGGAAAAGGGGGAATATTCCCCTCTACCACAATATATAAAATGAGTTTCATGGCCTAACATTTAAAGTTACTACTATTAGTAGCACTAAAAATACATATCTTAAAGTCTATCATCTTATTATGAATTAATAAATTAATATAATTTTGTACCTTCCAGGCCAGATGTTTATCAAATATAACATCTCACATTAACATGTCTGCAATAATAAGCCAAATATAGAATTTTTTTTTTTTGGCTTACAGTGGTATTTAAAATTTGATCATATTAAAATAGAAATAGTACAGATTGTCTTATTTTTGTATTTTATTACTATTTGTATCAATGTAATATTTGCTTATAGTATAAAAATAAAATAATACTGAAAGGTTCATAACTATTATAAGCTGTTTCTTATTCCTAATTTATCCTACTCTTGGTACCAAACCAGGTCTGTTTGCCTGACATGCAGTGAGTCAAATGCTGAGATGCCAAGGTTTACAGCCAAGAAAGGGTTTATCCCCAAGGCAGTCAAGGGAGAAAATGGGAGAACAAGTCTCAGTTCCACCTCCCCAAAGGCGAGGGGCTTGGGATATTTATGGGATAAACAGGGTGGTCTTAGGCATGGGGAAAGGTGATTGGAGGCAGGGAAAAATGTGTTTTGCACCAGGTGCATCTGGGTTACATGCTTCTGTTTATTCAAAATGGAGGCCCTCAGCATGATCCAAGGGTGGAGTTTTCTGGTCCTCTGAGGTCAACAGGCCATTCATCAGACATCTGCACAGGCCTAGTTTTAGGGTTGGTGTCCCAACCAGTCTTAACTGGCTGGCACTGTCAGGAGCTGACACCAATCTCCTATAGAACAACCAGTTGCCTGAAGCTGGGAAGGTGTGCAATGAAAGAGAGGAAAAATAAAGAAAAAAATAACTAAAGTGAACTTAATCAATGAAGGCAGTTTACAAGCAAAGGGGGTTAAAACAAGCTGTTCCCTCATCTATTATTCTGTAGGACAGGCTTAAGAATTTCTAGTAGTTATCAGCTTCTGTCAACCCTATAGGGCACAGTTTCACTCTCCATCCACTTGATTTTCAGAAGCAATAACTTTTAACTCTTGTAGCTATTTCTTCTTTGCTTGTTTCTGATTACAGGGAAACAATTATACATGTAAAATACATGTATCTCTCTCTCTATATATTATAGATATAGATGGTATATGAGTGTATACATACTTATGTATAATTTTTCCTTATTTTTATTTTTGTCAGAGTAGTATTTGCTCATAGTATAAAAGAAAAATAGATCATTCCTGGGTCAAATGGTGTACGATGATTATGAATCATCTCTTGTACAACTTACATTGATTTTCCTGGAATAATTGCTTCATTATTTTCTTACATCAGATTGCTCTCTAAGTCTTGGAACCAAATTCAGCATTTTGCAGCATTAGATCACTTTTTCCTAGATTTCATGTCTTCTTCCTTCTTGGATGATTCCTCATTTTGCAATCTTTGGACATAGGAGATAGCATCTGAGGTCCTTGTGTTTGGAAATGTCTTTATTCTACCTTCACACTTGACTGTGTCTTTATTCTACCTTCACACTTGACTGATAAATTGACAGAACGTAGGAGTCTGCGTTTCAAGACATTATCAGAATTTTGACGGCATTACTCCCATATGCTAGCATTTTGTAACTCAAAGTATAGTCAGGTCACCAGCAGCACCAGCATCACCTGAGAGCTTGTTAGAAAGACATCAGACCTACTGAATCAGAATTTGCATTGTAACAGATATTCAGTGATTTGTAAGCTTGTAAACATTAGAGAAGCACTGATCTAACCTGAAGTGTTGCTATTCCTTTATATGGTCTTGTTTCATTTGTTGGGCTGAAGATGCAATGAGTCATTTACAACTTGAGAATTATGTCCTTTGTTTCTGGGAAATGTCCTTGTATAGTTTCTTCATAATTCCTTCTTTGCCATTTTGTCTCCTAATTGGAATGTCTCCTAAATAGATGTGGAAACTCCTGGACTGATCCTCTAAGTCCTCATCTTTTCTCTCCTTTTTCACTCTTTTCATCTATTTTCTTTCTAAAAAAATTGTTACATTGTCTTCCAACTCCATTGAACTGTGTATCAGCTATCATAGTTGTAACTTCAATGAGCTCTTTCATTTTTCTGATTGTTCCTTTTACATCTCATTGTCCAGAACGAGGTCATAATATACACCTACCTGCATGAGATGCTGAGAAATTTATTTTTTAATTCCAGTGAGGAGTGTTGTTAACAAACTCAGGTTTGTCTACTTGACACTTAAAAGCCAGCACACCAGTACTCAAGAGATGAGTTTGGTTGGAAAGAAAGGCTGCTTTATTCAGGAGTCCAGCAACCTGGGGAGAAGGTGGACTCATGTCCAAAAACCAACTCTGAAGATTCTGCTTGACCATGAAAGTTTTAAGAGGACAATCATTTGGAGAGGGGGTCAGAGTCTTCCACTGTGTACAGATTTTCTTCTGACTGGTTGGTGGTGAGGTAACAGGGATTCTATGCTCAGCCTGAAGTTACCATCTTCCACCTCAGTGGGGGCCTTAGTTCCTACAGAAGAACTCAAAGGTATTGTTATATATATTCCTTGAGGAGGAACCAGAACCCTGCCCCAGGCCTGCACTATTGTTTCTTGACTGCTCCTCCTTAGTTTCTGCATTCCTTCCTTTCCTTGATAAACAAATATTTGAATCTGCCCTTTGGAATTCAGGGAATGTCAAAGAGGCTGAATAAAGCCTATTCCCTACAAACAAGAAACAAGGGACACAGAAAGGATTTGTACCCAACAGGGTCCCACAGGGTCCTGCTCCATTTCAATGTGACCTGCTAAAAATCAGTATCCTGTTACTAAGGAAAGGGAGAAAGTATAAAGTGGTTGGTAACTACAAGCTTCTACCACAAGTTCCAAATAAGTAACTTATTTCATATGAAATAATAATGTGTTGTCTGTTTATTTGTTTGGGTTACATCTATCTATAAGCCTTCTTGTCATAAAGTAGAATAAATGATAACTAGTAAGCATTGGAGAAAATTATTTTAAATAGGAAAATTATTTGAAAACAAAAACATCTGAACCAAATACAATTTCAATTTTCAAATTCAGAATAGTGCTTCAATTTAGAGTTAACCAACTCCATACCTTCTAAAATATGTAAGATCTGAGTCAGATCTTACAAATTGCAGTCAGAGGACTGATTCTTGTAGAGGTTA
Source organism: Delphinus delphis (assembly GCF_949987515.2). NCBI lineage: Eukaryota > Metazoa > Chordata > Mammalia > Artiodactyla > Delphinidae > Delphinus > Delphinus delphis. The sequence continues at coordinate 77,675,993 of NC_082696.1, read as the reverse complement.
TAGTAAAGTGTACAAATTACTTTTGGTCCCTGGAACAAAGTCTGAATGCTTTATTACTGAAAGGATTACACCCTTTGACTGTTCAGACTTTGGAAGGACAGGTGTGTAGAGGTGAAAGAGGAAAGATAAATTGCCTAGTAAGTTTATCAGTCAAACCAACCTCCCTAACTATAGTATAAGCCCTGATGGTTAGCTTTGCTTTTTGTAATTCAAGTGCCTGACTTAAGCTTTGATTGCCAAGGCATCCACTTCAAACAGGCATGCATTTCAAAGAGGCATTCAACAAGACTATCTGGAAAAAACACTTTGCCAGATAAAGAGCCAAGCTGAGCCTCCTTCATTTTAGAGATGTTGGTTGATTTTGATAACTGACCATTTGGGTCACTGTTTTTTCACTTCAAACTTCAAATCTTCAAAGTTCGGCTCTTCTATTTTACATTCGTCAATAAAGAGTGGCCCAGGAAACCCTAGATGCCTAACCCTAACCCCAATAAAAGCAGAACCTCAGGCCCATGCTTTCTTTCTCTCTTTCTCTCTCCTGGGACCTCACTGTGTGCCCCCTGGCATGCATTGTAAATGCCAGGGCATGTAAGTAATAAACTCTTTTTTTCTTCAAAGTTTCCTAATTGTTATTGCTGAAGGGCATCTTGCAAACACAATAAGAATCATAAGGGTCCTCCAGTGTCATATTGATTTGGAAAGGCGAAAGGTCTGTGAGAAGTGATCTGGGGGCTTCCCTGGTGGCTCAGTGGTTAAGAATCAGCCTGCCACTTCAGGGACACGGGTTTGAGCCCTGGTCTGGGAAGATCCCACATGCCGCAGAGCAACTAAGGTCGTGCGCCACAACTGCTGAGCCTGCGCTCTAGAGCCCTCGAGCCACACCCACTGAAGCCTGCAGGCCTAGAGTCCATGCTACGCAACAAGAGAAGCCACCAGAATGAGAAGTCCGTGCACCACAATGAAGAGTAACCCCCTGCTTGCCACAGCTACAGAAAGCCTGTGCGCAGCAATGAAGACCCAATGCAGCCAAAAAATAAATAAATTTAATTAATTAATTTTTTTAAAAAAAGGAGCAATTTGGGGTACAGGTGAGTCCCCTCAGGCATTTCTATCCAATAGCAGTACTGAGATCAGTACAAAACACCACAGTCCTCATCATCCATGAAGTCATTAGATTACATTTCTATCCTTCCATTTGGTCACCTCTTGACTAAAACAACAGAAATCCTAAAATATCTTGTATTTACATTAAAAAATCTGCCCTGTGGCAGTGAAACAACTCTACAACCCTAAAAATTAAACTTCTCATAGAAGAGAAAGGATCAGTGGAAGATGTAAAATCTATCTATCATTTGAAATCTCTCATATTATTCCTGAATGCAAAACCCTCATTGGGTTAGCCAGAAAATATTTTTAAATTTTAGAGTTACTTCAACCACATTGGGTTAATACTGATATTTCTAACTATTAAAATATTTGTTAGAAAAGAACTGTGGTTGACAGATAGCAAATGTAAAATAACTTGACATTTAAAGAAACTTAAATAGAAATTGATTAGTATATGTTCTCAGTATGCTTTTTTTTTTTTTTTTTTTTTTTTTTTTTTTTTTTTTTGCGGTATGCGGGCCTTTCACTGTTGTGGCCTCTCCCGCTGCGGAGCACAGGCTCCAGACGCGCAGGCTCAGCGGCCATGGCTCACGGGCCCAGCCGCTCCACGGCATGTGGGATCTTCCCAGACCGGGGCACGAACCCGTGTCCCCCGCATCGGCAGGCGGACTTTCAACCACTGCGCCACCAGGGAAGCCCAGTATGCTTATTTTATATGTCATTGTTATATCTAAAACTTATATGTTCTTTCTCAAAATTTATAAAAACTCCAAAAGTTTAGAGATTCTCTTCATGAGGTTTAGTTTTATTTAATTTATTTTATAGTATAATATACTTTACTTATATTTGTATGTTTCTATACAACAGATGTCTATTATATATTCTATCTATCATCTATTTTGTTGCAGATAGATCAATGCAAATATAGAAGTTCATTAACATATAGATCTTTAGTCTTGTCCAGTCTTTTTGAGACATTAAAAAAACAAAAAACTAAGAGGAGTAGCAAAATTTAGCTACGTTCATTCATATTTCTGGAAACTATTGCTTCTGGCATAGCAATTAAAACTGATGTTTGTGACTGCTAGAAATAATGAAGTTTTAGATTTATGATGAGGACTGCAGAGTTATGCCCCTATTTTATTTTTAAAGGTAAAAGGTTTACAGTCATCGAGGCTTGAACTTGTGTGGTGCATTCATTCCAGAAATGTGGGAGTGAAGGAATGTGAGTGCAAGGCCCGAAAATGTTGTCATGTTGTGGAAATGGGACAATAAAAAGGATGCTAATAATTTAGCAATTTATTTTTAAATGCTTTGTGTAAAACATATACAGCAATTCAGTAACAAAATCAGAAAACTTAAGAGTTATATATGTCATTATATTCTTCATCTTTATTTTCCCTACAGATATTAAGTCTCACAGCAAGGTGTTCTTCTTCATTAATCATTAGAAAATTCTCAATTCCCCAGAGAAGCCAGTTTACACTAAAAATAACATTCAGAAAAAAACCAGTACCGGCTTCTCTTCTTTTCTTACCCCTTTTATTTTCCTGCCACTTTTCTCTCGACATTTTTATTTGAAGCACAATTTCTACTTTAACATTCTGTATCCCAATAACCCTACCACTTCCTCTGAGGAAAAAAATCAACTAGACTGCTGTAATAGTTATGATTTAATTATTTTCTTTTTCTCACGTTTTCAAACTTTTGTTTTCAACTTCCTTTGCGTGAGGCAGAAGGATAAATTATTTTCCACTTTACTGAAAAATAATCAGGAGCTATTTTCTTAATCTGTCTCAGGTGTGGCCTGAGTCTTCTGAGATGGTCACAATTATGGTTCCCATATTTTTGGAATCAAGGGACTTGAGGACAAAGTACTGTGTTTGTTCCCACATAGAGCTTTTCTAGAAAAAAAGGTTCTTCTTTATTTTTACATTTTATATGTATCCAAGTGATGCTAGAATGAAATCTCTCTTAAGCCAAGTATAGGTTTATTTATTTAGGAAATAAATAATACATTCACACAGGTTAACTTACAGAGATAGAGGTACAGATAAATAGATAATATTTTTGAACGAGTAGGCAGAAATGCACTGAAAACTGGCATATTATTTCCTCAATGAAAGATTAATGTAAGGGTTCAAAGAAATCCAAGATATTCCTATCAAATTGAATATGTTTACATCATTATTAATAAAATTCTCCTGCTGCCTCTTTTATTTTAAATTTATTTATTTTATTATTTTTAACTGAACTTTGAATAGGCAAAGTTCATATATGTATGCATGTATGTAACATATACATACATAAATATACTAATCTGCTTTTCTCTGGGACATTTTCTTGTTTGTGAGAGTCTATCTTGTCAATTACGTGTGTTCTCCCCAGACAGAGAAAGCTCTGGAAGGAGAAAAGGGTGAGGCAGAAATGTAGAGAGGAGAGAGCAGAGCCTGCGCTTTCCTCCCTCCCTACCAGTGGTTGAGAGCTGTGGGGACTAAAGCAGACCTATTCCTGGGAGATGCAAGACTCCTTTGAAGGCTGATTTGGGCTCAAGAACTCCTGATGGCTTTGCCAAATCTTTCTTTCTTTTTTTTTTTTTTTTTTTTTGCGGTACACGGGCCTCTCACTGTTGTGGCCTCTCCCATTGCAGAGCACAGCCCCCGGACGCGCAGGCTCAGCGGCCATGGCTCACGGAGCCAGCCGCTCCGCGGCATGTGGGATCTTCCCGGACCGGGGCACGAACCCGTGTCCCCTGCATCGGCAGGCGGACTCTCAACCACTGCGCCACCAGGGAAGCCCTGCCAAATCTTTCTTACACTGCATAGAAAACTAGGATGGCTCCACTCAACCTTCTACGCCCTCTCCTTCACTTGGGGTCAATTTGCATCTTGGTCTCCTATAGCCTAGCCTTTTCCATCTCCCTCCCTATTTCCTTTAAACAAGCTTTTCCCCTAATAATATCATTGAACATTTAATCATGTCTCGGTGTCTACTTTTCAAAGGAGTCTAGATGTGTGCATCCACCAGCTAGTCTATGACTTGATGCCTCACTGGGTCACTGCCTTCTGTGGAGCTTGAGATGGAGCTGTTCTGTATTGTACTGGAGTGGTGGGCCATGCCTATATGCATTTGTCAGATATCTTAGAACATACAGTACAAAAAATGAGTTTTAATGTGTACAATTTAAAAATCAATCAAAATTTTGGGGATTCTGGATGGAGTGCAGACTGAAACAAACAAATCTAACTGTATTATGAATGTATATATGGCATTGCCTCACAGAAGGGGGTGGGGGGAAAATGGGCTAACAATAAATGTGTTTTGACCAGATAAAGACAAAAGGAAGTGAATATGAACACTGCACTCTAACTGGCAAGTTTGCTTCTGGCTGTGGTTTGTGTTAACAATTCTGAACCTGCTTTACATATATACTGGGTCGAACAAATTCATGGATGGTGGATGCTGGGAGCCAGGTCTCTCACTGTTGCAGAGGGAAGTAACAGATAAGAAAAGTGGAGGGAGAAAGGTTAGACTGAACCCTATGGAACTGAATTGGCGTGGATGCATTAATATGAATGCTGTTTAACTTTATATGTAGACAGATACATACAAAAATAATTATAGATATGTGTGTACACATGGGTTAGTTTACATACATATATTCCCTTGATCTGCCCTCTTGAAAAGTCTGGAATGGTGATAGTACAGGAGCAATAAGCACACTTAACACTCAGATCTTGATTTCTAAATACCATTCTCAGTGAAAGGAAACCTGGCTCCTCAGAGAAATGGATGATTCTAAATCTGAGCAGGGAATATATATGATGACGATGGATCATCTCGTAGTGCCTGAAAGTAAGGATGGGCTCAAAAAACCAAAATGATGGAGTTACGAAAAAGGGTTGCAGAAAACATCTAGAAAGAGCTTCCAGTGGTCAAAGCTAGAAGAAATTGAGAAACCAATAAACAGTGTGGTACTATATTACATCTCAAAGTATAAAATAAATATCCATGTGTCCATACTGATATAAATAAATGAGTGAATAAATATATGGGAGAGAAGGGACAAATCTTCCATATGGAAGAATTCTAAACAATATAAGCAGATATTCAAACCTCCAGGAAGGGGAACTTAACCTCAAGTGCTGGCTAGACTCAGTAATTTGCATCCAAAGAACAGATTATACAAAGCTGAATCCCTCCTCTGAATCTCCCGTGGCAGAAGCAGGCTGCTTGTCTCAAGGTTATCGATTATGATCATCCTGTCACTCACCCCTATCCAATGACTTGTTGATGCAGGGGATGGTCTAGAAGACAAAGACTCACCCTCTTAACTCAAAAGGGGCAACACCGAAGGTTATGCCAGCTCCAGAGCCCCTGGTAAGATTTGCTGGAATCTCATTTCCAATTGCATCAAATTTCAATTTCTCCTGGCTCAGCTCTCCTCCTTACTTTCATTTATACATGTTTTCCAGACAGGCCTCTCTAGGAAACCACCTGCATGCAAATCCCCTACTCAAAGTGACCTCTCAGGGGCTTTACCTAAGACACTCTGCAAAAAAGAAGGAAGGAGGCAGGGAGAATGTAGGTGATAAGTATACAGTGAAGAAGAAAGTATTAGATTAGGGAATAGATGCAATGATGAAACAGGAATGAAAACTTGGAGAAGTAAATAATGATAAGTAGATTTTACTAGTCTAGAGGACAGGGTACAGAGCATAGTATGACAGGAGATGGACACGTTTGAGAGAATGGAGATGGAAAATCTCTTGGATTTCAACGGATCCTGAATGTAGAGGGAGCCTCTACTCTCCCCATAGATTCCCTAACACCCTTTGAGTGCACACCAAGTGTGGCTCTTCTTCTACTCACCTTCAGCCACTGCTCATGGATCACTGGAATGACCTGTCCCTGTCATAGTTTACAAAGGGTTACTTTGGCCCAGCCCAAACAGTCTTAATAACTTAATAGTCTTAATTCCAGTTTAGCAGGAATATAAATATTACTGCCAAGTTTCATCAAGTCTAAAAATCTCTTTGGGATCTAAACTGACCCAGAAATAATGGAATTATTTATCCTAATTGAGAAGCAAAGAGAAATTAAGAAAGTGCTGGAGAGTATATGAAACAATTAGTTACCCTGTTGTATAAATTGAGTTTGTGGCTACAAGATGGAAATGAATGTAATATAAAACATAGGCTAGATTTGATTAGACTCATATTCCCATAAGGAAGCAGGCTCAGCTGAGATTTCTTATGGGTAGCTCTGGGGCCCTGGAGGGTAACAAGAGTAATTGGATTCCTACAAATTTGGATGGACAGACCAGCATTAAAAAGGATCAGGAGCGGGCTTCCATGGTGGTGCAGTGGTTAAGAATCTGCCTGCCACATATATACAATGGAATATTACTCAGCCATAAAAAGAAACGAAATTGAGCTATTTGTAATGAGGTGGATAGACCTAGAGTCTGTCATACAGAGTGAAGTAAGTCATAAAGAAAAAGACAAATACCGTATGCTAACACATATATATGGAATTTAAGAAAAAAAATGTCATGAAGAACCTAGGGGTAAGACAGGAATAAAGACACAGACCTACTGGAGAACGGACTTGAGGTTATGGGGAGGGGGAAGGGTGAGCTGTGACAGGGCGAGAGTCATGGACATATACACACTAACAAACGTAGTAAAGTAGGTAGCTAGTGGGAAGCAGCCGCATGGCACAGGGATATTGGCTCGGTGCTTTGTGATATCCTGGAGGGGTGGGATAGGGAGGGTGGGAGGGAGGGAGACGCAAGAGGGAAGACATATGGGAACATATGTATATGTATAACTGATTCACTTTGTTATAAAGCAGAAACTAACACACCATTGTAAAGCAATTATACCCCAATAAAGATGGTAAAAAAAAAAAAAAAAGAATCTGCCTGCCAATGCAAGGGACACAGTTTCGAGCCCTGGCCCAGGAAGATCCCACATGTCACAGAGCAACTAAGCCCATGCACCACAACTACTGAGCCTGAGCTCTAGAGCTCACAAGCCACAACTACTGAGCCCACGCATCACAACTACTGAAGCCTACACGCCTAGAGCCCGTGCTCCGCAACAAGAGAAGCCACGACAATGAGAAACCCATGCACCACAACGAAGAGTAACCCCCGCTCACCGCAACTAGAGAAAGCCTGCACACAGCAACGAAGACCCAACACAGCCAAAAATAAATAAATAAATAAATTTATTTAAAAAAAAAGAATGATCAGGAACACTAGAAGTGTAATGATGGGCCAAATGGTTCTATACACAGACAAATCCAGTTTCTCAAGGAGAACCCTGTGACTAGAGAAACAGTCCAATTATGATGCAAATTCCAGATTCTCACAGGCTGATGTCATGCCATCCCATTGTACTCTTACCTCAATTAAACTGTAAATAGAAGCCATATCTTTCTAGTGAATAGGTATTTTCATCCACAGTAAAGAAATATCAATAGAAAACTATGTATCTTTTTACAGACTTTTACCAAATTCTATGGTGTGTATCATCTAATTATTAAAGATTATGGTTAGAGAAAGAAATGACTCAAAAAACTGTCTTACTGAAAGAAATCTATTTCCTAATTCATTTCTATAGAAAATAATTTAACCTGTAAGTAAAATCAAGAATTTCCTAAATAACCATATTGAAAACTGAACCAGAGATCATAAAAGTAATCTAGAAGAAAATTTGAAAGTCTTGGAATTTTCAAACCCCCAAGACGGTGCAAGAAACAGACATGTTTTTGCCTATTTCAAAGATTTTCATTCCAAAAGGATTTTTCAACATAATAGTAAGCAATTCCTTTGTGTGTGGGAGAGCAGGGAGAAGGGGTTTGTAGTGTGGGCCACTTTCCAAAAATGGAATAAAGGTATTTTATATTTATATATTTTATATATTTTATATTTTATATTTTATTATATTTTATATATTTTATATTTATACTTTTCTTCTTCCTCCCCTTTATTTCTACTAATCAAATTGTGCTTTAATGAAATCATTACAGTATCATTAATAGTTTTGAAAGGTTATCTGTTTCTGTCTCCTGCAGAATGTTGTTCCAAGCTTAATCATTTTGTTTTAAGCTTTTTGTATGTGTCAGTATCTACCCATTATCAACATTAATATTTTGGAAATAAAAACTGCAACTGACAAATTGCTTAAATTTGCATATATAGGTAGAAGTTAATTTTAGAAATTCCTATAGTCACTATATTTTATCTATTCATTTTTCTCCTAACAATTTAGAATGGTATAAATTAGAATCTATATAGAATATTTACAGAGAAAAAATATAACTATGATTTTGTGCTGGGGATTTCAGGATGTTTTAAATTTAGCTAATCTGCTTTCATAAAAAATCCTGTTAATTTTCCTTTGCAAATATGTATAACTCATGCAAACTTCACTTATTTCTTTCCATTTATGCTAAATGATTTTAGAATAATAAATGATTCATATATGAGATAGCCATTTCTAAGCATATAGAAATAATTTCTAGAATACATATTATGCAGTAACCACTTATTCATGGCATTTCCTTTTTTCTTGCATTTAATTCATTTTTCCTCCCTCTACTTCCATCCATTCTATGTTTTATCAGAATGAGAAAACTGTGTTTACACAGTTAAGGAAAATGAATCAACTTATCACATCTAATTTTCCTGAGTTTAAAATTGAGAACAGAAGATGGTAAAATTTGGCTGCATCTTAAAATGCTCTGAATTATCTTGCCAACTCTGTTACTAATTATTCTAAAATTGGATTTAATTTTATAACTAACACCATGATTCCCATTTTTTTTTTACTATTCCTAGTTGGAAAAATACCAGAGTCTAAAATAAATGCCTTAAGCAATTTCACATCTAAAATTGCATTTTAGGAGTGACAGAGGAAGACACCAGAATAATGTGTTAGGAAATTAAAAAACACGACCCAGTGAATGTTTGTTTTCTGGAGGACCCTTCTTCCATAGCTGTTGAGCAAGGAGTAATTTTCACTGGAAGAATTCTGTACTATTTCTTCCACCAGCATCATAAAAGTGCTTTTTCTTGCTCAAATCCTATGACAATTGATTCTGAGAATAATCCAGAGAACACAAACTATGATATAAAATGAAAGTGTAATTTTTTTCCAAATATATTTTTTCTCTGTGTCCAAGAAAGCAAAGACAAGTTATTGCAAACACAGTGACATTTAACAGAGGAAAAGAGGTAAGCCGTGGGAATCAACCTGCAATAGTGAGGCTTCAGACTCCACTCAACTAGACATGGGAGGTCTTCCTTGGATAGGCAGTGATAGAGTGGGAAGAGCTCACTGGGAAGAAACCCTGACTCTGGATCCTGGCTCTGTAACTTACTAGGCCTGAATTAGGACAAGTTTTCAGCCTTTTTCTGAGTCTTGGTTTCCTTACTTGTAAAACAGACAGAATAAAAACAACCTTATACGATTATTTTGACTATCAAATAAACAGTGAAGGTTAAGCATGAAATGGGTGTTCAATGCTAACCTCTGCATGGGTCTACTCAGAAAGCTGGTCTCATTAGCTTTAAAGTGTGGGATGCTTCATCACCTTGCTCTGGCTGAAGAGTCAAATATATGTAACTCAAAGTAGGCTGTACATTTCTGGAAAATTCTATTTTAAGGGGAGTGAAGGAGAATAAAAAGAAGGTTATACATTTATCTAGTACCTACCAAGTGACAGACACTGTTTCCACAAACATATTATATGATAACTAATTTAATCCTGAGACACACCCTATGAGATAGGTACTATTCTAGTCCTCACTTTCTTAGCTTAAAGAAGCTAAGAAATGTGTTTGAGGAGAGAAGGAGTCAAGATGGCAGAATAGGAGGACACGGAATTTGTTGCTCCTCACAAATACATCTACAGATGGGACAGTTCTCACAGAGCACCTGCTGAACATTAGTTGAACACTTCAGACACCTAAAAGGACAAGAAAAATCCCCTCACAACCGGGTAGGAAAAAAGAAAGAAAAGAAGAATCAAAAAAGGGACCAGCAATCCTGGTGGGAAGCTGAAGGTGAGGGGAGGTCTCCACACTCAGAAAAATTCCCTCTCAGTAGGAAATCAGCTGGAACAGAAAGAAATATTTGGGGGGGGGGGTCAAAGGATAATGCAGCAGGTGGTCTGTGAAAGGCAGGATAAAGTAAGAACTGTGCGCATAGTCTACACTGTAGCTCTGAGCATTCCAGCCTGAGGTGTGAGTCTCCAGTTCAGACTGGGAGCTGGGTGCTAGAAAGTGGGGTTTGGAGTGCAGACCCAGGGAGGGGACAGCTGTTGGCTGTGAAAAGACAGGTGAAGGGACAGGAGTAAGTAGCTCCACAGCCAGGAAAGTTTGCAAAAAAAGCCTGGGTCACCATAGAAGACAGGTGTCATTGCTGATTGGCATGCAATGGGCAGGACCACCATTACAATCTCTTTCCCCGCCCACCAGCTTCTTTGGCCTCTGCAGGTACTGGGAGGGGCTCCCATCTGAGTAGGCTTTCCCGTCCCTCAAGCCAAGACATCCTCCACCCGCATAGGCTCTGGGGTCCTGAGTGCCACCCATCCCAATGCTTCCTGGGGAATCGCCCTGAGTGGCCCTGCCTGAGATGGAAATCCACCAGTGCTGGTGGGGGCTGAGTGCTAAAGCATGAGGTTAAGAGAGCAGATCTGGGGAGAGGACTGCTGTTGGCTGAGCGAATACAACAGAGGTGATGGGAGTGAGGGGCTCCGTGGCCCTAGTGGAAGCATGGTCTGCCCAAGAAATGAGTCACTATTGTTGAGAGGCATGCAAGGGGCAGGGCTGCCACTCGCCCCACATGCCAGCCCCTGTCTCCCCAGGCACTGGGAGGGACTCCCAGCAGAGCAAGCACACCCCAGTCTGTTGTAACTGCCTGCTGGTCTCTGCCACCACAGGCAACTCATGCACACCCCAACTGTGGCTGCCGTACCCCTCCCCAGCCTGAGGGAGTAAGTGTGCCCCAATCAGCTGCTGCCTTTTCTCCCTCTTGCCTGGGCAAGGAGCAGACGCCTGAGGGTGGCACATATGCAGAGGTGGGGCCAAAGCCAAAGTTGGGCCCCAGGGGCTGGGCAACTAAGGAAGAGGAATGGTAACCTTTCCCTGCAACTGCACAAGCTGCAGATTAAACCCCCAACATCAGCTTGGGAAATTCTGTGTCTTTGCAATAGCTGAATAGACAACAACTGTTCTCACAATTGATACTGGTATAGCCTTAACAGCAATGGACTTTGGGGACAAATATACATAGGAGTTGGGCCAGGTTAGTGTCTGAGCTGGCCCCACAGTGCCAACAGTAGGTCCAGAGACCTACCTAGAGGTACTGGAGGGCCTCCTGGGGAGGTGAGGATTGGCTCTGGCTCACTGTGGAAACAAGGACACTGATAGCTGAGGCCCCAAGAAAATATACTTATTAATATTATGCTTTTTTTCTTCATTTTGTTCAGTTGTTGGTGGTGTTGTTTTTATTATTTTTATTTTTTGTTTTCATTTAAAAAAATTTTTAATATATATATTTTAATTTTGCTATTTTTACTTTTTGTTGTTTTGTATTTTTTCTTTTTTGTTGTTTTTTTTACTTTACTTTATTATATTTTATCTTTTTTGATTGTTTTTATGTGGGTTTTTTAAATGTTTTCTTTGATTTTTTTAATTTGCTTTCTGCTTTTCTTTTATTTTCCATTTTTTGTTTTTGTTAGTTTAGTCCTCATTGATTTTTCTCATTTTTCAGTTCTTTGTTTGTGCTCTTGGGTTTTTTTTTTAGTTTTTGGTTTTTGGGGCTTTTTTTTTTCTTTTCCTTTTCAGTCTGCTTCTTGTTTGTTTCTGTTAGTTTGGTTTTGCTGTTATCATTTGTCTCGGATTTGGTGTGTCTGTTTGTTTTCTTTCTTCTATTTTTTTGTGTGTGTGCATTGTTGCTACTGTGTGTTTGTTTCTGTCTTTGCAATTTCTCTTGGATTTTGTTTGTCTGTTTGTTTTCTTTTCTTCTTTTTTTCTTTTTTCTTGCTTTTCTTTCTTTTTTCTCTGGCTGCACTACATGTCTTGTGTGCTCTTGGCTCCCCAGCCAGGGGTTGGGCCAGGGCCTCTGGGGTAAGAGTGTCAAGTTGAGGATGCTGGATTACCAGAGAATTCACAAGCTCAAGGAATATTAATTGGCATGCATTCTCCAGGAGGTATCCATCTCATCACCAAGACCCAGCTCCACCCAACCACCTGCAAGCTCCAGTGCTGATAACCTCACACCACACAACTAGCAAGACAGGAAAACAGACTCAGCCACCAGCAGCAGGCTGCTTAACATCATACTAAGCTCACAGACATCCCAAAACACACCACCTGACATGGCTCTGCCCATCAGAGGAAAAGACTGAGCTCCACTCACCAGAGCACAGGCACCAGTTGCTCCCACCAGGAACCTACACAGGCACCAGGACCAACCTCACTCTGGAGCAGACAACAGAGCAAGAGGAATTACAACCCTGCAGCCTGTAGAAAGGAGACCATAAAAATGGTGGGTTAGACAAAATGAGACAACAGAGAAATATGTTGCAGATGAACGAGCAAGGTAAAACCCCACAAGAACAAATAAATGAAGAGGAAATAGGTAATCTACGTGAAAAAGAATTCAGAGTAATAATAGTAAAGATATCCAAGATCTCAGAAATAGAATTGAGAGACAGATAGAGAAGATATAAGAAATACTTAACAAGGACCTAGAAGAAATAAAGAACCAACATTCAGTGATAGACGACACAATACCTGAAATGAAAAATACACTAGAAGGAATCAATAGCAGAATAACTGAGGCAGAAGAAAGGATAAGTGAGCTGGAAGATATAATGGTGGAAATGACTGCCGAGGAGCAGAATAAGGGGGAAAAAAATGAAAACAAATTAGTACAGTCTCAGAGACTTCTGGAACAACATTAAACACACCAACATTCTAATTATAGAGGTCCCAGAAGAAGAAGAGAAAGGGAAAGGGCCTGAGAAAGTATTTGAAGAGATTATAGTCAAAAACTTCCTGAATGTGGGAAGAGAAATAGCCAATCAAGTCCAGGAAGCACAAAGAGTCCCATACAGGAGAAACCCAAGGAGAAACATGCCAAGACACATATTAATCAAACTAACAAAAATTAAAAACAAAGAAAAAATATTAAAAGCAGCAAGGGAAAAGAAAAAAATAACATACAAGAGAATCCCTACGAAGTTATCAGCTGATTTGTCAGCAGAAACTCTGCGGGCCAGAAGAGAGTGGCAGGACATATTTAGAGTGATGAACGGTAATAACCTACAACCAAGATTACTCTACCCAGCAAGCATCTCATTCAGATTTGACAGAGAAATCAAAACATTTACAGACAAGCAAAAGCTAAGCAAATTCAGCACAACCAAACCAGCTTTACAAAACATGCTAAAGAAATTTCTCTATGTGGAAAACATGAAAGAAGAAAAAGACCTACCAAAACAAACTCAAAACAAGAAAATGGCAATAGGAACATACCTATTGATAATTACCATAAATGTAAATGGATTAACTCCTCCAACCAAAAGACACAGACTGGCTGAATGGATATAAAAACAAGATCCAGGGACTTTGCTAGTGGCACAGTGGTTAAGAATCTGCCTGTCAATGCAGAGGACACGGGTTTGAGCCCTGGTCCAGCAAGAATCCACATGCCATGGAGCAACTAAGCCTTTTGCCACAACTACTGAGCCTGCACTCTAGAGGCCGGGAGCCACAACTACTGAGGCCACATGCCACAACTACTGAAGCCCATGTGCCTAGAACTTGTGCTCCACAACAAGAGAAGCCACTGCAATGAGAAGCCCATGCACCAAAATTAAGAGTAGCCCCCGATTGCTGCAACTAGAGAAAGCCCGCATGCAGCAACGAAGACCCAATTCAGCCAAAAATAAATAAATAAATAAATAAATACATAAATAAAAACAAGATCCATATATATATGCTCTCTACAAGAGACCCGCTTCAGACCTAGGCACCCATAGAGACTGAAAGTGAGGGGATGGAAAAAGATATTCCATGCAAATGGAATCAAAAGAAAGCTGGAGTAGTAATACTCACATCTTATGAAATAGATTTTAAAATAAAGACTATTACAAGAGACAAGGAAGGACACTACATAATGATCAAGGGATCAATCCAAGAATATGATATAACAATTGTAAATATGTATGCACCCAAAATAGGAGCACCTCAATACATAAGGCAAATGCTAACAGCCATGAAAGGGGAAATCAATAGTAACACAATGACAGTGGGGGACGTTAACACTCCAATTATATAAATGGATAGATCATCCAGACAGAAAATTAAGAAAACACAAGCCTTAAGTGACACATTAGACTAGATAGACTTAATAGATATTTATAGGACGTTCCATCCAAAAGCAGCAGAATTCATTCTCCTCAAGTGCACATGGAACATTCTCTAGGATAGATCACAAATTGGGTCACAAATCAAGCCTCAGTAAATTTAAGAAAATTGAACTCATATCAGGCATCTTTTCCAACCCAATGCTATGAGATTAGAAATCAATTACAGGAAAAAAAAACTGTAAAAAACACAAACAAACAGAGGCTAAACAATATGCTACTAAAAACCAAGAGATCATTGAGGAAATCAAAAAATACCTAGAAATAAATGACAATGAAAACACGACTACCCAAAACCTATGGAATGTAGCAAAAGCAGTTCTAAGAGGGAAATTTATAGCAATACAATCCTACATCAAGAAACAAGATAAATCTCAATTAAACAAACCAAAATTACAGCTAAAGCAACTAGAGAAAGAAGAATAAACAAAGCCCAAAGTTAGTAGAAGGAAAGAAATCCTTAAAATCAGAGCAGAAATAAATGAAACAGAAATGAAGAAAACAACAGCAAAGATCAATAATACTGAAAACTGGTTCTTTGAGAAGATAAAGAAAATTGATGAAACTTTAGCAAGACTCATCAAGGAAAAAAAGGGAGAGGACTCAAATCAATAAAATTAGAAATGAAAAAGGAAAAGTTACAATGGACACTGCAGAAATACAAAGGATCATAAGAGACTACTACAAGCAACTATATGCCAATCAAAGGGGCAAGCTGGACAAAATGGACAAACTTTTGGAAAAGTACAATATTCCAAGACTTAACCAGGAAGAAATAGAAAACTATAAAAAGACCAATCACAAATAATGAAATTGAAACTGTGAATAAAATTTTTCCAGCAAACAAAGGTCAGGACCAGATGGCTTCACAGGCAAATTCTATCAAACATTTAGAAAAGAGCTAACACCTATGCTTCTCAAACTCTTCCAAAAATTTGAAGAGAGGGGGACACTCCCAAACTCATTCTACAAGGCCACTATCGTCCTGATACCAAAACCAGACAAGATATCACACACAAAAAAAAATTACCAGCCAATACCACTGATAAACATAGTCGCAAAAATCCTCACAAAAAGTACGAGCAAACACATCCAACAACACATTAGAAGGATCATACACCATGATCAAGTGGTATTTACCCCAGGGATGCAAGGATTCTTCAACATATCAATCAATCAGTGTGATACACAATATTAACAAGTTGAAGATTAAAAACCATATGATTATCTCAATAGATGCAGAAAAAGCTTTCAACAAAATTCAATGCCCATTTATGATAAAAAAACTCTCCAGAAAGTGGGTATAGTGGGAAACTACCTCAATATAATAAAGGCCATATACAACAAACCCACAGCAAACATGGGTGAAAATGGTGAAAAACTGAAAAAAATTTCCTCTAAGATGAGGAATAAGACAAGGATGTCCACTCTCACCATTATAATTCAACATAGTTTTGGAAGTCCTAGCCATAGCTATCAGAGAAGAAAAAGCAATAAAAGAATCCAAGTTGGAAAAAAAGAAAGATGTAAAACTATCACTGTTTGCAGATGACATGATGCTATACATAGAAAATTCCAAAGATGCCACCAGAAAACTACCCAAGCTCATCAATGAATTTGGTAAAGTAGAAGGATACAAAAGCAACACACAAATCTCTTACATTCCTATGCATTAACAATGAAAGATCATAAAGAGAAAGTAAGGAAACAATCCCACTTACTACTGCAACAAAAAGAATAAAATACCTAGTAATAAACCTACCTAAGGAGGCAAAAGACTTGTACACAGAAAACTATAAGACACTGGTGAAAGAAATTAAAGATGAAACAAACAGATGGTGAGATATACCATGTTCTTAGATTGCAAGAATCAATATTGTGAAAATGACTATACTACCCAAGCAATCTACAGATTCAATGCAACCTATCAAATTATCAATGGCATTTTTCACAGAATTAGATGAAAAAATTTTACAGTTTGTATGGAAACACAAAAGACCCCAAATAGCCAAAGCAATCTTGAGTAAGAAAAATAGAGCTGGAGTTAGTCATCAAAACCTTATAGTACTGGTACAAAACCAGAAATATAAATCAATGGAACAGGATAGAAAGCCCAGAGATAAACCCATGCACCTATGGTCACCTAATTTATGACAAAGTAGGCAAGAATACAATGGAGAAAAGGCAGTCTCTTCAACAAGTGGTGCTGAGTAAAGTGGACAGCTACATGTAAAAGAATGAAATTAGAATACTTCCTAACACCATACACAAAAATAATCTCAAAATGGATTAAAGACCTAAATGTAAGGCCAGACACTATAAAACTCTTAGAAGAAAATATAGGCAGAACACTTTACAACATAAATCACAGCAAGATCTTTTTTGACCCACCTCCTAGAGTAACGAGAATAAAAACAAAAATAAACAAATGGGATCTAATTAAACTTAAAAGCTTTTACACAGCAAAGGAAACCATAAATAAGATGAAAAGACAACACTCAGAATGGGAGAAAATACTTACAAATGAAGCAACTAACAAGGGATTAATCTCCAAAATATACAAACAGCCCACACACCTCAATATCAAAAAAAACAAACAACCCAATCAAAAAGCAGGTGTAAGATTTAAATAGACATTTCTCCAAATAAGACATACAGATGACCAAAAGGCACATGAAAAGATGCTCAACATCACTAATTATTACAGAAATGCTAATCAAAACTACAGTGAGGTATCACCTCACACTGGTCAGAATGGCCATCATCAAAATATCTACAAACAATAAGTGGTGAAGAGGGTTTGGAGAAAAGGAAACCCTCCTACACTTCTGGTGGAATGTAAATTGGTAGAGCCACTATGGAGAACAGTATGGAGGTTCCTTAAAAACTAAAAATAGAACTACCATATGACCCAGCAATCCCACTCCTAGGCATATACCTGGAGAAAACCATAATTCAAAAAGACACATGCACCTCAGTGTTCATTGCCACACTATTTACAATAGCCAGGACATGGAAGCAACCTTAATGTCCATCAACAGAAGAATGGATAAAAGAAGATGTGGTACATATATACAATGGAATATTACTCAGCCATAAAAAAGAACAAAATAATGCCATTTGCAGCAACATGGGTGGACCTAGAGATTGTCATACAGAGTGAAGTTAAGTCAGACAAAGAAAGACAAATTATCATATGATATTACTTATATATGGAATCTAACAAAAGCATACAAATATACTTATTTACAGAACAGAAGTAGAGTCACAGATATAGAAATAAAGTTATGGTTACTAGGGGTAAGCAGGGGAGGGATAAATTGGGAGATTGGGATTGACATATACATACTACTATACATAAAATAGTTAACTAATAAGGACCTACTGTATAGCACAGGGAACACTGCTCAATACCCTGTAATGGACTATATGGGAAAAGAATCTAAAAAAAGAATAGATATGTTTATATGTATAACTGATTCACTTTGCTGTACACCTGAAACTGACAACATGCTCCAATAAAAATTTTTTAAAAATAAGGTAAGGGTGTCATATTTATGTGAGGTTTAAATGCCAATATTAACCACAATTCCTACTGAGCACTGTATGAGTTTGGCCACATATGTCTAAGGGTGTCCCTGAATACATATCTCATTTTCTACAGGAAAAACAAGTGAGTGAAACTGACATATTCTCCCGGATTTCTATTCTCCTTTCTCATTTATATTTCCACAATTACTCTCCACACTAGCTTCTTGGTTTTCTCTTTACTTGTTCTCCATACTCATTAACCTTTCCTATATTGCCCTCTCTTTTCTTTTTCCCTCTTTTTCTTTCTATCAACTTTTTTAAAAATTATTTTTCAGTGTTACTGAGGCATAGTTAACAAATAAAATTGTAAGATATTTAAAACGTACAAACTGATGATTTGATATACAAACACATTGTGAAAGGATTCCCCAAACCAAGTTAATTAAAACACCCATCATCTCACATATTTACCTTTTATTTCACTTGGGTAAGAACATTTAAGTTCTACTCTCTTAGCAAATTTCAATTATACAGTACAGTATTATCAACTATAGTCACTACATTAATAGATCCTCAGACCTAATTCATCTTATTCCTGAAAATGTGTACCTTTACCAACCTCTCCCAATTTCCCCCACACCCCCAGTCCCTGGCAACCACTTTTCTATGAGTTCGAGGGGTTTTTTTAAATTTATATTCCACATAGTAAGTGAATGGAGTATTCGCCATGCAGTATTTGCCTTTTTCTGTCTGACTTATTTTACGTCACATAATGACCTTCTTTATCCCTTGTTACAGTCTTTGGCTTAAATTCTATTTTGTCTGATATAATTACTCCTGCTTTTTTTTGGGTTTCCCTTTGCATGGAAAATATTTTCCTATTTTTTCTCTTTCAGTCTGTATGTTCCTGAAAGCTGAAGTGCCTCTTATAGGCAGAATATAATTAGTTGAGTATCTTTTTTAAAAATCCATTCAGCCACTCCATGACTTTTGATTGGATAATTTAGGTCATTTATATTTAACATAATTATTGATAGGTATGAATTTATTATTACCATTTTTTATACTATTTTCTGACTTTTTTGTATTTCCTCTATTCCTTTCTTCTTCTATTGTTCTATTTCCCTATGATTTGATGATTTTCTGAGGTGGTATGCTTTGATTCCTTTCTGTTTATCTTTTGCATGTCTATTATAGGCTTTTGTTTTATGATTGCCATGAGAATTACATAAAACATATTTACAACATTCTATTTTAAACCAATAACAGCTTAACTTCAAGCATAGTACAGAGTTCTAGATTTTTACACTCCCACTCTCCTTTTATGTTTTTCATGTCACAATTTACATCTTTTTACACTGTCTGTCCATTCATTAATTATTACACTTACAGTTATTTTTAATACTTATGTCTTTTAACCTTCATACAGTGAAGTGAATCATAAAGTGATTTATCCACCAGCACTGTAACATTAGGATGTTCTGAATTTAATTATATATTTATCAGTGAATTTTATACCGTGGACAAAAAATGTTGCCTGCCAGTTCAGTAAATAGTGAATGTTGCCCACCAACAAGCCATCAGTCACAGCAACTGCCCCTAGGTGGTGAGCCTTGAGGGGAATTCAGGATGGAGAAAAAGAGGATACTGGCCCTAGATAGTTAAGATGCATATCAAAGGAATAATTTCAATGATTCCAGGCTCTTGCATCTTCCCATATGCAAAAAAGCATTAAAATCATTAACTTGAAATGTCTGTTTTTTGTGATTAGCAGTAATATTTTGATCTTCAACCATATTTGTTTGTTTTTTGTTTGTTTGTTTTCAGGAAGAACTCCTATATATCCTGGCTCTTCCCTTACCTCTTTGGAACAGTTCCTCAGAGCTATCTGAGAAGCTGTCTCCCGGGCTATTGTCCTCAGTAAAGTCCCCGAATAAAACATAACTCACAAATTTTAAGTTGTGCTTTTTTTTTTTTTCAGTTAACAATACTTACCCATGCTTTCCTGTTACTAATTAGCTTCCTTTATTTTCAGCATGGAGAACTTTTAACATTTCTTGTAAGGCTGGTCTAGTTGTAATGAATTCCAGCAGCATATGTTTGTCTGGAAAACTCGTTTTTATCATTTATTCAGTTTTGGAGGACAACTTTGCTGAGTAGCTTATTCTTGCTAGTTACCTTTTAAAGTATGCAGATAAATCTGTTTTCAGGGAAACACTGGGCGATGGGTGAATTTTGCCTGCTTCCTCTGTGCTAAACCCTGGGGGCAGCCACAGTGAGTGCTCTCACACTAACAACTGCTTCTTTTTTGGTATAGTTTTGTGAATATCATAGATTAAAGACTCTTTGGCTTTCAGAGGTAGCTGTTTTGGGGAGGTCCATCCCTCAGGTGAAAGTTTTAAATTTGGGATGCTGATCGTGTGGTCAAATCCTTTGCTCCTCAGGGAGAAGCTGGGAACTGGGCATTCTTTTCAGATTGTATGACCCTGGGCCAGGCATGGGGTTTATGGTCAGACTGTGTCTCAGCTTTTCCTACCCATTTCATTGTGTACCTTCTCACTGGCCCAATGTGTAGGAGCCACTCAGCTAGTTTCTGTATCTCTTTCATTGGAAAGTGCCATGTGAATAGCTATACAGCTGGTGCATCCATGAAAGCAGGGGAACTCAGGAGCTTCCTATGTCACCATCTTGGTCCTCTCTCTCTCAAGCTTCTCATTCCATTGTTAACTCAGAGAAACCTGCTAAACAACACTATAAGAATGCAATCAGCAAAATCCAGAATGTGGGAAACTCTAAAGGGAAAATAACTTGGTTTCTTTAACAAATGAATTGCAAGGGGAAAAAAAGGAGATCTATAAAAAGATATATTAATCAACTGCAATATATGGAGCTTATAAGCACTTCCATTTGAAGTAGTTAAAAATAGAATCAAAGAAATTTGAACAGTCATATATTTTATGACATTAAAGATTATTGATATTTTTGGCATATTGTTTTTAAAATTCCTTGTCTTTCAGAGATACAGTCTCAAAACTACATATATGTATATATAAATAACATAAAATTTTTCTTAATTTTTCTGATAATATATACGTGCATATATACACACACATATATATACATGCACACACGGGCACTTGTATGAAATGAAAAGATATAGATCTTATTTAGAATAATGGGGTTGTACATGATGGCAATGAATGTAAATAAAAGAAGATTGGCATGAGTTTATCATTATTGAAGCAACATGTTACATATTTTGGTGTCTGATATTATTCTATCTTGGTATGTGTTTGAAATGTTCCATAGCCAAAAAAACATTGAAAAATTTCACTCACACATTTAACCTTTACCATTTAATATTCCCATGAGCATTCACTCTTGGAGGGAACTCCCTCTTGTATTGGAGATGGTCTGGGGTTGCAGCTGATACACATAATTCAGGTAATTCTCCATGTAGGACTACTGTGGAAAAGAACAGGAGGAAAGGAGAAGGAGATTAAGTGACAGGGAAATTACACCATCTACCTTCGACCCTAGTCCATGCAAGGACTCAACCTCCTTTCTGCTTCTCCCTTCCTACCTGGAGTCTAAAACCCAGGCTACGTTGCCTGATTTTATTCCTCTATAAAGGAAAATAATTCTAACTCAGAGGAGGAGAGATGTTTCCTCATATTCAGTTTAAATTGATTTGGAACTTCCAAAGCCTGGATTTGGGGCACACCTGTCTGTAGAAGTCCCTGGAACCCTATGCTTTGGGCATTACTTACTGGGGAAGAAAAAAGTCAGCATTTACCTCTAGCAATATTTCTCCAACTTTCTTGATATTAAGAATCCTCTGGGATTCTAATAAAAAATTTTGGTTTGTTCTCTGTATATGGCCAGATTTAGAAAAAATATATAGAAATACAATTATTCATTGTTTATGTGTAATAAAATATAGGAATACAATTATCATCTACATGAAATTCAAATTTAACTGTCACAGGCTCCGGACACGCAGGCTCAGTGGCCATGGTTCACGGGCCCAGCCCATGTGGGATCTTCCCGGACGGGGGAAAGAACCCACGTCCCCTCTTATCGGCAGGTGGACTCTCAACCACTGTGCCACCAGGGAAGACCCTTCGGGTGGTTTTTGTTACAATGTCTTGAGTAGAAGCTCTGAGCAGTTTCGTTTTCAGCCGAGCCTACCAATCACCTTTTAAATGATTTAAAAATGCTCAAATCAGTTGTGTAAATGTCACTAATCTCATTTTTAGTTTCTATTTATGACTACTTACCTTATCTTGTAATTATAATTATGTTGATTGTTAGATGCATTTAGTTCTATCCTTTTTTTATTATAACACTAAACTCCTGACTTATAGTTGGTCTTCAAATTTTATAGTTCATAATTATTGTCTCAATTTTTAAAATTCGAAGGAAAATTTCACAGGATACCCTAGAAGCTGTAAAAGCAGGTCCTTGGATGTGGAATTTATTAGTTCTTTTTGACCTTGAATTTATGACATCATTTGAATCAAGCTGATTAATGATATAATGTGGTGAACATTGACTCACAGTTTTGTCCTCAGAGGATCCTCAACTCTGGAATGTGCTTCTTCTCTTGGTCCAATGAAACATGAGCTTCTTGGCTCCAAGGATACCTTCAAGGGCCAATTGTTTACTAAAACATCTGCCTGCAGCCTTAATAATAGGGGTTCAGAGGATAGACATCATTTTAAATGCTTTTTCCATGAATGAATCCCAAGGGGATCAGTAATGAAAACATTTCAAAAAGTAATACCACTAATTAGGCATGTTGGTTTATGAAAAATTAGCTTCATAGACTTTGAAGTTTTGGCATGCCAATGATTCCCTGATTTCTAAAGTCAAGGTGTGAGAAACTGATTGCCAAAAAATATCGAGATGGATTTAATAAACATAACTCAGTCCAGCTTCAATAGCCAAGAAGGCCAAGAAAATTTCAGGACTTGATTTCTCAGAACTTCTATGACCTTTGGGAGCCTTCCATTAAAGAAAAATGAAGCAGATACGCTTTAAGTAATTCCAACCTTCAATGATAAATAGAAGGAATCCTTCACAAACATCAGAGGTCTTTTAGTTTTTATTTTAAAAGGCCCAAACGTTTTGTTGGGTTTTTTAATTATTTTCATTGATTTGGAGAAGGTATTGGCTTCTCAGGGCCAATACTCTGGGAACAATGAAAAATGTACTGGGAGACCTGCCCTCCTGCAGAACCTATGTTAAAAGGAAATATGATGTAAGATTGAGATGGTTTCCTTGTTTTGGTCTGAGGAGTACTTGAAATCTACCCATATTCCATAAGATTGTACAGAATGACTGGCCCCTAAAATTCTCATTAAACTTTTTACCTTCAGACTTTGTTAAAACTTTGACAATACCTCTCCCCTCCTCAATTTCAAATGGTTTAACTCCTGCAGGAGAGAACATGATTACTTTCTTAGAAAAATTACTCAGTTATTTTATCCTTCACAAAATAGTAGGGATTTGAATTCTCCAGTATGGATTAGAACACAGGAATTCTTAGTTTTCTTAATATACTGAAGTAGTGTTTCTTTTTGCCAATTTTACTGCCCATCAGTTTACTTGGTGCTATTTCAAGGCCTTCTTTGAATGTAAGCAGACTTTTTCCCATGTTTGACGTTAATTCAAGGAGTTTTATCTACCACAAGCAGTTATTTGCTATTGACTTTTACTACCAAATTGTTTCTCTTTTAAGAACAGTTGACTTAAAATTTGGTCAGGCCATCTCAAGTCTTAGAAACTTGCTCTACCCCCAAATCTGTTCCACTTGTTTTCACTCAGTTTATTGATGTAAAGTTTACATACAATAAAATTCTCCAATTTTAAGTGTAAAACTCAGTGAGTTTTGAAAAATATATATCCATGTGTACATATTCCCTTATGCCACTTTGTAGTCAATTTCCTTCCCTCAACTTCAGCCTCTGACAAACTCAGATTTGCTTTCAGTCAACAGGGATGTGCTTTTTCTTGTAATGTTTTATAAATGTCCGTGTTTGGCTTCTTTCACTTAGAGTAATGACTTTGAGACTCATCCATGTTGTGTGTATCAGTTGTTTGTTCCTTTTTCTTAGTGAGTAGTAGGCCATTATAGAGATATATCATGATTTGTTTACTCACTCACGTGTTGATGGGCAACTGGGTACCATCAATGATTTGGCTATTATGAACATTTATATACAAATAAATGTGTGAACATATGTTTTAATTTCTCTTGAGTAAATACCTAAGAGAATCCAGTTAGGGATTGCTGGATCTTATGGTAAGTGTAAGTATAACTTATTAAGAATGTTCAAAATGTTTTCTAAAGTGGCTGTGGCATTTTTCATTCCCACCAGCAATGTATGAGAATTCTACCAACAAGAATAAAACAAAATCACATTGAGTAGATTTCTCACAAGGAGAAAAATTCATCAATTAATAATAATTTAGAAAGCACAAACTTTGTCATTTCTGGATCTCTTTCTATTGATTG
This sequence comes from Delphinus delphis, assembly GCF_949987515.2. NCBI lineage: Eukaryota > Metazoa > Chordata > Mammalia > Artiodactyla > Delphinidae > Delphinus > Delphinus delphis. The sequence continues at coordinate 77,651,386 of NC_082696.1, read as the reverse complement.
TTTTGTGTCCTGGTTATGGATCATATTTTCCTTCTTCTTAGAATTTATGGTTAAATTATAATTGGATGGTGAACAATTTGAATTTCACTTTTTTCCTTGCTAGATTTTGTTGTATTACCTAAAAGAATATTAGATTTTTTTGAACCTTTTGACTCCTTTGTGACTGTCTTTTAAGCTTTGTTAGAGTGGGTCCAGATTAGACTTTAGGGTCAGGCTAACTTAACTCCTTTACCAAAGCAATATTCTTGTGAGTATTCACTTGCTTGTTGGGTTTCTCAGTGTAACAATATTAGAACAATTCATTTCTGTTGCAGTATGTTTTCATCATAAGCAACCTTCTTTTACCTTAATTGTTTTTCAGAAACTTATAATTGATAAGTTTTGGAGGATTATAATTTTGATATGCAATTATTGTTATGGCCCATCCTCTTCAATTGACCAATATGTAGCAGTCAAGTTTATCCTAAGTTTTAGCATCTAAAAGAGGAATTCAGCCTTATTAAAAAATGAGGAAATTAGCACTTGGCTCATTCTGACCTTTCTCTTCTCCATTAGTTCCATTAAATTTTTTTCCAAAATCATTCTTTATCTACTTATTCTTTCTTTATTTATTTATTTAGACTCTCCTCATATTTGTTTTAGTCTTGTACTCTATATCAAATAAATTGGATTGAAGTAGGACTGCTTGGGCTGCCTCTCAAGATTTTTAAGTAGGCTTCCTTCAAGGAGTAAAAGTGTCCTCAATGCTTCATTAAGTTTTCCTCATTATATGTGATAAAAGAAACCAGTTGAACTGGTTTAAGTAATTTAATTACTTAAATTAAGTAGTTAATTTAAGTAGTTAATTTAATAGTTTAATTAAGTAATAAATGAAGGGAAAGAGACAAATCTCTACAGAATTTCAAATAATTTATATAGCTCTTCCCCCTCAAGGACATGGAACTTAACACCCTACCCCTTTGAGTGCAGGGTGCACTGAGTATGGGGGGAGGGAGAAGAGATATCCTTATAAGTGAAAAATTTGACAAATACAGCCTCAATGAAGTAATCAACATTAAGGTCATCAGTGATAAATCATGTTTATAGCAGGTACCCTTGATATGATATAATGAAAATGGCATTTTACTTCTGTGTTTGCCCTTTCAAAAACTCATAACCCCAATATAACCACAAGTAGATCATCCAATAAATCCAATAAACTCAAAGTTATCAGTTATCAAGGAAAAAAAGAAAGAAAGAAGGGAAGTCTGAGGAACTGTCACAGTCAAAGGAGCCTAGGGAGACATGATGATTAAGTGTGGTGTGATGTCCTAGATGGAATCTTGGAACAGAAAAAGTACATTAGATTAGTGATTTAAATAAATCATAAAGTTTAGTTAGTAATATGTCAATATTGGTTCATTAGTTGTGACAAATGTATCACAGTCATGGCAAATGTTAACAAAATGGGAACTAGATGCAGAGTTTATGGGAACTGCTTGTACTATCTTCACAAATTTTCTGTAAATCTTTTCTTCTAAATTAAGTTTATTAAAACAAAAGGATATTTTGAGCTTTATGCTCTAGCCCAAATAAAGATGTCTCCTGTATTCAAGTCGAAGTATGCCTTAATTATTAGGAAGTAATTTACACTGTCATTAAATATTGACTATGCCTGGAGAACACATATAAATTCTTATAAACTCACTTTTGAGAAGTTCCACTGTCATTGAAAATACGAACGGAAATTTACTAAATTATAATTATCTGATAATTATATATCCACAATTACCTATAGAGGAAGACAAGAAGGTGTGTTGCAAAATAAAAATCTAAATCAAAGGCTAAAGCACTCTTAGCAACTTTGGAACAAAGGAAGCAGGCAGTACAGAATTTCTTTTTCTCCAGTCTCTGTAGTAGCAGCAATTTTAATCATATTTTAAACTGGTTTGAATCAGCAAATGAACAGCAGATAAGATTGAGGAAGGTGACAAGAAAAATCAAGTAAGATTTGATAGCAATGTAGGATGAAAATATTTATTTCAGTTCACAGGCTATGGCTAGGGAACTCAGATAAACTGAAAAGATGACCCATTTTCTGGGGAAAAACATATAAGAACAAAGAGCTAATGGAGCCAGGACCGTAAACCCTTTTCCTTTCTCTGCGGAATCTGAAGGAGAGCACTGACGGAGAGTAGAGATTGGGAGAACCATCGGGACTGTCTGCTGCCCGTGAGAGGCGAGCTGTAAATTGCTGCTACTTCTAGTAGATCTAATGGAAACCACCTCCCGCCTCTGCTGGAATATGATCCTGTTTAGCTCAGTGTTAAGAACTATGCTGTGTATTTCAAGGGCCTTAAAAGAGAAAACCCAGAAAATGTGCCAATAACACTGGGTGAAATTTATATCCTTTCCTAAAATGATCCTGCTGACCTGCTCTACCTTGCACTGTTCTTTATTAATATCCTTCCATTTTAATCAGCCAACTGAAAAAACAAATCATTTCTTATTGTATGACCTGACACATGAAATTAATGACTGGCGGTGGTATTTTTTTAAACTTTTAATTACATGCCTTGCCAAGGACAGAATTTATTATGTTTTCCATGAAAGCTGTTTTCATAATATGTTCTTCTTGCAGTCAGTATAAATATTGAGAATTTTATGATACATTGTTGTCTACAATGAATCTTTCAGAATGGAATTCTATTCATCTTAGAGTTTATAGGGGAAGCGTAAGAAGTTTATCTCTTTACACTGGTAATGTTTTGCCTTAGAATGAGCCAAATGGTGTTATAACAATATAAATGAGATGCAGTATAACTTTTCATGGAGTGCTATATACTCTATAATTTTTTTGTCTTTCCTTTTTTTTGGTTGGTGATTCAACTAAAAACACAAACAAATTAAGTATAATGCAAACTTACTGCTGATGTTTTTAAACAGCTTTATTGAGGTATAGTTGACATGCAATAAACTGCACATATTCAAAGTGTACAATTTGTAAGTTTAGGCATATGTATAAACCCATAAAACCACCATTACAAGCAAGATAATTAATGTGTCCATCACCTCCAAACATTTCTTTGTGCCCTAGTATAATCCTTCCCATTCTCTAACCCCTATTCCCAGGCAGCCAGTTATCTGTTTTCTTTCACTATAGATTTGTCTGCATTTTCTAATATTTTATATAAATGGAATCATAAAGTATGTACACTTTTTTCTCTGCCTTCCTCCACTCAGTATAGTTATGTTGAGGATCATTATTTTATTACACATATCAACAGTTCATTCCTTCTTACTACTGAATATTATTCTAGTGTTTGGATACCACAATTTGTTTATCCTCTCACCTGCTGGTGTGTATTTGGATTGTTTCCAGATTTTGGCTTTTGCAAATAAAGCTTCTCTGGACATTTGTGTCCAACTCTTTAAAATACCCTGTTGAATGAAAAGACATGACACAGACTGGAGAAAATGTTTGCAAATGATATATTTGTTAAAGAACTTGGATCCTGAGTATATAAAAAACTCTCAAGCCTCAATAATAAGAAAACAGACATCCCCCAAAAGACAGTGGGCAAAAGATTTTAACCAATCTTTTAACTAAGTAAAAAATTATAACAGAATAAAGAAGATAAATAGACTTAAGGAAAGATGCTCAACATTATTAGTCATGAGGAAATGCAAGTTAAAACCACAATTAGGTACCACTATACACCTCTTCTCAATGTTGACAAGGATGTGGAGAAACTGAAACTCTCATAACTCTCATACATTTTGCCAGTAGAAATGTAAAACAGTACAACCACTTTGGAAAACAGCTTCATAGTTTCTCAAAAAGTTAAACATATACCCACCAGATGACTCAGGCTGTTCACTCCTAGATATTTATCCAAGAGAAATAAAAGCATATGCCCTTTCTGATGAGTTTAGTCATTCTGACATTTGTTCTTCTGATCACTATTCAGTTTGACTCATACCTGTTTACCTTTAGTTGTATCAAGCTGTTGTATATTTTATAATACGAGGCTGAACATTTTTTTCACATTGCAATAAAATCCCCCCCAAAATTTATCACATGGTTAACTCCTACTCACTAGTTATTCACCCATAGTAAAAATGGTAGATTTTGATGAATTTGTTTCAACTAATGTCTAATCTTAACCCTGAAGTTGGGTTAAGATTAGACATTAGTTGAAACAAATCTTGCTGTGATTTATGTCAAAGAGTGTTCTTCCTATGTTTTCCTCTAAGAGTTTTATAGTGCCTGGTCTTACATGTAGGTTCAAATCCATTTTGAGTTTATTTTTGGGTATGGTGTTAGGGAGTGTTCTAATTTCATTCTTTTACATGTAGCTGTCCAATTTTCCCAGCACCACTTATTGAAGAGACTGTCTTTTCTCCATGGTATATCCTTGCCTCCTTTGTCATAGATTAGTTGACCATAGATGTATGAGTTTATCTCTGCGCTTTCTATCTTGTCCCATTGATCTATATTTCTGTTTTTGTGCCAGTACCATATTGTCTTGATGACTGTAGTCTTGTAGTATAGTCAAGTCAAGGAGTCTGATTCTTCCAGCTCCATTTTTTCCCCTCAGTACTACTTTGGCTATTCAGGGTCTTTTTTGTCTCCATACAAATTTTAAGATTATTTGTTCTAATTCTGTAAAATATGCCATTGGTAAGTTGATAGGGATTGCATTGAATCTATAGATTGCTTTGGGTAATATAGTCTTTTTCACAGTATTGTTTCTTCCAATCCAAGAACATAGTATATCTCTCCATCTGTTGGTATCATCTTTAACTTCTTTCATCAGTGTCTTATAGCTTTCTACATACAGGTCTTTTGTCTCCCTAGGTAGGTTTACTCCTGGGTATTTTATTCTTTTTGTTGCAATGGTAAATGAGAGTATTTCCTTAATATCTCTTTCATATTTTTCATCATTAATGTACAGGAATGCAAGAGATCTCTGTGCATTAATTTTGTATCCTGTAACTTTACCAAATTCATTGATTAGCTCTAGTAGTTTTCTGGTGGTATCTTTAGGATTCTCTATGTATAGTATCATGTCATCTGAAAAGAGTGATAGTTTTACTTCTTCTTTGCCAATTTGTATTCCTTTTATTTCTTTTTCTTCTCTGATTGCCATGGCTAGGACTTCCAAAACTATGTTTATAACACTGGCGAAAGTGGACATCCTTGTCTTGTTCCTGATCTTAGAGGAAATGCTTTCAGTTTTTCACCATTGAGAATGATGTTTGCTGTGGGTTTGTCGCATATGGCCTTTTTTATGTTGAAGTAGGTTCCCTCTATGCCCACTTACTGGAGAGTTTTTTTTATCGTAAATGGGTGTTGAATTTTGTCAAAACATTTTCTGCATTGATTGAGATGATCATATAGTTTTTATTCTTCAAGTTGTTAATATGGTGTATCACATTGATTGATTTGCGTATGTTGAAGAATCCTTGCATCCCTGGGATAAAACCAACTTGATCATGGTGTATGATCCTTTTAATGTGTTGTTGGATTCTGTTTGCTAGTATTTTGCTGAGGATTTTTGCATCTATATTCATCAGTGATATTGGTCTGTAATTTTCTTTTTTTGCAGTATCTTTGTCTTGTTTTGGTATCAGGGTGATGGTGGCCTCATAGAAAGAGTTTGAGAGTTTTCCTCCCTTGTAATTTTTTGGATGAGTTTGAGAAGGATGGGTGTTAGCTCTTCTCTAAATGTTTGATAGAATTCATCTGTGAAGCCATCTGGTCCTGGACTTTTGTTTGTTGGAGGATTTTTAATCAGTTTCAATTTCATTACTTGTGATTGGTCTGTTCATATTTTCTATTTCTTCCTGGTTCAGTCTTGGAATGTTATACCTTTCTAAGAATTTGGCCATTACTTCCAGGTTGTCCATTTTATTGGCATAGAGTTGCTTGTAGTATTCTCTTAGGATGCTTTGTATTTCTGCCGTGTCTGTTGTAACTCCTCCTTTTTCATTTCTAATTTTATTAACTTGAGTCCTCTCCCTCTTTTTTTTAATGAGTCTGGCTAATTGTTTATCAATTTTGTTTATCTTCTCAAAGAACCAGCTTTTAGTTTTACTGATCTTTGCTATTGTTTTCTTTCTATTTCATTTATTTCTGCTTTCTTTCTTTCTACTTCATTTATTTCTGCTCTGATCTTTATGATTTAATTTCTTCTGCTCACTTTGGGTTTAGTTTGTTCTTCTTTCTCTAGTTCCTTTAGATGTAAGGTTAGATTGTTTATTTGAGATTTTTCTTGTTATTGAGGTAGGATTGTATAGCTATAAACTTCCCTCTTAGAACTGCATTTGCTGCATCCCATGGGTTTTGTATCATCATTTTTATTGTCATTTGTCTCTAGGTATTTTTTGATTTCCTCTTTGATTTCTTCAGTGATCTCTTGGTTATTTAGTAACGTAATGCTTAGCCTCCATGTGTTTGTGTTTTTTACGTTTTTTCCCCTGTAATTGATTTCTAATCTCATAGTGTTGTGGTCAGAAAAGATGCTTGATATGATTTCAATTTTCTTAAATTCACTGAGGCTTGATTTTTGACCCAAGATGTGGTCTATCCTGGAAAATATTCTGTGTGCACTTGAGAAGAAAGTGTAATCTGCTGTTTTTGGATGGAGTATCCTAAAAATATCAATTAAATCTATCTGGTCTATTATGTCATTTAAAACTTGTGTTTCCTTATTAATTTTCTGTTTGGATGATATGTCCATTGGTGTAAGTGAGGTGTTAAAGTCCCCCACTATTGTTGTGTTACTGTCAACTTGCTCTTTTTGGAGCTGTTAGCAGTTGCCTTATGTATTGAGGTTCTCCTGTGTTGGGAGCATATATATTTTTAATTGTTATATCTTCTTCTTGGATTGATCCCTTGATCTTTACATAGTGTCCTTCCTTGTCTCTTTGACATTCTTTACTTTAAAGTCTATTTTATCTGATATGAGTAGTGCTACTCCAGCTTCTTTTTGATTTCCATTTGCATGGAATATCTTTTTCCATCCCCTCATTTTCAGTCTGTATGTGTCCCTAGGTCTCAAGTGGGTCTCTTGCAGACAGCATATATATGGGTCTTGTTTTTGTATGCATTCAGCAAGCCTGTGTCTTTTGGTTGGAGCATTTAATCCATTCACATTTAAGGTAATTATCAATATGTATGTTTCTATTACCATTTTCTTAATTGTTCTGGGTTTGTTTTTGTAGGTCCTTTTCTTTTCTTGTGTTTCTCACTTAGAGAAGTGCCTTTAACATTTTTTGTAGAGCTCGTTTGGTGGTGCTGAATTCTCTTAGCTTTTGCTTGTCTGTAAAGCTTTTGATTTCTCCATCGAATCTGAATGAGATCCTTGCCGGGTAGAGTAATCTTGGTTGTAGGTTCTTCCCTTTCATCTCTTTAAGTATATCATGCCACTCCCTTCTGGCTTGTAGAGTTTCTTCTGAGAAATCAGCTGTTAACCTTATAGGAGTTCCCTTGTATGTTATTTGTCATTTTCCCTTGCTGCTTTCAATAATTTTTCTTTGTCTTTAATTTTGCCTGTTTGATTACTATGTGTCTTGGCGTGTTTCTCCTTGGGTTTATCCTGTACGGGACTCGCTGCCCTTCCTGGACTTGGGTGTCTATTTCCTTTCCCATATTAGGGAAGTGTTCGATTATAATCTCTTCAAATATTTTCTCGTGTCCTTTCTCTCTCTCTTCTCCTTCTGGGACCCCTATAATGTGAATGTTGTTGCATTTAATGTTTTCCCAGATGTCTCTTAGGCTGTCCTCATTTCTTTTCATTCTTTTTTCTTTATTCTGTTCTGCAGCAGTGAATTCCACCATTCTGTCTTCCAGGTCACTTATCCGTTCTTCTGCCTCAGTTATTCTGCTATTGATTCCTTCTAGTGTAGTTTTCATGTCAGTTATTGTATTGTTCATCTCTGTTTGTTTGTTCTTTAATTCTTCTAGGTCTTTGTTAAACATTTCTTGCATCTTCTTGATCTTTGCCTCCATTCTTTTTCCGAGGTCCTGGATCATCTTCACTATCATTATTCTGAATTATTTTTCTGGTAGGTTGCCTGTCTCCACTTCATTTAGTTGTTTTTCTGAGGTTTTATCTTGTTCCTTCATCTTGTACATAGCCCTCTGCCTTTTCTTCTTTTCTATCTTTCTGTGAATGTGGTTTTTGTTCCACAGGCTTCAGGATTATAGTTCTTCTTGCTTCTGCTGTCTTCCCTCTGGTGGACAAGGCTATCTAAGAGGCTTGTGCAAGTATCCTGATGGGAGGGACTGGTGGTGGGTAGAGCTGACTGTTGCTCTGGTGGGCAGAGTTCAGTAAAACTTTAATATGTTTGGCTGATGATGGGTGGGGCTGGGTACCCTCCCTGTTGGTTGTTTGGCCTGAGGCAACCCAACACTGGAGCCTACCTGGGGTCTTTTTTGGGGCTAATGGCAGACTCTGGGAGGGCTCACTCCAAGAAGAACTTCCCAGAACTTCTGCTGCCAGTGTCCTTGTCCCCACAGTGAGCCACAGCCGCCTCTGCCTCTGCAGGAGACCCTCCAACAGTAGCAGATATATCTGATTCAGTCTCCTCTGTGGTCACTGCTCCTTCCCCTGGGTCCCAATGCACACACTACTTTGTGTGTGCCCTCCAAGAATGTAGTCTCTGTTTCCCCCACTCCTGCCAAAGTCCTACAATCAAATCCCACTAGCCTTCAAAGTCTGATTCTCTAGGAATTCCTCCTCCTGTTATCAGCCCCCCGGGTTGGGAAGCCTGATGTGGGGCTCAGAACCTTCACTCCAGTTGGTGGACTTCTGTGGTATAAGTGTGCTCCAGTTTGTGACTCACCCACCCAGCACTTATGAGATTTGATTTTATTGTTATAGCAACCCACCTACCATCTCATTGCAGCTTCTCCATTGTCTTTGCCTGTGGCTTATCTTTTTTGGTGAGTTCCAGTGTCTTCCTGTCAATGATTGTTCAGCAGTTAGTTGTGATTCCGTTGTTCTCAAAAGAGGGAGTGAGAGCATGTCCTCCTACTCTGCCATCTTGAGCCCATCTCCCATGACTCTTTTTGAATTATGGTTTTCTCAAGGTATATGCCCAGTAGTGGGATTGCTGGGTCATATGGTAGTTCTATTTTTAGTTTTTTAAGGAACCTCTATAGTGTTCTCCATAGGGGCTGTATTAATTTACATTCCCACCAAAAATGCAAGAGGGTTCTTTATTCTCCACACCCTCTCCAGCATTTATTGTTTGTTGATTTTTTGATGATAGCCATTCTGACCAGTGGTTTTTTTTAAACTTCTTTATTGGAGTATAATTGCTTTACAACGATGTGTTAGTTTCTACTTTATAGCAAAGTGAATCAGCTATACATATACATATATCCCCATATCTCCTCCTTCTTACATCTCCCTCTCACCCTCCCTATCCCACCCCTCTAGGTGGTCACAAAGCACTGAGCTGATCTCCCTGTGCTATGCGGCTGCTTCCCACTAGCTATCTATTTAACATTTGGTTGTATATATTAATCCATGCCACTCTCTCACTTGCTCCCAACTTACCCTTCCCCCTCCCGATGTCCTCAAGTCCATTCTCTACATCTGCGTCATTTTTCCTGTCCTGCCCCTATGTTCTTCATAACCATTGTTTTTCCTTTTAGATTCCATATATATATGTGTTAGCATACAGTATTTGTTTTTCTCTTTCTTACTTACTTCTTTCTGTATGATAGACTCTAGGTCCATCCACCTCACTACAAATAACTCAGTTTCATTTCTTTTTATGGTGGAGTAATATTCCTTTGTGCCACATCTTCTTTATCCATTCATCTGTCGATGGACACTTAGGTTGCTTCCATGTCCTGGCTATTGTAAATAGAGCTGCAGTGAACATTGTGGTACATGACTCTGTTTGAATTATGGTTTTCTCAGGGTATATGCCCAGTAGTGGGACTGCTGGGTCATATGGTAGTTTTATTTTTAGTTTTTTAAGGAACCTCCATACTGTTCTTCATAGTGGCTGTATCAATTTACTTTCCCACCAACAGTGCAAGAGGGTTCCCTTTTCTCCACACCTTCTCCAGCATTTATTGCTTCTAGATTTTTTTTATCATGGCCATTCTGACTGGTGTGAAATGATACCTCATTGTAGTTTTGATTTGCATTTCTCTAACGATTAGTGAGGTTGAGCATTCTTTCGTGTGTTTGTTGGCTGTCTGTATATCTTCTTTGGAGAAATGTCTACTTAGGTCTTCTGCCAATTTTGGATTGTGTTGTTTGTTTTTTTATATTCAGCTGCATGACCTGCTTATATATTTTGGAGATTAATCCTTTGTCATTTGCTTAATTTGCAAATATTTTCTCCCATTCTGAAGGTTGACTTTTTATCTTGTTTATGGTTTCCTTTGCTGTGCAAAAGATTTTAAGTTTCATTAGGTCCCATTTGTTTATTTTTGTTCTTATTTTCATTTCTCTAGGAGGTGGACCAAAAAGGATCTTGCTGTGATGTATGTCATAGAGTGTTATGCCTATGTTTTTCTCTAAGATTTTTATAGTGTCTGACCTTACATTTAGGTCTTTAATCCATTTTGAGTTTCTTTTTGTGTATGGTGTTAGGAAGCATTTTAATCTCATTCTTTTACATGTAGCTGTCCAGTTTTCCCAGCACCAATTATTGAAGAGGCTGTCTTTTCTCCAATGTATATTATTGCCTCCTATACCAAAGATAAGGTGACCATATATGCGTGGGTTTTGTCTCTGGGGTTTCTATCCTGTTCCATTGATCTATTTTTCTGTTTTTGTGCCAGTACCATACTCTCTTGATTACCGTAGCTTTCTAGTATAGTCTGAAGTTAGGGAGCCTGATTCCTCCAGCACCATTTTTCTTTCTCAAGATTGCTTTGGCTATTTGGGGTCTTTAGTGTTTCCATAGAAATTGTGAAATTTTTTGTTCTAGTTCTCTAAAAATGCCACTGGTTGTTTGATCGGGATTGCATTGAATCTTTAGATTGCTTTGGGTAGCAAAGTCATTTTCACAATATTGATTCTTCCAATCCAAGAACATGGTATATCTCTACATTTGTTTATATTATCTTTAATTCCTTTCATCAGTTTCTTATAATTTTCTGCACACAGGTTTTTGTCTCCTTAGGTAGGTATTTTCCTAGGTATATTATTCTTTTTGTTGCAGTGGTAAATGGGAGTATTTCCTTAATTTCTCTTTCAAATTTTTCATCATTAGTGTATAGGAATGCAAGAGATTTCTGTGCATTAATTTTGTATACTGTTACTTTACCAGATTCATTGATTTGCTCTAGTAGTTTTCTGGTAGCATCTTTAGGATTCTGTATGTATAGTATCATGTCATCTGCAAGCAGTGACAGCTTTACTTCTTCTTTTTGGATTTGATTCCTTTTATTTATTTTTCTTCTCTGATTGCTGTGGCTAAAACTTCCAAAACTCTATTGCATAATAGTGGTGAGAGTGGGCAACCTTGTCTTCTTCCTGATTTTAGAGGAACTGGTTTCAGTTGTTCAACACTGAGAATGATGTTTGCTGTGGGTTTGTCATTTATGGCCTTTATTATGTTGAGGTAAGTTCTCTCTATTCCTTTTTCTGGAGAGTTTTTATCATAAATAGGTGTTGAATTTTGTCAAAATCATTTTCTGTGTCTGTTGAGATTATCATATGGTTTTTTTCCTTCAGTTTGTTAATATGGTGTATCACATTCATTGATTTGCCTATATTGAAGAATCTTTGCATTCCTGGGATAAACCCCTCTTGATCATGGTGTATGATCCTTTTAATTAGAAGACTCAAATCAACAGAATTAGAAATGAAAAAGGAGAAGTAACAACTGACACTGCAGAAATGCAAAGAATCATGAGGGATTTCTACAAGCAACAATATGCCAATAAAATGGACAACCTGAAGAAATTGACAAATTCTTAGAAAAGCATAACCTTCCAAGACCAAACCAGGAAGAAATAGAAAGTATAAACAGACCAATCACAAGTACTGAAATTGAAACTGTGATTAAAAGTCTTCCAACAAACAACATCCCAGGACCAGATGGCTTCACAGGTGAATTCTATCAAACATTTCGAGAAGAGCTAACACCTATCTTTCTCAAATTCTTCCAAAATATAGCAGAGGTACGAACACTCCCAAACTCATTGTACGAGGCCACCATCACCCTGATACCAAAACCAGAAAAGTATGTCACAAAAAAAGGAAACTACAGACCAATATCACTGATGAACATTGATGCAAAACTCCTCAACAAATACTAGCAAACAGAATCGAACAGCACATTAAAATGTATTTTGAATGACACCAAATGAACTGATTTTATCATTAAAAGAAACATTTAGTTTCACTTAATATTGTCTCATTTTGTCACTTATGGTTTTATCTTCCCAGAACATTTCTATCCCTTGCAATTATTGTATCACATTATAAGATTCTATTTACTAAATTGATTCCTGACTCTAAAATAGAATGTTGCTATAGTGTCCAGACATTCAATATTTTTGACAGATGTGCTATGTCTATGTAGTGGAATAATATTTCTTGGAGTATTTTTTGGAATGCCTAGATAATGTTTTTTTAAAATACTTCAGGGGGGTTTCCCTGGTGGCACAGTGGTTGAGAATCTGCCTGTCAATGCAGGGGACATGGATTCGAGCCCTAGTCTTGGAAGATCCCACATGCCACAGAGCGACTAGGCCCGTGAGCCACAACTGCTGAGCCTGCACGTTTGGAGCCTTTGGGCTTCCCTGGTGGCGCGGTGGTTGAGAATCTGCCTGCTAATGCAGGGGACACGGGTTCAAACCCTTGTCTGGGAAGATCTCACATGCCGCAGAGCGACTAGGCCTGTGAGCCACAACTGCTCAGCCTGCGCGTCTGGAGCCTGTGCTCCGCTACAAGAGAGGCCGCAATAGTGAGAGGCCTGCGCACTGTGATGAAGAGTGACCCCCCCCGCTTGCCACAACTAGAGAAAGCCCTCGCACAGAAATGAAGACCCAACACAGCCAAAAATTAATTAATTAATTAATTAATTTAAAAAAAGCCAAGCATTTGAAGCCCTTTTAAAAAAATAAATAAAATAAAATACCCCAGTGATTTGAAGAAGGCAACAATTACCTAATGGATGCTTAGAACCATATGTGGTTAAAAATAAATCCTCCATTATTAATAGTAATGTTAATGTTACAAAAATTAAATTATAACTACCAAAAGCCAATATTTTCTAAAAATTGAAATTCTAAGAAATATTTTTTTTATTTTAAGGTTGCATTTTTGGTTGATATGTAAATAGGTCAATATAATTTGTTCAAAATCAATGAGTATAATATATTCATAATTTCATAAGTAATTAGATGTTCATTCAAGAATATACAAGTCATCAAGTTAAAGTGTAAGATAAATATATTTTTAAAACTTATTTCTACATATAATCAAGGATTACATTCAATCTCTCATTCTTTTCTTGTTAAGAAGTTGTAGTAGAGTGATTAATTTCACTTTATTTTATTTACTTTTGCTTGATTGTATTGTATTTCAAACTTGCTACGAATTCTTATGGCAGTACACACAGTGTTCCCTCTCCACTTTCTATACCAGAATGATACAGAACTGTCATCTTCTGTGTAGTTTTCTGAGAAATTAGGTAACTGGCACCAGGCTTGAACACTTTCAAATTACTGGAAGTCCTCAAGAGTTCAATTCCACACCTGCAATCCAATTCAGAAGTCCAGGGTGTCAGCCACTTGTGTCAGCCACTAAGGTACTGATAGAATTAGGGACATCCTGTCAACAAATCACTGTTGCTGACATCTCCACTTCATAGTTCCTAATCCTTATTTTCCATAGTATTCTGATCTTTATGCTATCTGAAACTGGTAAGCTGACTGTGGATACTGGAAATATATTACAGGAGCTAGACTGAAATCAGAAGGGCAGTGTCCAATCTTGGCTCCAACACTTATTTATTAATTATGTGATCTTGGACAAGTTTCTTAACTTTCTTAAATTCTCTTAGCCTTATTTACCTGTAAGATCAGAATATCAATACCAGTATCACAGGGTTATTGGAAAGCTTAAAAGAACAAAAACTTCTATAAAGCAATTAGGACAATGAATAGCATCATTCTTTAAAATGTATACTTCAAAACATTATGAACTCTATTATTTTTAAGAGTTTTTCTGAGTAAGCACACGATTTTTTTTGGGGGGGGGGAAACACATTATGAGAACTTTCTTTTGCTAAAGTAATTGATCTGTGATTCTGTATGAGCAATATTGTCCATTCAGTAAACATCTGCTGAGTGCCTACTCCATGCCAGGCAACACACTATGGGAATCTGCTGAGATGTGTTTCAATAGTAAAACATGAAATTACCCTTAAATTCAAATGATACCTAAAAGTACAAGCAGACCAAAAGTAGTGTGTGAGAAGGTACTGTTTCCTTGCTCTTTCAAGAGGAGAATGGGAGGTTGTTTCTTTCTCATTTGAGAAGACATCTACAGAGATGCATGCTCTCAGAGGTGGCACTCATGGTCCCACCTCTAAAGGAAACTGCATGGAATTCGACAACAGGTCAGAGGTTTACAAGCTTGGGAATCCAACATGGAATCTAGATGGCCAGTTTGAGTGGTGAAGTGGAAATGATGAAGAATCATGAAACAAGATACAATGTTATGTGAAAAAGACCATAGCATGGAAGTATCTCTGCTTTGGTTATAACAATATTTAGGTATGGACAAACTAGAAAAATGAGAACTGTTGATATGTCAGAATGAGGACAATGTGAGTAAATTTTTCTCCTATTTGATATCCTTTACTGTTGTAATAATGTTGCCTAGGCAATAAAGTCAAGTTAAGAGAAACCAAAAATAAAGACTAAAAAGTTTTTAAAAATGTAAAACTACCATGGGCAAGTAAAAATTTTCAAATTGAAATGAAGCACTATTTATTTAAAGCATTGTCTTGAAATACCATCCAAAGCAATCCTTAACATATGGAAACTCAACCTGTAGATAAAAACAGCATTAATTAATTAAACAGAATCTATCCTTTACTACTCACCTCTCCTCCTCCCCATTGTAGAACTTTTTCTCTCTACAGCGAGATCCCAGGTGTCCAAGTTTCTGCCCCTTCTTTCTCCTCTTCCTGAGGCCGTCCTTTGCCACCAGAGTTCCGTATCACTTCTGAAACCCACATCTCCCAAGGGATTAGGACTTAGAAAAACCATCGATGCAAAGTTAGGTCTAATGAAATAGAGTTAGACATCTGTGCACTAGCTTGGGACTACCTCTCATTTGTAACTTTATTTTATGAAAAATTGTACTTAGCAGGTAAATTTTCCTATAAACTTTTAAGTTTCAAATGAAATTTAAGAACAAAATCTATTCTTACCTTTGTCCTGAAAGACAGAGATTTTGCAAGTTTGGTTCCAGACAAACTCAGTAAAGCAAGTCACACAAAATTTTTGATTTCCCTGTGCATATAAAAGTTATGTTTACACTATAGTGTAACATAAGTATGCAATAGGATTATGTTTAAAATAACCATGTACATACCTTAATTTAAAACTACTTTATTGTTAAAAAATGCTAACCACCTCCTGAGCCCTCTGAAAGTCATAATCTTTTTGCTGGTGGAGAGTCTTACTTGGATATTGATGGCTGCTGACTGATCATGGTGGTTGTTGCTAAAGGTAGGGGCGACTGGGGCAATTTCTTAAAATAATATCACAACAAAGTTTGTCACATTGATTGATTCTTCTTTCCATGAATGATTTCTCTGTAGCATGCAATGTTGTTTGATTGTATTTACCCACAGAAGAACTTCTTTCAAAATTGGAGTAAATCTTCTCAAACCCTGCCGCTGCTTTATCAACTAAGTCTGTGTAATATTCTAAATCCTTTGTTGTCATTTCAACAGTTTTCACACTGTCTTCACCAGGAGTAGATTCCATGTCAAAAAATCACTTTCTTTGCTCATCTGTAAGAGCAGCTCGTCATCCATTCAAGTTTTATCATGAGACTGCAGCAATTCAGCCACATCTTTAAGCTCCACTTTGAATTCTAGTTCTCTTGCTGTTTCCACCATCTCCTTAATTACTTCCTCCACTGAAGTCTTGACCCACTCAAAGTCATCTTGGAGGGTTGAAATCACTTCTTCCAAATTCCTGTTAATGTTGATATTTTAATCTCTTCCCATGCATCACAAATCTTCTTAGTGGCACCTAGAATGTTGAAGCCTTTCTAGAAGGTTTTCAATTGACTTTGCTCACATCCATCAGAAGAATCATTATCTCTGATAGTTATAACATTACAAAATATATTTCTTGAATAAAAGACTTGAAAGTCAAAATTACTCCTTGCTTCATGGATGTAGTATTAGCAGACATGAAAACAACATAAATCTTGTTGTATACCTCCACCAGAGCTCTTGGGTGACCAGGTGCATTGTCAGTGAGCAGATTTATTTTGAAATAAATCTTTTTTCCTGAGCAGTAAGTCTCAATAGTGTGCTTAAAATATTCAGTAAATCATGTTGTAAACCTATGTGTTGTCATCCAGGTTTTGTAGTTCCATTTATAGAGCACAGGTAGAGTAGATTTAGCATAATTGTTAAGGACCCTAGGATTTTTAAAAAGAAAAATGATCATTGGCTTCAACTTCAAGTCACCAGCTGCATGAGCCTCTGACAAGAGAGTCAGCCTGTCCTTTGAAGCTTTGAACCCAGTCATTGACTTCTCCTCTCTAGCTATGAAAGTCCTAGATGGCATCTTCTTTCAATATAAGGCTGTTTCATCTACATTGAAAATTTGTGGCTTGGTATAGCCACCTACATTAATGATCTTAGCTAGATCTTCTGGATAACTTGCTGCAGCTTCTACATCAGCTGCTTCACCTTGCACTTTTATGTTATGGAGATGGATTCTTTCCTTAAACCTCATGAATCAACCTCTTCTGGGTTCAAACTTTTCTTCTGATGCTTCCTCACCTCTCTCATCCTTCATAGAATTGAAGAGAGCTAGGGTCTTGCTCTGGATTAGGCTTTGGCTTAAGGGAATATTGTGGTTGGTTTGATCTTCTATCCAGACCATTAAAACTTCCTTCATATCAGCAATATGGCTATTTCACTTTCTTATCATTCATGAGTTCACTGGAGTAGCATTTTTCATTTCCTTCAATAACTTTTTCTTTGCATTCACAACTTGATTAACTGGTGAAAGAGGCCTAGCTAACAGTGTATCTCAGTTTTTGAAATGCCTTCTTTACTAAGCTTAATAATTTCTAGCTTTTGATTTAAAGTAAGAGACATGTGAATCTTCCTTTCACTCAAACACTTAGAGACCATAGAAGAGTTATTAATTGGAATAATTTCAATGTTTCTGTGTTTCAGGGAATAGGAAGGTCCAAGGAGAGGGAGAGAGGTGGAGAAATGGCCAGTCAGTGGAGCAATCAGAACACACACATTTATCAATTAAGTTCAACATCTTATATGGGTGTGGTTCACGGCACCCCAAAACAATGACAGTGGTAACATCACTGATCATCATCATTGATCACAGATGACCATGACAAATATAATAAAATGAAAAAGTTTGAAATATTGCAGGAATTAACAAAATATGACACAGTGTGTCATATATGAAGTGAATAAATGCTGCTGGACGTGGGGTTGCCATAAACCTTCAATTTGTGAAAAACACAGTATCTGTGAAGCCTGATAAAGTGAAGCACAATAAAACAAGGTATGCCTGTACTATATAACACTTGTATTCAGACATTTCACATAAAAGTCATATAATTACAGGCAACTGATCAATAAGTAAATCAGCCTCTATTAGTACTCATGAAATCCTGAATATTAGCACTTTTAAATTGAGTTGTTCTCTTTCTAAACTTAAGGAAGATTTAGCATCGTAAGCCATCACATAGAGACCAACATCTGTACTTCTGAGAGGTATGGTAAATGACAGGATCCACACATTTCCACCAGAATGCTGAGTTCTAGCGGAACAGGATGACACTCTCTGTTCTCATATAAATACAAGAATGATAGCTTTGTTTTATGTCTTTTGAGTTATAGGGAAGGAAGGGAGGACTATATGGCGAAATGACTTAATCTAGATTGTCAGCAAAGTCATAGTGTTGCAAGGTCCTTTATATGATGTTTCACTGGACTGAAACATTTTGGAAACTAATTCATCTGTGCTCCATTTTTTGTTTTATAACCTAGGTACTTAAAAAAAGAAGTTAGTATATAATGTGGCAATAGCTACCTTTTACCTGCTAAAAACAATGTCTTGGGAAAAATGCAAAAGAAAAAATTCAACTGGAGCTTTTATTAATGATATTTCTCCAGAAATTCAGATACCAATCCATTCTGGAAACTCCTCCAACCTAAGTTTCACTAGTATTTTTATTTCTAGAACATTATTATGTATTTCCTCATGCAAGGTTATATAATTGCTCCCGAAGTGTTCTCTATCTGTGTATTTCATCTGTCAAATTATATTGTTGTTTCCTCTCAGGGAGTGAACATGGCTTTTCTTTTGCACGCCTCCTTTGAAATCGTTCTTAAGTGGTTTAACTACAAAGTAATGGATAGAAAAAATGGTCATATAGTTTACACAGTTTTACTACCACAAATAAAATATTTATTTCCAAAGAAACCAAATTGCATTAATTTAGATAGCTGTCTCTGATGAAATGAGTGGCTATTTTACTTATTAATAATATGTGTGCCACAACATCTGCTCTGTGCTACCCTCCATGTGTTGCATGCACAGGCTGGACCCAGGCATGGTGAGCTGCCCAGATTCCCTCTCCAGGACTGAGGCCCTCAGTGTTGTCTGCTGATGGTACAAACATGAAGCCCTCTCTAGAAGTTTTCCTAGACCATGAGGAACTGCCTGGCTGAAGGCCAGGAGCAGCCTTTACCTTCCTCCTCAAATAATGACAGCTGTGAAGAGCCATACCTGCTCCCATGAGCCCAGTGGAGCCAGCTAAGACCTCTTTTGAATCTGCATCACAGCTCAACCCTCCCTCTGCCCACGCCTGGCTCCCTCATGCCCTTACAGGAGTAATCCCAAGGCATTACTCAACAACCCCTGCACACAAACCTCGTCTCATGTCTGCTGCCTGAGAACTCACCCTGGGACCTTCCTCCCTCAGGAAGGAAAAGAAAGTGATCTGAGAGAAAGTATAATATGGGAAAGAAAAATAATTTGTTCACAGGCACACTTTGCTTCCAAAATACCTGCATCTGGTATTCTGTGTTTCCTTAAGTGAAAAAGAGCAGCAGCTAGGAGGTTTTAATCCTTTTATTTCTCCTGTTGGTGGCTCAGTCCAGGCACTCCCTTGTCAGGAATTTAAACTATGTGAATCCATTAAACAGGACTTTAGAAGCTCCTTACCCATGATGTATGTGCCAAAACAAATGTACTGCTAACCATCAAGCAGAGCTAATGGATATCTAATGGGACATTTAAAGCACTATTATATGATGAAATAGAAAAATCTATAGTAAAAGAAATCGGTAATACTTCCCTTTGTCCTATGTGCAGCATAACTCAGAGTTTGGTATGAAAATACAGTTATATCCATTTATTTTTCCAGTTAATTTCTCAAACTCCAAATTGTCCTTATTAGCAGGAAGCCCAATGTCTCAATTCTGAGGCTGGAAAGGAATTCAAAGAGAAGTTAAACTCTGATGTTTTATTCCTTAACAAAAATTTGAAACAAATAGGATAAGATAGTAATATGTGTTAATTCTGAGCAGATGTATATGTATATTTGTATTACTTTCAGTACTTTTCCATATTTATGAAAATTTTCACAGAAGATAGATGAATAACCTTACAGTCAGTAGAATAAATAAAATCTTGATTCACTAGGTACCCAACAGCATATGGAAGAGACAGTTTGATTTATCTTAAATTCATTTATTTGAGAATCAGTTCAAACCCCACCCCCCCAAGCAGCGGTTGCCTAGCTCTGGGCACTGCCAACGTGTCACTACAGTAAGTCCCCTACATACAAATGAGTTCCGTTCTGAGAGCGTGTTCATTAAGTCCCATTTGTTTGTTAAGTCCACAAAGTTAGCCTAGGTACCCAAATAACATAATCAGCTATATAGTACTGCACTGTAATAGGTTTATAATACTTTTTGCACAAATAATACATAAAAAAACAAAGAAACACAAAAAATAAAACATTTTTAATCTTACAGGACAGTACCTTGAAAAGTAGAGTAGTACCAGCTACATCACACCTGCTTTTACGCTTGCTTCTGGACATCCTGGGCTTGAAATAAAAGTACTGTACTACTGTACTCTATACAGTACTGTACAGTAAAGTACACAAAAGCACAATCACTTGTAGAGGATGCACACACGTGACAATGTGCGCCAGACACATGAACTAACTTATGTGACTGGACATGCAAATGTACGTTCACATCTTTGAACGTTCACAACTTGAAGGTTCGTATGTAGGGGATTTACTGTACTGTGTCCCAGACAGTGGCTATGTCCCCTCTCTCTGACTTGGTGGCTGAGACATATCTGTTCTCTATTTGCCAATCACCCCAGGTACCTCTTCGTATTCATCTGAACTACGACTTCACACAGGATTCACTCTTGGTCATGAGAGTCCCCCACTCAGAATTAAGTCCTAGGAGTTGTTTGCATTTACCCACTCTTTCCTTGCTTCCTCTTCATCTTGCTTTTTGGCAGTCCTCAATTTTCACATCAGGACCAATGTTTCCCTGTTTTTATCTACTCAAATCTCTCTAGAGATCCAATCAGCAAGTTTAGAAGTGTGCAAATGTCCTGATAATAAAAAAGAGATGTTAACAAGTCTTTATAAAGAGAAACCATGAAAACACGAAGGGGAACAGGTAGAGTCATGCTTTCTTTGTCCAGAACGCGGGGACCTGGCATTTAAATTTATCTGGAATATGTCCCACAACCTAAAAACTGAGACAAAAAATAAAATAAAAAAGCAACTGAAAAGTGTAGAGAACATCAAGTCCACAGATTAAGTCACATATTAAGTTTGCTTAGAGGAGCATCCTTCAGGCCTGAATTCAGAAAGTGTTTGCCTTATTTTAGATACAATTTTACTAAGCCTGGTAATCTGGGTTTCATGCTCTCTGAATATAAATTAAATTGGATGAGTCAAGAAGGACTTATAATAATAACTAGACGAAGGAGAAGAGGCTAAAGTTTTCTGAAAATCAATAATAGGAATTTCAAAATAATAATAATAATGTGGAGTCAATTAATATAGAGACTCACGGTTTTAAAAAACTGAGTAGACTTAAAGACCTCTCTGTATCGTGCCATGGTATAATAGTAATAATGTCATAAAGAAAAAATTAAGTCCTGTAAAGATAGTGATTAACAAATCAAAAAAAAAAAGAGTCTAAAGTACATATTAGAAAGCTTTCTATCCATCCAAAATGACAGAATTAAAATATTTATTTAAAGCTGTCTAGGAAACTGGGCTACAGAGCAGTTCTTCCAATTCAAATCTAAGTGTGTCATTTCTGTGCTTAGTGTTTTACTTTGGTTTCTATTTCCACAACCATGGTCTCCAAAGAGGGGTGTATGTACCTCAGGGGGGAAAAGACAATCTTTTGGAGTGAAGGAAGAAAATATTGAATTTTTTGCATTCATTACACTGTATTAAGAAAAAGAAATTCACTACACTCTGTTGATATGTAATATACAGGTGGACCCTGGTGCCCTCCTTCAGTTTCACTGATAATAAATGGTCACATAAAGAATTCAGAAGCAAGAGTTGGGTGCCCCAGTGCAGTTTATGATGACACCCTCACTCTTTCATTTACTTTCAAAGTATTGCAATGTACTGCAGTTTATATGAATCAGCAAGTGAATGTATCATTTATATTATTTAGTTTTGACTAAATCTCAGAAAATGAGCGAGTTGCTTAAGAACACTCCCCCAAAGAAACCATTGATTGAAGACAATAATATAAGCAAAGAGAGCAATTAAAAAATTACAGAGCTGAGACATCTTCCCTTCACACAAGCTTTCTCCCAGCCACATCGCAAGGTAAAGAGAAGGGTGACCTAATAAGAGTTGAGAAGATGGTTGGCAAAAAAGTTCAAAATTATCAAGAAGATTATTAAATATACTGATTAACATCTACCATTATTATAGATGAACCTCAAAGTATGTTTCATACCTAAAGATATCAGCTAATGATAATATAAATCTATCCCAATTAGCAAAACCCTTCAAACTCCATTTTATTTCATCTTTAGCACATCCTCTTGAAAATTCTATTTTTATTTGTGTTTAGTAATGTGCCTCATTCACTGAACGGCTATTTATTGAGCCCTCTTGTGCCAGGTACTGTTATGGACACTTGAAAGATATCAATAAGTAAGAGAGATGTTTTTTAAAACTGCCCTTATGGAGGTCACAGACAATTAAATAAATAAATAGACATACAGATATTGAATGAGTGCTTTTTTTTTAACAAATTGTATGTGTAAAAACTAAAAAGTTTGTATAACACTGGTATCCAAAAAAATGTCTTACATGGCATGCAAGAACCTTCCTACATGTGTGACTTTAATTCTTGCCATGTGTAGTATCAAACTTCACTCCCCTGTAATTGTGACATATTTACATTTCTTCAAATATTTCATTATACTACTCCTCTCCTCAGTGTTTTATTGTCTCTCTTCACTCTGACCAAAGTAATTTGTCTACCCTTTATTTCCTGGCCATCTTGTTTCTCATGTCTCCTTTATATCCTTCAAACTAAGCTCACTCCCCCTTCTCTATGGAACCTCATGTGGTTGTTCTCCAGAATGAATCAGTCCTTTCTTATGCCCTCCATTACTGTACCTTGTGTCGAAGTCCATTATTGCAATTTTCACATTGTTCTGACCCAATTTTTGACATACTCATGATATTTCCTCAAAGGAGAGATTACATCTTATCCTTTGTTCTATCTCCAGGCCTAGTACCATATCTAGCTAGCACACAGTAAGCCCTATAAAATATTTTAAGAGAACTGTAAACTAATCTCAAAATAGTTTTCAGATAACTAAAGTTTCACTTTTTCATTTCATCAAAAAAAATTAATTAAGGGACAAGCTTTGCTGGTTTTCCAAGAGAATATGTGTCTGGTCAACATGAAGTTAATAACAGTTATTTGTATCATATGCTGTCTTGATTTTACAATGTCTAAAAGCATTATCCTGATTCCTGTTTGGCAATGTTTGTTCCACAAACAAAATTGTTGTAAATCTGTAAGGTAGACTAATCTGCTAACATTGTTTGAACAAAATTGCTAGAAGTTGCCTGTAATTTTTTTCACTTCCAGGAAGCAAATTGAATTAGAGAGACAGTGTGATCCCAGGAGTATCTCACTTCCTTATTAATTTTACTGAAAAGTTACTGTGAAAACTAAAGAACACACTAAAGACTAAAGAATACACATATTATAGCCATGAATACTGGTAATGTATGTAGAATTACAGGAACCCAAGTTGTGTAGTCTTCAAAACACCAAATAAATTTCAACTACCAAGGTTTTCATTTGGCATTTTCATTAGCTGTTTCTTGCCTCTGGCTAAATTGTCCATTTTATGGCCTTTGTTCTTACATGCCATCTTGTACTACATGCAAAATGGATTTCAAAAGACTCCAGTGATCTATGTTCCAAGGAAGAAAACACTGTGGGTGAGCCATTAAAGAATTTAGGGATGAACTTTACCTGGTAATTTTAGCCACTTAATGCCACATCCACAAATGAGAGAAAGAGAGAGAGAGAGAATATTAAAGAGGTTCAGCTGCAACTATGATTGCAATAAAAAATATGCAGAAAGCAACAGGAAATGCCTAACAGAAAATATGCAAAGGCACAACTTCTTTTGTTTTCATTATTTTGACAATAAATCTTAATATTTTCCAGAAATTTGGATGGATATGATAAGAAACTATGTTTATAATAATGTGATTAGGTTTGCTAAATTAAGAACAGCAAGAAGGTCATGTATCCTCTGCTATTTTGGGAAACAGTGAACAACTAAAAAGACTGATATCTATAGAAATTCTGTTGGTCCCATTAATTCTTATTATAATTGAAATAAGGGAAAGCTTACATGTTCTATAAGATCATTTTCCCTAAGCTACCTTAATCATTTTCTTACTGGTATTGACTAAGTTCCATTGCTTTCTTAAAACCCTTTTTAATGCAACATTTTTTATGTTCTATATCCACATCTAAAATATGAATCTTCTACTTTTGACTTCAGTGTTGGGTACTTTGGCTTAATCAGACATGGTATTTTAATCATTTATCATCTGGTTTATTACTATATGATAAACCTTAGCAAGAATTTTTTTTCCTGAAATTGACTTTTTATTGTGGTCCAAGTACAGAATTACCAAACTGTTCTTTGTTAAATATGTAAAAACAAAATTAAAACCAATATTATAGTTGATGATACAAATAAATCTACATGTGCTTTTGTACTGAATTATGTGGACGTAAAAGAAAAACACAAGTGGTGGCTACCATAATAACTTAAATCAGTGGCTTTTATGCATTTTTTTCCTTTGACAGA
This sequence comes from Delphinus delphis, assembly GCF_949987515.2. NCBI lineage: Eukaryota > Metazoa > Chordata > Mammalia > Artiodactyla > Delphinidae > Delphinus > Delphinus delphis. The sequence continues at coordinate 77,626,764 of NC_082696.1, read as the reverse complement.
TTTCTTTCATTATATGACATCTGATGTCAAAGGCTACTGAATAAAATAGATCAAAGTGAAGCTCCTCTGGTAGAACCCGACTTTATGGGGTCAGAGCTCTTTCTCCTGGCACCTCTCCCTTGTCCCAACCGTGTCCCCCAAGGCACTGCCACAGAAGCTCTATGCTTCTAGAAATTCCCGATGTCAAAACTGTGGTTTTAAAGTATAAGATCCTTTAGAAGAATGGAATATTACTTCTAGAAAACTAATGTGCCAGTTATTTCATACATATATTCTTATTTCACCCTTGAATCAACCCTGTAGATGGGATATTTATTCCTACATTACATCTATGGTAGCTGAAATTCAACACAATGAAGCCATTTACCTGGGCATTTATGCTGCCCATGAGTGGTAGAGTTGAGGTTTCCATTCACATCTGTCCATTCCAAAAGCTGACTTTTTTTTACTTTATCATCTGCATTTCCTTAAAAAAATAAAAGGGTGGGAGAGAGACAACAGGGCTGTGATTAGACCCTCTTATGAGAATTTGGCATTAGATATATATTAAAAAAAAAAAAGCATTTGCTCTTCTCTAGATTAAAGACACCAAATTACTAAGTTGGTAGTTGAGCAGTTCGCTCTTTTGGGGTCAAAAGAATGGTCACAGGGTAAATGGTTTCTTTTGAGCCAAAACCTATATGTGCCCAGAAGTGTGCTGGGCACTGCCCAGGGGTGTGATGGTGGAGAACAATTTTTTCACTGCTAAACTGGGAGGGAAATGTTGACCAGTGGATTCCCAAGCCTGGTTGACTTTTAAAATTATGTGGGGAAGTTTCTAAACAAAATGATACCTTCATCCCACTCAAGGATTCTGATAATTGGTGGAGGTGGTGATCTGGGCTTTGGTGTTTTTAAAAGTGATTTATCGAGTAGTCAGAACTGATGTCAATAAAGTGCTCAGGGGAGGAGCTTCAAGATGGCGGAAGAGTAAGACGTGGAGATCACCTTCCTCCCCACAAATACATCAGTAATACATCTACATGTGGAACAACTCTTACAGAACACCTACTGAAGGCTGGCAGAAGACCTCAGACCTCCCAAAAGGCAAGAAACTCCCCCACGTACCTGGGTAGGGCACAAGAAAAAAGAATAAACAGAGACAAAATAATAGGGACGGGACCTGCACCAGTGGAAGGGAGCCGTGAAGGAGGAAAGGTTTCCACACACTAGGAACCCCTTCGCGGGCGGAGACGGACGTTGGCAGAGGGGGAAAGCTTCGGAGCCACGGAAGAGCGCAGCCACAGGGGTGCGGAGGGCAAAGCGGAGAGATTCCTGCACAGAGGATCACTGCTGACCGGCACTCACCAGCCCGAGAGGCTTGTCTGCGCACCTGCCAGGGCAGGTGGGGCTGGGAGCTGAGGCTCGGGCTTCTATCAGAGGACAGGGAGAGCACTGGGGTTGGCGGCGTGAACACAGCCTGCAGGGGGTTAGTGCACCACGGCTGGCCGGGAGGGAGTCCGGGAAAAACTCTGGACCTGCAGAAGAGGCAAGAGACCATTGCTTCGGGATGCGCGAGGAGAGGGGATTAAGAGCGCCACCTAAACGAGCTCCAGAGACAGGCGCGAGCCACAGCTAACAGTGCGGACCCCAGAGATGGGCATGAGACACTAAGGCTGCTGCTGCCGCCACCAAGAAGCCTGTGTGCGAGCACAGGTCACTCTCCACACCTCCCCTCCCAGGAGCCTGTGCAGCCCGCCACTGCCAGGGTCCCGGGATCCAGGGACAACTTCCCCGGGAGAATGTGCGGTGCGCCTCAGGCTGGTGCAACATCACGCTGGCCTCTGCCACCGCAGGCTCGCCCCACATCCATACCCCTCCCTCCCCCCGGTCTGAGTGAGCCAGAGCCCCCCAGTCAGCTGTTCCTTTAACCCCGTCCTGTCTGAGCGAAGAACAGACGCCCTCAGGCAGCCTACATACAGAGACAGGCTCCAAATCCAAAGCTGAACCCCGGGAGCTGTGCGAACAAAGAAGAGAAAGGGAAATCTCTCCCAGCAGCCTCAGGAGCAGCAGACTAAATCTCCACAATCAACCTGATGTACCTGCATCTCTGGAATACCTGAATAGACAAGGAATCATCCCAAATTGAGGTGGTGGACTTTGGGAGCAAAGATATATATTTTTTTTTCTCTTTTTCTCTTTGTGAATGTGTATGTGTATGCTTCTGTGTGTGATTCTGTCTGTATAGTTTTGCTTTTGCTTTTACCATTTGTCCTGCAGTTCTGTCTATCTATTTTTTTTTATATATATAGTTCTTTAGCACTTGTTACCATTGGTGGATTTGTTTTTTGGTTTGGTTGCTCTCTTCTCTCTTTTTTTCTTCTTTTTCTTATTACTTAAAAAATATTTCTTATTGTTAATAATTATTTTTTACTTTAATAACTTTATTTTATTTTGTTTCTTTCTTTTTTCTCCCTTTTATTCTGAGCCATGTGGATGACAGGGTCTTGGTGCTGTGGTCAGGTATCAGGGCTGTTTCTCTGAGGTGGGAGAGCTGAGTTCAGGACATTGGACCACCAGAGACCATCCAGCTCCACGTCAAATGAAATGGCAAAAATATCCCAGAGATCTCCATCTCAATGCCAAAACCCACCTCCAATCAACGACCAGCAAGCTACAGTACTGGACACCCTATGCCAAACAACTAGCAAGACAGGAAAACAAACCCACCCATTATCAGAGAGGCTGCCTAAAATCATAATAAGGTCACAGACACCCAAAAACACACCACCGGACGAGGTCCAGCCCACCAGAAAGACAAGATCCAGCCTCATCCACCAGCACACAGGCACTAGTCCCCTCCAACAGGAAACCTACACAACCCACTGAACCAACCTTAGCCACTGGGGGCAGACACCAAAAACAATGGGAACTATGAACCTGCAGCCTGTAAAAAGGAGACCCCAAACACAGTAAGATAAGCAAAATGAGAAGGCAGAGAAAAACACAGCTGATGAAGGAGCAAGGTTAAAACCCATCAGACCTAACAAATGAAGAGGAAATAGGTAGTCTACCAGAAAAAGAATTCAGAATAATGATAGCAATGATGATCCAAAATCTTGGAAATAGAATGGAGAATATACAAGAAACGTTTAACAAGGACCTAGAAGAAATAAAGAGCAAACAAAAAATGATGAACAACACAATAAGTGAAATTAAAAATTCTCTAGAAGGAATAAATAGCAGAATAACTGAGGCAGAAGAATGGATAAGTGACCTGGAAGAAAAAATGGTGGAAATAGCTACTGCAGAGAATAAAGAAAAAAGAATGAAAAGAATTGAGGACAGTCTCAGAGACATCAGGGACAACATTAAACGCACCAACATTCAAATTATATGGGTCCAAGACAAAGAGAAAAAGAAAGGGACTGAAAAAATATTTGAAGAGATTAGAGTTGAAAACTTCCCTAATATGGGAAAGGAATTAGTTAATCAAGTCCAGGAAGCACAGAGAGTCCCATACAGGATAAATCCAAGGAGAAACACGCCAAAACACATATTAATCAAACTATCAAAAATTAAATACAAAGAAAAAATATTAAAAGCAGCATGGTAAAAACAACAAATGACATACAAGGGAATCCCCATAAGGTTAACAGCTGATCTTTCAGCAGAAACTCTGCAAGCCAGAAGGGAGTGGCAGGACATATTTAAAGTGGTGAAAGGGAAAAACCTACAACAGAGATTACTCTACCCAGCAAGGTTCTGATTCAGATTTGATGGAGAAATTAAAACCTTTACAGACATGCAAAAGCTAAGAGAATTCAGCACCACCAAACCAGCCTTACAGCAAATGGTAAAGGAACTTCTCTAGGCAGGAAGCAGAAGAGAAGGAAAAGACCTACAATAACAAACCCCCCAAAATTAAGAAAATCGTAATAGGAACATACATATTGATCATTACCTTAAATGTAAATGGATTAAATGCACCAACCAAAAGATTTAGACTGGCTGAGTGAATACGAAAACAAGACATATATATATGCTATCTACAACAGACCCACTTCAGACCCATGGACACATACAGTCTGAAAGTGAGGGGATGGAAAAAGATATTCCATGCAAAAGGAAATAAGAAGAAAGCTGAAGTAGCAATTCTCATATCAGACAAAATAGACTTTAAAATAAAGAGTATTACAAGAGACAAAGAAGGACACTACATAATGATCAAGGGATCAATCTAAGAAGAACATATAACAATTGTAAATATTTATGCACCCAATGTAGGAGCACGTCAATACATAAGGCAAATACGAACAGCCGTAAAAGGGGAAATCAACATTAACACAATCATAGTAGGGACTTTAATACCCCACTTTCACCAATGGACAGATCATCCAAACTGAAAATAAATAAGGAAACACAAGTTTTAAATGACACATTAAACAAGATGGACTTAATTGATATTTATAGGACATTCCATCCCCAAAAACAGTATACACTTTCTTCTCAAGTACTCATGGAACATTCTCCAGGATAGACCATACCTTGGGTTACAAATCAAGCCTGGGTACATTTAAGAAAATTAAATTAGTATCAAGTATCTTTTCTGACCACAACACTATGAGACTAGATATCAATTAAAGGAATTATCTGTAAAAAATACAAACACCTGGAGGCTAAACAACACATTACTAAATAACCAAGAGATCGCTGAAGAAATCAAAGAGGAAATCAAAAAATACCTAGAAACAAATGACAATGAAAACACAATGACCCAAGTCCTATGGGATGCAGCAAAAGCAGTTCTAAGAGGGAAGTTTATAGCAATACAATCCTACCTTAAGAAACAAGAAATCTTAAATAAGCAACCTAACCTTACACCTAAAGCAATTAGGGAAAGAAGAACAAAGAAACCCCAAAGTTAGCAGAAGGAAAGAAATCATACCAATCAGATCAGAAATAAATGAAAAAGAAATGAAGGAAACAATAACAATGATCAGTAAAACTAAAAGCTGGTTCTTTGAGAAGATAAACAAAATTGGTAAACCATTAGCCAGACTCATCAAGAAAAAAAGGGAGAAGACTCAAGTCAATAGAATTAGAAATGAAAAAGGAGAAGTAACAACTGACACAGCAGAAATACAAAGGATCATGAGAGATTACTACAAGCAACTATATGACATAAAATGGACAACCTGGAAGAAATGGACAAATTCTTAGAAAAGCACAACCTTCCGAATTGAACCAGGAAGAAATAGAAAATATAAACAGACCAATCACATGCACTGAAATTGAAACTGTGATTAAAAATCTTCCAACAAACAGAAGCCCAGGACCAGATGGCTTCACAGGCGAATTCTACCAAACATTTAGCGAAGAGCTAACACCTATCCTCTTCAAACTCTTCCAAAACACAGCAGAGGGAGGAACACTCCCAAACTCATTCTACGAGGCGACCAACACCCTGATCCCAAAACCAGACAAAGATTTCACAAAGAAAGAAAACTACAGGCCAATATCACTGATTAACATAGATGCAAAAATCCTCAACAAAATACTAGCAAACAGAATTTAACAGCACATTAAAAAGATCATACAACATGATCAGTGTGGTTTATCCCAGGAATGCAAGGATTCTTCAATATACTCAAATCAATCAATCTGATACACCATATTAACAAATTGAAGAATAAAAACCATATGATCATCTCAATAGATGCAGAAAAAGCTTTCAACAAAATTCAACCCCTATTTGTGAAAAAGCCCTCCAGAATGTAGGCACAGAAGGAACTTACCTCAACATAATAAAGGCGATAGACAACAAACCCACAGCCAACATCGTCCTCAATGGTGAAAACTGAAACCATTTTCACTAAGATCAGGAACAAGACAAGGATGCCCACTCTCACCACTATTATTCAACATTGTTTTGGAAGTTTTAGCCACAGCAACCAGAGAAGAAAAAGAAATAAAAGGAATCCAAATCAGAAAAGAAGAAGTAAAGCTGTCACTGTTTGCAGATGACATAATACTATACATAGAGAATCCTAAAGATGCTACCAGAAAACTACTAGAGCTAATCAATGAATCTGGTAAATTAGCAGGATACAAAATTAATGCACAGAAACCTCTTGCATTCCTATACACTAATGATGAAAAATCTGAAAATGAAATTAAGGAAACACTCCCATTTACCATTGCAACAAAAAGAATAAAATACCCAGGAATTAACCTACTGAAGGAGACCAAAGACCTGTATGCAGAAAAGTATAAGACACTGATGAAAGAAAGTAAAGACGATACAAATAGATGAAGAGCTATATCATATTCTTGTATTGGAAGAAAAAACATTGTGAAATGACTATACTACCCAACGCAACCCACAGATTCAATGCAATCCCTATCAAACTACCACTGGCATTTTTCACAGAACTAGAACAAAAAAATTCACAATTTGTATGGAAACACAAAAGACCCCGAATAGTCAAAGCATTCTTCAGAAGAAGAACAGAGTTTGAGGAATCAGGCTCCCTGGCTTCAGACTATACTACAAAGCTACAGTAATCAAGACAGTATGGTACTGGCACAAAAACAGAAGTATAGATCAATGGAACAGGATTGAAAGCCCAGAGACAAACCCACGCACATATGGTCACCTTATCTTTGATAAAGGATGCAAGAATATACAATGGAGAAAAGACAGCCTCTTCAATAAGTGTTGCTGGGAAAACTAGAGAGCTACATGTAAAAGAATGAAATTAGAACACTCCCTAACACCATACACAAAAAGAAACTCAAAATGGATTAAAGACCTAAATGTAAGGCCAGACACTATCAAACTCTTAGAGGAAAACATAGGAAGAACACTCTATGACATAAATCACAGCAAGATCCTTTTTGATCCACCTCCTAGAGAAATGGAAATAAGAACAAAAATAAACAACTGGGACTTAATGAAACTTAAAATGTTGCACAGAAAAAGAAACCATAAACAAGATGAAAAGATAACCCTCAGAATGGGAGAAAATATTTGCAAACAAAGCAACTGACAAAGGATTAATCTCCAAAATTACAAACAGCTCATGCAGCTCAACATCAGAAAAACAAGCAACCAAATCCAAAAATGGGCAGAAGACCTAAATAAACATTTCTCCAAAGAAGATATACAGATTGCCAACAAACACATGAAAGAATGCTCAACATCACTAATTATTAGAGAAATTCCAATCAAAACTACAATGAGATATCATCTCACACCAGTCAGAATGGCCATCATCAAAAAATCTAGAAGCAATAAATGCTGGAGTGGGTGTGGAGAAAAGGGAACCCTCTTTCATTGCTGGTGGGAATGTAAACTGATAAAGCCACTATGGATAACAATATGGATGTTCTTTGAGAAACTAAAAATAGAACTATCATGCAACCCAGCAATCTCACTACTGGGCATATACCCTGAGAAAACCATAATTCAAAAAGAGTCATGTACCACATGTTCATTGCAGCTCTATTTACAATAGCCAGGACATGGAAGCAACCTAAGTGTCCATCGACAGACGAATGGATAAAGAAGATGTGGCACACATATACAATGGAATATTACTCAGCCATAAAAAGAAATTGAGTTATTTGTAGTGAGGTGGATGGACCTAGAGTCTGTCATACAGAGTGAAGTAAGTCCGAAAGAGAAAAACAAATACCATATGCTAACACATATGTATGGAATCTAAAAAAAAACAAGAAAACAAAAACGATGGTCATGAAGAACCTAGAGGCAGGATGGGAATAAAGACACAGACCTACTAGATAATGGACTTGAGAACACGGGGTGGGGGAAGGGTAAGCTGTGACAAAGTGAGACAGTGGCATGGACATATATACACTACCAAATGTAAAACCAATAGCTAGTGGGAAGCAGCCGTATAGCACAGGGAGATCAGGTCGGTGCTTCGTGAACAGCTAGAGGGGTGGGATAGGGAGGGTGGGAGGGAGGGGGACACAAGAGGGAGGAGATATGAGGATGCATGTATATGTATAGCTGATTCACTTTGTCATAAAGTAGAAACTAACACACCATTGTAAAGCAGTTATACTCCATTAAAGATGTTAAAAAATAATAAATTAATTAATTTTTTTTAAAAAGTTCTCAGGGAAAGTTTACCTGTCGAGGTACAGTGTTACATAGCTGTGACAGCAGCGAGGCTAGAAGGCATGGATGTGGGATAAGGCGTGTAAGAGAGGTTTAATAGCATCTTTATTTCTTTGTTGAGAAAACAGAAAGCTCATTAAAGATTTTTAGATCCTTTCCAAAATGAGGCCTATATATAAAATGTTGACAAACTTCTGAATTGCTGAAGTTTCTACCTTAAATGTCTACATGTTCAAAATTTTTAAACAGAACAAGGAAAATTAGGGAATACCTGTAGATCAAAGCAACTGAATTATAGGTTTGAGTATGGAGTTCATCTTGATTTCAATCCAGTTTTAAGTTTTCCAATGGGAGAATATTTTCAAACATGAAAAATCTATTTTTTTGACCATAACCCATGCATGCGGGATCTTATCCCCAACCAGGGATGGAACCCGCACCCCCTGTTGTGGCAGAGTGGATTCTTAACCACTGGAGCACCAGGGAAGTCCCTGAATAATCTTTTAATAATCAGCTTATGTGCTCAATAATGAGTAAACAATCCAATTATTTTTATTATAGAAAAAATTATCTAATGGTTTAAAAATTAGGTCATTGGCTGTTCTGAACAGATATTATTTTACATCTTAAAAAGAATGAATTGTCCTGACTGTATCATCCAACAATAATATTGGATGTCCATAAAATATTTCTTTTCATTACAAATGTCTAAATAGTCAAAGATTAATGAGGATACTGAGCAACTAATGGATTATTTACAAGACTTAGAACATTATCCCATCCAAACAGAAACTACCTGAATGGCTTTTTCTGCAAACACAAGGTCCTTGGAAACTTGAGAAGAATTTGTAGAACTGTCTCATATTTAAGTAACTTTCTGAATCTGCTAGTGATTAGAATATGAAAAAATAACATGGAATGCAAATAAGTGGCATATATATTTAACAAAGAAACCTAAAGCCCTACTTTGATAAAGCATCTAAGTCTGTGAGGAAGACTACATCTAACAAAGAACAGACCAGTCAGAATATACTTTCTGGCCAGGATTTCTGAGTCTCTTAATGTGCCCAGTGACTAAAGTAATATTTCCTGAGTTTCAAAACATGTGTGCCTATGTACACAAGATAAAAATGAGGTACCAGTGAGTTTTCTTTCTTTGATTCCTCCTTAGCCTCAATCTTTCCTCACTTTGCTCCATATTATTAATTGTTCAATCCCATCTGTGAAGAACAGACTTGCTTCCCCCAATGTTACCACCTCTGGCAGGAAAACCCTGAAATAGAGCCATTCCTCTGCCCCTTGTTATCTTTTTCTCAACCTCTTCTCAAGTACTTCCCAGCCCTTGTACTGCACATGGTGACGGGGCTAATTTTCATCCCAGATAATCAGATATTTGCTCTACAGAAACTCTCCAGATAGGTTCAAGTAAGCTATAAACTCGGTGATATATTCGTTTTATAGAATTTAGTCCATCCTTTTGTATCTTTCTCATTGTTATCAATAATATGATCCAATGACACACAGCAATTAAAAATTTGAAAAACCACAAGGGCCAATCAAACTTAAAAGTTTTAATGTCTGTTTCCTTATGATATGATTATTTTTCTGTTTATTATAATTTTTTAAGGCCTTAAACCTGGGCTAACTTAAACATGGGAAAATTGTAGTTACAACAAATATGCTCATATTTGTGCTCTCCCACTTACTAATCCTCTTGCCTTGGACAAACCTCAACTTCTCTGAGCCTCACTTTCTTTATCAGTAAGATGAATTTAATATTACACCTGGCTTTCCTACTGCAAGGGATTATTGCAAGAATAAAACAAAATCATTTATGTAATGATGACTAGTACATAACACTGTGGTATCTAAATACTATTGTTGGCATGTTGTGTGCCATTTTCCTTGTGCACTGACAATGGATACAGGTAAGACATTGTAAGTGTCCAGTTGCCCACATAACTGTGCTCACAATATTAACATCATACATGCCAAGAAGCAGGTGAAGCAGAGCTCCTAACATGACAGATTATATACCCAATAAATATAATTGAAAGAATACCACATTTTAAACTAATTTTCAACAATTCTCATTTAGAGTCTCCCCCCAAAATAAGCCTGAATTTGAAGGTAAAAGGGCAGGCGGTTATATTTATCATGTCGGGTTCGATATATCATTCAATGTTTGAGTTCTTTCATGAAGTTTTGAAGACCCCTAAACATATAAGGCTGGTAAATTCTTCCTCATTTTATGGGTGAGCCGACTGAGAAGCAGGGAACTGAGTGAGCCCCCGTGATGGACGGCTGGGAGGGAAAACATGCTCTGAGTACCAGCCCTCATGCTGCCTTCAGACTGGCAGACCCGGTGGTGCCTTTGCAGTTTGGACTTAGTCCCCACCTGATTATTAACCAATGTGCTCTTTCCTTACTTACCCTGCAAACACATGTGTTTCGTGTTTGTAGTTGGATGTTAGTTCGCATCTTACTGGAATATTTTGTCTACTGTTATATAATTAACTAGAAGGACCACTGTGGAATGTGGCAATGCAATATGACCCAAAGATCATCAAAGGAGTCACAAGTCTTTTAATGATCATGTATAATTGGTTAACCACACAAAGTAGTCTTGATTTTGCTTATATCAAGCAAAATTTAATAATATTTTGAAAACAGTATCTGTGCCTTATTTGGTTGTTTTTGTTTGTTTGTCTGCAGCATACCAATACCTAACAAGATTTTATAGAAGGACGTGTTGTCTATTGAGGACAATTCCTGGATCACAGAACAAAAGTGATCATCCTCATTGTGGATATATTATTATAATCATCAAGACATTGGCTGAAAGCCAATTTATGTATTTATAAAGTCATTTTGTTTTAGGTTGAATAATTCTAACTGTAATTTGTCACTTTGAATAGCAGTGACACTTCTGTTCACAGAGCCAGAAGAGTTTAAATGAGATGGGATTCTCTGGAAAATTTTTCCTCCTTTAATTTTAAAAGTCTGTCAGAATGTTCTCTTTTCCATTCCATCAAATCATGAGCTTTTCAGTAAAACACCAGTGAAAGGGAAAAACGAGGGAAATATTGACTTTGCAAATGGTATCCATGAGTCTTTTCTCTTAAAGACCCTTACCAACTTTTTAGTTCAGCTACACTCAGGTTCTTTTTTATTTTAAGACAATAAAGAATTTTTTCATAATTAATCTGTCATATTCATTCTGACAAAACAGAGCTCAGTGTTTAAAGTTATCCTAGGACAAACACAAAAACTGCCAAAAATAGTAGATTCAAGACGTACTGTTGTTCAATTACTCGCTGAAGTACCCTGAAGTTTGACTTTGCTATTTTCACACATCCTCTGTCTTGCAGGATTCACTAGCTTGTGCCTGGTTGAGAGTCCTGATTTGAAGTCTCCTTGGCAAAACATAGCTGTCTATTCCAGGAGTTTTTCTCGTTGCTTTTGTAACATTTTTCTTAAATCCACTATAAGGAAAGACAATTTTACATTAATTTTTTAAAAGCATGGGTGTACAGTGCTATGAAATTCTTGATGAATTTTATTTTCCACCGGAGATTATGTATCATACAGGTAATCAAAGCCAAACAAACTAAACAAAAACCAATTGACCTGACTGGAAAGGAGGGATCTCTGAACTTTCTCCCACCGTGGGTTAGAACCCAGATATTTGGGGCTGAGGCTGGAGTGTGAAAGACTGAAAATATGCCAACCTTTGATTTCTACCTGAGAGTACACGTATTTCTGAGCGTAGGTTCCCTTCTGGTACTTCACACCACACAGCACATGCGAGTCCATATACCACATGGTGTAATGCCATGTTTGATGGTAGTCAGGATCAGTTTCTCATCTTCATCCTCTGCTTCTTGTCTTATTATTACTTGAGTGCTAGATTTATAGCCTTGACTTTCCCAAATGGAAATGGAACACATCAGAACACATTTTTCCAAACATGTAATTAACCATAGATTCATATTATTTCTTATGTGTGATTTCTTCAAAGAGCTTTGATTTTTTAAATTTAAATTTATTTTAAACAACATTTTGGAGAATGTACTGTGTTGACACTAGAGGAGGTAATCTAGGTAACAACAAAATGCTCACTTTGTCCTCTTATTATGGTTCAGAAATAAGATAGGTACACAAATAATTACAATATAAAGCAGAATGTGAATTGTTTCAATCAGGGGAATATGTTTTTATTTTCCCTTCCTTGTGTGACAACTTACTGTAGCTTTTCCTGACTGCTTTTTCTTTATATGTTTATAATGTATGCTGTGGCCTTTGACATTTATGTATGCTTGAAGTAATCAAGGTTGTTATTTCTTCAAAGGAAAATATTTTTTATACTTTCCAATAGTTTGACATTTGAAGTGTTGAATTTTATCTAATAAAAAGGAAAAAATAAAATGCTGTTGCTTACAAGACATTGCCATTACTTCTCAGTTTCATAAAAACATACTCCTTTGCCTGTAGTAAATGTAAGTAGAAGGTGAAATGCTTATAGAGGATGATAACTACCAGGGCGGCTTTGATTTTATTTTTGCTATATGACTATGCTCTGTGATGGTTTCATTTCAAGCCAGACACGATGACCTTCCCAATTTCAGAAAAATTTTCTCCATGATTGCTTCATCTTAGAACTGTAGAGCACATATTTCCATCTGGAAATGAATCACTCAGTGATCCACATGTGCCATACCAACTAAAGTCAATCTGGGGCCCGTCTCCAGTGGCTCTGCCAAATACAAGGATAATCCAAGCCATGAGATGTTGGCTTTCCTATTTGATTAACGAGGGCAATACTTAAATTTGATATATTTTAAGGTCAATTGTTTGCTTAAAAGCAAAAGGCCTTCATTTATCTTATTCTTAATAAAATGGTCAAGTGTAAATGTGGATTAAAACCTTCTTCATTTTGAGCCATTGAAACGTGCTTCATTTTGGAAAGTGGATTGTTTCCGTCTAATTTTCTCTTTTTTCCTGATGACAAAGAATTTCGTTTATTGAATTTGTTGAATTTCATTTACTTCCCATTTATTTTACTGATGGCAAGGGATTTTATTTATTAAACTATTCAATTTCATTTATTTTTCTTTTATGATATAAATTTCTCTTTTATTCTTTAAAATAAATTTTGAAAATCTTTTGACAAATCAAAATAACCTAAATGCCCTCATGTCTCAACAAATATACCTACCAAAGGACACAATGGGTTTTAAAAGAAAATGAAAAGACTGTACCATATAGACACACCAATTCTGTTATCAGCAATATCAATGAGCACAATTCTTGTTGTCCATGCAATTATCTTTTTGTTGTAAAATTTATACCTTGTTTACCAAAGGTCAAGATCACTGAAGATCTTATTAAGTAAAGGTGGAAATGATAGCGATAATTCACTTATAAGTCAAACTCAAATAAACCTTGAAATAAGGTGGGCTTGTGTTAAATATGAAAAAAACACTTCTTTATTCTTCCCTCCCTATCAGATGTAGAATGTGAGTTTTGTTTCATACACAATTACTCATAGCTTGTGTACTAAGTTCAAAAGGTAGAAAGCACAAGATTTGTTATCTATATTATATTCCATATAGAGTATATAACATATATTAGATAGGTCCTTATCTTATATAAGGACCTATCTAATATTGACTTAGCTTAGGTTCCCCAGAAACCAGAGCCTGAGACAAGAGTTTGTATGCAGGCAGGTCATTTGATAACTGATCCTATTTATAGTAGTGAGGGACTTGAGAGAGTGAAAGAAGGAAGGAGGGAGAGAGTCAACATAATTGTCACTGTTTGAGCACCACTATGAGTAAAAAGGTGCTCAATCCTTCTGGGAACTTCAAGGGAAGGGGACTTAGAACGTTTAGTTGTAGATGGCCAGTAAAGTCTATTATATCTTCCAAGCTTATGACCTGTACATCATTGCTAATTCAATACAGTTATATTCTTTCAGAGCAGCAATGCCCGAGATGGGTTCATTAGAATACATGAATAATGATAACATTTGTAACCGGTACCCCAAGTTTTATGTTCAAGTAAATATGAGAAGTATTTAAACAAACTGGAATAGATTTCTTCGCTCAACACTTTCTGAATATTTAATACTTTGATGAGTTTCTGAATCATGATTTTAAATGATCTGCTACTAAAATTATTTTTTCTATTTCAACTATGTTTATTGTCTCATTTGGATTTTCTCTTTCTCCTTAATTTTATTTAATTTTTAATGTACTCTTTAAAAATGAAATTTTCAATTAAAATTTCCTACTATCATAATAATTTTTTACTATTTCAATCTCATCCATATTCTCAATATTATTTATAATTATGTCTTCTCTCATTTATATAGACCTGTTACTTTTGTAAGAGAAGTAATTTCTGGATTTAGGTTTCAATTTGAATTTTTTTCTAAATTAATTCTTTTATCTTTCTCATTCTGTTTTCCATATATTAATTTTTTACTTGTTTTTCTTTTACTAACTTCTTTTTTATTCCAAATTCTGAAATTTAATTTTTATTGAATTATAATTGACTTAAAATATATTAGTCTCAGGTATACAAAATATGGTTTCTTTATTTTTATACATTATGAAAGGATCACCACAATAAGTCTAGTTACCATCTGTCATCATACAAAGATATTAAGTTATTATTGACGATATTCCCCACAATGTACATTTCATCCTGTGACTCATTTACTTTGTAACTGGAGTTTTGTACCTCTTAATTTCTCTTACCTTTCACTCATGCACCTACCCCCTTCCCCTTTGGCAATCACCTGTTTGTTCTCTGTATCTATGTCTGTTTTGTTATGTTTGTTCATTTGTTTTGTTTTTTAGACTTCACAAATAAGTGAGATATATATATATATATATATATATATATATATATATATATATATATATATATATATATATATCACATCTTCTTTATCTATTCATCTATTGATGGGCACTTAGGTTGCTATCATATCTTGGCTATTGTAAATAATGCCAGGAGTGGAATTGCTGTATTGTATGATAGTTCTACTTTTAATTTTTTGAGGAACCTCCGTATTGTTTTCCACAGTGGCTGTACAATTTTACATTTCCACCAGCAATGCACGAGGATTCTTTTTTCTCCACATCCTCACCAACACTTGTTATTGCTTGTCTTTTCGATGGTAGTCATTCTAACAGGTATGGAGCGATATCTCATTGTGGTTTTGATTTGCATTTCCCTGATAATTAGTGATGTTGAGCATCTTTTCATGTGCCTGTTGGCCATCTGTATGTCTTCTTTAGAAAAGAATCTATTCAGGTCTTCTGCCCATTTTTTAATTGAATTATTTGATTTTTTTATATCGAGTCATATAAGTTCTTAATATATTATATTCTGGATATCAACCTCTTATTGAATACATCATTTACAAATATATTCTCCCACTCAGTAGGTGGCCTTTTGGTTTTGTTGATGGTTTCCTTTGCTGTGCAAACCTTTTTAGTTTGATATAGTCCCATGTGTTTATTCTTGCTTTTGTTTCCCTTGCCTGAGGACACATCAAAAAAAAAAAATGCTAGGACTGATTTCAAAGAACATAATGCCTATGTTTTTTCCTAAAGGTTTTATGGCTTCAGGTCTTACATTCAAGTCTTTAATCCATTTTGAGTTTATTTTTGTTTGTTTGAGAAAATGGTACCGTTTCATTCTTTTAGGTGTAGCTGTCCAGTTTTCCCAACACAATTTATTGAAAAGACTGTCTTTTCACCATTGTATAGTCTTCCTTCCTTTGTCATAGATTAATTGACCACACCAGTGTGGGTTTATTTCTGAACTCTATTTTTCCCTATC
The DNA here is from genome assembly GCF_949987515.2 of Delphinus delphis. NCBI lineage: Eukaryota > Metazoa > Chordata > Mammalia > Artiodactyla > Delphinidae > Delphinus > Delphinus delphis. Next base: position 77,610,779 of record NC_082696.1, on the reverse strand, counting down.
GATTTATGTGTCTAATTCTGTGCCAGTACCACACTGTTTTGATGACTGCAGCTTTGCAGTATAGTTTAAATTCAGGGAGCACAATACCTTTAGCTTTGTCCTTCTTTCTCAGGATTGTTTTAACCATTCAGGGTCTTTTGTGCTTTTATACACATTTTAGAATTATTTGTTCTAGTTCTGTGAAAAAATACCATGAGTATTTTGATAGGAATTGCATTGAATTTGTACATTGCTTTGGGCAGTATGGACATTTTAACAACATTAATTCTTCCAATCCATGGGCATGGAATATCCTTCCATTTATTTGTGTCGTCTTCAGTTTCTTTCATCAATGTCTTGTAGTTTGCAGAGTATAGGTCTTTCACCTCCTTGGTTAAATTTCTTCCTAAGTACTTTATTCTTTTCAATGCAATTGTAAATGGGATTGTTTTCTTAATTTCTCTTTCTGATAGTTTGTTATTAGTTTACAGAAATGCAACAAATTTCTGTGTATTAATTTTGTATCCTGCAACATTACTATATTCATTTATTAGTTCTAGTAGTTTTTTGGTGGCACCTTTAGGATTTCTATATATTGGTATCATGTCATCTGCAAATAGTGACAGTTTTACTTCTTTCTTTCCAATTTGAATGCCTTTTATTTCTTTTTCTTGCTTAATTTCTGTGGCTAGGACTTCCAATATGTTGAATAAAAGTGGTGAAAGTAGGCGTTCTTGTCTTATTCCTGATCTTAGAGGAAAAACTTCCAGCTTTTCACTGTTGAATACGATGTTACCTGTGGGTCTGTCATATATGGTCTTTATTATGTTGAGGTACATTTCCTCAATATCCACCTTGTTGAGAGTTAATATCATAAATAGATGTTGAATTTTGTCAAATGCTTTTAGTGCATCTATTGAAATGATCATATGATTTTTATTCTTTGTTTTGTTAATATGATGTATCACATTGATTGATTTGCAAGTGTTGAACCATCTTTGCATCCTTGGAATAATTCCCACTTGATTATGGTATGTGATCCTTTTAATGTATTGTTGAATTAGGTTTGCTAATATTTTGTTGAGGGCTTTTGCATTTGTGATCATTGTTGGCCTGTAATTCTCTTATTTTGTAGCATCTGTGTCTGGTTTTGGTATCAGGGTAATGCTGGCCTCAAATAATGTGTTTGGAAGCATACCTTCCTCTTCATATTTTGGAATAGTTTGAGAAGACAGCTATTATTTTGTTTTAAACGTTTGGAAGAATTCATGGGGGAAGCCATCTGGTCCTGGAATTTTGTTTGTCATAAGTTTTTTGATTCCTGATTCAATTTTGTTGCTAGTAATTGGTCTATTCAGATTTTCTGTTTCTTCATGGTTCAGTTTTAGAAGATTTTATGCTTCTAGGAATTTGTCCATTTATTCTAGATTGTTCAATTTGTTTGTATATGATTGTTTATAGTTGTTCCTTGCCATCTTTTGTATTTCTGTATTGATTGTAACTTCTTTTTCATTTCTGATTATATTTATTTTGGTCCACCTTTTTTTTTTTTTTTTTTTTTGCGGTACACAGGTCTCTCACTGTTGTGGCCACTTCCATTGCAGAGCACAGGCTCCAGATGCGCAGGCTCAGCGGCCATGGCTCACGGGCCCAGCCACTCCACAGCATGTGGGATCTTCCCAGACAAGGGCATGAACCAGTGGCCCCTGCATCGGCAGGCGGACTCTCAACAACTGCGCCACCAGGGAAGCCCTGGTCCACCTTATTTTTCATGATGAGTCTGGCTAAAGTTTTATCAATTTTATTTATCTTTTCAAAGAATCAGCTCTTAGTTTCATTGACCTTTTCTATTGTTTTTTAGTCTATTTCATTTATTACTACTCTGATCTTTATTATTTTCTTCCTTCTAATTACTTTGGGTTTTGTTTGTTCTTTCCCTAGTTCCTTTAGTTTTAAAATTAATTTTTTTTATTTGAAAATTTTCTTGTTTCTTGAGTAGATGTGTATTGCTATGAACTTTCCTCTTAGAACTGCTTTTGTTTTGATACCACTTTATACCAGTGTGGTCAGAAAAGATGCTTGATATGATTTCAATCTTCTTAAATTTATTAACATTTGTTTTGTGAAATAATATGTGATCTATCCTGGGGAATGTTTTATGTGCACTTGAAAAGAATGTGAATTGCTCTTTGGGGATGGAATATTCTGTATATATCTATTAAGCCCTTTGGTCAAATGTATCATTTAAAGCCAATGTTTTCTTGATTTTCTGTCTAGATGACCTATTCATTGATGTAAGTAGGGTGCTAAATCCCCTATTATTATTGTTTTGCTGCCAATTTCTCCCTTTATATCTCTTAATATTTAGTTTATTTACTTAAGTCCTTCTATGTTGATACATAAATATTTACAAATGTTTTATTCTTTTGGATTGACCCCTTTATCACTATGTAATACCTTTATTTGTCTTTTGCTATAGTCTTTGTTTTAAAGTCTATTTTGTCTGATATAATTATTGCTACCTCACCTTTCTTTTTGTTTCCACTTGCATAATCTTTTTCTATCTCTTCACTTTCAGTCTCTGTGTGTCTTTAGATCTGAAGTGTGTCTCTTATGGGTAGCATATATATGGGACTTTTAAAACATCCATTCAGCCACCCTATGTTTTTTATTGGATAATTTAATCCCTTTATATTTAAAGTAATTATTGATTAGCATGTACTTATTACCATTCTGTTAATTGCTCTTTTTTTTTTCTTTTGGTAGTTCTTCTCTGTTCTTTTCTTCTTTTTTGCTCTCTTTCCTTATGGTTTTATGACTCTCTTTAGTGTCATGTTTGGATTGCTTTCTCTTTATTGATTTATTTGTGTGTGTGTGTGTCTATTACATGCTTTTTGTTTGTGGTTACCATGAGGTTCATATACAACAACCTATATATATAGTAGTCTGCTTCTGCTCTACATTTTTACTCCCTCACTCTCCCCCAAATTTTGTGTTTTGGGCATCATAATTTACATCTTTTTATGTTGTGTATCCCTTAACTAGTTATTGTAGTTATAGTTGATTTCATTTTATAAGTGGTTGATCTACTACCTTTACTATATATTTGACTTTACTAGTGAGAATTTTTCTTTTATGTATTTTCTTATTTCTAGTTATGGCCTTTTCTTTTCTACTTAAAGAAATTCCTTTAACATTTTTTATAAGGCCAGTTTAGTGGTGATAAACTTCTTTAGATTTTACTTCTCTGGGAACCTCTTCATCTCTCCTTCAATTCTAAATGATAACCCTGGCAGGTGGAGTATTCTTGGTTGTAAGTTTTTTCCTTTCAGCACATTGAATATAACATGCCACTACCTTCTGACCTAGAAAGTTTCTACTGAAAAATCTGTTGACAGTCTTATGGGGTTTCCCTTGTAAGTATTAAATTGTTTTTCTCTAGCTGCTTTTAAGATTCTCTCTTTATCCTTAACTCTGACGATTTTAATTATAATGTGTCTTGGCGTGGTTCTCCTTGGGCTGATCCTTTTTGGAACTCTGTGCTTCCTGGACCTGGATATCTGTTTCCTTTCCCAGGTTAGGAAAACTTTTTGCCATTTCTTTATATAATTTTTCAGACCCCTTCTCTATCTTTCTCCTTCTATACTGTTAATGACAGTCTGCTTGATGTTATCCTAGAGGCCCTTAAGGTATCCTTAGTTTTTAAAACTCTTTTTGTTAAAATATTGCCACTATGTGTGGGTGAGATCCATTGTTTTGTCTTCCAGCTCACTGATTTGTGCTTGTACTTCATCTATTCTGCTCTGGAACCCCTCTAGTATAATTTTCATTTTAATTATAACCTCTGTTTGGTACTTTCTTTATTTTCCATCTCTTTGTTGAAGTTCTCATTGTGTTCATCTATTCTTCTCCCCAGCCTGGTGAGCATCTTTATGACCATTATTTTGAACTCCTTATCTGGTAGCTTGCTTATCTCCATTTCATTAAGGTCTTTTTCTGGTGATTTGTCTTGTTCTTTGGTGTCTTATTCTCTGTCTCCTCATATTGCCTGATTCTGTGTTTGTCTGTATGTACTAGGCAACACAGCTACCTCTCCCAGTCTTGAAGATGTGGTCTCATGGGGTCTTGTGGGGTCTTGTGATGTGTGGGGCCCAGAAGCACAATCTCTCCTAGTCTCCAGAGCCCAGCACTCAAAGGTCATCCCTTGAGCACCCTTGCAAGGTATGGTGGGGCCACAGCTGCTGCACAAGATAGACTGGGCCCAGGGCACTCAACGAACTTGGTTGTGCAGGGCAGGTGGGGCTTGGGACAAGCCCATTGGTGCTAGTGGGAGAGCACCAAAAATGGGGGCCTCAGCTCCATCACCAGCAATTTAGAATGAAATTGCAAAAATGGCACCCACTCAACATTTATGTCCCCAGAGAAAATCACTGGTGCTTCCTGCCTTTCTAACAGCTGTTTTAGGATTAGCAAGTGGGTCCCCCTCACTTCTGGTTTAGGCACTTTTCAAACTGCTGCTTTTGTTCTGGATGTCAGGGTAACTGAATCTGTGTGGGAGATCTTTTAGAGCAGGTTCTCAGCTGCTGTGTGGGATGGGTGGGACATGGGACCTGCCCACCAGTGCTAGCAGGCTAGAGGGAGGGCACCAAAAGTGGCACTCACCAGCTCCATCACAGGCAAGTTAGAATGAGTTTGCAAAAATGATGCATGACAGTGTTGCCATCCCCAGAGAATGTCACTGCAGGTTCCCCCCTTTCCAGCAGCTGCTTTAGGATTTGTAGGTGGGTCTCCCTCACTTTTCAAACTGTTGCTTTTGCATTGGATCTCAGGGCAAGTGAGTTCTCACGTGAGCTTTTCAAGAGTGTGTTCTCCATTCCCCACAGTTCTATGGCTCCCCTTGATTTAATCCCTATTGATTTTCAAAACCAGGCATTTGGAGGGCTCATTTTTCTAGTGTTGGACCCAGGGGTCAAGGTGCCTGATGTAGGGCACAGACCCTTCACTCCTTGAAGGAAAGTTCGTATTTTGGGGACCCCTTCCCAGTTGTGGGACATTGAACCTGGCATGGAGTCCTAGATGAGAGACTGATTCTCTGCCTCTCTTACTGTCTCCATACAATACATCTTTTTTATCTTTTGTTGTGCAGGTGCTTTTCATCTAGTTCTCAAGTCCTTTTCAGGGGAAAATTATTCCATGTGTAGCTGTAAATTTTTTGTGTCCATGAGAAGAAGTGAGGATGGACCTCCTATGCTACCATCTTGAACTCTCTCTCCTTATTATTATTATTTTTTTTTTGTGGTACGTGGGCCTCTCACTGTTGTGGCCTCTCCCGTTGTGGAGTACAGGCTCCAGACGTGCAGGCTCAGTGGCCATGGCCCACGGTCCCAGCCGCTCTGTGGCATGTGGGATCCTCCCGGACCGGGGCACGAACCCATGTCCACTGCATCGGCAGGCGGACTCTCAACCACTGCACCACCAGGGAAGCCCTGTCTTACTTAGTTATAGAGGAAGATTTTCCTCATGGAGAACTTCAAAAGATGTAGGTGCCATAAATTTATAATTGTAAAAAGTAATAGGTAATACATTTTGAGCTTGTGTTATGTGCAAAGCACTGCTCCAAGAGCTTTATGTGTATTCATGTATTTAGTTATCACAATTTTGCAAGACAAGGAAGATTATTTTCTCCACTTTACAGAAATAAAAAATTGAGGCACAAAGTAAACTGCAGGAAATTTGCCTTAGAGTTTTAAAGGTGATCCAAGACAGAATCTTTTGAGTAAGTAATACAAGTGGGTATGAAAACTGCATTGGCATATTTATTTTCCAATTATGTCCAAAGTTTGGTGTATCTGGAAGTTTCAGTAGTACATATTTATAGTTTATTTTCAAACATATTTTATACATCATAAATACAACATAACTTTTAAATATATTTTTCAATACATCAATAAAACATCTATGATATTCATTCTATTTTTCTCTCTAAAGTAGTCTTTTGGCTTTTCTGAAAGCATCTTATTTCCAATTCTAAGGATGACTTTCTTAATAATACTTATTTTGAAAAGAATGTTTTATTTTCATTTTGTGCAATTTCGACCAAGTGTTCAAAATGAAGTTTGAAGAACCAGAAGCAAATGTCCAAGCACGAGTTTTAGAAAAGATTCATAAGTATGATGGGTACAGGCTGGAAGTTGGTTTGGAGGATTTGATGGGATTAAGATTAGCGTTAGGGTTAGGGTTAGTGTTGGGGTTTGGATTCGGGGTGAGGATGAGAAAGGAAAGGAAGCTGATGGGTAATTTACATTAAGCAGTTAGACAGAAGTTAATAGTGTCAATTATTATTATTACTGTAATTTGTATATCACAATTGTTTACATTAAAATATTTAGTAAATATTTATATTGGTTATTTTAATAATTATGAAACTGAGCAGGACTCTTTGGGGCCCTCCTGGGTACAAAACCCTTTCTGTATGTCATGTTTCTCATTTGTAGGAAAAAGGCTTCAGTCTCCCTCCCTGAATTCCAAAGGGCAGATTCAAACAGTTACTAATTAAGGAAGGGAGGGAATGCAGAAGCTAAGGAGGAGTGGTCAAGAAACAATAGTGCAGGGATATGGGCTTCCCTGGTGGTGCAGTGGTTGAGAGTCCGCCTGCCGATGCAGGGGACATGGGTTCGTGCCCCGGTCTGGGAAGATCCCACATACCGCGGAGCGGCTGGGCCCGTGAGCCATGGCCGCTGAGCCTGCGCATCCAGAGCCTGTGCTCCGCAACAGGAGAGGCCACAGCAGTGAGAGGCCCGCGTACTGCAAAAAAAAAAAAAAAATAGTGCAGGGATAAAGCAGTGTCCTGGTTCCTCCTTAAGAGACATACATAACAATATATCTCCGAGTTCTTCTACAGGAACTAAGGCCCCCACCCAGCCAGAGGGTGGTAACTTCAGGCTGAGCACAAGCATGTGGGGTCCAGACTGGTTGGAACCATAAGGCTGATGATTGAGATTTCTAGGACACCAACCTGTTACCTCACCACCAACCAGGCAGTTGAAGGTTACACACCCTGCAGCTCTCCCCCCAAATTTTGCCATTAAAAACTCTCCCCCAAAAACCATTGGGGAGTTCTAGTCATTTGAGTACTAGCAACCCGTTCTCCTTGCTCATCCACTGTGATACACTTTCTGTGCTCCAAACTCCAACATTTTGGTTTGTTTGGTCTCACTGTGCATTGGGCACACAAGCTTGGGTTCAACAACAGTTACAGTGTTACAAGTTAGGGTAGATTGTAAATGCCTTCCATGTCTGGGGAAACCTAACTGGTTCGTTCTCAATACCATAAACCTGATTCCAAAGTGCTGTTTGTGTGTTGAATCATCAAATAATTATTTGTTAATTGTTTAACCAGTGTGTATAAAAGCTTAGCCTCAGCACCACCTGGACTACTTATTCAAAATTGAGGTTCCTGGGCCTCACCACAGATGTACCAAATCTGAATCTCTAGTAAGGAGGCCCTGATATCTGCATTTTCAGAAGCTCTCTGAGCAGCTATGAGAAACACTATTGGAAAACCATTATGTAGGCCAAAGTGATGAACAACTGTCCCAAGAATGTCATGGTCCCTAAATCAATTCCCAGATTTAAGTGGGTTTATAAACCCAGAACCCTTTGAAAGTAGGGGAGGTGGTGAACTCCCCTTGAGGAAGGACCTTAGTACACTACCAAAAATTCATACTCTTAAACTGTTATCCCAGCTTTTCACCCAAGGACATGCGGCCTTTTACCAGAGTAACTGCTATGAGGAAAGGACATAATCAAGCCTTTCAGAGACTACTGGATACTGGCTCTGAACTGACATTAATTCCAGGATTCAAAATGTCATTGTGGTCCACCAGTCAGAGTAAGCACTTATGGATGTCAGGTGACCAATGGAGTTTTAGCTCAAGTCTGTCTCACAGTGGGCCCAGTGGGTCTCTGAACCCATCTTGTGGATGTTTTCCAGTTCCAGAATTCATAACTGGAATATATATACTCAACAGTTAGCAGAATTCCCACATTGATTCTTTACCTGTGGCTATCATGGTGGGAAAGGTCAGGTGGGAGCCACTAGAACTGCCTCTACCTGGGAAAATAGTAAACCAAAAGCAATACTGCATTGCTGGGGGGATTACAGAGATTAGAGCCCCTATCGAGAACCTGAAAGACTCAGGGATGGTGATTCCCACCACATCCCTGTTCAACTAGTCTATTCGGCTTGTACACAAGACAGATGGAGGTTAGAGAATGACAGTGGATTATTGTAAGCTTAACCACGTGATGATTCCAATTACATCTACTGTATCAGATGTGATTTCATTGCTTGAGCAAATTAACACATTCACTGGTACCTAGTGTGCAGCTATTGATCTAGCAAATGCCTTTTTCTCCATATTTGTCCAAAAGGCACCAAAATCAGTTTCCTTGCAGCTGGCAAGATCAGCAGCACGCTTTCCCTGTCCTACCTCAGGAAAGTATCAACTCTCCAGCCCTATGTAATAATTTAGTTTCCAGGGATCTTGATCACCTTTCCCTTCCACAAGATAACACACTGATCCATTACATATTCTGATTGGAACTAGTGAGCAAGAAGACATGACTACCTTAGACTTACTGGTAAGACTTATTGGTATGTCATTGGCTGAGAAATAAATCTGACCAAATTTCAAGGGTCTTCCAGGGGTCCAGTGGTGTGGGCATGTAGACAGTAAGTTGTTGCTTTAGCCTCTTCTACAATCAAAAAAACGCACAATGCCTAGTGAGCCTCTTTGGATTTTGGAGACAACATATTCCTCATTTGGGTGTGTTACTCTGGCCCATTTACCGAGTGAAGCTGCTAGTTTCAGGTGAGGCCTAGAACAAGTGAAAGCTCTGCAACAGGTCCAGGCAGTTGTTGCAAGCTGTTCTGTCGCTTGGGCCATATGATCCAGCAGACCCAATTCTGCCTGCAGTATTGGCGGCAAATAGGGATGCTGTTTGTAGCCTTCGGCAGGTCCTGTAGATAAATTTCAGTGCAGGTCCTCAGGATTTTAGAGCAAAAAACCATCCTCTATAAATAACTGTTCCTCTTATGAGAATGAGTCCTTGGCCTGCTAGTGGGCCTTAGTAGAGGCTGAATGCTTAACCACGGGTCTCCAAGTTAACCAAACAACCTGACCTGCCCATCCTGAACTGGGTGTTTCCTGACACAGCAAACCATAAAGCTGGACATGCACAGCAGTACTCCACCACCAAATGAAAGTGGTATATGTGTGACCGGGTCCAAGCAAGCCTCAAAGACACATGAAGATGTAACCCAAATACTCATGGTTCAAGCTGCTGCTATACTGCTTTCTCTCTCCCAGACTGCACCTATGGCCTGCTGGGGAGTTTCCTATGATTAGCTGACAGGGGAGGAGAGTCTTGAGCCTGGTTTAGATATGGTTCTGAACAACATGCAGACACCACCCAGAAGTGGATAGCTGCAGCACTACAGCCTCTCAGTCAGATATCCCTGAAGGACAGTGGTGAAAAGAGATTCTCCCAGTGGGCAGAACTTTGAGTAATGCACCTGGTTTTTCACTTTACATGAAAGGAGAAATGACCAGACGTGTGGTTATATAGCAATTCATGGGCTGTGGTCAATACTTTAGTTGAATGGTCATGGACTTGGAAAGAAAATGATTGAAAAATTGGTTGGAAAGAAATTTGGGGAAGAGGTATTATATGAATAGACATCTCTGAATAGGGCAAAAAGAAATGTGAATATATTTGTGCCCCCTGTGAATACTCACCAAAGGGTGACCTCAACAGAAGGGGATTTTAATAATCAAGTGGATGGGATGGTGACCCATTTTGTGGATACCAGTCAGTCTCTTTGCTCAGCCACACTTGTCATCAACAAATGGGCTAATGAGCAAAATGGCTATGGTGGCAGGGATAGAATTTATGCATGGGCACAGCAACAAGGACTTCCAATCACCAAGGTCATCCTTGCTATGGCCATCACGGAGTGCCCAATCTGCCCGCAGCAGAGACAAACACTGAGTCCCTGATATGGTACCATTCCACATATCAGCCAGTTACCTGGTGGCAGATTGATTACATTGGACTGCTTTCATCATGGAAGAGACCGTGTTTTGTTCTTATTGGAATAGTTACTCTAGATAGAGATTTGCTTTCCCTGCACACTATGATTTTGCCAAAACTATCATCCATAGACATACATGGAATACCGTGTATAAGGCTATCCACCATCATGGTATTCCATACAATATTATTTCTGATTGAGGAACACTTCACCGGAAAAGAAGTGTGTCAACGGGTCCATGTTCATGGAATTCACTGGTCTTACCATGTTCCCTACCATTCTGAAACAGCTGGCTCAAGAGGATTGTGGAATGGCTTTTTGAAGACAGTTACAGTACCAGTTAGGTGGCAATAACTTGCAAGGTTGAGACAAGGCTCTCCAGAAGGCTGTCTATGCTCTCAACCAGTGTTCAGTATATGGTGCTGTTCCTTCCCTAGCTAGAATTCATGAGTCTAGGAATTAAGTAGTAGAAATGGGAGTGGCACTACTTGCTAGTGATCCACTAGCAAAGTTTTTGCTTCCTGTTTCCAAGACTCTGCTGGCCCAGAGGTCTTATTTCCAAAGGGAGGAATGCTTCCCCTAGAAGATACAGTAGTGATGCCACTGAACAGGAAGTTAAAACTGCCACTGAATTTTTGGGCTCTTTATGTCTCTGAATCAAAGAAGGGAGTTACTGTGCTGTCTGAGGGGATTGAGTGTGACTACTCTGAAGAAACTGGATGACTACAGTAGAGGTGAGGAATAGTATGTCTGGATACAGGAGATCCCCTAGGCTGTCTCTTAGCATCACCATGCTCTGAGATTAAGGTCAATGGAAAACTACAACAACCCAATTCAGGCAGGACTACTAATGGCCTGGACCCTTCAAGAATGAAAGTTTGGGTCCCCCCACCAAGCAAAGAATAAAAACCAGTTGAAGAGCTTTTTGAGGCAAAGAGAATACAAAATGGATAGCGGAAGGAGATAGTTATAAATACCAGCTATGACTATGTGACCAGTAGCAGAAATTAGGATTATAATTTTCATGAATATTTCCTCCTTATTTTATGAATACCTTTGTGTATTTTATATAAAATATGTTATAATAAAATTATATATATATATCTGTAATATCATAGTATTTAAGTTCTATTAATTTTACATCACAGTATTTAAGTTCCAGGACACCAAAGAGAAGAGTAAACGTCACTCAAGGACTTTAGCTCCTCTTCTGGGGAAAGAGTTAGTGCATTTGCAGTTGTACGCAAGAGAGTTGTATCACATTAGTGGAATTAAGATCTTGTTATTGCCTTTATTTGGAGATTAAGCATGGCTTAAGGAGATGCATATAGATGCCAAGTTGACAAGGGGAAGACCTGTGATGTCTAAATCAACTTGACTGAGCCATGGGTTGCCCAGATATTTGTCAAACATTATTCTGGGTATGCCTGTGAGGGTGTTTGGGAATGAGATTAACATTTGAATTGGTAGACTGAGTAAAGTAGATTGCCCTCCCTAATGTGGGTGAACCTCCTTCAAGCAGTTGAATGCCTGAATAGAACAAAAAGGCTGATCCTCCTGTGAATAAGAGGGAACCATCATCCCCTTGTCTGTTTGAGCTGGAACATTGTTTTCTAGCTTTCCAGGATTCAGACTGAACCATGGGCCCTTCTTGGATACTGAGCCTTCTGCTGGCTTTCAGACTGAAACTTATCATTAATTCCTCTGGTTCTTAGATCTTCAAACTAGAATTCAGATTAGAAATATATATCTACTCTCCTGGATGTTCAACTTACTGACTGCAGATCTTGGAATGTCTTGGTCTCAATAATTATGTGAGCCAATTCCTTATTTTTATCATATATCACTCTTTACATAAATGAAAAGTTCAACACAAATAAAATAATTTGCTTAAAGTGTTCAGAACATTTCGAATTAATTAAAATTAATTAATTAGAATTAAATTCATTGATTTTTGTATTTTTCCACAAGATATTCTTTTCAATGTCTTCATGATCATGAGTCATACAACATTTCTTAAAAGATTTCATCATTGTACCCAGAGGGTTAGCTCAAGTTGACAATACTCATTATAGATATTTTGACTATTTCTTAATATTTCCAAAACTGTCAGGTAAAACAGCTATGCTGTATTAATCATCTGACTGATAACAATTATAAGACAACATTGATTGAAAAACACATTCTGACACCAGAGATGTTAAAATATGAAAAAAAAATCATTCATCTTAGAAATGATGAAATGTTGACGGTTCTCAATAAATAAATAAATATTCTTTTCGATGATGATGGTGATAATAATGATGAATATTAGCTGGGAGAAGTGTCCTTGTGCCTGATGAAGTGTGTTTATATATTTGGGAATGTGTGCCTGATATTTGGTGCATTTATGGAGAGGCTAAAAGACTTGTGCCAAATGAACATGAAAACCAATGGTCAGAGGTGTCACCTGGTAACAATTTTAGTTCCACATGTGACAGTGACCAACTTTTCAGGTTATCATTGGGGCTGCTAAAGCTGGCTGTTCCGACACCATACAAGTTAAGCATTTCACTCTCAACACTATCATTGAGCTTATTATCACTGTTTTTCCATTGCTTGTGACAGAATTCTTATGAGTAAAATTCTTCATGGAAAAAAAAATCAAATATTCCAATTCCAGAATTCCTTTATTTCAGGGCTCCCTTCCTCTGGATATGTTCTTTTACATTCTACACTTGCCTCTTCTTTCTCTTTATACTCCCTAGATTGAAAAATAAGTAAATTCTACTCCAAAAATAAAAACAGACTGAAATGGATGGTCCAGAACATCAAGATGAAAGCCATTTAGAACTGTTCACTTTTCAGCAACTGGTTAGCATTCCTTTTCAAATAGTCCATATTTATTTTGAAGCTTGTTCAGTTAATATCATTGTTCTTCTATTTCCTACATATGATGTACTTATGCCAGTGAAGCTGAATTATGCATTTTCCAGATGGAAAAACCTTTTGAAGAAAGTATTGTGGTGGCAGACCTGGCCAGCAGACTGCACCAACTCTTCCTTGTTCAGCTCTACTGGGAATAAATTAGATTAGGCATGGCCTCCAGGAATGCAATCAAGGTCACATTTCTCCTTTAATTCTGCAAAACAACAGTTCTGAAGAGAAGGAGTGCACTGCATAAATTTTGAGTTGCTTTTCATTGGAAGTTTCAAATCATCTAGAGAATCTGATGTGGCTAATAGCAATCCAGAAGAAAGCTTTCATTTTTACTTTGTTTAAAATCTCTAGCAGGTTTGTAAGTTGTTTTACTGGAAATACATCATCTTTATTTATCTCTAACCATCACTCCTGGCTTGGGATCCCTCCCCTTTCTTTGTTTCCCAGCTACATATGTAGTTACGTAGCCAGAGTGAACAGGGTTTTATTTTATTTTTTGCTAGTTCATGTTTATTATGGAAGGGAGAATTTCTTGAATCATCACAGGATTACAAAAATAAAAAGATTTAATTTTCCCCTTAGATTGCCTACAATCTTCACATCTGAGTATTTAAAATTATCTTGATATCTGAGAAAAGGAAACCAGCACAGGAACCAAAGACATAGTTCTGAGTAATTCCTGGCAGGTAAGCAGCTCCAACTGATTAATGGGTTACATCCCAAAGGGGAATTGCCGGGCTGCTGCTTCATTCACTGAAGGATCCATGCATGCATTCGCTCATTCACCCATTTTGGGGGAAGAATTTACTTCGAAAGGCCCTGAGATTGCAAAGACAAACATACGATCATTTGTTCTAAGGGATTTACCCTCTAATAGGGGAAGAAAGATATGAAAACAGGGAAGAGCAAAGAAATATTTGAGATATGACAAGAGAAGAAACAAGATATATAGGGGTGTGATGGAGGGAATAGCCAAATCATCCTGGGAGAGTCATAAAAGGCTGAAAAATGAGCTGTTGTCTGTTGTCTTAAAAAATGAGACACTATTTCCCTATCACCTAGTCTAGGAAATCCAACCCAAGTTGGGTTGAGGGTATGGGGGGGAGTGAGGGCAGGGGCTGGAGGTTTTGAGCAGATCCTAAAGACATGAGACCTCCCTATGTGTTCCCAGAACTACAAACATTCTATCTGATTAACAATAATGAGAGACTGCAGATTTATCTCAAAATAAGGGTAGATCATGAAATACAAATTATTTGCCATTCTGAGGCATTTTCTGATGGGAACTCTAAAGAGTTTGTTTTTTGGAATTTAAAATGCACATACAATAATGATTAGGTTCCCCTTCTCCTCAGCAAGGGCCTTTTTCTTTTTACCATTAAAGAAACTGAAACGTAGTGAGACTGTTAATATGTGTAATTCCTGAGAGCCGGGAATGAGTAATTTAGGAGTAAGGGGAAAAAGTTCAATTTCACTACTCTTTTCAGTTGCTTTGCAATTTATTTTCTTTCTTTACAAATTCCCTGGATAACACTCATGCCCTAATTGCCTCTAATCCCTATTCTTCCCTAAACCTTGACAACTGGACTTCTGCTTCTTTCATTCCTTTCCCAGGCTCAGGATAAAGCCTTTTTAAACTTCCTGTAGGTACCCATGCACCTTTTTTTTTCTGCAGAGCCTTAGAACATTCCATCCTGCTGTGCCAGGGTTTCTTGCTGAAGGGAATCCTGCATAGTCACTCCACCTGCTTTCTGTACAAACTCCTAGTCCCAGAGTGGGATCTCACTTTAGTTTCTAGCAAAAAAACCAATCTGATTGAGCTCATTTCTCTAACACTCCATACATTTCCCAGAAGTATTTGTATTTATAACTCAAATGTATTGGTGGAATTGTTTTCCTTTTTATTTTATTTTTTTTAATTAATTTAATTTTTTTATACCAGAGGTTCTTATTAGTTATCTATTTTATACATATTAGTGTATACATGTCAATCCCAATCTCCCAATTCATCCCACCACCACCACCACACACTTTCCCCTCTTGGTGTCCATATATTTGTTCTCTACATCTGTGTCTCTATTTCTGCCCTGCAAACTGGTTCATCTGTACCATTTTTCTAGATTCCACATATATGCATTATTATACAATATTTGTTTTTCTCTTTCTAACTTACTTCACTCTGTATGACAATCTCTAGGTCCGTTCACGTCTCTGCAAATAACCTAATTTCATTCCTTTCTATGGCTGAGTAATATTCCATTATATATATGTACCACAATCTTCTTTATCCATTCGTCTGTCAATGGGCATTTAGGTCGCTTCCATGACCTGGCTATTGTAAATAGTGCTGCAATGAACATTGGGGTGCATGTGTCTTTTTGAATTATGATTTTTCTCTGGGTATATGCCCAAATTGGTGGAATTTTAAGCAATAATGTAAACTGAAGGGAATATATTCAGGCTTTAGGAAGAAACACCCTTAAGAAATGGCAGGCACCATTCAGGCCCACTGGTTGTGCCTCAGACACTACCCAGTATGAACTCCCCAACACTGTTACAGCTTTTCCAAGCTCAACTTCACCTAACATGTGGAACCCTCAAATTCTCTAAAAGCTTGATGTATTTTTTGCAGAATCACCTATAGGAGCAATAGCAGGAGCTGAACAGCAATTTAAAAAGCAGTGGCCTCATGCAGGGAAAGTAAGCAGGAGGTTATATGGAGGACCTTATTTTCAATAAAGGTATAATCTTACCCCCCAGAAATAATAGTACTTGTAACCACATTCACATTTCTGGAACTTGACACTGAAGGTTATTGAGGTCTGCGGAGAATATAAGAAATTGTGCATTAATTCATGCATTTGTTTACATGTTTAACATTTTTCCTGAGTATTTTTTATGTTGCTTTTTTATTGCATTATATAGTGGTAGAGCCTCCGAGATTCAAATAAAGATTTTTCATAAAGGTTTAAAAAGCCAAATTTCAGTGAAATCTCTTCTTTTAAAAAGTGATTTCTACTGCTTGCAAATATTGTTTATTTGTATTGTATGTGATAACAATTTACATAAATTTTAAAAAACCTAATTCATGTTTCTAAACAATCAGTTCCTAGAATGTAATAGCAAAAATATTTGCATTCACTAAATTATTCCAAAAGCTTTTTTAAAATTACCACACGGTTAATTTTAAAGTTTTAAACTGTATTCCAAAAATCAGATGATAGTATATGAGAGGTCTAAAAATGTCATTTGCTGCAAGAGCTTAAATATATTTGCCAATGTAAAACTATTTACCAAATATTTATTAAATATCTGCTATGTATAGTATTTTCCTACACCAATAAGTGTTCATTTCATTTGATTTCACTTTTGAGTCAGAAGGGAATATCTTTAAAAGTCTTTCACTGTGCACCTCCTAATTTTGCTGTTTTCTTTCTTTTTTTCTTTTTCTTTTTAATCAGAAAGACTATGTTGGCTAAAGTTAAAAATATGGGGTTCCAACCTAACTCTTTCTTCCCATCTTCTTGACCTCAGACCATAAATGAATTTATTCTTTATAATGTGGGGCTTCACAGATTCATACATAATAGTGAACACAATGAACTTCAAATGCTTCAATTTTGATATAATTAAAGCAAGCAGGCATAAAGTGGATAATTTCTTTTCATGAATTAATGCCCTTTGGAACTTTAGTAGACCCTTACCTTTGTTAAACCTGAGATAATTCTCCATGGATTACAATGAGTCTTAGTGAACTTCATTGAACTTTTCCATCTCTTGACATCTACTTAGAGAGCAGTATGTACCTAACACCTAGTCCCCAAACTGAGCTTCTCATTCTAAATAACCCACAGGTAAACTAGAGTGTAAGAAAGGACAAAATGTCCTATACCAAGAAAGTCACTTCTTCTTGCCTTCCAACTAGCCAAGTCAATCCCAGCATGTACACTTAAGCTTTTCCAGATTCCAAATTAAGGGATCTTGGTTTCTTGGTGATTTCCTAGGTAAATATAGTCATTCTGTTCTTGGTAGAATAGAAACTATCCAAGATTTGGAGCTAAGGAGGCCTGTTTTTAAATCCACACAGTGACATTTAATAGCAGATTACATGACCTCATTTTAGTTTTGATAACATCATCTATAAAATATGAATGAATAAAATGTCTGTTTTACAAGGTTGTCCTGAGTAAAGAGCTTAGTACCACAACTGGCTCGCAATAGAGGTTTCATGAATCAGTAGCATCAGTAGCAGAGGCAGTAGTAGTAGTAGATGGCTATAGTGGTGGCAGTAAAAGTAATAGTAGTAGAAGTCGTCATAGTAGATGGTGGAAAGACAGCAGTAGTAGTAGCTGGTACCAGTGTTAGTACCAGTAGCAGTGGAAGAGAAAAAACACAGGCGGCCATTTTCTTGTGCTAGAACACTGTAAGAGTCTCATAGACAAGACTATCTTAAAAGGGGGGACTCAGAAATTTCTACAGAGTTATGATGGTCCGTGTCTTGGGAAGACATCATAATTGGGAAAATGAGATTGAATATGGATTGAAGTTGTCAGGGATTTGAGAAAGAAATGTGGAAGAATTATTGGTTATAGAAAAATAAAAGAGTCATTGGTTAGAAAAATGTCATCTGAGCAGGTTGTACTGTAAGTGAGATGCTTAGAGTTATCTTAGATTGTGGACATCAGCAATAAGTCCTAGGTGTTGGTAGATCTGATCTGCTGGGACTCATGCCTGTCTTGGTGACATTTGATATCTCTAAGGTAGATGAGTAGAAGGACACAGTAGACCTGTATCAAGCAGTAATAAATATTCAAAGAACACTTCAGGTGAGACAAAATGAGGAACTCTGACCAGCCTTGATTGACACTGAGAACCACATATTTATAACTGAAGTACAACATCTAGAAGTATACCTACCTCCATCCTTAAAAGATTCCATCAGATAAAAATGCCTGATCCAGCCACTCTGCCTTGGCTCATTAAGAAAGATAAGACAGGGCTTCCCTGGTGGCGCAGTGGTTGAGAGTCCGCCTGCCTATGCAGGGGACACGGGTTCGTGCCCCGGTCCGGGAGGATCCCACATGCTGTGGAGCGGCTGGGCCCGTGAGCCATGGCCGTTGAGCCTGCGTGTCCGGAGCCTGTGCTCCGCGACGGGAGAGGCTGCAACAGTGAGAGGCCTGTGTACCACAAAAAAAAAAAAAAAAAAGAAAGAAAGATAGGACGTTAGAAAACTTAATTGAATATGATTGAGTTTAATGACACGCTTAAAGACATGCTTGTATAAAACATATTCCTATAAACTGATTGCAATTGTTGTCCATGATTTCAAGGAGTTTGGTTGGAAAATTCAGAAGGACTTGATTATTGGTTGGTTTAACTTAATTACAAATAAGTATCTCTCTTTAGATGTAACATCTCACTCCCTTTTCTTAATACAAAATTATCTGTTTGAACATCAAGTAATCAATTAAATTGGAAGCTTTGCATCTTAATCATATCTGCATATAGTATTGGATAATTCATTTTCAAGCTGTTTTACTATGTTTTTTAATTACTATTCTCTTTGTTCTAATTTGAGAAGGAAACAAGAAGGATATAGTTTTGTAAATTTGTGGTCCTTACTTTTTCACTTACCCCATCCCACTTATGCGTTTTCAATCTTTCCTCTACTCTCATTGTTTCCATTAACACATGTAAACACACATACACGCAGACCTACATTAGTGTAGACCTACACTACATTTACCTCTCCTCATCTCTGCCTCTACCTGTTCCTGGTATCCTCACTCTCCATTTCTTCTTATGCTCTCGTATGTTGAAATTACAACCATGTCTTCACTTCCATTTTGTTTATAAATCCACCTCAGTCTTATCTTGACTTTAGTGTTTCTCTGTATCTACTTTTATTGCAGCTACCATAGATCATTTAATCATTCATTCTATACATTGATGATAATTTGTGGTAGGTACAATGGATGTAAAAATGAACTGATATTGTCTTTGATCTCAGTGAATTTGTAGTGCAGTAAGTAAAATTATTCAATACTTTCTCTTAGGGTTGATCTTGTCCACCACCCATGCCTAAGTTCTGTCCTTGACTTTTTAAATTATAATTCCTTGAACAGACATATATTGAGGATCTACTATGATTCTAAGCATGTTAAGTAATGAATGGGTGGTATCTGTGTCTCTGTACCATTAATCTTTTAATCCTCATACTCCTTCTCTTAGTCTAGTCTGGCTTCCTACTTGCTGTTCTCTGGCTTCTGTGTTTTTCTGAGCAGATTGCTCAGAGCATGACTGGGCTGCCTGATACTTCTTTTATAATTTCTGTGAAACATATTTCTTAGACTTGTCAAGGGTGCTAGGGCTTCTGTTGAGAAGTAAACAAACATTGTGCAACAAATTAAAAAGCAGGTAGAAGGGGTTGTCATGCTATGTATTAGCTTCAGAGCTAATAAACAATCCCAAGCTCAAGCAGACATTTTTGTTATAAATAATGTGTCTAATCCCAACATGCTACCAATTTGGATGCACTAGAAGAGAAGAAACAGAAGAATTAAAAAATATGGCTGGGTTTATAAAATAATTTAAAGCAAATTAGACAGATTAGAGAATGTTTAATAATTGGATTTCCTATTCCTAGAGCATCAGATTTTAAACCTAAGACAGTAAAACTGTTCTTGACTTATAATCATGTTATAAATCCCTTAAAGATTGGTTCCAGTTACTACTCTGTACTTTTTGAAGACTTGCTATGTCCACATTAATCAATTGACTTCAATGGAAATATAAGGAGATAGTTAATAGCAGTAAATTTTTTTCCTCATAGTTTGATATTATTCTGGAACAACTTAACTGCATATTTTTGATAGGTTTGTGTAATTTTTGTGCAAAAATTTTAGACCAAAATTACCTAGCTCAAATCTTTCTATCCCCACCCTAGAATATCAATCCTAGGACCCAGGGCTTCCAGCAGCCATTAGGTTACACCTTTCCACTACAATTGAATTAGTAAATAAAGAATTCCAGTGTGATGAAACTTTTGACAAGCTACCAAGATGCAATGCTTAGATATTGAGGTTACTGGTTAAGATTTTGAGTTTATAGCTTAACATTGTTATTAAGTACTGATGATAGTATGGTAAAATGTGTTTTATGATTATTGAATAGTAATTCTAGGACTATCTCTCAGCCCTATAAACTTTACTTTTCTTGTCTAAAAACTAAAAGGACAGACTATCTGTCAATATATTTATTTCTATTTATTTTAAAATATCCTATATGTCATAAATTAATAATGTGGAAAAAACAATAAAAGTAAATGACTAAAGAAGTGAAAAAAAATTATAAGCCATTTTTCAAAATTATTAAAGGATCAGGAATATAATTAATCAATCTAATTTCTACAAAATTGCTATAAAAAACACTTAATTTTTATATATAATTGACAAGAAACAACACTATCATCCAGGAACTGGCACTGATCTTCACCACACTTTGAAAAGCTCACATTATTATGGTCATTTTTAACGTTCTCTCAGAGTTAACATTTCATGATATAATATTAGTGAGCAAACAAATGGAATTAAAAGACCAACAAGTGATTTTTTTAATTTTAAAGCAATGTTTTTTGTTTTAAAATATTTCTCCTGGAGAGTTGATTTTAGATATTAAATGGAGGAAAAGACATGCTTTGTGGAAAGAGGAGGGAAAGAAACTGTGGCAGGGACTACTATCAGTTTACCCAATATCCATGCTTCTTACCTTCTTTTGTAGCACAAACATGTTTTTATTCAAGGTGGTGGTGAGCTCCCTTGAAGTTAGAATAGCAAAGTAAAAGTCACTAGGTAAGGCTTCTGAAATCTTTAAAGAGATTTCAAAGAAGCTTACTCAACTAGAAGTGTCTTTTTTTCCACCCCTCTTCCCCTAATTTATTCCTGAAAAGTGAACAAGATGGCCTGAGTTGCAGCAGCCATCTTGTAATCACAAGGCACCCTCAAAGGTGAAATACATAAAGAATGGCAAGGCAAAAAGAGGAAATCTGGGACATTAATGGTTTCAGAAGAGCCTACTTTTAGATTGTTTTCCCACGAGAGAATGAACCCCTAAATTGTTGAAGCACTGTTGTTGGCTGTTACAAGTAATTAAATGCAATTCTAAATGGCTAAAGGAACTAACATTTATTTCCCAACTTTTACCCTTACTCCAAGAATTGTTCAAACCCATAGAATTTCTATAATCTCTGAACTAATCTCTGAACTGTACATGAAAATAAAATTGAGGCTGGTCATCTTGGAGGGAATTGTTCTGACTGGGGGTGCATTTTAGACATAAAATGACAGTATTTGCTGAAGAATGGAATAATCAAGAATGCTGAGACATTTATATATTTGACCAATTGGGTGGATGAGGGTACCACTGACTGAGATGGGGAAGTCCGTGAGATCACTTATTTGGGATTGGCTAATAAGAGTTTGATTTAGGCCATGTTATGTTTGAGATACATATTACAACATCCAAGAGGAGATGCCAAGTGAGCAGTTGATACATGAAACTGGAGTTCTGGGGAAGGCCAGGACAATGAGATTTGGGAGATATTGTTACATAGATGATATCAAAGTCATGTGACTGTAAGACATCACACAGAAACAGTGTATAAATACACAAAGAAGAAAACTAAGGAGTGCTCAGTAAGATCAAAGGAAAACTATGAAATGCCATGTCATACATGCCAACAGAAAAAGGAGGAAGAGGTTGGCTAATCAAATGAAATCACTGAAAGATGAAGAAAGGTAAGAGCAAAGAAGTGACCACTAGATGAAGCAATCTAATTGCCATTTCTAACTTTGTTTTGTTTTGTTTTCATAAGGTGGTGGCCAGGTTTCTTTCCTCTTTTTTTTAAATTAATATATAATTGACATATAACACAATAAAAGTTTAAGGTGTTGATTCGATACACATATATTGCAATATGACCACCAGCTAACATTTCCATCACATCACGTAATTATCTTTTCCTTTTGTGGTGAGGACATTTAAGTCTGGTCTCTTAGCAACTTTCAGTATATAATGCAGTATACTGTTAACTATAGTCACAATGCTGTGTATTAGATCCCCAAAACTTATTCATCTTCTAACTACAAGTTTGTACCCTTTGACTAACATCTCCCCATATCTCCCAGCCCCCAGACCCTGATAACCACCATTTCCAAATATAAGTGATAATTTTGTCAGCAAGGTCTTAGAGCAGTGATGACAGAAACCTGAAAGGAGCAGATGAAGGAAATAACATTATGTAAGAAATTTACCCTTTCAAAAAGTTTGCCAGAGGAGGCATAGACAAAGGAGGTAGTGTCTGGAGTAGAATGTGGACTTCCCATTGCAATTAGAAAAATCCCAAATTTCTCATGTTGTCCTATGAGCCCTGACATGGCCCACTCTCCCTACCTTTTTGAATCATCTCCTAACAACGGCCTCTGCCCCATTCACTACTTTTCAGCCAAAAAAGGCCTTCTCTCTGCCCTTCGAAATCTTCAGAAAGCTTTTTTTTTTTTTCTATCATAGGGTCCATGCACTTACTTTTCTTCTGTTTCTTTTGCCTGGAATGCTTTCCAACTGATTCCACATGACTGGCTCATTTTGTCATTACTATCTCAACTCAAATATCATCTCCAGGGAGGCACTACATAACCATAACACTTAAAAAGGCACAGACATTATCCCATCACCCCGCCTTTCTTCTCCACAACATACACCACAATATAAAATTCATGTATTGCTACCCACAATGGATCGTGAGCTTCATAAGGTCTGGAGCACTGGCTGTGTTGTTTGCGCAATGTTGTTCACTGTGTGTCTTCAATACCTGGTACATAGCAGGAGCTTAATTAATAATGTTGAGTAAATGGATGAATGGTAGCAAATACTAACCAACTGGTAAATTCAGCTAAGCTTTCTCAACTGTGAAGAAAACAGAAAAACATTCAGAAACTTTCAAGAACTCAGGGAAAGCAGCACGTATGAGTAGTTCTTTGGAACATGGAAGCAAACAAAGGAAACCGACAATGAAAGAAAACCAAATAAAAGATGACTCTAATAAGGAACTCTGAAATGGAGAAGCCATAGTAAAATGGATTCATGGTGTACTTTAGATGAGTGCAAAACTAAACAATTATGGAAATTATGGTTACACAAGAGAATGTAAAATTTAAAACACATCAATGTCAGAAAGAATAGGAGGTGTGGGGAAGGAAAATTGAGAGAAGCTTAAATGGGGTATTTTCTCATCTTTTTAGCAGGGTAGTCAACTGATTCTGTCTTTTGTTGAAATGAGTAGCTTAAAAAGAGCCACCAGGGCTTCCCTGGTGGTACAGTGGTTGAGAGTCCGCCTGCCGATGCAGGGGACACGGGTTCGTGCCCCAGTCCGGGAAGATCCCACATGCCGCGGAGCGACTGGGCCCGTGAGCCATGTCCGCTGAGCCTGCGCGTCCGGAGCCTGTGCTCCACAACGGGAGAGTCCGCAACAGTGAGAGGCCCGTGTACCGCAAAACAAAAAAGAGCCAACAGCTTTTAAATTTTTCATAATCTTTTAATTAACTTTAGAAGCATCTTCTAAGATTTGTTAACTTTTGTTGGAAGAAAAAAATCATTTGAAGTTTAACAATTCCTTTACTAACTTTTCTTTGGTTAAATTCAAGAATAATTTAATATATTTTGATTAAAACAGAATGTATCTTGTGATTCTATTTTCCTTAAAATATACATTATATTTTATGCAGCCTATTCTTTCTTTTTTTTTCACAACTCACACACACACTGTATTTTATTTTTACAAGAGATAAATCAACTGACACCAAGCATTGTAAATGGATGACCACAACAAAAGCAACAATGATTGCAATTACCAAACATGAAACACACTCACACTATGTCATAATATTGACATTCAGTCCAGGAATCCTCCACTGTAACAGCTCCTTTACTTTGCAGTGAAAATTAATTTGTATACTTTTTGCCTCTGAGTCCTTGTGAGATTTTATTTTTATTCAAACAGAAATTCACAAAAATTATAACCATCCTCATCAGTTCACTCAGTCCCATGTAATTAATCTTTTTTCATCTTGATCTTTTGTTAACACTTTTATGAATTCATCATTTTCCATTAGAGTTCTGAAAATGCTTATTCATTCAGTTCAGCAGTATAGTCAGTTACCAGAAACGTGTACTTGTCAGAATCTTTTCCATGAACTCCTTGAAAATGAAATCTTTTTATAGGAACATTTTTGTGAAAGCATCAGAGTACACCCAGAACTGTCTGTAAATGACAAAAGACTTAAAAATGACCGCAGTTAAAGATTTGATGAAAGTTCATAATAATGCAATTGACAAGGAAATTTAGTTATTTCTGAGATATACATTTTAAAATAATAACTAGAATTATGACTTATAACATTATACCAGAACATATAAGATTTTTAGAAATTTCATGTAATGTCTGATACATTTATATTAACATATTTCCATACAAATAACCCAAACAAAGTTTAGTATTAGTTGGTTTTTCTTGTTTGTTTTTTGATACTGCAGGTTCTTATCAGTCATCAATTTTATACACATCAGTGTATACATGTCAATCCCAATTGCCCAATTCAGCACACCACCATCCCCACCCCACCATGGTATTCCCCCCTTGGTGTCCGTACGTTTGTTCTCTACATCTGTGTCTCAACTTCTGCCCTGCAAAAAGGTTCATCTGTACAATTTTTCTAGGTTCCACATACATGCGTTAAAATACAATATTTGTTTTTCTCTTTCTGACTTACTTCACTCTGTATGACAGTCTCTAGATCCATACATGTCTCAACAAATGATTCAATTTCGTCCCTTCTTATGGCTGAGTAATATTCCATTGTATATATGCACCACATTTTCTTTATCCATTCGTCTGTCGATGGGCATTTAGGTTGCTTCCATGACCTGGCTATTGTAAATAGTGCTGCAAAGAACACTGGGGTGCATGTGTCTTTTTGAATTATTGTTTTCTCTGGGTGTATGCCCAGTAGTGGGATTGCTGGATCATATGGTAATTTTATTTTAAGTTTTTTAAGGAACTTCCATACTGTTCTCCAAAGTGGCTGTATCAATTTACTTTCCCACCAACAGTGCAAGAGGGTTCCCTTTTCTCCACACCCTCTCCAGCATTTGTTGTTTGTAGATTTTCTGATGATGCCCATTCTAACTGGTGTGAAGTGATACCTCATTGTAGTTGTGATTTGCCTTCCTCTAATAATTAGTGATGTTAAGCAGCTTTTCATGTGCTTCTTGGCCATCTGTATGTCTTCTTTGGAGAAATGTCTATTTAGCTCTTCTGCCCATTATTAGATTGGGTTGTTTGTTTCTTTAATATTGAGCTGCATGAGCAGTTTATATATTTTGGAGATTAATCCTTTGTCCGTTGATTCGGTTGCAAATATTTTCTCCCATTCTGAGGGTTGTCTTTTCGTCTTGTTTAAGGTTTCCTTTGTTGTGTAAAAGCTTTGAAGTTTCATTAGGTCCTATTTGTTTATTTTTGTTTTTATTTCCATTACTCTAGCAGGTGAGTCAAAAAAGATCTTGCTGTGATTTATGTCAAAGAGTGTTCTTCCTATGTTTTCCTAAAGAGTTTTATAGTGTCCGGTCTTACATTTAGGTCTCGAATCCATTTTGAGTTTATTTTTGTGTATGGTGTTAGGGAGTGTTCTAATTTCATTCTTTTACATGTAGCTGTCCAGTTTTCCCAGCACCACTTATTGAAGAGACTGTCTTTTCTCCATTGTATATCTTTGCCTCCTTTGTCATAGAATAGTTGACCATAGGTGCATGGGTTTACCTCTGGGTTTTCTATCTTGTTCCATTGATCTATGTTTCTGTTTTTGTGCCAGTACCATGTTGCCTTGATTACTGTATATTTGTAGTATATTCTGAAGTCAGGGAGTCTGATTCCTACAGCTCCGTTTTTTTCCCTCAAGACTGCTTTTGCTATTCGGGGTCTTTTGTGTCTCCATACAAATTTTGAGATGATTTGATCTAGTTCCGTAAAAAATGCTATTGGTAATTTGATAGGGATTGCATTGAATCTGTAGATTGCTTTGTGTAGTATAGTCATTTTCACAATATTGATTCTTCCAATCCAAGAACATGGTATATCTCTCCATCTGTTGGTATCAACTTTAATTTCTTTCATCAGTGTCTTATAGTTTTCTGCATACAGGTCTTTTGTTTCCTTTGGTAGGTTAATTCCTAGGTATTTTATACTTTTTGTTGCAATGGTAAATGGGAGTGTTTCCATAATTTCACTTTCAGATTTTTCATCATTAGTATATAGGAATGCAATTGATCTTTGTGCATTAATTTTGTATCCTGCAACGTTACCAAATTCATTGATTAGCTCTAGTAGTTTTCTGGTGGCATTTTTAGGATTCTCTATGTATAGTATCATGTCATCTGAAAACAGTGACAGTTTTACTTCTTCTTTTCCAATTTATATTCCTTTTATTCCTTTTTCTTCTCTGATTGCCATGGCTAGGACTTCCAAAACTATGTTGAATAATAGTGGTGAGAGTGGACATCCTTGTCTTGTTCCTGATCTTAGAGGAAATGCTTTCAGTTTTTCACCATTGAGAATGATGTTTGCTGTGGGTTTGTCATATATGGCCTTTATTATGTTGGGGTAGGTTCCCTCTATGCCCACTTTCTGGAGAGTTTTTATCATAAATCGGTGTTGAATTTTGTCAAAAGCCTTTTCTGCATCTATTGAGATGATCATATGGTTTTTATTCTTCAATTTGTTAATATGGTGTATCACATTGATTGATTTGTGTATATTGAAGAATCCTTGCATCTCTGGGATAAATTCCACTTGATCATGGTGTATGATACTTTTAATGTGTTGTTGGATTCTGTTTGCTAGTATTTTGTTGAGGATTTTTGCATCTATATTCATCAGTGATATTGGTCTGTAATTTTTTTCTTTGTAGTATCTTTTCTGACTTTGGTATCAGTGTGATAGTTGCCTCGTAGAATGAGTTTGGGAGTGTTCCTCCCTCTGTGATTTTTTGGAAGACTTTGAGAAGTATGGGTGTTAGCTCTTCTCTAAATGTTTGAAAGAAGTCACCTGTGAAGACATCTGGTCCTCGACTTTTGTTTGTTGGAAGAATTTTAATCACAGTTTCAATTTCATTACTTGTGATTGCTCTGTTCATATTTTCTATTTCTTCCAGGTTCAGTCGTGGAAGGTTATACCTTTCTAAGAAGTTGTCCATTTCTTCCAGGTTGTCCATTTTATTGGCATAGAGTTGCTTGTAGTAGTCTCTTAGAATGCTTTGTATTTCTGCGGTGTCTGTTGTAACTTCTCCTTTTTCACTTCTAACTTTATTGATTTGAGTCCTCTCCCTCTTTTTCTTGATGAGTCTGGTTAATGATTTATCAATTTTGTTTATCTTCTCAAAGAACCAGCTTTTAGTTTTATTGATCTTTGCTATTGTTTTCTTTGTTTCTATTTCATTTATTGCTGCTCTGATCTTTATCATTTCTTTCCTTC
Source organism: Delphinus delphis (assembly GCF_949987515.2). NCBI lineage: Eukaryota > Metazoa > Chordata > Mammalia > Artiodactyla > Delphinidae > Delphinus > Delphinus delphis. The sequence goes on along the minus strand of NC_082696.1, from coordinate 77,583,204 downwards.
TGCTAACTTTGGGATTTGTTTGTTTTTCTTTCTCTAGTTCCTTTAGGTGTAAGGTTAGATTGTTTACTTGAGATTTTTCTTGTTTCTTGAGATAGGCTTATATAGCTATATACTTCCGTCTTAGAACTGCTTTTTCTGAATCCCATAGGTTTTGGATTATCGTGTTTACATTGTCATTTGTCTCTAGGTATTTTTTGATTTCCTCTTTGATTTCTTCAGTGATCTCTTGGTTATATAGTAACGTATTGTTTGGCTTCATGTGTTTGTGTTTTTTATGCTTTTTTTCCATGTAATTGATTTCTAATCTCATAGCGTTGTGGTCAGAAAATATGCTTGATACGATTTCAATTTTCTTAAATTTCCTGAGGCTTGATTTGTGACCCAAGATGTGAGTTATCCTGGAGAATATTCCGTGTGCACTTGAGAAGAAAGTGTAATCTGCTTTTTTTGGATGGAATGTCCTATAAATATCAATTAAATCTTTCTGGTCTATTGTGTCATTTAAAGCTTCTGTTCCTTATTTATTTTCATTTTGGATGATCTGTCCATTGGTGTGAGTGTGGTGTTAAAGTCCCCCACTATTATTGTGTTACTGTCGATTTCCTCTTTTATAGCTGTTAGCAGTTGCCGTATGTATTGAGGTGCTCCTATGTTGGGAGCATATATATTTATAATTGTTATATCTTCTTCTTGGATTGATCCTTTGATCATTATGTAGTGTTCTTCCTTGTCTCTTGTAACGTTCTTTATTTTAAAGCCTATTTTATCTGATATAAGTATAAGTACTCCAGCTTTCTTTTGATTTCCATTTGCATAGAATATCTTTTTCCATCCCCTCACTTTCAGTCTGTATGTGTCCCTAGGTCTGAAGGGGGTCTCTTGTAGACAGCATGTATATGGATCTTGTTTTTGTATCCATTCAGCAAACCTGTATCTTTTGGTTGGAGCATTTAGTCCATTCACATTTAAGGTGATTATCGATATGCATGTTCCTATGACCATTTTCTTAATTGTTTTCAGTTTGTTTTTGTAGATCCTTTTATTCTCTTGTGTTTCCCACTTAGAGAAGTTCTTTTAGCATTTGTTGTAGAGCTGGTTTGGTGGGGCTGAAATCTCTTAGCCTTTGCTTGTCTGTAAAGCTTTTGATTTCTTCATCGAATCTGAATGAGATCCTTGCTGGGTAATCTTGGTTGTAGTCTCTTCCCTTTCATCTCTTTAAGTATATCATGCCACTCCTTTCTGGCTTGCAGAGTTTCTGCTGAGAAATCAGCTGCTAACCTTATGGGAGTTCCCTTGTATGTTATTTGTTGTTTTTCCCTTGCTGCTTTCAATAATTTTTCTTAGTCTTTAATTTTTGTAAATTTGATTAGTATGTGTCTCGACGTGTTTCTCCTTGTGTTTATCCTATATGGGACTCCCTGCCCTTCCTGGACTTGGGTGACTATTTCTTTTCCCATGTTAGGGAAGTTTTTAACTATAATCTCTTCAAATATTTTCTCTGGTTCTTTCTCTCTCTTCTCCTTCTGGGACCCCTATAAGGTGAATGTTGTTGTGTTTAATGTTGTCCCAGGGGTCTCCTAGGCTGTCTTCATTTCTTTTCATTCTTTTTTCTTTATTCTGTTCTGCAGCAGTGAATTCCACCATTCTGTCTTCCAGGTCACTTATCCGTTCTTCTGCCTCAGTTATTCTACTATTGATTCCTTCTAGTGTAGTTTTCATGTCAGTTATTGTACTGTTCATCTCTGTTTGTTTGTTCTTTAATTCTTCTAGGTCTTTGTTAAACATTTCTTGCATCTTCTCGATCTTTGCCTCTATTGTTTTTCCAAGGTCCTGGATCATCTTCACTACCATTATTCTGAATTCTTTTTCTGGAAGGTTGCCTATCTCCACTTCCTTTAGTTGTTTTTCTGAGGTTTTATCTTGTTCCTTCATCTGGTACATAGCCCTCTACCTTTTCATCTTGTCTGTCTTTCTGTGTGGATGTGGTGTTTGTTCCACAGGCTGCAGGATTGTAGTTCTTCTTGCTTCTGCGTCTGCCCTCTGGTGGATGAGGCTATCTAAGAGGCTTGATGGGAGGGACGAGTGGGAAGTATAGCTGACTGTTGCTCTGGTGGGAAGAGTTTAGTAAAACTTTAATCCACTTGACTGTTGATGGGTGGGGCTGTGTTCCTTACCTATTGGTTGTTTGGCCTGAGGCAACCCAATACTGGAGCCTACCTGGGCTCTTTGGTGGGGCTAATGACAGACTCTGGGAGGGCTCACACCAAGGAGTACTTTCCAGAACTTCTGCTGCCAGTGTCCTTGTCCCCATGGTGAGCCACAGCCACCCCCCGCCTCTGCAGGAGACCCTCCAGCACTAGCAGGTAGGTCTGGTTCAGTCTCCCCTGGGGTCACTGCTCCTTCCCCTGGGTCCCAATGCACACACCACTTTGTGTGTGCCCTCCAAGAGTGGAGTCTCTGTTTCCCCCAGTCCTATTGAAGTCCTGCAATCAATTCCCACTAGGCTTCAAAGTCTGATTCTCTAGGAATTCCTCCTCCCTTTGCCAGACCCCCAGATTGGGAAGCCTGACATGGGGCTCAGAACCTTCACTCCAGTGGGTGGACTTCTGTGGTATAAGTGTTCTTCAGTCTGTTAGTCACCCACCCAGCAGTCATGGGATTTGATTTTACTGTGGTTGTGCCCCTCCTACCATCTCATTGTGGCTTCTCCTTTGTCTTTGGATGTGGGGTATCTTTTTTGGTGAGTTCCAGTGTTTTCCTGTCGATGATTGTCCAGCAGCTAGTTGTGATTCTGGTGTTCTCGCAAGAGGAAGTGAGAGCACGTCCTTCTACTCCACTATCTTGATTCCCCCCCACCCTGACCTATTATTTCTTATACTGTGTGTGTGTGTGTGTGTAGATATAGGTATAGATATGCAGGTGCAGATAGTTGATAGATAGATAGATGTTAGATAGATAGATAGATAGATAGATAGATAGATAGATAGATAAATAGATATAGTGAGTGAAAGAGTGTGGGGGAGAGAGTTTCTGGATGAAATCACATATCTTCCATTTTTATTTCTAGTTGGTTATATATGGAATGGTTTTTTAAAAACCTTCTTCTCATTTTATGTATTTCTTAAATATTTATCCCAAGCATACATAATTTTTATAAAATAATTAAGCCATTAATCTAAAAAAGTCATATTTATGAGCACAATTTTTATGAAAATATTCAAGAGATAGCTGGAGATATTAATTGTTCAGATTTGGTAGACAATGAGATCAAATATGTCTTTTAAAAGCCAAATGCTTTATAGTTAGGTAAAGAATTCCTCAAGCATTTTCATTATTACTAATGGTATTTAACTGATTTGATGACATTCTAAAAATATTACATAATTATTTGGAAATATGCAAAAGTGTTTACATAATAAGTTTTACCATTGATATTTTGGGCTCTATGGAATAGTAACATGACAGTAATAAATAACACTCTAATCTGTTTTATTTCTTCCAAAATGAAGTGAAATGACTGTCTGTCCTATCAATTTTTTCCTTTTGAATCTCTAGCAAAAGAAGAGAATTTATCATCTATTGAAAGATCATCGAAAAAGAAAATTGAAAGAGATAGAAATATAATTTTAGTTTTTTCTCATTTGTTTGACTTTTATTATAAAATACATGACTAACACTTGAGACGTGGCATGTCATTTTCAACAACGGTACAAATTCTATTGATTAAAAAATATACTAACTAAAAAAAAAAAAGAAGAAGAAGAATGTTGTTGTAATGAGACAGAGAGAGTAAAAGAGAGATTGCACTTTTTCTACTCTTTATCCTGTGGATAAGGGAACATTTTGTTCCTGATACACATTTTTAAATCCCCTTGGCAATCATTCTCTCATGGGTAATCTACCAACATTCCAACATTTTATGGTCTTCAATACTCTCCAAAAGAAACAGATTCCTTTAAACCATTATGTTCTTCAAAAGAGGTTGCCTTTCCACAGTCCCCTGCTTGGCTTTGGATGCAGTTAAAACAAGATAAATGGGGAGAGAATTTAGGACGGCTGATCAGATGCACCTGTTAAAGCCAAACCAGAAGGTCCCCTGCCGGCTCTCTAGTCCACGTGGTTCATCATCAGATTATTTTACTGTCCTGCCTAAAATCTTCCTATTGCTTCTCCTGACTTTTAGAATAGAGTCAAATTTTACCAGAGCCCACAGAGCCCTACACCATATTGCCCCTGACTACTTTTCCTACATCGTCTTTACAGCCTGTTTCACTAGAACCCAGCTACTTAATTTTCTTCCACTTCCACAGGTGATCAATCTTGTTCCTGCCCCTAGCTTTTCACACTTGGGGTCCCTCTGCTTGGAGCAGGTTCCCTCAAATTTCCACATGCGTAACTGCTTTGCATATATCAGGTTTTGGAATAGATACGCCTCCTCAAGGATGCCTCTTCTATCTCTATACCTAAAATACTGCATTCTCCATTATTCCCATATTCCACTACCCACCTTTATTTTCTTTATAACTCTGAAAAGCATTTGAAATGTTATCATTTTAAACATTTGTCTACATGTTTCCATGCTGCCTTCCTCCAGTAGAAAAGAAGCTCCATGAGAATAGGGACTTTGCTTGTGTTGTTTACTTATCACCTGGTATGTGCCCAGCAAATAAATAAATGAATGAAAAGAAACAGAAAAAGCAAACAACCTCTCTGTCAATCTTAACCTGAACATACTCTCTGAAAGTCTGAGGAGTTGTTATCACCCTGAGGTGTTATGTGTGTGAATTTATATAAAACAGGCTTTTAGTTAATTTTATGAAACATATCTGTGTTAAGATAAGGTTTTTCTATCTACTGTTACTTATATCTAATGCCCTTTGATTACCATAAAAAGTTCTTTATTTACTATATACATGTCACTTGTTTACCGATCATATTTAACTGTATACTCGATGTACCATTTTTACAATTACTTAATATGTCAATGATATTAAAGAAAATATAAATATTGTCCCAAGGTACACTGGCTATTAAGAAAGAATATAATTAAAAGCAAAGGTTGAAATGGAGTGTATAAGAGGAAAGGGACACACATAGTAATATTTCTATTTTGTCTCACTATGCTTATACTTTCAGATAAATAAACATATATGTATATACATACATATATGCGGACCTATGAACATTATATAAAAGCATTAAATGGAGTCAAGTGATTTAAGAAAAACATTAATATTTTTGGTATCTAGTCAGAGTTTTAAAATGTTTTATCTTTATATATCTAGATAATTTTAAATGATGCCAAAAGCAGTTTTGTAGGAGAAAAAAATAAATCAGCTCCTTTTCTGACTTGGAGATGTTCTGTATATTAATTACAGAAATCATCATTAAATATCTTTTAATGTTGAGTTAGTACAATGTGATTGGTGACATTCTATGTTGTCAGTAATTCAGATATGAAATGGAAGAGATAAACATTTAATTTGACCCTATTTGCAGCCATCAACAGAGCACAAGATTGCTCCTTATTTTTTCCCTCCAACCTCTAATACCTTGAGGAACTCAGAAGATTAGACCAAAGAAAGACACTAGGGAGCCAACCTGAGGTCAAAGATAGTCTCTGTAGGAGTGAGCTAAGAATAGCACATGGTGGCCTTTCAAAGTTGGTCTTTTTGGTTTTCTTATCCTTTTTAATAAGAATGAAAGAGTTTAATTTATCATTTATAGTTCTCTCTCTCTCTCTCTGTGGCTATGCTTCTAATGGCACCCTCACCAGCACCCAATCCAGCCAGCCTTTGCAAAAATGGGACATATGGTCCAGATGGAGGCATAGCTCCTTCCTTTCACTCAGAATTTGCTCTCCTCTGGGACTCCTGATTCCTATCTGGACTTTGCCTCTGCTTCTCCAGGTTGCCACCTGAGAGGGACTTCTCACCTGACTCTTGAGCTCTGCATTGTCAGACACATCTTTGTATCAGGACTGTCTCCATGCCCTGCAGTCTAAGGCCAGGTTCAGCTGACAAGTCCAGCAGGAGTTCACTGCTCTTTAGAGAGGAAATATCAGTCCTAGTCAAACCCTTCACTAAGGTAATGAAATCAGAAAATTTTAAACTAAGCAATTATTGCTACTATTTAGGAAAACAATAGCAGTTAGCCCAATTCATCCTTCAGATCATTGTAGGCTAACTTAGGTAAGTGTCAGTAAAAATGAAGAAGGTGAAATCTGAGCTGAGCTTAAGGAGGAGTAGGCTGAAGTCAAGCATAAAGGAAGAATAATGCATGTCAGATGGAGGCGAATAAATCAGCCAAGGTACAGCATGAGCAAAACACATTCATCGGACAATCTCGGGAGAGCTGCTGCTTTCAAGGTTACACAGGTATCCTTAGCCAACTTATGAGGCATTTGATGCCAGTTTTTTGATCCTCTTGTGAGTTGGTTTCTGCTTTTTCAAATGATTGTCTGAAGACCACCTGCATCATAATTACCAACTTGCTTCACTGAAAATAGTTGGGACCCATGTAAGCCTGCTATATAAGAATCCTTCCGCTAAAGCTAGGGAATTTGGCTTTGTATCAAGTTCACCAGGTCATTCTTGTTTGAGAACAAGTACCATAGAGTTATCATTTTTAAACTTTTTTTGTTAACAGTCAACTATCATATGTTGACAAAAGCCCTGTTTGCATGGTGTGTGTGTGTGTGTGTGTGTGTGTGTGTGTCTATATGTGTGTAGCGGGCTCTTGGAATACCTGTGCTCTCAGTGCTCAAGAGAAAATCATTGCTGTAATTAACAGGGCAGCTCTCCTCAGAGAGGACAGTTATAATGACAGTGGAGGTTTTAGAAGATTAACCAATCATTAGGGTGTGAAATGAATTTGCTTCATACAAGACACACTTTAGATTCAAAGACATAAATTGGTTGAAAGAAAAGGATGAAAAAGATATGCCATGCATATGGTAACAAAATTAAAGATTTTAAAACAAAATTTATTACTAGAGACAATGATGAGTCAATCAAACAAGAACTGCTATATCTAAATACATCAAATATAGCAATTATCAATATAAAGACATATATGCTCCTAACATCAGAGTCCCAAAACAAATAAAGCAAAATCTGACAGAATTGAAGGGAGAAATAGGAAAATTCAACAATAATAACTGGAGACTTCCATGTAATTTCAACAATGTACAGAACAACTAGGTAGAAAATTAGCAAAGGAACAGAAGACTTGAACAACACTGTATACTGACTATATTAAACAGACATCTATAGTACACTTCACTCAACAGGAGCAGGCTATACATTCTTCTCAAGTGCACATTGAATATTCTGAGTATAGACCATATATCCAGCCATTAAGCAAGGCTAAATAAATTCAAAGGAATTTAAATCATATAAAATATGTTTTGTGATTACATGGAGTAAAATTAGATGTTAATAAATAGAAAGGAATTTTGGAAGATCACAAGTATATGGAAATTAAGCAACGCCCTTCTAAATAAAGATTGGGTAAAATAAGAAATCACAAGAGAAATTTAAAAATAAATCAGGATTTCCCAGGCTGTCCAGTGGTTAAGACTCCATGTTCCCAATGCAGGGGGCATGGGTTCAATCCCTGGTCAGGGAACTAAGATCCTGCATGCTGTAGCCAAAAAAAAAAAAAGACTATGAAATCAATAAAAATTAAGATACAGCATACCCTACAGTTATAGGATAAGGTTCAAGTAATGCTTAGAGAGAAATTTATAGTTCTAAACACCTATATTTTTAAAAGAATAAAATTAATAACTAAAATTTCATCCTTAAGGAATTCAAAATAATGCAAACTAAACCCAAGTTGAGGGAAGGAAAAAAATAAAGATCAAAGAAGAAATAAAAGAAATAGGAAATAGAAAAAAACGAGAAAAATCAATAAAAATAAAATAGGTTCTTTTAAAAGTCGATAAAATTGGCAAGTCTTCAGTTTGACTCATAAAGTAAAAAAAAAAAAAAAGAGAGAGAGAGAGAAGCTTCAAATTACTACTATGAAGAATGAAAATGGGGACATAAATACCAACGTCACAGAAGAAAAAAAACTAGCAGACAGGATGGAAGCAAAAGGTTCCATGGTAACCAGGGAATAAAACAAGTAAGTATAGACTACTCATTTGAGATATTTATTGGTGAAAGAAATTAGTTAATTAGTCAAGAGCTTAGGGAGTGAAGAGTAAAGAAGGGTTTCTGGGAAGAGGGTATATTTTCAAATGTTGTGACTGTTAATTTTATGTGTCAATTTGGCTAAGGGATGCCCAGATTACTGGCAAAACATTATTTCTAGGTATGTCTGCGAGAGTGTGTCAGGAAGAGATTAGCATTTGAATCAGTAGACTGACTAGAGAAGCGTGCTCCCACCAGTGCTGGTGGACATCATCCAATCTGTTGAGGGCCCGAATGGAACAAAGAGGTGGAAAAGAAATGAAAACTCGCTTTCTCTGCTTGAGCTGAGACATACATCTTCTCCTATTCTCGGACACCACTGTTCCTGGTTCTCAGGCCTTTGGACTCACAACAGGACTTATGCCACTGGGCCCTCTTTCTCCGAACTTTGGACTTAGACTTAGACCATTGGCTTCCCTGGATCGTCAGGCCCTTGGACTAGGACTGAATTACACCACTGGCTTTTCTGGTTCTTCAGCTTGCAGTGGCAGATTGTGGGACTTCTCAACCCCCATAATCACATGAGCCTATTCCTATAACAAATCTCTTATCTGTATCTATGTCTATAGCTATATCCTATTGGTTCTGTTTCTTTGGAGAATCCTGTTAAATACAAATCTTATATTTGGAAGAGATAAATTAGAACAGTTAAGCAAAATATAAGTGACAATTTACTGGTTCATTAAATTAGAAAGGATAATGGTGGGGTTGAAATCAAGCATCACTGGTTTTAAGAATTTAAAAGTTCCTCTGTCTTTCTTTTACTCTCACTCTCTCACCCTCTTCCTTCTTTCTATTTTTCCATACTGTACTTTGTGGAAGGAAATCACTACGCTATATCACTTAAGAGGTGAGTGCCCTCCACCTCCTTGAGGGCAGAATATCTACATAAATTATTTGTATATCTACTAACCCATGTATATACACATAGCAATAAACATTTCTATATGTAACCATATTCTTCTATATTAAGCTAAACATGAGTTCATACCAATGTTTATTCTGCTTATGTTTTATAATACTACAGAATACCTTGAGATTCAGTTGGACACAGAGGATGGAGAAAGGAAAATGCAGATTCTCATGCTCCAGAGCAGTACTAACCAATGGAAAGTTAATGTGAGCCACAAATGCAAGCCATATATATAGTTCTGAATTTTGTTTGGAATTGACATGTACACACTGCTATATTTAAGGTAGATAACCAACAAGGACCTACTACAGGGAACTCTGCTCAGTACTCTGTAATAACCTAAATGGGAAAAGAATTTGAAAAAAATAGATACATGTGTATGTATAACTGAATCACTTTGCTGTACACCTGAAACAAACACAACATTGTTAATCAACTATACTTCAATATAAAATTTAAAAATTTTTAAATAAATAAAAAAGTAAAAGGAAATAATTGAAATGAATTTTATAATATTTTAATTTAATCCAGTATATCAAAAATACTATCTCTTCTATATGTGATGCTAGACATGGTTCAAGTGCTCAGTAGCTGCCCGCAGGTAGTAGCTACTGTATAGGACAACATGGCTCCAGGGAAAAATAACAATCGAGATCATTTTCCAACAATGCAGAAAGTGAATTGTATCATTGAGAGCATAAAAATGTTTCAGGGCTTTCTTTCACTTTAATTTAAATTTCTTCTCTAGAATCCTACTCTCAGGTCATATGAAATTGTGATCTTAGGATTTGAGATCTTTTATACTGAACTGAAGAGGGGTCCTTTGTTTGTACTTTGTACTCTTAAGGTTAAAGTAATAGGCATTTCATTTGCTTTTTTTGTAGGTTTTTCTTTACTAGTTTATTCTGTTTTACAAGTACTGAAGATGATTGTGAAAAAGATGGTGATGGTGGTATAGTTTTGTAATTGCCTCAAATCTCCCCTCACAAAATGTAAAACAATTAGGATAATAAAACAGAAAATACACAGACAATATCTACAGAAAAACTAAGAATTCCCAGTAACTTCAATATGCAAGTGGGTGAGGACAAAAGAAAGATAACAAGAAGACCATTTCCTATATTAACTATGTAGAAGGAAGTGAAGGAGGACTAGACATTCTGGGGGCTCTAAGTGGTGGAGAACTCCAAAATCAGCGGACCAATTTGAGGCTGGTGGCTGAAACAAATGTGGACTTTTGCAGGCTCAAATTCACAGGTAAGAACAAGGCACCCATGGAAGTTCAGATGGTGTTAAATTTGTTGGTTGGCTCCTTATGAACTCTGAAACGTAACCAATTGAAACTCCATTCTAGAAAAACAATTCTGCATTGGGGAGAAACTGCTGAAGATATAATCCAAACTGAGCAAGAAAAAAACACCAGGAAGCAAGGAAAGAAAAAGCCCAGATAAAGGTGAGAGATATAACAATGGAAGAGGAAGTTCTAAGTCTTGAAACTGTGCTGTCCTCATCCACCATCCCTTCCTAAGAGTTCAGTTTAAAAAACCAATTAAATATAAGTAGTAGGAATGAACTTAGTTGAATCACTTAAAAAGTTATTGTAGAAAAAGAAACTAATGAATCAATAAAATAAGTGTACATTAGAAAGGTATGCCCATGCAACAAATACATAGTTTAACCAAAAATGTCAAATCAAGCTAAAAGAAGTTAAGAAATGCTAGAAGCAATAAAAGATCGACACAAACCAGAATTATAAAAACTCATAAGTGAGAATGTAAGATGAAAAGGAAGAAAATAAAGGAATTAAAAGAAAAAAATAACTATAGATTTGAACACCAAGTTAGAAAGAACACTAAAGCATATTAAAATAACAACTAATGTAAAAGATAAAAAGAATATAGAAATAAAATTTAAAAACAAGTAATGAAAGAGATGGAAAGGATTTGAGAGAAAGTGCTAGATAGAGGACAGGTAAAGAAGATCTAATATAAGTACACCAGGAGTCACTGAAAGCGAAAATCAAACCAATAGTACAGAATAAATACTAAGCATTACAATTTCAGAAAAAAATTCCTAAACTTTATAAAAGAGCTTGAAACTATATTTAAAAGGTTATGCCACCTACTGGGGGGAATTGACCCAGAACAGCCAATGTTGCAATATATTTTAATAAAACTATTGACCTGAAAACTAAAGGAAAGAATATTTGGAGAATCCAGGCACAAAGACCAAGTCACTTATAATGAAAAAATAAATAGATTGCAGGCCTTTCCAGATCAGTGTTTTATACTAGAATGCAATGGAGTAACATGTGTAAGATTTTAAGAAAAACATTATTAATAAAGAATTTTTTCAGATCAAATTGATCTTGTATAAATAGACAAACCATGAGGAAAATGAAATAGCATAGGAAATATTATTGCTGAATCTACTTGAGAATAAGCTTCAAATAATCTATTTGAGAATAATAATCTACTTGAGAATAAACTTTAAAACACAAAAATGACCAGAAATGCACTGGCATAAAGGACTGGTTATGGCCATAGAATCTACATTTACCTGTAGAACAAAGACTAGATAATGATTTTCAGGGAGATGGAATAGTATATGATAGTTATATTCTCTGACAAGGTAGTAACAGTGCAACTACAACAATGTTGTAATAATTGGGACTGTATATAAAATGTAGAACAAGCTCAGTGATTTCAAGTATGTTGCTTGAGATTAGACCACTGGAGATGGAGAAGAGTAGAAGATAGTACTAGTTCATTTTTCTCCTGCATGGGGGGAAAAGATTAATGGTCTCTAAAAAGAGGGTGGGTATGAAGAGTACTGTATAAAAGAATTAATATACAGGGAGTTATTAAGACAAGAAAACAAACCTTTCTAAATATATGATAAAACAAAAAGTAAGAACAAATATATGAAATTGCATTTAAAAGTATATTTATATAGGGCTTCCCTGGTGGCGCAGTGGTTGAGAGTCCACCTGCCAATGCAGGGGACACCGGTTCATGCCCCAGTCCGGGAAGATCCCACATGCCATGGAGCGGCTAGGCCCGTGAGCCATGGCCGCTGGGCCTGCGCGTCCGGAGCCTGTGCTCCGCAACAGGAGAGTCCATAACAGTGAGAGGCCTGCGTACAGCAAAAAAAAAAAAAGTATATTTATATAAACATGTAAATGTATATATATATGAATATATAATCATATAAATATAGTATATTTATATTCATCATATAAAATAATGAAATACAACATTGCAGAACTAAAGCCAAACACATTAATTTTGTCAGCAAACATAAATTGGCAAAACATAGCTATCAAAAGAAAAGGATGTTCAAATTTGTCAACAAAGCAAAATCCAAAAATATGCTATTTACTAGAGATATACCTACAACCAAGAAATTCATAATGATTAAAATGACAGGATGAACAGATATATACCACCATAAAAATATAAAGAAAGCAAAGTTGGAAATTTTTAAATCTGGTGAGATAGCAATCAGAACATTAAAAAAGGCAAAGAAGGATATTTTCTAGTGCTAGTAGCTACGATTTACAACAGAGATTTAATTACTGATATTTATGCATCCAATAGTAAAGAAATTTCATAAGGAAAAAAACCACATGAGTTTGCTGGATAGACAAAAACACAGCTATAATAGGAGATTTTAATATACACCTTTAGGATTGTCATGCCTTCTTTGAGAATTGATCCCTGTATCATAATGTATCCTACTTATCCTTGATAATCTTTATTGTTCTAAAGTCTACTTTGTATGAAATTAATACAACTACTCAAACTTTCCTTTTGTTAGTGCTCTCACATTAGCCTAAACTCAGTTTTCAGCAGTTCATTAAAAAATTCTACCTTAATCTTTCTACCAAATTAGATGGCATTCTATCTGAGGCAAGCAAATGCATGGATCTTGTTTCTCGTTACAGGTGCCTCTACAAATTTCAGGTAAGCTGTCTAACCTGCAACTTTATTTCTCTGGTGGGTGCAAGAAAAGTCATTAATTTGTAGTTTGCCTAGGTTTTCATTTTGTTAGGATAGAGCGATGCTCTTTCCAGCTCTGTATATCTCTGAGGTGAAAGTGGAAGCACTCTACTAGGTTTTTTATTTGACTTTAGTGAGATTAGACATCTGATTCGTATGTCTGACAATATACACGCAACTCTACTTACTCAACAAAGGAGACTTTGGAAGGAGTTGATAAATAATATCCCTTCATCAGGCAAAACCAGGATGCTGAGAGGCTCACCTGGATGCTTATCAAGCACCCCTGTGCCTTAACCTATGTTTGGACTATTTTAAAAGCTGAAAAATCCATTCTTGGTGTTTTCTGGCACAGTATCTTTCCCCCCAACTGGAAATGTGGTTGTCTCTATTATCTGCTCCTTCGTGACCTGGATGGTACATGAGTTGTTAGAAAGGAAGCTACTTGGTCTTTTTTGTATTTTCCCATCTCCCTTTCTCTGTCATTTGCACATTGAAATTCTGGAAACTTTCTTTCTGTTCACAGATTTTCATGGAAACTGAACATTTGAAGGGACTCAGAGATAATGTATTTCAACTCTTCATTTAGGGATAGGAAAAGGAAGCCTAGGGAATCAAAATGACTCTAGTTTTACAGAAAGAAGGATTGTTGTCATATTACCAGTGATCCAGTTCTCTTTAAAGAGTTCAAATAATCAGATAGCAGACAGCCCACAAACTGCTATTTATTATTTATATTTTAAAACATGGTCAGTGAATAAGCATGAAGAAGAAGAAAAAGTATGAAGCATAAGACATGTTAACACCTAGTCTAGCCTGTTGGTTACATGGTTAAAGTACTTCCAAAAATTATCTAAGAGTTTATAAATTTCATCCAATTTTAACATAACTTTTCTTCTATTCGAAAAATATTCTCTTATATTTAAGCATCCTTTCTATTCACAAGCATTTAAAATAGATTTTTATGTGTTTTCACAGTATAACATGCTGCGACATCCATAGCTTATTTTTTAAAAATCTAAAAATACTCCTTTTTGAATTTGTCAATATGCTCTCGAGGTGGTTACAACCATGATTTTATAAGTTAATGGCTATGTGAGCATTTCTATAATTTTGCCTGGCTTCTCCAGATATCTTTATTTTCTCTTCAATATATTATCTCCTGGGCTTTACATACAGTGTGGCAATTAACATTTTTTAATAAAATAAATAAAAATGATTCAGCCTCCCAGCATTCCTACTTCTATTTTTGGTTGTATCAGAGTACATATTTCATAAAGTTTTTTGTGTGTGTGTTCATTTTTTTGTTTTTGCGGCACGTGGGCCTCTCACCGCTGTGGCCTCTCTCTTTGCGGAGCACAGGCTCCGGACGCGCAGGCTCAGCGGCCATGGCTTACGGACTCAGCCACTCCACGGCATGTGGGATCTTCCCGGACCGGGTCACGAACCCGCGTCCCCTGCACCGGCAGACAGACCCTCAACAACTGCGCCACCAGGGAAGCCCCTTCATAAAGTTTTTACAGAGCTAACCCCAAAATAAAGAAAATATGAAGTTTACTACGTAAGTAATCATTTTCAGTCACTTTCATAGCTACATTATGAATAGTTAATATGGATTTCCTTTGTTTTATTGCTAGATTTCGTAACACCTCGGCTGGAAACTATCAAAGTAATAAAAAAAGGAAAACAAGCATTAGATAATTAGGTTTACATGGGATTAAATTTTGGTGGCACAATTTAATGAGGGACCTCAAATTCATGATGAACGTTTAGTTGGCCCCTCTTCTTTCAGCCAAGCATCTTACGTGATTAGTTTAATAACACTCAGTGTTTAAATGTTACAGGATGTGAATAAATTTGATGATTTGAGAGTGTAAGACATAAAATAGATTTTGATTTACTTGCAGCCCATTATTTTGATTAAATTTTCCATGAAACTACACAGTTTTAAGTTCTGGGGAGCTTGGGTAAATTTTTGCATGAGTAACATACAAAAATATTTAGATAAATATTGCAAAATTCAGCTAGCTCTGTGGTTCCTTGACTACACTGTGTCAAAAATTTAGATCTTTTGATATTGTTAGCTGGTTCAGTGAAATTTCCATTCCAATATTTGGCATCCTGTGAATTCAAGTTTGACTGGCTTTGTCTTATTTTATATTTTGTCACTGGTTAGTTTCCATAGATCAAAAGGAGACTGAATTAGGAATAATTTAAAGTGTAAGGACAGTCAGCAGAAAACACATGAAAAATCATGATTCTATTATTTCAGATAACTGGGGCAAAGTATGAAAAAACAAAATTCCTGAATTTTGCTTTAGCCGTTAATTTTACTTTCTTGTTTTGCACTTGGCTTTGCCAAACTATCTTAACCCAAATTACTATCAGAGTGAACAATTAACTTCAGATGACTTGCATGTTGTTTTTAAATTATTTTTTTATCAGGTCAAAAACACAAAGACATATAAAGAAAAAGTAACAACCATGTGACCACCAGTCAACTTTATCAGATCTGAGTCTTTTGTCATGTTTGCTTTAGAGTTTGCAAGCAATTAAACATTAGAGATAATACAAAGTTATCATTCCAGAAACCAGTGGACCCCAGACAGTACACATCTAAGGACTAGCTCAAAGACAAGAGACCACTACCATCTCCGTCTCTACCACTAAGGTTCCCTTGTTCACTTATACCCAAAACTATCTAAAGGAAGTTGTAGAGGAATGACGATGATGTTAAGAGACAAAATATTACCAAAGTGACTATTGAAAATATCAGCTCAGATTAGGTTTAAAAACCAGAATGTATGAGTTCCTTCTTTCTCCAGCTAAAAAATTTGTATTTGTGAAGCAGAGATCAGCTTTATCCAAATAATGTAACACATTTTCCTCTACATGTCTGAATTGCAGTAAAAAACCATGCACATACATATAAAAATCTATATATATATATACACATATATTTATATATACACATATATATGCATAGATATAAATTAAGTCAACTACTTTGCATTAAGTAACAGAATATTTAACTTGTCAGAGTCACACAATTTTCCATTTATGGAATAGGTATGTTTTTAATTATTAATGTGAATATACCACAATAAAGCAATTTTTTAATAATATGAAATTGCAATGCACTAAACACCTAACCAAATAATAATGGAAGAGGGTAATGTCCATTTGAAATGGAATACTACTCAAGTAGTAAAATGATTATGAAATAAAAGTCTTATTATGTCTTTGAAGAATTCCCATTTTAAAATATAGCCTAAGGGTGTTTCTTTTCTTTGTTCGATTTTCACTGACTGAAATAATTTAACAGGAAGACAGGCATGCATGACTGTTATTCTGCTTCTTTGGAAATTCAGTGACTAATATGCTCCGGAAGAGTTAATGCTTTGCAATGGAAAATGGCATTGAGGAAACAAATTAATTACATTCTTGAATGGATGTGGATTTTTGCACCAAAAAATTTAGATAAATGTTGATTACATTCACTTACTTATATAAACTATTATCAGTAGTATAGTATTAATGCACAAACTGATTTTCCAGCAGATTGTCATGAATATGTGTTTGAATTCAGTTTTGTGTCATATTTATTCCCTAAAATAATTTCTATATCTCATCACCTTGATCTGCTGCTTAGTGCTACAAAAACCTAAGCTGTGGCCTCCAACAATATGCGTACAAGGATACTTAATATAACATTACTTGCAAGGGCAAAAAACTGGAAACAATGTGAATACCCTTCAGTATGGAAATGGTTGAATAAATTATTATATATCTCTACTAAGTATGAAACTAGACATTAGAAGAATAATTTAGAACTCATACACTCTAACTCATGGAATATCCAAAAATATTGTTAAATCAAAAGCATAAGTTGCAACAAAATGTGCATAATATATATGAGTTATCTCAGGATTTTTTTAAAACATGATTTGAATGTTTTCCTTCCTTTAATTGATTTGAAATCATTCAAACAGTATTGAAAGTATCTGATCATTAACAAGCTGATAGAATTTCCCTACAGAACCACCTCGACCTAGTATGTGTTGAACGTTCATTGGGTGGGTGAGCTTTTCTTTCTCTATATTTTCTGCAATAATTAATCTGTTTAGATTTTCTGTCTTTCCCAAGGCCAATTTTGATAAGTTGTACTTTTCTGGGAATTTCTCCATTTCATCTAGAGTTTCAAATTTACTTGCAAAGTTGTGCAAATTAGTCTCATCATTTTAAAAATTTTCTTTTTTTGATAGTTATTTTCCACTTGTCATTTCTAATTTTGTGTATTTGTGTCTTAGTTTTATGTTGGTAGGATAGCTAGTGGTTTGTTTGTTTCATTGGTAGCCTCCAAAATGAATTTTCTTTCAGCAAAGTATTTCCATAAACAAAATGGATGTTTTTCAAATAATTTCCATTTAGATTTATTTATTAGATCTACTATTTTTCTATTTCCAAATTCATTAATTTCTATGTTTATACTCACTAATTTCTTCTCATTTTTAATTGTTCTCTTCCTACTTTAATTTGTAAGTCATTAATTTTATTATAGTATATAATAGTTACTTGAATATATTGCTGATTCTAGAACTGAGGCAGTGAAGCTATGAGATGAGCCTGGAGTATCTCGTAGTGCCACAAAGGAATGAAGTATTCAAAAGAAAAAATGATGGGGTGGTGTCAAATAGATACAAGAGCCAATCTGAATGAGATTCTAGTGGCCAAAGAATTTGAGCAATAAAATAAATAACAATAGCATTGTTTTATAACCCAAAGTATAAAATAAATATATATGAGTACATACTGGTATAAATAAATAATTTTAATAAATGAGGAGAAAGGGATAGTTTCTTTTTACAAAAGAATTCCAAATACTGTATATAGATATTACTCTCTCTAGGAGTGGAGCTTAATAACGACCCCCTGGAATGTGAAATGGACCTAGTCATGCACTTCCACAGGATACAGGCAGGAAAAAATAGTAGCCATGCAGTGGAGAAATCTGACAAACACAACCTTAACCGAGTGGTCAAGGTTAATATTATCAATATCATGTTGATACCATATACTCCTAAATATATATATGTGATGAGATGGGTGCTTCTTTTCTGTGGTATTCTTCCAAAATCCACAAACCCAGTCCTCATGAGAAGAACATTAGACAAACCCTAATGAGAAACATTATATAAAATACCTGACTAGTACTGTTCAAAAATGTCAGATCATAAAAAATAAAGGAAGACTGAGAAGTTGTCACAGACTGAAGGAGACTAAGGAGACATCACAGCTAAAGGAAATGTATTATCCTGGATTGGATTCTGGAAATTAGTGGAAAAATGATTAACTAATTGGTTAATAGTAATGTACCAATGTTGATTCCTTAATTTGGACCAAAAGTACTATGATACATAAGATGAATACGATAGACTCAGTGGCTTATAAACAATAGAAATTTAGTTCTCTCAGTTCTGGAGACTAGGAAGTTCAAGATCGAGGTGTCAGCAGATTCTGTGCCTGGTGAGAGCTCCCTTCCTGGCTCACAGACTGTAGTCTTCTCACTGTGTGCTCGCATGGCAAAAGGGTGAAGGAGTTCTCTGGGTTTTTTTAATAAGGGCACTAACCCCATTCATGAGGGTTCCACCCTCATGACCTAATAACCTCCCAAAGACCTGCCTCCTAATTCCATCATATTAGGAGTTAGGATTTCAACATAATGAATTATGAGGGGATACATTCAGTCTATCACCGATATTAACACTAGGGGAAACAAAGTAAAAAGTATATGAAAACTGTCTATGTTATCTCTGTAACTTTTCTTTATATCTAAAATTATTTCTAAGTAAAAATTTTATATCTAGAATGGGTTGCAATGGCTTAAGTAAAATATAGCTTTGTGAATTCAGCCAATGGAAATTCAGATATTAATCCATAGTTTCTTCATTAAGTTATTTATTCATAAATATGTATTGATAATTTAGTGTATGAATAACATTGTGCTAGGTTATGGATTGTAAAATGACCAAGTTAAAATCCTCAAGGCAACTCATCATCCTTAATAGATATGCTCAGATTCTGTCAAATAAACTTTTGAGGTTTAATTAGGGACAGGGGATTATTTTTGAAAATGTAAGGGAAAAACTGACTCTAAGAGACAGATGCAATACCTGAGTCTTCAGAGAAATCCAACTATTTTTATGACTTTTAATATGATCTTTTTATTGATGAATTCAAACTACTCTAGCTTTTTAAAATTATTTGATCAGGCAAATATTACTGTCAGAAACTAGCTCAAATCAAAATTATCATGTAACCAGTTAAACTCATTGTATTTGAATATTAATTTCTGCCAATCCATAATCTAATCGTTTTGAAATAATCTGTTTTTTACCAAGTCTAATGATTTCTCAAGGAATTAAACACTTGGGAAAACATTACAACGTGTTTTGCTGGGTGCAAACTAGCCCTTTAAATCTGTATTTTTCAAAACATTTATAGTGGCCTATGGGTGAGCCATGATATTTTTAAGTATTTCATAATGAAATAGATAGAATATAATAGACTACAATACAATATAATACAAAATGGGAATAACCAAATGGCATTTAATACAATAAAGATTGTTTTGTAAAATTTGTTTTAACTTAGATGTATGTGTGGGGTGTGTGTGTGTGTGTGTGTGTGTGTGTGTGTGTTATGTCCGGATGTAAAATATATTTCTTATATATGGATCAAGAAAAAACAGTTCAAATCTTCTGCTCTTATGCTTTTTTCAGTGTTGTTCCAGGACCAGAGACATAGCATATAGGTCTTATAAGAGGAGTCTTAACAATAAGCAACATGAAGGTAAAGAAAATAAAAAACATCTTCCTTGGGGAATCGGAAAAGGCTTTTTGAAGGAGGTGAGATTTGAACAGAATTCTGAAGAACTCATAATTACATACAAGAATCCCAATAGGTCGACATACTAGGAAAATAATACTTACTATAGGGTGGCTGGAAAGATGAAGACAAATGCTTCATGTGAATCAGAATCATCTAGACGCTTGTCAAAATGCAGATTTGGGGGCCTTGCACCCAGATATTCTGATTCAATAGATCTGGAGTGTGACCAAGAAATCTGCATTTTTAATAAGCACCTGCTCCATAAAAACACTCCCTGGGATTCTGATTCATGGGCTCCAAACACCCTGCTAGCTTAGAGAAATGAAATTTACAAGAGGTCATTTAGGACAGTTTGACTGAAATAAAGTGAGGGTCCATAAAGGAAAATTTTAGAAGAACAAGCTAGAAAGCCAGATTGAGCCGTGTTGTAAAGGGCTGGGTATTTCGATTTAAAGAGTGTGCACCTTACCTCAAAGCCATAGAGAATAATTTTTATGGAACTGAGAGACACCACCTACAATGATTAATTTGATGTTGGTATTAAAAGAAAGACAAATTGAAAGTGGAAAATTGGTCATAAGCATGTTGAATATCTAAGTATGAGTTAAAAGACCTGGCTTATTGCAGAGGAAGAGCAAATTTTGCACACTGAGAGTGTCTTGATTTTTACATAAACTATCAAGTTAAGTAAAGTAATAAATTTTCAGATGATAGACTTAATCAGAATGTTTAACCACATATATCAGGTACATCCATGACCACTAAAAGAACGGCTAATATTTTGTTCCGATCGGAATTCAGCATATTATGCTGTCCCTGAGATTTAATAACAATGTTGTCCCCTGCGAAACCTCATTCTGTCCCTTAAAAATAATAATCCATTTTATTCCTAACAAAGTAGGAAAACATTTGGCAATTTTTGATGCATTAAGTTTCAGCAGAATTGACATTAATTTTCAAAATAAACCACCTTTGTATTAGAGAATAATCATTCATTCATTATATCCATAATGTTTTCATTTAGCCTTAAGTATGTATAAATACAATCTCCAATTTCTGCTTATTTTATCTAAACTATGTGTTTCTGGTAACAAATCTTGCTTGTTCAAAAATGAAAATAAATTAGCATTAATTTTCATATCCTTGAATCCTGATATCTATCTATAAAGTCACTGTAATAATCTATTTACTATGGTCTCTGCTCATTTGGAAGAATATAAACGTGTTTCTTCTGCAATGTGAACAACTCAAAAAAAAAAAAAAACAATGGAAATGAAGCCCAGGTGAACTTCAGAATGTGCTAGATTTTTTTTTTTAATTTTACTTTTTCACAAAGAAAACTGCATGGGGATGCCTGGAGGCCAGGGTTGTCTTTATAAGGAAATTGAACTTTAAGGAAAAACAGATTTGACCTCAAGCTACACATGCATAGATGGAACTTGGCAAACTTTCCCGTGGTCTAATGATTCTGGGAGTAAACAGGGTGCATGCATCCCCACCAAATGGCATCGTGCAGTCAGAATACAATAGGACTCCTTCCTCTACAAGCCTCAAGCTGAGTAAAACAACACATTTTCAGATTATAGACTTAATCAAGACACTTAACCACAGATGGCAGGCACATCTATGACCACTAACACAATTGCTAATATTTTGTTCTAAGAGCCTACACTGGGTTCTGTTTCTCTAAAGCACACTTATTTTAATCATTAGAACTAAATTTGATTGTTAGAATTTCAAAGCCACAATTCAGATTAGAGTTTACAAAAGCAGCTCTCTAATTATTCAGGCACAATAACCACTGATGTCTCGTGTTGGAAGTGACTTTACAGCTAAATTGAGAGTCTTAATATTAGGAGTGTTTTCTAAAATCAACTTATATACCATACAGTCTTTGCTTTTGCATTTTTAAATGCTTATAGGATATACACTATACTAAGGGCCAAATTTACTTCTATTAATAAACTGTGTCTATGGGGTTGCTTAAGCTAAATGTCTATGGCAGCATTTATTAAATTTATGTTTATTAAATGCCTGGCATTGTACTAAGTGCTCTCTGTATGATCACACAAACATACCTAGAAGAGGAGTGCTATTGTTACATATGAATGAAAGCAAACTTAACCTGCCCATGGTAACACAGCTAGTAAACTGCAGATTTGAGATTGAAAACCAAACAGTCTGGCTCCAAAGCCCATGATCTTAACTGAAATAAATATTATAAATATTTATTGATGAATATCTAAAGAAATCATAGCTTTAAAGGATCCATCCCTATGTGTTCTGATTACCTTTCGCTACTGAGCCAAAATAGAAGGTAGAAATGAGAAGCTATTTTCCTCTGCAAGTTCCCATTTGAAAGTAATAAAGGAAATGTTTTTCAGATGACTTCTGCTCTATTATTGCACATTATCAACTGGATCACATTTCCTATTGCTTTGCAATTTATTTGCTGTATTTAGCTGCAATTGGTCATTAGTCTACTTTGCTGGGTAAGTTGAATTCTCTAAGTAGGGTTTCAAAAAGTACTAAAGAGGGCTTCCCTGGTGGCGCAGTGGTTGAGAGTCCGCCTGCCGAGGCAGGGCAGGGGACGCGGGTTCGTGCCCCAGTCCGGGAAGATCCCACATACCACGGAGCGGCTGCGCCCGTGAGCCATGGCCGCTGAGCCTGCACGTCCGGAGCCTGTGCTCCGCAACGGGAGAGGCCACGACGGTGAGAGACCCACGTACCGAGAAAAAAGAAAAAAAAAACATTCAGCAGTATATTTCCTAAATTGGTGTCTGCAGCTGTGCTTCTGATTTGCTATAGGTTTTAATGCAGGGTACCTATACCCTTCTCTTTTAAATTCATTTTCTTATAAAATAGTTTATAGTTTTTGGAGTAAAAAGCATCTCCTTTTACTTGAGTAATTACTATTTTGGGCGGTTCATCATCCCTTCCTTTATCTTTGCCTTTGCATTCATTTCTGCCATTTTCTGCTTGGCTCACCAATGTTTTCGTGAAAAAATGGTGAAGAAACTGGTTTACTTTGTGGAATATTTTTGCCAAAAAAGCTGGTTTGCCAAGGGAAAATAAAAATCCAGTCAGGGGGCCAAAGCTTAACAAGCCTAAAACAGAGGCATCAATCTTCTTGCAAAAGCATCTATTGCTCCTAGCAATGGGTCCATTTTCTTTTCAGACACAGACTTCACTTTCTTTTCAGATGTAGCTTTAGTTTTGCTGTCATGAAACAAAAATGATGGTTCTTGCTGTAATTGTTTGAACCAAATAGGGAAAGAGACTGTGTTTCAACCAACATTTTGTTAGTTCCATTTTGATCATTATTACTGCCTCTGTTCCCATGTTTAATGTCTGCTAAATATTTCTTACAGTCTTTAAAGATAGGTGCTAGATCAGAGTGGGTTTGTGTCACATGCTTCACTATCCAATCATGAAGAAAAAGTTTAACACAGCCGACTTCTTGTTACTAGCATTCCATTGGTATGCTTTATCCCAATAAAGACAGGAAAAGGGCCATTAGTTTTGGGATTTGAACTCTTTTTCTCACCTTTTGAAGTAATAGAATCAAAGGCTACCTTGGTCCATGTCCCAGTCTTTGGACTATTGAGGGAAGGGGCACTAATTACTGCTCTTTCCATTTGACAGTCCTTGTGAAGGTTGAACTCCAGTGCCTTTACCAAATCCAGAAAACTGTCCTCCTCCAGAAAGTACAACCAAACCGTTGAAACATTTAAAAGCCCCTTCACTATCAGATTGAAATTTAACCTTCCTACACTTTGCTTTTTTTTCATGACTCTCTTCCTCAAGACTTCCTCACTGACCACAGAGGATGCTGCCACATCTTCTGCTTTGTCATCTTGATCCCAATTTCTGTTTATTCCTTCTCTGTGATTCTTTTGGCACGTCCAAGGTCACAATAGAGGAGCTTGTGTCTGAGGTAGATGCTGGTCTCCTGGAAGAGCGCTTCGTTGCTCCCAGTGAATTTCTAGGGCTCATGCTAATCCGAAAACTTCATGGTTATTAAGCCCAGAGTCTCAAACACTGCTTTTCCCAGGGGCCTCATCACTATGTTCCAGAGTGAAGAGGAGACCATCTCCCACTTCACTAAAGACCACTGTAGTAACAGTGCCAAGCTCTGGGCTGCCATCTTGTAACTACAAGGGCATTTTATATTTTTTAGTTACTAAATCTGGCAACCCTATACTGAGCTGTGAGATATTTCAGGGAAAGGATGAAAGACATAGTCAAGACTTAGCAGATCGACATTACTAGAAGGAGCTAAGAGGAGGGTCTTGTTTGTAGGGAGATATAATCAAGATCCCTGCACGCTAGTGGTACCCAGGGTTCGGTTCCCCTTGAAACCCCTAGATAAGGGAAAATCACCTGGAAAAAAAGGTACTTTTGTACACTGAACTATGTATACTGAAAGCAACTATTTTGAAACAGTGTTCCTGGAAGTGGCAATATTAAGTGTTTTCCCCTGAACAGAAATAAACACTCTTGGGAAAGTTTAAGTTACATTTCAAAAAATATGAGTTTGTGACTATAAATTTTAACCTGTGACAGTTGCCTCTTTGAGATGTGTTGCCAGTGCCAAGATATATTATCAGGGTTGCATATAGCAAGAGAATGAGAGCAGGGGCACCCCTCACACAGTAAAGGATAGTGCCTTTGTTTCTGTGACAGTGACCACTGCAGTTCCCTGGATACTAACCAACCTCTTCCCCAGAAGAGCCAGGGATAGCAAGACTTGTGTTCATAATTTTTTTCTTTAAAAAAAAAAGAATTATCTTATCAAAATAATATCCCTATTTTTAACGAGAAAAAGTAAATAGTCCTAAAATCTTATTTAAAAGAAAAAATAGCAATACCTTGCTTTACAGTTCCTCATCCAGACCCCCACTACCTAAAATTTAACTGAGACCTTTTCTTTGCCATTTGCTCCTATTCTGACTACAAGTTTCTACCTTTTCTGTTCTTCTACACTCGTTCAAGTGGGGTTTGTGGAAGATCTTCAGATAAATATGTGTGTCTTCAATACGAAGTCTGGAAGTCTGATTTTCTTTATAATTCTTCACGGTGGCTAACACAGTGATCTATCCAAAAGGACAAATCAGTAAACAAAACTGAATGTTACTGAGCACATAGAAGGAAACAGCTGCTCTGAAAAACAGAAACTGGCAAATTCCCATTGGTAAATCTGTTTTTAGTGATGACCAAATACCTGTGGTCTGGATCTGCTGCACATCAGTGTTCTTGTAGTTCTTCAACCATGTGTAAATAGTCTCCAAAATTATTGGGAGATCCACAAGAGCATCAGAGCACATGCATGAAATCGGTGGCCACTGCCAATTTTTCAATGCCATGTCTCTCTCTTTTACTAAGCAATAGAGTCACAAGGTCTTTCCTCTGTGTGCTCATGGAGAGAGCGATTTCTGATGTTTTTTCCTCTTCTTATGAAAACTTCTTATGAGGACACAATTCCTGTGGAATTAGGGCCACATTTAACCTCATTTAAATGACCTCATTTAATCGTAAATACCTCCATATAAAGCCCTATCTCAAAATACGGTCAAATTGGGGGTTAAAGACTTCAACATATGAATGGGGGTGGGCACAATTCAGTTCATAACAAACAAAAATCATCTAAATAAATATTCAGTGGTTACATGTTATGTATATTATAAAGTATATTTAACACTCAAGGGGAAAGTCTGGGAAAGTTGAAAGCAGGAGTTAAACAAAGACACAAATTTTCAGTTTTCCCTCAATTTCACTTGAAAATAAAAGCATGACTTTAAATATGTCATTGCAAGGCAGGAGAACCAGCTCTATAAATCTGGATATTACATTTCAGTTAGTAAATACCTCTTCTAAAAGGAGGTATCCTTATCAGTTGCTATCTAGTTTATAGAAATTTACTAAAAATAGGTCAGACAATTATTTGAACCTGGAGATTATATAATCTCAGCACCCTCTCCCCACAGATTAATTGCAACTCTGAATGTACAAAACTTGAATAAAATGTTAACAGTAAGCCTACTTCCCTTAGGAATTTATTATATTACTGGAAATTATGCAAATAGCTTTCCCCAAATTTTTTTCAGAAAATATTTATTGACAAACCTCGTGGAATTATCTCAACTATTTCCATGGCTGTTAATTTCTCTTAAAGTCTGCGTCAGTTTATTACTGTACTTCCTATTTGTGCAGGTTGTCATACTGATGAAAAGAATAAAAATAGCTATTGCACTTATTTGGTTTTTGTTGCTGTTGTTGTTTTTGTCTGCAGCATGTGGGATCTTAGTTCCCTGACCAGGGATCAAACCTGTGTCCTCTACAGTGGGAGCACAGAGTCTTAACCACTAGACCACCAGGGAAGTCCTTTTCTGCACTTATCTGTAACGGTGGAAGTTTTGTTGCATGGAAAGGACCAGATTTATCATTAAGTTTCAGGATACTTTTAAACAGAATTCAGTCTAGAAATAATATGGGGGAAAAGTGTTTCTTTTGAAATTATGACAAAAAGCTCATAAAATAATTATATCATCATATTACGTAAGTATGAAACATGTGACCATATGGAATCATTCATAAGCAGAGAAAGTGGGTCCAGAGGGTGGCTGAGGGATTTGAAGGGTGTATGGCAGGAACAGGGTCCAGTGGGGCCTGCTGCTGATTTGCTAAGCAGGGAAGGGATCAGTCTCCAGTAACAGACTCATGTTATTCAAATTGCCCAGGAGAGATCCAAGGAGAGGACTGGGGTTGGCTGCATGAACACAGCCTGAAGGGGGCTAATGCACCACAGCTAGCTGGGAGGGAGTCCGGGAAAATGTCTGGAACTGCCTAAGAGGCAAGAGACCATTGTTTCAGGGTGCACGAGGAGAGGGGATTCAGAGCACTGCCTAAATGAGCTCCAGAGAAGGGCGCGAGCCGCGACTATCAGCACGGACCTCAGAGACGGGCATGAAACGCTAAGGCTGCTGCTGCAGCCACCAAGAAGCCTGTGTGCAAGCACAGGTCACTATCCACACCTCCCCTCCTGGGACCCTGTGCAGCCCGCCACTGACAGGGTCCCGTGATCCAGGGACAGCCCCGGGAGAACGCACGGCACGCCTCAGGCTGATGCAATGTCACACTGGTCTCTGCTGCCGCAGGCTGGCCCGACATTCCATACCCCTCCCTCCCCTCGGCTGGAGTGAACCAGAGCCTCCTAATCAGCTGCTACCTTAACCGCCTCCTGTCCGAGCAAAGAACAGATGCCCTCAGGCGACCTACATGCAGAGGCGGGGCCAAATCCAAAGCTGAACCCCAGCAGCTGTGCGAACAAAGAAGAGAAAGGGAAATCTCTCCATGTAGCTCCAGGAGCAGCAGATTAAATCCCCACAATCAACTTCATGTACGCTGCATCTCTGGAATACCTGAACAGACGATGAATCATCCCAAAATTGACGCGGTGGACTTTGGAAGCAACTGTAGACTTGGGGTTTGCTTTCTGCATCTAATTTGTTTCTGGTTTTATGTTTATCTTAGTTTAGTATTTAGAGCTTATTATCATTGGTAGATTTGTTTATTGATTTGGTTGCTCTCTTCCCTTTTTGTTTTTTTAGTGTATATATATATATATATATATATTTTTCCTTTTTCTCCTTTCGTGTGTATGTGTATGCTCCTTTGTGTGATTTTGTCTGTATAGCTTTGCTTTTACCATTTGTCCTAGGGTTCTGTCTGTCCATTTTTTGTTTTTGTTTGTTTGTTTTAGTATAATTTTTAGCGCTTGTTATCATTGGTGGATTTGTTTTTTGGGTGGTTGCTCTCTCTTTCTTTTTATTTTTTTAATTTTTAATAATTCTTTTATTTTTTATTTTAATAACTTTATTTTATTTCATTTTTTTTCTTTCTTTTTTCCCCCTTTTCTTCTGAGCCGGGTGGCTGACAAAGTCTTGGTACTCCAGCAGGTGTCTGGCCTGAGCCTCTTAGGTGGGAGAGCTGAGTTCAGGAAATTGGACCATCAGAGACCTCCTGGCCCCACGTAATATCAAACGGCAAAAGCTCACCCAGAGATCGCCATCACACGCTAAGACCCAGCTCCACTCAACAACCAGCAAACTACAGTGCCGGACACCCTAGACAAAAAAACTAGCAAGACAGGAACACAACCCCACCCATTAGCAGAGAGGCTGCCTAAAATCATAATAAGTTCACAGACACCAGAAAACACACCACTGGACGCAGTCCTGCCCACCAGAAAGACAAGATCCAGCCTCATCCACCAGAACACTGGCACCAGTCCCCTCCAACAGGAAGCCTACGCAACCCACTGAACCAAACTTAGACACTGGGGGAAGACACCAAAAACAATGGGAGCTACCAACCTGCAGCCTGCAGAAAGAAGACCCCAAACACAGTAAGTTAAGCAAAATGAGAAGATAGAGAAATACACAACAGATAAAGGAGCAAGGTAAAAACCCACCAGACCAAACAAATGAAGAGGAAAAAGGCAGTCTACCTGAAAAAGAATTCAGAATAATCATAGTAAAGATGATCCAAAATCTTGGAAAGAGAATGGAGAAAATACAAGAAATGTTGAACAAGGACCTAGAAGAACTAAAAAGCAAACAAACAATGATGAACAACACAATAAATGAAATTAAAAATTCTCTAGAAGTAATCAGTAGCAGAATAAATGACGCAGAAGAACAGATAAGTGACCTGGAAGATAAAAGAGTGGAAATAACTACTGCAGAGTGGAACAAAGAAAAAAGGATGAAAAGAATTGAAGAGTCTCAGAGACCTCTGGGACAACATTAAATGCACCAACATTCAAATTATAGGGGTCCCAGAAGAAGAAGAGAAAAAGAAAGGGACTGAGAAAATATTTGAAGAGCTTATAGTTGAAAACTTCCCTAATATGGGAAAGGAAATAGTCAATCAAGTCCAGGAAGCACAGAGTCCCCTATAGGATAAATCCAATGAGAAACACGCCAAGACACATATTAATCAAACTATCAAAAGTTAAATACAAAGAAAAAATATTAAAAGCAGCAAGGGAAAAACAACAAATAACATACAAGGGAATCCCCATAAGTTTAACAGCTGATCTTTCAGCAGAAACTCTGCAAGCCAGAAGGGAGTGACAGGACATAATTAAAGTGATGAAAGAGAAACACCTACAACCAAGATTACTCTACCCAGCAAGGAGCTCATTCAGATTCAATGGAGAAATTAAAACCTTTACAGAGAAGCAAAAGCTAAGAGGATTCAGCACAACCAAACCAGCTTTACAACAAATCCTAAAGAAACTTCTCTAGGCAGGAAACACAATAGAAGGAAAACACTTACAATAACAAACCCAAAATAATTTTTAATATGGTAATAGGAACACACATATTGATAACGACCTTAAATGTGAATGGATTAAATGCTCCCACCAAAAGACATAGACTGGCTGAATGGATACAAAAACAAGACACATATATATGCTGTCTACAAAAGACCCACTTCAGACCTAGGGACACATACAGACTGAAAGTGAGGGGATGGAAAAGATATTCTATGCAAATGGAAATCAAAAGAAAGCTGGAGTAGCAATTCTCATATCAGACAAAATGGACTTTAAAATAAAGACTATTGCAAGAGACAAAGAAGGACACTACATAATGATCAAGGATTCAATCCAAGAATAAGATATAACAATTGTAAATATTTATGCACCAACATAAGAGCACCTCAATACATAAGGCAAATGCTAACAGCCATAAAAGGGGAAATCAACAGTAATACAATCATAGTAGGGGACTTTAACACCCCGCTTTCACCAGTGGACAGATCATCCAAAATGAAAATAAATAAGGAAACACAAGCTTTAAATGATACATTAAACACGATGGACTTAACTGATATTTATAGGACATTCCATCCAAAAACAACAGAATACACTTTCTTCTCAAGTGCTCATGGAACATTTTCCAGGATAGAGAATACTGGGCATATACCCTGAGAAAACCATAATTCAAAAATAGACATGTACCACAATGTTCATTGCCTCACTATTTACAATAGCCAGGACATGGAAGCAACCTAAGTGTCCATCGACAGATGAATGGATAAGAAGATGTGGCACATATACACAATGGACTATTACTCAGCCTTAAAATGAAACAAAATTGAGTTATTTGTAGTGAGGTGGATGGAATGTCATACAGAGTGAAGTAAGTCAGAAAGAGAAAAACAAATATCGCATGCTAATACATATATATGGAATCTAAAAAAAAAAATTAAAGAAAATGGTTCTGAAGAACCTAGGGGCAGGACAGGAATAAAGATGCAGACGTAGAGAATGGACTTGAGGATATGGGGAGGGGGAAGGGTAAGCTATGACAAAGCGAGAGAGTGGCATGGACATATATACACTACCAAACGTAAAATAGCAGCTAGTGGGAAGCAGCCACATAGAACAGTGAGATCAGCTCGGTGCTTTGTGATCACCTAGAGGGGTGGGATAGGGAGGGTGGGAGGGAGACACAAGAGGGAGGGGATATGGGAATATATATATATGTATAGCTGATTCATTTTGTTATACAGCAGAAGCTAACACACCATTGTAAAGCAATTATACTCCAATACAGATGTTAAAAAAACAAAAAACTGCCCAGGAGAGAGATCCAGTTTATTCACAGTTTTGCAAGAGTCTGAACCTCAGCGTGTGATTTTTAACATAAGATAACGTTTTGATGAATATAGTAATTTGTGAAAGTTTGAACTATTTACTTTGAAAAATAAGAGACTGAACATAAGCATGGTCTATGAATCATTTTTCACAGATTTCACAGAGCAGGAAGAAGCTGACATTTATTATCTTTGCCCCCAGGTATCCCAGTCTATGGATACTTCAGAGTTAGAGTTGATTGTCCACTGAGACACATGCAAACGGGCTGTTTATGATCAACTTCCATTCTGATTGGCCAGTGTTCTATTTTGATGCGCTACTGTCTGTGCCATAAAAGGTGCCTAAATATTCTGAATATCTCCCTGATGATAATGTTATAGCAAGTATTCAGCTTAAATTTTCAAATGATATTATTTCATTGATACATGTGTGTGTGCATACACTTGATTTCACTTTATAGTAAAATATAAAAATTCTGAATATCATTTGACAGATTTTACAACTCCAAAGTAGACAAAATAAGCCAATAGGAAGCCAACTGACCCTGTTCTTGGATGTCGTATGCCCTACAAAGAGCACCATCTCTTCACGCCACTAAACAACCCTGCATAATCCGAGCAGCATCATTATATACGAAGCAGGGACTGCAATAATGAAGGAGAGACTTAACCCAAGTCTCAGTTCTGAGAACTTGCACACATCACCTCTGTAAGTGAAAGCCTCCTTACCTCTAAAATAGAATCAAACAGTATGACCTCATCTTTTCCAAAAGGCTGCTGTGAGAGGCAGGTGAGAAGGTAACACAAATGTGAGGTCTTATTTTTCATTTTGTTTCCACTAGCTTTTAAAATCCAATCCATGAAATTTTCTTACTTTTAGGGACAACAGTGCTTAAACAAATTATCTTTGGTTCACTTGGATTCACTGTTTACACTAAAGAGAAAGTACCTACAGCAGAATTCTTAAGAAGTTGGCCCTGATAACTGGCTGTTTCCTCATTTCTCTCCTGTTAAGCTGAACTTCTTGGACCATCTTCTATACTGAAGAAACCTAGCGTCATTATCCCACCTCCACGTGTTCAATTCTCTTTCAAATACACTTTCCCCAGTATATGACATGAAGTGACTGGAGGCATATCGCATTTTTATTTCATACAACAAAGCAAACATTGGATTTTTTAAACTGTCACATTGGCTACACATGGGAGGTAAACATCAAGTGAATTTTGTTATAGCCCCTCTGTCAGAGAATTATTTTTACACTTAATAGAAAGGGGAATTTTATGAGAGGTTTAAAATCTGTTGTACAGTGTGAGCTAGAAACACAAAGGCCACATAGCTAACTGCAAATGTGAGACATGGCTGAGCGTAGAAGAGTGAGTAGTGGGGACAAAGGGTAAGCGTTCTGTGTGGGAAGCAACCTCTTCTCCTGTATTTAACCTAAGTTGTAACTCTGATTTTTTAAATTTACAAACAGTTTGCCAATCTTATAAAGACCCAAAGGCATACTCAGTCATGATAAAAATAGAAAATCATATCTGGCCACCTCCGTTGTAAAGTGGGCATGGTCGCCAAGAAAGGGGAATCCATGCCAGCACCTGTGGGTCAGGTGACTTCAGAGAGCCTGACCATATGGATGAGTAGCTCTTGTGTCTGCTAGACGACTGAGGAAGACAAAGTATTCAGGACTAGCATTATTTTTGCTTAAAGATTCCAAGAGGGAGAGATAGACTATACTGAAAATAATGGCATTCTAAAAGTCACAGGTGGTTTCAGAAATTCATGGCAGTCCCTCTACCCAGAGCCTTTACCAAAATGTCAAGGCCGTGAGGACTTGGGGAATTTGGTTGCTGGTTGAGCAGCTGTTTCCCAGAGACAATTCTATACCAAGAAAGGAGAAGTACATGTTTGAGGAGCGCTAGTCATCTCTGCCACAGCTAAACCTTTGGCTTTAAAACGTTTGGGTAAATAATTTGCATACAATTTTCAAACTGAGCTGTGTATGAAATCTTGAACATTATTATTTCCTTGAGTGATTTTTATGATAAATCTAAAGTTGAGATTTCATTTTAAATGGATGAAGGGTAGATCCCAGCTTCCAATATAAT
This sequence comes from Delphinus delphis, assembly GCF_949987515.2. NCBI lineage: Eukaryota > Metazoa > Chordata > Mammalia > Artiodactyla > Delphinidae > Delphinus > Delphinus delphis. The sequence goes on along the minus strand of NC_082696.1, from coordinate 77,550,425 downwards.
CTTTGATTACATTGTTAATCAAAGTGAAATTATTAATTTAGGGAGTATTGCATTACGAACGGTTTTTGAGGAAGAGCTGTCTTTGTAAGCCAGCTGAGATTGCTTGGTCTTTGGTCTCGGCCATGTCCCAAGTTGCTGACTCTCCTTTTGTGGTCAATGAGTTCTTATGACAATCACCAATCTCACTTGTCCAATAATTTTCCTCTATTGAAAGACTTTCCTTTTGCTACCTAGTGAGCAAGATTACTACTGCCTAAGAAAACAAGACTCCCCGTAGATTAAAAATCATAAAATGTATACAAATTGGGGGGATTTGAGGTGGGGCAGAATCCAGATGTTTTAGAATGGTATGACGGATTTTGCATGGTTGGTTTTAGTTACTATTACCACTAATAGCCCTATCATCAAACCACTTAAGCCTAAAAACATCATACAGTAAAATCACTCAGCTTTCACTTAAATGACAAATGGAAGAGTTTATATATACACTGAAAACCCATAAGTGACAAGGAAAGAATAAGTCAAAGAAGGACATATACTCGTTTTCCTATGTGTCCCTTTTTTGGCTAAATAGAATTCTAAACATGAAGATAATTTATATATGGATTAGGAAAATAAAGCTTGTAACTTACTCTCATGTTTGGTGAAGTTTTGAATTTTAAAAAGGGGATGAGATGTTAGTAATCCAGGTAACAGAGGCCAGAGGATGAACATCTGAATGAGAGCAGGGGCTGGCATGTCTATGTAAAGAAACACATATAGAATATCTCTTATGTTCATGAGTCTATGATTATTACTGTTATGAAAGAAAAAGACACAACATTTTGCTTACAATGTGAATTCAGCTTGTGTGTCCTACTCTGAATGCAGAGGCATAAGCTATCAAACAGCAATAGATTTGCTGAGCCAAAAAATGAGTTAAAAAGTTATTTTAAAATATTTAACCTCGGTTCAGGATTTCAGATTATACTTCAGTAAAAACGATTATTTTAATAAGAACCTTTTGCTTCTACTATCAATAAGTATTTTGTAATACATCGATATATATAAAGGTTAACTTTAAATTTATTGTATATTTTTTAATTCAGTCTAGGAATATATTTTGGCATCTATAAAAAAGTTTTGAATTCAAATTTAAATATTTTTATTGTCAGAAAGGTCAGTAAATTCACTGAATAAAAAAGCCTACTATAACTTTATTAAACCTTCAGTGTTTGGTAAATTCCACATAAATCAGACTAAAAGCAGTGATCGCATTTCAGCATTCTACCTAATGACAGTACAAAATACACCACAGATCAAGATCTTTAGGTAAAGGATGTTTTCTGATGAGAAAAAAAGTGGAAATTCAAAAGGATAAGCAAATTAGCTTGAAAAATATTTTTACACACAATTGTAATAAAACTTTAGAATAAAAATCAAGTTTTTTTTTAGAAAATACTGTTATGAAAATAAAATTTTCTTACATATTCCCTATGGATATTTTTAAATTATTTTAAATGTAAGAATTTCTGTCTGGTTAACAGCTTAGAAGTATATGTTTGTTTACAACTGTATAGTCATATTCAGCAGAAAATGGCAACTAAATATGAAGAGTCATAAAAAGAAAGCTATATTTTTTCCATCAGTTTCTTTTAGTTTTTGGATTTATTCTGGTGCATGGTCAAATGTCCTAAATCATTGCTGGGGTATTAGGTCCCCAGAGCTGCTATAACAAAATACCACAAACTGGGTGGATTAAACAGACATTTACAGCCACAAAGCCTGGAGGCTAGAAGTCCAAGATGAAGGTGTAGGCAGGGTTGGTTTCTTCTGAGGGCTGTGAGGGAAGGACCTATTCCATGCCTCTCTCCTTGGCTTGTAGATGGCCATTTTCATGTTCCTATGGCTTTTCCCCTGTATGTGAGTCCATCTCCAAATTTCTCTTTATAAGGAAAACAGTTATATTGGATTAGGGCCCATAATCACCTCATTTTAACTTGGTAAAAACCCTATCTCTAAATAAGGTCACATTCTGAGGTACTAGGGTTAGGACTTCAGCATATGAATGGGGGAGCACAATTCAGCCCATCACAACTGTAAATCTCAGTAATCATGAGTGCAGGTATCGGAGGATATATGATTGAGGCAGGTATATATATATATATATATATATATATATATATATATATATATATATATATATATATATATATATATATATATATATATATATATATATCATCTTTCCAACTCTTGTGGTAGCAGAGGGTCTTTCCATCCAGGGGAGAGCGCTGGCAGCCTTCTCAGTTTTCACTAACACAAAGTAGTCACAACTCCTGCTTTGCTGGCTTCCCAAAGTGAACGTGTTGTTTGACAATAAGTGATATATGATGTCTGCAATCCAGAATGAGTGCTTTGTGAACATTCATTTAAGGATTCTAGTGCTACTCTTGAATCAAATGAGTCATTAAAGGTCTACCTGAGAGCTCTCCATACCAAATAAATACCTTAACATTTGTTACACTAACTCCTTGCAGGGGGTTGATCACAGACTTACAATGTAGTTTTAGCCCTTGGAGTTTATCAAGGTGAATGTTGGAAATAAACTTTTGAATTCTGATTCTACATTTACTGTAAAACTACTGTTGTCCATTTTTTTTGTTTGTTAATTAGGAACAGAATTGTCTTTCTCAATAGCCAGCCTGTTCTCCCTTCTCTGATTATGAAAATATGTAATTTAAAATGCTATCATTTTGGCCTTTGTGACTGTTATCAGAATTGGTGCTGTCAGAGGAATTATGGAGCATAATTGTTTTTCTCCTCTTAGATGCATTATTATCTTTTAAAAATATTCCACATTTAATCTGTCTCTGTGTGTGTGTGTGTGTGTGTGTGTGTGTGTGTGTGCACATTTACCCATGCATGTGTGAGTGTGTCTCTTCTTTGGCAAGTTTTTCCTTAAAAATTTTGTAAATACATGAGGGGAAAGTGAGTCAATAACTTAAAATTTAATATCACAAGAAAAAACCAAACTACCTTCTTGTTTCTTATACTGTCTATTAATCTACATGACCACCTGTGATGACACAGTTACTCTCAGTAACTAAGGAGAATTAAGCCAATTTTATCTGTCCGAAAGCAGAATGGTTCTTAGAGTCTATAAATGTCAGTTATTCCAACTGCATCACGTGATTAATATGCAAACACTGAATGGTTTAAGCAGATGTCACAACTGAAATATTTCAGGAATCTTAGCTCCTGCTACTGAACCATTAAATATCACCTGTTGCCTTAGTACCATATGGTTCATCAAGGACTTAAATAAAATTAAGTCTCTAATAGTACTTTCAGTAGATTTAAAGTTGAGGTTACACTTCTCCAATGCCTGGACATTTGTGTTAATTTATAAATTATTCATAGCTATAAGAGCATTCTATATCAATTCTACAAACAAATTCAGGGGCAGCAAATTTAAATCATATTTCTTCTTTAATATGTTTTATAAAGTTAATTTTGTTTGCTTTGACCTGTGATATCACCAAAATCTGGTGAACAATTGAGACTAAACAACATCCTAGGCGTGTACATTTATAAGTTGGGTAACACTTGAACAAATTCTTTAATTTCTCTATCAAGATCTCTCATATCAGATCATTACACGTTCGCATCAGGGTTGTTTCATTATTGAGTTGTATATCCCATCTCAAGAATTGTTACATGACTCTTAGAGATATTAAATTGCCAATTGGATAATGACCATGGGATTCTTATTTCTCCACTTCTAAGAAACTGTTTGGTATCTAGGGTATTTTTTTATTATATAGCTGGTAGGATCAATCAAAGTATTATTTTAATTCACAGATTTTCTAGATCAAGTGCCGCTTTCTATCTTGTCTGTAAGAGTTTTGTGTAACAGACTATTAATTCAGAGTCCTTGCTTACCTGAAAAGTTCCTTCATTTCACAAGAAAACCCCATTATCCAACAACTCCTCCCACTAATTGGTCTTAATACCATTCTATCTTCTGGGCCTGTGTTTCGATAATTCAGCAGCATTTTTTGCTCATGATGAGGAGTATGTTTTTATTTTTCATTATAATGTGGTTCCAGACCACTGCCTGTCTTGTCCTCAGAATCGCCTGTTCACTTTCCAGGGGGCAGCCTATGAGTATTTAATCCAAGTAGAGGGATCAGATGGGATTGTGATGCCTAGAAATGAGGCAGACAAATGTATGCAGGGAGGAGACACCCATACTTTCAACAAAATATATTAATGAATTCTTTGTGGATTCCGCAATGTTCTTTTCTAAAAATAGATGGAATATTCTAAGTTTCAATACAAAGTCTGAAAGTCTAAATTAGAGTGTGAAACTTTCCACTCTTCAAGTTATAGAATAATGTATTTTCCCAAGCCATTCATAACAGTTTGTACCAAAATGAAATGTGTTGCTTACATCAGAGCCTTCTAGAACAAAATATCTATTCCAAATTGTAGAGGAAAAAGTAACCAAGATCCATGAACTAAATATCTGAATTTTTAGAAGTTAATATATCATCTTATCTGCAGTTCAGAAGTTTCAATTTGTCAAAATTGGAGGAAGCTTATTGGGTTGTTGAATGGCAATGCCACACCTTATTCCATACACACAATAGTTTCTTTATATGCATATATTATCATATTTTCATATACTTACTATAAATAATGTCATAAATTATGTATACCATTTTATATGTATACATTTCCATAGAACAAATACCTTTACACTTGTAATCAAAGGGATAAAATTATCCATGTTTATTTTTAAAGTATGTTTCAGTATTTGTGGGACTTAATACTAGAGATTTTGTCTAAATAGATAGCTGGATGATAATTCAATGTTACTTTTCAACTACGGTTTTTAACTAAATTGCAAAGTTCATCTTCTCTATATCTATAGTAGCTATGAAAAACCTCTCATTTCTCTTCTCTTATTCCAGGAGAAACCTGGTACTAATGTGTTAAGAAAAAGAAGTAAACAACCTTAAGATATTATAAGTGGTAGTAACCAGAGAACATTGTCAGAGCTTTAGAAATTCAACTTCATAATCCCATAACATACATTGTAGATATATTTGGTGATGAGACCATCTGCAGCTCTTGGTGCTAACAGGAAACGTCTTTACATGACAGATTTAGGGTATTTTTTAAAGTACTTTAATCTTATTTTATCCACCCAGAATGTCAGTTCTGCTCTCCAAAGAAATTTAACAGTTACTCTATGTAATGTTTGCATTAAAAGGTGCTAAAAAACAATCATAAGTAGATGTTGAATAGTTTCCAGGCAGCTAAACACAGAGTGTGAAGATGTACAGAAAATATTAAGTTGTTAATTTACCTCATGAATATTATTATTAAAATACAAATTTTTTATTCTTCAAGTAACATAAATTTATAGGACTGATAACATGCTATAGTAATTTGCAGTCAAGTTTCCATTTGTCAAATAGCCTACATTTATAAAATTTTTAAACTTATTACCTGTTAGAAATTATACTAAGATGCCATCATGGGTCCTATAACTCAATAAGTTAGAATGGCTATCATGAGATGATATCTCAGTGTGGTTTTGATTTGCAGTTCCCTAATGATTAGTGATTTTGAGTACTTTTTGTACCTGTTGGCTATCTGGATGTCTTCTTTGGAAAAATGTCTATTTAGATCTTCTGTCCTTTTTAAAATTAGATTGTTTTCTTGTTATTGTGTTTTGTGAATTCATTATATGTTTTGGATATTAATCCCTTATTAGATATATGATTTGCAACTATTATCTCCCATTTGGTAGGTTGCTTTTTCATTTTGTTAATGTTTTCCTTTGCTGTTCAGAAGCTTTTTAGTTTGACGCAGTCCTACTTATTTTTGCTTTTGTTGTTTTGCAAAAAATCGTAGCTAAGATTTATATCAAAAAGCCTACCACCTGTTTTCTTCCAGGAGTTTTATGTTTCAGGTCTTACATTCAAGTCTTTAATCCATTTTGAGTTGATTTTTGTGTATAGTGTAAGATAGTGATCCAGTTTCATTCTTTTACACGTGACTGTCTAGTTTGCCCAACACCATTCGTTGTACAGTTTTGACTTCTTTATCATAAATTAATTGACCATATATGTGTGGGTTTACTGCTGTCCTCTTTTTTTGGTTCCAATGATATATGTGTCTGTTTTATGCCAATACCATACTCCTTGGACTGCGATAGCTTTGTTGTATAGTTTGAAATCAGGAAGCATGATACCTCCAACTTTGTCCTTCTTCCTCAAGATTGTTTTGGCTATTCAGGGTCTTTTGTGATTCCATACAAATTTTAGGATTATTTGTTCTATTTCTATGAAAAATGCCATTGGAATTTTGATAACAATTGTATTGAATCTTAAGATTATTTTGGGCAGTATGGACATTTTAACAATGTTAATTCTTCCAATCCATGAGCATGGGACATCTTTCCATTCATTTGTATCATCTTTAATTTCTTTCATCAATGTCATATAGTTTTCAGTGTACAGGTCATTATTAGTGTATAGAAATGCAAAGAAAACTTAATATGTTGATTTTGTATCCTGCAACCTTACCAAATTCATGTATTAGTTCTAACAGTTTTTGGTGGATTCTTTAGGGTTTTCTATAATATAGTATCATGTTATCTGCAAATAGTGATGGTTTTACTACTTTTCTTATTTTGATGCTCTTCATTTCTTTTTCTTTCCTAATTTCTCTGAGTAGTACTTCCAGTACTACGTCAAATAAAATTGGCAAGACTGGGTATCCTTGTCTTGTTTCTGATCTTAGAGGAAAATTATCAGCTTTTCACAATTGACTATGATGTTAGCTGTGGACTTCAATCAATTTCTTTTGCATAGAAATTAAACACTACTGATTTTACTAGATACCTACCATGTTTTTTGAAGGGTGACTTGTTATGCTGTATAGTTTATGCCCAGCCAAAAAGCTTGAGTGACAACCAAAATCCTTATTGCTCCACTCACCAAACATTGCTCTTTGGCTTTAGTTCTTATCAACTCAGAGGGTGAGTCTTTTTTCTAGCTTGTCAATTCAGACTGTACCTTTTCTAAATAACTGTATGTGATGATGGGGTAGCCCCATTTTTGGGGTCATTTTATTTTCAGTTAAAACTATCCAAAGTTTCCTTTAAGGCTAGGAAGTTCATATAATATCAATCTGAGAGGTTTGTCATTTAAAAGCCTTCTAGTGGGGACTTCCCTGGTGGCACAGTGGTTAAGGATCCTGCCCACTAGCTAACTGTTTTGCATTTCATAGTGTATATATGTTGATGCAGCAGCATAGCACAGGGAGATCAGCTCGGTGCTTTGCGACAACCTAGAGGGGTGGGATAGGGAGGATGGGAGGGAGGCCCAAGAGGGAGGAGGTATGGGGGTATACATATGCATATGGATGATTCACTTTTTTGTACAACAGAAGCTAACACATTATTGTGAAGCAATTATACCCTAGTAAAGACCTATTTTAAAAAAAAAATAGAATCTGCCTATCAATGCAGGGGACACAGGTTCAAGCCCTGGTCCGGGAAGATCCCATATGCCACGGAGCAGCTAAGTCCTTGTGCCACAACTACTGAGCCCACGTGCCACAACTACTGAAGCCCACGTGCACAAGCACTGGAGATTATACAGACAAGAAAAGATGGGGAATCTCTAAGTTGGAGCACATTTCCCCACTTCCACAGATCATCAGTGGGGGTGGGGCTGGAGGACAGACCAGGAGCCAATGCATTACCAGTACTTTTCCTCTAACCTCACTTCTTAGCTGTCAGGTGTTAGGTGTGGAGGTAAGAGTGGGTTGTGTGACATGGAAAAGAATATCCCCAAAGCCAACTCTGCAGTTTCAGAACAAAGATAACTTAGGGGGAAAAAATATACTTAAGAAGTCAGTACATTTTCTAAACTGTATTCTCACCAAAGTGTTGGCACACCCAGAAGCAAAAGTTGTGTCACAATTTGCCAACACAATAGTCTCAAGCAATTAAAGAAAAATCACGCAAACAAAGAAACAAAACGGAGAAAAACAAAAACTCAGATTGTAGCTGCAAATAACAAAGTCAAGGAAGTTACAACTACACTATTCTGGAACAAATAATAGGTGGAGAAATAACCATTTATTCCAAGATGTGTAGATAGAAAAATATTGCAACTTGAAACTTTGTCAAAAAGACTTCAGGTATATATTACAAAAGGTATAGAGGATGTCAGAAATGAGAAACAATTTTAGGAAATTGAAATATATCACAAAGAATTAAATAACATGTGTCTGTACTTTCAAGGAATGTTGAGAACACTAACTCTATGAAACATGCTGAAACATGAGTTAATAAGGCATTAGGGTGATATTTTATTTTTAAAATCAAATAGGCACAAAAAGAACTACAGAGAAAAATAATACAAATGAAGGATTTGTAATGTAATTAAAACCATTAATACACAGAAGACTCTAATGATGGTATGGAAAAGTAACTTCAGAAAAATTACACAAAATGAAGAAATGGACAAAGAGATAAAAATAATTATAGATAGATATGAAGATAGATATTGGGGACCCAAAATATGGTGTTTTTTGAAAAATGACTAGGATAAATGGAACAGGGAAAAAACCCTCACAGATATAATAGAGGGCTTCCACATAAATATGACAAGCTAGCCACATGTTTCTATCCTCCCTTACATAAATCTGCACTCAAAACACCTTACAGTAATGAAAAGTGGTAATGAAAGTCCATACGGACAAAAGAATTTGAAAGGGGACACCAGTGAGATAAGACTCCAACCAGGTTTGCGAAGAAGGAAAGCCGATGAATTACAATGTTTTGGCCATGGAAAGCAATATCGAAGAGAGGTTCAGAACTGGGGCAAACCGTGAAGTTGGAAAGTGAGGTCCTTGTTTCAGGCATCCCAAGACCACCCACAATTTTGATGATTCACTAGAAGGAATCACAGGATTCAGTATATAGTTGTACTCACAGCGAATATTTATTACAGTGATACAAGAAGGATCAGTAGGAAAGACATAGGTGGAGCCTAGAGGAATCAATGCGAGGACTTCCTACACTCCATCCTCTGTCATACAGAGCACACATTCCTGCCATTGAGGAAAATGCAGCAACATGTGTGGTGTTGCTGCCCAGGGAAGCCTGTTTGAGACTAAAAGTTTAGGGTTTTTACTGGTGGCTGATCATGTAAGCACCTTTTGCCTAGCACCTACCAAAATCTACACTCGCAGCAGGAAAGCAGGTATTCACCATAAATCACAGTGTTGTATAAACAGACGAGGCACAGCAACTAACCTTACCACTTAGGGACAAAGGGAACGTTTTGAAAAGCCAAGGTACCAGAAGCCAGCCAACGGCCAACCTTGCAAGCAGGCCCTTCTAAAGACAGGAGCTTCAGCCTGCTGTACAATGTCTCCCCAGGCCCATCTCAACTTTTACAAAATGACTTCCTCTTCCTCCACTCCTTTGCCAGAGAAGAGAGACTTATTCCCTGGAGAAATTGAACCAGGCTGTTTTAAACTGGGGATGCAGACCTCATGTAGCACAAAAAATGAGGCACAGGATGAAATGCAAGGAGACTAGGTAAAAGTCTGTGCATTGAGCTATGGAGTTCTTGGGCCACCACTGCTAGAAGGTTGGAAGATTCTAGTCTAGAGAATGATTCCCCAAGAAAATTATCCTGTACTTCAGGTAAAGATTTTCCAATGAAAGAATTTTAGAGGTATTTAAATGCATTTCTCTCAATTAACTGACTAAGTTACTTTAGTAGACACCTGAGCTGGTTTGCTAAGGATCTCCTGTCTACAAACTGCCTCTTCCCCCATCATTATGTTTAGAAGGAAATGCTTCTTTCAGTACAGTGTGACCTTGTCCCTTGGACCAATTTGATTTATGTTTTGTGCTCCACTCAAGTTGAATCCTTTTCTAGGATATTTTAGTTCAGCCCTAGGGTGATATCTTGAGGTCATTCTCTTCCTGGTGTCTTAAAGGATGAAGTATAAAGATGGAAAGCCATTGGCAACCACATGTTCTGCCATGTGGAGAAGTGTGTTCTTCAATGGAAGAGAATAAAGTTCAACAACAGACAGGAATGGTGGCATCTGAGTACCTGGCATGGAATGTGCCTCACGCCCAACTGCATCCTTGCCCTTCCCAGGGTTTGGTAGTCAACATTTTCCTGAATTCTATAAGCCAACCCATTTGCCTTTTTTCATATGCCATTTGGGGTTGGCTTTCAGTCGTTTGCCAATAAGTGTTATTACTAAATATATTACGGTAATAAATCATTCCTGTTAGGTGAATTTTTAAGTTTATTTTTAGTTTTATGCATTCTTCTGGAACCCAAATGACATTTTATCAATATTTCCTCTGATTCAATTATTTCATCTGTAAGATAAAATGTTGGACACTGGTTTTTCAACCCTGGCTGGGCATTGAGAGTCACCTGGAGGGTTTGTGTGTGTATGTGTTTAATGTCCAGACCCCACTCTGCATACTTTCCTTTTCTTCTTCAAATACTAAAATTTATTAGTCTATGATTCAACTTGAACATTTATACAATACATTAGGCTAACCTGAGAGATATTTTTGGTGTTGAAAGGTTTAAGAAAAAATTGACATTATATAATAGAATATAAATCTAATCTAATTTTTCAGTATTCCAAAAGAAGCTAGTCAGTTAAATGTCAGATTCACTGTGGTTGTTATCTTTTACTATAATAGCAGGAAAGGAACAAAAATATCTGAGGCAAGAGAAAAATTACATAGTATGTAAATAATACCAGTGCAGAATATTTTTTCTAAAGAAGTAGTATTTAAGGAAAATCTCACTGTACAAAGGGAAGAATCTCTTAAAGAAAATAATATTAAATCTGGTCATCTGCAAAGAATTCAAGAATTGCTTTCAAATGTCTATTTCATCATAGCAAACAGCTATAAAACAAAGATGAACAGCTCTTGTAGTGGAGCCTTGCAGACGTCCAGCCTCGTATAAATACCCTGCAAAGTCCCACACACCCGAGGTCACAGCCTCTTTCCTCCTTCCCACAGAAAGAAACAGAAGAAACACGTCTCTTTCTCATTTTCATTCAAGTCTTAATCATAATCCAAAGCTCTTATCTGCCATTAGTTTTTTCATTATTTTTCACTAATTGAGTCAACTAAATATTAAAGCATCTATTCTAGACAAAATACAAGGCCAACTCAAAGGAAAAAATAAAATTAAAATACAAATTCTACTATACTCTGAATTTGTGGGGATAAAGCAGGTCTACATATAAAATATATGGGCAACACAAATATATAAATACCAGATGAGCTCTAAAGAGAATAAGATCAAACACGAGAGCCATTGTACCGTAAAGGGTGAAAGTCTAGATTTTGAATCCAGCATTTTCATTTTCCTGCTTTGTAACTTTAATAGGTATTTAGTCTCAGCTTCCTTATCTTCAAAATGGGGATGACGATATCCCCGTTTTGAATTTTTGAAATTCAAAAAGTAGTTGTAAGAATTAAATTGATTAACATATGCACCATGACTATCACAGTACCTAGAATAGGGTAGTCATAAACCAAAAGAATTGTCTTAGTCAAGGCTCTTTTGAGGACAAGTTTCAGAGGAAAAAAAAAGGGTACTACCTTAAATGGGATTATCTCAAGGAAATCAAAAGAAGAAATTTCTTAGGAAGGAAGAAAGGACAAAAATCAAGACCTAGCCTCTGGAAGTCTCAGTAGCCATTCTCCCAGCTGTCTCTCTCCTCCTCTTTTCTTTTCTCCTCACATAGCCATAACACATACAAACCCACACTTTACAACCTGGAAAAATCTCCTAACCAACTGTCAGGCACCAGTTTCAATTTGATTTGTTCTACAAATTGTTCACAAATGCCCCAGAGCAGAATTAACTACTCTCCTTTCTATATTCCCGTACACACTGTATTCTCATACATACATACATACATACATATGTAATACTCTGTGCAGGTCTGATCTCTTTAAAGGTGATCAGAGTGAAAACCTCAGAACACATGACTACAGAAACCACTCAGAACCAGTTTGATCTTTCCTAAAAATGGTTTCACCTAGCTGCCTCTTCCATTTCTTAAGTTCATAGCTCTTCCTTTTTGGCTTCTTGGATCAGGAATTCTGGAAGAGCATGGATGGGGTGTTCTGAGTCAGTCTCTCTCTGAGTTGGTCAAATGTTGGCTGCAGCTGGAGCAGGTGACTGGCTGGGATCTATTTTTCTAAATGCAGTCTAAGAGCTTCTCCGTAAGGTCTCTCCGTGTGGGGTAGCTTGGGCTTCCCTGATGAATGGCTTCCCTGGGGCAACTGAGCGGCTTACAAGGCAGTTTAAGCCTCCAGTACTATTGTTGCATAACAAACTACCCCAAAACTTAGTGACAACAAAAAAATCATTAATTTATTCATGAATGGCTTCAAATTTCATGAATCTGAAATGTGAGCAGGACTAAGCACAGTATCACCTAAAGTCGTTCAACTGGGGACTAGATAGTTAACTCTCAAGATGGCTTATTCACATGACTGACACACTGGTCTAGACTATTGGTGGATAACTCACCTACGAGTACGGAACGAAGCCCCATGTTGGCTTTTTCATAGGTTTCTTGGGCTTCCTCAGAGTGTGGTGTCTGGACTCCAAGAGCAAGTGTCCCACAAGAACAAGGGCATTTGTGGCATTTTTAAATCCAGCCTTAGAAACACATAATGTTAATAATGCCACATCCTACTAATTATAAGCAAGCCCCAAACATGCCAAAATTCAAAAGAAAGGAATTAGGTTCTACCTCTTGATGAGATCATGTTAAGGTTCGAAAAGAACATGTGGAATAAGGAATTTTGTTGAGGACATTTTTGGGAAACAATCTTCCACAGCATATCCCTAAGAATATGGAAAATCTTATCTGAAAGCTTTGGGGCTGTGTGTGTTTAAAAATTCAGAATTTTCTACCTTTTAGAAAGGTAACATGGTATCTGAATGCTTCCTATATAAAATCCCCAGCGTTAGGGAAGCAAATGTAATCAAGAAGAGTAATATTTTCCCACTGCAACAGTCATTCTAAGTAAAGTAAATAAACCTTGGAATGACATTATGTCAGCTCAGATCCTGTTTTGCCACCAAATATTTGCCACATATTTACAAAAAAAGAAAAACTTATTTTCAGAGCTTTTTGGGGTTTTTGACTTGTAAATAAATGATTATACAACAAAAGTTATAATTTTTAAGAAAAGATTAATGTCTCAGTGATACCTCATGGATACATATCTTTAAACACTGTATTTCTCTTTTTTTAATTATTTATTTTTTTAAGTCATACATCCTTCAAGTAGTACTAGTTTGTAATTTTTATATCTTGCTGTGATACATGGAAAGCAGAATATTAATTTAACATCTCAAGATTTCAAGATTTGGGGGAAAAAGGTTTCCAAAATCATGTTGACAACATCCAGCTATGAAAACTGTCTTCTATCCAGAAGTAATAAAGAATATGAAGAAAAAACAATGGTGTTAGAGAAAGGTGGGGCTTTTCAACCACCAGTTGAATGTTTATTTGGCAACACAAATGTGGTTTGGAGGAAGCTCAGAGCCATTTGTTGTCCGCAGTGCTGAGAGACTATTGCTCCTGAGTTATTTAACACATTTAAATGTTTACTATGAACAGTTATCAAGGACAATCTAATAATAAATAATTATTGGATAACATTTCAGCTTTCCTCCATTGCCCCAGAGGCTCGTTCTACGATGGTGATCTTCAGCCTTGACTTAAACTAGGCATTGATTTTAATGCCCAAACTTCCAGCATCTGGCCAAAATGTGTATTGTGTTACCTCTTTGAACAGTTTAATCTGCAAAACCATTACTCCTTCATTAAAAAAAAAATTATCTTGACTACAAAAGCAAAATAAGAATGAATGAAATATTACTTGATCTTTAATAATTTTTATTTTTCAAAAGCAAGATGTATAGTACTCACTTTATAGTGTTGTGTATAGTGTTGTATGTTTTTTAAATCAACTGTCCTTTAGATAATTAAGAAGGTAGCAGAATCATTGAATTTTAAAGCCTGGAACATTTTTATATAGTTAATCCAAACTGACTTTATACATGAGGCAACCAAAGCATAAAGCAGCTAGCAGATTTGCCCAAGGAAGTTTCTTTCATTGTTATAGAAATTTTCTCCACTTTCTTTTTCTCAATAAACCCATTTAAAGTAAACCAAATGAATCTTTTCACAATAAAAGATAGCCGAAGCTTTGTTACTGACTTCCACATATTTCCAGAAACCAAAAAAAAGGGGATTCCTTCCAAAACTTTTCTTCAGTAAAACCTTTCTTAACATCTCTTTTTAATAAAATAATTATTAATGATATGCATAGTTTTCCTGAAAAAGTAAGTGATTTCTCAAGTGATACTTTCACTCTGTTTAGTAACAAAGTATAATTAAGAAAAAAGCACCTGGGGACTTCCCTGGTGGTCCAGTGGTTAAGAATCCGCCTGCCAATGCAGGGGACACAGGTTCGAGCCCTGGTCAGGGAAGATCCCACATGCCACAGGGCAACTAAGCCCGTGAGCCACAATTACTGAGGCTGCGCTCTAGAGCCCACGAGCCACAACTACTGAGCCTGTGAGCCACAACTACTGAAGCCTGTGCGCCTATAGCCCGTGCTCCTCAACAAGAGAAGCACCGCAATGAGAAGTCCACCCACTGCAGCGAAGAGTAGACCCTGCTCGCTGCAACTAGAGAAAGGCTGCTCACAGCAACAAAGACCCAGCACAGTCAAAAAAGAAAGAAAGAAAAAGGCAGCTGAATAAACTGTGTGATGTTTGAAGGTTAAACGGTATCAACAAAAATGCACATAAAAGATTTTTAGTTTCTTTTTTTCCAAAATTAACCTAAAGGTTTTGTGCAGTTTGGATCTGACATAATTCAGTAGAGTACGAATAACAAGCCAAACTACATTTACTCTTTCTTTTCTTGAAATCTAACTGAGAAAGTTTATAACCATCATCACACTTAACACCCCTGAGGAATGCTTTCTGGGTGAACACAGCTTGACTTTCATTTTGATAAAATAGCTGATGTACCTGAATTCAAAATTTATAATAATCCAATCCAGTTTCAGCATTTTTTCCAGAAAGGTTTTTACATGCTATATTTTTCTGGAAAATATGAACTATAAGTCATGTGTTCACCTTCCTCAACTTCATTTCGTCCTTTTCCCGCTGCTTCATTCCTCAGAAAGAGAAAATAAAATAAAACTGATGTGACACTTTTAATATTAACCTCAGCTATGTCTGCAAGAATACAGTGATGTGATTTTTGTTTTGAGGTTTCTTTTTTTTCCTTTTGGAATGTGGAACGTTAGGTCATGCCTCAACTTTGTCCAGACTTAACCACCCCTCCTCTACTTTATATGTCTTGCTGGACCCACAGAGTCTGAGAACGGGACAGAGGACGCTTCCACATCTGGAAATGGGACGGGGAACCGATTATATCTATTTTTAAATCTTCAACATTTTTGTAGTAGCTGAAACCTGGAAACTGGACTTGAATTATCTCATTGTTGGCCCTCATCTAATACCCACTTATCCTTTCCCGCATGTGGTCACTTGGAGATTTCTCCTGCCATTTCTGCAATGTTGTCAGAGGCCATCACTTCTTCATTCATTCCCCAACCACTCGCCACCTCAATACTCTAACTAAATGATAACCTACTGGCTGGAAAGAGTTAAGATAGCTTTCTAAAGGCCAAACTAAATTCCATTCAGTAAAGCAATCGGATGGTATCTTTGTGAGTTTGAATAGTTAAATAACGTCCACAGGAATGGAGACTAACAAAATCCAATAGAGCAGACTAACAAAGAGACTGGAGCCTCACACTCTGGGGAGGGGAGTTGAGTTTTTGTCCCTTTAAATAACATTGACACATGAGAAATAAGCTGAATATGCTACAGCCACTCCATTTCCAGATGTACTCCCAGTGGGTTCTTCATCCGAGATTCAGTTTAACTGAGTACGTGCTAACTGAGTACTTCCTGCAGGAGAGGCTCTGTGTTTACTATTCCTCTCTGTCAGACTCTGTAATAAGAAATGGGTCCCATGCATCCTCCTTCCTTGACGGGCTCATAGTTTAATAGGGAAGAGAGGCACTGACAACTCTATTAGAAAAGGGTTGACCTGGAAATATAGCCAGAATGAGTTGGGACCCCAGCAAAGGGACACCAATCCAGCCTGAAGATAGAAGTGAATAGTTTCCGGAGAGAGACACCTGGTAGATGACAGTGGGTGGATAACAAGAAGGGTGGGAGATGAGAGGAGGTGCTTTTAGGCAAGGGGAGCAACACAGATGAAAGCATGTAACAAAGCACAGTACGTTAAGGAACGACAAATTGTTTGGTGTGCTGGGAGCACATAAGAAGGTGTGAGCTGATACGGGCTGGGGAGATAATAGCACGAGATAGTATCATGCAGGGTCTTCTATTCCCAGTCTACAGAATGTGGATTTTATCTACAGGCAATGAGGAGCCATTGAATCAGTGCATGATTTAACCAGGGGAAAGAAGAGATTTTTCATTAAAAGAATTCTCGAAGTAGGATGCTGAGTTAGAGTTGTAAACTAAAGCAGTGGTCCTGGAAATGAGAAAGAAATTTGGAAGCTGTTTGGAAGTGCTCTATCACTCTTGATTACAGGGTATTTGGGAAAAGAAGCAAGTTAGGGAGGGAAATAATGTGAGAGGAATAATAGAAGCAAGTTAGGGAGTGTTTTGATGTAGGTAAGTTTGAGGTGCCTGAGAGACATCCAGGAAAAAATGGAAATAATTATACATGTATACACCAATAATGCAGCTCAGGAAAGAGTTTTGGGCTAGAAAGTGATATCATGAGCTCCTGAACAAAGCTCACATGTCACAAAAATATTCAAAAGATAAACAAAGCACAGGTAAGTGAGAAGTTAACCCAGGGATGCTCCTTCCCTGAAACTTTCACTCATGAAGGCATTTGTTCAACCCCATCTCTTGGAGGCTGCTGAGGGATAGACTCTCTGCTGGGGCTTTTAAAGATGAGTGGAATCCAGCTTCTGCCCTCAAGTGCTCACAGTGGGGGGAAGGTTCTTAAATGGGAACAAACAGTAGAGTGTGAAGAATAAGTAACAGAGGCACACTACAGTGGTTGTTTAGGACATAATTTGTTTTTCCTAGGAGACAGAGTCATAAGGAGACAGTGTCACAGAAAGCTTCACATAGTAAGAGTGACATATAAGAAAAGTCTTGAATATCTTTAAATGTAAATTAAATGAAGAAGAAGAGAGTATTATAGCACAGAGTTTAAAGTTCCACATAGTAAGACTCTCTAGAGTTCAATAGTGCTAGACACAGACCAGAGTTTCCAAAAAAAAAAAAAAAAAAAAAGGAAGAATGGCTAAAGATGATTTAAGGCTTAGTTTTTTATGTTTGTTTGCTTATTTTGAGTTTTCATTTTCAAATAATGATGGATTAGATTAAGCCATGGTTTCTCAAAATCAGCATTATTGAAATGTTGGACCAGATAATTCTTACTGTGAGGGCTGCCCTGTGTGCTATAGGATGTTCATCAGTAGCCCTAGCCTTTACCCACTACATACCAGTAGCACCCTTACTCTCATTTATGACAACCAGAAATGTCTCCAGACAGTGCAAACATCCCCTGGGGGAAAAAAAAACCCTTGAGAACCACTGGGTTAAGTTATTTGTACTTTCAATTTCCCACATCACACAAAAAAGACAATAGTTAAAAGGTCCATATGCCTTTTCTTCATTCTTAGTACCTAAGTGTTTACCCATGCAACAAAATTATACTCATATTTGAATCAGGGATCACCGGAATCGTAATTTCCCAGCCTCTGAACAGGATTCAACTTATACTTCTGCTCTCCTCTGATTATCACTAAGTGATTAAATTGAGCAATACCTATGCCTTCTGGTCTCCTGTTTATTTCTATTATGTTTTCCTTTTTACTTCCATAGCAAATGTTACTTAACATTACTACAGTACCTTATAGTGTTCAGAGTTCTTCCACAAAGAGAAACGATTAGGCATGTTCCGTGGTTGTGAAGACAGGGAGTTTGGAAGTCTGCTATTGGCAAATCTTGGAAATGAGAAAAAATAAAGAAGTAGACATAGTAACTAAGGAAATAAGCTCTACTGGGAAACAGGAGGGAGAAAGAGCAGGAAGGAGGGAAGGAAAGGGGACTCCTTAATAGACACAATCTCTTTTCTCTCCCTTCTGAGAAGCCCATTAAGCCTTCAGAAACAGAATGATTCATTTTTATATACACTTGATATTCTGTAAAAGTCCATAATTACATTAACAATGAAAACATCATGGATGCATTGGAATAGTGCTAAGGCCTCCCAGGTTCAATACCCTACAAATCATTTGACAGAAAACAAACACAGGGCAGTCATGCAACCAGGTCACCACGTAAATAGGTTCCATCCCCATCTGCTCAAACTTTTGACACATTTAAGCCTCAATATCCTTTCATCCAAGAAATTTTCAGAAATGTTTTATTTTAAGAAGAGCCAAAGGAAAACCTCTTTGCATTTCAAATACCTTATTTAGACACTGAGTAGCTAATGTTTTATTTAGAAAAATGAGTAATCATCCTGCAAGACTTATAAAATGCTTATGAGAGGAAAAAAAGACCTTTAAGTTGGAAAATTCCTCTCGAAGGAATTCTAAATGTTGCAAAGAACATACTGGACCAATTTTTTTTTTAATTCTCTTTGCATCAGCGTGTATAATTCACATCTGGGTTGCAACACAGAGGCTGAGACTGTTTACAGATCATCATTATCAGAGACAGAAAAATGTAACTCTAGTGAAGCGGGGTCCGGGGTGACTGAAATCACCAGCAGATCTCCCCGAAGGAAGCCCTTGAATCTGGCCTCCCCTGCAAGCCAGAGAAGTGGAGCCAGACCATGAAAACATTTTTGTGTGGATACATGCTACCCCCCGCAGAGGACTCCCTGGAAGGACCAAGACTTCTTGGTGGTTAGCGCTTTCCCGTCATTTCTGTCCCCTTCAACCAGTCTGCTTCTGGACCAACTTTACAAGGTTGGATAAGATAAATGTTTTCTGTTAGCCTCCATGTGAGCTGGAGAAAGTGTACTCCAATCCTTCCACTGAAATGAAGAATTTACAGCTTCCTACCAGTAGTTTGGGTTTACGTACTGGGCCTCAAGGCAAGATTTCTGTGACAGCTTCAACTGCCCCACAGACTGTTCGCTCTACAGATCCTCTGACTGGTCCTCCTTGAAACCCGGTCTTGCTTAACAGAGAGTCCTTCCAAATCCAGTGCCTGAGCAAAACAGGGCCAGACTGGGAGGCCCAGGGGTACCCTGGGTGGATTAGAAGCAACAGAAGAAAACAGGGAGTAAGGGGAGGATGTAAGAGAATCCAAACAGCTAAACATCCTTTTCAGTTGCTTTAAATGCCCTTCTTCCTCCCTCCAGACCCCCAGGAGGAAGGACTGTATTAATTTGTTGCCTTTCCTTTTGATCAAATGCTCTAGAGCTCAGCTGCCACAGATAGTAAAATAAATCAATGTCTAGTATGCTGCCAGAAGGGAGGTGCTGCTACAGAGAGTGTGAGGAACCAGAAGTGAGTATAACAGCCATGTTGCCTACAGAGAAGCTGCCCTCCCTGGGTGGGTCCCCAGCCCTGGATGAGGCAGCTTATTTGCTTTTATATCCATGGTTTCCACAAAGGTATGATCCTGATCATTGTTATATCTGTGAAGAACAAACTAAAAAGGTTTTTCTCTCAGTAAATGAGCTCCCCAGTAAGGAATAGAAGAAGGTCTTCTCAATGAACCTTCTACATAGCATCAAGAATCCAAGGACAACTCTCCATGGACTAAGTTGCCAATCCTATGATCAACTTCAGGCATGAGAATGGACACCATCATTTGTTGTCCAAATGAAATGCAAACCTCAGAATATTTTAAAGGATATCAGTATTTCTTGGGAAAATAAAGTATTAACAGAAAATACTTAATAAATTCATGATGAAGTTTTATTTGCTTATAAAGCTTATGTTCGATTTTTTAAAATCTGGTATTTATCCTTTCTTCTACAGTTATAACTTGACCCTATTTGTCAAACACCAGATGTTTAAAAAATTATTTCTGCTAATATTGTGCTTTTAAAAATTGTATCTCATTAAAGTTCTCATTTGCTTTTTTTCTCAGTATTAGCACTGAGATCATGATTTTTCTTTTCATATGTTTGAGTCATTTCTATTTCTTTTTCTTTCTGGTCACATTCTTTGTGCATTTTATTGTGGTTTCTCTGACCTTCTTTTTAAAATCAATTTGTAAAAGCTGTTCATATAGCAAGGAAATTAACCAGTTAGCTGTCTTATGAATATGAAATTACTTTTTTTCTGTCATGTTATCTGTTTTGACTTTTTATAGTATATATGCCATATACAATCTTTTTTTTTCTGACACCACTTTTCTTTCTAGAGGTATAATGGTATATACTATTTCTGGCTTGTGATTATATGTTCTTATCTGTTTCTTTAAAAAGTATTTGAAGGCGGGAACTATATTCATCTTTACAGCCTCAACACAGTGTCTGGTACATATTGGATGCTCAATGAATGTTTCAGTTCCCTCATGGTAGAGGTTTTGTCTATTTTGTTCACTAGCTTGTACCTAGGACCTAACCAGAGACTGCTTCTAGGTCTCAAAAAGTATTTGCCAAATGAATGCATGAATGAATAACTCAAATAATGTTCTGGGAGAAACATTAATTCAGGGATCATTATTTTTTGTCTTTAGAGAAGAAATTCAGATTTTTAAATATAATACAGTGTTATCAACTGTAGTCACCATGTTTTTACATTAGATCCTCAGAAGTTATTCACCTTATAGCTGAAAGTGTTTACCCATTTCCAACCTCTCCCTATTTGTCCCTTCCCCCAGCCCCTGGCAACCACTTTCAACTCTCTATTTCTAAGGGTTTGACTTTTTAGCTAGATTCCATATATAAGTAATACTGTGCAGTATCTGTCTTTCTCTGTCCGGCTTATTTCACTTAGTATAATGCCCTCAAGTGCCATCCATGTTGTCACAAAAGGCAGAATTTCCTTCTTCTTAATGGTTGAGTAATATTCCACATCTTTTTTATCCATTCATCTGTTAACAGACACTGAGGTTATTTCCATATCTAGGCAGCTGTGAATAATGCTGCGACCAACGTGAAAGTGCAGTCATCACTTCGATATCCTGCTTTCATTTCCTTTGGATATACACCCAGAAGTTGGATTTTTGGATCATATAGTAGTACTATTTTTAACTTTTTGAGGAACCTCCATACTGTTTTCCACAGTGGCTGCACCCATTAACAATCCCACCAACAGTGTACTAGGGTTCCCTTTTCTCCACATCTTTACCAATATTTGTTATTTACTGACATGAAATGCCACCTTCACCATATACAAAATTCCCACGTGAATATTCAGTTTGGTTCCATGGATCTATTTGTGTTTTCACGGATCAATGTTGTTTTATTCATTCAGATGCTCAAACTTTCCTGAGCATCTACTAAGTGCCAGGCATTGTTCTGTTTCAGGCACTAAAGATACAGCCTTTGGAGGGTTTTGAGCAAGGGAATTATATGATATGCTTTTTGCATTAAAAAATTATGATGAGAAATGTATTGAGAATAATTACAGGTTGAAGGTGTAGAAAAAGGGCAACCAGTTTAGGAGGTGAACAACAATGGTAGCTTAGAGCTAAATGGT
The DNA here is from genome assembly GCF_949987515.2 of Delphinus delphis. Lineage (NCBI taxonomy): Eukaryota > Metazoa > Chordata > Mammalia > Artiodactyla > Delphinidae > Delphinus > Delphinus delphis. The sequence continues at coordinate 77,528,584 of NC_082696.1, read as the reverse complement.
AGAGGTGAAGTTGGAAAGAAGTGGTAATAGTATGGATGTATTTTGAAGGTAAAACCAATCAGATTGACTATCAGATTGGAGGCTGAGTGTGAAAGAAAGAGAAACATGGAAGATAAGATTTTTTAACAAAAAAACAGAGCAAATGGAATTGCTATTAAGTAAATTGGGAAGAGTATGAAAGAAACAGGCTTGGGGGAAGTATCAGGATTGTTAAGAATTCTTGTGCATTCCACATCTGCACCACAGATGGGCAAGTTAAAATAGCAAAAGCTAGAACCAATGACTATTTTGCTCCAAAGATTATAAAATTCGTTAGAGCTGTTCACAAACATTCCAGTTTTCTTTCCAGGCATCTGGTAGTCTAACAATTCCCCATCCAATTTGAAGTTAGGTGTAGCCAAGTAACTAGCTGTAGTCAATGAATGCTAGTTACACGGAGCCTTCATCAACTAGAGGCTCCATCAGTCTGAGTCCCTGAACATCCACAAGGAAAAAAGTTCTTCTATTATCCTGTGTTGGACATGTAGCTGGAGGAGGAAATAAACTTTGTTGGGTTAAGCCACTGAAGTTTTAGGGATGTTTGTTACTACAGCATATTCTAGCTAGCACTACGTAGCATATTCTTACTGATACAGAAGTTAGCACGTAGTGTGACGTGCAGTCATGATATATAACATAAAACCACAAATACATAGCATTGCTTAGTAATCAGGTGATGGGCAGCTAGGAAACTGTTACTGGAAGCTGAAAAGATGAGGATTAATGCTGCATACCAATGATATTTTTGGTAAAACTGTTGCCTGAAATAACTTGGAGGGAAGATAATATGTAGAGAGAATCTGTAGCTTTAGTGAAAGACATAAGAAAATAATGTTACTGTTGTGTGCTGGTTGCTGTTAGCTTCGTTTGATAAAGTATTATGAGGAATAGATGAGTTCAGAAAAGAATTGGCTAGCTTCATGCAGAAGTAAAAGCAAATAAACTGGAATAGATAAAATCCACAAATCAAAAAGCTGCAAGAGGCTACTACTTCTCCTTTCTCAATTTGTACAAGAAAGAATTAAGGATGCCTTAGAATGATAGAGACCAGTTAGAACGCATGGAGGATAAAATCAAGGCTGTGGCTTTCAAACTCATTGTTAAAACCTCTGAATTGATTAAGGAGACAGAACAGCAAGGTACAGCTAAAGGTTTAATGCTTATTTCTTCCAACTGGAAACAGGGTTTAGGGAAAGAAGATAAAAGCTTCATACACTCTTAATTAAGTCAAGTGGAGACAGGAGAACTTCAGCAAAATGAATCAGTATGTCTAAAACGAACTGGTTACTGGCAAATATAACTGAATGGAATCTAAAAGATATGGTGCTTGCTATTTTCAACAGTTATATTACCACAGAAACCATATATGGGAACTGAAAAAGGGTGGTGACTGTTCAAGACTTAAAATGATCTCAGGTGTCCACAGGTATGAAGCAGATTGATAAAACTGCTCAGTACTCAATGACAGACAAACTTCCCAGTATCTGTTTTGATTATCTCAAAGAATAATGGAAAAGAAAGAACACTCTAGAGTGACAGATTCAAAAGCCATGGGGAACAGTGGACCAGGAAGCTCTCCCAGTGAGCAGAGTTGGGGTCTAAATCAAGGAATGTTCCTCACTGTCTGGATTTCAGAATCACTATGGACCTGAAGCTGCTTTGTGTCTCCAGTTCTTCCCTCTTTCTAAATGGGAATGTTGATTTTTCTTGTCCTATTTCTCTCCCACCACTTTGTAATGGGTGTGTGGGAGGTAGGTAATTTGTCTATCACATTCACAGGTCTTCAGAATAACAGCGGCCATGTCTAGACCTGGTAAAAACACTCTGCAGCATCACTCAGAGATTTTGGACTTGGGGCTGAATGCAATACCTGGATGGAACTTTTGGGTAAGAGGTAGCCAACTATTTGAGGATCAGAAAGGTAGACTACGGTGGTCATTGGCTGATAAAAACTGACTAGAAGTGAGATAAGCCACTTCCAGACGGAAACTTTAAGAATGTAGGATTCCCTCACATTCCCTTTTTCCTCCATCTGTCAGTATAAAAGTACATAAGGGAGTGGGTAAGTGCAACTCCTCCAAGTGTCAGGAAGGAGAACAGAAACCCCGATGAGCAGCCCTAATGACCACCAGAGTCTGCCTGTTCTCAGAGAAGAACAGTTATCCCTGAGGTATTCTAGTCTCAGCCTCCTTTCTGCAAGTAAAAGGGAAGTAAAGGAGCAGACCCTGCCCACTCCCATTCCAAATCTACTGGCAGAGAGGACGAGCTAAGTTTTCAGTCAGAAAGGAGACTAGAGTTTTAAAATCGACTCACTTTAAATCATCCAAAGTGACCCCAATTCTAATCTGCCCAAGATGTTGTCCAAGATACAACAAAGAGAAATTCATCTGAGCTTGGTCCCAGTCAGTGACTACAGGAAAACTGGATGGTTTCGTGTTCATTCCCCACTGAGTTCAGACTGCTTGAGAAACCAGTTACAGCTGTGACCCCGTCGGAGCCCTGTTGTGCAAAGATAAACGTGGACTCTCAAAACGACGGATGTGGGAAATACCAGTGAATGTGACAGAACTGAGTTTGAAAGCATGTACAGAATGCTTTAACTCTCCTAAGAAAGTGTAGAGTAATACTCAAAAAGTTTAGAAAGGAAAAATAGCTGAGAACAATCTTAAGAGTTTGCCTAAGAGGTGGATTTCTCTGTCATTACTAGAGAAACACCAAAAATAGAGGAGTATAGAAATTGATTTGTGAAGTCTCTGTCTCAGATCCTGAATTTCCAAACAGGAAACATCTTCATAAATAAGAAGTGCCCACGATGACCTGGATGCCAGAGTCCTGGGGTATGAAAACACTCCCATGGTCCCTCACTTAAACATACCACCCAAGACAGCAGCTAACACACGGAAACAGGCAGTGGGGAGAAGCTGTATTTCCTCTGATGCAAAAAGTAAGTTATCAATAACTGAGTTTATTTTCCAGGAAAAGAATTCCCACCCTTTAGGGCTGCAGTGAATTTGAATGACTGTCTCACTAATGAAAACAGATGCCCCGATGTGTTGAATACCAGAGATCAGAGCATGTCAGTTGTTTGAATGAATCCAGGAGGCCAGTTGAACACGTGTGTGTGTAGATACACACTACAATGTGGACGGATTGGAGGGGTTCTAGCCACGGTCCCTTTAGACTCAGGAAATGTGGATGGTCTCTTAAAAACAAGTACAGCAGGACAATTTTCAGCCACTTGCTTTGCTCTGAGATCAGTTTGACTAAACCCTGACACATCTCTCATTTTTTTCAACTACCGATGCCATTATAGAAAAAAGCAGAGGAAGGCCGCGATGGCCCGCATCCAATATTTGAGAAACAGGCGTCAAATGGATGATTTCAGGGGAACTGGCCTAAGCTGTAACCAGCTAAAGTGGACAAGACATTATCAGAGCAGCGGAAAGCTCAGTCAGCTGCTTCGTCAGCTGTTGGGAAGCCTGGGGTCAGCACCTTTCCTGAGGCCCCTTCCAAAACACACTGGCAGATAAGATAGCTCATACCTACCAGCGGGCAGACCTGTCAGTCCGCTTGCTTGTGACTAGTCAGTGTGACTAGTCGGGCAACAGGCAAAGGTCCAGGGTTTGCAGGAGAAGGACTGAGCCCACAGTGAGGCTAAGGACCACACCGCACAACCACAACAAGGGGGTTGAGAAGTGCAACTGCCCGTTGGTTAGCTTTACGTGTGGGCAGGGTGAGTGGACTGGAACGAGCTGCACCCACCAATCTGAAAACAAGGGCATAGGCATCCCGTGAAAGCAAAAGCAGGCTTGGTGGAGCTTGAAAACCACAAACCAGGTGGGGAGGGAGAATGTCCTGGTCCCCCAAGAAACCAGTCTCTGACCCAGGTAGGCAAGAGAAAAAAACCTGACATTACACCTGGTGATGGACACGCAGTAGAAAAGGGATGGGCTGCGAAGTGGCAATGCCAGCCTCTCCTGGGCCCAGGAAGGACCTGCAAAGTCCACAGCCTGGATCCTTCTCTCTCAGGGACCTCCGTAGAAATAGAAACATGAAATTTTTGAGATTCTCAGTTAGAGATTCTGGTTGGAAGATCAGCCCAACTTTCAGCTCAAAATTAAATCCTACATGGCTTCCTTTAAGGCAAAGGCAGCTTCTCACTGGCTGATGAAGCTGTCTATAACCATGGGAAAGTGAGGGGCTCAGAGGGTCCTGGCCCAAGTTTTCTGACCAGTTAAGACCCTGGAACTTTTGCCAAAGCCTCTGGCAGAATAGAATCTTCTCATAAAAGCAGAACTACAGTTACATTTCCCACCAATAAAGCACGGAGCCTGGAAGCCAGGTTATATTTGAGTAACAAAATATATTAAAATGTGACTTTTTTCCACCTGAGTTTCATGGAGCAAATTCAAATCTAAATACATATATTAAATAGATAGGACTCCAATCAAGAGCTACTCTTTTATACAAAAATATTTTTTGTATTATTGGAAAACATGGATAAAAAAGAGAAGGAATATCTGCATGATTTTGCCACTAAAACTTCAGGCCATTAGTGACTAGTGGGTATATGACTTCAACCAAAAGAGTCATTCTAATGAGTCAGACAGCATTATGTACCTCTTGGAACAAACAGCCTTGGAGTTGTTCGAGGTTTGATATAGTTGCTGTTATTACTCCCAGTCTCATAATTTTTTCATTGAAGTATAGTTGATGTACAATATCGTGTTAGTTTCAGGTGTACAGCACAGCGATTCAGTTATACATACATAAATGTATACTCTTTTTCAGATTCTTTTCCCTTATAGGTTATTACAAGGTATTGAGTGTAGTTCCCTGGGCTATACAGCAGGTCCTTGTTGGTTATCTATTTTATATATAGTAGTGTGAATATATTATCTCTCCCCCCACCTTCCTTTTCCCTTTGGTAACCATAAGTTTGTTTTCTGTGTCTGTGAGTCTCTTTCTGTTTTTGGAATAAGTTCATTTGTATCTTTTTTTAAGATTCCACACATAAGTGATATCATATGATATTTGTCTTTCTCTATCTGGCTTACTTCACTTAGTATGATAAGCACTAGGTCCACCCATTTTGCTACAAATGACATCATTTCATTCTTTTTTATGGCTGAGTAATATTCCATTGTGTGTGTGTGTGTGTGTGTGTGTGTGTGTATACCACAGTCCCATAATTTAAATACCATCTACATATTCTAATGATTTCAAAGTTTATATTTTCATCCTACACTCACTTCTAAGCTCCATGCATTCAACTGCCTGCTTTATACCTCTGCCTGATGCTTGCAAATCACACTTGGTTTGCACATCTCCTCCTCCAGTCGTGCTCTCCACCTTAACTGGTGCCGCTTCCATCACCCAGTCTCTCAAGCAGGGATTCTGAGAATCACTCTTGATAGTGCCTCATCACTCAGTCTTCATTTTTTAAAAAAAATCCATCCCAATTACTGTCAGTTCTACACACAAAATAGATTTCGAACTCAGCCACTTATCACGAGTTCCACTGCCTCACGCTAATCCCTAGTCCCAGCCTCCATCATCCCTCCTCTGGGCCACCACTGCCCAGCCTCCTCTTTTGCCTCCTTTTCTTCTCCTGCTGCTCTCAATGTTATGTCTCTGTCATCCAGTTTTCTCCTGCCACATGAGGTCTTCTTTCAGTTCTTCTTGCAGCACTGACACTGTGGAAAATGAAAATGCCGATGGAAATCCAACCTCAATCTAGGATCACAAGATCCCTTCCTTCCCAATGTTTCTTTCAAGTTTGCTTAAAAATGTAAAACATGAAAAAAATTGTACATCATTTTGAAGACCTCAAACATTGCAGTTCAACAGAGCAGACTTCTTTTTCCTACCAACCAAGACTTTCCTTCCTTCTAATGCCAATTTATGCTCAAATACCGTTTTTCCCCTAACAACCTGAAGTGTGAAAACATACGCTTTCCTCTGTTCACACCGTGTCCGTAGCACATCCTGTAAAATTCCATCCTTCAGCAGTTAACTTATAGCTGTAGAATGATTATAGGTCTTAAAATGAAAGTTCGAGGGCTCAAGGAAAATAGTGGGTTCCTACTGTAAATATATCATGAGGCCAAACATTTCAGAAAATATTTGAGTTCCATAAACTTGCCTTTCTTAAAGGAGTCTTTGGAGAACTATTGCTTTTTTCGTTTCCATTTAAAAATATGAAGTTTGTGCAATGATCATTTCCCCTAGGTTTGTAAATGGAGGCAAGTTGTACTTGGCTCTCCAAGAAAGATCACAAAGCCTAGCCTTTCAGGATACTCTGGAAAAATGAACCATTTTTAAAGCAGTTTCTGCACTGTTGGGATAAATTGCAGTACTGAATTCAGTGTATGCCTCAGTCTGGAAAAAAAAGTTTTTAAACCCACAATAAACTTTTTTGTTTAATATGAGTATGATCCCAAAGTAGATAAGGTGGCACTGTTCAGTAGCTAAAAGTTAGATGGCAAAATGTACTGTAGCCAAGCCATTTCTGTATGGATCCCATAACCTCAGAAAACAGTGCAGTGAATGAAGTGGGTATGAATATCCCATATTCTGTCAAAACCTATAATAATGAAGGGAGTAAGGAGAATAAAACTTATAATTTTAGTGCAGGTGGATTCAATTAGGGGAAAAAATGTTTTTTGGATCCAGAAATTGCAGAGGCATAATAAGTATCTTTTGAATGAAATAAAAGAGGCAGATAGTCTTTTATTAATAGCAATGAGCATACCTAACTGAAGGGATAACCAGAAGAGAAGATGACAGAAAACAAATCACCAGACCTGGAAGTCCGTTGTAGCAGAGTGGTTGACACTGTGTGACTTATTTCAAGGGGCGACTGATAACTGGAGACGGGTTTCTCTTCTATGGGACTTTGGCATCACTCGGTCTCTCCCTCGTCTGTTTCCGAATGTAAAGGTTGTGTGAGATAATGTCCAATGGCAACGTTTGCATGAACAGGCTGTACCATGTCCCTAAGAAAGAATCACACCTGTGCAACTTCCCACAGGCTTTAAAATGCCAGAAAGTACTAAGTAGCCTTTCCAAAGGATAACGGTATTCTATATCTGGAATCCCAGATGCATTTTGTTAAAGAAATACTGAGTTCAGAACTGAAAATTGATATGGATGATTCAGGGAGGGTTGTTTTGTTTTGTTTTGTTTTGTAGCATTAAAAGTAACCCTAGATCATGCTGAATAATGGGAAGGTGGAGAAAGATCAAAGTCTGACAAGTAGAAGAATGACTGGGCTAATTGTTATGTTGTCTTGATGAAACAGTATGCAGCTACTGAAGATGATAATTATGAAAATGAAACATTAAAACCATTATAATTTAATCATCATTGATAAGAACACAACATTGATTACAATCGTGGTAAAATATTTTTTGCACAAGGGCTAGAAGGGAGTATAACACATGAAAGTTATGTTTGGATGGTTGCATGATGGATTTTTAAAAATTTTTAGATTAATTTTAATATTGTTTTATAAATTTTAAAACAATTCCTGACTACCAAGTTTATTATACTCTGTATGTCTAATATGAAAATAGAAATTTAAAATTCGAAATTAAGCAATTTTTATCTTCATTAAAGAGGTACAAGAGCATAACATTCGGCTGGTTCAAAGCCTAGCTCGGCCCCTAGATAAGGGGGTTAACTTTAGATAAGTTAACCTTTCTGCACCTCAATTCTCTCCTCCACAAAATGGAAATACTAACTCCTCATGACTATTGTCAAAACTAAATTAGATAATTCATAAAAAGACTTAGCAGAGTACTTGGCACGTAGGAAATGACAACTACTATTGTGAATATACAAAATATAAAGCTCATTTATATTCATGTTTGTATTACATATATGTTTATGTATGTAAGGGCACTTAGCACATGCCCGTCACATACACTCAGTACGAAGGAGCGATAACATGATACTCATATAGCTACATCTATGCGCACATACTATATGCCAAGAATTCTGCTAAGAATCTTTTTTTGTTTGTTTTTGTTTTGTTTTGCGGTACGCAGGCCTCTCACTGTTGTGACCTCTCTCGTTGCGGAGCACAGGCTCCCGATGCGCAGGCTCAGCGGCCATGGCTTAGGGGCCCAGCCACTCCGCGGCATGCGGGATCCTCCCAGACCAGGGCACGATCCCGCGTCCCCTGCATCGGCAGGCAGACTCTCAACCACTGCGCCACCAGGGAAGCCCCACTGCTAAGAATCTTAAACACATATATTATGCACTGTATGTGACATGTTATATGTTCTGTACTATAGCATCTCATTCTTACAAATATTCTGAGGGTGGGGAATTATTATCCCCATTCTACAGATAAGGAAATGGAGGCTCAAAAAGCTTAAATAACTTCCCCAAGATCACAGAACTGCTAAATGCCATAGCTAGACAAGAACAAGGTTAGCTGACACCAAATACAAACTCTTCCCTGCTGGCCATACTGCTTTCAATAAACGAGAAATAAGATATACTTAGCTCATATTTCAGCCCAATAGATGCATCAATGGTCTGGTGACACTCAGTAAAACGGAGGTGCAAGTCAATCTCCTGGGAGTGTAAAGTCCTGTTGTGAAGACCGTGACTTTTCTTGTTGCTAAGAATCCTGGTCCTTCTGACTTCAGCTGCACCCAGCAAAGGCTGTGGGCCACGCTAATTTGAGAAATGAGGACGAGGGGTGTGAGGTCATCCCAAACTGGTGTTAAGGGAAAACAATTCCCCATTAGCAAGATGTACAAAGAAAGTCTTTCTCTGCAGATATGTCATCTTAACTATTAACACTGTTAAAGAATTTTTTTGTTTTGGGGGGTTTTGTTTTGTTTTGTTTTTACCTTTGGAACTCCTTTAAGTTTCTAATGTGCTACTATGAAACCTGGATCCCCAAGAGAAGGATTTAACATGCAGTATTTCCAAGACTCTTTTTCTCCCTAGAACCCTTTGTTCTGGGAGCTCCAATTAATACCTTCTGGAATGAGTGTCCCTAGCAGCCCATTTCGGGGATGCTGATCGAGCAGAATAAGCCATGGCCTGGCATCAGGAGATGGAGTCTGGGTCCCAGCCCTCCACATATATCCAAGTGATCTTAGGCAACTGCCGTGAGCGTCGGTTCTCGCCTATAAGATTAGGAGATGGTATCTAAAATGCTATGAGTGGTACAGAATGTCTTTCTCTGTCAACTTCTGGAAAAAATCAACCCACACAATTACTCCACACTAGTGTGGCTCTTAATTCCATCCTTCCATGTGGTTGAGAACTGGTTGATACAGGAACAAGTGTTAAAAAGATTGAAGCCCACATTGTTTGTTCTCAGCATAATACAGGAGGAATGTAAGAATTATAAAGCTAATAATGGAAAACTTAACAACCTAACAGGGCTCAGGAAAAATATTCTTCTGCCAGGCAACACACTGATGCCATGCTCAGAAAGCAATCCCAAGTGTTTTTACTGTGGAATTTCTCTCTTTGCCTACCCAACCCTACCGCCCACCACTCTCCAATACCCCCTCCTCTCCAGCCAAGCCAATGTCTCAGGTAAACAAAGCTCACCACACCTAAAATGCTTACTCCCTTCCCATAATGCTCTATTCTTTTGCCCAAAACAGTGCCTCCCACCTGACATGTGGTGCCTTCCTTGATTCAGGAGATTCTGAGCTTCTTGAGAATAAGAACTCTGTCTTCTTGAATTTCCAGTTCCTCACATAATACTAGGCATATTGTAAAGACCAAATGATAACACCAGCTTATCATGTTCTCTCCAATCGCTAATGCCTTTTCTACTTCTGTAAGCATACAGATAAGCATTTAAAACTATAATCTGCCACATATAATCATTTTTTCCATATTTTTCATGGCTGCCTGTGATATCTCTTCAGTAGGTTATAAGAGACTTATTCCTGCAGGTCATAATACCAAGAAAATTATTAGGCAAGTAGAAAGTATTCCTTGAATACTTGGGATTGTCTAGTTGATTGTAGCCTTTTTCTAAGAACCATTATAATATTAATAATATTGCTAGACTGTGATTAGCACTTGACACATATTATTTCCTTTATCCCTCATACTTAACTTTGACATAAGTAACATCATCCCCATTTGTACATAAGAAAAATAAGACTAATGTAGTTAAGTGATTTTCTCAAGGTCATGCAGCTACTAAAATAAGATGTCTATAAAATCTGTTGTCAACTGGGATACATCTGAACATGAGCAAAAACACAAAGTCATTAAAGTTATAGGACTTTTTGAAATATTTATTGAGAGTTGGTTTTATTACATTAGTAAACCTACTAAATAATTTTATTCAAAATTTTTCAAAATTATAATTGTTTTAAAATAAAAATAAAGCAAATTGAAAAAATTCATGACTAACTGAACATTAAAAATAACATAAATTAATAATTAGTTATGATACATATTTCAATATCTAAAATTGTTTTATAGTATCTTTTGAGGAATTTTATTTTCATGATAGTTTTATTATTTTTACATTTTTCATAAAGTTTCCTGAAATCTTCAGAATTGCACTTTTGATAAGTAGATATAAAATTATAACACTTTCAATGGAATTTTGCCTATGAAACATACTTTTTATTAATTAAGAAAAATACTTTCTAAAGGTTTTGAGGTACTCAGAAAAATGTCTGCTAAAGGAAGTCTATCCTCATTTCTATTTTCCTCATCTTTTTTGTTTGGGAACAGATCAATTTTGTAGGCCAAGTAATTTCATTCAATGTTGTCTATTCAAAGAATGTTTCCTTTTAAGGAAAGTTCTTAATATAAGTTGATTTATTACCCCTTAAATACTTTTCCAAACACAGACCCTGCAAAATTATAGGTAGGCACTCTCATTCCACTGCAATTCCAATATATAATAAATATTTGTCCAATTAAAATAGGAGTTCCACCAGAAGGTTCTTCCCATGAGTCAAGATATTCCAAAATACAAGTACAGAGTTTATAAATCATCTTTTTTTCAGCTTTACTGGGGTATAATTGACCTATGAGATTGTAAGATATTTAAAGTGTACCTTGTGGGGCTTCCCTGGTGGCGCAGTGGTTGAGAGTGTGCCTACTGATGCAGGGGACGCAGGTTCGTGCCCCGGTCTGGGAAGATCCCACATGCCACGGAGTGGCTGGGCCCGTGAGCCATGGCCGCTGAGCCTGCGCGTCCGGAGCCTGTGCTCCACAATGGGAGAGGCCACAACAGTGAGAGGCCAACGTACCACCAAAAAAAAAAAAAAAAAAGTGTACCTTGTGGTGATTTGCTATAAGTACACATTGTGAAAGAATTCCCCTTATCTAGTTAATTAACATGTCCATCACATCACATCTTTCTGTGTGTGTGAACATTTAAGTTTTACTCTCTTAGCAAATTTTGATTATACAATACAGTGTTATAAAATATACTCACCATATTTTATAGGAGATCTGAGGACCTTATTCATCTTATGGGTGAAAATCATAGTAACTTTTTAACCAACTTTTTCCTATTTTCCTCACTCCCTAACCCTTGGCAACCACTTTTCTACTCTGTTTCTATGAGTTTTGACTTTTATTTTTGATTCCACATGTAAGTGATACCGTGCATGACTTGTCTTTCTCTGTTTGGCTTATTTCACTTAGTATAATTTGTCCAATTAAAATAGGAGGGTCCATCTATGTTGTCAACAAAGGGCAGGATTTTCTTCTTTGTCATGGCTGAATAACATTCCATGGTGTGTGTGTGTGTGTGTGTGTGTGTGTGTGTGTGTGTGTGTGTATGTGTGTGTGTGTATAATACCACATCTTTATCCATTCATCCATCAGTTATTGACATATCTTGGCTATTGTGATTAATGCTGCAATGAACATGGAAGTATAGATATCTCTTTAATATCTTGCTTTCATTTCCTTTGGATATATACCCAGAAGTGGAACTGCTGGATTGTATGGTAGTTCTATTTTTAATTTTTTGAAGAATCTCCGTACTGTTCTCCACAGTGGCTGCACCAACTTACATTCCCCCCAATAGTGCACAAGTGTCCCCTTTTCTCCACAGCTTCCCTGGCACTTGTTATCTCTTGTCTTTTTTGATGAGAGACATTCCAGCAGGTGTGAGGTGATATCTCATTACGGTTTTGCTTTGCATTTCCCTGACGATTAGTGAGGTTGATTATTTTTAGATAATTGTCTCTTCATCCAGGCAATAAGTTTCTAAAAACAGGAATTTCTAATTATTAAAATTTGTCTTTCTAGTTACTACTTTATCATCTCTTTTTACTTCAATTAAATAATTAAATCGTCCCTTTTCTAAAAAGTAGAATTTTTTTAATTAAAAAATTTTTGACTCAGAGGTTTCTGTAGATAGGAACAAAGCTATGCCTTGGAGCAAAAGCTCATCACCAACACATAGTGTTAGTGTTTGTAGCAGGTTGTTACAGAACTGGCCATTGTGGATTTTATTAGTCGATGTGTTTTCTCTATAGGTGATTAATTTTTAACTATCTTCCAAACATTAGGGACTTTATAAGGTCCTGGAAGTGCAAACACACAGTGAGAATGTTGAAAGTATTATTAAAAGGCATAAAATTACAAGAGAAATAAAAATAGAAGAAATAAAAATGAAAGTGGAGAAAAAATGACCAATGTTGTACCCCATACAGGATGAGTTGTTTGACAATGGAAATATTTGTGAAGAATAAAGAAGAAACTATACATGCAAGAGTTGCATGGTGCCTGAGCAGTGACATTAATCCAAATAGTTCAAACGTAAGTTCCATGAGGACAGAGAGCCTGTCTGACGTTTCAGCTTTGTCCACTGTGCCTGGCACATGGTCTGCAAATATTTGTTGAATAAGTTAATTAATCAACCAATCAACTAAAGACAAGGAAATGTAATTGGCCAAATAAAGACATTTTAGGGTATATTTAGAGAATCAGCGTCCATGTTTCTTAAAGACTGAAGGGAAAACTTAAATGCTGAGCCTGATAGAAGCGCTATCACCCACAGATTATGACCACCCAGGAATAATTCAGTGGGTTCACGACCCTTTAAAGTCATCAGAAGCAGAGAGTGTGTGGCAAGGTAGTGTCGCTTCCAAGGAGCTTCCTGTCTCAGTGGTGTCACCATCTAGAAAAATAACTGATTTTTTAAAAGATGCCTGAAGAAAGTTGTCAGCCAGAATTATAGGACTGCACTGGTTTACAAATGAGCAAAGAAAATGCATCTACCCTTCCTCACAAGTCCTCATTAGGAAGAGAGTGAGATCCTAACCTTGCAGACTAGTGGCATCTCAACATCTTCCAGTACAAGGGACAATTTTCTGTGACTCTGTCTCTTTTGAATAAAGGCTTAATCATTCACACTTCCTCCCCTCTCCACACTCGCCTTCAAGATCGATCTGGGTTAAAGCAGGAGGTGTAGGAGGTCCACATGCCTTCATTGAGGGAAAGGAGCAGCAATCCTTGTCTCCTCCATCTGGGGGGATTTCTGCTCTCCATGGTGCTGTCCCCAGTCAACCTGGTCATTTGTACCCTGCTGGCCTCCAGGCAGCGGTGTTCTCTTTTCTGCATATCTTGATGACTACGCCTACTGTAGCTTTCACCTGCACTTGGGTCTCCTATGAGGTCTGCTTGTGACTTCTATTCCATCCTGCCTCAACAAGTCTGCCTTTCTCCAGTCCTGGTGAAACATCCAGTCACCTCTGCTATGATAAACCCTCTGGCAAGTTCACCAGTCAAATTCTTAAATATATTCCACTTCATCCAGAGAGCATGTCAGAATTTCTGGACCCTTTCCATGACAACATAGTCCAAGGTCAGCTTGATACAAACAAGCTTGTTTTTCCAGACATCTTTTGCTGCTACTGCTACTCTAATGGGAACCACTATTATCCCTCTGCCATGTTGTTTTTGAGACCACACACTAAGACAAACTCTTTCTAGGGTTCCAAAAGGGGAGTGGCCTAACATTCCTCGGCATTGGGTTTTTCCCTTAAACTAAATGACACAATCTGTTCCCTAAGATTTGAGCCTAGAGTTAGAAGTTTTGTCACTTATCTAATCTCCATCTACCCCTTTCCACAATCCCTGGGAGAAACTGTTGGCTTCCTACTCCCTCTTCCTTTCTGGGTGGAACTTTGTCTATATCTTACCCTACTTCTTTCAGAGAAAAGACTGCTGGTCTCCATCTTAATGGCAAAAAGTTATCCTTTCTTTACAATGGGAAAATTTTGTGATCTAAATCAGGCAACTAAAGATATTCATAAATAAGGGCTTAATATCCAAAATATACCAAAAATTCATACAACTCAATGGAAAGAAAAAACAGATTAAAAATGGGCAGAGGACTTGAAGAGACATTCTTCTGAAAGAAGGCATACAGATGGCCAAGAGGCCCATGAAAAGATGCTCAACATCACTAATCATCAGGGAAATGCAAATCAAAACCACAATGAGATACCACTTCCTAGCTGTCAGAATGGCTAGTATCAAAAAGACAACAAATAAGTGTTAGTAAGGATGTGGAGGGAAGGGAACCCTTGTGCACCTTTGGGGGGAATGTAAATTAGTGCAGCTACTGTGGAGAACAGTGTGCAGGTTCCTCAAAAACTTAAAAATAGAACTACTGGGACTTCCCTGGCGGCGCAGTGGTTAAGAATCCGCCTGCCAATGCAGGGGACACGGGCTCGAGCCCTGGTCCGGGAAGATTCCACATGCCGCAGAGCAACTAAGCCCGTGCTCCACAACTACTGAGCCTGCGTTCTAGAGCCCGCGAGCCACAACTACTGAAGCCCGTGTGCCTAGAGCCCCTGCTGCTCAACAAGAGAAGCCACCGCAATGAGAAGCCCGTGCACCGCAACGAAGAGTAGCCCTGACTCGCCGCAACTAGAGAAAGCCTGCGTGCAGTAATGAAGACCCAACACAGCCAATTAATTAATTAATTTTTAAAAAGTAGAACTACCATATGATCCAGCAATTCCACTTCTAGGTATTTTTCCTGAAGAAAATGAAAACACCAATTCCAAAAGATATGTACACCCCTATGTTCATTGAGCATTATTTACAATAGCCAAGATATGGAAGCAACATAAGTGCTCATTGATAGATGAATGGGTAAAGGATATGTGAGATATCTATATATAGATAGATATATAGATAGCTATATATATACAATAGAATATATATATCTTATATATAATAGATAATATATATAATGCATAATAGAATATTAGTCAACCATAAAAAAGACTGAAATCTTGCCTTTTGTGACAACATGGACAGACCTTGAGGGCATTAATCTAAGTGAAATAAGTCAGGCAGAGTAAGACAAATACCATATGATTTCCCTTATACACGGAACCTAAAAAACAAAACAAAAGAGCAACCATAACAAGACAGAAACAGAGTCATAGATAGATGCAAAGAAAAACGGGTGGTTGCCAGAGGGCAGTGAGGTGGAGAGATGAGTGAAATAGGTGAGGAGATTAAGAGGTACAAAGTTCCAGTTACAAAATAAATGAGACATGGGGCTGAAATGTACACAATGGGGAATATAGTTGATAATAATTTAATATATTTGAATGGTGATGAAGGGTTCCAGCTATATAATAAATAAGCGCTAGGGATGTGATGTACAACATGATTAATATAATGAGTGCTGCTGTGTGGCACAGATGAGAGCCGCTAAGAGAGTAATTCCTAAGAGCTCTCATCACAAAAAATTATTTTCCTATTTTGTATCTACATGAGATGATGCACATTCACAGTAACTGTTTTTAGAATTATATACTCTATATATTAATAAATATGTATTATTTATAAGTATCATAAAAGCTTAAGATTCAGAAGTAATATATAATTCAAATACTATTCAATTGCTTAATATAATACCACAAAACTAGGAATTTGGCTATATTTTATTCAATTAGCCTGTATAAATACCTTCTGGTGTGTCCTAGATAAGCTCCATTAGTTAAATATAAAGAAGTGAAGAAAAGTTCAAAATCTGTTATTATATGTACCAGTTTAAACGTGGACAGAGAAATATATATGCAGCAATAACCCATCACATTTTGTAATTATTTACAAAATAAATCATTAGCAGTTCAAGGAAGAGTAATGAATTATACTACTACTGAGAGATAATTTAAAATAACAAAATTCTTAACTTCTTTCAACACAGAAAAGATTAAGCCAATAAGAGAAATTATTTAACTCTCAAGAACTGATTATATAGGGAGGGTGGGAGGGAGGGAGACGCAAGAGGGAAGAGATATGGGAACATATGTATATATATAACTGATTCATTTTGTTGTAAAGCAGAAACTAACACACCACTGTAAAGCAATTATACTCCAATAAAGATGTTAAAAAAAAAAGAACTGATTATAACTTTCGTCTACACAGCATGAGAACTATCGATTTCACCTTTACATTTCTAAATAAAAGTTTTCCATGTTTTTCTTTCTGTTTTATTTTCATGGTGTACATTAAACTAAGATGTAGGGTGTATATATAAGATAGTTTCAAATAAAAATAGCCTTTTATTATCTTAGAGAATCTCTCTTTGGGATGCCAAAAGAGTAATCTCCACTAGCCCATCAAATAAGGCCTATTTCACGTCCGCTTTGTGTAAAGAGTTGGGCTAGAGGACGTAGACTTAAAGATGATTAAGACACAATGAGGGACTTCCCTCGTGGCACAGTGGTTAAGAATCTGCCTGCCAATGCAGGGACACGGGTTCGAGCCCTGGTCAAGGAAGATCCCACATGTCATGGAGCAACAAAGCCTGTGCGCCACAACTATTGAGCCTGCGCTCTAGAGCCTGCACGCCACAACTATTGAAGCCCGCACGCTCTAGGGCCCATGTGCCGCAACTATTGAGCCTGCATGCTGCAACTACTGAAGCCCACACACCTAGAGCATGTGCTCCACAACACGAGAAGCCACCGCAATTAAAAGCCCATGCACTGCAACGAAGAGTAGCCCCCGCTCGCCACAACTAGAGGAAGTCTGCGTGCAGCAATGAAGACCCAACACAGCCAAAAATAAAATTAAAAAAATTTTTTTAAAAAGTATGTTGATGAAAAATCAGAGATTAAAAATAAAAAAGACACAATGAGTATTATTATGCAGTTATGGAAATAGGAAATACAATTTTAAAATATTTTAATATAAAAGAGCTAAAGGTAAGTGACATACATGTGAAACTTGTCACTGATGAGTGCCCTGGTGAGCCCCAGTGGGGTGCGGAGCAGCAGGTACTGGATTGTGGAGGAAGGAACCTGGTCCTTGAGATCCAACAGATCTGTATTCCTCCCTGTTCTGCAATGTACTAGATAGAAGAACTTGGGTAGGTCACTTCATGTCTCTGGGTCTGTCTACAAAATGGGATGACAGCATTCATCGAGGGTTATGTAAGGGCTCAATGGGATGTCAGCTTTAAAGGCTATCACAGTGACTGGCATAGATGATACATCACTTCTCTCCCCAAAGACCCCATACAGGTTCTGTTATCTATGTTTCCTTCCCCAAGAGCTGTATTTGGTCGTCTGAATTTGCTCATTCTCTTTGAAAGCACTGTGTAGCTCATTTGTTCTAGAATATCTATCCTGTTCTTTGGGGATTGAGAAGAACAGGACAGCGCAGACTATGGAGAATCAGCTGTTTTATGGTGAGAACCTCTATTCCAGCATTTACACAACATATTACAATGTTCTTCTATGATACTTAATAACATAGTAATGACACACATAATTTTTTTTTACTTTATCTCATTTTATGGTGCCTCTATGGGTTACAAACTTTAATCTGGCAAACTATTTCAGATGAAGAATTTAACTTTATTTTGTCCTTTCCTTTGCATGTTTTATATGGAATCTGTTCATTTCTGTTTTTCCCATCTGGAGACTTGGTGAATTCAGCAGGTACATTTGGTTTTTTGAATTGCCTTGTTCACATTTGGTTTAATCATATAAAAATGTCAGAAAAATTAGATCACTATGTAAAAATACCTAGTGTTTAAAATAATAATAATAATCAAATAAGAAATTAAGAAAGTGCTCCATTGATTGGTATTTATAATTTTTCACCAGGCCCCCAAAATGATCCTTTTGTAAAATTATGGACAAACAGCACTTAAATATGTTGAGCAAAATTTACCTTAATAAAACCCAAATCCAATTGAAAGCAAAGATCCAGAACCTGGAGCCCAGAATAACAGCAAATACTGCCATCTGAGAATGCCACTCTTCTTTTCCTCAAAGTGGTGGTTTTACCACCCACTCTCTGTCCTTCTGTGCACAATTTTAACAAGCTCCCTTAAAGTTATTAGAAAAAAAAAAGGAGATAAATTCATGTTCCATTGAATGCTATGATTTTTGAGAATTTTGTCACTTTTTTATTATGATATAAATCATAAGTTTATAATCTGTACACCACACACGCAGTTTCTAAGTGCGTGTGTGGTGTACAGAGAGATAGCGAGACACAGAGATAGATATTGATTAAATGTATGTTAAAAAAGATCTAGAAAGATGCACCATGACCTGTTAACAGTGCTCAACTCTAAGGAGTGAGATTACAAAGGTAGATTTTTCTCGTATACTTTTATATTCTTTGCATTTCCCACAAATATTACACTTGAAAATATTTAAGTAAAGGAAAAATATTTCTTGGTGCACTTAATGTAACAAAACATAGCAAGCTACATTCAAGGGTTAGGATAAGTCTTCCCTCAAGATTTCCCCCCTCAGAAAAGAAAGGCAGCGTTCGCCGTCTCACATAGGAGCAAAACATAGGATTCCTGTGTGCTTCTCTTTCCTTGACACGGTACTTCCAGCAAGATCTGTTGGTACCTTACCTCCTTCACCAGCAGCAGGCCAGGTCCAGGGCACATTCTCGTCCATGTGGGCTACAGCACATGCCTGAGAACTGGTCTTCTGCTTCCGCTTCGCTCTGCTATGTCACTCATGTCAATCCCCCGTGCAAAAACCTGTTCACACTTACTAGGAACAAAACCCAGCTTCCTTATCACCACGTGATCCGGTCCCTGTCTGTCTTTCCAGTCCTATCTCGTACCACTCACTGTTCCCTTCTCAGTCTGATCTACCTGCCATTCAGCAAACATATCGAGCTCTTGACAGCTGACATACTTGTATTAGTCGGCTTGGGCTGCCATAACAAGATACCAGAGTCTGGGTGGCTTAAACAATAGAAATTAATTCCTCACAGTTCTGGAGGCTGGAAGTATAGGATCAGAGTGTCGGCAGGTTTGGTTTGTCCTGAGGCCCCTCTCCTTGGCTCACAGATGCTACCTTTCCTGTGTCTTCACATGACCATCTCTGTCTGTGTCTGTGTCCAGATCCCCTCTTCTCATAAAGATACCAGTCATATTGGATTAGAGACCACCCATGTGAGCTCATTTTACCTTAATTGCCTCTTTAAAGGCTGTATCTCCAAACATAGTCACATTCTGAGGTGCTGGGGGTTAGGACCTCAACACTGCAATATGGAAAGGATACAATTGAGGCCGTAACAGTGCTCTTGTCTCCGCCTAAAATGTTCTTTCCCAAGGACTTTCATGGTTCCTCCTTTCATATCATTCAGCCCTCTGCCTAAATATCATCTCTTCAAGCAGGCCGTCTTCTATACCAGTTTACAGTAGCACGTAGGACCTCTTCATCCTATACCTTACCTACTTTAGCTTTCTTCACGGCACCTCAATGCTTTAGTAGCGCTATATGATTTCTTTTTTAATTTTCATTGTTTCTTCACCCTCACTTCCAGCACACATGCACACACTTGCATTCACACGCATGCACACACACACAGACACACACACATTAATGTATGTTTTATGAAGGCAGGGATTTTTATGTCTTATTTATTGCTGTAATTCAGTGTGCATAATTCTACCCAGAACACATTCTCAGCTCAGCAAATATTTACTTAACTAATTAATAATATTTCAAAGATTTTGCAAAGAAATTTCCATGAGGTTTTTCTAAGAGCATAAAAGCATGGGGTAAAAAATAAACAATTCCTTATATAGACCATGTACAGAAATGAGCATGGAACATGTTATTTTGTTCATGTTCCCTACAATTAATGTTTGCTGTTGGCTATTTAACAACAAATTTAACAGAATGTGTTTTACCGTGATTGATGTAGTTTATTAATTATGTACTGAATTAGACCAGCTGTTCTCAACCAAGGTCACTTAAATTCTCCCCAGAAGACAGTTGGCAGCATCTTATATATTTTTGGTTGTCACGAGTGGGGCAGGAGTTCTCCTGGCGTCTAGTAGGTAGAAGCCAGGGATGCTTTAAACATTATACAATTCAATGGATATCTTCCCACAATAAAAAATTATTTGGCCCAAAATGTCAATAGTGCAGAGGTTGAAAAACCCTGATCTAAAGAAATTTAAATCAGAATAACAGAGATTCTTCTACTAATTACCCCTAATTTACTCCTATAGCTTTTTTATTTTTTTGCATAAATGATGGGTTCTATATAATAAAATATCAGTGTGTCTTTTTAAAATGCCCTATTCCTAGCCAGCTCTAGACAAAATTGCAAATTTTGTCTTCGGAGGCCTTTCACTTTTTCCCTTCTGCCTTACTCCCCTTTTAATACCTCTTTATCCCTGTTAGTGTGGTCCCTTAAAGACTAAGATGTTCTCCCACTGAAGCTCCCTAGGGGCCAAAGTTTTCACTAGATACAATACCAGGATCTATCCTTACATGGGATAAGCCCCAGATGCCCACCAAGCTTTGTCACTTGTCTATGTCAGCTCAAAATGCTAGAACAATGGAAACAAACCATTAAAAAAAATAACTAGAAGGGGAAAATATAGAGCTCTGCATTTACGTCTCATGGACCAAATTTCACCAAGACGACTGGATCAGGGAGATGATTTTCATGTTGAAAAGATCTGGGATATTTTATTGAGCCCCAAGCTCAGCATGAGCCAGGACTGTACTGGAGGCTTAATGCCCTAATCTAAGAGCATAATAAAACAACGATACTTGATCTGGTAAGCAGAACCTGGAATATACAAGAAAGTGTTGGGAACCTACAATGATTATGTGAGCATCAATTTCTGGGGGTACACTAATAAATCACTCTATTCAGTGGAACTGCTGAAGTGACTGGGTACCTCAAAGCCATGCTTTATATGGAACAACTAAAGAAACTTGAAATGCTGGTGCAGCAGAAGAGAACACTTAGAACAGACAGAATAACAATCTCCAAATATTTGTGCAATGACTACCCAAATAAATACTTTTCCCTTGCTTTAGAGGGAAGAACTAATAGTATTGAGGTGAAGTGGCTGCCTTATGCTCAATATGGAAGAATTTTATGACATCTTGGTAAAAAGTGCTGCTTCACAAATAGTGTGTTTCTCATTACTAGAAATATGCAAGCAGAGACCACAGGACTGCTTCTCAGAGACACTGCAGAAGAGATTCCTATTTTGGGTAGGAAGTTAGACTAGAAATCTCTATGTGCCCTTCCAATTCTGGGATTCCATGAGTCTAACCATTCTTTTATTAAAAGCAAAATATTTAACTATTTTCTCCCCAAAGAAAATATATTTGAAATAAGCTTTTCTCCTTACTCTCAATGGCCCTAAGCAAATCTTGAGAGAAATAGATTATCGAACATCTTTCAAACACTAGAAGGTTGTCATTAAATAAGTACCCTAACAAAGTTATAATAAAAATTATAATTGATATCACTTTTTTGACATATAATTATAGTTTACTCTGGGCATTAGAGTAAGAATACATATAACTTTTAGTAGCACAATCTGTCTATTAATCTCTTTTGATTTTTATTTAAACGCTTTCTTAGATATATTTTTTCAGGTAGGTATAAAAATTTTCTATAAGTTACATTTTTTTTAACAGACATTAGGGAATAATCAAAAAAGCTATTAATTAGATACAGAGAGATGGGTTTCCAGTTGTGGCTTGTTCCAGTATTCTAGCATTCTGGCCACTAATGACTGTGTCCTCTGTCCAATTAATAAGTCTCTGGATCTCATTTTCCTCATCCTTAAAATTAGAGTTTTGTACTCAATTATACCTGAGATTTCTTTCATCACTTATTTTTATTATTCTATTACTTGCCATCATAGATTAAGTTGCTACACAAGCTACCAGTGTAAGTCTTGAAGACTTCAAAGAATTACAAACAAAAGAGAGGTCAGAAAATCAAGGGAATAGGACAGACCCCAGACTCCTCAAAATGCTGATGTTTCATGTGTTATTACTGACATATAAAAGTGTAAACAGAACTGTGGTGCCCCAATCAACTAATTTTAGAAATCACAGCTTTTTGAGAATTAATCATTCACATGGTCCTGTTTCGTATGATGGAATCAAAAAGGAGGATGCAGTGCACATGTGAATAAGAGCAAGGGAAGTAAACCTATATCATATTTTTTCTTTTCCTTTCATTCAATTCTACCCAAAGACTCAGTACCTGCAACAGCTGAGAAAAACTGAGTTTCTTTGGCATAGGTGAAGAAGTCATTCTGAAATGTCTATAGCAGCCTAAAATGCCAAGCCACAGTGCTGATTAATATTGGTGAGAATACTGATTGGTTCTTCACACTTGGGTTTCTTCAATGCCACATCAGTGTGACTGTAAAACCACATGGAAGCCCCAACGCTATGAGTGGACCATTGAAATAGAAGAAGTCACCATAAAAGCTGTTGCCTTCCCCTCTTCATCAGATAGGGAAATTGAGATTCTTTACTTGAAATCTGTATGTTATATCAAAACTTTAAGCAAGTTACACTCTTGACAATTAAAATTGTACTTTAACAACTTTCTCAACTTGATGATGAAACAAAATCATTGTTCAATTATTTCTTTTTTCCTACAAAGGAAACCCCTCAATATTATGATTTAAATCAATAGTTTATTGGCTATCATCTACAATGTATGTCTCATTTTTAACCAACAATCTGCAGTTTCCCAGCATATGATATATAAGAGGTATTGCTTGAGATTGAGAACTCACACTCGGAACTGGTACGGTGCTGTGCCCCTCCAATGAACTCTCCACCCTTCTCCACTCTGCTCTGTAGCCTAAGAGGCTGACCTGTATGGACAAGATCAGTGAATTCCAGGGCCCTCTCTTGGCTTCCAGTTGGGTTCACCAATGGGGAATTCCATCCGGAGACAGGAAGGAGAGAGCAGAGTGAGGCTGGGGCATATACTTCCTGCCTCCTTTTCCACAGGGTCAGTGCAGGCTGGCTTTGACTCTGCACTGAAAGCCATGGAAGATGGCTTCCCTGCACAACTCTCCTCTTCCACGTTCTACTTGTAGCTTCCTCTCCTTGTCCCTTCAAAAGTGAATAGTGATAACAACTCTACTGTTAATACCTGAAGATACTGTGCTACTTTCTTCATTTCTCCTACCCCGTACCCTTGTCTTAGTGAACAGTATCTTTTTCAAACCATCCTGGAATTATTCTAATAATTTGAGTGAACCATTTATTTTTTTGTTGGAGCCTGATCATGTCACATATTTAGGTGAAGTTTAATAGAAATATATAGTTTTCTTTCAAAACACCTGCTTTTGGACTCATTTATCCTTTTAATAATTTTTGCTTTCTATTTCATTAAGTTTAGGTCTTATACCAGTTAATCCCCTCTTCCCAGTTTCTTTTCGTTTATTTTTAATTTCAGTAAGAGAAGTAACTAGTTATTTTGTCTCATCCTTACTTTTTAATAATGGTGATATCTAATATTATACTTTTTTATGAGAACTATAGCTGCTAGGTTTCAATGAACTTGAATAAAGTATTTTTTCCCATTGATTTCTAGAAAATGATTTTCCTTTTAATTTCCTTTTTGGTTCAAATGTTATCTACCACTATTTCTTAATTTTTAAATATTTTAAGTTTTTGATGGGGTCTCCATCTTACTATTTATTTGTAATTTTAACATGGTATATATCCTTTAAAGTCTCCCTTTTTTTGAATTCAGTAAGGACTTCTTTGTGGCCTAGTACATAATCAATTTCTTTGTACTTAGACTTGAAAAAAGTATATTTTCTATTTGAAGAATGTAAGATCCATACATCCAATACATCAAGTTTGCTAAAGAAATTCTTATTTTTCTGCCTAATAAATTGATCTATTTCTGAGAGAGATATAATCAAAAATCTTTCACCATCATTGTACTTGTATGAGGTTTTCTTTGCATTTCTAATAGTTTTTGCTTTGTCATTTTATGACAAATATTTATTGGCTTAGATTTATATCATTACACAATATGTCTGTTTATTCTAAGTGCTTTTAATTTTCAATTTCATCTTGTGTGATGTTAATATTGTCATTCCAGTTTTCTTTCGGTTTGCATTTCCTTATGTGGCCCTACCCCTTTACTGGGAAGAAGGAAAGAAGGAAGGAAGGAAGGAAGGAAGAAAGAAGGGAGGGAAGGAGGGAGGGAAGGAGGGAGGGAGGAAGGAAGAGACAGAGAGAGACAATTATTTATTTTTTTTATTTTTTTGTTTTGTGCTACGCGGGCCTCTCACCGCTGCGGCCTCTCCCGTTGCGGAGCACAGGCTCCGGACGCACAGGCTCAGCGGCCATGGCTCATGGGCCCAGCCGCTCCGCGGCATGTGGGTTCTTCCCGGACTGGGGCACGAACCCGTGTCCCCTGCATCGGCAGGCGGACTCTCAACCACTGTGCCACCAGGGAAGCCCGAGACAATTATTTTTGACTCAATATGCACTTCATTGCAGACTCACATATCTGGAATTTGTTTTTTAGCCCAAAGTAGAAGTTTCTAGATTTTAATGGATGAATTCAGTCCATTCACATTTGGCACAAGATCTAATGTTGTTGATTTTATTCTTTCCACTTTACTTCATTGTTTTCTACTCATTTACATTGTCATTTCCCTATTTTTCTTCCCCTTGGTTTTGCTAGTTTGATTGAATTGCTGCTTGTTCCTATTTCCCCCATGTTAATTTAAAGGTTCTGGTGGATTTTTCCATTTCCTTAATGGTTACCATCTCTTTCCCTGCTCTCCTAATCAGACACATATGTCACTACGATTGCTTTAAAAACAACGTACTAACTATATTCCTGTTTTCCCCACCATGATGTTCTAATCCTACCTTCTTTCCCACCTTTCCAATAGAAAAAGAGCTTTAAGGTAACTGATCATCCCTCCCATCCTTCCCCCCGATATATGCCCCCCATCCCTTGGGATACTTTTATCTCTCCTTTCTTGCCCCTACAGAGCAAAGGTTTGCCAGGATTCTTAAGTGCTCACTGTATCAAAACTTCCCTTATGGAATGTCTCCTCTATTTCAAGACTCCTTAACCAGCAGTTATATTGTCTATTCTTAGACAGCATTTTCTTAAACTACTGTATAGAATCATAATGATATAACATTTACTGAGCATATATTACATGCCAGATTCTCTTCTAAATGTTTTACATTTATTAAACCACTTATTCTTTGCAACCACACTATGGGATAAACTCTACCATTATTCCCATTCTTTATTTTACAGATGAAGAAACTGAGGCAAAGAGATGTTCAATACATGCCTAATGTCACACAGAAAATGTGACACAAGCGAGAATTGAATCCAGGTGTGCCACTCAGACCTTGTGTTTCCAAGTTCTGGACCACACTCTCCCACCACTGTGGTTGTCTCTCTTCATTGCTGTTCAGGTTGAAGTCCCTACTTCGGTTAATTTGTTGTCTAGTTATAGTCTATTTCGTGCATTTTCCTAATATGGGGAAGGTGGGTGGCATTCAGCCTGAGTTCTTGCTTATTCCCGAGTTCATGCCTTTTACCCGACATATGAATGAGTGTTGGCTCTGTACAGGATTCTTGGACTGCGAATCTTTTCTCTATATGGCTTGTCTCCTAGTCTCTGAGACTGAAAATGAGAAGCCTTCCTTACCTTACTCGACCAAGAAACTATGGGAAGGTAGAGAGTAAAGAGACTTTACATGGTGCTAACATCCTGCCTGTAGCCCATAGGCTAATGGATGAATTGCAGCAGAATTCCCACCAGTCCCACCAGTATTTCAAGCTCCAATGTGCTGGCAGAAAAAAATAACTACTGATCTGTGGAGCCCCAAAAGCCTAAAAGAAAAGGATCAAACTAACAATTTGAACACACACTATAGAACTGCTAGAAGAGACAGGTGATCATCTGAATAAAAATTAATCATGAATGCTTAAGGAGAACAAAATGGAATAACACAAACAAAAACAATTTCTAGAAATTAAAATCATTTTCAAACTAGACAAATCAGTAGATAATAAAGGAGAGTTTGACCACCGAATGCTCAGATCAGCAGCTTAATTTTAAGAAATATCTTAAGGCACAAGAATGAGAGAAGTAAAAGTCATGTGGGAAAAGGTGAAAGAGTGGTAGAAGATCTAGCAAACACATCATGGGTGTTTGGGGAGAAAAAAGTGGACCAGATACATGAAAGAAAAATATTCCCGGGGCTGAAAAAAGATCTGAATCTGCACACTGAGATTCAAATGGTTTTCATGGAAAAAAAATCCACGTCTAGGCACGTTCTGATGGATAAGAAAAATACATCAAAATCTAGATAGAGAAAAAGTCACCTATCAGTGCTTATTTCACTCTCAACCTGTGAACAGAAAACTCAAGTGTTGTCAATGTTGAGAACAAACTGAATCCCATCCTAAAATAATCCACAAAGTTGTTCCTGCCATGGTTGTTGGACAATATATTTAAAAGAAGGAGACCCATCCTGCAGGCAAGTGGCCCTGTTTGTTCAGCAAAATGGTGTCACGATACAAAGGGACTGTGATGGAAAGAGACTTAAGGGGCATAACTACACAAAGCAAATTGTGGCTGTGAATTGGATACTCTTTTGGACAAACCAGCCACAGAGGTCATCCTGGAGTCAACTGGAGAAATTTCAATAAACTTTGGGTTATCACGTGAAAGAGAGATGCACTGATATAGTAAAATGGAGATGGTTAACTGAAGAAAACAGGTTACGAAGCAACAAACCACACACACCATACACACGTATATGCATGTATTTTATATGTATGTACATACACAAAACATACAAATGTGTTTACATATACATAACAACTATATATATATGAAAAAACACATATGTATATTATATATGTTCTATATAGATATGAGACCTGAAATGATGTACATTAGAGCTTAAAATGATGATCTATGGTTGGTGGCAATATGATGTTTATTCATCTGATTTTCTAATTTTTAACAATGCAAAATACTTCTACCATTAAATTTATATCTATATACTTATATCTAAATCTATAAGAGAAGGAAGAGGAGGGGAGAGAGGAGGAGAAGAGAAATGGGAGGAAGATGAGAAGCAGGAAGGGAAATTGTGAGAGAAAATCCAAAGGCCTCCAGATAGAAGGAAGGTGTAGATTCAAGGACAAAGGACACCCACATTGCATGATCGTCGTGGAGTGTCTGGTGCACAGCACAGATACAGATGCAGAGTATGGAAGAGTGTTTCTTGTTGCAAATCACCCGAACTACCATCGGAGGAAGATTTAACCCTGACCGTTTATGTTTAGTTTTTCACACATCAAAATGTGGCATAAAAGGTTTCAGAAAGACAGAACTAGATTCAATTTTGAAAAAAGAAGCCCAAAACATAAATTAATTATTGATGTCCCCAATTTACAGTGCTTGTTTATACACATGTTAATGATTTAATGAGTTTTACGATGTATATTTCTCTTATAAAAAAAATCTAAAATTATTTAAAATGAACCTGGTCTTTGTTTTGTGAGGTCCATATTCTCAGCAGTTTTAAATATCATTAATTTAGACTTCACAATTTTGAACTATATAAAATTTAAGCTGGTGCAAAGCAATATTTACATAAAGTAGTCCATGAAAAGGGATTTGTGGACAAGTTCATCTTGTAAATAAAATTGCATGAAGCATGTTTAATTTTCATAAATTACATACTCTTATTGAAGAATTTGTAAAACTCTATGTACACTGAAGATGCTGAATTCGGTTAAATCTTAGTATACATCAGCAGCAGCTGATCAAACTCATCAGTATTTTTTTTCCCTGACTTTTACTAACTATACCAACTTGACAAAATAGGCTTAGTTCTGTATTTATCCTCCCAACAATTAGTCAAGATTGGGGAACCTCGAATGTTCTGAGAGTTAAATATATTTAAAATAAATTTCCAATTTAGTTTTTTCTCTATTTCATAAGGAAACGCATTGGGCATGTTGATATTGCTGCACTGAGCCACACTCAGGGTTAACTCCTGCACACGCTGTGATAATGTCCCTCATCAACGGTTGCTAGGACAGTATAGAATTTTCAAGCCAAATGGTTTGATGAATTTCCTTCCACCAACTGATTGATCCTAATTAAAATTTCCCCCATTTTTGGTTCTGTAACACTTCATTTTGGGGGGGTTCCCAGGAACTAACAAACAGCCACAAAACCAACATAAGAATACAAATTATTGACATTGTTAAACAATCGATGTGATGTATATACAATGATATTGCTGAAGCCAAACCTCTTACCACCAGTGTTTGGCCCTGTGACAGCATGAAGAATCAGATTTCATGCTGCTTTGAGAGTTTTCCTCTTGCACCTAAAAATGATGTCTATGTGGCAGCATAGAAACCAAGCATTCAGTCACTAATTTTTTCTGCAACACAGTTATTTTTAGTTTGTTATATATGTAAATACTGAGTCAACAAATAATGTTACCTTCGGAGAATTTTGATCCTCTTTCAAGTTCATTACTGTTTGTCAAAATACAACAACATATAAAGAATTCGTTCAGGGTCCTCTTTTTTTTTTTTTTTTTTTTTTTGTACATAAAATTCTTCCGAAGGTATTCAGCTAAATATGGTTCTAATGAAATGCTGGCAGTAATGTCATAAAGTAGCAAAACCTTCCAGGCAGTCTGAGATTTTGTTTTCCAGGAAGCATGAAATGTAAACGGTTGGAATGTATCCTGGGATGAGGAATATCAGTGGCATGCTTACACAAACAGAGGAGATAACTTTTCCAGTTCTCTGATGTACTAGATCCATGGAGCACATGGACACAGTTGGCATTATAGCCTACTATCTTATTCCCTGCGTGCTGAATTGAACACACTGTCCTCTGCCCCAAATTATCAAGTCTTTCCCATTCATGGTTAGTCTGAATACTTTCACCTAGCCGCAGAGCCCACAGCTGCCAGAGCTGCATACAGGCACACCCTCATATTCTTAAAATGGACGTACTTAGAAATTTCAGGAGCTCCTTTGCTTAATGTCTCAAGATTTTCTGCTGTCAGCCTGTCTGTTCAACTTTAAAATAAGCTTGTTCCCGTAATTGTTCAGGTTTTAAAAGCGTGGGTGTGCCTAAAATCTGGGACACGGTTCACAAGCAACTTCAGTCATTCATTTTTGCATTAACTCATTGTCATTTGTTCTAATTAGGGCCTTGTTTCAATTTGGATGAAGGTAGAAATCTCCCAAAAGGAAGAAGCATGTGGAGAGAGAGACACTTAACCAAGGTTCGCACAACATGATCTTTTCCTTTTCCACAGTCATTCTTTACTTCCCATTGGTTTTGTCTGGTTAACGCCTTTACACAAGGCAGGTACTGCAGTCTTTCCTAACTGAACGTGATGAAACCATTCTTAGTGATCAGATCCCTTCTCTCTTACAACCAGGCCACCATGGTGGCTGAAAGGTAGGGTCAAGTGTGAAAGCGGGGGTTGTCTGTGACAGAGGCTCCCTCAGTTCACTTCAACTGAAGATACTTGTGGTCCAGCTGGAACCGCCACCCCCAGGAGACTGCCAATCCTTCTGTCTGCACATGTGCTCAGCTCTCATCTCACGCTCATTGTTCACTTCTTCTTCTATGACCTTAGTTAGCTAGCTGCTTCTCCAACTGCCAAACCACCTCATTAGACACTGGCCAAGCCACAGCTGGACACATTTGAGTCAATAGCCTGAGTCTGATGCAGCACAGGTCTGCCTCTGAGCCTGGGGATGAGTGTAGTCAGTTCAGCAAGATTGAAAATAGTACATGGTGAGTACCCACTCTGACAGATGCAGCGCAGGTCGCCAGGCTCCAAAGCTTGATAAAAGGTTTTATAATGTAGCGTGCCCCACAAGACAGTATTTTCCACTCAAGTTTTGAGCCACATCTTCTTGGTTACTCTTGACTTTTATACAACTGATTTTCGGCAAAACTCAAAATGCTGGTTTTGGTGGATGAAGTCCCAATTCTGTTTTCTTATTTTGACAACTTGCATTTTCAGTAGCCGGTCTATTGAATTCTTCTAACTGACTCTAAGACTTAGCTCTTCTGGTACGTAAGAAGAATTCCAGATCTTTAAGGCGGGGAGGTGAAACTACACAAAAGCAATACTGCATTTTTCAGCTAGCTTCCTCAAAAAACAGACCCCTTTACCAGAAAAAGAAGATTATACTAAGAAATTCATGAGATGGCATGACAGGTAGGGACCTCAAGGGTCTTCAGTTAAAAGGTTTATGGATAGAATTATGGATTATGGAGGCTATGCCCTCCCTACACCAGGGCACTTGCCTGGAATAACTGCCCTTCTTCAGTGCTTTCAGATACTGTAGGAGTGAGAATGCAAGTGGAAACCGATGTTTTGCTAAGTTGACTCTCAGGACAGTTTTCTCCCCTCTGGAGGTGTGTACATGTGTAGAGCCTGGGTCCACATTTACTGCTGAAGAGATCATCCCATTTATGTAACCAGCTGTTTCAATAAATGTCACAGATTTTAGATATAATTACAAAAAAGGAGTTAGAGAACTTCAGTCCCCTAAGGAAAGCAGAATATGTCTTTATTATTTAAAATGTGATCCCCAGACATCAGATATGTTAGGGTTAGCCACAAAACAAACAGATTCAAAAGAAGACAAAATCAACTAGGTAAAATGAGTGATGCCAGGTGAAGAAAAGAAGGAACAAGGCAATTCTATAATCTGGACTATTAGTTAGATGTTGACAAATTAAAGACAATTCTCTTGGATTTCAGAAAGTCACATTCATTTCTATTTCCATATTTCTTATATTAGAGCACAGCTTAAGGCTGCACAGGTTGTTCACCGCACAAATCTAGGGAGTGCAATTCATATAGACAATACTCATATGAATCATATTATAGAGATAAGACCCTAGGAACTGTGCAGGGCAGCAGCTCTGCCTTCCAGTCTGTGTAGCATAAGAACAATAGCGTTAAAAGACACTTGTCTGCTTACAGGTTCCTCTCTCTTCTATGGCTCATTTGATACAGTATTTCTTTATAATTCATGGGAATTTAAGTCTTCCTAGCTTGCCCAACACCTAAACAAAAAAACAGAAGTTGAAGTCAGTTCCTCACCAAAAGTCACACCTCTTCCAAGGTGGCCCACATCCAATGATTAATTGATGGAGAGACAAAGGCTTGGTCCTCTCCTCTACCTCGAGACAGCTCAGAAAGGCCATCCCATCGTAAGAACTTTGTCACTGTCAGCTGAGGTCTCCATTGTGGCTACATCAAAGCTCGATTTCTTCCTCTCTCCTAACCCTAACCCTAACCCTTCTTTCCTTCCCTTCCATGGGTGTTGATCTCAAGAGCACCCCCCAGTAAACCTCCTACACACGAATTTCATCACAGATTCTGTTTCTGGGGGAACCCAAGTTGAGGTATCCTTGAATTCCAAATCCCATGCTCTCTTTACCAAATTGCACTTGACACCCTCATGAAGTTTGTCTGTAGTAGGTTTGGAACAACTCAATCATACATAGAACAGACAGGCCCTTTTCTGTTCACACCTCCTTAATTCTTCTCATCCCCAGACATCGCTTTTTCATCACTGATTCTTGAAATCCCCTTAACAATGCAAAATTGTCCATTCTACAGAGTATATTTTTATGACAATACCTACAAAGGGTAACACAATAAAAAGTGACTACAGTGCATGATGTGCAGGCCGAAGTTCAGGGATCCTGCTACTGGAAGTGTATGGGGATAAGATGAATGATAATACAATCTACCTGATAAAATAAATCTATGTGTAATCCGGTCATTGTTAGCTCTGTGTTGCATCTACACACTCAGCAGACACGTTTGTGCATAAGGGTCAATGTCTCATAGACTTACTTCCTCTGCCCTCTCTCATGCCTCAGCTCCCTGGACAACAGGTTTAATGTCTCTCTTATTCGTGAAGATTCAATCATGCCTCTTATATAGCATTAACATATGACAACATAAAGTCATAAGCTAGACAGATCTGCAAAAGCAACCAGATTCAATTCCTTCCTAATTATTAGACAGAAACAAGACAGTATTCTCCTTGTCCTCCTAACGCAATAAGAAATGGAGGAGGGCTTCCCTGGTGGTGCAGTGGTTGGGAGTCCGCCTGCCCATGCAGGAGACACAGGTTCGTGCCCTGGTCCTGGAAGATCCCACATGCCGCGGAGCGGCTGGGCCTGTGAGCCATGGCCACTGGGCCTGCGCGTCCGGAACCTGTGCTCTGCAACGGGAGAGGCCATGGCAGTGAGAGGCCCACGTACCACAAAAAAAAAAAAAAGAAATGGAGGAAACAAACCCCAGACGTGACCACTGTTCCTCGTACACTCACTTCTCTAAATAGGAGAGATTAATTATAGGGAGAGAGAGGAATGTGTAGCCTGAAGAATGGGAAAAGTTTTATCATCCAGTGTCCTCACACAAATAAGGATACATGCACAAGATCACACACACACACACACACACACACAGACACACACACACACACACACAATCCTACTGATCCCTTGTAAGCCTCTGTTGTTGTTGCTATTGTTTACCTAATTATAACTTTGTAGCAGTCAACGTACATCAAATCATACTGTGACAAAAACCAACCCCAGTGGCTTGCACCATAAAGTAAATATTCACTCAAACTACCTGTGCATCACAAGACTTCTCCACCTTGTCTTCATTCCAGGACCCAGGCTGAGGGAATGGCTCTGATTGGTTTTCTTCTACATATTTAGTAATATATTGATATTGTGTGAAATAGAAGAATGTGTTTAAGTTTCTTCATAGGTACCTGGCAGAGGAAGCAAACCGATGATTTTTTATTTTAAAAAACTGGAAAACTGAATAATAAAAGGTTTTCTTAGCCATATTTTACCACATATAAAAAATAAATTTCTGTTTTCTAGGTTGAAGACTTTTTTTTGTTTTGTTTTGTTTTGTTTTGTTTTGTTTTGTTTTTTTGGTTTTGTTTTTTTTTTATTTTTTTTATTTATTTATTTTTTTTGAAGACTTTTTATTTCCTTAAGGATTTAGTCTAGAAAGACATACTGTCCACTTGGAAGAAAGGATAAGGTAAATCTGCACTCCTTTGTCCTATCACTCATGGCCAAGGTAAATGTGATTATTCAGGTCACTATGAGGTTATAACTTAGAAAGATTATCATCTGCCATCTTTGTTCCTGATTCTTTTGTCCAAGTTTGACTCACAAACCAGTTACAAACCTCCTCTGACCTCACACCTGCTGAGGGAAGTGCGTCAACCTGACCAGTCTTGGCCATAGTCAGTGACCTCTCTAAAGAAAACCAAAAAACAAAAACAATGAAACAAAACAAAACTTGAAAATAATACTTCAATAACAGTTTCAACTATTATCCTGATGTTCTGGCTTCTACTGAAAATCTTGCTTAAGATTATCTTAATTTCAGATTTGGGGGGTTTTCCCCCTAAAAAAACTATCTCCTGGTTCACCTCTGTCCCATACTCCATTTTGTCAGCAAGTAGCCACATAGGAGGGTGAGTTATTACAGGAAGACAGAAAAAAAGACCAAACAGGAAAGCAGCTAAGAAAAGAGTAAGAAGAATAAATGGCTTGAATGGGTATTCTGTGAAAATTTTTCAGTGTTAAGGACCCTGTTTTGATGGAGAAATTGAAACAGGAAGCAAATACTCATTCTTAAGAGGAAGTTTACTGTCCTAGCTACATAAAGACCACACCTGGGACTTTAGCGGGGAAAAGCGATACATGAGTAAGACCATTATTCCCATCACTTGAATGACCTCAGGCATAAAAGTTACAGAAGCCACCACATCTTGATCCAAGTACTGCAAGTTGCCAAGAGTGCTGCCCCCAGCCTTGACAACCTAGATTGCCGGAAGTAACTAGTCACTAGTAACTAGTCACTTCTTTGGATTCAGATATTTTAGGGCCATTTGTCTAGTCTTAATATAATTATATTATTTTAAAGAAAGAAACAAACAATGTTTAGTTATTTTTTTCTACTGTTTACTAAAGCCTTAAGATAAAAGAAATATAATATTTCCTAGAAAATAAGAAAGCAATGTCTGGGCTCAGCAGCAGTACAAAGGGGCCCCCCGGGAAGACTGAACCCCACTGCCCATAATCTCCATCAGCCTCTCCCAAAGCGCCTCAAATATGCGTTCAATTTGAAGAAAATGGTGTGTCTGTTCACAAATGTAGCTTCGCCGCACATCTCACAGATTTCCCTTCCAATCAGATTACCCATCCTAATTTCCTTACACAAACTCTGCATCGGCCAGACCACAGGCCTCTCCCGACCCTGAGCAGAGCCAAAGACAGCTCCACATATGGAAGCTCTGGAGAGCAGGAGGGTGGCATTTGGTATCTGGCAAGCTAAGTTGGGAAACTTAAGGAAACACAAATCGGGGAAGGCAGCATTGCAGTTCATGGCTGTATCAAAACAGGCTTCGTGGAAGCAATGGCAACAAGAATTCCAAACTAGCTGATGGAGAAAAGCACCAGCCAGAGCAACAGGAAAGTTTGTGACTGGGAGGAGGATTATGTACTCAGAGCAAAGCCCCAACCAGGATTAGAGGTTCAGAGAACAGAAGCAAACGCCCTGGGAAGAGGACAAGCATTACGCAAGGCCCCAGCCGAGGAGGCCCAGCTCAGCTCGTGCCATTCCCAGCACAATCAAACTCAATTTTTGCCAAAGAGAAGACCCGCCATACCAGGCCACGCTTGGTTTCGGAACTGAACTACGTCTGGGACTAAACATAGGCACAAAATAGCGCTACCTCAGGAACTCAGGAAGAAGCAGCAGGGGACAATTTTTAAAACCATCTGTATCTTATGATGCATGTTCTAACAAAGATCTCATGTAATAAAGCTTAACATCGTTGTAAAAATTTTAAATAGTTGGCTAATGTTATTTTGATTTTGCTAAGTTTTTAGAAAGAAAATACAAATGGTAGCATGTATGTTGCCATAACTTTCATCTTAGAACAAATAGCTACTCTATTTCCTGTGTACTCTGAGAACATTACTCAGTAATCTGTTAATATATGAACACTCAAATTTGATCCAATGATTATATGCACAAGAAACAAACATTTCCACTTGTTTGACGTTATTCACCTGATGTTTAAAATTTAACATGTAGTTCCTCATGTATATCAGCTGTCTATATGGCTCACTATAAATATTTAAACTGAACCACACTTGAACATCTCAAGTAGCTTTCCCCTAGGATTATGATCATGTACAGAAGCTCTAGATAAACACGATCCATCAATTCAACTGTGAGTAGAACAAAGGCCTCTCTCAAGGGCTGAAAACAAAGCCCACAATGAGAGAGGGGCAGGGGAGCCAAGGAAAATTTGATGAGGAGACTGGCTAAAACAGATCTCTGTTTTTACCATTTTTTTAAATTATTAATTTTTGGCTGTGTTGGGTCTTTGTTGCTGTGCACGGGCGGTGAGCGGAGGCTACTCTTCGTTGCAGTGCACGGGCTTCTCACTGCGGTAGCTTCTCTTGTTGCGGAGCACAGG
Source organism: Delphinus delphis (assembly GCF_949987515.2). Taxonomy (NCBI): domain Eukaryota; kingdom Metazoa; phylum Chordata; class Mammalia; order Artiodactyla; family Delphinidae; genus Delphinus; species Delphinus delphis. Next base: position 77,492,674 of record NC_082696.1, on the reverse strand, counting down.
CTTCAGTAGTTGTGGCTCACGGGCTCAGTAGTTGTGGCCACATAGGCTTAGTTGCTCCACGACATGTGGGATCTTCCTGGACCAGGACTCAAACCCGTGTCCCCTGCATTGGCGGGCAGGTTCTTAACCACTGCACCACCAGGGAAGTCCCTGTTTTTACCTTTACGAGTCACATTTCATGAAGTAAATTTTCATATACAAATGTGAAGTCTCTTTCAGATGGGACTGTGCCCCTCTTATGGCTTAAAGGTACTAAAGACAGAGGAAATGACTTGTCTCATGTTCCATGTTGGCTTCTGTGGAAATTTATTGGTTCTCAAAAAAAGAAAAGAAAAGAAAATCAAACATACTTTGTATCTATCAGGTTTACAGAGCTGTGAATAGATTTGAGTCTTCTTCCATGTTGATAGCTCTACAGTGTCAGCAAAGTTCCTTGGAAACACATAAGCTTGCAGTCCTAGGAATAAGGGATACTCAAACCATCAGGGAATTCCAGCATGCAAGGGGATTCAGATGCCTGTGTCCAGACCCACTAGATGTCACTGTGTGTGGGAGTACATCTGAGTTAGACTGATACACGCAGAAGAGGAGAGACATCACAACATACAAAAGAGAAAACCACGAGAGGACAGAGGTAGCGATTGACATGTGCGTCTACAAGCTAAGAGAAAGGTACGAAACAAACTCTCCCTTAGAGACTTCAACAAGAGCTTGGCCCCTCCAACACCTTGGTTTTGGACTTCTAGCCTCAAGAACTGTGAGAGAATAAATGTCCATTGTTTTAAGCCTCCTAGTTTGTGGTACTTTGTTACGGTAACCCCAGGAAACTAAAACAGCCCAGCCACTTCTAGACCAGGCTACCTGACCAGCAATGCCCCAACTGAACACACTCTGCCTGTTCAGCAATGTCCAGACTTCCTTGCTGTCTGGAATACTGATAAATGCTCTTTTCAACAGCTACCACTAATTTTTACCAAGAAGTTCCAGTTACTTTTTCCACTTCTGGCTCATTCCAAAGAGTTCAAGAGGTTTATGAAATGTTTGGAAAACTAGAGGTTTCTTTTTACAAAAGGAAAAAGAACTCTCTCATCTTAAACCTCTCTCTCAGAATGACCTTAAAAGGCTTGAAATTGTAGGTTATTATGGGTACTTAAAAGCCCCTATTTGAAGACTTGTTTGGGGACTGTCTCTTCTGCGGATCACACTGGGGAAAGGACACGAGACATTCCTGCTGTACGTTGGCCTCTCAATTGCCGTCTTCTAGGTCTATCCCAGAAACAACAGTCAGGGCTTTCTCTCAGGGAATTAGGAAAGTAAGAATCATATTCTCCAGTTAAAACCACTGGCCTAGCAATTGACTCAGAGTATAGACCATAGTTCTCTTCCCATATACCTGTGATCTGAGTCAAGACATTTATTCTCTCTGGATAAATTTATGACTTATGATATGTTGAAAGCATATGTTGAAATGCTCTTTATCAGCTCCCTCGCACCAGTAAAATCTGATCATTCCACACCTTGCTTGGTCAATTCCTTACCCTCATGTCTTCTCACCTAAATTAGAGCATTAAACGTGTCTTTCTCCAGCACTGCTGCAGACATTTTATTCAAGAGCTTGGCGGGCTCTTCAGGCCTCTGTAACTTCTCTGACTTGTATTAGAAGACTGAAGTTCTTACACTTTGCGATGTTTGCCTGTGGCTTTATCTCCCAGCTATTGTCAGCATGAATGGAAATCACATTTGTATTGCCCTTCAGTCTCAACAACCTGATTAAAAGGTTTGGGATACAGTGGCAATCCTGGCCATCCCTTCCTTCACCTAAATGAGTAATTCAGGGGAGATGTTATTTGGGAGAAGTGGTGGGTGGAATGGAACCAAGAGGAATGAGAAGCTCACACTAAAGCTGTCTCCCACATGCAAAATTTTGGGGTGAACTTCTTCGAAAATGAGAGAATTTGGAAGAGAGATGTACATGTAGTAACATTAGCAATCCTTATTGCTATGCATATGGTATGAATATGCATACCATTCCTCTTCACAAACTGTGCTTAAAATTTGATCTAAATGAGCTGTTTAGTCCAGAAAAATCTGACAGCCCAAGCCCAATTTCTGGGATATAGCAGTCTACTAACAAAATTCCAGCCAAAAGAAAAAGCCAGAGATGGTTCCCTGGGAACTAATATTCTCTTCCTTTTTTATTGCAGAGTTGCACTGACCAAGATTACAGCCACTAGCCACACATGACTATTTAAGCCTTAAATTTAATCAACATTAAATAAAATTTAAAATTCACTGTTTTAGTCTTGGTAGTCACACTTTGAGTGCCCAAGAGTCCCCTACGTCTAGTGGCTCCTTATTGGACAGCACAGACAGGCTTCATCTAGAAGACGCTTCCAACAATGAGTTCATAAGGGGTTCTCAGCCTTACATCACCACGTATAGCATTCTTTCATTTAAAAAAAATTTAAGCTTACAATTCACAATAGTATAATTATGTATCACATTTTCTTCCTAACTAGAAAAATATGGAAGCAATTTGTTTATCATATTTCTCATTTTAAATATGTTTTTCTCCAATACTATTCTATTCCCTTAGAAAATAAATGTCCAAGATCATTGTAAAAACAGCTGTCTTGGCACTTTACCATATAATGAACTTGAGTCTACTGTCTTTGTGTTGGAATATATAGGTAATTTGGTTTTTAAATGTAAGATATTCTGGAAATATAATAAAGTACCATGAAATTAATAAATTTTCAATAAAACACTTCCCCCAGATGTTTATAATTTCAATACTGTTTGAATTTTTAAAAGAAGAGGTTTTTTTTAAATATAGACACACATCAGTGAAGAGCTATGAAAAATTTTATGGCTATCATAAAATAAGACAATATTTATATACATGATGTCATCTATGTACCATCCCAATTTCTGTTGACTATATGCTTTGCACCTCACCATACTTTGAACTTTATAATAGAGCCATGCTAACAATATTCTGATGATACAGACATTCCCAAGTCAGTTTCAATTCTAAGAAGCAGTAACAATTCTATTTCTAGGTTGTTGGTTGTATTAGCTAAAATCTATATGAAGAAAATGTAAGCACCTCTCCCTACTAAACATGAAAAAATGAATACTATCTAGTAAATAAATGTCACTGATCTGAACTAGGTTTAATTTTTCCTCTGTAACTTTTCATTAAAAAGTTAGAGAGGTGGGGCTTCCCTGGTGGCGCAGTGGTTGAGAGTCCGCCTGCCGATGCAGGGGATGCGGGTTCGTGCCCCGGTCCGGGAGGATCCCACATGCCACGGAGCGGCTGGGCCCGTGAGCCATGGCTGCTGAGCCTGCACGTCCGGAGCCTGTGCTCCGCAACAGGAGAGGCCACAACAGTGAGAGGCCCGCGTACCGCAAAAAAAAAAAAAAAGAGAAGTGGCTGGGACATAGTCTGCAAGGAAACCACAGATACATCAATATAGGTCATGCTAGTGTGCTTTTCTATAAGTTGCCACATGTGGAATGTATGCTTAGAAATTTTGTTGAACTAACTTTCATAGTGGTTATCTACACGTTTTTTTTTTTTCATTAAAATGCACGGTTTAAAGTATCACACATATGGAAGACATTTTAAACTACAGGAGAGGTTCTTTACAGATAGAAATATATAATAAAATATTTTTCTTTTTATCTAAAATGATATTGTCTACGGTATAGCACAGGGAACTCTACTCAATATTCTTTAATAACCTACATGGGAAAAGAATATGAAAAAGAATGGATATAATTATATGTATAACTGAAGTACTTTGTTGTGCACCCGAAACTAACACAACATTGTAAATCAACTATACCCCAATATAAAATAAAAATTAAATTAAAAATAAAAAATAATAAAATGATATTGTCAAAATACAAAACACAAAATCACCTTACTTAAAAAGAGAACATCAAGAATACAGAAGAGGGGCTTCCCTGGTGGTACAGTGGTTGAGAGTCCGCCTGCCGATGCAGGCGACGCGGGTTCGTGCCCCGGTCCGGGAAGATCCCACATGCCGCGGAGCGGCTGGGCCCATGAGCCATGGCCACTGAGCCTGCGCGTCCGGAGCCTGTGCTCCGCAACGGGAGAGGCCACAACAGTGAGAGGCCCGCGTACCTCAAACAAACAAACAAACAAAAAGAATATAGAAGACAACATTTTTAAATATCACTGCTAATCAAACTCTATTGAGTAAATTAAATGTGTCAGAAAGGTCTTTTCATGATCGGAGGCTATGCTCCTCAAACTTTAATATGCATGTGAATCACCCAAGGACACTTTAAAATGCAGATTCTGATTCAGGAGGTCCAGGGTGAAGCCAAAGGAAGTTACATGTATAACAAGTTTCCAGGTGAAGCAAGTGCTATTGTTCCTTCTCACCTTGAATAGCACTCGTCTGAAGAGTATTTTTATCAGCAACGATCACAAGCAAGACCCTCTCCTTGTAGACTTTATGACAGAGTAACTTATTTTCGAATTTCACAATTAATTTCAAAATTAAGATCTCAGTTTATCAGTGTGGATGGACAAGAGAGTGGCCCATATTTGTGATTTAAGGGCCATTAGAACAAACTCCTCCCAAGAAAGAAGAAAAAAAGATACCGATCATAGAGGATGGCATGTAATCATCAGAAATTGAGTTATTTGGCCTAAAGTAGTTTTTTTTTTTCAAACTTGCCCCAAAATATTAATTCCTTAGGTAGTTATTTAAAATATAGATTCCCAGAGCCCATCCTGGACCACATAAGCCTGAATCTCCAAGGATGGGATTAGAAGGTTGAACAGCCTTGAGTATTTCTTGCCATCAGGCAGGTTTGGGAAACAAAAGATTACTTCCTCAGGAGTTTTATTTAAAATGCAAATGCCACGGGGAAAAGTCACCTCGTAAACTGGTCTCAGTCATAACCTATCCAACTGCATTTCTTGTGACAATTAAGATTAGAGCTGTTGGGAAAGAAATTTGGATAAGGAAATGAATAGGTCATTTTGCAGTGCTGTCAGGGGAAAGCTAGGCTGGGTAAGGTGTCTAGGGTGAACTTTCCTAAGCAAACAGATTATGAGAAGTGGAGAAAGAGAACATGGAAACCATAGTTCTCCTTTACTAAGAGCTTATTAAGTGCCCAGCACCATTTTTAAATGTCACGTTCAATAGCGCCTTTCACCCTCACAGTGTCAATAGAGGGTAGGTTCTACTTTTAGCCCCATTGCACACGTGAGGAAACAGAGGCAAAGCAGCTAGAAAATGGCAGAGCCAGTTTTCAAACCTAGGCAGTCTCGCTCCATAGCCCACACTTTTATTCATCATGTTAAATTCCCCCCCAGATATCTTCTGATGCTCAAGGTCAACCGTCTTATCTGGGTTAGTATCTGAGGAAGGAGGTGACTTTGAGCCAGTCACAATATCACCACAGTGACATTTTGGGGTCAAAATCAATCAAATATTGCTCATTTCATACAACTCAATCTACATCAAATGTTTTAGTCAACATTTGAGTATTCCTTCAGCACTCGCTTTCTGCTCTGTCCTGCACTAGTTATAACTGTGTTCTAAGGTATATCAAGCCCTCCTCCGCCTACGAGCGCTGACACTCTAGGTGGACAGACCGCAAGGGGATTAGCAGAGTCAAATGGCTGTTTAGGGCTTCTGTGATTGAGACCCACACAATTTCTGAGCCTTTAACCCGTTACCATTCTCTCTCCCAAAGAGTTCCACTCTCCTTCTAGAAGTCAATAGCACAAAGGAAGATGACCAGTTTCTCCCTAAAGGCTTTCTCGAATAAAAGAAAGGCAGAATTCTACCTTCAAGTAATAAAGAGTGCTCAGCATGGCATACCATCGCAGAGTTTGCAACCCATCAGTTATTAACTAGAAAGATGTTTTAGTTAGCCTGCACAGTACTTTTTTTAAAAACCAACTTGAATTAAATTCCAATGTTTCAAATGTGAGAGATGTCTTTACATGAACGACTGGACTTCTGGCATGTCCATGTCTCCCTGTGACAACAGATGGTGGCAGCCGATTGGCAGGGGGAGCTTTCAGACCTGCGGTCCCCTCCCAGCCCTGCTCCTCACCAGCCCCCTTGTCTCCTATACCTGCAGTGATTTTGAGCCATTGGAGTTTGAGTCTCCCTGTTCTACTTCCCCTTCCTTAACGTCTTGTGTCTCCCAGAAGAGCCTTGAGCAATTCCATCGAGTTACCCTCCGAACAACACCTCCAGGGACTGTTCACAGGAAGGTGAAAGATGTAGGGACACAGGCTTTGGAGGAAGACTGACTAGAGTTCTAAGACCTCAGGAAATGTCTTGTGTGATAGCAGTTTCGCTCCCAGGTGAGTCACAGAGACAACCTTGTCCACGAGTCTTTTCCATTTGATCTTTTCATAATTCTGTCTTGTTCTCCCCTCACTTCTTCAGTTTATTTAGATCTTTGTTGAACCTGGAAAGTGCTTTACTGTTTCATCTTTCATCTTATTCTCCCACCAGGACAGAATGTTTTCCCTACCATGCATTTGGCCTAGGTTGGGAGTTACTCCTTCTCAGCATTACCAATGGTATCTTTAGTTTACTCAAGACTATTCAGAATCAGCAAGATGTCAAATGTATCTGTAAAGTGGAAAAGTTATTCTTCAATTTTTGTTTGTTTGTTTGTCAGTTCCACTGGGGCTGCACGTTCTTAACAGAACCTATGATGAGATTACAGTCTGGCTGGCACTGTGCTGAACGTTTTTACCTATGAAAAGGAATTTGTGTTTTCTACACTACCCTTGAATTATTTTCTATGCGTGTTTCTCCACCTAAATATAAAGATCCTTATGGGCAGAGATGATTCTTCTATATCTTCCGTGCATCACTGGGTGCTTAAAGTAGTATTAGGCCCATCACAGGCCTCAAATAAATACTTCTTGGTCACTGACTCAGTTTTTTTGTTTTTGTTTTTGTTTTTTTTGCAGTACACGGGCCTCTCACTGTTGTGGCCTCTCCCGTTGCGGAGCACAGGATCTGGACGCGCAGGCTCAGCGGCCATGGCTCACGGGCCCAGCTGCTCCGCGGCATGTGGGATCCTCCCGGACCAGGGCACGAACCCGTGTCCCCTGCATCGGCAGGCGGACTCTCAACCACTGCGCCACCAGGGAAGCCCTTGATACTCCATCTTAATGATCCAATCTGATTTTGAGAAGCATTTCCAAATATTTACTCTTTATATTTCTCATTTAGCTAAATTTCCATTTGGCCATGAAGTTTCTACTCTCTATATACAGTGATTTTAAATTTATATCTAGGAAATAACATTTAAAGTCATTAAATGTTATTAAAAGTTATTAAACACGGATGTGGAGTGGATATCGGGGTTATGCTTTCCACCTAAAGCGCACCTTCAAAGGTCTAAGTTTATTAACATCACCTTTCATGAGGTTTGCCCAACTAGAGTCAACAAGTCTTTACTGAGTCCACCCCTTGGGCAGGGCATTTAGCACTGGGTCCTGGGGAAAGGGCAGTGAGTATCACACAACCCCTCCCCTCAAGGACCTTCCAGCTGAAAGGGTTTATCTTATTTATACAGTTGATGTCTTCCTCTATGCCAGAATTTATTTTTCTGAAAAGAAAAGTCATCATTCAGTGACTGAAGTAAAGAATCATGATGGAGATAGACGTGTAACTAAGTACAAGAAGGAAAAGACAGAGTGTCTCAGAAAACACTGACTTGAAGCCTGCCCTTCACTAGCCTATACGCACTAGAAGGATTTCCAGTGGTACCAAATGCTAGCCCTGTCAGGACCTTCTGGGAATATAAACTTTCTTTTAATCCCTACTGAAAGAGGAAAAATTCTGTTTAGAAAAAGCTTCATTAATTTCAGTGTTCTAATCATGATTTTAGTCGAATGCATTATTATTATTACCGGGTATTCAAAAGTTTTTGGTGAAAAATCCAGTGGTGTCTTTGTGAGCTTGATTTCCTCAAAGTCCGCATATCATAAACTTCTTGAGGAAAAGTAAAGAACAGAGTTTTGTCTTGCCCATAAATCTAGCACAGTGTGCAGCCTGCAGCAATACCTCAATAGGGGATAATTTATAGAAGATGGTAGTGGTTTTTCAGCCAAAAAGTAATCTAAAGTGGACCTGCTGGTTCCAAGGATATGCTCATTGAAAATTTAATAACTATAGATACCCTAACCCCAAGAAAGGTGGTACCAATTTACATTTTTCACTAACAGGGAAAAAGTGTACATTTCCTCAAATCCTCACCAGTGCTCAGTTTTGTTAGTCTTTCCACCCTTTGCCAATCTAATCAATAAAGCATTATAATTCAATGTCCTTATTTGCATGGCATAGTGTAAGGTTGATCATAATTTTGTGTCTCTATTGGTCTATTGTTTTTCCTTCTGTGAATTGTCTGTGTTTTTGTACATGTTATTAATGATATGTTTAACTTTCTGCCTATTGATTTTATTATAGTTTTTGCAGATATTTTTGTAAATTTAGTGTGTATGTCTTTATTTTGGCTTTATGCCCCAGTGCTCACTAATAAAGAATTTTGCTGAGTAGAGGATAGTACTTGTATACCATGGAATATTATACAGCCATTAAAAATGATGATGTAGCTCTCTATTCATGAATACAAGCACATGTTCATTACACATTGTTGAGTTTACATGAAAACACAGTAAAGACTGGTTTGGGTTCTGTTACCTCATTTGTATAAAGTGTATGAATGTATGAGTAAGTGCCCAAAGGTCAGCATTTTCCATATTTTTGGGGTTTGTTTTCCAAAAAGGAATTCCAGTGTCATAAGTTTGGGAACTACTGTACGCTAAATTTTTCTTTGTGGTTCTCACAGCATAACCAGATAGTAAAAGTTCTGAGGAAGTTACAATAAAGAAATATGCTTAACATTGTTCAAAGTAGTATTTCTCAGACTTAATTTATCACTAAACCTTTCTCATTAAAACATAATATATTGGGCTTCCCTGGTGGCGCAGTGGTTGAGAGTCCGCCTGCCGATGCAGGGGACACTGGTTCGTGCCCCGGTCCGGGAAGATCCCACATGCCACAGAGCGGCTAGGCCCGTGAGCCATGGCCACTGAGCTTGTGCGGCCGGAGCCCGTGCGGGAGAGGCCACAACAGTGAGAGGCCCGCGTACCGCAAAAAAAAAAAAAAAAAAAAAACATAATATATTAACTGAACCAGGGTTCTGAGAGCACAGTTTGAGAACTGTAGCATGGAAAACCATTTGGAAGGACAGTCGCTAAAATGGTAGGAGACGTTATTGCTGGATACTGGAATATAGGTAACTTTTACTTTGTTATAATATTTTTCTTTAACGGTGGGATTTTTTACATGTATTATTTTACAGTTAAAATAAATAATAGAACCTTTTTCATTTTGAAAAATAAAAGGAAAACCTTAAAAGAAAACCAAATTTAGGGATCTTAAAAATAAATCACCATCAGTTTAACTGATTTGTCATAAGAAGTTTAATGACATTTGTTTTGTAAACAAAATGCTATCAGTATCATCTGGAATTGTTTTTCCAGTCACATGGGTGGATTTGGACTGTTTCTGTCCTACTCATTTCTCAGGTACTAGAGAATATGCATCTGTGTACTGATACCCTCAAATAGAGGTTCCCCAGCAAAGAGCAGTTATTCTACTAGGCAAGGGGATAGGAGATACAGAGATGAGGAAGGCCTGGGTTGACAGACAGCTGGCAGATTAGGGTTGTTTTGGGGTTTTTTTTAACATCTTTATTGGGGTATAATTGCTTTACAATGGTGTGTTAGTTTCTGCTTTATAACAACAGATTGGGGTTTTTATGGACCAGAGTCCCTACTCCCGTGTTGATGTTCAGCATCTGTCCACTTCCTTAAGGACTATGTTTGTATAACCTTATCATAGTGATCGTGTTGTTTTAAGACAGGAGGAAAGCAGGGATATTATTCAAGGAAAACATGTCTTTGACTTTCTTCTTAAAATTAAAATGTCTCACTATTTTTATTTACATAAACTTTTTTCCAGTATTTGCTGAAAGTGCCTTCAAAAAACTTTCTAAAACAAACTTCAACTCAGATGAAAATGCAGTTGAGCTTGAATAACCTGAGTTCTTAGGGAGAATGTCTCTTCATCAGCTTCTATGAACAAAACCAAAGACACAATTTTGCAACAGATTTGGTCATATGGTGGCACTTACGGGCATTGCCTTCTTGGGCAAGCAGCAGCTTGGAAGGAGTCATGCTGATTCCAGCTAAAAAGGTTTTATTAAAAGTGTAGGCAAACTACAAATGGTATTCATATCAGAAGGGGTGCTGCCTAAGGCCTTAGGCACAAGAAAAGCACCGCAGGGTGCACCACAGTCTCATGACTCAAGCTTGGTCAAAGTCTTATGTCGGAGTCTTTCAAGGTTACTTCAAAAAAAATCTAAACATCTGGGGCGAACAATTGGTTCTGGACAAAGAAGATACTAGAGCTCAAATTTCAAACAAAACTAAGCTTGCACTTAAGGAAAGTCCAATTAATCAGGAGCCCATGACTCTGAGACAGAACTGTCAGCAGTAATACCAGGAGATCACCGCACATCCCTGGCATAGAGGAGTTTTCAGTGGGAACCATAACTAATTTTCATCAAGATGGCAGAATGTGTCAGCTCAGCCAACAGAGACTAACTAGCACAGTGCTGAGAAAATCGTGGAATTTCACATTTACTGATTTCTAACCCAGATTAGGGAATGGAGTTCAGGAAGGATTCATGTTCACATTTTACTATTTAAGATAATTTGTATGTTCTTGAAGCCCAATGCTGCATCTGTCTGATTTTTTCCGTGGAAACGAAAGGTAATTTGTGACAATGAAGACATCTCAAACCTTCCTTAAGAAGCCTTCTCAGACTCCCCTCAGGGTTATTTATCCCTCTCTTGACTCTTTAATACTTTCCTGATATTTCTGTTTGGATCTGAGAGCATGGATCTAATTTTTCTTATCTCTGTCCCTCTATATACTTTTTTACAGTGAAAATAAAGGGAAACAACAGACATTGTAAATCAGAGGACAATGTTACTGAAGTTATTCTTCCCATCTCTAGGCAGAAAGTCACCTAATCTATTCAGAACTATGTTAGCTGCATAATGGACACTCAAGAAAGATGCCTTACATACAACTAAAGTGACTCTTCTCCTTTGCAGGTGTATTTGTTCTGCTTTTTCTTAGATCGTAACCAATATTTGTAATACATTTGTATAGAACTGAATTATAGATAGAGTACACACTTTTTTAGCTTGAAGAGACTTCAGCAGATATCATATAATAATCATATAATCATATAATATATATATTATATATATTATATATATATTATATGATTATAATCATATAATCATATAATAATAATGAGTCAACACACTGTACTAACAGCTTAGTAGTTATTATTCATGCAGTCCTCACAAAAATCAGACAAGCCTATTGTCATTTTACAGCAAAGAAACCAAAGAACAATGAGTTAAGAAGTATGCCGATAGTCATGTAATTAGCAAGCGACAAAATCAGGATTGGAATGTAAGGCTGTCTGGTCACACAGGCGGTACCCCCCCCAGAGCGTCCTCCTGTATTTCGGCTCAATTGCTCCGTTTACAAATAGACTCAGTGTGATTCACGGACTTCCTAAAATCAGAGAACAGGGTCTACATTCCTGAGCCCAAGATCAATACTCTTGTTTTCTAAATTTGAGTACAGCCCACCCAGCTACCTGCAAATAGATTCCCAGAGATGGACCATGATATTTATTTACAAACCTTTCAAAGAAGAGATTTAATAATTGACAGGAATGTATGACAGCCCGCACTGGCAAATCCTTCTTTTCATCCCATCTGGTCTCTGCTTCTCCACTGCCTTCACCCTCCAAGGACTGAGGACAGTCACGCTCTACAGAGCAGCCCTTCATGGGGAGCCTAACGGGGGCAGAAGAAGCAGGCCTGAGTCAGGCGACAGTGTATCTGAGTTTCAGTCCTGGACCTTCACTAACCAGCTTTGGAAACTTATGGAAAAGATTTAATCTCTTGTGGTATAATTCCTCACGTGAAAAATAAAAGAGTCAGATAGATTGCTTTAAAAAATGAAAAACCCTTTAGTTTTCAATAATTTGTATGACAGAGTGCCTAGCACAGAGTATAAGCGCTGGACAAATGTTTGTTGCACTAAATAAACTTTGGCCAGACATTCAGTGTTTTAATATTCTGTTTTTACACATTCTTGTCCTCTTTCAGTCGTTACTTATGTGGGCTCAGTTTTCCGGCTGGGACATCCTTCTGCAGACAAGAGAAGGCTGTAAATGCTGGTGGGAACCACTCAACGTTCCCAGTTGCTTCAGTGACACCAGTAACCACCCCTTATCTCGGAAAAATAACTGTGAATAATACTACTAATAATGCTCTAATCCAAATTTCCACCATGGTGATAATCAACTCATTTTCTAGACGCTTCAGAGAGTAAATGGTTTCCTTGAGATGATCCAAACTTTAGCGGTCCCCTACCTCTTATAACACGCTTAGCTAAATCCTAGGAATAAGTGTCCGGTTGGCACAGTGTGTGTGGATCACATGCCCACACACTGAATGTCCCCAGGGCGAGAAGAAGAATCTGGCCCCTTTGACAGTTGTACTAAGAGGGAAAACTGGGAACCCCATCATATCAAGGCCACTTATGATGGTAATTCCCCACCAGGAATTCAAGGCTCTCCTGCAAACAGAAAGGAATATTGGGAAACCAAAGAACAAACAAATGTGTACTCACAATATTAATGCATATATCCCTTCAGATTTTCTGTAACAAAGTCAAAGTGACTAATCATTTGCTATTTCTGATGTAATATGACTTGACATATTGTAGCCAGATTTAATAGATTACAATTTTCATGCTGAACCTGAGGATAAAAAGTTTGGACAGCACTGAAATATTCTTGCTAAAGAATCTGGCATGGCCCTTTTGTTCATTGTTTGCAGACTTTGCTTACAAAATAGTCCTGTTTGGAATTTCACAATCACATTAGTATATTAAAATGTGTGTATAATTCTACACAAAAGAAACTTGTTTCACCTGGTATAATCCACATTTATTTAACCATGGAACAATTATTTTAGTTTTATTTGACCATCCTTTTTCACAAAATAAATATCATTTCAAAGAAGTGTTTAACAGGGAATGCATATCAAAATCATCTGTGGAATTTTTTTAAAAAATACATATGTAGCTCTCCCAACTCCAGTTGGTGGGGGGATAGAAGAAGGAATGGAAGATATTTGTATCTTTTAGATCTCTAGAAGTGACTCTCACTCCCAGTTGGAAATCAACCTCCTAGAGGAGGACAAGAGTCCTGTAGAACCCAGCGTGAGCCAGGCTCCCTGAGCTGATGTGTGGGAAATATTAGCCATTTTGCTCTTAATCATTCGAAACACAGATTCCAGCCCTTTTAGATCAAACATATGCTTAATAATCTGTATATTCTAGTGCTGTGCGTTAGAGGGTATACAAAATAATAGCTATTTTCTAGGTAACATGTATCCACAAAGGAAAGAAATCTGCAATAAAATATAACATTGCAAACTTGGATTGCTATTTCTCATTTAAAAGATCATCACTTGAAAATGTAAGGTGACTTACTCAGGTTGCTTCCTTCCAGATTGAGGCATATTAGAGTGAATTCTCAGGATTTCATGGACTCATCAGTATGGCTCCTGGGGAGTGCTGTGGGTTTAGGAACCTTGCCATGCCAGAATCATGTTTCTTTCCTTAGCTGTAACTCTTTGAAGCCTGAGTTTTGTCCCTTTCTGGTTTTGATCGCTGCTTTGGACTTTTTTGCCTAGTTTTTCCTTTGTTGTTGTTTATTCCATTACGAATTGGAGCAGGGAGATTCTACAAGGCAGCAGATACTTCATTTCAGTATCTTATCCAGAAACTGTCTCTTAAACGTAACTATGTTTATGAAATAATTTATATTTAATTTTATATTAGCTAGTTCTTTCAAACTCAATTACTTTGCTGAGATCTAGGCACAGAACTTCTTACACTTAACTAAACTGGAGGCGGTAAGAGCTCTCATTTGAAAGAGAAAAAACATGAAACCAGAAATGTGAGTCTCCTTTTTCCAGTCAGCTGTAATTTTGTTAAAAAATTGTGAAGCCATTCACCGATCACTGAGGGAATTTATTTTATTCCAGCTCTGTGATGTACATATCTTCTCTTTGCTGATGAGAGAAGTTAGAGGATGCAGAATACATATGACCCAGGCTGCTAAACTAAGGACTATTTTTTATGTTCTAGTGCAACTGAAATTATTTTCTGTTGTGTTTTCACACTACTCCATGTAACAAAATAAGGATTATATTGCTATTAAATTCTTTTAACATAAAGGATTCTTTTTAGATATCAGCTCTATAAACTTCTAAAAGCTTTTATACATGTAAAGAATCATGAAATATGTTTCATGCTATTGTGGTAACTCACAAACTGGTGACAAAAAAATGTAATTTTTAATTTTCAGTTTTTCTCCCAAAAGCTATATCGTTGTTTCCACCAGTACCATAAACACTACTGTGTTAGTTCCAGTGTTTGAAACGGCAGCACTCTGTCTCTGCTCTGACACGTTTAAGACAAAGACTGCCTCTAAAGTCACAAATTCTATAGCAGAACTCAAAACTTTGTTTATTTTTCAACAAGGTCAACCTGTAGAAAAAATTTGTTATCAGACTATTAATTTTAATTCTTTTCTTCTCTGCTCCTTTTTTCGTATCTTCTTGTCTCTTTATTTATGCTCTTCCTGTTTTATCTGAGTTTCTCAGTACATATAATTTTCTGCTCCTTGTTCATAGTGGTCAGGCAGGTTGTTCTGCACCCCACCTAGGATGCCAAATAGCATATAAAAGTTTTCTCTGACTTCCAAGGAAAATCATTTAGAGCAGCATGCTACAAATGGTATTCCTTTTCCACTCTCCTTTTGTATTTCTATTGGCTCTGTGTAAGTTTTGTACTGTCTACTTATCCTCAAATAAGCCCTATGAAGACCTGATGTTTCCAAAAATCCTGGGAAATAGCAGGTCCTTGGCCCTGCTTATCCTTTGATTGGGTGTTGGTCAAAATTCCATCCATCAAAATTCTGCAGAGGAGCGAGCATGTTAACACGTGCACTTTCTAATCCAATTCCCAATGTCTTTGAGGCTAAACTGAGTTGAGATTATCTTCATATCCCACTCCCTAGAATCTGATATTCCTAACAGACTGTGTGCACTTATGAGCCACAGCACCCACTGAAACCAGGACTCTTCCTATTTCTACCCTTTTCACCTCAGTTTTAAATGTCCCAGGATGCAGTCATCACCACTCATTCTCTCCCTGCTTCCTAAACTGTGAGAGCTAAGACCACTTGTGTCCACAGAACTTAACTATTAGAATGGAGGAATCCGGCCGCATGTGTCAACATGACTTTATTTATTCCAGGACATTATTGAAGGAAGATAGGGATGCAAGTCGGTAAATAATTTCACCGCTGGCTTCGGTAAATTCTTACAAACCAATGTATTTTTTATAATCTAAGCAAACAACTTGCTTAGTAAGACTTTCTCAAGATCGTAATTCCACTGCGTTCACTAACACTAAACTATTATGTCATGAACTTAGCTCAGTCCTAATACATAGGCTTCCCACCCTGAACAACTAGCTTTAAGCCACTTTAGCCTGGATACTAACACCCTATAAATATCCTTCCCAGACCTTCCTTTTCTGAGACACTTCTAAGATGACAAAAGTAGTGTTCTCCTTTATTGCATTAGGTCTACTAAATACATATTTGACCGATCACCAGAATTTTTGGTAGTCTTCTGGAGAGTTGACATCTTCGGGAGATACTTGTCGTCCTAATGAGCTTACATTTTATTAATATGGAGGGAAAAAAATGGGGAGTAGAAGAATAGTATCATGCTTTTCCAAAAGCATGAGTAGAAGAATCCCTTGCCTCATTTCCTAACTGATTCACCACCTGGGTCTAAATCTAGACTAGTAAATCAAGGAGATGTCTTCCATTACTTCAGGTATGTGAGGTTTGTTTTGTTACATTAGGCAAAATACAGCGAGGCTAGTTGTACTGTTATCAGTCCAGGTATTGGCAAACTTATTATCTTGGGATTTCTCCAAGAATCTCTAGTAGGTTGTCTCTAAGACTTACAGTTAGGCTGTGATTTGATTTTTACTACATTTTTATTTTCTTTAACTATTTTAGAAGAAGTTGGAAGATATTCCATAAAGAGTTTTTAGGCAGATGTTATTTCAAACCATAAGTTTGTACTCCTTTTCAAGATGAAATATCTGTGCTTGTCATTCAAACTGGCCATTCACTTGTTTTTTTCTTTTCTTCTTTAAGCTAATATTTACAGAGTATCTACCCTAGGCCAAACCTTGGGAAAGGAGTTAGAGTTTTGCCTTCCCCACTCTCAAGGATAATGTATTAGAGCTTTTATCTGCCTACCATTTATGTGAACACAGATTTTCTCCTTGAGAAGAAAAAGGTATTACATAATGAAAAATGGGGTTGAATGGTAGAGGGAAACAGAAGGTATTAAAAAAAAAATCCCAACGATTTAAGCTAGGATAAAGGTTCTTGCCTTAAAATTGGTTTTGAAAAGGCCACATTTCCAAGTCTTATTTTCTCATGTTTTGTCTAGAATAGCCTTATAAAGGGTCACTTTCATAAACACCTGAGAAAAGTTGTTATGTGTCTCAGGCTAGAAGCTGACACTGACTTCACTCCACTTCTTTCCACGCACCTCCATGCCGGAAGGCAGCCCAGCCCATAAAATATATGATGAAGAGCTAGTGTTCTGTGTGCTTGTTGGAGATGATTTTCAAGTAAATTCAGTAATTGTATCCTCAAGTCCACTTACACAAGGCTATATTATGAGTCTTACTGAAGTGAAAGTGACTTCAAAGAATTTCTAATAATGTGTTAGCTTTCCCAACTTATGTTTGACCGATTTCCAGAGTTGATGTTAGTAGCCTAAATCCACTGTTAACTAGCAGTTAAAAAAAAAAAATGAGACGGTAACATTAGGCAGGATTTTGACTCATAATTAACACAAAAAAAGTAGAATATATGAAGATACAATGGGTGACCTCTCCAGTGTAGAATGACCTTTTGTCTTAATTTTTCCAGGACAATCTCTAGTTCAAATGTTTTGCTCTGTCATCACATGAAAACTATTTAAAATAGTTTCAAGTCAGAAATTATGGTCCAAGTTCCTATACTGTATAATTTCTACAGAGTGGAGTCCACTACATAGAACTCTACCTCCCATACTACTGATTGATTGGAATTCCGCAGAAAGTTTCACAGTTGATTTACTCAGTGATCTTTGGTATAAATAGTCCTGGTAGTGCTAACACAATGTGGATGCATTTTTCATCTCTTCCTGAATGCAAGTTTTTAAAAAGGGGGGTGGAGGGAACATGTAAGAGTGCTGGGTGCATGACAGTCTGGAAATTTGTATTAGAGAATACTAGGATAGTGCCTAGATATGGAGATTAAAAATATAAAAACATATTTTGTGTCCTCAGAATTTGCCTAGATTTGGCCCTGCATGCAGTGCCTTCTCTGCTCTTGCACATTAAGAGTTCCATATCGGGGCTTCCTTTGTGGCTCAGTGGTTGAGAGTCCGCCTGCCGATGCAGGGGACACGGGTTTGTGCCCCGGTCCGGGAAGATCCCACATGCCGCGGGGCGGCTGGGCCCGTGAGCCATGGCCGCTGGGCCTGCGCGTCCGGAGCCTGTGCTCCGCAACGGGAGAGGCCACAACGGTGAGAGGTCCGCGTACCGCAAAAAAAAAAAAAAAAAAAAAAAAAAAAGAGTTCCATATCAGTTATATTCTCACTTTGACTCCACCCACTATGCATATCTATAGCTATTAAGTGGAGAATGTTGTTCTCCTTTCCCTGAATACAGAAGGGAAAAAGAGATTTTCATGGTAATCTAACACCAAAGTGACTGTGAGGAAAGGAAGGTATTTTTCTACCACTAGAAATTACTCAACTCTATCCCAGCTTTAGGGATGTTTACTGAGGCCAAATTCCACAAGTTAAACCCCAGTCTTTGCACCCAGCATAAAAGCCTCTGCAGGCCAGCCAGTTCTAAGGCTATCTTGGTATTAAGGTTCAAAACAGTTTGCTCAAAGTAGGCCTGAGGAGTTCTTAACAACCCAACTTCTGAAATTTGACCTGGAGCTGAATCTGGAATTCCTAGTACATTTCAGTGTCAAACTATCCTCTGAAATGAAAGAGACGAAAGGATTTGACACCCTGTCAGTTCATATCATCCATGTGCGCATTTAAACAGAAGGCAGGATTTCTTAAGAGGCGTCATTAAGATGCTAGTGAAGAGGTTATACAATTCCCATTGGCAAAGAATCTGTGTGGGTAGAAATGAGAGTCTGCCTTGGGGTAGGGAATGGCCGTCCAAAAGTCCCCTCCGAACCAAGACATTTCACGACCTACCATTGGACGCAAGCTGTACTGAGATCGTTGTGCTGCTAACGGTCATAAACACGTCTATTACATGTGTGTGCTTTTATTTAAAGGAACTAGAAACACGATAATGGACAAAGGAGAACAAGGTTAATACAATCCCCCACCACCACCACGTGAAGAGTGATAATGATGCAGAGGACAAAGGAAGCAGGAAGCAAAGGAAGTAACCAATCAGGAAAGGAACAGTAACCGAAACAGATGAGCAAGTGACTTGTAAACAAACGCTTCATAATGAAGGCTCCAAAGCTGATGTGATAAGCAAATCCTATTAATTTCTATTTTACACAGAAATGTGGTAGTAGGCTGACCAAGGGCAGGGAGGAACCAGAGTCTGAGAGGAAGACACAGATCTGATGTGGAAATAGGAAGAGACACTATCTGGTATCAACCTGCAAAATCTTCATAGATACAGAATCAAGCTTTCAACGTGCAGGTGTTGGTGTGAGCCAATTTGCGACCTCTCAAAATAAGAAATTCTTGGAAGCAGAGGGAGGAGACTGGTTATGAAAGAGGTGGAGGAATTTTAGTAGCCAAAGAAAAGGCTTTCTGCAGCTTGGAATTCCCTTCAGGTTAAGCTGGCATGCCAGAAACTTATTCATTCCAAGGTCTTTTCAAAGAAGCCTGCAAGTGAAATAAAAACACCTGTCATGACTGTGATGAACCTCTCTTGACAATTTGGCAAAAAGTGATCCCCTTGCTCTGTGGTGAAGAGTGCACCCAGTTCCATGCTGTAATTATTGAGCAATCGGTTGTATAGAAGGCAGAGCCTATATGTACTTTCCTTCCAAAGACTGAGTGGCCTGGCACCTAAATTGTACTATTCAATTCTGTAGCCCGGAGCCTTCTTCTCTCTTTAAAAGCATGAGAATGTCTTTTCTATTTGTATGACCTGGTTGGGAAGGCTGACTACAGCAGACGGTGCAGGACCAGCCTCATCACCTCCACCCCTGTGCCTTCCACAAAGACATGGACCCCATGCGTGAAGCCTACAGAGTACACCAGTGAAGTCTACAACTGGCTTTCAGGCTCTTCCTGGGCAAATTCAAAAAGGTAGGCAAAATTAGTCTCTTTCTACCACTTGAGCTGCCTCAGTCGCTCAAGGTCAAAATTTTATGGCCCAATGGACCGGGCAGTTTCCATTATTCCAG
The DNA here is from genome assembly GCF_949987515.2 of Delphinus delphis. Taxonomy (NCBI): domain Eukaryota; kingdom Metazoa; phylum Chordata; class Mammalia; order Artiodactyla; family Delphinidae; genus Delphinus; species Delphinus delphis. The sequence continues at coordinate 77,472,940 of NC_082696.1, read as the reverse complement.
ACCATTGCACCTCCTTCCCCTAAAATCATCGTAAAATTCACATCAACTGGCTGCAAGTCCATAAGTAAGTTAATCCGCTTGCCAAGCCTTGGATCTCCTCATTTTTTAAAAGGCTCATTGGCTTTATACATTCCATATTCTAGGTAAACTTTCGTGTGATGAATGGTATCTACAACTCTATTGGTATTTGTAATTGCAAGACACAGAAACCTGCTAAGAAAAAAATTTAAGGAATTTATTAAAAGGACCTAGCTCATAGGATCTTAAGATGGCTGCAGAATCAGGAATGGAAGCTACACAGCCAGAGCAATACCTAATATCACAGCACAGAACTACTCTGCTGGTGAAGACACAGAGCCAACACTGGGCCTAAGCTCACCCCACTGATAACACCAAAACTGGACAGCAGTGCACAGAAAACTTACCCCTTCCACACTTTCTCCAGAATGGATTCCACATGACCCCTTACTCTTCTTGTCACTAGATTCTTGAACAATTATAAACTATTTTTATTATCCTAATTTTACTTATATATGGTCATTAGAAATAAAACTAAATTTATTTTCAAATAATCTACAATTCAGACTTTCTTATGAGTCACATGGGCCTTTTCCCCTATAATTTATACCAAATTAATTACTTTTACTTATAATCAAGTAAATGTGGTTACCATCAAGAAAAAATAAGACAACTTATCATGAATGAGCCCACAGCGTCTATAAAATGTCAGGGAAGGCAGAAAGATAGGAAAGGTTTGAGTTTTTAAAAATCAGTGCTTGAATCATTATCATCTCAGTTCAAAATTTTGAAAGAAAACATGAAGCAGTTGATCTAAAAAAATTGGTTTACATATATCCATATGCATCCAAGCAAAATTATATTTTGGAAAATATTCAATGATATGATAAAATGCTTAGATTTCTTGTTAAATGAAAAAAGCTGGTGTCATAATAGTGTGACTACTGTGATCTTAATTTAGCGTGTGTGCTCGTACACACACACACACACACACATCCATGCATACAGACTGCAGGAATATATTCCAAAATTCTTAATGTTTTTATTTTTAAAAACTTAAAGTAATTTTATCTCACGATATGTCATCTCTCATCTTAAAGTGGTTGCCTAGTGGGAAGTAAGAGTATGTCATCCTCCTGGGTTTAGTTTGACAATCCAATGCTTTTGGTGATCAAACTCTCCTTGAGTTAGTAAATCAAGTATTGAAAAATTGAAAACTACCTGCCACCCACTCTTAGCGCTGTTTCTTTTTGTACTCAATTTTAAATTAAAATGTATCCAACTATAATCCTAATAAAGTTCTGGACTTATGGAGCTCAGATGTGAGGTAATATGGCTACTACGAAAAAGAATTCCAATCTTTACTTCTGTCTCATAGCAGCAAAAAGGAATACAGTTCATAACATCCAGCAACACTATTCATGGGCCACATTCTCAGTGACCACACAACCTACACTCCTCAGACTTTTCTTCCATAGCCCCCAACTCTTCATTTTTCCTTCACTGCCCTTGATTTTACCTCTCTTTTTTCTGATATCTCTCTTTTATTACAGCAGGATTTGATGCTATTTATTTAGGAGGTAAAGAAGGACCAAAAGGCGGTTGTTGCTTGTGTAATTTGGAAGAATCTGATGACATTTACTGAAATAGGAAACAAAGAATAAAAAAAAGAGAAAATAGATAATATTGAGTACTTACGATTGTTGAAATCTTGTGCAGTTTTTCTTGATGAATTATCTTACTTGATATTTACCACAAACCAATGAAAGGGATACTATTATAATCCTCATTTTATAGATAAGTAAACTAAGTCTTCGAGAAGCTAAATTACACGTGCAAGGTCACAAAATTAACACATAGATGAGCTGTCATTTGAAAGTCAACAGAGCACATGATCTTCAGTACTTACCCTCCTTGAGGAAGAATGTATAATAACTTCAACTTTAGACCCTTGGAGGAAGAGGTACCCATAGATCAACCAAATGAACATTTCTAGTTGGAATTTAGATAAACAGATCCAACTCTCAAGAGATGTGAGTATTAGGTAACTAGAATGAAATTTTTGAAGAACGTCATAAAACCACTTAAGAATTTTAAACTAATACGTGAACTCTTTTTTTTCTAGCATTCATAAGCTGTGAGACTCATAGGTAAATGAGAGCATGGGACAATACATATGATTTTGAAGGTCCTTCTCTTTGACAATTTATATTTGTAAGATTCACACACACACACAAAAAGTTACATTTCAAGAATAAAATAGATTTAGTTTTCTATAAAGTAAAATCACAGATAAACATATTCAACCTGCAAGGATTCTTAAAGTTTCCTAGTGAATCTCCAATACTGGGATTTACACACGAGAAGCAAGAGAGAAAATCAACAGAAAGCATACATCTTCTCTTTCCCAAATAACAAATTCTGCCTCAGCTTTCAAAAATTGATTCTTATGGTTTCAAATATCCTGTAGGTAGTACTGGAGATGAAATTTAAACAAATGTATTTAGTCATTTGAAAAGATGAGTATCATAATGTTTCAACTTGTCTATAAGTGTCTATGATTCATTCTGTCTCCAGATTAAGCAAAAGTCACCATGTGTAGAAGCTTGTCAATGAAATAAGAGGGGGGATAACTAGAAAGAACTAGAAACAGTAAGAGGGAAAAGAACTGGAAGAATCTGAAACAAAATAAGATTAGGGTAGATGATTTTTTCATCCATATAGAATGATTCTATGATTTTTATGGTACACTAAGCTTTCTTAGGGTAGAACTTACATACTACAAAATTCACCCAATTTAAGTATACAGGTCATTGATTGTTTTTCATGGGTTTACAGAGTTTTGGAGCATTCTCACTGCCCTAAAAAGTTTTCTCAGCCCATTTGCTCCCATTCCCAGCCCAAGTCAACCACTGCTTTGATTTCTGCCTTTTCTAAGAATTTTATATAACTGGAATTATACACTATATAACTCTTTTGTCTGGTTTCTTTCTCTGAATATAATTTTTGAGATCCATGCATGCTACAGTATATATCAAATGGTTTGTTCCTATTTATTGCTGAATAGTATTGCATTGTATGGATAGATGACATTTTGCTTAAAAATTCATTAGTTGATGGACGCTTGGATTTTTTTCCAGTTTTTGGCTCTTGTGAATAATGTTGCTCTGAACATTCATATTCCAAGCCCTTGTATAGACATACATTTTCAAGTCTCTTTCAAGATTTCTTGGAGAGGAACTGTTATGTGATTCCAGGATTCTAACGGCAAAATCTAAATTGAAAAGTGATTAAAGCAAAGATATTTTCAAAACATGGAATCAAAGAATGAAAAGTAGACAAATTTCGCTCTCAAACTGCCATGCTCATTTCAGGAAAGCCCATTGTTTGTTTTTACACTTTCAGTTCTCTCTTTGATGGTCAGCCCAGTAAAAACTACTGCACCTCACTGACTAGATCCATCTGTCTATCTTAGAGAATGGCCTTCTCTTTGCCACTTAGGAAACAAAAGAAAGCAAGAAATCCAACCTCATCACCTCTAACTCTTCTTCCCCTGACACACTTTCCCACTAGAAATTCATGGAATTCGGACTTCTTTTAAGTAAGAGGAGACTAGTCAGCTCCTTATGAATTTGGAAGGACTTAATAAAACTGTACTTAAATTTCTCTGACAGTTTTCTCTCTGACTACTTTGCTGCTGTCTCCGCCTCTCTTCATCCTGTAAATATCCATATTTTCTGGGGAATCAGTTTCTTGACTTCTCTTCTTGCTCTGTGCCTCCCCTCTTCACGTACCCAGGACTTTCACATCTGTATTCCCTGACCTCCCATCCTACCCCAAGACTTAATTTGCAGCTTCCTTCCCAGTCTCCTCCTTAGTCACCTACTGTAGCTCACCATTTCACAGACCTGCTTCCCCTACTCTGTTCCTCATTTTAGGAACTAGGGTCACCTTTCCCCCAAGCCTGCAGCATAAAGGTCATCCTTGACTCGTACTCCTCTCTTTACTCTTTTCTCCTGTATAATCAAATACCATTTCTGTGAATTCTACCTCCTAAAGTACATGTCTGACACTCCCCTCCACTCTAAATGCAGTATCTTGGTTGTAGCCCTCTCTGCTCTCACCAGGAACACCCACTCACCCTTTGTACAGCCTACCTGTTCTATCCTCTCTACTGATTCCAGGGTGATTTTTATAAAGTGAAAGTCTCATCATGTCTCTATCCATTTTAAAATCCATCAACGGCACTCCATCACTTTCAGAATTATGGCCAGCATTTTAAGCATGGCTTCCATGCTCTGTATTATCTGGTCATTCCTTATCTCTCATTTCATATCCTGCTGCTCTGGAGAATCCACCACAGAGAGAAAATCCACATAATGTGCAGTTCCTCCAAAATACAAAGGATGTTTCTCACATCTCATGCATATCTTTGCACATGCACTTCTCTCTCCCTGGTGTGCTCATCTTTGCTGTTTCCCATCTTCACATTGCAAACTCCACTCCAGGAGGTTTCCCCTGTATCTGCAGAATGCCCACACAATGTGTCCTTCTTTTGTGCTTCCAGCATCTTTCCCGTACCTTGTAATGACAACCTTCATTCTGTGTTGTAGTTTGACTTAGTTTTCTGACTCCCCCACTTGAGTAAGAGCCTCTTTGAGGCCATGGACAGTAAAGTGTTAAGAACACAGATTGCTTGGATTTGAATCTTGGCTTTGCCTCTTATTAACTCCATGATCTGGGCAAGATCATTTAAACTACCAATGCCTCGATTTTCTCATTGGCAAAATGGGGGAAATAATAGCATCTGCTGCACAGGATTATTGGGCAAATGAAATTAGTTAACCCATCTAAGACACCTTGAAGGTTGATACTCTTCATCATATCCTTATCACCACCTCTACAAATCCAGTTTCTAGCTAAGCACACAGCACATCAGATGTGTTGTTCGTGGAAGAAATTCGTAAACTAACAATCTTTATGGAAGTGATAGCTAGAACAAGAGGATGTAATTTTGCCTTCCCCTGTCCCAAAGGCTACAAAGTCAGAAGTACATAGAGCCTGTGAAGCCTTGAAAGGTACCCGTGGTTAGTAGGGGTGATACAGTGTCACAAGGGCAGGGGAAGAGACTGTTTCAAAATAAAGGGGATGAGGTTTGGCATGTTTGAGAGAGGTCCAGGAGACAGAAACCTGAACCAAGCCATTTGAGTCTGGGCACTTTCAGTGGGATGGGCTTGATGACAGTCATGCTGCTGGAGGTGGGGAGGGTGAATGAGTGGTGAGGAAATCAGGACACAGGGGCAGACCAGCTCAAGAGATATGACAGCACACAGGAGGGGAAGAAAAGTAGGATAGAGGTTAAGGGGAGAAAGAGAATGCTTATGAGGTAGTTTCCTAACCACACCAGTTTACTAGTTTCCCTCCTTGAGGGGATAAATGTTGCCTTAACCAGAGGAAAAACTTGCTTCTAACCTTGTGACCAACTTCTTTATTTACTAATCATCAGTGTCTTGCCAAGAATAAAAATGGTGACAAATCCTATGGGAATGTCTGACTTTTATTTTTATTTTTTTTACTTTTTGTATTGCTCCATTTACAGGAAGAAATTCATTGTTCCACAATTCTTGCCACACTTTAAAGTTGAAGAGATAAACATGAGAGAGAAGAGCAAGGATGTCACCTGCTTGCTGAAGCTTGCAAGGAATGAATTAAATGTTTGAGTCAGAGATATTCATCAAGACATTAGTCAATTTTACATAGCTCGTCAAGAAACATTTTAAGTTCAAAATTTCCAAGTAAACTAATCTTATTACCAAAGTAAATACTAAATTTTTAACTTCAAAATGGTGTTTCTCCTAATTAACATATTAAATCAAACTTCATGTAGCAACTGTAAAAATTATAAAATATTAAAAAAAAAATCAAAATCTCCTGTAATCCTACCACCTAGAGAAAAGTACTATTGACACTTTAATATATTTCCGAACAGTTTTTTCTCCCTATACATATGTGTGTGCACACACACACAAGAAAATTCTTACAAAATTTATAGCATACTCTATATAAATTTTCTATACGGCCATGTCTCACTCAATATCATACCAGGACATTCCATGTCTTGAAAATTACTTGAAAACATAATTTATAATAACTATATAATATTCTACTTATTTTACTTGATAATCTTATTTTTGTTGGAGAGTTCTTTTCAATTTATTTTCCACTATGAACAGTGAGGCAAAAGTTCTACTAGTTTATCAGCATTTGACTCTAAGCCTTATAATTTCTTAACAATGTTTTCCTAGAATAATTACAATGTTAAAATGATCCTCAGCAGAGAGCACACATTGCTGTATAATTTTCCAGGAGTTAATAACAATTGACATTTCTACCACTGACATGGGATGGAGCCAGTCTCCCTGTGCATACCCTTGCCAGCATTCCTAGTAGCATTTTCCATATGATATGTGACATAAGGATCCAATTTTTATTGCATTTTCACTTACCAATGAATCTGAACCTTTTTAGAATCCATTATAGCACATTTGCATTTCCTGTTTTATAGGGAAAAACCCCATTATTTGACCACTGTTTTATTGAAGCCTTGTTGTTTTTCTTAATAACATTCCTTGTAAGAAAGATATTAATCCTTTGACCACATTGATTTGTCTTTTAATTTTGATGGTGCATTCTTACATAGCTAAAATTTTGTACAGTAAATTTTATCATCAAAATGCTAACATAGTTTAAATATTTGGCTCTTCATGGCTTTTATTCTTAGAAAGACTTCCCTCATCTAAATCAGATGAGTTTTATTCATATTTTTCTTTTAAAATGGTTTTATATTTAAATCTTTAATCCATCTGGAGTTTACTTTGGAATATACGACAAGGTAAAGTTTTACCTTCGTAGTTTCCAAATATTACCTAATCATCACAACACAATCTCATTAACTTATAATCCAACATTGCCTTCTACTACTGATTTTTTGGGGCCACTTTTATAGGTAATAGACAAATTTTTCTGCCTACTAAGATCTGTTTTATATTTTCTATTTTGTCCGTTGATCTGTTTATTGATTCTGGTGCTAGTAAAGTAATATTTTGACGGCTAGCTTTAGAGTATGTTTTGTTGCCTCATAAAGCATTAAAGGCTTTTCATTGTTTGAAATCTAGAGCTTCTGGTGCTTTGCTTTCCCACGGACAGAATCTATCCCAATACTGAATTCTCAAACCATCTGTAGGAAATACAAGCCTTTGATCCCAAGTGATGCCATCAAACTTTTCTAAGTGACCTCTTGGCTCTTAGTAAAAAATCTTTCTCTGGTGATGGTGAGCCCAAGGTCATGGTGAGCCCAGATATCTTCCTAATAGGGGTAGTTAAAGAACAAATCACCCTGGACTAGGAAAGTATCATGTCAAGCACACTGCTTCCCAACCTATATGTGGAAAAGATGTGAATGACTAATTTTTTAAAAAAGAGGATCTAAGTTTTCAATAAAAATTAAACCAAACAGGTGTCTTTTTAGTTTTTCAGCCCTTCCATCATAAACCTTAATTGAATAAGAAAACTGTTTCTTTCTCTTCATCAAACTATCTAACAAAATATATTCAGTTAATTAGTCCTGTGAAAATAAGAAGCTGAAGAGTGTTTACACTATTATTTTAAACTTGACTAGTAAAGTTCCCTCCTTTAGCATAGAGAGCACAAAATGGTGATTCCTACTTACTTCTCAAGTTGATACTCACAAATGGAACCAAGTTGATACTCACAAATTGTGTTTCAGAAGAAGTTCCTTCCTGGAAATAAGATGAAACAAAATGGTTATTTACTGAAAATGCACAGATCTATCAGGTTGGTGACCAGCCAGAAGAGGGGACTCAAGCAATTTCAACAACAACAGAAAGGCTGCATTCCTTTAATCACAATAACATTAACAAATGCTCTTCTGGATATCGGATAACTCCATGCTTAGACCTTGCCAAGTCACTTCTTTAAATTCATTGGCTAGTGCACAATTAAAATTTTTTCTTCCCTTAAATTAATCCAGTCCAAACATATCAGTTGCTAATCCTGTACGTGCAATCTAAATGTCAGCTTTCTCCACCAACTTAGTAAAGGGCTTTCTTGTAAGGAAAATTTAGGAATTCATTTTCCAGAGAGACTGTTTCCATCTAAAAGCATTAACACTGATTAACTCTGAAAATAACCCTGTGTTTGAAAGGAGGAAGCAAAGATTTTGGGTTTTTTGAGAGGTTTGTGGCCTCTCTGTTTTAAGGTACTCTAATAAAGAATCCTAAGACTTATAAATTATAAAATAAAAATGTGATAGTATTTAATTGAATCCAAGAAGCTTCCTTTCATTTTAAATAGGAACTTATAAGAGATTTATGGTGACCTGAAAAATATAAGTATTGTATAGCCCAGGACAGGTATAATGAATAATCAAATATTAGAATGAGTTGACCTACCAGTAGGGTACAGATGTTAAATAAAGGAATATCTGGTGGCCAGACCCTCAAATAACAAGGAAACAACAGGAAAACAGGCAACAGTGGATGTGTGTATGTATGTATGTTGGGAGCAGGGCAAACATAGGAATGAGGGAAGGGAAGAGTATGCTAACTAATATTTTTTAAAGACTGATTAACATATACTCATAAACATACAATAAAAGTTAATTTTTTCTTAGGGTAGTCAGTGATTATTTAGTTCCACAATTAGTCCTTACAACAATCCTGGAAATTAGATATTCCCCTCAAAGCAAGCATGATTGATGTTCAATCTAATGGCCAAACATTATTTAGCATCTACTCTATGTGAAGCTAGCTGCTAAGTACCACCTCTCCAAGGGATAATGCATCAAACGCTCTGCAGTATTCCAGTATTTAGTACCCCGTGGCTTAAAATACATATAACGATCTTTCCTATTTATCTTTCCTAATCAAGCATTGTGTTGACTTTTATACAGCCACAGATATTGAAGTAAAACCTTTAAAGATTCATTTCCTATATTTTATCTTAAAATTCAAAACCTACAAAATTTAAAATGAAGAGATTCTATTTCTTAAATGTATTGTTATACTTAATGCCCTAAAATGAAGAGAGCACACTCCTGGGTTGCACCAAGGAGGTCTGCCCCAACTCTGACTGCTCGTCAAAAGATAAAGTAAAACTTCCTGTGAGCTATAAGGTAATATCACCCAAACCACTATGATATTTATAGTTTCTGGCATTCAATCAAAACTTATCAGTATTCTCAATAAATAAGATCAGAGAATAAACAGACTAAAAAATTCACAGATGATCCAGATTTTTGAATTATCAATCATGGACTTTAAAATAATTGTGGTTAATATTTTTAAGAGGTGAAAAAAAGAAAAGGGATGAAAATGGAGCATTTAGTCACAAAAATTGGAATTCTGGAACTTAACAATAACTAAATTAGGAACACAGTAAACGAATTTAACTTGTAGAACATAGCTGGAGAAGGAAGAAGTGAACTAGAAGACAGATCAGTAGAATATTTACAAACTTAAAAACACAGAGAAAAAAATAGAAAATACAGAATAGAATGTAAAACATATGGGCCATAGTGAAAATGTCTGCATATGTATAATTTGAGTCTTGAGAGAGAGAGAGAGAATGAATAATATTTAAAGAGATATATTTAAACAGATCTAGACTGACTAGGTGAAAAAGAGAGAAGATTCAAATTACTAAAATAATGAATGAAAGAAGGAAATTACTATAGACATGAAGAAAAAAAGTATAAGGGAATATTAAGAACAAGTGTACAACAAATTAGATAACAGATGAAATGTAAGAGTTTCTAGAAATGTATAATTACCAATAATGACTGAGGAATAAATAGAAAGTCTGAATAGACCTATAATAATTAGAGAGACTCCATTAATAATTTTAAAACTCTCCCAGACCCTAATAGTTTCCTCCCAGACCCTAATAGTTTCCTTTCCAAACATTTAAAGAAGAATTAACACAATTCTTCAGAAAAACTTTCCATGAAACAGAAGAGAAAGGAACAATTCCAAGCTCATTTGCATGAAAACAATGTACTACCCTGTGCCAAAACCAAAACCAGTCAGAGCTATAACAAGGAAAAAAAAAAAAAAAAAACTACAAACCAATAGCTCTTATGAATATATGGAAACATCCTATCAAACTGAATCCAGCAAACCATAAAAAGATTATACACTGTCATCAGGTGGGATTTATTCCAAGAATTCAAGGTAGGTGTAATATTCAAAATCCAATTACTGTGAAGAAGGTGTGATCAAGATGGCAGTAGGAAGACCCTGAGCTCACTCCTCCAATGGGCACACCCAAATTACTACTACTTACAGAGCAAATTTCTTTTTCTTTTTTTTTTTTAACATCTTTATTGGAGTATAATTGCTTTACATTGTTGTGTTAGTTTCTGCTGTATAACAAAGTGAATCAGCTAAACATATACATACATCCCCATACCCCCTCCCTCTTGCATCTCCCTCCCACCCTCCCTATCCCACCCCTCTAGGTGGTCACAAAGCACTGAGCTGATCTCCCTGTGCTATGTGGCTGCTTCCCACTAGCTATCTATTTTACATTTGGTAGTGTATAGATGTCCATGCCACTCTCTCACTTCATCCCAGCTTCCCCTTCCCCCTCCCCATGTCCTCAAGTCCATTTTCTACATCTGCATCTTTATTCCTGTCCTGCCCCTAGGTTCTTCAGAACTTTTTTTTTTTTGAGATTCCATGTGTTAGCATACGGTATTTGTTTTTCTCTTTCTGACTTACTTCACTCTGTATGACAGACTCTAGGTCCATCCACCTCACTACAAATAACTCCATTTCGTTTCTTTTTATGGCTGAGTAATATTCCATTGTATATATGTGCCACGTCTTCTTTATCCATTCATCTGTCGATGGACATTTAGGTTGCTTCCATGACCTGGCTATTGTAAATAGAGCTGCAATGAACATTGTGGTACATGTCTCTTTTTGAATTATGGTTTTCTCAGGGTATATGCCCAGTACTGGAATTACAGAGCAAATTTTTATGAGAACTGAAGACTAGCAAAAGTATTAGTCTTTACAGCTAAAGTTATAAAGAAGGAATCAAAACAGGATGGGTACAAGAGGAGGAGACATGGTATAGGCAAGACACACACCCTTGATAAGTGACCCCAAACAGAAGATGATCACCATTGCAGAGGTTCTCCCCAAAGAGTGAGAGGTCCAAACCTCACATCAGGGTCCCCAGCCCAGGTGTTCTGCACAGGGAAGATGATCCTCCAGAACTTCTTGCTTTGAAGATCTGTGGGACTTGCATACAAGAAAGCTTGAGGACTGTAGGAGCTCCACTCTTAAAGGGCGCACACAAAATCTCATACATTCCAAGACTCAGCACAGAGGCAAGAATTTGAAAGGAGCCTGGGTGAGACCCACTTGCTGATCTTGGAGAGCCTACCAGAAAAGCAAGAGGCCACTAGGACTCCCCCTGAAGACACAGACACTGGCAGCCATTTGGGGGAGCTTGTTTTACCACAAGGACACTAGTGCTTGTAAGCAACATTCTGGAGTCCTACCTCTAGCCTATTAGTGCCAGGGGCTTACTGCCTCCCAGCAGACCTGCCTCAGCCTTGGGCCTAACAGCACATGCAGCGAGTTGCTCCAAGAACTGGCCTTGACCATCAGCAGGACATAACCACTGCATGAGACAGTGCCTGACAGCCAAACTGGACCAGAGTCTAGCCCCACCTACCAGTGTACCCACAGTAGTCAGCCCCAGCACTACACCCCCCAGAGGGAGCAACCCTAGAGCAATAGCTCTGATGACCAGAGAGTCGTATATTTCTGAGCCCCATAGGACATCTCCCACATAAGGCAGTGTCACTAAGATTGGAAAACAAAACCGACCTACCTAATATGCAGAAATAAACACAGAGACTTAGTCAGATTGAAGAAACAGATGGATATTTTTCCATGAGAATATCCTATGAACTAGTAATTCCACCCCCTCGGTATAATGCCTCTCAGAAATGCATGTTTATCTGCATCAAAAATCATGTATGAAAATGTGAAGAGTAGCATTATTAAAAACAGGCAAATACTGGGAAAAAATCCAATGTCCATCGGCAGGAGAACAGATCAATAAAATATGGGATATCCATACGATGGAATACCACTCAGCAATGAGAAAAATCAGCACAGTAACATCGATGAATCTGTAAAACATAAAAAAGTACATGCTCTGTGTCTCCATTTAATAAAACCTCCAAAACAAATAAGACTAGTCAATGCTGTTACATATCAGAATAGCGGTTAACTCATTGGAAGTAGACAAAAGGGAGGTTGCAGTGGTTAGCATCTTGATACAGGAAGTAATTATATGGATATATGTACCATGTGAAAATTCTTTCAGCTATACTCTAAAAAACTGTACACTTTTATTTCTGTATGTTATGCTTCAATCAACAGTTAAAAAAATGCCAGCATGGTGGTTATTTGCAATGATACATTATTCACGTCACAATTTTACAAATATAAGATTTCCAGGCTTCCCTGATGGTGCAGTGGTGGCGAATCCGCCTGCCAATGCAGGGGACACGGGTTCGAGCCCTGGTCCGGGAAGATCCCACGTGCCGCGGAGCAACTAAGCCCGTGCGCCACAGCTACTGAGCCTGCGCTCTAGAGTCAGTGAGCCACAACTACTGAGCTCGCACGCCTAGAGCCCGTGCTCCGCAACAGGAGAAGCCACCGCAATGAGAAGCCCGCGCACCGCAACAAAGAGCAGCCCCCGCTCGCCGCAACTAGAGAAAGCCCGAGCACAGCAACGAAGACCCAACACAGCCAAAAATAAATAAATAAAATTTATATATATAAAAAAAAGATTTCCAATGGTCCTTGCAAACCCTTAAGTGGTGCTGCTATATTAACCCTTTGTTATCAAGCTTACAAGTGGCCCTTGAGTGGTCTGAGACAGTTAGATCTTGACCTCTACTTCAAATGCCTGCTTGAGGGTAAAATGCCCCCTCTTCGCCTTCTTCAGGGATCAGATTCAGCCCTGCTCAAGGTATTTTTATTTCAAAAATATCTAAAGTGTGACTTTCCTTAACCTTCTGATGGAAAATCTATTCATCTTGATTACACTCCATTACAGGGGAAAAGAAATCATCTTTCTGATTAAAACTGTGAAATAGGGCTCTGTATTTATGTACATCGTCTTTAGGAGGATATAGGATGTCAGTGGGTATCACTAACACTCACTGCACATGGATGTGGCTGATATTCATGCCAAGATAAGTTATTGTTCACTCACTGCAGGATTTATGTTCCGTCTGCCAGAGACAGGGTGTTTCCTCACACCCCAGGGCTGTGCGTGTAAACGCAGGCCCCTGTAATCTCTCCTCATGCAGGCCCTTTATTTGGGTCTTCCATTGGAATTATTTTGTCCACACCCAAATTTATACTGGGAGGAGAAAAGAAAAAGGAGAGAGAGACAGACAGACAGAGAGGTCCATGGTTCGTAGGACTATCTTTGTAGTTAATCAGGTGTGTTGTACAGGCAGGAACCAGGGGCCACAGCAACTCCTTTTTTTCTGCCTCAGATAATCTCCCTCCTTTTGTGGCTGTGTATAATATATATCAGAAAACAAGTTCATACTCTTGCAGGAGAGTAAGTAAGTTGAAGAAAAAAAATCTTTTTCCAGCATCAGGTCAGGAGAGAGCCAAACTCTTGGCCACATTCACTTGACATCTTCTGGCTGGGGCTCCATCTCACAGCCGATGTTGTGTAGGCAGCATCAGAGGCTGATAAACCTACCAAACAGGTTTGGAGGTGGGCACCATGCTCTGGGCATCTTCTGGTCCTCTAGTCCAATCCCAGGCCTGCTTCCATGCCTGAAATCTGGCTAGAATAATAACACCAACCACAAGGGTTTCCCGTAAGACATCACTGATGTGTGGCTAAACACAAAGATAAAAACCTTCAGTTTGAAAAACTCTGAGAATCAATCATCCAACATTATTTAACCAAGCTGCTATGCTGCAAATTGGAATTTTAAAATGGTTTCAATTTAATAAGCCTTTGCATATGCTTATTATAGATATTGCAGTCAAGGCCAGAACTTCCTTTAAAACATCAGGTCACATCCCTCCTCTGCTCAAAGTCCTCCCTTGCTTCCCCCTTGCTCGAGTGAAAGCCAGTCCCCACCATGGCTGCAGGCCAGTGAGATGCACCTGGGCCCTCATCACTTCCTAACCTCCTCCCGCCCCGCCCTCTGGGTGCTCCCACCTCAGCTGCTGGCACCAGCCATCCTCTATGCCTGTCGTGCTCTCCCCATATATCCTCTCCATGCTTTTACTTAGTTGTCAGCTCTATGAGGTCTTATTCAAAGTTTCAACACCTACCCTCACCCTACACTCCTGATGCCCCCTTATCCTCTGTGATTTTATCTTTTCTTATAGCAATCGTTACCTCCAAAAGATATCTAATTTACTTATTTATGTAAGTTGTTTGTTGTTGTTCCCTCCCCTCCGCAATGGGAGTCCTGTGCAGGCAGGGATTACTGTTTGATTTATCCTCAACACCAGAACAGGGCCTTCGCCATGACAGTTGTGCAATAAATGTTTTTGAATAAGTGAATTACTGGAATACAAACATCTCCTCTGAATTCAGAAACCTGACAGTTGCTAGAATAGTAGCACCAAGTTTCAAAGCCATTTCCCGCACTTCCCAGTGGATTGAGTCACAGGGACCCCGGCAAGTAGAGCCAGATTTGCAGACTTTGGGACTCAAGCTCTAGACAGGATACAGAGATTTGGAGAAAACAGTAGGAACTAGTCTTTGTTGAATGCCTTACAAATTACAAAACACTTTCTCATTGGACCTTCAAAGGAACCTTTTGAAGAATACGATATTATCCTTATTTTTAAATAAAGAACTAAGAGTCATATATTCTAATTTAATTTTCCAAAGTCTCTTTGTGACTAAGTGACAGAGTCAGGACTTGAAAATGGGTTTTCATCCAGTTCTTGATTTTTCTGTCAACCCCAGCCTCTCCTATAACAATAATACATGTCCTGGGGAATAGATCAGAGATACATACATTTAATAAAGATATTTTTTAAATCACTCACAGAGTTTGGTAAAGGACAGTCAAGCACTTCCAAAAAACTACATCAATAAACGGAGCCTTGTAGCCTTGTGATAGAACCACGAGACATAACTCTGTCACCTTCCAAGTTGCACAGCAGTGAAAAATAATGTCAGTATACTTATCAGACACGTAAGGCCCATTATGGCAAATCTGACTGATATCTGTAATAATTTTTTAAAGCAGGTTAAGTGCTAACAACCATGACAGTTCTAGAAACTGCCCAGAACTTAGCTCTATGGATCATTTAATATAGGAAAAATTATTTTTTCATATATAATAAATATAATAGCTTTCATTATTTCACCACTTTACAAACGAGGGAAATTTTGGTGCTGATAATTTAAGCACATACCTGGGATTATTGAGTTTAAACAAAAAAAGTCATTTGCTGAAGTAACAGGCTAAGGCCTCTTATCTTTTACCTTACTTGAATTCAACATCTGTTTATTGGGCGTTTGGAGAAAAAAACAAGCATCACAGAGGAACTTGAAAGCTAAGAGGAGGAATAAAATAATTACAAGCATAATTATAATGAAAAGCAGGACACAGTGCTACGGAGAGATACAAGGTGCTGTGAGGGTTCCAATACTAAAGAGATCATATCTGATTGAGATATTTAGAAAATGTAAAGGGATTGAACTTACTCTCCTGTCTAAGACTAACAAAATATCCAAACAAAATATTGGAAGCCACGGTTTTCAAGTAAGAACAGTAATCCATGAGAAACCAGAAATAACCAAGGCGAGCCAGATGCTGAGCTGACTTCCTTGAGAGAGTTTCCAGGCGGCAGTGCAGGCAGAGGGAACCCGGATGGGAACCAGTGGATTCTCTGATTGAGGCGACGGAACTGAAAGTCTGATAGCCCAAAGTGGGTAGAGTTTGCAGGTTAGAGTGCTGACAATGGGAGAGCTTTGGAGAAAAAGAACTCTGAAGATCTTCAGAGGCACCTGCCTTGAGTATTTAGCAGACTTCCAATCATCACATGCATATGAAGAAACTACCCTAGGCCAGGGGAAGAGCCATCTAAGGATTAGGGGAAAACAGGGCCAGCGCTCACATAGAAGGGGAATAGTGCCTGGTCCTACCACGAAGATAGAAAAATCACGTAATTCATGGGGCTTTGGGTAGAGTACTCAGGACTTTGGGTAGAGTGCTCAGAAGGGTCTTGCCTCAGTGTTGGGGAATAATTAGCTCTAGACGGGTCCCATCTAATAAAAATTAAAAGCAAAGCATAAAAGAATCAAACTGCCTTCAAGTGTTTTAACTGCATCCCAGAACCAAGTTCAAGAATATTTATAGATGTACAAAAATATCCAACACCCAAGAAGGTAAAATTTCAAAATATTCTGAATTTTAAAAAATCAGACCAAAAAAAAAAAAAGAGTAGATAGTAGATACTGAATGATTCCATGTGTATAACTCTAGAAGAAGCAAACTAATAGATAGTGACAGAAAGCAGACCAGTGCTTGCTTGGGAAAGAGAAGTGAGAAGGAAGGCGATGAAGGGATTATAAACTGGCACAAGGACACTTTTGGGGGTGATGGACATGTTTATTATTTTGACTGTAGTCATGGTTTCTCGGGTGTATACATATGTCAAAGCTTCGAATTCTGTACTTTAAGTATCTACAGTTGAGTGTATATCAATTATAGCTCAATAATGTTGTTTAAATAAAATGTATAGACCTGCTTCACTAAAACCCTTCCCTGCTAGGATCCTATAGTTATGTGAGCTTGCAAAAGAAGAACATAAAATTTTGCTTAATGGAATACAGAGTATATTCCGAAAACTAGCAGCGGACAAGTGGAAAGGAAAGATATGTGGATGTCCTTAATAAATAGCATTTTAATTGGGTAGAAAATGAGTAGGCTACAAAGGGTTTTGGGGTTGTTTTGGGGGTTTTCTTCAAAAGATTATATGCTCAGAGTTACACTTGATGAAGCTAAATTTGGCTGTAGTGTTTTGAGATGTATAGAGAAGTCTTTTAAAGTGTGAAGATTATTTCAGAAGCTACCATATTAGCCTGGTTAATGAAATTAAAAGTTGAACTAGAATGGTGCCTGTGTGATTTGCAAAAAGAGGATAAAGATAACTGCCTTTGCAAAAACAGAGGGGGTGAGAGAGGAGGAGGGTCTGCGTGATCAATTTGAGGACCTTTTGGCAGAAATTATTCCAAGGAGTTGATTTGGGACCAGGTAGTATTAATTGGTTTAGATCCATAGAAATGCTTTCATTCATTCAGTAGTGATCTGGATGTTCACTAGTATGGTTTATCTTAGAGTAGCTTAGATGAGAATTCACTGGTAGGTTTGTGAGGGAAAGGCTTTTTCTAACTTCTCAGGAAGAGGATTTACTCTCAAATCATTGTCTCATATAGAATATTCTCTATATTCATTATTTTTAGGATCACCCAAGAGCTCTGTTACTCTGAATTCCTATTTTATTGCTAGCCACTCCACTTTTTCAAATCACAGCCGCCAAATATGTATAAAATGTCTTGAGAAGTTTATAGCATCATTGGGAGGCTAAAATGGCCAGAGTGTTTTCTGAGCAACGAGATCTCATATCCTGCCAGGAAGGATCATATCCAAATCAACAGATATCGTAGTGAAATAATTTTTTTAATGTATATATAGAGTTTCAAACTTTGTAACTGACTTGACAGACAAAGTTGAAAATTCTGTTTGAGAAAAACTATAGTGAGAGAGACCATTGGATTGGTGTGTACCCCCAGAAAATTCTGGGGGGAAAAATCCTTTTCTAGTTCAGAGTCCATTTAGTTTAATAAATGGAACTATTATCAATATTTTAATTAATTATGTGAATGACCAATTCTTTCAAAAAATTCACTCCAAAACAAAGTAACAATGAGGAGTTACACAGTATAGCGAGGTCCCAGTTAAATGTCTGAGTCCTTAATAATGAATCAAAAGTGTTAGTGAAAGGCAGTTAATCTTATTCACTGGCAAACTAACAAGTCTAGGAATGAGAGGCTCCCTGTTTACCGGGGACTCCAGTAACTAGAGAGTTGACTAGTTCTTACTTTTATATATGATTTGTAAAATTAACCGTGTATTTGTATCATTCAAATTAATGTTCTGCTTCAAATAGTCCCCTGGCCTTTCAGATTTAAGGTCTTTCTGAAGATCTTCCCAAAACAAAAAGAAAAGCCAACTCCCACTTTCAATTAAACAAAGTAATAACCACAACACATAAAAATCGAAAAAAGACATGGGACTGGTAAACGCCTGAACAGAGGAAAGGGAGTTCTAAACCAAAGGGCTGGAACGAGAGATACTCACTAGAAATAGGCTGCAGGACTCCAACAGCTCTGCTTTTGGAGACATCAGTTATGGCAGAAGGAAAGAGTGAAATAAGGCCACAAACCATAAGTGTAGATTTAAAGTCCGTATAAGGAGCAGTTAGAGCCCCACATTCCTATCTCTGCTGTAACCCCCATTTAGCAACAACTACTCCCCCATCATTATAAGAGAAGGAAGTATGTTTCCTAGATGAATTGAATCTGAGATCGGAGACATTCTGGACTCAGGAACGGGGGTAGAAAGGAGGACTGGAATGAGGTGCTAGGCTGAAAACTAGTGTACTCAGTGAAAATGTACACATTGATTAGCAAGATGAAAACTGCCCTCAGGAACCTTCACCTGCACAGATCCAGAGTGCCACCTCCCAATCTTATACTGTCTCTGGAGTTCTGCCAGATTGGAGAATCTACCCTTCTCTGGAAAAATGTAACATACTCAGAAAAAAATGCCTAATAAGTAGGTTGCAACCCCAAAACTGGATGACTGCCCATTTTCTTGCAAGGAGTTCTCCCTGCCAATGAAATAAACTATGTACAAAGGGTTCATAACTGATTCTTCAAGTTCTCACTTTCAAATGTGAATGAACACCAGGGATCACCAACAGATATTTGAGAAAAGTCTCTTACGTGAAGAAGGTAAATCATGCAAGAGAATCAGAAGAAAGTGAGACTTCAAGGAGTAGAAGAAAATAAAACAACAGAAAGAAAAGAAAAATCTATATCATCCACCCTCAGGGATAAGAGAGTATATTCTATGCATGAAGGAAGAAGAGGGTATTATTTTTAAGGGATATTTAAAACTATAAAAGAGCTCTTAGAAATTAAAAATATGATAGCTAAAGTAAAAATTATGAGCACAAGTGGGAAGATGAAATAAAGAAATCTTCCTAAAAGTAAAACACAGAGGTAGACAAAGATGAAGAGAAGATTAGGGAGCTGGGATGTCAAATCTATTAAGATTTTCAGAACTGACGGGAAAAAATAATACAAGAAAATTTTTCAGAGCTGGAAAGCGTAAGGTTCCCAATTGAAAACATTCAGGACAATGAACATAAAAAAAATATTCATTCTAAGACACCTCACCATGGATTTTTAGGGTAAAAGAGAAAATCCTAGAAAAAATAAATCAGAAGCAAAGAATTGAGAATCAGTTACTGGGCTTCTCAACAGCAATGATGGAAACAAAATAATGGAGTAACATCTTCAAAATTCTTAGGAAAATTATTTTCTACTTAGAAGTTTATGTCTCACTAAGCTATAAAGAAAGTGCAAGAATAGAATGGAGACAATTTCAGACATTCATGGTCTCTATTTATTTCCTGGGTATCCCTTCTCAGGAAGCTATTTGACAATGTACTTCAACAAACTGAAGGGAAAAAAAGAAAAAAAAGATATGAAACAGGGAATCAGAATCTAATACAGGGACAAGATGTAAAGAATTCCTGGAACTTCTGCAAAGGAGAGTCCCAGGATGACAGCTATGCTCTTGTAGAGCAAATCTAGACTGAATCAGGAATATAGATAGCACCAGAAGGGAAGTCCCAGGAAGAAAAATTGGGAATTACAGATTACCTGGCCAATTTAGGAAAGATTCCTGACCATCTAGGAAATTGTAAAGGGAAGTAGTCTACAGAGCAATTGGAAAATGTATGGAGACTCAGTCTTAGGTTCAAAGAATCAGCAAATAAAAAAAAGTTGTTTTTAATTGAGTAAATTACTAACTCCAGGAAAAGCAAACAGCAGTAAAAGAAAGAGAACATAATTACATATATTAGTTGTCTGAGCAGTGAACAATATTTAATATCATAATAAGGAAAACATTTAATAAAAAACTGTAGTACAGCTATAATTAAAAGATATGGAAAAAGTGAGAAGCAACAGAGTTTCAATCTTTATGTACCAAAATAGGAAGTCAATAGAAAATGCATAAAAATGCTTAATCAAGAGAAAGCATTATACATGCACATTATTTAGAATTATGAAGATAATTTCTTGAAGGAATAGCTAAAAATTAGAAGTAGCTATCTCTTAGAAGTGTAATGGGATGAAAAAGTAATCCAATAGGGGTTCTACATTTTTTTATTAAGAGCTTTCTAGCACTATTTAAACGTTTAAATTATCTTCAATATTTGAAGCCTTCATTGTTTCTAAAGTCTTCCTCCACAAATGGCAGCATAACCAGTAATTCTCCCTTCCAACAGTATGACTAGATTTACTAATAACTAATTTTTAAATTCCCTTTTCAACTTTTGCCAAATAAACACTGAAGTCTTGGTTTTCTCACTGGCCACAGAAGTCCAGTTTGTAAACTCGGGGTTTTTTTCTAAATGCTTTTTAAAATATTTGCTCAAATGTATTTTCTGATCTTTTATCAATTTCTCATTGAAATAGTTAAATTTTTGCTATACGAGCAATAACATATTTGAATTTATCCAGAAAGATTCATTGAAGAAGTTACATGATTAAAATTTTAAGTATAAAGTTGTGCTTTTAAAAAAATCACCTAAGTGTCTCCTGAAATTTTTTACAATTCTTCAGTTGTTCATACACTGCCTAAGCCCATATTAACCAGTACCGTTCACCAGTAGTATTTTTACAACTAAATACATAATGCAACATGTATTCAATTCTAACAGAGTGCTAAATTGGAAGTTTCAACCAAGGCACCAAGGCCAATGGACATCAGATACCAAAATGAGTTATTAAACTAGCTTGGAGGAATTCACAGTAGGTGTTTGAAAATCAGTTAGATATCAAATGTATCTAGGGATGTTATAAGTTGAATTGTGTCCCACTAAAAAAGATATGTTGAAGTTCTAACCTCACCACCTCTGAATAAGACCTTATCTGGGAATAAGAATATTGCAGATGTAATTAGTTAAGTTGAAGCCATACTGCAGTAGGGGGCCCACTAATTCAATGTGACCGGTGTCCTTATAAGAAGATGGCTATGTGAACACAGACATACATACAGGGAGAATGCCCTGTGGAGAAAGAAGATCAGAGTGATTCATCTAGAAGCCAAGAAATGCTAAAGATTGCCAGCAAACCACCAGAAATCAAGCAGAGGCAAGAAAGGACTCCCCTAAAGGTTCCAGAGGGAGCATGACCCTACCAACTCCTTGATTTCAGACTTCTAGTCTGTAGAATTGTGGGACAATAAAATTCTATTGGTTAAAGCTCCCACTTTGTTGTACTTCGTTACAACAGCCCTAGGACACTAATGCAAAGGTTTAAATGGTTAAGAGATGGAGTTAGAGGGGTTTTTTTAAGATAGAAATTCCTTTCAAGAAAGCTGCTAGTGTACCATGAGTTAGCAAGGGTGTGTGTTTTCTCCAAGGATAGAGGCACTTCAAAAAGCCCAATCAGAAGGCTTAGTGTGTCTTTCCTGGGGTATGAAAGGATCACAATGGATGGCTGTATGATACATAAAAACACTTAAAGAATCTAAAGTCAAATGGCTGTAACTATCAGCCCAAGATAGTAAGGCAGACAGACCAGAATATATTAAAAACTAGTTGCACTTTCACTGACATCAGAGGCAAGGATTCTGAATGTCTCTCATGAACAAGATAGGGATACAAGGGAGAGAAAAGTGATCTGAAGTTTTGCCAAAGATAGATGCCTGGAAAAGCAATGGAATCCAATTAGAAAGAGACCATCCAGGGGATTCCCGGGGCTTCCCTGGTGGCGCAGTGGTTGGGAATCCACCTGCCAATGCAGGGGATGCGGGTTCGTGCTCTGGTCCGGGAAGATCCCACACGCCGCGGAGCGGCTGGGCCCGTGGGCCACGGCTGCTGAGCCTGCGCGTCCAGAGCCTGTGCTCCGCAGCAGGGAGGCTGCAACAGTGAGAGGCCCGCGCAAAAAAAAAAAAAAAAGAGAGAGAGACCATCCAGGAGACCACTAGAAAATCAGAGGATGAGAGGAGAGTGCTCAGTAGAGGAAGATGCACTGACTACAATATAAGAAGGGCAGATAAACATTTAAAGTGGGCCCTCAGAAGGAACTACCAAAATGCCCACAAGAGAAACAATTTTAAATGTCTACTATTAATTGCCTTTAAAATCTTTTCTACTTCTCACCTAGCGTACATATGACTTTTTGTTTTTCTATTTTGAGAACAAGTTTACAGCTAGCAAAAGTAGGCTGGCTGAACTTTTTTAAAATATCTTTTCAATTGTGAGGTGTTTTAAAATACTACAATAGGACATTTATTTCAGAAGAGGAGAGGTTAATGGCGATAAGAGTGCCAGGGACTATGCATAAAATTATATATTTCCAAGGGAGCAGAACAAGAAGAAATGTTCATGTGAAAGTAAGTAAGTTATAGTTAACAATCTCCATATTGATTTGCAGTAAGTATTTCCATTTTTACCTAAAGGCTTTCAGCTACCATTTTGTGAAAATATAAATAACATGGATTAATTAAAACTCAGATTTAGCCAGCTATTAGGCTGAATTGAAGAAATTCACTCTTTAATTCTTTCATCCTGCCTGGCTCTGTTCTCAAAAGTGGACGTAAGTTTACACTGGCAATCACATGTTCCCCACCAGAAGTGCTACAATCCTTGTTTATATTAAATACAGGAATTTTTGATTAAATAGAAGACACTAACTCTGACATGTTGAGAGTTAGTGTCTGGGTAAATCAGATTCTCCTGCCCTTAATTTTTTAGATGTTGAATATATCCAAAATTTTTGGCTAAATACCACTCACTATGCTTCCATAACTGCATTTCTTTAATAAATACTTCTGTTCTGGTTGATATGCTTAAATCTTTTGTGAACTGCATATCAGTAAAACAGCAATTGAGCAATAACTTCCATTATATTAATTTCATGCAATGTGAAATTAATTTACATTTTATTGACAGCCTCACTTAAAATTAATTTGATTTTTTTTAAGTTATAGGATGATTTCTTGGATTTTCTTTCAAGAGGATATGCACCATCCATGTGATGAAGCTAGCTGATAAAAATCTAGATTTACAAGAAAGCCAGTTAGAAAGTGGCATCCACATTAAAAATGTAACCAAACTTGGGACCTGTTTAATATCTTGTGCCCCTTATGCTTTTATAATATATTGTGATTTATCAAAACGTGATTTTACCTACTACATTTCTGCAATATATATATAGTATGATGAGTGTCCATTGGTCATCTTAATTAAATAGCCAAAGAAAAGCATTTGTTTGAGTGTGGCCAAGATGGTGGCATAGGAAAACTCTGAGCTCACCTCCACCCACATGCACACCAAATTTACAACTAACTACAGAGGAACTATCTATGAGAACAACCTGAGAACTTGCAAGAAGATTTTCCATAATATAAAATATAAAGAAGAAACCAGAATGAGATGGGTAGGAGGGGCAGGGATGCAATATAGTCAAGACTCTCACCCCCAGGTAAATGACCCACAAACAGGAGGATAATTGCAATTGCAGAGGTTCTCCCCAAGTAGCAAGGGATCCAAACTGCACATCGGGCCAGCAGACCTGCATCAGGAAGGCAAATCCCCAGAACATTTGATAGTGAAAGCCAGCAAGTCCTGCTATGAGAGATCCAGAGGGCTATAAGAAATAGAGACTCCATGGGCTTCCCTGGTGGCGTGGTTGAGAGTCTGCCTGCCGATGCAGGGGACACGGGTTCGTGCCCCAGTCCGGGAAGATCCCACATGCCACGGAGCAGCTGGGCCCATGAGCCATGGCCGCTGAGCCTGTGCTCCGCAATGGGAGAGAGGCCCGTGTACCGAAAAAAAAAAAAAAAAGAAATAGAGACTCCACTCTTAAAGGGCATGTACAGAATCTCACACGTTCCAAGTTCCAGTGCAGAGGCAGTAATTTGAAAGGAGCCTGGGTCAGACCCACTTGCTGATCTTGAAGAGTCTCCCAGACTGACAGGAGACTCCCCCTGGGGACATAGATACTGATGGCAGTCATTTGTGAGAGCTCATTCTAGGACACTGTTGCTGGCAAGTGACATTTTTGAGTCCTTACTCTGACCTTTTTGAACCAGGAGCTAACCCACCAGCAGGTGTGCCAGAAGCAGTCCCAGTTCAACGCCCAGCCCACCTATGGGCCAGCACCAGCCCAGGCTAACTCAGGCCTTGTACTCAGCCATTCAGGCACCTTGCCTCATCTACCATTGGGCTGGCAACCACCACATAAGGCATGGCTTGGCAGTCTCCAAGCCAAGAGCAAGTTGTGCCTACTACTACACCCATAATAGTCAGCCCCACCACAAATGAAGGGCTCATGCAGCCCATAAAAAGACATGTAGCTCTGGTGAGTGGAGAGGAGTGTGCTGCAGGGCCCCATAGGATATCTCCTGCATAAGGCCACTTCTTCAAGATCAGAAAATGTGAATGACCTACTAATATACAGAAATAAACACAGAGAATTAGGCAAAATGATGTGACAGAGGAATATATTTCAAAAGAAAGAACAAGATTAAACTTCAGAAAAAGAACTAAAGGAAGTGGAAATAAGCAATCTACCAGCTAAAGAGTTCAAGTTAATGATCAAAAATCAGGAGAAAATGCGTGAACACAGAGAGAGTTTAACAAAGAGTTAGAAATATAAAGATGAACCAAACAGAGCTAAAGAATACAATAACTGAAACAAAAAATGCACCAGGAGGTATCAACAATAGACTATACGATACAGAGAAATAGATCAGCAAACTGGAAGACAGAGTAGTGAAAATTATCCAAGCTGAACAGAAAAAAGAAAAAAATTTTGAAAAATGAGAATAGTTTAAGAGAACTTAGGGATAACATCAAGCATAATAACATTAACATTATAGGAAACCCAGGAGAGAAGAGAGAGAAAGGGCCAAAGAACTTATCTGAAGAAATAATAGATGAAAACTTCTCTAACTTGGGAAAGAAAACAGACATCCAAGTCCAGGAATCACAGAAAGTCCCAGACAAGATGAATCCAAAGAGATCCACACCAAGAAACATTGTATTTAAAAAGGCAAGTTTTCCCTTTTTTAATGGCTGAGTAATATTCCATTGTGTGTGTGTGTGTGTGTGTGTGTGTGTGTGTGTGTGTGTGTGTGTGTGTGTATATATATATACCACACTTTCTTTATCCATTCATCTATTGATACACACTTAGATAAGTTCCACATCTTGGCTATTATAAGTAGTGCTGCAATAGACATTGGAGTGCATATATCTTTTTGAATTAGTGCTTTTGTTTTCTTCTGGTAAATACCCAGAAGTGAAATTCCTGGATCTTATGGCAGGCCTATTTTCAATTTTCTGAGGAACATGGACACTGCTTTCCATAGTAAAAATACAAGATTATAATACCAACATCAGTGCACAAGTGTTCCCTTTTCTCCATATGATTAACAACACTTGTTTTCTGTCTTTTTGGTGATATCCATGCTGACATGTGTGAGGTGGTATCTCATTGTGGTTTGATTAGCATTTCCCTGAAAATTAGTGATGTTGAGCATCTTTTCATGTGTCTGTTGGCCATCTGTATGTCTACTTTGGAAAAATGTCTACTTAGGTCCTCTGTCATTTTTTTAAATTGGATTCTTTGTTTTGTATTTTGAGTTATGTGAGTTCTTTGTGTATTTTGGGTATTAACCATTTATCAGATACAGCGTTCACAAATATCTTATCCCATTCAGTAACTTACCTTTTCATTTTGTTGATATTTCCTTTGCTGTGAAAAAGCCTTTTAGTTTGATATAGTCCCATTTGATTATTTTGTTTTTATTGCCCTTGCCTAAGTAGACTGATCCAAACAGTATTGCTAAGACTGACATCAAAGAGTGTGCTCCCTATGTTTTCTTCTTGTAGTTTTATGGTTCAAGGTTTTACATTTAAGTCCACAATCAATTTAGGGATTATTTTTGTATGTAGTATGAGAGAGTAGTCCAGTTTGATTCTTTTCATGTAGCTGTCCAATTTTCCCAGCATCATTATTGAAGAGGCTGTCTTTTCCCCATTTTATATTCTTGCCTCCTTTGTCATAGATTAATTGATCTAATAAGTGTGAGTTTATTCCTGGGCTCTGTATTCTGTTCCATTCATTGATCTATGTGTCTGTTTTTGTACAAGTACCATACTGTTTAGATTACTGTATCTTTGTAGTATAGTCTGAAATCAGGGCGCATGACACCTCCAGCTTTTTTCTTTTTCTCAAATTGTTTTGAGAGCCTTTTGTGTTTCTATTAAAAAAACATAGAATTACTTATTCTAGTTCTGTGGAAAAAATGCCATTGGTATTTTGATAGGGATGGCATTAAATCTGTAGGTTGCCTTGAGGAGTATGGTCATTTTGGCAATATTAATTCTTTCAATCCATGAGCACAGTATACATCTTCCCATTTGTGTCATCTTCATTTTCATTCATCAGTGTCCTATAGTCTTCCAACTACAAGTCTTTTACCTCTTTCATTAGGTTTATTCCTAGGTGTTTTATTCTTTTTGATGCAGTTGTAAATGAGTTTTTTTTAACTTCTCTTTCTGATAGTTCACTTTTAGTGTACAGAAATGCAATAGATTTTTGTGTATTAATTTTGTATAATGAGACTTTACTGAATTCATTTATTACTTCTAATAGTTTTTGGTGACCTCTTTAGGGTTTTCTATATATAGTATCAGGTCATCTGCAAACAGTGACAGCTTTACTTCTCCCTTTTCAATTTGGATTTCTTTCTTTTCTTTTTTTTCTCTGATTGCTGTGGCCAGAACTTCCAATATTATGTTGAATAAAAGTGGTGAGAGTGGGTATCCTTGTCTTATTCCGGATCTTAGACAGAATGCTTTCAGCTTTTCACTGTTGAGTATGATGTTGGCTGTAGGTTTGTCATAAAGGGGTTTTATGATGTTGAAGTATGTTTTCTCTATACCCACTTTGTTGAGAGATTTTATCATAAATCGATGCTGAATTTTGTTAAAGGCATTTTCTGCGTCTATGGAGATGACCATATGATTTTTATTTTTCACTTTGTTAAAGTGGTGTGTCACGTTGGTTGATTTGTGGATATTGAGCCATGTTTGCATCCCTGGGATAAACCCTACTTTATCATGGTCTATGTTCCTTTTCATCTATTGTTTAATTCTATTTGCTAATATTTTGTGGAGGGATTTTGCATCTATGTTCATTAGTGATATTGGCCTGTAATTTTCTTTTGTTGTTGTTGTTTCTTTGTCTGCATTTGCTATCAGGGTGATGCAGGCCTTATAAAATGAGTTTGGAAGCATTCCTTCCTCTTCAATTTTTGGGAATAATTTAAGAAGAATAGGTGTTAACTCTTCTTTAAATGTTTTATAAAATTCCCCAAAACCAGTCTGGAGAAAGGACAGCCAGAAATAGTTCATCACGAACGTTATATTACCCTCTTCAAGAAAAAAAAAATACAATAAAGTGGTCAAAGAAATCCCTTTAAAATTACCTATTCAAAATAATTGTTCATTATTCTATTTTAACTGAAAGTTGTGTCCTTTAAGAATTAAAAAATTGAGGGCCAAAATGCCTCATGCACTGTTGCAGAAAGAGATGCAGAACACTGAAAGAACTTCCAGAAAGTGATTAGTTGCATTTCAGTTTTTAAAAAATTAAAACCTGTTTTTTGGTTTTTTAAATTTGCTTAACTTTTATTGGCCTGTGAGTGACTTGGTTACTTCATTGACACAGAAGTGTTTGTGTGTGTGTATCTGCACATGTAATATGGATTTTTACAAACAAATTATGTGCACCATCTGTGTTTCTACTTTCTCTTATAAGCTTATACGATGATCATATTTTATAGCTCACTCCAATTCTGAAAACAACATTTCTGTTTTCCTCACAGTCAAAAACAAAGACCACAGTAGATATGCAATAAAAACCCTATCTAAACAATCCAAATTATGAAGGAATTATAGTAACATTCTATTCCTAGACCAAAAATATATTAAAAGTTTAACGTACATTATAGTTTTCCCTCATATTACTCATCCTAGAAAGTAGTTTCACTTTGAATTCCCCTGTTCTCTGACAGCCGTGTTTACCTAAAGGATGTTCTCACCAAATTATTTGTTGCCTTTGCTGTTTAAAGTTGCTTTCTTCTTACATCCCGTGTTCTGAATTAATCTATTCATTCCTTTACTTCAGCTTATAGCCTCTATTTCACTCACTTTTCTGCTCCTTTGTTTTTTGTGTTTCTGGTTGGATTTCAAGGATTTTAAAACAAACAAAAACTACAGGTTATGTTACAGTATTCTTTCTTTTAGCAAAATCATGTTTGCTAAATGCAAGGAAATGTGGACTGGGACATTTAAAACCCTCTTTATGCCTATATTATTACATCAGCATCCTAGCTCTTCTCCATTCAATCTACCTGCAGCCTTCTGCCAAAAGTGCTCTTTTGAGCACTTCTTTCTATCATGTCACTTTTTGTGGGGGAAGTCTATACTAGCTGACTCTTCACTGGAATAACTTTCACTGCCAGACTTCCTTTGGTCATCATCTTGAGAATCGTCTGTCTCTTAATTTTCCGGGTCCCATACTTCTCTACCTCTTATATCCTTCAGTGAAAAATCATGCAGGACAGATGATTTTTCAAGAGCTTGAATAATCTAAATAGTACTATAATTTCTAGGAAGAATATTATTTCCCTCATAATTTTGAAAGTATTTCTTCATTTTTCTTCAGTTCAGTTTCTTTGAGCAACCCATGGCATTCTTAGCCCTAGGTTGAAAATATGACATATCATCAACCTAGATTTTTTCAGAATCTTCTATTTCCTCATAAATTTCTCTTGAGTGAATGTTGCCTTCCAAGGACTTCTTAGAACCTAGATTGAGCTACAAGTTTTCATATCTTCTTTCCTTGTCTATTTCTCTGTGTGTCATTCTGCTTTCTTAGGCATTTCTTCAACTTTGTCTTCTATTTAATTTTAATTTGGAGTATTATATTTTTAACACTCATGAGTTTTCTGCTCAATATTATTCTTTCCAGCATCCTATTCTAATACTATGGATGCAGTGAATTTTGTCTCTCTGAGGATATTAACTCTAGGAGTTTGTTTGGTTTTGTTTTTTTTAAGATTTTTTTCCTTTTCCCTTCATTGTATTTATTTCCCTTTTCCTGTTTACTTGTTATAGTCTCCAGTCAATGAAGGAGGCTTTTACTGAATATTTCTTGGCGATCCTTGGCTATCGGTTCATGTTTAAGGGGAGGCTATAAACAAGGATGATTGGATGTTCTCCATGCACGGGGAGGTGAAGAGGAGAGAATATGAGGTGCGAGGAGGAAAGGAGCTGTCAGTTAATGGTTTTCACCAGAGAGTGACTAGGCAAGAAGACAGATTTCTTACTGGGATTCCTCCAAATATCAGAATGCCCGGGTCCTTTCAGTTTCTCCGGAGAAAGATTCTCCCATCTCCTGCCTGGGAAGTAGATGCCTGAGAACCAGAGTTCTGGGAGCAGACAGTTGGGGGTTGTGTGACTCACCATCCATGTAAAGACTTCACTTGATTCCCTTTTTTTAGCCCAGCAGCTCACTCCAGCTCCATATCTCTCTAAGACAAGAACTAATCGGGTGTAACATCCCCGCAGTCATAAATCTCCAGGGCTCTGCACTTGTGGAGGAGAAGTACTCACCTGCCCTCCAGGAAGGAACTACACAAAATCCCAATTCACCCTCCCAGTTTTAGCCCCATGACTTTTGCAGCACTTGGTGTCTCCATCTCGCGAG
The DNA here is from genome assembly GCF_949987515.2 of Delphinus delphis. NCBI lineage: Eukaryota > Metazoa > Chordata > Mammalia > Artiodactyla > Delphinidae > Delphinus > Delphinus delphis. The sequence goes on along the minus strand of NC_082696.1, from coordinate 77,442,730 downwards.
CCTTTGCTGGGTTCTGCAGGAAAAACTCAGCTTCCTCTCCTATGCGGTCCCTCCTGTAGACCCTTTCAGCTGCAACTTTCTTTCAAACCAGTTAGAAATCCTCTAATTTGGACCTTCCAAAACTTGTCATCTCTCACCTGCTATTACCTCCTCTCTCTGCCTCTTCATCATTTTGGTTTATTCATCTTTTTGGTTTATTCTCTCTGTTTTATTCCCGTGCCATGGGTTTAGTAGGATTTTGAAAAAGCTCAGATACAAACATTTGTGTTACTTCTGCTTTGTTTACCCAGGAGGCAAATACAAATTTTTAAATAAAACTATTAAAAAAGCAAATCGCAAGCTCTTTGGGGACAGTTGACCCACAACACCTATTGCAGGAAGGGGAAGACAGGAGTTAGTAAGAACTTCATTTATTTTGAGAGGAGCTTACAGGTTAAATATTCACAGAAAGTGTACTGGTATTTCACAAACTAGAACAAGGATTTCTTCCTTACTGTGATAGATCCTCTTTCCAGAGGCATTTACAGTAAATTTGACCAGACCTTTCTCCCACTCATTCTTCTATTTGTTTTCATTTCAGATAAAAAAAGAAGAAGAACGTTTTGTTTAGTCTTTTTTTTTCTTCAGACATGTGTATGGGTGGGAAATGGAAAGGGGGTTCTGTTACCATTATTCACTTGGGTAGAAGTGGCTGGGGAACCCACGCAAGCGTCCTGCCAAACCACAGTCTACGTGCAACAGTGCACAAGGCTGACTTTTTTCCACATATCCGGTACCAGATAAGTGTAGGATACGTTAAAGATGTTCAAGTTCGACTGTTGTAAGGGACAGAGGAGGATGGAGAAGGGCACATTTTTCAACGATTTGTTTTTGCCCTGAAATTCACCGCAACCTTGGCTTCTTCAGAGCCTGACACTGAGGCGCTCCACAGCTGGAGGAATGTGGTTTTAAGTTTGCCCAGTGAATTGTACTTTTCTCTACTCGTGGCCCTCAGCGTTCGATGTCAGAGATGCCTGAACCCTTCATCTAAATAAACAGACCCAGTTCTCACTGGAGGAATACATCTGAGTGATGTCTAAGAAATAGATCCCCCTCCACATACCAATTTCACCATGAATTCCTGTATATGGGACCCTCTCCTTATGGAAGGGGTTTAGCTTATTACAAGATGTGGAATCTGTATTATATAACTCCTCATTTAAGAGTCAGTAAACAAAGATCTTTTCAAGAAAATTTATACAAAAATTTGATCAAAGGAGCATTCTTGGACTTATAATTAAAATTCCAAAAAGAACCACAAATTCTGCTGTTTCTGCCTCAGCCCCAGTCCCACCTCATCCTTTCATAAAAACATCACAGTAAGCAGTAGCTAGCTAAGAGAAAGGAAACAAGAGAAAAAGATTAGATAATTTTCCATGCTCACAATAAAGTCATCTTAAAGGATATGGAGAATGATAAGGCTATCTGCTGTTAAATATTTTAACTAGATTTTATGAAGATAATATTTGGGGAGAAAAAAATGGGTTTTTTTTCCATAAATTTTTAAACTCCAGCACATTAGGGGAAGGAGAAGCATCTGGCATTTGTTTGCTATCAACTTTGTGCCAGGAACTTTGCTGTTCCCTTGTATAGATTATCTCATTTAATATTTACAGCAACCCAGTAGAATAGGTGTTAGTCTGCCTCTTTTACAGAGGACAAAACTGAGACCTAGTTTCTAGGGTTACTCAGTTAACACGAGCTCTAGCCAGGATTTGAACCTAAGCCTTTTTGAGTTTGAATTATGTGGGAGAGAGCATGGTATGTGGTAAAAATCACAGATTCTAGATCAAGATTGCCTATGTTTGAATTCTAATTCTACCTTTTCTAAATGACCTTAAGTAAGTTGTTTCAATTCTCTGTGCTTTAATTTTCTTATCAATAAAATGGAGTTGATAAAATTAATAATCTCACAGGAACATTGTAGAAATTAATGAAGTGAGACCTGCAAAGTACTTAAGATCAGTGCTTTGCAAATAGTAAGCTTTCACTAAATATTAACTATTATTATTGCATTATCTACTTCCATGAAACTATTTCTCTTATTATTTCTAATATGCAATAAAAGAAGTTTGCATAAACAATAGACACAATAAGAGGCAGATTCATCTCCCAGAATTTCACTTGATACAAAACAAAAGTTGAATTTGCCCAGACATTCAACCAAATTGGAAGTTACACATAAACTTAATCATCCTGTTCATTTATACATCCCAAAGGACTTCCAATAACTCCTTCTTAAAATTTCAAGTATTTTTATTGGATCTTGACACACATATTTTGATATTTTAAAATCTGAGGCATAAGATCTAGTTAGGAAATAGAGTTGGCTGACTTTATGGGTAGAAAGTACTTTTAGCAGCCATATTAAGAAGGGGAAAAAAAGGCTAAAGTCTCAAGTATTGACTCATGGTCGAGTAAGGACCATGGTAGACAAAGTAGGACCGTGAAGTTAAGCTCATGCTCTTAATAACTTCTTCGCTTAATGATTGACAGATTCAAAGTACTTTTACACACATATTTCAAGAGATCTTTATATTCCTAACATCACTATCTGTTCTCTGCATCTAGTGATGTCAAGCTCATTCTTTTGTGGAGGGGAAAACTGAGGAACTTAATCTTTGAAATTTTCCATATCAGGTCAAAGTCGATCAGAGATTTTAAAGAAAATATATTTTATGAATTCTGCTCTTCTCTCTCGATGCTGAATTTCTTGGAATTCATTAAATTGACTAAGCATTTACGGCCATCAGACCATTTTTCCAACCCGTAGATTGAAACTGTTCATAAAGCTCTCAGGGTCCCATAAACATTCAGCATATGCCATTTTAATGCAGCCTCCAGGTTAATCAGTGCACAGGCAATGGGATAGTGTAATAGGTGGCATGAAAACAGGGAAAAAGGAAAGAAAACAAAGCAGTAGTTTTTAAAGGATTTTCTGCCACAAAAATGTGCTTACATATACATATATTTCTCTTATAAGGTGTCTTCTGTTTGTTTAAGTGGTTTAGTTTTAAGGAAAGCAAGACAAAACAAAATACTTCTCAGTTGTCATTTTACTTTTATAAATATCATTTTTGAAATTTAAAAGAAATATAAATGCTTTAAATTGTATATATACTTACTTACATAGTGTGCATGTGTCCAGATATTGATGCCCCAGCTGGATGAAGATAAATGTGGACCCAGGTGGGGAGCTGTTTTTATGAAAGGAGTTGTTGAGGAAGGCAGGGGAGTTTAGATAACAGCGGGAGAGAATCAAAGAGCCAGCGATGGCAAATCCTCAACACTGATCTTTGTCTCTTCTGCCTCTCACACTCACTACATTTTCCCCACATACAACAGCCTATGAAACCTGCCCAGGGTTTTTTATCACACAATGAATCTGAATATTCCTTCAAAACACAGTATAAGAGAATCTTGCTTAAATATTTTTGGATCCAAAGGTGTACGTTTATTGTTTACGTGGGTCCTCTTTTCACCAACAGATTTTAAGTGGCACAACTTGGGGGGACACGAGGAAGTTGTACTCTCTGCCTATCTCCTCATAGGGATCAGCAGAAAGGAACACAGTTACTCAGGGCACACGATTCATCAACCTCTATATTTCATATACATTAACATCAATCGTAGCAACTGGTCAGGAAGGTAGTTTAATATTCCTTTGACAATAAAGCAATTGTGCATCAATGACTTTTCCTTTCCACATAAACTAATTAAAGTTGCGTCCATTTCTATATGTCATTATTTTGGAGCATTTTTCTTGGGCATTTAGCCACCAGTTTTGCTCTACAGGGGGTAGAGCAAAATTTCAAATGTGGTGTGTTTTCCAGGGAGTTCAGTTGAACGATCCTGGATTAAATTCAAGAGTAAAAATGAAGAACAGCAACATATTTCTAGAAGGGGTCTCCATATTTGATTTTATTTTGTATTTTCTCAACCAGTTTTGGTTGAGAAGGTCTGCCTTGCCCCTAAATTAACACATCTAGTCTCCCAGATTTTCCTGCAAATTCTTATTTTGCATGTTTTAGTTGCTAATCTATGCGGAATTTACGTTTGTGTGTGCTGCAAGGTAAGGGCTCAATTTTCTTGTATCTCCCGTGAGCAGCCAATTATGGCACCATTGAGTAACTAAGTACTCATTTCCCACTGAACTGAAATACCGATTTTAACACATATTAACTTCTTGTACATAACAGGAAACATTTCTGCTGTATCTATTATATACCTTCTAGTTATAGTCTCTTCTTATATTAATATTTTATTGATTTGATCACAGAGATTTTTTTAACGTTTTTATTGGCGTATAATTGCTTTACAGTGGTGTGTGAGTCTCTGCTTTATAACAAAGTGAAGCAGTTATACATATACATATGTTCCCATATCTCTTTCCTCTTGCGTCTCCCTCCTTCCCACCCTCCCTATCTCTCCCCTCTAGGTGGTCACAAAGCACCGAGCTGATCTCCCTGTGCTATGGGGCTGCTTCCCACAAGCTATCTATTTTAGGTTTGGTAGTGTATATATGTCCATGCCACTCCCTCGCTTCGTCCCAGCTTACCCTTCCCCTCTCCATATCCTCAAGTCCATTCTCTAGTAGGTCTGTGTCTTTATTCCCATCTTGCCCCTAGGTTCTTCATGACCTTTTTTTTTTTTTTCTTAGATTCCATATATATGTGTTAGCATACAGTATTTGTTTTTCTCTTTCTGACTTACTTCACTCTGTATGACAGACTCTAGGTCCATCCACCTCACTACAAATAACTCCATTTCGTTTCTTTTTATGACTGAGTAATATTCCATTGCATATATGTGCCACATCTTCTTTATCCATTCATCTGTTTATGGACACTTAGGTGCTTCCATGTCCTGGCTGTTGTAAATAGAGCTGCAATGAACATTTTGGTACATGTCTCTTTTTGAATTATGGTTTTCTCAGGGTATATGCCCAGTAGTGGGATTGCTGGGTCATATGGTAGTTCTATTTTTAGTTTTTTAAGGAACTTCCATACTGTTCTCCATAGTGGCTGTATCAATTTACATTCCCACCAACAGTGTATGAGGGTTCCCTTTTCTCCACACCCTCTCCAGCATTTATTGTTTGTAGATTTTCTGATGATGGCCATTCTGACCCATGTGAGGTGATACCTCATTGTAGTTTTGATTTGCATTTCTCTAATGATTAATGATGTTGAGCATTCTTTCATGTGTTTGTTGCCAATCTGTATATCTTCTTTGAAGAAATGTCTCTTTAGGTCTTCTGCCCATTTTTGGATTGGGTTTTTTGTTTTTTTGATATTGAGCTGCCTGAGCTGCTTGTAAATTTTGGAGATTAATCCTTTGTCAGTTGCTTCATTTGCAAATATTTTCTCCCATTCTGAGGGTTGTCTTTTGGTCTTGTTTATGGTTTCCTTTGCTGTGCAAAAGCTTTGAAGTTTCATTAGGTCCCATTTGTTTATTTTTGTTTTTATTTCCATTTCTCTAGGAGCTGGGTCAAAAAGGATCTTGCTGTGATTTATGTCATAGAGTGTTCTGCCTATGTTTTCCTCTAAGAGTTTGATAGTGTCTAGCCTTACATTAGGTCTTTAATCCATTTTGAGTTTATTTTTGTGTATGGTGTTAGGGAGTGTTCTAATTTCATTCTTTTACATGTAGCTGTCCAGTTTTCCCAGCACCGTGTATTGAAGAGGCTGGCTTTTCTCCATTGTATATTCTTGCCTCCTTTATCAAAGATAAGGTGACCATATGTGCGTGGGGTTATCTCTTATCACAGAGAATTTTTTTTTTCTTTTTTTGCCCTTTGTAATTTTTTTTTTACATCTTTATTGGAGTATAATTGCTTTACAATGGTGTGTTAGTTTCTGCTTTGTAACAAAGTGAAGCAGTTATACATATACATATGTTCCCATATCTCTTTCCTCTTGCATCTCCCTCCCTCCCACCCTCCCTATCCCACCCCTCCAGGCAGTCACAAAGCACCGAGCTGATCTCCCTGTGCTATGCGGCTGCTTACAATGTCCATGCCTCCCTCGCGCTTTGTCACAGCTTACTATCACAGAGATTTTTAACATGTTAGTTACATCTAAGGAAAACAAGTAAATATTTAAATTTAAAGAAACATTTTTCTATATTTTTCTCTCCATATCAGATACAAACATTGGTTGATTTGGTATAGCTTATGTATTCTTCAGTGATTCCACACATGGAAAAGTCAATAACTAAACTCATTTTTTACAAACCAATGCCAATCAGAACATTAGTTTCAAAAAAATAGAATACCCAAGCTAGGTACCTGGCAATACCTTAAATGCAAAAGTATTTAAGGTAGATACAAGTCTCTCTGCTTTCAACCCCAGACTTTACTTTATGATTCTAATCTACACTTTGAGTCCTAAGAACTAAGATTCTAATACAGCATAAGTACTAATGCTCTGACAATAATTCTGTCCCACATTAAACTGAGATACTGCTTCCTCAGGCGTCATATTTCCTAAAACAGTGGGCCTGAAGAAACCCAAGCCTCAGAAAAGCCCCTGCTCTCCTGTAGCAATATATTCCAGATGGAAATGCGTGACAAGTTCTAGAATTATGCTCTGCCTGGGAGAGATAAGTCGGTTCAGTCAAATTTCCACATTCATGTAGTTAGAAAATTGTCATCAAAGCAATTAAATGGTAATTGGTTTGATCTAAAGTACTATGTGTTTCAAACACTTTGTTATAAGCCTACATAAACTTTGATAATATTGTCTCTATTTTCACAATTTAGGCATGCAGTGTTTCAAAAGGGGAAATTTTCCAGCCTGATGCCCAAATTAAATTCTTCTTCAACACAAAGCTCTTACATCCAGCTTGTCAGAACGATCAGAAGTACACCACATACAAATTAGACAGTAATTCCAGAGCTCACCCACTTCTTCCTTCGTAGTGTAGAATTTTAAAAACGGTAATAATGATACTAACGTGCATGTATATACACATATACATATATATCTGTGTGTTAGCATCCTACCTTGTTCTGAAGTGGAGCGACGGCATTAAACAAAGTTATAGAAAATAAAGCAAGAGAGCGTAAATTGGAAATAAATGAGCAAGAAAAAATAAACTTAGGAATCAAACAAATACAAAACTTCATGTCACAAATTTGTAGTCACGTGGTACCAATGGACAATAAATGTGCACTAAGATTTCTTGAAAATAATACTACTACTTCATATCTGTAGTACTTTTATGTAGATTATCTCACTAATGGCCTTGTGCCTGCAATGCAGGTGAGATAATCCACTACTCAAATGTAGATTCTAACATGCAGGACATTATGGGGCATAAAGCTTTAAGCCTCACAAAATAGAGCGTATGCCATGAACAGCCCTCAGATTTTTCTTAAAGAGTGCTGTGGAAGCATCATGTTTTAGGAACCAAAGGGAATATACACAAAATCATAATGACTTACTGAATGCTTGCTATATTCTAGGCACTTTTCATCTAAATAATTTATTACTGATGAGGATCTAAGCCAGTTATCAATGGACTTATTTGGACTATGAGAAAACTAAAGACTGCCAAAATGAAAGAGCTCACACAAGATTGCACAGCTAGAAAGAATTAACTTTAGAGCCCAGCACCAATACTCCTTCCACTGCTGTGTCAACCTCAGAACAGTCAAGTTAATGGCTTGTTTAGACTTGGGGTCACCATGAACTACTAGCAATCCAAAGTCTAAGTTCAAACAGGCTGTTAATTAAATATAAAGTCCCTTATAATTGTGTCTATTGTTTGGATACAATGGATTGTCTATTCTAAGCTTATTTTATACTTGGGTTTAATTTTCTAATCCAATTACTTTAGTATGCTTAGTAAACATTTTACTTAAAAGGACATGGAATGAATGTCTATAGTAATAATGATAATAACTATAGTTTAGAGTCCTTTCCAACATTGACATTCTATAATTACATGTCCCTGAATATTATAAAACAGTTTACATAAATCTCAACACAACTATTAGGTGTGTTTTGTATATTTCATACAAATTTCAGGTTTTCAGATCAAACCATAATTAAAGTGAGGTTTTTCCTAAAATGCATTCAAGTCTCCTGATGTTCATTTGCCTGACAACAAAGGAGAATAAGAATTTCCAAAGTAAATTTTTGTAATTGGTATCTAAATAACTCCAAAACTATAACAGATAACTTTCTCTACCTCAGTGACCAAAGCCATCCAACATATAATAAACAAGCAACCATTTAATTATTATTTTTGGCAAAATAACTAAAAAGAACTTAAGGAAGGTTTAGGTTTTGTTGATAGGTTTTTTAAAATCCATGAGTAAAAAAGTTAATGAAAGTAATCAAATGAGTCAAGAACGTACATATATTGAGGTAGATTAAAGTAAATATCACATCAAAAACATAGTACAGAATGTTCTAAAGGAAAAGAAGAATTACTATGCAAACGAGACAGGCAAAACTCTTGGGGTAAAATAAGGGAAAGTTATATTACAAAATATCTGTATTTCATAATGAAAAGAAGTTATGAGATCAATTAATTCTGCCCTCTAATAACTGTAGAATAGATAATTAATATTCTGCTGGAAATGAAACTGGAAGTGTTTGGTCCTGAATTTGAGCTACTGTGTCTCACATCCTAAATACAAGTCCTCAAATCTCACTCCATGTTGAGAAATCATAAAAGTTAGAATAAAATATTTCCCTTTGACAAATACATTTAAACATCCATCTGTCACCAAAGCAAGCAAAACTACATTTGAAAATTAAGCATGACACACAGAACTCTTACTCATGGAACCTTCTGTAAAACTCCACCTCCTAGTGGAGATGGCCATGTTAGAGTCTCCCATGAACATTGGCTCTCAGGGTGAGGCAGGCACTCAGAGAAATCATCAAGGAGCAACACTCAAAGGAATTAGAGGTTATCTTAGACCAAAGCCCTCATGGTAGAGTTGAGGACACCGGAACTGTAGAGTTTAAGTGACTCATCCCAGGTTACATAATCACCAAGTACAGAGCCTGAACCCATATATCTCAATTTCAACTCTGGTCTTCTTTCCACACTGGCCTTCTGAGTTCTGGTTCAGTGGAAACAGCTCCAGACTACAAATCACAAATTGTTGCCAACTTTACTTTGATCATCAGGAGTGAAGAATATAATTCTAGAGATAAGGTAAGACACAGCCACACTCACAGTCATGTTCACTATATTGGCTTCTATTGCTGTTGTAAGAAATTACCACAAACTGAGTGTTTTAAGACACAAATTTATTATCATACAGTTCTGTAGGTTAGAAGTCCAACACAGGTCTCACTGGGCTAAAAGCAAGGTGTCAGCAGGGCTGCATAACTTTCTGGAGTTTCTAGGGGACAGTCTGTTTTCTTGCCCTTTCCAGCCCTTAGAGATTGTCTCCATGTATTGGCTCGTGGTCCCCTTCTCCATTTCCAAAGCCCACAACACTGCATCTCTCTGGCCATTCTTCCATGGTCACATCTCCCTCTTATTCTGACCATAGCAAGGAATGATTCTCTATGTTTGATTCTTGTGATTAGACTGGTCCCATCTGAATAATCCAGAATAATTTCCCCTGGAGGAAGGGGAAAACTTGTTACTAGTCCATCCCCAGGGAGAGTTTTAATTTTAAATCAGAGGTCTTGAGAACCTTTCAGATGTCATATTTAACATTGACTGAGGGTCCTTTGATCTTCAATCCAGAAGCCTCTACTCCTGGGCCTCCATGATTCCCTGACCTTTACTTTCATCTCTCTACTCTCTAGCACTTACAGAAACCAAATAATTATATCCAGTTGAAATTCAAGAAAATCAGTAGATTCCAAGAATGTAGAATCTCAAGGGGAATTCACAGATGGTGTAATTCAATCCTCTTTCCTCTCCCTGATTTTTCAAATAAACAAACTGTGACCAGAAGTTTAAAGTCCTTTCTAGAGGGCATTCTGTTGACAAGAGTGCCAGAGTTTGAACCCAGGTATGGGGCAGGGTTCTTTGTAAAGCATGATGCTTTTATCAGTCAGTCCTCCAAAGCTTTTGGATTTTATAATAATGTCTTTATCTTTGTTTCAGTCAAGCATCCTTTGGCTACAAGAAACAGAAATTGCTCAAACTAAGTCAGGTTAAAAGGATGAGGGGCTCTCACAAATCTAGGGCATGGCAGACACTTCCCAGCATCATGGGAACCTGGGAGGGAGGGCCTGAAAACCTTCCGGCTCTTGTGAGGCTAATGGTCCCTCCCTCTGATCCCCTCTAATGCCCTCTGAAGTATCCCTACATCGGCTTCCTTCACTTACTCATACTCCAGTCAAGCACATGGTACAAGGTCACCACCTCCAATCTCCTCAACCCCAACTGTCTGCTTCCTTTTGTGCCCCTTATTTCTAAGTTTTACAAAGTGAAATCTGATCAGAGCAGATCAGCTATATTTGGGCATAGCTTTTTCCTCTAGGAACACACAGGAGTGCAGTGGTCACTTCTGGTTCAGTGGCCACATCTGCTTGGTTAAGCTACAGAGGAAGGATGGATACAACAGGAATATTGATTTATATTCCTAGAACAACTTTTACTTGACACATTTTTCCCTTTTAGATTTGGAGACCAAATCTTCTTCAAAGATTAGTTTCTGCATTTGCCCAAATTTACATTTGTATGCTGAAAGACTGAGTAGGCTCAATTCACTGCAGCCTGGTAAGACGGACCCTCAGGTCAGAGACCAGGAACCAGTGGCTTACCCGGCCCTCAGGGCCAGAGACTAGAGGATGCCCTGAGAAGATTAAACATTTAGTACTCCTTCAAACCACAAATATATAAATCCCTTTGAACCTTTGTTTAGTCAGATAAAAAGAACCGGATTTTTCTGCTAATAAAAATTTTATGTTCTCTGTTCATGTTCAAAATAAGGGATTTATTACATGCATTTACTTTGTGTGCTTCTGAGCCAGTCAGCATCTTAGTAGGCATTTGAAAGGGTTTAACTTTAGATAATAAAACAAGTCAGTCTTCTTGGGAAATAGCCTTATGCCACATATTATTTGGTTTCAGAGTAGCAGCTGACTATGCCTGACAACTTTGGAAAAGGAAACTCTCTTGTCTCTTGGTAGAGTGGCTTGGAATTGTTCCATGAAGTTTGCACAGATTTTTAACAGAGATGGAGACGTATGGGTGAAAAGTGTTTAAATTTCTACTAGGGGCACTGTCTCTATTCGCTGGATCAAGACAACTGGTATTTCATCAATTATGTAAGTAGCAGTGGAAACTTGAGTTAACTGATACCATGTTTCTAATTTATTTTAGTGAACTTTTTTAACACCTCTTTATCTGGCTCTTGTTCAGATTGCTAATGACTTGAGCCTCTGAAATCTCTAAGTTTCCTGACTATAATCAGACCCATACTTTCTTAAGTGTTATATGACAAAAAAAATACAAATACAAGAAATGCTTTTCAGAAAGGTATTTGTCTATGAAAAGGAGCGTTGGTACTCCAATTCATGGATATCATTAATTTTAAAAAGCTAAAGCAGGACTTCCCTGGTGGCGCAGTGGTTAAGAATCCGGCTGCCAATTCAGGGGACACAGGTTCGATCCCTGGTCCTGGAAGATCCCACATGGCCGCGGAGCAACTAAGCCCGTGCGCCACAACTACTGTGCCTGCGCTCTAGAGACAGCAAGCCACAACTACTGAGCCCGCGTGCTGCAACTACTGAAGCCCACGCACCTGGAGCCCATGCTCCGCAGCAAGAGAAGCCACCGCAGTGAGAAGCCCGCGCACCGCAACAAAGAGTAGCCCCCGCTCGCCGCAACTAGAGAAAGCCCACGTGCAGCAACGAAGACCCAATGCAGCCAAAAATAAATAAATTAATTAACTACATTAATTTTAAAAATAAATAAATAAATAAACATAAAAAGATAAAGCAAATACTCTCCCCCAAGAACACGGAAACAAATGTCTTGAGCTGGTTTTTGCCTTGCACAAATCAATAAAGAATCCCTTAAGGACTCCAGACAACAGTCTAACTTTAAGTTCTCAGTCTCATAGAACAACTATTTTAATTAAATACAGAGATTCCCCCACCAACTTCAATCCTCAATTATTTAAGACTTCTTTAAAAGGCATTAAAATGGCTTTAATAAAGATACTGACAAACTCATGACCATGGAGAGCAGAAAATGAGTTTCCAATGAAAGGGATGGTTATTGCTGCTATTTTAATAAATGAGGTACTATAATTAGGAAGGTCTGGGCGCTGCCCTCATGCTGTTTAAATTAATCCATAAAACTCTACATGTGCAGCTTGTTCCACACTCACCCTGAAAAAATGTGACTGCAGAAGGCAACGAAAGTCCATATGTCTACTGCTAGTAAGGAAGGCTCACTCGGGAACACTTTGTAAAGGCCTGGGATGTGCACAGTTAAGGTTAAGGTTCGTAAGTTGAGATAAAAAGAACCATCATAGATGCTGCTTCATAAACCTGAGTGTTCAAACATCTCTCTGCATCTTACAACTGTGGAAAGAAAATAAAAGAGAAAATTTATGCACAATAATGACTCTCCCAGGAGACTTTCCTTTCCTGTTCCCTCTTAATGAATCTGATAAGGAAATGCATGGGACCAGAAGTAAAAAAGTTACATGAAGTAATTAATATCACTTTTTATTTTTAAATCCAAACTTAAAAAGAAAGGACTATAATTAGCTGCAGGAAAAATTCTTTGTATCCAAAGTAATATTAATGGGTAAATAAATAGAATATGCTGTTTTTTAATAAATGTTCCCCCCCAAATTATTTCAACCAGATAGGAAAAAATCCTATTGAAAAGAAATTAATGTGGAAGAAATTCAGTCTTGTTCCAACAAGCACACATCAAAAGTTGGCATTCTGTAATCCTTAGGCAAAACTAGCATTCCATTAAGTATCAGAGATGCAAGCATTTTTCCAGATAAATGAATTCCATTTCTAGTCTATTACTTTGAAAAGGCTGACAACTTAGTTAAGTATATGGCACACCCTCATCCAACACTCTCCAAGCCACAACATCCTGGAAGAATCATATCAGTTCTCCTTTCTAACATCTATAATTAATAAAAAAGATATGAATTTTCTCTATATATTTCCAAGTCATAACAACAGACTACAATAACTTCGTAGGGAGTATTTGAAGGTTCTAAAACAAAATCTGAGTGACTAACAGAGGGAAGGACATACCATATTGATAAATGGGAAAATTTACTACCATTAAAGTGGCAATTTGATCTCAAAATAAAATACAAATTTAAGAAAATTCCAATTAGAATCCCAATGTGGTGTTATTTGGAAGAGATTAAAATAACTATATAGTTCATGTGAATAAAATGTGTATGAATGAATTAATAAATGAAAACTGCCAAGAAGTGTTTAAAAGAAAAAAGGAAGGTTAAGGGGTAAGAGACTTATTAGAGAAATGTGGCCCACTAGATATTAAAACTGACTTTAAAATCACTATCACCGAAACAATATTTTACTGACATGAAAATAGACAAGTAGACAAATGGAATTAAGTAGAAAGCCCAAAGAAATCTTAATATATGAAAAGAGTGACATTTCAGTTGTTAATGGATGGATTATTTAATGGTATTGGTAGAACCACAATCCATCTAGAAAAAATGTCATGCCATTTACAAGAATAAATTTCAGATGGGTTAAAGATCTGTGTGTGGGTCTTAAGTTTTCTTAAATTTTATTTTGATAAGAACACTTAACATGAGACATTAACAGATTTTTAAGGGTACAATATGGTACTGCAAACTATAAGCACAGTGGTACCTCTAGATTCTATTCATCTTCAAATCTCTAGAGCTTGTTCATCTTCCATAACAGAAATTTCACACACTTTGATTAGTGACTCTCCATTTCCCCCTCCTCCCAGCCCCTGGCAACTACCATCCTATTCTATGAGTTTGGCTGTTTTGAATACCTCGTATAAGTGCAATCATGCAGTATTTGTCCTTCTGTGGCTGGCTTATTTAATGGAGCATAATGTTCTCAAGGTGACCCATGTTTTCACATATTGCAGGATCTAATTTTATATACATACAACACAGGATATGTATAGACCTTCATCAGAAAGATAGGAAATCCAGAATTCCCCAGAAGAGAAGACTGGCAAATTTGACTTCTTTAAAATGTAAAATGGGACTTCCCTGGTGGTCCAGTTGTTGAGACTTCGCCTTCCGACGCAGGGGGTGTGAGTTTAATCCCTGGTTGGGGAGCTAAGATCCCACATGCCTCGCAGGCAAAAAACCAAAAAACATAAAAGAGAAGCAATAAATTCAGTAAAGACTTAAAAAAAAATTTTTTAATGTAAAATGCCTCTTTGATAAAGATTGTATTTCCTCAGAGAAGACATTTGCAGCCCTTGTAATTAACCGTTGGTAAATATCTGTAGACGAAGAGCCCCTCAATCTGCCCATCAGAAAAATGGGCAAAGGATAACTGACAGAAGCAGAATAGAAAATTTGAATGGCTAATAAACATATAAAATGAGCTCAAGTTCATTGGTTGTCTTCAAAATGCAAAGAAAAAAAAATGACAACAATGAGAGGCTATTTTTTACTCACCAGATGGGCAAATATTAGCACTCACTAATGCCTGGTATTGGCAGGGGCTCTCATATACTGGTGATGAGAATATGAGTAAATATATTTCCAGCAAGTGATTTGGCATATCTATTAAAACTACAAATGTGTGTAACCTTTGATCCAGCAATTCTATATCTAACGTTACATTCACAGAAATAAGACCACCAATACCTAAAGATGAATGTTCATGAATGCTTTCTGCAGCACTGTTTGTAGTAGTAAAAACTGTTAACCTCCATCTCCATCAGTAGAGGAAGAGCTGGATAAACTAACATAAAATCACACTTAGAGGATCCATAGAATATTGCTATTGAAAAGAGTAGGTTTATCGATATGTAGTTACCTGAAAAGATATTCATCATATACTCTTCATGTAAAAAAAAAAATTACCAAACAATGTGTATAGTGTAATTGTGAAATTTTAAAAACTCTTTGTGTCTGGGAATATTTGTAGATAAACAGAAAAAAAAAAGCGTGGAATGACATATACCAAATGGCTAACATTAAATTCAAAGAGGAAGAGGAAGAGAGACTCTGTAGATCAGAAAGAGAAAGGAGAAGGCTAATATTTCATTTGCTGTCTTATTACCTGAGGAATTTAAAGATACAAATACATTGTAAGGCAATATGTTGCCATCGTTCACGGATACTTTTTTCACCTAAACTCCACCTGCTCCTTTGGCCTACGCATGTTCCCACTGCTGTCATCTGGCCTTCAAAACAGGTGGCTCACGGATAAACTGACTGATCTAAGAATTCATGTGAGTCATAAAGCATTTTATTTACTAAAACATTGCCCAAAATGACCTAACAGGGGCTCTCCAATAATTATAGTGAAAAGGAAATTTCAACCTAATTTTCCCTGTGAGTAGTAAACAAAGAGGGGAAGAAAAGTAAGCCAGACCTCTGATATCTTACCTCTTAGAAATTGTGTGAAACACTCTGTGGTCTGAGCTTTCTTTTTTCAATAAAAATTTGGGCCTAGGAGGAACGTATCTCAAACCAGCTCAGTTATTTATCCAATTATTCTCTGAAAGCATATCTATTGACACATGAGTATTTTTGTACGCAAATACTCATAAAGTTTTACTTTCTAAAGAATGGGAACAATTTTTAAGCACTTTTGTAATAATAAAGAAGTTACTAACATTTCTGGAAAGCTTACTTTGTATCAGGCGCTGTGCTAAGCGCTTCATATACATATTTTATCCCACTATGACAACAATTCCTTAGGTAGATATTACTATACACTCTGTTTTACAAATGAAGAAGCTGAGGTTAGGGACTGTAGTAATCTACACAAAGGTACGCAGCCAGGAATTGGCTTGGCCATTAGGGAAGCCACTTTGCCTCCCTATAGAATATCAGAGGCTCCTACAGAGTAAAAGAGGTTTCCCTCAGAATGTTCTAAGGGCTGGTGAAACAGGTCAGCCAGGGGTCCCCTCATAGACAGGACCATAGGTGTTCCAAAAGATCCATTCATTCTTAGGGTGGTTCAAGGACAGTGAACCATCAGCCAATGAGCTTTGACTTCATTATCTAAATCCTACAGCAACAGGGCTGTGATAAGTGAGCAGGTAAACACTCTAAGAATAGAAACAGTAATAATCCCATAGGACACTGGGAATATGAGGCATCAACAGACCTTGGATCTGCACAGCAGTGCCACTCACTTTGCATCCACTGCAGGAACAAACCAGCAACAGACACATTTAGAGGCTGTTTGCAGTGGTGAGAGATATTACCCTACATACCAGCACAACAGGATGGGGAATGAGCCAGCACCATGCGGCTCTGAGCAGACCAACATGCAGCAGGCCTGTGAGTTGGACAAGAACTCCCATCCGATGGGGAAGATGCAGAGAAATGTTTCACTGTAACTGCTATATTTACCCTGTTTTTAAAAACATGCACCATCCTTGCAGAAACTTCCCTAGATCTGACCTATATTTTCCCACACAAAGAACTTTGGAGAACTCTACCTCGTCTTTCAGTTTTGAGGGGAATAGCCTTTAAGGAGAGCTCATTCTATTTAGAATGTGAGGGTCAAACATGACATTAAGGTATATAGAGCCATAGGTAAAGTGAACTCCATAAACTTACAGAACAGAATCGTAGGGCAACAAGATTTAACCAGCTTGTATTCACTTAACTTTGCAGATACACAAAACTAGGTGCCTACTGGAAATACAAGGTTGACCTTCCAGTTTTTTATTGCCCACAGGGATTTTCTGATGAATTAATTTCAATCTATGGAAGACAAGCTAAAAAGTATTATGGCATGGTATCAGAGAGATTAAAAGATTGAAGAGGTTTGCTATAGTCAGTCTAGATACCAACAAGAGACAGATGGTATGCTCAAATAAAGAAAATATGAAAACTTTAAGAAAGGATTGTTGACAGAGGTGTGGGTAGGGTATAGGGAAACCCCAAGGGCCTCAGGAGTAGTCGTTCTAGTTACCACTCCTGTGCCTGAAGAGGGAAGGGGAGGCAAGTTACCAAGAGAGCTGTGCGGAGACCATCTTAGAAGAGCTGTGACCCTCAGCTGAGGCAAAAAATCAGCAAGTTGAGAACCCACAGGAAGGGGTGCCTCCCCATGGGCCAAATGCAACTCATAACCAGAGAGCAAGAGACGTTACTGATGTAACCCCCAAAGGTCAGCCTGCTTGCCATACAGCAGGGTGGAGAATAAGAAAGAGTGACTGAAGCGACAAAAGGAAGATACCCAGGACAGCATCTGTCTTTCCACTCAACGCCTGTAGCAGGCTAGGCTGCTGACAGTTTAAAACTAAGAAGAACACAGTATATTTTGACGTAGTCCATGGAACAGAAACATCTCATTCAGAGCACAAACTGAATGGCACAAACATGCCTTAGGCAGTTTGGTCAGAGGACAGGGGTTCCTTCACTGCAAGAACAAAAAGATCATTAATTTTAGACTTGGCTTCTCCTATTCCATTTGTAGAACCAAAATATACTACAAGCATACGTATCCACAGTATCAGTATCTGTATCAATACAGTATCAAACTGTAACCCCAGTTCCTTAGCTGCTTTCATTACAGCACCTGACATAGAGAGAAAATTAACTGGGAAGAGACAGAAAGTAAGGAAGATGAATGTTCTTAAGTTTATCACAGGCCACATGCACATATTTTAAACATTACTTGTTTCCAGCAGGTCAAAGATCAAAGCTACCTGTAGGAATTGTGATGGTCTCTACTTGAGCCAATAATCATTCCATGTGTCCAGGAAAGTTCATTTTTCAGTGTATGCTACTGGCAAATTATCAGAATTGTATGAAGCGCTTGGACTCCCTTCCCTCTCATTGGAATATTTCAAGAGTAATTTCAGCTGACATCCAGGATTCATGACCATAAGATGATATGTCACTATAAGATTTTAACATATGGTAAGTTCAGATGTTAACCTAAGAGTGTCACATCCATTAATACCTCTATAATGAAAAGTATGCCAGAATATCTTTTATTTTGCCTGCTTGGTGGGTTTGTAACATTTAGATAGATAGATAATAGATAGATGGATAGATAGATAGATAGATAATAGATTCTTTACTCTCCTTTTCTATATTTTTTTTCAATTTAGAAAAATAAAACTTGGCTCATTTCTTATGCAAAATGGATCAAACTTCCATCTAGGAATTTCAGAGAAAAGTTCTCTTTCAGTAGTCAATTACTTTGGTTTAAAAAAAGAAAATTGTTGGTCAGAGAAGGATTCGCTCCCAAGGTCTCTCCAAGCATCCCTCCTGCTTGTTGTGAGACGGACTCCTAGTCTCTAGGGCCCAGTTTATGAAAGAGAGTGGGCTGATGGAGAACTCCAGGCCCAGAGGGTTTCATAGTGAATTCTAGTAAACATTTAAGGAACAAGTAATAACAATTTGACAAAATCTCTTCCAGAACATAAGAGGAGGGAACACTTCTCAATTCATATTGTGAAGCCAGCCTTGCCCTGATACCAAAATAGACAGAGACGAGACAAGAAAACCATGAACAAAGCTATGAACTCTCATGAACACAGACCAAGGGTCAGCAAACTGCAGTCTGTGGGCGGGCAGGCTGTAAATAAAGCTTTATTGGAACACAGCCACATCCATTCATTTGCTATGACAGAGCTGAACAGTCGCAGATGCAACAGAAAATACGTGGTCCGAAAGTCAACGATGTTTACTATACGACCGTTCACAAAGTTTGCCAACCCCTGACGCAAAATTCCTCAACAAAAGAGCAGCAAGGTTGAGTTGAGAAATATGTAAAGGCACAAAATACCTCGGGACCAAGGGCAAGGCAGGGTGGGGTAGATCCCAGAGCCAAAGGGGTGAGGAGGGCATCTATGCATGGGCACCGGGCCAGCAGCCCAAGCAGACAGACAGCGTCTGCAAAGTGAGCTCGGGGACCCAAGTAAAATGAGAAGACATCCATGCTGCAGGCAGCAATGGCAGTAGGACAATAGTTACCTACACAGGGGATGTAGACAATATGGAAGCATGCAGAGAACAATCTTCCTGCACCGGAACTAAAAATCCCGAAAGTCCTAAAAGAATCATGAGGGTATGTCAGAAGGTAAAAGATGCCAGTTTAAAGGGCCTCCTACCTGCCCAACTGTGGACAATTATGATATTAATGGATTATAATTTATTGAATCAAGATAGGTATGGATGAGTTCACACTTATAAAGAAAGAAAGAAGCTGTTCTTTACGGTTAAAAGGCCAACTAATAAGTGCGGAAGGAACAGCTAAATTATAAAAACTTAACCTTTTGGCAGCCATCCTAGTAATAATTAATTCAGCCAAGAAACACCCATGGAGGTTCAAACAGAGGCACTGGCGTGTTGGAGTCAGCGGTTAAATCTTCAGGAGCTTTGTGAATCCGTTGTTAAAATTATTAAAACGTAAATTATTTGAATGTGCAATTAACTCAGTTACGTATAAATAAAGGTAGCAAGCGCTCAAACCTCACCCCTTGGGCGCAAAGACCTCTCCCCAGGCCACGGCAGCCCTGAGGACAAGCTCATCTGCTTCGGTCCTGCCTGCTGCATGGAGGCCCCTCCATCTGACTCAGGCTACACCATCCCGTCCTGCCTCCCTCTCTCCTCACTTCCTTTGGCAGAAGTAAAATTGTCACCTGCAGGTCTAGACTTCTATATTAACAGGTCAGCGTTGCCAGAGACAAGAAGCTTTCCTTCCCAATAGTTCTAGCAAATGTTCCAGCCTGCCACGGACTGGCTTGATTCGGGTCACACAGCCACCCCTCGATCAGTCCCTGTGGTAGGGGAGGCGCTAAGGACCTGGATGGAATATGCTGACTGTAGAGGCCAGGTCCAGGTGCCTGGCCCTGGAACCAAGGAGCTGGGTCAGCCCCTCTGGGACCACGTGGGCTGCGGACGCCGGGGAGGTTGATTCTCTGAAGGAAAACTGAGAGCTAGAACCAGAAGAAAGAAGAATAGAAGTGGGGCAGGCAAGAAAACCCTGCAGGTACCCACATCTACGGGAAACAAACGGGAAACAAAGTGGACCCATCAGGCAAGGGAGAGAGCAGCCCTTCAGGGAACTAGAAGGCACGAATTTCGTGGGAAACAGGGAAGAGAGTCATAAAAGGGGGGAGGACGCAAAAGTGTTCTATTCAGCAAACATCAAAAAACAGTGTAAAAAGAAAAAAGGCTTTGTATCCGGCAATCATTAGTAACACTGTGAGGGCTACTGGAGCAGAGTCGGAGAGGGGGTGTTAGTCATAGTTGAATAGTTCACAGAACGATGGTTTAAGTCGATAGTGAGGAGGTGGAAGCAAAAGGCAGAGACTCATCTTTCCAGAAGTTTCTCTGACAAAGGACAGAACGAGATTCAGTGTGTAACCCTAACTCCGACCATCTAACCCTAACCCTAACCCTAACATGATTTTTCTGAAGGAGAAAACCTGAATATATTTACAGGCAGACAGGAGGAAATGCATAAATTGTGCCACGTTTGAGAACACTGGAAATGTACTGAGATAAAGGAGTAGATAGCTAGTGGGCTACTATTTGAGCTGTGCTCCAAATGATGTCACTTTCATACTGTCTAAGAAATGATCCTTTGCTATAAACTAAAAATTTGTGAAGACCAGAAGGTATCTTACTTCTTCAGTTTACCAAAAAAGGCTGACACAGTGTCTCTGAATAAATTAACAATATAAAACATGTTTTAAGTGTGCTCTGTTGAATTAGAGCGCTCAAAATGAACAAATTGCACTTGGAAAGCCTCAGATTTCAAATCTTCGATACCAAGCAAACAGAAGCAGGCAAAACAAAACAAAACCCGGCCAAAGCTGCGAAATTCCCACAGAGGGAGACGTGTCCAAGTAGTTTAGCCTTACACTGGAATATCCTACATCTATAAGTCATTCAATTTCCCGGAGAATATTTGCTCAGTATTTATTTTAAAAATATTTGATTGCCTACTATGTGTTTAATAATAACACACGTCTATAATGTGGGTTTCCATTAGTGTAGATTGAGAAGCTGCTTTGTTTGACTGTTTTCCAGATAACTTCTCTGAGTTTTTCAGTATAATCTAAAAATATCAGTCACGGGGACAGCCCTCCAGTTTGGAAATCTTGATGCATTCTCGAATGAGAACACACTGTGCCTTGGGCAGGAACTGAATCTCTTTGCTCTTTTCTCCTTCCTTGAGAGTAAGCCTGGTTTAGAAGAATAATCTGCCCGTTTGAACAGTGAACATAGCTGCCTGCTTGAGAGAGTTCTTAAGTCCACATCTGCATAATCCTAATGAAAAATGAGAATGAGGAATGAGTGAAGAAAAGTCCCTTAATAACGACATAATACCTCTGTCCATATCTGTAGGATTTGAGTTTCCATTCAGTCAGAATTGGCTAGGAAATTCAAATGTGTCTTCAGTGCAGCAAAGGACACAAAACAGATGCATGATGAGAAGGAGGTATTGCTCTTCTGGTTCCCTGACTCTATGCAAACAAATATGTTGACAGGTCATCTAACAGTAATTTTATAAGCAAGTTCAGTTTCCCTCGGAATTAAGCAAAGCAGTCATACCCTAGGCAAGAAAGGAGCTCTTTTTTCTTTTTTTATAACATCCTTATTGGAATATAATTGCTTTACAATGGTGTGTTAATTTCTGCTTTATAACAAAGTGAATCAGCTATACATATACATATGTTCCCATATCACCTCCCTCTTGCATCTCCCTCCCTCCCATCCTCCCTATCCCACCCCTCTAGGTGGTCACAAAGCACCGAGCTGATCTCCCTGTGCCATGTGGCTGCTTCCCACTAGCTATCTATTTTACGTTTGGTAGTGTATATATGAGAGAGTGGCATGGACATATATACACTACCAAAGAAAGGACCTCTTAAGTAACACAGTGCCCCGGGTCTGGTTCTCCCCGCTCTGGCTCACGGCTGCCTCTCTGTTTCTCAGCCAGTGACTGGAGGGGAGAATTCCAGAGTGACTCTGAGACCCAGCCATGCCAGGGGAAAGCCTGGATTAAATAAATTAAACAAATCCAGGCACTTCTGATCATGTCACACTCGGAGTGAATATCTCCCGCCCCGTCTCTCCATCACCTCCACACTCATCCTCAAGATAAAAGTTGGCCTTCTCAGCTTGATTGCAAGGCCCTTTCTCCACCATCTGGTTCCCATTTCCCTCTCCCGACATATCCCTGTGCCCACCCGGTCTCCCTTCCCCCTCCACGCTCCTTCACACCTTTTTAAAAGTGGCTTCATCTGCCAGAAATGCCTTTCCTCTAGGAAACAAAACTTGCTTAGTTATATTGCAATGTTCTTGTCTGAGAAAATAGTAAAATCCCAAAGGTAGCGCCTCACTGGTACCTCTTGTCACCTACAAAATGAGCCTATGTTTCAGTCTAAAGTTTTACTTTTGGTCTTTTCTAGGGAAGCCTAAACTCTGTTTTTGGTAATCCACTTTGAATTGATAAATCATTAGAATTCTAATGGAAACAAGAATAACACTGATGAAAGCTCAAGAGAAATACTCACCATCATATATATGATAGGTGCAATTTGACTTTCACCTTAACGGTATGGACTGGACTCTATTGTGTATTATATTTGCAGCCACTATTGCTGGCTACCTTTGCTCACAGCTGAAATGCTGAAGGACTTAAGGGTGTCAACAAAAATGTTTAAGTAAAAAGTCATTTGAAAATCATAATTAAAGCCCATCATTTAAAAGGTCTTTGGAAACAATAGTTTAAGCTTCCAAGGGCCTTGGGGATTCAAGAAGTTAATTTCAGATCAACTCTCATGACTATGATGTATCATTTCTATAAAAGCTATAGTACCAGAATAACTGGATATTATAGTCTACAATTTCATAGAGCTATGTATTCTAGTGTTTTATGGAGATAAAGAGTCACTAGGAGTTTCTTATAATCTGTGATAAATATCAAGAGGGAATATCTTAATGATATTCATCAGAATTTAGAGAATTGGTCACCAGTCTCCTCTTTGGTGTTTCTCCCGTATACTTTTCTTCCCTACAGCCCCAGGTTTTGATGGCTTCTACACTAAAAATTAGGCCTTCTATTGCTTTTCCCAAGATAATTTCTTGGTGTTTTTGGATCTGAGGAACATGAGCTATGGATAAGGCAACAAGGAAAAAGAAGATGACCACAGAATTAAGTGCCGTGAATAACGACAGTGTACATGCCAAAAAGATGACATACTAATAGAATGAGACATTTAGGTCTTGCTCTGATGTGCCAAAGCTGAATTGATTCAAGCTGCTCTTGGAATAAGGATTCCTTGGAACCTTCATGTGCAAATGATGCTGGCTGGGTAAAAAAATACCCCAAATAAAATCAAACAAAACTGATAAAAGCTGGGAGAACTTCCAAAAGGTATCCATATAGCATTAATGTAGTAGGGAGTGTTCCTTGGCTTCGGAAGCTGATTCTTACACCTAGAAAAGCTATTCCCATCACAGACATCAATTAAATGATTGCTCTCACTTTTAATAAGAATGTCTATGCTCATTTCAATGGACCTTTCCTTTCTTATGATGAGTGAAAAACAATGAGCAAAATCAAGTGGTGGTTGTTATTCCATTTGTTCTTATTTTCAAAATGTATTAAATTACGTTAGACAGCTATCCTTGAGCCTTTTCAAAAAATCATTCATTCCAATATCATACGAATATAGTATTTTTGTGAGTCATCACCTTCAGCATTTCTTCTGGAAAAATTACTTCCAAATTAAATATTCAATGAAAACTCCTCAGAATATCACTGAGGTCATTTTCTTTTCTCCTACATTTAGTCAAGGAGCGAACATGATGAAGCCATTCCTCTTCATCTGCTCATTTGTTGAGTAAAATTTAGCTCTCGGTCCCTCTCGCTCTCTGTCTCTTTACAAATATATTTCTTCTCTCCATCAATTTCATCATTTGTTTTCCTCTGCTTACTTTTCCTCCGTAATCTCTTACTCATCCCCACATTCAACATTTCAGTAGCTCACCTTCTGCTACAGTTCAACAGCACATTAGGACCCTCCAGGAGAGAGGAACTCTGTAAGCTGAATGAATAACTCTGGTTTTATTTAAAATTTATGTGGTTTTTCAATAAAATATAAATTTAAACCCTCCAATTTTGTATTTTCTAAGACCTGGGAATGGAAAAGTATGTTAAAAAAAAACTCATTGGGAGTGGCAAGCAGAACCTGACAAAGTATAGGAACTGAATGAATGAAGACACTGGCCCTAGAAGGGCACCTAGAAGGATCTAAAACTAGATGCCCACATCTGCAGGCTGCAGCTCCGCACACGTGCTGTTAAGCAATGACGGCAACCCACCCATATCTCCGCACTAACTTAATCCTCCTTAACTACAGCATTTGGGAATCAAGGAAACAGCTGCCTTCTCCCACAGGAAGTCCTTATAATCCACTTCTGCCCAGCTTCCTGTGCCCTTGCATCAGTTTTCCTTATCTAGAGGAAATCCAGCCTGAGACTATGTGTGGCTTGAGAATTTTCTTAGTATTTTTCTCTTACAAAGATAAACATTTCTTTACAGTGCCTGAGATAGTTTCCAGTTCACCCTGTTTGAACTTGTATCTGCTTCCACTATCTAAAAATGACAAGGCTTGTCATCCAATCCAAACTGCCACTTTCTCTTTCAATCACGTACGCCATGTATGGTTTGGAGTCAGAGGATAATGTCTTGCCCTTTCTACATGAGGTGAAACAGAGGTTCAGAAAAGCTAAAGCGTTTTCTCCAGAGATCCCTGAACCAATTAGTGGCCAGTCTACTTCTAATTCCAATCCAGCGTTCTTCTCTGAAGCCTTGACCCCTTGTGTATCAGTCAGAGTTACAGAAGGAAAGAAATTTCTCCCAAAGGGTGCAGACGCTATAAGGCTTTAGTAAAAAGATGATTTACATAGGTGTGAGCAAGTTCAGAACATAAACTAAAAACGGTAAAGCATTCAGAAACTAGCAATGGGAACTTGCTAATGGGAAGACATTACCATTCCCAATGCTGGAGGCATGCAGGTAGAAACATCTATGCTGTTGTTGTCAGAGTTCAGTGGAAGCTGGGGGTGAGGAGAAAAAGACACCCAGCGACAGGCAGAGTGTGGTGGGACACGGCTACTGACAGAGATGGGACAGCAAAGACTTGTCCCCTTCTCCCTCTCGCCTCCTGCTGGGGCTTCCTGTTGCCCGAGCCCCACCCAAAGTCAGACAGGAGAAGATCCCAAGTGATTTCTTCCCAAGGAGTCAGCTTTCACGGCCAAGGGTGCAGGATAGATTTAGAGGTTAGGATTAGAGGGTGAGGAAAATAACCAATAACCGCACACTTTATTTAGGCCGTATTTGTGAATTGATGATTCTATTTTTCAAGGTATCATTCATACCACTAGAGATATGAATCATTCCCATTTGAAAGAGTCTGCTTAATACTTAATTGACATTTCATCCTTGTGTAATCTTACATATAAAAAAAGCCTATGACCTCAAATACTCCTAAAAACTACAAGACTCTTGTTTTCTGGTCAACCAATCATCCAGCATCAGAAAACTCATGTTACCAGGCCACGAGCTGTCTGGAATGCAGTATGAGCCTCCCTAGGAGAGTCTACGTAGACCACAGGAGAATTTTCAATGCTGTTTCTCGTGAGAGGCTCCATGGAAAAAGCCAGAGAGAGGTCTGAACATCTGATCAAGATAAAACATTGCAATTGGTGAACTAACACTCCCTCAACACTCACAGTCACTGAGTCAAATGCAGCCCTAGCTCCACTGCTCCAAAAACGGAAAGTGCCCTTGCATCTCATCAAAGAAAAATGTCCCTTGTTCCCATATATCCCACTGGTCTACAACGCTATCAACACTTTCTATTCCATGTCACTAACAGTGCTTTCTCATTTCATTTTCTACGTATTTCCACCAACCAAAAGGGCTATGGAACTTCATTCTCTGCAATTTGTGTTACTCACCGAATAAGCATAGTGAACATGCATCTTCAGATACACACATACTCTCATCCTTCAGATTCTGATATCATCCTTACCCCTCCCCAGGGAAAATGTTTCCCACAATAATTGAGAATCACTAACCTAGAGCCCTTGGGCCACGCAGGTGGAGAGCATTCATAATGAAGTTATCTAGATTATATTTTGATAGCCCAATTTTCTCCTGGAAGTATTCCCAACATCCCAGACAGAAGAAGTTTCCCCCTGGCTTTCCATGATTTGGTCTAGACTGGGCTTGTCACACACACATATATCTAGTACAGATATTGGCCCCAAGAGTCCACATAAAAGTGGGACAAAGACCTTCTTGGCCAGTCTGACCCGTATGGTGTGGGACCTTTAACTGTAGAATTCATGTCTACAAACTGTGACAAGCAAAGGAGAGCTCTAGGTTGAGCTGTGATCTTAACGAGGCAGGCTTCTGGTTCTTCCTTTTCCTAGCCTTTCAAATTCCATTCACCAGATATCTTTACATGACATCTGGTGTCTTCATAGGTTCCTCCCCTTTCCCCTAATCAAACCTTTTTCCAAAATTCATTTGCCCTGGAATATAGACCACAAATATCTTAAAGTGTTATCCACTGCACACTCCACCACATACACACACACAATGGACTTGATTATAAGCAATGATCAAAGTCAGACAAGAAAGGAGCAAGCCAAACACCATGGAGACTGATAAGATCTTCAAAAGAAAAATGTCTTTAACATCGAATTCCCTGAATTTCTGACTTCTACTCAGTTCTAACCCAACTTTTACTGTCCCATTTTAGAATTCTGGGATGTCTCTGTGCCTTTACCTGACCCAGATGGTGGACCTCCTTTTTCTTATTTTTAATTTTTTTTAATTGTGCATCTCTTTTTTGAATATAACTGAATACAATATTATATTAGTTTCAGGTGTATAACATAGTAATTCAACATTTATATATGTTACAAGTTGATCACCATGTTAAGTCCAGTAACCATCTGTCACCACACCAGAGTTATTATAATATTATTGACTATATTCCCTTTGTTGTTCATTACATCCATGATTTATTTCATAACTGGAAGTTTGTACCTCTAAATCCCCTTCACCTATTTCACCCAACTGGCTACCATCCTCCCCTCCGGCAACCACCAGTTTGTTCTCTATATCTATGACTCTGTTTCTGTTTTGTTTTGTTTGTTCATTTGTTTTGATTTTTAGATTTACATATAAGTGAAATTATACAGCATTTATCTTTCTCTGTCTGATTTATTTCACTTAGCATAATACCCAGTAGGTCCATCCATGTTGTTGCAAATGGCAAGATTTCATTCTTTTTTATGGCTAAGTAATATTCCATTATATATATGGAATATATATAATTATATATATACAAGATATATGTAATCTTTTTATCCATTCGTCTAATGATGGACACTTAGGTTGTTTCCATATTCCATATCTTGGCTATTGTAAGTAATGCTGCAATGAACACAGAGGTTCATATATCTTTTCAAATGAGTGTTTTCATTTCTTAGGATAAATACCCAGAAGTGGAATTGTTGGATCATATGGAAGTTTTTTTAAATTTTTTGAGGAAAGTCCATAACATTTTCTATAGTGGCTGTACAAATTTATATTCCCACCGTCAGTGCACAGAGGGTCCCATTTCTCCACATCCTTGCCAATGCTTGTAAATTTTTGCCTTTTTAATAATAGCCATTCTGACAGAGATGAGGTGATATATCGTTGTGGTTTTGACATGCATTCCCCTGACGATTCATGATGAAGAGCATTGTTTCATGTGTCTGTTGGCCATCTATATGCCTGCTTTTGAGAAATGTCTTTTCAGGTCCTCTGCTCATTTTTTAATAAGATTTTTTCAATATTGAGATGTGTGAAGTCTGTATATAGTTTGAATATTAACCCCTTATCAGATATATCATTTGCAAGTATTTTCTCCCATTCAGTAGGTTTCCATTCTGGTTTGTTGATGGTTTCTTTTGTTGTGCAAAAGCTTTTTGGTTTGAGGTAATCCCATTTGTTTTAGATTTTGTTGCCTTTGCCTGAGGAGACAGATCCAAAAAATATTGCTGAGACTGATGTCAAAGAGTTTATGGCTTATGTTTTCTTCTATGAGTTTTCTGTTATCAGACCATACATTTAAGTCTTTAAACAATTTTGAGTTTATTTTTTGTATATGGTGTAAGAAAGTGGTCCAGTTTCATTCTTTGCATGTAGTTGTCTGGTTTCCCCAACACCATTTATTGAAGAGACTATCTTTTCCCCACTCTATATTTTTGCCTCCTTTATCATAAATTAATTGACCAGATAAGCATGGGTTTATTTCTAGGCTCTCTATTCTGTTCCAATGATCTATGTGTCTGTTTTTGTGCCAGTACCATACAGTTTTGATTAGTACCGTTTGTAGTATAGTTTGAAACCAGGGAACATGTATCTCCAGCTTTGTTCTTCTTTCTTAAGAACATTTTGACTATTCAGAGTCTTATGTGTTTCCATACAAATTTTTAAATTGTTTGTTCTGGTTCTATAAATAATGCCATTGATATTTTGATAGTGATTGCATTAAATAAGTAGATTGCTTTGAGTAGTATGGACATTGTAACAATATTAATTATTACAATCCATGAGCACTATATTTCTTTCCATTTCTTTGTGCTATCTTCAATTTCTTTCATCAGTGTCATAGTTTTCAGAGTAGTCTCTCACCTCCTTGGTTAAATTTATTTCTAGGCATTTTAACCTTTTTCAGGTAAATGTAAATGGGATTGTTTTCTTAATTTCTCTTTCTGATAGTTCATTATTAGTGTGTAGAAATGCAACAGGCTGCTTTTATTAACTAAGTATCCTACAACTTTACTGAATTCATTTATTCTAATAGTTTTTTTAGAGAAGTCTTTAGGGTTTTCTATATATAATATTATGTCACCTGCAAACAGTGACAGTTTTACTTCTTCCTTTTCAATTTGTATGTTTTTATCTCTTTTTATTGTCAGATTGTTCAGCTAGGACTTTCAATATTATGTTGAATAAAAGTGGTGAGAGTGAGCATCCTTGTCTTGCTCCTGATTTCAGAGGAAATGCTTTAGTCTTTTCACCATTGAGTATGACGTAAGCTATGGGTTTGTCACTGATGGTCTTTATTATGTTGAGGTATGTCCCCTCTATACCCACTTCACTGAGAATTTTTATCATAAGTGGATGCTGAATTTTGTCAAATGCTTTTTCTGCATCTATTGAGGTTATAATATGATTTTAATCCTTCATTTTATTAATTTGGTGTATCATGTTGATTGATTTGTGGATGTTGAACTGTCCTTATAGAGAATAGAGGAAAACAAAAACAATTGGTAGAAAGAGGAGAGAGCAAATAAATAAGCAAATCAAAACCAAGGGCTTCTATTTTGCTGGAGTTTGTAAATGTAGCTGATTGGCACATTGCTTTATGCAGATCTAACGGTAGAACACAAAATCTATATAAATCCCCAATATAATTTAAGGACTACCAGGTTTGCTTCTTAGGTTTCCCGGGGGCTGCCACTTGCCTTTATTGACTCCCAAGTTGACCTGTCTCCTCCCCCACCAGATGATTCCTTAAACCGACACAAATTCATTTCTTATGCTTAGTGAGACTTTTTTTTTACCAGTATTATCAGACTCCTGGTACATCTATAGCCCCTGTAAATGCTTATCTGCTTTATCTTCAGAGATTTTGAATCTCACTAATGAATAAATTCTTGTTCATTACAATGTACAACACTTATAGACCTTAAAAAAAACTGACTAGCAATAGTCTTGACTAAAGCCATGTGGATTAATTCATGTTCTCCTTACTATTACTTGATATGAAGCTTAAAGATTGTTGGAGAATAATTTTAATAAACTGAGTATTATAATAATTCAGAGCTTGTGCTCTGAGTTAGAGTTTCCTGAATTCCAATACCAAATTTGTTATTTACTAGGTCTGTGACCTTGAGTAAATTACTAAATCTCTTCAAACTTCTGGCCCCATATTCATTTTATAATAGATTGTATATAACAGTAGATTTGTGATCAATAATAATTGCTAAAAATCCTTTTGAGCATTTACTATGTGCCAGGAACTGATCTAAGTGCTTTCCATGTATTAACCCATTTAATGCATATTGTATGTTTGTCATCTTGGTGACACATGATAAAGAGCTTAACAAATGTCTGCTATTATTAATAATGTTAATGAATCAACTTAAATGTTGACTACCCCCTAAAAATCAGAAATAAAACAAGGGTCTACTCTTTTTCAACAATAAAAACCAGCTTAGTCTTTGTAGAATATAATCTTTCTATATTTGTTTTCAAGTATGTTGTAGCAATAATGAGGCAACATTTTTACCAAAGAGATTCAGATTAGCACCATCCTTGATAATGATAAAAGGGAAGTCTTCTTCTCATTGTTGACTTAGCTCAGCCATAAGCGTCTCCAAGAAGACGCCCTCCTAGGAAATTCTCCACACCCCTCACATACCCTGCCAACATGGCTCAGTTTTTCCCTTATCTTCTACGACTCTTCTCATAGTATCACATTCGATTTTAATAATCTCTTTAATAGGATTTCACTGAAGACTCAGCATATGAATGTCCACTTTCAGTGCACTAGTGACCAAAGATCTAATGAGAATTTGAGGCAGATTTTTTTAGGAAGTTTCTCCCTACCCACAAGTTCCAGGAAGGGTCTTTGGATTTCACATGGAAAGTACTGAGTGGTTATGGCTGCCTGCCTACAAAATCAAAACCCCAAACAAAATCCATTTGAGGCTCTTGCGTCCCAAGACGGCGGAGTCCCCACCTCCCCTTACCAAACCACATACCACAGTATATCAAAGGGTGTTTTGACTCCTGGTTGACATGTGCTATTATTTTTATTCAATTCTGAAAGGGTAGAGTGGTTGAGGAAATGGCCCAGACTCTTTCATTTTGTTCATAAATAGATTATTGAGCTCTAAATTTGTTGATGTGATTTTCTAGATATATATATTTTATTCATCTGCAGGTCAGAATATTTACAGAATGGATAGGCTAGAAATCCAAGGAATAATTCAGTCAGTAATTATCTTATTGGCTAGCCCAATTTGAGGAAGCTCTCAAAATACCCAAGATAAAGTCATAGTAAAAATTGGATTGCATCCAGTTTGGAGAGTACATGTAATTAACATCTTGGTTCCATTACCTGATTCATAGGTCTCGTAAGCTATTTCCACTAGTAACAATACCTATCATTTCTTGAACACATTTTACTAACATGACAGCATCTAATCCTTACATCAATTCTAAAGCTGGTTATTAGCTTCACTAAGAGTCCTCTAAATTCTAGATAGATCTCTGCTAAAAAATATGCCATGACAAATATAATCCGGATAAACAGCAAGTTAACTTGAGGACTGAGGAGGAATTTCCCATCAGCCATAACTTAGACGTAGAATGTTTTTGAGGAAAGCTACATTTTTTCTCTGGCACTTTCTCTCTCATAACAGCTTGCTCGTATCCTACTCATTATAATGAATCACAGAACTTCAGCATGGAAATAATCCCTATATCAAATATAGAAAAAAACCCAATTCTACTCATTTAGAAATTTCCACTAAATTAAAAATAAATTACTATCTATCAAGTGTTTATACATGTATTAACTCTAATTACCTCTAATACAACATTGCAAAAGAGATATTATACCCATTTTATAGATCAGAAAAGTAAAGCTCAGAGAAGTTGCATTACTTTCCCAAAGCAGCTAGTAAGTGGCAAAGTCGAGACTTACATTCAGGTTTTCCTGGCTCCAGAGCCTTTCTTTTTCCCCTACTGCACTGCCATTCCCCAGATGGGCTGCTTTCTCTTGGTATTCTGTTGTTAAAAATGTAACCCTACTCCACAACCTAAGAACACAGTGTTATTTAAGAAAGATATAATACTAATGCCTTCAAAAATTGTGAAGCTATTCTCATTAACAAATTCTGATAAAGGTTTACATACTCCCAGAATGTTCCTGTTTCATACATCCTTTCCAGTTTCCTCCTCCACATTCTTCCATCTGGTTAAGTCAAGACAAGGAATGTTAAATTCCTGTGGTGTAAGATCCTTACTAAAACCTTGTGCAAAGTCTTCATCATAATCCCCAAGAAGCACTGAGAAATCCAGTCACATGTCAAGACAAATTTACTGGATCTACTGGATGGCTAAAGTGGAGAGGGAGCATCTATTCAGGGACCAGCGCTCGGCATCACATCATTATCTTCTCTGATTCTATTGATAAGAGGGATGAAGCTAAGGATGATCCGCTATCAAAATGTAAAAGGAGAAACAGATGTTAGAACTTAAAGTGATGTAACGAAAACTGAAGAGAAAGTAAGAAAGCTTCAGATGGAACGTGAACGGGAAAAACCCTAGCATAAGCTGGAATAGCTACTGGAGACGTTTCTAATGCCTCTTCACGGGATTTGTATCCAGCTTAATATTTTAATATGGTCAAAAGTACTACAAATATTGGCATGAATGTTCCCACAACTCTAGAGGTAGGTATGAGGCCCAACTATTCAGAACTTTGGAATCAAAGAGGTTAAGAAAATTCTTCATAACACAGAAAGCACCTGAGTCAGGGTACAAACCCAGGTTTATCTGAGAGCAAAGTTCGCACTCTTAACGCCATCATGATTTATACACAGGATTACGCCTTCATCACCACAGGTAAACAGTAAGGACAGCAGCGTGTAGGAGAAAGGCACAGACTGAAAACATCTCTTAACTGTATGAGCTTCAATAATAGTTTAATTTTTTGAAATTTTTTTCTAATCTGTATAATGAAGATAATAATACCTATAAGAATAGCTAAGTAAAGGCACTTAGCACCATGTCAGGCACAAGATAACTTACATGTGAGTTTTATTTCATGTCTTTAAAATATCTATGAAAAATACTTTATAACTTCATTAGAAGTTCTCCTAATATCTAACTTAATGTCTTTGCATCAATTACATTTTGCATTCTGTTCTGAAATTAATATTGCTAAATGAGAAACTAAGAAACTGAGAGGTCAAGAAAGATATATATATATTATTATAAGAAAATCTAAAGTTAAAAGGTATATATAGAAGAAAAAAATGTGTAAATGGTTAGCATAGTTCAACTTGAATAAATTGACCTTAAACAATGTATTCCAGTGGCATTTGCTTTGAGGGATCTAAAAAGCAGAAATTTAAACTGATAAATATCTCACATCTGCTTTGATTTGGCAACCGTGGGAGATATTCTGATTAAAGGTATTTCCCATTTTGACACACTTGGCTTATCCCATTTCGCGTAACTTGAACTACAATCAAAAGCTCCAGTGGGGTTTCCCTGGTGGCGCAGTGGTTGAGAGTCCGCCTGCCGATGCAGGGGACGTAGGTTCATGCCCCGGTCCGGGAAGATCCCACAT
Source organism: Delphinus delphis (assembly GCF_949987515.2). Taxonomy (NCBI): domain Eukaryota; kingdom Metazoa; phylum Chordata; class Mammalia; order Artiodactyla; family Delphinidae; genus Delphinus; species Delphinus delphis. Next base: position 77,409,106 of record NC_082696.1, on the reverse strand, counting down.
GCCGCGGAGCGGCTGGGCCCGTGAGCCATGGCCACTCAGCCTGCGCATCCAGAGCCTGTGCTCCGCAATGGGAGAGGCCACAACAGTGAGACGCCCGCGTACCAAAAAAAAAAAAAAGTTCCAGTGATTGACAACACTTCTCACCAGGACCTGTCTCAACAATTAATTTTATAACAAATTAATTGTTATAACAAACAAATTAATTTTATAACAAATTCCATTGTCTAACCATCCAGTCATACGCTGACTCTTGGGGGCATGGCTTGGGCAAAATAGTTCTTTCTAATGGAATAAGGCATACTTTCTTCTCTGTGTCATTTCTTGAACACCTTAGGCTTTTTTTCATTAATAATTCAATGGGATTTTGGGGCAACCTCTTTATCTTATTTTCCAGTTATGAACCCTGAAAAAGAACATGAAATGTTTCCTATAATCTAGCCAATTATCTTCCCTTCATTGCTCACGTTGCCTTGAATTCAAAGGTATAGGTGTAGGTTCGAAAGCTCAGGAGCTTCCTGGGTGAAAGCTGACACCAGCCCCTGTACACAGAGGGCAAGGAGAGACCAAAGAAAGAGGCAGAACACTCCGGATTGGTAGGCAACAGGTTTAATAAGCAAGGGGACTTACCTTAGGGGGCTTGTCTTGGGCAGCCCCAAGACCAGAAGATCTCCACATTCACCTACCAGAGTCATGAGTTTATATGGAGGCCTTAACTGGGTGCAGACATATATTCAGTCCAGATGGTTCAAGACCACATTACTCCCTCAAGTCTGCATCCTTGAAAACAGCTCCTAATGTAAGAACGGTGGGTGGAACGTATAACCCACAGTTAGAGCAGAGGGGTGAGAAGCCTCCAGCTGCCCAGATCTAGCTGGAGGGTCAACAGGCAGTCATGTTCTCTCGATGATCTCCTCCAACGGTAGAACAGCACCATGAAAAGAAGCACAATTGTATAATAGCCCAGAGTAAAGTATAAACAAGCCTTCCTGTCACTAGTGGCTCTTACGGAGGGAAATAAATAAATAAATATTTAAAAATTAAAAATAAAAACAGTGGTATCCTCCCCTGCTCTGCAACAAAGTGGGCATGAAGAAGTTCAATTACATGTGCATTATTCAATCTTCATACAGTATTTCGATGTTTCAAATAAAATTTCGTGTATCAAGGAAGAGAGTTTGTTCCACTGAATGACAAATATTTATTAAACACCACCTAAACACCAGTACTCTGGTGGCTGCTGGAAACATAAAAGTAAACAAAAGAAATATGATTCCTGCCCTTATATAAACTTGCTATCCAGTGGGGAAGGCAAATTGGGTAAGAAATTGCTGGTATGATAGAAGTTATCAAAGGGAACATAAGTGATATTCATGCACGCTGCAGGGATCTTGAACTTTGAAAGTGACAAACGGGTGTCCCAAATGAAGTGATTATTTGAGCATCAAATTAAAGGATGAACAGGATGTGACCAAATGAAGAGAGCATGTTCCAGATAAAGGAAATAGCACCCAGGAAGGCTCAGGATTAAGGAGGTGTAGAGCAGGAATTCCAGGGCGGTTGGGGAAAATCAATTGAGATAAGTGAGGTATCATGATGGCAAAAGTAGGAAGAGCCCAGATCCTTGATGACACCTGAGTCTTGATGAGGTTTCTGAATTTGATACCACCCAAAAATTTAGGAAATGCATGATATGACCAGATTTGCATTCTTCACAATCATTTTGGCTGCTAAGCTGTGAGAAAAATGGATTGGACAGAGGTAAGAGTGGTTGGAAAAAGATCAGATGGAAGACTTTGGAGGAATCCAGACGAGACGCTGGGGCCTAGAGGAAGAGAATGACAGTAGGGATACAGGGAGGTGACCAATTGAAAGATGCTTAGAAAACAGAAACCAAAGGATTTAGTGATGGATATGACATAGGAGGTGAGAAAAAGAGAAATCATGTCAATTCCCAGGCTCTGGATGAAGCAGTTGAGAGGGTGGTGGAACCACTCACCAAGGCAAGAAACTTGTAGAAAGAAGCTGGTGTGGAAAGGAGGGTGAGGGATTTCACTTTGTTCATGTTAAGTTCGAAATGCCTCTAAGACATCCAACTAGAGATACACCAAGGCAGGTGGAGACACATGCCTCAAGGATCAGAAGAAAAGACTAAAATACAGTTTGCGCATAAAGACAATATCCAAAGCCAAAGAGAGAGGGTGTAAAATTTCCCATCCTTGCTGATCATGTGACTCACCTGAAGAATCTATTTAAATTATACAGATTCTTGAACCTCCGTCTCCAACATGCTGAATCAGAATCTCTAGGTCACAGCTTGACTCCTTAGCTGTACTCTTTAATTAACTGGGAACTTTTAAAAATCCTTATCATCAGACCTCACCCTTACCCAATTAACCAGAATTTATGAGGGTGGGAATCAGACATGAGGATTTTTTTTTAAGTTCCCCAGGTGTGTAGGCAAAAGTCAAGAACTACCGCTCTAGGGATATGGCTGGTAATCTACATAATTACAAAAGCATCCGATTATACAGTTATCAGCCAGATTCCAGCTCATGCTTTCAGTCAACCTTCATTCAGGTGTCTGTTCAAACAGGCATTTCCTACCACCTTACCTAAACTAGAACGCATACCCAGCACTGTCTATCCTTTAGGCCTGCTATATCTTCCTTCATAGTACCTAACACCCTCTGACTATATATGCTTTACCTGTTTACTTATTAGTGTCTGTTCTCACTCCAAAAATGTAAGCCCCATGAAGGAAAGGACTTTGTCTATGTCCTTCTGTGTTCGTTGTAGAATCCTAGCACCATTTCTAACAGCACCTACCACTGAGTAGGTGCTTAGTCCAATATTTGTGGAAGGAATAAAAAAGGGTTCAGAATTCAAGGAGTAGAGATGCTCCTTTTGTTGACACAGGAGGAAAGGGTGGGTCCAGATGCAGGTGGTTTTGTAGCCCTGGTGATAGAAAGGTGAGTCTCCAGTTTGGCTTCTTATTTCAATATGGAATAACTTCTATGAGAAGTAACGAGAAATCTCATGATCAGGATGAGGTATAGGTTTGGAGTTTGGAAAATTTTGTAAAGAGTTGAGAATATGGTTAGTCAAACTACTGTGTTGATCGCTGAGGTTGATCATAATGGATTTATAGACTTAACCCTCTGCCCCAATGGTTGATTTTCTCCTACTGTGCGAAGTACCCTGGGTATAGTCATGGATATTACAAACAGTTGGGATAATCTGGAGTTAGGGTTTTAATACATAGGTGTGACAGAAAAATAAAGGAGCAAGGGAGTTTGGCTCATCTGGATAATTGAGCTATTAAATGGGGCTTTTCCTTTTGACTCAGAAGTTGACAAATGGCCATAAAGATAAAAGAAAACCATTAAGTACCACGCACATTCTAAAGAGAGCCATAAAGCACATTCCATTAGAACTTCCAAGAATTGGTAGAACTGGCTCTGCCATCCAAACTGACTCCATCACACCAAAGCAGCCTATATTTGCAAAAGAAAGAATCAAGAAGAATCCTTGGAAGCAGGTGATCATTGGTGTAAGGCAGAGAGTTGTGGTTTTTACTTTCTATTATAGAAAGAGTGCTTCACAGGGAGATCAGCTCTGTGCTTTGTGACCACCTAGAGGAGTGGGATAGGGACGGTGGGAGGGAGACGCAAGAGGGAGGAGATATGGGGATATATGTATATGTATAGCTGATTCACTTTGTTATAAAGCAGAAACTAACACACCATTGTAAAGCAATTATACTCCAATAAAGATGTTAAAAAAAAAAAAAGAGTGCTTCAAACCTTCACCCAGTGAGCCACATGAGAGAAGCTCTAAGGAAAACCATTTACAGAGATTGAACGGTGTCTTCAAGAAGAGCATATTATTCCATGCGTGGGTATGTATTACACAGTAGACTTGCTGACCTAACTTACATGCCTACGTGCTTGAATGGGGAAGAATGAATGGGAGGCAGCAGGGCAAAGAGAGGTCGCATTTGTGGGAGCAGACTTTCATTTTTCATTTGGCTTGACAAGGATGCTTCAGTCTCCTGTGGTCAAATGGGCACTTAGAAAGTCACCAGACTTGGGCCATCTTACTGGAATCCCCCCTAGCAGGACTTTAGGTTCGGGGAGAGGACCTGAGTAGCAAGTAGCTGTGAGGTATTCCATGGGGACAAAAGCTGACTGGGGGTTGGGAGAGGTCATTCTGGACATAACTGGGTAGTGGACGGGGCCCCTGAAGGCTCCTCTGAAGAACACACATATGTACCCAACAAGAGGAGCAGTACTTGGGTATACATCACGCAGTGAGCATTGACATTCAGGAGAGGATTCTAGTAGCACACATTAAGTGGAGAAAACCTTAACCTCCTTTTTCTCTAGCCCTCATCCCCTAGCTGAATTCTGAAGAAGCTGGAGTGAAAGAGCTGACATACCATCTCTACAGTCCAAGTCCTAAATTTTGACTTTAAGGTAGAAGGGAAAAGGAATACTAAATTAGATTTGAGATTAACATTTTCAAGTGGATTAAATTGCACTGGATTGGACTGGAGTATTCACACTTGAAATAATCTAAACGCAGTGGGCTCTGTCTGAGGTATTTGAAGGGACAGAAAAAGATTATCCAACAGAGCGTAACTGAAGACAGTGCCTAAATAAAAATGAAAACTAGCTTTGTACTCCTTGGAGTTCAGGTGGTTCATTAAACTGGTTATGTTACCAAGACATGAAATCCAAGGTGGATAAGGAAAGGAGTGAAGATAAGCAGGAGGTGATGGATAGGAAGATCATAGAAGCTTCATCACATTGAGTGTCATGACGAAGCTGAAAGAGCTGCAGTGGGGGTACTTGAGTAGGTGAGCTGGAAACCCAAGAAGATTGGTCTGTCTAAATCAGTGATTACAGGACTTCCCTGGTGGCTCGGTGGTTAGGAGTCCACCTGCCAATGCAGCGGACACGGTTCGAGCCCTGGTCTGGGAAGATCCCACATGCCGCAGAGCAACTAAGCCCATGCGCCACAACTACTGAGCCTGCGCTCTAGAGCCCGCAAGCCACAACTATTGAGCCCGTGTGCTACAACTACTGAAGCCCATGCGCCTAGAGCCCGTGCTCCGCAGTAAGAGAAGCCACTGCAATGAGAAGCCCTCGCACTGCAATGAAGAGTAGCCCCCACTCGCCGCAACTAGAGAAAGCCCACGCGCAGCAACGAGGACCCAACACGGCCAAATATAAATTAATTAATTAACTAATTAAAAAACAAAAAAAGACAGTGATTTCAAAGTAGTGGCAGTTTGATACAAGTCCAAGACCTTCAAGAGACTGAGTAGCTGAGATTAAGTAAAAGAAAATGATTTTGAAGAGAAGAAGATAACTGAGATAATTATGCATTTGTCATCCAACATGATGCTTAAGACACCCAGAAGATATTGGGGTGGATAAAAGCACTGATGGCCCTGTACAAGCCCCTACTGAATGGGGTGGAGTGACCATGAAGTAAGCAGACGACAGTTATGGGGAGTTGAGTATGAGCCTCAAATGATGAAGGTGTTTTTCAGAAGGAAGGATTGTTGGTCTGGAAACAGTGCTGAGGAGTCAGGAGGACACATCCCCACCCACCAACTCTGGGAGGTATCAACCATCTCTGTGGTGTCTTCAGGGTCAAGCCAGGAGGTGCTGGGATTGCTCACTGAAGAGGCTAAGGTTTGGGGGGAGTTTGTTGAGAATGGAATGGGAATTCCAGATGTTCCAGTGGAAAGGCTGATGATAAAGGAGGAATAGGGAGTTGGCAGAGTCAAGATTTGTAGAGAAATCTGTAAACCTCTTGAAGAATGTTGAGCAGAAGACATGACATGGTCAGGTTTGCATTTTAGGTAAATCACACTGGCATGTGTGAAAGACTTCTTTGAGGGCTCCAAGGCTATATGAAAAAGGACCACTTGAGAGACTGTGATTTGTGGCTAGAAACTGCCTCGAACTTGTTAGACGCTCAGTATCTCCTTCTTAAACACTAGTTTGTGCCCCCAAACAACTTCTTTTGTTTGGAACTGGATGTGACTATAAATGTAACAGAACCAAAGTCCTTTATCTTGTAGCAACGTATAAGGTTTTTGTGTCAAAATGTAGGAAAAATGAAGGTAAATTTCTTGCATTTCTCCTCTCTTTACTATGGCTCACGGGCCCAGCCGCTCCGCGGCATGTGGGATCTTCCCGGACCGGGGCACGAACCCGCATCCCCTGCATCTGCAGGCGGACTCTCAACCACTGCGCCACCAGGGAAGCCCTTGAGCTCTTCTTAATAGTCATAATCCAGAGAAGGGGAGCAGGAATCACCTGTATGACATTATCTAAGCATTACTTCGGGTCTGCACAGCGACTCCCCGTTTCATTTAAAAGGAAATTGGATAAATGATTGATTTGTATAAATAAACTGTCAATGAATCAAACACACACACACACAAAGTGACTGTGATTATACGCCTGATAAGAAATCCCAAGGATCTAAAATCAAGTAGTAACAACAGGGTGATTAAGATATGTATGTAGGAGCTCAGTCAGCTAGACTTGATGAATTGGATGTGAGAAGTGAAAGAAGAAAGAGTTTACAATGACTCTCAAATTTCTAGCCTCAGGAACTGGTGGTTGGTGGGGACGATGGAGGAAAATCAGATTTATGAGGAGATATGTTCGGATTGGGGCATTGTGTCAAAGACTAAAGTCTCGAGTTGACGCCCAGTATTCATTTCCCCTCATATCGTTATAGGTAGCTGATTTTAGTTTGGTACATGGCCACCCAAAATAATGACAGCATTTCACACCAATAGCTGCATGTAGCCACGTGACAACGCTCTGGCAATTGGCATGTAACATAAGTTTGGTGTTGTAAGCTGTGCTTGCAACTTCCAGGAAGCATCCTTAAAAGGAGGGGTGAGTTTTTCTTCGCTCCTTCCTCTTTCCTGCAGGGGACTATGGACATAATAGCTAGAGGTCTACTAACCATCTTGGTCTAGAAGTGTAACTTGGCCACAGAAGCCACAAAAAAGCAGAGCAGAAAAACAGAAGGGGCCTGGGCTTTGACTTCGTAAACATGAAAAATAAATTTCTGCTTGTTTAAACCACTGTTATTTTGTGACTTTCTGTTAGTCACAGCTGAATCTAATCCTAATACATATCGCATGTTTATCCTGAAGTATCTGCGGGACTTCAAGGAAGGATATACAGTTGGATATACTGATATGGAAGCAGGCAAGAGATGAGTTGGAGACAAAATCCATGAGTGACCAGCGCACAGGTCATTTCCTGAAAGGAAACCCATGTGATTTTTCCCAATAGCCTTCAGCAGCCTCATTTTGAGATGAAAAAGTTAATAAATGTTCACTTAGACATTCACGTGTAAATTCATTTTCTAACCACAAGTATAAGGTGAATTAGGGATCAATATTAATGTGTATCTAAAAGATTGCCTTTGAAAATAAAAGATTTACCACCTCTGTTTTTTGTATAATTGGCTGCCCTTTGTAAGGCGCTCAGACCCCATGAGGATAGTACAGTCAAGTCTCCTCTTATTATAGAGTAATTATGGCTAAAACCAAATAATGAATAATCTTATGTGCCAAATACAGTGCAATGGATATAATAATAAATACTTAGGAACAATTACATTGATGTGATTTGTAGAAAAAATAAAATGTAAGTTTGACCAAGTGAATAGGCAGCGTAATTCTTTACAGACTCAAAAACAGATATTCACAAATATGAGAAAATATACATGCAGCCACCTATTCAACTTGCTAAATTGCTAACCCCATTGTACAAATATTCTATAAAAAAAATACTCAGCAGCTAGGATCTGTGTAAGCGCTGTTTTTAAAGTTTGAAAACTTTCCCACTGTAGACCTCATTAGAAGCTGCCACCCCTTCCCACCGTTATTTCTGTCTAATTTCTTAAAAATAAGAGCCCTACTTCAAATAAAAGTTATAATGAATTTCTCCTAATACTTCCAGATTTAAAGAACTAGAAAATGTGTTTCAAGTTGTTCTGCATTCCCTCAAAGGAAGTGTGAATAAATAAGCCAGCACCTACAGGTTTGATTTGGGGGGTGTGGGTTACCACTGGTTTTTAAACCCAGACTATCTGACCATCTTCTCCCTATCACTTGTCAGTATGCACTCAGGGATTACGGAAATAATTTTTAACTTCGTCAAGGAGGAAATATACTATGAAAGTAAAAATCCCAACATATATCTCAGTTATTTATTAATTTGTGCTTAAGACTGCCTTGGTCCCTCCCCCTTCTCCCAGCACAGACCAGAAGGTAGCAAATCTGCATCACCAACATCAAGAATTGAACCCACATCCAGCTGGTGAGGGAAGGTGGAATTCCTTTGCGCCTCAAATCCATGTGGCCCTGGGACCCAGCTGGGTCAGTGACAAGGAACTGAACCCATCTTCAGGCTCCCGATACAGAGGCTCATCATCAAGGAGTATCAGAAACCCAAATGAATCAGAAATTAATGAAGATAGGGCTTCACTGGTGGCGCAGTGGTTGAGAGTCCGCCTGCCGATCCAGGGGACACGGGTTCGTGCCCCGGTCCGGGAGGATCCCGCGTGCCGCGGAGCGGCTGGGCCCGTGAGCCATGGCCGCTGAGCCTGCGCGTCCGGAGCCTGTGCTCCGCAACGGGAGAGGCCACAGCAGTGGGAGGCCCGCGTACCACACACACACACAAAAAGACATTAATGAAGATACATTCATAGAACCTTGAAAGATGAAAGCTCCTGCCCAGAAACTAGGGGCTCCCAGGAAGGGAGAGGAGAGTATCTGATGATAAAACCAGGTGAGAAGCACAAGGCCTAGAGTCCTAGTCTTGCTCTGATAACTGATTAGCTGAGTCTGTTTCTTCCTAACAGAAAGCAAAGAATTAGACTGGGATGATCTCAGTGGTCTCCTTCAGCTTTAAAATGTACGTATCAGAAATTACAGATGAATGCTATGAATTTGGCAATCTGCTTGAAACCTCTTGATCACAATACATTTATTATCTAGTCCTTTTTTTTTTTTTTTTTTTTGCGGTACGTGGGCCTCTCACTGCCGTGGCCTCTCCCGTTGCAGAGCACAGGCTCCGGACGCGCAGGCTCAGCGGCCATGGCTCACGGGCCCAGCCGCTCCGCGGCATTGGGATCTTCCCGGACCGGGGCACGAACCCGTGTCCCCTGCATCGGCAGGCGGACTCTCAACCACTGCGTCACCAGGGAAGCCCTATTATCTAGTCCTTTTTTTTTTGACTCGTGAATTTTTTTATTTTTATTGAGCTATAGGGGATGGGTTGGGAAATATCTCAGTAAGTTATGCCCTACTAGGGAAATGTCCATTCTAACTTTCCTGGGACAGCTTTCGGAGCTTTTTCTTTTTCTTGGAGCTGCTGTTCTTGCTGACAGCAGCCTCTTCAGGTCCACTGCTGAGAGGTTCCTCCTTGGAAGAGAATTTCCTCTTTTTCTTGGGGACCCTCTTGATCGCAGTCTCCAGGGAGCATTTAACTGAAGATGTTTTGCTCTGTGGAAAATGTTCTTTCAGTACTTCTCTCTTCAATTGATGTCAGTTCTTTCAAACAAACATTTACATTGTTTTCTTTGATATTTAAAATGATGTTATTGTGTTCGTAAAAGTAAAAAAAAAAGAAGGTATCACTAAATGTAAACATTTCCATTAAGGATTATCCTTTTTGCAGTTAAACATGCTATTGGGTAAAGTATGGTATAGGAAAGTGACTGAATGCATATGAAATCTTGTGGCTTGTTAAAGGTTGTTTGGTTGTTTGGGGTCTCCTAGGATACTTAGTTGTTTTTCCACCAACCCACACTTCCTCTACATTCCTAATAAAGCCTTTGGAATCTGCTGGGCTTTTTAAAGCTCTCTCACTACCCTCTTTCTATGACTTCACCACATAATTAAAAATCTAAAGTTATTTAGCATAATTTAATAGTATTAGCAAGATTTGTAACTGTATCCAAGGATATGAACTTGTTTGTTTTAACAACCGCCTGGACAGTCCAAAAGGCCATTAAAGAAAAAACATACCATGTCAAATTTTCAGTAGTTTTATTGAAAAATGCCTCTTTTGTTTCAGAAATAAATAATATAAGGCAGTGAAATTCACAATCTGCAGTTAAAATATAAAAGCAGCAATTCTATGTTCATAGTCTTGCAAACATTTTCCAACTGCTTTTGATAACTAAGAAACATTATGTTCTGGGAAAAAAAAGTTCATACTAAATGTACAACACAAACATGCAATTCCATCTCTGCAGAATAATCTGCAATTTGGTATAAATGTTAGCGTGTCTAAAACAAGGAGGTTTAAGGCAATATGGAACTGTATCCAGTTGATACAATAATTTCAGCTACATGGCTTAAGGTTTGTGGTTGTTAAAGGAGATGTATAAGAGCATACTATGCCCTAATGTATAACAGAAGATAGAAGAGGAAGATAAATAGTCGCAACAGAGTTGACTTTTCCCTCTTTTTTGGTTTTAGGAGGGGAACTGCTTGGATCGGGATGTAATTGAACTGCAAATAAGCATTGGAAAAGATAAACTGCCCTCTCGAAATACACAGTCGTTCTGGGTTCCAGGACTTAACTGCTTAACCTAAGAGTTTCATTGAGGCTTCCCGCTGTGCTACCTAAAGGCACAAGGCACGTTCTCTCCCTGCAGCTTTTGTGAACAAAGTATTTCGCAAGCACTTCAAGGGCAAAGGCAAAGACTTCTACAGACTGCGTGCAGCGAGCTAGGCTTCCTGCAGGAACAAGGTTCTCTACAGCCAGAAAGGGTACTCTCGGATGAAGCAACGCCGGAAGAAACGTGACAGATAACACGTACACTGCTCCGTCTGACCTGTAAATGAGAATCCCAACACCTCCCCCCAGCCTGGCCGTGCTGCGCGCGCGCGCGCGCCAGGTGTCAGCTTCACTGCCGGGGGCCGCGGAGCAGGGCGCGCCGCCAGCGCTCATGGGGAGGACGCTCCTCGGCGGGCTCGTCGGCGCCATAGTCCTCGTACTCGTCCGCCGTCCGCTCGGGCTCCACCGGCACGATGAAGGGCTCGCGCTCAGGCAGGTAGGCCCCGCCCTCGGGCACGTAGGGCTCTGTCCGATTCAACATTACAGTTATGGCATGATTTGGAAGGCACACACGCACACACACACACACACACACACACACACACAGCAAAAGCTAAATCATCACCCGAGGGGATGGCACTCCAGTCTTAATCTCATAACTATAAATAGATAAATTACAATGTTCCCATTGCTTCCATTTGCAGAGAGAATTTGGTGATCAATAATGAAATGGCACTTGTTTTTAACCTTCAAAGATCCAGCAGTAAGTACAATCATTGCACAAATACCTGGGAAGGGTCAGAGACTGGGCCAAGGAGAACTGTAAACCAACCTAGGTAGGATATTGCAAATCCCCAAATAACCGTTCATGACTTCAAACTCCTCAGTTCAGAGAACCATTTGGAAAGATGAGGAGGTATGGGGAAGTGACATTGGCTCCTAGAAACTGAACTCTGGAGGTGAAAATCAACTATCACCAGGTAATATACAGTACATGACATGTTCTGTGGCTGTCTCTCCCACGGCCTGAGTTACAGCTGGTGGGTGAGGACCTCCAGTGACTACAGCGAAACAGGAAGAGAAGAAGTGACCCTCAAACTTTGGTGTGAAAATTGCGATTACAAAATCCAAATGAAAGTACACGTACAAAAGGTAATCATAGGAAGACACATGCCCTGAATCAGACACATCGCTAACAAGCGAGAGATGAGATTCTATTTGGTGTTATTCCGGCAGAGAGCAAGCAGCAGGCAGAAGCTGATTGTACAGGACTGTTAAGTGATTTTAGTGGACAGGATCACATACAAATCATTTACAAGCCATCATTAGTTTATTATTTACATAAGGTATTTCTCTTGAACCAGGTTAATTGTTTTTCTCAAAATGGCATCATCTCTGCGGTTAGTAGTTTTATTATGCGCCTCTTTCAAAGCGGAGGCTCCTCGTGAGCTGTGTGTTTGAACGTTTTCTTTTAAATAATATTTTTCTACATTATTACTGAAATGCATCAGGCTTATAAACTAACACCACTGCTTTTGTCTCATTCAAGTTAGTATAAAGAGTCTCCACCCTCCGTTATGATGTCCACCCAGTTCATTAACCATATCTGTGGTGAGATTTCCATACAGACTCATTTCCTAATAAGCACGTGCGCAAACATCTCAGAAACAGGATTTTCATGTATTCAAACTGTAAGCAGCGCTGGCGACTTAGAAAATTTGTTAGCCGGAACCTGAAACAGGTCAAAGATGATAGTTTTTAAAAGTTGAATTACTATGCAAAAAAACATCTATATACATTCATCTAAGTATGTAATGGTTAAAGTAGATATGTATATATCCATATATTTCAAGTTATTCACACATACCAGAAGGCAGAGGTAATTTAAATTTCTTTTATAAAGAGTGAAATTGTAATTTTGTGAATGGGTTGCTTGAGAAATTTACGATTCATGATTACTTCTGGTCATAGGTAAGTATGCACATAAATATATAGATATATAGATATTTAGATATTCAACTACTCATGCACTACTTGCTAGTAGCCAACCATATCAAACAGCAGTATCATTTTTAAAACTTGCAAGATGCTCGAGGGTGTGCTGATGGAAAGGTCACCGCTGACCGCTGCCCACAGCATTAATATATTTATTTTCAGATCAGCATATCTCCTTTATCCCCACAGTCCCCAAAGTCAGGCTTAAGAGACTCTGCCTCCTGTAATTGTCGAGTACTAGAATTTCATGACTGACTCTAAAAACATTAAGTCCCAGAGTTTATAAATATTAATTCCATGGACAATGTGAAATAGTGAAATATTTTCAGTTGTCTGCACCATGTTATCAAATAGTCTGCCTACACATTAGAGTCTCAAAACAGTTTTTTAGATACATTCTTGTATTCAACAAATCCCTCTTCCCAGCCTTTAGGGTTAAAAAAAAAAAAAAAAAAAAAAAAAAAACCAGTCAATTGGTAGCATTCTTTGAACTCCCAAGAGAAATAGAGGTTTATGATGTGATTTGGTAAGTGCAGAAGTATAGAAAGGAGGAGAAGATAATTATTCAACTCCTAACAGTGAAATAATGTTATAAAATTAACATTAATTCTTTTGAGAGAGAATAACAAAACATACAACTGAAAGAGTTGATATCTTCAAGAAATCCTCAGATCAACTTTCCTTCCGTCCTAGGGAACTTCATTTCCATAAAGGTTTTTGAATTCAGGTGAGTTTGGGTCCCTATAATGGCAACAACATACCTGGATAGCCTTGTCCATTGTATGGGATGCTGGCACACTGGGAAGAGTCACAGTATCCAGGAGGACCTGGGGGGCCTCGGATACCTGAGTTTCCAGGACGACCAGGGGGACCTGGAGGACCTCTTGAACCTGTGGACCCTGGTGGACCCGTTCTGGATTCTCCTTGTGGACCTATTATGGGTTTAAAAGAAATATTTCCCCTCCTGTCAAACACATCTCCTGAGGCAGTCAACAATACTTCGGCACTCCACTACTCCAAGACTAGACGATTCACTAGTGTATGGTAAGAAAATATGTCCTTAAGGAATCACCAGTATGACCCAGTGTAGAACTTTCTTACCAGTGATTCAAGAATTAATGCCAAAATTCCAACTATGTTAATGATTTTATTCAAAGAAAACTGACTTAGCAAGAATTGAGCCAAACTAAAGATATCAGTGAGTTCTCTGGTTTGCTCCCACTGTCTTAGAGGTAAGACTCGCTGCAGGAAATGGCTGTGGTAGCCAAGGCAGACATTCGGGTTGCCTGCTCCACCTCCAGACTATGTGAAGCAGTGCTATTTCTGGATCAAGTGACGCTTACTCATGCTTAACATAAATGTAAAGATTTAACCTCCAGGACTGACCGTGGTTGCAAGGGTCTCACGGACCTTATAACGAAGAAAAAAATTCATTTTCAATCTAGTAAACAAAATGCACAGAACAACTATTATTTCCTTCCAAAACATCAATAAAGAAACTGTGAATGAAATCTTGCAGCGTGTCAGGATTTCTAATGAGAGTATATTTCCTCAGTCTACTAGCGACCTCTTAAAGAATACCAGAAGGAACAGGAAATGACAGCATCCTTAAAGGCTATGAGGCCAAACCAAACAAACAGGAATCCCATAAAGAGAAAACAACAGCCCTCTGTGTCACTAAAACTCAAACCCTCCTATATTAAAGTTAGAGTAAATGCTTAAATAGAACGCACTGAAACATTTTTGAACAAAGAGAACATAAAAATGAGGTATAACCTCCTCTATAACTTCTTGCTAAAATACCTTCCGTGATGGTCAGTATGCCTGAAGCTAACAGGATGAGTTTGTGCATCTCGTGGGGTCGTATGCTCTCTCGGTAATGATATGTTCACTTGTTTGATGTACTAGCAAACCTACCTGAGGGGCCAGGCAGCCCTCGAGGTCCTGGAGATCCAATACCCCTTTCGCCTTTCTCTCCCGGCAAACCTAAGCGAGCACAAAATGGGAAAACACAGAGGGAAAATGATCCGGAAACATGTAGCCTTCATCGGAACTGATAGTACTTGATTCAAGTAATTCGTTTCCCGTAGTGAAAGCAGAACCCAATTTTTCACAGAAGTCCACGCTTTAAGCCAAATTCTTTCTAGACATTTGTGTAATTCCAGATTCATGGCCAAGAAACAAATCTGGCTACAAGTCAGGGGAAAAATTACTTGAAGAAAACAAACACATCTAATATATTATTTTAGAAGCAGTAATTAAGAACAGAAATCTTGAATAAATAGTTACAACTCACTGAAGACGTCTTAAAGGTATCTTATCTTTAGTAGCCCTATCAGTACCTCATCTAAATAATCAGAATTATAGACATATCTACGTTTTCCGCAGAATGTTAGCCATCACTTTGACAAAAGTGAGTACCCAGCATCCTGAAACATCTGGAATCACATAATCCTGTTTTTCTTCTTTTCCTTCAGTTACACTTATCTACCATGAAATTAAAGCCACATAAACACATAAGACCAGTTTCCAGGCCCTGAATAAAGGAACCAGAAGAATTTAGATCCAAAATCTTAGGGCTGCTTGCATTCAGTTGCTGCCCAGCTCTTGCCAGTCAAAACAATTAATAAGATTTTATGCCTGATTCAGTTTGCCAGGATACAGTTTTCCCATTAACGACAGCAACAATCAGAAAATAGCGTTGTCTTTACTGAGCTCTCATGACAAAATCTTCCTGTTTTCTAAGACAGGGATCTCTACAGCCTGCAACTGCCTAAAGAGAAAGACAGGTTCATGGATGCACGGCTCTTCTGGGGCTGTCCGAACAAGACCAGTGTAGTTTGCTAAGTCCAGTCTTCTACATGCTTTTCAACCGGACCCAGCTCCTACGCTTGCAGATTCCTTCCTTTATCCCTGTGCAGCAGTCAGGAATGCCTACCTCGTTCGCCCGGGGGTCCCTGCATCCCTGGTGTGCCCGGGAAGCCTGGCCGCCCCCCAGGCCCTGGTTCTCCTCTGGCTCCTGCGCTGCCAGGGGGCCCTGGAGGACCCGGCGGGCCTGGTTGGTTGCGATTAGAGTGGTAGTCGTTTGGAATCTGATTCAGCATCTGATTGAATCTGCTCATCTGACCTAAAAAAAATAAATAAGACTTATTAGTAAGAAACCCAATAAGGGGGCTACCCTGGTGGCGCAGTGGTTGAGAGTCCGCTTGCTGATGCTGGGGACACGGGTTCGTGCCCCGGTCCGGGAAGATCCCACATGCCGCGGAGCGGCTGGGCCCGTGAGCCATGGCCGCTGAGCCTGCGCATCCAGAGCCTGTGCTCCGCAACGGGAGAGGCCACAGCAGTGAGAGGCCCGCGTACCGCAAAAAAAAAAAAAAAAAAAAAAAAAAACAATTTTCTATCAGACAGAACGTAAGGATAACAGGCTATTATTTTACCTTGGTTTATTGTTTTATCTTAATGCTAGTCATTAAAATATCATTGGCTTTATCTAACAGGATACAAAACTGACAACGTATAAAAATAAGAGCTCATGGAAATAGAAACATCTATCTTTGAAAGTTTATGACACAAACTGCATTTTCCTGCAATTAACTAAAAACAACACACACACTCATACATTAAAAGGAAAAGAAATTTTACCACTTATCAGTTGTTCACAGACTTGTCTTGCAACTGCTCGCATCATGTTCTGGGAAGCAATGTCTCCCTAGTTAATTAAATCAATAAGTAGGATCAGCATATTATTTCCATAGTTTCAGAGTTCAATGTTTAACACACGATATAAATTTGTAAGTCAGATTTTAAGCAATACATACTCTATCACCTTTCTCTCCTTTCAATCCCGATGGACCCTGAAATATAGGAATTTCAGATATGAGAAACTGACAAACATGGTCTAAAATGACTCATGAATGGACAGGATGATGAAAGAGGGCAAGGTCTGCTTTCTAACAAATTAGCAAAATGACACATCACATTTACATCCATGTTACTCACATTTTGTTTGTCTGTCAAAAGGAATCTAATCTGTCTCCCTGTCTCTCTCTCTCCCTCTCTCAGAAGCACGTGTCCTCCAATATAGTGCTGAGTTGTGAATTTTATGATCACCAATTTAGAAGTTATGTACTGTGCATACATTTTATGATGCCATTCACAATACAGGTCTGCAACTGAAACACATGTAAAATTGCCCTTGCTACCATTCTACTTTCCTTTACGTCACCATGGCTGGGGAGCTCAGGTGGTTACTTTAGGTTGTGCATGAGGTTAATCTTGGTTCAGTTAGAACCCATAAGAACCTGTTCTAGTAAGAGCTTTCTGTCAATTCCCTAACTAAATATGTATCTGTAACTCCTTCCAGTGATTTTTTGTGCACTGGGCATGAAAGGAACCATGTGCCTCCCTTATTAAAGGGCTCAATCCAAGTGGTGGTTCCCACATCCAAACGCAACCACAGCACATTTGTCCCTATTCTGTCAGGCCTCTCACTGGCCATTAGAGGATCTTGGAAAAAGTCTTCCTTCTAGTGCAAGAAGTTTTTGTCTTTCAGTATATCTCCAGGCTGCCAGCTGAAAGGAACGCCCAAACCATTGACAAATCTGATGGTCAGATAACATCCCAAACCAAACTGCCTCTTACCGTCTCCAAGACTCTTGCCTGAACGGCTCCAATATCCTCCTAACTGGTCCTCCTGCAACCCATTTGGCCCCTTTTGAGTCTGTTCTCCACAGAGAAGCCAGACTGATATTTTTAAAAAGAAAATTGGCGCATGTCACTCTGGCTCCAAGGGCTTCCCATCACACTAAGAATAAGATAAGAGATCCTCACCATGGGCTGGGTGGTCCACATGCTTACCTGTGCCCAGCTAGCTGACCTCATCTTTCATCCCTCTCCCCTCACTCCCTTTACTTCCGGTGCCCGGGCCTCTCTGCTGTTCCTTCCACGTGCCACCTTCGTCCTCCCTCGGCCTTTGTTCATGCTGTTCCCACTTCCTGGAATGCTGTTCCCACTGCCTGCTCCCTTGCTTCATTCCACCTCCTCAGACAGACTCCCTGACTGCTGTATCTGAAATAGCCCCCTTCCACCACCACAATTACCCGCTAACCCCTTACTCTGTGTTTCTTTTCTTTGTTATCACTCATCATCACCAGAAACCGTATTGTTTATTTACATTTTGGGGTCTATATCCTCCACTAGAATCTCCATGAGGGCAAGGACTTTGTCTTGTTTACGTTTATATCCCCAGACCTTAGAACACCGACGGGCACATTTAGGCACCAAACAAATGGGTGTTGAGTAAATGAATAAAAATATTCCATCAGCAGTTCCTGGAAACATCCACGACACAACATCAGGTGTTACAAGTTAGCAAGAAGACACCACTGGTTCCAAGAGCTAATGACATAAGCTAACAGTGACTGAGCTAAGCTCTCTCCTAAGACCTTTATACTCCCGTCTGCTAGTTTTGGTTTTAGAAACTAAAGGTAAGACAGAAGAGAGAAGAAAAGGAGAGGTAATTTGCTACCTTAGAAGGATGAGGAAGGTAAAGGGGGAAAAGGGGGTAGATAAGGTCCAAATAAATGTTACCAAATTATAGTCATAAGAAAAACTGGAGTTTGCCCTTTGCTAAAAGTACTGGACTCTTATGGAAACATTATTTAGTTTGGAGCCTTTTGTAAATTTCAGGAAATTATTTTTTACACTTACTGCTACTTTGTTCCCATGTGTTCTTTTTTAATTTACTGCCACTCTGAGATTGTTCTAGGATGTAAGATTTAGAACTCATCTTTATTGCCAGTATCTAGAGCTCTCATTTCAAGTAAAGGAAGTAGAAGTTTCTTTCAGGTTTCTAACTTCAGCCATCGATTACATCCGTGATATTCTTACGTTAGACTCTCTTTCAGTCATAGTAAAACGAAATAGAATTCTGAAAGGGTTAACAAGTTCCATGTACTTTTAAGGGCTCTTGTGAAGTTTCTGTCATGATTCATTGAGGAAAAGAAAGTAATACAGTCATATACTAGAGTACACACAGAGTAAGAAGTACACCAGGAGTCCTTTCATCTTTATCCTGCTTGCTTAATTTTATGTAAACATAGAAGGCAGGCCATATCACATGAAGATTCTAAGTTAGTTTGACATTAAAATTTTTTAAGCTTGGGTTTATATAACTTTGGACAATACTTCAGAAGAGAGAAGTTCTGTTCAGAGAACAGCCCTGATAGATGTGTCATTACTAATAATTGGACTTGTTGATCTTTGAGATAAATTTTTATATTTCAGAATTCTATTCAGACAAAAAAAAAACTGCTTAAAATAAATTCATTCCTCATACATACAAATAAGGAAGAGCTTGTAACAAAGAATATGGAGCCCAACAGTTATTACAAATACTTCTGGGTATTTTAGAAGCTATGAATTCAGTTTTGGAGATACTGATTTGCAAATAGAAGATATGCATGATACCATCTCAACTATTATTTTAATCAAAACATCTGATGAAAAGAAAATTAAACTGGATGTAAATTGGAGCAGGGCAGTATAAAAAAGTATAATGGGGCTTCCCTGGTGGCGCAGTGGTTGAGAGTCCGCCTGCCGATGCAGGGGACGCGGGTTCGTGCCCCGGTCCGGGAAGATCCCACATGCCGCGGAGCCGCTGGGCCCGTGAGCCATGGCCGCTGAGCCTGCGCATCCGGAGCCTGTGCTCCGCCATGGGAGAGGCCACGACAGTGAGAGGCTCGCGTACCGCAAAAAATAAATAAATAAAAAAGTATAATGGTGGGTGAGATAAATCCTTTTAATTCTGGGACTAATGTTCTAGCAACCTCAGCGCAAGAGAAAAGAGCCAGCAGTGTGGCTACAGGATACTGACAAAGGGTTAACTTCTGCAGAGCACCCATGGAGGCGCTATGCACCATCATGTACTTTTCTATCTTAAGCTGCATACCGCTCCTAAACAAAAAGAATGATTTTGCTGACCCAGCTCTGAGTGTTTATTCAGTGCAGAAATATGTGTCTTGGCTTATAATCCCATTCTCCTTTTAAAGAAACCCTATGACCACAATTTTCATCCCAGAATGTTATAACTTAGAGAGAAAATTTTTAGAACTAGTACCAAGTTAAAACCATGGATTTAGCATAGCTTCAGCAAATGCTTCACACACATTACAGCAGAGATAACATAAATATGCCACAGCCTTGCAGTCTCCTCATTCATGGCCACAGTGAAATGACTAGGCATGCAAGCCGTCCACTTACTGGTCTGCCGTGGTCTCCGGGTTTTCCTGGTTTCCCACTGGGTCCTGTGACTCCTGGAGAGCCTGGGCTTCCCTACAACACAGGGAAGCTTACCATCAAAGAAGAATTTCATCTAAAGTAAACTAGCAAAGCATGGCTGGCTTTAAAAGCTTTTAGCACATAATCACATACTAAGGAAGAACAAAATCAAATTTTAAGATAACACGGAGGAAAAAAATCTTGAAAATTCCCATTCAATCTTTATGGACTATATTTAATCGGTTTCACTATTCACAGACTGTGATCCTAGTAAATTGGCTGCTAAGTGAATTTGCAGAAAGCAATTCCTATTAGTTTGTTTCTATTAACCAAACCAGAAAACTCATCAAAAGACAGGAGTGAACTCTGGCTGGGGAAAATACTGAGAAGGTAACTGGGCACCACGTGGTGGAGTTTCCCCTTGTCTCCTGGGAGTTGTATCTCAGCCTAGAAACTCACTTTTTCTTTGGTGCATTCAATAAAGGGTGCCTCCTCTTCTATCATATCAGCACCCTCTATCCCATCAAAACCGTAAGAATTTCTCCCCGTTCCTTTCAGCACAGCTTTAAGACATTTTAGCAACATTTTTAGTAAAATATTTATAATATCGCTAAGTCAATACATTATGTCTAAAGCTAAAATATCCTTAAAATAGAATCATCAGATTTTGGTAAAACAATCCTTTATTCATCAATTATGTAAATTTTAATATCTGTAGTAAATACTTTAAATCAAAGCTTATTATACATTTTCAACTCTACTTGAGAACATCTATATTAAACATAAATAATAAAATTATTTTAACATATGCTCTCCAGTCCTCATATACAGCCAGAAGCCATGAAGAGCATCCCTCACCTCAAACAATGTAATTGTGATCTCACCTGGATGCAGGTATACAGACGCTTCTTTCAAAATCATTGGCTTCAGTATTTTCCCCAAAGATCTTAATTAGAAAACCTACTCGGGTAAAACTTACTTCCTCTGAATGACTTAAACCTGTTCGGTAATTAATGTCCTTAAAATTCAAATATCATAGGCTACGGACTCTTAAAATTCTAGAACAGGAAGTAACCAGTAAGGTCATAAAACCTACCACTTAACATGGGCATGGAAGGAACTGGTTGGTTAGGGATATTTTTGTTGTTTTTCAAATATAACTTGATTAAACAGAAAGACTCTATTTTAACACCTCTGTTTTCTCTAGCCCATTTTGATTTAGGAGAATAAAAACAAGTAGCTCCCTCGGCGGTGTGCCCCCCAGCACAGATGGAACATGCCTCAAAGGTCAGGTTACCAGGCTCTTCCCTAGCAAGCGGGGCTAGGGGTTTAGGGTGGGGAGATAAGAGTGTCACCTATTCCATTCTTACCGGTGGCCCAGGGGGGCCCCTAGGTCCCATTGCTCCATCTTTTCCAGTAAAGCCCTATTGTAAAAATGAAATTAATTATAGATTAGTGAAATAATGACCAAGTAAAATGGAAAGACACTAGACAGGTTGATAAGAGTGACAGGTGAGGGATTTGACCCAACTGCAGGTAACCTTTCAATATAAAGACAAATATGCCAAAAAATGTTTTCCATTGAAGTTATGCTTTTTATTGAATAATTCATTTCTATACTCAATTATATAGTTATAAATATAAATATAAATCATTTTAAGAATCAATCCAGTCTTCTCCGAAGAAAGCAGATTCCTTTTAGGAAGATACTCACGTTTACTTTTATAAGAGTGTAAAGAAGTCTAAAGGAAGACTAGCCCTTTCTACCAAAAAGTCAATGTTGACTAACTGGCCCAGGAAGGATCAAAGTAAGATGAAGGGAGTGTTGCATCACAGAAGATGCAGGAGGGGCCAACCACCTGGTTAGAAAACCCCCTTCCTTGTTTCCTAAGCAACACCAGACAGCCAGGGCAGGGCCACTGATGCTTCACTCCTCAGGGATTTCTCTCCTCCCCTCCAAGAAAGAGGCAAAACTATCTTAACTCCTCCACTCAAAAGAAAGGAAATCCTCACTCAGTTGTTTTATCGGTCCGTCTCTCCTCATCTCACAGAAAGGCCAGACCCAGTCAGGGTTGCAGTGGGAGAAGGGATCTGTACAGAAGCACCGGGCATCGCTGAGCAGCTTGCGTGGTGCCAAGTGACCTCTGCCTGGAATGAGTCACTCGCTGCCCGGTTAGCATTCATCCCAAGTACAGAGCTCTGAAATCCAGCCAAGGATTTCTGAGTCAGGTCGTTTTCTGTGTTGCTGCATTCCTCTGTCAAAGGAGATTTTTGTCTCCTTGGAGAATATGTGTTAATTTTATGCATATTCTGGGATTCTAGCGCAAATCAAGAACATTTGGATCAATACCTCCATTAAGTATCCACACTCCCATTGATTTTACAAAAGAGGAAGTTTAAATTATTTCTTTAAAATTGTGTTAGAAATATTCCACCCCCTGCAAAAAAAAAAATTTTTTTTTCGGAAACTTATAAACATTTCAGACTGTCTTCTGGAAGATCTAGGCCTGCTTAACAAAATGCAGACTACAGGTTCATCTCATGTAACATCAACACTGCTTCTGAGAGCCACTTAAGAAGCAGGAATGCTCGGAGTATTGCTTGGACAGTTCAAATGGCATTTCTACCATCTAAGTTTCCTCCAGCTGCTGTAGAAGGTACACTTTTTTTTCCACTTTTTTTAGGTAAGTATCATATCTCTGAATAATCCTCCTTCAGTCATCCTAAGAACTTCCTGATCAACCATTTTCTCTTTTTTTTCTAGCTTTATTGGGGTATAATTGGCAAATAAAAATTGTATGTATTTATGGCATACATGTGGTGTTTTGATATATGTATACGTTGTGAAATGATTACCGCAATCAAGATAATTAACACATGTATCACCTCACATAGTTATCATTTTCTTAGGTAGGAGAATAGTTAAGATATACTCTATTAGCAAATTTCAAATACACAATATGGTATTAACTATAGTCATCACACTGTACATTAGATCTCCAGAACTTATCTTGCATAACTGAAACTTTGTATCCTTTTTAAAAAATTTTTTATTGGGGTGTAGTTGCTTTACAATGTTGTGTTAGTTTCTACTGTACAGCAAAGTATATCCGCTACACGCATACATATATCCCCTCGTTTTTGGATTTCCTTCCCATTTAGGTCACTGCAGAGTACTGAGTAGAGTTCCCTGTGCTACACAGTAAGTTCTCATTAGTTATCTATTTTATACATAGTATGAATAGTGTATATACGTCAATCTCCATGAAACTTTGTATCCTTTGTCTAATATCTCCCCATTTCTCCCTCTTCCCCAGCCCCTGGCAACCACCACTGTACTCTGTTTCCGTGAGCTCAACTTTTTAAGGATTCCATACATTAAGTGAGATCATGCAGTATTTATCCTTCTGTGCTTGGCTTATTTCAGCTGGCACATCCTCCAAGTTCAAGGTTCATCCATGTCGTTGCAAATGACAGGATTTCCCTCTTCTTTAAGACAGAGTAATATTCCATTATATACATGATATATACATATCACATTTTTTAATCCATTCAGCCATGGATGGACACTTTGGTGTAACCAACCATCTTCTTTTAGAAGAAATACATATCTAAGTTGGGGTGAAGCAGATTTTATTCTGATGGCCTCAGAAGGGCTACCACTGAGCCATCTGTAGCACTTTGTAGTGTAATTTTTTTTTTTATTCTCCATTTTCAAAACTGTAGCAGTTATTGCTGCTTCCCTCCATGGGAGGGTGGCTGAGAGGACCTATGGCTGCTTTCACAGATATACTGCATGTCATGCCTGCACCTGTGGCTCTCTTGCTACTTTCTGACAGTCCCCAGAGCTGTGCCTCATTTGAAAATCATCTGTGCTGAAGGCAACCCATGCCTGCTGTTCCTACCACCTCCGCCTTGGTAACATGTCTTCCTCACCATGGTCCTTGGGTTTGCTCTCCTCAGCTGTCTTCTCTTCTCTTCTACCACAGGGTTCAACTTTCTTTCTTTCTTTTAGTGTTCAGCGGCGATGCCTGCACCCAAAGTCTAACTTTCCAAAACTGTTTATGTTCCCTCAGCTGTGCCTTCTACTCTCAGCACTAGCAGTAGGAAACTAAGTGGTAGGTCGGCGTACAAGACTGTGATGGAAAAAGACAAATGATTTCCTGAAGACTTTCCTCAGCCTCAACACGAGAGTCCTGGGTGGCGTCACCAGGACTGGATTCACAGGTTAGAGCTAGAAGAACGCAGTCCTTTCCACTCCCTCACTTTTCAGGGACACAGCGATGGCAGCGGTGGCTGCCTGACTGCCAGTTCAGGAGGAATGTGTTGATGGGATGGCGCTGGCCACCCAGCGAGTCTGCACAAAGCCCGCACTGCATGATGGGCCCAACAGGGCTTCAGTAGCAGCGGCAGCAAGAGAGGCAGCCCATCATTTTTTTTTTTATTGGACTATCGTTGATTTACAACATTGTGTTTAATTTCTGCTGTATAGCACAGTGCTCAGTTATACACACACACACACACACACACACACACACACACACATATATATATTCTCTTTCATATTCTTTCCCATTATGGTTTATCACAGGATATTGAACTATATTCAATGTGCATCATTACTTCCTGATTGCGGAATAGACTGACTTGTCACCTTTGCAATCTCACCATTGTCCTTTATTGTAAAATAAGAATTCCAAAAAACTGAAGTGTCAGTCTCAAAAGAGTCAGAAGAATATGTATATAGAAGTACCACTGGGTCCCAGACTCCCAGAGAATACAGTTTTCTCTTTGACCTCACTCTCTCATAAACTCAAGAGTAGGCATTGGAGCAAATAACTTTCACTGGCAAATCATCCAAATCTGGACTTATCTGGGCAAAATCTTTGCTCCATCTGACTGACCCAACTCTCCTGCCCCATGATGTCAGGGAGGCATTAAGGGTAACAAATCAATGCCTTTAGTGACAGCTATTATAGCCCTGGCCCTCTGAGACCCTGCTGCTAGTCCTGTGTTTTAACTTGATAAGTCAGAATCTAGACAACTCTCAGACTGTTGTCTGGACCAGAAGATGCTGAAAAGTCATTAGTGCCTTGGTTCTGAGCAACTCTAAAATAGTTTATTAAAGCATTCGTCATCTCCTATGAAAGCAAATTTTCTGTAACATTGGATTAGAGCACAGAAGCCATGTTCACTGTGCTTCTCATTTACTTGTCCTAGAAAAAATTGGGTCTCCTGCACCGATTTCATCATAAGTCAAGAGCAAAACTGAAATCTGCCACAAATGAGCAAGATGCCTACTAGGTTCCAGTCGGCTTTCCATCACAGAGGCCTACAGGGGGTACCTGAGTTCTGAAGGTGTAGAAAAGATGTCCCTGACGGCATAGAAAGTGCCACGGAAATCAAGACTATTCTTAGAGTTACGTAAAAGATGCCTCATGACAAAGATTTTAATTTTAGGATTCAAAGCAATTTGCTAGGATTCTTGAATCTCTCTCCAATGAACCAAAATTCCTTTTAGGGACTTGTTTTTCCAAATATGATAAAAGAAAAAACTTTTCCAAAACTAAAATTCTGACAACTCATTTGAAGTCCCACCATTTTGTTTCATAGACCTTGAGATTGACCTGGTATCGGTTGGTCCGCTGATACTAGCTTTTCTGCCTCCCGTGAGATGTGTGAACTCTGCATTTCCAGCCATGCAAATTGAATTATGGGGGGTTCTTAATTAATAGGCAACAATGTGATATCATTTCCAACATCCTTACAGCCTGCCCAAGAAAACTTACTCTATCTCCTGGAGGGCCCATTGGTCCTGGTGGGCCAGGTAATCCTGGGGTTCCCTACACAAAAGGAAACAAACAAGTGAAACACTGTAATTAACTTCTTGTGTGAGAAAAGGGATTTGTGTTATTCTCTAAGGTGTTTGGGGAAAAAATGCAGGGGGCTCTGAAAGGAAACAGACACTCAGAAGCAAGCCCAGTGCCAGCCCAAGAGGAAGATGCTCGCTCAGTCATCAAGCCCAGACCTGACTGAACAGCACAAGCTTGAAGACTAACCAGGCAACGGAATGGAAATGACGTGCAGCACACGGCCAGGCTTCTGCTTTGCTGCTTAACCTTGGCTCACCTTTTGAGGCACCACAAGGGCAACTATGCAAATAACACTTGACCAGCAAAGAAAAGGCCGCGTGAAGAACAACTCACCGTCCGGCCTGGAAGTCCCGGCTCTCCAGCATCGCCCTTCATGCCCTGGCGACCCTGGAGCAAACAGAGGGAAAACAGGTCTCAGGTGTTTTACAGAAATTAAGTGAAAAGGAAAGACGTGAGCCGTTCCTGAAATCTCTGTCACTTCGTAAATCCAGTGAAGCATATTTGTGACGGGAGGTGAATCAATTATTTGGGGGACTGATGTTCACTTTTTAAACTACAAATGCTGTTATAATTTCCACTTATCATGTGATGGGATAATTTTATATAATCATGGGAGAATATGTCTCCTTTGAAAGAACCTAATTGAACATAGGGATTTTCATAGAAATAGAAGTTGAAGGGAAAACTTTTTTATTTAATATATTTAATTTGGCGCTCATTTTAATAGATATTCAATGAAACACTGTAACATAATTTTGGTCTTTATAACTACATGCTAGAAGACACTTGTTACACAGGCAAATCTGAATTAATTAAAGCTGATAAACTTCATGTAGTAGCAATAATAAGAAAAGGTAAAAGCCCTAAATCTCCCTTTTGGACATAAGAAGCTAAAAGTTAGATGCATTCAACCCTTTTGAGTGAAAAAGTCCTAGCCCTTCAAATGTTTCATTTCTAGTGATATCTGATACAGATTGGTTTTCCTCTAAATGCCAAAAGGATGTATGTGTCTTCTATTATGGCATCTTTAAAAAGGAGTTTAGGACTTAAAACTATGAAATTATCTGTATTCTTATTCATTACTGTATGTTTTAAAGTATAGAAAAAAGTAGTTAAATAAAATATGAGCCTTTAAAGATAAAACACCTCTTTATAAGTTCAGATTAGCATTTGGAACAAAAGGTAAACATGTTATTAAAAATTTTTATAGAAGTAATGATGTAGATAAATAATGCAAGCTTGCCTTGAAGTCATAAACATTAGAAAAGAACCCCGGGGCTGCCACAGACTCAAAGCAGTATCAAAGCTTTCAGGATGTTGAAGGATATTTGCATTACTTAGTAAAAAAATTTTTTAAAGGTCAAATAATTAGCAACAATTTTCCCTACACAGTTACGTATTATTACATACAGTATTTACATAGCTGAAATTACAGTCATAGGAAGTCTTCTCAATGACTAAAATTTGTTGAGTTCTCTGAGAAAACATTTGAGTTTGGCGAAATAGAATAAAAAAATGTTCCAGTTAAACTCAACGTTAATCCACCACCCTCATTTCATACAGAAAGCTTTGTGCTTACTTGTTCTCCTGGAATAGAGAGGCCGTTGGGTCCCTGGGGGCCTGGCGGACCCTGGGGACCGGGAGGACCTGAATCTCCACGAGGACCAGGGGGGCCCTAAATACACGGAAGAGAAACAAGCACAAAGTCATGGAATGCCCTTCCAGTGCCTGTCTTCATAACTCTAAGACACCAATCATATAATCTTTGCAAACATTTTACAAATCTATCCATCTATAAAAACATGTAATTCCTTTCTTCCCTTTGCTACTTTCTTCCCTTTGCTACTCATTAAAAGAACAACTGGAAAGTACAATAAATTCACAAGAGCACTTATATTTCCAAAATTCCTATTAAAAGTAGGTTTCTAAAAGAAGTAAAATACATTGAATATAATATATTCATATATTTATAGTCCTAGATTCATTCAGAGATCAAAGCTCAAAATTCACTGGATTTGGGCTTCCCTGGTGGCGCAGTGGTTGAGAGTCCACCTGCCGATGCAGTGGACACGGGTTCGTGCGCCGGTCCGGGAAGATTCCCACATGCCGCGGAGCGGCTGGGCCCGTGAGCCACGGCCGCTGAGCCTGCGCGTCCGGAGCCTGTGCTCCGCAACGGGAGAGGCCACAACGGTGAGAGGCCCGAGTATCGCAAAAAGAAAAAAAAAAAAAAAAAAAAAAAAAAATTCACTGGATTTGATTTCTTTTAAGCTCGTCCTGATTTCTCTTAGACTTGGGCTTATTTCTGGAACTAACGTATGTATAAGTCAAGCAAGGAAAGAGCAGATATGTTCACTCTATGCTGGAGCTTCTTTGCAGTGTGTCTAGGTGGAAAAGGCACAAACTTGGAGTCAGACAGACCTGGGTCAGTCAGCACCCCAGCCTCACTTTCCTAACTGGGTTAGCTTATCATTAGTGATAGTATGACAAAAACTACACATCATCTTCATAATATATTCCCCTAAGAAGCTTCAGTTGTCTTATGGAGACCAGTATGGAACCGGTAGAAGGGGCTGGTGACCTGCCATGAACGTACATGTGGCTGCTCAGCTATTTCTCTGAGACAGGTGAACCGTCCCCAGCAGGACCCTGCTCCCTGTGGGGTCTTCCAACTGATGGCCAGGTCACCCCCTCTGCTTCCCCAAGTGACAGCAGAGCCCTTAGGTGCTTCTGCAGGTTTCCCATGTGTGATTCCTACATCAGTGAGATGCCCGGTACATTCTTTATCTGGCTAGCCTAATCCATCATTTTGACACCCAGAGACAAGACAGAGATAATTATATTGCCTAAGGCACACTAAACTTGAATCAACTTGCTCAAGTTGTAGAAATTTGAATAACCAGACTTTAACATACAGGTGAAAATAAAAATGCACTCTAAAATATACTTACAATTGCCCCACTGATACCTCTTTCACCTCTGGGACCTTTAGCACCAGGTCCTCCCTAAAATACATAGTAAGAGTACATTTTAGAGTGAACACAGGAAAGTAGGAAGAAGTTGATATATAAAAGTTGCTTCGAGAAGCAGTGCATTCTCCAGACAATACAGTTATTTATAAAATATGGAAGTAAATACTTTATATCCTACAAATGTGTGGGGAAAGAGAATTTCGAAACTTTGTACATTCTAAGGATCTCATTTTTACATTCTGAACTTTTCTTAATTGTTAGCAAATTTTGAAGTTATTTGAAAATTTGAGGTTTACTGGGAAAAAAACAAGCATTACTTAAATACTATAGTTAAGTATTTTTAAGGAGAAAAATCTGTTTTGGAATTATATGAATGCATTCTTCAGGGAAAATAATATGCAAAAAGAATCTCTCAAAATCTCAGAACATGTAGTTTAGTAACAGGAATTCAGAGACCACTGAACAAAGATGAAATAAACATGATAGTGAGATCCAACAGTGTTATCATACAATCAGAGGGAAAAAAAACCCTACTTCTCAAGAACATCTGAGTCACATCCAGCATATAATTTTATGATTACAAATATAAATCAGGTAAGTCACTGTTAATTGCAAATAGTCTTATGTTAAATCTTGCTTTGCTCTTTAATATCTTTATTTTATGTTTTGCTTTAGGAAAATTCACATCACAAAAATATGTTTACAAAACCATCAGGACCACTGGTAATTCCAGAGACATTTTGATTCCGTATATGTGGAGCTAGTTTGTAATTAAAATCAATTTACATTATTTGCTATGACCCATGTATAGTAAAATCTGGTGTTCTGAGGCTCTCTGAACTGTTCGTATGTTAATTAACCATTTTCTTCAAAGAGTTCAATAGAGCTTAAAGGTATCACTTCTATTCTGAAAAACCAGCCCAGGTCAGATGTTAGATTGACTAAATCGGGGAGTCCACATTGATTAATGAGACACATGAGTGTACTCTTCAATGTTTTGCATTGCATTTTCTTGGTCTCCCCTCCACCCATGAATAGACCTGGTCAGTCTTCCCACTCAAGTTATTCCTAACACCAACACTTTCACCCAGAGTTTATGATATCATCACATATGTATATTATCCTCTATGTTATTCTATGATATGTTTGCTAATAACATACACATATGCTAGGCTCTAAACAAGTTGTTGTTGGGCCAGCCTCTCAACCACGGCTCCATAACATACGTACGAGAAGCGTCAGGAAACAAAGGAATTTTCAAAATCAAGTGATTACAGAGAGAAACCCAAATTCATATCTTTAAGAGAAAAGCTCTTGAATGCTAGCCGATATCATTCATTCTTGTGTGGCTAGAGAAATGTGTTCAGATGTGCTCAAATTTTCTGCTTGATTTACTCCACTTCAGATCTCAAAACACGCTACAAACATGGTGTGCAATGCAGCTTGTTCTGCCCTAGAACACACCAGTGGCTGGGAGCTTCTTACGCATGACATACCGGCCAAAGGGTGACCATGCCCAAGATTTACCAGGAAAAACTAGAGGAACTATTTGTTTCCTTACCGCAGGGCCTGGTGGTCCTGGAGGTCCAATGCTGTCCTGCGTACACGTGCAAGCATTTGGAAGACTGGGGCATTTTGCTTCATCTCTCTGAAATTTTGAAAAGAATATTTATCTATGAATTGATGGTAAAAACAGCTTCCCATCCCCCATGCTCACTAATCTTATATACACAAGGGAATCTATTTCCCAACTTGAAGAAATAATTTTTAGCTATGATTACAAACAGTCTTACATTGAATCTTGCTTTGCTCCTGATGTCTTTATTTTATGTTTTGCTTTAGGAAACCTCACACAACAAAAATATGTTTACAAAACTATCATCAAGACCATTGGTTATTTAATCCAATTTTCTCTAGTCTGGCGTTAGGAAAAGGCTGAGTATCTCAGATATGGAGGCCCATTTCCTTCAGAACAAAATCTAAACTCCTTTCCAGGCCTACAGGGGCTTACATGCACTGCCAAGCAGCAGCACACCACCTTGCCCCTCCCACTGCCCTTCACTCTGCCCCAGCGCTCCCTCATCCACTTCATGCTTCTCAGATGTTTAGGGCACCTTGCCGCCTTAGGGCCTTTGCACTTACAGTCCCCTCTGGCTGGAAGTCTCTATCTCCATTATCCACATTGTTTGTCCTCTCACTTCACTCAGGTCTCTGCTTAAATCTCCCCTTATCACTGACGGCTGAGGGTACTCACCTGGCTGTCTCTCCCTGTATCCTGGCGTGTTTTCACGCAAGGATTTTTCACTCTATAACGTACTGTATACCTACTTGTTCATTCCTCCTCTCCCCCTGCCTTTCACTAGAATATTCCCTTTCACCGCTGTAACTCCGGCACATAGGATAGTGCCTGGCTTACAACAGGTGCTCGGTAAGTATCTGTTGAATAAATAACGCATCCTCATCCCGTGGGTACGTGCAGCTCACTGTTCGCCTAAAGCTTCAAATCCATCAGCAGCATTCACCTTTGTAATTATTACAACCTACACAGATACTATGGGTAAAAGCCATCATCTTGAAAAGAAATATGGTTATTTCTACTTAGATATCCAGAGAGGTGATGGCTTATCCTGTAAAATGCTGGTATTTTACAAGCAATAGGAAGGACTCTGCAATAAGTGGGTTTATCAGACACACTGATTCAGCTGGACTTTTCTGACTATGCATAACCACCCTGGCTGGCAGGGAGGATTTCCAGATGCGGTTCTCTACATTCTTGACTTTCGAGGGAGGGGTCCCCAGCCTGAGCTGTGGTCGCTGATGAGCACACACACTTTGCGTGTCCCTGGCTCCATCCTGGAGATGCAGCTGCAGAGGGCTACTTGCTCTCCCAAGCCATCCACGCCCACATCCCTTATTCCTCGGGGACTCTTAACACCGCCACAGAATTCCATTCTGTTTTACTTACCCTGGAAGGAATATCACAGCATCTGTCTCTACTGGTCCACACTGGACTGCAGACAATATCAAAATTCTGGATTTGGAACTGCAAACAACCAACAGCAACATGAGCTAAAGATGCGTGAAAACATTTCATATTAACGTTTCCACATTTTAACCTCTGCCAACTTCTCACAGAGACGCTCCTGAGGGAACAGGCAATGAAAGCAATGGGATCCTTACCTCATAAGAACAGAAAAACCTATGCCTGAGAGAAAGCGATAGTGAAGCAAAATGCATACGTGATATTCCCACTTCTGATCCACTTCCTTGGCTAAAATGAAATGTTTGATTGAGTTTTGGGTTTTTTTAAGAAAACATTTACTTAAAAATTAAGAATGTATTTAATTCTGAATTTGAAGACTACACACATTTAAATCAACTTTTAAAAGTCCACCCTTGCAGAAAAGTAACATGAAAAAAATATATTCCTCACTTATTCTAAAATTGATGCCCTTCTTTTCATAAGTTCTTACCTAGGGGCTAACTGATAATTTTATGATTACCTTCAGCTTAACTATTTCAATATAATATATATTTTCTATCTTTCTACATTTAAAAAAATAGAGCTCTTTTGATAAAGATTGTTTAGCTGCAGCCATTCTTTTATAAACTAATGTAATTGTTCTATTTAAATATCAAATCCAATATTCAATAAATGATTTTAATCAAAATTATATTAAATTTGCACTCTTTGGTTCTACATTGTGGAATAAAAATTTCACTTTTGAATCAAGAAGAAGAAAATCCTATCCGTGGAAGAAAGCTACATTCAGTAAATGCAATTTTAAAAATAACAGAAGCCAAGGCTATTAGTCTTGCTTTTAGAACAATGTTATTATTGGTCAACATTTAATATGAACTTAATTAACCTGGTACAGTGAAAACCTTAGGTTGAAAATTTTACTACTAAGTAGCGTTGTAAAAGGGTTGGCAAGCCCCCGCCTCCAACTTGAGCCAGTGACACTTGTGAGTGAGGGGTGGCTGACCGACTACACTCATCTTCCTTCTGAGGCAGATGTGACCCCCCAGTGAGGGGACAGCAAGTCTGTGACGGTCACAGCCAGTGTCCACAAATGCATGGTGTCCTGAGTGCACACATTTTTATTAACAGTTACGACCTTTGAAGAACAAAAAATGAATTGGTTTAGATTTCACTGATTATCCTGGCAACTATCTGTGTTGTACTCTCCAGTTTGATTCAGTTTCAAGTCGACTACATGATGTTCTCTGGTGCCTTGACAACTTAATTTGTTTCTAGCAGTAAAGCCCATTATCATGTTTTGTCAGTAGCATATTTTCTCAGTGTAACTTTTCCAGCCTTTCAATCTAACCAAGAAATAAAACAATTTAAAACTCACCGAGGAAGAAAACTTCACTGATTACTTTTAAAAATGTCATTTCAATCTTAATACAAGATACCAAGAAAAATAAAAATGTGTTACTTACCGTGGCTGATTTCCTCTCCCCTTTAAGTAGTTTTCCAAGAATTTCATAACCATCAGTTGTGATATTTCCAGCTTCCCTGATGTCCTTCTCTATAATTTCATAGCAGTCAATGTAAATCTTAACACTTTTGGAGGTCACTACGATATGAACCTAAAAAGATCATTTGTTTCCATTACAAAATTTCTACCCAGAACAACCTGGCTCCTACATATTTCAGATCACAGTTTTTAAAAAATGTGTTCTTAAAGCTATTCTCGTCCCAAGTCAAGAGGCTTGGACTAAAAATCCAAGCACCAGGTTGCCGTGTCAATGTCATTTATTAACAGCGTCAAATTAAATGAACCACTTAACCTTTCTGGGTCTCAGTTTCCTTCAGCTATTATACACTTGCATAATTTCTTATTTTCCCCACTCTGTACTCTTCCTGAGATGGCCAGAGATATTGTAGTAGATGAGATGCTTCTGTAAACTATAAAGAGCTATTCAGAAAAGAAGCAGACTCAACAGATGTAGAGAACAAACTAGTGGTTACCAGTGGGGAGAGGCAAGCGGAGGGGCAGGATAGGGATACAGCAAAATAGGGGTAGGGGACTAAGGGGTATAAACTATTATGTATAAAATAAGCTACAAGGATATATTGTACAACACAGGGAACAGAGCCAATATTTTATAGTAAGTATTTAAGAATAAATTACAAAAAATGAGCTATTCAAATACAAGTAAATAAATCATTAATATATTATTATACTCAGGACAAAGGAGCCTCGAATGTCTTCCACTGATTTCGCTAAATTCCATTTTTAATTTGTTAGTCGCTAATCCCTGCCAAACAGATCTTACACACCATGTAGATACCTAACATAGGAAAGAGCTGGCACGTGTCTTTTATAGAGATTCAGCTCTGGAAATCAATAGATTCAAGATTCAATTTCCTTATAAGAAAAGAATCTTGTTGATTTAGTTTTTTATCTGATACTGAAGACACTCAGAATCTCAAAAAATCCATTAGTACGGATAATTAAGAAAACATCTGTATTTCAGTCATGTAAAGAATGGCTGTGGGTAATCTTTGACTTTATAGTTATACTCATAGTTTCCACTTATCACAGCCCAAATACTCAAGTAAGCCCATGATGATTACTTTGAAAAGTTTGGCTCCAAGTTAAGGAACAGAAATTCCCTTAAATGCTTTGAGTAAATAAGCATAAGACAATCTCTAGAGATTTTTTTAAGCAGTAAATATTTTTTTCCACATAGAATCACCACCAAAACACTAATTTAGTGCATCTATAAGTGGTAAGTATGAATTATATATTGCTTTTATATAAAAGTGATATATGGCTTACTAAAAATAATTTTAAATACCCCTAGGGCAATCATCTAATACTAAATTCAAGAAGAACACCATACAAACATTCCCAAGATATTTATTATCTAATAAGAACTAAAACTTATTTGTTGGCTCTTATATGAACAATCTGAGAAGCAAACATTCACAAACTATTTGAAAAATCATCGTATCCAGAAAAACTATTTCAAAATCAAAACTTTCAATTTTTGAAACAAAGTTATTCCAAATACACTTGTCATTCAATGCTAACCAGAAAGAAACACATGCTAAAAATATACTTTGCTACAATCTCTTCAGTGTGTTTCATTGCATTTTAAACACACGCATAATTACATTTCAGAGCGGCTTTTATCTGGAGACCATTGTCCCAAGTATTTAGGGACTCTTTCCCAACTGGGAAGGATTGTTGGTCACAGACCAGTAGAAAGAAATAGGAACACTCTTGTCAACTCATCACCCTTCCCAAGGTCTGCCATTCCCTAAAGCCTTATTTTTCATCTATTCTGCCTCTTTGTCGCATTACAAATTTCTCTCTTGAATCTATGTCATCTGTTACAATTATCCCAAGTATTTAGGGACTCTTTCCCAACTGGGAAGCATTGTTGGTCACAGACCAGTAGAAAGAAATAGGAACACCCTTGTAAACTCATCACCCTTCCCAAGGTCTCCCATTCCCTAAAACCTTATTTGTCATCTATTCCACTTCTTTGTCTCATTAGAAATCTCTCTCTTGAATCTATGTCATCTGTTACAACAGGATGGAGACATAGAAAACGCTTCAAGAGAATTCTCCAGAAGCAGTAGTTGTCTGCCATTCCTTACTTAAGCTACCCCCATCTCTCCCAAGAGCCCCCTGTATGTTATTCTCACTAATTTGCTGCTATCAGAGAACTACTTGTTCTTATCTCAAGGATTGAAGAACTTCAGTTCCCGAATTACATGGAAAATGAGAGAAGAGTGTTCGAATCCTTGGATCAGTGGAATGTAAGTAGCCAATAGTGATCGCACTTGGTACTTGAATAGATAGGATAAATGAGAGTAGGTCAGAAGAACCGTGTGGGGTAATGAAGGAGGGAAAACAGTATAATGAAAAAGTAGAGGAGGAAGTAAAAACAAAGAGACATTATGCAAAAAGAAGGTAGAGAATTTGAGGAGAAAAGAACACTTGTGAGAACAGGAAAGAAGAGGCATTATGTAAAACCTAAGAATACAAATACCTCTCTCTATAAAGCCAAATTAAGAAGGGAATGTCAAAAAATAATTATCTTGATTTGCAATAATTAATGACTGTCACTCTTGACCTCTTCAAAATACTGCCTTATTTTGCTCAGTAAAATGAAGCATTCAATGAAAGTTGGAAATTAATAATAGTTATATTATTAATAATAGCTCCTAAACGGTTATCCGTTGGTTAATAGAGGGCTGAATTTCTAATATCTTCAGTGGGTATGGAAGAAAAATAAAATAGTCTTTTTGGGCGAGTTATTCAAGCGTAAGTTTAATAGGTGTATCAAGGAGCCAAAAAAAAGTTCCTAAGAACTTTGCCAGATTCAACATCTATTATCGGACAAGGAGAAGTTGAAGCCAGTAATATCTGTCTAGAATCTGCTTTCCCAATGAGGCATTTATTTTGCTGGACCTTACCAGGAAAGTCTGTAAACTGTTAAGCAAATAGGCCTTTATTCTCAGAGATCTCTGTTTTTCCATCATTGCTTTTTGCTTCTCACTAATGTGCCTGCTGAGGCCTCTCCAAGCCCCATGAAGAGAGTCCCTTGTCATCCTCACCAAGAATCTGATTCATGAATAAGAAGAACATTCTGGAAAGAAGCCAAGATTCTCAGGAAGGGAATCAGCAAGAAATTCAGCTAAATCTACCCAAGTACAGGGTCGTTCTTCCATTTTCACTTGAGAATCACATTGAACCAGAAATATTTGTCTTCTGTGTATGGGGACTAACTTTCTGAGAGCTACACTGGGGAAATTTTAGACCACTTGCACGACAAGTAGTCTTCCTCCTGTTAACTTGATCCAGTGGATGAAGAAATTCCATTAAAAAGTCCACTCCTGGGCTCCCCTGGTGGCGCAGTGGTTGAGAGTCCGCCTGCCGATGCAGGGGACACGGGTTCGTGCCCCGGTCTGGGAAGGTCCCACATGCCGCGGAGCGGCTGGGCCCGGGAGCCATGGCCGCTGAGCCTGCGCGTCTGGAGCCTGTGCTCCGCAAGGGGAGAGGCCACAACAGTGAGAGACCCGCGTTCCGCAAAAAAAAAAAAAAAAAAAAAAAAAAAAAAAAAAAAAAAATCCACTCCTAACCTAGACGGTGCTTTTCATTTCTAACGCTGCCAACTTCAGCACTCTTATCTGTAAGTTAATTTTCCTGACAGCAAGTTTCTATTTATCCTCGATGTTGAGATTTTAAAAATTAAGATCATCAAGAATAGATAATCCCCTAAGAATTTATCTTAGAACTTTTAATAAGATTTTTTTAGAGAAGTTGTAAATGTGTTCATGCAGAAGTTAATTTAGTAAACAGTTATCTTAATTATTTTGATAGTTAATGATAACTTTTGGATTGGCATGTTTGTAACTTTTCAATAAACAAGCAGGTAGAAGCAGCTTACTATTCTCTATAAAAGAATAAATAATTTGATCAATTAAATACAATCCACAAAAATTAAGCTTTTGAAACAAAATGACATAAAGGTTCAAAGTAAAATGGTAGGTAGAAAAATGGGCATACAATATTGTATATACTACACGACTCATTCTGAAAAGACATTAGCATTGAAAATACATTGAAATGTTAATAGTAGTTATCTCATGGTTAGTAGAATTATCGTTTTAAATTTCCTTCTCTGAATTAATCAAATTCTTTGAAATAAGGTATTGTTTTTAAAAGACATGGCTATGTTTCCACCAGTTTAACATGACATTTTAATAAATAATAAATTAAATTAGTTTAAATTTTAAGTTATATACGTTTTTCTACAAATAACTTTTTTCTATAAATATTTATTTTTCTATAATCTTACGTTTTTACCTTATGAAAACTTCCATAGAATAATGTCTTCACTTCCTCTGTGTCAAATGTAATAGTTTGTACCTCACCCCTTGTATCCTTGTTAAAGAATGATAATGTCTTGCTAGAAGCTGTAATCAACACATAATTGTTATTAAATCAAATGCATGGACACTCTATATTGAAAGTATTAAATAATTCTTGTTGGAGAATTCTCTAAAAAAATTAATAATTTCAGTTAAGATAAAATGTAATTCAAATATTTACTGATATATTTTTAAAACTTTAAACATAAAAGCATAATCAAGTAAATATATATATATATATATCCAGAAGGTTCTTAAAGAAAGAGAAAAGGAAAAACATAATCAAAAATATGCATGCATGTGCCTTAAAATAAGATAAATTATAATCCTTACGATCTGCAATCACCCCAACTTGTGGTTTGTAGTCTCTGTCTGTGATCTGCCAAATTGCGAAAGGGTCATTGGGAGTTTCTGGGAGAAGTCTGAATAGTAATATAATCGTATACGAAGTGGGGAGGCCATTGGGATGTAGATCTCTGTTGGATGAAACAAAATTAATTAATTAATAAGGATTTCTCACCAGAAATAGAGGATATTTTAAATCTTTGGGCTCGAATCTCATCATGAGTAGTATTAGAAGCCATTTATAATAATCTGGCTACATATTAGAAGGGGAAAAATTTAAGAATGACCTCAAAATAGCAAACACTAAAGACCCATTATGTAAGCAGTAATAGATGATTTATAATCGGATAAAGTCACAAAAGTCTGGGAAATTGCCAAGTGGTCTTTCATCCTACTGGTAATAAATCATTTTTTCTAAGCACATGGATAATTATAAAACTATATAATGATTTTAGGGTGATAAAACTTGTATCTAGGGACGTAATTTAAAGAGAGTGAATCTT
The DNA here is from genome assembly GCF_949987515.2 of Delphinus delphis. Classification (NCBI taxonomy): domain Eukaryota; kingdom Metazoa; phylum Chordata; class Mammalia; order Artiodactyla; family Delphinidae; genus Delphinus; species Delphinus delphis. Next base: position 77,370,631 of record NC_082696.1, on the reverse strand, counting down.
ACTAAATATATTTAATTTCCAACATCAGGAGTATGAGGTCATAAACAAGATGGCTTAAGGCTTTAATTGTGCCCTCCCTGTATCTAATAGTTTTTACACTTCCCTAGTCCTCTCTTAAAATCAAGTAAATCAAATAATCTCCAGAAGGTCACATGTTCCCCGAAACAAAACCAATAATAGATTTTATGGCCACGTACATTGTGATTCAATTAAAAGGAAATGTTTCTTGGCTCTAAGGCTGTTAGACGTAAAATGTGGCCCCATGTGTCCTTCTAGGGTTGAGTCAGTCATTGTTCTGGGGGAATCTCTGAAGCAGAATTAATGGTTTTTTGTCTGAGACCATTTAATAGCACTATCTTCCTGAAGGTAGGAAAAGGGGCTTAATAATCAGCTCTTGGAATGGACTAGAGGACACGGGGAGGGGGAAGGGTAAGCTGGGAGTGAGAGAGTGGCAGGGACATATATACACTACCAAACGTAAGGTAGATAGCTAGTGGGAAGCGGCCACATAGCACAGGGAGATCAGCTCCGTGCTTTGTGACCACCTAGAGGAGTGGAATAGGGAAGGTGTGAGGGAGACGCAAGAGGGAGGTGATATGGGGATATATGTATATGTATAGCTGCTTCACTTTGTTATACAGCAGAAACTAACACACCATTGTAAAGCAATTATACTCCAATAAAGATGTTTAACAAAAAAAATCAGCTCTTGGACAGAAGAGAAGCAACTCCTCCATGGATTTTGACAGAGGGCACAGACCGTCTCTTGAGGTTTCGTGTCCTAGTACCACACTGCTAGTACTTCTGGAATATAACGCTGCCCTACTTTTTCTTTTTTTAATTTTTATTCGAGTATAGTTGATTTACAATGTGGTGCTACTTTCTGCTGTACAGCAAAGTGAATCAGTTATACATATACATATCCACTCTTTTTTAGATTCTTTTCCCATATGTATAGCACAGGGAACTCTACTCAATACTCTGTAATGCCCTACTTCTTAAAGCATATGTTCTGGGCAAGCTGACACGATGCCTTTTGTATGTCCATAAACTGACCATCTTCATAATATTCCACATTAAAAATAATTTCTCCATATTAATTCATTTCTCACCTAGCCCATTTTTCTCCTTTTTTAGTTAATGAGTGATTAGGAAAAAAAATATTTAATTGCATTTATGCCTCTTTCAGCCACAAGTTCTTAATCTTAAGAGGACAGTGGTCTGTCATAAGTTAAAATGTAGGAATCACATCTTGAGGTGACAGAGTTACATGCTGGGTACTTAGGTTCATTGATAAACCTAAAACTGCGAACCAGTGTGGTTAACCATAAAAGAGTTAGGAACTCACAGTGTGGTCACACTACAATACAATCTGTGCTTCCTTAAAAGAAATGAACTTTGGTTTTACTCTGAATTTTCCGTCAGCTTTCTCAGAGCATTTCAAATTTCAGGCATCATTGGCTGACCCTGTCCTAAGTTTCGGAAAACTTTATTTCTTCTTGTTCTTTTCCCTCCATAAGATGCCAAACACATATTTTTTGACATTCAAGTGTTTTCATTCTAATAAATAAAAAGTACATATTTTGGTTATTGGACCCAGGTACAAACTTTCATCAAGTAAAATAACCAACATCTAGAGCTACCCAACAGATTGCCAGAGCACCAGCCAATAAAAACTAACTGTTGGGCTTCCCTGGTGGTGCAGTGGGTGAGAGTCCGCCTGCCGATGCAGGGGACACGGGTTCGTGCCCCGGTCCGGGAAGATCACACATGTCGCGGAGCGGCTGGGCCCGTGAGCCATGGCCGCTGAGCCTGAGCGTCCGGAGCCTGTGCTCCGCAACGGGAGAGGCCACAACAGTGAGAGGCCCGCGTACCGCAAAAAAAAAAAAAAAAAAAAAAAAAAAAACCATCTAACCAGCATTCAGATTAAGAAATAGGACATAACCTGTTGTAGTAGCCTAGTAGCTTCCTATGTACCCTTGTCCAGTTTCCCCCATTCCCTACAAAGGTAACTATACTATCCTAACTTCTAACACCATAGGTTAGTTTGCCTGATTTTGAACTCTATATAGTAGGAACCATGGAATATACTATTTTGTGTTTAGCTTCTTTTGCTCAGCCTTTTAAAAAAGAGATCTGTCAAGGGCTTCCCTGGTGGCGCAGTGGTTGAGAGTCCGCCTGCCAATGCAGGGGACACGGGTTTGTGCCCCAGTCCGGGAAGATCCCACATGCCGCAGAGCGGCTGGGCCCGTGAGCCATGGCCGCTGAGCCTGCACGTCCGGAGCCTGTGCTCCGCGACGGGAGAGGCCACAGCAGTGTGAGGCCCACGTACCGCAAAAAATATATGAAATAAAATAATTTTAATAAAACTAACTGCTGCCTGTCAGATCACAGATCATGGACAAGCAAGGCCACTGCAGTCTTTCATCTTGTGGAGTCGGAAACACTGGGGAGAATTCCTCTTCTCATTCTGCGTTGATTCCATGCAGTCCCTCTGCACCAAGGGAGAAACGTTCAAAAGAAGAAGTTGCCTCCCTGTTTAAACGACCTCTCTTAGCAGCGTAACTATAATCCTAGACTTAAATTCAAAAGGATCAGTAATCCATCATATGGCAGACACAGGATGAGATTCTTGGGTCTCAGAGTAGCAAGCTTGAGTCCTAGTCTCCCGTGTGACCCAATGGAACGCAGTTAACCCAACTGTACTTAAGGAAACTAAACCAGGTCACCCATAGGACTCAATTCTAAAATACCAGGGTTCTAAGACATCAGCAAAGATTCCAAGCCTCAAAAAAGCATCTGGCCCGTGGTAAGAAAGGGAACTCCTGTTGTCACACTCACGCTGTAGGCTGATTCACAAAGGCGTTCTTCTGAAGCCTGTAAGACGAGTGGCTGGGAAAAGACCCTGACTCCAAAGAGACTCCTTGCACAAAAGCAAAATTCTTTTCTGTCAGGTTGTATGCTTCAAGCATCTTAAAACCTGTACATCAGAAAAAATATATATATTGAAATGAGGTCATTTTAATTATCTTATTGCTTGAAATCCTGAAATAAATTAGCCCGAGTATGAACGCTTACCTGGTGAGGTGTAGCCATCCAAATAAATGAGAGGACAACCTGCAAAGCACAGTGTTCTTTAAGTACGATTCACCAACAAGGTATACAAACATTATACATGCACAGAAAGCACCTGCGTACATACATCAAGTAACAAACCTGTTCATTCATTTATAAAACATTATCAATCTAACCTCTTCTGAGTTATTTTGTGTAGACTTTCCACGTGTACGTGAAATTATACTACTGACCAGTGTGGCCATGTTTTCTGGACATTCTCCAGTCCAGCTGGAATTTTACAATGTTCTTAAGAATGGTAAGATTGGGGCTTCCCTGGTGGTGCAGTGGTTAAGAATCCGTCTGCCAATGCGGGGGACACAGGTTCGAGCCCTGGTCCGGGAGGATCCCACATGCCGCGGAGCAACTGGGCCCGTGAGCCACAACTGCTGAGCCTGCGCTCTGCAGCCTGCGAGCCACAGCTACTGAGCTCGCGTGCTACAACTACCGAAGCCCATGCGCCTAGAGCGCGTGCTCCGCAACAAGAGAAGCCACCGCAATGAGAAGCCGCACACCGCAACGAGGAGTGGCCCCGGCTCGCCGCAACTAGAGAAAGCCTGCACACAGCAACAAAGACCCACCGCAGCCAAAAATAAATTAAAAAAAAAAAAAAAAGAATGGTAAGATTGAATTAGAGGGGGGAAATTTATAGATGTTTTTCAATAGATTAAAGAACTTTTACTGATGAGGATGATTATAATTTTTGTGACTTTCTGTTTGAATAAAAAAAAAAATCCCACAAGGACTCAGAGGTGAAAAATATACAAATCAATTTTCACTGCAAAGTAAAGGAGCTGTTACAGTGGAGGATCACTGGACTGAATGTCAATATTATGACATAGGGTGAGTGTGCTTCGTGTTTGGTAATTGCAATCATTGTTGCTTTTGTTGTGGTCATCCATTTACAATGCTTGGTGTCAGTTGATTTATCTCTTGTAAAAATAAAATACAGTGTGTGTGTGAGTTGTGAAAAAAAAAATAGAAATCTAAAAAAAAAAGAACTTTTCTCCCAGGAAACTTCAGATTTGTGCAAGGGCAGGAGGCGTTTGTCGTCACCCAGTCTTCTCTGCCAAGCCATGGAGGCTCACACTGGCCACCAAACCTCACAGTGGCAGGTGTACAGCGGGTCTCACCCTGGGCCCTGGAGCTGGGGCAGCACAGGGCTGCATCCGGGACCTCGTGGAATGGAGGGGGCAGCTGCTGCTCCCTGCTCACTTGCACTAGTGTGATTCCATTCTGAGCTTCAGCGAAGTTTTACAGTAAACCACCGACGTTTGTTTACTACTGCCGCCTCCAACCCGAGTTCTGAGATCTCAATATAATGTTTCATAGGGTAAAACATAACACTTAAAAAGCACAGCCCTGCCTGGGATCAGGGGTCTAGACCAGCCACGCAACTGTCTCCATAATCTAAGACCCCAAGACTCAGAGTTCATGGATGGAGAAGAGGAACAAACCAACTTCGGTAATCAATCTTTTGTCCTTCACTGTATTTTAAGAGTTGAGCTTGAGGTCTCGGTATAATATGAAAAGTCTACACCCAAGTAAACAAGTGGGAACCAAGTGAATTTCTACAGTGCACACTCACACAAGTCAGTTTTCTCGTGGCTCTCCTGAAACACGGATGTTGACGGAACAAATACCAATTGATTGCTAACAGGGAAAAACCTTCATCCCACGGAATGCTTCTATAAATGCATTTCTAAGTTGAAGATTAATTTTCTCAAATGTCACAGGCATTGGGACGGTGGGAAAAGGATATATTCAAACACTTTATTTCCATACAAGGAACATTACGTCTTCAAGGCTAAAAATGGACCTCTGACAAGCACACAGTTAGCATGATCTCAATAGGAACAGTGATTCATCAGGTTCTCAAGTGGTTTCCCAGGATCTGTTTATGCACGGACTTGATCTCGTATAGGATAGGGAACGGTCTACCCCAGCGGTCCCCAACCTTTTCAGTACCGGGGATTGGTTTCGTGAAAGACAATTTTTCCACGGACGGCGGGCGGTGGCGGTTCAGGTGGTGATGCAAGCAATGGGAAGCGGCTGTAAATACAGACGAAGTTTCGCTCACTCACCCGCCGCTCACCTCCTGCTGTGCGGTCCAGTTCCTAACAGGCTGTGGACCAGTCCCAGTCCGCGGCCCAGGGGTTGGGGACCCCTGGTCTGCTCAGTAGTTACTTTTGCAAAACAACTGAGACTATGGACCCATGTGGGTCATGACTTACTTGAAGTGGCAGTTTCACAGACGAATGTGATGAGGTTGTCCTCTATCTTCTCAAAAGATTCAAAGTCGTCCACAATGAACACGTGCCGCTCACTAGGTTTGCTGGCTATGTTGGCAAGTTCGTTGTAGTCGACGTCAGCCACGCCAACTACAAAGACACTGAACCCTGCAGAGCAGTGTTTATAGAGAGAATTACACATCCTTTTTTCCATCCTTTATGGTTTAAACAATTCAAAACAAAATCTTATCAGAAATGATGCCATATTTTCTCAGCTAATGCAACAAGTTCTTTTAATTGACATAAACTCTCTTTAATGAACATGTACTTTTTCCAGGTCTTCCTACTTTCTGGCTTATAAAATTCAATTAATTGGATTTCCTAAAATAAAGTCTTAACAATTAAAAGATGAACATTTTAATAGCAGAATGACTTAATGTGGTACTCATTTCCTTCCACACATCCACAGTCCTAATATACCCATTCATTCTGCAGCTGTCTTAGGCAACATTAACATTTCAAGCTCATGTGCCTCAGAAACCAACAATGGGCTCATTTTAAACTCTGAATTCCTGAAACTGATTTACTCAATAAACTCAGGCTCAAAGTCAGCACTGTGACCACTTTCAAAATGGAATCTACAAGTCCCACTGGCAATAAACTTTCACTTATTTAGGCTAATACAAATAAACAAAGTTTTCACTCCAAAAGCTTAATTCAACAGTAGAATTAGTTACATAATTAGATATAAATAAGGTAACTTGAGAAGCAAGCATTCATAACCCCAAAGTTAAATCACAAAGGAGCCTAAAATATACAGGAATCTGCTCAAAGTGCATAACGTAACAGCAACAACTTATAAAAAGATCAGTGCATAGAACAATCTCTGTTGTAAGAAGACACAGTATGACTTAGCACTAGTCATGACTCACTTTTAGCCAAAGACCCATGTATGTGCAGATGACAAATTCCATGTAACGAAGGACTTTACGATTTACACCACAATAAATCATGCATAGCATAGAATTCTCTCTAAAATATGTCCACCTTGGACGCTGCCTGAAGGATTGGGGGTGTTCATGCAACTATAAAGACTTAGTTTCATCTCTAATCATCCTGAATACCTAATCCAAAGGGCAGTGTAACAAGGAGGCTTTCAGCATGTTTGATTGACAAGATCTACACCAGCAATATCTCCCTGAGGTCTCTCTGCTCCTTTGCAGTGAACCTTCCAGCAATCTGTTTGGGATCTGCATCTGCCAGGACGAGCTAAACCGATGCCTCTCCTTGCATAGGACTGAACCAGCATCAAGACTCATTTATGCTATGGCAGGAAGCCTGCTCGAGGATCATCCCATTACTGCTGTTGTGTAGGCTTCCAGCCACTATGGGGGACTGACCCTGAGGCACGTCTTATACAAAGAATACACCATGTCATTTCTGAGCAATTATCAAACCATTCCATGATGAAATGTAAACTAACATTAGAAGGGTACGGAATACAGACTAAAACAGAAACTAAAGTAAAATCAGTAATTTTGGTCTTTTGCAATCATTCCTGGACGTTTGAAACTGTGAAAATAATGAGTGCCATCACGAGGCATCAGACTTAAGCTCGTGTGATGTGGAAAACAAACTTACGGTCACCCGGGGGTAAGGAGGTGGGGGACAAACTGGGAGATTGGGATTGACACATACACATTACTATATATAAAACAGATAACTAATAAGAACCTGCTGTATAGCACAGGGAACTCTACTCAATACTCAGTAATGGCCTATATGGGAAAAGAATCTGAAAAAGAGTGGATATATGTATATGTACAACTGAATCACTTTGCTGTACACCTGAAACTAATGCAACATTGTAAATCAACTAGACTCTAATAAAATTTTTTTTTAAATGTATGCTTGTGCTTACCTGACTGTTGGATGACCAAAGCTGCCTTCTTGACCTCGTCCTGTGACCGACCGTCTGTGACCACGACCAGCACCTTGGGGACATTCTTCCTCATACCACTCTCCCAGGTCAAGACCTTCTCCTTGATAAACGTGAGAGCTTTGCCTATAGAATGTGGCATGGAACATTTTAGTGTCATCTCAGTGGAAGCTCTCCAAGTGCCCTTAGCCACGCCCAACCGAGAAGCAATTGAATGTTAGAGTTACACTCCGCCTATCACTCCAAAGGCTTTGGAGAGTAAAGGTCTATGTACACGCTGATGAACTGTACCTGTTCTTGTGTTTCCTCCTCTGTACCGGATATTCTGGAGGGCCCCGAGGGCCAGGGCCTTGTCGTTGTACGTGTTCAGCTTAAACTCAGACTTGACCTCGTCGCTGTACTGCACAAATGAGACCTGAAAGGAAAGGCGGTTTGGTGGTGAGGGTAAGTCGCCTCTTTTAATGTTTCAATTGTCAAGTGATTCTTCTAGCTGCATAATGGGAAAAAGAAGTCTATTAGACCTGACAGAATATGGTATGCTCTTTATAGCTAATATTATAACACTGACTACTGTTGTCTCACTAAATTCTCTGATTTCTGATCTTCAATGAAAGTGTCAGTAATTGATATGAATAATGTACATGCACTGTATTTATTCTCTAGGATGTAAGAAGGGATGGGTAACGCTGGAGAGCAATGAGATTCCAAGATCAGAAATGAGAACATACCATCCTGAGCTCAAATACTGGCTAAGCAATTGCTTCTCGGACAACTGACCCTTCTCACTGGCCACATCTATTCTTCATTGTAATATAAAAATGGCACATGAGTGATAATAATCAGCACTCGTCACCAATTCAGTGACAGTGTGATTTAGTGGAAAGAATAAAAGCTTTATAGTCAGGATTCAATGGGCTCAAATCCTAGCGCTGCCAGTTAATAGCTTTGTGACATTGGGTAGGTTCCCAACATCTCTGGGCCTTTGTTTTTTATCAGTAAAATGGAGATAATTATACTTACTTCTATGGCCAGTTTAAGGAATGAGAATCACGTATACAAAGTAGCTGGCACACAGAAGTTAATAAAATATGGTAGCTTTTTTTCTTATTTTTTATCAGAAATCTTAATTTCTAAAAGGATTTCAAAAAAGGCTTACTTGCTCACACTTTAAGACTGTAACTAGCCTGACATTTTACTCTTCTTGGGTTGGAATAACATCCACAGAATTATTGGGGGATGTGGAATTTAACATATTCCACAAAGCATTATTGCATAAAAGAAGACATGATTTGTTTATGAAATTATTTGTGATTTATGTCAACTCTTATTTTCATAACATCTCTAAGATGTACCTGCCTAAATAAAGAAGAAACTTCACCAAGAGTAATGGGAAGGGAAAGAGGATTCAGAAAAATAATAACACAATACAGTCTCTTGCCTTAAGGAGTCAATGATTTAGACAGAAGAGAATCACACAAATATTGACAATATAAAGAGACACGTGCCGTAACAGCAACATAAACAAAACCCTTCAGGAGTCTGAAATGCCTAAAACTATCAAGGAAGCCTCTCCAGAAAGGGTGGAATTGAAGTGGATCTTCGAGGTTGCAGAATCCAGGTAGTAAGTAACAGAGCCACCGGCCCTGAGTCCAGGGGTATGTTGGGAGTGGAGGAGATTCTCAGCTTTACTGGTGGGTCAGAGCTAAGCGAGGAATTATTCTTTGAGGTGGAAGGATTAATTTTTCTAAGTTCCCACTCTAGTGAAAGCAATAAATTTGGAGTGATTCCAAAGCAAGATAATTGGTAGTTATCATTGTAGGAAAACAAATTAATTTCCCTTTGAGTTAACAATGGCCTTTCTTCTTCTGGTTCAGGTAATATCTGCAATGTCATGATAGAGGGGGCAGTAGGGTTCCACACAGCCCCTCCAGTCACTACCCATCACTGAATCTCCTGACTTAACGGGTACAACAATCACAATGCATTTAACTTCCAGAACATTAAATGACCTTTCAGGAAACTGTATCATTGTCAAAAGAGTTAAGCAGGAAGTTAGAGCTAGACTCCCCTAAATTCTGCAACAGGAATATCATCTCGCCAAGAGAATACCTAGAGGAATATTTATTTTTCTCTTTATTTATCATATGCACCCAAGTCCTTCCCAAAAGTCTATGTGTAAAGAAAAGAGAAAATAACAAAGTCAAAATGGAGTTTATACTGAAAAGTCTTTCTACTTAAAAGTTTAAAGGAAATAGCAAGACGTTACAGATGAATAACCTTTGAAACGACACCCACCTGAATTCCAGCAGGACTGATTTCATCAAAGGCTCCCACAGTATTGAAGATGAATTTTACAACTTTGTTAAAATTATCATCCCCGATACTCCAGGAGGCATCAGTCAAGAATACAATATCTGCCTTGGCCCCTTTGCACACTGGGGGAAAAACACAGAGGAAGCCCCAAATCTCATGAATTCTTTCATTTAAGTGAAGTTACACAACTGAGACACGTATTCTAACACCCTGCTACTCCTCCAAGTGTGGTTCAGCAGCAACGGCATCGCCTGGGAGCCTGATAGAAATGCAGAGTCCTGGGGCCCACCCCAAATGTCCTGCAACCGAATCAACAGTAGCAAGGTGCCAGATGATGCCCAGTGAAGTCTGAAAAGCGCTAGTCTAACTGGCCCTCAATTTCTGCTCTGGAATTACTCCATCTGGTCATTCTGCAAACATATGCTCCCTCCTCATGGGATTCTTCAAGGAGCTTCAAACAATAACTAAGGAGGAAATCAAGTGAAAAAACAACCATGCTCAGAACTTAAGAAGAGCCCTCAGTGGGTTTGGAGATTTTTGTATATAATTATCAAAGACTTGGTGTAGATAAGGTGTCTTTTCATTTTAAATTAGGCCACTAGAATCATATGGAGGGAGGGAAGGGATGGAATAAAATAAAGAAACACCTTTAATTAGAATCTTCAGACTTGAAAGCTAAAAATTCTGAAAATAAAAATTTAACATTTTAGTGATAAAAACTTGCCGTGTAGAATGTATAACACCAAGAATAAACCCTAATGTAAATATGGACTTTGGGTGATAAAGATGTGGCAATATAGGTTCACAGGATGTATCAAACGTCCCACTCCAGGTTGGCAGGGGGGATGTTGAGAGTGGAGGGAGTCTGTGCATGTGAGGGGGCAGGGCATGTCGGGACTCCTCTGTACTTTCAGCTCAAATTTGCTGTGAACCTGAAACTGCTCTAAAAAATAAAGCCTATGAAGAAAAAAACCTTAACATGTCTTTTTTTTTTTCAAAATTCACAATCTTATATGTTGTGGAATACGAATACACCAGAGAAGTAAGTCATTACCACCAAAAAGGTAACAAACATATTCATGCCCCCCAAAAGTTCACTGGTGTCCTTTTATAATAGTCTCTCCCTGTCAGTCCTCTCCACACCCCTTCCCATCCCCAGAAAATCACTGATCTCCTTTTGACACGATAGATTAATTTGAGTTTTCCAGAATTTTATATAAATGGAATCAGACAGTATCTTTTTTTTTCCCTCAGGCATCTTGCACCCAGCATCATCATTTGCAGATTCATCTATGCTGTTGTGTTTAACAGTAGCTTGTTCCTTTCTCTTGCCGAGAAGAATTCCATTTATTCCATTATTGCTTATTATTTCACTTTTTCATGAACATTTGGGTCACTTCCTGTTTTTTTCCAATTACCTGTTTTTTTTTTTCTTACAAATAAAATTGCTATGAATATTCATGTAGAAGTCTTTGTGGGAACATATGCTTTCGTTTCTCTTGGTTTAGCACCTTGTAATGAAATGACTGAGTGGTACCGTAGGTTTATGTTCAACTTTAAGAAACCGCTAAGCTGTTTCCAGTGTAGTTCTACATTTTACATTCCCACCAGCGGCGCATGACGGTTCTAGGTACTCTACGTCTTTGCCAACACGTGGTCATTTTAATCTTAGACATCCTAATAGGTGTAGTGGTGTCTCCTTGTGGTTTTGGCTTGCATGTCTCTAATGACTGATACTGAGTATTCACACATCTTCTTTGGTAAAATGTCTTTTCAGATTTTTTCCTCACTTATTAAAATTGGGTTGTTTGTATTTTTATTACTGTGATTTGAGAATTATTTATGTAATATGGATATAAGTATTTTAGCAGATTATGTGATTTGTAAATATTTTCTCCTAATCTGCGACTTGTCTTCTCATTCTCTTAACAATGTTGTTCAAAGAGAAGTTCTTAATTTTGATGAAGTACAATTTATCAGTTATTTCTTTGCTCACATTTTTGGTGTGATATGGAAGAAATCTTGGCCTAATTTCAGGTCACAAAGGTTTATAGATTAATTATTATATGTGGGTTTATGATCCATTTTTTAAGATGTTTTTTTATCGTGGTAAAAGCCACATAATATAAAACAAACTATTTTAACCACATTTAACTATACAGTTCAGTGGCACTAAATACCTTCACATTGCTGTGAAACTCTTACCATCATCCAGCTCCCTAATTTTTTACCTTCCTCAACTGAAACTCTGTCCCCACTGAACACTAACTCCCCATTCCCCCTCCCCACCCCCCATTGCCCTCCTGCCCCGGCATCTACCAAAGTACTTTCTGACTCTACGAATCTGACTGTTCTAGGTACTTCATTTAAGTGGAATCAAACAGTATTTGTCTGCACCTACTGTATAGTGGAATGCATTTTTAAGGTGAACTTAATATAGGCCCTACAAACAGATTGTACCTTCTTTTTTTTTCCCCCTGTGCTATACAGTAGGTTCTCAATTAGTTATCTATTGTATACATAGTAGTGTATATATGTTAAATCCCAATCTCCCAATTTATCCCACCCCCTTTCCCCACCTTGGTGTCCACACGTTCGTTCTCTATGTCTGTGTCTCAATTTCTGCTTTGTAAATAGGTTCATCTGTACTATTTTTCTAGATTCCACATAGATGCGTTAATATATGATATTTGTTTTTCTCTTTCTGACGTACTTCACTCTGTATGACAGTCTCTAGGTCCATCCACGCCTCTGCAAATGGCACAATTTCCTTTTTATGGCTGAGTAACCTTCCATTGTATATACGTACCACAGCTTCTTTATCCATTCCTCTGTTGATGGACATTTAGGTTACTTCCATGTCCTGGCTATTGTAAACAGTATTGTAAATAGCTGCAATGAACATTGTGGTACATGTCTCTTTTTGAATTATGGTTTTCTCTGGGTATATGCCCAGGACTGGCATTGCTGGGTCATATGGTAGTTCTATTTTTAGTTTTTTAAGGAACTTCCATACTGGTCTCCATAGTGGCTGTATCAATTTACATTCCCACCGACAGTGCAAGAGGGTTTCCTTTTCTCCACACCCTCTCCAGCATTTACTGTTTGTAGATTTTTGGATGATGGCCATTCTGACCAGTGTGAAGTGATACATCATTGTAGTTTTGTTTTGCATTTCTCTAATGATTAGTGATGTTGAGCATCTTTTCATGTGCCTCTTGGCCATCTGCATGTCTTCTTTGGAGAAATGTCTATTTAGGTCTTCTGCCCATTTTAGGATTGGGTTGTTTGTTTTTTTTGATATTGAGCTGCATGAGCTGCTTGTATATTTTGGAGATTAATCCTTTGTCAGTTGCTTTGTTTGCAAATATTTTCTCCCATTCTGAGGGTTGTCTTTTCGTCTTGCTTAACATGTCTTTAAGCCAAAAATATTTACTGAATTCCTTTCAACAGTCTAAAGAAACACACTACTATTTTATCCCATAATAATACACTTTTAATTTTACTTCTTTAATAGGCTTAATAACCATAACGTTCTAGAGCCTTCTAAGAGAAAAGAAAAATACTTTCCATTAAATGTTGGAAACAGAATGTGGGAAAAGAATAAACCAGTAGTTAATTAGCTAAAACTTAATTTGATGAAGCACTGAGCATTGCCCCAAATTACTGAGAGACCAATCTAAATAGCTCAGTCTATGTCTTTTTACCAGTTTACTACAAGGGACAAATATGTCTCCAACCTTGGTGAATGGAAATATTTTAGCTTTGTGTAATCCAGGGCCTTCTTAGGTCAGAAGCCAGGAATTCCAAAGCCAAAGGCCCAGGAGTTACGCTGCAAATTTAGCCCAAAAGGTCCCCAGTGCCTGTTGATGCCAGCAGCCACAAGAAAGAAATGCCCTCTGTGTGACAATGGATTATTTAAGGCATCCCTAGACCTTCATCTGCAAAATCGAGGAAACGGAGTTCCAGCTGAAGAGGCAGAGTGGTTTATCACTGGGGTTTTTTTTTTTTTTTTTTTAATGTCGGTTCATTGGTTTGTTTATTAATTTATTTTTGGCTGTGTTGGGTCTTCGTTTCTGTGCGAGGGCTTTCTCTAGCTGTGGTGAGCGGAGGCCACTCTTCATCGCGGTGCGTGGGCCTCTCACTGTCGCGGCCTCTCTTGTTGCGGAGCACAGGCTCTGGACGCGCAGGCTCAGTAGTTGTGGTTCACAGGCTCTAGAGCGCAGGCTCAGTAGTTGTGGCTCATGGACCTAGTTGCTCCACGGCATGTGGGATCTTCCCAGACCAGGGCTCGAACCCGTGTCCCCTGCATGGGCAGGCAGATTCTCAACCACTGAGCCACCAGGGAAGCCCTAGGACTGGTTTTATTCACACTAAAATGGGCCTGGAGCAGAAGAGCAAATGACGGGTAATCTTTGCCTTTAATTGAAAAACTCTTTAGCAGGAATAATAGGTCAGAAATGTTCTATATCAACTGCGTAAGTAAGAAGGCTATCAATCCCGATCGGCTGAATGCATTGCCTGATGGCTGTACTTACCTTCCCGGGCTGGTGGAATCGTGGGAGGGGGAGGAGGTGTAGGCGGCTCTGTAGGAGCTTCTGTGGGTTTTACAGCTAGAATTAAAAATAACAATTAGAAAAACGCAACATGTGCACATTTCATATCTCAGAAAGTAAATTTTTAGAGCCATTTCAGTCCTCGATAACAAATCAAGTGTCATGGGCACTGACATACTGGGAATCCTATCTTATCCAAAATTGGTACCATTGGCAGTCACTCAACATTGACTACAGCAGCACGAAGCGAAGCCCAGATGCAAAGGGAGAGCGTAAGACCTTCAGATACAGTCAGATGAGCAGAGGTCACCAACACGGATCCATGTGCACCTTCTCACTGTCAGCTAGAGCCAGCTCTCCCTCCTTTAGGTCTTTCCTTACAAATACGCCAGCTCTAACAGGGCAGCACGGATCTGCTGCAGATAAAGGTGCTGAACCCGCTGCAGACGCCACCTCAAGGACCTGCCATCATGTCACTATTGCCGCTCGTAAGGAGAAGTGTCACACAGGAGTCACTTATGTCTCCCACACCCAGAGCATCCTACTCTGAAGCCTTACAGAGACTCCCCAGATTACTCAAACACTTACTAGTATGTTCTTTGACAGAGACACCTGGTCCCTCAAGATTTGGTGTCTGCACAAAGACAGTGACGCCATAATCAGTGTCTGGTGACAGGCCGGTGAAACAGTGACTGGTTTCTGATCCACGCACTGTAATTTCCTGTCCTCTTGTTCCTGATTAGGACAGCAGAGGAAAAATGCCAGTGTCACCAGTAATTATCTTTAAAGACATTCTGATACATCATTTTATAAATAGAATGACACCTTTACTGAAGTTTTAAATGTGGCTACTATGTGCTCCAGGTCATTTTTTTTGCACACGTACCATCCGCAGGGCTTAGTTTCAGCCTGTAGGAAGTGGCTGCCCGGTGAGCTGACCATCTAACACAGAATGTATCCCACCCGACCTGGTGAGTTTTCAGATCTGTCACATTCAAATATACTACAAAAGAAGGACAGAAAGAAATAGATTTACTTCATAAATAAAGGCCAAAAAAAGCATACTTTTAATCACAGCACAATTTTAAAACTTCCACTGTGGCTGAAAAAAATAATGTCTAAAGTCTCACATTGTTTCTTCATAAGAAACAGACATGAAACAAACACGAAAACATGGTATTGTCGAAACCGACCTCCCTTTCTATGACTGATTTTCAAGGGAAGGAAAATCCACATTCAGACGTACCTCTGAGATACTGCAGGTTCAGTTTCAGACCACCAGAATAAAACAAATATTGGTACAATAAAGCGAGTGACACAAATATTTTGATTTCCCAGTGCATAAAAGTTATGTTTACACTATACCGTAGTTTATTAAGTGTGCAATAGTGTTATGTCTAAAAAAATAATGTTCATACCTTCATTAAAAACACTTTATTGCTAAAAACTGTTAACCATCATTTGAGCCTCCAACGAATTGCAATCTTTTTGCAATAGTAACATCAAAGATTACTGATCTCCGATCACCATAACGAACATAATAACAATGAAAAAGTTTGAAATATTGCAAGAACTACCAAATGTGACACAGAGACATGAAGTGAGCAAATACTGATGGAAAAATGGCCTTGCTCCGTGCCGGGTTTCCGCAAACCTTCAATTTATAAAAAAAACACAGCATCCGCCAAGTGCAATGAAACGAGGTCTGCCTATAGCCCCTCTCCACGCCATGAATGTCAACGACACCTCATGAAAAATAATAAAAAAAAATTTTCTGAAAGGCTATCTGCTAAGTCCTCAAATAGCCATTAAAGCACTGATGATAACAAAATCTACCTGCAAGCTGAATCAGTCATCATGGCATTTATGGGAAAACTTTCAATTAGATCAATACATTTAGGGAATATATGTTTAACATCCAATGTCAGGAAAAAACCACATACCATCCCACATGGATAAAACCATAATTTTTATAATTTTTATCTTTTAAAATTCAAAATGTATTTTCTATGAAACAAACATATCTCATCATTATACATTTTGTACCCTTGATTATATGACGTAAGTATTTGTTTAGCTGGACACAAAAGAGTTACCTACTCAAGGCCGAGGAAACATGCGTAAGAAAAAGAAAGAAAGAAAATTAAAACAGAAGGACCTGGTCATTTACACTACACTTTTTCTTACAACCACAAAAAGCTACGTGACTCACAGGTAGTGCCTTGGTCCGTCAGAGGGACACTGAGACCAGAATCATACTGCGCGTAAACGTTCACGTCATAGGTGGTGCTGGGGCTGAGATTGTGCAACGTGTACGATGTCATTTCTCCAACAAAGACCTCCATGGGCTCATTGGAACCTTTAATAACAATCACAACAATACATAGACATATGTCATTCCTAGTCTCAAATTTTTCTTAAAATCAAATAACTTATACTCAAATGATAGTATGAACACCATTAATTCCATAGCCCTCATGCACGTGCTCCCCGTAACACCCGCTGCATTACATGGTGAATACGAAACTGGAAGTGGAGACCGAATCCTTTTCCTTGTTATTCTCAAAGCATAGCACAGTAGCTAGCATGTGTACTAATGAATGTAGCAGGTTTGTAATTACTGTTCCTTTAACGAATAAATCATCACACCGTCAACTACTCTAGACTCTCAAGCCTCTTCTTTAAGCTGCAGTTTGCAGCATAGCGCTTTGTACATACTGGGTGCTCAATGAACATTTTTCTGTTGTAGAGATGATTTAAGAACGTCTATCTCCCACCCCGTTCCATGCAGTGTGGTTACTGAAAGTCCTCCACCTTGAAGTTCCCTCTCCATTTCTTACACAGGCTCACATATCCTTACACTTGCCTTCTCTCCTTTATTTTTTTCTAGTTCACATCCTTCCTGGGTGCATGGAAGATACCCCAGCAAATTTACTATAAAAGTATTTTGCTTCCATTTTGCTAAACATATAGACAGAAGATGGAAACACAGATGGCGAATAATTTAATAGCGGGGATGTCCATTTAGGTGAAAGTGTCCGTGGGAAGCCAAAAGAAAGCCTGTCGTGAATAAACTAAAATGCACATGCCCCAAATGGAATAATACCTTGACCTAATGGGAAAAATACACAAGTTTATACTAATTAAGTACTCATTCTTTCACAATCATAATAACATATAGGTTGTCTGATCACAGCTTCAATTTGTGCAATTTTATGAACCAGATCAGACGTTTTTGCCATGCAGATTAATGGGAGTTGCATCTAAACCCATAGTAACAATGATACTTTAGAGCATTGGCTTAAATACTATTTCCAGAAACGTTACCTCTGGTAGGAGAGGACTTGATGTGATAACTGAGCTATCAGGAGAATCTAATCGTGGGGGATGCAACAAAGAACACCCTCATGCACAAATAACCCTCCAATGCATTTCTAAGATGATAAAGGTGCTTTCTTACCCACTGGCTTATACACAATTTTATATCCAAGAACGGGAGATGGTGAAGGATCCCAGGACACTCTGAATCTCGTATACCATTCATCTGAGATGTGTATGTTCTGAGGAGGAAGTAATCCCACTGAAAACAAATATTGGCACACGTTACTGACCTTTTATTGACAAACGAGGAGAGAGCACAGAACTTTATGAGTATTGACCATGAATATTGACAGTGCAGCCTCATGAGAGCAAATTAATAATATCCCATATTGTCCCGCTCCAGAAAACAATTAAAAGGTCTTGAAATGTTCAACAGAAAGCTTAGTAGTTTTCCAAATTCAAACAGCAAATCAAATGGACTCAGGAACCGGTGATTTCTAGAATTGGATTCAGAATTATAAAAAGTAAAAGAGATCTCATACCATTTTTTTGAATGTTATAGATCACAGATTGTTAGAGCCAAAAAAATGATTTATAGACTATTTAATCCAACCATCTTATCACAAAAATAAGATATGATTTGCCCAAGACCACACAGCTAGCTAGTGACCAAAACGAGGTTCTTCCCCAGCACCACTATAACCTCTACCAACATAACCTAGAGTAAATCCTCACACCTCCAGAGTACTACCCAACTCTACCCCTATTAGATCAATGCTGTGCGGTAGCCTGTTAGTCAGCCACTGAGTTTTTATTCACAGCATTACACAAATAAGGACTTAACTTCAAAAACTTTTTTACAAGAGAAGCCAGAAGCGGCTTTGGCCCTTCCTAGAAAACTAAAGATCTAGTAGAGATTTTTGTATGTTCTTGATTAAGCACAGAATTCTGAAATACAGAATTTCCTCCAGAAAAATACCAAAATATATTCTGAAACCTAAGGGAAGAGTGAAAATGGGAAGCTGTTAAATTAAAATCATCTTGAGTCGCTAGATGGAGTCTGTGTTGAATCAGTCCTGTAGACAACAGGTGTCAATAAATATACAAATTCCTCAGCCTCCAAAGACTGAGCTGAAACACTCTGGTCCTGCTTTTCTCTCAGGAGTTTTCAAATGTTACCTCTCCCAAATCCTGTAATGTTGTCAAGATCATTTAAGTAGAAAAAGAGTTTGGGCAACTAAGTGTAGCAAGGAGACTGAAATCATCTTACTTAAGTGGATTTTTGCTGAACGAAGTGGAAAAGTGTCTTACCCATGTCTCCCAGTAACGGAACCCAGCGGACCCATGGCCCAACCCACCTTCACGCTCAGCCAGGGACTCTCAACTTTGGCTGCGCACTAGAACTTCAGCAGGTCTGGACCATGTCTAGACCATTAACATCAGTATCTCTCGGGGTGGCGTACAGGCATAAGCCTTTTTAAAGGTCCTCAGATGATTCCAGCAACCAAATTAGAGAACTTTTGATCTAAACCATAAGAAACTGCTACCCACGCAGGCTAGAAAAGGGGCCTGAACCCTGGTAATCCATTAGTACAATAGAAAAAATAATTTTTAAAAAAAGCTAAATTTGTAAAGACAGAAGATGATTCCCAATCATCCTGCTTCTTTTTCATGACTTAAGATCCTATGGTGATGGGGTCTTTTTTGCTGAACACTTAATTGACTGAGTTAACAGCTACAGCCTTAACTGATACCACACAAACTAAAACATTCAGTGACTAAGCAGTTGTTTTCCAAAGAATAAAACTATCTCAAGCAAAGCAAAATATGCAGATTTGTGTCTCATTTTCCTTCTTTCAGTGGACCTTTAAAAAGTTAATAACACATTCCGTTGTCATATCATTCGGACAAGATTCAATACCTAATACAAATGTCAATGCAGTATTAATGGAGTGTCTGAGATGTGTATACTCAAATACGACCAAATTTAAAGATTATAAAAGGTTTAAGACATTTACCAGTTCTTCCATTTCCTGTCAAATGGGTACCATCTCCATCTTCATAAACAGCAATAACAGTAATTTTATATGGGGTATCAGATTGCAGGGGCTGTAGCATTACGTTGTTTCTTCTGCCTGGGACAGTGGTCTGCAGGGGAAGTTAAATTATGAGTTATCATCAGCTAGAGGACTTCCAGATCAATACTTTTGTATGTATTCCCATAAACAGGAGCGTTTTCTTCATCGTTTCTTTTTCTTGCACAATGCTCAGGGCGAGGCAAACTGTCTACCACTGTGCAGCAAGGGAAATGGTTTTAGAGTCGGGCAGGTCTCAGCTCAGATCCCGCATCAGCCACCTCCCAGTCTTGTGGCTCAGCATCTCAGAAGGAAGGATGGAAGCCGTGAGGATGAAAGGCAGTATCTCGTACAGCACCTCCACACACGTGACTGAGCACCACTGCGCTCCCTTCCTTCCCCACTCCTCCATGTGTGTCAGTTTCGTGGGACTCCTTCCACAAATGGGCACCCTGTGCCCACCGTGGGCCAGGTGTGGTACCAGCCACTGGGAGCCCACTGGGGAGCAAAAGCGGACTCAGTTTCTGCCCTCAAGAGCATCAGTTTTGGCTTCCCTGGTGGTGCAGTGGTTAAGAATCCGCCTGCCAATGCAGGGGACACAGGTTCGAACCCTGGTCCGGGAAGATCCCACACGCCGCGGAGCAACTAAGCCTGTGAGCCACAACTACTCAGCCTGCGAGCCACAACTACTGAGCCTGCGCTCCACAACGAGAAATCACCACAGTGAGAAGCCCGCGCACCGCAACGAAGAGTAGTCCCAGCTCGCCGCAACTAAAGAAAGCCCGCGTGCAGCAACGAAGACCCAGCGCAGCCAAACGTAAAATAAATAAATTTATATTTTAAAAAAAGTATCAGTTTTGCTAATATTAATTAGGGGAAAAAGAGGAAATGGAAAATACATTCAGCTGCCCCCACGAAGAGCAAATGAACCAGACAGACCTCTCAGTCTCTCTTCCAACTCTATGCTTTGCTTCTACAAAAAGCAGGGATCACTTAAACCATGAATTCCAGCGTGGAGTCCCCTAATTCCAAATGGTGAATTGGGAGGGAAATTACATCTTTAATGTTTCCAGAAAGTGATGGGAAATTGCATATTTGTCCATGGCAAGGCTGAATAAACACTAAAGCAGGAGCTTCTCTGCTTTGGCAAACTAAGTGTGGTAATACCGCTTATCCCATCTTGATCTGAAACTCTTAAATGGCAGTTACATGGGTTTCTGATTAATAAAAATAGGAGCTTGGGGCTTCCCTGGTGGCGCAGTGGTTGAGAGTCCGCCTGCCGATGCAGGGGACACGGGTTCGTGCCCCGGTCCGGGAAGATCCCACTGGGCCCGTGAGCCATGGCCACTGGGCCTGCATGTCCGGAGCCTGTGCTCCGCAACGGGAGAAGCCACAACAGTGAGAGGCCCGCGTACGGCAAAAAAAAAAAAAGTTAAGATTTAGAGTCACATAACTCGAACATTAAGTTAGGTAGCTCAGAATAATAGGTATCATGTTTCACTGACTCAGTTCCTATGGTATAGATAGGTGGAAATACACATTTTTATGAGATAAGATAATTTTTCAACCTGTGTTTAGAAGAGAAATGAGCCCAAAGATACTGATCGTGCAGGTGGCCCCAATATCACATCAGAGAAAGACTCAACTGTAATCACAGCACTTCCTAAAGAAGGAAGCTTCCTTTCACCCTCCAACCGGGTAAGAGATTTCAAAATGCTCAAATGAATGAGTAACCAACTCACATATTCATCAATTGGGTCACCAACGGTGGGAGAATAAATGATCCTGTATTGCTGAACCGGCCCATCAGCGTGGTCCCAGGCTACCGAGAGGCTGTTGGTTGTCTCCCCAAAGACTCTCAGATTTCTTGGTCCACTTCGTGGTACTAAATAAATAAATACAACAGAGTTAGTTTCCTGTCTGTGACCATAGTGGACACAGGGGTGGAGGGAGGGGCATGAAAGAACGGGACCCAGGGCAGAGTAACTGTACCCCGGTACTTCACGACTCTCTGGGTTGCTCACTCCCTTACGATGAAATACACATCTACGGCTCTAATGTGAAACCATCACCAATAGAAAGTGCTGCATTCAGAGCTACGATTACATGCTGAACTTCCAGTGACAGAGAGTTAGGTTTGAACGTGAAAGTACAGACTGGGAGAGAAAGGGATTATTTTAACTGCTATAAGCACCTCCTGTTTAATGAAACAGAGAGGCCGCGCCCTAACACTTCCAAAGTGCCCAGTTGGTGAGAAGACCCATCGCAGGCAGAAGAAGGGAAGAAACCCCTCCTTAACTGGGGTACCAGATGAGAAAACGGCCAAACGATGTCACTCAGCTGGGAGGGCAGTCGTGGCCCCAGGGTTCCAGGCTGAACGTGACTGTGGGCAACCCAAGCGCTCCCCTCACCTGCACAAGGTAGAGGCGATTCCCCACACTCCTCACTCACCACCACCACCCCCCAGGCCTCCTGCCCCAAGTCACAAGGGAACCCGGTGGAGAAAGGATTTCCGCCTCACACGTGCGGCCCTGGGCGGGGCTGGGAGTGCCCTCTGCATCCGAGTAGAGGGCAATGATGTTCACGGAATAGGGTGTGTCCGGAATCAGCCGCTCCAAGTGCACCGTGCGAGTATTTCCCGGCACCACGATCTGGAGGGGAGGACACACCAGATTCTGCTTGACCACAGCCCAAGTGCTTACCGAGTCTTCTATTAGTCCGCATCATAATGTTTACAGTAAAAGGCTGAGCCCAGCACAGCAGAAACCACCTTCTGTGCTACCCCGTAAGGCCTGTCCAAGCCACACTGTTAAGGGCAATTTATCCTCAGAAATTTCCTCTCCAAAAAAGTTAGCTCATACTTGATGCTTAGTAACTTCAACTATCTCCCATTTGTGTTCATGATAAAGGTTCTCAAATACAACATCCAGGGCTCATGAGAGCTACCCAAAAGCATCCCGAATGTTAGATACACATAAGAAAAGGGACCACACACACACACACACACACACACACACACACACACACACACACACTGGTAAAATAGAGAGCTACTCCATGCAATGGATAAGGGCAGTACTGTCTGAATGTGTCGTACCATACACAGGGACATACAAATCAATATTCTTACAGAACACATCTATCGCTCCTCACTTGTTTACCTTTGTTCATTGTCATTGTTTATTTTGGTAAAGACTTGTAAATTAAATTAGTCTATAAATGTACTTCCCCATAGGTGTTCTATCCCTTGTCCAATTAGAAATTTCTGATCTCAAAATTATTAATCTACTTAGAAAACTGCACAGTACTAGGGACTGAAGATAGATTGGGCAACTTGTTAAGAGCCAATGAAGGCAAACTTTAAGGTATTCTCATAACAAAGACTTGTATGTTACAACAAAAGCCCAGACTGACAAGGTCTAGCAATGATTTGCATCCACTGCTGGGGTTTTTAACTTATATAGCTAATTTGCATTTTTCCAAAATTCATTTTTGCTAACTGACCCTCTAGTTAATACACTTACTTTAGTTCATCAAAAGCAATCATTTAGGCATTACACATGGGCAGGCCCGTGGCTTGCATCCTCACAGGCAACCGAACAGGACACAAACTTGAGCCTTAGCTCATCAGGAAAGGAAGTTTCCAGGAGACCCGGTAGGTACCACACCAACTGACTTATTGTTCCGGGCCAGCAACTAAAGCAGGAGGCACAGTAAAATCGACAGCATTCTTCTGTCGAGCTCTACGACGACAGCATGACTTACAGATTCTGAGGGTCTCTGGCCAGTCAGGGGCGAATACACGACGCGGTACTGCTGCACCGGCCCCGGCGCCGAGCCCCAGCGAACGTCCAGGCTGTTTGGCGTTGGATTGTACACTTGGACGTTTCTTGCCAGCCCTCTCACCACTGAGGAAAGAAAAGCCAACACATATTTCTTACATCTGTTTATATATGTCAAGTTGTTGCTATCACTTCTCCAAAACTTCTACTCTGTTAACAGGATAAAATACTGTCCTCCTTAAACTTCTAATTATCTACACCCAAAAGCAGATGAAAATTCTGCAAATCCAAATGTAGTCAAAATTAGCCAACTATGTCCTTGGTCTATATGGAAGCAAAGTTGTTGCCAATAAAAACAAGCTAGTGAAAGTACGATAATAGCACTGGGTTGGCCATAAACAAACAAGGCGCAAGGGACAAGAAGCTTCAGTTTTCCAACACAGGTAATGGAGAGATAGAGAAGAGGATTTCATAGCTCTGCCTTCAAGGTGAAAACTGACAACACCGATGAAGCCATCTAATTCCATCAGCTACATTCACCCATTCATTCCTTCTCATTCAACAAATAGATACCGAATGTCTTCTGTGATTAAAAGAAAAGGCAAAAGGAGGGAGAAAAGATACACTCAGTTCTCAGTTAACTGCCCCAATAGGGACTTAGAAAACATGCAAATTAAATCCATGTATTAACCCCAAACTCTAGTTTAGCCAATAACATCATCTTTCCAGACCGCTAATCTTTTACCAAAAGAAGTCATCTGTATTTGCTCTCTTTTAGCCATCAGCAAGTGTATTTTTAGAGCCAAAGAAATATTTATAGGTATGCCCCAAAGCCTTTAAGCAGTACTAGAAAGAATTGTAAAACCACTGTACGCTGGTTTCTCAAGATGTTAATGGCAAATGAAAGCACACAGATTTTCAGTGCCAGAAAGCACTTCATCAGCAAACCAGAGAAATGTGCGATCAAGTAATGTGACGAACAGATTTCAACAATTGACACTACGAAAGCCAATTACAAAACACTGCTTCACACAAATTTATAAGGCACAAAGCAAAGCTCATGAACTTTTGTGAGTGAAACGGAATACTGGTGATTACACACACACTTATAAATCCTGAAATTATCATTTCAGAAGAAGAATGCCATTATAACCTTTTATTTCATACACTAAAATATTAACAGTTGGTGGCGTTTGGATGGTAAACTATGGGTAATTTTTATGTTTTTGCTCTATCATGAATTTTCCAAATTGTCTTCAATGGGCCTATATGGCCTTTACACGGAAAAGCAAAACGTATCATGAAAAAGCGATATTTTTCTGCCTTCTTACTTACATGTCCTTCCAGTATCTGATGTGCGTCCTCCATCACCTTCAGAATACACGGGAACTACTGTAACAGTGTATGCGGTATCTGGCTGCAGATTCCTAAGAATGGCATAATTGGTATTCCCAGGGATTGGAACCTAAAGATTTTAATAAAATGTAAAGTATCTGATTTGAAAAACTTGTAAAAGAAATAATACTTCGAATAATATAATACTCAAAATATTAACTCAAGACCAAACCAAGAAGCAAGTTCTATAATATTGGGATGTAATGATGCGCCCCCAGACGGACTGTTATAAGAGTTTCTGAAGACTTCTCTGCACTCACCCCAGGCTCCCTCTCAGAACTCCCTGAAATGATTATTTCCCCTAGCCCCAACGCCCCGCAAAAACTCCCTGATCACCCAGGCACAAGACACCAACCTACCACCCTCTGTCAAGTCCTACCGAATGAATATGAACTTCTTCAGCACTAAGGTAAATTGGTTAACTCTTTAGCTCCACTTTGCAATCGTTCGGCTACAGCTAAAACAAACGTGCTTTTTTTTCCCTACAGGAAATAAGTACCAGTTCCTCCGGACCGCCTGCTGTGGGTGCGTAGAAGAGCTTGTACTGGCGAGGACTGCCCTCTGCGTGGTCCCAGCGAACGTTCAAAGTGCTGGTGGAAGGGTCGTACACTCTGAGGTTCCTCACGGTATTCAAAGGTTCTGAAATGCACGGAAAGCACATCACAGTGTGGTCCTAACAACCCAGCGCTCACAAAACACAGGTTCACTGATGTCTCCCCACCCCACAAATATTTGCTGCAGTCCTGAATAAGGGAAAGAATGTCTGTGATCATCTGACACATGTCTCATCTCTCCAGAGAGATTTTGGCCCCTGAGCGGTTTTTGTTTGTTTTATCCTAGAAAGTAATAAACGTCTTCCTTGAACAGAGACAGATGACTCCAAGTAAGGATATTAAAAATCAATTAAGATCATTATTAACATGCATTTTAAAAGATTAGCAAAAGGCTGTGTCACCCCAGGGTTTCCAGAGAAAGATGTGATTCCATCCCCGTGAACGTTATTTAAAAAGCCGTGGGAGGGCTTCCCTGGTGGCGCAGTGGTTGGGAGTCCGCCTGCCGATGCAGGGGACACGGGTTCGTGCCCCAGTCGGGGAGGATCCCACATGCCGCGGAGCGGCTGGTCCCGTGAGCCATGGCCGCTGGGCCTGCGTGTCCGGAGCCTGTGCTCCGCGATGGGAGGGGCCGCGACAGTGAGAGGCCCGCGTACAGCAAAAAAAAAAAAAAAAAAAAAAAAAGCCGTGGGAGACTGGGTTCACTTACTGGTCTTGCCCCTTCCTGTCATGCGACCGCCTTCACCATCTGGATACAGGGAGGACACAGTGATTGTGTAAGGAGTGTCGGGCTTCAGCTTCTGTAGGAGCACACTGTTTTGCCGTCCTCCTACCATGGTCTTGAGTAAAACAGGGATAAGTGTAAGCCTTGCTCTCTCCATCTTACTAATCTGTTAGAAAAAGCTCTTTCTACAGGGGAGCTGTTTGAGACCTTTGCCAAGATCTGGAAACAGGTCCCAGAGTGAAACCTGAAAATGTATCTTAGGGTATAATTTTAAATGTAAAATATGCACTTTCAATCATAAAAAGGATTTTAAGCCTTAAACTGGTGACCTTACAAAGATATTTCAACTTGCTAGCCGCCAGCACTGTGAAATTTCATCCAAAACACATTTCACAGATCTCCTCCCCAAAAAGGCATTTATCATTAAGTGAGCTGCAAAGGAACTTTAAGATAGCAAAGAATTGCACAATAGTAGAGGCTCTGCACCATTAAGTATTATTCTTACCTTTTTACAGATGTTTTTTATTTGCTTTAGAAACATATTTAAATGATTCAGCAAAAGATCTAAAGCTTTTGGTTTTCTCCCCCTCAAAAACTGCCCCTCTAACAGCATGAGCTGTGTAAACTACGTGACAGGACACTCTGCCAGGCCACACTCAGGATTCCAGCCTTGTGGTATGAAGCTTTTTCAATATCCTCTGATTACAGAGTTTGAAGGGTTTTATTCATTGCTTAAGGCCATCTAGTTATCTTGCTGAAAGGAAATTTGTATGATTTGTTAACGGTCTACCAAATTCAGATGTTTATGCCACACTAATTAAAAGCGCATGAAAATGGCATGCTGCCCACGAGTCCACATGTGGATGGTGGGTCCAGATGTTTCCCACTTAGCACGCATCCACTCAAGCAGTCTGCGTTTCAGAGAAAACCTCAGTGAAGCCCCCTCAATAGGGGCAAATTGAACCACAGTGGCTAATTCAAACAAATTTAGTATTTGAGGTTATGAGAACAAAGTATCAATGTATTTGATACTTAACAAATCTGAAAGCATCCACTTAGTAGAACTAGCCTCAGGAGGAAGCAGAATGGTGTGTGCCTGCTTCTCCCAGCCAGCTCTCCAAAATATGCCAGCATCAGTGATTCATTGCTTTGACTATTTCGTAGACCAGCATTAAAATGCAAATATCCTTAAGAATAACAGACCTTAAGGGCTTATCAGCTAATACTGGACAGAGGATAAGTTTATGAGACGCCTTCTAATTACAACAAACAGCTGAGAGACAGGAAAGAGAGACCCAGGGCAGCAGCTGGGTGGTCAGTGTCACCAAGAACAGAAATGCTAAGGACAAGCTTTGCCTAAATCTGGCCTGGCACAGACGAAAGTTCTGTTTCTGCCATTAAATTATCGGTCCATCCAATGTGTCTTATTTTATATAAAAGCCAGTTGATGACACTTGGTATTTAGTTCACTATTGATAAACTATATGAAATTCTTAATCCAAATGTATCACACTACCTAAGTCTAGATCTATGGAAACCTCAACACAGCAGCTCACGAGAGCATTAGTTCAGCTAAACCCACTTCCCGCGCAGGTTCAGAGACCTTTAACCACTGCCAGCATCTACCTCTGCTAACACCTCTAAACTGGGAAGAGGTATGACCCATTTGCTGGAGCTCAGAGAGTCAGACAATTAAAAGTTAATAACTCACTCTCTCTAAGGCAACATGAGGAAAAATCACAGCCCCCAACAGTCAACAGAATGCTAGACCTCACCAAAAGAGGTATTTGAAATAAATCAGAAAGCATCGCCCTATCTGTGTAAAAATCATGCTGCTTCCTGACTCAGGGTAATGTGTGCAGCTCTGATCACACATCTCATACAACAAAGCTGAAGAAGGTTCAAAGACAGACAACTAAAGTAAGCAAGGTAAATGGACAAGGGTTCTTGTTAAATAGGGGAAGGCTGGGAAGAAAAAGAAGATGAAAGCCGAGTTTACAGTAGTCCTACAGTCCTTCTCAGGAACCTCCATTTGGATAAATGTAAAAGTGATAAATAGTATAGGTTAGGTTGAACAGATACCCAGATGTAGAAACATCAGATCTAGAAGATACCTTATGACATGCAAAAAACAGAAAAATTAGAATAATGGAAGTTTAGCGAACTCTCAACACTTGATCAAGTTAGAGATGTAAGAAATGAAAATACAAATAGAGTCAGAAATCTAGCTATTTTCATGGATGACCCGTGCCTAATAGTTTTTAAGGAAAACATGAATGCATGGAAGCACATGCCTGATGCTGTGAGGCTCCATCAGGGATGAAGCCAAAAAATTCCATGCAATACAGTAAATCTTGCAACTCTCAAAACAGTAAGTGTGACTAACTAAACACTGGGAGTGAGAGGGCTTTGAGACGGAGAGGGTAGAACTTATCCAAGTCACGTTTTTTCAAAATGAATTACCGTTTGTTCATTGCCTTCCCCTGCGGAAGGCTGATAGGTGATTCTGTATTTCTGCACACGACCGCTAGCAGGATCCCACTTAACAGTCAAGCTGTTAGAAGTTGCATTGTACACCTGAAGGTTCCGTGGGCCACTTTTTGGAGCTGAAAAAGGATTGTTGAGAAACAGAGTAAACACACTGGAGAATGCCCCTCCCACAAATATGCACTGTTCCCCAGGAAATCAAGAGAGCTGTATACTTCTAGGCTTAGAACTAAAATTTTTTTTAACATCTCTATTGGAGTATAATTGCTTTACAGTGGTGTGTTAGTTTCTGCTTTATAACAAAGTGAATCAGCTATACTATACATATATCCCCATGTCTCCTCCCTCTTGCATCTCCCTCCCTCCCACCTTCCCTACCCCACCCCTCTAGGTGGTCACAAAGCACCGAGCTGATCTCCCTGTGCTGTGTGGCTGCTTCCCACTAGCTATCTGTTTTATGTTTGGTAGTGTATATATGTCCATGCCACTCTCTCACTTCATCCCAGCTTACCCTTCCCCCTCCCCATATCCTCAAGTCCATTCTCTAGTAGGTCTGTGTCTTTATTCCCGTCTTGCCCCTAGGTTTAGAACTAAATTTGACCTGACGGTAAATGATGGTCATTGACTCTCAAATGACTCCTCAACAAATAGTAGCAAAGAGCAAAGATTTTTGAGAAAGACCTGTTTAAAAGAAGCCCCAATCAACACCTTACGATTTAAAAGCAGAAGGCCTGTTTGCAATGGATTTTGTGTTATTTTTCATTCATTCATTCATTATTTGGTCATCCGTACAATCAGCAAATTAAATTCTTACCTTGTGTTGTTAAGGGTATCAAACGCACTACAAAAAACAGAATATGGGGAAATATTACGAATATAGGCATAGCTCTATTCTGTTCATTTTAAGATAACAATGTCCTACTGAAGGCTGAACACCTACTTGTGCGCTCGCTGCCAGTCAGGTCATCGCTTTCTGACTCATCGGGATAAATGGCAGTAATAGAAACTTCATAGAGAGTGTTCGGGTTCAGGTTTTCAAACACCAAAGTATTCTCATCTCCATTTAGGATGGTCTTAGGGAAAGAGGAAGAAACAACAAACCCACACAAGGTTAAGTCACCGGCTACATCATGCACTCCATGGCAGTTGGTTGACATCATTTAGCCAGATATTCCTCCTGCTTTGAGGCACGCCATGAGCTCAAAAGCCACTAGTAGGGAAGGATGCTTTTCAGTCAACAGAGGTAATACACATTTCAAACAAGAGTCCCTATAATGAAATGTGATCTCAAAAAAGAGAGAGAGCAAAAAAGAGTTAACACTACCTCCATCTTATCTGTGCTTCCGGAAGGTGCCCAGGTGATTCTGTAGAGAGACACATCCGAAGCTCCGTGATCCCAAGTCCCTCTGAAGCTCTCTGGTGTTACTTCAGTAATCTGTAGGTTTGCTGGGGCTGGCACAGTGCCTGTCACGAGAAAAGGCAGGACTGTTTTTCGATGTGATTCCCAAACTTAATATAATAAAACTGCCTTGTTCTGTTTTTAACGGACATGGGAAAACTGGCTGACAACCTTGCTTAGAACCAAGTATCTAACCAATTCAGTCCATTTGAAAGTAAATATGAGAGAGAGCCCTGAAAACTGCAAGCATTTTATGGCTGTAACAGACTACTTCCCGTCTATTAAAATGGTGATTTTTTTTTAAAGGTACCGTTTAGTCATACTGTTCTAACACGGTGGTTCTTCATCGTTTTGTCCCTCCCACTTTTTGAGAATCTAAGGAAAACCCTGGACTCTTTTGCACAGCAGTACAGAAGCACAAACTTTAGCCCATAATATCAGAGACTTCATGGACCTTCATGGCCCATGAAATCTTATGATCTAAGTAATCCACGCATAAGCTTTTCCTGCAGATCACTAACCTTACACACAATGTGAAGCTGACTGTATCAACTCTATTCAGAGACAGGACCAGCCCTGCAGTGCTGATGATGGCTGAAATCCCAACTAAGAGCCCTTCTGTTGACCAGGCACTGCAGCTGGTTTGCAGCACAAGCAATTTGGAACGTCTGACACCACTTCTGAGCTTTCATTGTCAATTATTTCTCTATCTCCTGGTAACCAAAGCCAACTACACAAAAGCCAGAGCCACCAAAAATTTGTTTCTAATAGTTACAATGAAAAGGCCCATTGAGATAATACCACTTTCACAAGCACAACTGCAAAACAAACCGACCATTAAGGGTGCACTTTGGATGTATCTAAAAGTTCTTAGGAAATCCTAAGGATTAAAAACAAGTATTAATTTAGTATATATTAAATGACAGGCTTTGACTAGGCTTTCTTCCTGACTTTTTCTGCCCTTTATTGTTCCTTTACTTCCCTTTAAATTCCTGCTGTATTTATGAACATCTGTCAGCCTGCTCATACGGACAAATTTTCATCTCTAGCCACTACCCTTCCAGGAAAGAACTGATGCCAAGAAGGTTATTAAAGTTGCTAAGAGATTTCACATGGTAAGAAAAGAGCAGAAGTGGATACTGTCTGAAGTTAAGGAGGAGGCTGTGAAATTTGACAAGATGCCTTGATCATGTATAGACCAGCTGGGCACTGAAGGAGAAGCTCCTGAGCCTCTGGTGAGGGAGTTGCTGGATAGGAAGTAAAGTTCTGGACTATAGCACTGATCCCTCACCACTAGCTTCCTGGGTGAGGCTGGGCAAGTCATTTAAATTCTCTAGACTCCCTGTGCTGTCCACCATGGGAGCCACCAGCCACATGTAGCTATTGAGCATTTGAAATGTGGCATCTGAATTGAGATGTGCGAAAAGTGTAAATTAAGACACACCGGATTGCAAAAAAATTACTACCAAAACAAATGTGAAATATAAATAATTAGTATACTGAAAAATGTTGAAATGCTAACATTTTAGATACACTGGGCTGAATAAAACACATTATTAAAATTCATTTTTCTCCTTACCTTTTCTATTTTCTAGAAAAGTTTGAGTTACCTCTGTGGCTCCCATTATATTTCTTGGGAACCCTGCTGGCTCTAGACCTCAATTTCTTAACCACCATTTAATTAGGAAATGATGTGCTGAGCACTGAGTGAGAAACTAGAGACTCAAAATTGAGCAAAATAAATATGTTTCTGCCTTCATGAGGAAGGGGCCAGGGGGAAGTAGAATAAATAGGAAAAGACCAACAGGCAATAAGAATTGGGTTAAATGCTATGGAAGCAGCATGAGAAGGAGAGAAAGCGACATCCCTTGAGGTGGCCCAGAATGGAGCAGGGAAGATGGGGCCCCTGCAGGTGCCCTGTATTCTTCCACCTTCCCACTGTGGAATCTCCCCTTCCTCTGAGTGCCATGTAACTCACCTTCCTTACATGATCCCATGTATTGTCACTTTTTATCTTCACAATGGAATACTACTGAGAGCAAAGATGCTTATATTTTGTTAGCCCTGATAGCACTTTACATATAGTAAGATCTCAAAAAAAATTGATAACTAACGCATGCTTTCCAGAGAAAACGTCCAATATGCTTTCTCCCCACCCCCTTACACACACACACACACACACACACACACACACACACACACCCTGGTTAAGTATCTGGAAGATGAATTAGTGACAGTGGCTGGTAGAATAATAGGAAAGAAATTATCATAAAAGGAATGGACATAGAGATAGAAGATGGGAAGAAATCTATGAACCCAAACATTATTAAATTCTGGCAAAAATAACATTAAGAAATGCACAGAGAACTATACTCAGTATTTTGTAATAACCTATAAGGGAAAAGAATCTGAAAAGCAATACGTACATACATGTGCGTGTGTGTGTATAACTGAATCACTTTACTGTACACCTGAAACTAACACAACATTGCCAATCAACTATACACCAATGAAAAAAAATTTTTTTTAAAGAAATGAAATAATCCAGATAGTTCGGCGACACGTGCATGCAGTGTTGTCTTCCAATTATCCATAAAGCGTAAACCAACTCACGGGTGGTTTCCTGAGCAGTCGCTGGGGGAGACTCCCCTTCATCATACACCGCAGACACGCTGACTGTGTACCGGGTTTGTGAGAAGAGGTCTTTAAGAGGTGTGCTGGCCCATGACCTGTCCACCTCTACCTACAATAGAGCAGTGGAACTATTTTTACAGAGTTTAATTTTGACATCCCTCTGTTGTTGGCTATCTCTCTCAGCACAAGAGCATAAGAATTGTGGTACAAAAAACAGCAGTGTTTTCCAATTTGCATAAGAGTCCAGGAATTGGAGATCATTTAAAATGTTTCCAAAGTGGAAAAAATGTATGTACTGAGCTGTATCTGGCACTAGGGTCTGGTAAATGATGACTGCCTAGGAATTCAAACAACCTAATCGTTTCCCCCACTTCCCCGTCTCCCTTTGTATCACTGCGCGATTCATTTCGGAAAAATTCTCCTGTGCATTAGCTGATTAGACCCACTGGTCATTGCACTGCTTTTGACGTTGAAACCCAGAATGAAATGAGTGTGTGCACAGGTATAAATTAGCTTGTGTACAATCCAAATGACCTGCACAGTCTGTAACTGGGTGCTTAGAGAAACCACTTCTAGCTTCCAAAAACGCCTCTGAGATTCTCACATTAATGCCCCTTCAGGCAAACATACGTTCTAAACCCATTCGCTGGTGAAGCTCCTCAGTTTGCTTCCACTTTGAAGCAGGTTGTCCTGGAAATAGCTCTCCATCTCAGCATCATCTCAAACATGCTCGAAGCCAGAGGGACAATCCTCTGACATCATATTCCTACTTTCTCTCTGTCCTGCTCAAGTGTCCTATCTTCCCATTCCCTGACAAACTTCCCCTCTTCTTTCCTGCATCCCCTTGCTAGCTTTCATTTTTAGAAACATTATTATGACATGTTTTAGTAATTCGTAGAATGCAGAGCACCATATGAAGCATCTGCAGGAGAGCGAAATGCCATCTAGACTCTATAACTCTTTATCTACAAAGGGATGATGTTTTTAGGATTAATATCACACAGCAAAACATTTCCAAACTAAATGCAAGACAGTCCAATATATTACCAATATTCAAATAGTGCTCTATAAATATATAACGTTTCCAACACTATGTTCATAAAGTGACAAGTATTCAAAACGCATAATACTTGTTTAGATGCTTCTGTTAAACCTACTAGGACTAAACAAATATTTCTAAACCCCTTCTAATCTCAACCTACCTCTTTGGCATCCTCTTCCGGTGTTTTGTAGCGAACAATGTATTTACGCACTTTTCCAGGTGCAGGTTCCCATAAGACGTTCATGGTGCTGTGAGTCACATCTCTGAGTTTCAGATCTCGAGGACTGGGCAAAGGCACTGCAAATGCATGAGAAATTGGGGCCAGATGTGGTTCTCAGCCAAAAAGCTCTAAAGCATCCACACAAGCTTTCAAGAAGTTGTTTGGAGAAAACTTAAAGGTGTGCAGCAAAGTAACTAAACAAATTGGCTATGATGATAAAAGCACTTTGATTCTACCAGGTACAGCTGGATTCCTCTTAAGGAGGCTTTTTAAAAACAGGATAAATTTAAATTTTTATCACAACTCTAACTTCTCATTTATATGTTAACTTTCTCCCGCTCTATTTAAATAAGCTCTTACTTGCTGCTCAGCTATAATAAATCATAATTCACCATATATGTACAGCTCATGTGTCTTTATCAGATATTTAAGTTGGTTAAGATAGAAATCAAAATGAGTCACGCTTCCTGAAGAACGTGATAGAAAAACAAATGGTTACAAGAGTGAAGCATGAAGATGAGACGAAATTAAGCAACCAATAAGCTTACAAGAAAACCCACAGGAGCCCAAACGGTGAGAAGAAAATCCAAATCATAAATTTTCACCAAGTCAAACAAAGCTTTACCTTACAAAGGACCAGGAGGATAACTAATGGAGAGATTTTCTCTTGTTCTATGAGACACATCTCACTCTCTCGAGCTGCCTCTTTAACCCACTTCCTTTGTCTCTCCTTTCAAGTCTGTAAACCTCTCTTCCTGAATCTCTGTCTCCACTTCCATGTTTCTGCACCTCCATCCCTTCAACGTTTTCATCTCTCAGCCCCTCTCTGTACCCTCTCCTCCCCTACTGCAGCAGTCTAGCCCCACATCTAAATCCATGGCCGCATTCGTCTTTCAGCCGCTCCCTGCTCTCTCCACCTGCCGTCGACCCACTGCCGCAAACCACCAGCTCCAGACAGGATCCGACATATGAAAGATGATTATTTGTTGTCAGTGACTGTATCCCGCTCCACCTTGCGGGGTTTCTCTTTTCTGCCTCATCATGCTTCTGTCTCAACACCGTTCCCCCTTGAACGTTTCTTCCAACTTCTTAATTTCCTTCGAAATGTGTTCTGAGACTCACCAAATTTAAGCCAAGACATACTTAGAATCCCAGCACGCCCACCTCGAGAAGCACGAAACAAAACTACTGGCTGGGTAAGGCCAGGATCCTAAGAGCAATCACTGTCACTTTTCAAGAAAAAGCACCTAGTGCTAGTGAGGCAAACCAGAAACACAAAAGGGGCTGAACAATACACACAAGAGAAGTGCAAACCACGAAAGGGTCCGGGTCCTCCACGCTGCCCTACATTTTTATCAGTACATTCCCAACACCTAAGCACAGGACTGGAGTGTCGTAGATGATCAGTATGTTTGGGGATTGAGTTCATTTACTTAACAGAAACAGACATTCATGTGTGCCATAGTTTCTACTTCAACAAGAACTTAGAACATCTTGATCTTAAACCTAGTATCTTCCTGCAAAACTACACTCACCCGACATTCCCTTCTCACCAATGCCATATACAATATTTCATGGATCTGTAACAATATGGATTGTAAGATGCATCGTTATTTCATGTTCTATTCCCTGATTGACACCTCACCAAGCGCAATTGTAAGACACCATTGACTGTAAGATACATCTCAAAATATGGGAAAATAAATGTGAATCTTACAATCAATTTAAGATGCTGCCGTAAGTCCAGAAATAACCTTAATTCTCAAATTAGATTGCCATAAGTAATAACCCTACAACTGACACACAAATTATCAAAATTATCGTTAGCACGAGCGGGTGAAAGAAGAAGCCTAAAGAGCGTGTTGTATTCACAGCAATAAGGGAAGAAGAACTGGCGACGTCTTACAGGTGACCTCCCTCGCAGTGAAGGGGTCGCTGGTGAGGTCGTGAAGGGCGGCCTGGACCGTGACCGCGTACTCAGTATTGGGGAAGAGGTCACTCAGCTGCACATCGGTCACTGTCGGTTCCATGCGCATCTGCCGATCGACATGCCGAGGGGAGACAACACATTCCAATTAAACGTTTCCACTAACAGCGGATGGACAATTACACCAATCTGTGACTGCTAGATTTTCACACAACTTTGATTTTTCATTTCTCTGCCCTGCATTTCCTTTCTCATGCTGATGTTTTTTTAAGATTCGTCACAGGTCACAAATCTAATCTTGTGTTTTTCTGTTTGGGGTGTAAAGTTATAAATGAGTTCGTGAGTAACTGCCCCTTAATGGGGACTCTGCAACCGTGAAGTCCCAGGAAGACCCAACAATAAAGAAACAAACGCCTCCCACCTCTTTGGGTTTGGTCGGCTCTGTGGCGTTGATGGGTTCGTAGGACAAGGCGTAGCCAGTGGCGCCCTCCACTGGCTGCCACTTCACGTGCATGGTGGTCGAGCCAATGTCGTAAATGGTCAGGCTGACCACGGGCACCGGCACTGTTGGAATGTAAAAGAAGACACCAGTCTAGCTCTTGTCAGTCTGCTCATTTTTCAGTCGTTTCCTACTTATTGATATTTGTATATGCTAAATAGAAAATAGGTTGCTGTGAGAAATCAATGAGAGTTAATATGACCCTTTCCTCTCCCCGCAAAAACCCGATCTCATTGTTTATCGCCACCTCATACTAGGACTGCATGTGATAACTATTTCATAGAGCAAAGAAGTTTAAGTGTAAAATGGCATTCTAGTGAGTTCATGTGGAAGCCAAAACAGAAACCAACTTCCTGAGATTTCAATCTCTTTTTCCAGAACATCTGTAAGTTGACCATTTTCATTCTTCAACCATAAAATTTCATACATAAAAAGCCAACATAATATTTCATTTCATTTTTCTTTTTAAAACATTTTAAATGAGGGTGTCATCTGTTAATAAGTGGAACTTAGGGGATTCTTCAGAAAGAAGATTAGCCCATGAGGCAGAGTAAAAGGCTTACTGCCTTCTCTCCACTTAACACCTACACAGCTTTCTATTTTTTGTCCTAAGATTGAGTTTAAAGTTTTAAGGAATTAGCAGATTAATCCTGTCCATTATGAAATACATTATTTCCCATCTCTGATGGTCTAAAATAAAGGGAAATAAGAGAAGAGATAAAGACCTAAGGGACTGAGCAGTGAGTAGAGGCGATTCAGTGACGCTCACTCCTGCCTCTTGTAAGAGGCCTCCCCTCTTCCTGGAGCCCAACCATGAAGGAAAGAGTATTTTCATATGGCTTCAGAAACCCTACCAGGAATAGGAGTGAGGAACATCGCTCCCCAAAGCTCTACTCAAAGCCAAAGCCATTAGAGCTTCTCCAGTAAAGGCCAGAGTCCAAAAGTCAGTAAAAAAAAAAAAAAAGGGGAGCTCTCACTGCCTGCAGGAAGAACTGAGCTGGTCACTCCTGCAAGCTGCTCTTCCAGGTAATCTGAGTCCCACTCCCCACATGGTATCTTCCCTTAAGAAGTGGATAACTGTTAAAAGTACTTTTCCCTCTAAGATATCTCAGACCACGACTACCCAGCCAGGTCCCATGATGGCAGAAGCAGCCAGTAAAAGGAGAAAACCACAGAGTATTTATTGAG
The DNA here is from genome assembly GCF_949987515.2 of Delphinus delphis. NCBI lineage: Eukaryota > Metazoa > Chordata > Mammalia > Artiodactyla > Delphinidae > Delphinus > Delphinus delphis. The sequence goes on along the minus strand of NC_082696.1, from coordinate 77,333,234 downwards.
GACCTGCACGAAGTGCGCATTCAGTAAATATGTGTTGAATGGATATCGAATAAAGGAATGATTTGGAAGGCTGACAGAAGTCCCACACGGTACAAATGAACTTACTTACGAAAGACAAATAGACTCACAGACGTAGAAAACAAACTTATGGTTACCAAAGAGGACCGGGGTAGGGGGGACAGAGAAATCAGGAGTTTGGGGTTAACATATACAGACTACTATATATAATATAGATAACCAACAAGGACCTACTGTATAGCACAGGGAACTCTACTCAATATCTTGTAATAACCTATAAGGGAAAACAATCTAAAAAGGAATGTATACGCATAACTGAATCACTTTGCTGTGTACCTGAAACTAACACAACACTGTACATCAACTACATTTCGATAAAAATTTTTTAAAAAAGAACACAAAAAAAATCCCACGAGGGCTGTCACCTCTTTAACTTAAAAAATAAAACAATGATAAGATTTTTTTTAAAATCTGACTTACGGGTTTTTTCTGTGCCCTTCAGAGGTTCACTGTATTCATCTTCTACCACAGAATACACGTTAACAACATACTCAGTTTCAGGCTTCAGATCTTTCAGTACTGCGCTACTTTCCAATCGGCTCACATAAAACTAGGGGAAAAATTTTTAAAAGAATAACAACTTATGTTACCATCACGTCCCTCTTTTCTCCTATGATTGTGAAGTAGTTAACTACAATGAGCTTAGAAATTATATTTTAATGAGACCGTTGTCTTTTGTTTTTGGAAACCACCAGATTACCATGAGACCTTGGACAATTCATACAGTTTATTCTCCCAGCTGTTGTTTCCTTATTTGTAAAATTAGTGGGTAAAACTAGAAGGTCTTCAATGTTCCCTCCCTACTTGATGATTCTAATATAAACTCATGGATAAATTAAGCATCCTCTTAATCCTTAATTAAAAATACTTAATTAAAAAACCATAAGAAATTAAGCAAAGCTCTTTCCCTCTAATTAAGCCCAAATGGAAGCACTTGCCTAGCAAGAAATGGAGAGCGCCATCTTGGACCCAGTTCTGCCCCCTACATCCCCCCAGCGTTCCTCTCAGAGCCCTAAGGAGGAGGACCCAATCTCAGGACCAGGAAGGAGTGGGCTATCTACTCACTTCTTGCCGTTTCCCTCCAGAAACTGGGTAGTATTCCACCTTATACCTATCCACACTGTCAGAAGGAGGTGTCCAGCTCACTCTCATAGATCGATGGGTCTGCTCAGAAATAACTAGGTTGGAAGGTGCTTCCAAGTCACCTACACGAGGAAATGAAATACATACACTTTTTTCATTATTATAGCAAGGTGATGACATTTAAATTTGGTTGAAATGGTATTCCTCTCCATATTTCAGGCTTTTGCATGTATTCTATCACATACTAAGAAGTTACGGTAAATCAGCTTAGAGGCCCAATACTCCTAAGTCCTCTCTGAATGGGTGGCCAAAGGGTTCTTCAGCCTCAGGAAATTCAAACCTGAGCTCATTATTTTTCATGAAAAGTTGCTCCCCCTCTTCCTGAAAGCACCACAGTTTATCAGTCACCTAGACTCAAAACCTCTGACTTAGCCTTGGATACTTGCTCTGGTCTCTAACCTTGTACATATCCCAGTAAATGACACCGTGAGTCCTGACAGCTCCACTGCCTTTATCACTCTTGGCACCACCCAAGTTCACTGCCCTCATTATCATATTGACTATTTATATGCACGTCTGATCTCCATAACTATAAGTTATACTCTGTGAAGACAGAATTGGCTTCTTATTCACGTTTAGTTCCTTTACAAGATCTAATTCGGTGGTACGAGAAGTTAACCACTTTCTCACTCAGAAGACAGGAGAAACCAGCAAGTCTTCTAAAATTCGGGAATATCCTACTGCCTGTGATTGTATTCTCTGTTCATAAGTATAGGTGAAATGACTGATATAGAAAAATATTTGGAATACATGTCAATGAAAATAGAAGTATTAGGCTCATTAGGACCGTTAGAAAGATGTTCCAAATAATAATTATACGAGAACTAATGCAGTGACTCTGTGAGCACGGCAAATCATTCTCATATAAACTCTTTCTACTTTCTTTGTAAGCCAAAGCTGAGAAAAAGAATTTCCATTCTTAGTATCCTAACCTTTACTGCACTTGGGTCATAATCAAGCCTACAAAATTATCAAGCAATTTTACTGTCTGGAAAACTAAATGAATGCAACTATTACGTAGCTGATGTAGAAAAAAAGAAAGAAAAAGAGATAAAAGATGTTTTCATCCCCACTCAAAATTCTCTCCAACTAAATAAAACCACAACTCTCTCAGCTAATCCAGAGCCAGATGCCTACAAATTCTTGATTCCTGGCTGGTCTGTTTCTCCTGGGAAAAGGCAGTCTATTGTTCAAAATCCAAAAAGAAAATCTGCAAAATTTTGGAGAGAGAAATTCAAGAAGGAACATTCAAATAAATGTATCCTCAGTATCCAAAGCACGTGAAACATTTCTACCACTTTATTTATTAAACTCATTCCAACTTTCCAAAACCAGAATAAATTAGTGAAAGACAATCTTTACCAGAATCTACATGTATTTAAAAGAAATTTTTCTCATATAATAAGAACCATAGTTTTTATCATTCGTTTTCCAAAAACCTTCAATTTGGTGCTTACCATGTTCTGCCCTATGATTTACACAGATAGTAGTCATTTTACACCACTCTTTGTCACTAAAAATTCACTTCCATAATTTTATTTCTAAATCTTAATTCCTTATCAGTAGCTACCTTTTTTCAAGGACCTCTCAAAATGTCTTTACCCATTTGGCCTTGAGTAAGTAATTGAACTTCTCTAAATCTGTTTCTTCAGTGGTAAAGAGAGATGATATCCTCTCCAAAAGTCCAAATTCTAAAATTATAATTTGTCTTTATATTTAGAGGTTACAAGTGCAAAGTATCAAATGTGATCATCTGTAGTTGGGGCAAAGCAAATCATATATAAGACCCCTCTTCCATTTCTAATCCAAAACAAAAGGCAGCAAACCTTAGAAAATAAAAGTCTGGGAACAACCGTTTAATAGTTATGTAGCGTGAAGATGCTTTACCAGAGAATAGATACACACCAGGAAAGAAAGCATCTCTATTTCTTCCCCAATCTCACGTGTGTGTGTGGCGGGGGGGGGGGGGGGGGGGGGTGCAGGCACATATAAACAAAATGTATCCTCAGATAAGCTAGAAGTCATGTACAGTTTGATGCCATCAGAAAAAACATCAGGGACTAAATCAACGATTCTCAGCTGGAGGCAGTATTCTCCCCAGCAGACATTTGGCAAATTCTGAAGATATTTTTAGCTGTCATGACTCAGGGGATGCTACTGGTATCCAGCGGGAAGAGTCCAGAGATGCTGCTAAACATCTCACAACGCACAAAGGAATCCACTTCCTCCATCCTAAAAAGAATTATCTGGACCAAAATACCAATAGTGCTGAGGGTGAGAAACCCTGGGCTAACCTTACCTGGACCTTTGACGCTGTTACACAAGTTGACGATGAGGTCATCCACGATCCTGGAGAGGGACTCGAAATCCGCCACATTGTATGCGTGGGTATCATCGGGATCTGTCGCAATCATCTTTAACTCAACTTCATCAGCATTCTTAATACCTTGGGAAAAATGGATATATACAAATTAAAAGCACGTCTCAGAAAAAAATTCATGGAACAAAGCAAATATTTCATGGGCTACCCTTATATACTCAATGTTAACTAGAATGTATATATGATTTTCCTGAATAATAAAATGATTACATATATAAAATAGAAACAAAAAATAATATAAACTAAAGGCTGTTTTGTTTAGCTTCTTCTAAATGCTTCTGGCACTGATTCCCCACCAAAAAGTGTCTCTCCAGTGTTTTTTCTGGAAAGTGAAATAACGGATATCAAAAATAAACATGGTGCTGTGGAAAACCAAACAAGAATTTTCCTGAATCCTATTAATAGTACATTTGTCCTCTTGATTCATTACTCTCTTCCAAGAAGCCATGTAGTTTCATCCCATTACAAGGAGAAAAGAAAAACATGAATGAACTTCCTGGTACATTATTTTGATAAATGATGTGATAGGGCAAGTGTGTCTGTTTGTTTTTTCATGCTTCAGAAAATATCTTTAACTACAAAAATACCCTCGGCACATCTGTCACCTCTGGGGGCGTGGCAATTCTCGTCAATGCTTACCAACAGCAAACAGTTCCACGCCCTCATCCTTCAGTTTTTTTGAAGGTGCCTCAACGTCATCTTGTGATTTTCCGTCAGTGATGAGAACGCCGATTTTTCGAGCTCGAGGCCTCATGCCAGCTTGAGTCTTGAAGCTCTGCTGGCGAATGAAATTCAAAGCCATGCCTAGTGGGATTGTTAAAAGAGAATCAGTCACATCATTTTTCAGCCACAAGCTTTGACCGAAAGCGAGAGCTGACAGCTCGCTGGAGCATCTGACTCACCTGTGAGGGTATTGCCTCCTTTGTAAGGTAGGTTTGCCACAGCCTGCAACAAGCTCTTCTTGTCTTTGTGAGCATTTAACTGCCACTCTGTTCTGGGGTCCCCGCTATACTGAGCAAGGGCTAAAAGGACACCATTGGCATTAGCATGTATAAAAGAGCACGATGGAGACGTCTAAATGCCTTCAATGTTGTCACACCTACCAATCTGTACTCTTTTGGGGCCAATCTCAAAGACTTCCACGATACGGGAGATGAAGCTCCTCACGGTTCTAAAATTCGCCCGGCCGATGCTCCACGACCCATCCACCAGCAGCACGATGTCTGCTTCAGCCCTGGTGAGACACTCCATCCCTGACACAGCAATCGTGAGACAGCACAGAGTAAGGAGCACATTCTTCGTCGGGTTACTTCCTAGCCACGCCTCTGCCACCCCCTGGGGGCTCAGTGTCGCCTAACTGCCTCAGTTCTGTGGCTCAGCGATGTAATTTGGAGTTGAAGGCTTTGAAAACATGTCCATACGATTTATTAACCTCAAATAAGAGTCACAGGAACCATCCATCCCTCCAGTAATTATTTCAGTGGAAAATCTTTCATTCATCTTTGGCTATATTTCTAGCCGCAATCATAGAACACGGAGGATTAAACCGTCATCGTAAATTTGAACGAGCTCACAAACCCAAAAGGTAAAATATATAAGTGGGAATGTAGAGCCACCTAACGATAAGACAATAATAATTTTAATAAAACTTTTAATGTGATCTAGATTGGATGTTGCATTTTTCTAAATATTCAACGGTCATTAGCGGACAAGTATGAGATGAACTGTTAAAACGTGTAAGCTAGAAAAAGTTTCAGTGAGCCAATAATATCTTTTAAATTAATTAAAGCCCCGAGTATTACATATATTATGAAGGATTAGGCATATAACTCTTAAAATTAGAACTTTTTGAAGTAAAGATATAGTGTTTAAAAGTCTGATAGCTATTATTTAGTTTTTAATTATTTAACTTAATCATCTACTCTGTATAACTATCAGGTAGATACAGCTGGTGAGGTCTGCACATTTAAAAAATCAAGAGAGAAGGAAGACAATCTAGAAGAAAGATACAAACAAGTATACAGATTGAGAGCTACAGACACCACAGGCACAAACACTGATACAAAGCTAGGGTGCTTTGGAAAGAGAGAATTATCCCAATATCCTCAGTGCACAAGCTACAAAATAAAAATATAAGTCAGTTAATTAACATCATCATACGAGAAGCAATTGAACATTAATGCAAAACAGCAAGAGTTGACCCTTTCCCTTCTTTTACCCACATCCATGTTTTCAAACGCTTTCTTTTCTAGGAGCTTACGTTACCAGCTACAAATGTTTCAACTTCTTGCCATGTTAGCATCTGATCTTTATATTACAAAACAACAACAACAACAAAAAACTCGCTGAGAAAGATTCAGTGATGCCCATCACAGTCCAAAGGCGTCACTGCAGATTGGACGCTCCATCAGGAATTAGGATTCCCAAGTACTAGTCCAAGTACCTAAGGCTTTACAAGTCTGCTCCTGACCTGCCAAGACCTACTCTTTGTCAGCAAATGATTGAAATATTTAGAAGCAAACTCTACCCACCACCCTCACCTGGAAGAATGTTCAAAACTAGCTTCATGCGTATCAAAGTTGTGGTCGTGGCAGGAGCAGAAAAGTATGAGGGCTTTATGTTACCATTTTGCTTCCCAAGTCTTAGTTGCCCACCTATTTACGGAACAAGGTGCTGCTTGCTCAGCCCAGATAAATCATTTTTACGATGACTTTAACAAAATAAAACTGCATTTTAATTATTAGAAAGAGATTAAAGATAATGTATATTAAAGGTTAAAGATAATGTATATTATCATTGTAAAATCTCAACTTTAAATAATACAGTACTATGTAACTAACGCAACACTAACAAGAAAGCCTTAAAAAATGTCGGCGAAAGTGTGCTTAGCTGTATCTTTGAAGAATGTTTTAAGTATGTGTTACTGAAATAAATTTTAGTGTAAAATTTAATAGTTAATTTTCATGGTATGAGTCACCTAACAATTCATATTTGAAAAAAAGTTGCAAAATACTGACTTTTCCTAGGGGAATGTAACTCAATTTCTTACCAGAGGATAAAACTGGCATTACGGTTGTGTCAGAGAGAGTTGTCATTTCTTGTCCAACAAGTGGTGAACTTTCTCCTCCATCAAACATTCCAAAAACGTTTACTTTATAGGTGGTACCTGCCCTGAAATGTTAAAATATATAGTCTGTATGCATAATAACCGCAAGTGGTAGCATTTTTTTTTTTGCTTTGTTATAAACGTTCAACTTGACTTACAAACTTTCATTCAGAGGAACTTATAATACATAACATTGCAGAAGAAGGAAACTAATTTCCATCACATTCTAGTTTAAGCCCACACTATGAGGTATCAAGGGGAACTAGCCCGCCAGCACTCTAGAGAATACTAGGGGTTCACGGCGCCAAGTTCCACCTTGCCTTTCCATTAGGTGTAGAATCCCCACCTTCCCGCTGAGCCACTCAGGGAAGGATCGGGCTTTCACTCTTATTGCTTCTAAGTGATGGGCTTTAAGAAGACAATTTAAATGTTGTACTTGCAAGGGAACATAAAGCACCCAGCACAGTGCCTGGCACGCAGGAGGCTCAATAAATTTCATCCTCCCTATTCCGATAAAAGTCAATATCAAGCATTTATACAGATTCCAATATTGTTGAATGAATCGTTGAAACAAAACAACTTTCCACCAGGCCATGCACAGCAGCCTGTTCTTTTTACTGTGAAGAATGCTGCTGTTCCAACTCAAACCTCCTTCTTTCCCACCACACAGCCTGCAGCAAAAGCTTGCACCTGCCCCCATTCCCCAATCCTCCCAGCTGAGCCCAAGAGCAAAGGCCTGCCCCCTGACTCCTGCAGCCCACCCTGGGAGACGATGCACACTCGCATCTCAGTGTCAGTCACCTGGGCCTTTCCGGAAGGCATGGGGACTCCTACGTTCCCATAAGGCTGGCTGGTGATAAACTGCTTTTGGTGAAATCGTGCAATGTGGGTGTTAATTTTTAAAAAGCAGGGTGTTACTGAAGAAACACCATCCCTGATCACTTAATAACAAAAGTCATTAAAAGAGTACAACTGCTCAGGCCTAAATTTGAGTCTCTGAACCCTAACCTCAACTTCAGCAGCACCAAGAGTGAGAAAGCAACTTTGGCTGATTTTAAATACTCTGCCGGCAACCAGACACATACGTGATCATGTGTGGAACGCACAATCTGTTAACAACAACGGAATAGAGTTCATTCCTACCTAAGTTCCTCCAAAACAACTGTGTTGTCATATGGTCCAACCACTAACTCCCCCAGTCTTCTGTCGTCTCCCGTGGGGTGAAATGTGACCTTGTAACCCTTGACCTCCCCAGGTGCAGGCTCCCAAGTCACCCGGAAGCTTGACATGGTTGGGTCAGATGTTTTGAGGTTTCTGGGTGATTTAAATCGAGAAGCTGTAAAGATAATAGAGGTTAAAATATTATCCATAAGCCTAGGCTTTGGGGTTTTTTTTTAGCCCCTACAATAATAAGTTGAATTCAAAATATCTAAGTGATATACATGGCAATCATCACAAACAAAATACTTCAAAATATACATTTATAAAAAGGATTAAGTCAGAAAGCACAAGCTATAATACCCAATAAAAATCAGAATAATAGAGTGCTACCCAAGTGGAAGTATAAATAGTACTCACAATTCAGAAGATTAGATTAGCATTAGAACATTAATATGTAGAATCATTTTACCAGGAACTAGATTGGTAAAAATCATATGCTAATTAGGCATCCTACCTAACTATTATAGTATAATTTATTACAGACTGCATTTTAGACATTTACAAATGAAGTAGATATATTAAAATCTCCCTTTAAAATATTACACACTTTCCCCCCAAAATTATTATGGTTTTATACCTGTTGTTCCTGAACCTTGCCTAAGCTTTCCTTCTCCTGTCTTGTAAACTGGGAGAACTGTGATGTCATACGTGGTCTGGGGCTGAAGTCGCTTTAACATTGTTGAGGTGACAGTGGGTGACACCTTGGCAACCATCTGTCTCCCGCCCACACGGGGGCGATACACAACACGGTAGTTGACAACTTTCCCAGGTGCTGGTTTCCAGGTAACTCTCATTGTGTTTTCTGTTTCTTCATCCACTTTCAAGGTTTTCGAATCATCGGATACTGTGAGATGAAAGGAAGATTACAATGTATACTCTGCTGAAAGAAAATGTTTATGTCCACCTCCCCATTTATGTGACAAAACGCTATGTGTGGTTTCTTAAATACGTACACTATTCCTTTACTTAGCATTGTGAGCTCTCCTAAGTTCAAGAGGGCTTGTGAGCCTAATCTCAGTGAGGTCACAGTGAGATGTTTTCTCTTCAACTGGCTAATAACTAAAAAATGGGAATTCATGTTGCAAGGATTTCATATTTGCATTCCAGAGACTTTAGTAAAGAAAACACCCATTTCTGGAGATGAGCTTTTAGAATTTTTATTATATTTCCATCTGTAAAGAATTCCTGTAGAAATTACAGTGTGTAGAATTCTAAAAATCATGAATACAGGGTCAGAAATATTCCTTGAATCTTTTCAGAAGAAAGAACAATTCATAAATGACTAGCCATAGCGACTGCAGTTAACACCATCCTTTGCGACTGCCATGAACATGTAAGACTATCAGCGCAAAGGAACAGGAAACTGACACATAAAAATATCTCAGGGGGGGCTTCCTTGGTGGCACAGTGGTTGAGAGTCCTCCTGCCAATGCAGGGGACACGGGTTCGTGCCCCGGTCCGGGAAGATCTCACATGCCGCGGAGCGGCTGGGCCCGTGAGCCATGGCCGCTGAGCCTGTGCGTCCGGAGCCTGTGCTCCGCAATGGGAGAGGCCACAGCAGTGAAAGGCCCGCGTACCGCAAAATAAAAAAAAAAGAAACGGCACTACAAATAATGCATATGACAGAATTATTCAAAAGGGACCTTAAAACAGCTATTATAACTATATTCCATATGCTAATGATGGTAGAAGAAATGTTAAGCAAGTTAAGTAAACACACAGAACAAATAAGAAAGACTCAAACCAAACTTCTAGAGGTGAAAAATACAATGTCTAAGATGAAACATGCACAGGGTGGTATTAAGAGCAGATTAGAAATTGCAGGAAAAAAATTAGCAAACTTGATGACATGATAATAGAAACTATCTAAAATGAAACACAAGGGACCTCCCTGGTGGTGCAGTGGATAAGACTCCATGCTCCCAATGCAGGGGGCCTGGCTTTGATCCCTGGTCAGGAAACTAGATCCCACATGCATGCCGCAACTAAGAGTTCATGTGCCACATCTAAGGAGCCCACGTGCTGCAACTAAGACCTGGCGCAACCAAATAAATAAATTAAATTAATAAATTTTTTTAAATAAATAAATAAAATGAAACACAAGAAAAGAGAAAAGACTGACAAACTGAACAGCACAGCAGTGAGCTTTGTAATAACTTCAAGCAGACGAGTACATGTAGAACCAGAGAATCTGAAGAAAGTGGGGGGCAATAAATAAAATATTTGAAGAAATAATGGCCTGAATATTTTCAAATTTTATAAAACTATAAACCCACAGATCCAACAATTTCAATGAACCCGAAGCACAAGAAACATGAAAAAACTACACCAAGGCACATCATAAGCAAATTACTTAAAATCAGCATAAAAAGAAAATCTTGACAGCAGCCATATTAGCAAAAGATATGTTATGTACAGAGGGCAAAGGTAAGAATGACAAAATAGGTAAAGAAATTCAATATATGGTTATAAATTAGTTTTCTGAAAGATGCAAGTATAATTTCAACTAAGAGTATATTGGTTGCAATTTTTTAATTTTAGGGCTTAAAGAAAGTAAGAGAGGGAGGGTGGGAGGGAGGGAGACGCAAGAGGGAAGAGATATGGGAACATATGTGTATGTATAACTGATTCACTTTGTTATAAAGCAGAAACTAACACACCATTGTAAAGCAATTATACCCCAATAAAGATGTTAAAAAAAAAAGAAAGAAAGAAAGAGAATTCTCAGCCAATTCCATTACTTTCTGGAAATATTAAAATTTATTTAGTTAATCCTCAATTCTTTATTACTATTCTCCAGGTAAGTGAACTATTAAAAGAAAAAATATATATTTTCAAACAAAAAATGTAACGACCTTACATAGGATTTTGGAAAGAGTATGGGAAAGAATAGTACACAGAACAATCTATTTGTTACAAATGTTGAATAAATCAAGGTGTGTCTAACACTTTTCTAGAAAGAGTTCTGCTAAAATATGTTTTCTGACCTCTTGTTTCCATCTCTTCAACTTTTGTTCAGTGGAAAAGGACATCTCTCCCTTACACAAATTTCTCAAACCAATTTCATACAACTCAGAATTGAGAAAAATGGACATTTAAATCTTATAAGTATTGATCTAAAAAGAAACCTATGTCCCCAAAAGAGTGGGATCCCAAACTCTAAAATATTCCCAAATTTAAATATGTTAATAACAGTCAAATATTGTACTTCATACCTTGAAAGGCTTCAAGGATCTCAATTGTATTCCTGATTTTTAATTGATTCTTTAAAATAGAGGAATTGAAGCTAAATAAAGTCCAACATATCTCATCTTAGCTTTAATGGGAAACTTTGGATTTTAAGGAGGGAAAAAAAATCCTTGTTGGCTTCCCATAAGGAAAAAGCAAGATTTTTCACTCCATTCATAGGTATGCCACATGCCATAAAAAGCTGTTAATGCTCCCACTCTAAGTCCTTTTCATGTTTCAGCAACTCGCACAAGATGCTTTCCAACACCCACTGTACCTCTGCTAAACCAGCTGCCATAATTGGAGGGCCGGTAGAAAGTTTCCCATCTGCTGGCTTTCTAGCCACAATTCATGGTTTTCATTGTATCAACAGTCTGCATACCATGCCTCTGAGTGTCAGGTGAAAACAGAAAATATTTCCTGAAAATATTTCCAAAATGTCTCCTTGGAAGTTTATAAGAAACTCTAAGAGCATGACCCAGTGACTCGACCCAGTTATCCGCACCATTTAGGACTCATCCACCGCCTGAATATGCGACGCCTGACGCAGATTTCTCAAAGTACTTTCTAAACTACCTCACTTTCCACAAAGAGAGCAAAGCAAAACACAACAACAAAATGGTAGTAGAACAAAGAAAGGTTCCTGTCTTCCATCTTACTTGCCTAGCTGTTTGAGAAGCTGGCATACCCTCTAGAAAATGTACTTTCATTGCTGCCTAGTATGGTCATAGTTAGAAAGAGGCTTTTCTGTTCACTCGCCTCTAAATCAATCAATTAGCCAAGAAATAGTGAAAATTTCTTAGATGCTCAGCTTCTTAGAGATGAAAATTTATCTAGGATTTCTGCTAACATACTTGCTTTGGACGAAAACATATCCTTGGGGAGATTTTAAATCCCAAATAAATATCTGAAGATTCAATCTTTTCACAAGAAGAAATGATGGAAGAGAATCTTTGGGGAAAGTTTCCCTCTAAATATATAAATTTTGATAATTTCTCAGCCACGTGAATTGTATCTTCACTCCTACAAATAAATTTAGCTAGATGTGTCATATGTGGCCTAAGTTTACAACATGGCTTCTCTTTACAACAAGTGACTATTTACCAGAAATAGAGATGAATTTGGGCCAGCTTCTTAAACTATATCAGCCAATATATTCAGACACAAGATTTCAATCACTACCATGGAAACCAATCATGTGACTATCAGAGAAATGTGCCCTTTCTTGTATTTAAATCTCCTATCAGGAGTTTGATTTTTTTAATCCAGTTAATTTTGACACAGATTTAAGCTTAGACATATCCAACTCAGTTTGCCAGTGATTTAAAAAAAAAAAAAAGATGAATTCCTCAGAGAACTCAGACCAAAAGATTTTCATTTAAGGACAACCTAAAATCCGGATACAGGACTTCATTGAAATTGCTCATGGTGTTTCCCTCTCTCCTCCTTTGGCAGAAAAACCACTCCTTTCCTCCAATTCTTTCTAATAAACGGAAATGCAAGAGTGCCCCAATCTTTCCCCTTTTCCTAAAATCCTCCCAAGCAATAGGAATAAACTTTTCTCCTATACATACTTAGAAATGCCCATCCTTAACAAATTACTTTTTAGGAAGGACAATTGAGAAATACCGACATGCCTCTCACTAGCCACCTGATAATAAATGATGAGAGGGTGATTCAGAATTTTTCACAAGAAGGAATATTAATGAGATTAAGGTCAATTTTAGCCTCCAGAAACCTGAGTAGACTTGACTTAGCCTCCCTAGGATTAGTCTTGGATGTATCCTATCGTATCATATTGAGACAATCCTAGTCTCAGTAGCCACGTCATTCATCAACCTTCTCGAAGTAGCCAGGCACTATGCTTGGTGCTTTGCCCACTGTTATTTCATTTAATCCTCAAGACAATCTGAGGCTGCATTCTACACATTAGGAAACGGAGGCTCAAAGAAGGTTCCAGAACTTGCCCAAGGTAATATAGTTATAAATGTGCCTGAATTTTCTTTGTCTCCATAGCTTCTGATCTTTATACTAGCCGAGCTTCTTTTTTCCACGAGAAAAAAAAAAGAGAGAGAGAGAGACTGAGAGAGAGAGACAAACACAGTTCACCTTTGAACAATGAAGGTTTGAACTTCGAGGGTCCACTTATACACAGATTTTTTTCACTAGCAAATGCTACAGGACTACATGATCTGAGGTTGGCTTTTTCCTGAGATGCAGAGGAAGCTCAGATAAGCAGAGCTGACTACAAACTGTACTCAGATTAACCCTCACATTGTTCAAGGGTCAACTGTGTAGGTAGTTGGAAGGGATTCAATATTTCAGACTTTGATATAATTTTAGATACAAAACAAACCTGAATTTAAACCACATTCATTAAAGGTCCTAATTTTTGAGTCCCCATTTGTCATATAAGGAAAAACTGCAAGCAGTTATGATGAGCTGATAGCTATTAGGTAGCACCAACACACTCAAACCCCCTCGGACTGTTACCTACATTCAGTTGTGGCTTCTCCACTCAAAGGTTCTCCTTCTCCGCTACTGTAAATTGCAAATACTGAAACTCTGTATTTGGTCTCTGGCTGCAGATTTTCTATGATAGTATGAATTGCATCTCCAGGAAGACTCTTCTCTCCAGCCTCAATATCATCATACATCGATTTCCAAGAGACCCTGTAACCGCGAACCATTCCTGGAGCAGACGTCCAGTAAGCGCCAATCGATGTGTCGGTGATATCTTTAGTAATCAAATGCTGAGGTGAACCACGCTCTAGAATAGAAATGAAAGGGGGATCATTTTTTAATGTCTACTATACATGTAAATACTCCTTCATCCTAGTAGACATCCTGATTTGCTGGAGTCAATTTGTCTAAAGTTGCCCATTTCTTCCTTCTAAGCTGTCTGTCCTATTCTGTCAGTGGAACAGAAGATGGGATTAAACTTTAGAATTATACCTGATTCCTGCCTATCACCCTGGCCCCCATATGTCCAATCAGACTGAAATGTCCTTCAGGACAAGAATGGCATCGAAATATGAAGAAGTATGTGCCTAAAAAACAATTCCAAAGGAAAAAAAAGCATCTAAATCCCCAAATTTTACAGTTCATTTCTCCTTATTGTGCACAAAGATCTTTACTTCTTCACCATCATTTTTTCCTCTTATCTTATTTAAATAAGCTCAGTTTCAACATACCACTTCCAGTAACTCCCACAATCTCATATCACTTGCAAATCTTAATTCCAACAATTTTTGGGGGGGGAAACTCTATTCACAAAGCTAAAAGAGCAGAAATGCAAAATTTTAATTATGGCTTAACCCTAAGGAAACTAAAAACCACCAATTCTTCTGGAAAATCTAAAAGCAATTAGTCATCAAAATAAAACACACCACTTGTTCTAGCCGATCGAAAATGCTTGCTGCTAAATATTGGCTCTCTCATTTAAAAAAAAAAGTACAACCCAAACGGAAAAATACAGCAACCTTGACTTAATAGGAGACACAGATGTCTACCAATAAAACCCTAACTTTCCATAATTTAAATGTACGATAAATATACAGGTCACTTTATATTGGCTACCTTTACTAGGGTTTATGCCACAGTATGACATAAATATAAAACTATCTGCTTCTACAGCATACATTTTACCAGTAATTGTTGTGTATTCAAGAAAATGATATATGATGCTGCTACAAGAATGTTGAAGACTGTTATTTCGCTTGAATCAGAGTAAAAATGAATATCTTTAAAATACCCATAATTATTTAAATTTCAGTACATAAAGATAACAGTAAATGAAAAAGAAATCTTAGTGGACAAAAAACTATCATATATGGTAGATTACAGAGGGAAAAATAAATAAAATGGGAGCTGGGCATCCTACCAGACCCCAAGATGAAATGGAAAATTCTAACTCCATTATAAATAACTTCAACTGCTGACAGGACATCTCATCTCTGGAGGGAAATTAGTTACATATTTCACTGCAACCTAGAGTATTTATTTTCAAGAACATACTGACTTATTTCCCCCAGTACTTGAGGTTAATCTTCATTTGAAGGTCTTCTTTAATTGTATTTGCTACTTAAATGGTCACACATCTTTACATCTTCTCTATTTACAGGGACATAAACAAACTGTTTCTTTGGTTGTGTTGGGTTGGGTTGGGTTTGACTTGGTTGTTGGGTTTGTTTTTTTGCTTTTTACTTTGTTTTGATCATCGATAGCGCAACTACTGGTCTCTAAGTTTTAAATCTGCAGCATGTTTCCTCTGCTTGATATACACTACATCCTTTTTTCATATGTGCCTCTTCACTTAAATTTCCTAAGTTGCAGTTAGCAACAACTGTGGTGAAATAATACGTGAAAGTACTTGAAAGTGATTCTGAAATTAAGTGAGCTAACGAGCTGCATTAATAACATTCCCGAAAAGTATAAGACAAAGTTAGCTTAGAACATGGGAATTATCTTCCAAATTAACACTGAAGTAATTTACAAACAATAATTTTAGTTTCTAGTTTTCCCAAAGGTTATGCTTCTCAGCCTGTTTTTCTCCCTACTTTCTATAGCACCGAATTTGTGACATTGTTTATTTCCATGGCAACACGACATCAATCTCACAAACACAGGCTGATGATTTCACTGTGAGAAAAATAATAGGAAGGGAACTGTGGTTGGAGCAAAAATACATTCACAAAGATACTTCTGGGCTACAAACAAAAGAAGCCTAGCTCACGAGACATGTATTCCCATGGATTTTAATCAACTATGTTAACACTCTCAAGACCTGGAAAGCTAGAACAAAATATTAGTAAAACTGCAGTAAAGGCCTTTGCAAGGTTTGTCAACGTCCTGGAAAGAATCTGTAAAACCACTTTTTAAGATTCAAATAAAATATTAGCTGAAAAATATTCCTGAGTTCCAGTTAATGGCATGACAACACTAATTCAAGTGAACACTAAGTAAATTCTCAATCACAGAAAAACATCCTCAGAAAATTACAGTTTCTGCCTCGCGCATAAAGCCATTACTGGCAGGTACTGGTACTGCAACACTGCACGTTCATGACAAAGAAATATGGAACCCAAAGAAAGAAAAAAGACACCTCAAATCAGAAGCCAAGATTGAACAGATAAACTGCTTCAATGGATTTCTTGTTATGTCAATCAGTCAATTTGATAAAAATAATCCTAAATATTAAGTTTATACTGTTGTCAAATGCATTGAAAAACAGTTTTGCTCCAAAGAGCGGGGGAGTTGGGTTTTCCAGCTGTTGCACTACACCCAAGAATCTTGAGAATAGGATGTACTCGTGACAAGTCTATTTTATCAGACCTATAACCCTTGAAGTTTTAAAAAATGGAAACTTGGCTTGGCCAAATATTAACTTACAAGAAAAGCAGCAGTTGAATTCACCCTGTGATATGACTGGCAGGCTGCCAAGTGGCCAAGCTGGTCTGGGGACCTGGTGAGCAGGCCGTCACCTCCTGGGGCCCTGGGACCCTCAGCAACACAATAATTGGACTGGACCTGATCAGATACACAGAATCACCCAGACAGCTAAAGGCTCGGCCATGCCCAGGTCGATTAAATTGGAGTACCTGGAGATGTGCCTGAGCCCTGATGCTTTCCAAAAATCCTTTCAATCTCCTCTGTGATCCTAATTCCTCCACGATCCTCTACCCTTTTCTCATGTGGGGGCTTTTATTTGGAAGTTGTTTGGTCAGTGTGGGAAGGAACCCTCACACTCGCTCTCACTCTGAAATGAGAGACAGGTGTGGTGAAATAAAGGCCGGTGTGATTAAAGCAAAGCTGGTCAAAATTGGCGGACACAGGGACGCTGTGTGGGACGGCGGGATGGTGTCTATATCGCATGGGTCTACGGCCACACACAAGTCACTCTAGGTAGTGGCACGTGCCCAAGGCTACCCTCGGAGAACGGAGAAGTCGACTGAAGCCTCTCATCACACCCTTTCCATCCCATAACATGAGTGGGATGTTCACCGCTGTCTCCTCCCCTCTATCCTGCGTCAAAAGGCTCTCAATGCATGCTTCTTCTTCAAGCGTTGATCACATTTTCCTGTGAATGAGGTTTGACCCAAGGGTTACCTAGCCAGGCATTTGCTTTGGTTTAATATATTGAATTGGAGGTTTTGTCCTCAAACTATGGAACTTCGGACATCAGTAGCTACAGAAAGAGATTATTTGGCTTGGAGAGGGTTTGCGAGAGTCTCTTTTTAGTGTACCTGGGAAGGAAGAGGAAAGAGAGAGGAATAAGAAAGATGTAAGAAGACCAGTATATAGCCTCTGTCCAGCAAAGGTTACCATTCTTCAAAAGGGGAAGACATAGAAACAGTGGCAGTGAGCAGAAACCAACTCCAGGAGACCTTTTTGCCACTTTGTCTCCACGTTTCCCCAAACGTGGACCCACTTCTGCACCAGCAAAGGCTCCCCTGTTTTGAGTTCCTCTTCTCCCTTTGCCCCAAGACTTACAAATATATGTTTTATGATGTTTGGGTTTGTTCATGTTTTTTACCTAAGTGACATTGCTTTCAATAATTCAATCTCATGGTACTTGTTTTCTGCTGTTCTGAGCCATATGCCTGCACTTTGCATATTACTTTTACCTCTGGGAATAGAATTTCCGGCAATCGTTTCAAACAAGTCATCTTCTGCAATGACGGCATTCCTTCATCTCTATTCCTTTGATTCCTTCTCAATAGTTCTCCTTTCTACTCTGTTCTGCCCAGTATAGTACCAGGATAGATGCAAGGAATAACAATGCTTTTCTGTCATAAATTTAAACAAACAAAATTCATCAGTTTTTGAAATTTTGATACTCAGTATTTCTGATCTGATTACAGAACATACTCACATATATTCAAAAGGCATCATTTCTGGTGCCTGCGTGCATGCATCTCTGTGCTGCTGAGACAAGTAATTAGACAGGTGCATTTCTCATGATCTGAACATCCACAAGGGGTTGATTCTACTTTTTCCACAGATGAGGCCAAAGAACTAAGGCCTCATTTAAGTCACTTTCCTACATTTCCTCAGCTCTTTTCCATTTGCTTTCTAAAAAGCAAATCGTCATCCAATTCAAATATAATTATACACAAATTAGCCAATGATGATAACTGAAATATTAATCATTATGAAATGAAACTCTATTTTCACCTTATAGATTGTTCCAGCCGGCTTTCATTGAGCTTCACATACCACTTTCAAAAATAGAAGTTAAATTGAAAATGCAATGTAAACCCTCTTCTGAATCAAGTTGTCTTTTCCGTTAGAGCTCAGCTCAGAGTCATCCAACTTTCCACAGCAGAATACAGAAGACCTGCTCTGGATAACGTTCATGTGGAAACACACTTGATTTACAACCAACGACTTGGAGTCACCATTCCAAAGGACAAAGTTCACTATTGATCAGTTAACTTAATTACTTTAAGCAGCACATAGTTCTATAAAACCCCTAAACAATTAAATGGACCTTCAACCTCAAAGCCCGGGTGAGATTTCTTCCATTAAGTGTCACCTCTCTGATGTAATATAGATTTTTCTCTGATAAGCCATTGATTTGCAGAAAAGAAAATATGAATTACTGTTTGGTGATTGTGCTAAAGTTCCCTGGAAACATCAGAGTTGTTATACCCAGAATGTATGATTTTTCAAATTATGAGACAGCAGTAAATCTAGGATAACATAGAGGCCTTATTTAGTCCATCTTGGAGGGGCCCCATGTCACTCAACATCTTGCAGAAGAATTCCTGTGATGTGCTAATAACCTCATTGTAACAGAATGTCAGCTGAGTTAGCTTGGTTTGATGTATAGGAAGCCATTCATGTGTAGGACACTGGAGAGTTGCTATGGCAACTGAAACAAAGGAAATTCTGAAAAAATCATCTTTTCCATAGCCAAAAAACACACTCAAAAATAAAAGAACTGTATTATTCCAAAACTGAAATTTTCATTCACTTGTGGTAAATCTCTGAATTAAAATGGGCATTATTCATTTCGAGGTTTATAAGGGCAGGTTTGCCTCTCTGTAAACACTAACAGTGACAACCAAAAGTTCTTTCAAGACTTAAAGTTCATTTACATGTACAGCATTGTTTTAGTAATTACATTAAACCCACTTTAACAACAACAGGAGAAAGAAACAATGTTAATCAAACCTAATAGTTTGTGCTCAGATCCCTCCGAAGTCTGGATCTGAAATGGTAATGAACTCTGCCTTTGTGATTCTGTTTCATACGGTACTGGGGCCAACCATGAACTTCCCCAACGCCAATGCTAATAAATCTCTCTTCCAGGGACAGGGGAATTTTCTGATCATTGGCGACATTTCAAGAAAGCACTAGGAAACAGATTCAAGTTAGGGATGGTTGTAGACCACACTAATTATTTTTTTTCATTCTTTTTTAATTGAATAGAATGCACTTCAGTCAATCTATACAGTTTTCTACCCACAGAATGCCCTTGCTGGCTGAACCATGCCACTGGACGGAAGAAACATTCCTTCAAGGTCTGCTCTAACCACCTCCTCTCCCCAGAGAAAAACAGATTAGAAAAACAGCAACCCTCAAAAGCAGTTGCCTGGCTCTGTTTCTGGGCTTTCCATTCCCTGCATTTACCATCATATCCTATTCCTGTATATGGTATGTGGATTTGGCTAGGTTAATATAATAAAATGAAATAGAATAACCAGGGGCAAAAACCTTCTATTATTTTCACTTAGTCACAACTATGCTTTCACATATTCCTCACGTTTACCACACATGGTGCAATGAGATAAATATGTTAATAAAATCAGGCTGGTAGCAATTTCTCTAATCCTTCACTACAGTAAAGAGCTTTGGTGTCAATGGAAAAAAATCTACTCTTACAATTTAGTTATGAATTAACTATATTTTTAAAGGGAACTTGCACATCATCTAGCTTTCCTCCTTCTCAGGGAATGGGAAGCAGTAATTTTTTAATTTATTTTACTACCTGTGCATCTCCCGTCGAGATTATTTCTGATCAGATACATGTGTGTGCACACTCACACACGCATACAAGTTGTTAGATTTTCTATACCACATGCGCAAAGGCATAAAATTATAAACAGTTTAGCTATACACCTGGCCTAGAAAAATCATCACCCAGTAGTATATGTTTGCTGTTAAGTAAAAATGTGCATCTTACCTTCTAAAAATTGGTAATACGTTATTCTTAGTAAAGATGCCTTAATCTTTAGAATCAAGATTTTTGACTGAATATAAATATATTTTTAAAGTAAGAAATGCAGAATTTGAGCAGGTTAAAAGGTACAAGCAGAAGTAAAACTATTACATTATTTCTAAGATATCCTTTATAAGGGAGAAATGTTCGCAAATATAATCTCCAACTATTCTATAAAAATGAAAGCTCAAAAGTTGATCCTTAAAAAATCCTATGAATAATCTACGTTGAAAGCCTGTAGAAAGCACATGAGAAAGAGAACTTCAAAGGTCAAAAGAAAAGGACAATCTTCTCAGAAATTCTGAATGTTGCCCCAGATATGAAGATCACATGCTTTTGTTGTTTGGACTATGTCTCCGTAATTAAGGCAATTTCCATTCCTTTCATTATTTTCAAAACTTTAGAGTAACCAATCAATATCTTTGAAATACTTACAAAAGCTGTATTTTTAGATATCAGTTCTAAAGCGAATGTTGTTTCCCCTTGATGAATTTCATATACGTGGGGTATTTTATTTAGAGTTGCCAAAGCGTTTCACTTACATTCTCCCATTTGATCTCCACAGTAAGTCTGGGAGGAAGGGGGAACAGTGGCCATCCCCTCTTTATAGATGGGTAAACTGAGGCTCAGCAGGGTTAAGGGATTATTTCAAAGTCACATGGCAAGGTAGCCAAACCAGGACTCTTCTGATAATCGGTACTTTACACACTGATATTTAATCTTTCGTTTAAATCCTCTTCTAATAATAAATCTCACAGAGTAGTGGACTTAAACTCTTGATGACTATTAGAGATAGAATTTTGATTAGACTGTTTTTGTCTGTCTGTTCTTATTTCTTGACTAAGTCTTGACGTTTTAATCAAAAGTGCCTCTTGTAGGCCTCGTCCCTGTCAATCATAACATATACAGTCCTCCAAGCTCCTGGATCCACTAAATTTGATGGACATTTTGCCTAATATCACTGTGATCTCACATTACAAAAGATACTCGGATTTATTTTCTTCCTACAATTATTTTAAATAAGTCATAGAAAAGATGGTGATAACAAAAGGAAAGCTATACCTGATCTCCCATTTAGGCCCCCAACTATGGAACTGAGTCATCATTGTAACCATCCACGGATAATTCTTTCTAACACTACAATCTATTCTCATTGTGGTTAAGTCACATTTGTATCTTCTCTCACACAGGACTTACTTTGTGGTTGTGGTGAGTCAAATCTAAGCTGCCATTATAGTTCAAAAGAGCCTAAGAAATATGAAGGCCTCTGACAATGAACTCCAGAGAACCAAGGAAACAGCTCCGGTCTCCATGGTTCTCACTAAGTACTGCATTAACTTTGAACTTCTAACACTGAACTGAACTTTAGGGATCATTTAGAAAACAAATAAACAGTAACTTGGATTCTCACATTTTTCAAGCTATTATGAATGCTTATATGCATGGTGCATGAAAAGAGGCTGAGAGTCAAAAAAAGGTTTCCGCCTGCTCCTGGGTGATGACAGCAGCTGTGTTACCTTGGGCAATCCAAACCCTCTTCCTCCGCAAATGTTTCCCAAGGCCCTTTCCCACCCAAGTGTCACACACCTATTCTCCATTTAACCAGCCCGTGGCATTGCAGACACATTTCTACGGCCTTACCATGCGCTCAGCTCCCCAATACACTTCTCCCCAACCAAGTTTAATTGTTTCAGTAGCTTACATTCTACGTCTCTGAATAAGAGGGAGTTTTATGACGACTTATTTTTCAATACAAATTCCTTTAAGGAAAAGGATCGCACACTCCCAGATTTCATTCTCTGAAAACATTTTAAGGTCCCTAAATGCGATCGCAAGCAAGCTCAGGGATTTCTATACAATATGACAGTAATTACCTTCAAGCGTTGCCCCTTCTCCAAAGAGGGCATCTCCAGCCCCGGACGCATACAAGGCTGTCACAGATAAGGCATACTGTGTCCCTTCGTTTAATCCTCTCAGGACAGTATTGGCTGTGTCTCCCTTCACAGTGACCTCTTGAGTCTCGCCTCCTGCCACGGGGGTGTATGTGACGAGATACCGTTTCACTTTTCCTGGTGCCCCAGTCCAAGATAATTTCATAGTTGATGTCGTAGGGTCAGAAACTCTTAAATCTCTTGGGTTCCCTCTAACTTCATTAAAAAATAACAACAACATCAAAACTCATTATTTAATAAAATGACTTAAAATACACTTTGTTGCTTTATATATATATGTATAAAATCAAATTCATATCCTAGGTGAGGTTATGGCTATCATAACTATTGACTGGCCAGAAGAGTTTAAGCATCTCTAAATTGGTCCCTATGTGTCAGTAGAAACAAAGCAAAAGCCATCTAACTCCTCTTCTGTATTTACACATTCTAAGGTCTTTCATGTTAGAATCTTTCATGTAAAAACTTCAATGTTTTCTCTAAAAGTGGAACAAAGCACTATAAAATGTATACGTGCTGATTAGCATCACAATGGAGATTTTAACTCTGCTAAGAAATTATCAATAAAAAGGTTAGCATAATGCTATGAACGTCTAAATGTGATGGCCATGAAATACACCAATGTGATAAAAATGATAAATGATAAAAATAATGCCATCCCTAGAAAAAAATATATGAGAGGAAACAGCCCAAGCGAGGTCAAGTCTTGGATAAAACTCAAGGGCTGCCCATCTCTTTGCAACTATGTTTGGCTTTTCATGCCTTTCCTGGTAGAGTGGCCATGTGGTCTCTGAAGGGTCTCAAGGCACCCAAGTCTATGACTCTCCCCACCAGGCACACATCTCCAGCCACTTTAACTCCAGAAACTAGAAAGATGAAGCATCATTGGGTCTTTTTCTGGTGCCTGGCACAAAGAGCCCTAGGTCCCCAACTGGAAAGAGGGAAAGAGAAGTGACTTCCCAGAGGGAAGAGAGGAGGAAGAAAGCAGGTGGGAAGAAAAAGTGTCTCTGTGGGAGAGGCTAATTAGCTAGGCTGCACCAGGAGGGAAGTAGTGACGCAGGCCCAGCTAGAACGTGACTGTCTGCACAAGGGCAAGAAAGTCCACAAACTCAGATTCACCACTTATGAGCAACATGACTCTGAGCTATTATTTAGTTCCCTTGGCCTCAATTTTTTTTGTAGAACTAGGATAAAAAAGTAACAACTTAATAGATTCTATGCAGGGATTAAATGAGATAATATATGAAAAGCTCTTTGCACAGAACCTGATACAAATAGTTGCTTAATAACTTCATTATTGCTAATGTATAGTTATTATTATTTTTAAAAAACTTTACAGATAAGGAATAAAATGAAAATTAAGAGTGTCTTAATTTTCCTCAATGAAACCACACATTACATATTAATAATTTGCAACTAATATCAGAATCTATCCTAGGAGCCTAACCATTCCATTTAAATAAAAACATGTTAATATTCTTAAATCTTCCTGAAGAAACGATATGTAATCCCTCTCAATGGTACATAATGGTTTGATTTTTAATCCCTTCATCCTTCAGTTTATATTAGAATATTTAATAATATTATTTTAAAAGAATATTTGGACCATCTCATAGCATTCAGGTTCTTTTGACACCAATAAATGCTGTCATGAGTAAGTCAAACATTTGAGTAAGTCAAGTCTAATAGGACTACCATCGAAGATACTCAGATAATTGAGACGAAGTGTCTCATGGCTCATAGCATCTGCATAGTTGTGCAAAGCTGCTCCTACAGTCTAAGATTTCAGTTGTTACCAAATGATGAGCATATTTCCTCTACCTTCTTCAGTGGCTGCATTTCCAGTCAACGGAGAGCCAGATCCTGAGAAATATTCAGGAATTACAGATACTTCATATTTTGTGTCTGGAGTCAGGTTCTCCAGCGTTCTCCTCCTCTGATTGGCTGGGCTGGTAACCTCTTTGCTTTCTCCACCAGCAACTGGTCTATAGATAATTCGATACCTCAAGACTCTCCCCGGAGCCTGAGTCCAGGTAATTTTAAAGCTATCTGTAGTCTCATCCGTCACCTTTAGGTTTCGAGGTGCTCCTTTTACTGAAATTTAAAAAATAATAAGTTGACTGATTTTATGTGAAAAATAGAACACTAGTTTTTGATCACTAAATTATAGCATTTCTCTCAGCAAATCCATGAGCAGTTTTTTGACAAACATCCTGGTTCCTGCATGCATTTAGCCAGATATTAACTAGATTCTGAAAGAGCAAACACTCCACGATACCCAGAAAGAAAAGAAGTACTGTCAACTTTTTAATCAAATAAAGACGTATATAACAGTAAACTTTTAATATCATAAATACTCTATTAAATTGTAAATTAATGTTGACATAAAATTCAAAAATAAAAACAATCTGTTTCTTCAAACATAAGTAACAAGGCTTCCACCCTTACTAGATTTTCTCAGAAAAGTAGGAAGATAATACCTAACACCCAGGTCTACCACATTTACCCACTTGAACAAACTCTCTTATCCAATCAGTCCCACAATTCATTTTCTTATCTGCACAGTCATTTGCCTTGAGAATAATTAGACCATACATGTGTTACACCAAATACACTGTAGGCACCTAATGAATGCTAGTTGAATCTAAATCCCGAGGTTAAACTACAATGTAAGTAACATCCACACACTCAGTCTTAAATGAAATTTTCGTTAAGCCCACATGAGAATATCATTTGATTTTGTGGTTTAATGACCTTTTTGTTTAAGAAGCAAATTGTTCATATGGACAACACAGTCAGGAGAGATGACCTAAATCTACCGGGGTAAAACCACAGTGCAATAGATCTGCATGCACCTCACATACAATTAGAAGTTTATCTAAATGTCCAACACATCCATAGACCACTCCAGGGAAAAAGGAGTTGTGTATCTCAAGAAAAGAAAGAAATGGCCGGTGGCAGACTTACATCCATGATTCATTTAATATAGCAAGGAAAAAGACTAATTTAGTCAAAACAAAACTGATGGATTTGAATACTGGCTCTGAAATTTAATTAATGTGTAATTTTGAGTCTCAGATTACCCAACAGTAAAAATGTGACTATCTGTAGGGTTACTGAGGCAGTTAAATGAGACAATCCATGGAAACAATTATCATAGTACCTGACACATGGCAGAAGCTCAATAAGTGCTAGTCTAATAAAGGTATTGAATCAGACACTTCCTCATTGACAAAAGAAAATCTAAATCTCAGATTTCAGTACAGGCAGCAGAATTGGAAAGGTATTACCAAATTCTATTGTAGTAGCCCAATGACCAAAAACTAGAGTGTAAACGAATACAGTTGGCTCTATTCACAACCCCTTTAGACTTCAATTTCTTCTTGAGGCATAGTTCCATCCCCATCCCAAAGTGCTGAAGAAAGAGGGCCAGGCTCATGAAGCTGCAGTGTGGGCATTACAGAGAAATCATCAGAAAGTCATAAATACCTAAGTGTGGACTGCTAGGTTATACCATCACAAAAATCATAAGACAAGAAGACATCTTAGGCCATTTAGTTTATCTACTAGCCTTCGGGCAGAAATATACCTAAACCATGCACAAAAGAAAAATCAATCTTATTTGAAAATTTTTTCGGAGAAAAGATTCTCTAGCTTTTATCAGCAAGTAGACCAACATATGCCCTCCCTGTCAGCCAGTACTTCTTTGTAACTAAAATTCCTCACGCTGCTGTTTCAGTTTCTTCTGTACCGAATAAAAATGGAGGAGAATGACTGATATCTCTTGTAATATTCACTGTATATATCAAGAGTAATTGTCTGGTGCTGGCCTGCTAACCAGGTTCACTGGAATCCTTTAAATGTCAAATGTAGAGAAATGTATCAGAAAGTATTCAAATCTATCCAGTAAGGTGGACACATCTATACAAATATTGCTTAAAATATCTGGTAAACTTTGTACACCCATGTTCTTAGCAGCATTATCCACAATAACTAAAGGGTGGAAGCAACCCAAGTGTCCACCGATGTTGGTATATACATACAACGGAATATCATTCAGCCATAGAAGAAAGAACATTCTGACACATGCTACAGACACTGATGAACCCTGAGGACACTAGGCTAAGTGAAATAAGCCAGTCACCAAAGGACAAATACTGTACGATTCCACTCACATGGAAACCTAGATTCATCAAATTCATAGAAACGGAAAGCAGAATGTTTGTTGCCATGGTCGGGGGGACAGAGGGTAGCAGGAATGGAGAGTTATTGTTTAACAGGTAGAGAGTTTCAGTTTTGCAAGATGAAAAAGTTCTGGAGATGAATGTGGTGACGTTAGCACAACCATTGAATGTATTAATTGTCACTGAAATGTACACTTGAAATGGTTAAAATGGTCAAGTTTATGTTTTACGTATATATGTGTATATTTTACCACAATTTTAAAAAAGAAAAAAAATTTGGTAATATATATTCACCATCAGAAGTTTGGTAGTTTCAGAAGTATCTGAACATGACACTGTTGGTACATGGGACAGAAAATGCTAGATAAGCAGTATTTCCAGAGTTAGTTCCATAATTATTAACAGTTCTCTATGTCTCAACCTCAAATTCATCACAATAAATCTAGGGTCTTTTACTTAAGAGTTTTTCTCTTTTTAGAAAGATTTATGAGGGCTTCCCTGGCGGCGCAGTGGTTGAGAATCTGTCTGCCAATGCAGGGGACACAGAGGTTCAAGCCCTGGTCCGGGAAGATCCCACATGCCACGGAGCAACTAGGCCCGTGAGCCACAACTACTGAGCCTGCGCGTCTGGAGCCTGTGCTCCGCAACGAGAGGCCACGACAGTGAGAGGCCCGCGCACCGCGATGAAGAGTGGCCCCCGCTCACTACAACTAGAGAAAGCGCTCGCACAGAAACGAAGACCCAACACAGCGAAAAATAAATAATAAATAATAAATAAATAAAGATTTATGAGTAGCTGTGTTTTAAAGGTACTGAATCTTACAAGGGCATTCACAGTGTTGGACTATAGAGCAGATGGTTATTTCAAATGGT
The DNA here is from genome assembly GCF_949987515.2 of Delphinus delphis. NCBI lineage: Eukaryota > Metazoa > Chordata > Mammalia > Artiodactyla > Delphinidae > Delphinus > Delphinus delphis. Next base: position 77,305,846 of record NC_082696.1, on the reverse strand, counting down.
AACTTTGTTCTACAATAAACTGTTAGTTTGGGGAAAACAGTGGAGAACCCTCTCACACCTTCTGCGGTGGTCTCCTCTCCAGCTAAGGGTGTACTGAAGCCATCCTCGTATTCCGCGGTCACGTTGACCAGGTACAGGGTCTCTGGCTTCAAGTTGCTGAGAACGACACTGGTGCTCGAGGCTGGCTCCACCACTGTCACCTCACCATCCCCAGTAGCCTCCTTGTAGGTGATGTGGTATGAAAAAACATTTTCTCCAGAAGGAGACCAACTGGTTTTCAAACTGTAGGAAGTCACCTCAGAAAAACTAAGATCCTTTGGAGGCACATAAGCTGTTAAGGAAAAAAAAAAAAAAAAAAGGACATAGTTAAAATTTTTAAATCTATAAAGCAAAAATGGACCTAATGACTACACACGTTTTCAAATGGCTTACACGCATGTGGGAGAGTGGTCATTGAGACCAATGCACTGAGTAACGTTGCACACAAGACCACTGAGAGAAAGCCTCTCACTCACAGCCCCACAAAGAGGTCCTGATCATTTGTCTTGACCATTCATACTACTAAGTTATGTGTTTAAATAACCAGTTAAAACTGAATTAGAGTTTTGAGCTTCCTAAGACAAAGCACTAATGGAATGGTCCTGCCCACAATTGGAATACTTAAAACAGTAACAGACCTAAAATGAACCATCAAAATGTTCCCATTCATCCCGGGCAATCAGATATTAACCTTTGGTGGTAGACAGATATTTCAAAGTAATAATTTAAAATTTTTTCCTAACAAAAGAATATTTATTAAACTAAATCATAGGAAGGCACAAGGTTGAAGGCACACTCACTGTCCTTAGGGGACATACAATCAAATTGGAGAGACAAGAGAGTGTAAAGTTATTAACAAAAGAAAGTAGTATATTTGAATGCCAAATGACTATAAGTGATAAGTGTTATAGCCCTAGAACAATTAAGAAGCTTGATGAAAGAGATGGGACTTTTAATCGAATGTTGAAAAACAGAATTTGGACAAATGAAGAAAAAAGGATAGGGAATTCCAGATGTAAGGAAGGATGCCCAAAAAATGGTCCAGGAAAGAGAATGCATAAGGAGGATTCAAAGATCCAGGACTATGTTCCAGTCACCTTTGATTCAAAGCAACTAGCTCAGCATCTAACACATGGTAGACACTCAATTCGTGGTTATTGAACTGGATGCGACAAATGGGTTTAATGAAGCTGGTTCCCCGCCCTGACTGAGGATCTAAGATCAAATACAGCTCATGACTCTTAGGATAAACAGCTTTTTCACCAATAAATACCTGACCCACACCCAGGAGAAAGTCATATCTCAGAGCTAAATGAGTTAAGTTCAGTAGTTTTCAATAACATAGGAAGGTTACTTTTTCCTATAGATAAAAATAATTGACAAAGCCTATTATCCACAATTTTAGAAGCACAAATGCTGTGTTCATGAAGAGATGACTTTTACTTTACAAAGCCTACTGACCTTTTTTCTTTATAGCTGCCAATTCTTGCTCAATTCTAAGACAGATAGACTGTGTGAGTTCAAAAGATATCCTCTGAAAAGCATCAAAATCTTCCACTGTGAACACATGGGTCTCAGCAGGAGGAGAGGCAATGGCTTCTAATTCTGAGCGAACAGCATCCTTCACACCAACTGCAAAGATTTCAACATCGGAATTCCTTAGTTTTATAGCTGGGTCTCTGAAAGCATCGGAAGATTTTCCATCCGTGATAAGAATCATGACCTTTGGGACGTCGCTTCTTGAACCCTTGCTCGGCACAAATATTTTCTCTCTAACGTAAGTCATTGCTTTCCCAGTGTTGGTAGATCCTCCTCTGTAGGGGAAGGTGTTTATTGCTTCGATTATATCTTCAACTTTGGTGAATTTTTTCAATGTGAACTCAGTATGAGGATCCCGGCTGTACTGGACAAGACTTATCTGTACCCTATTCGGTGAAATCTCAAAACTTTTGACGAGAACTTCCAAAAAGGCTCTAACTTTAACAAAGTTTGCAATCCCAATGCTATAGGAGCCATCAACCAAAAACACAATATCGGCTTTTATATCCACACCACGTGAGCATTCTGTAAAAAGAAAGAAAGCCCATTAAAGTTCAACAAATCCAAATTAATCAATAAAATATACATACAGCTGTCCCTCTGTATCCTTGGGGGATTGGTTCCAGGACCTCCTTCCCTACACCAAACTCCAGGGATGCTCAGGTCCATTCTATAAAATGGCATAGGGAAGTAAGCCCTCCAGATCCGCGGATTCCGCATCTGCAGATTCAACCAACGTCAGACCACACAGTGGTTGAATCTGTGGATACGGAACCTCAGATATGGAAGGCCTATGGTATCTGCTTTTCTTAGTAAGCAGCCTTCTTTAAAAGAAAACTATTGCAAACATTTTGTTTAAAAGTAAACCTGAACCAGCATACTATTAAATGGACCGTCAGGTATTCCAGACTCAGTGATACACCCATTAACTCACCCACTTGAATTTTCATTGGCTGAGTCTTCTCCATTATTGAAACCGGTTCACTGGATGTCAGTCCCTTCATGGCAGAAACGCTGATCTGGTATTCTGTGTCTGCTGAGAGGTCACGAACATTGAGTGTGGTCGTCTGAGGACCCACACTCAGAGCATGCTGTCGGCTTCCTGCGGTCATGGGTGTAAGGAGAACTTTATAGCCAGTCACTGGGCTAGGAGATGGATTCCAACTTAGCTTAACGTATTTTGATGAGACTTCCGTGGCAATCAAATTTGAAGGAGGTTCAACAACTACAAAATAATGAGCAGAAGAGTGATTTAAAACAGTGAGATGCAACCCTGTTAACGAGGTCTTCATGTTTGCACCTCAATTTTCCTTATTCGAATTAATCATGAATGCATCAGGAAAAGTTCCCCAATCCCAGTCCCCCACTTCCACCTGTACCCATCAAACCGAAAGAGACTCAGTGCCTGAATTTTAATCAGAGAGATGAGAAGTTTAGGGAAAAAGAAGTCCTTGGAGAAATTAATAATAGGACATCTGATGCCTAATTCATTCTCTGGGACCAAGATTTTCCATTCTGGTTTTGGTATTACACTCACTGCCTTTATTCAGGTACCAAAGGAAGCACTTGATGAGCATTTGTTAAATCAATGACTTACTCAATGCTTTAGAAAGTTTTTCTCTCTTAATAGTAATATAAGCATAATAATGTAACATTTAAGATACTTTATAATATGCCAAGAAAGATAAAGAATTCAGCAGTTCTTAAATGACAGGCCCTTATCGTCTTAAGCAATTGTATTTCCACTTATTCAAGATAAGAAAAAAAGTTCAGCTATGTTCATAATGCCACCAAACAGGGGTGAAACAATGGTTTACAACATGCATATTGACAAGCAAATACTGATCATCTAAAAATGTTCTATCCTTACTCAGTGTAGAACAGAGTCGTGTATTGGGCTGGCCAAAAAGTTCGTTCGGGATTTTCCGTTAAGATGCTCCGAACGAACTTTTCAGCCAATCCAACACTTAGCAGATAACAAAGTATTTTAAGCTATTTCAGACCAAATCATCCAAGTTTTAGACTTGCCAGGAACCAGAAGGTATAGTTCTAAGTTTTTATAAGTCAGGCCGCAACAGTGGATGATAAAATATGTACAAGGTTACCCACTGTCCTCTCAAAAAGGCAATCGGATGTAGTCCATAAAAATGACGCATAAGGAAGTGAGAAGCAGTGGGAGGAAAGCAATGGATGTGCCAACTGGAAGTTTAGGCAAAGCTCTGGATTGATGCGGAGACAGTGCTGGGGAGCGGAAGTCTCAGGCGATCACCAGCAACAGAGAGAAGAGGCCCCAAAACGGACTGCAACGCAGCCCACACCCCTTCCAGGGAGAGTTCAAACGGGGGCAGAACCAAACTTTGGCCTAACCTCGCACACACACCCTAGTCAATGTGAAACACGTGAATGTTTTAAAAGACTGAGTAAAGAGAGGTTGACCAGGGGAAAGATGGGCGGGGGTGGATTTTGTAATAAAGCAGAGGAAACAATCAGACATTAGGCAGTAAAACAAAGAAAGAGATTCAGTCCATGAAATAATAATAACATTGCCAAAATACTTGGGGTTTGTAGATTAAGGAGTTTATATGATTGAAGATGTAGCTCTTTAGAACTTATCTTTAATCAGTTGCGAATTCTTAGGCTGAGAGGCGAACAATTATGGAAACTGTGACTTTTTAATACTCCAAAGGATGCTTATGAAATGTCTTTTCTCTCTCCCACGTACTTAAAAGCAATGACTGGTAAAATGGAAGCATTTTCCAAATGTGGGAGGATCAAACTGACTGATCTTTGAAATATTCTTAAGAGCCCTGAAAACACTCTGCAGAGTATGGTGACGGAAACTCTTTTCCTCCGCCATTTCATAGAACCAGAATGCTAAACTAAACGTCCCTCTGCCTGTGAAGCCGTAACTGCTCTCAAGCAATGGAAGAGGGGGACACATGGGAACGCCCAACAATTCACTCACCTTCTTCTCCACTGACCAATTCCCCGAGCTGGTCGTCCACACCTGAGCACACCTGGGAGATGATCTCGTTCTGGATGTCCACAATCGCGTCGAAGTTGGCCACGTTGAAAACGTGATTTAGGGAAGGTGTGGAGGCGATTTGTTTGAGTTCTTTTGCATCTGCGGCTTTAATGCCTTAAAAAAAAAAAAGGACAAGGATGTGGGAAGGGAAGTGTGGGAAGTAAAGACATTTTCAAGTCCTATTCAGTCATAAACTGGAATTGTTTTGCGTCCTAATGAACGTGCAACTGTTGAAATGACAAAAGCATTTTCCCATTTCACGTAACATGGCCAAAGAGGCAAAAGGCTAGTTGGTAAAACAGAGTGGGCTCTCATGCCAACCATGCCATCATTTGTCCCTGCCATCTGTAAAGATAATACTTTGTACTTCCAGAGTCCTGAATGAGCTGGAACCCTCTGAATTCTTCAAGTGTTACATAAGAGAGGAAGCATAAAAAACACTTAATGATAATAGGAGGAGGATCTTTATTAGAATCATTGGCCCAGCATTCTTTGAAAAGCAGAGTGTTGACAAAGAATGTGAATACCGCCTTACTTAATGCATATGCTAAAGGAGTTACGTGAGAGAAATAGATAAGCAGAACTTTTACTCAAAAATGATTTGGATTAACACTACACTATCAAATGCAGTAAAAACTGCTTTCCTTCCTTGAGAAAGAATCCTTCCTCGAGGAATCAACCCTTCATCTTCCTGGCCATTAAGTATTAAAGTAGTTCTAAAATGAAAATACTGAACCAAACTTGACCTACCCAAAGAGAACACTTCAACCCCAATACTGCGAAGCTCCCTTGCTGGAATTTCCACTTCGTCCTGGGATTTGCCATCGGTAATAATAATTGCCACTTTGGGAAAGCCAACTCTTGATCCAGCAGATTCCGTGAAAGTATTTTTAATTAAGTAATCAATGGCTTCCCCTGAAATGAAAAAGAAATATGTTCAGTTCCACGTGACACAATTTTACCAAAATCCAAAGCTATGGGATTAATTTCAAAATTATTTAACATATGATAATTTGGGCAATGCGTCATTTCTTTCCCAAATAGATACTTCATTTATCTTAAACAATACCACAATTTGTAGAAACATACCTGTCATCGTGTTGCCACCTTTGTATGGGATTTTTTTAATTGCGGCAAGCAGTTCATCCCGTTGGTAGTACTGATTTAAGTTAAATTCCGTCCTGGTGTCAGAGCTGTACTGAACAACTCCAACCCTTGTCTTCTCTTCCCCAACGTCAAAAGCAGACACAAGAGCAGCAATGAAGTCTAAAATGTACTTGAAATTATTTCTTCCCACACTCCACGAGCCATCCACAAGGAACACTAGATCAGTCCAGGCACTGACAGAGCATTCTGAAATGCATGTGGTATATTTTTTAAATGACACACTAATAAATCCATCTAGCATTAAGGAATACAAACTAACGTGGCAAAAAGGCTGTCAACTCAAAGACAACAAACCCCATAGGCTAAAAGGAACATCTACTGGGAAACAGCATTTTGTTCATTCGAACTTTTCACATTGTTCTTTACCCACAACTGACATGCACAAAAGAATGTAAAACTTTATTGGCACACATAGAAGCATTTTCAGTATGCATCTCTGCAACTACACGTCTTTAAACGGTTGTATAAGACACTGTGCAAGACTAGATACATATATGACCCATTCTCCAAGAGCCTGTGACCCAAGTATCGTTGCTATTGATTTGTCTATTTTTATAACTATATCCTCACTCTTTTCTCCAAGTAAAAACTATATAAAATATCTAGGAGACAGACAAAAGAAATGTAAGCAAAGTGTTTTCATTCTTGGTATTCTGAGATCAATAAAGACAAAACAATTGCTGTACCATTTAAGCAAATGCGGTAGGGGTGAAGAAAAGAGCACATCTTTTTTAACAATTCTCCTGCATTTTACGATATAATTGTCTAACGTTTGCAGCTCGCTAGTCTAGAGGGTTAATGGAGTCTTAACAGAAGTACCAACAAGCATAAATGTGATGCAAAATCGCCATAATATCTTGTCCTAATTATCAATGTATTTTAAATTGACAACTAAAACCTTCTTGTACTAAACAAAACGGGGGAAAACATTTTCATTCAAAAGTAAAAATATATGTAGTACCCCTAAATCACTAAAAATGCAACAATTGGCCTTTATAACCAAACATATTTTTCCCTTTCTCTGTGGTCAGGTGGGGAGGGGGGAACACGTTGGTTTTTATGAAAATCTGTATTCATAAGGCAAAGCTGAGTGAATTTTCTGAAGATATTTTTGTCCCTGCAGTCAGTTGGTAGATAATAAGAGAAGTATTTGGCTAGGAAGAGGAGGAAAGGTCCTGGGAAATTTGCAAGCCAATACAAGTTGCATGCCTAAATAATTTTTGCCTACTATTTAATGGGCCAATTTAAGCCTACTGAAAGTCAGTATTTAGAATAATGCTTTGATTTAGAATAAATATTGATGATTCAGGGAAAATATTTGCATTGTAACTGCATACTATAAACTTCGCTTCAGATGATTAGACATCAAAAAGAATTATAAACAGTGACCTGGCGGGAAAAATTCAGGATAAAGGGAACTTCATGTTCACAATCTTTTTATTGTTATCCTGAGTCATAAATCCAATTTACAAGGTGGCAAAATTAGAAGTCCAAGAAACCCTTCAGGGATCCATCCCAGCAAGTCACACAGAGCAGTGTAAGACCAAAAGGGGCTAGAAGCCACAAAACCAGACACTAAAATTGCTTTCATTTGATTACAAATGCATCAACTTATCAGGGACGTCTTACAGAGACTCCGGAAACGGTTACAACTGCACCAACTAAGCCCATGTAAACACCCTAGAAATAAGCATAACATATACAGAGACATAGAAATACATTTTCATGGCAATGGAATTGCTGAAAACACTGTGAGGGCATCTCCCTTGTGGTCCAGCCCTGTAGCTCTCATGCATCCCTGAGCTACCACCTATTTCTATAGTTTGTCTTTGAGAAAGGAGTTAAGTCCAGTGATGAGCTTTGTTTTTCACCTACTGCCAAAATCCTGCAGGGGAACTTGGACACACACACATTTAAAACACTCCCAGTCAAAAGAATATTTAGTACATAGAATGAATGGTTAGAAAGTCAGAACGTAGGTGTTACAACCACTTAGTCATACATTACTAACACGTTGCCTGTACTTCCTGTAGATAAAGCTTACAGAAATTCATATAGGAGTGAGATGAAACTATGGACCTAGTTGGAACATCTCCTTTAGATTACATTTATAAGTTCTGCAAAGCCAAGCACAAATATTAAGGGAAATGCTTACTTTGTATCTCTGTTTTTCCAGGTTTCTTCTCCCCTGGCTTTATCGGGCCACCTGTTTGAACTGAATCAAAACTTGGTTATTACAAAAAGAAATGGACCCATACAATTACTTCCTAAGAAGAAAATAAGTACGTTGTCTTTCAAATGTATGGTCCATTCCCAGCTGGTCAGAGAACACAGCCAAATAAGCATTCCCTTGCAAATCTCATTATTTTTAGGGAGATTTTAGATACATTTCAAAATGGATATTAACATTGTTGTCTGGCAAAGCCTAACGTTTTTAACAGTTTTCATTCATAATATTCCCGTTGTTTCCAGAGACCAGGATTATAAATCAGGAATGAATTATTCACAGCTACGAACATCTAGGATCATTGAAAGAATAGTTAATATGGATATAAATTAACTCTGCATAACAACAACTTAAATTTGAAAGCTGGAGAAATCTTCTGCAAAACATAAGGTATAAAAGTACTTTATGTGTGTGCTTACTTGTTAATTGGCCTATAACTGGTACACTTTCTTCTACTTCATCATATGAAGTGATTGTCACCACATACTCTATTTCAGGTATGAGCTCTGTTAATAAAGTTTCAGTGGTACTAGCTGCAAGGGTAAATTCCCTAGTGGGCCCATCTGAAAATATAGAAAGAAAAACATCAGTGCAACAAAACTTTTTTCACATCTAACATAACATATACTCAAAATCTGAAAATTCAAAATACACATTTTTTTTAGAATACCCAAACATTATTTTTTACTGCCTTCCAAAACAAACATTTTGAATTCTAGAAATTCAATAAATGGACTGGCATTGCCTTTACTTGTTACAATCATATTCCATATTTGTTTGTGGACTCAAGTATTCCTCTAGATTAAAGATATACCAGAATATCAAACAAAAATCTCTCATTATTTTTGAATATTAATGGTAGACAACACATTTTTTTATAAATTAGAGATAAAGCAGAAAATAATTTAATTTTAAATGATGCATTGGAGGAGAGCACTGAAAGAAAAAGAAGGGCTGAAAATCAACTCAAAGACAACAAACCCCATAGGCGAAAAGGAACATCTACTGGGAAACAGCATCCTCTTCTACAGAAGTGCATCCTCCGTACTCCAGCGGGGGATGGGAGCATACGCTAATGGGTAACCATGGTCCTCTGAATTGACTTAACTAGGTATCAAACATTTCAAGGTACAGTGCACTGAGCGTTTCCTTATATACTGACAATTATGTACTTCCTTCTAGATTATGATAATGCTCAATTCAATCAGGAAACACAGTAGTTCTTAGGGACTAAGTGACTTTTAAAATTCTTAAACATATTAAATTTTCATCAAAACATAAATAATCAAAAAAGGTAACGAATGTAAAAGAACCCTGAGAAATGCTCCAGGTTTACATGTGGAGCATTGCAGAACCCACCAGGGCCCCCATGGGAAAACAAGACACCGGGGCTCTGCTAGGTTTTTAAGGTATAGGAGGCAGTCATTGCCAACATCTGGAAACCAGATGAACTCTTTTTCAACTGTTTTTCTGCTTTGGAATAAATGAAATAGTTAACGGCAAATATATTTGGGAAGAAAATATTCAAGGAATAAAAAGTAAATTCTTGATCGCTTTTTAAGTTCTTGGATCGTATGGGAGAAAAATACAGCTTCCCAATTTCCTGATAAACCAGGATTTAAAGTCAGTGGTGTTTTTTAAAGGCCACAAGTATGTAAACACGGCTCTGGTGCTAAGTCATGTTGACATCATCTATCGCTTCTGTCAGCCGATACAGACCTCTTCCTACCACTTGGCCAGTGCTAGTAAAACTGGTTATTTTCCCATTCCACGTTAGAAATAAAAGTTAATCAACAGAGATGGGTTCTCCACACTTGGGCAACATCACGAATACTAAAGAAAACTTTTGAGAACAAGCAAAACAAGTTTTCTTCTTTCAAAGACTCTTAGCCTTAGGATCTACAGAATCTATCTAGTAAATCGTTGTCTTCCATCATGGCAGCTCACCACCATCCCAGAATCTGTGTCCTGGGTACTGAAGTGTGCAGGACACTGGGCAAGGCGTAATAACTCACTTCATCACTTGTCACTTGAAGTGTTGGACAGATTAAGTGATTCAAGAAGAATGTCAAGAAGTGATCATTCTATTTTATAAAAGCAAAGATTACCAGCAATATTCTGATCGGGGCGGGGGGGAGTCTATTTTTAGTAACAACAGCTTAGCACAGCAAACCAAGTTAATAAAGCTAACACTATAAAAATATAATAACAGGTCCTGGGCTGGAAATCTGGAGATCTGAGTCCACCAAATATCTTGCGACGTTAGGTGAACCCCTCAGGTTTTCTAAATCCTGGCTTCCTCATAAAGAAATAGAAGGAGGGGAAAAGATCAGATTATATCACCTTTGATGTCTCTGTCCTAAAATCCCAACATGTCAAAACTTACCCGTTGTGGAGTCCACTGTTATTTTGAAACCCACAATTGGATCAGGTGGTCTTGCCCATGACATATGAACAGTATTTTCATCTATAATTTTAAAATTCAAGTCTGAAGGTGGGTCAACTGCAAGAGAGAGAGTTGATATCAGTTACACTTTCCAATGTCACAAAACGGTCAATTTAATTAATAAAGAATTGTGTTGAGCAAAGCTTACTAAAATTGTCTTTGCATAAATTTGTTTCCAACAAATATAAAAGATATCTTGTTGGACGAGAATAAAATTAAAAGCTGACAAGATGTGACAAAACATCAGAGAGTATACATATTACAGAAGACAGCACAAAACACTTTGGATTCTTGAGTTGCTCGGTCATCCAAGAATGGCCAGCAAAATCAAGCATAATAGAAACATATTTGGATACAAGTACATATACAGGTACAATGAAATCACATATAATAACCACATATGCAAACAATTCACATAACAATTAAGGAACTTTCGATACATGCTGAGTGCATTTTGAATAAGCATGCCAAATCACAACCTGCTTACAACCACAGAGGTTAAGTGAGAACACTGACATAATACATTTTTTCCATAATGTGGAAAAGGATCAATGATATTTTGGTTCATTCTCTGCATCATTGCCTTGTTATTAATTTTTGTTTGATAATTCTCAATCTGTGGCAGAGATGAAAAATGTATTGAAATAAAAAGGAGGAATCATGGGAAATTTAGCACTGTTATGTCTCACAAGGAAATATACATTTAAATGTATATTTGTATTCATATAGACCAATGTTCAAAAATAGTAATAAGGGGTGTCAATCAGTTATAAGTATATAAAGAGTGATATACAGATGTTTATAAAACTAACAAACATTCTGCCTGTTTACACCAATTTGCTGTACGTTTGCAAGGTGTAAACCAACACTGTTATTTTCCTTTGCAGCAGGTATACTCCATACTAGAAGTGGCATTTTAAATTAAAATGCCAGTATGGTCCTTTACAAAACAATGGTTAATTATGAAAAGACAACATCAATGTATATTTATGGACATTTATTTACAGAACTTAAAGAAAATAGTGAGGAAGGATCAGCCATCTGAAGACACGACTGCGCATAAATCTTGGAGAAGTCAATGACAGGAATAATTGAAAAGTACAGAAAGCAATAGTTTACATACAAAACTGTACAGCATCATGCATGTGTCAATGAAATGTTGACTTGTTTTTAGTTTCCCACAATGAATGAAAGCCTCCATGTACAATAGTCGTTACACAAAGACATTCCAGAAATATTTTATAATGATATTCTCTCTGCAGTGTTCATGCCTCATCATGCAGCATTGTACTGACTCACTGTCAGTGCATGGTCGATGCATTAAAAAGTATTACTCTTGAAGCAGGTCCACACAATAAGATGACTTTCCGCCATACTCTTCTTAAAGTGTTTCGGATTGAAAGTATTCCTGGTGAGTCAGAATTTTTGTCTCTCTTTTGAGAGATTACAGTCTCCTTTTAGGTTTTCCTAAAGGTCAATTGAACTATAGCAGTAGCTTTGAGACATGAGTCATAGAATTGAACTGGGGTTAGGTATTTATGTAATATTAATAGCACATTTTAATGGAAATTATACAAATTAAGCAAACGTTTGCTTTAATGAACTGCTGCTTCCAACTGTAGGAGATGGCTTTTTATTCTTATTGGATACGCTAGTAATGGAATGAATGTTATTTTCTTACTATCCATACACAGGCAGTGAGATTAGACTATTAATCTACATGCATAGTTTAATTACTCAACATTCTGCTGTCTGTAACCGTTTTGCGAGGTTTACTGGCAGTCATCACTTAGTATAACAAGCATGCAACAGATGTTAATAGGAAAATAGGTATTAAGAATATCATTATAAAATATTGTTCCAGTAGCAATGGCTCAGGACAAATTTAATGCAAAGGCAGAGGCAACTGGCCTGAGCATGCTTTTAAAAAAAATCAGTACATGGAAAAACAGTACCACCAACCTTGCAAGGAAATTGACCTGAAGCAGCAGACATTAGGTTAAAGCTGCTGAGGGGCAGCAGCCGCCCACCTTGTTGATTTCCAAATGACCAGGATTCCAGAAAAACTGAAAAATTGACTGTTGGGAAAAGTCTTTAACATTTCAGAGGACTTTAAGGTGTTTATAGAAACTCAGATGTGGTACTTGGGGATCAAAAGTAGGAAAGAATGGTCGACCAGCTTGTGTACAACAGAGAGCCCTTTCCACTTCTCTTCTTGCCACTTTTATCTCTTGTAAAACCTTTTAGGCTTGCCATTCTGTTTATATATTTTGCTTGTTTGTCTCATGAAAAAAGATAATAAAGCAGGTGTGAGTGTGGACCCCTGTCAACTTGAATCAATGCGAAATGTATCTTCATTAACTTTGAAAATCTTTTATTTTATATAAAAATAATTCACAACCGCCCTTGCATTGTTACAAGCAGCGTCTATGCAGATGCCAGAATATTTCTAGGATGAACTACCTACATAGGGATCATGACTGTAAAGACTCATAGTTGTGTAGAAGAAGAATCTGAACGAAGACAAAGAGAAGTAAAATTATAAATAAATAAGATAGCAATCATATATATTCATAAAACTGAATACTGATAGTGAAGAAACTAAAATCTTAAGTATTCATAACACTAGCAGGTTAAGTTCATATTTATGAATAATGCTTTTTGTTATCAAAAAGCTATGCTATGAAAACTGCATTCTGCTGGTATCTTCCTTAGATAAATTGGCAGGATTTAGGACTTTTTAGGAATAATTATAGCTAGCATTTGCTGAGTGTCTCTTCTGTGACAGGCAGAGAGCTAGTCACTTTATATATTGTCTCCTTCTTTTCTTATGATCACCCAGAAGAGTGGCCTAATTATCCCTGATTAACGGGTGAGTCAGTGAAATTCGGAAGGGTTAACACAGCTAATAGGCAGGAAAACTTTGATCCCATAGTCTGACTCCAGAGCATACAGCTTCCTACCATATTTGCTTAAATGTAAAAAATAAGAAATATTTGAGTGGAAGATTAACTTTAGAAACCAATATTGATATGTATTTGCCTATTAAAATATACATAAGTATTTCTCTATAAAAAACCTTTATTTGATGCCTGGTCAACAATCAATATGTGCTATTCAGACATCTCCAATTCAGATACAGATAGAATTTGGTATATTAACTTTACAACTTGTTCAAGCAATTTTGAAACCAAAGTATCTACCTTGACATATAATTCTTTCACAAAACATTGTTTTTAATTATGGCACCCAAGAGGAAGACATAAAAGTTTACCCAGAGGTGGATGGATGGATGGATGGATGGATAGATGGACGGACAGGTGGGAGGAGATTAGTCTAGTAAGATTTGGCAAGTGTATAAAATGTATTAAAGGTAAAGGAAAACTGAGAACACACTACTAAAATATCATCTTGATGAACTAGTAAGACCTTTAGTCTAATCTTTGTGATGGCAACACTGAGAAGGGTACTACCTTAATGGCAGAAACCTTGAGAAGTGCACAAAGTGTGGTTTTACTATATTCAGTATGCATTAGTTTAACTTTTCCTTCCAAAGCTAGTATAAATTTAATGATCTCTGCCATGATACAGATACTCATTTCGTCTGTGTTTATAAGATACCAAAAATAAGCAGTTGAAAAGTTAATATTTTAGACAAGTAATAAATTATTCTGTACAGATTACAAAATGAATCCTTTCATGAAACTGACTGGGTCGACCCGTTTTCAAGCAAGAAAGCAGCACAGTGTGGGCAAACTAGCACGAAACCAGGACTAGAAGACCTGGGTCTTGTCTATGCCTTGTCCCTAGGCAATCAGGTTAGTTGACTGAGTTATTCAGCTTCTCTGGTCCTCATTTTCTCATTTGGAAAATGAGAGGATTAGAACAGATGATCTATAAGTTCCCATCGAGTTTGAAATTTCTGTTAGAACATAAGTTAGACACAGGAGTATAGAAATATACATTAATTAGCCTCTTAACCTAGATGTAAGATAATTAAAGCTTAAGACTTCAACTCACTCATGAACTAAAAATATCCAATCGTTCATTATATATTATGAACTACAAATCAGACTTACTAAAATTACAACTCTATTTTTTTTACAAAACATATGTCCATCTCAAATTCTAGATTAACTAGAAAGGCGTCTAACTCTCAGGGAACACTGGCCATTAATCTTTAAATGCAAAGCGTTAAATTTTCTAAATGGCAATTTACATACTGTATGATACAGGAACCAAAAATAAGTTACACATTCTAGATCTTACAGAGCACTGGCCAGGTTATAAGGTTAATAAAGTCTACGCTGTAGCTAAAAATTACAAATATTAAAAGCAAAAAAAAAATCACTTTCACTCTTATTTCTATGGAACAAATACTGTATTATGAAAAATAAAGTTCCTTGTATAAGTAAGTAGAAGAAAACAACATGACAAAGGTGGTACCCCTATAAAAAAGGAGCAATGCAAAAAGTGAACGCCAAAACCTTTTAATTAAAGGTATTGAGCTTTCAACATATAAAAAAAAGTAAGTAGAAATTGACTGGAAAATAGTATGAATACAAGAGTACAAGCATGAGTTGCAAAAGGGAAAGAAAAGTAGCAATGGCTACTTTTTTTTTTTAATGTACCCTTTTTTTTTTAAACATCTTTATTGGAGTATAATTGCTTTACAATGGTGTGTTAGTTTCTGCTGTATAGCATAGTGAATCAGCTACACATATACATACATCCCCATATCTCCTCCCTCTGGCGTCTCCCTCCCACCCTCCACAATGGCTACTTTTGAACTAAGATCAAAATAACATATCAAGAAGCAGGGCTGCCAGTTGAATTTGTGAAATGTGCCATCAGAAATACTTCAGAGAAATTCTGTTTGCAGCCCATTGTCCCCAGAAAGGCCTTGGCCACAAACTTTGTTAGCCCTTCCCAGGCTCCTGGGGCCACTTAGTAATTAACACCCGAGCTTTGCTGTCCAGTACTGGAGCCACAAACCACACGTGGCTATCAAGCGCTTGAAATGTGGCCAGTCCAGATGAAATGCACTGCAAGCGTAACATACATACCCAATTTCAGACTTAGCTACAAAGAATGCAAAATATCTTACTAATAATTTTTATATTGATTACATGTTTAAATGGTAATATTATGGATATATTAGGTTAAGTGAAATATGTTATAAAGATTAATTTCTCCTTTTTCTTTTTCCTTTTTTAATGTCATAACCAGAAGATTTTAAGTTACATATGTGGCTTGCATCTGTGGCTCACAGTCTGTTTCTATTTGACAGTGCCAAACTAGAATAAGGCCCCCTCCAAATAACAGATCTTACAAAAGGATCATTATTAAATGCTGGACTAAGTGGGTGAGAGACAAGAAGAGAAACAGCTTAAGAAAGCAAAAGAAAGAGCTGTATAATGTGGAAATAAATACAAATCTAAAAGATAAATTATGAGAAATACGGAAACAATCAGTAATGTAGACAGTAAAATGTTCTTTTCAACTGCACTTTGCTAACCAGCCATTATCCAATTCAGAACTGATTTTTTTCCATTTACATCATTTCCAACCCAATCCTTGTCCTAAGACTTCTCAACCCTTTCTGATTTTCAAATAACTATTTTCTTAATGAGCAATAAATATGCCACTTTAGTGAATTATCTAAAAATATCTTTAGTAAGGCTTCCAGAAGTTCCTCAAGTGAAATTCCTTCCTAACAACGACATAGAAAGGAACATTAAAGGCAACCTCAGCTGAATATTACTTCACAGAGGCCACTCTGAAAAGCCTCTACATTCATAAAGTATTAATCAGATAAGAAGAGCCAGCACGTTTCCCTCACTTTTCTGAACAAGCCGTACATTCTGAAGACTCTCTGCTTTGCCCAATCTTAGTCTTTTGTACCTGCAGTCTCAAACTAGAGAATCAAACACAATAGAAAGTTTTTGAAAATCTCAGTGTGGTCATAAAACAGCTCTCCTTCCCCACAGCCTCTAAGAAACACAACCCCCCCCCCCCCGCCCTACCCCCCTTCCACACTGACCCACACAGAAGTATTGCTCTCCTCCCTTAATTTCATCGGGGGCATTTCTGCATTGGAAAAAAAGTATACATTTCTTAAGATGTGTTTTATGGTATTACCCCATTTACCTTGCAGAACAATAAATCTAGTTTATCAGGTCTCCAACGATAACTGAGAGGACACAGAAGCCCCTCTTGGGTCAATATACAGAAAGGGCTTGTTCCGCGAATGCTGAGAAAAGAAGGCATCAAGTGCACACCGCAGCAAGCCTAAAACAAGGTTAAAACTCTAGCAGAAGTCCTTCGTTTTCCAAGGGCTGGAGCGTACTGAGCCGTTTTGCAGACCCTGAGGCCCTGAGACCCATCTCCGAACCTCTGAGCGACTCCGCACTCAGGTCTGAAGCTGAGGGAAGGAGGGAGGGGTAGGTGGTGCCCGGCTTGCCAGGCGCCCGCTAGCTTCCTAGCTTGAGAACCTTGGCCCAGACCCAACCTGTTCGCGTGGGGCTGGGCCTGGGCTTGAGCCACGGGTCTCGTAGCCCAGCGAACCAAACAGAGACAGCGGCGACCTCGGGCCGCGAGAACACACCCCGCGTCCCGGATCTCTGCTGGCCCGCCAGTCCCCTGGGCGGTTGGGCTGCTACCTCATTTGCCTGCACCGCCCGCCTAGCCGACTGAACTCCCCACAAAACACACAGACGCGCAGAGCCGGCTCTGTTGGAGTCTTTTATTGCGTGCTGTCACCGAGGTCGCAGTCCCGAGCCACGCGCACGAGCGAGCGCGCCCGCGCTCCGGGGCTCCTGGGTACCCCCCCCGGAGGTGTTCGTCCCGCAGAGCTGGGTGCAGCCGTCGCCCCCTCCCGGACGGCTGGTCCTCTCGGAAGGCGGCCGTGTCGGTGGCAGTGTGGACAGCACACCGCAGAGACCAGAGCAAGGAGAGCACACAGCACTGTACGGGACGGCTTAAGCAGAATACGAAAGAGCGAGACCTGAGAGCTGGGAAATGGACAGACCTCAGAGAAGGGGGCGTTTCTCCGAAGGAGAGAAACTCCGGGAGAACACACGAAGCGCAGGGAGAAACACAGCAAGCAACAGAGACAAGAAAGATCTGCTTCTTTCCTTTCTAGACTTCTGCATGGTCACGGGGGAGAAGGAGGGAAGAGCCTTTTACCTTCTGCCTCAATGGAAGACAGGAGCAGGGCCGCGCCCAGGGCGGCGAGCGCTGGGGGAAGCCTGGTCCGCATGCTCGGCCTCGGGGCTCAAAGCCGCATGAAGGGATCTGCGGGAGGAAGCAGTGACGGCGTCAGAACCGGGTCCGGGCAGGCCGGGAGCCAGGTTAGAACTGGAGCCTGGACCCGGGCCAGGACCCGACCAGATCTGCCTTAATAACCATAGGGCCCAGACCAGCATATAATGGGCCTATTGTGAAGCAGTGTAAGTCAAGTTCATCTGCAGCAGTTTAATCACGGGCACTAAGAGAGAGTTCAAGTTTAAAGCGGGTCCTGTTTTCCTGGAGGCTGGCCCTGCTTAACATCCGGGGTGAAGGCCTTACCACGCCCCACATAACTCCATCCCCCTGGGTGATGGCTAATTCAGAGGTCATCTTTTCCCTGACTCAACCAAATGCCTCTTCCAGCTGGGGGTTTTATTTGGCCAGCCGTTTTTTCCTAGCTGCTGAGCTCTTTAGGTAACGGTACTTTAGTGGTCTCGGGGTAATTTGGAAAAGTATAATAAACCTCTTTTACTCTCTTTTTTTCTTCATTTTGTTCTGCCTACAAATGCGCAGCTCTTGAAGGTCTGACATGGATTATACAGAAATATGTGCAGACCAAGAGAAACCTGACCCCCTGCTAGCTGTGTTATCTTCACAGCTGATAAATCTTTTACTCAAGATGAGGGGAAAAAAACAACTCTAAAATACATCATAAAAAGGGAAAGGCAATAGAAGAGACAAAGCACTCCTTCCTGTTTTCCCAGGACTTTTTTTTTTTTTTTTTTTTTTTTTTGCGGTACGCGGGCCTCTCACTGTTGTGGCCCCTCCCGCTGCGGAGCACAGGCTCCGGACGCGCAGGCTCAGCGTCCATGACTCACGGGCCCAGCCGCTCCGCGGCATGTGAGATCTTCCCGGACCGGGGCACGAACCCGTGTCCCCTGCATCGGCAGGCGGACTCTCAACCACTGTGCCACCAGGGAAGCCCCTCCCAGGATGTTTTTTAATAAAATTCTCAGTAATAATTAATCTCATTTAACTGTTCATTTATTCCAGAAGATTACAGGCTTATATGCTCAGGAGGAGAATACATTCTACACTGATTTTTCCTGATTCTGTAACTAGGTTATTAATTCTTTAAAGACAAATAGTCTTATTCGTCTTTTGTGGTTCCCAGCACACAGTAGGTGCCTAACCTATGTCAGTAGAAGGAAATCTTCCAAAATATTCTAAGGTCCAATTCAGAGACAAAAGCTACTAGCAACGAACTTAAAGGTGGGGGGGGGGCTTCCAGAAGCAAAACATAAAAAGAGAATTGATTCTGAGGTACATAAATGATTGTAAGACAACACGCCAGTCCTCGTGAAAAAAGAAGTCATGCTTGGGAATTCAAACATGAGCCACAGGTCGAGCCCTCTTTGAGAAAAGAAACTGACAACCTCCAACCGTGTCTTTCCAAATTATTGGCACAATGTATTAGGGCAGCTTTCCTGGACCTGAGTGTAAATTGCATTTTAAATGTCTGATGAACGGGTGTGCCAAATTGCCCGGAGCTCATTTTTATGAAGCCAAGATTAAACTTTTGTCGCTGCTCTGGGGATCCAAGAACTCTAGCAATTTCTTTCTTCCTAATTAACAACTCTTTGACATTTCTAACCCTTTTCTAAATCAGTGAAAAGCAAGAGGTGAGACTGGCCCATTGTCCCATCATCTGGCCTTAACTTTGCTATAATAATTTCCAACTCTGTTGGCAGTCATGCTCGAGAAAAGTTAAAGGCTAACAGTCGACCCAGCGAAAAACCGTGTGCTGCTTTTTTTTTTTTAAACCTCTTCGCTAGCTACAAAAACCTGAGTAGTGGAAGGGCTATTGCCTGGGTCTAGAGCGCCACCTATCGGCTACCTGACTCAGCGGCGCAAGGAATCATGCCTCGGGGTTATCTGAACATAGAATCAGTTCGGCCAGCCAGCCAGGCATTCCACCCATATGTTAAATAAAAAAAAAAAAAGTTTTATCTCCTTTTAGCCAAAATATTTATATGAATGTTTAGCAGCACTTCATTGAGCACTCTCAGACATAAAATCTGAAAGTGGCCGCCCCTACGTGGCAGCGAGGATTCCCTCACTTCACCCTCATGTATGAATACGAGTCAATTGCGGGGGTGGGGAAAGGGGTAGGAGACTTACGGGATTCATCTCCTCTTGCCAACTCGTCCCCTCCCCCCTCTCCGCTGGAAAAGGCCAATTCCTTTAACTCCCTTGTCAAGTTAAAAAAGGAAATGACACCCTCACCCCTACCCCGCGGGGTGCCTCCAGATCCCCTGCGCGTCACCCACAGCAACCTTGACATTCGTTACCCAAGGACCGAGTTTAGCGCTCATTTCCTTTCTTGCCCCGTCCCTCCCCAGCATTCCAGCACACTTCAGAAGGCCACATAATCCGGGGTGATTTGGGGGGAAAGGGGTCCCAGAAAGCCCCGTAAGGACCCTACGGGTGCCTCCTTTGCTGTACCTCTTCTGCTGCCTGGCTACAGTCCCCGCTCCGTAAATAACTCTCTGATCCCTACCCTCTTTGGATATGGGATGGAAACTCCCCCAGAGGTTCCACGACCCTGAGTAGGGAGTCCACTTATGCACTGAGGGGGAGAGGTCGGGGGAGGGAGTTGTCTCCAGCAGCTGGATAAAGTCGGCCAAAGCTGAGTCCCCGAGAGCTGAGCTGACCCACCATGTGGGATGCTTTGAAAAGCTGAGAAAGGAGCCAGATCACTCGCCCGGGAGTCTGTCTCCGGACGCCACACACACCGACGCAGCCTCGACGAGGGGCAGAGCCCTCCGCCGGCCCTCCAAAGAATTCCGCGCCGTGCATCGCTAAAACACCTTCCCTGCGCGCGTGCGGCACCGCGGCAGCCGCGAGGCCCTGAGGGACTGGCGGCCCCAGGAGCCGGCGCGCCCTGCGTCAATTTCAACGAAGCATCTATAGACGAAATCCCTCCACATTCTGGCACATCGAACGGGGTGCCTTACGCGCGCACAGCCTCCCTGCATCAGCTCTTCAGAAAACCTACAATTCTTTCCCCCTCAATGACACAGACGAATCACAGAAAGCTCAGAATACCCGGCAGATCTCAGGCACAAGTCCAAACGGTCCCCGCTCGGGCTCCTTAGTGGCTTAGAACCGAGCAAGGAAGAGGCTAGAAGCAAGTTTCCCTAGTTTTCTTTGGAAGGGACGAGGTGACGGGGCCGGAAGCCGGACCGACCTGAGGCGGTGGTGACCGAGGTAGCGGCTGCGATAGCGGCTTCCCGGCGTCGTAGAAGCCGGCCCTCGGTGTGGCCCCCGCGCGCCCCGGCAATCGGCGCTGCGCTCCGGGCGCACCTGGCGGCTGCCCGGAGGTGGGCAGCGGCAGGGCCACCGGGGCGGACTTGTAAGAGAAGGAGGATCCCGGGCGGAGAGGCGGGAGCCGCAGGGCAGGCGGAGACGGCCCGGGACCGCAGCTGCCGGCGCACGGACGCGTCTGGGGCGGCTCGCCTTCGTCGAGTGGGAAGAGGCTCCGCGCCGCGGGCTACTTAATAGAGGGCTGTTCCCAGCTCTCAGTTTACTCGGTTACGAAACGCCTGAGAAGGTGGACGGCTGCCACGGGGTGATGTATGCTCCTCCGGCGGTGAAGGAGGTCTACTTTTGGGAACGTGTGCATACTTCGAGCATTCCTTCTGCGTGAGGTGGCGATCGCCGTAGTAGCAGTGCCCCGCCAGGAAGGAGGGAGGGGGGCAGGGAAGGGGGAGGAGGAAGCGGGGAGGGGGACAGCCGCAGCCGGGTTCACTGCCAAGGGAATCCGCTCACTCCTCCGCTTGGGGCGGGCTGGGGAGCTCGGGTTTCCCTATCCGTGCGATTTTAATAAATTTATTTTTCTAAATTAAGAACGATGGGAGGGAAGTAAGCGGCTCTCGTTTTCAGAACTGCGAGGATGCGGCTGACCCCACCCCATCATAGCCCCATCCCCCATCATCGCCACCTACACCTTCCTCCCCTTCCGTCCTGGGTGCACTTAAAACCGATTTACAGGGTTTCCATTAACTAACTGTCTGCGCACGCGGCACGCCTTCTGTCTTTTTCAATCTCCGGCGATTGGAAACCCGGATGGTCGCCTGCGAGGGGCTCAGAGAGGGGATGGCTTTCCCAGTCCTGTCTTTCTCCCCTGGGGCTTCGGGACGGAGCTGGGAAGCTTAACTGGAGCCAAGAGAGAGGGCAAGGAACGCTAGGAAACCTAGGGATCCTCAAAATTAGAAGCCGCTCAGGAGGTACATCCACCGTAGAAATTTCTCACTTGGGCCAGAGCAAAACTTGGTCGCGAGTCGAGGCTTCGGAAGGGAAGCTCTGCCCTTAAAACGCCCCGGGGTCAAGGCAACTAAGGGGAGTCAGTTTCCCCCCGCCCCGCACTGCTGGGAACTGGAGGCCAAACGCGGGGCTGACGTTCTGCCAGCACCTTCTCGAGGTCTTGCCGCCCCTCCTCGCTCTGCTCCACCTCTTGGCCCTGAGAGCGGAGCCTGGCACTGAGGGTTGCCAAATCGTACTTGACGCACCGGAGGAAGCGCGGGGATCCTACACTGTGGCATCAGAAAACCGCTTTACACACGTCTGTGCGCTCAGCCCAAGTCCAGCACCTTTTGGCCTCTTGGAGCCCAGGGGTTACTCCCACAAGTTTAAGCTGCTGGGGATGGAGGAGGGGGCCGGAGGGGAACGCAGGAGCGGCCTCCCTGGAATTCACCGCCCGCAACACAGGAGGAGGTCGTGTGGCCAGCGTAAACTTCTTTTCCCTATTTGGTCTGACATCTGCTAACCTGGCCTTCCCTTCACCAGGCGCGATAGCCTACGAATTTGCCTTTAGAATGATGACAAGAACTTGTAGGGCCGACGGTCCCCTGCACTCCGCCCCACGCACAGGCTGCTCCAGCGAAAGCCGAAGGAAGCCTGGGAGAAGACTTGGAGGGAGAGAATGGAGGAAAATGGGAATCGCCACCTCTGCACATTCCCCGAGTACACAAGGCCCACTCGAAGTCTAGCTGGGAGCTCACACAAAGAGCCCACACACGCACGATGCATAGCCCTTTTCCCCTTCAAACTCACCCCCCGACGCCCCGGGCGTGAATAACACGACGGGCACACCCCAGCGTGCGGTGATCACCGGGGTAGCAGCCCTTCACCTGCACTCTCACTCCACTCCCCTCTCACAGACGCACGTAGGCGGGTGGCAGCCTCGGGGACAGAGCGTGGAGCAAACAAGTCCCGGCAGCCGCCTTCCGGGCACCCAGCAGTGCTGCGCCGCGGCCTGGAACCGCCACGGACTCCCCTGGGAAATACGGACTCCCCAGGGAAATCCACATTCCCGTCTAGAAAAGGAAAACTGCACGTCAGCCCAAGCTGGCTGGAGTTTGCATTTCGCCCAGGTGGGCGTGTGTGTGTGTGTGTGTGTGTGTGTGTGTGTGCGCGCGCGCGCGCGTGCGCGCTTTTTCTTTATGTACTTAAAAAAAAATTGTGATGGCGGTGTTGACTAGGAAGCAACTTAACTCTGGGTGTTGATATTCTTGGTTTAAAAAAGAGTTCTCCCCTGCCGATTTGATTCAGAGCCGCAAATGCATCTGTCAGCCCGGGCGGGAGTCCAGCAGTCGGCCACCCTCCGGGGAGCAGAGGGCAGAGGCGGGCTTCCCCTTCCCGAGGCTGGAGGCCGCAGAGACTGGGTGGGAGAGGCGTCCGCCCCCAGAGGACGCGCACTGCGCCGCTCTCCAACCCCGCGCGGCGGCCGGGGACCCGCGTGGCCAGCCTCTTTTGCTCAAAGCATTCTCGTCCGCATGCTTAGATTTAATGCATTTGAAAATAGTTGCTGCGAAGAAGTGAAGGTAACGTTAAACCACCGGCCCCCAAAGCACTGCCTCACTCGGAAAAAAGATCATACGGAAAACTTCCAGAGTATGGCGAGAGGAGAAGGGAGGGGACACTGCCGTCGGGAAATACACAGATGCACATCCACAAACACACGCACATCTACATCCCAGGGGACACGAGTGCAACTCAAACGTATCCAAAGGTGCGCCGGCGTGGGCGGGGTTCCTCCCAGCGTGCGGTCTGCACTGTTTGACCTCAGGGGACCCTTGCGCTGGGCTCCCAGTTTGGAAAGCGGACACACGAGTAAAAATGCACTAATATGTATAAAATAGATAACTAATAATAACCTGCTGTATAAAAAATACACTAAAAAAGATTTTTTTTAAAACGTGTAAACCGTCTTCCAATCTGTGCCCTTCAGTAGTGCGTCCAACTCTCCGTGACCCTTGGAACCCGTTAGTATTTAAACAAATTGATGATATTTATCGACTGCGGCAGAGTTGGTTGGACTTATTCAGTTTGGGGATCTCCCTCACCTCACTCTCACTGCTCCCACCTCTTCTCCCTCCGACTCCTGGGTTCCCGGCGGGTCCGGAGCTTCAGGATTTCTTGTCCGACAGCGCGATCTAGCGGTCAGCGCGGTCCCTGGCGTCGGAGGTCAAAGTTACAGAACGTAGAGGCTGGAAGTTGACGGGTTTAGGTTGAGTTTTTGGAAGATGTGTCATCCATGTATCTGACTCCCAGGATTGGCTGAGAAGCGACAGGATGGAGGAAGGAGTGTGGAGGTGACCTAACTTTCTGTGTGCCCATCAATTAGCCGCCCATAGATATGCCTGCCCCAAGGCGGCTGCGAGGTTCGGGTTAGGGGTAGACAAAGGAAGAGGTGCTAATTTCAGGAAGAAGTGCAGCTTACAGCACCGCCCTTAACTTCTCAAAGGGCAAAAGCGGCCTCTTCGTTGATTTGCTTGGCGTTAGGACAGCCAACGTTCCTGGCGACAGGATAGTATTGTTTCCATCTCAAGTTCCGGCTGATTTCCTTTGTGGGAAAGAGAAACCTGGGCTCAGCGAGTACAGACGGTCCAGCTCTTAGGGCTGCGCGCGGGCCGCCCCCAGAGTGAGCTTTAAGGGTCTTGGTGAAGAAAGCTCTCGCAATCCCCTTGAGATAAACGTGTGAAGGAGGGAGGCAGAGACGCAGTGACAGCAGCAGTGAGGGACAAGGTATCTGGTATCCTGTTCTTTAGATCCCCGTTCTCTAGGCAAGTTAAATCACACTTACCAGAACCTTCCATGTGTCTGTACAGAGCCAAGCTCAGAGAGGTGGATATAAAGATAACTACAGAGGCGTCGCCCTCAGAACTCTATCTCACAACACCTTGGGGCACCTGAAGCAACTTCACGTTGGGCCCACTCAAATCTCCCAAGAGATTCTGCCTCCAAAATGTCTTACCATTAGAAGTGAGAAGCAGCAGACCACGACCCGCTCTGCACCAGCAACGCTGAGGAATCGGAGACCAAAGGAATCCCTGAAGGAGGGGAGAGGGGAGCTGTGCCCGCCTGCCTTCCTGAAAGCTTCTGCTTTCTCACAAAGGTCTATTTCAGGGAAGCCCACAGGCTTGGTGCCACTTGACCCAGACCTCTCAATTGCACTGACACATCCTCCCCTATCAGAGTTTGAGCAACTCTGGAGCAGAAAACAGTAACGCACCGCGTTCATCCTACTACACAAGGTGACTCGGCCTCGCGTGACCTCAAAAAGTTGCGGTTGCACGGGAAGCTTTGAAAATGCAAAAAAACAGTGCATCCGGATACAATATCTGCTTAGGATGAACCCTTTAGATTTCAGGAAAGTCAAGTGCTGCTGGGAGTGGATTATTCAGTTAACTCTGAACTCCTTAAGCAAAGTGAAAAAGATAGAAGAAAATAAATTCACTTAAGAGTTCAGAAAGCACCCTCTGCCACTTCCTCTTTCATTTCTGTAAGATTCAACACTGTTCAAGTCATCCTTACACCGCAGGGCACTGGGAATCTATTTCGTTTGTAACTATCAAAGTAGCAGAAGGTCCAGAATTTCTAGCCAGGCCACTGTGCTGTGTGTCAGCAGTGGGTTTGTGTACACTGACACTGGGGATTGCGTGCTTGACATACGCTTCCACGTTGGTGGAAAATGTGAAAACTCATAGGAACCCATTCTTCAAGATTTGGTCTTGGCCTTCAAACTCACGGCATAGTAGACTGAAACGCAGTGATGATGAAATCATAGTCAAAAGAGAGGTTTCATTGGTCTCAGCTGGAGCTCCTGTGTAGGATGAAGTGTAACCAGACCAAGGCTCCACTTGATAATGCATTTGATACCCTTACTAATTCATTCAGCTACATTTATGGTGCACAGACACCCAGGTAGTCAAAGCAGACAAGAGCTCAGATTTGGGGTGCTCCTGAATGTGGAATGCGCCCTCTGGTGGACAGGAGGAGAAGGGTGGCCACTGTCTGATCAGACTCAGGGTTTAATCATTTTACCTTGAGCTTTCATTCAGCAATTGCTGTTATTCTAGTCATGGTGTTCATGAGGAAAGGTGGGAGAGTTTTTTCCTTAAGACAAATCAAAAGAAGTCCTGTCCATAAAAACTTCAATGTAGTAACAGAGACTAGAAATAAGCATTAAGCAAGAGTCAAATGTTTCAAGAGAGGTCTGGAGACTGTGTAGTTGGAAGCTGAAAAAACCATATGAAAAATAATTTGAGTGGGGCTTCCCGGGTGGCGCAGTGGTTGAGAGTCCACCTGCCGATGCAGGGGACGCGGGTTAGTGCCCTGGTCCGGGAAGATCCCACATGCCGCGGAGCGGCTGGGCCCGTGAGCCATGGCCGCTGAGCCTGCGCGTCCGGAGCCTGTGCTCCGCAACGGGAGAGGCCACAGCAGTGAGAGGCCCGCGTACCGCAAAAAATAAATAAATAAATAATTTGGGTGGAAAAACATGGTATAGAGGAACAAGGTAAATGACATCGCAGGAAGCAATCAGCTCAATCCATGATTCAGAACATTCCACTGAAAAAAAGATTTTTTTGCACAAACCAATCTCTCTATAAACCAATCTTTCCACAAACCAATGACAAAAGAGGAGGGAAAGGGTAGATTGTTATGAAAAAGTATTTAGGAGCTACTGCAACCAAATAATAACAATAACAATGATAATAATAGTCACCAAGAAATGTGAAGGGTCTGGAATTTTATCCTACTTGCAGGCTAACAAGCTACCCTGCTGCAGTTTCATGGCTGCTGGCAGACAACCCAAGGAACCAGAGACAAAGGACTATATTACTCACAGCAGCAGCCATAGCCAGAGTATCGTGCTTTGCACAGTTCCCTAAGCCCCAATTCCCACAGGGTGATGCAGAGGGGACCAGCGACCTTGCATTCACAGTGGCTGCATTAAAGGACCCAAATCTGAGCGTGGGGAGCCCAAGTCTTTCACAAGGGCAGTAAGCTTGCCTGACTTTTGCCTTGAAAAGAGACATTATATTTGTTATATTGGACAGTAAACAAACTTGCCCTTTGCTCTTCCAAGGCTGCTAGTGTACAAACACCCTAGAAGAGCTCATCTGGAACAAAAGCAGCCTGTGTCTCTGCTCAAAAGACACACAGACACAGGACAGACCCACAGAGAAAAGTCTCAGCAGTGAGAACTGTTGGGAGTTCACGGGAGGGAGAAAGCACGGTGTCGAGATGGTCCCTGAAGCATTTCTGGAGGAGGGAAACTTGAAAGGACTAGAACTAAGCATTCCAGACACCAGATTCAAAATGAGAAGCTGAAAAATTAGCAAAGGACAGGAAATATCTTGGACAATAAATAAAGCTGAGTTGTTTTAGCAGAAAGTTTGTGAACACAACTGGAATAGCAGTGGGGCGTGGAAGTAGCTGTGATTCTGGAATTTAATCCCTTAAATATAATCATTTACAGGGTGTATTCCAGACCCTGCACAGAACATTTTCTACTTATTAGTTCATGGAATCTGATTTCCCTCTCTATGCTATAGATGAGAAATCGAGGCTCAGAGGAGTCTAGTGATTTGCTGGTCAATTTTGGAACCAGGATCTGAATTCAGCTCTCTGACATCTAAGCCTATGGTCTTTCTATTATATTAGAAGAAATGCTTGTTAAAAGAATGATTTAAAAACTCTTGTAAAAAAGCCTAATCTGGCAATGGAGCTCATAGTAACTTGCTGGGGAAGAGGGTATGCCGAAGTCCAGGCAGAAGATGCGGAGGGTCCGTATCAAGGTGCTCACAGCAGTGGCCGGCAAAGAGGAAGGCTGTAGGAAGTAAGGATGGGAAGATATCTTAAGATGAGCAAGCAAAGTCAGATGACTGGAAGAATGATGGTGCCATGGAGAAAATTAGGGAAGTGAGGCAGGCGAGTTAGCTTTAGGAGGACAGGACACAACAGCTTCAGATGTGCCTTCTATATGATCAAAATCCTTGTGGGTTTTTTCCTAATAAAGTTTATTGGTAGCTTTCTATTATATTAATAACTATTATATAATTTCTATTATATTAATAAATTATAATTTTTAATATATTAAAAATAGTATCTCAGATTCTTTTTTTAAAATATTTATTGGAGTATAATTGCTTTACAATGTTGTGTTAGGTTCTACTGTACAGCAAAGTGAATCAGCTATACGTATACATATATCCCCTCTTTTTTGGATTTCCTTCCCATTTAGGTCACCACAGAGCACTGAGTAGAGTTCCCTGTGCTATACAGCAGGTTCTCATTAGTCATCTATTTTATAAATAGCATCAATAGTGTATATATGTCAATCCCAATCTCCCAATTCATCCCACCACCTCCCCTTCCCCTTTGGTATCCATACATTTGTTCTCTACTGCTGTGTCTCTATTTCTGCTTTGTAAATAAGACTGTCTACACCAATTTTTTCAGATTCCACATATATGCATTAATATACGATATTTGTTTTTCTCTTTCTGACTTACTTCACCCTGTGTGACAGTCTCTAGGTCCATCTACATCTCTACAAATGACCTCAGATTCAAATATGGATTTATTTTTTTAAGACAGGTGTATTCGTGTCTCTTTTTCTCAGGATTTTGCAAACTGTGAAAAACTACTAGAGTCACATTTGCACTCTCTGAGACAGGCAGTTATTCAAAGGG
This sequence comes from Delphinus delphis, assembly GCF_949987515.2. Taxonomy (NCBI): domain Eukaryota; kingdom Metazoa; phylum Chordata; class Mammalia; order Artiodactyla; family Delphinidae; genus Delphinus; species Delphinus delphis. The sequence continues at coordinate 77,277,131 of NC_082696.1, read as the reverse complement.
AAAACGATGGCGTTGTTTGGCCTTGGCCTCCTGCAAGCTTACTCATGGGCGGCTAAATACATAACACTGCATGTGATACAAAAGCATCTGGAAAATGCTTAAACAATGTCTCCATCCTCCCCCTGTCTATCCGCTGCCAGAGTGTTGGACTCATCTAGATGAAAGTACATCAAGTTCTCATTCATTGCTTAAACTGAAAAAATAATCACCTCAAACTCTCGCATATGGCCTAGTTTTTCCTTTTTTTTTTTTAAAAAAAAAAGGGTGGTTTTATTTATTGAATGGCTTCTTTTCTTGCAGTTTTGGGGTTGTTTTTCTGATAGCAACGGCTTTGGAACAAAACCACAAACTGCCCCCAGAATAAAAGATTATGACCTCTGGTGCTAGGAACACCGAAGGCTGTGTCCGTAACAGGGACGTAATTAGAAAACCAAGGATTGCGGATCACGTGTATGTTTTTATCACCACGTTTGCGAAATGAGGTCCTAGGCCCTCACTATTTTGCTTATGACCTGTGAAAATGAAGTTGCAACGTCTGGTATCGCATTTTCCAGCAGTGCCTGATGCTGTTTCAGACCTTTACACTGGAGCTGAGGCGAGGGTCTCGGCCCATCAATAATGGGCTTTCACAGCGTGGTCACGGCATGGGCCTGGCTCAGCCATGTTCCTCCCACTGCCGTCCTACTGCAAGGTCACCATGTGGCCTGAGGTGGCCCTGGAGGGTCTGAGCCAATAGGTCCCAAGCCTCCCAGCACAAAAAGTCACTTGGTGAGACTGACCAATTTCTGTCAATTTCTGTACTGATGCCTGAGCACCGCCCTTACACCAGTTGAACCTGATCCAGGCTGGCGCGGGCATCTGTATGCTTTTGAAGCTGCCTGGATAATTCTGATGGCCGATGAGGGTTGACATGTGCCCGTCTAAGCCAAGTCCCTTCGTGTTAAGGAAATGCTGGGAACCCGGCTGCCAGTGGAAGATGGAGTGTCCTCACCTAGAACCGGCAGGTAAAGAGGACCAACCACCCGTAGGGCTGGTCCCCAAATCCGTGGTCCAAGGGGGTGTTTAAATTTGGGTTCAGTGTTGGCAGCAGCAGTTAGGAAAAGTATTATGAGAAAACCAGCAAACTGAGGGAAAGTGTATTGGCCAGAGCTGGCAAGTGGGGCAGCGAATCAGATCCAGCCCCACCAGCTTCCCAAGTCTCCACAATGCCCACCTCCACGTCACACCTGCAGGGACCCTGGTTCACTTGTCAGTGGCTCAAAAGTCTAAATCAGACAGAAACAAGGTCCAGTGTCATTTGCCAAAGGACACTCAAGATTCAAGATGCTATTTATCTCTTGTTCTTACTGGTGCTGACGTTAAAGTAGATGTCCAAAGGTGAGAAATTTCTGTTTTATTTCTTCTGATGAAAATACTGGTAATGTTTTTTTACCGTATTTGTACTCAACAGTCTAAAATATGGCACAAAATAAACCTATCTATGAAACAGAATCAGGGGCATAGAGAATAGACTTGTGGTTGCCAAGAGGGAGGGGTGTGGGAGAGGGATGGATTGGGAGATTGGGATTAGCAGATGCAAACCGGTATATCTAGAATGGATAAACAACACAGTCCTACTGTATAGCACAGGGAACTATATTCAATATCCTGTGATAAACCATAATGGAAAAGAATACGAAAAAGAATGTACATAGATGTATAATTGAGTCACGCTGCTGTACAGCGGTAATTAATATTGTAAATCAACTATACTTCAGTTTCAAAAAAGTAAATATTTGTACTCAACAGATTAGTTGAATAATTTTAGAGAAAGACATGAAACAGTATGGTGGGTGGGCCCCAGCTAATGACGATGGGATTATCACAGAGTGATGGGAGCAAAGGGATCTTAGAAATCATGCAACCCGCTCCCTCATTTCACATTTGCAAAACCTGGGAAGCAGAGCAGCTGAGTAGCTGGCTGAAGGTCATGTCTGTATCAGCTTATCAGTGGTGCCAGGACTAGAATCCAGGTGCCAACTGCCTGGTTGGGCTTCTTTCCACTCTTCTGGGTACCCTATTCCTGGGCACGTCATTAATTTGGCAAAACATGTTGGGACTCATCGCCTCACTGTCTGGAGGATGGGCTGGACTAGAGCAGTGGAAGGCTCCCTGCCGCCTATCACAACATATCTGCATCTGCAATCCTTTGAAGTTAAAGGAAAACAAAACTTGCCGCAAACAGGCAGTGACATATGCAACGAGATGCGCCTGGCCCGCTCAACGCTTAGCAGTACAGCTGACAGAGCCGCTAGGAAGGAGACCAGACGCCTGGGGCCATGAGTTCTGCTCCCAGAGAAAGAAGGGGCGGTAACTCCCTCCTCGATGCAGACACTAAAGCAGCCTGTGACTGTTCTGAGCGCAGGTGAAGATACAGACCAGCAGAGTGACTCGTGTCCTGTGACAGGCAACGTCTGCTTTCTTCCTGAGGAAGATTCTCCTCTGGGATCCCGTGAGAACTTTGCTGCACCCACTTTTTTTAAAAAAAGTTTTTAATGATGTATGGTTGATTTACAATATCATCTTACTTTCAGGTGTACAGTACAGAGATTCTTTTTATATATATGTGTATATATATATTATTCTTCAGACTCTCTTCCCTTATAGATTAGTACAAAATATTGAGTACAGTTCCCCATGCTCTACAGTAGGTCCTTGTTGCTTACGTATTTTATGTAAAGTAGTCTGTACTTTATGTAGAGTAGTCTGTATACGTTAATCCCAAGCTCCTCATTTATACCTCCCTCCACACCCCTTTCCCCTTTGGTAACCATAAGTTCGTCTTCTATGTCTGTGAGTCTCTTTACAACTGGCATTCTATTGCATCAGAAGGGTTCCGCTGCTGGCAGCAGAAAACAGAAAAAGCAGGGACTAAAACACTCACAAAAGCAAGAGGGAGGCAGTCCACAGCTGATACAGTGGATCTGCTCCATGAACTCTTCAGGTACCTGGGCTCCTTCCATCTCACGACTCCACGGATGAGTCCTCTGTTTCAAGGTATATACGTACAAGACATGACATACAATTTTAGCAAGAAGGAAAAAGCAAAGGGCAAAATAAGGTGTGGGCTGGTCACACGGTGATCTGTGTGGTCTTCTGAGGAAGTTTCCCACAAGCTGCTCTTTGATGACTGTGATTATATCTCATTGGCCAGAACTTAGTCACGTGGTCCTATCTAGCTGCAAAGGAGCTTGACAATGTAGTTTATTCTGCCGTCCAGGTGCCCATCTAAAACTCTAAGGTTCTATTATTATAGAAGAAGGAGAGGAGAGAACGGGGGGTGACCGCTGATAGACAGCAATCCAGTGGTAAATGTCCACTTTCTGTGGACATTCGATGTCCATAGAAAGTGTGCACTTGGTAGCTAATAAGTAAGCTAGGCCAAGCCCTATCCACGGCGTCATAAAGTCCTGGTTACTGATATCAGATTTAACAAGACCATATTCAAATTTTGGACTCATGCCCCTCAGTCTGGAGAACTAGCTGCAAAGTACAGAGGAATCCCCTTTGCACTATTGTCTTCAGAAATTCCTTAACTCCTGCTAAGTCCTGGCCCGCACACTTAGCATAGTTTGGAGACTGGCTTTACTTGAAAGCAAAACCATCCTGTGAGCTAGACAGTCTATGGAAACAGCAGGTCCCCAGAGAACAATGAGGCCGTGGAATCATCACTGGTGACATCACTGCACAGACATGTGTTTTCCCCAGCGAGTCATTTACTCCATTAAAACTTCATTTCATCTTTCCTCTCATAGAGGGCATTGAAAGGATTACATGACATTGTTTTTACAAACATTATTCTGGAACACAAAAAAAGGCAAAACAAAATGCAGTTATAAATAGAAAGGGAATATAGGAAATTTTCCAGGAAAATGTAGGCATTTTATAAATGACTATGACTTAGCTTCTCCTGTAAAAAGATGCTGTGTTTGTCTTATGTTTCAAAGGGGCAGGAAAAGAGATTAATCTGCGAGGAGACACCACTGATATGGTAGGTAGGGGGTAAAAGTCAAAAGAAGGTTCAACAGAAGAGAATTAACGGAGGGAAAGCAGTTTAAAAAACTGACCAAATAAAAGACACTCTGCTTCCCTGGTGGCGCAGTCGTTAAGAATCCGCCTGCCAATGCAGGGGACACGGGTTCGAGCCCTGCTGCGGGAAGATCCCACATGCCGCAGAGCAAGTAAGCCCGTGCGCCACAACTACTGAGCCCGTGAGCCTAGAGCCCGTGCTCTGCAACAAGATAAGCCACCGCGATGAGAAGCCCAAGCACCGCAATGAAGAGGAGCCCCCGCTCGCTACAACTAGAGAAAGCCCGCGCACAGCAACGAAGCTCCAATGCAGCCAAAAATAAATAAATAAAATAAATTTTAAAAAATAAAATAAAATAAAAGACACTCATGAAGCAGAAAGTGCACTTAGGGTTAGGGTTCCCGTGCATCTCCATGTAATGTCCACAACAACGGTCATTCAGCGCAGATGGAGCTAATGTTATTTCCTCAACACCTCAGATGAAAACAAAGAAATCTGATGTTTAAATAGGAGGCCACATGACTAGAAAGTGGCACCCCTAGTTCTCAAACCCAGTTCTACTGCCAGTTCCTGCCCCAGCCTCCTTCGCGCCTGGCTGTTGGCGGTTTGTCCTGTCTCTGCCTCATGGTGGCATCCCACTTCCCATCTTTGCCTCGTCCGTGGACTCAGACTCTCCATCCTCGGAATGGCTCTCGCCACCCCACTCTTAGCTAGGCCTTTGGAGAATGATCCTGATCAACCCTGATGGAGCGATCCTGTCAGATCAGCTTCCTGGGGACTCTGAATGCGAACAAATTTGGCAGGAAACATGACACTGCACAGAAGGAATTTCAAGTATCGCTCACTAAAACAGTGGAGGAATTATTTGGGGAGGAATCGGTCTGATTCAATATCTTTCTACTCTTGCAACCAAAAAAGCTAGACCTCAGCACATCTATCCATCTACTTTGACACATTGTTGTGTGTTTTTTTTTTCCATAACTTAGTAATATCTTACAACTATAAAACCGAAAATCTAGTACAAGTATGGTTATGATATTTATTTTCAAAGCCCTAGTGAACTGAAAACTGCATGCACTGCCAGTAGAAATGTAAATTGGTACAACTGCCTTGGGGAAAGTTAGCATTTTATTATTATAAACACACACTTACTGTATGACCCAGAAATCCCTATCCTATGTATTTAGCCAAGAGAAATGAAAATATATGTCCATATAAAGAGCTGTGTGTGAACGTTTATAGCAGCCTTACCCATAACAGTAAAAAACTGAAAACAACTATAATATCATCTAGCGGATAAACACATTTAGACCATGCATACAAGGGATATTACTTAGATACAAAAACGAATAAACTACTGAAATTGGCAACATGGATGGATCTCAAACCCATTAGATTAGACCCAGTGAAAAAAAGTCAGACACAAAGGGATACAAACTACATATGATTTCATTTATATGACAGTATAGCTAGCAAACTATAGAGACAGAAATCAGAACAGTGATTTCCAGGGGCTGGGGGTAGGGGTGGGGGATTGACAGCAAAGGAGCAAATGGATCTTTTCGGGGGTGAAGGAAATGTTCTGTATCATAATGGTGGTGTGGTGTTTGAGATTTTTTTGAATCTCAGATCTGAGAAAAACATGTTTAAAAAAAGAATTTATTGCATATTTGCCATAAGTCATGCACTTTGCTGGGATCTAGGAATACAGAGATGAAAGACCTGGTCCTTGACTTTAACGAGTTTATAATCCAATGGAGAAGAGAGCGGAGTGAACCATGACACTGAGTAACAAGTGCATTGGTGGAGACATGCAGAGCATGTCGGTGAGACATATTAAAATGTGACTTGTTCTTTCCAAGGAAGTGGTAGATGATCTTGAGAATCCAGAAAACCAAGTTCATAAATAAACAGGGCTGTTACGTAGTAAGAACAAGAATCCTTGGCTTTAGCATCGTGATCTGTCAATTCCTCAGTGACTCAAGGATAAACACAGACTTTATTGATCGTCCGTTTTCTAATATCTACTATTTTACTACTTCGTGTCCTGTTTACTTCAATTCGTTGATTTAATAGCTTGACTTTTAAAAAAAGTTAAGCGCATAGAAAATCTGGTTGACTGTCATACTGCCTCATTGCGGGACATCCAGGAATCATTTAGCATGGTGTGTTACTTCATGGTACCAAAGTCCCTTCCCAAAGAGGCAACAAAAACAGTACAATCTGATGATCTAAGTAAAGCATATGCATAGTCTCACAAAGCAGGTTACTGCATGTTACCCCACAATATTTCCATATCTATTCCATTGGCCAGAACTTAGTCACATGGCCATGCCTAGCAGGAAGGGATGATGGGAAATGTAGTCTTTATTCCAAGAAGTCGTGAGCCAGCTGCTAGTAATGGAAAGGATGGGTGGTGTAGGATAACCAGTAGTCCCTGAATCAAAGATGAGATTCCCTTTATCCCTCAGAATACTGGGGTCTTCAAGATAGTGCATTTTCTAGTTAAAACATGAACTCTACAATTTAATTGTCAAAATTTTCCTCTGATTGGGAGCTATTTGTTTTTTCACCTAGTATTACCCTGAAGCTTCACAGATTACTTTATGAAGCTCTAAGGACAGTGCCTGGCACAGAGTAGGTGCTAGACAAATATTAGCTATTACAGCCATGGTCTCTTGGTCAGGAGATCATAGGATCTTAGAGCCGCAAAAGAGAGAATTTAGTCTAATCCTCTCCCCTCCCTCACCCCTCACGCAGAAGTTCGCTTACAGTCCTGGTAACCTAGTTAAAAAAAAGAACAGTGCTCCACGAAAGCAAATAGCACTTAATAATGTATTTATAAAATGAGAAAAATGTCTTTTGCAAAGTTGTGTTTTCCTTTAAAAATATTTTATTTTCCATTAAATTCCACCTCATAGGCCTTCCTTAAAGCTTCCATGGCAGGTTGGTTGTCAAATACACCTGATTGGTTCTGCCTCTATCAACTGCAACTTTGTGTGTGAATTCTTACTGCATTTGCAAAGGTTAAAATTTGTATTCCTGTACAAGATAGTGCCAAAACTCTCCAAATAAAAAGTTCTTCTTGGGACTTCCCTGGTGGTCCAGTGGGTAAGACTCTGCGCTCCCAGTGCAGGGCGCCCAGGTTCAACCCCTGGTCAGGGAACTAGATTCTGTAGATTCTGCACGCATGCCGCAACTAAGACCCACGCGGCCTAAATAAATAAATAATAAATAAATATTTTTTAAAAAACACTTTGTTCCCTTTTTTAAAAAAAGTTCTTCTTATATATACTTTCTAATTATTAATTTATTATAATCAGGCACATTTGCTAATAAATTGGCTACATTCTTTGTAACAAAACAAAACTGAGGGACTTCCCTGTTGGTCCAGTGATTGAGACTCTGCACTCCCAACACAGCAAGGGGGCCACAAAAAAAAAAAAAAATTACAGTTGCCTTTTCCAGTCATCTGGTAGCCATTGAAGGCCTTTCCCAAATTTGCATGTCAATATATCAAAGAGAATTGGCTTTCTTTTTAGAAATTCAGGCTTTCATTTCCAAGAATGTCACTGAAAACTGGGCAAGAAAATGCAAAAATGTTTCAGCTTTCTGTATATCTTTTCCTGGGAACCAAGCTCAAAAATGACATTTTGTTGTATGCACTCATGTTCTATTTTGGCCGATATTTCCTGATGGCTAATTTTACAAGATAGACCTGAGAAAACCTAGATAAGATTGTTGATCTATTATTCTTATTTTATTAGAAAGCATCCTGGGTAATTTCCATAGCATCAGAATGACCTGGCGGGGTGGGGGGAAGGAAATAACTACATATTTCCATTAATTGCAATGTAATAACAAAAACCAGCAAGGAGATTTCCATTATTTTTCTTTTTTTCGGAAATTAAATAGAAAACAGCATTTCCATTTACTTAAGGACTAACTGGTTTGAGAACTGAATGTATAATTAGGCCAAAGACTAATCACATGAATTATTATACGTAGGAAACAAATTTGCCTCCAAACAACCTTAAAAAGGAGTCAGTCCAACAGATCTTGGATCATATTTTTTAGGAAACTAATTTATCTTCTGGGAGCACAGAGCAAAAATAAAATCTTTTGAGTGTTTCCTTATTCACTAGTAAATGTAAAGCGTTAGCAATATTTCTAACATCTCTGTCTCACAGCTATGCACAGTCTAAAATCAGTGATTCAGGGACTTCCCTCGTGGCGCAGTGGTTAAGAATCCGCCTGCCAATGCAGGGGACACGGGTTCGAGCGCTGGTCCAGGAAAATCCCACATGCCACAGATCAACTAACCTCGTGCACCACAACTACTGAGCCCACGCGCCTAGAGCCCCAGGGGCACAACTACTGAAGTCCACGTGCCTAGAGCCCGTGCTCCACAACAAAGAGAAGCCACTGCAATGAGAAGCCTGCGCACCGCCACGAAGAGTAGCCCCTGCTCGCCGCAACTAGAGAAAGCCCGCGTGCAGCAACAAAGACCCAACGCAGCCAAAAAAAAAAGAAAAACCAATGACTCAGACTTTATTCTGTCTCTTCTCCTTCACAAAAACCTCATTATCCAAGACGTGGCTCCAAAATCTTCCATGAAAAATCCCTCTCCCAGCACAGTCTCAGCCTTTCCAAGTCTCTTATTCTTTCCCAAATTAGATTGAGACCTGTGGGCAAACCCGGCAGCCTAATAATGTGATGCCACCTTCAAACCATACTCTGTAAACATCTATTTGACATACAGTGCAGGTGAGATGAAACTGATTACCTATTAATAAAAAAAGTATGCCCTTCAAAACAAGTGGCACTGGATATACCACGGTATATATGGTATACGGTGTTTTAACTCATTTGGAAATGTCTCAAGTTGCAATGCTTTCACCCCTCCTTTTATGAGTGATGAAAAGAAGGGATAAAGAAACTATAACCCAATTACCATATGTCAAATGTCACGTATCAGTCGTATTAGTTTACTGGGGCTCTCATAACAAAATACCACAGCCTAGGCGACTGAAATAACAGAAATTTATTTCCTCACAGTTCTAGAGGCTGGAAGCCCAAGATCAAAGCGTAGACAAGTCTGACTTCTCCTGAGGCCTCTCTCCCTGGCTTGCAGATGGCTGCCTCCTCACTGTGTGGCCACGTGGTCATTCTCTGTGTGTGTCTGTGTCCCAATCTCCTCTTCTTATAAGGACACCAGTCATATTGGATTAGGGTTTACCCTAACTACCCCCCTTTAACTTAATAAGCTCTTGAAGGCTCTATTCCCCAAATACAGTCACATTCTAAGGAGCCAGGGGTTAGGGCTTCAACATATGAATTGAGGGCAACACAATTCAGCGTGCAACAGCTGGCTATCCTCGAATGCTAAAATCAGACAGGGAAGGACTTAATTTCAGCCCCTGACAGCTTTTGACTACAAAATCCTAAAAGTAACAATCTGACATAGCATTTCGTACTTCACTTTTGGATTTCAAATTATTTTCTGCACACGAAAATTTGCAGAAACTGAAGGAACAAAAATAGATTTATTACTAATTTGCTTTGACTTGCTAAAGCAGAGTCAGTATCCTGAGAGGGAAAAAACAGCAAAATAGGCCCTGCTTTTATTAAGCACTAGCTCTCCCTTCAGCTTTCTTTTGTGACTTTTGGAACAAGGTGACCTCTTGGGAGATACGCTAAAGGGTTTTAAATTTAGAAAGCAATTTTTAAATCACTCATTCCTTAGAAGCCACAAATGTCAACTGCATCAATTATGGTTTTGGCTACAAATAATAGGAAATCTTGCTAAAAGAGGTTTAAGCATTAAGGACACTGATTATCTAACAAGAAGCCCAGCGGCCCACACTTCCAGGTTGGTGAATTCAGCAGCCAAGTGAAGAAGGAACCAGTGGTTTCCTGCCTGTCCCCTCCGCCAGGGCAGGAGTTGGTTCCTGTCACCTCGGGGTTGCCAGGTGGGCGCCCAGCACCACCTCATCACACCCGGAGGCTGGAGGGAAGCCCTTATCCTCCTGCACCTTTGTACCAGGGAGCAAAGCTTTGCCCAGAAGTCAGCCTCTTCTACATCATGGTGCTGAAGGAGGCAGAATCTGCCACCCCAAAGCATGACAGTAGGACTTGAGGACATGCACCCCAACGTATGCTGCTCTGATATATTGACTGCTTTGAACTGTAGGCACTTGGAAAACCGCAAATGCAGGAAGAGGCTTTCTGTGAACTCCCCTCGCGTGTCTAAAGATAGATTCTCCAGAAGGAACTCAGATGCCATAAATCCCCTCACGGGAGTTTCCTCAACCTAACCTGGGAAGACTGACACTTATCTCAGGAAAGGGGACTGAAAGTCATACCACATCCAGACAAACTCTTGTCACCAACTATCACAGCACTACCTGTTCTTCTAAGGGCCCACTCCTCTCCCCTAAACGTCATTTGCTCTCTTCTAAGAGGCCTGCATCCCTCCCCTTTCCCTAGTAAGATGGTGTTTAGTCCTGATCTCCAAACCACCACCAGGAATCACTCATTTTCCCCCAGGGGTCTCCCATGCACACATGAGGTCTACACGCTAATGAACCTCTGCTTGTTTTTCTCTGTTAACCTGTCTTTTCTTACAGGGGTCTCAGAAGGGTGGAGGGAAAGTTATTTTCCCCTCCTTCCGTCCCAACCTCCCCAGGCCCGCCCTGGTAAAAGGAGACGGGATTTATTCCATTGCTTTTCACACAGATACACAGCAGAGACGGACACGTGCTGAACTGAAGTGCTTTTAGACGAATCACCCTTCACTTCAGTGGAGGCAAATCGATGCACATTTCATCGGAGTTTTCATGAGGGAACTTAAGTTTATCAGCATCGTTCTTTCAGTGTGTTCAGCAGTGTTTTAGTACCTTGTTCCAATTGTCTATTGATGTGTAAAAAGTTACCCCAAATCATGGCTCAAAACAATAATATTCATTTCCTTTGCTCCGTGACTGTAGTCCCTATGTGGCTGCAGTCGGGCAGTGGCTGGGCTGAGGTCATCCTGAAGCTTCTCCACTCATCTCTGCACCTGGGTTGCAGCAGCCCAACAGCTGGGGGTCCCTGGATGCTTCTCTCTCTTCCTCTCTGGGAGGGCCCCCCACGTGCTGACCTCTGGGCAGCTGACCGTTTACAGGGCAGCTGAGGCTCCATGAGCGAGTGTCCCAAGAGAAAGTGTCAGATGCTGTGTGACTTCCCACCCCAGCCTGGGAAATCACAGAGCATCACTTCAGCTATATGCATTCCTCAAGGCAGCCGCAAGACCGCTCCGGGTCAAGGAGAAGGAACAGAGATTCCGCCTCTTGACAGGAGGAGTGTCACAGGACTGGTGGGCATAATTAAGTACCACCACACACCCCTTAAAGACTGGCCCTCCTGTCACCTACTCGATTGAACCACCTTAACTGACCTGAGTCCACAGAGCCTGCTTTCCACCGTCACCTCCAGACCCTCAGCCCTCGTTACTCTCCCTGTGAGTAATTCCCACTTAAGCGTCATGTACCTCTTCCCCCAGGATGCACTATTTCAAGAGAGAAGTCATGGTTTTTGTGAAAAGGGTCCAGGACTTCTGGTCAACCCCAGGTTATTTTTGACGAGGCCAAAATCAACTCCACTAAGACAAAGACGCTCATAACCAGAATTTCAAACTAGTAAACTTGGAGGCTTGTTTTCTCTCACACTTCGTGGTTTCCAAAGGAAAAGAAAATTCAAAGACAGCCAACTAGCAGTGGGAGAGGTTCTCCTACACCTAAACCCACAGCACAAAGCTGTCAGCTTTGTCCATCCTCCAACAGACATGAGCAGAGAAAAAAAGGCAAGTAGCCCAGTGTGAAAGGAACGCCCACTTGGTGGACAATTCTGGGCCTGCCTGTTCTCCCCTCTGAAGGTGGAGGGCTGGTTTCATATTGCTTTGCCCACCTAGCAAAGCGGACGAGCATCTGGAATCTCATCCCTTTCTCCTCTGAACACCTCTCGCTCCGTATTGATCAAGCTGACCAACTTTTTCTTGAATAAGAGATTCAAGTGAGAGCCTGGAGTAATGAGTATTCCTCAGAACAATGTCACAAGAAAAATCAAATAGGGACTTCCCTGATGGCACAGTGGTTAAGAATTCGCCTGCCAGTGCAGGGGACACGGGTTCAAGACCTGGTCAGGGAAGATCCCACATGCTGCAGAGCAACTAAGCCCATGCACCACAACTACCGAGCCTGCGCTCTAGAGCCAGTGAGCCACAACTACTGAGCCCGTGTGCCACAACCACTGAAGCCTGCGCACCTAGAGCCTGTGCTCCGCAACAAGAGAAGCCACCACAATGAGAAGCCCACGCACAGCAACAAAGAGTAGCCCCCGCTCGCCGCAACTAAAGAAATCCCGTGGGCAGCAATGAAGACCCAAAGCAGCCAAAAATAAATAAATTAATTAATTAAAACAATTTATTTTTTAAAAAAGAAAAATCAAATAAAATCCCTAGGGACAGGTCAACCATTCGGAAAGAAAGAGAACCTGATATATTTTGCACATATTAGTAGGAGGGAAGGGAAGGAATTCAACGATGCTCCAACTAAGACAGAGTCCACTATGTGGAAATAAATTATTCAATACCCAAATATTCTCAATTCATTAATTATATTATTTATATTACTTATTAAATTATATTATTTATATTATATTATTATAATATATTATTTTATATTAAATTATATTATTTTATAATATATTAAATTATATTATTTATATTACTCTGTTCATTTGTTTGTTTTTCTTTGTTTTAAGCAGGAAACGTTGAAGGAAATTTTAGGAAGTTATTTTTACAAGCACATTTGAGAATGCAAAGCGCAAGACTTACAAATAGCTTTGTTTGGATAACATGGAATTGAGCATATATACACAGCAGTTACCATCAACTATATAAAACCTATACTTCTGTATTTTGTGATATATAAAATGATATAAAAGACATTTGGGGGTTGAGACAAATGAACACAGCCAGTATAATAGGAAATAATATTTCATTCGTTAGGAGTGAATTTGCTACTATGTTATGTAGCATTTTGGTGTGAAATTCCATATACTCTACAATTTTAAATGATTTAGTAAAAAAATACATACATGAAGTGTATGCAGCAAGATAACAGTTGTCAGATATAGATGGCAAGTATACAAGTATTGATTGCACTTTTCTCTATTTTTCTTTGTCTGAAAATTTTCAAAATACAAGTTTTTTAAATATATGGATATTATTCCTGTCTCCCAGTTTTTTAAATTCTTAAAATAAGAAGAAAGGCATGTTGAAGTTGGCCTAAGATGGGACCTGTCACTTCCAAAAAGAGCTGGCGAGTACGGCAAAGTGCTTAGCTCTCCCTCAGATGTTAAGGCCTCGTCATCAGAACAAAAAAAAAAAACAAGAAATCTTGGCTCACCCTTAGTTTTCGGGGCTGGACGCCGTTCCGCCAACGATGCTCCCCTCATGCGAGGCAGCCTGGAATGTCCTAGGAGCTGCCAGGTCACCAGTGGTGAAAAGTGTTGGGCTCTCTGTTGGTTTCACTGTTTCTGTCTCCCAAACTCAGTAAGACAACTGGTCAGAATCAGCCTCCGTGGCATGATATGACAGCAGTGACAATGAGGCACGCTATCAGCAGATAATAATGCCTAACACTTATCAGGTACTCAGTACAAGGCCTGATAAAGGCACAGTCAAGATGACACGTGGATATTAATGACAGATAAGGCGTGTAGTCATGATGGAGAGTCTTCCCTTCAGCCGGGTGTCCAACAGAAACTTATGAAGTCTTTCCTAGTGTCCACGTGGACGGACTCTCACAGTCAAGCACTAGTGGCAGCAGTAGAGGGGCTCCGTGGGCTGGGACACCCCTCTGTCCATGTGCCCCCCTCTCCCCTGACTCCGGCCTGACCTGTGTCCAACCTGCTGTGTCCAGGAGAGCCCCCTCCACCGCAGCTGTGGCCCCGGCAGCCTGCATGCGCCCTCGCTCCAGTCCTCAACCTCAGCGTCACCTGTAACCTGTCCACCTGTTCCACACGGTTCGGGACCAACATTGTCTCATTTCTATTCATTTTTTTTTTTCAAAATGGTAAGAGCCATTTTTATTTTCAAAGTAACAAGTAGTCAATGTGTAAACAATTAGACAATGCAGAAAGAGATAAAGAGAAAAGTAAAAAAATCATCCTAAATCTCACCACTGGAGAAAACTAACCACCATTTACATTGTGATATCTTATTCATTATTTTTTCATATCTCTACCAATGTTTCAACTTGGGCCTCCTGCCCCCGCCTGCCTGAGTAGCCAGAGACACTGCGTCTTCCTCTGGGAACTTCCTCTGTGCCAGAGCGCTCAGGAAAAGAAGGAATGAACACTGACTTAAGAACGAGGGTGTCATCAGCCTGACCTCCCCATCCAAGAATAAGCTCAGTCTCTGGGGACTGTGGTTCCTCGGGGGCCACCTGGACTCAGTATTCAACTCACTCCACAGGGTTATTATGAGGATCAAACGACCTAACAGAGGTGGCAACACTTAACAAAGAAAGAACTTTATGTTTGTTATATAAACCAATGTCGGGTTAGTTTTGTCTCCCTCATTTAATACTTTCTACTCCACATTAAACATCGAAGTTGTATTTTTATAAAAATGTCCTCAACCATTAAAAACTTAGCATATATTCAGAGGGTACTCATAAAATATTCACTTATTCAGCAAATATTATGTCATAGGCTAAAGAAGCATCAGTCGACTTCAAGGAACTTTACAATTGAATGGAGGAAATAACAAATGCGAAGCAGGCTTGCTGTTAGGGGTTCGTGTAAGCAGTGCTGCAGGAGTTCAGAGGAGATAACTTCTGTCGGGCAAAAGCCTGATATTTTAAATTCAGGTTTACTGAAATATTTAATTCTGCGGTAATAGGATGGAGGCGAAGTTTCTCTGTCTCTATACAACACTGCCCCCTAGTGGTGCGGTGGCCCCCTTGCAGCGCCTCCCAAAGCCCCGACGGGGTACAGAACAGACAATGGAAACGCTGTGTCAAATCACTACCGAATCTGGATGGATGTGTGAGTATTCGTTTCCAGTTGAGCCGTTTTAAGTGAAGCCGTTATTTCCCTTGTTTTCCCCTTCCAGGAAAACCGTGTCCTACCATAAAAGTATCCTGTCCTTTGGGTCCTAGCCTTTTTTTTTTTTTTTTTTTTTTGGCGGCACGCGGGCCTCTCACTGTTGTGGCCTCTCCCGTTGCGGAGCACAGGCTCCGGACGCGCAGGCTCAGCGGCCATGGCTCACGGGCCCAGCCGCTCCGCGGCATGTGGGATCTTCCCGGACCGGGGCATGAACCTGTGTCCCCTGCATCGGCAGGCGGACTCTCAACCACTGCGCCACCAGGGAAGCCCTGGGTCCTAGCCTTTTATCACAGGGTGCCCTGGGAGAAGGCAATGACGCCCGAAAAGCGATATAAAAGGGAAAAGCTGACCTTCCGCGGCCTTCAGGGAAGAGCCGATTCCCGCTCCCAGGCCGCCGTTGAGAGCGGCCCCCGCGGAGCCGGCGAAGGGCGGGGAGCGCACCGTTCTTTCCCTGGGTCTGCGTCTCACGGAAACAGGGTCCTGAGAACACTGACATGTTGAGGGCTGTACCAAAAGCCCAAACTCCTGTCGTGTCAAAAGTGGGGCTGTTTTGCTCAGGTGGCGATTTCGGCACTCCTTCGGGTCAGGCTCTTACCTTCTTCTGGGAAAACCCCGGGACGGGTCACGTGACTCTTCTAGGGCAAGGCTGAGGCTCCAGAGTCGTGGGAAGGGCCGTCAGTGCCGCAGGCGCAGTTACAGCCTTGAATGCTTTTGTTCCGTCAACAGAAAGAAATGGTCGCTCTCTAAATATGCGTGGGCTGGGGTGTGCCTAAAAACAGTTGCTTCTTTTTGTGGCACGTGAGGATTTTGTTGGAGAGGTGCTAACAGGAGCCCACAGCCAGGACGGTCATCGTCACCAGAAATGTTGCCAGACTCAAGGCCTCGCTGCGGAAGCGGCTCGGGGTATAACTCACTGAGAGCAGGGATTTTGTCTGTCTTGTTCATGGAGGTATGACCCAGGGCCTAGAAGCCTGCCAGGTGCATAGAAGGCATTTCAATGTTTGTTGAATGAATACATGATGGGAGAAGCGCTCCCCATTTCTCCATACAACACAGGGCTGCCCCGGGCAGAGCAGTGCCTGGCCGCGGCGTTGGCGCAGCAGCTGGACAAGAAGGAGAAAAGGGAAGAAGACGGAAAATCATGTTCCTGGCCATATGTGATGTGCTGATGACTCACAAAAATGAACTAGGACACCTTGAAGGGTGGCAGAGCCCCCAGGTGGGCACATGGAGCTCAGAAACGTGGTTATTTGGACACGAGTGTAAGTGTGACCCCGACTGGCTCCCAAGCTGGTGTGACCTTCAGCGTAAGTAACACAGCATCACCCCTCCTTGTCTGCGAGCAGCACCTCTCTGATCTACACTCCCCGTATTCTTACATTCAAGGGCCTTGGAGGGTGGGTCCCCTTCCTGAAGGAAAATGCTGCAACTGTTAAGTTATAACTTCCAGTCCTAGACCACTTCCTCTGGCAACTTCTTTTTCCCCTCTGAGTTATTGAAGGTGGAAATCTAAGAAAGATGTAGCTGACCCTCTTTACACATTTACCTGTACTTCTCTTAATTCTGCTCTCTTCAGGGCAGCTATTCTGCTTCTAACACAACACATAAGACGTTAGGTTACCGTTAACATCTTTCCTGACACCTCCTGCCACCCTTACCTTCCTCTCACCCAAGAATGACAATTCACTTCCCTATTTTTAATCCTGCTTAGTCTATTATAATATCCTCCTCACTAGCCATTCTGTCTCCACACTGCTCCATCTTAAATGCCTATTGCCTAAATCTTCTGAATTTCTCCAATCATACCTCCTCCTGCCCTCGGTAGAGCCCCATCAAAACGTCAAGAAATGCTGCAGTGGATCTTTGGATGACAAAATGTGACAAATTTCAGATCCCATACATTTCAGAATTTCTCTTTCTCCTGCACTAGAATCGTGAGCAGAAGATTTATTCCGCATTTCTAGAATTAACTAGTTTTTCTCTTCTACCAAGATATTTTCCATCATTTGTTACTCTTGAAAAACAGAACCATATCTTTAATATGTTTACCTCCTTGATTAAAGTGCCTACCTGCACTTGATTGAACACACCAAGTGCATATAGTATTAAATCTTCAATCCAATGTTTATCATGGTTTTAATCTGTGAGAAATTCTTCAGAGCATTAGCTCCTTAAATAGAAGAAGCTATTGGTTGGCAAGGAGTGGGCCCCAAAACAAAGGAGACCAATTATGGTACCTTTGCATTGATGGATCCTGGGCCAGAGCCCTTGCTTGAAATTTATGAACAAAAGACCAGAAATTACCCTTATTTTCTTTCAGGTGTGTCCCCTCAAAATTCATATTTGAAGTCACCTCAAGGTGACTATATTTGGAGATGGGGTCTTTATGGCAGTAATTAAGGTTAAATGAGATCATAAGAGTTGGGCTTTAATCCAATAAGATTGGTGCCACTTATAAGAAGAAGAGACACCAGAGCACTCTCTCCCCACACCACAGTGGAAGGATCATGTGAGGATGCAGTGAGGTGACCATCTGCAAGCCAGGAACAAAGCTCTCACAAGGAAGCAAATAGGCCATCACCTTGACCTTGGACTTCCCAGAAAGAAAGAAGTTGAAAATGGCTCAAAGAAATGGATTGTAATAATTAATATTGTTATAAGGTCCATACTACCCAAAGCAATCTACAGATATAATGCAATCATTATCAAAATACGAATGGCATTATTCATAGAACCAGAACAAATAATTTTAAAATGTGTGTAGAAATTCATGAGACCCTGAATAGTCAAAATATTCTTAAGAAAAAAGAACAAAGCTGGAGATATCATGCTCCCTAATTTCAGACTCTATTACAAAGCTATACTAATCCATACTGTATGGTACTGGCAGAAAAACACACACACAGATCAGTGGAACAGAATAGAGAGCCTAGAAATAAACCCATGCTTATAATGGTCAATTAATTTATGATAAAGGAGGCAAGAATATACAATGGGGAAAAGATAGTCTCTTCAATAAACAGTGTTGGGAAAACCAGACAACTACATGCAAAAGAATTAAACTGGACCACTTTCTTACACCATATACAAAAATAAACGCAACATTGATTAAAGACTTAAATGTAAGTTCTGCTAGTAGAAAACTCCTAGAAGAAAACATTAACCATACACTCTTTGACATCAGTCTCAGCAATAATTTTTTTGCATGTCTCCTCAGGCAAGGGAATCAAAGGCAAAAATAAACAAAGGGGATCTAATCAAACTTAAAAGCTTTTGAACAGCAAAGGAAACCATGAACAAAATGAAAAGGCAACCTACTAAATGGGAGAAGATATTTGCAAACATTATGTCTGATAAGGGGTTAATATTCAAAATATATTTTTAAAAACTCATACAACTCAATATCAAAAAAAAGCAATCCAATTAAAAAAAATAAGCAGAGGACCTAAATAGGCATTTTTCCAAAGAAGACATACAGGCAGCCAACAGGCACACGAAAAGATGCTCAACATCGCTAATCATCAGGGAAATGCAAATCAAAACCACAATATCACCCACACCTGTCAGAATGGCTATCATCAAAAAGGCAAGAAATAGCAAGTGTTGGCGAGGGTGTGTCTGGAAATGTAAATTGGTACAGTCAGTATGGAAAACAAAAATTAAAAACAAAACTGTCATACAATCTAGCAATTCCACTCCTGGGTATTTATCCAAAGAAAATGAAAACATTAATTGGGAAAGATACATGAACGTCTGTGTTCATAGCAGTATTATTTACAATAGCCAAGATATGGAAAACAAGTAAGTGCCCACCAGTGGACGAATGGATTAAGATGTGCCATATATACACAGTGGAATATTCCTCAGCCATAGAAAAGAATAAAATTTTGCCATTGCAACCATATGGGTGGATCTGGAGGGTATTATGCTTAGTGCAATAAATCAGACAGAGAAGGACAAATACTGTATGTTTTCACATACATGTGGAATCTAAAAAATAAAACAAACAAACATATAGAACAGAAACAGACTCAGAGGTACAGAGAACAAAACAGTGTTTACCAGGGCAGAGTGGGGTTGGGGGAGGGGACAAATAGGTGAAGGGGATTAAAAGGTACAAGCAACTAGGCATAAAATAAATAACGTACAAGGATATAATGTACAGCACATGGAATATAGTCAATGTTTTATAGTAACTTTGTATGAAGTGAAATCTAAAAGTATCAACTTACTATATTGTACACCTGAAACTAATACAATGTTGTAAGTCAGCTATACTTCAATTAAAAATTAAAATAAATACAAATAAATAAATAATCATTACAATGATCATTAGGATAGAATCAAGGTGGGAAATGACCAGACTCTAAAGGTGTATTTTTGTGACCAAAACAGTCACAATGATTCATCACATTCTGATTTCCCAAAGAAGATACGGTTTTAAGAAAAAGCACCATGGGAAAAGTATCCAATAGTAATGGCCATGAATAAAACATTTAGCACATTAATCGGGGTAAAATGGCCTGGAAAGAGATTAACAAGGCCAAACAAAGACATTCGCCTTTAATCGTCAGAATAACACCAGAGAATCCTTTTAGCAACTCCCCAAAGGGAAGATGACAGCCTCCTACAAGAGGTCGATGAAGATCTGACCTAGTCTCAGAATTAAAGGAAACAGCCCATCTTTCATTATACTAATGGAACATTTATAACTGGAAACCAGTGATCACATAATTAAAAACCAAAAATGAAAGCCATACAAGTACATACATACACACACATTTGTTACATTCTAGCACTAAGGCTGCAGCGTCTAATACTGTGATCTCCTCTTCCTCTGGCAGACTTCATGTGTGCTTTGAAATACCCATTTCAGTAGACAGCGCTCTAGTTTCCAAGCAATTTAATTGTAAACATTTAATCATGACCGCCCTCTGGTGTATTATACTAAGATAAACATTTAGAAAATGGCTTATGTTTTGATTGGTTTTCCTCACTAATGAGTTCTTCAAAATATCCCTGACTTGGAGTTGCTTTAAAATAAATAAATATATATATATGTTAGAAACAACTGTAAAACTATAATTTCAATAGAGACAGGCAGTCAGAGCAGATACATGGTTAGCTTCATGGGAATCACAGGGGAGAGAGAGAGAGAGAGAGAGAGAGAGAGAATAAAAAATCGCCAATCATTAAGATGCAGATTTACCAAACATAACCAGTGAATCAGCAGTGTTCACACAGAATAAAGTCTATGAGGGAACCAACTAGTACAGTTGTCCTAAGTATTTTTTTCTTCTTTCCCCATCTAAGAAGTAACATGGTACATAGTGGATTTTAAAGATGGGATTCTGGGGGCTGCCCTGCCCTGGTGGCGCAGTGGCTGAGAGTCCGCCTGCCGATGCAGGGGACACGGGTTCGTGCCCCAGTCCGGGAAGATCCCACATGCCGCGGGGTGGCTGGGCCCGTGAGCCATGGCCGCTAAGCCTGCGTGTCCAGAGCCTGTGCTCCACAACGGGAGAGGCCACAGCAGTGAGAGGCCCGCGTACCGCCAAAAAAAAAAAAAAAAAAAGTGACTCTGAATAAGGTAGATTTTGATTTGGGATCAGGTTCAAACATAACTGCTGTGTGTTTGATCTCCCCTTAACTGTATTTCCTCAGCTTCTAGTTCTTGCTAATAACAGTAACAACAACTGTCTGGAACAGAATGTTCACCTGCTAGTTTCTGTTTAGACTTTTGGATAAATCAATGCTATGGTTATCAGACTGTGTTGTGTAACATGAAACCAGAAAAAAGGCCATCTGGACCTTGAGTGTAGGAAGAGGGCCAGGTGTTGTGTTGGTCACAGCGGAAGAGGTAGCCACTGCTGCCGTCTTTCTCCAGCTCCCTGTGTTTCAACAACAGTGGTCTTCTATCTGCAATTAAAGACGCAAAGCAACTTCCCTTTCCCCTCAATGCTTTTCTCCTGAGTTTTAGCACAGTAGACCCCTTCTTTTCTGGTCTTGTTTCAAATGACACTTCCTCTGAGGCCTTTTCTAGCTTCCACTCCGGCACTTTTCCTGAGATCACACTGTTGATTCCTTTACAGCCGTTCCCATTGTAGACCATTACCATGCTTATGAATTTATTTACTGTCTACGTCCACTAACTAGAATGTAAGTTCCACAGAACAGCTTGCCGGTCTAGTTCACACTTGTATTCTCAGAGCTGAGAACAGTGCCTTACACAAAGTAGGCTTTCAATAAGTAATTGTTGGATGGATGGATGGATGGATGGGTGGATGGGTGGATGGATGGATGGAGAAGGGCAAGGTCTAAGTGGCTGATGAGTAAAACTCCTCCTGTTCATAATCCGACCACTTTCCATTGCCTCCATCACTCCTTACCTGATAGCTGCACGAGGCTTCCTGATGGGTCTGCCTGCTTCCACCCTGGGTCCCCTATGCTCTATTTCAACATGACAGCCAAGCCTGTCCTCTTTAGAACATACAAGTCTCTCTTCTGTGAGAGACTCTGCAATGGCTCCCCATACCGCTCAGAGTAAAAGCCCAAGTCCTGACAATAGCCTGCAAGGCCCTCCTTGGTGCGACCGCTTCTTACCTCTCTGCCTTCCCCTCTCCCACTCGGTCAGCCATAACTGCTCCTGCCTTCCTGTTCTTGAACATGCTGGGCACATGAGGGCACCCGCTCTAAGCTGCTCCCTCTTTAATGCCCTTTCCCTATATATCTGCTTGACTAGCTCCCTCACCTCTACAGTTTTTATCTAACTCTAACCACCCCATTGAAACCCATCTTCATACCTCACTTACTACTACACCCAATCAGCCCACCCCCATGCCAGCTGTCCCCTTTGGTCTTTTTTCCCCATAGAATTGACTACCTGCTAACATACTGTACAATTTATTTTTGTTTATTGTCTTCCCTGCTACCCCTCACTATAACGTAAACTCTGTGAGGGCAGGAATGTGCATATTTTGCTCACCAATGACCCCCAGGCACACACAACAGTGTCTGGCACCCAGTAGGTACTCAATATCTGTTAACTTGAATTACTGATCTTGAAGTATATGTAGAAGCAAAGCCCTGGGTAGTGGATCATGACATGTTGCTTACAGGACCCAGGCAGTGGGAGTCCCAAGCTGGAGGCCTGTGAAATTGGCAGCTTTGGGGAACTTGTGCATAACTATCTCAAACGGCAGGAAGGGTTCTGCAAACCCTGAACCCAATTGGCTATAGCAGCACTGTAATTCTTATTTTTATCATTCTTGTATTCTCTGTATCTATTGGCATTTATGGTGCATTGAGCCATTCCTGTCTACTATGAGAAACCAGTAATGGCTGCCTTTATTAAGCACCTAACTATGGTTTAGAGTAAATGGTAAAAGTGTGCTCCTATTAGGTGGTATGATAGATGCGAAACTCAGGAAATACTGCTTTATTTGGTTCCTGGTTGAGAAACCTACCTGAACTAACTTAAGCACAAAGAGAAAGTTATTGGACGATGAAATGCAGCCAAGCCTACCAGCAGGCATGGCTGTGGGCATCAGAAACAACTAGAAGTAGGAACCAAAATGCTCCCAGGTCCTGTCCTGTCTCCTCCAGTGTGGACTTCATTCTTTTAAAAAACAAACTGGCTGAGGGAGACTATTCGTTGTCAACTCAATACCCAGTCTCCCCTTCTTATTAAACAGAACTCCAATTTTGCTTGGCAATATGCCCATTTGAGACATTTCTTGGCCTCCTTGAATGCAGGCATGATCACGTGGTGGAACATCTGGCTAAAGGGATATAAGTTTAAGTCTTTGTGTGGGGCTTCTGAGGCTCTTTAAAGAGAGCTCGCTTGTTTAGCATGTGCTCTTTTCACCAATCCTTCTTCCTGCAGGAAAACACACACAATAGCCGGAGCTGCAGCAGCCATCTTACAAGGAGAATGAAAGCCACACACTAAGGAGAGCAGAGCCAAAAGAAGGCACCCAGGACATGGATGAAAGCGTGAACCTCTCCTACCAGCCCTGACCAGCTTATGGTCCCTGCTCTATGCCAAGTTGATAGGGATATGAGTTGAAAGGTATAGTTCCTTCTCTCAGAGAGCTAACAATAGAAGTACCTAGCATTTATTGCACACCTGGTATGTGCTGGAAACCATTTTTCGTGCTTTACTTGCATTAGAATAACCATGTGCCTAGGCATTATTCCATTTATGCAGATGAGGATACAGGTTTAGCAAGGTTGGCTACCCATGGTCATCTAATCCAAGGGTTGAAGCTGGGTCTTCTGACTCCATGATCTGTAATTAACTACAATGCTACACTGGTTCCCAGTCTTATCAACAATTATAACTCAAATTTGAATTCAGATTCAGAGGCATTAAACTCTTGGTAAAGATGAGTACAGGGAACGCTGGGAGCAAAGGGAAGAATGTCAACGTTTCCAGCAGAACCTGGGGGCTTTCCCAGATTCTCAGTCAAGAATGAGTATGCACGCACCAAGCAGAAGAGCACTGTGGTTGGGGACGAGTGCCGACTTCAGATCTCATTTATAAAATGGAAGACACAGATGTTAAATACGTAGGTATGTTGCAAGTTATACAGAGGGATCAATGTGAAACTGAATAAAGGAACTGGAGACTGTAGCGATCACTCTTCCCAGAAGTCTGACTGGACAGGGGATGGAAGTCTGTAGGGCATTTGTATCTGCATACGAGGCTACCAGCAGTGCACTGAAGCTATCCCAGCCCATGTAATTAAACGCCTGGTAAGATGAAGTATACTACAAAGACCATGAACTTTAAGAATCAGATAAAAATGGACTTGGAAATCGTGCTGCCATTTATTTGTAGCTTTGGGTAAACTGCATGCCCTGAGTTTTAGTTTTTTCGATGTCACTTCATCTAGAGTAGCTAGACTACAAATCCAATCCTGAGCACAGTACTAATTGTGACAAAGTTTCACTTAAATATATCTCCCGTGGCGCTTATATTAGTGGGATAATATCGTCAGAGAATTTCTTCTATTTAGTAGCAGATACTATTCTCAAAAGGATAATACGTGGTAAAGATACAAAGGAGACTGGAATGATAGTTGTTCGTTTCCTGAAGGCCACATTTGCAATACTTCTCATGGACTCTGCTCTATGAACATTTGGTTAGTCTTTGAATCAATAATAGCAATCTCTCTCTTACTAAACGCTAAGAATAGCAGATAATTTCATGAGCTCCTATCCAGCAACCCCTCTTCTGAGACCTCACCCCTTGTCCCCTCCCCATCTCCACCCCTGCTGACAGTGCAGAATTTTAGGATGAAGGGCAAAAACTTAATCATAGCATTTAAAAATATTTTAAAGTCTCTTAAGCATTTAACCTACTCCTACTTTATCCAATCTTGTCATGTTAATTGAACATTTTGGCATTAAAAAAAAGTTTTAATTGTCTGACTAGGTTACACCAGAAATAGAAAAGCACCTCTCACAGAATCAAGAGCTGAAGGTTACAGAAGATACCAAGATGTTCTTCCTTTTTACTGCACAAAAGTATCTTTCACATCATGTTATAAAAGCATTTCAAATCACATTGATGAAACTCTCCTTTGTACAATGCTGATAGATATAGCTTGTTTCAAAATATTATCACTGGTTGCTTTTTAGCTGTGAATCAGAATTGAACCAGATTCCAGGCCTACTTAAGATATTTCTCAGCATTTAGAAATGTCTAACAATATTCATTCCACTCCCTTCAAAAGCAGTGTTCTCTGCTGATGTTAGTAATGAGATTCTGTGCGGATTCCTGCATTCAGTGGCAGGTTAGATATATGGCTAACCAAGATCTTTCTAACTTTCAAGACTCAAGGCTGAAACACCTTTCATTAGGTACCTCTTGAAATGGATTTGTACCATAAGCCTCAATGTTTTAAAAGGAAAAGAGTTAGTTTGGTATTTCAGACTTGACTCCGTTTTTCTAACTATATTAGTTTTCTCAATTTTATCCAGAAATTGAAGCTTTTATAAAACCCTTACTCACAGATTTCCCCTAGATCTGACGGATCTAGACTCTTAATCTTCACTGTGTTACAAATGCACACCTTGCAGAGATGACAAAGTCTGACTCCTTCCGTTCCCCCAGAAGATAACTTTTACAAATGAACTAAGTATTTTAAGGAAAGGTACACTCTATGTTACGGATTAAACTAACATAACAGAAGCCCATTCTGAGTGTGAAAAGAACAAATACTGGATTATTTTACAGCAATTCTACTAAAGCCTACTCTAAACTGTGGAATACATCCAATATTCTTAAACATAAACACACAGAGCTAAGGGAGGAAAAAAGAAACTTGAACCCCATGAGCCAAAACTAACCTGCTTCCACTAACCCTAGGTGCTAGCATATCCCAGGATACACCACAGCAGGGAAGAGAGGGGAGGGGAAGACTCAAAGAAATATGCACTCCGAGTGTCAAGCTCAATTAGAGCTGAAGACCATCCCCTGTTGGAATTCTAAGCCGCTAAAAATAAAATTTCACTAAAATAATACCACAATGGTACTATATATAACCTAATGACAAAAGATTCCTCCTTACCTAAGGTTTATAAGGCTGCTATTACTGGTATAATGTATCCTAAAGTGATCAAATAAAACAAAGCATGGTAAAGACTGCTTTATTGGTGGCAGCTAGTACAAGTCAATAAATATTGATCCCCAAAGAAGAACTCAAGTTAGTTATCAGACTACTGGTCCACAGAGAACTGAATGGAGTTGAACCAACCGATTGCTGGGAGGATAAACTGAAGTCAACCCTGCTTCTTGGGGAATGAAGCCACAGCCAGCAGATACATGCCATATGCTGTTCCTGAAAAATAAAGGAAATAAGAACTTAACAGGAAATTCTCAGGTTTAAATGTATAAACCCAATATTCCAGCTAAAAAGTTGTAAGATAAAGAGGCAAGGCTGGTATTAAAACTACTTTTATGGGAATATACAGAAGTATTTTGATAGGTGCTGGCAAAATTTAAAATAAATACATACAAAACACGTTTAATCTAGTTTTAGTATTACTTAACTTGTATAGAAGTGTTAGATGCAGCACGGTAATGTATTTGTTAACGTAATGACATGTAAAAAAATTTAAAATAAGATTAAGAACATAAAACCTAAAATTGCCTGAGAAATGCTAAGAATGATTCAAAAGCCAAAAGGTCAAATAGGCAAAGCCTTCCCTGAAGTGTATTATCAATATAAAACCAAGCAAGAGGGACATATAATTTTTAAATAATCAAATTTGAAGTAAGAATTTCTAATAACTGGAAATTTATTTTTAAAACTAATTACCAAAACGTCTATGAAATAGTCACACTGGCCAAAAAGAATTTAGGGCTTTACCTTAAGAAAGCCCAAACGTCACTATCTGCTTGTTGTCCATAAAATGTCCCTTCGCTATATTCAATTCAAGCCAAAAAAGGCACCTTGGCATAAGCATAAGGGGACTTTGTGCTTAGGGTTCAAACACCAGCTCTTCCAAAGCAATATTATCTGGGTAATTAACATAATTTCTCCATCTTTAAAACGAGGATACGTTACAGACTTAATACAAGGGTTACAGAAATCCACATATGTGGCACTCCTATCAATAGAATGAGCACACAGTAATCACTCTAATACTGTTTCCCTTTCTCCCGCCAGGGAGCAATCATTCAGATTCCTAACTCTGCTCCTAGCATGCTTATTTGTGATATTCCACTGCTAATATTGAATAATGGAACTGCCCAATCCACAGAAAAAATATCAAAGCACTTTACATGCAGTAAAAGTATTGTGCTGTATAAGGTTTTATCTCTGTCATAAATATGTATGTACAGGGATTAGATGTAAAGTGTATGATTATTATACATCATAGTCAAAATATTTAAGAACCCCTGTTATAGGAGATGGGATAGAACAGCTATCTTTGGCTCTTCCAAAGGCCTGCAGGGCCACTAGCGGCACATTCCAAAAGCCACCTCTATCACAAGATAATTATCAAACTTTATCGGTTTATTTTTTTTAAAAGACATTAAAACGTTCTTACACAATATGTATCAATCACCTTTGTGAGTCATTATATGTAAAGCAGTAAGACCTCAGATTCTGGGGACAGACTGCCTGTGTTAAAATACTGGCACAGTGAGAGCAATGATGTTGTTAGTTATCGCTGCTATGATTTTGCTATAGAGCAAGCATTGCAAATGTCTTACCACCAACTGTAAGAATCATGGTGGCTCTGTACAGGAGGGCATCAGCTATCCCACCCTTTAGATGCACTGGAATTCCATTATCCTCCTAGGTTAAAAAAATAATAATTAATGTATATCATTGGTTTCCAACTAAATGAAAAAGACTAATCCATTCATATAAAATTAAGTGGCTTCTTAAAACACTGAAATTGAAATATTTTAAATATCAAAATTAAAAAGGACTACCCTTTTGCTGAATCTTTCTCTACTGCAACTACTTTTAAAATAAAAACTCCTAAAAATCAACATTCTTTCTTTTAAAGTTAATTTGAGATCTAATAAAATGTTCTTTCCAAAGAACACATAAACAGTAAAGCTGTGAAAATATATTCATTGAGTTCATCAATTTAATTATTAAAAAAAGCAATAATCATCACACTTTGGTCATAGGTACAATCTTTTTTTCCCTTAAAAAAACAGGAGAGAGAGTTTTGGTTTATAACCCTAAATTATATCCTTAGTCTCCCAATCCAGCACCTGGCATAGTGTAGGATACTTAACACACCTGTTAAATATAAGTATTTTATTTTCATGCAGCATACATAATACTTTTTTTTTAACCACTTAAAATTTTCTTTATGAAACATCAGAGATCACAATTAAACAAAAAACTCACTGATAACCTAACTACTTATAAAGGTAAGTGCTCTGTCCCACTAAGTCTTTCCTCATGAGAAAACCACTATTAACACATATTAATACATATCCTTAATTTTTTAAAGCTTGTATTGTCATAGCTTCTAATTTATGCACATACTTGTTTAATACACAAAATGAGATTATGCTATATAATGGCCTATCACAGATTTTTCACTCAACATTATCTTAAAAACCATCTAGCCCATTTAAACCTACTTTGTTCCTTTTAATGGCTACACAGCATTCCACTGTGCAAAAAATAAAATTACATTAGCCAATCCTTTATTAATGGGTATTTAGGTTGTTGGGTTTTTTTGATATTAAACTCCCATAATGATTAATAGCCTATTTCCTATTTTTATATATTTATGCTACTATTCTGTAGGAAAGATTCTTAAAATGGGAGTCCTGAATAGGATATGTACAATAATTTGCTTCTAATACTTTCAAATACTCTAAAATTTCTGTACCAATACTACTTCCTAGCATGTATCAATGTACTGTATAGGAACGCACGTATCTCCCACACCTGGCTAACATAACCTATTTTAAATCTTCTAAAATTTTGACAATTGAACAGGGAAAAAAAGTAGCAACTTGTCATTTTAATGTGCATTTCTTACTGATTTGTAGGAGCTCTCTGTATGCTAAGGTTATTAACTTTTTGTTAATATTAAAAATTTTGTTAATTTAAAAAATTTTCCCTCAATTTGTCACTTACCTCAATTTGTACCATAAGTACATTTAAAATTTTCGTGTCACCAAACCTTGCAATTTTTCTCCTTTACAGCTTCTAGGCTTTGTAAAGACTTTCTTAGGATGACCCCTAAGATTAAACCTGATTGTGGTAATCATTCATAGATACATTAAATATAACATTGTTTGTACACCTTAAAAAAAAATCAGGTACAACCTAAATACAAACTATTTATTTATATTTTCTTTCTTTCTTTCTTTCTTTCTTTCTTTGTGTCAGGTCTTAGTTGCGGCACGTGGGATCTTCGTTGTGGTGCGTGGGCCTCTCTATAGTTGTGGCGCGTGGGCTCAGTAGTTGCAGTGTGTGGTCTTAGTTCCCCCAGGGCAGGAAGGATCTTAGTTCCCCCATCCCCAGGGATCAAACCCGCGACCCTTGCATAGGAAGGTGGATTCTCAACCACTGGACCACCAGGGAATTCCCAATGCTTGCGAT
Source organism: Delphinus delphis (assembly GCF_949987515.2). Taxonomy (NCBI): domain Eukaryota; kingdom Metazoa; phylum Chordata; class Mammalia; order Artiodactyla; family Delphinidae; genus Delphinus; species Delphinus delphis. The sequence goes on along the minus strand of NC_082696.1, from coordinate 77,247,815 downwards.
TTTTACTTGTCAATCATACCTCAGTAAGCTGAAAAAAAATTCTCCTATATTTTCTTTTAATATTTTTTGAGGGAGAAGTATTTATATCTGCAATTAATCTTTTAACACACAATACAGAACGGATATAACTTTACTTTCTTCAAAACAGCCACCCAGGGCTTCCCTGGTGGCGCAGTGGTTGAGAGTCCGCCTACCGATGCAGGGGACACGGGTTTGTGCCCCGGTCCAGGAAGGTCTCACGTGCCGCGGAGCGGCTGGGCCCGTGAGCCATGGCCACTGAGCCTGCGTGTCTGGAGCCTGTGCTCCGCTACGGGAGAGGCCACAACAGTGAGAGGCCCGCGTACCGCAAAAAAAAAAACCACAAAAAAACAGCCACCCAATTTTTCCATTCCCCACTGATATGAAATAGCACCTTTAACATATATCAAGTTTCTACATATATTAAGTTTCTACATATATTAATGTATTTGTTCTGTTTCTGGGCTCTTTCTATGGTCTATTTGTCTATTACTGTGCAGCTACCCCAGAGTGCCAACCCAATGTGACTCCTCCAAAAGAAAGTGTCTTTGATCTTTACCCCTTCATTTCTTCTGCTTTCCCAAGGGCCTCTTGGTTATAGCAAATGCCCAGTTAGCTATCGACAGACAGTTTCCTATTACTCTTCTGCTAATACAACAGGATTGTTAACAATCAGACGTCTCCAGATTTACCTCCTATCGCCAACTTTTGGTAATCTAATCATAAAAAGTAACAATCTCCTATAAAATACTTCAGTACCTGAAAGAGCTTTTGTTTCTCTGAAACTTTATTTTCAAACTGCCTGCGTGAAGCAGTACTTATGGTCCTCTGGGCAATCTGACGAAGAGCCTGAAATTAAAAAAAATCCACATATACTAAACAGACTTAGGGCTTAAAGAAACCCTTCAAAACCAACCATTCCCAATCTTCAGTATTACAGAAAAGTGAAACTGAGAGTTAAAACATACCCGATTTGTCAATAACAAAGTCACAGACAAGCACTGAGGTTTTCCTATTTGTCGCCCCGCCACTGCTCTTTATATTACATTCTGAAGTCTCCAAACACCACATTTAAGAAGCAATTCATGTAGATTTTGAGGGGGAAAAAATCATGATCTTTACCTGAATTGAACCAGTAGCATTATATGAGGAAAACATACTGATATATAGATATTACAGAAATAAAGAATGGTTACAAAATACACGAGGTTCGAAGTTTTTTATTTAAATACTCTACCATATTATTAAAAATCTATTACTTGATATCAAAATAAACTGGCATGATTCCTACTTAATTAAAATGCTTCCCTCATTACATTTTCCCCAACGAATTAATAGGGCATAAATCTTTTACAAGAGACTTGCATTACATATCCAGTTGAAATAAATTACAAATATGCAATCCACTTTCTAAAATAAATAATATATTGAGAAGATAAGTAAAGCTTTATTGGATAATTACCGAAGAAAACGATCACTGTTACATTTTCCTTCTCTTTTTCAAAATTTGGGGAAAATATTTCACATGCTCAAAGTCGGTGGAGCGGTGAAGGACACTGCAGAACCGCCTGATGGAAGCAACACGACCCTTCGGCCATGAATGCTCCTAAAGCGCCAGCCAAAACTGAAAGGCTTGCTTTTTAAACTGCCTTCTGCTGCTCACAAACCTCAGAGTCACTGAAACTCAAACCCCTCGTTATCCGAGGAACATCCTTCTGCTGACGCTTCCGGGTATCAGAAACTTCCCACCCGCACCCACAAGATTAGGGGTGGCGACTAAGAACCCAAGGCTTGCCTAACGCACAATCCTCTGGTCACCTCCCCAGCTTCTCCACTCCTTACAACTACCCAGCACAGCTTGGGGCAAGAGTGATCCATGGAAAGGAAGGAAGGTCAAGCGAAAAGGACACGGACCAAGGAAGGTGACCTCCGAAGCCGCCCTCTCCCTCTCTCCTCCCCTCCCAGGAGAGGCTTTCCTGTCGCGAACCTCTAGCCTCCGCTCCCAACCCTCTCGCCCCACATCCCGAATGCCAGCCGACAAGCTACTCACCAGCAGACTCCGCAGCATCTTGGCTCCGTTACTGCCCACCAACCGCGACAACCGAACACGAGGAACGAAGATCCACACGCCGGAATCGGAACTACCTTCTGGCCTTGCGCAAGCGCCTGGAGCCTAAATACTTCCGGGCGGAGGAGGGACTTGCTCCTAACCATAGAGAGCGGAAGAAAAGAGAGAGCGGCCGGACGGCTGTGGCCGCTCTAGCCGGCGGGCTGTCTCTGCGCCTCGACCTCGCTCCTGAGCCGCCGGTTACCCCGGGAGCGGAGGCTGGGGATAAAGGAACGACTTTTGAAACCTGAGAGGCAAGGAGCGAGGCATTACGTACTCGTTTAACTAGCTCAGATAAAATTAATGTGAGACCAGGCTATCGAAGAAAATTAGTGTGTGTATTTTGAACGAGAAGACGTAAAACTCTGAGCAACCTTTGAGCCACTGTTTAGAACGCTGGTTTGGCCGAACTCTAAACTGTGAAGCTGGATGAAATACAAAACAAAAAGTATAACTTCTCTTACACGGATACAATCAGTTTTCTCCACTGTTGTGAGGACGTTACTGTTCCGTGTGCTGAGAGTGTGCTGTGTAGAGCTGCGTCGGGATACTAGTTTTTATCTTGCTGCACCTTTGGGTGCTGCAGAACTCCCCATGCAAGCAGCTCTCCCACAGTGTCGCGAAAGTGTGGAAGCTGTTCACTCGTTTCTCTGAGTCTGGGAAAACGCTGAAAAGAGGGGGAAATTCTAATTGGGGGACCAGAAATGGGAGGGCAAATCTGGACTCCGGAGTCTTGCTGCCTCAGGCTAGCACAGCACTTTCCATGGTTGGAGTGGCCAGGCACAGCAATTATTGTACAGATACCAACTGTGCTTAAATAATGCCACATTACAAGTGTCTGTTACAAGTGCCCACCCTCAAGCGGGTATAAATACGAAAGTATCCACCCTATACCACAGTAAATATCTGTCCACCTTTTTACAAACTCATAATTATTCCACTGTCATTTCAAATAGAAAGCTGATGATGTATGGGTTCAGCATAGGTGAAATGTGTAAAATTAGTAATATTGAAATTATTATTCCTTCTGATCTTTAGACTTAGACCCACCAAGTTACTTGTTCCCAGTTCAAGTTATTTTCCTCACCGATTTTAATACCCAATTATTTATAAATTTATATAAAGGTTTAAATGGCAAATGGTCAAGAATCAGAACTCTATTTCAATATCATCCTGGTAGTAGTGAAACGCTAGATTGGATATGAGTTACCAGGACAGAGAGTCCATTAGAAGGTACTTATAGTAATCCAAGGAAAAAAGAAAACCTGAAGTAAGTCAACAGCAAAAGAGATGTAGCTAAAGGGATGGAGATAAGGGGATGGGTTAGAGAGCCAACAATGAGGAAGTACCTTCAAAAATCAACAGAATGTAGTGATTTATTGGATTGGGAAGTTGGGGAGGAGAGCAGATTTCTGGCTTAACTCATAAGATGGTTGGTCATACCTACCATTCACTACATCGAGGAATATAAGAGAAACACCAGGCTAGGATGGGATGAGTTCCCTTGATTTGACAGAAGGGAGTGGTGGTCGTTCACCGAGTGCCATTTTTCTATACTTTGTGCTAAATGAGTTTCATCTATCACTTCCCTTATTCCTCAAATCAATATCTGTCAAGTGGGTATTAAAATCCCCATTTTACAGACAAGGAAATGGTAAAGTAAATGATTTAGGGGCTTAAATAATCTGAAGATACAGCTTTATGTATTTGAGAGCCAGGTCAGCCTGATTCTAAAAACCGTATTCTGAATCTTTCAGGTGCAGACTGATAGTGAAGAGACTACAGTGCAACAGTGGGATGAAAGCCTGGCTGAGGGTGAAGATAGTAATAAAATATAAACTGCTCTTTTACAAGCTTTGTCGTGAAAAAGGAATGACAACATACCCCGGGGATTAGACCACTGATTCAATTGCAATTTGACAAATAATTGTAAATCTATTTCTTTCTGCATTGCTTGTCCTTGAAACAAAGTGGCATGTAAGTCTTGACAGTGAAAGTGATGTATGGTGAGTTCAATCTTCTGGCACATCACCCTGCATAGAAAAGCTTGTGGCATACAGACAAGCTCCCATTAATGTCACTTAAAGTACATAGTTTTTCAAAATGTACTAAGATCACCAAAAGGTACTTCAAGGTGGTTCCGGTTTAAGATAGCGGATTGGCCCCAAGAGTTTGTTTGTCCTCCCTATCACTCCAGTAAAAATGAAAGAAAAGGAATTGAAAGGGTATGAGGTTTTTTTCATTTCATTTTTTTTATACAGCAGTTTCTTATCAGTATCTATTTTATACATATTAGTGTATATGTCAATCCCAACCTCCCAATTCATCCCACCACCACCACCCCGCCACTTTCCCCCCTTGGTGTCCATATGTTTGTTCGTATGAGGTGTTTTTAGATACATCACCTTAAATGAATCTCAAAGGCATTATGCTGAGTAAAAGAAGCCAGTTTCAAAAGGTCACATATGATATGATTCCATTTATGACATTCCAGAAGACAAAACTATGGGGATGGAGAAGAGATCAGTGGTTGCCTGGGCTTATGGGTGGAGGGAAGGGTGACTATAAAGATGTATAGTAAAAGGGAGGTTGGGAGCTTTTGGTACTGCTCTGTATTCTAAAATGGTTACACAAACCTATGCGTGTGTTAAAATTCACAGAACTGTACACTACAAGTACAGAAAGTAAAGTTTACTGTATGACAGTCTAAAAAACATTTCTTAAAAGACAGCCCAAAAGGATGGCGACCAAAGAGGAGACAGAAAATCAATTTCAACACATTTCTGGAAAGCAGAAAGCAGATGGGATATAGCTGAGCAGGACCAAGGAAGCCACAATCTAAAGGGACTGCAAGGGGGATGGATACCAGTGAGAAGCATGTTGATTGGTTCTAAAACCCCTGAGAAGCTCAGACTTGAAAGCAGGATTTATAGCAAAGAGTGGAATCAAGGGACAGGCCTGAAAATGAGTAGTTGAAAATTATATGCAACAGAATGGTCAGCTCCCTGCAATCTCTGCCCTACCCCTCTCGGCCAAATACAGTCTCTCACCTCGGTCACTGTCTCCCACAGGTAGAAGGCAAGAACATTTTTATCTGGAAGAAGTAATGGGAGACAACTAGGTGGAAGGCATATGCAAAGGGAATGGGTATAGCTGAAATATGTGAAGTGGAAAACAGAAGCTGGGGTGGAAGACAAGGCAGAAGCAGAGAGTTCAAAGCAGTAAGAGACAGAGCCTCTTTCAACCCCTTCCTTTTTGCAGAAGACTAGAGAATTCTTCCCCAGAGAAACTGAACAGTCCCACAGAAAAGGCCTCCAGCCAAATGACTGGCTCCCTGACAGTCATTCCCTAATGCGGTGCTTCTCAAAATTCAGCCTACCTACAGTTGCTGACCTGCCAACTATTTATTACTTGTCTAAGCATTTTATCATGAACAGAACAAATAATGCACTCAGTGGCATTTTTGAGTAGCACTGCGCTACTGAGGCCATCACTTGTCAAGCACTGCCCACAAACAAAGAGCTTTCAATGAGTTTTGGGGGTCCATTTATACATGACAGATTGCTGAGACTAGCCAGAAATACAAGGAAAGTCACCTACGCGAAAAACTGAAAATAGCTCCAGTAAACAAGAGAGTGAACTAGGAAACAGCAGATCTAACACAGGAGGGTGACAAAAAGAGGGAATGTGATAATGGCTGAGTAGCTGTTTGAAAAAACCACCAGTAGAGATTGGCAGAGAAGGACAAATGCAGAAGAGACCTTTCTAGCAAAAACAGGGAGTCAGGTTATCAGGTATTTGGGGACAAAAAACCTTCAAAAGACTAGTGATAAGAACAGGGTGGACCTGATAGAAAAGTTGGAAAAACTTTAAGACAGGCTTCCAGAAAGTTATGTTGATGTTAAAAGTGGGGTGATTATTAATTCCAGGAAAAATAAAGTGTACGAAGTATAATCTTGGTGCTCTGCTTCGCTCTAAAGTATACAGTATTTTTAAAGTCATAATTAAACAACTGCTAATGTGTTTATTAAATATTGTAATTATATAATGGGGGAAGGGGAAGTACGTGTGTTAGCTACATCATCAGGTAATATTATCAAGAAGACAATAATGTCTAAAACTGTTAAATCAAGCAATAGTAGAACAGGCATATAATTTAGATACACTAAGATAAATGCCAAAAGTAACAACTTTTGAAGTCAAAGTAATTGTCTCTAGAAAGTTGGGACAGGTACTGCTGTTTTTCATCATAAGGCCTTTAGATTTTTTTAACTGTGTACACGTTACTTTGACAAATTTTACATATTTAAAAGAAAATAAGGTCACCGTGGTCTGATGTGATTTTAGACGATATTTATGTATTTATTTTTAAATGATATTTATTTTGAAATTTCAAATGACATTAAGGGAAATGTGATTTTTTTTTTTTTTTTCCGGTATGCGGGCCTCTCACTGTTGCGGCCTCTCCCATTGCAGAGCACAGACTCCAGACGCACAGGCTCAGCGGCCATGGCTCACTGGCCCAGCCGCTCCACGGCATGTGGGATCCTCCCGGACCGGGGCACGAACCCGTGTCCCCTGCATCGTCAGGCGGACTCTCAACCACTGCGCCACCAGGGAAGCCCGGGAAATGTGATTTTTACGTTTATTGAATGGGGCATGGGCTAAAAAGGGGCTCTAAAACACTTTACTAGATTATCCAAATACTACAACAAACATTTATGCACCAAATTCTTCTTGAAGCAGCACTTCCTTACTCCCTCCACCCTCCCCTCAAACTAACCATGTTCGCAAAGAACAGAACTTTGAAGCTTAACCAACAAAGGATGGTACAATAATTCTAAGGCAGTGTTTCCATAAAGACGGGGCAAGCAGGCTGAACAGCAGTCGTTACGCCTACCACTCAGCTGCTCCTCTTTGCTAGTCTGGCTTTTCATTTCCTGTGTCCCTGCCCAATTCATTATTTTCGTCATCACTGTCTCTATACCAGTTATTCATTTTCTATTTACCAGAAGTTTCCCTTGATCTAATACCAAATTTAGCCTGTCTGCTTATAACAGGTTATAATCTGACCACTTCTTGGTAAGAACAGATGTTTCTCAGTAGCATGAATAAATCCTGCAGTTAATGCTATCAGAGTGATTAACATATTCACATATGGCAATCCAATCTAGGCATGGAAATGTTAAAATTTGGCCTCATTGAGCCTGGGCTACAATTTAGTGCTAAACATCTGCAACAACACTGGGGCGCTGTTATTTTAGCAAAAGACACCTGAACATAGCAAAATTAATTTTGTTCATTTTTATTAATACAGAACATACTAACAGAAAGTTATCTTTCAATGTAATCAAAGTTACAAATACTGTAACCAAGAAACAAGTAATATTCACTTGACTCTCCTCTTCGTTGAATAATTTTCTATTAGGTAGTACAGTTATTTTTACCAATTTACTTTTAAACTGCTTTCTGATTTCAAAGAAATTTCTTAGCTTTTACTTATTAAATAATTCCTTCAGTTGGGAATTTCATATATCAAAATATTTCCTGCAAGTTAGTACATTCTTCAATGCCTTCTACTTAACCTAGTTGTCTTAAAATGCAATATGATTCTTTGAAAGTTGAGTATGACATCAGTGTTTCCCAAAGATCAGCATAAAGCCCATAAGAAAGAAATGTTTTCTTTCCGCCAGTCACAGAGGCCATATGAATGTTCCACATTCTTCATATTCAGCAACAGGAATCGCTTACAGCTCAAATGGCAGGAGACAAGGGAGAACTTAGGCCATCAATGTACTTGTAAAATAGATAAAACTCCAAATATATTTTAAGATTCCGTCTTGACCACAGATGAGAAAGTGTTGGAAGAGCTCTTCAACTTTTCTGTAGCAGCACCTCTGGTCCCCCAGTTAGAAAAAGAGACGCAGGACGGCAGTCCTTCTTAAGCAGCACAAACTCAATCTGCAAAGACTGGGAGAAGCCCTCTCCCCCAAAGATATACCCCAGAAAATAAACTGCCATGTGCAAGAGGGTCAATTATCAGAATAAATAACCATATTCTGAAGGACTGATAAAACAAAGAATAGTTTTACACAAAGAATACCCTATGCATTCAGAAATTTCAGGACAATTATACATTAAGTACTTAATGCAAGTAATATTCTATCTGTTGAAAGTCATTATGAACTACAAGTTCTTTTAACTGAATTTCATATTATACAAAACTTAAGAAGTGTGGCACATTTCTACTATTAACCATTACATTTTTTTGTTTTTTTAAAAAAAAACATATATTAATCAAAACTGATACATTACCCAGACCTTTTGATTTAAAATATAAACGAAGGAAACCATTACAAACTCCGAATTCAAACAGGCATTCCTCTATACAAACCTATGAGTTATTTTAGTTAAAAAAAAAAAAAATAGCTATTTCAATGCAATTAAGCCACCTCTGATTAAGACATACATTTCATGCATGTGAAACAATAAGTTTACATTCAAGAATAAGTTCCATAGCAAACAAATTACAGCATTTATTCAATAAGGAATATTAAAAATAATTCCAGTTAATAGAAAATAAAATAACTTCAAGCACATATAATTTATCATGTACATACTCCAAAATCTCCAGAATTCAATTAGGAAATTTAAAGAACTTCTTTTTAAAGTACATCTTAGAAAAACCAACCAAAACAATCGGTGGCTTAACTAAAGAGAATGTGCATACATATTCATCCTTGACCTATATGTAAAAATTGAATGAAATATAGAGGAAATGAAGGTTACTGTTTTCCAAAATTTCTGCAAGATAATATTAGTATTTAAGTCAAAACACTTACCTGCAAAATAAAAACAGCTTGAGGTATTTCCAATGCTGAAGCAAATTTCTTAATGTTAAATACCACAATGAAAACAGTCTCCTTTGAATATTTACATCTGGTTGACAGTTGAGGCAGAAGATAAAGGTCGGCCAAGAAGCTTTCCAAGCTCACCTATATTCTTTCATCCCTTATGAAGTGTAAGCTTCAAGGGAAATGGTTACATGTAAAAACATCAAATGAGATGGGTTTCCTGACTGCAACATCTTAACCAAATGGAAAGAGGAATTTTAAATCTTCCTACCGGAGACCTACCATGAGCATTAATTCCTATTCTAGACAGGTAAATAGGTCCTTTGAAATCAAACCTAAGCTTGACAAAGAACTGTACTGGATAAACTGAATACATGAACCACCTCAACAAAGATGGCACTTTAAGCCTTTACACACGACCTGTGAAAAGGATGAAGTGTTTTATTTAGATTTGGTCTTTCTTCATCTTTTTGTAACTATGAATCCTAAAGGGTTAGCAAGTCATTATACTCACACATCTTGTAATCACTTTCTTCACACAATAGGCACACATATACAGTATCATATGTCAATATAATATTATCAACACAGCATAAACATTTAAGCAGCAGACGCATTTCGCATGAAAGAGGCTCCATGCATCATACGGACTGTCCCATCAGAAAGGAAACATAAGAATGCCATTTCAGCAGTTACAGTGTTGATATGATCAGTATAGCGAATTTGTTTTATACCCGTCATATATTTTCCTAAGTCATCCATTAGGAAGAAGCAAAGGACAAAGACAGCTTTAAAAAAAAAAAGTTATGTGCCAACTTCAAAAATGACATACTAACCAGACATCAGCATTTGAAAGCTAGGTTGAATAGGACTGGCCTTGATGCACATGCAGTAAATTTGTTTTCAAAATATAAAATTAAATGGTAATGTCGGCAGTATTACTACTGTTTCTATATTTATGATTAATTACTAGCAGTACAACTCCCAGAAGGAAGGAGATGGATCCAATAGCGATGTAAGCAATCCCCAAAAATGGATTTTTTCCTCCCATCCATGAAATAGTGCTCAAGATCATCCGTTTTCGTCCATCAAATGAATGTACAGGGTAATCTGAAGAGTGTATAGGAAGACTTTTCCATGTCTAGTTACTTGATTTTTAAAATACAACTTAAAAAGTTGGCATTTAATTGCTTGTAATTCATTGGTAAAATTCTACAATACACAGGTACCTTACTCATATGTTCTGAATCACAAAATAATTATATAATTATTATCCAAAATGATTGATTTCATAAATTAAATGTTAGTAGTAAAAGTCAATATAGAGACAAGATGAAAAGGCAGAGGGCTATGTACCAGATGAAGGAACAAGATAAAACCCCAGAAAAAAAACTAAATGAAGTGGAGATAGGCAACCTTCCAGAAAAGGAATTCAGAATAATGATAGTGAAGATGATCCAGGACCTCGGAAAAAGAATGGAGGCAAAGATTGAGAAGATGCAAGAAATGTTTAACAAAGACCTAGAAGAATTAAAGAACAAACAGAGATGAACAATACAATAACTTAAATGAAAAATACACTAGAAGGGATCAATAGCAGAATAACTGAGGCAGAAGAATGGATAAGTGACCTGGAAGACAGAATGGTGGAATTCATTGCAGCGGAACAGAATAAAGAAAAACGAATGAAAAGAAATGAAGACAGCCTAAGAGACCTCTGGGACATTAAATGCAACAACATTTGCATTACAAAGGTCCCAGAAGAAGAGAGAAAGGACCCGAAAAAAATATTTGAAGGATTATAGTCGCAAACTTCCCTAACATGGGAAAGGAAATAGCCACCCATGTCCAGGAAGCGCAGAGAGTCCCAGACAGGATAAACCCAAGGAGAAACATGCCGAGATACACAGTAATCAAACAGGCAAAAATTAAAGACAAAGAAAAATTATTGAAAGCAGCAAGGGAAAAACGACAAATAACATACAAGGGAACTCCCATAAGGTTAACAGCTGATTTCTCAGCAGAAACTCTGCAAGCCAGAAGGGAGTGGCATGATATACTTAAAGTGGTGAAAGGGAAGAATCTACAACCAAGATTACTCTACCCAGCAAGGATCTCATTCAGATTCGAAGGAGAAATCAAATACTTTATAGACAAGCAAAAGCTAAGAGAATTCAGCACCACCAAACCAGCTCTACAACAAATGCTAAAGGAACTTCTCTAAGTGGGAAACACAAGAGAAGAAAAGGACCTACAAAATCAATTAAGAAAATGACAATAGGAACATACATATCAATAACTACCTTAAACGTGAATCGAGGAAATGCTCCAACCAAAAGACACAGGCTTGCTGAATGGATACAAAAACAAGACCCATGTATATGCTGTCTACAAGAGGCCCAATTCAGACCTAGGGACACATACAGACTGAAGGTGAGGGGATGGAAAAAGATATTCCATGCAAATGGAAATCAAAAGAAAGCTGGAGTAGCAATACTCATATCAGATAAAATAGACTTTAAAATAAAGAACGTTACAAAAGACAAGGAAGGACACTACGTAATGATCAAGGGATCAACCCAAGTAGAAGATATAACAATTATAAATATATATGCACCCAACATAGGAGCACCTCAATGTATAAGGCAAATGCTAACAGCTCTAAAAGAGGAAATCGACAGTAACACAATAATAGTGGGGGACTTTAACACCTCACTTTCACCAATGGACAGATCATCCAAACAGAAAATTAATAAGGAAGCACAAGCTTTAAATGACACAATACACCAGATAGATTTAATTGATATTTATAGGACGTTCCATCCAGAAACAGCAGATTACACTTTCCTCTCTAGTGCACACGGAACATTCTCCAGGATAGATCACATCTTGGGTCACAAATCAAGCCTCAGTAAATTTAAGAAAATTGAAATCATATCAAGCATCTTTTCTGACCACAATGCTATGAGATTAGAAATCAATTACAGGGAAAAAAACGTAAGATACACAAACATGGAGGCTAAACAATATGTTACTAAATAACCAAGAGATCACTGAAGAAATCAAAGAGGAAATCAAAAAATACCTAGAGACAAATGACAATGAAAACATGACTATCCAAAATCTATGGGATGCAGCAAAAGCAGTTCTGAGAGGGAAGTTTATTGCTATACAAGCCTACCAAAAGAAACAAGAAAAATCTCAAATAAACAATCTAACCTTACACCTAGAGGAACTAGAGAAAGAAGAACAAACAAAACCCAAAGTTAGTAGAAGGAAAGAAATCATAAAGATCAGAGCAGAAATAAATGAAATAGAAACAAAGAAAACAATAGCAAAGATCAATAAAACTAAAAGCTGGCTCTTTGAGAGGATAAACAAAAGTGATAAACCATTAGCCAGACTCATCAAGAAAAAGAGGGAGAAGACTCAAATCAATAAAATTAGACATGAAAAAGGAGACGTTACAACAGACACCGCAGAAATACAAAGCATCCTAAGAGGCTACTGTAAGCAACTCTATGCCAATAAAATGGACAACCTGGAAGAAATGGACAAATTCTTAGAAAGGTATAACCTTCCAAGACTGAACCAGGAAGAAACAGAAAATATGAACAGACCAATCACAAGTAATGAAATTGAAACTGTGATTAAAAATCTTCCAAGAAACAAAAGCCCAGGACCCGATGGCTTCACAGGTGAATTCTATCAAACATTTAGAGACGAGCTAACACCCATCCTTCTCAATCTCTTCCAAAAAATTGCAGAGGAAGGAAAACTCCCAAACTCATTCTATGAGGCTACCATCACCCTGATACCAAAACCAGACAAAAATACTACAAAAAAAGAAAATTACAGACCAATATCACTGATGAATATAGATGCAAAAATCCTCAACAAAATACTAGCAAACAGTATCCAACAGCACATTAAAAGGATCATACACCATGATCAAGTGGGATTTATCCCAGGGATGCAAGGATTCTTCAATATACGCAAATCAATCAATGTGATACACCATATTAACAAACTGAAGAATAAAAACTATACGATCATCTCAATAGTTGCAGAAAAAGCTTCTGACAAAATTCAACACGCACTTATGATAAAAACTCTCCAGAAAGTGTGCATAGAGGGAACGTACTTCAACATAATAAAGGCCATATATGACACCCACAGCAAACATCATTCTCAATGGTGAAAAACTGAAAGCATTTCCTCAAAGATCAGGAACAAGACAAGGTTGCCCACTCTCACCACTATTATTCAACATAGTTTTGGAAGTCCTAGCCACGGCATCCGGGAAGAAAAAGAAATAAAAGGAATACAAATTGGAAAAAAAGAAGTAAAACTGTCCCTGTTTGCAGATGATATGACACTATACATAGAGAATTCTAAAGATGCCACCAGAAAACTACTAGAGCTAATCAATGAATCTGGTAAAGTAGCAGGATACAAAATTAATGCACAGAAATCTCTGGCATTCCTATACACTAATCATGAAAAATCTGAAAGTGAAATCAAGAAAACACTCCCATTTACCACTGCAACAAAAGGAATAAAATACCTAGGAATAAACCTACCTAGGGAGACAAAAGACCTGTATGCAGAAAAGTATAAGACACTGATGAAAGAAATTAAAGATGATACCAACAGATGGAGTGACATACCATGTTCTTGGATTGGAAGAATCAATATTGTGAAAATGACTACCCAAAGCAATCTACAGATTCAATGCAATCCCTATCAAATTACCAACGGCATTTACAGAACTAGAACAAAAAATCTTAAAATTTGTAATGGAGACACAAAAGACCCCGAATAGCCAAAGCAGTCTTGAGGGGAAAAAACGGAGCTGGAGGAATCAGACTCCCTGACTTCAACTACACAAAGGTACAGTCATGAAGACAGTATGGTACTGGCACAGAAACAGAAATATAGATCAATGGAACAGGATAGAAAGCCCAGAGGTAAACCCACGCACCTATCTATGGTCAACTAATCTATGACAAAGGAGGCAAGGATATACAATGGAGAAAAGACAGTCTCTTCAATAAGTGGTGCTGGGAAAACTGGACAGCTACATGTAAAAGAATGAAATTAGAACACTCCCTAACACCATACACAAAAATAAACTCAAAATGGATTAGAGACCTGAATGTAAGACCGGACACTATAAAACTCTTAGAGGAAAACATAGGAAGAACACTGTTTGACATAAATCACAGCAAGATCTTTTTTGATCTACCTCCTAGAGTAATGGAAATGAAAACAAACAAATGGGACCTAATGAAACTCAAAAGCTTTTTGCACAGCAAAGGAAACCATAAACAAGACGAAAAGACAACCCTCAGAATGGGAGAAAATATTTGCAAAGGAATCATCAGACAAAGGATTAATCTCCAAACTATATAAACAGCTCAGGCAGCTCAATATTAAAAAGCAAACAACCCAATCCAAAAATGGGCAGAAGACCTAAATAGACATTTCTCCAAAGAAGACTTACAGATGGCCAAGAAGCACATGAAAACCTGCTCAGTATCATTTATTATGAGAGAAATGCAAATCAAAACTACAGTGAGCTATCACCTCACACAGGTTAGAATGGGCATCATCAGAACATCTACAAACAACAAATGCTGCAGAGGGTGTGGAGAAAAGGGAACCCTCTTGCACTGTTGGTGGGAATGTAAATTGATACAGCCACTATGGAAAACAGTATGGAGGTTCCTTAAAGAGCTAAAAATAGAATTACCATATAACCCAGCAATCCCACTACTGGGCATATACCCTGAGAAAACCATAATTCAAAAAGACACATGCACCTCAATGTTCACTGCAGCACTATTTACAATAGCCAGGTCAGGGAAGCAACCTAAATGCCCATTGACAGATGTATGGATAAAGAAGATGTGGTACATATATACAATGGAATATTACTCAGCCATGAAAAGGAACGAAGTTGGGTCATTTGTAGGGACGAGGATAGATCTAGAGACTATCATACAGAGTGAAGTAAGTCAGAAAGGGAAAAACAAATATCGTATATTAACGTATATATGTGGAACCTAGAAAATGGTACAGATGAACCGGTTTGCAGTGCAGAAATAGAGACACAGATGCAGAGAACAAACGTATGGACACCAAGGGGGGAAAGCAGCTGGGGGTGGGGGTGGTGTGATGTATTGGGAGATTGGGATTGACATGTATACACTGATGTGTATAAAATGGATGACTAATAAGAAAATAAATAAATAAATAGGAAAAATAACAAAATAAAAGCCAGTACAGTTTACAAGCAAAAACAACTAAAGTTAAGGGTTATTTAATTTCTCATTTCTTAGATATTTCTGTTCTCATTACACAGGAGGGGTAAAAGGTCTGTAATGTGAAAATATATTTCAGATAAATAGCAATGAAACCCATAGAGGAAAAAGAGCTTGACAGACCAGGAGAAAAAGGAAGAATGAAGAGATTAGGGGTCTCTATGAGCTCAAAGAGCACATGTAGCAAGAGTGTAGTTATGAGAGAATGGGACGACTCATACAAGGTCGAAAAGCATGACAATGAAGTTTTACATTAGTGATTTGGAGCAATGGTGAAACTCACGGTGTGACACTGGATTGACGACTAAAACAGAGTGGAATTGAAGGGTGGATCCTTAAACAAATTTGAGAAATGGGACACCAACATGTTGGATGAGCTACCTACACGGACCAGTTCTAGGATTTGGCAAGAGTTAGGGAAGAGAAGAAGACAGAACTAAGTCCCTATGCAAAAGGTTTACAACTTTTTCAAAAGCATCTTTTGAATCATGTTAGTTCCCATCTCTTTCTCCAGCTTCCGTAGCTCCCCAGCCCCGCAGATGACTCCCCAGCCCGGCTGTGACTCCAATGGCAGGCTCAGCTCTACTAGTTCTTAAATCAATCCCAGTCTGAGCCAGGAATGACTGTAAGAGCTCTAACTAACCCAGCACCCTATGGGATGTGGTATCAAATCACCCATGCTAGTCTCTCTATATCGCAACCCTATAAAGTGGGCTTCTGCCTTGATTCTATTACCTAGTTCCCACCTTATACCCGATTTTGATAATTAACCCTTAACGTTCTGCAGGTCAAATTCCTGTTTTATCGATTTTCAAAATAGTCTGCATTCCTCCTAAAAGTTCTCTTGGTGCAAATTATCTGTCAACTAAGAACTCCTGAGTGCTCCAAAGATTTCCCTTTATCGTGCTGTAGGCTACAGGATGCCCTCTACTTTGGCCATAGCCTCAAGATAATGTTCTTTCTACCAGCACCTAAACTGGGTCTGTCTGTCTAAAATTTCTGCTATGTAGGCCTAGTTTCAAACACTTGGTCACTTTCAGTCTGTCACTCTCAGGTCATGTTCAGTTGTCTACTGAGGTGCAAAATCAAAAAACTAAGGCTACAAATAGGTCTTTATTTTGAAATTAGGTCTATTAACCGTTTATTAATCCATTATAAACCTAAAACTATATACTTATAGCTAATTTGGGTTATGAAAAATCAAAACTGTAAGATCATCAGCACACATGCTAATATTTGAAAAATTTTCATTCACGATATATACAAGCAATGGGCTAGAAATTAAAAGATGTAAGGATTTTGTTGAGAATAAAAGTTAGTGCCCAATATTTCTGGCTTAGGAAAGACTTTGCATCCAGGCCAATATGGACTGGTCTGACTACTTGAGTGAACCAGCTAGGGATGCAGTCTACAGTGATGGTTGATGGTAAAGTCAACACAGCTTGATTATGAACCCTGATTCTTCTATCGCCTGTGTAATCTCAGTTAAGTTACTTAAATGCTCTATGTTCCTATATTCTTGTCTATAACGTGGAGATGACACCTGCCTCACAATGCTTGAAATAAATAAAATAATACATGGAAAGTACTTAGTATAACGTTGACATATAGTCAGGATGAAATTAATGATATTTATCAGCACTGAAAAGTATGCCTAAATTATTAAGGTGGAACAATACAGCTAATGATAAAAATGTTTTGATATTGTAAACAGAGCAATAATTATAAATAATTATGTTGATATGAAATAACAAATTTGCTGATTTTTATTATCTAAAAGAATATAGATTAAAACAGCCCAGTACCACCAACGCTTAGATTTACTAAGTGAGTACTAGCCTTTGCATTAAGCTGAATTACAATCTCTCTTGTAAAAATATCTAACTTATTAATAAATCTAGCACCTACATTTTAAATAATTTTACCAAATAAGATGCTTGAACTCTAGTACAAAGTATTTAAAACTTAAAGGCATTTCTGGAAGAAACAAGTTAAAAGAGACTTTCTCATACATACACACATACTCATAAAAATGCAGAGAGCAAAACTAAAACACAAAGTAGCATGCCACATAACTGAGACAAGATTGGACTACACTCCTTTCAAATTCTTTGAATCTGTGCACATGGCCAAAAAAGGATACTGTATGTGATATTCAAATAGTATCGTCCAGCTGGTAATGTCGGATGTAAATCACTTTTCCTCTCTATAAGACGATACAACTTACGAAAAGTAGGTAGTGCTGCCGTACGCATCCAAACAATAAAATCCTCATTTATGAACCCACTATTATCTTCGTCAGGATCCAGCATATATACTGGTTTAACCCAGTTTACTGGCTTTGTTGTGCCTTAAAAAGGAGAGATCGGTGTGGGGTGGGGAGACAAGACATTCAATTCTGTTGAGAGTTTCACTGAAAATTCACACTCTAATAAAACAAAGATACACAATATGAATATTTTCCTTATGTTCAAAAGTAGAAATATATTCATATTCTAAGGAAGTCTTAAAATCGAAAGAGAAACCAATTCTTCACATAAAAACTTAATAATTACAAAGATTTGATTGATATCTCAATTAAGAGAATACTAAAAGTAGGTTACTGAGTATACTCCAAAAAGCAAATGACTTAATTCAAAGATGTAATGGTAAGAAACATTACATTGTGAAATCAAGGAGGCATAGAAACAAAAAGAAATTTGGACTTATAACTATTAATAATTAAAATAAATAAATACTTGTTTAAAATAAACCTTGTCACAATTTTAAAAGATTATGGCTGAAACACTTACAAGGAAATACCAGAGAAATTCAAGATTAAAAGTATACTACTTTTCCTTTAGAATTTCAGTACATTAGAAGATACTACATATTTTACCTAACTTGACAGCAAGTTAAGAAAAGTTGCTTTTTAAAAAGCACAAACTTTTTTAAGATTCTAAAGACAGAAAATTTTAGGTACTTCATTAAAACGCCTAGCTTATGTTTTAAGGGATATTAGTAATATTTTACCTTTGAATCGTTCTTCTAGGGGAATGTCTGCTCCAGGGGGATTTCTGAATTTCACATTTTTATCTGTCCACCAAGCAATACCTTTCTTTATCAAATGAATAGGTGTAGGATCAGATTCATTGCCAACCAGAAACAAATCTAGTGTATCTAAACACAAGAAAAGGAAGATACTGCTAAACATCTACTGAATATCCATAGTGCCGGCTTTCTTCCATGAGAAATGAGGATCTGGCACTTGCCCCCCAAAGTGGTTGTAACGAAGCAGGCACGTGATGAGCATTTGCTCTTGATGATTCACATGTGAATTAACTATGGTAACTTTACAATCCTAGATGAACTTGCCTTCCCTCAATAGTTCCAGGTCATTTTCCTACATGGCTAACTGATATGTGATATGGTCAGATGTTTTAATAGTAACCCAACTAAAACAATTTGCAAGGTAAATCTGCCTCTATTCTTTAAAAAAAAAAAACAACAAAAAAAAGCACTGCTAAATAGCTTCTGGCTTATCAATTTCTCTCTCTGCACTGTCCAATCTGGTAATCACTAGCTATATATGGCTACAGAGCCCCTGAAATTACGGCTGGTCCAAATGACTATGTTTTGTAAGGATATAATGTACATCAGACATCAAAGATTTAGTATAAAAATTAGTATATAAAATATCTCACTAATAACTTTTATATACTGAATATCACTTACCTGCTGAAATGATATGTGGGGCATACTGAGTTTAATAAAGTATAATTAAAATTAATTTCACTTGTTTCTTTTTTATTGTTTTTTTTTTTTTAGTGTGACTACTAGAAAGCTTAAAATTATACACATCTCACATTTATGGTTCACATTACATTCATATCAGACAGTGCTGCTCTAAATGATCAACTGTAGCCCCTATCTAATGGTATAAATATTCAAAGTTGTTGGCAAAGGTAGCCTGGCATTTATTTTATCATGTATGAAATAGTAAGTTAGCAGAATGGCCCTGCTTCTTTCTTCCCAGAGACAGAAATTCATTCTTAAAATATAAGAATTCACAAAAGAAAGTCATAAACCATTATAATACCCCACTAAATAACTAATTCACATATTTATCTTAAAGCTGTTGAATTTCTCAATCTCATTCATGTTTCTGAAAGATTATACAAATATTCCTAACTACAGTATAATATATATATATATATCATCTTTGTTTATCTCTGTCTCATACCATTAAACATGCTGTTGGCAATAGCTCCACAAGGAGCAATTGGTTTGTCTTCATTTCTTCGATAAGGCTCACATTCCTTACTGGGATTCTGATATTTAGAAGGAAAGAAGAGAGAAGTTATTACCCAGGCCTCTGGGAGAACTATGAGTTAGTCCTAATTACTGATTAAAAATTCAATCCCTACATATTTCTCATTTCCAATGCATGTAAAATGTCTATATTATAAACAGACTATACATTTAATTACTCAAAATATATTCTTTAACATTACTACATTATAGCCTTTTTTTGCATATACTGTCATATAGGTATATGTCAAATTGACTTTTTTCTCTTTTTATAAATTTATTTATTTTATTTTTGGCTGCGCTGGGTCTTTGTTGCTGTGCACAGGCTTTCTCTAGTTGCAGCAAGCAGGGGCTACTCTTCATCGCGGTGCATGGGTTTCTTATTGCGGTGGCTTTTCTTGTTGTGGAACACGGGCTCAGTAGTTGTGGCGCACGGGCTTAGTTGCTCCATGGCATGTGGGATCTTCCCAGACTAGGGTGTGAACCCGTGTCCCCTGCGTTGGCAAGTGGACTCCCAACCACTGCGCCACGAGGGAAGCCCCCAAACTGACATTTTAAACAATTTTCATACCAACACAGAAATCATAAATACAAAATGTTTTCTGCACAAGAAAAACTAAGAAGCCGTCTATTGTCAATCCAGCTGTGACAGAATGAAAGGAATCTTAAACTTGAAGTAAGAAGACTGGAGCTTCGGGGCTTCCCTGGTGGTCCAGTGGTTAAGACTCTGGGCTCCCAATGCAGGGGGTCCGGG
Source organism: Delphinus delphis (assembly GCF_949987515.2). Classification (NCBI taxonomy): domain Eukaryota; kingdom Metazoa; phylum Chordata; class Mammalia; order Artiodactyla; family Delphinidae; genus Delphinus; species Delphinus delphis. The sequence continues at coordinate 77,227,466 of NC_082696.1, read as the reverse complement.
TTTGATCCCTGGTCAGGGAACTAGATCCCTCCCGCATGCCGCAACTAACAGCCCGCATGCCACAACTAAAGATCCTGCGCGTCACAACTAAAAATGATCCTGCATGTCGCAACTAAAAAAAACAAAGATCTCGCATGCTGCAACGAAGATCCCACACGTGGCTCCCACATGCTGCAACTAAAACCCAGCACAGCCAAATAAATAAATATTAAAAAGAAAAAAAAAAAAAGACCTGAGCTTCTAGTTCCAGCTATGTACTATGTGACTTTGCGCAAGTCCCTTGATTTATCTGCACTTCACTTATAAAATTAACATGTTCAAGTAGATAATTTCAAATCTTGTAATTTGGAAGGGAGGGAGGGAGGAAGGAAAAGTCTAATGCAGATTCCTAGAATATACCAATTTTCTCTAAGTTGTGCACCCAGGTATAAAGAAAGCACAAATGTTGGCAAGGCAAACAGCACTTCACCTGTCCTCCAGATTTGGTTTTGGCTTAGTCCCTGTTGAAGATCTCAAGGAAACGTGGAAGCTGTAGGATTAATCCAGAGATTCTACCAAGTCTGATATTAGGTATACATCTGAGTTGTTCTGCGACTCCAAGGCCACACTAAGCCATGTCTCACAACACATAAACAAACCAAGATAGTCTCGATTTGAAATTAACTAGAACCTAGTTAGGCCTCTTAGGGCTATTCCATTATAACCAACCTTGACTTGTATCTACGTTCTGGCAGGGAATCTCATAAAGTCTCTTTAATATTTGACTTCCCAGCTTTTTGGTCCCTAAGACATCTACATTCAGAAAGTTAGTATTCTAAGACCATGAAGATAGACAATGTATAACTTGGCTTATTACTATTTGAATGTTTTGATGAAAACTGATTTCAAAAAAATAAGGTAAATAAACTCTCAATGGGGCAAATATATTTTAACCACTAAACCATTTTGGAGGGGAGGGGGGCAAGGAATAGCAACTTTATTTGGAAAACCAGAAAAGATGGTGGACTAGTGTCCTGAAGAACCATCTTCTAACTACTAAATTATTGAAGTTTTTTTAAAAAAAGGAAAATATTTACTACCTATGCATCAGATACTGAACTAAGCAATGCTAGGTACTTTGCAGTAACTGGCTTATTAGGAAAGCCATTTAATAAAGAGTACCTAACATGTACCACATACCATGTAAGGTGCTAGAAATGGAAAAATGCAAAAAAAGTCCCTGCTTTTCAGCTGCTCACAATGTAATATAGGAAACAGACTCAAATACAACCAAGTATAATATGAAATAAGAGCCATGATAAAGGTGTCTATATTCATTCCATATATATTTATTAAATGCCTTTCATGTGCTAGGTACTGGAGAGGCATTTGGTATATGGTTATTAAAGAAAGTCATGCTCCCTGCTCTCATGAGCTTGCAGTGTAGTTGGGAGGACAGAAGATAAGGGGAAGACTGTCTCTGGAGGTAGCATCATGAAAGTTAAGACCTAAAGAAAGTAGGAGACAGCCACGTGAAGAGCAGGCAGAAGAGAGCTTTAAGCAGAGAGAACAGTACACACCATTTAGAAAGAACTTGATACCTCTGAGGAGGTAAACAGGGAATGTAGTTAGAGTATGGCAATAAAGAAAATGACATATGATGAGACTGGAGAGTCATGCATAGCTCAGATCATCCTGAGTAAACCAACCACTGAAAGACTTTAAGCAGGGAAGTGGTATTTACTTTTTTTAAAAGATCACTCTAGCAGCTCTGTAGAAAATGGCCTGGAAAGGAAGAGCAAGAGTAGATGATATGGGGAGACAGTGTGTTAAGTAAAGTGAGAAGTGACTTGGAACAGGGTATGAATGAAGTAAATACGTAAAGAAGTTATTTTGCATCCAAAGACACTAAAGTAAACAGCAGGCCTGAGGTGAGAGGCCCTCCAGGGAAAGAGTAAAAACCACATTCTAGACAAATGAAATGGAAATACCCAAATGGGCAGATTACCTGCATCACCAGGCATGGTTAGGGAACAGCATATATGGCTCAGGGCAGCCAGGCCAAAGGTACATTAAGGATAGAATATAAAATCAATGAAGCTGAAGTGGTAGGCTGACATCAGATTGTGAAGGGCCTTATATACAATGTTAAGTTACTTGAACTTCAATCTGTCTGTTCTTAACATCTTTAAAATTTTTGAAAGCCACCTGGTCTTAAAGTCATATATTTTGGTCTAGTCCAGGGATCGATAAATGACAGCCTGCAGGCCAAATCCAGCCCCAGCTCCTGTTTTTGTAAATAAAGTTTTATTGGAACACAGCTACCCATTCACTTAAGTATTCTCCATGGCTGCATTCATTCTAAAATGGCAGAGGTGAGTAGCTGCAATAGACTATATAAACTGCAAAGCTGAAAATGTTTACTATTGGCCCTTTACAGAAAAAATTCATCAATCCTTAAGTTTAGTCTAAAAGCTCTGCTTGAGGTTTGGAAGAAAAGAATCTCAGCTTCTTTTGCCCTCAGTGAAGAGAGTGTGTATCTATATAAAAGAACTGTAAATCAACCACCACTGCTAGGTCTTTCAACACACCCAATCTATGATCCCAATCAACAAATTCTTGGTGTGCCTCATCAACTTGGTGTGTCTCAGAGAACTTCACCTTCTCTGGACTTGAGTCCTGAAAGTTGGATCCCACGACATAAATCCCACATGGACTACAAGATATTGCAGACCTAACCAGAATCTTTAAATAGACTTATTATTTCTTAAGATCCCAAACATCAGGAAATAGCAATAAAACCAGGAAGGATAACCTAGAGTAACTTTACGTTTACCAGGACCATTCTGGTCCCAGTATGGTCCTAAATTGCATTCTAAGAGTGTCACTGTTTCTAAGAGATACTTGAATTGCTAAAGGTTTGCTGCACTGGTAGCAATAATATAAAATACTTGGGCACCAACCACTACTATGAGAAGCTGAACAACAGTCAGGAAACTAAGATCCTCTAGTCCACAGATTCCCAAACCAGGCTGAGCATCAGAAGGGGAGCTTGTTAAAAATAGATATTTTAGAGCTCCACCCCTGTAGACACAGACATATGAGACTTAGGAGAATCCTGGAATCTGTATTTTCAAAAAGCTCCTCAGACGGTTTTTCAGTAACCCACACCCTTTGGACTTCAGTACTCGGGCTCCCCACAAGGTAAAAAGCAAAGAGCATACATGTTCAATTCTAAAACACAATCTCAGAAATTAAAAGTAGCTTATTTACATATTCCTACCCAGTGTAATAATAATGAGTAAACTCAAACAGAACAAATTATATTCCCAGAATGCTAGACTCATCAAAATTCCATTACAAACAGATTAACAAAGCAAAAATCCCAATGATACTACCGGAAACAAGCAGGTTGCAACGTGTCCTCTGGCTGCAAGAAATCATTAATCTGTGCAAATTCCAGGGGAAAAAATTTTAACTAAAAACCTTCACTAAACAAACTAAAAATGTCAAACAACACTTTAATTTCATCTAACATTATTAAATTTAACATTTCTAATTGAACAGTTACCACATGTTCTTAGTTCTTAGACACCGTAGTTTCATGTTCCATCATTTTACTTACAAGTAAAGCACTAGGATCTCCATTTAGTTGACTATCATCTCGAGATTTCACATAACGACGATGGTTTTGATAGAAATTAGACAGTCCATAATACATAAACACATTGCCCTAGAGAAAGAGAAAGGGAAAAAATGTTCATATAAAACTATTAAGTATGAAGTTGTTTCATGCATACATAAAAGCTATGTAATTTGCACTAGTTTAGAATTTGTGATAACTTAAAACAGTTACTGGGGTGAATTCTACCAGTACTTAGCAATCTAAAATGGTACAAATTGTAAATAAGGTTAAACAATCAAACCAAATCAAATAATGTTAAAGAATCAAATCAAATAAGGTCAAAACTCCAAGAGTCAACTTTGAAAATACTCTGAAAGACCTCAAGGACGTCTATTTACATTAAGACAAACAAACAAACAAAGAAGCTCTCAAGGAATCTAATTATTAGCCTAGTCTGATCAACTTTCAGTTTTATTTATTTATTTTTTTAAAGATTTTGTTTTTGATATGGACCATTTTTAAAGTCTTTACTGAATTTGTTACAATATTGCTTCTGTTTTATGTTTTGTTTTTTTGGCCATGAGGCATGTGGGATCTTAGTTCCCAGACCAGGGATCGAACCTGCACCCCCTGCATTGAAAGGCAAAGCCTTAACCACTGGACCGCCAGGGAAGTCCCTACTTTCAATTTTAAATCTTCTCTAATTCAGATTGGTCTTCATCCAATTAGCATCAACTTTTCAAAGGAATAATGCTTTCAAGCTTTCATTTACTGCCCAAAATAAATTCTGAACTTGAATTGGGTCATAGTAAATTTCTCAGCAGCATACTATATAATATTAGTAATGAACAAATTAATAATTAGTAAAGTATCTAAGATAATGAGTCACTTTATAATAATCAAGAAAAGTACTTTAATGTATTCAGTGGACTCAACTTGGAAATAATCTGGGAAATAAAGGTAACCTACCTACATTGTAACTATTTAGAAGATGTTATGAAGTCATCTTGAATGACTAAGATTTTTAGAGGTGGCAAAAACATCAGCTATTTTCTCCTTTCTGGTTGCTACCTCCATTGTCTATAACCTTATACTCAATTAAAAGGAAGACAGAAAAAAAAAAGGAATTCAATAACATTTTGCTTTATTTGATTTGCTGTTTTCTTATACACAATCATTTATTTAAAGCTTGATTTTCAAATGTCAAAATATGCAAACTTTCCCATTCCTTATAAAGAAAACACTTACATAGAAATCTTTCGTTTATTTATTTGGTTGGTTAGGTTTTTGTCCTATGAAAAGGCTTTAGTCTAATTCAGCTTGGGCTTGTAAAGGAACACAGAGCCCACAAAAGAATGAATCTGAGGATGATCACCTTCGCAGAAGAACAGTTCTGAAATGCTTAATGTTTTTGTATGGGGGAAGAAACTAGTGGAGCTTCTAAATCATTACAAGTCTCTTCCATGTCTTTAATTCTGCCTGTTCTGACAAAAGCAGAACTTAATGCAACTTATAGTTTGTCCATCACACAAAAAAATCAAATCTTTATGATGTTTTAAAGTTATATGTTATTTCTGCCAAAACAAAATAATTAAATTCCTGTCTTCTCCCTAATTTATTTTAAAATTTTTAAAAAGGGAGTGTTACAGTCCACGATCTCAGGGCAACAGCATCCATAGCCACTAGATGGCAACCATCTATTAAGGACCTCAAAAGTCATCACGACCTTTAAGAAAATTTAAAGCATAGCTACAAAAATCTAAAAAGTTGGCATGTATTAAAGCAGTTTTGCTCCCTGAAGAATAAAACAATAATTTTTTAAAGCTCAATTTTCAGGTAAAGGAGAACATAAACGGGTCTTGTCATGCCTATTTCTGAATCTTTGTGTCCTTTAGCATCTGCTCAGTTTCCAAGAAGAATGACAGGTAAGTGTGAATGCAAACGACACACAGACCACACACACACACACACACACACACACACACACACACACGGATGGTATTCTAACTGCTTGTCAATAAGGTTTTACTGTTTGCATTTATGTTAAAGTATCATATCTGATGAAAAAATAATGCAATAATGGGTGAATTAGTATTTATTTTCCAAAGTAAAACTTATAGTATTAAAAGTAGGCAAAACAGTTCGAGCAATAATTTTTTAAATACAAGTAGATGTAGATAGAAACTTGATACAAAAAAAATTTTTGTACAGTTATAAAATTTTCCAGAAAAAGAATGTTTTAAATTTAATTTAAACTACTAACTACAATAAACTATTAAATTAATGTATTTAATTATCAGGCAGCATAATCCAATAGCAAAACAAAACAATCTTCCTCAAAAGTGTATAGATTCCCAATAAATTAAAGCAACATATCAACAAGAAAATAACTAGTAAAAAAAAAATTTAATATAATATCAATATTTTTTAAAGCATGGCTTTTCTAAAACACTACTTGGGAATACAGACCTCAAATGACTGTTCCAGAGTGAAGTTAATGGTACAAATACAAGGTGTCACATTCGGAGACAAACATTTATTGCAGGGACTGGAAGGGTCTGTTCCGGTATAATCAATCTGCAAGAGAAAAATATAACTAAGCACACTTCCTTGGAGAAACTGGATACACTCTGAAATAATTTGCTATCAGAGGGAAAAATGAGCCTGATGGAGCAATAATAGCCCAGAAAAAACCTTTTTATAAGGTCAGCTGTTTATTTTGACTGGAAAGGGTCCTATGTCATCCTACTGGCTCATCTCTCCTTTTTACCAAAAGAAATACATTTACGCATAAAATCATAAATATAAAATTCAAACCGCATGATGTATAAAGGTTTAAATAACTACAAAGTCTAAACAACTTTTCCATCATCTCAGCTTTCCATGGCACATTTTCAAATTAAAAAAACAAACACAAACAAAAAACTACCAGGTTTCTCAAGGGCTACCATTTCTTTAAAACCTGGTGTTGGATAATTAAGAATCTGTCTTATCTTTCTCCTGGGTTCCTGGCAGGGAGCCTCTGAATCCCTTAAATTCCCCTGGTGATAAGAGTGCATTTGTTTTTGATAAGCCCCTGAGTCACCCTAGAGTTTATGCTAAGGAGATGGCTCAGGTGAGGGCTGCTCACCAGAAAGGCTAGATGTGATTAGGGACTCTGGAAAGAGGGAGAAGGCTGGAAATTTAGTTCAATCATGTGGCCAATGTTTAATCAATCATGCCTTCATCATGGAATTCCAATAAAAACTCTGGCCACCACAGGTGAGCTCCCGGGTTGGTTAACCCATCAATGTGCCCTGATTCCACAGGGAGAGGGCACGAAGCTCTATATTCAAGACTCTCCCAGACCTTGCCAAATGTGTCTCTTCATTTAGCTGGTCCTAGTTTATATGATTTATGATAAAACTATAATTGTAAGTCTAGCATTTCCCTGAGTTCTGAGTCATTCCAGCAAATTATGGAACCTGAGAGAAGTTACAGTAACCCCCCATATTTATAGGCAGTTGGTCAGAAATGCAAGTGGCCTGGAGACCTCTGAACTTGCAACTAGCATCTGAAGTGAGGGCAGTCGGGGCGAGGGGGGTTTGGGAACTCCCGGATTTGTAGCTAGTTGGCCAGAAGTATGGGTAGCCTGACTTGCAGCTGGTGTCTGAGTGGTACTGAAGTATACTGTTGGGGACCATGCCCTTACACCTGTGGAGTCTGACACTAACTCAGGTGGTCGGTGTCAGAATTGAATTGCAGTACACCAGCTGTTGTCAGAAGACCTGACCTGATAGCTAAAATGAGAAAACTTTTTCCATTATACGAATTTTTTTTAATAGAGTTTATTTTTTAGAGTGGTTTGAGGTTCACAGCGAAATTGAGTGCAAACTACAGAGTTCCCATATACTCCCTGGACCTACACATACACAATCTCCTTGATTATCAATATCCCTCACCAGAGTAATACATTTGCTACCAATGATGACCCTACAATGACACATCATTATCACCCAAAGGCAGTGGTTTACCTTAAGATTCACTCTAGGTGTTGTACATTCCATGGGTTTTGACAAGGGTATAATGACATATATACACCATCACAGTATCACACAGAATAGTTGCACTGCCTAAAAGATCCTCTGTACTCTGTCTATTCATTCCTCCCTTATCCCTAAGCCCTGACAACCATGGATCTTTTTACTGTCTCCATAGTTCTGCCTTTTCCAGAATGTCACATAATTGGAATCATAAAGTACGTAGCCTTTTCGGATTTACCTCTTTCACTTAGGAATATGCATTTAAGGTTCCTCACTGTCTTTTCATGGCTTGACAGCACATTTCTTTTTAGCATTGAAGATTATTCCATTTTCTTGGTCCACCACAGATTATTTATCCATTCACCTGCTGAAGGATATCTTGGTTGTTTCCAAGTTTGGGCAAGTACAAGTAAAACTGCTATAAACATCCACATGCAGGTTTTTGTGTGGACCTAAGTTTTCAGCCCATTTACGTAAATAACAAGGAGTAGAAATGCTGGATTTCATGGTAAGAGTATGTTTAGTTTTGTAAGAGACTGCCAAACTGTCTTCCAAAGTGACTGCACCACTTTGCATTCCCACCGGCAATGAATGAGTTCCTGTTGCTCCACAACCTCACCAGCACGTGGTGCTGTTGACGTTTTGGGTTTTCACTAATAGGTGTATAGTGGTATCTCACTGTTGTTTTAATTTGCAATTCCCTAATGATCATGTCAAGCATCTTTCACTTGTTTACTTGCCATCTGTGTACTATGGACTAAAGGTTTATGTCCCCCCAAAATTCATATGTTGAAGCCCTAATTCCCAATGTGATTAATTTGGAGGTGGGGACATTGGATTAGGGTTATTTATTTATCTTTTAAATTTTATTTATATTTTTGGCTGCGTTAGGTCTTTGTCGCGGCGCGCGGGCTTTCTCTAGTTGTGGCGAGCAGGGGCTACTCTTTGTTGAGGTGCGCGGACTACTCATTGCGGTGGCTTCTCTTGTTGCAGAGCACGGGCTCTAGGCATGCAAGCTTCAGTAGTTGCAGCATGTGGGTTCTAGAGCACACGGGCTTCAGCAGTTGCGATGCATGGGCTCAGGAGTTGCGGTGTGCAGGCTCTAGAGCATGAGGGCTTCAGTAGTTGTAGCATGCGGGTCCAGTAGCTGTGGCTCGAGGGCTCCAGAGCGCAGGCTCAGTAGTTGTGGCGCACAGGCTCAGTTGCTCCGCGGCATGTGGGATCTTCCTGGACCAGGGATCGAACCTGTGTCCCCTGTATTGGCAGGTAGATTCTTAACCACTGCGCCACCAGGGAAGTCCCTGGATTAGGTTCAGATGAGGTCATGAAGGTAGGGCCTCTGTGATACGACTAGTATCCTCCTAAGATGAAGAAGAAAGACCAGAGCGTGCTCGCGCTCATGCTCTCTCTCTCCCTCTCCCTCTCTCTCTCCCTCTCTCTCTCTCTCTCTCTCCCCCTCTCCCTCTCTCTCCCTCTCTCTCTCTCTCTCTCTCTCTCTCAGCTACGTGAGGACAAAGTGAGAAGGCAGCCATCTATCAATACAAGTCAGGAAAAGGGTCTCCACCCTTTTCAGGGTGAAGAATCTGAAGGAACTGAATCTGCCAGCACCCTGATCTAGACTTCCCAGCCTCTAAGACTGTGAGAAATAAATGTCTGTTTTTTAAGCCATCTAGTCTATATTGTTTTTTTTGTTTTTTAACATCTTTATTGGAGTATAATTGCTTTACAATGGTGTGTTAATTTCTGCTTTACAACAAAATGAATCAATTATATATATATATTTTTATAGCAGCCCAAATTGACAGATTTCGGTCCTGAAAAGTGGGGTGCTGTTTTAACAAATACTCAAAAAGAAGTGGCTTTGGAACTGGGAAACGGTTAGAGGCTGGAGATTTGAGATGCATGCTAGAAATATAAACATTAAAGGTGATTCTGGTGACATCTCAAAGAGAAATGAGGAGAGTTAGAAAGAAAGCTTCCATCTCCTTAGAGAATTAATAAATAAATGTGATCAGAATATTGGTAGAAATATAGATGGTAAAAGGCCATCCTGGTGAGGTCTTACTCAGAAATGAGGAGCATTACTGGACAATGGAAAAAAAGGTGATCCTTGTCATAAAGTGGCAGAGAATTTGGCTAAAGTGTGCTCTAGTGTTCTGTGGAATGTAGAACTTGTGAGCGATGAAACTGGATATTCAGGTAGATTTCCAAGCACAGTATTCAAAGAGTGTCTTGGTTCCACCTGACTGCTTACAGTAAAATGGAAGAAGAGAGAAACAAATGGAATAAGGAATAATGTTAAGCAAAAAGGGACCAAAACTTATGATTTGGAAAATTCTCAAACCTATCCGTACTACAAAAAATCAGAAAGCTTGTTCTGAAGAGAATACTACGGTGTAGCTGAACAATCATTCGATAAAGAGATTAGTGTGGGTTTGAACCAAGGACCTAATCAGTCATTCCAGCAGAAACACTGCCAGTGTGAACAGAAGGGGAAAGAGAAGGGACAAAATGAAGGAAAGCTGAGGGACTTGCTTAGATCTTACAGGACTGGCCCATACAGCCATTCGGCTACAGAATGTGCTATTGATTCTCCAAGATGAGAAGAATGATCCCAGAGATGATTTCGAGACCATCAGGGCTACATCCTCGGTTCATACTGGGGGAGGAGCTCAACAGACCAGAGGGCAGCAATCTGGAGCCTCGGGGCAGGACTTCTATCCCAGTGGGTCCTGAAGGCAGTGTCAGACCAGAGAGTATTATTCTCCAGCCTTAAGATCTGATGACATTTGTCTTGCTAGGTTTTGGAGACTTGCTTGGAACTCATCACCCCTTTCTTTTCATTTCTTCCCCTTTCAAATTTGAGTGTCTATACTATGCCTGTCCCTCCATGGAATTTTGGAAGCACGTCTGGTTCCACAGGTTCACAGCTGGAAAGAAATTTTGCCTCAGGATGAAAGTCTCTTAAGTCTCACCCATATCTGATTAAAATGATATTGAGAAGACAGTTTAGACTTTAGAGTTGATACTGGAACCAGTTGAGACTTTTGGGGCTGATGATGGAATGAAAGTGTTTTGCATGTGAGGACATGAATTTGAGGAGCACAGGGGCAGAATGTATGAACTGAATGTTTGTGTCTCCTCTCCCTCCAAATTCTATTTTGAATCCCTAATCCCCAGTATGATAGCATTTGGTGGTAGGCCTTTGGAAGGTAATTAGGTTTAGATGAGGTCAGGAGGGTGGGGCCCCCATGGTGGGATTAGTATCCTTAATAAGAAGAGGAAAAGAAATCAGAGCTCCTTCTCTCTATGCCATGGTAAGGACACAGCAAGAAGGTGGCCATCTGCAAGCCAGAAAGAGGGTCCTCAGCAAGAACTGAACCTATCAGCACCATGATCTTGGACATCCCTGCCTCAAGGACTGTGAGAAATGAGTACCCGTTGTTTAAGCCACCTAGTCTACATTTTGTTATAGAATCCTAAGCTGACTAAGATATTGTCAGGTGAGGTATCTGTTCAGGTCTTTTGCCCATTTTTAATAGGGTTTTCCATTTTCTTTTATTGACTATTATGAGTTCTTTGTACATTTTGGTAACAGTCCTTTATCAGATATGCCTTTCAACACTTTTTTCTCCCAGACTATGACTTGTCTTATCACTCTCTTGATAAATAAGAATTTTATCATTAGCAAAGTTAAAAAAAAAGCCAACTAATCTTTATTTCTGAAGCTGAACATTTAAACTTTATATATGGATATTCAGTTTCTTTTCATAATTAAAAAAAAGGTTAAAATATGTATATAGAAAATAGAGCATCAAATTACAACATCTACAGAACCCTCCTATATTTTTGGTGGCAATGTAAATTGGTACAATTTACAATTGTACCTATTCTTGCTATGGAGGTTCCTTAAAAAACTAAAAACAGAACTACCACATTATCCAGCAATCCCACTCCTGGGCATATATCCAGAGAAAACCATAATTCAAAAAAATACATGCACCCCAATGTTCACTGCAGCACTATTTACAACAGCCAAGACATGGAAGCAACCTAAATGGCCATCGACAGAGGAATGGATAAAGAAGATGTGGTACACAGGGACTTCCCTGGTGGTCCAGTGGTAAAGAATCCACCTTACAATGCAGGGGACGCGGGTTTGATCCCTGGTCAGGGAACTAAGATCCCACACACAGTGGGGCAACTAAACCTGTGTGCCACAACTACTGAGCTCACGCGCCTCAACTAGAGCCCACGTGCTGCAAAACTACAGAGCCCAAGCGCTCTGGAACCCACGCACCACTACAGAGCCCACACACCCTGGAGACTGCGCGCCACAACTAGAGAGGAGAAAATCCACACGCCACAACTAGAGAGAAGGCCACGCACCTCAACAAAAGATCCTGCATGCCTCAGTGAAGAGCCCACGTGCCGCAACTAAGACCCAACACAGCGAAAAATAAATAAATAATAAATAAATAAATCTTAAAAAAAAAAGATGTGGTACATATATACAATGGAGCATTACTCAGCCATAAAAAAAGAACAAAAGAATGCCATTTGCAGCAACATGGATGGACCTAGAGATTATCAAACTAAGTCAGACAGAGAAAGACAAATATCATATGATATCACTCATATGTGGAATCTAATTTAAAAAATGATAAAAAATGAACTTATTTACGAAACAGAAACAGACTCACAGATTTCAAAAACAAACTTATGGTTACCAACGGGGAAATGGGGCGGGGGGTATAAGTTAGGAGCTTGGGATTAACATACACATACTACCATATATAAAATAGATAACCAACAAGGAGCTACTGGGTAGCACAGGGAACTCTACTCAATATTCTGTAATAACCTATATGGGTAAAGAATCTGAAAAAGAATGAATATATGTATATGCATAACTGAATCACTTTGCTGTACACCTGAAACTAACAAAACATTGTTAATCAACCATACTCCAATAATTTTTTTTAATAATTTTAAAAATTACATCTAATTGCTTTTCAAAAACCACAAAACTGCTTAACAAAACTTGGTTTTGTCAAATTCCGATATAACCTATTGAAATGTCCTCCATCAAAGCTTACTTACTAATGAAACTTTGTTTAGAGAAAATTTTCATTCACTGCAAATATCTAAGAGAAGCTAGGCACGTAATTAAAACAAGCTAAAAAAACAGGTCTCCTAAATGAAGAGAGATAAAACGTGTATAATTTTTCACTAAACCTGTGGGGCCACAGCTTTCCACCCAGGGCTTATTCATGCACAATATCGCACTTAAAAGCCAACTTTTATGGTTTTGACAAGATGAAAGAAAACATGAGAACATTTAGAAAAATCAACTATATTTAAAAATCTATGTTAAAATATATTAAATTTTTTTTCGATTTTTTTAATTTAATAATCTCTGCACATCTTCTCTCTCTTCTAAGTCAAATTTAGGATTAAAAAAAAAAGTTGTCAGCTGGGCCTATTACCATATTGTTTGCCTTTGAACAAAAACCTCTTAAACCACTCTCTTTCAAATTATTTTCTAGGGCAAAGGAGGAAAGACAGATCATCAGCTGTGATTAAGCAAAGATATATTTTCTTTATTTAACTGAACAAAAATAATACGATGGAATGTGAAATCTAATAAATTATACTACAGTATATTAAACCTGAACATTTTTCGAAACCAAGAATTATTGCTGAATGTCAAATTATACTTCAAAGAATAGCTATAACATTTTCATCACAATCTTTTAATTATACTTTTTTAAATGTACAAAAAATTGCATGTCTTTTGATTCCAGGAAATTCTGAAAGTAAAAAAACTGTCATTCACATTTTAAGCCTTACTATGTGCAAGGCATGACATGAAGATACAAAAGTAATCATATCTTATACTTAGTCGATACAGTTTACACAGTCCTTTCTATTCCACACATATTTCATCTGATCCTCACCAAAATCCTATAGTATTATCCTCATTTTACATAAAGAGAACATTCAGAAGCTTGTCCAAGGATACACGAACAGCAGTAGCTGGTGCTACGCTAGAAGCAAGGATTTTTTACTCCAAGTCCAATGTTCCTTCTACTAAACTGCTTCTTCACCACCATAGTCAGTCCCCTTGGCCCTCCAGAAGACTATCAAAGATAGTGCATAAACACAAAGAAAATGACTATAAACGTTAAGTGCTAAACTGAACGGCAAAGAGGGCAGTAAGTACTAGATTGACTAGCACTTTCTCACTGAGAAGAAAAGAGGATTTGAACTGAGCCATTAAAAGGAAAAAAAAGGATGGAAAAAGGCGACATATGGAGAAGCACGAAGGTAGAGAGCACAGGTACATTTCAGGATGACACTTTGGATTTGTGGAGAGAGTTTTCATGTTGGAAGGAAACGAGACAACACTAAAAGGTAAACTGGATCCGTAACTACATGCTTTGTTTTACTGGCCACTGCTTATTGAATGGATATACTAAGTGTCAGACATTATAAGCACTTAACACACACCATCTCATTAACACGTAGTCCTGAAAAGTTAATTTTTATTTTCCTCATTTTAACCTAGGAAACTGACATTTAGGGAGGTTTAGTAATTTTCCCAAGATCACCCATCAAGAATTTGAACCCAGCTCTGCCTTTCTCCAAAATCTCTGTTCTCTCCACCATTCTATGTCCTCTTGCACAATGAACATACCACCCTTTCTGATATACAAACTCAAGAGTCTGCTGATTATAAGAATGAAGATAAATCTGGGGGATAACTGTGACTTATTGTTGTTAATTTGGATGCCCAGCACCCAAACACACTTCCAAGCCCTGGGGAATTCTCCTGGTGGAGAGTTTTGGAGGCAGGCCGGGCTCCAACTTCCACTTCAGAAGCCAAGGGAGTAAATGAGTCCTTCCTCTCCCTAACCCCAGGAGCCAGGACAAAAGCATACATACGATCAATCCTGATTGAGACTAGAGAACTGAATCTCCATATAAATCGGAGAGGAGTGGGTGTGATGAGCTCAGCAGTGGCAGCAGAAGTCGAACAGGGAACTCAACAGCAGCTGTGGCATCTGAGCCACTGTTTCTGCTTCCAAACTTCCCTTCCTTCCCTCCTGTCTCCAAACCTGATCCTCTAGACCTCCCATCTATTTTGTGTGAGAGCTACCCAATCTCCTCCAATAAATCCCTTTCCCCTGTAAGCTACCCAGAGTTGGTTAATATTGCTGACAACAAAGCCTCTGAAAGTTAAATAATCCCGAGTGTTAAAAATGTCCTTCAGGAAATAAGGAAATGGGACTACCCTGGTGGCGCAGTGGTTAAAATCCGCCTGCCGATACAGGGGACACGGGTTCGATCCCTGATCCAGGAAGATTCCACATGCCGTGGAGCAACTGAACCCACGAGCCACAACTACTGAAGCCCGCGTGCCTAGAGCCCGTGCTCCGCAACAAGAGAAGCCACCGCAATGAGAAGCCCGCACACCGCAATGGAGAGCAAGCAGCCCCTGCTCGCCGCAACTAGAGAAAGCTCGCATGCAGCAACGAAGACCCAACACAGCCAAAAAACTTAAAATTTAAATTTAAAAAAGGAAATAAGGAAATGGAGACAGAGGAGGCTAACATAATCAAACATTTGTATTGATATTAACAACAGATTTTTTTAAAAGTCTAAGATAACGAGACTTTGATTTCTTCCTGAACACCCTGTCAGGAAAGAATCACTTATTAACTTAATATTTACTTGAATGTCTGTGTGTTCCAGGCAAGAGGGACTCATCCCAATACCTAATCACATGGAGCTCACTGTCTAATACAGAACACGGTCACTAAGATGGAACGGGTGTTTTGGTAAAAGAAGTACAGGTACTATGGAAACACATACCTAATCCAGTATTTAGCAAATTTCTCCACGAGGGCTGACAAGTGGATGTTATCTACAGGAAGACAGTACCAAGAGGGACAATCTCTAACTGAGGGCTTAGCACAGGAACAAACCCAAGATACAAGAATTTAGGACAAAGTTCTGAGTTAAAGATCTGATAATCAATCAGGGGTTCTCCAGTTAAGGTATCTAATTTTTCTACAGTGTCCATTTATAAAACAGTTGGCTACTAGTAATAAGGAAAATCTAGGTCTCAGAAACCAGGAAAGTGGAATAGGATTGCAGAGTCGAAGCTAAAGGGGTAGCTTTTGTGACGAGCCACTATAAGCTAGAGCAGTGTGGCTTTGCAGTCCAGGTGACAAAATGGGGATAGAGCTGTGGAAAAGGCCATCCCCGTACTGTTGTAGAATTCTTAGAAACAACGGTATCAGAAGCTTCAGGAGATAGCATCCTCCACCAACACTGCTGCACACATGAGGTGCCGTAACCTCAGCAGCCACCAGGAAGCTCGTTCAGTTACCATCAGGCAAGGCAGAGGAGCGAGGGAATAGGAAGGTCAAGACGGTAACCTTGCCCGAGGGGCCTAGAGCAGATTCTTTAGTTTTATGAGTCACGCTGATGCCACTGGTGTGGCACAACAGCAGCCAACTTCCCTGCTTTGCTACTCAGAGATCTTGGGCAAAAAGAAAAGGCTGTAAAGGCTGAGCCACGGTGCACATTCTTGCCTCAGAGGAAGTAATGCAAGTTACACTGCTTCCTACTCAAAGCTCACACATGAGGGACAGCACTGAATTTTCCACAGAGATTACTATGACTGTAGACAAGGTAATTTGTATAACCCAGGCCTGAGTGGGAAAGAAGGTGGGCATTGATTGAGAGAGTGAGAGGAACAGTAAAAGAGGCACAAAAAGACAGCAGCGTGTTGTGGAGTACCGAACATGTTAAAAAGTATTTAAAATGCTTCTTTTTTATTAAATTAGTAATACATAAATAAGAAAAATTCCCTTCATAAATGCTCATCAGGGCTTCCCTGGTGGTGCAGTGGTTGAGAATCTGCCTGCCAATGCAGGGGACACTGGTTTGAGCCCTGGTCTGGGAAGATCCCACATGCCGCGGAGAAACTGGGCCCGTGAGCCACAGCTACTGAGCCTGCGTGTCTGGAACCCGTTCTCCGCAACAAGAAAGGCCGCGACAGTGAGAGGCCTGCGCACCGCGATGAAGAGTGGCCCCCGTCTGCCGCAACTGGAGAAAGCCCTCGCGCAGAAACGAAGACCCAACACAGCCAAAAATTAATTAATTAATTAATTAATTTTTTTAAAAAAAGCTCATCAGATAAAAGGGGGTGGAGGAAAGAAATAAACATACACATGTAGACAGGGAATGTGGCCCCCATACCAGCTCTACAAGGGTCAAGCCATTAGACATGGCAGCTGCCCACCAACGGTGCACCCTGAGGGAAGATTCAGGATGGAAAAAAAACAGGAAGCATTCTGTGTTTTAGATACTGGCCCGAGATAGTTAAGATGCACATGTAAGGTATAATTTCAGTGAGCCCAGACTCTTGCATCTTCCCATACACAGAAAAGCACTAAAATCATGAACTTCGGATGCCTGTTCTTTGTGATTAGTCCAGCAAAGACTCCTGCACATCCTGACTCTTCCCTTACCTCTTCGGAGCAGTTTCTCAGAGCTGAGAGGCTGTGTCCTGGACTGTAGTCCTCAGTAAGATCCCCAAACAAAACTTAACTCCCAGCTTTTAGGTTATCGGTTTTCCTTCAGTTGACACATACTTAAATTATTTAGAGCCTGTTAAAAGTTAAGAGTTCAATTTTTTTTTAATTCAGTCACTCTTTTATTTTTGAAGATTAGCTTTTAAAAAATCAAAAGCTTAGTTCTAAACTGATAGCTATAGAACATGCTCAATCCTTTATATCCTAATAAAATTCTATGGGTCACATGAAATCTGCAGTATGTTTCTGTAGGTTAAAGAATCTGAGTGGGAGCCACAGAAAAGATGTTTACTTCTAATTCAATCAGTAAGTCTCATGCTCAGAGGTGGAAATGATAAATGAATGAATTAGGTGATATACAAATGTAAACTATCTTTGAAGAAAGAATAGCAATAGAAAAACTAGCTATTATTTCCCAAATGTCTATTCCATACCAGAACTATTTTAATCTTTTACAGAGAGATTGAGATTCAGAGGTTAAATGACTGCCCAAAGCCAATCAGCTAGTATGTGACTATTATTAGTTTCCTAGGGCTGGTGAAACAAAATACCACAAACTGGGTGTCTTAGAACAAGAGAAATTTCTTCTCTCGCAGTTCTGGAGGCTAGAAGTCTGAATTCAAGGTGTCAGCAGGGCTATTCTCCCTCTGAGACTCTGGGGAGAAACTGTCCTTGCCTCCTGCTAGCTTCTGGCAGCAGCCGGCATTCCTTGGTTTGCAGCTGCATCACACCACCTCCGTCTCTGCTGTTACACAGTTCTCCCTATAGCCCTGTCTTCACATCTTCTTCCCTCTGTGCCTGTCTCTTCATATAGGAACACCAGTCATACTGGATAGGAGCCCACCCAAATAACCTCATCTTGATTACATTTGCAATGACTCTATTTCCAAATAAAGTCACATTCACAGGTACTAGGAGTTAAGATTTCAGCACATCTTTCGCTGGGACACAATTCAATCCATGACAATGATATAATCATATCTGGCTAGCTCCAAAGTTGCTGTTCTTTCCATTAGACTGCACTGCTGCCTCCCATTAATCCTGAATAACATGCACCATACAATAATTTAGAAATATGGAAGTCAATTTAAAAGACATTATATTTTAAAAATAAAATTGGCCCCGTTCATGAATATGCTGACGTTTTAAACAGTACTACCAAATCTTCAGAGTTTTCACCTAAAATACAGATCAAAAACAACAACTTTGTTATGATAGGTAGATGTCATTCTAGCACCATCTTAACTTTTAGAATCTGAAATAGAATTTTATAATATAAAGTTCCATACACAAAGTTTTTATATCTGGCATTTAACGCATCTCCACAAACGAAAAAGTAAATTCCAACCTGAAGTTTTAGTTTACCCCTTAAAACTCTTACAAAAGTATCAAGTTATAAAAACTGCCTTGGACAGAACTGATGAAAAGGGCTTTGCTAATTATGCTCCAATCTATGTAACAGGGTAGATCAAAGGAACAGATAAGCAGTTAATATGAGTAAAGCAGGGCTTTTATTTTAAGGAAATACATGGTCTTTTCTATATAAAACATTGTTTTTGTATAGTCATGTAACTGATGTTCAAACATCAGTGGCTTTTATCTTTGTCTCCAGTGCTACTTTGTGACGATAACCTCATGCTACCTCATATCATATTTCATACATTATACTCTCCTCTCTAAATCACCACCGGTCTTATTTTCACCCCCCAGTCCCATTTTTATATCCCTAGATGTATTCATTTGGTTGAATTTCTTCCCTCCCACTTGAAACTCTTACCATCTCTCTCTATTTCAAATCCACAGTGATCTTTCCAAAACTAAGTCAGACATATGTGACTTGTTAATTTGGGGCAGGGGGCCAGGGGGGGCATTATGCTTCACTAAAAACTTTACTTAAAAAAAAATCAACAGTGATGATTCACTGAACCCCATAATCTCACACCCAGCTGTGGTCTTTTGATGCCTATAAATGGTACCACCATTGTCCCAAGCATCCAAGCTCAAAATCTTGGCATCCTCTTGGGAATTAGCACCCAAGTTCTGTCAATTCTTCCTTAGCAATATGCTTAGTATCCTTGAATTTGACTCTCACTTCTTCCAGTACAAATCAAGCTTTGAGACTTCATGCCAGTTTTTTAAAAGGGAGAAGAAAAAGTACATTCTATCGTTTTAAAACTCAAGGAAAAACAAATAATTTCAAAAACTTTTTCAAAGTTAAATATAATTGTATATAATGTGAGACCTGAGAGCTTAGAACAATAGCCAACTTACTCAGCATAGTGATGCACAATGTTATTAAATGTCACATAATCATTCTTATATTTTAATTAATTTAGAAATTAAACTACAAATCCATGTAATTGGAGGTTGGTCTATGGTTTCCAGCTTTTCAGAACTAATAAGTATACAACAGTACCTCCTTCTAAAATAAGCATCAAAAAAATCAGGGCTTCCCTGGTGGCGCAGTGGTTGCGAGCCCGCCTGCCGATGCAGGGGACACGGGTTCGTGCCCCGGTCTGGGAAGATCCCACATGCCGCGGAGCGGCTGGGCCCGTGAGCCATGGCCGCTGAGCCTGTGCTCCGCAATGGGAGAGGCCACAGCAGTGAGAGGCCCGTGTACTGCAAAAAAAAAAAATCTGCCATTTTTAAAATCATCATCATCCCTCTTCTGCTTGCAGCATTTGCCAAAAAACTTGTTTGCTAAATTTTTACTGTTGTGAATTACTGTTCAATAAGCAAATTTGTTTGCCTTCAGATATGGATGGATATCATAGTTATACATGTTTGATCTTGCATATTGTATATATATCATTTTCCTTGAAAATGGAAAGGGGAGAAATCAGGGAAAACCTTCCATAGTGTTGACAGGAACGTAATTTGAAAACCATGGTAGAACAAGAAAAGGAAGGACATTTCAGGTAGATCTAGCAGCATGCCACATCCCATAAAATACAGCAGTTTGCTATGGTTAGAGCAAAGGGCAGGGGAGTGGTAGGAGACGAGGCCAGAGAAACAGAAAGTAGCCTGTCATGAAGAAAGTTACATTTCACATTAAGGGTTCTGAACATTATCCTGAATGCTACAGGGAGACATACAAGAAATTTTAAGCAAGAGAATGAAATATTCAGATTAGGCTGTTTAAAAGATCACTCTGGCAGTGACATGCAGAAAGACTAAAGAAAATGCCAGACTAGAACGAAAAAAGAAAAAAAAAGAATGCTACTGCAATAATCCAGATGAGAAATGTTAAGAATATAAACTAAGAAAAAGGCAGTGGTAATGGGAAAAAAGATTTTAAAAATATAGAGAAAGTAAAACCTATAGAACTTAACGCCTAGAGATGGGATGATAAGCTTAGGTAGACTTCCAGAGTTTCTGGCTTGAAAACCCTCATGGACAGTGACATCATTCACTGCAAGACTGCTCCTTTCATGTTGTAAACCCAAAGGCCAGCCCTCAGTCCTCACTGGCTGCTCCTTTCCAGTCTCCATGCTAGTTCCTCCTCATCTCCCCAACTTCTATAAGCACTGGAGTGACTCAGGGCTTTCTTTGGATGTTCTCACTTTTTTTGACCTATAATCACTCTTTTGACTTCATTCCATCTTATGTCTTTGTATATCATCTACGCTGATGAATCCTCAATGCTTAAACCCAGTCTCAACCTTCCCCCTAAACTCTAGCCTCATATATTCAATTGTCTACTCATTATTTCCGACTTGGATGTTTAAAAGGCATCTCATCGTAACAAGTTAAAAACAGAACTCTTTACTCAGCTTCTCACACCCTAACCCCCTACTGTCACACTAAAACTTTTTCTACAGTCTTCCCCATCTTGATAAATTGAAGCCAAGTTTCCCTAAAACCATGTTCCCTTACTGAGTTTATGATTAATCTCTCTCTCCAAAGCTTTGTTCCCTCTTTTGTCCCCTCTGACCTCAATTCTGTGCTAACTGAACACTAATCATCCAGAGTCAGAGGACTAAGATTGCTGTTGTCGATAACATCCTTAATGTACTAAAATTTTTGTTGTAGATACCATCATTAACACACAAACTCAGGCTGTTTCTCCAGGGCAAGGTGAGCCTACAGACCCCCGAGCCATGGATCACCTAGCCAGAGAACTGTAGACCAAAGATATCCTGATTCCCAAAACCATTCTGCCCCTTTAAAACATCCCTAACTCAAAGACCGAGTTGGAGTGGATCTGAGGCTTGTCTCCCACGCCCTTGCATGGCACCCTGCAAATAAACCCCTACACTTTGCTGCAAATGCTTGCTGTCAGAGTTTGTCTTTCTGCAACCAGGCACACAAGCCCTTGCTCGGTTACAAAATTACAATTCCATCCTTCCAATGCAGGCCAAAATATCTTAGAGTTATCTTTGATTCTACAATTTCTCTCACACCCGACACATCCACTACATGAGAAAACTCTATTAGCTCTACTTTCATAACACTTCCTAAATCTAACTGCTCTTCACTGCAACCGTTCTACAGTGGACACCATCATTTCACTGAAACAGGAGGGACGGGGGTAGGGCACAACCTTTAAAAGAATGACATAGTCCAAGGACACAACATAAACTTATTTAGAACCAAATAGATCCAAGATGGCGGACAAGTCGACTTCCACTAGACCTTGAGCCTCAGTATACACTTACTGTTACACATCAGCAAGCTAAATGACACACCCACAGGCGCCAGGACAGTTCCAAGGCCGACCATAAAGGTCAAAAAGTGGGCAGTGGCCCAATTCCTAGAAATTCCCACTCCCTCCCCAAAATAGCTGGAATATTCCTCCGACTCAGTAGCCTATGAAATAAATTACCCACTCTGTCTGTGGAGTGTGCTTCTCCCAAGCCCGCTCCCAAGTCCTGAGACCAGGTGTGTGATCTCAGTTAAAAGACCATGGGTTCAAGTCCCAGTCTGGGTTTTAGCTGGGCTCGAGTTCCGGCGCGTGGGTTCAGGTCCCAGTCTAAGTTAGGCGGTTTCATCATCATCAAATACCCAGTCTATCCACAACATGGCACCAGCTTATTTACCCTTACTCCTACTTTCTCTAGACACCTTTTGATTTCCTGCCACTACAATCTTGTTCATATAAATCTCCTTTCTTGGAATGCATCCAACCTCCTCCTTAGAAGTGCTATTTATCCTTCAATTCCAGCTCAAAGCCCACTTCCGCCACAAAGTTTTCCATGGTTATTAGAGACAGATGTAATATTGTCTTCTTTTGGACCACTAAGGCATATTCCTTCTGTCTGTGCCACTCATCTAGCAATGCTTGGTTTTCCTTTAATATGTATGTTTCAACTCCCCCCAAAAGATTCCAGGTTCAGGTACCTTAAGAAGGGTTCTCTGTATGAGGGGGAAGGAAAAAAAAAAGAGGCCCTGTCCACAAACTTTTTTCTGTCGCCCACTATGCCCAGAGCAGCACTTTACATACAGAAAATGCTCAATGTTGATTAAAACTCTTGATAAATTTAACTCAGTCTGTGAGTTTTTACCATCAAAAGACCACTATATCCTCCATGAGCTAAAATTCAAGGGCAGCCTGGCCTAATGTCCAGACTGTAATAAAATCCATTTGGGTATAAAAACAAAGTTTGTGAACGTGGGAGTGCAGATATCTCTTCGAGATACTGATTTGGTTTCCTTTAAATATATATCTAGTGGAAGTACTAGATCTTATGACAGTTCTATATTTTAATTTTTTGAGCAATCTCCATACTCTGGTCCACAATGGCTGTACGAGTTTACATTGCACAAGAGTTCCCTGTTCTCCACACCCTCACCAACGCTTGTCATCTCTTGTCTTTTTAATAAGAGAGTAACTATGGGAAGTGATAGACATGTTAATTAGCTTTATTATGGTGATTATTTCACAGTATACACATATATCAAGCCATCACAATGAACACTGCAAATAAATACAATTTTTGTCAATTGTAACCTTAATAAAGGAAGGAAAAAAAAGCTTATACTAAAGATAATAGTTCATAACTTATCCTAGAAAGAAAGAGGCTACCAGGTGGGAGAGGAACTACAGTTCCCTTATTTTTAAAAATTAATGCCTGTTAAATGTCAAAAGCATACAAGGCACAGTGCAGAATACAATGATAAACTGGAGACCTGCCAATAGCTTAAATTCAAAACACAAAGAGCCAGAGGCAAAACAGAACAACAGATGGAGATGACTGGATTAGTTTAAGAGTTATCGTATTTCTCAACTTTGTTCTGCTACCATTGTAACTGCTCTCCTAAATCGAACTGGCAATTCTTCTTAGTAATTCTAAAAATACATCCCGTTCTTAAAAAACTGACTGAATTTAATGCGGTGGGAAAGGAGGAATCTGAAGGACATGTCATTTTTACCCTGCATAAGAACTGGAGAACTTCCATTTTTGAATGTAAATCTGTCTTAAAGGAAATCAATATAATATCTAAACAAGTCACTCGACAAAATGCTGAGTAATAAGGTAAATCATTTTAAGTATTAATTAGATTAAATTAAAAATGGCATTTTTAAGTACCCCTTTGAACTGATTCCACACTAAAGAATTTATCTTTAAAAGATAAAAACTAAAAAATAAAAGATAAAAATAAAAAAGAATTATTTGTCCTTTCTAGAGGCTCTAATGAAGACAGAGGTCATCAAAAATTTCAAAAACAATTTTCTTTAGTTCCTTCAACTTTATCTGACTGTGACAAAGAAATGAAGAATATTACCTGCGCCAAGGTTAATGGTAAATTCAGCTAAGGTATTCTACATCTATTTGTACAAAGAAGGTAGAACACAAGCAATTACCAGTAATCTCTACACTTACCTTGAAAAGATTATTGAGGATCAGAATGTATAAGTTAAACACTGCTATTTTTGTAACAACTGCTAAATTTGCCAGTATGTCTCTTTAAAACTCTAAGTCAAGGGTAGGAATGTCTTTTCTGTAAGGAGCCAGAAAGTAAATATTTTAGGCTTTGCAAACCAAGAGGATATTTGTAGGTTCTTATATAACAGAGAGAAAACAAATTTGCACACACTTTTATTGACGAAATTCAACATATAATAACAATTGTGTACAATTTTCTGGTAACACAGGTCTACTAGTAAGAATAAAATTCTTTTGGGGGGGTAACATTTCGCATTATCGGAGTTCAAAGTTAGTGTTCCCTATCATCAAACTCAATAGCAAATGTTCATCTGTAAAACCATTCTCAGTTCCTGGGCTTCACAAAAATGGTCTGGCTAGCCATACTTACTTTGCCGTGCCTTGCCCTAAGTACTAAAGTTACGTGAGAAACAAATGATAACACTAACACCACAAACCTCTTAATTTCCAAGAGTCAACTTCTAAGTCAACTTCTAAGCAACTGCAATTCATTTGACTATTAAAATCTTTACACTTGCCTAATTTTTAGTGCCTAATCCACTAAAATTTGACGAAAATGTATGTTGAACACTTTGGCAATATTAATTTGAAGTAAATGTTTAGTTTTAAGTTTATACTGAATATCACTCAGAATAACGTCCTCATCTGATCCTAACCATTAATTTACAGCTATATAGGACTTCCTATATAGGTGGTGCAGTGGTTAAGAATCCACCTGACAATGCAGGGGACACAGGTTTGAGGCCTGGTCCGGGAAGATCCCACATGCCGCAGAGCAACTAAGCCCGTGCGCCACAACTACTGAGCCTGAGCTCTAGAGCCCGCGAGCCACAACTACTGAGCCCACGTGCCACAACTACAGAGCCCACGTGCCTAGAGCCCGTGCTCTGCAACAAGAGAAGCCCGCGCACCGCAGAATAGCCCCCGCTAGCTGCAACTAGAGAAAGCCCGCACGCAGCAACGAAGACCCAATGCAGCCAAAAATAAGTTAATTTAAAAAAACATTTACAACTATATAACTTCACACAGATAAATGTGTGAAATTGCAAAAATTAAGAATATCTCCTACCTGTTTCAAGTTAGCCCCATTCAATTAATATCTCTGCCTCACCAACAAGGGCCCTCAACTAGAAAAACACTACCTATATGGTAGAAAGAAGTGCCTGACTCCTACAATTGCCAAATTACAGAAAATATTCATTCCTTGCTGCTAATAATAAATGAAGATATTAAGTCTTAGTCTTAACGAGATATTAAATATTTTCTTATGAATGATAAAATTAACTTTTGTTTTCTAATA
Source organism: Delphinus delphis (assembly GCF_949987515.2). NCBI lineage: Eukaryota > Metazoa > Chordata > Mammalia > Artiodactyla > Delphinidae > Delphinus > Delphinus delphis. The sequence goes on along the minus strand of NC_082696.1, from coordinate 77,202,045 downwards.
ACTTTATTAGATTATGGAAAATCTAAAAACCAACTAAACGAGATATATACACCTAATGGGGGGAGGAGATATTCTTCCAAATATAAGCATTAAAATTTTTAAATACCTTTTTTACTCCCTTTTTAGGAGAGTCCAACATGCTTTACAAGAGTAGTAATTTTTTAGTATAAAATTTCTGGGAAAAGGATGAAGACCCTCTGATTTCTCTACCTAAAAAGTCTGGATTTCTGATCTTAGCACTTCAAGCTATATTACAAAAGCATTCTGGGGGCTTCCTCCCTGGTGGCGCAGTGGGTGGGACTCTGCCTGCCAATGCAGGGGACATGGGTTTGATCCCTGGCCCGGGAAGATTCCCACATGCCGCGGAGCAACTAAGCCCGTGCGCCACAACTACTGAGCCTGCGCTCTACAGCCTGTGCTCTGCAACAAGAGAAGCCACGACAATGAGAAGCCCGCGCACCACTCGCTGCAACTAGAGAAAGCCCGCGCACAGAACAAAGACCCAACACAGCCAAAAATAAAAACAAATAAATAATAAATTTTTTAAAAAAAAGCATTCTGATTGGGAAAGTCTCCTTTGGCCTAGTAATTTGATGTACTGATAATACAACAATGCAAGTTCTTAAAATTTTCAATAATGAGGCAAAGAGCTGTGAGCAACTTATAGTATGGAAGTGAATGTTGCCAAGAACTTCTCGTTACACATTTACTTTTAATAACCCTCAACATATTTTATTACTAAACTAGTGGCTGACAAAGGGTGGACAGCAGTCGGAAACACGCATGTGTGTTTTGGGAAAGCTCCCTAGGTTTTTCTAATAACTCCACACCCAACTCTGAACCAATTCTCCACATAATCAACAAATTTTTAAAAATTTATTCTATTTGCATAACTGTATGTGAGCATTGGTACAAAATTCCTAATCATTCCTAATTTTCATTTCCTCTGGTTCCAAAGGTGATACAATTTGAATATGCAGCATTTTTCTTTAAATCACATTAAAGTTGGAAGTCACAGAATATTAGAGTTGAACAGCCTCTTAGAGACCACCTAGTCTGAATCTTTTGGCTCTTCAAGTAAAATGAAAATCGAGACTCAGAAATATGCCTAAGATCACAAACTAGGGAGTAAAAGTTGGGACTTCAACTCTGATGCCTTGACTCTTAACTTTAGTGCCCTTCTAACTAGATCAAGCTGCAGAAGACTCTTCAGGCAACTTGAAATCAGAATTATATACATGAGAACTATTTAAGATATTTCCTACTCAGTGCTCTGTGGTGACCTAAATGGGAAGGAAATCCAAAAAAGAGGGGATATATGTATACGTATAGCTGATTCACTTTGCTGTACAGCAGAAACTAATACAACACTGTAAAGCAACTATACTCCAATAAAAATTAATTTAAAAAATGTTTTTTTAAAAAGAAATTTCCATTTCACCAACTACTTGGTGTGAAGAACTGTATTTTATTTCAGAATCCGAAAGTGTTAAAGAAAGTAAACATTTATCTTCATAGTATAGTAAATATCTATAGGTGAGTTCTGATAATTTAGTAAATACTCATCATATAAAATTCCAAACTATCGCTACTTTCATCTTAATATCCTAAGAAGTTTCAAGGACTTCCCTGGCAGTCCAGTGGTTAAGACATTACCTTCTTATGCAGGGGGTGCGGGTTCAATACCTAGTGGAGGAGTTAAGATCCCACATGCCTCGTGGCCAAAAAACCAAAATGGAAAACAGAAGCAATATAGTAACAAACTCAATGGAGACTTTAAAAATGGTCCACATTAGAAAAATCTTAAAAAAAAAAAAACCTAAGAAGTTTAAATAAGATGATGAAATTTCTAATGTTAAATTTTCTTTTACTTAACTACTAACATTGCAGTAAGGGTCCTAGTGTAGCGTGAAAGCTTAAGACTGAAAATCAAGACATCTGGGTTTGGTTTCTGTCTCAATTTTACAATACTCTTCTAGCTTACTAGCAAATACCAACCCCTCTGACTCCATTTCTCATCTCCTGATTCGGGGTCATCACAATAACAGTAACTATTGTACAAACTTAGTGCCAGGAATATTATCTATATTGTTTCTAATTCTCACATTTCACAAGATAGGCATTATTTACCGATTTTACAGGTGAGGAAACGGAGGTTCAGAGAGATTATGTTTTCCAATAAACTGAGCTGGTTAGTGGCTGAGCTGGAATTTAAACCCAGCTCTGCCTGACTCCTGCCTAGAGCCCATGGTCCTTGTATTACACCACTTCGCTCACATCCTGATATGTGTGGTCCTCGTACAGTTGGGAGAACAAGAAGTACTACATTTGAAGGACTACTAGGAGATAAAAATGATAAAACAAAACTTTATGCTGAAAAATAAATACCGTGTTACTTTCTTTAGTTATTAAACTGAAAATGAGTTTTTAGTAAAAGATTTAAAAACTAGGCTATAGATATTGTACAATTCTTATTACTATTATTAACACAGAAATGAGCACTGTACAATTAAAAAATATAACGATTTTGCTTTTACAGGTAACACTGTGAATTAAACTGGAAAGTATGCCTATTTCTGTAGCTGAAATAAAATTGCTCTGAAAGCCCTATTAAAAAGTATGCATAATTTTTAAGTATTTAATAAAATTAGAGGGGAAAAAAATGACACAATCTGATAGAACAGAAGCAATCAAGAGAACATTGTACCAGCTCCTCCCCTTTCGAACAGATAAAAATATTTCTCAGATATTCAAGAAAAGTGGATGAGCAGATGTTTAATATTGGACATCTACACAAAGTATTTACAACCTGTATCAACCTATGTTCACCACTGCAGATGGATGAAGATACTGATTGTTTCTCTGACAAAAGTCAAGACGCTTCCCCAAGTTTCTCTAACACGTCTTATAAAAGTAAAATATTCAGTAGACAATTCACAAATTATTCTCTGTGTTACGGTCGTTGACTCTTTTTCTTCTTTTTTTTTGTTTTAAGTTTGGGGAAAAAAAAAAAACTAGGGCGAATGTAGGGCATGGTTATTAATCAATGTAGCCTAAAGGCAAAACCGGAATTGAAGTTTCAGATTACCTTTTACCTCATGCCCTATAACTAAAAGCATCTATTAACTCAAAAGGTACTGTACACACCTCGGTCACACGTCCTAATATGTGATCTGGTAACATGACACCTTCTTGACATAAAAATCATCAATGCCTCTAAGACTCTGGGTCTTTTCCCCAACAATGGCCAAGGTGTTAATCTCCGTGTCCCGGGATAATCCCCACACAGGTAATGACACTCTGGCCGTGTCAACTCTCCTGGCGTTTTATCTCCACATAACTTCTTTCCACTTCTCTTTTTCTTTGCTTCTTTTTTCCACCACCGTTGGAGGTTAAAACCACACACACCGCCCAGGAAAGGGGCGCTCTTCCCCCGACCCACACTCTGCATTAAACATTCATTCCCTCTCTAACCCGGTAAACAGCGAGAGGAAGGGCGGGCAAAACTGCAAATTCAGAAAACCCGTAGGAAGAGAAAGTGGAAACTGAGGAAGAGAGAAGGTGGGGGAGGGCGGGGCCCGCCTGTCAAGCCCCGGGACCCGAGGAAGGAGTGGGGTCGGCGGGGGGACCTCGCTCCCCGGCGGCGCCAACTCCCACCGCCGCTGCCTCCCGTCCGCTCACCTCGATCTCGCGGATGTTGTTGGAGGTGACGAAGATGCCGATGCCAATGGGGATGAAGATGAGGCCGATGATGAAGAAGGTGGGGAGCACCGTACCGGCGGTAAGAATGGGCTGCCAAGCCGGCAGCCGTTGCTGTTTGAAGGCCGTGTTATCCGGTCTCCGGTTCTTAGCGGTGCCCCCGGGAGCACACGGGGGCCCACCATCCACTTCATCCTTCGCGTTGTAGTTCATCGCCATCGACCCCCCCGGGCGCGGCTCCGCGACGCGCAGGTGGACCGCCCAGCTGACCCGCCAGCTGACCCGCCTGCTGACCCCGACAGAAGACGCGCCGCCGCCCCGCCGCCGCCGCCGCCGCCGCCACCTCGGCTGTAAAGGCGGAAGAGGCGGGACACCCTTCCGCAGACAGCCGCCGACCGGAAGCGGGACTCGGCTGGGCACGCCAGAGGGAGGGAGAGAGGAAGGAAGGAGAGGCCTGAGGGACGAGGGGAGGGGAAAAGGGAGGAGGGTAGAAGGGGGAGGGAGAAGGCGGAAGCCCGCTGATCATTGGCCCTGTGACGACGAAGTAAGGGCCTCTGTCCCCAGAGCGTGAAGCTGCGTTGGCGCCTGCGAGGCCCCGGCTGGGTGGGTCGAAGAGGCCTCGGCCATTGCGCCACAGGCGCGTCTTCGCTCCGCTCGCGGAAGCTTCGGTTCGCACACACCTGCCGGCTTCTTTGGTATCGTGGCGACTGCCGTTCCGGGTGGCGGGTCAGACCCGGCCGACCCGGGCCACACCCGTTAGCCCAGGAGCGGGTGGCTCCGGTGCCAGACAGCTTTTTTGTTTCACCTCGAAGCCCTTTCGGAAGGGGATCGGAGCATTGAAAAGGCCACAGCATGAGAGCCAGAGGCTCGTGGGATCGGCAGTATTTGCTTGAGTTGTAAAACCACGACTTTTTCTAATTCAAAAAATAAATCTCCACACAAGGAACAAATGTAAATATTAAGTGAGATGCATTATGGGTGACCCTTTTGTCCTCAAGAATAAATCATCTGACTTGGTTAACCCTGTTATCTTGGCTGAGATTGAGCTGTTCTCGCTTGTTTTTCCGCCATTAATAGTCTCCAAGTTACTTTGTACCGTCTTTTCTGAGTCCACGTTTATCTTTTGCACATTGATTTAAGAAGTCTTTTTTTCTTTATTTGCGATATATAAGTTTCGAGTGTACAACATAGTGAATCACAGTTTTAAAGGTTAAGCTCCATTTATAGTTATAAAATATTGGCTATATTCCCTGTGCTGTACAGTGTAACCTTGTAGCTTATTTATACATAGTAGTTTGTACCTTTTAATCCCATATCCCTACCTTGCCCGTCCCCCTTTCCCTCTCCCCACTGGTAACAAACTAGTTTGTTTTCTATGCGATCTGTGAGTCTGTTTCTTTTTGTTATATTCACTAGTTTGTTTTATCGTTTAAGTTCAACATATAAGCAATATTACGCAGTATTGTCTTTGACTTATTTTAATTAGCAACATACCCTCCAAGTCCATCCATGTTGTTGTAAATGGTAAAATTCCATTCTTTTTTATGGCTGAGTAGTATTCCATTTTATATATACCACCTCTTCTTTATCCATTCATGTGTTGATGGATACTTAGGTTGTGTCTACAGCTTGGTACATAATTGTAAATAACGCTGCTATGCACATCAGGGGTGCATGTATCTTTTCAAATTAGTGTTTTCATTTTGGGGAGATATATACCCAGGAGTGGAATTGTTGGGTCATATCGTATATCTGTTTTTAATTTTTTGAGAAACCTCCATGCTGTTTTCCACCGTGGATGCACCAGTTTATGTTTCCACTAACAGTGCAGGAAGCTTCCCTTTTCTCCACATCCTTGCCAACATTTGTTATTTGTGGTCTTTTTGATGATAGCCATTCTGACAGGTGTGAGGTGATAGCTCATTGTGGTTTTGATTTGCATTTCTCTGATGATGCACAATGTTGAACATCTTTTCATGTGCCAGTTGGCCATCTGTATGTCTTCTTTGGAAAAATGTCTTTTCAGGTCGTTAAGAAGTCTTTTGTAATAAGCTGTAGCTCTTTATTTTACTTTTTTTTTTTAAAGCTAACACCAGGAAAACATTTTAATTAAACTACAGAAACAATGGTTATAGTACAGAATATTCATGAGCAGGAAGATACACCATATTATAAGTACCTAAAAAGTTACAAGCCATCTGTTTGCTTCCTCAACATTTTCCATATTTTAAGTTCATATGTGAAGATGATCAGATTTACCATTTTGGGGGGGGAGAGGAAGAAAAATAAAAGGTGTATTTATCATCGCTAGATGTGCTCGCTGTATGCTCCGTTATTTATATTCAAGGCCCAGGTGACTGGAAGTGCAGCTGTCAGGCATTTTAATAAACTGGACAGCCATTTGTTTCTGCTCGACAAGGCATCTTTACACACGAGCAATCAGGAGAAAACAGGAAACAGCCGAGCACTCTGCACTGCAACACGCCACCTTAACGGCTAACCAGCCGTTATTATTATTATTCAACTGCTACACAACTGTCAATTTTCAATAGCCAGCTCTTTATTTTACTTTGGATAATTCAAAAAACCTCAACAAAGTATAGCATTATTATAAAATAAGATTCTGTGCAGACACTTTAAAACTACCAAGTATTTAATGACCCAAGGAAATACTCATGATACGAAAAGTGACTAAATCATAATACCAAAGTAGCATAGGTATGTAGTATAAAGCCCAGCTAAAAAGTAAATAGTGGTAACCTCCAGTGACCAGCTGGAGAATGTTTATTCTCTACTTTGCAATCTTGTATTTTCCAAAATTTCTGCAATAAGTATATATTTGTAAAAACATTTTTTTAATTATATATAACCCACATTAAATTGGCATCTTTGAAATCCAGAGCAGAGAGGAAGTCACATCATTTGAAAAAAGTACCCAACATTTATTTTCTTTAAGGCTTTGTCTATAGTTACTCCTTTTGGAAGGTGAGCTAAGGGAAGGGGAACTAAAAGAGTGTTTGGGCCTCATAATTTATAATTAAATGTATTTTCAAAATGACTTCAAGTCTCAGGAGGTGAGTCAATCTACTCTTTATCTGGCAGATAACTCACTTGCTTATGTGATGTCATCATCTCTCAAATTCTTAGCACAGCACTGGTAACATAAGTATGTCTGTATGTTGTTTTGATCTATGTAAATTTCAACCTCAGGCACAAGTGGAAAACGTTCACCTAGCAAAGTTAATGGAGAAGCGTTTTGCTAAGTTCCGTTGACTGGTAAATGTATATAAACAACATCAGGCATAATGCAAAAATATAAAGCATACGGCAAGTTTTCTCTCCCCATTTCTGCCTACATCATTATACCCACTACGTGTGATGGTTCCTTAGGTGGTTTGCCGTTCCAGCATTCTGTGAGAATGGTCAATTATTTTGCTTTCAGGTTTTTATTGTTGTTCTAGTGATCTGAGTGATCATGATATATGTTTTCTGATATACTGTTTACTTTTTCTTTTTTTTCTTTTTATTTATTTATTTATTTGCGGTACGTGGGCCTCTCACTGTCGTGGCCTCTCCCGTTGCGGAGCACAGGCTCCGGACGCGCAGGCTCAGCGGCCATGGCTTCCCGGACCGGGGCACGAACCCGTGTCCCCTGCATCGGCAGGCGGACTCTCAACCACTGCGCCACCAGGGAAGGCCTGTTTCCTTTTTCTTTAGTACTGTTTGTTCATAGGAAAGATGATTTAACTCCTTGTCTCTTTTTTTCTTATAAAAAGTCCATGTTGACTGAAATATAGACCTGTGTGTCCGGGCCCCTTGTGATTTTAGTACCCTTTAACATTTTAGCAACTGGAATCAAACAATTTAAATTCTGATGAGGCCTTGTTGGCTCACACATGTTGACCGCCTGCTCCCTGCCCAGCACCACTTGTTCTCACGATATAATTTTTAGATGCTGAAGTACTATTTCTTGGTCAGGCAGGAGGAGATAACTCCAGGGTCACAAGGAGAATTTATGAGTTTGTGTTGCAGAAGAAATGAATGACCTTAAGGAAGGTATGACCAGCTGCTGCCGCCCAGAAGTCTGGCTGCACCAGGTGTTTTCTGAGACTGAAGAAAGATTTCCCCGTCAGTTCCCTGAAGCCTCCTCTCTCTTGGCCCCTAACTGCATAAAACTCCCCACTTTAGCTTCTTTGTTAAGATGGAGCTGAGAGGTCTTGCTCTCTAGTCTTCTCACTTCGGCTAAATGGAATAAACCTTCCTCTATCCACACACACCAGTGTCTCAGTGGTTGGTTTTGGCTGCACGTCGGATGCCCAAGTCTGAGTTTGGGAGGTTTGGCAACCCTTGTAGAACTGAAAACGTCCTTAGATTTTTAATCTAAAACTTACCTTTTCAGATGAGGTCCAAGTAGATGAAATGACTTTTCTAGATTCCTTGATATCCTTCCAGTTCCTTTCCATCTCCTGTGCTCTGCCATCATAGTAGCTGCTTTACCCACCTAACTTTATTTCACCTGCACATCATTATCTGTGTGTGTGTGTTGTAGATGTGTAGTATTGCCAGAATTAATTTGTAAAAGAGCTCTATTTAACTGGCTTGAAGAAAATTAAGTGCTTATATACTCAAATATTAAAAAAAACTAACCCAAATGAACTTCAAGATCACAATACCTAAGATTAATGATTAATGCATGAAAACAAGTTTAAGTTGTCAGTTTAATTAATACAGACATGTCTTTAGAGTCATCAACATTAAGTATAATACTTTTATTGTACCTAGCTAGGTTTACCAGAAGTCAAATAAGATCTTAGTATTCCTGTTACAATATTTGTCAACAAGAAAAATAACTTGAATGATGAACCTTTTAAGTAAATCGAATGTAAATGAGATGACAGATTGATAGCAGATTGTAAAGTTTCTTTACCTTTTAAGTTATGTGTTATAACTTTATTAGCTTTTGAAATCTTTTATTGTTACTTTGGTTAAGCGAATAAGTATTGATCCACAATGACCTATGATCTTATTTGACTAAGTGTTTTGAAACCTTTTTGATATTTTTGAAACTTCCCAAAGATCAAATTCTAATTGAAATTTGTTTGACCTCTAGCTACCTTTGATGCTTTCTAAAGGGCCCCTGGAACATCTCAAGAGAATTGTTTTCTCTCCTTACCAAGGAATGATATTAAACTAATTGGACTTATTTGGTATGTTAAATTACATGACAAACATTGTCCAATGAGTGCTAATAAACCTTCTTAGGTTATATTGTATGGGTAAATGTCATTATTATGAATGTCCTAGAGATTATATGAAATTTCTAAAAGTTGACTACGTCCTAGTAAAATGTTACCTGTAATAATTCTAGTTATTATCTAAATGTTGTTTGCCTCAACAATAACCAGCTTTCTTTGTCAACTGCATTGTAATCAGATCTTTAACCTTGCCTTTTTAAGTCTTTTGTCATTTATAGATAGTTATTGATGTACTCTAATGCTTTTGCAAAAGAAATGCTTTGTCTTCAAGAAGATTCATATAAAGGACTTTTTGACAAATACAGGCTTCTGATAACTTTTAGATCATACTGCTAAACTGGGTAAGAAATTAAAAAATTCTAATGGAAAAGCTGATGGCTTCATAAAACTCTTAACAGAATATTAAGATCAGGGATTACTTACATAAGACTGAGGGAGCTGATGAATATGGTTATAATTTTTTTTGTTTTTTTATCTGAAATATTACTGGTGTTTAATCTGTGTTTTCCAGATATAAGGAAACCCTTCCCCTCAAGCTATAATTATAACATAGCAATTTGGTAAATTATACCTTTATAAGTAGAATTGTAACATTTATCTTTTCTCTCTACCTCCAGAAATTGGAGACTCTTAGGTTCCCAGCAGCCTTATCAGGTGGATAAGAAAGGCCACCTCCTGGCAGGTGCAGGAATCTTGAGATATTTTGGGGACCTTGAGAAGAGAGGAATACACTGGAGTTTATAGATGTTGCAGGCAGAATCTGATGGCAAGCCCTTGACATGGATTTCCCGGCCTTGATGCCTTTTAAAAGTTTAATTTGAGATTCCTTATAAAAATTTCCAGCACAGCCAACTTAAAAGAGCCTATATGATCAATTGCACTTGTGTAAATAATTAGGCCAAATTTATTGAAACCAGACTTATTTTGCAAATAAATTAGTCTTAATTTGGCTATGTTTGATAGAAATAACGATAATTTTAGAGAGAAAAAAATTAGGTTTCAGTGGACATTAAATTCTAGGTCTTCGAGGGTTTTTTATATTTACTACCAATAAATAACTTGCTACCAATAAACTCCTTGTTTCTATGTTGCATTACTGTGAAGTTTACTACCAATAAATAACTTACTGCCAATAAACTCCTTGTTTCTATGTTGCATTACTGTGAAGTTTGTTTCTGAAGCTTATCAGAGTAATCTATCTTTGGATGAAGATCAGATGCCCCATGACCTACAACCAGAAGATTATGCATACTGGAAAAGACATCAGATAAAGGGCTCTTTACAGCCAAGTTGGAGGAGGCCATATTAGGCCTTGTTTCCTGAATAAACTGCAATCCTATTTCTGACACCCAACTTTGACTAACTTAGACCAGCACTACCAGACCAGGACGAGATGAAGATGACATCTGAAGTAGACAGCTGACCCAAGATACTGGACCAGGACTGTACTTTGCTTATGAACCAAATGTATTTATTCCTTGGGCTCACTCATTTGCAAGTTTCAAAAAATTAATCTAGTTGCTGGGTTTGTGGCCAATTACCTACTTCCGGTACTCCTAGATTACCTTGGTAGTTTTCTCCTCTCCAAAGCTCTAATTGGATGGTCCTTAGAAATTTTATTTTAAAAGAAAGAAACCATGCAAGCTACCATTACTGCCAATATTACCAAGTGGGATCTTCTTACCTGGCCAACTTAATGACACCTCCTCTGAACCTGGCCATAAATACTCCTTTTCGTTATATATTAAATATTGGGTGGCTCTAATGGGACCAATGGATTTGTGGAACAAGTTTATGGCCGTGACTCTCCCCAGGTTGGTTGGGAAGATGCACAGTTGGTTTCTTTTGGGCTCAAGATCACCTGTGTGTAGTCTTGGAAACAGCCCCTGTCAATCTGCTTTTAATGTGAGCATGCTGGGTTTCAATCAGTTTTCCAATGGTATGACCATTTGGCCAGTGTATTCATTTCTTTACTTGGAATAGAAGATATCATTAATCACATAGTAGTTTTAACAAAATTTACTGAGCAAACTTTAAATGATAGTCATCAAGCCAATAGCTTACTCAGTTCTGAAGTCTCCATAATGAGGAAAGTGGTCTTACAAAATCACATAGTCCTTGATATTCTAACTGCTTCCCAAGGGGGAACTTGTGATATAATGCATACAGAATTTTAGGGTTTTGTTTTTTTGTTTGTTTGTCTAACACCTTTATTGGAGTATAATTGCTTTACAATGGTGTGTTAGTTTCTGCTTTATAACAAAGTGAATCAGTTATACATACACATATGTTCCCATATCTCTTCCCTCTTGCGTTTTTATATCTGATCTGTCTTCTGATGTAACTCATCTTATGATACATATGAAGAATCAAATTTCTGCTCTGAATGATCCTCTTCCCATTTTAGGGGAAGATTAGGAAAATGGTTTAATTTAGAAGGATCTTGGCTTAAACATGTACGTAATGACATCATTACTTCTACTGGCAATTTTGATTACAGTTTGTGTAACTTATAAATTGGCAGCTTCTTGCCCCTTTTGTGCTGTATATTACCTACTTCTACTAAGGTAATGATATCTAGACAACTTGAAACTACTGATCACATCCACGGTTCTCAATAAATTAATGAACATGCAAAACGCACATATGAGGTAAAATTGGCATAAGTCCTATTGGACAACTTGGAATTTATTATTAGTTCTTGCCAGACATCTTACTAGTACAACCCCCTAAAAGGAAAGAAAGAACCAGGCTATTAAGACCCAACATCAAGGGGCATGATAGACCCAGAGCATGAAAGTAACCATCCTGGCATCAAGGGACCAAATGTTTGATCACCTAATGCTTTCCATCAAAAGATTAATGATCAAAAAGGGGAAATTGGGCTTCCCTGGTGGCGCAGTGGTTGAGAGTCCGCCTGCCGATGTAGGGGACGCGGAGTCGTGCCCCGGTCCGGGAAGATCCCACACGCCGCGGAGCGGCTGCGTCCGTGAGCCATGGCCGCTGAGCCTGCGCGTCCGGAGCCTGTGCTCCGCAACGGGAGAGGCCACAACAATGAGAGGCCCGCGTACCGCAAAAAGAAAAAAAAAAAGGGGGGGGGGGGAAATTGATGAAATAAAATTCATATTTTATGGCAAGACAAGAAAAATTTGAACATAAAATTTTTCTCTGCCTGTCTGGGCCTCCTCCCTCCCCTTCAGTGTGTGTTGTGCATCTGCATTAATCAGACTTCCTTAGGAAATAAGCTTCCCTCTTAATCTTGTAAAAGGTCAGAATGATCCACTACTCCCTTTGTACGAGCAGATCTGGATTGTATAAACTGGCAGTACTGTACATCATTTGACATATAACCCTTTGTCTCAAAAACTTATATGACTGTACTTTGACCTCTAACAGATGGAACAGTCCTCAGAGTTTTCTAAAAGATTGCCTCCCAGGTTATAATCCTCAGATTGGCTCAAATAAAATTTACCATTTTTTTCTTAGATTGACTATTGATTAATTTTTCATCTACTGTATAATAAATTTGATTTCTTGTATTTATTGCATCAGAGATTGATCCAAATTAATTTTAAAGTTGACCTTCTCCTGATTTTTATGTAGTGTATTTATTAAACTTTTTCAGTTAGGCTTTTAAGAAAATCCTTTTGTTCTCACACTGAGATTCTCTGATTAGCCTGAGGTCATTGGTGTTGTGATGAAGATTTTGCAAGTTCACAAATAACCACAGTCAGTAATCAGAAATACAAGTCAAGCAAGATATTTTAATGGTTAATCTCATTAGAGGAAAGATAATGACACCAAAATTCCTTAGTAGACAGTCTAAGAACTTTGTTTTGGGAAGGAAATAAGGTTTCATTTCTCGTAATTCCACACTTTCTTTAAATGAAAGAACATAACTCCAATGAGACCTCAGACTTCATAACTTCCGCTGTATAGAACCTCAGTCGATTACATACCATGGCACATAGTTTTCCATCATTTATCTACTACAGGTACCATCAATTATAGATAAGGTCTTCCTTTCAAATACAATGTTGCAATTTCTTGTTTGACAGCCAACTGACACATGTGTAACAGTGAAATTATTTTTAAAAGGGGAGGGGCCATGGAGAAAAGAAACTTTCCTTAACTCCATGAGAAAGACAAATTTGCTAACAAACAACTGAAATATAATGAGGTCAGTGCCATATAAAATGTGTACACAGGGACTTATAAATGGTCTGGGGAGGTACCACACCTTATCCTCTTTATGATGTCAAAAGCTAAATTGTGAGGAAATTGGTTCTAAGGTCTAAGTGATATTGTGGTTCTCTATCCAGGAGAGAAAAGAATCAAAATTAAAGGGACGTAGAGAAAGTTGAACCTTATACTACACTTATTATTAATAATTTGCAAAACCATATACCCTGGCTGATCATGTTCTTTTTCTCAAGCAAGATCTTAGCAGATTGCCATTGCCCTAGAAACAGAGATCTCTGGCTCCTTCCACTTCTGGGAGATGCCCAGTTTGTTAGCTTATGTAGTCCATTCGTCCCACTGCCTACGTGCACCCGTGCTCTATGTGGGAACGGTGCTTGGCCTCTCTGTGAATCAAAAATGACTGACCACAACTCTCTTGTTATGATAGCACAGACCGTCTGGTGATCTGATAAGATGAGGGCCCTTTGTCCTTGCACAGAGCATATCTTCCCTTAGAATCAGTGATTACTGAGAGTTTTCTCTTGTTAAATCCAGATACTCTGCATCTGAAACCTTCAGTGGGTCCAGGGGCTTCTGCAGGGGTGGAATCACCAGGCAGGTCAGTTTGCTGAGGAAGATCCGGCACAGAACACCCTGCTAAAGGAGCAACCCTTTGGGATTAGGAGTCAATAATTAAGTGCCTATAAAACACCCTGCCATTTTTTTTTTTTTTTTTTTGCTGTACGCGGGCCTCTCACTGCCGTAGCCTCTCCCGTTGCAGAGCACAGGCTCCGGACGCGCAGGCTCAGCAGCCATGGCTCACGGGCCCAGCCGCTCCGCGGCATGTGGGATCTTCCCGGACCGGGGCACAAACCCGTGTCCTCTGCATCGGCAGGCGGACTCTCAACCACTGCGCCACCAGGGAAGCCCCCACCCTGCCATTTTGACTATGCATATACCTTGTTCTCAAGGAGGAGAAAGAAATGGGAGTAAGAGTCAGAAAGACCAACACTGAGTATGTGTTTATGGTCATGGAAAACTTCTGTGAAGATTAGGAGAGAGCAGCTGGAAGAAGGGATTATATTGCCTTTTGCAAACGTTTATCCAGTATATTCTATTCACTGTGAGGAATATGCAAGTCCTGCCTCTGAGAAGCTTACAGTCAAACTAGGGAGACAGCGTTTTACACCAATGCCGGTCAATATAAGGCAGAATGGGACAAATGGACTCCTGAAGAGAAAGAAGAAAATTATTTTATCCTTAGAGATACTTATCTCTGAAAGAGATGTTGGAAATAATGCCAGGGAAAACTAAAGGAGGACTGATTACCTTTAAAAAAAATAATGATCTGGGAACTGCAGGGAACTGGGTTCTTACCATCATCTGTGGATCAGGTTGCTGTGCCTGGGACCATGCAGTCACTAGGGTTGCCCCAGCTGAAGACAGACCTCAGTGTTTGACCTTTTTCGTACGTTCCTTGGGATTCATTGAATACAAATTCCAAAAGCAGACTTTAATGACATTCAGAGAAAGAAAAGAGTTTGGTGCAGTGTGCCCTATTGCCAGCAAACATGGGGCCCAGAGAAGTTGCTCCGGTTTCTCTCCCTGGGGGAAAAGCCTATCCTCACTAAAAGTGACTCTAGCCCAGGACTCAAAGGCAATAATCCATTTGAACGTATATGATGGAAAGCCTGAGACCCCTTCTCCCAGGAAGTCATGAAATAACAGTGCTCTTAAACCGTGTGCCCCAAAGGGCACCCCTCCTTCAAGAAGAGAAGCCAAAGAGCTGCGATTATGGGCAAGACCCCTAACATCTGCAGCTTTCCTGTGGAAGGCATCTTTGGGTAGACATCAGCCTTGCCTGCTTTTTGGATATGTGTATCTTTAAATAATAGGAGAAACCCATTCCTTTGTCCCCAGTAAGGCAAAGATACATTCGGATCGGCTATGGCAATGGACCACCATTTCCGGCACAAGGCTGACAAATAAAAGAGATCAGAGCACAACCCCACAGTCACCCCCAGCACACTCTGCTGAAACCATTACCCAACTGCCTGTGTAGAGGCTGGCTGAGGACTGCTGGAAAACCTCAGGAGCGTTCACTCTACTGAGTAATCCCCCTTTAGAATGACAGCGGAATGCAGTGGGAAATATCTGAATGTTGATGGACAAAGCATTTGGGGAGGCTAAAAGGGGCGAGGGAAGCCCTGCAACCAGCTGCGTCTCTTGGTGTCTTGCAGTTTTCATCTCACTGAGGAATCAAACTATGATGTAACTCCAAGGAAAAGCGTCTCTCATTTTGGCAGATCTGCTGTACTGCTTCTGCGTATTCACAGTCAAAACCACCATATTTTAAAGAAAATACAAAATGCAGAAGGGAAGACTATTTTAAAGCAAACAATTTTAAGTAAAAATAAAGTTGAATACTCATTTTCAATGATTTTAATTTGATGAATATTATGTTCCAACTCAAAAAAGAATATTGCACAATGCTTTCATATCACAATTGTTATTTTTCTCACTCTGGTGAGATTTTGATAAACATAGTTGGCTTTGGAAATAATACAGAAAATGTCTTAATTGGTTAAATAATTTCAATAGCCTGTGAAGAACTGAAAGTAGGATATTACATTCATAGAAAAAACAAGTACATATCCATAAATTCACTCGGCTGTAGTGAAAAATAATAAATTTCTCATGGATTTAACAAAACTTAAAGGAAACAAAATTGAGAATGCTGTGAAAATAGAATGTAGCTCCAAAATTTTTCAATGCAATCTTTTGCTTTTGAAAATCCATTAAACCTTGCAAGACTTCTAAGAATACCTGATCACATTGTAAGTCTCTTATATTGGAAGAGCTAACATCTGATATTTTTAAAGCAAAATCTAAAGAAATACAGATCTGAATTGTTAAAATAACAAAATCTGTGAATGGTGAGGTAAAATTACCCAAATAACATAAACAAACAAAAAGAAAACACCACCAGAAAATAAAAGAATCATGTCATGGCACCTATAAATATTTCTGTGTAAAATATGGCATTTTCCCTAAGTAACAAACACAGTTTTCATCATTTAGTTATGGAGTAAATGCTGAAAATTTAAGAAAATAAAATTTTAGTGGTCACTAAGCAAAATTAATTCCATGAAACTCTCCCAATTTTTATGAATTGGTTACAACAATTTTTGTCATTTTTCCTTTTTGCCTTCTCATTAGTATTTTTAGCAGAGGCGTAAATGTGGGAGTCCAGAGGGGCGTATAGGCCTCAGATGCCAGATACACTTTTTTTTAAACTTCCATCTTGCATTTTCGTTGTTTTTAGAATTGTTGCTCATCAAATTCATGAACACACCCTACTTTTGCTATGTTTTTTATTTATTTCCAGGAAAATTCAACCACAGTATAAATAGAAAAGGCACAAACATATTAAAGGCATTGGCTGATACACCATTCACTCCTCGTCACTGGGTTTTAGAAGCTGTGAATTATTTCAATAATGTTGGTGTCTCTGTTAATGTTTAAGCTAGATATTCCACACCATGATTTTTTTTCAAATGGTTGTCCTAAGATGCAGTTCATTCTGCACATTTTGTGGCCATTCCAGGCATCTACTATCTGGAATATTTCCTCTACCACTAACTTCATCACACCCTAATATTTTATGACATACTTGAAAAAAAATCTTTGTAGAAGATACCCTCAAAAAACATTCTCCTCTCAAAAAGAAAAGGGCAACATAATGGATTAGTTCAATTATATGCCTTAACCTAGAAACACTGATTATGACTATATTTCAGAAAACCTAATTATTCCATTCAAAACTGATTCTCATTCATACTGATGATTGGAGATTTGCTTATAATAAAAGCTATAGAAATCATGTGAGTCTGGGATGGTGCCAGGATTGCCCATGGGGGGCAATTTTTTCAATTGGATGTTGATATTGGAATATGACTATTTATGATCTTGTTTGTTTATTCATTAGATAAGGATATGACTATTTGGTGTTTTCTATTTTCTGTTAATTTTTAATATTCTATTATTTTATTTCAAGACAATTTTTTTATTAATTTAGGTTAATTTTACTCATCTGTCACTCAGATTCCATTAGAGTTTGAAGAAAGGACTTAACCATAGCAGAGGCAGAAAAGAGCTCTGTATCCATCTGAATGACTTGGATCACACCATCACCCTCACTCTGCTTTGCAAGTACCAAATTTCATTATAAATGCAGGAGAAATAAAAACTTTCGATCCAAATGTATATCAATTATTTGTAATATTTTAAATTAAAGTCAAGAAGTATTTAAAGTTTTGTCCTCTAGCCTGTTCACTCTTAGTGTAATAAAATTCCCACATGTTCAGAAAGTTATTTGCGTCAGACGCTAGTTTGTGATATATCGGAATATTTTTGCCATCAGAAGTATAAGCATTGGCAAACAGGGAACTTAACTGTGAGTCAAAAAATACAACAATACTAAATAAAACCCTTTTCTCATAGAAATTGTCTTTACAGTTCAGAAACGTTTTCAGAAATCAAAAGCCATAACAATTTTTTAAATCTTCACACATACACACTCTAGTTTTCTTAATCAGTAACGAAAGGCTTGCAGGTCTGTGATGCGTTCACAATCATTCATGCTAGGACAAACCTACTGTAGCATTTCTTTTACTTACAAAAATCAAAACTAATTTTACATAAAATATAGTTATTTAATTTATAATAGCTACTGAACATGATTTGCTAATTCCACAAGGTATACCTTAAAACCTAATGTTTCTGTTCCAGAGATGAAGTGTGGATTTCCCTCTTGGCCTTAGGAACCTGGATAACGCTGTGGACTGGAGAAATGGGCCAATAGTATTACTTGTGTACTTTCTAGTTATCCTTGTGACACTCAGAGGCATTCTTTCTTTAATCTCAGTAAAGTGACATGATACATGATTTCTGCACCTAGAAAATGTGTCAACTCTTCAGTTCTCTTTCAGTTATCTTTTTAAAGACCTTACTGAAAACATGTCGATATTAACAAAGTCTTTTTTAAAAAAAACCTATACCATTAGGGTTTCAAGTAGATTTCTGATGCATATTTTCACATAAACCTAAATTCAACAGCAGGTCTGACACTGAGATTTGAGTAATGTATGTTTGCTTTGAATCTTTAAAGAACATATTCTCTAACCTATATGTGGTTATAGATTATCCTGTCCAAATCCTAGCTATCAAGAAAAAAAAAAGTTATCTATCTTGGGATTTCTCCTACCATATTTTAAAAAGATGCTGATAGCATCTAGGTCAGTTTTTATTTTCAGGCTTTCATTTGGGTAGATTGTGAGAAATATCCTGATATCACAGTCCTTATTATAAGTCCTGTACATATAAATAAACAATGCAAACAGAAATATAATTGAACTGTCAGTAGAAGATGTTCCTGTAAGTCTTACTGGTTAAACTCATACAGCTCCTTCTATTAATTTCTTCCATATGAAAACCAATTCATCCAAGGTTTTGGGCACAGAGCACTAGAAAGATCAACTTTAAAAACCGGCTTAAGTATTTAAGCTCTTAAGTCAGTGTTATTTGTTAGTGTTGTACCATGGTCAGAAGCACAGCATTGTACAAACAATAATGACACCTCTTCCAGAATCTCCTGCTTTGGATTCACCTCTTGAATTTACCCCAGGAAATATGTAGAGTGTTGTACTTTCTTTCTTTTTTTCCAGAAATAACAAATGGATGAAAGAAAATAAGTATAGGTTACCATGTTGAATGCACCACTACCAATACTTTGAAGAACTGACAGTGTATTCTACAGATACATGTGCCATAGACTATGAAAAAGGAAACACTTTAGTAAAAAATCACATTACAAAGTGTATTATAAAAATAAATTACACAGCATGTGCCCATGGACCTGAAAGCTTTGCAAAAGGAAGAGAAATTTATTTTGACATAAAGATTGGATTGCTCTCATGCTACGTATTTTTATATTGTCAGCAACACCATGTTCAGTTTTTACATTTGTATCCTCAAAAAAATTCACTGGAAGTAGAAAGTTATTTCCAGTCATGATCAGTAGCATAGAGGACCTTAGTGATGGTGGAGAGCTGGAGAAATACTATCCGTTCAACAGGGACTCAGAAGAAGTACACACACCCAGTGTGTGCTCGGTTTACCATTTCATCTGGAGTTCATACGTAACTGGTGGATGATGATGCTTTCTACAAAGAGAAGAAAGACACGGCATTTTCAATTAAACTGAGACTCAAATCAGTAGTTTATGTGAGGGTCAATACCATATCATTTCGCTAAAAGACCATAGGTGTTAAACAAGAAAACAAACAAAAATAGGTTCATGAGCCCAATAGCTTCTCCTGCAGATCTTTCCTATTCTTGGGTAAGTTCTTTATATTGACACCGGAGCTTTACCCCTAAATTCTTGAAGATTTTTAAAAACCATGTCTAATATTCTAACAATATTCGATTGATTTTCCCCAAGCAAAGCACTGAACACAAAGACAGTCATTACTATATACAAGTCCCATAGTGGAAACCAGACTATTGCCTAGAATTTCTGTTCTGAACGATAGTCACATACTTTTACTTGTTTATGGGTGTAGATTTGAGTTTTAATAAGGAAATATTCATTATTCCCAAGAAGTCACTAAATACAGATGACTCATTTTTGTCTCTGATTGTTGCTTTTTGCATAATTCTGCATATGCTCTTAAATCTGAATTCATTTTTATAAAAGTAAATAAAAATAGATTCAGAAATAGCAATTAGAACAGTACCAGCCACAATGAGTAATATTTATATTTATTTGATTGATTTCACTTTTAACCTTTATGCC
The DNA here is from genome assembly GCF_949987515.2 of Delphinus delphis. Taxonomy (NCBI): domain Eukaryota; kingdom Metazoa; phylum Chordata; class Mammalia; order Artiodactyla; family Delphinidae; genus Delphinus; species Delphinus delphis. The sequence continues at coordinate 77,182,053 of NC_082696.1, read as the reverse complement.
TTTGTGAACATTTATCATCTTTTTCTTCATTATGTCGTCGAGGCCCTACTACATGCCCATCACTGTGCTGGGCATGGAACTACGCTGGTGAGCAAAATGAAGCAGGGCCCTGCCTTTGCTGAGATAAAGAGCAGAGGAGAGAAATAACGAAGCCTGAAATTGTTTCTCTGTCTGAAAAATGTACTACCTCCGGGTCAACTAATGTCAACGTTTATGAATAGCGTGAGGAAATTGCCACCTATTATGTTCATGTTAGTCTCAAATTCTTACTATTTACATTTTTTAACATGGATAATTAATATCTAAGTAAACATTAATTAAAGCTCATTATGTCATAGACCTAGAGGTTTACTTCACACTGACCACTAGGTGGAGATATTTCCATTCCTTCCCTTGACCTTTCCGAATTGAATTTGGGATAAAACAGATAAAGTAAATACATAAATGTTTTATATACTTAATAATAACCTAGCTATGAAGGTTTTTAAAAGCTTTTAAGACATAGGTATGATTTTTTACTGTACCAGAAACCCATAAAAATCATTATCTCGTTTTATCTTTGGAAAATTGTTCTAGCCTCAAATTTTTTCAGGGCCTAAAATTGTATCAAAACCTTCAGGTAAAAACTAAAAACACTAAATAAAATATTATGCAGGTAAAAATCAGGGTCTCACATTAAAATGTTGTTTCCCACTCAACACTTTTTCTTTTTAAAAATTTCTATAGTAGGTTTCAAAGAGGGAAAAGACGTAGGTCTCAAACCTCCTTAATAGAATTAAAGTATCTTCCCCATTTTCCTCCCTTAAGAGATCATAGGAAACATACACTTAAAAGAGTGAAGTCTAGAATTGTTCTTATTGTATACGTAATTCAGAATGCCTGTGCCTTTGTTTCCTCATTACAAAATGAGGGTATCAGATATCATCTCTCAAATCCCTGGCAGGGCTAATATTTTTTTACTACAGTACCTTCTTCTCTCCCCTTGAGTGTGCAAACCTCTAAATTCCTAGAGTTGCCTTCTCCTAACCCTAGCATCTTATAGGTTCCATAATAATAATGGCTTTTCAAGATACATGCACCCCAATGTTCACTGCAGCACTATTTACAATAGCCAGGACATGGAAGCAACCTAAGTGTCCAGATGAATGGATAAAGAAGGTGTGGTACATATATACAATGGACTATTTATTACTCAGCCATAAAAAGGAAAATGAATTTGTGCCATTTGCAGCAACATGGATGGACCTAGAGACTGTCATACTGAGTGAAGTAAGTCAGACAGAGAAAGACAAATATCATATGATATCACCTATATGTGGAATCTAAAAAACTGGTACAAACAAATTTATTTACAAAACAGAAATAAAGTCACAGATGTAGAAAACAATTTTATGGTTACCGGGGGGAAGGGGGGAGGGAGGAATAAACTGGGAGATTGGGATTGACATATACACACAACTATATATAAAATAGATAACTAATAAGAACCTACTGTATAGCACAGGGAACTCTACTCAATACTCTGTAATGACCTATATGGGAAAAGAATCAAAAAAAGAGTGGATATACGTATATGTATAACTGATTCTCTTTGCTGTACAGTAGAAAGTAACACAACATTGTAAGTCAACTATACTCCAATTTAGAAAAATAATAATAATAGCTTTACAGAATTAGTATTTGGTGAAAATACATATGGCAAGAGTACATACATAGAAACAATGTCTTGGTTGGACCATTACATCTTATTATTATTTTTAAGGTAGCAAACTGGTAATCCATGCATGATATATATATTAATGCTATTAATCAGATTATGTTACTAAAAAGACTATCTCAAAAATATTTGACAATGCCAAATAAGAGAGTTTATTTTATTTTATTCAACTTCAATAATAAAAGATGGGGTTTAATATTTATGTACATAAAATTTACTTAAGGTAAAACAAACCCAAGTTATTTTATTTTATAACATAGAGACATATTTCATCTTGTTTCTAAAGACAGTGAGATAAGATTTATATGATAGTGGCTCTATCATAGAGACATATTTCATCTTGTTTCTAAAGACAGTGAGATAAGATCTATATGATAGTGGCTCTATCATTTGAAACTTATTAAGCATATTTGTTAAATCTATGTTTGCTTATTATCTATGTTTTCCCCAAATCTGTAAACTGACTCAGATAAGAATCACCCAGCCAATACACAAACTTACGAGAAATAAAAAAGGTTGTTTTAAGGTATTAAATTTTGAGGCGACATTACACAGCAAAACTATCTGATGCATAAGGAGTTCAGGGTTGCCAACAAAAATAATAATAAAATAAAAATGCTTCGGGGATTAATGACATTATTTGTGCTTTTTTTTTTTAAGACAGAATTCCCAAGTCCCTTCCTTTTTTTTTTTTATGATTTAGTACAATAAAATAATGTTATAGATTTTATTGAAGTTACAAAGTCAGTGAGCAAATCTTTTTTCCATCTACTACTCTGTCTTCATTTCATCTCAGAATAAGACCCAAATAAGTCATTAGGGACATCTAAGGTGACCTAAGTACAACAAGATGTCATTCTGTAATCTAAATTTTACTCTTTACAGATACCACTTTTCTGACATTAGTAATCTATAAAATATATGAGGAAGATTGAGACCAAAGCCACAGTTAATTACCACCTCTATCAGCAAACTCAAAATAGAGAAGCATTTAAATTTGGGGCCCTCTGTTGTGTAGGTATTTAATAACAATTTCCATTTTTCTAACTGGAAGAAGAAAAAAACCCTCTAAATCTTAATCAGCATATGTACATGGGGACACTGGATTTTTACATATATTTTTTATATTAACAGTTGACCAAAGCACTTTTTCCTCTATGTGTTTCTCTCAAGTGTTATCTTGAAGTTTTTTTTCTTGAGAAGCTTCATGTAACACATTAAATACATTGTTTTCATATTATTGTGAAATGAATTCATTCTTTTATTACACTAGCTATTAGATAACTTCCATGGAAAGGAAGTTTAACGGATTATCAATTCCAAATTACACTTGATTTCTGACCTTACAAAGATGACTTATTTATCCTACTTGGGTGGTATCCCCAAAACTACTGGCCAGCCAGATGACTTCAGATCCAAAGTTGTATACATAAGACAGGATTTGAGGAGAAATCCGGGGGAGAATGTCTCTTGAGTGTTACAGTGGGGCAACCTGGTAACAAACTGGAATTCTGATTCCTCCCAGGAGAACCCCTTGGCTGTGGAGTAAGAAAGATGTATTCCCTGAAAAGTCAGTGCCTTCCTCCAGAGCAGTGCCTATGTTTATGCCCTGCCAAGCCTCAAGGGGACTCTTGAGCTCTGAATTTTAAAAATCAACTCTAGTAAATGAGACCACATCACTTCGATAGCCTCCAAATTCATATACCAAAGACAAAGCAAAGCAGAAGTTCAATTTATAGCAGGACTTTGCATCAGCAAAGGAGGGCTGCTTTATTCACAGGAAACTGTACACCAGCGTTACAGAAAACATTTCCTGTTGGATTCTGCATCAGTTTGGCCAGCATATGGCCTGTTCCTGTTCCATGGCTCCTACCCCCAGGAGCTCTGCCTGGAGAGCAAGGCACTGGCTTAGGGCTCTGCCTTTCTTCCTCCACCAGCTACCAAACCCTAGCTTTGACCTTGCTGCCTGCTGGGGGGTTTATCCTCCTGTAAAAATGTCCACATTCTCTATACCTTTCAGAAGTAGGAGTGCCTAGATATTGTTTACTTTTAAGGTTCATTTTAAGAAACTGCTTCAGTATTCAGTCCTGTTCCTATCACATTCAGACGTTAATCAGAGTTCTGATAAAACATCTGTTTTAAATAGGAAATCCAATAAACTTCCCCTGTTGATTTGGACTTGTATTCTTCTTTTGGATTCAGCTCGGCTAATTAAAAATACTTCCGCTAATCAGTTCTGTCATTTGCTTCAGGAAACTTTGGAATCAGATGATACAAACTCTCTTGGGGTTTCTCAACCACCTAAGAGTTTATTTGCTTCCTTACAGAACATTTTCCACTCCATCATCAGGCCAAATCTTCCCCTCACCCGCCCCCCCAGGTTGCAGGAGTTACCAATCATCACAGTTATGATTGGTAGATTTTTTTTTCAGGCAAGCTAATTGTTACCTCTCACACAGATTACGGTTCCCCAGATACAAGCAAATTGGAACTAGCTATTTCATAGATAACATTAATTATAAATAAAAACTAAATGGTGGGGAAATAGCTGAGTACCTGAGCCAAACATGCTCAGGTTCTACTTTTTAGACACAGGTGTTAGATGCTAGATGCTGAGATCAGCTTAGGTTGATCTAAGTCTACGGTGGGTCACAGGATAGCATGGAATATTACACATTATGTGTGAAAATTGAGAAGGGCACTGTGTTTTTTAGATAAGGATAATGTTCATCAAATTGCTGTTTTGAGAACTCTGACACACAGGGTTTCTATGTAGAGAGCTCAATATCTCAAATCCTTTGGCAATATTATTATTTTAAAATATTATTTTTAGTCTATGTATGAATATACACTTTGCCTACTTGAAGTGGTTTACTCGTATGAAATCCTGAATAAGGTACTGGGAGAAACTGAAGCCCTGGTTTCATCATTAATAAGATAATGAGACACTCTAAGCATTGGGGGGTTTCTTGTTTTGTTTTTGTTTTCATCTTTAATAAAAGGGATAATTATCTTCTTTTTTTTTTTTTTTGCGGTATGCGGGCCTCTCTCTGTTGTGGCCTCTCCCGTTGCGGAGCGCAGGCTCAGTGGCCATGGCTCACGGGCCCAGCCGCTCCGCGGCATGTGGGATCTTCCCGGACCGGGGCACGAACTCGTGTCCCCTGCATCGGCAGGCGGACTCTCAACCACTGCGCCACCAGGGAAGCCCGATAATTATCTTCTTGACCTCTAAAGTCTAGTTCATTTCTAAACAGCCCTTGGCTTTGCAATTCTGTCCATCACACATACATAATATTAGCACAAGTAGAGAGACCAAAACTACTTTTACCAGATAAGCAATTAATTATTAGTTCTTAGGAAAAGCATTATGGCAGACTCTTTTAAGTCTCTCACTGAACAAGAGTGAAGCGTCTCACCTTATCACTCTAAGGAGGAATGCCAGAAGCATAAAGGATCATAGCTGAATGCTAAGCCATAAGCCAAGGTAAGGTGGTTTGCCAAAGGTTACACAGCCTTCCTCTGATCTCCTGGTCAGTCCTATGTCAGGAATCTAGTCCGTAGTTGAGCGATCCACCTTCTCTCCATGTTCGCCTTAGTATCTCTCCTCAATCTAAATCCTGCTTATGGATGGTGGTGTTTGATCGCTTAAAACAGAAGCCTCTCTGATCTATTTTAGAGGGTCCTTCATGAAACTGAAGAGCGTGACAAATCACCTGGAACTTTTTCTTTCCTGAAGTGCTTTCATGCTCCTCTGGGGGAGTAAGAGAGGATGAGCCATTCGTAAATAATTCAAGTACGTTTGTGCTTCACAGGAAGCTCCCAGACCCCCTTAGCTCTCCACACGTGTGATAGCTTCAGAGGCAAGAACTCCCCGGTCCGGGACTCCTGGCTGTTTTGCATCCATTACCTGCCACGGAGCCTTTGGAGGGACATAGCAGTAACTTACACCGTCTAGAATGGCAGCACCCGGATTTCCCCTAACTCTGCTCCCTCTTTCCCTCTGTGCTCTCACGCATGATGTGTCAGCACCCTCCTTATCATTCTCACAGGTTTGTATTGCAAACTAAGGAGGAAGCAGGACCACCTCTTTCTTCTCCAACTCCCAGCCGTCCTCTGACTGTTAGTTTTCTTTCTCTACAGTAGAAGTACCAAGTTTTTTTACAGCATTTGCTGTAAAAATGTAAAAAATGACAGGCTTTAAACCCTGGCTTAGATTCTGAAATAATGGAGGCAAAGTTCTTAAAAGAGATTTTGAACAGAGGACAGAACCACCAGAAGGAAGTGTCAGAGGAAGGGCAACCCAGGGAGAAGAAACAAGTTGAGATAGTCAAGGGAAGGTGATCTGGCCACTGTGCGGGGCATTCTGTGGGCCTGGGGTGGGAGTCCAGGCGAGGGGAAGGGAGGGTGGGGAGAGAGGGAGACAGATCACAGAGCCTTGAGTGCCGCACCAGGGCTTTGCACGCTGTGGATAACGATTGGGAGGGCTTCAAATGGAGGAGTGAGATGATCGACTTGCACTTTGAAAAACAAAATGAAAAATGAATCAGGAAACGTTGAGGCTGGAGATTATGGGATCGGTTGGGAGAGTATTAGAGTCATCCAGTTGAGAAGCAGTTAGAACCTCCACTCAGGCAGTGATGGGGGAAATGGAGATGTGGGTGCAGCTGCCTCAGGTGTCAGGGGTTTGACAGGGGTACGAGAGACTTGCTGAATGAGTCTCCTTGGTGGGCGAGGGGGAAGGAGGAGCCTGAAGTGGCTTCTGGCTTTCTTGAGTGACTGGGTAGCTCGGGACGTTCCTCCTGAGGTGGAGAATTATAGGAGAAGGAAAAAACTTGGAAGAGGGATGGAGGGGTTGTTGAGAATGGCTTTGAGAGGAACTAAGTTGGAGATGTACAGTGCCACGCTGAGTGCATGGTTGGAGATAGAGGTTTGGTCGTCATCAGCGTATGGGAGATAACTGAAGCCACGGGAGTGAATAAAGTAACCAGAATGAGCATGTAGTGTAGGCAAATGGCTTTTGAAAAGATAAGGAGAACAGCAACCCTTAAGATGCATGCACAAGCAACATGGATGGACCTAGAGATGCTCATACCAAGTGAAGTCAGTCAGACAGAGAGAGACAAATATCATATGATATCGCTTATATGTGGAATCTAAAATATGATGCAAATGAACTTATCGATGAAACAGAATCATGTACATAGAGAACAGACTGGTGGTTGCCAAGGGGAAGGGGAGTGGGGGAGGGATGGATTGGGAGTGTGGGATGAGCAGATGCAAATGATTATATATGGGATGGATAAACAACAAGGTCCTACTGCAGAGAGCAGGGAACTCTATTCAATATCCTGTGATAAACCGTACTGGAAAAGAGTATTATAAAAAGAATGTATATATATGTGTAACTGAATCACTTTGCTGTACAGCAGTAATTAACACAACATTGTAAATCAACTATACTTCAATAAAAAAAAAATGTATGCATACAATAAGGAGCAGGCAAGGGAGACTGAGGCAGGGCAGTCAGAGAAGTTCAAGGATTCCAAAGGAGATTAGATGTCTCAGTCACAGAGGGAGAGGCGCATAGTCTCACTCTGCTTTCACCCTTACAGAGATCCGGGGTTTATTCTGTGAAAAAACTGACCTAACAAGCTCTGGACCTAGGCACAAGAATGGGCTGAACGCAAGGGAGTGCCTAAACTGTGAGATTCTCCATTTCATCTCCCTGATCTGTTCCCGGAATGCAGGTAGCCTGCCTCAGGAAGGTTACTGGAGGATTTTTCTCTGTAGAAACTACTGGAAGATGCGCTTCAATAGGTAGATAGATAGATAGGTGATAGATAGACAGATAGATAGACAGACAGACAAACAGGTAAGCAAAAGAAGTAGAAGATAAGAAATCCAGGAAACGGAGGATTCAATGTAGGCAATAGGACCACAGCTGAGCAGCAGACGTAAAGGACAAGCGTTCCAGACTAAGTAGGGAAGCAGAGGGTTGAATTAGTAAGGCCTCCAGGGAAAAGTATGAAACTGATGTGCTTAAGTGTTTGGAAAAATTACTCATAGGTGTTTGGTAGATCTATCGGAGCATCTGGAAAAAATACAGATAGATACATAGAAAAGCACGCAGACGAAAAATTAAAGCAATTATTCTTTTGAAGGGGGAACATGGTAAGAGGAAGGAAACATAATCATAGTACACTAGTTGGCTCAGCAGGGAACAATATTTAAATTTACATTGTAAACATATGAACATGAAACATGCTGGCTGCCGGCTGCTCATTTATCAAAAAATGTGTGATGCAGTCATATTGTGAGGATGGGGAAAAGGGAAGGGAGGAGACATGTAAGAGGACTAAATTCTCAAACATCAAAACAGTAACGGGAAGAAAAAGATATCCAAAATTTATCAATTTAGAGTGAGAAATAATTTTCTCTAAGGAGTAGAGCTGAGTTTGGAAAGGGGGTGTGAGGTGATGAACAGCTGTTTTCATGTCTTTTAGCACTGGCTTGTATTTTAACTGTATATGAGTTACTTTCATAAAAATAAAGAATAATTAAAGAATCAATGGGAACAGTGGGAGTGGAGGCAGAAAAGGCCGAGCGTTGTGTCAGTGGCTCCACTGGGCAGGCAGGGAAGGGCTCAGGGCGGTAGCTATAGAGGGCTGCATGGCTGAAGGAAAAACTGTGCTGAAACGGAAGAGGCCAGAGCATACTTACATCCTGTGTGGAGGTAACAGGTGAAAAGGAGAAGCTGAAAGAGCAGAGGGTGAGGAGATAAGCAAGGATGAGACTGGAGGAGGAAGTATGGGGGAAACACTGACGATCGGCTGGGTTAGGGAGGTTTGGGAATAATGCATCCCTGTTTACTGGGAAGCCCTCTCTGTGCTCATCCTGTTACTTCTTCCTCTCTCTCTCTGCCCTCCTGCTGCCCACATAAACGTGCCCTTCTCATCTAATATCCCTGGGGTTTTCCCAATCAGGAAAGTTTTGCTCTCTCCCCAGTATTCCAAATCTATGAAAGGCATGAGAAATTCAAATCTTTGTGCATCTCCCATTCTTGGACAGGTTTTTGTTTCCCTGAAATTATACTCTTCCCACACTGCACATCAAAGCTATGTCTTCACTTGTTTCTTAAAGACATTCAACTAAGAGATCCGGTAATACCCTACCCTTAAGGAGTACACTAGAATCTCCAGACAGCCCAACTGTTCCCCGTCAACCTGTCCTCAATGAAAATATAATAAAGATGCCAGTAGAAACTGAATGACTCTGTTTAAGCAGGTGACCTAGACAGGAAAGTCATTTTCAAGAAATGATCAATACCTTTTGGGCCGTGTCCCATCTTGGAATGTTTCTGGTACCAGGCATGCTACATGGCCACCCTCGTAGAATGTGGAAACAGCCAACACACAAAAATTATTCTCAGGAGGGTAAGACCAGGGCTGCCTCTGTAGCTGTGTGGATGGGGCCCTGCCTGTCCCCAGAGGGAGCCGTCACACTGAAATCTGTGGAAATAGCACCCCTCCCTCCCCAGCACGGGACCTGACAGCAGCTGTTCATAGCTGCCCTAGTGAGACCCCTGCTATTTCACTACACAGTACTGTTTCAGGACAGGGAAAAGACTCTAACTTTTTCATCCCATTCACTCTTATAAAAGCACATGAAACTGCATCTTAAACACATGTTATACTCACACATAGAAGCCGGAGTAGGAGTGCATTGAATCCTCCACCTCCAGTCCTTGGTGGCTTTCATTTCTAATATGCAGTTTAAAACCAAGCTAGCCAATAAATGTGGCGTTGGTTCTAAAATTACAAAGGAAAACTGCCACGGCAGTCGCACTTTATCATTTCTGAAAAGCGAATATGTGTCGTGCCGCCAAGTTTTCTTAGCGGTTGTCCTCTGCAGGTGGCTGTATTCCAAGATCCAGATGTATAAACATCCTGTCCACTCACGGTTAAGCTCTTACAGCCTCTCCCTGCGGATGGACTGAGCTTCCGGGCAGAACCGACATAAGCATGGTGTGAGCAGGTAAAAAAGAAAACAGCCGCAGTGACACTCGATTAGGATAAGGGTCACTGAAGAATGGCAGGTAGTATAAAACAGAACACAGTGTTTCGTTCTCCTGACGCCTTCGTTTGCTCAAATACAGCATGTACAGTAACACCGAATAGCCTAAATGCCAGGGAGGCATTTGAAAAACAGTGGAGCGTCCTTGTTTCTGAAAGGGATAATGTCCACTTTACAAAAGGGGGGAAATTCCCTTTCAAAAAGACACGAGTCAGTATTCGAAATGGCAAGATCTGTTGTTTAAACTTGTTCAAAATCGTATTTCATAAAGCCTTTTTTTCTCAGTCTCCCTCTCCTTCCGCCTTGAAATTCCATTATTAGGGCATGTCTCCCGTAGTTGCTCAATATTTTAAAATACATTTGCTGAGAACTGAGCTGTAGGCAACAGTGATCTGATTAAGTACATGTGAATATTGTGAGGGGTCTATCTCCTTCATCCACAATTTGAGCCCAAGTTCTACAAGGGACAGGAAGAACAGTGTGGAAAGAACTCAGAGGACGGTCTCTATACCATGAAGCACGGTGACTTCCGGGCTAAAAACCAAACATGTGTCTTTAAAAAAAAATCTACCTTTTACTAAATATCAGGACTATTCAATGATTCTGGAACCTTCACAATTTAGAAGTAGAAAATAGCAACCTGTAACTTAATACTCATTGTGTTATTGTGAAGTTCACCCAATTGCCTCAAAGATTTCGACAAAGGTGCTGCCTACCTGAGACCTCAGATGCTAAGCTGGGGGTTATCAGCCTTGAGCTCATTTGTGGTTATTTGACTACCAAGCACCATGTCCACGTCAACATGGTTAATCTTCTCACAGACACTGGCGTTCTGCATTCACACACTCTTCATGCTTATGAAAACATGCTTAAAATTAACAATGATACAAACACAGGTAATAATAATACACTTCACCACACCACACACACACACACACACACACAATCATGAACTGGTTCTATACTTGCAAAGTCAAGTCCACACTTGACTGTGAAAATGTTTCAATTCAATTAAGCTATGCATGATGTCATTTTATTTCTTGGCAACAATGTATCAAAATTTACTGTCGCTATTTTCTATCCATTACAACCTCTCTTGAGCTATAAAGGGCCATTTGGCAGCTCTATTCAAACTGCTCCACAATTTAAATCAGTTGCACACTTGAATAGAGCATGAGTCTGACATTAACGGTTTTAAAATTCCAAAATCTTTACAATACACACTCACACAAATAAGTAAAACTCTGTTTTTAGTATTCCATATTTTGTTTCCATTTTATTTCCCATTCAAATTGTTTCCTGAAATCGTCTCAGAGGCTTTTGTTTCTGCAAAACCTTAGAGGTCCAGGCCCTTTGATAACTAGGAGATGGGTTTTGTCTGGGGGGTTTTATTTGTTTGTTTGTTTCCAGCACATGAAGCAAATTTGGAATCTGATAGAGGGCCAATGACAATTGTTAACCTATTTCCTGTTTCATAAAAGAGTTTTTGAAAAATCAATTATGGTGGAACAAAGCCTATTATATTTGATTTACAATTAGGAGCCGGCTTTGGCGAGGCTGTGATCCAGCCCCCATATCTTACTGATTTAACTAATGGGTCCACTTTCTAGAAGCAAAACTGGGTCTAGAAGTCGGGCCCTGCCTCGGGCCCAGCACCCTCCGCAAAGCACACAGCACACGGTAGTTTTGCTGGTTAGTTCTGTTCCCCAGCATCAAAACAAATCCACAAAATAGGAAAGACACATGGCTATTAGTTGATTATTTTATGAACAAGATATTGAAAACTTAAATTAGTACATGTAGAGAGTTGGCACGAACAGAGGGCAGCAGTAGCATCTGCACGACATACCCCCTCCGCCACTGCCCTCAGCCCTTCCCCCCTCCAGGAGAGGTAGCGCTGCCGGCTGCAGATTTCTTCAGCTCTATTTTCATAGACTGAGTCTCAGCTCGAGGCTCGAATTTGGTCAGATTTCCTGCTCCTGGAGCTGCCACTACTGCCTTTCCTGCTTTCATACCTTTTGACATAGGAATGCGGGTGGGTGTAGGCCGCTGGGATGACCCGTCTTGTCCCGACTGTAAGAGAGAAAATACAGAAACGCAAGGGCAATGTTGGTGAGTTTCCCCCGGAAATGCCATCAGTCTGCGCATAAGCAGGGCTCTTGCCACAGAACTACCCACAGACGACCCCTCTCCAGATCAGATTATCGTTAGCAAGTTGGAGTTGGTGTCTAGTCCACTCCAGTCGCCCCCCTTCCCCTCTCCCGGAACATCTGTGCACCCTTCGTTCTCTTCTCAAGCCCCTGACCTACCTCCTCGACCCTTACTGAAGACAGCCTTCACTCCTACTTCACAGAGAAGCTGCAGGACACCCTGCATATACTCAGGCATCTTTACTCCTACTGTCCCCCAAATCACCTCACTTGCTTTACATGAAGCAGCTCTCCTTTCCCCTCCTAAGGAGGCCAGATCTGCTCTTTTTTGTAGTCACTGCTGACCACACCCTCTTTTTTTTTTTTTTTTTTTGCCATGCCGCATGGCATGCAGCATCTTAGTTCCTCGGCCAGGTAAGAACCCGTGCCCCCTGCAGTGAAAGCTCAGAGTCCTAACCACTGGACTGCCACAGAATTCCCCCACAGCGCCCTTCTTGAAGTGCTCCTAAAACTCTCCTGCTGTGATTTCTTACTTGGGTCTCACCCATCCCCCTCCTGTCTCTGCCGACTCCTTTTCACTCTGGCGCTGGCTCCCGGTTCCAGCTTGCCTGCCTTCTAAATGTGGGTGTCACCATGCTCCATCCTTGGCCCTCTTTTCATTTTTCACATTCACCCTGAGAATCGCCTCAGTTGTCACCCACATGTTGCTGAGTCCCAGGACCTCAAGTCTTCAGTGCTCTCCTTAAATGCAGATCCAGATTTCCAACCACGTGCTAGACATTTTCAGTGTCCCTCAGGCATCTCAATTATAACAGGCCCCAAACATTACTTAACTTCTCCCCCAAACAGTAGTCCCCCTGAGTTTCTCATTTCATCCACCTCTACAGCCAAGCCAGAAACCTCAGAGCTGCCCTCTGTACTCAGTTTGTCATGAAATCTTCAATTCCGTCTTCAATATATGTCTGTCCTCATTTTCGCTACCACAGTTCAAGCATGCGCCATCTCCAGCCTACAGAACTGCAACAGTATCCCCGTCCTCGGCCTCTATTTCCTCCAATTTATCCTTTAAATGGTTTTACAGACATACCTAACACATAAATAATGTAGTTTTAAAAATCATTACCTTGTTTCTGGGTCCCTTGGTCTACTCTCTGAGATTAAATGTCAGTTTCATAAAAAGACCCACACATCTTCAGTATCTGACCGCAGTGTGCCTCTCCTTTCCTGCTCCTGCCTTTTGTCTCCAGCCCCAGCCGCCGCAGCGCAAAGGGACGGCTCACCTTCCCCAACAAGCCAGTTCCTCACATCGCCAACGCCATCGCCGCGCCTGTGCACACGCTGCCCTCTCTCTGCATCTGTGAAGACCTCTTCCCCCGGCGAAGCCTTCTCTGCTTGTTCCTTTGTACATACCCCTCTCACAGAACCACTAAGGAGGTTTCAATCCTGCCTCTCCCACTAAGAAGAACTTCAACACGTCCTCTTTACAGTCGGCACCTAACCCCATGCCTAAAGTGCTGCTAATGGTCAATAAATGTTGAATAAATGCACAAATGAACTAACCACACTATTCGATTTCTAAGAGGGGTATTCCCAAACTTTTTGTTGCCCTTGATCTTATGGGATCTGATATAACTGAAGTATGTGAATCATCATTTAGGCCTTAGAAATCTTAGACAGTTGTTTTGAAATCCTATTTGTGTAGGGGCTTTAGTCAGTAATCCAAAGTGTTGCTGCAGAAGGGAAGCCTAGCTTGACCTGACCCTTAAGATGGGAATAAGATGTTCCAGCAGAAGATCTGCTCTAAATTACAACAATTACACCTCCACTAGCTTTTATAAAAATCCAAGCTACGCTGTGTTGCTTAAATAAAAGCAGCATTGAACCATTTGAGAAGGGTGAGCAGTGCTGAATGCTATTCAGCTCCCATGGAGCCAATAACAAAAAGCTTCACTGGCAAAGCAGTTAGTGAGTAATTCACACTTTGGAGCCTGTCTTGGGTCTATGCTTGTGCACAGAGAATTGAAGTAAATTATAGTGAAGATATAGGAAAATGAGCCACAGTTTCTATACTTAAATAGTAAGCTTCCTCTCCTTCTTAAGAGTTTCTAATATATGCTGCAGAATTTATTCAGAGATTGGGAATCATAATTTCTAGCCTATTAGTTTAAACTAATATCTAAGTAGTGCATGTTCTTCTATAATTTCATCTACCAGTTGTCTTCAATAAATGAAGAAAATCACTGGATGTATTTTGAAAAATAGAATTTATTTTTAAGTTCTGGCTTTTATACTTTGGACATGCTTTTTTATAACCCTTCATTTAGCCTCCCAGCTGGTATTAACTAAATATTTATCGAGCACCTGCTCTCTGCACGATACTATTAATACAATGTACTGTTTAGAAATATAAAGTCACTTCTTTTTTACTTTAAAAAAATGTTTTGGATATAATAATCTTTTAATCTTACTTTTCGAATAAAGTATGACTATGACCATATGTAAATGTAACCCAGGAATAGTTTATTTATTTATTTATTTTTATTTTTTGGCTGCATTGGGTCTTAGTTGCTGCAGGCGGGCTTTCTCTAGTTGCGGCGAGTGGGGGCTACTCTTCCTTGCAGTGCGAGGGCTTCTCACTGTGGTGGCTTCTGTTGTTGCGAAGCACGGGCTCTAGGCACGCGGGCTTCAGTAGTTGTGGTGCTCAGGGCTCAGTAGCTGTGGCGCACGGGCTTCGTTGCTCTGCGGCATGAGGGATCTTCCCGGACCAGGGCTCGAACCCGTGTCCCCTGCATTGGCAGGTGGATTCTTAACCACTGCGCCACCAGGGAAGCCCAACCCAGTAACGGTTTTAATTATTTTCTGCATATTGACCATTTCTCCCCAGTCTCCATTTTTCAAAATACTGTAAACATAAAAACCAAATTTTAAACCTCATTATTCCCACATGCTGACACTGCAAGAGGCCATCTTTGCAAGGATTTTTGCAGTCTTCATAATTGATGTGAAAGAAAAATTATCCCTCATAATTGGCTCAAATTCATGAAGTACTAGGCCACTTTTTACTCCTATTTCTTGATGTAGACAGTCCCCTAGGAAACAGCTCGTAGTGGGTTCGGCTGGAGCCGAGGCACGTGCTTTTGCTGTATTTTGGGCACTGCGTTGTTCTCACTCCCCCCGCACACCCCCGCGCCCCCCGCCTTGGCGTGAACTTTGGAGCCCCCTCTACTCACCACTGACTGGGTTCCTCTGGCCGATGAGGTCGTGACCGGTGTAATGGTGATGGTGCTGGTCACTTTGCTCGCGCCAGGGCGAGGCGAGACGTGGCTCCTGGGCGAGCGAAGGACTGTGCCGGTGGACACCTCCTTCTCCGCGGCCACGCTGACAGGTCGGACAGTAATCACCGGGCTTACTCCCTCAGCCGCAGTCCCAGGGGCGCGCTTAAACTGAGAACCTAAGTGAATGTGAATTTTATTGTCTTCCGTGGTTATGATATTGGCATTGGAGTTGTACTTCCGGACTGGGGCTGGCACAGTCTGCTTCTCCGGGGTGACCTTGAGGACAGTCCTTCCCACGGGCATTTCCTGGGATTCGGAAGGGACGGTGATGTCCGCCGGGGCCGCCGATGTGGACACGGTCATGATTTGAATGGGGGACGTGGGCCTATCCGCAAACGGTCCTCTTCCGCTTTCTGGTGTCTTCTCTCTGGAGAAGGTAGTAATTGTGACTGGGGACATGGCTCGCTCCGCGCTGAGAGTAGCATCTCCGCTTTTCTGTTTCTGAGACATGACATTTGGTGACGGGATAATGGTTATCCTCGGTTTCTGATTCCCTAGGGTGGGAATGACGGTGGTACTGGAAAAAAATTCTTCCGCCGTGGGGCTCGTAATCTCCAAAGTGGCAGTGCTGTTCTCATGGTCCGGCGTCACTCGAATGTGCAGGGGCTGGCCCTGCTTGGGCGAAAGAACCAGCTCTCCTGGGTGCCCCGGGCTGGAACCGGCTCGAGGCCCCTTCTCTTGAGTCACCGGGGGCCCATTCTCCCTTTTCCTCATCCATGGAATCCAAGACTTCCTCATGGTGAGCTCGTTGGCCGCGGGCGGATACCTGTCTAGGACAGAGGAACGTTCCACAGGTTTCTTCAGCCCCACCTGTCGAAGGTTACTCATGATATGGTTTTCTTCTTGAAAGGATTTGCGTATAAACACTGCTGGCGTGTCCTCCTCCGCGGCTTCGCTGCCGACCGCATCCGTCTGGACGCCGGTGGACGTCACGGGGACATCCACCATCCTCCTCCCATTCACGCTGGGTCGGAGAGCGCGGCTGTACCGCTTGGACAGCTCCAACTCTTTGGTCAGATTGAGGACCTCCTGCCCCATGTTCTTGTTCTTATTTTCTTCTTCCATAAATCTTTGCTGAAGGACAGAATAATCCACTTGGAGCTGAGAAAGCTGATCTTCTTTGTTCATCAATTCATGAATCTTCTCTTTAAGGGCTTGGACTTCTGCTTTTAAGTCTCGACTTTTAGCTTCTTCCAGCCGAAACCTGTGTCTCAGCTCAGCTTCCTGGCTCACCGCCTCACCTTTCTCTATTGCTTTATTCTTGGCGATTTGGTGTTTTATCTCCTCCAGCTGCTGAGAGAGGAAGTTGGCCTTATCCTGCTCGCTTCTAAACTTCTGCTCCAGCTGGCCGTACTCATCTTCCGTCTTCATCAGATCCCCTTCCACCACCTCCAGTTGCTGGAGACGTTTCTTCAGTCTCTCGATTTCAAGTGTTAGCTCCTTAATTTTGTTACCTTCTGGGCAGGTGAGCTCAGGTCCTTTTCGAGACCTTCCTCTTGTTATTTCTCTCTCCACCTCTTCTATCCCATCAAGTCTCTTCTTTAATAAGTCAACACTGCAGCTTAATTCAGAGGATTTTTCTTCTTCACTTTTCAGTTTGCCTATTAACTCATCTCTCTCTTTTGTCAAATTGTATACCTTTTCCTCCATTTCGGATTTCAGTTTTAAAAGCTTCTTACTTTCTTCGATGAGCTTTTCCGTCACATCCATAACCTTGCCTTGTTCCACCTTAAAATTTTTATTGAGTCCATCCACTTTTCTCTCTTCCTGCTTTATTTTTTCCATCATGTTTTTCCTTTCATCAACCAGCATCACGGTAAAGGACTTCAACTTTGTCAGATCGTCTTTCAGGCTTAATTCAGCCTTTTCCAATCGACTTTCAGAACATTCCAGTTCTTTAACCCGACTCTTGACTACCTCCAACTCATTGAGCAGGTCCTTGGTTAAGTTCTTTTCTTTCTCCAGATTTAAATGCAGCTGGGTGCACTCTGATTTACTCTTGCTGAATGCTTCTTCCAACTTCTCCAGTTCAGACATTCTCACCTGTAACTTCTCAACTTCAAGTCTGAGCTCTCGGCTATGGTGCTCCTCCTCCTGCAGCTTCTTCCTCAGCCCCCTGCACTGGGATTCGGTTTTCGTGATCTCCTCATCTTTACCCTCCATCTCAAGTACGCGCTTCCGAAGCTTTTCCACCTCTGCCATGAGACTGGAGTTGCCACATTCCCCTTTGGCAATTTTATCTCTTAGCTCCTGAAGTTCTACTTCTGCCTTTTGAAGATTTTTGTTGGTCTCTTCCAGCTCCTCGATTCGTTGAGTCAAGCCAACCAGCCTAAGTCTGAGCTGCCTGTTGTGAGACTCCTGATTGGCCAACTTAGCGCTCATCTCTTCATGCTCCTGGGAAAACCTCGAAGCCTTGTGTTCAAAATCCACTTCCAACTTGAGCAATTTCTGCCTGTCTTCTTTGGATTTAGAAGTGATGGCTTTGAGCTTTTCTTCCTCTTCCCTCAGTCTCTGAGTCAGGTCCTGTACTTTCTGGCTTTGCAGGCCAAGTTGCTCGATATGCATCTGTCTTTCATCCACCAGCATGAGTGCGAAGGACTTGAGTTTCACGAGCTCATCTCTCAGTTTGTTGAGCCGCTTAGCATTTTCCTTTTCTTTGCGGGCTTGGTAAGCCTTTTCTTGTTCAAGGAGTTTTTTCAACCTAGAAAACAAAATATATTAAAACATTCTATTTTATTGCATTAAACTTTATATATTATATCATACATAAATATTTCATATTTAATATTTCATAATTAAAAGATTAGTCCGCAAATAAGTTTCTCTTAGGTATTACATAAAAACAAAATAAAATGCTGTTACAATAAATCCCTTATCAATTACTGCAGGATGAAGGTTTAACAAATAGCCATTAATGAAGCTAATCAGAAGGCAGGATGCTGGCTGCCGGTACTGAAGGGTAGCGACTAGAAGGGGGCATGAAGAGGGCTTTTCAGGTACTAGTTTCTGTTTCATAATTTGTGTGCGCAGGGCGTTAGCGATGGGAAGAATAGGATGAATTGTGACAACTTTGCAAAAGATAACGTGGACTTTGTGACTGCTTACTAACTGGTGGGAAGGGAGAGAGAGAGAGAGAAAAAAATGACTTCAGTGCTTTGGGTCTGAATAATTGCAAACAGTAATACTTTTAACAGAAACAGGAAAAACAGGTGAGAAAGGGTATTGGCAGATATTGAGAACTGAAGCAACAGCAAGTTGAAAGGTATACCAGACGATAGTTAACAGTACTGTACTGTATACTTAAAATTTTTTAAAGAGGGTAGATCTCATGTTAACTGTTCTTACCATGATTGAGACAAACAAACAAATAAATAAACGTGCCAACAATTAGAAATGTAGTGCTCTGAAAATAAGTCCTATAAATTTTACAGGTCATATACACCTTAACCCATAGCCTTAATGCCTCCCCACTGTCTCTACTCCAGTCCAAGTACTCAACATCTGCTGATAATTCTGCAACAGCCTCCAAACTGGTCCCCTCACAACCTCAGCTGTGCCACTTCCTAGCTGTATGATCTTGGCGAAGTTATATAACCTCTGTGTATCTCACTTTTCTCACTTATAAATTGAGCATCAAAATAGTAGCTAATTCCTAAGGTTTGTCTGAGGTGCATATCAGTTAATATATGGAAAGCACGTATAACAGTGCCTGGCCCATAGTAAGTGTAGCTAAAACTACACTTTATATTATAAATGTATAATTGTATTATTATTATGTTTATGTTATCATTATTATTATTACTACTTACTCTCACCCAAATTCTAATATAATCATGTCACTCCTCGTAAATGGAATATTTATAAATGGCATATTTCCTGCCACGTCAATAAACAAAGGGTGTCACAGTCATCAAAAACTGCAGCCCTCCAACGTGAGCCAGTGAGCCCTGAGGAAACTCAGGGCTGAAAAGAATACCTGCCATCTAGCAGCCATCAGACTGCAGCCACTCCCTGAAGTGAGCCCTGAGGAAACTCAGGATGTGAAAACACAGGATACTGGCCCCAGATAGCTGAGGTGCCTATCAAAGGAATGATTTCAGTGAGCCCAGACTCTTGCATCTTCCCATACACAGAAAAGCGCTACATTCCTTAACCTGAGATACCTGGTTTTCTTTAATTAACAATAATCTTTTAACGTTCCGACTACCTGCCCTTTTGTTGCAAAGCTCCTATATGTCCTGGCTCACCCCTCGCCTCCTTGGAGCAGTTTCTCAGTTATCTGAAATGCTGTCTTGGGGCTGTAGTCCACATTTTGCCCCCAGTAAAGCTTAATTTGCAACTCTCACGTTGTGCATTTTTTTAAGGCAACACTCCCATGGCTTCCTATTGCTTTAAGAATAGAGGCATGAAATCCATAACAAGGCCCAGACTGATGTGATTCCTGACCACCTGGGCAGGTTGATCTCAAGCTGATCTCACCTGTTATCTAAGCTCCACACATTCCTCAAATATGCTGGACCCTCTGCTTAGAAGTACCTCCCTGCTCTTCCTTTCTCTCTGACACACACACACACACACACACACACACACACACGTGAACATATCTGGTTGACTTTTTATCCTTTGAGTCTCACTCAAATGTCACTCCCTTCAGGAAGCCTTCCCTGACCAAACTGACTAAGTCAGAGCCTCTTAGAAACTCTCATAATACCCTGCGGTCTTCTTTTTTAACACTTATCAACTTATAAGTTTTTCATGTCTGCCTACCTCTGTTCATGAAAGTTCTGTGAGAGTGGGTGCCAGGTCCTTGTTCACCCCCTAGCACAATGCCTGGCACATAGGAGGTGCTCAAGAAATATTGACTGAATGGATAAATGGAAGAAAGAACAAATAAATAAGCTTGAGCTAGAAATACAGCTCACGCCACCTACACAGGGCTGTGTGAACTAAAGTCCTTACAATGCTGAGCTGAGGATAAATTTTTGTCGAATGTATGTCATGGTTGTTACTAGGCCAGTAATTGGATATTACTAGTGGCTATTAGACAATGAATGTGTCTGATCTCATTAGCAATGCCCTCTCTTAAAGAATATGGTCATCCTAGTCATCAGCTCTGGGAGAAGAGGAGTTTCTCTTAAGTGGGAAACCTCACATGAGAGAGGGAGCCTTCTCTGTGTGGACTGGAAAGATATCCTAATGGTCTGTCTATCCTTAGTTCTGGTGGATGAACAACCTTTTTAACTACCTTTCCAGTCAATTTGGCATTCCACTTTCAGGTGTTTTTTTTCTTCTTCCCCCATATCTAGAAAGCCTCTTTTTTTTACATTAAACAAGCATTCAGAAGCATTATCACATCATTGTGCAACTACACACAAAGCATAAGGACTATCGCACAAACAATTTTCTAATAGTTACAATTTCACTTTGTGCTTTCAACACTTAATTTACTGTACATTATGGGACATTTCCATGTAATTATGCTATTGAAGGAGCAAAATAAGAGGATTTCGGTGTTCTGACTGTTATGGTGTACACATTTATCAAAACTCATCAAAATGTATAATTAAAATTGGTGGATTTTGTAATATATAAATTATATCTCAGTTTTAAAATAGATTAAGAAAAATAATATTAAAAGCCCTGCAAAGTGTTCTAAGATGTCAGATAAAGGGAGAAAAGTTGTAAACAAATATAAAAGGGTGGCTTAAAATAGGATTGAAAACATAAAATAGCTTATTAATCTTAAGGCAGAAAGAGGTGAAAGCAGAAGTTGTAAAAATAAAGAGAAGACAGCTAACTTTTTCAGGTGGAATTCCGGCTGACGAGAAAACTTGTTCCAGGAAAATAATGTTTCAGGTATGAGAAAACCTTGAGTCCTAATATTATTTCAAGAGGCCGTAAAAGCCCACTCCAAACTCAAGTACTTACTAATACTTAATTTTTTAAAAAATAAAGGATAGGAAGAAAGGTCTTTTGATAATAAAACATTTTATTTACCAACTATCTGTTATATCCGAGGCTGTGTATTTTATTAATTCATTTCATTTTCATAACAACACTTGAGCAAGGCATTACTATGCCATTTTATAAATAAGGGAGTCGTTTGCCTTAATCATGGGAACTGGACTAAGAAGGGGCAGGTTGGGATTTTGGACCAGATCTGTTTGACCACAGTGTGCTTTTAACAATGCTATTCCTCAAACAGGTATTGCTTGAACAGCTGAAATTCACAAGACTTTGTGTTTGTTTAGGTTAACTTCATCTTACTTGATTCACCTATCCTTCTGGAACTGTCAAGATCCTCCTTGGACTGTTTTGTCACCCAATATATCAGTTTATATGTAGCATCGTGTCAATGGCAACACAACCCCAGTGATTAATAGAAAGACAGGTTAATGTACAGAGCCCTTCAAATACAGTCAAGCTCTCCCTGCTGCTGACTTGAACCCATTCAGCAGCA